>NC_141767.1:35785180-38294287 GCF_051362555.1 Lingula anatina
TACAATGTCAGTCTCACAAAAGCACAAGTGTCATTGCTTGGCTCTAGTAGCACTCCCAGGCTGAAGGATTTGTTGATTTAGGGTACACTACAGCTTAGATATTATCTAAATTGGTGATAACTTTGAGGAGGGAGATAGGTGATTTAAAAGTAAAAAAAGACTCCAAGGACACATTTGAGGTGTATACTTTCAAGAAGTTACAAGTGGGTGCACTTTTGAATACTTTTCTCTGGAGATAATTGTGGTTGAATTAATTTTGAAAATGTTGAGTACTGAAAAGTTTGTGATAGCTTTAATGTAATTGTTGATCTAAAGATTGTTTGTCAAAGTAATAGTAATGATAAGTTTTCCATCTTCTTGAAGGGTACATGTGAAGACAATAGTTTTGCATTTGGAAAGAATTATAAACTTCAGCATTATTTGCAATATATCATTCAGATGTAAATCTGTCTAGTCAAAGATTTACTATGGAAATTACATTTTACTTCAGTTTAAAACTGTTTTATTACATCTTTGTGGTAATTTCTCCTAAGCTATTTTGAAGTTCTATGAACTGCATGTTTGATATATAATAATCAACCCAAGTATCTGTCATCCAGGTAAACAATTGTGCTGCTTGATAATATATAACTTTGTAAACATTGAGTAGTTATCGTCTTGTTTGTTTAGACTACTTACATACATCATAGCCCACATGTCCTCCTCCTTTTATGTACCTACTCTCTGTGATAAACCTGTCTTGACATCATAAAACATCCACTATCACATTAAGAGCACTAATATTGAGTTAAGTTTACAATCTTTCTGTCGCCTTGATTATGGTTTTATGTATGAAAATACAGCAGATGCATACTCTCTCAAATGTTTGAGAAGGCTGGGCTTAGTTTTGTTGTAGTAAATTTTAGCCAAATGCTTCAGCTTATTGTTATTTTGCTTAGGGAAATATGTTGCTGTTTTTGTCGAATTTATCCCTGATGTAGTTCATGGTTTTGATTAATATGTAATCAGTTGACTGAAAGAAATCTTAGATCATGCTCAGGAATGCAACCTCTTTTACATTTGTGTGATTTGATTTTCCTCTTTGCACCAGAGGGAAAGTGTAGCAATACCAGCCTGAGCTGCTATGTTACAAATAGTTATCCACCTAGGAGTAGCTGATGCATTCTTTGAACCTGGGAATATAGTATTTCATAACAGTGAATATTTAAAGCAGTTGTGATCTTTCACCCTGAAAAGTTCCATTGTACTGCTTAACTTTCAAGTACAGTGAAGATAAACCTGTAGTACTGGGTATACAGCTTTCTTAGCAGTAGTACAATATGTGATGCATCGCCATTGTGTGTATTAATTGTGAATGGTACAGGTTAACTAGTCTATGAAATGACATGGCTAAAGCTCAAATGTTTTTTAATATAAAAAATGCTGCTTTCTTGATTTCTCATAAGCTCTGGAATAAAATTTCGCCTCTCTTCAGATGTAAACAGTAGTAGTACTGGTGCTTGTAGTAGCACAAATACATTTTGACATATTTTAAATATTTATCCTTTACACAAATCTCCAATGACAGATATAGACAGGTCCCCTCCTATAGCCCTACCCTGGTGGTATATGGGACCATTCCCACTGACATTTGGATCGATCTATCTCCCTGGGGAGTCTCACTAAATTGCTATCAATTTAACCGGCTTAAATGTCTGTCACACCTAGTAAAGTTGTTAAGGGGTATTTATCTTTACCCCCTAGCTGATTCGGTATGAGTTACAGTCATTTAAGTCAGTTAGTTAATAGCAATTTAGTGAGTCTCCCCAGGGAGTTAGACCGATCCAGATGGATTGATCTAGTTATGGGAACTCAGTTTATAATGACTAGCTGCAATGGTTGTCATGTTGTAAATTATGGATGTGCGAGGTTTTTCAGTAATGCACTGAAAGGGACTGCGTAGGATATTTGTGGTCTGAAGTTTACTGTTTTCCTTTTATGATAGCTGTGACTTTTATGTCAGAAGTTGGTGACATCCTTATTGAATATCATTTATATGTCAAATTTAATTCCGTGTTCAAACATTGCATCTTTGTGAAAGGGAAAATACCATTGATGTTTGCACCCATCACAGAGCTTCAGGAAAGTGAAGAAATAGGTAGTCATAGAAAGCTAGAAAGAAATGTTGAGCATTTTTTTTTTGTGTCTTGCAAAAAAGATGGTCAATTAGTACCAGAAAAACGATATGGATAACAGGTTAATTGTACCTTTAGCATCAAAATTACCCGTTAAAATTAAAAAATGGAAAAGTTTTTAATTAGTATGATTTACCTTAGTGTGTGTGCATCTATTTTCATATAGTATATAACAAGGCTGGGTATTGCATGACCAGAATTCGGGCTCAAAGCTTGCAGGATGCCAAAGAGGGGCTTACGTAGGATTTACTATCTGTAGCCAAGTGCATAATACAACGATGACTTATCTTTCTCCACTGTACTTACTCGAGTTCAAGATGTTACGAATGATGGGTTCATACCTGTGTGACCTGCATGAGAGGTGCATCGTTTCATCTTTTTGAATTCATTAAGAGGTGATGGTTTTCTGTGATAATTGACCTTTGTCGAGCCTCGGGTATGACAGACTTGATTTTTAGTTGAGTGTCATGAATGAGACATGCTTGACACTAATGTCAATTTTTTTAATTTTATTTTTTTAGTGAAAAAATCATTTGGGAGGCATATATTTAAAATTGGGGAAAGTGAAGGAATTTCTTTGTTTTGAAATTTTGAATTGAGATAGGGGAATATGAGGCAGACGTGGACTGAGTTCACCAAGTACTTAATAAGGACACTTTTTCTGTCAGTTGACAAATGTTTGTAAAATCTAGATAAGGCATGTTGATTTAACACACTTAAAGCACTTCATACTACAGCACAAATCTCGAGACAAAACTGTCGGCATAATTAATTGCAGAAATGGAACAGAAGTGAGAAAACTCACAGAGTTGCATTCCGAGTTCTTATGTATCTATCCTTACAAATATTGTAAATAAAGATGGAAGGCCAAGTGGGCTCGATGGTCAAATAGCCTTGTTTATTGAGGAGAAAGATGCCGTTTGTCTAAGCCACCACCTTCCAATCCAACCGAAGAGACGGAATGGCCGCCCAAGAATGTTTGTTCTGTGCATACAATTCTAGCTTTAGAAGGGCAGAGCAGATCGAATTAGGACTTTTATTTCTTTTGCTAAACCTGCTGTATTGTCAACGGTTTGTTCAGGCAGGAAAGTAAATAGGACAGACACAAAGAGGCAAAGACCTATATACTGTTAGCTATGTGTGAGGTTACATCTGGCTTACCATGCATATGACATTTAAGAATTTTAGTGGGAAACGTTGGAAAAGCAGAAGGAAAAGATCTAAGTAAATCCTTTGTGTATGTCATCTTTATTTTCTGATTTCTTTATACGCACAGTGGTGTCTTGTTAGCAGTGGGGTGACGCTTGCCAAGGGACCCAAGCCTTCCAAGTCAAATATCAGTGATTTCTTTCCTTTGTGATGTCAGACATTCTTGTTAAGTCATTGGTGTGATCAAGATTGACATTCTTTTGGTGCGTAACTGGGCCAGTCAGGTGCCTTAATTGAGTTGACTCATCTTTCTTGTAAGAATGCACCAACATTAGGATATAACTCACCTTAAACTAGCTGCTGTGTGATGTGTGTTTTCTTGCTCTTGTATGACCCAGTTCTAAAATATAAAATGTCTGTTAAAACTGTGTTGTTTGAAAAATTAACCCAACAGCTTACTACAGTGGTTTAATATAGCAGATGAAAAATCTTGTTTAAGTTTTGAAATCAAAGTTATTTTTCTTCCAAAGATATATATATATATATATATATATATATATATATATATATATATATATATATATATATATATTGAGTTTTAGCATGAAAAGGGGATACTGCAGTTTACACAGATATTAATAAATAAAGCATTACTAGAACTATTAACTTTTAACTCATCATAAATACTTAATTCTTAATGCACACAAATATGGTGCAAGAATGACATTCCTGTGGACAGCTGGACACAAGTATACCACTGTGGTCAATCTGTTGGCCAGCTGGTCATTGAAACCTAACACCAAGGTAGTGAGTGTATTGGGGCTTGGTGCTGTGTTTAGGGCTAGAGATGGCAATTGTCACGAGATTGATGAGAAGTAGGCATAAGGTGAGTGCATTAATAGACCTTATGTTCAACTGTCATTGGTGTTAGGGGATACCTTTATTAAATGACAAAACTAAGATCAGCATCAGAGTAGACCAAATTATTATTGAAGTTATATTGACAATTCTGTTCAATATTGAGGTTGAAGTAAAAATTGAGATGACAAATTACGGATCTCTTATATTGCATTCTGTACTACTTGAGCCAAAGATGTGAATCTTGATTTTTGTATATATATACAATATGTTTGGTAAAGTGACCCTCGTGAATAGACATAAATCACAAGACTTAATAAAAAGGGGTCGCTGCTGCCTTATTTTTCATATCAAAGGGAAAGCTGACAAAGAAATTTGACACATTTTTGAGATTCTTATTTTAACAAGTTTGGTTTGCCTATTCAGGTTAAACTATGCTTAAAGTTATAACTGTCAACAGGTGAAACATATTTCGAAAACAACCTGAGGGGTACTTAACTTTGTAGGTGTGTGAAGTTCCAGGTTTGAGCTGTCGTGCCTCCCCCCCCCCCCAAAAAAAAAAAAAATTATAAGAAAAGATGTCTTATGTCCCAATTCAAATGTGTTGACACCCTTCGAAACTTGATACGTGCAAAGTGAAAAATTAAAATTTAAGTCACAAAAGATGTCTCCTGCTTGCTATGCGTGTCTTCCAAACATCCTAATCCCAACATGACCACATAAAAGAAAAGAAAAAAAAATGCAATAATGAAACACAGCTGTGTCATGCAAATTAAAAAAAAAAATAAAGCCTATACAATGCCCGTGCTGCAAACATGATATGGGTCATGAAATTACTCGCTGAAAAAAAAATTAAAATCCAATCACAAAAGTCTACCGCATTTCATTTTGCACATATCCCCCTGAACAACGTGTCTGTGTACCTATTTTCTGCTGGTTGGTATTAACTTACCACAGTAATCCACAAGGCAATAGAACCAGTACATCCCTGAACAATCCATATTGCCTTATTACCATAACATTGTATACACATTGTGATCAAGTTGATTGGAATGCATACAATCCACCCTACCAGTAGAGTAGAGGGTGTGATCAGACAGGCAAAAAGAAGTGTCCTGTGTATGACGCTATTGATGGATTAAATATTGCTTAGTTTGACAGTTGACATTCTAATGGTAGGTTACCTGCTGGAATGGACTGTGAAAAAATTGCACCTGTATTAGAAGTTGACTCCTGCTGAGCTGGTGACTGGGATGGTTGCTACAGTCAACTCATGACATTAAACAGAACTGTTATATTTTTTTCTCTGTGTGACTGCACCTTATTTTACAGTTTGTGTGCAGTGGTGGTGGGGTGAGTTAACACAAGGTTTAGGGCTTTGGTCAAGCTTTTTGGTCAACATGAAGGTGCTGGACCAGCTGTTAATTGTCAGGTGTTGTACATATTGTGGATCTTTTTTGAATGTTGACTGTGTTGGTCACAGTGGGGGCAAGGGACACCAGGGTAAAGTGGGAGAGGGAGGGAGGGTAAATAATGCAAAAAAAAATATGGTCCTTTTTTATTGCGGGGGATGAGATGGGAAGTGATAAGTTGCATTCCATTCCTAATTACATTTGAAAAGTACATTTAAGTGAATCACTCTAAATACCTTCATTTTATTTTATCTTTTTTATGGGAAAATGCTTGAGGTTATTCCTCAAAACAGACCTCACACCTCATAAATGATTATTGCCGTTTGTGATCTCGAGCCGCAGGTTTTTGATTACAAACACAAAATTATGGACTTAAACTGGAGATCATGGCATTTCAGTGCTCAGTACAAGTATTTTCATGTTCGGGCCATAAAGTCACAGTTATAGTTGTTAATTCAGCATTTACATTCACAAAGTTGCGTCTTGGGACCACAACAATTTCAGTTAGAAGGCCTTATATAACTTAAATTACTTTCGATCCTTCCCATCTCAGTTTTTTTTGCCCATGAATTGTCATTGCCTTTTTTTGTACACAACATGCCATGACTTGTCAGATATTTAATTTCCACACTGAAAGTTACACATGTCGCCGTGCACGAATTTCTCTTCCAGAACTTATCATGGAGCATTTTAACCAACCCAGGCCCACGTTACACTGTAATGCATTTTGCAATCCGTTCATGCTCTTCTCCTTTATCTCTTTATCACAACTTTTTAGGGTGACTCTCGTTAACGCCCAGTTATATAATAAAATTTATTAAACCTAGCAAATAATTTTCCTTTTCTTCATATATATTGAATTTATAAGTAGGTATTATTTCAACCAAATAAATTGATGCAAAGTGGATTTCTGTTATAGCTGAGAACTGGATGTGAATTACTACACTTGAATACATTCTCTGCATGCTCTAATACTTTCTTGTTCTCTGAGCATTGGGCCAAGGTGTTCTCAATAAGTGACAAGTCAGGTCACATGTCTTGATTAACACACCTGTTTTGGAAATTTCATTTGACTCGAGGCACAAATAAGGTATTTGATGGAGTTCAATGGACAAGGTCTAAATAAGTTACGTTCCTTATATCCCGAGGGATAGAAACCTTTAACCCATTGGAAGTATTGAAACTTTGAACTGGTGCAAAAGATTGAAATCAGGCTTGCCATGGTCTACTGATGCCCGAGGGATGTGGCTTTATTTCCCTGAACACAATCGGACCCTTTGTCGTGGTTGTCTGGAAATTAATTTCAATTGATTTAGTTGAAATGCATGATTGAATGGAATTTTCTTAATGCGTGGTAACAGTACTAGGCAGTTCTCTCCTCTCCTTCCTTTCAATGCACTCATGACCTTAATTCACTCAGAGGCAATGGACTGAGGCATTGATAAATGACAGGCTAGTAATTTTAAGAGGAAGGAGACATGGAGGAGGTGTTTAAAATTCCAAAAAGAAGTTCTTATTCAGCAGAACTGTTTTAATGTAATGTATGTAATGAGTTTAGATTTTCAAGAGGTGGACAGTTGCAGACTCAGAGGAACACTCCCATGATATGTTTTTGCACTGTTTCTCAGTCAAATATTGGAGACATTTTTATTTTGCTCTGTTTATATTTTGATTAACAGTTAAAACTAGTGCTAAATGGGAAGTACTTCAGAATCGATGATCATTATACAGTAAAACTGGACAAAAATGTAGTTGAGTCACCTCTAATATATAAATGTCCGGATAAAAAGTGGCACACAGTTTTAGCCTGAGAATGTTGACAAATGGAGAAAAAAGCTTCATTGGCCTTTTCATTCAGAAGAAGTATAAATAACCCAAGTCTGGTCGGAAATTTCGGATGATTTACCATGCAGAAAGTCACGAAGTCTTAATTAAAGCAAAACCATGCGAGGCACAAAGAAACCCCACAGTATTCATCAGCATAGTGAAACGGTAAAGACACAGGACCACTTTTTTATGCATAATCATTAATTATAAGGACTTTGACTATGATGAATAGTGACAACCTATCACTTTGAACTCTGGTAGTAGTTAACAAGTGGCTGCCTTTCCCAGGCAGTGTGGATTCGTATGTAGAAGAGCACACACATGTTGGTAATGGGTCAAGTAGTGATAGGAGGGAAATGTTCGAGGGGTTCGAGTAAGTTTTGTACCAAAGCCGAGTATGGAAAAGGGACAAAGGTGGGTTATATTTGTGATCGGGAGATCATAGCAACAGGGCATTGCAGTTAATGAATGTGAAGGGTGATTTGTTTGAGCAGGTTTTGTTTTAGGCTGTGTTGGGTCTGTGTTTATGGTGACTGTTTTAGATATGATGTAACCAAGTACTAGTAATGAAAAGGGTTTTGTTGTAGCCATTTTTTTTGTTTTTACAGATTTGGGGTGACAACAGCATTAGTTTGGCTTATTTAAATCAATGGTGTTAGGAGTTAGGATATGTTCAGTAAGAGAGAATTAAAATTAATGTATAATGAATGTGTCTGTGCTTGATAAAATTATTATTTGAAAAGATGGAGACCAAAATGTGCTGAAAGAGAGGAGATTTGGTTATCATGAAAGATGGGGAATTTTGTCATTAGATACACTCTCTGTTTTGCATATGAGTGGTACAGAAAGAGAGAGGAAGAGAGAGAGAGTTATGAGAGGAATAAAAATTGATATGTAATATGAAAATCAATGAAAGTTTAAAATAATTATAATGGTTGATATTTACAGGTGGACTCTCAGGAGGTGGAAGCCAATAGGAACAAAATTCTCTTCCTGGAGAAGGTACGCCAGAGCAACGAGGCCATCACAAATGGCGATTTCCAGGGCGCGATTCGCCTTTACACTGAGGCCATCAATCTGGACCCTATCAACCACATACTGTACAGTAATCGTTCAGCCGCTTTCGTCAAAATGGGGCATTTCCAGAAAGGTCTAGAAGATGCTGTCAAGGCCAGGGATTTGAACCCAAAATGGGCAAAGGTAAGTTGGAAAGTCTCTAAGTCAGGGGCAGATCCAGAGATATTTTCTGACAGGCTTCCAAATTATCTTTATTGATCCATGCTCCACTTTTGACCGTCTTCTGACAGAAAAATAGATATCTGTCAGTGTAAACTTGAAAATCTGACTGTCTTCCGGAAGACCCAGATGACGACCTAAATCCGCCCCTGCAAGTTATAACCACAACATGTGCACATATTTTAGTATTGGTTCTACAGCATAAATGCATGCAGGTTCAATTCAATTCCCAGCAGGCACAAGGTGTCATTTCATAAATAAAATATGTCTAGACTTCAAAATGAAGCAGAAATGAAATACCTTGAAAGTACACAGTGAACGTGCCATGATGTGACCTGAACAAAAAGGTGTTTTTAATACTGAGATCATACAGAAAAAAATATTGTGAAATAAAATATGGGGATTCAGTTTGCTTGAAGTGGAGTGGGAAGATACCATCAGAACATCTGAATAGTGTGAATACTATGACTTTATACCTGAGAACCTTAAAAGGCATGAATAGCATAAAAAAGTAAAAAGAAAAGCTGTCTCACACAAAAGGCTACACAAGACTCTTACAGTCAAGCTGATAAATTACTGATTTTCATGACAAAATTGAAAAGGATTGTAAAATCTATACCACGGAAATCCAATGACAATCTTCACTTAATAATGATAGTTGTGTTAGTAACTTTATCTTGAAGGTGTTGATACTGCACCTTAATTGTGGGTATTTTGTATCAGATTCAACTTGTCAGATGCTCACGCACAAACTTCAGGAATGATTTCTGTTTGATATATGTATGTACAGCATGCTTGTGCAGGAATTTAAGGTGAAGGGAAGTTCATTTGGTACGCATTTTGTTGCATATACTTTCAGGTTTTGATATTTATGCAGTTACCTCTTTCCATCCTACCCCCTCCCCACCCCCAAAAATCAATAAAGAGTCAGGCATTTTGAGGGTATGGAATACCTTTTGCATTCCGTGTGATTGACCTTAGTTTTCCAGTGTGAGTCGTTATTTGAGCCCAATGTATTCTGCATGAAGCGTGATTCAGGAATTCTTGGTGATTGGTGATTGGCCTGAATATATCTTCTATTTGGTGATTGAGCTGTTTTAATTCTTGGTGATTAAGGAGGGGTATTCTCTACCCTCATTTTTGCAACAACGGAGAAGTTCTCTTTCTTTAACACTTTTTGTTTAAAAAAAAAAAACTCCTAGGTTGGTGGCCCAGCAAGTTTTTCAGTTTAATTGAAAGTGATACAATTGGCAACTCTTTGTTTATCTACTTTTGTACTGTTCTGCTTTTTTTTTCATTGTTCAAGAGGAGTTTTAGGTCAATGTCTGGTAAAAATTATATTATACAGGAATGCTGAAAATACTGTGAGAAGAAAAAAAGCATCTACAGGAAATTGATCTACTTGAGTCATTTTACAATTACTCTGTTTCAACTGATTTTGAAGAGTAGGCCATGTAAAAAAAAGGGAACAAAACTTTTGACATCTTGCCAATGGAGAAGGAGACAAGCAGCACGTTGCCAGAGCTCTGACGGCATGCCTCAACCCCAAAGTTGAATTTTTGCTCTAGATTGTCCTGGAGAAAAGTCATGCAGTGCTATGTTGCCCTCCTTGTATGCTGAACAATCAGACAGAACTTACAGTTATTTTACCCTGACATACATAGGGGTTACATACTTCTTCAGTTTTACATTATTTGCTCAGATTGACAAACTCAATTGAACAAGGTATCTGGTGACTCTAGAACATTTTTGGCTTTTTTGTTTATTTATTTATTTTTTTAAGATTACCATGGGAAAGAGCTGTGTACATTGTTAAAGTTTTTTAAAACCAGTCAGAACACACAGTAGTCAGTCAACCTGGGAGACACACCTTAAGGTATAAATTAACTGTAAAACTTCACACTGCTTTCAGATGAAAGAATACAGTTCACTCCATCTGGTTGTCTCTGTAGTAATTTGTCCCTAAAGCTGAAATCATGTTGAGTCATGAAGTGTTATTCGATAATTGACGAAAAAATAACCTCACACAGTACAGTGTGTGTAGAAAGGAATGCCATCTATATATATGAATAACGAGGGTGGCTTCAAGATCCTCTGCCCTCAGATCTCGTCAATTAAATTGAAAACCTATACCTGGCTCCCACAGTTGATCATAAACTAGAACACAGTGGTGTTAGGTACAAAAGAAGCCTAGCTACCTGTTACATTAAAAAATACTGGAGGCGAAATAAAATGAGATCAGTTGGGCATGTCCACAGACACAATATCGGAGCAGCTAGGTTTATTTGTCAGCTGATACAGCCGTGAAAAGGCGTAACTGCACACCTAAAAAAACATGTCGGGGTCAGATTCAGGGACCATGTGCCCCCAAAGCAGGGAGGAGGAGCAGGTTTGGTCATAAGAACTACTATCTTGTCTTCTGCCGACTTTTTTTTTAAGTTCTGTATCCCATCATCTTAAAAACCAACCAGTTTTTGTTTACTGTTTAGGGAATAGTAACAACGTTAAGTTTAAAGAATATGACATTTAATATGATAGGGGTCCAGCAGCTTAAATTGTGTTAACGGATAGACATATTCATGTTTTGGAATTGATTAAAAAAGGAATGTCCAAGGACTTACAGTTTTTAATGACCTCATAAATGGCAATTTAGAACTGAAGTAGAGATCAACACATTAAAAATGACCTTTATCTCACTTGTTAAATCCAATTCAGTTAGGAATGAGCTGTTTTTCAAGTTTTCAGATGTACTTGATGGCACATCTTACATTTGCTTAATATTAATAGATGCCAGACCATTTGGGCTAGCTAATGCATTTAGGAAATGGATTTCCATAGAGTTGGCTTTTCAATGTGGATGACAGTAAATTTGACTACTAGTGTGAGTGACATAGGATACGTGATGAAAGCAGGTGCAAAGCTTAATGAAAGCACATGCAGATGCTCATGAGGGCATGTTCGTGCACACAACGCACACCGAAAAATACCAGTGGTTGCATTTATGCTGTGGTGTAAGATGGACAATTTTGAAAACATATTTTATGGGAGACTCCTAGAGCACTGCTGATTGAAATTAAGCAAGTGGATTCTAAGCATAACAGCATAACAGTCCGCTTTTCATACATCCTGGGAAATGGACACCCTGCACTTCAATCTGTGTGCCCCTAAAATAAGATGCGGCCCTTTCCCTAGTTCACTTTTGAAAATGTCCCAAAATAGATAGATGTGCATTAGTGAAAGGAAAGAAGTCCAGCAGATAGGAAATCCTCAACAAAACATTCATACATGCAGGATGAGGGGAATTAATAAGTGGCCACTTTGCGATAACAGAATATGTTTGTGTCGGCTAGTTTCATGCAGTCATGCATGCTTTGTTCCATTACTCTGGCGCTGGCTCATATGTCAAAGCAGTTTATTGTGTGTGGACGAAGAGGTCCTTTAACTTGTGGTCTGTTGAAATCTATTTGAGGTTAGCCCTGTGTCATTCCAGGCCCCCGTGGAGTCGGTGACATTATCACCTGTGTATCCATCTGTCCCATGTCATTGGCTGTGTAATTGTAGTAATATTGGAGAATAGAGAAAGACAGACCGCTTGTATTATGTGTCATTGGTGTAGTGTAATTGTAGCAATATTGTGTCCATGCATGGATAGCATGGACAGGGTCGCTATTGTTTGTACTGCGCCATCTTCATTCTCTTTTCTTGTCATTGGTCATGTAATTGAAGCAGTAATATTGTGACCATTTGTAGAGAACTAACAGTGGTTCTAGTGTCATTCCTGTGTCATTTATGGGACAACTTTGCCTGTAATGTGTCACTGCAATTAAGTGTCACTGTCAGATAATGATTACATTTTTTGCATAACCCACCTTATGCCCAAGTGATTATCAGTTTTTATTTTAGCTACTCTTGATATATATAAGTAAAAACAAACATTTAAACAAGTATTTTGGCACGGTCAGCTCATGACTCCTATCCTCCAATTCAATAGCAGGTTACATAAACTGATGTCTGGCATGACCAAGCTATTTGCATTGGTGTCTTTTGTATCTTTGCCCAAAATAGTTTAATTGATTCTTTGCTGTACATCAGTCAGTGGTCTTGTTTATATCCTGGATAAGTTATTAACATGGAGTCAGTGCCATTCCATGGACTGCGAAATGATATTATTCCTATTAAAACTATGATGCTTCTTTGTGTGCTGTTTGCAATTTGTAGGTCAGCTCTGTCCTCTTTCTATTAACTATTTATGTCTACAAATATTGTGTGCATGTGAATTTTTTTCTCAGTTATGTTATTATTGATGGATTATTTACAGGCCATGAATGTTGGTTTTTGTTATCACAACAATAGTTTGTAATTCTCGCCTGGCAGATACTTGTTTCTCACGATACCCTCATCTGTGTAATAAATCCATAAAGTTCTAAAGTCAGCCTTTTCTGCTTTGTGCAAATGAAAATCTTTTATGAGCAGGCTTTTTTTTTCTCACAATCATACATGTTATTATATAACTAGAATTATTTAGGTCATGCCTCTACCTTTTATGTCATTACTGATTACTGTCTGGGATGTTCAGTCGTGCTTTTCTTGATTAATTGACTCGGGACTTAACTTCAGTGTCACTGAATATTAACCTGTGTCATTTATATCTCGTTTGTTTTGACACCGTTTGCCGAGTCTTCTGCACCTTCCAAACACAGGAAATCATCACTGCAGGTTTCAGTTTTGTCTTGACCGTATGCCCTGGGCTTAAAAAGATGTGCTTTTGAGAGATGGATCTTCCCCTAGCACTGTCATGTCTGTATTTTGGATTACTTCCTTGTCAACATAGCATTGTTAATGCAGTAATAGTTTTTCTATGTCAGAGCAGGGTTTGACTTGAATGTTATCAGTGGAAATTCTTTGCCAGTGCCTGTTGGCCCTTTTCTGTCATTGAGAAATTAGTTTACTACACACATGCCCATTCTATATATCTTGGCTTAAAATATTTGTCCTTTGTTATTTTGTCACACCTGAAATTGTAAAACCATTGAGATATATGTCATAAATAGGTTAATATAAATATATTTTATGTCTGTAGACATATTTCAACCAGTTGTTCGTAACTTTTCTGTTGAGCCAATATTTGATTGCAGATTATCTTCCTGTCAATTAAATTTAATGCAGAAAAGGGTACTGAATTGAAAACTTCTAAAGCAATGTTTGTTTTGTTTTTTCATTTTCAGAAGTTGGCAGGTTTTTGTTTGGCATACTGAATATTGCTATCAATATAAAGTGTTAGTAATCTGTTAGTTACTGCCTGGTAATGTAATGTTAACAAGCAGTTAAAATTCCTTACATTAATCATAAAATTAAGTGAACCATGCAGACATCCTTGAAATGTTATGCAGTGCATTGGGTGTGAAAGTACTAAATCAGTAATGCCTCAAAATCTTAATTAGTTTGGCTGCAAGAAGAAATGAGTGCACTTTTTTTCAGTTTAGTACATTGAAGATTCTTTAGAATTATAATTAAATGATACCTTGGAGGAAGGTCAAAAAGGGGGCACTGGATTCGAATATAAAGACAGCAGCCTAAATGGAGTGTTCATTTAATTCATAATGGGGTATCATTATGTGACAAAATCATGATTTGGAATGTACGTCAGTTAATATTCAAATAGGATGGCCTTGGAGGAAGGTAGGAACGCAAGCACCAGTAATTTTTATGAAGAGGTGAAATTAAATCTGGTATTTCTAACTGTAGCTCGGAGTAGTGCAGAAAAGTCCTCTGCATAAGCAAAAGAATAAACTTGTTGCTTTTGGCAGGGGTCCAGAACGGTAGTCTTTGTGCAATCAATATGAAAGCTATAATATTATAACCAGTAATCTCAGGTAAATTTAGCCCTTGAGGGACCAGGAGCCACTTTTTGCTGGTGACTTTTTGTCCTGGTGGGCTAGGAAAATATTTGTTGACGTTTGTAAAAATTGGTTGCCGTGAGACTCACTTCCTGACGGTGGCAGAGGTCGCCATTAGCTCAGGAATGGAGGTGAACCTAACCAATCGAGTTGAACTGCTAGGGAACAAAGTCTACAATTTTCTACCCGTTGAATAAAAAATAGCCTCAGTCATCTGACATGCATGGATGGATTTGCGAGGCTTTGGGAGGACCAAGTTGATTAGTAAAAGCAATGAAGCATGCACAGAAAAAGACATGTCATTTACATCTTTTCTTGTTCAAAGCCATGTTTGTTTTAATCTTTATTTGCCAACATGGACATGCCTGGAATAGCTGTCTGAAAAGGGAGCTTTGTTATTCTAATGTAAACCCCCTATTCAAACCTCCCTGAATGTCTGGGCTGACTCTGATTGGCTGAGATAACACCAATTACCTCATCATAATCTCAGTGCAGATAATCTCGTCCCATATCAACACCAGCGCCTTGTTAATAACGGTTCTTGACAGCAGCAAACAATAAATATGTCCAACTTTGAGCTCTTGGGTAAATTGTTGGGCCTATCGGACAGATTGATACAGACAGGATCGCTGCTTGATCTGTATTACATATAATGAGGGAGGTTGTTACATCATAGCGAGATGCAAAGATGAATTGTATTGAGCAGGTGTCATTAGGAAAAAATGGTGACAAGTTAAATGTCATACCTGACTTTAGGGATTTTCATATCAAGACCTTTTTGTTTCATGTTCATTGTTTGAAATTAAAGTCATCAAGGTCAGAAGTAATTGAGAATAATAGTGAAGGCAATTTTTGAAAGTTAAGTTTTGAAAACTATCGAAATTACATGTTTCATGGCTGTCTTTTGTTTCAATGTGGCACAATCTTTTTGTCTTTGAAATCACTAAGTAAAACTTGGTATATGGGGATTGTCATTATGTGAAATATCAAAGGAAAAATATGGAAATTATATGCATAAATATATAATGTGCTGGGAGAATCCCCTCCCTGTTTTGTGAATTACCATGTATAAGAAGTAAAATTGGTTACGAAAAATGAATGATGCTTTTTATGTAAACCGTAACATTGAAAAAGACACCAGGATAATGACATACAGGACACAAATTAATAAACTCCATGTCAAAGATGGTGGCATCTCACATTCAACCAAATGCAAAAAAAGGTTTCCATTCCAAACAGGTTGCTGTGACGCAGTACCTGCATGAAATGGATTAAAGATGGACATTAAGCCAGACAGTAATGCCCGCCAGGTTATAATGACTAAATTAATTTGCATGCTGTGTTCGAAGCGGTAGCATTTCTACCTGCAGCATGACCCTATGTGTTGTATAGCTGGGTAGGCTTGGCATTGGGGCTTATACACAAAGCTGGTGGAAACAAAGAACACTCACTGATGGCTTGATTACAATCTGGATTATAAAATGATGGCCTACGGACATGCTGTTAAACTAGAGGTATCTACAACTATATATCTAGCAAAAAACTTCATTAAGTAGTCCTGGACATGTCTTATCTGATGGGAGGTAAATAAAAATAGATCTTTGCGGCTGATGAAACTTGTTAGGTTAGTTGGTATGGGAAGTGAACTGTAGAAAATTAATGATGAATGTACATGTAGAACAACCGTCCGTTTTTAATGTCATTGGTCAGATAAAACATTCAGTTTTCATGTTAAGATTGAATTGAGGAAGTGCGTGTGTGTGTGTGTGTGTGTGTGTGTGTGTGCGAGAGGAGGGAGGGACATGCATATTTTTTTGTAGAAATGCAGTTTTTAAAAAGAATAGGGAATTCTTGATATTAATGTTAAATTTTGGTGTAAAGAGAAAGTTGACGCAACATCATGATATTTTTAGCAAAAAGGACCATATAAAATGATATAAGCTTCTGTCCAAGTTGGTGTCACAGGAAACATCTAAATTATGATATGTTAACAAAAAGTATGTTTACAGCCACTTTCTCATATATCTAAATCCCGGTCAGGTATTTTAGTAATAAAGAAATAAAATCAGGAGGAAGCAGTAGTGTTTCTGCCCCATTAATGGCATAAGTTTGTTTTGATTTAAAATATGGGGGCAAAACAATCTTCTCAAATATTTGATTTACTATGGTTTTAGCTGACTTTTAGCACATAAAATGCTTTGAATACAAGGGAACAGGATGCCTTCACATTCTCATACAGCCATAAAAATCACACAAAGGTACAAACTCACGGCTGAGAGTGAGAGAACATTAGTATGCATATACACTGACAGACACCACTCAGACATAAGGTGCCCCCATTATTTCTACATTCAAGTGCCAAGGGTGACTCTTTGGCAAAATGTGGTTTCTCATACATAATGTCAACTCCCAGATATGTGTAGATTGATGCAAACAATTCTAAATCTCATTGGCAATGCGGAATTTGTCTAAAGTCTCAGATATCGACATTGCTGATCTTTGCTCGAGTTTGCATACGCAGCCAGGTTTATTAACTTCATTTGCAGAGTTTATCGAGTGCTGTATGAAAAGTGTTGTATTGGAGCAGAACAGAATCCCAGTGTAATGAGAGAATAAAGTTCTTGGCCCAGTTCAGAAGTGTGATGCAAACCATAAACGAGTACTAGTACTTATGTATTTGCATCTATTTATAAAGTCTCTCTACTTTTTTCATCTGAAGTTTTTTTTCACTGTGGTAAAACGACACTTTGCACTGAATGTCTTTTTCAGATTATGATATATGATAAAAAATCCCATGTTATAAACCTAGTTTTTCCTCTCTCTCTCCTCAGGGTTACTACAGAGAAGGGGTGGCACTGCAGTGTATGGAGCGGCCTGCAGATGCCCTGGCCGCCTTTGCCTCTGGACTGGCTCAGGACCCCAAGAACTCCCAACTGCTGCTAGGACTTATTGAAGCCGCCCTCAAGTCCCCGATCAAAGGTAAATAGAAAAATATTGAGCACCCATCTTTAGTTATTGTATAAATCTTAAAAATGTGTAATGGGGTCCTAACCATGTGACAAATTTTTCCCATGCTGGACAGAATATTAAAATGTTTTTTTGTTTGTAAAATATTTGCACAACAAAGGTGACTCTCAGATTCACCATAATCTATATCATTATTTGATGACATACAGTATAAAAGCATTATGTATTTTATGCCATATTATGCAAAAAGAAAGCCTTAACAAATATTTGCATGAGAATTTTATAAAAAAAAGTTTTCTTGATTAGCAATTTTTATTTAATTTGCCATTCTGAACAATTATTTAGAAAGTAGTTTTATATTTAAAGTTCTTGCAGTGGGTAAATGTAGTACCATTGACTGTATTTAAAAAGGAAGTTCTGATAATCTTTTGCTTTCCTCAAGTCCTAAATTATAGTATTAAAACTTTACTTTTCTTATTTCAGAAAAGTTTGAGCCAACTTTCTACCAACTACAGAAGATGAAACTGGACAAGAGTCCTTTTGTTATAATTTCACTCATTGGTCAAGAGCTGCTTGCCGCCAACTTCCCAGGAGCTTCAATGGTTGTGTTAGAATCCGCCCTGAAGATCGGCACCTGTAGTCTGAAACTGCGGGGATCTGTATTCTCTGCACTCAGCAGTTCTCACTGGGCTCTGGGAAATATTGACAAGGCAATCTCTTACATGCAACAAGATCTTAACATTGCCAAGTCCTTAGGTAAGACATAGACGGTGTTTTTTTTTTTTTTTTTTAATAATGGGGTCAGTACTTACACAGTGGCAGACCCATAATTTTTTGGCAGATTTTGGAGATCAGTCAAAACTATGGTTGCCTAAATGTATTGTTTGCTCTTTAGCATTTGTGTTGTTATATTTTTATCCCCTGCTTTAACAATAAAAGAAATTTGTTTATATATGTACTAGTAAAAAAAAGATCTTATAACTAGTGTCGGTTGGTAAGATTGGGGAATCGGAGTGTGCACATGATTACCTAATGTGTGTTTGCAAGTCTGAATCCAGCTGTTAGTAGATGCAGGCAAATTTACCAAGTTGCTTGAGCTGTTAATTTGTCACTTTGAACAAATTAGTCTGCTAAACCCATTCCAAGCATGTTTCAGTTGACCTACAGTGGATGTTACATGTTATGTAGCTAAATAACTATGACTAAGTAAGACTGTTGAAAGAGCATGAAAAAAAATGAGTGTCAGAATATGTCAAAATAAGCAGCATTCTATCATTCATGATTTGGGAAATTTAGAATGAGGCTCTGTTTTATTTAGGGATTAAAAGGTTGTTTACATCATTATCGAAGTGTACAATTACCCAAACACTTGGTTTCCCTTTATACGCACTGTGAATTAACAAAAGGAAAAAAAAAACTCTGAACTCATAAAAATGTTTCTTTTTTCCTCCCTCAGGTGATCAAGAGGGCGAATGCAGAGCACATGGAAACTTAGGCTCGTCTTATTTCTCAAAAGGCAACTACAGGGAAGCCTTAACCAATCACCGGTTTCAGTTGGTCCTAGCAATGCGACTCAAAGATCGCAGAACAGCGGCGTCAGCTCTCAGTAACCTAGGACACGTATATACTGCCATTGGAGATTACCCAAATGCCTTGGCTAGTCATAAACAATGCGTACTGCTGGTGAAACAGATGAATGACAGACTCATGGAGGCAAGAGAGATTGGAAATGTGGGTGCAGTCTATCTGGCTCTTGGGGAATTTGAGAATGCTGTAGAGTGTCACAATGAACACTTGCGCATTGCCAAGCAGCTAGACAATAAGTACGAAGAGGCTAGGAGTTATAGCAACTTGGGCAGTGCGTACCATTACAAAAGGGAATATGACAAAGGCATAGCCTTTCACAATCAGGTATTGACAATAGCCACGGAGCTGACAGATAAGACTTTAGAGGCACGTGCGTATGCAGGTCTTGGGCATGCTGCACGTGCAAAAGGAGATCTGGGCCAGTCCAAGGAATACCATGAAAAACAATTGGATAATGCTCTCCATACTAAAGACAAAGTTGCTGAAGGCAGAGCATGTTCGAACTTGGGTATCATATTCCAAAGTGTAGGAGAGTATGATGCTGCGCTGAAACTTCACAAGGCACATCTCAATAATGCCAAAGAATTAGGAGACCGTGCCAGTCAAGGCCGGGCCTATGGGAACATAGGAAATGCATACTATGCGCTGGGAAAATATGACTTGTCAGTAAAATATCACAAGCAGGAGCTTTCAATATCACGTGAGGTGAATGACAGGCATTCTGAGGCAGCAACACACGGAAATTTAGCGGTTGCATATCAGGCATTGAAAATGTACGAACAAGCATTGCAGCACTACCATGCTCATCTTGCAATCTCTCAAGAGCTGAAAGACACTGTTTCCGAGGCAAGAGCCCTCAGTAATCTTGGAAATTACCACAGCTCACGTGGAGAATACTCTCAGTCCATTCCATTTTACCAGCATTTCCTGACGCTGTCTCAAGAACTCCAGGACACTGACGGTGAGGGCAAAGCTTGCCATAATCTCGGATATGCACATTTTAACCTAGGAAACTTCCGAGAGGCTGTGCGGTATTATGAACAAGACTTGGCTATTGCTAAGGATTCCCAGGACAAAAATGCCATGGGCAGGGCGTACTGTAACCTAGGCCTGGCACACAAAGCCCTAGGAGACTTCTCCCAGGCTCTAGAATGTCAAAATAATTTCCTTGTGATAACCCACCAAGGTAAGAACCTGACTGGGAAATTTCGTGCCTTGGGAAACATTGGCGATGTGCTAATCAAAATGGGCAATGCTGCTGAAGCAATCAAAATGTACAACCAGCAACTAAAACTAGCCAAGCAGGCAGGGGATAAGAATCTGGAAGCCAGTGCTTTTTGTGCATTGGGGTCTGCTCACAGAATCCTTGGGGAGTGTGATAAGGCCCTGGGGTATCACACACAGGAGTTGACAATTCGACAGGAGATGAATGATGTCAAAGGTGAATGTCGTGCCCATGGTCACTTAGGCAATGTTCACATGTCATTAGGGAGTTACACAAATGCCTACAAATGTTACGAGGAACAATTGGACCGTGCAAGAGATTTTCAGGACAGTGCCATTGAAGCCCAAGCCTATGGAAATCTAGGGATTACAAAAATGAACATGGGTCACTTTGATGATGCAATAGGACTATTTGAACAACAACTAGCCATGCTGGAACAAGTCTCAGGTGTCAGTGCCACTTCTGATCGTGGCCGCGCCTATGGCAACCTAGGGGACTGCTACGAAGCCCTGGGCGACTTTGAGGAAGCGGTCAAATGTCATGAACAATTTCTCTCCATTGGTCAAAGCTTAAATAACGCTGCTGACCAGGAGAAGGCCTACCGGGGACTGGGCAATGCACACAGGGCAATGGGAAATCTCCAACAGTCCCTGGTTTGCTTCGAGAAGAGACTGGTGGTTGCTCATGAGTTGGACAACCCCACAGCCAGGGGTTCGGCCTACGGGGAGCTAGGTTGCCTGCACAGCCTTCTGGGTAACTTTGAGCAGGCCATCTCCTGCCTGGAGCATCAGTTGAAGATCGCACAGGAAATGAAGGACAAAGTGGGAGAGGGTGATGCAGCATGTGGACTGGGAGGGGTCTACCAGCAGATGGGAGAGTACGACAGTGCGCTGACCTATCACAAGATGGACTTGGATATAGCAGAGGAGTCCAACAACACTGCATGTCAATGTAAGTAGATTTGTTATTTGTTGTTTGGAAAAATATTCATTTACTTTCCCTATTGTGTACTAATTTGTGGTTAAGAAAATTACTAACAAAGTAGTTGGTTCTTGAAATTCCATCAATTTAGACTTGTCAGATGAATTCTTTACACCCTATATTTTAAAAAAGAGGTTGAAATGGAAATCCATGATGGCATGCAAATGTGTTGTAAAATAACCAGTCAAGAATTTATAAATTTCATCACATTATATGTCAACATACAGATGGGAGGTAGATTTATCAGTTTTGAGTGAAATTGACTGTAGTGGTTTGTTAAATGGAATACCAAGGTAGGTGGGGGGTACGACCACGAGTAGCAGTGTCAATCCATTTTTACGAATAACATTACAAAATAATGCAAAAAGTGTGTGAGCTGTTTGGCAAAGAAGTACACAAAATCAACCTTTGAGTCCCTAAACATTGACCAACTGGGAGTTGATGTTTGCGACTTTTGCCTTCAGGGCAATAAAGTTGGTTTTAGGTACTTTTTAAAACGTCTTTTTGAGCTAGGTTTTTTTACCTTGAAGGTATCAGCATTGCCTGCAGGCAGTGCAATACTGGTGACTTCCAGGCCTTTAGGCTATAAAGTAACTTTATTTAATTACCATCTTTTCGGTTGAATTTTGTTGACGATTTTAGTGGTTTTGACTCCATGCCCATTGGCAGTTGATTTACAGCACTAACTCCCACTGGTGACACCTGATAGGCATTCAGCCATGATTGGTGTTGAAAGGGCAGGGTGTGTGAAACATGTAGAAATTCTTTTTAAAATTCTGCTTGACAAAATTTTAGATTTTCATATGGTGCGCTGATCGACCTAGCCTTATGGCTGGTAATGTTCCCCCGAACATGGCATTTTGTCAAATTGGCGTAATAAAGCACCACATTAGACGAATTTAAGTGTTCTGTGTTTTGGCTTATTTTCAGACTTCCGTCTATAAATAATGCTAAGTCTAATGCATGCAATTCACTGATAAATATCTTTTTAAAGGTATGCTATACGCATTAGAAAATGTCCCAAAGTAAATTTTAATGTCTGAATATCCTGTAAAGCTATTTATCTTTTCCAATCCAGACCTTAAACAATAAACCTCCAATAAAGTACCCAATGTCAGTATTTTCTTCTTTAATGCGACGAAGACCATAGCGTTCTAAATGAATCCTGATTCCTTAAGCACTAAGTTATTTAATTAAAATGATACAAAACTTTGTCTAAGATGGTTTAAGTGCAGCACCTAAATAAAAAAAAGTTATTTTGAGATCAAAATTTACCTCAAGTGATGAACCTCTTTGTGAACCTCTTTGTTAAATTACAGCCTATTTGTGGTGTGAAAAAGACCATTTTGTTTGTTGCCTCTCACTTGTGTGAGTGGCCATATGCAAATCTTCTTCAGTTTTACAGCCTTTGACGCTCATGCACTTTTGTGGTCAATGCTCTTGACAAATTTTCATAAATATTAAGATGATTATGGGACTTCTGTGAAATGAATATTTAGAAAAAATATCTGGCTTGTATTTAAGATTTCCCTTTGTTATTTCAGGTTAAATTAACTTAATATAATCCTTTTCTTCATGTCAAATATACGCATGATGTGATATATCTAAGGGCATGCCTTGTTGGCAAGTTGAACAACTTTGAAATTTATAAGACCATAAATGATTTTGAATTTCAGTACTGAAATCCTTAAGCAAATTCAGCGTGTATATAACTCTGCCTTCATTTTTTTCCAGGCCGTGCCTTTGGCAACCTTGGACTTTCCCACGAATCTCTGGGTAACTTTGAGCAAGCCATCGCTTACCAGGAGCAACACCTCAGCCTCGCAGCACAGATGAATGATAAGGTGGCAAAGACACTGGCCTTCAGCAGTTTAGGTAAGCCAAATTGTAATTCCCAGGGCAATTTCCTCATAATCTAATAAGTGGCTGATCTATTTGGTCGAAATGAGTAGGATTTACTTGGAGTGATATAAACAGATACTTGAGTAAGCTTCAAAGAAAATTTTACAGGGCACAAGATTGTTGTGATCATCTGGTTCGGAAAAATGGAAGAACGATAATTGAAAAAAGGTTTGCAATACCTGGAAGATAATCATTAAGTATTTGAATGTTAATTTGGCGTCTGCTAAGTAATTATTGCTTCTTTTCTGAGAGTGTTAAAATTTCACAATAAGTTTCATACAATCAAGACATTTCAGGTTTTCTGCTCAGTAATTGTACGCAGAATAGTCAATTATTTATGGATCCGTAGTATTCCATAGAATTACCTTGCCATATAATTCCAACATGAACATTTCTGACAGTAAAATCAATAAGAATAGCATTCATAATCCACAGCTTATGGGAAAATTACTTGATCATCTGAGCTATGTAGTTAATCTACAAAAATGTCATATCTTTGAACTTAATTGGATCTATTATTTATGGAGTATGTGAATAGGTGATGAGACATGCATCTTATTGAGATTTTTTTTAGAAAATTGTTTCTAATGAAGTCATTTTAGATCACGTTAAGTTTCAGAATATCAGAACAGTGAATTGCCTGGACTAAAGATAACTTAGTTAATATTAGGATTTTGAAAATTGGGGTGTTTCTCAAAAATTCTTTCTTAAAATCATATTTTACTCATTGTGGTGTGGCTTTTAGACATACCAGTTTAACTCAGAAATTTGATCGGTGGATTGCATTACTTCATGCAGAAAGTTGGTTTTCTTCTGTAATGCAAACAGGTGTCTTAATTGCATGTTGTAGCTGACTGGCACAATTGTCACTTGGTTCTAAACCAGAAGATTTTTTCTTATTAATGTCCAACCTAGAAGAAATATGAAGTTTATGATCATAACATGAGCTTTGAAGTGATATAAAGTTTACGATGATGATGATATGACAATAGGACATGCATTAGAGTATTCATTAGCACAGGATTCAGGAAGGTTTTATTACCCCATTGTTTCTTACTCTTCAAGGTCGTGTGCACCATGCTTTGGGCCACTACCCTCAAGCCGTGCAATATCTCCAACAAGGGCTACAAATTGCCGAACAGCTCGGCCGGAAAGAAGACGAGGCAAAGATCCGCCATCGCCTTGGTCTGGCTTTGTGGGGCCACGAAGACATGGAAGAGGCACAACAGCAGCTGTACAGGGCCGCGGAACTGTTTGAGAACATCAGGAGGGAGGCGCAGATGAGCAGTGACTATAAACTGTCCCTGTTTGACCTGCAGACCGCCTCCTATCAAGCCCTGCAGGTAAAAATGGAAATGTGATCCCCATAGAACAAACCATTAACAATCTCTGGGGTTGAAGTAGTGTACATAGGATAATGCTCACCACTTTTTTTTTTTTTTTTTACCAAAGTGACTTCTGTCTTTCATTTGTGTTTATATGTTTTGCAAACAATAAAAAGGTTGGGGATTAATGGAAAAAGTAAATGTCCTGTCAGTATAAGGGTTGTTGACCTCAGTAAGTATATTGTCCTTTTGGATTGATTAGTGAAGAATCATTTGTTATGGTCATTATCATTGTTGATTCAAAACCTGGGCTGAAGTAGTTAAGGTCAAAAATAATATAATCTCTTCTTGTCTTATGTCTGTTCAAATTTTTATGAGGGATTTAAAGTATGTTTGGAAATATGTTTTCCATCTCATAATATAATGGACTTATAGGTGAGCATATCAATCAGTGCAGATAGCATTAAATTAAATAGTCTTAAGCAAGCTGGTTATCTTCAGAAGTTGAGTTCTATCTAACCTACGTTAGTCCATGTCTGAACAGGATATTTTTCTTCACTGAATCCCTCCTTGAGCAACAAGATGAATATATATGACTTGAAGAATTTTTTAATCATTTCAGCGTGTTCTTGTGGCACTTGGAAGACACGAAGAGGCTCTGGTAGTGGCTGAACGAGGTAGAACGCGTGCCTTTGTCGACCTGCTCCTAGAGAGACAGACGGGAGGGGAGGGCATGTACGTGGACAATACTCCTATGACAGTGGAGCAGATCCTCCACATTGTCGGCAGGCAAAAAGCCACTGTGGTCTACTATTCCATTGCTGCTGGCTACTTGTATTGTTGGGTGCTCAGCCCAGAAAAGGGTAAGTCCTTTTTACTTGGAAAATGATAAAATGGTGTCCCCATGTTCGAAAGCAACCTTGGATATAAATTATGTACAGTAACTGATGAATCACTATTGTTTTTTATATTTTTTTTTTCATCATGCAGTGCCAAATACCTGTTTTATTTTTCTTTAAATAAATTTGCTTTATGCTATTTATGCTATATACTATTCAAGTGGCAAAGATATGTATGTGGAATACCTTACAGTATGCATTTCCTTAAAGACAGAGAGAGAGAGAAATATGCTATTCATTGAAATAACAATCTTGCAGCAGCACTTTCATCTTGTTAAATTTTTGGTTCAGGAATAGTCAAGTTTTATGAAAAGAACATCAACGAGGCAGACACTGGGTCAGTAGATGAAGTGGATGCAGACACACAGTCACTGAATATGTCCAGTACTTCACTACTAGATCAGTATGTAGGAGGGGTAAGAGAGTCCCTGGGAATAGAGAGCCACCTATCCAATAGCAGCTTAAGGTAAGTTTGTAAACCATGTTTAATGGCTCATATGTTACAATGAAAACGTATACAAAGCCGTAAACCAGAATGGCATAATTTTAACCAGGAAGTTTGTAATTTTACTCAGGGTACAGTTTTAGACGTTGAAACTTGTTTCCTAAGCATCGAATCACAAAGCCTTAAGAAATAGAGTGAGGAAGTTGAAAGTACTAAGTTGTGTCACATAGAGGTACTCCTATTGTTCCTGCACTTTGCCCTCCACATGACCATTTTTTATGGACTGTATTAGTTTTACAACCGTGGTTCCCTAGCAGTAAAATTAATAGTACTCGTGGACTTGTGTTGGTACATCACTAATTTGGACCTTTCATGTTGTATGATTTCCTTTTCCTTGCATGTTAATATCAGAATGGACATGTGAATTGCTTTTGGTTTCCTGTTCTTACTCCTTTCTCACACTTCATAAACCTTTGATATGTAATGTGGCACAATTACATCCATTAGCACGGCAATTCTCGACGTTTTATTCATTTCTTTCGTGTTGGCAAGATTCACTTTTGCCTCTACATTCTCCGTGTAAGTGTTCACCAAAAAAAGTCGACTTTTATGAATCACCTTCAAAAAAATTTGAGATGTATTTTATGATATAACCTGGCAAGTAATCAACTTGATAGATATAGCATCAAAGGTTGGGAACAGAGGTTTGAAGAAAGTCTTGTAGTTTAATACCTTATATCAAATGATATAATCTTTTTTTCAGATTGTCTACCAGCCGGTCATCAAGCATGATGAGTGAGAACGAGAGCGATGCTGATGAAATGTGGCAGCAGCAACTAGAGGAAATTGGTGGCAAATTAAACGCTGAAAATGACCGCACGGGATTCCTGCGCATGGTCAACAGGAACCACGTCTTCAATGCCAGTAATTATAGCCTCAGTAGTCTGTTCAGCTTCAGTGGCTCAATCAATGGACTGAACATGAATCGAGGAAACAGCCTACGGAAAAGCAGTCGTGGCTGGTCTGGAAAGCCACCATTAAGTGCCTTGTACGATCTCCTCATTGCTCCCATTGAAGACTCCCTGCCGCCCTCAGCTGACGATTTGGACAGCCAGTTATCCCAATCGTCCCACTCATCTCACTCGAGTCACACCCACAAGAAGGAAATTGTGCTAGTCCTTCAGGGAGACTTATACCTCGTACCATTTGCAGTATTGAAAAACAGTCAGGCTAACAGCTACTTATATGAGAAATTCAACCTGGTGGCTGTTCCCTCACTCACAGCCTTGCAGGGAAATCAGGGCAGTGTCAGGCTCACCAGACTGGGGCTTGAAGCCACCGGGTCTCTCATAGTCGGCAACCCTGCCTTACCCATCAGCATCAAGGAGCAATGGCAATGGTCAGAGCTCCCTTCAGCAGAACAAGAAGCCAAGATCATCGCAGAAATGATGGGAGCCAAGCCCCTTACGAGCCACGCAGCTACGAAAGAGGCAGTCCTCCATCACATGCCCAAGTCGGAGGTCATGCATTTTGCAACCCATGTGTCCTGGAAATTGTCCTCAGTTGTTTTGTCGCCTGGGGAGTTCACTCCAGAGCACAGGACTGACCGTTTCCATGATGACAGCGGTAGCGATATCAGCAGTACCATGGACGGACCATCCTTGCCAGAATTCCTCCTGACTGCAGCGGATGTCCTGAACATCAAACTCAATGCCAAACTTGTCGTGCTAAACTCGGGCCACACAGATGACAGAGCAGGTCGGATCAACTCAGATGGCGTAGTTGGCCTCACTCGTGCTTTTCTAGCTGCTGGAGCTCAGTGTGTTGTATTCTCATTATGGCCAGTACCGGCTGAGGCCTCGAAGATCTTCATGAGATCTTTTTACACATCCATGCTGCAGGGCTACCAGGCCAGTAAGGCAATATCAGAAGCCATGAGGACTGTACAAACCACAAAGCAGTATACACATCCGTCTAGTTGGGGTGGCTGGGTGATGGTTGGTAGTGATGTCAAACTCAGCAGCAAGGTGGCGCTGATGGGCCATGCCTTCTACGAAATTCTTCAGCATCCTAATAAGTGCAGAGAGGCCATGAGGGTGTTGTTGCATTTGGTGAGTTTTATAAGTTTTCATGATAGTTTGTAATAGCTGCTACATTTTTGTGTGTTGTTTCATCTGATGCTTGGTACATAGTCAAAATGTGCACCCTTGAAAAAAAATTTTTTTAAACCAAAAACTAAATGTATTTCTTTACATCAATAGATAGAGAAATATAAAATGGAAAGGATAATCTTCATAATGATAAGGAATTTCATCTTATAAAAAAAATCCAGAATGCATTTTAGATATTAAAAATTTTAGGTATTTTAGGTATTGGGTTTTATGTAACTCGTTCATCTTTGTCTGTTGCAGGTTGAGAAATCTCTACAGAGAATCCATCGTGGTCAGAAGAATGCCATGTATACCACCCAGCAGAGCATAGAGACCAAGGTTTGCAACATCCACGGGTGGAAAGATCTGCTGATCTCTATTGGATTCCGCTTTGAACCAGCAGCCAATGGACTTCCACCAGCGGTGTTCTTTCCTACCTCAGATCCTGGAGAGCGCTTGACACAATGCAGTGCCAGTTTGCAGGCTTTACTAGGTAAATTTGATCCCCTATCATGAATTTATTTAATATATTGTTTACAAATGATGAAAATATGTTAGCTAGGAATGTCAAATTGTCAGAAATATATTTAGGTAAATCATTCTGATTGTTTAGCTATTATTTACTGCTATTACATAAACATGAACAAAGGGCAAGTATTGATAAAAGCTATTCATAGGACTTTCCACTAATATTGAACTACACTACTTCTTACAGGTCTTCCTGTCAACAGTTTGATTCCCTTATCCAAGTTGTTGTCCCAGTATGAAGCAGGAGAAGCAATCATTCAACTGGTAAGATTTCAAATTAGATGATTTTCTTTGCACAATTGAAGCAATTATTTTATTACAAACTAGATAAGAACCCTAGGACTGCTGTGATATTTATTAAACTTGTTACATGATATTTGTTAAACCTAGTTCCAATATTTTCAGATTTACACAAGCATTTATGTTTCAGTGGAAAATTTTTCAACGATATGTTTTTAACTTTATTTTATTGCAATTGTTATTCAGTTAAGAGATGTTAATGGGAAACTCTCTCAGAAGGATGGCAATGCTCAGGTTACAATGAGGGTGAAGTTATGGAGGGTCCCTGGATGCCATGAGTTCCTTGCTGCTATAGGTACACAACTTCTTACATTTAATGCAATAAAAATAGCCAAATGTAGGAAACATATTCTGAATAAGTTAATTGGTCATGTATATTTTAGCTGCTGCCATAGTGTCAGTTCATTGATCAAGTTAAACAGTTGAGGAAAATAATCAAAATAATGGTTAATGAAATTATTTTCTACAAGTTGCATACAATGATTTTTGTGTTTTTTTTCATCAAGCATCGTGTATGATATGGTTTCTCTTTCCTGTAGGTTTTGACCTGATAGATGTAGGCAAGGATGAAGTGACCATCAAGCCAGGCAAGCAGGCCACTAAGAGGACAGTCCAGTGTGCCCTGCAGGCTCTGCTTGCTGTACTCGGTAAGCTCTTTTAATTTTATACCTCAATATGTACCATTTTATTAGACAAATGCCCATACATCAGCATTGCACAAGATGCAAACTATGTCTTTTTTCTACCAGTATTTGTCGGAACTTAATTTTTCTGTATCTGGGCCTGTGTCTCCACTAGGCCCATTTCTCCACTCTAAAAACTCGATGACAGTTTTGATTGTCTAAAATTTATAATTTTTTTCTCTCAGACACTCAAGAAGCTCCAAGAAGCCTCTCCCTGGACAGCTCTAGCAGCATGGAGAGTTTGGCATCATCAGGGTCTGCCACTTCCACCTCCAACTTCTCCAAGGGCAGCACCCCTCCTGACTCCCCTCACGGCAGAGGAAGGTTTCCCACTGGGGCCTACACCATGGATCCCTCAACAAGGATGCAACTTATGCAGCAGGTTAGTTTTTTTTTGTTTGTTTTTTGCTTTTTTTTTTCTTTTTCAATAATAAGAAACAGAATGTAGAAGTTGAAAACAGCACAGGTAGTTAAACATTTTAAAACTTACTGTAGCATGCCAAAATAGCATGCTATGTTGACATTAGTGTGTAATTTGTTTACTTGGGGTGGAACCTGATACCTCTTATTTTAAACAGGGGCTACTTGATCAAATTGATGTTTTCAACTACTAGATAATAAAATAAGGAAAGTCCTGAAACACTGCCAAGATTTAACAATAATCAAATACAAACACATTTGATCTTTTCTTTTCCAGGGAGGATTAGTTGGCCGAAATCTACCCGGATTTCAGAGATTCTCACCTGGGATAGGCAACAAGCCAGGACTGGGCCAGTACAGGGGCGGCCCTGTGCAGAAAAATGGTCTCACCTCCCCAAACATGTCAGCAAAGGTGGAAGATGCCTTCAGATATGGTGGCCCCAGTGCCACATCCCTGCAACAGAAACCACAGGAATACCAAGAAAACATGCCAAAAGTTCTGGGCGTTGAGGTCCAGCACCACAGGGATGAAAACGGCTCCATTTCGTCCAGTGCTTCTGAAAGTGGAGGGGTTCATCCCATGCTTAATAACAGTAATGCTGCAGCTCCTCTTCATCATGAGGAATATGAATCGTCAGAGGAGGAATTGCCTTATAATCCTCCACCCATGACAGATTATACAGGGTTGAATAGACAGTCAAATCTGAGAAGCTCAGCAGCCTCGGGTAGTAGTACTCTGACTGGCAAAAGTGGGTCATCGGGTGGTATCAAAAGGGCATTTGACCTCAAGAGCCACAGGTCATCCACTAAAAGCAGTGCCAGTGACCGGACACTGACCAATGAGCCCCAGACTCTCAGCACTCCTAAAAGGACTGACTCCTTGTCCTCTGACAAAAGCTCTGAGCTCAGTTATCCTGATACCAAACCACTGGGGATAACGGACCCCACAATGCTTGCCCACAAAGTTCTTGCCGAGACCCACCAGCATTGGCAAGCTGTTGAGCACATGCAAAGACTGAGTATACAGGAACTGAAGAAGGAGCAAGCGGCCAACCCAATGCCAGTCCCTCCTGTGCCGGATGCTGCACAAACTCAAGCTACTTCTACACCAATACAACAGAACCTCCAGATCTCACAGCAACACGATGATATGGAGATGGAATTTCACGAAATCAATGTGGATGATTCCCCATATCACAGAGAACAGACCAATATCTCACAACAACAGAGACCAAGTGCCAGACCTTTTGCCCCTAAAAGGACATCTTCAGACTCCTCTGCTGCATCCAGCAGGGGTAGTGGTCATCCTGACGGGTCATCAGACAATGGACGCAGTCAGGAAAGAAGACCCAAACCACTGGGGGTCAGTGCACCGGCCAATGGGCAGGACTCGGTCAGAAACTTGAATGGGCCCAGAAAAATTACGGGATACACCCCACCAGGTACACCACCTCCTAAATATGGAGAGTCAACACCCCTGAGTGAAGCCCACAGTTTGAAGCCCAGTAGGCCTCCCCCTCCACCAAAACCCATTTTAAAGCATGTGCATTTCAATGACCAGCATCATAATAATTCCGCAGACTTTGAGGCTGCTCCTCCACCCCTCCCCCCTCCCAGGGGTGTCCCTTATGAAAATGATGCTGATGATGAGATAGGGGAGGGAAGAGGCCAACAAGACAGACAGGATAGCCAGTATGGCATAAAATATGCAGAAAAGAAAACTGTGCACATGACAGACAATGAAAAACCCGCAGAGAAATTTGACCTGAATAACATTCCCAAAATATTTCAGCAGAATGGCCCTTTGTCTTCTGGAATGCGTCCACCGTACCTTCCACCATATCCCAGACACAGGTTACCACCTCCTTACCCTCATGGAGGAGTGTCACCTAGGGGGCAGTCACCAAGGTCACCACAACATGGCTATTTCCAGCAGAAACCGTTACAATCTCCACTGAACTTTGTCCAGCCTGATAGCAGCGATTCGGATTGGGAGGGGCAAGACCAAAGGTCACCGGCTCTGAGGACGTTTGCCTCACCACAAACAAAAGCTCCCATCGCCCAGAGGTACACAGCTTCTCGAGGTTCTCCCAGCCGCACTTCACCCATGGTGTCACCATCATCTCAGTTCTCATCTCCACAGAACCGACCTGGTAGTGCCACAAGTACAAGTAGTCAGTATTCATCTGCTTCCGCTTCGTCAGCCCAGACTGTGATACATAGACCTCCTAGTATTCTAGAGGGGCAAGAGGAAAGTAACAATAGTAGAGACTCCTTGCCTAGTACTGCTGGGACATACACACAGAACAGCTCCTTTGAGCGCTATCCATCTCCCAGAGGTAGTACTTCAACTCCTCCTCAGTATAACACTGGTAAAATGGACTATAATTCATGGAGACAGCATGAACCACAGGGTAATGAGAGGTTGTCCAATGCAAACCACATGGCAGTGAGTCCTAAAAATGTCCAATCATGGCAAGGGTATCGGCAGTCGCCAAATCAAACGCCAAATCACACCAGGTCAGAGTATGCAGAGGAATATGAATTGAGTTACATACAGTCCACCACACAAAGACCTGACTATAGTGACACTGATGAAAGTGTGTCCAGTCAGGGGTCAAGACCAACTATGCCAGCTTTCTTGCAAGGAAAATCTAACGGCAATGTTCAGATGTATTACATAGACAGTGATCGACAGCCGGTAAAGAAGACTCGTGTACTGCAGTCGTCAAAATGCTGAAGGGTGTAGTTCAGAAGTACACATTGAAACACTAATTTGATTATTAGAGTCAGTTAAATATTTTGGACAGACATATCTAGCTAACAAAATATATAACCAAAAAATGCACTGAGCAAAGAAAGAAAGTTATCATGAACGTTATAAATGGTCACCTTCACATGTTATGCAGGCACATTTCTTGCATTTTATTCATACAGGTTCACTTTAGAGCTATTTGTATTTTTAAAACGAAGTCACAAATCAAAGTGTACTCAAATTTAAAAACTGTACATATCAAGGGAAAGATGTAGGAACTGGATCCAGTAATGAACTTAAGTTTACACAAAAGTGGCACATATATTACTAAAGTATTTTTGTGTTTAAACTCTCCATTCCCAGGATGTATTTGGGAGCAGAAGTGAAAATTGTTTATTTGGAGAAATTTGTCTTAATCTGAGAACCAAGTACATGCTTCCAAAGTCCGTCCAAAAAGAAAAGTGCTGTTATAAACAGCGTGTCAAGCTTTGAGAGATGTTATTTATTCTCTCAAGGTTTATCCACACTCAAAAGGCTGTGTGATATTTTATTTTAGCTGCAGAAATCTCAGTATTTTAAAGGTGGTGAATCGCCTGTGTTTTGGTTGTGATAAAAAGACTGAGAAAAGCACCACAGATTGGATTGAATCCACAAGGTCGTTCATGTATAAGTGTACATTTTTACAAGTTAATTTATATAATAATGCATTAGAAATGATTTTAGATATGCATACCAAGCACAATGTGTTGTTGTCAGGGTAAAGATCCCCACGGAGATTAGTTCATGAGTATGTTGACTTTGCAATAAAGAAAGTATGGCAGATTTTAGAAAAACAAGTTCAGTAGCAATATTTATGGCAGTAACAATTGCAAGACTGCAAGATTGTTTAATTAAGTACAAATATGAAAAATGTTATCTGTTTGACTGCTGTGTAGAGGTTCCCTAGATTATTTATAAAATTATTTCTAGTCCCAGGGTTGTGTGGAAAAAAAACTCAAAATGTTTGGGTTGGTAGTTTATATTCTTTTGTAAAGGTTGTGTCGTTGTATCTACTTATTTGTAGGTTTTAAAAAGTTTTTCACGTGACTGAAATCTTGTAAATATTGTATAAACGTATCTTGTACAATGGAAAAAAAAGTATGCAAAGTATGAACATTCAAACATATACCATTCAAATGTAATATATTCATATATTTTGCAGAAGGGCAAATAAATATAAATATACAAATGCAAATATTACATTGTTTCAGTTTATTGATTATTACGGACATTGAATCACACGTCACTGATGTGACATTAACAATGGACGCCAGGAGTATGCTTGTGCTACTAGGTATATAACATTTACATACATCTGGATCATTTTTCTTGGAGTTTAAAGTTTGTTTTTTCACAAATTGGGATTTTCCAGAAATGACCAAACTTCCCATGGGTACAAGTGCTGTGCTAGATTAAATTTCCAATTGCCCACAATACCAGAAGTACGAAATTAAAAACTGGTAGTGATTATGCTCCTAAGCATTGTTATATTGCACAATTACTGACAAAACGTTATCATAAACACAAAAGATAAAACTTCTTACTCTCAGAACTTGAAGAAGATTCATAGGAATAAAATACTGCTTGAATTCAAAATTGGCCTGATTGCATCGTTTTTCTTGAAGTTGTGTAGTTTTTTTATGAATCTTTGTTATTTTTAATTTTAAAACGTATCTTCAAGGTGTGAGACAGTAATTCCACACTTGACTGATAAAGATGCCTGGGAAACACTAAAAAAGTCTCGGGAGATATTTGTGGGGAAAAAAGAATACATAACATTTGTCTGTCCACTTAACAGTATTTGCTTCCTTGTTTATTTTTATGATAAGTTAACAATTTACTATTATACAGACGTAGATATTTCACTTCTAGAGGTGCGGGCTCAGAGTTTAAAATGCATATGATCCTGAGATGGAAATGTAACAGAGTTTAAATAAATGCATGGGGAAAAATTTAACATTGTTTGGTAAATAATTAATGAGGTACAACAATTGAATCTGAGTAAGAGTTCAATTTTAAGAGACTTTTACCATGACACATGGCTGGTTGTTGAAAAAGTCATTATTATATTAATAATTTGAAGAGATTATAATTTTAAAAACTGCCACAGAAAGATTCTTGCAATTAAAATGTCAAAGGTACAGTGAATGTAACAATATTGTTGAAAACTTGCACTCAAAAGTAGCAAACACTGCTGTGACTGTTGCACTAAAATTACATTAAAATTCCATGGCATTGTATAAAATAATACAGTTTAAAGCAGGACACCAGAAAAGTAAATCTGTTAAATAGCCGTTCGTAATCTTTGAAACACCACCTTGGCATGTATGATCTTCTACCTCTAATCTAAACAGACTAAAAGAACTATGCAATACAAGTTTATTCCTATCACAGTTTTGATCACCTTGCTTTTCTGACCATAAAATAACCTTACGTTAAAACAAAATTGTACTTGACCGGGAAGAAATGCTATAGTCTATATTACACTATTAGGACTTGGACTCTCTCCTTAGTATCCACTTAGTGCCCCTTACCATTTCATTAAAGGAAGTAAGGCAGTTCATCAAAGTTACAATAATAGTGATATATTTAAAAAAATAAAAACAGGATACAGAATGGATCTTGCAAGATGTTGAAATTTTGTGGAGTTAATAAATCTGGAGTTAATCTATTATTCTGAAGGAACTATTATGGTTACCACTGTGCCTATATAAAATTGTCATTGAAATGTCAGCATTTTGTTTGTTGTGTGGAGTCCTTTGTGTTTATGATATGTCACAGGTGATGCTACTCTGGGAATTAAAGTTCCTCATCAGATGCTTCTTCAGAATGTTCACTGTGTAATTGATTGTTAGGTTGTATAGTTTCCTGTATATTTTCCTCTGTAGATGGTTTGCTTGTAGATGGTTTTGACCCAAAACTAAGGGAGTCTTTGTCAAACTTCAGAAGCATGCTGCCCAAATCACCATCAAAGCGATTTTTCGCCACCTTTAAAAAAAAGAAATTTCAACAGATTATTGTTTTCCTTTATGCTCTTATTGCAAAACAAATTATGCAACGAATGGGGCCTTTTTCAAAAGTCTCTGCATTTATCATCTATGGCCTAGATGGCCAGGTCTTGGGGGGAAATGTGAGTTGTCAGTTGCCAAACCTAGATAACATCACAAACATTATGGGTTTGCCTTAACAGTCAATAAGTAAAAAAACATCTGAATCAAGAAAAGACATCAAGAAAAATCTACTTTCAGACCACGGTAATAGTAAGAGAAAGTGTTAGCAGGTTACATTTTTGCATAGTGAGTTTAATAGCCTTATGTCATAGATGAAAGTATATTTTGGTCATTTGTATATTATGGCACTCTTTACATAGTCTTGAGTTTATTTATCTCTGCTGATGTGTCCATATTTTTAGTCTTTGTAATGCATGGTAGTTTATATCAGTTCAATTCTCATGGTGTTGTGCCATACTAGTCTGTGAACCAATAAACATAATACAGATATAAAAACCTGCATATTCAGGTTATATCACTGGTAATCCCACTATATTCTCCATCTACTTTTTTGCATATGTGTCTATTTTCTTGTATATGTACATATTTTCTTAGTTGTTCTTCTGTGACGCAGCATTGCTGGGGCATGTGAAAATAACATCACTAACACACAGAATATCACCATATTTTCCCACCAATCTCTTACCTGTATATACTTTTTTGGTTGTGTCGTGACTTTCATATTTTCTACTAGCTGCAGCAGCAGTATGTTGTCTGCCTCTTGACTTGCCTTAGCACTGCCAAAAATGGACCCAATGTGAAGGGCTTCTCCATTTGGTTCCTGGAATTAAACCACAACTAGGGATAAAAAAATGAAATAGAAATCTGTTTATACCTTAATTGAAAATTGACTACATATATATTACTACAGAAGTTTAAAGTGCAAAAATTCAAATAGCAACTGAATGAGAAAATAAGAACTTCACAAAAAAATCTTAATCATGTATTACACTAAATGGAACAAATGACATATTTCATAATTGAACTGTTAGTGTCAGCAATGCATTACCTTTATCATAATATACATGTATATCTATTTTGGCTCTGGGGCTACCAAGGAACATGAACACGTGCTTAATTATGACTACACTCAACCTGGCTTCTTCCCCTTTGACACATTCCACCTACCTTTCTCGGATGAATGACCAAGGTCACGTGGCAGTTTTTGGAAGTTGCAAACTGGCGAAAGGCAGCCACCACCTCATCCTGTTGAGTTAACCTATCAAAATTGCGGTTCCTGTCCCCCAGTTGTCCCATTCCCATCATAAACTGCAGGTTGTCCACTATAATGTGGGAGATGTCATGGACGTACACAGCGTGGTCCATGGTCTGGAATACAAAAAGTCACACTTCATCTTCAAATTTCACCAGTATTCATCGAAAAATAAAAGCAGCTTTTGCTGGTCAAATATTAATCAACCTATGTATTGTGTTTGTCAGTGATGTCTTAATTAAATGATGTCTGTAATGAAACTCATGCTACCGGAATTAGGAGATACAAAAAACATTTGAAAAATTTACTCCATTTGAAGCTTTTGATTAATAAACTGAACAGGAACTCTAAAACAAGGCAGCAAAGCTGTCAAATGTACAGACAAAAAGCAGGAAATAACTATGCACAAAATAGGCTACTGTTTATTCTGATGCAAAAGTACATTATGTTAAACTGTAAATTCAACATCAAATTTTAATTATGCTCAACAGGTAATACCAATGAAAGTAAAATGTGTAACAAGCATAAGGCTTCAGGCCCATGAGAGTTCAAGTTCACACTTTGAAAATGTATAACTTCCAGAAAAAGAAGCCAATTAGACTGCTTTTCCAACTCAGGCTGCATGCCAATTTTCGAACTTGACCTCCGTTTTAGTAAGATCGATTACTCCTGAGAGTTTCACGACAACAGGCCTATCGGTTTTCCTTGAAATGTGTTTACAGTGTTGCATATATGTTGAAAAGTGAAAGAAAAAAGCATAACTTCTACAATAATGGCCCGATCATCCTGATTTTCGAACTTGACCTGCGTTTTATGAATATTCATCAGCTCTTTAAATATAAAGCCCAAAAGTAAAACTGCCTTCCACTTATCGTGTTTACAATGAAAGTGCAAGGTGCCGGCAACAGCGATGACGGCGACGACAGACGCAGGTGATGGCAATATGTACAGACACATCTGTACATATTTACTGTACTGTTTGAGAACAGTAAGTGACATGGTTTTTCTTAAATGGTCATCATGGGAGCAGTGCCCAAAATAGTTTTTTTTTCAAATTTTGATGCAATATTACATAATGTTTAACAGCATAATGACCATCAATTTTTAATAATAAAATATTAGTATCATGGATATTCAGAAAATGTGACTAGCAAAGGTCTTTAGGCCCATGGAACTTCAAAGCCACAACTTCAAAATGCCAAAATGTAAACAAGACAGCACTGTTCTGAAATGGGTTTATTTCCATTTTTAACAATTTTTAACATAAAACAAAATTAACAGTTAACTGCCATTTTTATATGATCAACTAAGAAAATTGATGAGATGGGAAAAATATCAATAGAATAGTGTCAAATGTCCAATTTCCTCCATTCTGAGATTCTGAACATAGTGAATGATTCAATCTGACAAACTGCAATGATATGAGTTTATTTCCATTTTTGAAACTTTATTACACAATACACAATAACAAGTTTAACATCATTTTTACAAAATCAACTAACAATGTAGTAAAGATGCAGGAAATGTCAAAAAAACACTTTTACATATCTTATTAATTAAATAATGAAACTGTTAACATGCCTAAGAATTGAATCTAAGGAAATGTAAAAAACAGCATAACTTCTAAAATAATGGCCTGATTATGCTGATTTTTGAACTTGACTTGCGTTTTAGCAGGATTGACCACTCCTGTGAGTTTAATGACAATTGGCCTATCTGTTTTTCTTATATTGTGTTTACAGTGTTGCATATATGCTGAAAAAAGAAAAAAAAAGCATAACTACTAAAATAGTGGCCCGATCATGCCAATTTTCGAACTTGACCTGCGTTTTAGTAAGATCAATTTTTCCTGTGAGTTTCATGACAACAGGCCTATCGGTTTTCGTTGAAATGTGTTTACAGTGTTGCATATATGCTGAAAAGTGAAAAAACAGCATAACTTCTACAATAATGGCCCGATCATGCTGATTTTCGAACTTGACCTGCATTTTATGAATATTCATCAGCTCTGTAAATATAAAGCCAAAAAGTAAAACTGCCTTCCACTTATCGTGTTTACAAGGAAAGTGCACGGCGCCGACGGCGACGACAGACGCAGGTGATGGCAATATGTACAGACACATCTATATATATTTACTGTACTGTTTGAGAACAGTAAGTGACATGGTTTTTCTTAAATGGTCATCATGGGAGCAGTGCCCAAAATAGGTTTTTTTCAAATTTTGATGCAATATTACATAATGTTTAACAGCATGATGACCATCAATTTTTAATAATAAAATATTAGTATCATGGATATTCAGAAAATGTGACTAGCAAAGGTCTTCAGGCCCATGGAACTTCAAAGTCACAACTTGAAAATGCCAAAATGTAAACAAGACAGCACTGTTCTGAAATGTTTTTTTTCCATTTTTAACAATTTTTAACATAAAACAAAATTAACAGTTTACTGCCATTTTTATATTATCAACTAAGAAAATTGATGAGATGGGAAAAATATCAACAGAGCAGTGTTAAATGTCCAATTTCTTCCATTCTGAGATTCTGAACATAGTGAATAATTCAATCTGACAAACTGCAATGATATGAGTTTATTTCCATTTTTGAAACTTTATTACACAATACACGATAACAAGTTTACCATCATTTTTACAAAATCAACTAACAATGTTGTAAAGATGCAGGAAATGTCAAACAAACACTTTTACGTATCTTATTAGTTTAATAATGAGACTGTTAACATGCCTAAGAATTGAATCTGAGGAAATGTGAAAAATATGCTGAAAAGTGAAAAAACAGCATAACTTCTACAATAATGGCCCGATCATGCTGATTTTCGAACTTGACCTGCGTTTTATGAATATTCATCAGCTCTGTAAATATAAAGTCAAAAAGTAAAACTGCCCTCCACTTATCGTGTTTACAAGGAAAGTGCACGGCGCCGGCATCGGCATCGGCATCGGCATCGCCATCGCCATCGGCGACGACAGACGCAGGTGATGGCAATATGTACAGACACATCTGTGTCTGTACATAAAAAGTACATTAATCTAATTATCAATGACATGTATTTTAAAACAAATAAGCATGAACTGTGTATCCACATAAATGAGCAAAAACTTTACCCTTTCACAGAAAAGTCATCAACAGTTATATAGTCTCAATTTAAACAGTACCTGCACACTCAAGCACTCCCACACACATGCTCAAAACAATGAGGACTTACATCTATAACTCTTTTTAAACTCTCCTGGCCATGGAATGCCATAAAATGCATTGGCAGTTGTTCAAACTGGTCAGCATATTTATCAAATTCTGCAAAGTGAGTGGCTAGGTTTTTCCTAAAAATTAAAAGCCAGATAATTTGTGTTCAATCATTACATAAAGCACATAACATTTATATATACTTGATTTTTTTTTGTTTGTAAAGCTCTGATTGAGAACTTTGTATGAGCATGATATTATCTTTAAGGCTTGTTTGATTTAACTTAATCTAAAATTGCAACCTGCCTTGCAAACTGGATCAGCATTGTTTTCATCAAACGTACATTCTTGATTTCAAAACTTCCCCATAGAGTGTTCACCTAGATATAGTAAAAGTTTATAAAAATTGACGACATAAAAAAAAAAAACATTTAAAAAATTTTTTGTTAACAACAGTTTACTGAAACATTTGTTTCAATGAATTGAATGCTTTCCCAAATCTTGCTTCCCTCGGTATAAACAAGAAACATCTCAAATGGGTACAGTTTCTTAATGTCAATTTATTACAAACATATTTGAGGTCTACGGGCTCATTGGATTCCCACAGACGCCATCAATCCAACTCCGCGGGGACATGCTCTCAGTTTCACAGTTTAACACGCTTCCTCCTGGCATTGAGTGAAATGCAGATAAGTACGTTGAAAACAGGAGGCGGCGTGTCATTCAATTAAGCTGATTGCACTCAGCAAGAGTCCTCACAGAGTTGAATCAATCTGCATAGACTGATGGTGTCAATGGGAATGGAGTTTTATATCAATGTGGGATGTGGCTTACACCCTGTATGCAGAGGTCCAGGGACAGCTCGCTGATGAAGGTGGTTTTTCCTGAACCAGTGGGCCCAGTAACTATGGTCAATTCCCCCCTTCTGTGTCCCTTCAATAGCTTGTTTAACTGTGGGAATCTTTTAAACTGAAAGTATATTTAATGCCATGTTTATAAATTCTACCAACTCAATTAATGATTTCATTCTTATTTTCAGTGTATTAGTTTAAGACTTTCTGAGCAAATAAAAACATTTTTTTCATCATTTTAGAAGCTTAAGAACCATATCACTCTGGAAAATATCTTAAAGTAGCAAATCAAATGAAGAAATATGTTTGACCTGATACAATTTTGGTGCCTTCTAAGCAACAACATTGTAGTAACTTAAACATAGTAACTTAAACCATAATAAAAATGCTAATTGCTACATCAGAGTATTTACCTGAATTCCCTTGACTTGCTCCACAAGAGAGAGCTCTGACTGGACCTCAAATCTCAAATCCTTAAAGTGCTGTATAAACTGATGACCAGCACGTGTGGCAAATTTTAAGATTCGTGACAAGCTCTTGCCCTGTCTCAAAGCATCCATGGGTGTCGGGACTGGAGTCAGAGGTCTTTCAAGGAAGTAAAAATATCAAACTTGAAATTATTTTTGCTGTTGTAAAATATATAAATGTATTAATTAAATTACCAACTTTCTGTATTAAGTGTGTCCACTAGAAGTTCCCTCATGATTCCTTATCTGACATCAGAAATAGTCTAAAATACTTTGTTGATCACTTTTTAGAGGTTACCAATTTTGAAAATACTGAACAGCAACCAAATTAAAGAAGAATAGCGTAACCTCTCCTCTACTTCTCAATTTTGTAAAAGAAAAAAAAAAATTGTAATCTGCTCACCTAAATAACGAGCACCTCTCGTAACCCAGTTTCTTAGACAGTTGTCTGGCAGCATTGAACCCAGTGATGTCATTCCCAAACCACAGCACTATATGGTCAAACTGCTCAAGGAATGGCAAAACCTGTAGACGGAATAAGAATAAATTAACTTTTGGTATTGGAGTGATATGTAGCAACAAGCTTTTCATAAGACTAAGCACAAATTGAAGAAGGCATGTCACTCGGCTATTTCATGAGTGAATCAAGGCTAACTGATTAAAATCATACTGCAAATAAAACTGGCAATTAATTGAATTCATTAATCACACAGAAGTTGAAATCAATTACCTTAATGTGATGCAATATTCCCCATGCCAATCAGATGGTTTATGCCATCACATATAATTTCAGTAAATTTTAATTAAGCTCTAATGCCTGCAGCTATTCACCTTGGATGTATTTACATTAAAATTAATACAGCCTTTACAAATACCTCCAGTGGCAGGGTATCATTGCCCCATGGAAGAGACAGTACTGGCTGCCTCAGTTCTTGAAATACAGCCATAGCATCAAACTCATTGGCTGTGATTATAACCCTGTCTGTTGATTTTGCTGTAACAGTGTTTATTCCAAACAAACACCAGTAGCTTAGTCTGAAAAAATGTCAAACAAAACAATGTATATTCATATAAATTTAATGTTGTCAAAGTTTTCGATGTGCTTTTCAAATGTGAGCCAGGCATCAAAGCAATTGTGTTTGAGGGATCTTCTTGAACACAAGCTTACCAAGAAAAAGACTGATGTTTCTTAGGTGAGCAACTGTTCATTATAACAGATTTTCATTGTATTTTAGATCCATTTCCCTTGAAGTGATTTTTTCATTCATTCAAAAGAAGACAATTAATAACAAAATTCTGCATACTTTTGATCAATCAGAAAATTCAAAACTTCTTTTTATAAGCAATTTTTCATTTTGTCAGTGACAGCCAAACAAATTCATTTAATTGGCACCTATTTCAAGTGAATTGCCATCTGGAAGACTGCTTTTATTATGAACTTGTTACAATTCTCTCTCTCTCTCTGTCTCTCTCTCACTCACACTCACACACACACACACACACACACATACTTGTCTATGTGTACCAACCGAGGACATCAGCACAACACCATACAACCGAGGACATCTTATTCCTTGGTTAAATCAAAATAAAAACATTCAATTTAGGGTAAAATCTATTCGAGTATGAATGTTATAAATTAATTTTTTATAAAAACTAATTTTTTGCTGACAAGAATTTTACATTCTAACCGAGGACACACACGGACACACACACGGACAGACACTACACATTACAACCGAGGACATGCATGCATCTACATGTAATAATGATTGTACTTTTAATGCAAAGCAAATTTTATATAGCGTTACTTTGCAGCAATTCACATTTTTATGAAATTCTTTCATATTTAAGGTAAATTCCAAAATAACACCAGAGGTGATGATTAAATGAACAGTTATACAATATTTAATGCTGGGCTTTGCCACTTTTTTAGAATTGAAGATTATGAGATAAAACATCAATTAATTTAGGAAAAGAAAGGATACTGATGAAATAAAATAAAAGACCAAAGAAATTCGTTTTCAAACATTTAATTTTCATAATGCTTATTTTCTATTTAGCACTCTTTTATTATCATGAATTTTATATTTTGATAACACAAAGTGTCGTCCATTGGATACAGACTTGCACAGTACACAATTTTACAATTGAGGACATCATGCCAGCAGCACCCAAAATTGTGCTTTCTTCCAATTTGATGCAATATTATATAATGCTTAACAGCATAATGATCATCAATTTTTTTATAATAAAATATTAGTATCATGAATATTCAGAAAATGTGACTAGCAAAGGTTTTCAGGTTTATGGAACTCCAAAGTCATACTTTGAAAATGCTAAATGTATACAAGAGAGCACTGTACTGAAATGGGTTTCTTTCCATTTTTAACTTTTTTACATAAAATAATACAGTTTACTGCCATTTCACATGATCAACTAAGAAAATTGTTGAGATGGCAAAAATATCAATATAACAAGTTTAAATGTCCAATTTCCTCCATTCCGAACATTGTGAATGATTGAATCTGACAAACTACAATGATACGAGTTCATTTCCATTTTGGCACTTTTTTTACACAATACAAGATAACAGGTTTACCACCATTTTTATATAATCAACTAGCAATATTGTCAAGACGCAGAAATTGTCAAACAACCCATTTTACATATCTAGTAAATTCAATAATGAGACTGTTTACATGCCTGACAATCAAATCTGAGGAAAACCACTTATATACAAATAAAAGCTGAAGTCCCTCAAAACTCAACCAATCAATCTTATTTTTAAATTTGATTTGTATATAGATAACATTGATCACTCTTGTGAGTTTAATGACAACAGGCCTATCGGTTCTCCCTGAAATGTGCTTACAGTGTTACTAATATGCTTTTACTAATAATCATCAGTTCTGTGAGTTTCATGAAAACAGGCTTTAAGTTATTGGTTCTCCCTGAAATGTGCTTACAGTGTTACATATATGCTGAAAAAAAAAAAAAAAAAAAAAAAAAAAACAGCATAAAATTTGAAAGAAAAGGGCCTGGTCTTGCTGATTTTCAATCTTGACCATTCTTTTACTAATAATCATCAGTTCTGTGAGTTTCATGAAAACAGGCTTATTGGTTCTCCTTGAAATATGTTAACAGTGTTGCATGTACACTGAAAAAAGGAGAAAAAAATGAAAAACTTTTGAAAATAATCACCCCATTTCCTCCATTTTGAGACACTGTATTACACAGTACATGATAACATGTTTACCGTCATATTTATATAATCAACTAGCAATGTTGTAAAGATGCAGACAATTTCAGGGAAACACTAACATATTTACATATCTAGTTAATTCAATAACGAAACTGTCAACATGCCTCACAATCAAATCTGAGGAAAACCACTTATATACAAATAAAAGCTGAAGTCCCTCAGAACTCAACCAATCTATCTTATTTTTAAATTTGATTTGTATATAGATAACATTGATCACTCTTGTGAGTTTAATGACAACAGGCCTATCGGTTCTCCCTGAAAAGTGCTTACAGTGTTACTTATATGCTGAAAAAAAAAACAGCATAAAATTTGAAAGAAAAGGGCCTGGTCATGCTGATTTTCAATCTTGACCATTCTTTTACTCATAATAATCAGTTCTGTGAGTTTCATGAAAACAGGCTTTAAGTTATTGGTTCTTCCTGAAATGTGCTTACAGTGTTACTTATATGCTTAAAAAAAAACAGCATAACATTTGAAAGAAAAGGGCCTGGTCATGCTGATTTTCAATCTTGATCATTCTTTTTAATTTACTAATAATCATCAGTTCTCTGAGTTTCATGAAAACAGGCCTATTGGTTCTCCTTGAAGTGTGTTTACAGTGTTGCATGTACACTGAAAAAAGGAGAAAAAAAATGCAAAACTTTTGAAAATAATCACCCCATTTCCTCCATTTTGAGACACTGTATTACACAGTACATGATAACATGTTTACCGTCATATTTATATAATCAACTAGCAATGTTGTAAAGATGCAGAAAATTTCAGACAAACACTAACATATTTACATATCTAGTTAGTTCAATAACGAAACTGTCAACATGCCTGACAATCAAATCTGAGGAAAACCACTTATATACAAATAAAAGCTGAAGTCCCTCAAAACTCAACCAATCAATCTTATTTTTAAACTTGATTTGTATATAGATAACATTGATTCCTCCTATGAGTTTCATGAAAACAGGCTTATTGGTTCTCCCTGAAATGTGCTTACAGTGTTACTTATATGCTGAAAAAAAAAAACAGCATAACATTTGAAAGAAAAGGGCCTGGTCATGCTGATTTTCAATCTTGACCATTCTTTTACTTATAATCATCAGTTCTGTGAGTTTTATGAAAAGAGGCCTATTGGTTCTCCTTGAAATGTGTTTACAGTGTTGCATGTACAATGAAAAAAGGAGAAAAAAATGCAAAACTTTTGAAAATAATCACCCAATTGCCTCCATTTTGAGACACTGTATTACACAGTACATGATAACATGTTTACCGTCATATTTATATAATTAACTAGCAATGTTGTAAAGATGCAGAAAATTTCAGACAAACACTAACATATTTACATATCTAGTTAGTTCAATAACAAAACTGTCAACATGCCTGACAATCAAATCTGAGGAAAACCACTTATATATATCAAAACAAGGCACAACTTCCACAAAACTCAACCAATCAATCCTATTTTCAAACTTGATTTGTATATTGGTAACATTGATCACTCCTGTGAGTTTAATGACAACAGGCCTATCGGTTCTCCCTGAAATGTGCTTACAGTGTTACTTATATGCTGAAAATGGCAGAAAAAAAAAACAGCATAACTTTTGACAAAAAATGGCCCGGATATGCCGATTTTTGAACTTGACAACCCTTTTACTAATAATCATCAGTTCTGTGAGTTTCATGACAATAGACCTATTGCTTCTCCTTGAACTGTGTTTACAGTGTTGCATGTATGCTGAAAAAAGCAAAAACAACAGCAAATTTTCTGAAAAAAAAAAAAGCAGCCCATTATGAAGATTTTCAAACTTGACCTGCGTTTAACTAATATTCATCAGTTCTGTGAGTTTCATGAAAATAGACCTATCGGTTCTCTTTAAAATGTTGCATCGCATATAATATTATGCTGAGAAAAGGGAAAAACAGCAACTTTGTAAAATTTGCCAGATCACAATGATTACGTTGATTGCAATTTATATAGCATTCCTTCTGGGAGAGATCGATCCATAGTTAGTACGATAGGATCTGGGAACGGTCCCTTAATCGTTTTTGCCGTGTGCATATCCGAACTGTAGGCCTATATATCAGGACGCGTAATTGTCGGGGCGTCTTTTTTTTTTTTTTTTTATTTCACAAAGCGGTTCTTGCAAATGCGGTGTTTATGAATATGTGTGCTCTGTGTTAGCGACATGGACCGACAGGGGCCCATTCAAAATATAATTTCACTTCAGTTGTTAGATTTAGTATTTATTCTAGCAGCCAGGTGTATAACAAACAGATCTACAGGTGAAAAGAAGTGACTGTAGTTCGCAGAGCCATTATGTAATAATAAATGTTTCATAATGTCATAGCCTTCTTCAAACTGTCAGGGGTAGATTAATTCATAGTTAGCTAAGGGGCCCTTTACACTGGACGGCGTCCTTTCTGCGTCCTGTAGTACGGATCCATTTGAGAGTACAAAATTATAATACTTAACTTTCTGACAACTGGCCAATCACCAAATATTCATTTTTTTCAACCAAAGCAATGCTTGTACCTCCTTTCTACGACCACAGTGATACCAGTTTCTTGGTCGCACAAAGGACGCCGCCCCAGTGTAAAGGGGGTTTACGGACGATCCATTTACCCTTTTCATTTACTCTGAAGTATCGAATAAAAGAACTGATGGAATAAAAGTACTGGGTGGAAAAAATCTCAAAATTTAATAAAAGTACTGATGGAATAAAAGTACTGGGTGTAAAGAATCTCGAAATTTAATAAAAGTACTGGATGGAATAAAAGTACTGGGTGGAAAAATCCTTTGCACCACTCCCCCCCCCCCCCCCAAAAAAAAAAAAATGAAATAAATAAATAAAAGTAAAGAAGAAGAAGAGAAAGAAAAAAGCTAGCTATTGATCATTGTAAAAAAAAAAAAAAAAAAAAAAATCACCAGGTAAAATGCACTCAGTATTATAATTTATCTTAAAAACGGGATATCTAATTTATTTAATATATATATATATATATATATATATATATATATATATATATATATATATATATATTTGCCATGAGTTAAATTTCATAATCGTCAGGGGCCGAAGACCCAGATATGTCGCACCTAAGCTGCCTCCGAGAGCCATACGGAGACGTTATTCATAGTAAATTTATTCTCAGATATAAGGTTCGTTTTGCATACCTGTAAACTCCTAAGGGTTTATCTTACATAGAAATGTGATTTAACATCGTTTAAATCATAAATCGGCATGAAATAATTGACGTTTGAAAACAGGCACAACTTCTTTGCTGCACTTGAAATGACCTCCTTAGCTATAAATATGATCCTATCACCTTGCGACATTGCATCATTCGATCGATGTACATGAGTAGTTGTCACTGTTGAAGGGAAAGCACGTCTATTTATAGGAACTGAAATCAGGTGACGCATGTACTGTTGTGTTCAGAGAGCGACTTCCGCTTGACCTACTTTCCAGTGCTGTTGGTAGAACAGTCGGTAATGAGTTGAGATCTCAATTTTCTTCTCATTATACTTCAATTTAAGAAAATAAAAAGCGTGACTTGTACTTGTGTAATTTCCCACCGGTACAATATGTATTTAATAAACATATCGGGTGGAAGATTTTTGAAAAAATTAATAAGCGTACTGGGTGAAAATGGAGCGTACCGGCGGGAAGAAATTTGGAAAATTAATTAACGTACCGGTACGTTTATTTGATACTTCAGAGTAATTCTTGCACCCTCAAAAGATTGTCGGTCCTAAGATCTACCGAGTGAGCCACAAATTCAGACAGTTCTTCTTTATTTAAACCACCCCAAGTCAGTTGTAGGGCCTACTAATAAAGAAGCGTGCCGTAATATGTACAGTGCGATGATAGTAGTTACGTAACGGCCTAGGAGAGCTTAATTTGATAAAAAAGACCTTTAGTTTAAAAATATGAACTTACTGAATATATAGACATCTGAGATATAACATTAGTTTCAGTTTAGTCTGCCCTTTACAGCACAACCGTGGACGCGGAATTTGGTCCGCCCTTTACAGCACAACCGAGGACGCGTGTGTATAGCCCGATTTCAGACAAAAAGTTGGACAGTATTTCTGATACACTCGTGGCGGGAATTTGGCCCGCGCTATACAGCATAACCGAGGACTGGCTCAGAATAGCGTCAAATTTCACCACCTAACTTGAAATGGGCCCCTTTATGCATTCCACTGCTTATGTCAACCGAGGACGTCCTCGGTTGGAGGTGTGTCCTCGGTTAGTGGGTTTCGGGCGGGTGTGTGTCCTCGGTTAGAATGCGTGCACAAGAGCACACACACACACACACACACACACACACACACACACACAGAAACATGAGACACCAAAAAAAAAAATCAATTGCAAAGGGCATTTTACCTTCCACTTGGCACAGTCTTCTCATCAATCCCATCATCATTTTTACTTAATATTTTCAGTCCATGCAAATTCTTGTCTGACAGAGGCCTCTCCCAAAACACTGGTAATATAAGTCTGTTTCCAGTATGGTCCACCCTCACAGAAAATTGCTTTAAGATAGCTTTATTCAATTCCTGGAAAAACAACAATTAATTCTATTAGACTTTAATCTAAACAAGCACAATTCATTGTTCATTGTTCAAATTACTTGGTCTGGCCTCCTTTTCTTTTTTTACAAATAACTGCAGTCATAAAAATACAGAATGCCACATTTTTTACCTCTTCAATAAGCATAATGGTTTAAACAGTGCATACTCTCAAATGCATGTAAATGTAGGTGCATTTTCTGCCACTTTTTTTTACATTCATTAATACCTTTATATCAAATTCCAAAAGAATGTCATCAATGTCAGAATCCTCGTGTATTGCTTCCGTTGCTTCCCACGTCTTTAACAAAAGCATTCTATCTTTCTCATTCATTGAATCTTCACCAACACACGCCTGTCTCTTTCTGAAGAGAAAAATGTTTTCATAATCAAATTCAAGATAACAAATCTACAGAACCAGGCTGAAATATTAATCCGTTTGGGTACAGATTGTGTCCAAAGACCATTAATTGGTAACAAACCAAAGCTATGAAGCTTACATGTTAGCTAAGTCCAACCTGACCTCACTTAGTCATCATTTTTTTTTATTCAGTCTGAGGAAGGTCTTTGTCCAAGATGACCATAAGCTATATGTTAGCATTAAATATTCTGCTTGTGTGTGATGATATTTGGGCAAATAGTTCAGAACCATTTTTCGTCCATGTTGTGTCTGATTAATCCAAATTATTTGCACTTCAGCATAATTCTCCTATCACTTAATATAACTTTGTAAACATACCGTTTTTGGTCTATGTCTGAACGGTGCACAGCAATATTGTCTTGCAGCAGATCCCATGAGCCACATTTTTTACAGTTAAGGCATACAAAATATCCTGAAAAATTAATGACATTGATAATAGAAAGTATTTGATCCATAACAATAGTTTCAGTTATGAAAGACATGATCATATGACTGTTTATCTTACAATGTTTTAAACAGATAGTCTAATGTCTTCTCTTATTTCTTTATCCACTTTCTGAAGAACATGAAGTGTTAAATAATATTGGAACTTTGATTAATCTGTAACCACATACCAGTTCTCAAGTTGATGAACAGCTGTTCTTTTTGTGAGACTTTTTCTTTGGTGACTCGAGGACATGTTATTTTCAGGCAAGTATGACCTTAATATAAAATATACTACCAGTATATAAGTGACAGTAAATGGACAAAAGACTACGATTCTGCAAATTTGAAATTTATAGTAACAATTCTGTGGCCAGGTCTTCTTTGCTTTAATATTCTGTTAAATGGAACAGTTACATTAAAAACCCTTCACATATATAATGCTTTAAAAATATTACCCACATAGATAAAATACAACTTTAAGAACCTCAGCAATCATAAAATTTCACCAGAAAACTTCTCCATTTTACACTTTACCTTGCTCTACATTAATCTCATTATCACTCAAGAATTTCTTCATCTCTGATGGAGTAACAGTCTTCTCCCGGTGCAGGATAGTCACTAACCTGACTTGCTGAGACAACACACTGTTCTGCTGAGCGCAACCAATATTTGGCCACTGTTTACAGAGACACAAAGTAGAAAAAGCCCTGGGACACATCCCAAAAACTGGGGGCGATGCAGCGAGGAACCTGCTATGTAAAACACCATCTTGGGGCCTTCCACTCCACTTCCATTCTGCTTTAGCAGTCTGTGATTGTTTTTCTATGTTTTCATGACAAGAATGCAAGTTATACACTGCAGGTTGAGCAGGCCTTAGAGACGTGTTCAGTATTTTGTTTGTGTCAAGCTGCATACCACAGTTCCCCCAACATCCACTGTCATGACTGTGAATTACATCATCATTGGGACAATGTTGGATACTGACTGATATAATGGGATCAGAAGATGTTGATGTTGATCCATTTTTCCTTTTAGACCAATGTCTGTTCTGAGTTGTCAAATGGCTGGCAGTTTTTAATTTTGTCAAAGCAGACACTTTTTTCAATGCAGTCATCGTCTTTATTATCCTTCTTGTGGTAAAAACAAATTGGAGCTTGATTTCCAATACTTACTGCTTCTGAAACATAAAGTAAAGTTCAATAATGTCAACATAACCACAGCATATTCTTCTTATAAACCATAAAATATTATCTCCCTTCAAAAATGATAAATAAAAAATAAATAAAACAAAAATAAAAAATAAATGATACTTGTACTGTATTTTTACCAACTTTATTCAAGCAAGGTATTACATGTATCTATATCCTTGGGTCAAACAAATTATGATAAGATGCAATTACATCTTTTTCCTTTTTCAAAGGTTATTAAAAGAGCCTTATAAAGGGCAGCAAAAACTAAATACAGTTGCACACACATCCTCCAAGCGACTCATAAGCCTATTTATCACTGCAAACATGGCCACATATTCTCAAGTAAAATATATGGGTAAAAGGGGTATGTCACTTCTTAAAATTGCATAGGCCATGGTGGTTCCTAATAAAGGTATTAGTAAGGATAAGAGGGTTATGGGGTCCAACAGGCTATATTTTTCTGCATGCAACAATTTTCTTTTAACCCCCCTCCTCCAAATTTCTGCATGTTTGCAGTAACCCTCCAGTAGTAACTCTGTGGCATTCGATGTCAAATTACATCTTTAAATAAGCAAGGTTGACGGAAAGTACAAAAAGAAACAATGTTTTATCAAGATCTTACTTGTTCAAATTCGCTTAAAATGAAATTTTTTCGTAAGTTTTAACCTTGGCGAAGAGTTCCACAAGCATCTTGCTCAACTTGTCACGTTTTTCGATACCCGCGATGTTTTTGTCTTTCACGCTTATCAAATGGTCCATAGGTGGCGAGAAAACAAGCGAACACCAAACCGAAGCCCTTTGTCAGATTTCAATGGCTGAGACACGTTATTTAGCACGTGGGTAATGGTTCAGAGGGGAAATAAACACATTTCGTGTTTGATAAGTTTATTAATAACAGTTTACATTATCGTTTTGTTAAAAATATTTTGAAAGTGGAGGATCCAAAATGTAATGTAAGAAAAAGTTAGGCAATATTCTGTATAGGGTCTTCAAACTTCACTTCTCAAACGGGTGATCAGACTAACATAAAGAACACAGAACAAGATACAAATATTTGTAAAAGTAAAGTAAGTATTTTATTGCGTAATTATAGTGTTTTCCTAAGAAACTTGCGTACAATTAAAAAAATTAATATATGGCAAATTGGGTAGTTAAAAAATTAAAACTGTCGATTACCCTGATAGTCATATTGTGCTCTAACAAGTGTAAGCTACCCTTAGGGCTAGTCGAACATAACATTTAACATTTATCTTAAAGCTTTTCACTTAGTCAAACATAAAATGTTATTTTGTTCAGAGTTTACTCTCTTCCAGCAATGACTTCCACCACTCTGCATTTATGTTTAATTATTTTTCTTCCTTTTCTTTGACACCATCGTTTCATGTACGCTGTTTTAATATGAAAACGCAAGAGCACCTAATCCAAACTGAATTTGACTAAACCTTGGATATTACATGCAAGATCCGGTGGGTCTCACTGAAAATAAATATTTACAAACAGACGATAATCCGACTTTAGGCACCAGTTTATAAGTAAGGACTTTTTTAAATGAAAAAAGAGCGTGCAATTTCGAAGAGGCACCACTATAGGCCTATACGAAAGGACAAAAATTCCCCGAAAATGTTCAACTCACACGTCTAAGCCCTTATTTAAAATGTCAGATTGTCTATGAAAACTTGTTATATGTAAAAATAGATTACTTGAGTTTTGAACTCTAGAGTCCGTTTTCACACTTTTTTTCATTTTGATTATGTAGGCTACATAAAACTATTAAAATCAACAGAAAGCGCTTTCGGGTACCCTGATTAAAAATATAAACGTCTTAAAATACTCTTTCCTTCACTTCTAGTTAAAAAAATCGAATTCCAAACGGAGGATATGTAACTGACATTTTTCTTTTATACATTGACCTATTTTGGAAATAACGCATTCTAACGCCTTTAACAAATAACGCGAACCTCGCTCAGCGAGATACGCCAAACTGTTAACGACCATATAAATAATCAATATATTGAGAAAAAATATTTAAAAATTCATATCCAGATAATGAATACATTTTAGTATAAAAAGGCGTAATTTGTGTGCCTATACTTTTTGCCGGACTCCTTTTTAGCCAGTTCTATTCTCTTTGCTTGTAAAACCTCAGAGATCCATTCAGGATGCACCACACAAGACAGAGGCTTGCGGGGGATGGTATTATAGAAGAAAGTGTCATAGTTCTGCATTTGTCCAGTCAGTGGATTCGGTGGGATCTCTGGTTCTGGACATTTGATGGTATAGGCCAATCTTTCTGGTAAAACCGTATTTCTGAAAAATTAAAAGGTATAAACACTGATTTGATTTGTTGCAAAGTTGCAAATGTATTGCACCTTAATTTCTATTTTGTCAGCGGATGATGGCCAATTTTGCAAATATTAACAGCATACATGTTCATTTGTTAAATCTCCTACAACTTATTGCACCTCCACTCTCTCGGCTCTTTGAAGCTTGAAAAAAAAGCGTTGACAGTTTTATTGTAAATTTCACTTAAACACAATTAAAATACTCATTAGTTACCAGAATAAAATCACATTCGATGAAAAATAAATGTTACTCACTTGATACCATAAGGGTCTCCCTGAACCTCCGCCCTCCAACCGTACTTCTCTATCACTTCATCGTACGACATCGACGTCGGGGTCTTTACTTCAACATGTTCTTGCGTGGTGTCTGGGGTTGGGGTCGGTGGGACAGGTTTGTGTGGCCGTCTATCACTAGGTGGCTGACTAAAGCGTTCTTCCGAAATCGCACTCTCTGCGGGCCGAGGTCTCACAGGACCTGCAGACTTCACAGGCCTTTGTGGCGGTTTGGGGACTTCTCTACGTATTGTAGCACTTTTCACTCGGACGTTTTTCCCTGGTTGTGTGATGCTCATCTCCACGTAGGAATCGGGCGTGGGCGCCTTAGCGACGACTTTACCAACACGAATAGGCGTAGCTTCTGTGACCCAGCCGTGTTTCTTCGATGGCGTTGGCGCCTTTGGGCGACCTGGCGTCAATGACATTTGGGGCGGAGGCGCACTCTTCGCTCCCCCGCCTTGAATGCGAAGGTAGTGTTCTACGATGGCCTGGTTAGACACGGGGGTTCTTGGCGTAGATGAGATGTGGGACGCCGGGCGTTGCAACATGGCCTCGTGTTTGATGCGGATAGGCGTGGGAGGCTGTGGGGGTGTGACGCCTCTGGTGCCATGGTTGGCCTGACTTCTCCAGTGGCGGTACAACACCTCTTTTTCTGTAAAAAGACAACGATATGCTTAATCCTGCATTGAGGTACCGATACTTAAGTAAAATGAAACGATACAGATAACTTCAACACGTAAAAAACGTCACATTTGATCCATGTACGTGGGCTTCATGCGTTATGTATTATTGTCACTCTTTTTTTTTTTTTTTTTTTTTTTTTTTTTTTTTTTTTTTTTTAAATATCAAAAACATAAGGAATGCGAGAGGCAAAATAAGGTCCATGGTCGCATAGAAAAACAAAAAAAGTAGACACTGACATATTATAGTACCTTTCTTGTGTCCTGTTATATTCTTATACAGCATATATCTAGTTGCACTGAACGAAGAAATAAAAAAGCAGGCCTTCATAATTATGTATTCAGCACACAGACCATCTGTCACATAAGCCTGTTTATCACCGCAAATTTTTCACAAACACATACCGTATTTTAATTTCCCTCTTGGAAATTGCTTAGCTAAGGGGTTGTCGTATGTGTTGTAAGCAGCCGGATACCATCCATATACCTTTTCACGCATGGTGTCGCGTTGGTTTTGTGCGGTAACACTTGAAAAACGGCGTCGCCGACAACCACCACGCAACGGTGCACACCTAAAAGGTAAGGAAATTGACATAAAATAACAATAGAAATAATCAGAGAAAAACTCACCTGAAATAGAATCATATGTCACAAACCCATACAAGTTGATCTAAAATACTGCTAACAATGGCTGCAGATTACCTCGGTGCAAGTCGAAAAGGTGACAGGTTTACAACCCGGTGAAATTAATTAAAATAGTTTTAGCTGTAAAGTAGTTGTAGAGGCTTAGTGGCCAGAATCTGATAATGTCTACAGCCCAACATATTTCACTACGATCGCAGTCTCCAACGCCCTGAAGTGGAAAGTAGGAGTAGGATTTATACAGATTACCACAGTCACACAGACCAGCCTTGCAGAGAGATTTACTCTGGGATTATACCTGCACATTTACACAATACAATGAATGTATTAACTCGTTTCCATGGAATCGCGACATTAATATGATACTTGATCCTACAGCAATAGTGATGATAGCGGATTCAAGTCGAACAACGGAAATTATAGCGCTATCTGTAAGTTCTAGGTTTAATGGAGTAAATAGCAGGCAAAACGATATGCGAATAAAAAATCAATTACGGAAGAGTAAATTCGTGTCTGACTGAGAAGCTACAATAAGTATAAATGTCAATATTAGCATTCTAGTCAACTATTGAATGTTCGTAATTTCCCGTACAATGGACACCGTAAGAGGGTCTTGTTAAAGGCGTTGAGAGGAGACGCGTGAGGTGAAGACTTTTGAATACAATATATTTGATGTTTTTGACATACATATTTATCGTACTAAAATGAATAGATGTAGAAAAAAGAAACGGATGACTGAAAGAGAACGACAGAGAGAGAGAGAGAGAGAGAAAAGACATGAGTCATCAACCTCTCAATTCCCGTCATATATCCTAAAAAACATATAGGACAACGACGACGACAACGACCACAACAACAACAAATAATAATAATAATAATAGTAATAGCAATGATAGCTATAAGCTCTCCTCAAAAAATTAAATCTTGGTCATCCTGTTGAAACTGATACCGTTAATTTTTAGGGAAAAATTCCTTGCGAATGTGCTAACCGTGACCTCACGTGTTTAATATTACAATATCAGATATACACTGTCTTGTATTATCTGCCGTAAGTAGGCGTCTGGTAACATCTTAGACAAGGATGTGTATAGAGACGCGACCCAGACTCGTGATAAATGGGCTATGTCGTGAAGTAAATTTCGATAAGATGTTTAGATGACAACAGCGTTACTGGGTTGTCAGGTTATGTCATAGATGGAGTTTTCTGTCCCAAGTCCAGAAAACGAGGAGTGGAGTCAGGCCCGTAGCCAGCTAATTCAAAAGGGTGGTTCTTTTTCTGAAAAATTGGACCTTTTACCATGAAACCTTCGTGTACCTAGATAAAATTTTAACCAGATAGACATTTTCTCGGCAAAAAAAAAAAGGGGGGGGGGGGGGTCTTTCGAACCACCCTGGCTACGGGCCTGGGGGTACTACAGAGTCTACAGACAGAAAACTCGAGCTGGCCATTTTAAAGGAATAATGTGGCAGGAATGATTCCGTCTCCAGTTGTGGGGTGGGACCTTATGAAGCTTTGGGTTCGATAGTTTTGGACACGAGGGTATAACTAGAAAAAAGTATGGGGTGGGGGAAGGGTTGTTGTCACCCTTTAGCAGAAAATTCAGTGAACAAATCTGCCCAGATACAGCGGCATGTGCCGAACCATGTCAATATGTTCAAATACATTCTCTAAGAAACGAAATGTCATTTCACAATTATTCTCCTGAAGTAGAAATATTGCCCCTTTGGCATTTTACTGAAATGGAGACAAATGCACTTTTAATAACAAATGGGTTCACATAGGTCTAGCCTTGATTCCGGAATTTCGTGACTTAAAAGTACTATGAAAAAGTATACTGGTTACACATATTCTGTCTCACTAAACTGGACGACCGGCGTGTACAAATCGGGCTTTTTAGCTTACAGCATGTTGACAAGTTTCATTCATTACCTAAATGCCTTCCAGCGGCGTCGAACTGATGCCTTAAGAGAACAGCCTTGTCATTTTAGCTTTTCAGTGCTAAATCTATTTAAAACGTCTCAGTTAGAAGTTTTTTTTTATAAAATACTCCTGTGGCACGAAGGACGGGTTGGTTAACTACATCACAATAATGCCTGTGTGTCAGCGATGCACGTTACAGACCTTGGAAAATAACTTGGTTCTAAGTTACCTTGTTTAACCCCGTGTTTGATAACTTTCCAAGGTTTTTAATCCATCACTTACCGGTTCAAAAGTAATTAATCAATTATCTCGCTTCTGTCTTGGCCTTGTCGACGCTTCCATAGGTATTTCTGTCCACTCTCAGTAGTCGCCGATATTCTTCCTCAATCGATTCGATCCACGCGATAAAGTTTACAATGGGTGCCTATTTAGTCCCACTGAATAGAGGTAAAGTTTATCGGTCTCCATGGACGCGGGCAGCGCATTTGTTATTTTAATGTAGGACACACAAATGTGGCTTGAATACCCACAATGCTGTGCGTGTCGTTTGTTTTGGTATTTCGTGATAACCTGTGACTTGCGTTTTCAGTGAAGGTTCTCCGAATGAGTCATTTATAAGTTTTGTTTTTTATTAGTTTCAAAATATTTTGATTTCTGTTGAAGAAAATTAAATGCGGGATATTTGAACAATAACCAGTCAAAACAAAACACTTACGGATACATAACTTTTTTGTATTCACCAGTAAATGTAAGCCTACATGTCATAGTAGGCAGTATTGTGAAAAACAACAGCGATATAAAAAATGAAAACCAGCAAACCTTGAGTTTTTTCAGCCAAGTTTTATTTCAAAACATTTGAATATTAAAACCAATCTAGATATAAACGTTATGATGTAGGCCTAGTAAAAAAACGACGGGTGGAATCAAGGATCGAGATGGTTTTTAATGCTACTCTCGCCAAATATGCGGTCGTGCAAATCCACCGTATACTTTCCAATTTTTCAATCTTTTACACGACACATAAAGACACATCATGTTAAATACCATAAGGGCTGAGATCTTTTCGGGGAGGGGGGGGGGGGGGGAGGATTTGTTGTTATAGCATTGGTCGAAGAGCTTGATGGTTTCTAGTACAAAAATGTTAATAAATAGATGAATAAATAAATATTTTTTTAAAATCTGTGGTGTGGCTACCTCCCCGCACCGTTTCTTCCCCGCATCGTTAGGCTACTGCCACAATTTCCGTCGAACTGATCTACTAGTTTCATATGATATGGCAAAGTGATAAATTAAAGTAGAAAATATTATTTGAAATCTAAAAATGTACCCTTTATGTTGTAAGTGAAAAAAAAACAGAGAGAGACCTTCTAGAATAATGGATTTATTGGAAAAAAAAACAAGAACGATCACCAAGACGAAGGAAAACGCAAAGACAGTAACCAGATAACTTTATCTACGCAATTTAAGCTATTATTTTCCTTTTAAGCCGATAAAACAAACTTATTATTCCATCATTTTGAAAAAGGTATCTGATCTGACGCTTGTTTTAAAAATATTTATAACGTAGTACTGATAAAATAGGTGTCTCCTCTTGGATAAGCGCCACCTATAAGCGTATCAAAATGTGCATTGAAGATGGAAGATCAAGATGACGCCGAGGGTCAGCAACCAGGTGATCTGACCTCCGTTGCCCCATCTAGTCTCGAAAGATCGTAAGTACTAGCATCTCCCTTGTGTTTTTTAAGATGTGCACCTAAAATTGCAATATATTTTGGTTGCATTAACGCCACCGTCGTGCAGAAATCTCTGCTTAAAGTAAGACACTTTCAGGAGACGGTGCCCTTGTTTGGCTTTCATTGATTGTGTTGACAAAGTTGAGGAGCGGCATCGTCCACACTCACAGCGTATTTGCACCTGAGATTAGTTTGGGGTGTACTTGCTTTTTTATTTTTTGATTATATTTCTATGAAACTTGCAATCGAGACTGATAACAAGCAGATTTATGTTATTAATTATTTTGTTGCGAACTTGTTGATCTGAACTTTACGGTGACAATGTGTTCCTTGGTGAAAAGAAATTACTTTTTTTTCTTTCTCTTTTTCTTTCTTTTTTGCCTATTTTATGTAAGGCAAGGATCACGAAGTGTTAAAGATAACATTGTTTACTGAACTGTATTCATCAGTATAACAGCAGTTGTAAATACCAAATAAACTTTGGACTTCTGCTAACTACATTGTTTGATAACACAAAGCATAATTACAAAAAAACATCCTAGTTAAAAGAGGATGAAAAGAATATGTATCATCTATGGGGAACTTTGAAGGACACAATTCTGATTTAAATTCTATTTGGTAGCTGCAGCATGCATTTTTGTAACATCGTTAAAGTTGTTTGCTGACAATGTAGCCCCAGTGTAAACAACAAACATTTAAACAAACATAAACTCTACCAAAATGCATATCAATATGACTTGTGTTGTATGTGTCTGTGTTATTTCATTTCATTATTTTGCATGATACTAGCTTTTTTTTTCAAAGTATAATTTGTTGTTTTTGATGGCATTCTATATTTCAGGCCTGGAAATGACTTAACAAAAGACAAAAATGAAAATTTCTTTGAGGAAGAATCCCCCTTAAATTCAATGGATATAGAATCTGCCGACCCCTTGGCTCATTACAATTTTAACAATGTATACAGTGGCAGGCTGGCCAAGCAGGAGAAATTGCGGAGTGTGCGGGGAAAAAAAGAGCCCAGAGACAAACTTTTAGCAAAAACAAAACTCAAAGACATAAATACAGTGGACCAGGGGGATGCAATAACCAATCCTGAAAAAGATGAAAGTCCTGACAGGTTCAATATTCAAAGGAGAAAACATAAACTGCGAAAAACCTCCAGAAGTCTTGAAAGAGATCGAAAAAGTACATCACACGTAGAAGGACCACAGATGCTAGCAAAGCAAGAGCCATTAAAAGTAGACTCTCCAAACAGATTTTTATCACTTAATTCAAAACCGGTGACAAATGTGCCTCATGAAAACAGTGCCTCTCCTCTTGAGCCTTTGCGTAGTTATCAACGAAGGCAGCTCTCTCATCATCCTGAGGAATGCCCTCCTGACAGAGTTTCATTTCATGAAACTTTTAAATTGTTGGTCAATATGGGGACCAAACCAACAAAAGAAGGAAAGAGAGAAAAGAAAGACTACAACAGACAAATTAGCTCAGAGCAGGAGATCTGGCAAACAAAATTAAACGATCTTGTATGGCTGGAACTGCAGGCTTGGCATTGTGCAAGAACAGTGAAAGAACAGGATATTTACCTGTGCAAAGAGAGAGAAAAAGTGGAAACTTCATTACAAGAAATCATGAAATTTATGTTTACAGAAAATGAATCAGCTAGAAGCTTATCAAGTGAAGGTGACTTACCCGCCTACATGTGGACCCAAGAGCACATATATAGACAACTGGAGGCCATAGAACAGGTTACAGAGCAACTAGAAAAGTTAGAACATATAGAACAGCTTTTTCCCACAACCAAGGCTCTGGGTAAAGAGTCAGATCTCTACTCCTCTGTGGAGTTCACACACAAAGTGAACACCCTGTACGTGTGGTTGAATGTGACAAAAGAACTGGGTCATGCCCTGAATGTAGCCACCAAGGTGCTGGGAGTGTATCAGGACATTGGTATAAGATGGCCGAGAGTTGAATATGAAGACCCAAGTGCACTGCAGACTGGCATTGGTGATGATAGTGATGATGACGATGAAGAATATGAGGATGAAGATGATGAAGAAGATGAGTATGCCACTGATGAGGGACAGGAAATAGATTCTGCCGGAGACCCAGCTGGCTCTGACGGCAGTAGAAGAGGTGCAGGCAATAGGCCAAGAAAGATTAAGAACGTGCGGTTCAGCTTGGACAATCATTCTCGACCCCAATCCCCTGAAGATCGGTTAGCCCCACCGGTGACTAGCTCCACGCCTGTCAGCAGTGGTGTCATCAGTCATTCCAGTTCCGTCTCCAGCTTGTCGCGAACCTCCAGCGAAGTCAGCCTTACTGACCAGACCAGTACCTCCATGTACAGACCATTTGCCGATAAAAATCTCAAGAAAATGGGGATGAAAAAATTGGTGATGCGACTCAAGGATTTATTGGATGGGACCCTGCACAGAGCAAAGAGAGCCTTAGAAGGACCGTCTCGGTTTAATTCCATGGAAAACTCTAAGGTAAGGCTTAAGTTTGTATGTATTCCATTAGCTCCATCAGGATAAAGAGTGATAAGTAAATGTTGATAAGTGGGATGAGTGAGCTGTTAAGTGACTTAAGTGTAGCAGGTGTGTAATATGATTGACTTTAGGTAGGATGTATTGATTTGCTTGATATATCCAGAGAGTGGTGTCAATTTTATGACAGTTAGTTCAGCCACCAGTCAGTGAGGAAAGAAAATAACTGTGATGAAAAATAAATCATTTTTATAGAGGTTAAATATGTTTTTTCTACCCATGAAGCATGACATTTGGACTCTCTCAATGATGAAAGGTTGAAACATCCTGCCTCCTAGGTAGAAAACCAAAACACAGGATTACAAATTCAGTTTTATTTACCTTAAATAAAAATTTTTTATGGTTTAAAAAAAAATCAGCATTTTTTGATATTTTTCTACATATTTAATTGCAATACTTTTTATGAATAATAGACATATTTTTTGTTTTTTTTTCAACATCAAATCTTTTATTATTTTCCAAATTTTATTATAATCATATTGCTATAAGTCAACACTTTTTGGAGAACTAGAGTCCAGTTTTTTTTTTTTTTTTTTGCTGTGATACATCAAATTGTATGAAATCAATTGTACTTTTTATTCCAGGGTGGCATTCAGCTAGGTGATGAGGTGGCAGTGATGACCCACTCTCCGTCTTGGGACCTCTCTCCAGAAGTCATGCAACTTCTTGGGTTAACACGTGATCGGAGGTCCAGTCTCCCCATACAGGGAGCATGGAGTGATGGTTTTGACAACATGAAATTACCCTCATTTCGCCCAGCATATTTATTCTTAGTTCGCGTGCCTTTGGATGTCATCCATGAGTGCTTGCGCCTGAGGCTGGAGCAGAGGATTCTGGGAAAGGACCCATCTTTATTGAGCATAAAACAGGTATGAAATATGTGTTAAATTGACCTTTTGGTATCCACTCTTGCATACCAAGTGGAAGACCATGATTTAATGGATATGAACATTTTATTGAATTTCCTCTGGAGTTTGACTTGTAAGTTTTTTAATTTTGCTTTAAAAAGTTCATTTGCTGGCAGTATTCTGGACAGTTGCTTAAAACAAAACCCATGTTTGATAGAACCAAGTCTAGGTCATTTCAAGTAAATGCTATCTAGTCTACTCCACAGACTTTGTTCAATAAAAATCCTGTTATTACATCACTGCCTAGGTCATGACTGTTATTTGGCACTTTCCATTATAAAATAGCAACTTTCTCTGAACTAGACTTGAACTAAGGTTCCCATCTCTCTTGGATCACAGTATACATAGTATTGCTATATGTAGTTGTCTCAAGGCAAAATGCACTGATTGTTAATGGGACTGTCAGGTAAAATAGCATTTTTCATTACTGAAGTAATAAACTTAACTAGACTGGCATCAGTGTAAGGTTGTTGAAATGTTTCCATATCTAACAAAATTGGGTAATATTCTAACTTATGGGTAGTTCAACTAGATATATAAGCATAGTGCGTTATATTAATTCATTTCATGATACTATTTACTTTTTTTCATGTTTTTGCGGTACCCCCCCCCCCAAAAAAAAAAAAAAACAAGGTGATTTATTGAAAAATCTCTGAAAAACAAAATTTTAGGATACTGTAACTAATTAGCACATCTAGGTTTGCAGGGTTTGCATAAATTGGTAAATTGATACATCTTCCAGCATCACACATTGTTTTGCCAACTAATAGACATTTCCCTTATTGCGTATTGCCAGACTGAGAAGGAGTTGAAAACATATCACTGCATTTTACAGTTTCCATGGGAAATAGGATGTTAATTCTTTGTTATGTAACTGAAACCAAGGCCACAACTGTTTCAAGCTTGCAGGTTTGTTTTGTCAAGCCACGGGCGGGGTACTTCCCAAAAAAATAACCCCAGGTGAAGTAATCTCAGTTTAAATCTCACCAGGTAGTTGACCCTTATCACAGTCAGGTGTGCTGGTCTGAGGTGAAAACTGTGATTCAGATAAGGCTCTGTGCATAAACAAGTGCCTAGTACTGATATATCATGATTTACAATTCTTCTTTACTACTGACAGTTTATTTGTTGATCTGATTATTTAATTTATTTATTATGGTTGATTTTATATTTGATTGTTTATCTATTGATATCTACTAAGATTTGATTATCCATTCATTTTTTTTATTATGTAGTGCATAAATTTTATTGATTTCTATGCTGGCTAATTCATTTGGCTTATTGTTTGTCTATAAGTTAATCTATTTATTAATATTATTATCATTTTGTTCTTGTTCATCTTGCTAGTGTATTTTTAAGGGTATGAAGATGGTGAGAGGTAGCATGCTAATGAAGCAGTATTTAGGTTTTAGGATATTAATCAATCTTACAATTATCATATAGATTTGTAGTTTAGACCTTTACTGTTGAAATTTAATCTTATTTCAATGTTCTAGTTAATACGTGAGTGCATGGAAGTGCTAAAGGCTGGTGTCCTGTTGAAGCAGTATTATCGTCACATGGTGGCAGCAGTAATGTGGGATGACATCCACGCAGAGGAAAAGTTTGAGATGGGACTGGAGCAGTTTGATGCTGACATGAAGGAGATGTTAGAGGTACAAAACTAATGGTGTTTTGATCTGTTATTTAGGCAATTTTTTTTAGCTTTATATGGTAACTGTTTTCTTGTGTTCTTGTTTTCTTGTACACAAGGATTATTGAGTAGGGTTTGGGCTATTTGTCATTTTAGAAAGGCTTGTTCATCACTCACTTCTTTACTTTTTCACTTGTTTTTTTCCCTAACATTAAGAAATCAGGGGAAAAGAAGACAGCATTGCTCTAATTCTTAATGCAGTTTTCTCTTAAACAACCCATCTTTTCACCTATTTCAGGTCTACTTCAGCTACCTGCAAACCTGGATGTGTTCATTGCAAAACTTGCCAGAAGCTTCTAGAGCCCTTAGAAATGCTCTTGAAGAGCATTGGACATTCACCAAGGAAATTTGTGCCCATATCCTTGGGGGAGAGGCAGAGGCAGGGAAGAGATTTTGGTTGGTGAAATTGAAACAATTATAAAATGAGTTTATTGAAATGCTTATTTTGAAGCACTAGATTAAATTTTGATGTTGAAAAAGCCTAATTAAGCTTTAAGTTTTCTCTGGTGAAGGTCTTGAACTGGTATGTTGTCTGAAAAAGGCAGATTTATGTAATCTTTTTTACTAGACTGTGAAATATGAAAGTCACAGCTTTCAGTCACAACAAAAAAAGTTGGTTGCTTTTCTGGCAAATTTAATTTTACTTACCATTATGCTAGTTTATGATAAAAATGACAGGAATTCTACTCTCCAATTTCAACCTGTCACAAGCTGTAAAAAATAACAAATTAATTTTTTCTTTTAAAATAGCACCATGGCAAGTAGCCTCCTCAACTCCATAGCAGACTTTCTGGAGATTGGCATAGACGAGTGCATCCACAACTATGACTCAACCATGGTAGAGTCCGTCTCCATGGAGCACTCCTCCTCAGAGGAGGAGGGGGAGGAAGAGCACACACTCAGGCATAATAGATCCACAGAATTGAGGTAAGATAAGCACTGATTTCAAGATTCTAAAAATTAGAGGTGGAGTGGCTTGTTTTTAGTTGACTAGTATTTGAGAAACAAGATTTTAGTTTTGCAACTTTTTGGTAACGGGATATTTAAGTTTATAAGTCAGCATGAGGACTAAGGATGAGGCAATCTTATTTCTTCATCACTTGAGATATCCTTGAGGATAATACTGCAAAAAGGAGGAAATTAATAAATTTACCAATTTGCTGTTTGTGGGCAGGGAAGGAAGGGGAGTATTTATGAAACTCAGTGTTACTTTTATCCCAACTTTGAAAGTTGATATATTGAAATATTGTGATTCATATTCAGGCAAGGTATTATCAGAATATGCAGGGATATTAAGAATTTGTTCCATGAAGCTAGAGAGAGGGCAGCCAAGGCAGTAGGATTTGCCAAGATGCTTAGAAAGGTAGGTGAAGATAGCACATGGCTTCATGTTAATAGGGTGACAATGACTGGCTCCATAACATACTCCATAATGCATATATTTAACACCCAAAAATTACCTTCTGAAATTATTTCCAAAAGATTTATATAACATATAATAATATAATGTTAAAATTTATTCTTTTTTAGAAAATATATTTTCTGTTCTATGTTACAGGAAAAAATAATTGGTTTTGATTTATTTCAGGATCTTGAGATTGCTGCAGATTTTAACATTCTAGTTGAACCAGCACAGCTGTTGGAGAAACTGAAGGAAACAGACCACATCAAGGTAATTAAGTCCAGAATCAGTCTGGATGTTGAAAAATAGTGCACAGACCAATAGATAACCACTATGGTGTATCATCTCATAGTCAGGAACCTCAAAGATTCACAATTAAGTTTATAGATTTACTTTTATTATATTTATGATTTACATTTGGGTGGCCTCAGTGACCTTACATCAAGTAAAAAAGGTTACTGCAGTGGGAGATGTAAGCTTATATTTATTATAAACTGTTGTAGTTACATAAAAAGGCTTATAGATTAAAGTCAGTTCATTCTTTCGTTAAATAATTCAATGTGTTAATCTTTAAAATTAACACATTGAAGAAACTCCATGCTCTTGCCATGTTTGCCTGTATCAAGAAGATATTAGTATAGACCAAATCCTTACTTCCTGTTTTAGGTGAATGCCCCTGCCAATGCAGGCTACCTGATGTTTATACCACACCACATCAGTGAGGACAAAGAACAGATTCTACAGCTGCTGAATGTCACCTGTGGGAGAGAGGACATTCACCACTCATTCCCGGTGAGTATTTTGATGTTGACATATTTCAAACACTGTAGGCACCCTGAAATGTACTTCCCGTTATAGCAAATTTTCATCTACTAGATGTGTTTTAGCTAAGTTTAGGCCACACTGTACAAAAAGCTTAATTTCCTTTTTATTTACCTTGGGTCCAAAAAAATTGATTTCCCCAAAAATTCGGGTCACCATAATTAAATTGCTTTTCTGTTAAATGTTTTCTGTGCAAAAACAGTGAAAATCTTAAGCTTCATTTCCCAAAATAAAGCTTTATTTTTTTCACTGTTTCTGTACCAAGGGCTTAAATTATTAGTAAAAATGCAGTGATGAATGATTTTTCATGATGACAGAAGTTAAATCTTAATCGCTATCATCAGGTGGGCAAGGAGAGTCATGAAGGTTACCTGCTGCTGGTCCGGTGGGAAACTGGGACGTGTGGCTGGGAGGGGACGTCAGTCAGGGTGGAGCCCACTGCTGAGACCACTATTGCCCTGTCCCATATTGAGGTGGGTTACTTGGCAGTGTCATGTTCTTTGATGGATTTTGGATAATTCTGCAACCCATTTGCATTTTCCATTTGTATAATGATCTGAATAAAAGAAACAGAGATAGAAAAGTATTACATAGGAAAACATTGTCACAGTGACAGTGAGGACTAAGTATGTGTGGCACTGGATTTCATATCCAAGTTTAAAAAGAACTTTAATTTTGTATGGCTTATTTTGCATAGTAATATATGAAGAAAAATATAGCTTTAGATTGGTCAAGAACATTTTGAACATTGCTCCTTTATTAGAAATATATTTTCTTTCTCTAGGTTGAAGGTCTGTTGTTGGTGGTCATCAACTCCTCACAGCTGCCAGCACAAAGGAAGAGCTTTAAAAGGAGCATGGGGTCTGCTGTGGAACTTGTCAACGAGCAGACGTCATGTCATCAGGCCATCGCTGAATCCTTGATTGACCTGAAGGTGAGTGGTCAGTTTTGATAGCTTTGTACATAATATTTGTGGTGAAGATGGGGATTTGTTAAGGTTTTAACTTTAAAAAGACATACAATACACGTTGGGAAATGTCCATAAGTTGTATTTTTGTGTCTAAATACGTGGCAAAACTACTCGTCTTTTCTAATCCAGGCCTTACGAATGATAAAACCCTTCAAATAAAAGTACCTGATGTTGATATTTCCTGCTGAAATGTCAGGAAAACATGGTTGTCTTTATGAAGCATGATTCATTTAGAACTTAACTTATTGACGTAACATCTAATCCAAGTGCAGGGACAGGTCAAGCAATAATCTTTGAGTTTGAGATTATTGCTTTCTTTCTGGAGGAAAATTTGTTTAACTGATGTATAAGTTTTCTTACAAATCGGAATGTGATGTGTTTATATAGCTCTCCACTGCGCTACATTTATGATCACACTGACATCCAGTGTTATCCAGTGTTATTACATGTGTATGTAATTCCTTTGAATATACAATTGTGGTTGTGTTCATAATTTCAGACAACAGCCATGTATTTGAGGGAAAAGGTAGCAAAGGCCATAATACAGGTGGATGAGAAGCTGAATCTTGATGACATTTCAGAGAGGGAAGAAATGGAGAAATACAACATATTGAAGTTATACAGGGAAACCATGCACCAATGCTATAACTTTGGATTTGAAGTAAGAAACATTAATTGAAAAAAACTTTTGGTTTCATTCTGTGGTGAATTGCAGGAAAATGTTTTTTTGTCATTTTTTTCAAAACAAACCAACAAAAACAAACATTGATTGATATTTGTGTTTGCCAAGTTATCTAATTTGAAAAGAAAAACAAGAATTTCTATCATCTTCACCAGTTATATGGTTTTTTGCCCACTTGTTTCCCCAGGGATAGATTTTAATGAGTTCTTGAGAGGGTTGACCTTTAGAAAAGCACAAATGAAAAACACTTAATGAGGAGCTGTGAGGATTCTTTTCATTTGGGTCTAAACATTGCAATTTGTGGAAAGTTTGCCCTTTCTGAATTATTTCCTCTTTAGTATCAATAACATTAATAATAATAATTAATAATAATAATTAAGAAATTAATAATGATAATTGACTGAAGAAAAAATCACATCATTCTTATAACTTAACACAGCTGATGAAATTCTTCTCTGACAATAACGTTCCACAGTTAATAATATGCAGAAACTGAAATTTGATGAGAACAGTGTGGTTGTGCATGCCTGTGTGTGTACGTGTGTGTACTGAATAGAATCAAACAATTCTATACATGGACAATAGCAATTTTTGATAAACAACAATTGATACAACGCCTGCAATGTGCATGACTGTTATCTCTCTTCATGAATTTCAAGAATTTTTACACCAAGAAAAAATGGACACATTTACCAAATTCATTATTGTCGGTGTATGTTTGATTCCTCAATGTTTACGTGTCTTATGATCTTTGGTTAGTACCACAAAGAAGTGACCAGGCTGGTGACAGGTGACGCCAGACAGAAGCTAGCACATGGCCTGATAAGTTTTGCCAAAGAATGGACCAAGTTTGTTACACAAAAATGTGAGAGAGGACGAGGAGTAAAACCCAGGTGAGCTTTACTGAAAACACAGTGGTCATGTGACACTTTATATTTCGTAGTTTTTTTTTTAATTTTTGCTTGAACTTAAATAGGTAAATATAAGTGTTAAATAAATAGTCAATTGAATGCAGTAGTGGTTTAAATAGCTTGCAAATAAGAATGATGTCATAAAATTCAAGCTGTAGTTAAACACACAAAATTGTTTGCTTATACCTTCTTATATCAATCTTTATATGTCAGATGGGCAATGCAAGGACTTGAGTTTCTCACAGTAGCTTGTGAGGCCAGGGTTCTGGCCCTCCTGACAGAAGGTGAATTCTTGGTAGGTTCAAGTTGCATTTTCTAAAATTTAAGTAGTATGTGTAATCAATTGAGGTTGATTTCTTGTGATCGTGTAAGTTATACTAATCAATTAGTTGGAATTATTGATGTATTACATATATCTTATCAGATAACAGCACTTGTACCGATTACATATCATGAACACTATCTTTTATTTTCCCATATGGCCTTTATTGATTTTAGCTAGATTTATTTTGGTCTTTGGTTGACTAATGCCAAATTTAATGCAACTTCATTATGTTTGGCTTTCATAGATTTTTTCTTTTTGATTTAATGATATAATTAGAATATATAGAAGTTTCTGAACTGTCTGTTCTATGCCATATAATGATTATTTTAGGATTTGAAGCACAGTATCAACAACTGCATATCCCATGTGATTGGCAGTTCTTCTGATAAAACGGGCAGTCCAAGTGAGTGGAAATAAATGGTTCTTTTTTTTTTTAACTTGTAACTTTCCTGTCCTGGTAACAACACGAAAGAGCTACTCAACTAACTTTCTGATGGGACTTCATAATGAATGTTGTTAACTCCTTGGGTACTTGTAATCGTTCCTCTTCAAAAAAAAAAAAAAAAATTATAAATTCAGTTCTTATATACTCCATTACACATGTGTATCAGCATGGTTTACTATGGGTGCCTGATCATTTTTGGCTCTGATACAGACAGGGTGTTGACGCTCTTGCCTCCCTGAGGAGGATACAGCTCAGCTGCCGTCTGTGGTGCTGAAAGCTAACAACCAAACAGTATCCTTCACAGCCAGACCAGGAAGTTTACCCCTGCTTCTAAGCACACACAGAACAAAGTAACAAAGAAAAAAATATTATACATATTTTCAGACTTTCGCACCAGCAGCCCAGACCCAGTGAATGCCCAGAGGAACGCCATGATCTACAGGAACCTGTCCTGTCCAGAGCCGGCACCCTCCCCCAAGCCAATACGAACCCGCTCCGTGCTGAGTGACCCTGCCACGTCGCCTCACCCATCACAGTCTGACCCTTGGTTAGGTATGGGATCAGGGTCGTGTTTCATAGAGTTCTTTTTCTGTAAGGGATTTGTTCTTGGAATTTCTGTTTCAAATGCACAACAAAATTATCAAATGATAATGTAATTAATTTTTTTGCCTTCCAATGGCTTTTTGAAACAGATCTCAAGCTTCAACAGATAAGTCTGATTTTGTTTATGGTAAGTAATTGGCTACTAAATAACTGCATAGGGATAGAGCAGTTTGGGTTTTACTCTAGTAGTAAAATTAGAGACACATTATTGCCTGTATTGAGCCATGGGGCTATATCACATACATATTTCATAGAGAAGTTTCTTTTATCATGCAGAAAATCCCATTCTTCCTTTCATATCATTTTCCTATCAAGATGAGACCATTGGTTCAGAATATTGTAGCAATCGTAATAAGTTCACAAGATTTACATAATTTACTAAAAATTAAAATTCACACATGAAGAACTAGTCACAGGCAAAAAAAAAAAATTCAATGCTGCTCTACTGCTTATCAGAGGTGTTATGTTTTATCATGTATGATATGATATATAACTAAATAGTTTCTATACTTCCCCCTAGGTGGCAACCCAGCAGCATCACCCAGTCGTGCTGTGGAAATTCATGATGGAGAAAATGGTGGAATTGTTATGGATGTTCACGTCAGACCAAAAGGTGGGAAAACACATGTATCAAAGGATTATATTTTGCATTAATTGAGTCAGATAGTGGATAAAACAGAACTTTTCCTAAATGATTTTAGAAAAGTCTACCCTGCAGCTTGTTTGGCTTAATGTGTCAGTTTCAGGTGATTTGGTTCAAATGTTATACTTTCTATTTAGACAGCTTACGTTTTTTCTTTTTGCAGTGCTTTGTTCCAAGATAATCACTGCATGCGTGTGATTTTATTTTCTTCACATTTTTTAATTACTGTAATATGAAATTTAAAAAAATCACATGAAATAGAAATGCATTATCAGTTTGGAAGTTTAAGAGGGAGAGGGAAATGATGTTGCGTGTAAAGAACAAATTCAATATCAAGAATATACTGCAGTCAAATCTACCACTCCTAAGGTAGGTTAGATATTGACTTTGAATTCAATATCTTCGACTATTACAGGCCCAATTTTAGAGAAAAGACATAGCATTGGAGCAATGAATTTCTCAGAGAAGGACAATCTGTATACAGGTGAAAACAGGATATAGTATACATGTGAAGTGTGGTAGAAAATATCTTAAGAAATGGGTCCTCATTTCATAAGTTTGTTCTTGATTTGAAATCTTCATATTTTCTTTCTGATCACTTGCTTCTTCTGTTTAAAAATCTTCAGACTTTGTATTTCAAGTTTGAATTACTGTTGATGTCTGTACCACTCTTGGTGTCTTTGAAAAGGGAAATGAAAACGCTATGCATGCTTATATGTAAAACAATTTTATTGGTGTTCATGTTAAAAATATCATCGAAATCAAGGCTCATAGCAAGATTAATTACACCACCAGGAAAAATATTTAGAATAAGATTTGTTAAGAGTTGGAATGTTATACATGTGGATGTTCTGTGCATAAATCAATGTCTATATAGCATATTTGGATTTCCATGTGCTGTGTATATAATTTCCTGCCTTTCTGTTCATAAACACTGCACCTACTAATGTCAATGCACTGGACACAAAGGGCAATTACACTGTACATTAACTGTCATCTGTGGTATTCTGCACAGCTGCACTTCATTAGCACATAATATAATTTTATAAGTATGTTATATGCATCACTCTTTTACAGCTTGGAGGAAGTTGCCATGCCAAATGCATATCTTATCCTCTGATTTTTTTTTACCCTCCGCAACTTGGAGAATATGCAATGATTTTCCTGTTTTCACAAGAAAGATTTTATTGTAGCCAAGCACACAACTGCTATGACTAAAGCCATATACTAATTTAAAACTGTAAGACCATCACCTGGGCTAGGAAAGCTTACTTGGACATATTGTTTCCACGCAGAAGGCATGGTAGTTTTTGATGTCTCCTAATATTTAGTCTTCTTCTGTTTTTGCTTTTGATGTCCTCTAAGGTGTTGATAAATTAAAATGTTTTGTGCCTAAGTCAGACTTGTAGTACATCTCTACTCTTTTTGTACTTTGAGAAAGGGTTTGTGACACTGAGTGAAATTTATATATCTTTTGTTTATGTATGTATGTATGTATGTATGTATGTATGTATGTATGTATATAATATGAATTAATATTTTAATATTTTTAGCCTTGTGTACTATGCAGATTGCTTTTCCATCTATTTGCTTGATGCCTGCATATGCTAACTTATGTATTATAATTGTGTTGTCATTTTTGTAAGAAAAGTGAAACTATCTATCATATCTACAATACTTTATTTTATGGATTAAAGTCTTCAGAATGCCAATTAGAAAGATAAATTAATATAAACATCAAAAATAAGCTTTGTCATTTGTTTGAAATAAAAAGTTCAAAGATAACGTTTAATTTTTCACAAAAAACTAATCTCAAGCAAAAAATTTAGTTGAATTTAATTTACTTTAACATGAGTTATATTTCATTTCAAAACTGCTTGCTTTATTTATTTCAGAAAAGCAAGTTGTACCTCGTGTGCCACTGAAGCCTATGGAGCGTGTCCATCAAGCAGTGGCCAGGCTAGAGCAAGATCAAAATGAAAGACTTTTGGCAAAAAGAAGAATTGGGCGTATCACCACTCAGAGAAGTGACAACAACTGTCACTTGCATATGAGGAGGGTGCATTTTAAGTGGCAAAGGGGCAATAAAATTGGTAAGGTTAACATTGGACAGTGGAATTTGAAAATGTATACCAGTCCACTTATTGAATATTTATATGTATCTTGAAGCAGAAAGAAATTATACTATACATATGTTTTTAATGAGTGTATTTTGGTTGTGTTTGAGTGGCTTTTAAATATTATAGTAATTTTAAGTTAAAAAGTACAAAGTTCAATATAAGCCTTTTTAGTAAACAATTATGCTTTTGTCTGACATAGTGTTACATATAATTATTGATGGACATTTTGATTTTTCAGGGGAGGGGCAATTTGGCAAAGTATATTGTGCAGTCAATATGGACAATGGAGAACTTATGGCAATGAAAGAAGTAAGTAAAATCGAGAAAAGATCAAAGTTGTGAGCATGGTTGATGCAGATTTACCATTGCTTAAGTCCTAATATTATTTTCATTGGCATTTATAACCATCAGGCATATTATACAGTTTAATTGAATGTTTTATATTCACTTTGCTCATATCTAATACCTTCTTCAGATTGGAATAACATGAAACTTTGTTTAATCAGATCCGTTTCCAACCCAATGACCACCAGACAATAAAGGACATAGCAGATGAGATCAGTCTGTTTGAAAGCATACAGCACCAAAGCTTGGTGAGATATTTTGGGGTGGAGGTTCACAGGGTAAGTTAACAAAGATCAATTCATCTTTATAATTTGTTTCTGTGCTGAATTATTCGGAGAGGGCAATTAAGTATTTTTTTTTTTTTTTTTTTTTTTTGCAATTTTGATTAAATATTTTTCATCAATTATCAAACTTTAGATAAACTCAGTCCAGGACCTCGTCTAGTGGGTCTATATTATAAGAACACACAGAATGAAAATCAAATGATCTGCCTCTAGACCAGACATGGTTGGATCCTTTCCACCTGATTTTCTCAGGCTTTTTGTAGCGGCAGTTATCAACAGAGTGAACTGATGATCCTCATAAATGATCAGAATGAGTTTATGATCCTCATAAAGACTGTCCATGATGCAAAAGTCATGGGATGGTAATGTATATTTTTCTTGCAGGATGAAATGGTGATCTTTATGGAATACTGTGATGAGGGCACAATAGAGGAAGCAGCAAAGATGGGTCTCACTGAACCACTCATCAGGAAGTATACCAAAGAGATTCTAGTAGCCATCAGCTTACTACATGACAATAAAATTGTACACAGGGACATTAAGGGTAAATAGACCTTGACATTTTTTATTTATTTATGGTTTTTGAAAAAATTTGTATCAATAAAAATGTGTTTTTTTTTTCTTTTACTATGTACACAAATAATTTAAAACTCGCAGGCACCAAATTTACTGCTTCTTTTCATATTTTGGCATGTATAGTCACTGAAAGGGTATAGAATTCAAATTTGTTAAAAATAGTTTGTTAAAAAAAGTTAGCAAATATTTATAAAACAACTTTCTTATGCAAAATTTTGAAACAAAATTTCAGTTTAGATTACTTATGGATACAAGATTTCTTGATATAAAAAAGACAAAAAAAATTTGTTCCAAATCTGCCCTCAAGGAATATTTTGACAAGATTTTTATCAAAAAAAAATGACAAATTGTAATATTAATTAAAAATTTATTCCTACACAGGTGCCAACATTTTCTTACAATCAAAAGGACCATTGAAACTTGGAGACTTTGGGTGTTCAGTGAAATTAAAGAATCACACCACCATGCCTGGAGAAATCAACACTCTAGTGGGAACTACAGGTAAGAACTTGCCTGAAATTATGCTAGATGTGAAATCCTTAAAGGAGAAGTTTTTAAAGGAGAAGAGAGATGAATTTTAAGGTGATAAAAAAGGATAAAAGTGTAATGAAATAGAAAAGCAAAGATGATATTATGTGTTGCTTGAAAATGTCCCATGTGTTATAGAAGTGTAAAATTGCCAGTTGAAATAACCTTAACAAAAGGAATCAAATTTTCAGTAAGTTACAACATGAATTCTGTTTTAAAAATAGACATTTTAGGTTTTACAATTGAATAGTAAATTTTACATTTATTTATATGTGTAAAACTAAAATGTACAATTAAGGGTATCCTTTAAATAAAAAGTGTTAGCACATATGCCCATTAAATAGCGCAGTTGTTCCAAATATTTTTTATTTTCCTCCAGCTTACATGGCTCCAGAAGTGATCACCCACAATGACCGGGAGGGCCATGGCCGTGCTGCAGATATCTGGAGCCTTGGATGTGTGGTCATTGAGATGGCTACAGGCAAGGTAGATATTCCATCCTAATTTGGTGCAAGAGACTGACATTTAATTGGTAGAATGGTCAAGTTTTTTGTATGCATTTGCATTTTATCAGGAAATGTATTTATTAAGTTTCTAATTGATATCTTGAGCTTCAGATCCAAATCTCCTTATGTGCATGCCTATTGGGCTCTATTCTTCAGCTGTCTTTACATATATATATATATATTATGCGTCTCTTATTTGTTGCATCTGCATGGGTATTTCTCATTCATTTATGGAAGAACACACATTTTAATGTTAAAACATACAAATATGCTTCTGTTTCAGAGACCTTGGCATGAGCTTGAGAACAACTACCAGATCATGTTCAAAGTTGGTATGGGGTGTAAACCTGCCATCCCAGACACCCTGAGTGAGGAGGGGAAGGATTTCCTGTCACATTGCCTGGAAATTGATCCCCGGGAAAGGTGGACTGCAAGCCAATTACTAGGACATTCCTTCACTAAGGTAGGGCTTATAAGTAAATGCATCATATAGAATCTGTTTTGTGATTATGACCAGGGGCTATGTGAATGCTTATAATATAAAAGTTAAATAGAAAAAATATACAGTTTGAAAATAATGACTTGGAATTATTATTTAATTATTTTTCATATAGACTGCTAAAATGTGTCATCAGAATGAGATGAACTGTGAACCTAAACATTACCAGCAGTTTATTCCCTTTGGAATGTTGCAACATTTCTAAAAAAAAAAGGAAAGATTTGCAGCAAATGATTGTGCATTCTTCATTAATTTAACAGAATAACAAATATAAGACATGTTTTCTTTCAAGTTTGCCTTGGATGATGAAGTTGAAGAACAAGAAAGTCATCAACCTAGGGTTTTAGCCATGCCACATGCTATCAGTGAATCCGAGGAAGCCTGACTTGTTTATTAAAACAGCATTCAGGTTCTGAGTGCTAATTTTAGTCTAACTGATTGAACTAGCCACAGTTTAGTGCTGTTCCTTTTTATTTTGGCCAATGAAATTCACAGCTTAAATATTTAAGTGTATGTGTAACATAATGTGATTTAATTTAATAATGATTTTAATGGAATTTTTTTAGGGCTGGCAGGTGTAAGGATATGTTAATTTCTGTCTTTTAATGCTAGTCTGGATAAATCTATTATTATTGTGATACTAATAATGGATGTGAATATTTTCCATGATAAGGATGTAATTGAATTAAGAATATTGCTGGCACTGGTTGGGGGGGTTCTTTCACATATGAGTGGGAGATCACTGATGGACTGAATTGGGAATTGTGTAATTTGTGAGCTAATAATTAGATCTTTTTGGTGCTCATTTTTGACATTTTTTATCAGCTGTTTAATGATGTGCCAAAATTAATAAACAAAACAAAATTGAACAATGGAAGTTAATGTATCATAGTAAGAATGTTAAGTCGGATTGCAAGCTAATATCTGTACTGATGTTTGCTACCCCTTCGATTTGCCGAAAATATTTGATATTGAAGTTGTCTATAAAGATTTAATATGAAGCAAAATTTAAGATGTAGGAACAAGCTTAAATTGAAGGGAAAGGGACATAGATGTAAAATTAATCTGTTATGATTTAATCAAAAATTCCAATCTGTGGTACTTAAATTTTATATATCATTTGCATCTCAATTGTAGTCATAAAATCTGTCAATATTGATTACATCCAGATAATCTTTACATTAATACATAATTGAATTATGGCTTGATTATGGTGAAATATAATAATTTGTTTCAACTTAATATAACAAGTATGGTCTGGTACCAAAAGAAAAAAGAATTTTAAATCTGGACAACTGCCATGATAAAGTTTCAGTGTTCACTTTACAATGTAGCAGTTTTTAATAGTATTGTTCTGTATTATACAGCTTTTTTCAATTTTTTTTCTATGTTAAAACAGTCATAATCATACATTTGATCATTTAAAAAACAGATTCATAATCCAATAATGACATTTTTTTAATGCACTTATAGTTATAGACAGGCACATCCATTTTGTGACCCTGAGTTTCAGAGTCTAACAGACTTTCTCTATACCAGTATACTGGTAGCTGGAGCTGTGCAGAGGAGACTGCAGGAAACTCAGGGTGATATTGTGTTTAGGAAAAATCTGATGTGTTTAGATAAGAAGTTGGTTGTGCCCCTGGGAAACTGTTCAACAAATGTCATTTCTGATTGTTTAACAAACGTTTCAAAATCATGGTGAAAGTGGATTTGGCATTTGCTGCCCAATTAGAGGTCAGTTAGTAAAGGAAAGACATTAAAGGGAGAATTGCATATAATATACAATTAGACATTTTTCCTTGGAGTAGGATATTTAAAAGATGTATTTGACAGAGCTGTAGATCTCTATAAGTAATGTCAGGGTCATAGGCTGCAGGTTGCCCCCCCCCCCCCACCCCCCCTCCCCCCCACCCCAGAGAATTTGAATAAAAAGGGAGGGGTGTATTCAAATATTGTTATCATTTTCTCTTTCCATAGCCCTCAGAAGCCTTACTTTTACAAATAATCTGTTTGAAAGTATTGTAAAGTATTGTAGGCCTTTGACAGCAGGTCTCCAAGCACTTTGTCAACCTATGGCCCTGCATGTTACAAACAGAGCATGTCATTATTGTTCAAGTTTTTATTTCTATATATACAGTTTATGTACAGAGGTGTCAGTAAAGAGAAACTACAAATTGTGATAGATCATGTGATAAACTAGGCAACTTACCTCTCTTGAAAACAATGTGTTGACCATATGGCTGGATCCCTAACACTATCTCCTCTTCAATAGCATGATACATGGAAGTGTTCACATTTTATGTGGCATACTGATTACCTTGGACATACTTCACTTTCTTTGATGGGAAATTTGAAAAATGCTGTTGTTACCTGCAAATCTTAGCTGCAGTGAAAATCCTGTGACAAACGTGATAAGTTGTCTTCAGTTAAAAGGCCATGACCTTTGGATCCATGGTCACTGTTGACCTTCAAGCAGTAGGAGGGATCAAGTTCACATTTTTTCAATGATTTCATGGTTATTTTTTTTAAAGTTGTGTGAAATTGAATTGTTGTTAAATTTGACACAAAAGCAATTTTAATAGATTTATTATCATGGTCATAATATTGTCATACATAATAGAGTATATCAATTTATGTCGCAGATGCATTTACTTGTTTTTCTGCACGAGATTAATTTTTAATACACTTGAAATATTTTACCCTCTTTTATCATGATGGGAGTTAAGAAAATGCTACATACACTGGTGTACATGTTATATTGTGTGTAGTTTTATTTAAAATCATGTAAAATGTAGACAGATGCACAGTAATGAAATGAAAGTGCATGGCAGTTCAAAGCAGAAATAAGCACATTTACAAGAGTACTTTTTTCATTTCCAAAGTTTATGTGTATTTTTGTTGTAACTTTTAATTATTGTAAGATATTTCCCTTCTCAAATAAATTCTGGAAGCGAATTTTTCTTGACCACCCCCTTGATTTTGTATGATTAATCATGATGTTATCATAACTTACAAATCAATTCCTCATTTCTATTTTCATCTCTTTTAAAGATGTCTTCTACTAAGTCATTTCTACTTGATAATATATTTTTCATCTTGAAAATTATTAAAACAAATTTTTAATATTCAATGTCTGTTTATTAGCATAAGTAATAAATTTACAGATTTCTCCAATGGGTGCCATTGTGAGCGTATTCACATTTCAGTAAAATATTTAAAGACCATCTTGAACAAGTATTTCATGATAAATCTTTTTGTGTAATTGCACACGAAAAATGCCCAATTTATGACAAGTCATTTGTTTAAAGAAAGGCAAAATTCAGAATTGAGAGAAACTTAAAACACTGAGAAACTTTAATAAATCACTATTTCTTTCCTGACCTGACATGAAATTCAATACAAGTTCACATATAATTTTCTTTATATCTTGTATATAGTCCATACCGAAGTGTCTGTTAATGGGCCTTAATTTTGCCAAAGTAAATAAATAATAATAGCCGTTTAAGTTGTAGAATAATTCCAGAGTTTTGAAATGTTTTCCTCCCTTCCTGAGAAAAGTGAACGCTACAGCAGCTGTGATAGGCAACCATGGTGGTCATACTTGCATGTATGTTTGTACGAGTCTAGCTGATTGGATGAGAATATCCACTAATATTTTATATCCTGAGACCAAATTGGCTAGCTAATGAGAGTGCATGGTCCAATGCATGAATATTCACTAAGAGCTTGCTGACTTGCTTGATGAGGTCCCTAGAGTTAAATATAGATAAATATATAATATAAACAGTCTCGTCCACCCTTGAAATAACACTATGCAAAGGTCATTATAATCAACTTCCTTTAACATCTACTCTTCCAATATCAGTGCAAGGAAGAAAATTATTTTATATGCAAAGTCTTATTATACTAATCAACAACTTCCCCATCTTCTCTTCCAAAATCTGTGCCAACAAAAGATTGATAAATGTGTGTTACTCTTGAGTGCTTTCCACTGTTTCATTTCAAACACCATGTGCTCAAAACTAATATCACAATTTACATACTAAAATGCTGCTATTCTTGTCTCTCTGTACACACTGCCTCTTACCTGGTTTCCTTTTTATCACTTTCTTTCCCAGTATCTGCCTTTTTATCTAGACTATTGGCTGCATGTACTAGGAACCTACAGAGAGACTGTAGCTGTGGAAGAGTATTATCATCCTGCAGCCCACTAAACCAATCTTTGGGAAATGTGGATGTAATCTGGAAAGTAAACAAGTTGCACGTAAAGACAGACATTGTATGTTACTTTGTGTAGTTGATGAAATGTTAGTACATTGAATTTGAAAAATGACAGTCAAGCATCTTTTAAAATCCATTTATTGTTCTCATTTAAGAACATTTTTGTTGAAACCATAGGCTGTGGATCTAATTGCCAACTACTTCCCCAGTTCAACCTGTCAATTTTGACAAGTAGAAATGTTTTTTGTTTAAAAAAAAAGAAAAGAAACGGTGTTCAGAACAAAGCAAAATCACTGCCACTGCAAAAGAGTGATCGATCACTTACCACCTGGACTTTTTCTAATGTACTGGAATTGATCTCGGAGTTGGAAAGCCCCAGCATAATATATCTATTGAGAAGACTGTCCAGGGCCATCTCTTGTAGGACACCATCATCACAGATGCCCGACCATTTCAAAATGTTGTTTAATAACTAAAAAGGAATAAATATATCAAAACAATCATTTATATCAAATTGATTATAAATCCATAATGGTAAATGAACATTAAACAAAACCATTCACTGTCTGAACAAAATTTCACATTAAATACCTAACAATAAATGCAAACTTTTATCAGAGATGGAATATAATGGAGTGAAGACAATTGTGAAAATATTTTATTCCTAATATCAAAAGATATTTACCTTTATACAAGTCCACATCTGTCTATTGAAAAATGCACAGGCCCCAGATTTTCTATCTTCTAAAACTCTGAAACAATTAATATTCCAACATTTTACATAAAGTGAATTCAACCATATTTATAACAAGATAATTTAAAAAAAACAATGAAAAATAATCAAGTTAGAATTAAAATCTACCAATATAATAATCACATAAAATTCATCTCTCTCTTGTCCCCTGAGTAAAATGAACCCTCCAAAGCAACATCAATTAACCCAGACTTACTGTTTTGGATATAGAGGCATAAATACATCATCATCCAGTGTTTTCCTCATCCTTTTCACTACTGCCTGTACCAAGGCCTGCGTATTCTTGCTATCTGATGAAAACGAGGGATAGTCTGTGGCCAGTTTCCTAACTGTTCTGACCAGGTTTGTGGTTTCTGAACTGGACATGGGGTCCCAGACATCCTCCACTAAAGCTATGGAGAAGACAATAGTTGTAACCATTACTTTTGTATGCATGATTCATCATTCTTTTTTTCCAACAACATGCAAAAGTTGATCACCTTCACACAAGCTAGCAGTTTTACACTTTTAGACACAAACAATAATTACTTTCTAATTTTCGTTAATTATATCAATAAGAGTAGACAATAACACACATGTAAATTCCAAGGCCACATTATGCTACAAAAAGTCAACATTATTTATTTCAATACTTGGATAAACATTATGTTATACAAAACATTCAACAGTTTTTGTTCCATGTGCACCAACTTTGCACAATATGCCATCTCTTACCTTTTATTCTAGAAAGAAGTATTTTGTCCACTATAGTGGGGAGCAGCTTTAAGTCTTGATCACTATCCTCCAGTTGTTGGCCCTCCTTGTAACCATAAAACATTAAAGTCTCGTACCACCTCATTTCTTCAAAGTCAGGACAATTAACCTGAAATTTGCAGAATATTTAAGTGTTATAAAAAAATAAAAGAATTTGTTAACCCACAACTTATACAAATTCCAGCATATAAATTTTTTCTGGATAAGATGATTTTGTTAACCAAAAATTTAATGTATAATTTTTAGCACCTGCAATCTATTTCTATAATACAAAATATCATCTCATTTGCCTTTATAGTCCTTTTATAAAACAAGACAACTCCTAACTAATGGTTCACAAAGTTGAGGCAAAATACATACTTGTAAAGGGTTCCATTCAATTAATTCAAGTCTGATTAAGGGGGAAAATAACTTTGGTAGACAAAGCCCTATGTAGGCTTCATTATAAGTGTCTCCATAGAGATCCTTCCACTCTTCAAACCTGGCTTTGATCAGTTTTAGTTTACAGAACTCATCGACCACATCTTCAAAAAGTTTTTGGGACTCAGTCCGTATGCGATCTGGAAAACAATATTTCAACAAGTGATTAGACAACTGATAGAACAGACAAAGGTAGCAATATTATCTAATCCAATCAATGATCACAATATATTCAGAACAATATCAAAAGTTTGAAGAACTTACAGTTGGCTTGCATGTGGGGCTATCAATTACACTTCAATGGGACAATGTTGAAGTAAAGGCATGTACACCCATTCCAAAATTATTTGGTCTCATTCTTCACTAGTGCTCTTTTTCAATTTAACGATGTTTACAAAAATACCTATATAAATACACTTCAGAGTCTAGTGTGGCTTTTCAAAAGCAATATATCAACCAACCTCTTTCTACTATAGCCTTTGTGATATCCAACTGACTTTCTTCATCATCAGAAGATAAACCTTCATGGTGATTGGCTATGTTCTGACTTTGACGAGCCCTTCTTCTTCTAGCCCTAAAAACAGTCAATTTAACTGACAGTAAAAAATATTATAAAAAAATTAAAAACCAGTAGTTCTTTTTTGTTGTTGTTTCTCAATTAAATCATACTTTTTACTGTCTGAAATAGAATTATGCAAGATTTATCTTCCTGATACTGCTGACTCCAGGACAAAGTTTTTTAACAGTGGGGTTAGTTCCTGAAACCCCCCCCCCTCATTATTTCCCCCTAGCACCTGGTAAATCTTACCTCCTTGCCTCTCTTTCAGCAACTCTTCTTTGCCTAGCCTCTTCCACTGCTGGAACCTGGGCTGTGGAACTTTTGTCTGGAAATAAAAGGTATTTAAAGCTTTAATTTCCTTTCAAAATGTCCTACTTCCCTTAACACAGAAGTATTGGATTTTTCTAGGATGTGGTGTTTTCTGGTGTTTATAGAAATACTTCAGAATTATTAAAATAGCTTAATTTCAACTGACCATTGCAAATATTTGGCAACGAACAGTTGACCAGCTTTAAAAATACAAAACCAGGGAATGGACAAATTAATATTATTTTCAAGCAATTACTTGTAATGTATTCCTGAGACTGGTCTTTGACATCTTCTTGTCTCCTTTTCACCAATTTCTCTGCCCTTTGCTTCAAACAGTTCAGCATGCTAGCTTCCAAAGCATTAACAGCAGGTACCTACAAGATGAAGGGTTAAAATGGTTATTTTAAGAACCAAAAGGATCCCACATGACAAAACTGATTGAATTCATGATACCCAATGTTTATTATGCAAGATTATTAAGCAAGGTAAAATCAATTCAATCTAGTACCCATCTTTAAAACTATACAAAATCTATACTTGATAACCATTTTAATACATAACATTCAGTAAGCATTAAATTTCAAAAAGGAAAATATTATTATGATATCTCGTTTGGTCAATAGCACTTACATTGCACAACTGACTCTGCAGCAGCACAATACAATTTTTATTACGTTTCTAGTTCTCATCAGCCAATTCATATATTAATCATCAATGTATAATCAAGGAATGTAATTCAAGTATCCCACTTATTAGACTAACACCCAATGAGTTCTGCTTGAACAAAGAAAATCTTCCCATTTCAATTCAGTCCTAATTGTAACAAAGAAAAATGCATGCACATCATGTGCGTTTTAAGGTGAGTGTGCATTGTAAAGTTTAAATATAAAATGTGTTCTAAACATACTGATTAAATGACATCCGACATGAAACATTTTAGAACTGTCTTCAATGTACATGATAGTGAAAACTTAAGCAATGGCCCCTGCTAAACCCCTACGATTTAGGATGTCACTTAGCAAATGGCCCCCACGCAACCCCTTCCCAAAGACAATGAGCCTCCCAAAAAAATAAGTCACTGAAACCCACCTTCTCATTAAGACATTCAACCAAGTCGCGAACATACCCCCTCATTTCTTGGAAGAACTTATAACGTTCTTCCAAAGCACCGATGTCTCCTTCACATTTTGTGATGGTGCTTTCACTGAACTTGATGTTGTCCTCCATTTTTTGGACATCTAAGACACGGGCCCTGTGAACCTGCTGCAAAGATTCAAGCCTGAAAAAGCAGACACATATTAAATGACATTTGATACCAAGAAAATGTCAGCTAATACTGAATTATCCGTTATTCCATTTATTGGTTCTATTTCTATTCATTTTTTTTATTTATTTATTTTTTAAATTCAGTAAATTCAAGTAAATGATCTCTGAAATCAATCAATGATTTATTGTAGTGCATCTGCATGGATTTGTTTATAATATCTGACCATCTGATCCTCAATCTTACAAGTAGTGTTTTTTTTAAGAAGAAGACTGAGCATAAAACTACGTAATTATCATGTATTCATTTTCATTTCGCTTCTTTTGACAGAAGTTTCTCAAGCCTACCAAGCCCACACATAACACACAAGAATATGTAACATAATCTGGGTATTTCATACCTTTCCTTCAGCCTCCTTGTCACATCCCCTACAGTAATTGGGGGGAGTTCTTTGGGTGGACCCACCCGCTTATCTCCTGCTCCCACATATGTAACAGACCCGCTGAAACCTGCTGGCACCCCTGCTGGAGTTGACCCATTTATGGCTCCCTGGGCAGTGTAGGGGGAGGGAGAGGAGGAGTAGGAATCCTGCACAGCTGCTGACTGAGAGTAATACTGGTCATAGCTGTAGGAAGGCTGTTGGTTTGATTGAATCTGGAATAAGAAATGTCCCAGAAAATTATTTTAAAGATAAAGAAAGAAAGAAAAAAAGAAGTGAAAACTAGAAAGGAATCCAAATCAGAAGTAAAACACTGAGTGTTTGAGGCAAAAATTATAACATAAAAAAAACAACAACTGTGTACTAACTTCATCTACAGCAGTTTTATGATGAAGATCCCTTTGATAGGTCAACAGATTAAACTGACAGATGACCCCCTCCTCCTACTTAGATATCTAACAACAAGATGAAAAGTGTGAAAAAAATGAAACATCTTATGAAATTTCCTGATAAAAAAATTTTGTTCAAATTCCAATCCTTGTGGCGGCCTTGAATGCTGGCCTAACTAACCCCACCTGTGGCAGGCTGACCCCTTTCCGTATTTGCTGTTCTTCCCATTCTCTTTCATGGTCGCTATCATCACTACCTATAAAATGAGATAACAGTCTAATACACAGATTTCAAACGAGATCATAAACTTGATATAATTGACACTATTTTAAAATGTATTTACTGAATGTAGATGCTATATGTAATCAACTAGTTTTCAAAATTATCTAATACAATTTTCATCAACATTTATTATATGTGGTAGATCGATGATAGAGCCTTCCAATAATTAGAAAATTTTAGAGGAAATATATTACAGATACCAAGAGTACATTCCCCGATTTCAATCACATGAAAACTTTCAAACATAAAGCTCATCAAATGCAATGATATTATACATCAGCATGTGAAACAGAGATCAATATTTTACAAAATATAAACAATATAAATTGAAACTACACAAAGCACAGAGCTTTTCCCAAAATATGCCATTAAAAAGTAAATGTTCCAATGAATCTAATAAAAAGCAATAACCATCCTTCCAGTTTCAGTAATGTGTCTAAGATGGTCAGTATCAGACACAACAGAGAAACATAACTGAACAAATACGTAAGCAAATTGCATACAGACCATGCTCTGCTGCTAAGAAATCATCCTTAATTTTCTGTCTCTCCTTGGCCAAGGTGTTCACAGTGAAGTCAATTCTCTCCTCTTCTTCGTCACTTACATCATTTTCATCATCCCTAGAAGTGGAAAAAAAAAGATTAATAGATTTATTTAAGCCTCATCTTTAAAACAGACCAGTTAAAGTTCACAAAATTCTTACTTCTTTAACCGCAGTCAAAAACTGTAAGAGGAAATTGCATTCAATCAAAGTACACTTATAACTAAATGTACAATGTACTGCAGTACCTACCTAACCAGTCTTGAATTAGCCTTTTCCACTTTCACAGTGTCATCCAGTGGTATCACATCCCCCATCTCCCTAGCCATCTGCCTTCTCTTGCGAGCCATGTGGATAAGATGAGCATCAGGGATTTCACCCCCTAAAATATACATGAAATAATTCACCACTAAAAAGTTGAAATTTCTCACAACAGGACATTTTAGGCAAGTGCACAAAAAAGAATTTACAGTAGGATTTTAAAACAATTGTGGTAGTTGTGTGCATGCCTGTGCGGGTGCATGTGTGTATTGCACCATGGTTGGCACTTACTTTCAAGCACCGCTTTGAACACATGTGCGCCACCTCCAGAGCGCTTTGGTTTGTCCCCCTCGCTGTCCTCTCCATTACTGTCCACATCCATGTCATCACCACTGTAAATGTCACCATCTTCTGTCTGAAAATACAGACAACAGTCCCATCTGCTAATGTTACTCATAAAAGAGAGTTTTTGGCTTGGAAATCTGCCAACAGACAGAAAAATCTTATTACTGTTGTAAGCACCAACTGTGAACGTCCCCCCAAAAGACCGTCAAAAGACAGAAAAATTTAATCTCTGGTTACTTACTCAGGTTGAAACAAAATTGTTCATTTTGACTCGAGTACACTTAAGTTGACCTTTTTGTTGTTTATATTAAGCATATCAACTAGGAACAACAAAATCTTCTAATATCGTATCTTAAGTATTTCTTTTTCAGTTTATTAAAGTACCATTCAGTGTTTTGCTTGTGAACAATCACCTTTTCTTTCTTTAATTCTTGTTCTTTTTCCTTTGTTTCAATCTTCTCTTGTTCTTCCTTCTCCTTTTTTCTCTCCTTCTTCAACTGCTTTGCAACTCTCCTGCTGTGGCTAGGTTTCTTCACCTTAAAAACTTCACCTTCTGTAAAAAAATAATAGTAGGAATTGGAAAACTATTTAAATAACATGCCTCCTTCCTAACCAAAACATTTCATTCTCACACTATAATCCAAAAGGGTTTTCAAAGGTAAATAAAACAATAAATGTTATGTGCAAAAATGCTCAGCTCGGCACTCAGCACGTGGAGGTTGAAGCAAGAGCAATTACCTGGCTTGTTATTATTTGTTTGCTAGCTTTGATACGGTAGCCAGGCTGTATCCTACCCAGGGAAGCGAGAGCGTAACCACCCAGAGTGTATCTTGACCAGGTGCCCATTATATATATATATATATATGTTATATGTTATATATGTTATTATATATGTTCCATGTACGACTTCAACCAGATAATAATGAAATTGTATATTATATAAATAGCACTCAACTTCCAAGAATGACAATGCCACTGATAGTGGACACAAACTCCAGAGAAGAATAGAATATCATATCACTGTTTTCAATTCTAATAAACAGTCTCACCGACTTGAACAAGATCCAGACTTGCAAATCTGTTTCAAAGATACTATATCTTGACAATGGCATCTTGCCATTTGCACAGATTCGGCCAACTTTACTATAACTCGCTGGTATTAGGTCAAGCACAACACTTCAAGCAAAGCACAGGCTGCAAGTAATTACTGCACTGCTTCAGATCAAGTGTTGTTCAACTTAATTGTCAAATGTAAAGAAATGGAAAAGACCTTACAACTGATAAAAAATATGCTCTGAATAAGATGTTTCAAGGAGTTTTTGGCAACCAGTAAAGAATTGCCATGTTAGATTCCTCTCATTCTATTTGACGGTTAGAACACACATACAGTTGTCAACTTGTCAGACATTATTCCCTGCCACTCAACGTCATAACTGTCATTGTCCACCATTCAGAGCTTAAGACGTTTAAGACAACCTCCAAAGAGTCAGTATTACAGAGAAAACAAACCCATGACTGACGTATACAGCAAATTTACAATTGCCATACCTATGAAGAACCAGACAGCTCAGACAGTTGCAAAAGCCCTTGTGCGGGAATGGTTCCTATGTTATGGAGTGCCTCAAAGAGTTCACTCAGATCAAGGGAAATCCCTGGATGCAAGATAGTGAGCAAGTTGTACAAAATTTATGGGATTGATAAATCCCGCACAACAGCATACCACCCGAGAGGGAATGGACAGTGCGAGAGATTCAACCGCACAATGCATGATCTCTTACGTACATTAACACCAGCTCAGAAGACCAAGTGGTCAGACTTCTTTCAATTACACTTAGTAAGTAGAACCAGAGAATACCTCATTGGCAATGAGGTATGTGGATTCTGTGGTAGCAGTCTTTAAAGATTTGAGGGAGAAGAGTGTAGTGGCTGGCAGGGGTCGACTTGGGGAAGCTCATTTGAAAGAGCAGTGGCAAATCCACTATTTCCATCAAATCACTGCAATATGCAAGCATGGCCAAGAAGGCATGATAGTGCAGAGACAAAACAATTAAAACCAAGGCAAATGTCCAGAAAAAGCAAAGAGTAGCAGAGATTAGGAGTCATGCTCTCTTCTGACCTGAAATGGTCAATTCACTTTAACAATTTATGTAAAAAAAGCCAGCAGTACATTAGCCCAGCGCCCACATGAAAGTCAGCATACATAGCCCTTGTCCACTCCACTTTGGAGTACAGTGCCATCATATGGGACCCTTACTTACAATAGGACATTAACAAAATAGAAAAAATTCATTGCAAGGCTGCACAGTTTATCACTGGGGTTTATATGTCACGGTCTCCAGGTAGTGTTACCTCCATGTTAAAATCATTGGATCTCCCTAGCTGCAGTTTCGGAAGAAGGAAGGAACTGCAGCTAACTTTTCTTTTTAAGGTGGTTGAGGGGTTTGGTACCAGTGATAACTTCTGACACTTACTTAATACCAGCTTCAAACAAATGTCGCGTAAGTGTTCCCTGTGTTACACGTCGTTGCGACTGATGACGTGCAGCGACCTGCATGGCCAATGACGTTGCTCACGCATGGACTGGTGAGGCCGTGATGCTCTTGGCGTTGTTTGGATGTTGGAGTTTTTTTTTTCAATATCTGACGTTCTTGTAGCTTCTTATTACTTATTATAATTATTTGTTGCTTCTTACAGATATCTCTGAAAGCCTTATTTTTATCTCAAAAGAATAAATATATTTGTAAAACCCATGTTTTGTTTATTGCCTGCTTACATTTGGTACCAGAGTCACACCAAATGGAAGAAGCATCGAACGTACAGAAGAATTGTCTGCCTCATATGTCTGCCAACGTTAAAGACTGGATATCAAACCGTGAAAGGTGTAATCTGGCCAAAATGCCATCACGAAATATTCATACTCCTATGCAAAGTATCATAGCTCATGAGCAAATGGAAATCATCACCATTGATTTCACAGTTTTGGAACCAGACAGAAACAGACTTGAAAATGATCTAGTCAAGACTGACGTATACAGCAAATTTATAATTGCTGTACCTATGAAGAACCAGACAGCTCAGACAGTTGCGAAAGCCCTTGTGCGGGAATGGTTCCTACATTATGGAGTGCCTCAAAGAATTCACTCAGATCAAGGGAAATCCCTCGATGCCAAGATAGTGAGTGGGTTGTACAAAATTTATGGGATTAATAAATCCCGCACAACAGCATACCACTCGAGAGGGAATGGACAGAGCGAGAGATTCAACTGCACAATGCATGATCTCTCACGTACATTAACACCAGCTCAGAAGACCAAGTGGTCGGACTTCTCGCCAGAACTAGTATATGCTTACAACTCTTGTTGTGATCAGAGTTTTTTTCCTTCCTCCACCTGGTCTGCTCTTCATGTGGAGCCACAGGTGAGTGAGTTAGGCCAGGTGGAGACAACACGCCCCCTGCAGGAGATCGTCTACATTGTGACATCATAACTGTCACACATTCATTGTCTCAGATCTCCCACTCCGAATCAGACATGCTACGATCGATGATCCCTACAATATTCTCACAGAGCCTAACAATAGCAACAGCGATCACTCACCAATTCAGTAAGTAGACACAGTGAATACTTTAGCCTGAAGACTAAAGAAACCTGGTGCCCCAACTAAACAGAAGGAACAGGCAATACACTCAGAGAGTAGCAGAAGTGTATGGTACTACTATAAGAACAGAGTAAAACACGTTAAGAAGCAGAGGTTATTATAGAACTTAGTGGGTCCAACATACAGTTACCGTTAGAACTCGGCCTTACATTTAGAGCGCGAGAATTCGCATCATTATGACATCCATCACTAAGGAGAATCATATCAATAACAAGAGTAGTATTTATTGACATTATTTCATGTATATGAATTATTATTGGATCAAATTCAATATAACTGAAATTTGGAGAAAGACCCCGTTCAAAATTGATTATTATTTGCACACCTGTTTAACCTACCTTCATTTTCGTCTTCAAAACTGAGGATACTCGCCGGCACTACAACCTTGCTTTTCCCGCTCTTTTTCTTCTTCTCCTTTTTAACAACAGCTGTCTCAGGAACTTCAGACGAATCTTCGTTATTTTCTGCTTCACATGCATTACTCAAATTGCTATTTTCTTCATCTTCCGAATCATTAACTTCAACTTTCCGCCGAAAGTTCCTTTTCGGCTTCCTAAACGTGCTCGCCATGTTTTCTTTACAAAAGTATGATGGGAAAACATTAATTATCACATACTTATTGTTTTGGTGAGTAAACCAGTGTATTTTTTTAAAAATCTGTATAGCTTTTTTTAACTCATTATTATACATAAATACAACACAAATTGTATGCTTATTTGAAAATTGTAAATCTCGTTTGAAAGAGACTAGCAAACGAGATAAATAAGTAAACACAGCGGTCTCGGTTTCATTTTCAAAACTTGGATATAAATTTTTCTGAAATTAAGGTAACTACATCTAGATAGTGCAAATAGATTTGTATTTCTATATATCTAAATTTCATAATATTTTAATACTTACTTTGGAAAAAAATTAATATCTTATATTTTGACTTTATACTGGAGCTCTCTTACTAGCACTACAGTACACTAATTTCATTAAATAGATCTACAGTAGATCAACATTTTAAATACTGCCTTTTGATACTTTGGAATATTTTACAATTATTTTGTAATGTCTGCTCACACTCATAGTTCTGAATCGCCTTTTTTCTTTCCCTGATGTCACTTAAGCCTTATCACTATTTGGCAATCGTCAGATCACTCATTCCATTTTTTACATGGTCTTAGAATCTTATTACCAAAAAATCAAGTTGTCAAATATTTTAATTTTTCTATTTAAACTATATAAACTATTTATTAAAGAGCTTTCACAATTATCTGTGTTGGCAGTAGAAGTTAATTCTACAGTATAATGTGCTTTACCAAATTACAACATGCATTTTATTTTAGTAATAAAGCAATAAACAATTTTACTTTTTGTTAGGGAATTGATGTAGCTTGGTGTTTATCTTTCAGAATGAGAAGATCAAATGTTAAGAATAAAGGGCCGGGAAGCTCTTTCAACAGAACTTCTGGAAGTCTTCTAGATGATAGTGATGATGATCAGAATGAGCTACAGGTGATTATATCTTAATTTCATAATTTATATTTTTATTTAAGTTAATTAAACTCATAAATAAGGCCAGGATTTTTTCCTAAGGCCAAAGTGTATAATTTTTCAATCAGTTGAAAATGTGCAGGTTAAGAAAAAAATTCCATGCAAATGAAACAAACAAACAAACAAACAAACCAAAATTTTCCTAGTCTTAAGGCCGTTGGTATTTATCTTCCAGAATGATCCCTTTTCTTTCTACTTTTTCTTACAACTGGAATCATGTCTGACGTAAACCCTTCAGGGTATACAACAACCAAGCATATTAAAGGCAAAGAACCACATTGATATTGTTGATAATGTCTTTCTAAATGTTCCAGGCATACTTAAGCTCTCTAACTAAAAAGAAAGCTCCTGCTAAGAGTCCAGACCTAAGTGACATATCCATCTCCAGTGGTGATTTGAGTTTTAAAGGGGCAAAAAAGCAGACCAGTACCAGTAAATTCCTAAAAAATAAAGCGGGTGGTCAAAATAATGCAGAAAAAACAGCAATAAAGTCAGGGGCAGGAAATCTCAGTGGCTCATTGACTATAGGAGGTTCACTCCGAGATACAGGACGTCTTGGAAATTCTACTGGGTCATCAGCATTAGACAAGGTGGCAGCACTGAGTAGCAAGTATGGAGGGAAAGGAATTGTGGCCAAGAAACAGCCCACTCCTATGTTGAGTGACAGTGATATGGAGATGGATATTAGTTTAAGTGATGACAATATGGCAGGTGCTTCATTGATGAACAGTAGAAAGGTTCTGACAGAGAGGAACTCTGACCAAGATTCTGCAGAGCCTGGAACTTCGAGCAATAGATTCTTAAAGAAAAATAAACAGGCTGACCAGAAGAAAACCCCTGAAAAGAATGATAAAGAAAATCAAAAGGATAAAACACGAGGAATAACTGATGGTGCAAATTACCCTGGACACTCTTTGACTAAGATAAAGAGCTTTGAAGGATTGAATGAATTGAGTGATAGTGACAGTCACAGTTTAGAACAAGGTAAAAGCAGCAGGAAATTTCTCAAAAAGAAACCACTAGGGGGCAGTGCTAAACAAGGAATCACTATTCCACAAGCTCAGATTGAAAATGAAACAAGCTCATCAGAGTCAAATACTGCAGAACTTATGAAAGGGATTGAAGGCATCAGTGACATTTCTATTAGTGAAGAAAATACAAAGAGTGCTAAAAAAACAACTGTTAAATCTCAAAAGGCTAATCGTGAAGTTCATTTTGATGTTAGCGATGATTCAGAGTCTGTAGCAAACATTCGCTTAAAGAGGTCAAAAGACAACGAAGTAGTCAAGACCTCTACTCCAGCAAAAACTGGTAAGGTGATCAACTACAGATCTGGGTAGTAACACTGTACTTTTCAATAGATTTCCTTAAAAATTCCATCAATATGTCGAACTTGAGCTAGGCTCACTCATGGAATAGTAAATTTGACCAAATTCTAAACACCCTATCTGGCCAAAGATGATGTGAAATATTTTACTGACAAAAATATCTGGAATGTACATTAAATTTTAAATTTTGCAAAAGTTACTCTCCTTGGAAAAGAAATATTTTTGGGTGAGTCCAGTTTATGGGTTTTTAAGACAGAAAATTTTCAAGATTTTAGAACACTTTGTTTAATGAAATAAGAATTTGCTGAGAGAGTTACAATTTGCTGGTTATATGGCATTGAAGCTCATTTAACACAGACTTTTGAAAAGGAGGAAAAAATTAGCTATGGGATGAGGCGTGATATTTCTACAATTTATTTTTATTATTCTTTGGGTCTAAATGTCTTTTTTCATTAAAATAAATAGAATAAATTACAATAATCTGTTCTTACATAGAACCAATTACATGTAAGAAAACCAATTATAATTTTTCTAAATTAATAGAAAAGTTTTTAACATAAAGGGTTTATTGTACTTTTTTTTGCAATACTGAATGTGTTTCAACATATATTGGATGCCTGTATAAAAATGTTAAAATGAAGTTAGATTTTATCTTTTAAAATTCACATTTAAATGCAATGTACAAAAAATACAATTTATATATTAGTTTAATTTTGTATTATGTACAGCCAAAAAGCCTATAGTCTTTGACAGTGATGAGGAAGAACTGCAGGAATTCATTGAGGGGCTATCCCCAACACCAACACCAGACAGTGCAGCTAGACACAAGGTTGGTGACATTTCTTTTTCTACCTTTGTTTTGATATCATGTAATGTGTGTTTTATACAATTTCTGTTTACAGTGAATAATGATATTTCAATTTTTTATGAAGTGGGAATAGTATTTTTGCATATTGTTATTTATTTATTTATTTATTTATTTATTTGTAATTTTGAACTGAATATTTTTGAAATTTTGAAAGTTCCAGAGAGCAAGTGGTAAAAATACTGGAGTTGAAAGTCCAAGCTTAAAAAGAAGTGGTTCAGCTAGCAGTGTTTCAACCATAGGAGAAGGTATATTCAGAATATTATCAAGATAATCATGCTATTCTGGTGACAACACCATATAAAGATGATGCTTTAAATTTTTTTTAAGGAATTGCTGCTCCACTGCTGGTGATTTTTCAAAACCTTTTTTTAAAATAAGTAGAAATTTTAGGTAAAAAGTTATTATGTGATTTTATTTTAAGGGATTTATGTTCAAGATTTGCATTAAAATTGTTTGCAATTAATAATGTATGTGTGTTTTAATAGGTCCAGCATTCAATTTGGTTACCCTAGATGACATTTTAGGAGATATGGAAGCAACACCAACGGCTCCTTTAACCAAGTCAAAGAAGAATGAAGAGAAAGATATTCAAGCCAAAAGTTATGATCAAGCTAAAGACAAAAGACCTGTGCCAAAACCCAGAAAATCAAAACAGGACTCTGTTAGTGTTGAATCCCCAGAGCCTGACCCATTAAGCAGGATGGGACTGCAGACTTTAGACGACGTACTTGATATTGACAATGATCCATCGGTTCCTGTTACCCAGAGTTATCTGACAAAAGAGACAAAAGATGAGAGCTCGTCAAGCAGCTCTGAAGAAATCATACTTGATATGTCCCAACAAAGTGATATTGTTTATGAAAATGACTTTAATAAGGGCAGGAAATCTAGACCTATAACTCCTAGGTCTGAGGCACTTACTCCTAAATCAGAAATTGTTAGTGAAATAAAGTCAGAAATTCAATACCAGAGTGACTTTGAAAGATCTCAGTCCAGAATTAGCCCAACACCAACTCCAAGATCACAAAGCAATAGATATTCAGATGATTTTGAACACAGTTATCAGGATAAGTCAGATATGGGTAGGTCTAGGTCAGCTAGTCCTAAGAGGTCAAGGTCAAACTCTCGATCAAGTGAGCAGAGGTCAAGATCAAGATCCAGAACTGACAGAAGCAGTAGTGGAACCACATCTCTGAGGTCTAGCTTTTCACAGTCTGTGTCAAGTTCATCAAAAACTGAAACCTCGTCCAGATCACGAAAAAAACACAAAGGTTCATCTCGGTCACCTACAAGCAGGAAAGCATCCTATTCACCTAGAGGAAAACATGATAGATCGAAGCATAAAGATTCATACTCTAGTAGCAGATCTGGAACTAGTAAGGATGATGATTATTCCAGAGATAGCAACACTGAGAGTTACAGGTAAAGACAGCCATCCAGGGTTTTAAACTTATTTTAGTGATGATAATCTTCTTAAGATATGGATTCTGCTTTGTTGACGTTTTTATGAGAAATACACATCTTCTCAGATTTGAACAGACCACACAGGACAGATGAAGTTGAATTTAAGTTTGAGAACAATTTGTTACTGTATTCAATAAAATAAGACAATTGTTTTATCTATGCTGATGATGACGCATATCTTTGGTCAGTTTCAACAGAGTTTGCTCTATTCAGGTTCTACTTTCATTTTAAAAATGCAAAACGAAACGAATATTGAAAAAGAAACTTACACATACTCCAATTTAATGATCATTTTTATGTTTTACTAATTTAACACACAAAACAGTCAGAACAATACCCTACATACATTACAGGTCCAGTAGATCTCGGAGAGGTCACAGAAAAAGCCGCACGAAGACAGTTAGAGTCCAGACTGACCACGACACCTCTGCGCTGCAGTACCAATGGAACCCCTACACAGCGGGGACAGCCGTGGAGGGTGCTGCCCTTGGGATGCAAGTTGTGGACCCCACTCCTGTTGCCACCCATGCTGTTAGTGCAGAGGCACTGGAAGGTCAGTCTTCATTAGCAGGGAATGGTTTTCAAACAAGAATGCAAGAAAGGAGCATGGTTTTAACTTTAAGAGGAAACATTTTGTTGCATGATTCAGTAGCAGTCTACTTAAATTACGTAAAAATTCTTCATTTAATCTTTTTTTATATAACAGGTACTATGTTCCATTTACTTCGACTACAATTGATTTATCTGGGGTCCAGGTAGATTAAAATGTTGGTCTTAAAGTTTAAATCAACTTTACCTAAGGTCTGAAATGTATTTTATGAAACAAGGGCTAACTGAAATAAATAGAGAGATAAAAAAGTCAGCTAGTTCAGATTCTGTTTATTTTGACAGTTTTCTTCAAAGCACTGAACACCAAAGATGCAAAATTTTCCCATAAAATTATTAAAATTTGATGTATGCTGTTTTGTTTTAATGGTATATGATTTAAAGTTATCATTAATGACATCACTAATTAATTATCATTAATGTCAGTACTCAGAAAAAACTACTATATTCTAAATAGTCTTATGATCACATGAATGACTGCAATGTATTACTAATGAAGATAGTACAATAATGACTTAAATTTACCATATGTTCTAGTTCTTTAAAAATTATTTTGTTTTATTTTATTATGTTTATTTTCATTGCAGCAATGACGGGCTATAGCCCTAGTGTCCTTGTGCTCAATGATATGTTAAGACAGCAGTTACAGCTGACTAAGTCCTTCCTAGGGGTCCAACAGAGAATATATCATTCACTTATGGGAACAATTAATAATCAGTACCAATACACAACATTGGAAGATACCAAAAAGGTATGTATTTTGATATGTTCTCCTTGTGTCAATGCAATTAGAAGAATTGAAATATGGCAAACATTTTAGTGTTGTGTCATCGCCATTGCATTGTGTAGAATTGATATGGTTAAATATCTCTAGCTTTGAGCTGTTGCTATTTTCCATCATAGAGATGTGCAACATGGTATGAAATAAGTGAAATAGAATTGTTTGTGTAATTAAAGCATCTGTTATGATATTTTCAGTATATTCGAAAACATCGGAAACCAAAGTTAACTTTTGATCAAGCATTGAAACTGGTGAAAGCAGAAATGGGGGAAGATGTTAGGTAGAGTTGGATTGCATGGGAAGACTTTCATAGATTATTTATGAACGAAGACATTTACCATTGAAGAATTGGTAGATTTTGCCTGAAGAAAATAAAGCCAAAGTGATAGTCCATCAGGTCTGGCTGAAATTACATCTAAAATGAACATGCGATTCCATTTTTGCCAGTGTAAAATATTGTGAGTGTTATGAACTCCAGATGCCACAAACAATTACTTTTGGGTCTGTTAACTCCACATTCCTCGCCAATATCCCTTGATTTCAAGAATTTAAACTGGAACTTTTTTATCTGTCAATGTGGTGAGTTGGCCAGCCAATGACAGCTGTCAAATTGAGGCCTACTCTCTTGTGATCTTGACCGTTACTATCATAGCAAAGCTGGGAGAGCATGAGTACAACTCAAAAATTAAGCCAGACCCATTGAAAACCCCAAGGTCAAATTAGCCTTATTACTGACAATATAGGCCTTCCTATTGGTTAGAAGGTGTAAATTGTTCCGAAAAGACAAGTAGTTTTGCTTTTTATTGATGACTGATGATAATTTGGCACATTTAGTGTTGTAATCAACCTTAAATATTTCTTAATTTATCATTGTTTTATCAAAATCTATACACAGAAATTACACTTGGGAAAATGGAAATGGTTTGAAATTGTATTTAGGGGTACCTTATAGGTCCCTATAGACTAAGGCTTATTGGTGCTTAGGAAATGTGATATTTATGATATTTTCAATGGAAATTGTAAAGTTAAACAAAAATTTACATATTATTTATGTTGTCTGAAAAATAATCAGCAAGTAAGAATTGTGCTAGAATAGTGAACTTCCACGATCAAATGGTTTCATCCTTTAAAATTAAATTTGCTGCTTTATTATTAATAAGAAATTACCTCAAGGCCTTAACTTTGAGTGATTTCTTGCTTTACTTAAATTTATTTTCACATCATCATTTCCTTCATGATCTATACTTATGAAACTCTGATGCTACTTTCAGTACTTTGTGTCAAACAATTATAAGAAAGGCTTGACCTGAACAATACAAACCATTTGTTATGCTGATATTGTTTGCATACCAACTGCTTATCTTTTACAGAAGTTTATTTATATCCTTTTATTTTGTGCAAATTAATAGTCTAATAATACATTTACTAAGGAAATGTTTAGTTTCTTTTTCAGAACAGATTAATGTATTTCTGAGTTAAATAATTTGAATTTAATTAATGTTATGACCTTTTTGAAATTCATTAGTCTTATTGTGTAAGCTATTCTGTAAAGTTTAAATTGTGTATTTTAATTTGTTGGCTTTAAACAAAATTACCCAAAGAGTACCAGAAGGAATTAAATAATCAATAATCATTAAATAAATTAAATTATTAAATACAAGCAGGAAGTAAAGCGTGTAATCAAATGCAGGGCTTAAGAATGCTTTTTTATCAACAGAAATGACGTTGTGTGCATTTATCTGTAGATAACATCAAATTCTTATATGGTTTAATTCCATCCACTTCCAAATGCATCTTGGATATGCTAATGTATTTGACAACATGCTATTCATTTAATTTTTTAAAAACTATTTCTTTGTGATAAAGTTGCTTGTATTCCACAGTTTAAGAAGACATTTGGATTTTGTAGAAAAATAGTTCATAATAAAAGAAGTGTTATGTAGCCTCTAGTCACTGTTAATTTTATGCAACATCCTGAATGATATATCACACGTAAAATGAAAGAAAGAAGAAAGAAATTACTTTGGGGAAAGTGTCCACATCAACTTGAATTGGAAGGGTACATTTATTTTAAAATGATCAAAGAATTTGAGAATAAACAAAGAAGATTATGTAGTATTTACTTATAAACATTTGGTTCTCCATTATTATATAGCTCCTCATTTAACGTCTTGCTGCAGAATGTTCTGCATTCTTCCCTACACCATTATTTACTTATGTTCTTATCTTTCAGGAAACAGTTACGTTGAAAGGAACTGGTGAGGGGAATTTTCCCTAAATGATTGGACTATGCGCAAAGACCTATAGAAATGGGAGTGCCAATAAACACGATGGTGTCAGCAAAATTTTTATTTTGATTTGGATTACATTATTTTCTAGAAAAAGATCGTATTTCATCTCGTGAGTACAGAGATTTTGTACCATTAGAAATACTTGTATAGGATTTTAACTGTTTGGTCTTTGCCCAAATACAATAGCATCCATCAATGTCAGCCTTTGGAAAATTGAATAGATAATAGAGCATAGACTTTTAGACGTGCAAAAATGAAGAGCAGACAGCGCCTTTTTAACACCCAGGGATCTGTTAGACTGACATTCAATATAATACCATAGAGTTTATTTACCATTGCTTCTAAATACGATCACCAAAATTTTATCAATCTATTTATAGAACACATTACTGAGCAAAATCTAAATATTTACTTAGCATTATAGTCCATGTGATGTCAAGTTAGGCGATACTGATAGGCAAGACCAAGATGACTCTCCGTGGTGGATTAAGGAAACAAAAGAGCAGTAGATGTGGTAATTGTTGTTTTAAACTAGAAGATGCAAATTTTGATAAAAGTATTTATTAATAGATTTTGTTACAATAGACAGGAGTTTTCATCAATAATGTGACAGGTGCTTATTTACTTGAATATAATACCAACGTTGAGGACAATACTTGCTGTTACAGTTGTACAGCAGGCATTTGTGCCCTTAGTTGCCACTGAATTCATGTAAATTTTAATTGTTTGTCTTTGCCCAGATCCTCTATATAAATTTTTTGAAAAATTGAAAAGATTGCATAAAGCATAAGCTTCAGGGAATGAAAGGGTGGAGAAAAAAAGCAGATCATTCTTTAATTCTGTGAATTCATGGTTCTGATTTAAATTGTATATAATCATCAAGTTAATATTTATGACAGTAATAAAAATGCCACCTAATAAGAAAGCCTTATTTGCCTTGGTCCCCAGTAAAGGTCACTAAAAATTTACCAATCTATTTATAAAATGGGTGGAGTAGAATAACCCCACAAAACAACAAAAGTGGGCATAAAAGTGTTCAGTGGAACGTGAAGTTATAGCATTGGCCAGGTGACTTTAAAAAAGAGATGAAGGAAACTCAAAAAACAATAGATATGATAATTTGTGTGTTTAATAGTTAAGAAAACGTTAACCTTAAACTAGATAGGCCCCCAAAATCAAAGATAAAAATCCCCAAATATAATCTAAATTCAGAAATGTTTGCATTAACAAGGAAGTAAGTGAATAACACAAAGAAAAAAAAACAAAATAGTTATTGTCAATTTAGTTCAAGTCACAAAGTTATTTATGTCTCATGAAAATAGGTCAGGAATACATGTTTTTACGATTAACTAGGGTGGGAAAGTTTTGCAATATCCCACTGAAAGCTGAAACAGAGAAGTCCTAAGAAAATGGACAGAGGTTATTGAATATGATAAAAATGAAGGCACTGTGCTTCAACAAGTATTTAAATCTTCCATATCTGGGGGACTTGTAATACCCATGCAAAATTATCCTGCTTACTGAAACGTGAAAAGCTAATAACTATTTACTTCTCTGACTTAATTAAGATGCTCTATCAGTTGTAATGCCCTAAGTAAGTGAACCCAAGTAGTAGATATGTGTGAAGGGGGGGGGTGATATAAGACCACAAATTTTCTTCAGAAGACTTAAAGACAGAGCTATAAATGTGAAACTTAATGATAAGTAAACAGTAGGTGTAAATGGTAACTTCAGTGATAACAAAAATGAATAGTTGATGAGGAAAGGAGGGTTGATTTTTGGATTGAGTTGGATTATAATGATGTGCACTTCAGTCTGAGCAAGATACTCTACCTTGCTAAGGTATCTACCCTGAACAGTGAAACGTCTGACGAGGAATATGTTAGAAGTGGGAAACTAAAAGTAGGTAACTGAATCGGCATAACATGTGCCCATGCGATATCTATTAAATTTCGGGACATTGTGTCCGCCTATGTCATCAGGTGACTGGAGATTCTACACGCAAGGACCCTTAATTTCTTTGTGCAGTCGCAGTGACCGCTATCGGAGAAAACAAGCGACTCTTGGATAAAGAACATATTGTCAACTGCAACTGCTAAATAGCTAGAGAAACTAAAACTTACCGCATTCATGTAACAGTCAGCAATTGTACTGTTGATCCTTGCTTGAAGTTGTGCAGAATCTGTCACTGTACGCTTCAACAGATCGAGTGAACTGCTGGAAAGTTCTCATAGAGGTAAAATGAAATTTTTTGAACTGAAGATTTCAGTTGCAGATTTGAGATAACTTGTAGCTCAATTGTATCATGCTCGTGAACAGAATGAATCAAGCAAAATGAGGCCAGGCAGTGATGCCCCATGGTATAAGTAGCAACATGTGCCTCTAAGGAGATTACCCCTCTAAGGCACAATTGAGCATGAGCAGAATGCACATGTGCTTTAATAAGCTCTCTGGAGATTGTTGTCGCCATAAAATGTTGTTTGACTACGCCAAACTTTCCTTTCTTAACCTTTTTTTTCAATTTGAAAGTACAGACTTTTCAAATAGCACCTGCGTCTGTCATAGTCATTGCCATTGGCAAGCACTTTCAGAGACAACATGCTGTGTGGAAAACTGTTTTACCTTCTGTGTTCAAACTTACAGAACTGATGGATATTTATTAATATCAGATTAAGTTTGAAAATCAGCTTGATAGGACCAATTTTACAAAAGTTATTATTTTTTTCTTTGCTTTTACTAGCATGTATCCATACAGATAACTAATTAAATGAAAAATCGTCTTGTTTAAAACTTACAGGAGTGATCAATACAGGTCCAGTTTGAAAACCAACCTGATCAGATTACTTCTCTTGAAGTTATGCATTTTTTTTTGGGGGGGGGGATGTTCATATTTCACAGATTGGCATTTTCAAGGTGTGACTTTTAGCTTCCATCTTGGACATAATAACATAATTTTGTCCATGCTTCCATGGACATGAGGACCTTTGCTAGTCACTTTTTCTAAATATATATGTTAACTGCTATGCATAATTAAAAATTGGTGGTGATTATGCTGTTAAGCATTATGCAATATTACATCAAAATTGACAAAAAAAAATTTTTGGGGCACTGCCACCATATTTACCATGTTGCTTATGATTCTCAGACTTACAAAAAAGATTCACAGGACTGAAAAAAGTATGTGTAATTCAAGGTCTATCATCAATATTACTTAATGTTTAATAATATTTAATGAATTTTCATGAAAAATTAAATCTTGCAAACGTGGACAATTTTTTCTTAAAAGGAACCAAGAAGCGTTCCACCAATGGAAGAGGCTGTCACACTCCAGAAGGTATGAATTAAACACCTATATAAATGGGGATGATTAATATGTATAGAACATATCATATTTAAGACCATCTCATTAGAAAGCTAAAAGATGCAGAATAAAAGAGTAGAAAAATAAGATATTTTGCACTAGGCATGTTTTTTGGCAGTTAAATGTACGTAGTTGCAGCTTTGCCTTTCATATTATCCCACCAAATAAACTTAAATTTCTGTCTAACAAGAGGATTTGATCAGATTAGACCATTGATTTTTATATAGATGGTATTTTTCTTCTTATTATTTTACATTATTTTAGTTGGTAACAGGAGTGGTTCCATGAGGGGATTTCAAGTTTTATCCCAAAATGGTAAGGCATGCTATAGAAATTAATAGAACATAAAGAATTGAAAGGATAGTGAAACTTTTCAGAAGTCAAGCAAAATAAACAACAATTTAACAAAATGTATATTTTTAATGCATGACTCTGAAATATTTAGTATAATATTAAGTGAAGGCATCATTCATGTATCTTTTTTATATGGAGAATTTATTATTATTATTATTATCGACCTGGCACCCCAAGAAGGGTTAGATAAACAGCATAATCAAATAGAACTTCTTACTTATAATATTAGTCATATAGATAAATATGAGGAATAAAAATAATGTTTGAAGCATCTTACATACTGCAAATTTGCATATTTCTTCTTTCATAGCATACGCAGGATTCAAATATGATTTGTTCATCTGTTACACTGAAGAAGATGATGACATGGTAGACCATAAGCTGATAAGTTTCTTAGATCAGGAACGCTCTGGCGGTGGACAAAATACATGCACATATGAAAAGAAAAATTTCTTGCCAGGAAGACATAATGTTGAAAATGTGTGCCAAGCCATGAAAGAAAGCCGCAAGACATTACTGGTCCTGACCTCCAATTTTGTGAAGACAGAATGGTGTAAATATGTTGCAGGGTACAGGTTTGAAGAGGAATTCAAGAATCGTATACTCATTGTTCAGCTGGAGGAGTGTAATGTAAATATAAATATATAAAATTACCTTGATTTTTTAATATCTTAATTACTTTTTGTCATAGGGACTATTACTAGTCCTGAGCCTGTTTTACAATACATTTAATATTAGCCAACAGAATTTTGCTTCCTATTTTGATTGATAGCTAGTCTCACTTTAAATTAAGTGCTGAATTGGTCACCAAAAATAAACCATCTTGAGACTGTCCAGGAACACAAACAGAAGCAACTTTAATGTTTCTCTACATTTTTGTCAGACAGATTCACATGGGCCATAAACTTTCATTGTGAGGCAATTTTGTTTTATATCAGAAATGCTTTATAATATAGAAACATTGATTTCTGTGTATATTTTAAGATTTCCAAACGCCTTAGACAGTATATCCACGGGGTTGAGATCCTGAAATATGGTGAACCACCAGGAGATTTTTATCGAACCCTTCAATTTTTTATTGACCATGATATTGATACAAGTACATCATCTTCATTTGGCAGACATCTACACATGGAAGGCAAAAAATATGACAGTATGTATTAAACATTGTAATATTTTTAATATTATAATTTCTCATATTGCTGTTTTTATTGCGCCCATCCCGCCCGTACTTAAAGCTATGAACAACATTTTTATACCCCCCTTTGATCATATGGCGGGACGATATATATTGCTTTGCAATTGTCGTTCGATCAATTCATCGGTCCCTCAGTCCAACCAACAAGGAAAGAATGATTATGTCTATATTCCTCATATTTGGGAGGAAGGTTTGTCATCATGGGTAGATAACTTCTATTATTTTTGAGGTCAGTAAGCAAAATGTCAAGGTCACAATGATCTTAAGCACAAAAAAAACTTAACTGACCAATAAATTGATTGTAAGATTTTGCCTATATATGGTCCTTATATTGGGTAGGGAGGTTTGTCATCACATTTATATGAACACTATCAATTTGGAGGTTTGTAGTCAAAATTCAAGGTCACAGTCATGTTCAACACAAAAAATTTGTCTGACTATAATAAATATAGCGAATAATGTGGCAAATTGGACTGCATGTGTGTTTGACTAACACCTTTTTTTCTAACCATGCATGTGCCAATAAGCCCTAGTCCCTTCCCCTTCATAATGTAAAATTCTGAATACATTATTAGTTATTTCTGCTATAAACCATTTTACAGCTGGAACTGAACCAAACAATGATTATTATGGTGAGCAGTTCAAAGCAGCTTTGTCAGATGCAAACTATTGCAGCCAAAATAATACAGGTACTTATACAGCTACTAGTTTGATACAGTTTTGTAAACAGTACAGTTTTTAGGTGGTCATTTATAAATGGATATTATTTTGCTGCAAATACTAGTAAGTTGATGAGTGGTTTGCATTCCCTGAGCCTTCTCAAGTAAGTATCATTGAAGTAGGTCTTATTTTTTGTATAAGCATGTTGGAAATTTTGTGAAGCAAGTCTTCTTTCTGCCTCTGTTATGCATCTAGCTAGAAAAATTGCTCAAATACTGACTAACCATGCTGTTTTTCTTGCAGATTTGGTAGATAAAGCTGTTGCAGAAGGAAGTTTATGTAGCTTCAATAAAGATCCAGAGTCATACGTGGAAAGAATGAATAAGATGGTGGAAAACAGCCCAAACTATTTACTCCATAAAAAATCCTTAAGAAAAGCAATGCTTTCACAAAACTTAAACTGGGATATTCTGGCTGTTATTAGCTGTATTAAAGATGCAGATTTAAAGGAAATAGCTTTGAAAAAATTGGAAGGAGTTCTGCTGGAAAATGATCCTCTTTCTGATGAGCAGGCAAATGACAGGCTACTTGAGGCTGCTGTCAAAATTGAGCTTTCTTTGTTTTCTGAAACAAACAGTAACTTTCTGACAAAACGATTGTCAGTTTATGGATGTCTATTGACATGCATTCTTTTGCATGTATGGGAGCAGCATATCTATCCACCTAGTCATTGGTTGTCTAGGCTAGGTGAAAAAGTTCTGCCATTTTTAGAGGATGCCAAACGAAGTAAGAGTGCTAGGAACAAAAGACAAAAATACACAATTGATTTTTGTCTATTCATCATACGCAGTTTGAGGTTTGACAGTGGGCCTGAAATGCAGAACCAGTGGAAAGTATTCCACAAATTTGTAACATCTGATGATATTTCCCACCATACCATTAATTGGGAAGATGTTCTTGGGACACGTCTGATGAATAAAAACTCAGAGTGTTGGTTTTATTTCATTAAGGTGATTCTCCAGGCCTTCACAGGACTCCAGGTATATGTTATATTTTAATTCAGATGGGGGGATGGGGGATATCTGGATATACATATAGAAGTAATTGAGGATCACTAGTCTTAGAGTAAAAAGTTTGTTTAAAGTCTGTATTGGGTTGAATTTTCATGGCAATCAAGAAAGATGGATGCCCGACTGTCTCTCATCATAATTTTTAGACTAATGCACCATCAGACAACTGAAAATGTACACCAATAACCTCAAATAGTTCTTTTCTTCTTTTGCAAAAATTTCAGTCATGAACAGCATAGATTTGCATTCATTAGAGCATTTGCTAGCATAGTTTAAAATTTTTGTCATTCATGTTAATTTTGATGTTAATTTTAGTTGGATTTTTTATGCACATAGGCAAGAAAAAAAGTACAGGAGACGAGAAAAAGAAGCTTTGCATGCCTTCCCCTTCATGCAATGGCATACATGCTGAAAAAGTTCAAGCCCAACTGCTTGTACCATGAAGAAACTATTCTTCAGTGTGCTCATATTTTGAGTAGGATGGCATGCCAGCCAAAAAATGGTCAGTTTATCATTAAAAAGAGAAATTCTGTATTGCTTATATGAATTTTTTTCATTTTCACATTAGACTTTTTTCTATATTTTATATCAGTTGGTCATTCCTGGTGTTACTTTTCATTGGTTGGAAATTATAAAACAGTTGTGTTATTTTCAGATCTATATGAAAATGACAAATAATTACATTAATACTTTTAAAGGGGTTAAGTTTAGAGCTTTTGTTCTATTTATGAGTAGAAATAATTCAGATAATGCCAATTTCATCAATATGTTTTTTTATAATTTTGATATTTCAACTTTTTTCTTGGATACGGAGTCATTTAATTTCAAAGGATATGTTTGAACATATCAATCTTGAATCAATTTCATATCAATAGGCAGTATTGATTTTTTCTATCTCCAGAAATGGCACAGTCTGTGGTGTTTGGCTGTACAGAAGCAGGTTCCCCAGATAATGGTCTTAGGCATCTGTTTGATACTGTCCAAGGGAATAAGTCCTTCAAAGAAGCTCTTTCAGAAGTCATTAGACCCATCTTATCTACATCAGAAGATCAAACAATCAAAACTGTACTGCTTGAAAAAATTTTACCAAGAGATTGCAGTACAGAAGAAAAGAGGAAAGATTTAGTGATGACCGCAATTGTCGAAAAATTAACTGAGCATTACACCCTTATGGGTCAAAGTTTGGCAATTGACTTGAAGCCACAGTTGAGTCAAGCACAAAATGATATATTTCGCCTTGATGGAAAATTAAATGGAAACCCAGTGACAGCTGTTATTTTGAATACATTTAAATGTGGTGATGTTTCTCAGATTAAAAAGGAGGAAAAGCTGATCAAGAAACTTACACACAAGAACATCCCTAAATTGGTGGAAAAGATGGAGGGAGATGGAATTCCATTCCATTTTATCACTGAAAGAGCAAAGGGAGAAAATCTCCAGACCTTTCTTTTGCAGAAACGCAAAGATCCAGATTCATTTCCCTTGCCTGATCGCATGAAACTGGCAACAGGGCTCTGTGAAACACTTCACTATACCACACATTCAGAGTGTGTACTTAGAAACCTTTCTGCCCAGACCATCATGATAATGAAAGACGCCCGGAGGCAATATCAGCCTAAAATTGTAAACTTTCAGCAAGCTTTAACAGTGCAAGGAGGAACGCTTGCACCAGGAACCATGAGAGACAAAATACCCGTGAGATGTTCTGCGCCAGAAGCTTTCCTAAAAAATGAATTTTCAGAGAAAACAGAGGTGTACATGTTTGGATGTCTGTTGCTTGAGATTTTCACTTTAGGTAGCCCAGCCTTTCAGGAACTTGCTAAGCCAGAGGATGTTCAGATAATGGTTTGTATTATTTTTTATATAAAGTTCTGTAGAGAGTATTGGGGGGTGTCTGTTAATACCCCCTTATTGGCCCAGCTTGAGAAATGCCATAGTATCTATAGATGAAGTTTTGATTAAGATCACAGCTATTCCAAACAAAAGGCCATCCTTGTTACCTCCCTTGAATTTATATTTGTTGTAAATGTGTAGAACATATGACAGAACTGTACTATCCCTGATGAGTTTAAACCTGTTAATCTTATGTTTATTTAAATGTGTTTCTGGAAGTGACTAGCATAATGTGATTATCTTGTACTATATGTATTTATATTTTTTATTCAATTTTATTTTATGTTTCATCTACATTTGCACAGGTTGGCTGCATTGATTACAAAGTAAAGAAACCCCAGTGTATTCCAAGTGATATTTTCAATGTAATTTTGGCATGTCTCTCAAGGGCACCTGATAAAAGGCCTTCTTTTGGGGCCATACGCAGTTCATTGCAGGATATACTAAACAAGGCAAAAGGTATATCAGCAAATACCATGTATACCATCTGATATGATATATTTTGTAAGGAGTAGCCATCCCAACTGTCACCAACCATATCTTTGCATGTTCATCCTTCAACAAATTAAAATACCTGCTTAATTATCAGAATTATCTCATTACAACTGTGTGTAAAGGAAATATCTTATCAGTTTTGATATACCCTTTTTTGCAGCTCAAAAACACCATGATCCAGAGGAGAACGGTTTCCCAAGGGTGCCCATGGCAGGGGATTTTCTCAAGGTATGTGCACTGTTTTGATATTTGTCTATATTATTGTTTTAAGGAGTTTGTCTGTTTTCTGTGAATAAGCTGATTTAATCATGAAAATATTGGTATTAATATCAAAAATTATCAATGAAAGTCACTGAATAGTTCTCAAGCCTACATGAATTTTTAATACAGATAATAGGAAATAAATTGGACTAGACATTTTACTTAATCATTTTGCAAAATATATTGGATATTATTTTGCATTTTATAGAGAACAGAGGAAATTGTGACAAAAGTAAGCAGTGCCATTAAAGAACACAAGGTAGTTATTACACCACTGTAATAATCATAAAAATTAAACAGAGTAGCCATCACTCCTTTACTGTGCACATCTTTTTCTTTTTGTCTGTAAATCAACAAGTTGCTGAATCAGAAACAAAATGGAAAACAGCGCATTATCCCTGGCAAAGGTTTAATGGTTGGCCAGCAATGTTGTTCATAACAAACTTATATAATGTTGACAGAAAAAAACTTTGTACTTTTTCAAATCTTCCATATGGCACAACCCCAATGCGCTGGCGGTACACATGGTTTCGGTCCCGTCTGGATCGTTCCGCCGGCTCTGCCGGCTCCGCCGGACGGCTACCGTTACCACTTCTCCTCGTAGACGGTAAGGGCCCCCGTACCCATCTCTTGGATTTAGGTCACCTATAATCTCAGCTCGTTCCACGTAAAATTTGGGCTTTGCCGGTATTGGGGTCTGGGTGTGGCACTCATTGCAATGCACCCTTGTCCAAAAATGGCAAAATTAAATGCTAATTATCTACCCTACGGAAGGGGTTATGGGAAAAATTTCTACAGGAGGCTTTCCAAAAGTCATATGTGTAGATTTCAAATATGCCCTTGGATTTGACCTTTGACCTTTACTTCAAGGTCAAACGGGCCAAAATTTTCAAAAAAATAATATTTTTTATGAAAAAAAATTTTTTTGCCCTGTTATTCAGACACCACACAGACTTAACCAATAATATAATTGGAAAGTGTTACCCTTCAGGTCATCTTTCATCTCCGTGAATTTGGGGTCAATCGGTGCATTTTCACTGGAGTAACGGCCATAAGATGCCGAAACTGAAAACTGTCTCTAATTCGGGAACCGTTAATGCTAGAGACCCATTCTTTTTTGCATTTTGTAGAGCATGTAAAGCCCAACACTGGAAGTGGTCTCCGTTTTTTTGTATTCCAAACGGTTTTCGAGTAACGCTATCAAAAAGTACATATTGGTGGTGAAAGCAAAATGTGCAGTACGGTATAGTCAGGTGGCTAAGTCCAAATTTTATCCAGAATTGTGCAATAGATGATAAAAGCATGAAACTTTCCCCGATGAATAACCATTGGGTGTTCATCTATTTTGGATCAGGGGGTTGACAAACACCCAATGGTCATTCATCGTGGAAAATTTCATGCTGTTATCATCTTTTGCACAATTCTGGATAAAATTTGGACTGAGCCGCCTGACTACTTTTCACCATGAACTAACCTTTGCAAATTTTGTTTCCCTTTTATCTCCAAAACTGGCAGAGATAGGTCCATAGTTACTATTGAACTTGAATGGGAAGTCATATACTGGCAATCTAAATGTGACCTTGAAATTGACCTTTGACCTACTTTTCACCATGAACTGAATTTTGCAAATTTTGCTTCCCTTTTATCTCCCAAACTGGCAGAGATAGGTCCATAGTTACTATTGAACTTGAATGGGAAGTCATATACTGGCAATCTAAATGTGACCTTGAAATTGACCTTTGACCTACTTTTTACCATGAACTGAACTCTGCAAATTTTGCTGCCCTTTAATCTCCAAAACTGGCAGAGATAGGTCCATAGTTACTATTGAACTTTAATAGGAAGTCATATACTGGCAATCCAAATGTGACCTTGAAATTGACATTTGACCTGCTTTTCACCATGAACTGAACTTTGCAAATTTTGCTGCCCTTTTATCTCCAAAACTGGCAGAGATAGGTCCATAGTTACTATTGAACTTTAATAGGAAGTCATATACTGGCAATCCAAATGTGACCTTGAAATTGACCTTTGACCTACTTTTCACCATGAACTGAACTTTGCAAATTTTGCTTCCCTTTTATCTCCAAAACTGGCAGAGATAGGTCCATAGTTTCTATTGAACTTGAATAGGAAGTCATATACTGGCAATCTTAATGTGACCTTGAAATTGACCTTTGACCTACTTTTCACCATGAACTGAACTTTGCAAATTTTGCTTCCCTTTTATCTCCCAAACTGGCAGAGATAGGTCCAAAGTTACTTTTGAAGTTGAATAGGAAGTCATATACTGGCAATCTTACTGTGAAATTGACCTTTCACCTACCTTTTGATGAACTTTTGATATATTTTTTTGCATATTTTGAAAATTCTTGTTGATTGCATTTTTACAACTTGTCAAGCAAAAGACTGGTGGCTGTGTCCCTTATTTTGTGTATGTGGGGGTCTATATGAATGCGCTTGCTCCAGCTGGTGGTACAATATTCGGAGGCGGTATCGCCTCTCTGATCCTCTAGTTAAAAAAACTGAAATCTCTTTGCTCTTACATATGGTTATGTGTGTTTTTGTATTTATAAATATTTTTTTGCATGTTGGAACATTTGAAATGTCAGTTCCTTTTCAACTTGTCAGAGGTGATTGTATTAGCAAGACAAGGAGTAAAAATAGAAGCACAATTCAGATGAAAAGTAATGAAATTTGCAAAAGAAATGAAAATTCATTTTGACAATTTTCAAGTAGTTTTGAAATGGAAACACTTGTATCATTACAGAAATGGATGAAGGGGCGCTTTGCTGCAAACTTGAAAGTAAGTATGTTTTGTTTCAGGTACTCTCCACGAGATTTACCCACCAAAATGAATTTCCCTAAAGAACAGGACCATTTTTTGCCTATATTCAAATATCATTGCTTGACCTGTCCCTTTCACTTATATTTAAGGCCTTATGCCATTTTTAATATAATGATTTAGATCTAAATGACTGCCCAGTCATTAAGATTAACATGTGCTTTTGGCATTCATGGGCATGGATATCAACTGCGTAATGAAGAATAAGTTTACTCAGAAAGGACTTTGTTTAAGCATTTTCCTACTGAACTAGGAATTAACACCTAAAATATGTACAAGATCTGTTTCTTTCCTAGGTCACAACATTTCCAACACCACAAAAATCAGTGGAGAGGTGTTTGCTGGAATGTAAGAAAAGAGCAAAACTAGTGCCCGGAAAGGTAAAAAACTTAACACTAAATAGATGCGGTATATATGATAAAATCCAAACAGTGTGCTGTGTAATTTAATGTTTTTTATTCATTCCATAAATAGTAAAACATGATTTGACTGATAAGAATCTCTTAGTCTGAAAAGTCTCAGAAAACTCTTGCTCTAATTTGAAAAATTGAGCAATATGTTTCTGCCCAAAAATGAAATTTGTAGATAATGGAAAAATTAATTTTACACCAGTCTTCTGAACAAGCAACTTGAAATAGTAATATTTTTACTAGTTTTATGCAAAGTTTACTGACCAGTAGCAAAGTGCACCCTTTATATATGTTTCCTCCAGTATTATTTGCAAAATCACCAAAGATTATATTTTTTACAGGGCCTGAGAGAACACCTACCACCAGACCCAACGCTCGTTAAAGTTCTGAGGAGCTTAGTCAGCTTTGGAAATGAAAACAGAAATCTGGCAGCCATTTCTTTCCCAACAGATGGAGATCTGTTATATGTATGTGTATGGGATGGTCAATTTCATTTCATGATGTTTTTTCATCTAAGTTACATTTTGTGTCATTTTGTTGTAATGTTTTACCCTTCCCTGCATTATATTGTTAATCTTAATAATCTATTAATTTGAAAAGTATTTTTCATGTACCAACACAATGTGTTTGTACATATACCCATCACATTAATTCATCTGCTCTTTAAGTTATGGCCTTTTTTTGTAAAATGTTCATTTTTCACACTATTGGCGTTTTCAAGGCGTGACTTTGAAATTCCATGGTTCTGAAGCTCTTTGCTATTACATTTTCTTACATACATGTTACCTGATGTGCAAATTAAAATTTGGTGTTGATTTTGCTGTTAAACATTATGTGATATGGCATCTAAATTGACCAAAACCCTGTTCTGTACACTTTAAATGTTATTTTCTGCATTGTGTCTGTATATTTGACAGTTTTGCTGCCTTGTTTCTGAAGAATATTATTTGACTTAAACAAAAAGTACAACAATTTTTTTTTTGTTCCCCTACCCCTAATTGATTAAGAAATGTCATGAAACTTTACATAAAAATATATTCTCTCATATTCTAATGGAAATTAATGTGTAGTATTGTTACTCATATTGAGAAAAATTTAGACTTTTCAATTTCTACACTAACTGAGAGCATACTTGTAAATTCTGTTCTCTTTTTGTTATGCATGAACAGGTAGAGATATCTACAGAAGCAAAGATGGACATTTTGGAATATATACGCGATAACAAAGTAGATGTTAATCAGATAATTGCATGGACATGTGACATTGGCGAAACTATGGATTTTCTTCTTGAGAAACGAGTCTTGCTTTGGGACATTCGACCAGAATGTATCTTCATGGAAAAACAGGAGGTTTGTAAATACATGTGTGTGTGTGTGTGTGTGTGTGTGTGTGTGTGTGTGTGTGTGTGTGTGTGTGTGTGTGTGTGTATGTGCACGCGCGTGTGTGCAAAATATGTAAGTGCATGTGTGCATATTTTAGTGTGTGTTTAGTCAATAACATCATAGATATAAAACTTAAATTTAACCAGTTCTTTTATTTTATGACTTGTTACAGTACAGCTGTATATATTATAAAGATAAATATAAAAATTATAGCTGCTAGAATATCAAATAAGCACAGTTCAAATCATGTGGCATGCTCAGAAGAAAGACAAGAGTTGGAATTGCTTCTACTCTAGATCTTTAATTTCTATCCTTTATTATTGATCAATAAATCTTTGACCATTTTAGTGGGTCAAGTTTGAGTGGTCATCTGGTGCACACTAGATACTCTGAAGGCTTGCTAGCCTCCTTATTCAAAGCACCCCCTGCTCTTGTGAGTTTGTTTGCTGTTGTGAATTTGTTTGCTGTTGTGAGTTTATTTGGTGTTGTGAGTTTGTTTGGTATTGTTTGTTTGGTTTTGTGAGTTTATTTGCTGTTGTGAGTTCCTTTGGTGTTGTGTGTTTGTTGTAAGTTTCATGTGTGTTGTTGTGTCGTCTGTTTGGTGTTGTGAAGATCTTGTGTGTTGTTTGATTGGTGTTATGAGTTTGTTTGGTGTTGTGAGTTTGGTGTTGTGAGTTTGTTTGGTATTGTTAGTTTGTTTGTTGTTACTTTGGTATTGTATTGTTTGTTTGGTGTTGTGAGTTTGGTATTGTGTTGTTTGTTTGGTGTTGTGAGTTCAGTTGGTGTTGTGAGTTTGTTTGGTGTTGTAAGTTTATTTGGTGTTGCTGTACGTGCTGTTTGTTAGGTGTTGTGTATTTGTTTTGTGTTGTTGTGTAGTTTGTTTTGTGTTGTGAGTTTCTTTGTTGTTACTTGTCCCTAGTGTTGTGACTTTTGTTTGGTGTTGTGACTTTCATGTGGTGTTGTACATAATCCATACAAGCTTCAGACATTATTTAAATCAATTTGTTTTAATGGATTTTTCCATTTTCTTTAACTAGCCTTTTATATTCTATATTCATATTGCAGAGTCTAGTTAACATTAGTGGATTTTAGATTTAAATAAATATTAACATTATTATCAATTTTATTAACATGATTTGAGATTGAATTGATCATATGTATGTCATTTTACTTAAAGAATCGTATGATCCCTAAAATTTCCAATTTTGGAAGATGTAAGCATCTGCATGCAGAGAATAATGCTGAAGGCAGTATCTCCGACCCAGGGGTGATCCCTGCAGATTTTGAGTGGTAAGTTCTCAAATAATGAAATAAATAAAAGTATAGTTACACAGGCATGCAAACAGACAGACGTCTTATTGAAACAATATTTATCACTTGCCTTTTTAAATCATGATGCAGAGATTTTGTTAAGGAGGGGGGTCAGGAAGCTTTGCTTGTGGTTGTATTAAGTTTTTGTTTTATATCATTTCTCTGATTGGCCACTTCTGAATTCAATATAGATGCAAAGGATTATTTTTTCAATAAAAGAATAATATTCTCAGGTATCCAATAGAAATTCTTCTGGATTTGGATCATCCATACATCTGTTGTAAAACTAGCAGCTACATGCTAGCAATGCTCTGCTGGCAAATGTTCAATGAAATGAGTCCAAAGGATAGAAGAAGGCCTTTTGGTTGTGAACATGTAGATGAAGTAAGTTTAATTTCAAACTTTCATAAACTTTTAGCAAACTTTTTAATGTAAGACATGTTAGCCCTAATCTCTACAATAAGTTTTTTTACTTACTTAATAGTCACTTGATGTTTTAACTTAAAAGTTTTTGTTATATTGAGTAATCAGTTACCTTTGCTATATAACTTTTAAATCAAGTGCTTGTAATGATAACTCTTCTTTTAATAAATATAGTAGTTTTCTTTAAGTTTGGAACATTCATCTGTGCACCCCATAGCCAAACATCAACTAGAGCAGCTTTGAAAGTCAAAGAATTTACAAAGCAATATCCATACCAACAAATGCATTTACTTGCATTGCCTTATGATTCTGATGTGGTGTGCAACTAGAAATATTATAAAACATTTTGTATATATAGCAGACATGTGTCATTCATGTGGCTCATTGCAGGTTTTTGTGTGTTCTCATTTTCTTAGGTGAAAGAACTGCTCCTGAAGAAAATCACACCAGAGCAGCCAACAGAATGTCCTGAGTGGTTATACCTTTGGATGAAAAAGGCCTGGAGAGATCTATCTGTCCGCCCTGCTTTGAAAACACTTATTGCTTGGTTAAAATCAAGGTAAAACATAAACAATAGCTCTATGCCTATGTCATTCAATGGCTTTGTTTCTTAGATATACATGTTCATGTGTGGTCAAATCCTTTGATAAAATATTGTATTTTTTTTTTTTGTATAATTTCAGAGAGAAGTTAGAAAATGAATATTTGAAGATATTTAAGAATGCAACAGTTTTGAATGCTGTGACACTTACAGCACAGAAGACTTGCACAGAAGATGGTAAAAATACACATGATTCCACTGATAGATGCCTAGAAGAGGCACCTGAATACTACTTGCAGGGTTTAATATGGTTTAAACCCACTATGGAAAACACAAATGCCTCTGAAAAATCCCTTCTTCAGACATATACATATGCATATTGCAAAACAGCTACTGGTGAAGGTCAACATACTGGATGGCAACCACCAAATTATTATAGTTTTGTTGCAAGTCATAAGGAAGATGATTGCTCACTAAGTGGCAAGTGTTATGTAGGTGAGACAAAAACATGTCAGAACAAAAATACTGTGTCCCAAATGTCAAATTTATCGAACCCAATAATGGAAAAGACTGTCCAGCACCATTACTTATCAATCCCAAGTTTTCCAAGACCAGAGTGTGAAAATGGAAATACACTTGGAAATCAACAGGAGGATGTTTATGAAGATATTGATACAGTTATGAACAATAACAAACAAACTGATCAGGAAGTTCCCATTTTGACTGACATACAGAAATCATTACATATCAATGACAGTCCATTGATGATGTGCGCAGATTGTGCTTGCACAAATGGAAATGGTGAATACAAGACAACAGCACCACGCAACAGCATGACTGTTAACACTTCCCTTCCATGCGATGTTGAAAATGCCAGTGCATCGCATCAGAAGACAGACATGGCTGTTGAGGAATTTTACAATGATGATTATGACTATGTGGATGAATCAACACAATATGAAAAATTACATGCAATTAATGGGGAGAACACACCTTCTGATGATGAAGAACCAATTTACACAGAGTTAATTATAGATCCTATAGAGGAAGAGAACACTGAAAGTGCTGGCAAGAATTTCAGCACCCAACCTCAGAACTTACAGGAATTCTCCACTGTGGATCAGGAGGCAAACGGAGATGTAGATGTTCATAGAAAGGAAATTTGGAACCCATGTGAAACTGTGTGGAAGCGTGGAGAAACAGTGAGGTGCCCTATACAGCGAGGCAGGCGGCCAAAATTTAAGGTAGACAGGACCAGAACAGAGGAACCAGGATGTTGTGATTATGTCAATCAAACTAGAAAACTAGATCAATCAACTACAGTCAACCAAGAAAAGAACAGTAAACCCTCTCAAAGTTTACCCAAGACCAGTCCAGAAACATTTGCAAATGACAGCTTAGGTGATGGAACCTCAAACAGTCTGAACAGCAATTTTTCTATTAGAGATACTGATACTGCAGATGATTACGATGATGTTTTCCCTGCAAACCTGAGTAAGCTATCACATCCAAGGACCAAATGATATACCATGTCATGATATGAAGGGTGATATTCACAGGTGATTGTTTCTTTATCCTTGTCTGCATGGATCAAGAAACATAGATCTTGACTGATAAGACCAGGCGAAGACTAATTGATTGGGCTGAACGGCACCCAGAGCTTACTGCATGCACCCTTGCTCTGATAGGTCATGACAAGTAATAAGAGTAAAAAATGTTGACGCAAATGAATAGCCTCACAAGAGACACTGGGTTCTGTAGTGTTTAAAAAATGCAAACATTGATGGAAAACTGGGAGGAGTGGCACCAAATATTTTGTGCTTCACGTTGGTGTCCGATGCCCCCCTCACAAGAGACACTGGGTTCTGTAGTGTTTAAAAAATGCAAACATTGATGGAAAACTGGGAGGAGTGGCACCAAATATTTTGTGCTTCACGTTGGTGTCCGATGCCCCCCCCCCCCCCCCCCCCCCCCCCCCCCGACTGGACTACACTCGACTCAGTTATCATAGGGCATTTCAGAAAAATTATTTATTGTAAACATTGATTGTATTGTTTTGGAACCAATGGGTAATTATGATAAAGATAATGAAATGCTATGAATTACCTTGCTCAATCAAAAGAAAGAAAATAAAAATATTTTATGATTAATGATGTTTTTGCATTCTAAAATTTTAAATATCTATATTTTAAATCCTTAAGGTGTGTCTAGAGTAAGTGTTACTGTTGTTATTGGGGCATCTTTTTCCACGCAGCAGTATTTACGCAGCATTTTGTATTATGAATCCAACTATAAATGCCATGAGAGAAAGCATTTGTCATAAGTTAGCAAAGCCACTTATGTTTAGTTCTTAATATGTACATTGCACTAGAATATAGCCATTGATATATTTTGTCACAATAAAGATTTTTAATTTTGTAGACATCTGATTTTGAAAATATTTATAGTTTACAAAAGAAAGTTTTGTGTGTACATGTATATAATATTATATGCTTAGGCTTGTGACGTATATGAAGTTTGAAGTTTCTAAATGAAGAAATGTACTATTTTAAATAGGTGTTATTATGCACAGTTTGATGTATTCTGATAATTTCTTACATATTGTCATCCATTGCCACAGAAAATGGACTTCACAAAAAGATTAAAGATGTGACAACATAACAACAGGATGTAAGTGAAGTTAACATATTTCAAGATGAAGGCTATAGGTTTCATAAGATCTATATATTTATATACATATTTCTATGTAGTTATATTTATGATTATTTATGTACTCTTGAGCTGCATTAATATTATTTATTTTATTGTTTATATTTATTCATTGACAGCATACCCTATACTTGTAGATGTCTGAAGATTGTGCAGTTTTTATGTTAATGAAACCACTGGTTACATCACCATAATGCATTACACTTTATATATATATATATATATATATATAACACGTATTTTTTTTTTTTTAGGAAAAACTGAGAAGAGTAAGTTCCTCTTACTTGACTCAGAATATTGGGCCTTCTCACCTACAAACATTTGCACACCATTTCTGTTTCACACATATGAAGTATTTGAGACTTTCAACAAAATTTTCATGATATTAGTAAAATTATATAGCAAAATTGTTTCCTTTAGTATGGTTTATATTTCTTTGTATTGAAGACTTTCAAAGTAAATGCCTTTAAAGATCAGCACCTACATCAACTGTACATTGCCTCACTTTCCATCAGTTGTCAGAAGACTGCCCCCAGAACCCATAATACAATACCATAGCTTTCCGCAAGGCAGATGTCTGAAGCCTATGCTCCTGTCACATTATAGCAATGTTCTTTTTCATATTAGTCAAATAAATTATTAAGACTTAACAGTAGGTTATGCAATTTAATGGACACTGCAGGGCATAAGATTTGTTATAGCCTTGAGTAATGTTCATATGGTTGTGAAACTATTTACGAAATGGTGAATTTCATTGCAACTTAAAATGAAATGTTAGCATTTATGCTGTTATAATGTACAAGTATGAATGTGATGCTTTTTATTCTTTATATTCCTTTGTTTAAAAACTTTTTACTGTTATTTTTTACATAAAACTTATTATTAAAGAGTTGCCACTTAACTGGCATTTTTACGGTTATGTAGGTAAAATAAAACACAGGTTTTACTTAAGTCTTTTTAATGGCTCTCATTGAAAACTTATAAAAATATTTGACAGCTGCTACTATGTACAATGTGATGAAACAACCCTGGTGATATGGTTACAAAGAAGGTTCTGTGCCAATCAAATGCTTTAAATATACAGTGGGAGTCTTAACAGTAAAACCAACCCAGGTCCTGTGTACAAATACTTCACATAAAATACTGTTGGTTAAACTGACTCTTGTGTCAGTACAAATGAAAAAAAAAGTGCATAGCCATATCAAAATGATTTACATTGAGTCTATACATTATTAAGAACTATACAACATTGTTTGAATTTAAAAAAAAATTAAAACAAATGAGAAATATGCATTTCTTTAATGTGTCACATGATCCTCATATTATCTCATCACATTCCTATTCAATATTAAAAATATATATATAAAACCTTAATTTTCCCCCTGGCTTGCAATGATCTCATATGTAACATAACGTTTCCACCTGAATTGAGTATTTCAATAAAAATAGACCACAGTTACAAGGTAATTTCATTTATGAGTACAAGCGGTTTGTGGCCACATGGTACAAATGTAGTCCACATCAGTTTTAGAACCTATGGACTAATATAATAACAAACATAAGTAACAACGCCTCAAAGTAGATTATTGCACACTTAAATAACAGTATGATGGAACAAGAACCTGATGAAATGGGAAAATGAATAGAAATTACACAAATAAAACACTTCACACAATGATGCTCAAATTTGAATTTAAAGCTGAATTTCAACTGTGGTCAAATCTTTTTTTTATCAAAAGGGCCATACAGTAGCATACAGAATTGTTTAACAAGACTGAATGCATTTAGAAAAAAATCTGCCCTTTAATCGTCAACTTACAATGTAAAAAAAAATCATCTCATTTTTATCTATATTCACAACATGGTTTTTCTTTGATTTGTGGTTATTGTTCACAGCTATGCTTTGTATCAACAAGAGTAAAGTACTGATACATGAAAATGAATTATTTGTTCTTTGTAAACCACCTCATAAATATATGGAAGTGTGCACTTCAGATCTGATATTAAAATTGCCCCTAAATATAACTAGAGACCAATCATAACCTCTGCCACAGTAGCTTTTTTAAATGCTTGTTTTGATATATGCTTAGGAACACAAATTTCTTGAATGATGCACAATATTGTAGAACTTAACAACCAGATTTAACCAAGAGCACAGCCTTAGTTCCCACTTTCCTTGAACAAAAGCTGATATCATCTACAGTGAAATCATCTGACCATCAAGGCATATTAGGCATCATATTCATGTATGGCTGATTGGGCATGTTACCTGCCATGTTTGGGGGAGGCATCTGGCGTGGACGATTTTGTGCATAAAGTTGCTGTTGGAACTGGTGAAAATTGGCATTGTTATAATTTGGATTCCCACCATTAGGTGGCCCTAGCATACCAAAGTCTTGTGATCCCATCCTTGGAGATGGACTCCAACCAGGGGGCATCCCTGAGGAGCCCCCTGGAGGACCTCCTGGCATCCCCATGGGCATCCCCGATCCTGGACCCATCCCACCAGGTCCTGCTAGAGGTGGGGAGTGCATCACTTGGTTTCCTGGTGGCATTCCCATGCCAGGCTGTGGTCCTGGACCATTGTGGCCAAAAGGTGGCATGTCACCCCCTGGCCCTGGGTTTCCAGGCATCATCCCCATCATCCCCATATGCTGACCTTGCATGGCTCTACCTCCTCCTCGGCTCATCAGAGGGAAGCCCTGGTCTTGGGGCCCATCTGGGAAATAACTGAGTTTAGAAGAAGGTACTTTAGAGTCCATGTTAGCCAGTGGATTAGAGAACCTCTGCATCATATCAAAATGCGGCTGGTCTGGTGTTGGCCCTCCTGGTGCACCTGCCCTGATATGTGCTGATGGATTGGACTGAGCAGGAGGGTTGGCAGGAAGGTACTGAATGGTATTGGGTGCCTTGGCTTGAATCTTCACATTAGCATTGCCCATACCCTGGGGAGGTGGACCTGGTGCCCTGTATCCTGGAGGTGTCTGTTGAGGTCTATCACCAGGTCCACCAGGAAAAGGCGGTCCCCTAGGCCCAGGGTAAGATCCCATGCTTTCGGGTTGACCTGGAAAATGACCTCCAGGTCCCTGGAAGTGACCACTGCTGTTCTGGGGCATTCCATTGGGAAATGACCCCATGACCATGCTGGCAGATTGGTGGTTGGTTGGTGGAAATCTGCCCATCATTCCCTGCTGGCCTCCGGGAAAGTTACCCATTCCTGGTGGAGAATCAAAGAACTGTCCTGGCCCCTGAGGTGTATGGGGAGGGCCTCCAGGGAAAGGCCCTGAATTTTGTCTGCCCATAGGCCCAAAATCTTGCCCTGAATCCATGAAAGGCCCACCAGCTGCTTCTGGAAAAGGCCTGTGAGTAGGATCACCTTCCATTGTGCTCATGAATGGATGCTTTTCTGATACTGACGTTGCTGTCATAGCAACACTACTGTGCGGCATTGTGGGTGCCATAGACATTGTCATTTGATTCATATCATTATTCATTTGCTGCACTTGCATAGTGGGATAGTTTCCAGGTGTAGTCACATTTTGAATGTTCAACTGTTGTATTGACATTGTTGCATTTACGTATGTATTGTTAACACTAGGAGTCTGTTGTGATGTGCCACAGCTTCCCTGTGGCATTTGTCCTTGGTTTAGATGATCTGGGAGGGGTGGGTGACCAGCAGTATTGGAGCTGGTGGACCCTCCCACACTTCCTCCCTGGTTAGTACTTGCACTCTCCTGAACACTAGTCATTTGACTCTGAATTTGAATGTTATGAAAAGGTCCACCCTGCATCATGTTTTGTTGCATTTGATTGGATAAATGTTCCACTCCTTTGGCGAGATTAGCAAGACTGGCAGAGGTGATGTTGGACATAGTGGACTTTGATGATGATGTGGTAGATGTGGATGTTGCACCAGCAGGACTGCTGCTGACCGGCGGAGGATCAAAGTGGGATAACCTACGACCACCAGATGTCACCGACCTAGGAGAGGATATTGCTTCTGATGCTGGCATTGGGCTTTGGATGGATTGTGCCTGGCTGCTCTGACCTGTACTTGATATAGGGCTTGGCAGTGGTGCAGCTGTGGACATTGTAGGTGTGCCTGGTAAAGAACCATGCCGTGACCTTTGACCGCCTTTGGAACTTTGCACTGGCCCTGACAGTGGGCTTGCTATAGACTGCAGTGGTGAGTGGATATTCTGGTTGTGAGGATACTGATCTGACCTTGCTTGTTTTTGTGCAGGAGAGTCTGGTGGACCCTGATAAGCAGTGTTCAATTGTTTGGTTATTGTTAACTCCTGGCCTTCATACTGATTCATATAATTCATTTGTTGCGGCGATGGAGTTGGTTGAAGATTTTTGTACAAATCTTCGAAATCATCCCTTTCTCTTTTCCTCTTGGTAGACTGGGCATAGCTTGGTGGTGGTTTTGGAGGACCACTGACACTGGAGACTGGAGGAGGAGATGTGATCCGGAACTGCTCTGGATTGCCTACTTTCCCTATCATCACATTAGCATTCTTGGGTGGATTCGGTTGCCTCATCATGGGACCCATACCAGGACCAAAGTTCTGCCCCATATTTCCCATCATTTCTAAAGAATTCCCAGGAGGGGGAGGTCCCTGAGGTCCAAACATCTGGTCAGGCATTGGGTGCCTGGGTACTATTCCTCCCGGACCAGGTCCTGGGAACATGAAGTGGCCTTGTCCATCAGGGCCAGGTGACATATGACCATGTGGGGAGGTTAATGCTGGCCCTCCAGGGTGTGGTGACATCATGGGTCCACCATGGTGAGGGGAAGGTACAGGGCCACTGTGGTGGGGAGATGGCATTGGCCCCCCTGGGTGTGGGGAAGGCATGGGTCCACCTGGATGTGGGGATGGCATTGGGCCACCAGGGACTTGTCCACCTGGCATCATACCTCCTGGCATAGGTCCACCTGGCATCATCCCTACAGCTGGGTCAGGAGACTGCATGGGGCCTCCTGGGAGAGCAGGGGATGAGGTAGGGGACAAGGGAGGCATTCCCTGTCTTCGCTGAGATATAGAACTGTAGTAAGATGGAGGAGGACCCTGGGCAGAGTTTGGAGGAAAATTCATCCCTGGTTGACCTGGTGGTCCTGGTTGTCCACCTGGCTGACCATACATCTCCTGCATTTGCATCTGCTGATACCTCCTCTTCTCCATATAGAACTGCTGCTGTAGCCTCATCCACTCTCTCTGTGCTGCTGCCTTGCTAGGCAGTCCCTCAGCATTTTGCATACTGACTGTCTGCTGTTGCATCATCATATTTTGCTGTGTTGTCATCATACCCTGCTGTTGACTCATCATAGATTGTTGTGACATCATACTCTGGTGAGAATACATAGCTCCTTGCATACCCTGCATGTTCTGTGCCTGCGATGAGGCTGCTGCATTACTTTGCTCTAAGCCAAGCATCTGCTGAATCTTCCGTAAACTGGCCAAGTGCTCTTCTCGCCTTTGCAGTTGCTCAGGGGTCAAGTTTTCATTGGGGACTTTGCTCTGAGACAAATTACTGTGCATATTAGCAAAGTTCTGATTGGCCTGTGCCATCTGTTGTAAACTACCCATGGCAGACTGTCCTCCCCAGGGTCCCATCCCAGGGCCTGAGCTTGGGGGACAAAAGTCTGGGTTTAAATATTCTCCACTCATACTCATATTATTTAAATTTGGTGGCCCAATAGGGCTAGAGTTATGAGGTTGCTGCATCCACTGTGAGTTGGGTGCCATACTGTTTGCTGGCAACATTGGATTGGATGACTGCATTGTACTGGGAGTTCCTCCCTGCATCTCTGCCATTGTGTATATAGGCATCCCTGATGGACCAAACTGGTTCATCTTCATTGGCATTTTCTGCAAATAAATATCAAGACATCCGTTTGTGTGAGGATTAGATAAAAAAAAAAGAGCAAACTGTATATGTAGGACAGCAATGAAAAGTTAAATGGGCCTCAATTTTCTGCTTAATGACTGTTCAATGTCATTTTAATGACTGAAAAAATTAACACTTGTCATTACATGACTTTAGTCTTTTACAAGGCTTCCAATTCATTCATTCATTCAATACCTCGTATCAGCAAAAACACAATCCATAACTTATACATGCTTTGGATTCTGTCTGCAATGTGTAGCCTATCCTTGTATCTTTAGACCAACCAGCAAACAAATGCACAAATGAATGGAATCTACCAAACAGAAACTCATTTTATGATCCATTCTAGTCCAAAATAACTTCTCAGGTGTATTATCCCCAATGGCACATATCCACTGATATATAGGCCACCAAAGAGATCATCTCTCCCCTTGCAGCTTCCATAGCAGTTAAAAGCAGGCAGGTAATGGTAATTACTCAATTCTGATTTATTTCATAGCTCGGTAGGAACAAGTCAGTTACCAGCACCAAACACATCACTTCTGGCATACAGATGAGTTGATGAGATATCTTTTTTGTGCCGATGTCTTGGAGTACTCTCACATTTATCTTATAAAGTGCAGTAAAATTTGAAGAGAAAATGTGCTGTGCACTCTGAATAATTGCCTTTAATCATGACTATAAATCTAAGCCTGACTAACAACTATTTCATTATGTTCCCCGCACTACCTAAATCTCTTTTGCACAACCTGAATAATGTATGAAGCAAGATATTGCACTTTGAAAATTGTCTCCTATCCTTCAGTGTGTCTGTCATCTCATGTGTGAAACAGTTGTTTATGTTTGTGGTTCTCATCCATGAGTTGCATTTGCATATAAAACAGATGAACTGTGAGGTCGATGAATGTAAAAGCAAACTGTAATTCTCGCTGCAAAATCCTATCCCATCTTTCAAATTTATATGTAGCGATGATGTGTTAATGTCTCTTTCTTACAGTCTCCAGAGTGACCCCCCTCTGTTCTACCTTGACTATGAAATTACTTCTGTTGACAAATGGCTAGCTGCAGAGCAATAAATATCCCAGACAGCTTTGCCACAACTCACTACCTCCTGGCGCACATTATGTTGTCTGCAAAAATTAACATCACTGTCACACCAAAAGCAATTACCGTCTTTTTTCCCTCTATTTGAATACAACGCAGAGTTGTTTAATGAAGCCTTGCATGAAAAAGAGTTGCATCAAAACTCAAAGATTTTTTTTCACTCTAGTTTAATTAAGTATGTTGGGTTCTTGCTATGCAACATTCATCATTTTGGAAAGACAGTTTTTAAAATTAAAACATTATTATAGGGATGGATTCAATTTTGAGACCTTAATAAAGGAGGAAATACTTATTTCAAACCATAATTTCCACTGTAGCCCTGATATAAGTTACATAACAAAATATATCCCTATATCTTTGAATAACTAAGATTCCTATCCATTTATAAAATGGGTTTATAACCCAAATTCCAAATCCTTAGAAAAACAATGCATAACAATTTTGAAAGATTTTCGCTTAAAAAAGACCCAAGGTATTGGCATACATAGGTAAAAGTCCGATAACAAAATCATTCCAAAACAAAATGCTGGCATGAAGTGTTTTACAGTCTTCTTAGTAAGGGCTGTCCTTCTGACTTGAGACGCCTATATACCCAGACGATAATTATATTTTCCAGAAAAATAGGGATTCATCCTTTCCTATTAAGGTTACAAAAGAACAATGAAGCAAAAGGTGTGCCTCCGTTTATACAGAAGGGTGAGTGTCCTCTACAGCCATACTATTGCAAAAACAAAGTATCACCACATCTGGGACTTAATATGTGAGAAAGAGTAAAGTGGTCCAAGGGAAAATTGAATAAATGCACTTTAAGTACAATATTTCCGAATGTTGGGAAGACAATTCCTAGAAGAGGTCAGGACAAGGACTTATTCATTTCAAAGGGGGTTAAAAGATGAATGGGTGAAAAGATGAATACTCATTTAACATATTTAGGAGAGGTTTTGCTGAAGAAATGCTATACTGAAGGATTTTTGTATTACAATTCCGTTTAAAAAAACAGGATGACCACAGAGGGCTTTTCATCTTGTTTGTAAAATATTAATGACATCTGTGCAGAATGCAATCCCATTTACTTTCACCTTCTGGGTATCATAATTAAGACAAAAATGTGAAAGTAGGTAAAATCTATTTTTAATTCAGTAACCCTTTACCTGCAATGTTTCCTTTGTTCCTGGCTGATCCATGTGAAAGGCAAGAATAGATTTATATTGTCCATTCATCACAGCCTCAGAGGCTTTGTTGGCCAGAGATGTTGAGAACACAAATATCTGACTTTGCTGTTGCACAAAATTCCCTTCCATTGTGGTCATATTTTGTCCCGGTTTCATCCCGGCTGCCTTGACATTTTTGGCAGAACTGGTGCATGGAGTAGTGACAGCAGGTTTTACGTCTGTAAAAACAGTGGGGGAAAAAATATAAGAGTTGCGTCAATTTATTTTATCAGACATACAAGAAAATTGAAGGGGTTAAATGTGATGTAAAACAAATTATTGTTAGATATTATTTGCAGATTCTCATAAACATCTGCTGGCAGATATTTTATCAAATACATTTAAGTGTGACATTTGAGCTATTATAGAACATCACAAAACCGCCTGTTTGTATATTTTGTCCAAATCACAAGAATCAGACATGAAAATAAAATACATTTTGCCTTTGGCATCTATCTACATGGAAGGTAAAACAAGCAAAATCAGCTAACTCCAAAGACTACACCAATCTGATCAGAGCCATGCTTTGGTAATTTACCCCATGCCCATCTCATTGTGCCGCATACGTATTAGATCTTTCACCTTAAACTGGGGCTTCATAAGGTCAACCTGTGGTTCGGGTGATATTTAAATACACCTAAACATTTTATTCAAGACACTCTTTTTTACAGTTCACTACATTCACACATCATGCGAGTTTGAAAAAAAGTTGCTGGTGTTAATGTATGGCAGATATGTACACATTCTCTTCTCTTTTCTGTAACTATTGAATTAGATAAATTCAGGATATTACAGAACAGGATATTATTATATTGAGGAGTTTGGTTTTGAATTGGATAGGCAGATAAACAGAATATACTATATCAAACAGAATAATGAAGTAATCTTGCTAATTCGCAATCATAATTGGGATATCCAATTCCACAACAATGCAAAGGTATGTCCAGGTTTGTTTTTTATGCATATCTAGCCAGGCGTGCATGGGCATGAAGGTTCCTGCACACTGGAATACAATTGGAATTCCATTTAATCAAACTCACCTTGTACGGTGCCATTTTCAGCCTTGACCTCAGAAGTAGAGTTGTGCATATCTGTAAAAATGCAAAAAAAAAAAGAATAATAATAATAATAAATAAATATAAAATAAAAAAATAACAACCATTTTTCACTCGTCATCAAACAATTTGTAATACTTCAAACAAAATAAAACCATATTTACACGTGTGAACTTCTTTCATACATACTTTATAATTGTCAAATTGATTGATATGATAAAGGAATGTGAATAACCTTTCTTATCTGTCCCATTTGTTTGTCCTGTTTCAGCACTTGCAGTGGCTGGAGCAGACTCCATTTTGAGAGCTGTGTCAGCCATGTTGGGCTTGTCTTTGTCCTTTTCGTGCAACATTCTAGTCACATCTGCAATTTGTCGTTTGAGGATACCGTCCTTGTGTAAATCTGATGCTTCAGAATTGTCTGGATTTGATTCTCGACTCTGAAATTGTTATCAGCAAATTAGCAGAGAAAAAGACACTTTTATTGGTATTCTCAGCTTCTAACTCTGGCCTTAAGATTTATTGACAAGTCATCATCCTCATAAAATATGGATATAGATACAGGAAGAATGAAAAAACATTACAATAATTAACAGCATTCAATGTTTTTACCATGAGCAGTCAATATAAAGCAATTACAGCAATTTGAGTTTTCTACTGTTCCTTGTTTTGTATTGTTATTATGCCCAAACATATTAAAAGACCCAATAAACCTATCATGTGGCTAAATATGGACCTTTTGTGGAATTCAACATTACATAAAATCACAACACAGCATTTTAGCCACAGAAACACAGCTAAGGGACTCCTTTCACCAATTTAAACTGTCAAAGTAAGTGACAGAAAAGACAAAATCTACTGCAATGAGTAGAGCTTTACCAGTCAAACTGATGTATTAATTTTGTTTTCAAAAATTTGTTGGCCTTTTAGTACCAATATGTAAGTACCTTATCATTGATTTTTCTACAGTAATAATATTCTATATAAATAGTGATGAGCACTGAAATCTAAATACTGCTATCACAATCTTTTAACTTATACACTGCATGTTACACTTTTGTGGGTTCATTCTCTTTGAAAAACTACCCCTCATGCTGTTAACATTAGAACTCAATCTATTTCTGAAGACTGCTAAATTCCTAGTACCTGTGATACCTTTAACAAAAAATGTCTACTTACAAAACTCACATTTCAGTTACAGCATAAAATATATAGCTAGTAAAAAACTGATTATGATCTATACCTGTAAACTCTCACTCAAATAAAATAAGAGATTCTGAAAACCATCAGATAGCTTCAATGCACATCATGACCCAACTTGCAAAAACTAACCACAAAATCACCTACGTCCACTGTTTGACACTTCTGATATTAGCCTCCAATACCTTAGAAGACCAGAGGAATACAATTACTATGACACAGCAAAAGATACAGTTTATATGGATCATTTCCCAAAGACAATTTAAATTAAACATAATTTTCTGCAATATCACTTTTTTTAGCAACTTCCTATGAGGGTGAAAAGCATTATTGGCTCTTATGATTATTTCATTCTGTAAAGATTTGTAAAAATTATGCCACATCTGCTGGTATTGAAATACTGTTCTGTGTTCACCACTGATGGTGACATCCTTTCCCTATACTAATTGTGCAACATGATATGACAGAATAGAATTTACTGGTAGAGATTCTGTTCTAATTGGAAATCAGTAGTTTAGGTAATACATACACACTCACAACTCTTCTGACTCTTCTTCTAACTATAGGCCTCTTTCTACAGGTGTAAATCTGAAGAAAGAAGAGAAACAATACGTCACTCTCACTGAAGATTTACAGACGTCTTTTGTGAAACAAAGAATTCATGCTGGTATGGAGTTTTGCAGAATTGTTAATACAGTACACTGCGCCTTCTGCTGTCAGTATACTTTAAGGAAATCAACTTCATCAAATTTTCTAAGGGCAAACTTTATAAAATTTACTAGAGTTTACTTAAACTTCACTAAATCAAATAGGTTCCATGGAAATGAAGCACAGTAGACTTGTAAATCAAACATCTCTAAAGACATCTCGAAACTGAGAAATTATCATCAAGAAGCTTCGAATCCATGCATTTATACCTCCACATTAATACACCCAGATACCAGTATTCCACTGTGAGAGAACCTTTGGGAACAATAAATAAGGGCCTGATATTGCCAATGCCATGTACTTGGGAAGAAAAGTGCCTCGTGTTTAATTACCTCGAGCTTCTGTTTCTGCCCAAGGTGACAGATATTGACTAGCTAATCTGTTTGGCTGCTCATTAAACAAATCAAAGGGCAGGATAAATGGGTGAACCTAGCAAGACATATAGCATGCTTGCTATGCTTCTCTTATAAGCTAGAGTGACTTACATTGTGTACAAGGTACAGGTTACAATTGAGTGAGTAAACTAATCCAATAGAATAAAACACTACTTAACATGTTGGCTGCAGCGTTAAGGGGGGGGGGGGGGGGACTGACAAGGCGGTACATTATCTTTGACAAAAGACAAAAAAGCATCACGAAGTAATGTTAAATTTTCAGTCAATATATGAACTGATGTCACAAAAGCTACATGTCAACTGTTTGCATAACAACACAAGTTTGTAGTCTAGCATACAGCCGCAATGTCACTGAGATCCTTCGTGCTGTTTTACCATTATGCACTGCCATTATTACACCTTAAGTATTATATCATAATAATAAAACAAAACTCCATTACAGTTTCAAATCTAGACTGATTCCTCAAACAAAAAGGCTAATATGGAAGGAACACGAGTTAATGTAGCATGCTTTCAAACAAATGCATCCTATTAGATAAGAAAGAATTTTTTTAAAATGGGACTCAACTTGCAAAAAGAGTCTGTGAGCAAGGAAAGAGAACCTTCCACGCAACAATTACTCCATGTCTGACATAGTAGAATTCAAATCATTTCAGTCTGTTTTAGGAAGGAACAGCAACTCCTATCCAACCTGCCATGGAGAAAATGGCAACTGTGACCGATAACATAAATCAATATCACACGAGATAGATTCAAATAAACAAACCTCGACACAATGCACTCAGTCTTTTCAGTCTAAATAATAACGAGGACAAAAACCCTGGAGCAGATCTTCCACGTGTCCCCAGCCTGTGATAACTCTGCACTGATCAACTCTGCGACGACGTGCCCTGTCCCAGATCGCTTTCATTGCCATTGCATGCCTAACACAGGACTTGTGCAACTTACACTTCCATTAAGAGGTACAGAGTGCCCCAGTTAAGTGGTACTAGTGCTACCTGTTAAAGAAAACAACTGCAAGAACTATATAAGCACTAAGTTCTTTAAAAGAGGTCAAGAAATTGAGGAAGAAATAAATAAATAAAGAACGGAGGTTAGGGTGATATGTTGCTCTTTTTCATCTCTGTGTGACACGCAACTCTTAGACACAACTAAAAATGTGCTTACTTTGGAAAAATAATGACTCGTTGGTGACAGTAACATTGCAGGTTATTCTAACTGAATATAGATGGTTAAATTTGCACCACTGAGACTTTTTAGCATATACATCAATAAAAAGTTAAGGGCAACAAAGAAAAACACAACTGTAAACTAACACTATCATAATTTAACTCTACCACTTAAAATCCAAAATATTCAAAGTTTGTAAAGTACTGCTCACTACCCAGTTTATTTTTTACTTTTTTTACTTAAAGGACAGATGAGGACATATAAAACTCATCTTCATCTAGAACTGCTCTCAACTTCAGAACAGATGATCAGTACCTTGCTGCCCTACTTAACCCAAGTGCAATACATACATATTAATAGCAGAAGAGGTGTGGACTTCCACTTGCTTCAAGTGCCATCCAATACATTCAGAACAGCTGATCCATGTTGTATCCCTAACTAAACACAAGTGGAGCACATGCACATTTACACCAGCTCATCCGTGTTATGACATCTATAACTTATTACTTTAAGTGGGGCATGTGATCATTAATCAAGACCAATATGTGTTACATTTTAACCAACAGCGATGCACCATATGCTTTTTTCAAAGCACTTGATACTAGTAACTTCACTGACTAGCACCACTGTATCATGTTACGCCATCTAACTTATTACTGTAAGTGGGGCATGCAATCATTAATCAAGACCAATATGTGTTACATTTTAACCAAGGGTAATGTACCATATGCTTTTTTTAAAGCACCTGATATTTGTAACTTGACTGACTAGCACCATAGCATCATGTCTAACTGGCTCACACCAGTTCTCGGCACTTAACAGGATCTACACATTTGTTTGAACTGATCCATGCGGCCTTTTTAGTACAAGTGCAACATATACACATTAATAACAGCTGATCCTTGCAGCTTGTCACTACTACTTTACCAAAATAACCCAATACTTCTTAATGATAAAACCATGAAACTGAGCTTTTTTCCTCACTTCTGCTCCCTTGTGGAATCGGAATCCATTTCTTAGGTGCCTCACGCTGATATATACTGTCTCAGCGGGCCTAGTCACTGCGAAGAGCAAGTACCCTAAATTTCTAGAATCAATATGCTGTTCACCTTCAGCTGAACACAGCTACAATTATGTGTGCAAATTCAACCTCACTTCCTAACTGTGTTTTCCTTCTCTCCATTGACATTGTTTGCATTATTTATACAATGTGCTTGTGTCTCGGTGTAAATGCGACTGAGAGTACTATATTGATCATATCTGTTTTGAGCAAAATACGCACCATTTCAAAAATCAGATTCACTGCCACTTTGAATACACTGTGACGCTGGCTGGGCTCAATACTCCCTGCTTTGAATCCAGCGCTGAGCTTGTTTTTTCAACATTTACCCCAACCACAGATTGTTTAACTTGAGAGAGCCTGAAGGGGCCAAGATGTTTTAAAAGGTTTATAGGTACACCAGCAATTTGCTAACTGCACTCATGTGTTTAAGGCACTTTGTATTTGCAATACAAAAGAAAGATGTATTGATCTCTTTTATCCATAGCATCAGAACAGCACTATAAAACAGAGAGGAGACACTTCCTGGCGAAGAATTAAGACAAATCAACATGGCCATAGTCTCTCACATAAGTGACAGGTGACAGAGAAGACAAACAAAGACGATAAATGTGCTGATATATACCTTAACACCTCTCTCTCTCTCTCTCTCTCTCTCTGTATATATGTCTCTAGTTTGCACACACACATACCGCACAATATGAACAAAGGTAGACAATGAATTTCTCTCTCATTCCCTCCTCTACTTCCCCCCTCTCTCTCCCTCACATATACACACACACCCACCCACACATGCACACACACTACAGACTTCCCCCCAGTCATGCCCTCCCACCTCCTTTGACTTATCAAGAACCATCTACTTGCATCAGCAAACCCACTGACATTCACAAGGCACCAAGGACACCTCCATTCTGGGAGTGCCATGGCAATATTTTCGAAACCACTGACAATCTATAATGGCACAATTACGAGGTGTTGTTTTCTAGAAACCAAGGACAACCTTCTGCAACATCAATAACCAGATTGCTGTTCAAATATTGCTTCCTTTGTTAACAGCTATCCAGTTACTTTGAATGTATGTGACAGAAGGTGTAACAAAGAGGCCTGGCTGCGTTTATAACAATTGCCAACATACCTTATCTTTTTTGATAATTGCAGAGGAATAAGGTACTAAAAATAATTCATGCTTCCAACATTGGGTTTATTGTTGTTTTCCTTTGTTAAACAGTTGGTTTAAATGATTTCTTATCCTGAAAAATATACCAATCAATAATGCATTCTTTAAAAAAAAAAAAGATGAATTTTCCCAAATCAATTGAGCAGTTGCCAATCTGTCTAAATACAGTGAGAGATGCTGTCAAACTGCCTTGCTGTTGCCATTTAAAGAATAAAGCATGTGAGCTATCTCCATATTGATCAAGCCTACAGGGGGAGTCAGGTCAGATAGGTTGTGTGATTCTGGATATAATGAAATGCATGAATAATCTGAAGAAATCATTCTACAAACTAAAATCAATTCTTTTGCAAAGACCAATTTTGGCATGCTCTACCCTGCTTGGTCTGCTATGAAAGGCATCCTGTCCATTTCTATATCTAGATATTTAATTTTCATATTCTACTCAGATTGCCTGAAGTGATATTCCAAAATCCATAAAATCACTCCACAATGGCTGTGTTCTAACCATTAAGTCTAACGGACCAGTCATCAATTATGAAAACAAAACAAATTTAATCTTAAGCTATCCCATCTTCTCAGTTAACAAAACACTATCGTGTCTATTATTCTAATCCTGTCTCTAACAGTATTTTTCCTCCCGTCTCCAGACCTTATACCTCTCTAACACATTCTCTCCTCCTCTGTCACAAACCTTTTTACAAGCTTATCTAATATGGCACCCGCCCCCTTTCCAATCTTTTTTTCTATCTCAAGCTTGCTGACATCTTATATTCCAAGTGGAACTAGTACCTACATTTTCACTGGACATAATTTTCATCTTGATAGTAAGCTCTGTCCTGCCTAACACACATCCCGAGTACCTTTACTTTCATTGAGCAGATGATCCAATACATTTTAACACCCTTGAGTTTATAACATTTTTATGATTATGAATATTATTTATCTTGTATCACAACTTCAGTAGCATTGTTCTGTAATAATTACCCCCCCCCCCCCAAAACACATAAACACACACACATACACACACACCACAAAGTCAAGGAAAAGAAAGGCCTTAGAATTCATATTCCAGTAATGTCACTACCTGCCTTCAATGGTCTTGTAATGCATGACAAACATTAAATTGCTGTCTCCTTGTCAAAAGTGAGTTCTATTGTCTACCAACATTAAACCTAAAACCCTAGTACCCACAAAGTACCTTTTCCTGTAACCAGCCGAGATGTAAGTTTTCAATTAATCATTCCTAAGTTAACAAAGAACTGTGGGCCTAACTGCACATCTGTACTCAGTGTAAATGGATGACAGTTGCTTTAAAGCCACATAATGCAGTGTTAACTACAAGCATCACTCTCCCTAGATCAATGTTAGGACCATACATTAAGCAATAATGTTAATACTGGTAATTGAATTATGACCAAAAGCAATCATCAACTCTGTCACCCGAAAGATCATCATTTCTCCATGCCTGCCCAGGAACATTAGACAGTGAATGAAAAATATTGAATTGGAGCCTTACTAGGGAGATTGATCAACTTACCATCAAAATACCAATAAGTGTTGTTCACTGCAACCATCCCCACACTGCTTGCATGCTGGAACGAGAGAAAAGCAATCAAGAGTACTGTACACAATCACTGCTACCCTGTCTCTATGCTCCCCACTGTATAAATGTGTGTGTGAATGTGCTGCTTCCCTGTAATATGAGGAATAAGCATGCAGATGAGCTGGCAACATATTCCTGGGTATTGATCTACCCAGTAAATCATATCTTCTAATTTAATTTCACACGGATGTCACTTTTCATTTGACTGAATCAACAATTTTCACACTCTGCTTATTTGCAAACAGGAGTAAGCATCAGACTTGGGAAGACTGGAGCAAGGCTGAAGAATTTAAAGACAACATTTGTTTGCTCAGTGCAGCATTCGTGATGAAGTTAATTGCAGAGAGAAAATAAAGATAATTATTTGTGCAGAGAACAATTACCATCTAATAAACCTCCTGGCTGGATGTTATGCTGTCTCATATTGCGCAGAGTAGCAGCAGCTGTGACTTGGGAATGCTCACATGCCAGACACAATAACTATGTCACTTCAGGAAAATATTTCATAGACTTTTCCCACCTCACATTTAATTTGACACATAGAAAGGAGCATGCACTGCAATAATAGTCAAACGATGAACCTTCCCCAGAAATTGTATCAAATACATTGGAATCATCTAAAGCAACCATTTTCATCATTATGTATCAGATTGATATTCCTTGCTGACATTTAAGATGCCGTCACTTATTGAATCAAAATCAACTTTCTCATTCTGCTTTATTCCCCACTACTCATGAGCTTTTTACAACCAATGATTCAAACTTCCATGCACATCAACGGATACATACATTTGCATATCTCGTAGACAGGGGCAAGGCATTCTACCTTGCTTTATTAGGAGTCTTAAACAAGTCACAACCAGCCCTACTGATACAATATGACCCATTTCTTCTGCATGAGCCTATTTTCTTTGTCTATTCAATAATGTTTACGTCTTAATCTTGTTTTTTTTTATCTCTTCACCGATGCTTACTCCTTTTTTCTTCCTCTACCAAATCTAATGGAGAAAACTAAGGGCCAATAACAAAATCACTTAAAGGACTTGCTGCAAATATTTATGCAGAATAAAAGAAGGGGGAAATACTTTTAAGAGCATTTAGTGTGCCCATTTTTATATGTTACTCACTAATAGCATACAAAAGCCTTCTGTCCATTTCAAAATTTTATATATCAATAGTAGGAAACATAACACTAAGCTCTTATGCTGTCATTGTTTCTTTCTTTTTTTTTTTTTTGGTTATTTTGGTTATTATTTTAAATGTGAATTAAAAAAATTATACATTCTTAGCAGTTTGATAGATGCTTAAATACAAAATGTGCTGATCCAAAAAGCCCCAGGCACCACTTAAATTTACCTTAGGATGAACTATAAATAAATCACATATATGTTTTAAATCTGTCCACAAGTCACTTTAGACTGTTATCTGTGCTACATACTGTTATGACAGATTTTTCTTGAAGAGAAAGCCAATCTTCTCTTCACCTAACCATATACAGTGTGATTTTAAATGTCCAAACTGAGCTCCAAAGACAAATATGCCTGCCATACTGCAGGCAGAACTCACACTAATCTTCACCCTGAATCATGCCATTAGGCCAGACTCCATATCAGATCCTAACTGCAAGATCAATCTTCACTCCTAGTAAGGCCAAAACAACAGCTTTTTTTGTTGTCTCATTTTAAACTACAAGAAAAAAATATGATTGAGGAATTTAAGGATGAAAGGAATTTTTATTCCAAGGAAAGGTGGGCTATTTAAGCTTGCAACATTGTTAATTATTTTAGACCCTAGGCTACCACAAATCTTGAAGCACAAGATTATGAACCCTAAACCGAGGGAAAAGACATAAAGAGCATTGTCATATGAATTTTTAAAGATTAACATGTTAACTACCATCCAAGCAGTAATGCTGAAGCCACTCACTGAAAAAAGCCAGATAAAAATCAAGAAACCAACTGAGACTAACCATTTTTTTATCAAAAATATATTTCAATAAATTCATTCTTTCCTTTATTTTTCTTTTTTATATAGAGTCCATGTGTTAGGTAGGAAAATCCTCCAGCAAGAGTCTTTTTTCCTCTGCACAGGAATATACTTATTCACAGCTATAAAAGCGTGACCTTTTCTGCTTGGCCTTGTTGGAAAGCTTAAGTAATTAACACATCTATTGGAGTGACTTCGCAGTGCTGAAAATGTCAATGAGTCTCAAGCTGGTTTGTTCTGCTGGTCTCAGGGCACACTACTACATCAGATTAAAATTGATGGCAAGGTAGAAACAAGTGTTTTCAGGAACTGGTTCCAGGAAATGCGTGGCCTTTTTTTCACAGCAGAACCAGATCACTTATCACTAAACAATTGCATCTTTGTTCACTGGAGTGTCAAGTGCTAGATAAGGTGAGGACCGAAAGAGATTATGCCCTAGATTGAACAACAAAAAACTGACAACCAGTCTTAAAATTGCCTGAGAAAATAAAGTGAATCTTAAATTAGGCATAACACCATTTCTTTAAGAAAGAACCAAAAAAAGAAAAAAAGAAGAAAGATAATTATATAGGTATATCAAAACAGAATAACAGGAAATTTGAATTCTGAAGTGAATAAAAAGAGGGGGGTGAGGGAGAGGCAATGAACAGAAAATATAAATTGGTATAATTCATATCTATTCAGTGAATGCCTTGGTAGGTAAAACTGTTTTGATCATTTTTTCTCTTTTGACCTTTATGGCTATGTTATATACATGTAAATATAATAATATATGCTTGCCTGCTGTAGCATATGCACAAACTCTTTCCATATGATACACTTATGTGCCGTCACAGCTGACTCAAAGCTTGTGTTGCTCAAAAACACCAAAATTTGAAAAAAAAGCTCTGGCACACTTCTCATGTCAACAGTTCCATAACCATTGCCATGTGTTCAATACCAACATATAATATTTCTAAATCGTGACCCTCTGCCTGAGCATCTGCAGTCAACCAACTATGTTCTCACTAACTTGGCCGCAGCTCTTGACTTGCACTCGGGCAGAGCCAATTTTCCTGTGCAAACTTTACTCACCATAGTGTCCGGATCATGGCTGCCATTTAGGATGTCCCCCAGCTCCTCCTGCCTTTCCTTGCAGACATGGTGTTTCAACAACAGAGAAGCTCGATCTGAAATATACAACAATGACAGCTGTCAATCAAGTGTCACTGACACTTAATGCAGTCAGTTTTCTTGGCAGTTTATCAGCAGTGGTACCAAATTCAAACTTTCTGTAACCAATGTCGTATTATTGTTTAAGCTTTGATTCAGAGAAATGGTTTCTTTTAATTCTCTAGTTGCAGATATTCATCTTTTTAATACCAGTCAGAGTGTCCTTCGCCTGTCTTTCAGCCACCAGTTCAATACTCATACACTATTCAGCAAGAATTTTTATCAGTCCACTGTCTACTTTCAGTCAGTAGAATTCACATCTTGAAGCAAGACACCATGTCTTTCTGGCATTTTAGATGACTGTATCAAAAATGGATGCCATTTGAATCTTGTAGGTGTTTCTTAATCATAATCAGTATATGTAATTATACATACCTGAAAGCCAAAAAAGTTATTCTCTCTGCCTGTGTGAAAAAACTCCTATCAAACCTACTTATCTGACCTGTTAAATCTAAATTATATCTTTTAGTAGGATGTCTAGGCAATAACAAAGATTTTTTAACCACAGCTTTCCACATCGGTTATATCACATTTATATGACATATCTGCAACGATTACCGATTATCACATAACCAAATACTAGCTAGAGTGTCTGCGGATCTCAAAAAAAAAAAAAAAAAAACATTACTTCAATTTTCTTGTTATCAAACATATGCAGTCCTGTGACTTGATCTACTGATTCATAAAATGAAACCATCATTGCAGTTTTGTTCTATCCTCATGCTATCTACTATTTTACATTTTATTTTTGGTCTGATGACTGAACAGCATTTTTATTGCAAGTTCTTCTCTTGTACTGTCTGTATTAAGGGTGAAAGGGTGGGGATGGGAGTTCAAATCCATTGCCATTAGAAAAAGAGTGGTGTGAATATTTTTTTCTGTAAAATCCTATAATTTGATATTGAGAGATAATAAGTTCCACCTATGTTCTACTGGATAAAAGCAATAATCTCTTCACTTAGACAGCCTCTAAAGAGAAATGTTGTTTTTCTCCGAAAAATGTCTGAGAAATTGTGAAATCATAAAGAGGGATTAAAAACAAACCCTCCCCATATCCAATTCTTTGAAATACTCACTGCCACAAAATCAAATGTCATTTCACGTCTTATTTTCTTGAAACACGGGGAAACTTTTCAAATTTCATGGCAATGGAGAAGGCTCTTGGTGCAAGCAAAACTTACATAAATGAGATTTCTAGAAATTTCCTAGAAAGGAAGTCCCTGGAGAGTTAGCATTGTCCAGTGCAAGTAATAACCAGTCCCTAATGATGACCAGATGGTCAGATCTATTATCAGTATTGATGAATATTGATGGTCACAACCCATCGGTAGATTTTTCGTCAACAAATTGAAAGCATCAACTGTGTCACAGAAAATATGGACCATAAATTGTTTGAATGTTTTGAATGGATCCTGGTAACAAAGGTGAAATACAATCAAACTGCACTGAAGGAAAAGGCTTTTAAGTTCAGCATCTTCCCATACTTCCCATCTTCCACTCACTGCTGTTTGAATTTATGAAAATCATTGTATAACACCTGATGTGTGTATTCTAAATCTTTTCCATTTTCTGACTATTAAAACCATTTGGAAAAAGGCACTTCCTCATCATTAAAAAAACTAGTGCCAGTCATCAGACCAAACAAATTACTAGCTTCCACCACAGAAATAATTTTCTACTGCTGCTTATGTATTTTACGACAAATTTGGATAAAACATTCAAATGCAAAGTAAAACTTTTTTACTGCTTGAAATTATGGGAGCAGTTTTGCAACTGATTTCAGCTTCTTAGCTTTCCTGAGCATCTACACAATTATAGGGTTGAGTATTAAAACTAAACTACTTTTGTAGGTGACTTTCCAAGTTTCTAATGATCATCCACCTTGGCCTTAATTACAGAAACTCACCTTTTTTTGTAAAGTGTCCACCTGAGTTCAGAATCTTTTAAGTCCTTGCACACTTGCACCTTCTGGGGTAAAAACTGTTTTAAATGGGTCTTCTAGTAGCTTACTCTGAAACAAAAAAGAATTTATTTAATTCTGCTGACAAGTCAACCATGCAGGTGCCTGCAATGGTAGAAAAAATTGGAATATTACATGAATAGATGGTGTTACTACCTGTCAATAAACAAGAATAAAAAATCCAGTAAGCAACTTTCAAAAACAAATACCTGCATGAGCAACTCATCACAGAGAAACATGAATGAAACCACTACCACAAGTTTTGCTACATACGACACTTCATCTGTAGGTTGTTTGTCAAAGTTATGACTAAGCTAGATCAAGTTCTGAGATCAGCCTAAATATTACGACACTCCTAATAGATTTTTACCACCAAAACCTTGTGCCCAGGTGCTACATAAGAAAGTTAATATGAAAATGAAGCAACAGAATTACTACTTTTTCTCTGAACTTGATACATATATATATCTTTGCAGGGGGCATTTATAACAGAGGATACCTGAATCAGCACCAGACAGACACAAAACTTTTGTCAACAAGAAACCCTGTTTTTGTTGCTCAAGTGTTTGCTCTAATCATGCCAACTGTGACATCTGGCAAGATGTCACATTGCACAGGCGGTAGCAACATATCCACAAAGTTTGAGATGCCACACACACCGTTCCAATCTGCTCTCATCACATCTACATGCACTTCTACATTCCACTTACACCACATTCCACCATTTTATTTCTGTTTTGCAAGTGCCATTTTTTCCTACAGCAACAAGAGCCATGTTGAATATTCAAATAGGAATTTGACAAAATATCATTGACATCAATGACAAACTATGTGCCACCTATTTGGTGCTCTGGTCATTTTGTTCCACACACAATAAAATTAAGCAAAATGCTGATAAATTTATTTCTTCCCCCACTGTGACAACCAGTTTGTCATCAGTCACCTTGGATCTTATTAGCATGTCTCAGACAGTCTAATAGCTTATCTTTATTGTGTCCAACCTAGATTTTTTGATCTTCTCTGAAGCAATGGATACAGTCACACAATGCCACAAACCAAAAAAATGTAGAACAGACAATAATCTTGAAAAGGTAAACAACTGTAATATAAACAAAGGGTCATCTATGTGCTAACACTGGACAAAAACTATAAGTACAACTACTTGGTGTAATGAAATAATATTGTTTTTCCTGTAATGCTTCTTAATATGTCTATCATTTAAGAAGTGGAGCAGGGGGGTAAAAGCTCTGTTAGCAATATACATGACAATCTTCAGAGTTCTTTGCACCTGTGTGACATGTACAAGCCAAGGTATTCATTTTTTACTTTCAGTTCTCCCACTGGGCAGGTTACCTACAGTCCTGACAACACTGTGTACCTACCTAATACTTGACGATCCTAGCTTCCTGTACTCTTCTCCTGACAAGAAAGAAGTTTAAAAAACTTCACATCTTCATCCATTTTCATCTCTAAACTAGATTTAAAGCAATGAGACCCTAAAATCTTCAGCGTTCTAGTGAAGTGTGACACACTGCATGGCTTCACTGCACTAAACTCATTGTAGCTAGGGACCCCTCTCTCTTTCCTGGCCTACATATGACCTCTCCTGTGCTATCAAAAACACCAGTATAAATAAACAAATGAACTTGAATCTGACCTCTAGGAATGGGATGTATTTCTATTTTATTAAAAACCATGCATTAGTGCCTGTAAGGGCTTATTCACATTTACTGAACTGAGAGGCAAAAAATTTATAATTCATGGAGGTTATAAATGGATTTTTATCACTTTGTGACATTGCTGCAGCATGCAAGTTTGGATGAATCTCAGCTTCTGTTACTGCAGTACTTTAAGTCGCAGCAAAGTAAAGTAAATTACAATGAAACCTTGCAACAAAATAATACCAATAATGTGTCCTTTCATATGTTTTTCTTCTACAAAACAACCAATGTTGACAATTGATTTTTTTTTCTTAACGGATTTTTTCGTTATCACAGACTGATCTCTTGAATTCAACAACAAACAGTTACAGAACAAGTGTTTGCAGAATAACACACCTGATAACATCTGCCTTACGTGCTTTGCTCACAAAATGCTTTCAAACAGAATCCTATTTACTCCACTAAAGCTTAGTGCCTTTAAGACTTCAGACACCAATGATTGGAGCTTATTTAACCAAAAATGCCTGGTATAATACTACTGTTATTGGCTGTTACCCTACATACGGTACATAGGGAAATTCAAATGAAGCAATTATAAGTATTGACTTAATGATGAACAGATAAAATGTGAAATGGTATCTATTTCTATTTATTACTGTAACAATGATAAATGTTCCAACCCATTTAGAATGTAAGAGAGGCTGCCGTGAGTATTAATTATTACAAAAACTTAAAATCAAATATATAAACATATTAAGTACTTGCTTCTAATATGCTCCAGATGAGTAAGTACCTAGAAATGCTCTGCAAAATTGATCAGCCTATGCCACAATGGAATCTTAGGACTGCAAAATTTCAAAAACTTCAATATTAATTTCCCTTCCTAAAAAAAAGAATTAAAGTATTTACACTGAAGTCCAAAATTATCTATATATTCAGTTTTAGGTATTTTGAAAATGATCTCCATTTTGACATGCAATGGCTTAAGCACGTACGATTTGAAAACAAATTGTGAAAAATAATGCAAAAGTAAGGTTTATGGAAGAACTAGCATCACAACAACAGATTTTTAAGTGGCTTCTCAAAATGGCTGTATTTATCTAAACCCTTTGTGTACCTCTGTGAGTAAAGACTCCTCCAAGGTGACATATACTTACTTCAAATCAATAGTTAAAGCAGACACTTGTTTTTCAATTAGCAAAGATTGATGGGACTCTTCTCCCTTTCCTTGTACCAACATTAAGGAAACAAGACTTTTGCAACCATTCAGGAAGTCAATCAGCATCCCAAACTGTCAGATAAAATCAAATGTCGTGTTGGGAAAAACTGGAGGTTGGATAATCCTCCCAACCACAATAAAACACAATATATAAACTCCTTACCACAGTGTCACAGAGTGCAGTGCTGCCACCAGAACCTGCTGATGGCACCCTAACATGTCAACTTTCAATTTTTAAGCCCCTTTTTTTTAGTCTGTTCCATTTTCAAGACAGGTAGATAACTGATAATTGAAGGGCAAGCTGCTTGGAAAAGAATATGGATATCTCCATACCTTTTTATTCTCTGATATTCCTTAATTTTTAGGTATAAATGAACCCTTAAGTCAAACATTCCCTTATGTAGCATTTCATCTGTAAGTTATCTTTTCTAAAATCTTTTTTTTTAATCCAACTTAGCTTCAATTTGGTAATTACTCAAAAATTTCAAACATAAATTATTTCCCCACTTGAAATGTTTCGTTAATTAATAATAAAGTTAAAAAATAAATTATCTTATTAAAAAGTTTTTAAAAGTTTGTTTGCTTTGTGTCAAGAAAGTAAATTATTGTAACTTACACATCTTGAAAACTTCAAATATTAGAAAAAGTGTGACATTTGATAGTTCTAAAAAATTACCATATATTAATCTATCTAGGAACCATAAGGCCACAAAAAGAAGCAGCAAAGATTTGGCAGATAGACTAAGACAAGGAAACGAGGAATTCTAAACACATACACAATACCCACTGTGATATCAGGTTATATTATAGTCAACATACAGGTGATAATAACTGAACCCTGTATGAAAACTTTTGATGGCCCTTCAGGAGGTATTACTATGACAGTAATGCTCAATTTAAAATAAAAAGCCTAATACAATATACTTTACAATTAATTCAGATTTATCAATTAATCACTGCTTAATTGAATTTAAGACATTTGGCTCAGTAAAACATAAACTAATGTCATCTTAGATTACAAAGAGTTGACAAGCGTGTACATGTATAATCAACAGTGATGACAATAAGTGAATATTGCCACTGCTAATCAGGAACACTATCAACATCTTTCTCCTACCATATCATTATGAATAATAACAGGAACTAACTCTCAAATGATTGCTAAATATAATCAAGAATTACAAACAGCCATAATAATAATAATCACACCCTGAACCGTACCTCCTGTTTTTGTTGACAAGTGGAGAAATAATTTCATCATTCTCAACCAACGCAAATTGTGTCAAGGGTCTACTGTGACAAAGGAAACCCCGCACAAACCCATCCCCTTGTTTTGAATCGAATGCTGGAACTGCAAAACCACCGCGCAAACATGTTGCAAAAGTTCACGTCCTGTTTATACCTAGCTTTCAGAAGCTCAACAAGTGGTGTGTGTGCTACTGGTGGCCATTGTTGAAGCTTCCTACACAGTGAAGTACATCCTTACCTGTCTGTCATTGCAGTCAACTCTCCTTATCAGAAGTACTCTACAATATGCCAGGCAAGATCATCCCTCTAACAGGCCATGGTAGCTATTGTCTCTTGTTTGCCTTTGCTCCACTGCATCCCGCGCTCCATTCAACCTGTTTCTATGTCTTGTGTACTTTCAATTTAATCGACAAACATGTTTCTACACAGCCTCTGAATACAGTGAAAGAAACTTTTCAAACTGGTTCATTCCCGCAGCCAAGTCGCAACAGAAATAACTTTGAAGGAAAATAGCCTCACTTTAAACAAATGCTCTATTACTGCCAAATAAAGCCAGCTTAAGTATTGAACATATTGAGTCATCAGCTGAGTTTTCAGTAAGGATTTGATAGTATTAATCAATAAGACACAATGTTTTGTGTTTCAATAAAATCAAAGCATTTAGTGCTACCAAAATTGACCCTTAAGGAATGAGACACAAAAGGTAATTCAATACACACCAGACAGTAGTATCTTACTTAAACAGTTATTCTCAATATCCTCTTAACTGATGCTAATCGTCTCCTTTTTCTCATTCTATCCCTAGTAGCACCTATTCACCTGTCTAAGGCTCTATAGCTTATTACTGCAGCGTGGAATTTATAATCACCTGATCTAAGGGAGTATAACAACAGGTTTATTGACTTTGTTCATTTTCAAACAGGTGTAAATCAGGTGTGTTTCCAAACTAGGTCAGCACCTAGATCACTGCCCAGAACACACCAACTCCTAGGTATCTATATCTCCCTGTCTGGACCTAAAACAAGTGACATGAAAAAGCATGTTAAAGATACTCTGTTTCAGTTACAAAAAGTTTGAATAACTTTTTTCCTTCTATTTGTTATATTCTCTCTCCCTCTCTCTTCATTTATCATAAAAACTTCTTTCCATTTATCAAAAAACAACATTCGATTAACTTATAATCAACACCTCTCCATTTAAGCTAAAAATATACACCCAGTATAAAGTGCTTTGACTGAATCATCTGTCATTAAAAAAAGACCTGCAGCTGTCTAAACTGATGAAAAAAAACACCATATTGTCCTCAACTATACACAAATGTTGAACATCACAGTCACCCTTTGACTTACTAATATAAATGTCCTTCACAAAGACACTTCACTGATTTGCAAGCTAGAGAATTTTTGCCGCAACTTTAATTTCCCACATACACCATTAAGACGCAAATAGCTGCCTGGCGTAAAATAGAGTCCATCATATACATATATACCAAATTCATAAAACACCCACTGATGAACATGTATCAGCTTTTAGCCCGTGCTTAGAAATTATGCAAATGTACATTACCTCAGGACACCAAAGGCATCATCTGTTGAAAGGAAAACACTTCATAAAATTCGCATTAAGTTTTACAAAAAGTGTAATGCACATTTTCAAAAACTAGCACAACAACAATACAAAGCTTCAAATCACATATTTAGCTTACCTTCTATTATAAAAAAAACAGACCATGAAATTACCAAGCCATTTTTTTTAACTGAAGCAGGTGGATTAGGAAGAAACCATACATGTCTAACAACATGCACTGTCAAAATATGGTATGAAAAAAAATACCTTGTGGACACCAAAAAAATATACAGAAACTGATAACAGATATACTGCCGACATCCAGGTTAACTGACACAACTCGGAGAGACTGCAAGTGTCTTCACAGTGTCAACAAAACACAGGTAACCGATGCCATGACCCAGTTCACATATAAGTCATTTGGAAAATCTGGACCATCCAAAAACAAGCTGTATGTTGAACTGGAGCAACCAATCTTATCTGAGGGCTGGACTGAAGAAGATTAATGTAGCTAATAATACACTTAAACAAGATACCACTTTACACAAACCAGAATTTTTCAGTGGCAAGTGCCTGTCGTATCTGTCAAATGGTCACAACAAATGCAGGTAGACTTATCTTCCAGTATGATGGTACTATTACAGCACAAAACCTACTAAGATATGCTTGCAAAATAGCTCATTTGGAACCAAAAAAAGTGCAAATCTTCTTGGAAATTTGATGAGCTTACTTCATCAGTTGACAAACTGTGTTTTAAACTAAATACTGGTATATTTTGTCATAATAAAAATTGCATGAAAATGCTTAATTGACTGTCATATTGATCTTGTAGCACTAATATTCTGAGAAAGTTTAAAATGCAGTTGATGCAACAAAGTGCAGGTTCTTCCTCACATAAAAGACCTCTTTGTATCAAAACTTTTTATAAGACAGGACAATGCTTTCAGTTTTTTTTTTTTTTCATCAATGTCCTGACTACACACCTCTCCCGCAATATCCATTAGGGCCAGATAACAGATATAACCACAGCAAAATACCACATAATTAACCTGGTCAACTTTGTACCCAGTTGACTGTAATTTCAAAAACCATTTTCTTTACTCAAAATAGCGTATTCAAAAACATTACCTCTACTACACATTGTACCTCATAACCAAAAATTTATTGTATATGCTCTATACAATAAGTGTTAGAATACTAAATCCAAAGAAAATGGTTTTAAAATTTCATAGAGTGTCAAGACAATTCTGAAAAATAGTAGAATTTGCCAAATTGTACCAATCATTCACAGATCCATGGGTTTTCTACATCAATGAAGGTGGATCATATAAAGCGATCAAATACTAAACTTGTCATCAACATCACCATCCCCGATAATTTAGATTCAAAGAACAAGCAGATCATTACACGTAGGTGTTTGGGTCAATAGAAATCAATATTGTACAGTTATTGGTGACTGTGGTCAAATGTATGTTGACACCCACATCTTTCTATCATAAAAGGTTGTTTTTCATTCCTCTTCCTGACAAAACTGATCACTGCAGCGCTGAAAATATTATTGCTCAACTTTGGGTTGCACAATCTAATCAATACAAAAACGTATGTTCTTTGTACCTTCAATAATGACTGAGTCAATAAAAATGATGCATTATTCTGATCTGCAGAATTAAAGACAAAAATCTAAGTTTTCAATTACAAGTTCCGCTATTTTTTTTATTTGGTTGTCATTCTTAAGCTAGTGTAATTAAGTGGCTGCATTAAAGATTTCAGCAATTTCTTTCAATTAAGTCAGATCACAAATCCACTACCCCCAAAAAGTTACCAAAATACCAAACTTTGACACTCTGGCCTCAGGGTCCCCTTACAGTACATAACAAAATTATTTTATCAAACCCTGTGGGATTTAACGTTATCAACGGTAACGCATTCCTTGCCAGACATACCCTTTGAAATTTGAAATTGTCAGTGGGAGCAATATCACACTTAGATGCAAAGAAGCACACACACCTGTCTATGTAACATAATGCAAGTCAAGTATCCCCTCAGACTTTCTCTAGATGCCTAGCTCAGCCCTACCCAACTACCAGACTAGGCACCGAATGATCCCGAATTCACTGGTATATCGGACCACACTACCCGTTTTCAAGGTGTGCATCAGTACCCATTTCACAGTATCATACCCCAGAACAAATTTTGAGATGGGATGCACTACTTTCCAATCCAGCTGAGAATCATCATCATCATCTCATAGCATACTAGGCAAGAGCGTTGTCACGTCTGATACTTCGAAGCATGTACTGATACACACCTTGAAAACGTGTACTAGTATTGTGGTCCGATCTAACGCTGAATTCAGGATCATTCGGTTCCGAGTCTGGTAGTTGGGTAGGCCTGTAGCCAACTGACTACACACAACCCCACAAAACTGTCCACCTCTGTTGCTGAGGCACCATGTAAGGGGTGGAAAGAGGTGGAGCTGATTGGGTGTTGTCCCACAGGGGCCAATACCTTAAATTTTGTATGCTATTTTGGAGGCCCTGATATCACAGGGTATCAAACCTTTGTATATGCAGAGCAACAGAAGAAGATAAAATCTACAACCTACAAATCTGCTTGGCTGTACCACAAGCAAAATATGCCTTATCTGACGGATAAGCAGGCCATTCAATTATTTGAAATGTATTGCTGTGCATGTCAGAATTTAATAATGACAAGAAATGGAAGGAGTACTTGATGAATAATCAACATTTTATCTGTTTCACCATCTATGATAAAAGCATTTGATTTTTTTTACTTACCTTGTTATTTAATGAAGCAAATTAAGTTCTTCTTGATAAAAAGCGATAAACTGCATCAAATACGACAACTCCCAAGTACTTCTAATGGTCTCATAAGGTTGTCTTGCTGAAACAAATAAATAACATAATTTCACACATCAAACATATTATATCCCTATGAATGACGATACAAATGTACGTAGACATTTCTTTTACATAAATATAATTACATCTCACCCCTATCAGTAAATTCAGTGAAAGCGTAAATTGGGATTTTGTTAATTGCAAATATATAAGATGCTGTTGACTGAAACACAAACATGAAGCTTTGTTTTTCACATGCTGTTAAATTGAATCTTCAGTCATGCTATACTCAAAATTTAACTGACAGTTGCTATTCTCATGGTCTCTATTATATCTTTGTTGGTGTTGTATCAAGTACTGACACATTTTATTCCTGGATGTCAATTTTTTTACTTAACTACTTTCTGTAATAAATAACAACAGCCATACTAAATTATATTTGACTGAACTAACATGTCTTATGTAACTTTCTAGATTGAAGTATGTTATGAAGATTTTCTATACATTGTTGGTTATGAAACATCCACTAACAGTATATCAATAAGTTAGTGTAATTTCACCTGGCAATATAGCTAGAAGGTGTATTTGCCTGCCTTACAAATGATCCATGAAGATTCTTTCTCCACGGGAGCCAATAGCTATACATTATTTGTTGCTCACCCAGTACCTATATCATCAGGCATAGCTTAACCTAATATATCTCCCCACCAAGGAGTTCTACACTACCATCATCATCAGTGCCTCAGCGTACCTTGTCATTTTATCTATCGCCTTATCTACGCCACCCTATTTGCACACCAGGGGAAATAAAAGGCTTTACTGCTACAACCAAAGCAGTGAAAGGCAGCCCTGCAGATGTGTATTGTCATTAAAACTGGGTCTTTGCACAAATTTGCAGGTTCAATTATTTCCTACTATGAGTGGACACAAAACCCCCATTGACTGTGCGCCACTGAAAAAATTTTAGGAATGATAGCGGAGAGGCAATCAATTGTGTTCTAATCCCAGTCTGAATAAAGGGCACCTACACACATATTTGCTGCACTTAACATATAAATCTACCTGTTGTGTTTGGATTGTGTGCTGATTAATCTGTGCTTCTCTTTCATGCCCTTACAGGAGAGTGGCTGGAACAACAAACTTACCTCCTGACCCGGATTCACAAGATCTCAATTTTATATATCACCTTTCAAACTCTGAAAGGTCTCTGAACTCGACTCATACGTCTTCTCACCCCTGTCATGTTATAAATCTAAGGATAATAAGAAGTATTTGTCACAGATTTTATCTAAATTTACATAATTACAAAAAATTATTAACCAGCTGTCACCTCGACTAAATCAATCTTTTCAGTACTATGTCACTTGTTTCATAAGGCTTGGCCGTCAGTGAATCAAATGCATTGTCCTAGTGAAGTAAGTCATCACCGCTATGGCCATTAGTGTTTACATGGTGAAACAATTTATCATCCCACCCAAATTGTAAATAAATGTCTCATTTCCCTACCAAGATGGATACACTAGCTTTTGTATGTCTCATTTTTTCTACCTGTATTAATATACCTATCTTTACCAAAGAACCCCCCCCCCCCCCCCCCCAATACTATCCCAACAGTACTCAACACCTTTACTAAATACCAAGTTATCTGGGAAAGATATTCCTTACTTCAATTCTCCTAATTAATGGAGAGAGCCCCCCCCCCCCCCCCCCCAAGAAAAAAAGATAAAAGCAGTACCTTTCCATACCAAAATAAGCTGTCCCTTCAAGCTGTCCCTAGCTCCCAATGATGATGTGAGAAAAATAAATACCTTTTTTTTCTGCATGTGATTCATTCACACAAACTAACCAAACAAGTGACAGTCCATTTATAACACTACCAAACCATCAGCAGGCACAAACAAAGACATGAAGTTGTTTCCTTCAGGTGATGATACCGCAGGAGACCACCTCCAATATCCTGGTTCGGGGCCGAATCTTCCAGCTATCCTCTAGATTGCTTATATTTCTTCCTTATAACCCACGATCTCCAATTTCTATATGTCTTAATCCTCGTTGCACCCCTTCAACCTCCTGTCTGGTGTACCTCACATGTTTCCAAACTTAGTCACAGACTGTAATGAATGAAACTATGTAAAGAATGCCTACGGCACAAAATGTGGAACAAGGAGCTGACGGGTAGAAACTATAGTAAAAAACCAAACTTTCAACATTTCATGCAGAGCATTATTCTAAATATCTATATTGTTTGCCTTAAATTAAATTAAAACCATAGTAGCTGTGATAAATTCTGTGGTTGAAGGAAAGCACATTCATGCCATTCTTAGGTGTTCACAGAGAAGAATCTTTAGGCAAAACACGCTGATCCTGTTGATTTATCCTTACAGACTAAATTCTAAGGATTGAATATGAATCTACAAAAAAAAAAAAAAAAAAAAAAAAAAAAAAAAAAAAAACTACATGCTACAGCCACGTGTTCTGGATTTCCGTTCCACAGTGCAAAAATGCTAACAGATAACATAAGGTAAAACATGGTCAATCAGCCAAAACGTACATTTTCAATTTTTCATCTCAAATATTCAACCAAGCTGTGTATAATTTGATGTGTGCCAGACTGCAGTCATGTAGGCAGCATATTATCCTACTCCTAAATACGTTTCTACCCGTTTCTCAATTCTGTGACGAGACATCAAGGTAGAGTAAGTTCACACAACATTTCCCTACCCAGTTACCCTTGAACTATATCAATATCATATCATAAGCAAATACAAAATCCAAATATACAACTACCTGAAGATAAAAAGAAAAAAAAAACCTGAGGTCGGTAATAGCTGTTGCTATCCTAACGGAGCTTCTCTGCTCTTCTCCATTGAGACTGCACTCTGGTGACTCCCCATATACCAGCCGTCATGCTATGTGAACACAGACTAAGAAGAGACAGATTTGAGGTCAAAACCGAATCCTGGTCTCCCTATCACTTCATCTGTACAGAGAGTGAACAAGGTGTTTCGAAACATGGATAGTGTGACCAACTTCATTTTCAAAAATAACTGTAAGATAAAGAGGCAGCCTGCACTTACAGCTAGCAGTTTTGCCTTTTGCATTTCTAACATGTAGGCAGTAGGAGAAGTGTAGAAGGAAATGTACTGAACCCTATGCTGCATGAATAAAGTATCAATCAATACATAATTTTCAGCAATAACTCCTTTAAACAATGCATGGCTTAAAATTCGAAAGATGGTGAGTGCAATAAATGCATCAAAATCTTTTTTTTTTTTTTACAAAACAATGGCCTTGACCTTTGACCTGAATATCCATGGGGCATATTAGGCTAGTTATGACCAATGTCTGTACCGAGTATCAGGACCTCAGAACAAAAAGATAAAACTAATTCAAATTTGGTAACAGATAATCTAACCCACTGGATGATTTCATAATATCCCACCGTTCATCGTTTGCGGGGGTACGGTTTTTTCTCTCTGATATATCATTTCAAATTAAACTTAAACCTTATGTATATATCAGAGAATCATAATAAATTATCAGAGACAATTTTTCACGATGCTCAATAATAAATTCCATCTTCTCAAATAAAAGACAATATCCTTAGAGTGCAATTATAAGTAGAGACAGGAGTGTGAGTTATTGGTAGGTAATTATCTGGTCAATAACCCTGCTCAGGACACTTATGTTCTGAGTGCTATTTATTTTCCAACGCCCAGTTATGCTAACATGTTATCGAACAAACATTATGTTCTGGATACTCTATTCAAAGTGAAATAGATACGAGTTTGATTTATGAGACCCCACATAAATCATGTTTTGCACTAGAAATGATTATTGGCCAATGTGCAATTAAGGATTGTTTATGATGTGGAAATAACTATTGTTTCTTATGTACAAATAATTACTTTTGTGGCAGTGTAATATCATCTGCTTTGTTCACAAAACAAATTACAAGTAATTAGACCCAGATGAGAATCTGAAAACAACAGGGCTTATTAAAATTAAAAATGTTTCTGTTCTTACATCTATCTTTCATAATGTCATTCCAGATCCAAATATATGATACGTTATTACATCTTACCTAAAACTAACCTTTGTGACAAGCCTAAAATATTTAATTTTATTAATGACACAAATCTATTTCAACACAATGGCATGCTGTCTCACCTGTAGCACTCATCTCAAACATCACAATGTATTTTACTTTCATATTTTTCAGTTCACAAAAATATACATTTTGAAGAACCATCTAATTATCATAAATCACCCTTAAGAAAAAAAAATGATACAATTTCAAAAAAAGTCCAGACAAATATAGAAGAAAGGATTTCTTTTCCTCTGGAAAAGGGGGGGGAGAGAGAGAGAGAGAGAGGTACTGGTCCTCAAACTGTAGAACATTTCAACCCATCTGGGCTTACACACATAACACTGATTGCCATAAGGATTCTTTGAATATTAATTGGCTTAATTTAAACTTCAGAAACTGCTGTTTAGATGCATCCACATTTGTCACCCTGCCCGTGGCTAGTTGTACTGGAAACTTCCCTCAGGTATAATAATGAAAATTGCATACCTGGGGCTTGCAGAGGGTGCATCCTGAAAATAAAACTAAAACTGCCTTAGCTAATACTGAATGAACGTTGCCTTTGATTTTATATAGACTTGTATTGTCTATCACTATCACTAGTATATAACCTTTGACTACAAAAAGATGAACTGTTTGCATTTGTCCTTACCACTTACAATGGTATCATTTTGGTTAGAAAATCAACATGAGATATTTTTAAATAAGGAAATCAAATAAGAACTATGCATCATTTCATTTAGAACTAATAGTAAGGTAAATATACTTAAGTAAAAAAAATAACACTCAAGGTTCAGCTTGAGATGTTTACATATAGCATAAACCAAGACCCACATTCTGGCATGCTGAATATTTTGTTTATGTGTCATTCTCCACATATATCTATTCTATCTATCTTTAACCCAAGATTTCACACATTTGCACAAGCCCCTTTCCTGGTATTCTAGTCAACACAGAATACTTCTATTAAAATTCTTTAACCTTTCTTAAAAGAGTATAGCGACTCTGAATAAGGACAGAGAGCATGGTAAAGGCATGAGCCTCATACATACTGTGGCATACAGTATATATCATAATAAAGTTAGTTCTAGTGCCATTTAAAAAACCTATGGAGAGACAATAAAGAGACAAGACATAAGTGACAAAAGGGTCTACCATTTAATATCGACAGAATAAGCAACTGGTAACATGTTTGCTTAATTAAATGCATCAGTTGTCTCATATCATAAACATGAAGACAACAAACTTTTAGAAAGGAGACTTGATACGGCACAGGTTGAGGAGACTCATCAATATGCAATATTCAATGTATATCTGTCTTAATGGCAGTAACGAAATATGCATCACCGTTACATCAACCTAATATAAAATGCACAAATTACCAAGATATTTTGTAACTTCTATTTCTTTCGGGATTTCAACACACTTATACATGCAGCATGGATGGTAAACAATTTTCGGCTACCTCTTAGTATTGACTGTAAACTGGTTGCCCAGGCACTCCCTTCCACCATGCCTTCCCCCGGCTAAGACTCAAATGAGGACAAACAAATTAATAAGTAGCTGACAGTCAAATTCAAAGGATTTCCACAAGTTACACTATTTCTCCGAATTGCCAAATGTGATACCAAAACCATTTACCAAAAGCACAGTTATAACTTCGTAACTTGGACGATGTTACCTCAGCTTTTTGCGATACCTGGTGAAGCGCTTCTTTGTTTTCAGGTAAACGTTACTGAAATGAACAATCAGACCCGAGTTGTACCTTTCGTTTGTACAGAAACTGGGTCATAAAGCCGCTCATACAGGGGCTGCTAGCACAGATCACGCACCACATAGAAAGAAAAAACTTACACTTGTGAATAAAAAATCACCTAACCATTATATATCTTACTTCGAATTTTGTTCTTACCGGGCATGCTATGGTTAAAATCAGCACGAATACACTGGCACAGCAGCGGCCGCATCCCAACAGGACTCCATGTTGGATTATAATCTGTGATCACGTGCTCTCCAAGTTTCACGTTTATTGGCTACCAGTGGTTTAACCAAACAAGCGGTAAAACATCAAAGAAAAGATAACAAAAGGCAGTAATATAGCTGGAAATTAGCATAGTATGTGGAATGTAATATTTATAAAAGAATAAAAAATCTCATTTTGGTAAAAAACCGCCGTAGACCTTGTTGAGATTTACACAACTGGTATATAATATGTGTTTATTAGAAATTCACCCATTCATTGATAACGTCAAATAAAAGTAGCAGTAGGTTTCATGTTATAGTTCAGTTGACTGCCACTTTTTGTACGGTATTTTGTCAAAGATTATAGTTACATTTAATAATTCTTTATTCTTCTTTGTTGGGATCTACAGTGTAATGGAACCAATTAAACATCAAAGACTTTTGATAAAATAGTTAAATTAAAGCTTCAAATATGCATTACCAACTTAAGACGAATAAAACGTTTTATTCATCCAAGCTCAGTGGCGCAGTTAGAGGAGGGATCTGGGGGTCCTGCACCCCCCCCCCCCCTTCAATTTCTGAAAAAAATCACACTAATGTTCCCCTCTTGAAATTAGAATTTTGAATAGTTGAATCATAGTTCTAAACCGTACCAAATGGCACCGTTGGCCCTCTTAAATACCAAAAATTTTCGGGGCCCCGAACCCCACGCCAGGGGGAGGGGGGGGGGGGTAATCGTCTTTGCATTCGCGGACCCCCTTCAAATAATCTTGCCCCTGCTAGCTACCAGCTATATTTTCTACTAACACTTAATCAAAAAGGCGGATGAAGAGGCGTGGGGTGGAGCTGCATTTTCTTTCTTATTTCTAAAAATTAACTCTCATATATTTGAGCATTGAAATCTTTTGTGATGTTTTCCTACAATACTTGCTTCGCTTTAAAACAATTTGATTTAACTTTATTTCATGTCTGAATTCTAAATCGTGGACACAAACACACATGCATAAGCACACACATTCATTCGTATCGCCCGCGTGCCCTCTCGGCATTCTGTCAGTCAGTTCAAATTCACCACAAGGTGTCAGCACTATATTGATAACAAGGTGAATGTCGCATGCTGTAAACAACCTGGCGATGCGTTAAATTTCTCTCGCGAAAAAAAAGCCCATTTTCATTTCTTTTAGAAACACATCCAGGAAGATTGATAAATATATCCTCTCCAAAGCATGTCGGCTACACAGAAGAACAATTTTAAGGAGAGGAGAGACTTAGGTACGTGTCAAACGTAGATAACATAGGAAGATGCCAGGTGGAATGGCTGACGAGGAAGTGGTTTTTACACTGTAAAAAATAAACCAGATTATATTTAAAGGATTGTTCATGATATTTATTTCGCTAAATGATTTGATAATGTACATGGGGGTTTAGCCTGTGTGTCAGTTGTTGTTTTTAGCTGTATATAGCCAAGTTTTAAGTCGGACATGAGCATGTACCAGTACGCTGTACGATACTCAGTATACATGTAACTAAAATAAAAATGTTATGATGAAATAAATAATTTCTTGTGGAGCATTTCCTGATATCTTATTTCTCAAAACCCAAAGGCTGTTATTGACACATGTGGCAAATGTGAATCATATATTTTATTAAATGAAGCCTTCTTTTTATTCAGATGTCAGAAAAAGAGATGTGGAAGAGGTGAAGGAAAAGTATCCTGACAAAATCCCAGTATGTATACTTATAACAGGATTTCTTCTTTAGTTTGGTTCAGTCATATGCTAATTCACTGAATGAAACAATTAGTTCTGTCCTAACAGTAATTGAGAGTGACAGACTGTTGTGTTCACCTTTTTTAATTTGTTTATTTTTTTCACAATATCTTCAAAAATACATTTCACTTTTTATGTTTGTATAGTTATTATAGTTTCAACATCACAGGCATATCCTAATTAAGTGTTATCGATAAGTATTTTGCAATTATGGCAATGCTAAATAGCTTCAAGCAACCAAAAGTTACTAGTAGTTATCTTTTCCTCCTCAGCAAACACATTAATATTGGATGATTAATTCACACAGTATGTCCCCTTCCTATACCAGACAAAATAGAATTGGGAAAATTTTAATTTATTTGTACAGTTTTCTACTTATTATCTTTAGGTAATCATTGAAAAGTATGCGGGCGAGAAAAACCTTCCAAATTTGGACAAGTGCAAGTTCTTAGTGCCTGACAATGTCAATATGAGTGAATTGGTGAAGATAATCAGGTATATGTTTGTTATAGGAATTTTTAATGTCAAAACTATAAGAAAAATTGTTAAATGTTTTAAAAATCAAAATAGACAATGTTTGAAATTTAAACCAATTAGTTGATTTAAACATAAAAAGTAGTTAAATTAAAAAATTTAAAGATGTTTTTTCTTTTAATGGTTACCGATTGTTTCTTCCCAATAATTAGGAGGAGGCTCCAGCTTCATCCAAACCAAGCATTCTTCCTACTGGTGAACAATAAGAGTATGGTGAGCAACACAACCCCCATCTCTGAGGTGTACAATACACACAAGGATGAGGATGGATTTCTTTATGTGACATATGCTTCACAAGAGACATTTGGTTAAAGACTGAGGTTTTATAAACTATTTCATTGTTTTTATAATAATAAGTCAAAATGGTAAAAAAAAGAGTATAAGATAGAGTACAAATACCATGTGTTGAATAAAATTACTATGGAACTGTTTAGTACTCTGGCATTATTGCTGTACATTTTATGAATATTTACTCTTTTACCAACAGCCATATGTGTTGTACGAGTATTCTTAGCTGCTGATATTGGGTAGACCAACAGATTATTGAAGATCTGGTGAATGTGAAAATAGATATTAGTTATCACACTTGTATTATTATTAACATAAATAAGTAAACACTTTAATTTTTTTTTACTATTTTTATTATAATTTTTTATTTGCAAGGGGGGCTTTTACAGTTTGTGAGAGGGTTGAAGATGATGTCATTTACTGTTGACATTTTGAGAGCATTATGCAGCATATATTTTGCTGTTTATAATCCAAATCTCAGCTAGCAGTAGAAGCAGGGCCATAACCACTGATTTCAAAGGGGAGAGTTCTTTTTCTGAAAAAGTGGACATTTTACCATGAAACCTTTATGTACCTAGATCAGTTTTTGCCCAGAGGAGACCTTTTCCTGGCGAAAAAAGGGGTTTATTCAAGACCCCCCTCTCCTTCCCCGGTGCCTGAGTAGATAACTTGTACATATTAATGTATATAAATAAATTGTTGAGAATTCATGTAATTTATTAGGGTATTAAATGGAATGTTAAGTATACATTGTAATGTGGTATTCTGAGGCATAAAACAATAAACAGCTGTATTACCTAACAACATTATTTTGCATTTTGTTTACTTTCCTGGGAACTTAAAATCAATACTGTGTCGTAGTTGTCCTAGCAACAAATGAAGAAAGTATTGGTAAATGAAACAGTGACAGTCACATTTTTTTATCAATCAGTAATCACTGAAGTTATTTGCGGTGATATACAGTCTAATTATGCCACTGGTTCATTTATTGTCAAGTAAATGGCATAGAAAGGGACACCAATTATCCTTCACCTACGTGGTTCTTATCAGTGCTCTTCAGACATCTTGCTTCATAGACAAAGTAACTGGCAAGCCACATTTTGCTAGCATTGCTCTTTGCACAAAATTGAAAAGGAAAATATCACTAAATACAAATATTTAACTTGATGTTATTTTTTTTTTCATTTACTCAGACTTTCATCTTATAATTTTGTAAACAAAGTAGAAAATCAAAATTTAGATTCTCTTCTTTTCATGATCAGTTAGCACATTGTCACAGCTGATTTACTATATAAATCTCATTCAACTATTAAAATCATACATTTGAGCATACATTTAATGTGATATTTATTGGAATGTAAATTTAACTTGAGAAACTTAAAGGCTTAGTGGAAGAATGTTCCCATAAAGGGATTCTGATCAATATTTATTCCATAATATCCAATGTTCATTTCACCTTGATCATTCATACAAAACAGTGTTTAAACATATTTTCCTCATCTTTTCAAAAAGATACATTTATGGTCATGGCAATAATTTATTGACCCATTTATGATTCTTTGCCATAGTCAGTTTACATGGATGATTTCAAAGATTTTACAAATAAAATTGACAAAATGATATATATATATATATATATATATATATATATATATATATATATATATATATATATATCAGAACATGTTCAATACAGATAGGAATTCCCCCTCTATTCCAGGCTTGTACAAAATACAACTCCTGTATACAAATATGTAGAAACAATTAATAATAAAATTACTAAATATTTCTGCATGTGCACTTGAAAGAAATTTCAAATCTTGTATGCTTTTCTGCAGGATTGGTAAAATTTCTACTGGTATACAAATGTTAGCAGGAGTAATCACATGGTACAATATCAATTCAGCTGTAAAACTCTGTACAATATCAATTCAGCTGCAAAACTTGGTTCTAACAATGGTCTTGTATGTGACACAATGTTGTCTTTGCCAGTTGCAATCACATCAGATAAATTCAGTTAATCAAAGTCTTTTTTTTCCATTTAGTTTCTTGTAACTTGGAAGGGCACCCCACATTTGATCTCTCTGTTTCTTCCCTTCTGCAGTGTCAGAATAATCCAAAGTATCAGCGTTCCACATTCCAACCCCTCTAAGACCAAGGCTCTGGGCATACTTGTACTTGTATGTCAAGCTTTCAGGGTCATCATACCAGAATTGGGACCATTTTTTGGTAGCAGGATCCTTAAACAAGGATGTAAAATGCAAAGTAATTAAGTGGTGGACAAAACTGAAATGTTTCAAAAATTTAAGTTAAATACTTTTCTTACATCATTCTACATAGGTTTTATTTAGTAGCATTTATATTATGAAATGACTGAATGATCTGATGATTAAACTATTCATGATGTGCATGTACCCATATACATGTACAACACTAGACTTTTGTCCTTATTTTTTGGAATGAAAGCCATTTTTTTTCTTAGATCTTACAGAATCTCAGTTTTTATGACAGTTTCCTTTCATCAGATCAAGAAGTCTCCTCAAACATGCAGGGATCTTGATCAATTTGGTAACTGTATGTATAATAATTACTTATAATTATCTCTGTTCATAAAAGGGAAAAAACCTTGTAATACCAATCTAGCTCACTTTTATAAGGTTCTTTTGCTTATATGATTGTTCATTGTACCTGATAATCGAAAAATGGAGACTTTGCGATGTCATCCCACTGTCTTCCTGATTTTGAAGCTGGAAGATAATTTTCTATGATCTCCTTGTAATTAATCTGAGACCCAGCTGCATCACTGCAGTTCACCCCTCGAAAAGGCACATGTTTGATATAACAGGTGGTACGATTACTCTGAAAATAATAAGAACAATATATATTTTAATGGACATAATGGACTACAATGATAGGAAAAAGGGTTGTAAGAGTTCACCTGAAGCATTTTTATTTATTTATTTAATATGTGTATTACTTAATCTGGCAAAAAATTTGTATTTTACCATAAATAGTATTTTAAGCAAACTAAATTCCTAACATCTGTTTTCAGTGCATTGCTTGCTTTTTATGTACATGTACTAAGAAAAGTGAAAATCATCACTATGAAAGATTATGCCTGAATTATTAGTGTACTATGACAGTTTTATATAACATTATTCATTTCTTTCTTTAGTATTTGCTTTTTTATTTTTGCAGAACTTTTAACGTAACAATTATATGCAGAGGGCCTAAGGTCACTAATATATAACAAGAATATGTGCACACCCTAATTACCTTTTGTGACCTTTTGACACAAGGGTACTTATAACCATACCATGGTACCCCTAATACTAGTTTACTTGGGTCAATACCCAAGTCTAAGAACCTTTTTAATCCTGAAAATGTATATAAAATCCATATAAAGATATTGTTTAATACTCAAGTCTTTTGAAAGTTGTTCTGATGTTGTTGGATTACAGTAAATTTGTTGACAGCTAGCGTAAGAACATCGTCAATGTCTTAAATTTTATTAACAATGTCTGAATTGACACATGGCATGCAAGCATATTACCACTGCAAACCTACGAAAACAATATTGTTTTAGGATTAAGAATACACAACATCAATTACCGCTACTTGTCTTTTGTAAACCTGAATTTGGTCCAGCCACACAATCAGGTCCAAAAATTTGACTTTGTTCATCATATGCCATGACAAAGAGGAAGTCAGTGAGATTGGCCATAGGAACTGTGTCATAACATCTTCCATCAATGCAGTCAGGGGACCATGCTATGTCAAAAGTGACCTAAAGAAAGAAGAACAATAAAATTAATCCTCTGAGACATCTCTGGTGATTTAAAGAAAAAGACCAACAACTTATTGGACTCAAGGTGCCAACACATGCAGGTAAACATTATTTAAGAATTTTTTATGCAAGGAGTCATCCTAAAGCCAAACAATTTTTAAAGAGTTCTCAAAATCTTTGAAAGGCACCCTAGAACTGATATATTTTCCATATATATACAAACTTCAAAAGGTTAAAACATCTGAAAATTTAGATAGACACTATTAATATCTTCAAGACACATACACACACAGACACACACACACACACACACGTACAAAAAGTGTATTTAAAGGGAACAAGCAAAGATTTTGAACATGTTCTAAGAGCATAAATCCCTTATTGTTGAACTTACCTAAACTTTTAAAACATAAATTGACAGATAGATGCCTTTAATCAATTCCAGAAACTTAAGTAACCATATTTACCGTGTCCTATTCAACCTCGGTAGTCAGATGTTTTGATTTTTCCAAAATTGTTACATAGTCATGGTATCAGGAAAGGAAGATGTAAGGATGGTAAGTCGGGAGAAAATGCCCTTTACCCCAGGAAAATTCAATAATTATGAGTTTTGGTGGCAAAATCCTGGCTCTTTTCCTTTTAATGTTAGTTTATCATCTTAAGCAATTCAAAACAGGGTAAAAAGGCAAAAGTCCATTTAAACCACCAGCACTGTGCTCTTGCAATAATAAACTAAAACAAATCACCTGATAGCTACTATTGGCTTCTTTGAATAAAACATAGCTGAGTCCAACTACAATCCTCAGACCAAACCGCACTGTTGTATTGTCTTTGGGGATAGGATCCTCAAAATCTATGTTTATGCCATCCAAAAAGTGGTCATGTACATACTCCCATTCCTGAGACACCCATTTGGAAATATCATGCTCTTCAGTTAAATTTTGGAGTGGAAAATTTGCTAATAAGAAAACAAATGAAAACCATAAAATTATAAGGTACACATAACCACTATGGTTCAATTCTATGCATGCAAAGATCAGAGCAAGAACACTCAAGATCAAAATCTGACATTAATGACAAAAACATTGAAATCGACAAGTCTTTTAGAAAAAAAACAAGGTAACATTCACACATTTCTCAACACCTAAGCCAATGTACTAGTACACTCCCGTGTATCTACATGTAGTCTAATAAACTTTCAAAATATGGTTGTTACTCACAGATTTTCACTGCTCTTGCATTATTCTTATGTGCATGGCACATCAGCTGTGCATCATAAAAACCAACCATGACGACAGTTGTTATTTTGCTCCAGTCATAAAGCTTCCAGTTATGTGATGACAAGGCAAAGATAAATACCTGAAACAATAGAAGGACAATGGTAAGGCATATGGGCTCCAACGTTTGATTTGATGAGGTACCTCAACTATAAGGACTGAATTGTTGTTTATACCAACATGCGATTCAATTAATCAGGTAAGTAAATCAATTTGCCATTGTTATTTTAAGAAAACAGTTCAATTGGCTCCACAGTGTATTTATTGTAAAGTGAAAAGAACTTCATAAAGTAATCGGTTATTCGTAGACATCAAAAGAGTGTTGATCAGGCAGTTATCTTACATACAGTGAGAAAAAATATGGTTCTGTACCTCTTTTCTGTTTGGATCAGGTCCAATTGGAGCCTGACATAAAGATTCGTCTGCACAAGGACATTTCGGTGGTTGTTTCACGGAACCAACGTTTTGTGACAATATTAATGAGCTACATACGACCAGCGTTGCCCAAAACTTAGCAAAACACATCTCCATCGCTTGCACCTGAAGTTCGATTCTCAAATATGCTGTAAATCTCGAAAATCAGCATTAATATCGATAAAATAAATACACTGGCCTCAACAGGGTGCAGACATTTTGGACAGATTTGATCATGTGACCACACGGGAAGTGGTGAGATATCTTCTGTGTTAAGACTTAAGTGCATAATCTTTATGGTGCAATTGATTGAAAATAAGTCAAAACAGTCGAGGAATAAAACACTGCAAGTAACTTTTCTCTTTTGTGTAAGAAAAAAACAAGAATAAAATAGTAATCAGTTCGAGATTTGACGATGTTTCACGAGATGTAAAAAATCCGGAAATCGATCCTCTGAAAATGGCGATGAGCAAAAGCTTTCGAGTTTATCATAAGTTGGAACCACCCTACAGCGTTCTGTTAGAGTGTAGGAACAAAGAAGATACTCTGATGTTTGAGTCAAATGCAGTGGCAGTCTTAAGTAAGTTACTGGGTCCTTTAGAACGTAGGGTTTTCATTTGACTTTAGTCAAGCATCAAATTTCCTTAACTAGGTTTGCTGCTTTGCCTTTACTTTCCAGTACTTAGGGCTTCAGGCACCAGTGCTTCCACTCTACATAAATCCATGGCTTATATCCACTCCAATTGGTATTTCTCTCTCGGGGGAGGGGGGGGAGGTCTGGATTAATCCTTAGTGTAGTGCACATGGTTTTAGCCAAGATTTTGAAACTGTCTGGCTAAATTTACTTCAGCAATAAAAAAAGTGTGTGTGTGTATAATATGTGTGTGTGAGCGCACGCGCATACTAGTCTTTTGATAACATGCACACTCATCTATAGTATGAAATAGTGAGGCTCCAAAAATACACATCACATTTTAGTACAGTACAGGGGAACATACATGCCCAAGATGCAATTGCCAAACAGGAGTAAGATCAATAGTGTTTACAAATTTTCATTTCTGCTCTAACAGACTATCCAAATTACTGCTGGGTGGCTCACTGGCTAAACCCTTGGTAGTATAACAAGTTGATAATATAATAAGTTTATAATAGACAATTCTGATTCGTGTTGACTCAATGATGAAATTCATCACTGAGTTGACAGGAATTATTTGACGGAGATGAAGCTAAAAATTTGACTAGGCTATGTTGCATGGATTTCACTTGCAAATATGTTTCAATCATGCATGTTTTACATAATGACAGGATAAAAATAGTTTTTGTATTGTACTTGAAGTTCAACAAGAAACCCTGAAGGCAGAAAGAGCTGTATACAAGTAAATGCATATAATAAATGTCATAGTTATAAGCAGTACCTGTAGCAGAGCCCTAAAATTTAGCATTACAAGTTTCCCGTGAAGTCTTGTTTTCCTTGTAATATTTTAATATTATCCAATAAATGTCTAATGAGATGAAAAATTGTGTGAATCAAATAAAGGTCTGTCCTTGCTAAATTTAACATCATTTAAGCATTTTGTAATAGAAACAACAAGAATTTTAAAAAATGTCTTTCTAAAAATGTATCCTGATACTATTTTCCTTTCAACTTTGATATGCACATATCATACTGCTTTCCTTACTTTTTCTTGCAACCTTGTTTGAAATTTTTGATAAACTGACTCTGCTTATCATATAGGTCTTCTATGATAAATTAAGGAAGTAATTTTTCATCCTGAATTTGGTACAGTTAAAAAAACACGAGTTAATGTTTTGAATGTAAATAGCACAAGTGGCTATTTGACTAAAACATGACTGAATTCAACAGATGGTCATAAGTACATACCAGAGATAGTATTTTATTCTTAAAAATGCATTTGGGGTCAAATTTTTGTGGAAGGACCCGACCAAAAACCACCATGTAGTTTCAAGGAGATAACTTGGAGAAATACCAAAGGATAGTGTTTCATATTAACCCATAAATGAAATTTGAATGGATATTTTCTGCTTACTTTTAATCAAAGCAATATTGCAATTGCACTGATCTTAGTTGAAGAAATGGGTGTAGGATTGACATAATTGGACTCATGGGAGTATTAGCTCTGATTTAACTTAGCGATTGCTTGATTTATTCTTGTTATATTGCCTATAATGAGAACTTATTGAATGGTCTGTGATAAATATTAATTCATTGAATATGTTCTGTTCATTATTCTGTAGGTGATGTAGAGACAGAGACAATAAAAAAGCAATATACAAAGATTGTGGATGCCTATGGTTGTCTAGGTGTACTTACTCTGAGTATAGGTAAGTGTGTCTTTCAGAGTTTGTGCTCTCATTTTCATTTATTAATTATATAAGCCATACAGTATATTACACATACATACATACACATATTGAATGCTGTTTACTTGTGAAATTTGTTTACAGCAAGATGGGTGTAAAAATAGCTGTAATGAAAAGTTCAATTCCTATGAGGCACGAAGGTGATATTTAAATATTCACTTAAAAATATAGATTTCATCACATGTAATTGAAAGAACCTTTAGATTCAGCATGATTTGTTTAACTAATTTTTTATCTTTTTTTCTTCTTCATAATAGAATAGTCTTATAGGTAATAAAAATGGATCAAGACAGGCATGTACTAATGCTGCATTTTCTTCAGTATTGATTTAACAGTAACATCCAGACAGTAATATGCCTTACGAATGCATACAGTTCTTTCAAATTGAAATTGATGATTTTCTCTGCTGGGCTTATATTGACCAGAGTTGTTGCCCTTGTCTGCCTCCATCTGCATAAGCGTTTTTCTCGAAATCAATAATTCTTCTCAGAAAGTCATCACCTACTGAATTTTACCCTTGAAAAAAAGGGCACATAATCTGTATGACTGGGCTTGAAGTACTGTCTGATCAGATAATTTTATTATGGGGATATATCTATATATCTGTGATTGAAAACACTTCAAACATCATTTGAAATAGATTTAAATTCCACAGTATGTAGAATATTTTATCTAGTTTGCTAATGTAATGTGGGGAAGAATAATTTGATTACAAGTGCAAGGAAGCAGATTTTTAGTGATAATTTAATAGTAGGAAGGTTTGTTTCCTGAGATAACCATGAAATGATTTAATAATGGGACAAACTTCAAACTGTAGGATAACCTAGTTTTTACTACTGAATCAATAAAGATTGCAAAAGAATTTCAATTTACATTGTAATATTATTGACAATCATCATTTTGGTATTTTTTCTTGATAGGCTCATGATTTACTTTATTTGCTGTCATTCATTTCAGTCCAGGATGGAGCTCTGGTAAATGTGCTGTACCTAGTTCTTGTAACAGGCTGTATATCAGTGGGGAAGATTCTGGACTCTGAGATTTTTAAGATAACTGCAGTTACTTTCATATCTCTGCGTAACCATCCCGATGACGAGGCCAGGGTGTCTGAAGTCAAGAAAATACTCAGTGCAGGAACCTTCTATTTCTCCTGGACATCTACCAATGGAGCCCCCTTTGACCTCAGCTTATGTGCTCAGAAAAAACACCAGGATCATGATACGGATAACAGATTCTTTTGGTAAAGTGGAATATGTTTACACTTTTTTTAAGTACCAAGTTTTAGGCGTAGTCAGCTGTTGGGAAGTCACTGTAAGGAAGGGAGTGTGGTTAGCAAAAAAAAAAAAAGTAATATCATCAATTTAATGCATATTCTATACTTATTTTACAGGAACAGATCTCTTCACTTCCACTTACAACGATTTAACATAGATTGTGATGAGTGGTTGTTGAAAGCCATGTGTGGCGGTGTAGAAATCAGGACAATCTATGCAGCACACAAGCAAGGAAAGGCCTGTCTCATCTCTAGGCTAAGCTGTGAAAGAGCCGGAACTCGCTTCAATGTTAGAGGAGTTAATGATGATGGTCATGTAGCTAACTTTGTGGAGATTGAACAGGTAAGTGGTAGTCCATTGTTTGATGACATATAGTTAATGATTATAAAGTGTGGGGATGCATTGGATACAATTGTCTTGTCAGTGTAGGAACATCAGTAACATTTGTGATCTTTATTGAAATAAAGTCATGTTGTGATTTATGTGGATATGTTAAGATCTTTATTTTTTAACCCTATATACTTAATAAAATAAAAAGGGATGCTTTGTATTACCACTGCACATATGTTATTTGCAACATATTTCTTGCAGTACTGCATTTTCTTTGGTATATCCATTTATCCATTTTATATTTCAGGTAATTTTTATGGATGAGCAAGTGAGCTCCTACGTACAGACAAGGGGTTCAGTGCCCCTATTCTGGGAGCAACCAGGTTTTCAGGTAAATGTCTACTCATGCCCTCTTCTTTTCTAAATCATAATTTAGAATAAAAGTAATGGAAAATATTGGTAAAATTATGCAAATATTACACATGTGACTTGCTTTTATTCTTTTAGTCATATTATTATTACTTGCTTTTATGCTTTTAGTCATATTTATTATTATTATTATTATTATTATTATTATTATTATTATTATTATTATTATTATCATTATTATTATTATTATTATTATTATTATTATTATTATTATTATTGAGGGAAAATTGGCAATTTCTAAGACAAAATATAAGAGTAGCTTATGTTATAATCAGGATAATGACAATGAGAGATGTTATTTGTATTCTTTCTGTAGGTTGGCTCTCATAAGGTAAGGATGTCCAGAGGTTATGAAGCTTCTGCTCCAGCATTTGAAAGACATTTTAAAACTTTGAAGGACCGTTATGGTGACCAGGTCATTATCAACCTGCTGGGGAGAAAGGAAGGAGAGCATACACTCAGCCAGGCTTTTATGGTGAGAGCATTTCAGTTATTGGGCAAATCTTGTTTGTTGCATTAAAAATAGAGATGTAGGAGTCAGTATGTGAATTTAACAGTAACCTATATTCGAAATAGAGATGGACCATGATATATAAGAACATTTACCTTCAAATCTGTTGAATGTCTTTGTTGGCAGAAATATATCTCTTGTTGGATTAATCTTTAATAATTATATTTTTAAAAATTCAACTTTACTCTTTTAGAACCATCACAAAGCTTCCAGCTACAGCCAGGATATTCCCTATATATATTTTGACTTCCACATGGAATGCAGAGGGGGAAACACCAAAAACTTAGAGAAACTAAAGTCCAAATGTCAAAAGCAGCTTGATGAATTTGGGTTCTTCTATGCTGAAGGAAGTGATGTGCAGAGGTACATTTTGTTGTTCTTTATTTATTTATTTAAAATCATTTTATTTTGTTTTTTAATTAATTAATAAGTTCATTTAGTGTTTGTGTGTATCTGGGTATTGTTTTTTTGATGTAAATGAACAGTTATTTTATCACTGTTATATGATTGTGAGAATTCAAATTTTGTAATCCTTTTGATCTGTACCATCTTATCTCAATTTGAGTTGCTTACGTATTTAAAAACAAATTATTTGATTTCTCTGATTACTGTTTCCTTTTGATATTATATTCCAGAGAGCAAAGTGGAGCCCTGAGAACAAACTGCCTGGATTGTTTGGATAGAACTAATTCCGTGCAGACATACTTTGGGTTAGAGGTAAGATTACTGGAAACCCTGAACAACTTAAAACAAATCAGGTCCCATTGCATTGTATGTTAAAATTATTTAGCTAGAAAATTAGAGAATCCATACACCAAACTTTATAGGGGTGAAAAAGGAGGGAAAACATACATTCCTAATTGTTTTATATCAGTTAATTGGAATTCTTTATTCATGTAAACATATTTGTGTTTTTATATTTGATAAGTGATATGTTGCAAACATCTTTTCCATCTAGATCTTGTCCAGGCAGCTTCAAGCAATGGGACTGGACAGTAAGCCACAGATGGTGACCAGGTTCCAGGAGGTTTATAAACAGATCTGGTCACTGAATGGAGACCATGTCAGCAGGATATATGCAGGCACTGGAGCATTGAGTGGAGGGAAAACTAAAGTAATGCCTGATTTGTTTATAAACATACCTTGTTACTGAATGTAAAGGTGCAACACACACTCATGCATGCACACTCACACGCATGCACACACACACACAGCATGTTTCTTGTTGTATTGAGCCTTAATTTATATTCTTGAGATTAAATGAACACACAAAGCAAACTGATTTAGTCATATTATTATTATTATTATTATTATTATTATTATTATTATTATTGTTATTGTTATTGTCATTTAGTACAAAGATGCTGCCAGGTCAGCCACCCGTGCCATACAGAATAACTTCCTAGACAGTAGCAAGCAGGAAGCTATAGACATGTTGCTCCTAGGCAGCACTATGAGGAGTGAGCTGGCAGACAAAGCCAGGGCATTTCTGGCCACAAATGACATGCACTGTAAGTAGAGCACATCTGTTCACATAGCTAAGTGGTTTGCTGTAAATAAAGGGTCATTTTGGTGCATCTTTGTTAAAAGCATTGTGTGATGTGTGATAATGCACATCTGGCTCTTTGTAAGATATGGATCATTTTCCTGGAAAATCTGGGTAATTTACACAAACAGAAATTTTGACCCACAGCAATGACAAATGTGTCCAAATATTTAAATTTTAGTATTTTAAATTAATTTCAATTTATTTGGTTATGGTAGACTTAGCCAATGCTCATCAGTGAGCCAAATTATTGAACTGGAAGTGAGGAGCTTGTCATAGTATCCTGTTTTCATGCTACAGATAAACTGATGTTTATATTGCATTATGAAAAATATATGAGTAACTAATAGAGACAAAATTTGTGTAAATCTTTGTTATTCTTTTTGCTAGTATCTCATACTATGCTAAAGGAAATGGTGGTGCGTCATGAAGAGTACACCAAGCCTTCCAGTCTACGTATCAGTGTGGGAACCTGGAATGTCAATGGACAGCCTCGCTTTAGGAGTATCGCCCACAAAAATGAGTCCCTAGAAGACTGGTTATTGGATGCACCTAAGATCACAAAGTCTAACAGGCCTGGTGTGTTGTGTCATTTGTTAAACACTGGAAATCTTAAATTATTGCTGTGTCCTCTTATGTTTATATACCCCTTTGAAGGTGACTCGTCATATTTTTGAAACTTTCTCAAAACTAATTTATTTCTGTGCATACATTTACATTATTTACAGTAGATATGAAATAATGTTCCAACTGGAAAGTTATAAATTTAAACTGTTGTATTTAGTATTTCAAATAACAAATCCATTAATCAATCTTTTATTCATATTCCAGATCTTATAGACGAATCTGTTGATTATGATTACCCTGTAGATATATTTGCCATAGGCTTTGAAGAAATTGTGGATTTGAATGCCAGTAATATCATGAGTGCAAGGTAAGTGCTGATCTCTACAAAACATGTATGCCTTTCATGAAGAATAAAATTCATTATATTATTTTCTTCCATTCCATTATCTAAGTCTTTTATTTATTTTAATTACAATGTTTTGATTCTTATTACAAACAAATAGCAAAATCAAATATTTAAAAGATTTAGTCCATGAGCCACTGTAGATCACCCCTTTTGCTATTTTCAGTCATTATGTTTTACTGATAGCTTAGATTCTAAGCTTTTATTTAATTTTTATTATAAGAAAGAAAATCTAAGATAAGAAGATAAGTGACTCTTCATCTGATTGACGTTGTTTTAAATTCTAAACAGTTTGTGATAGAATTTGACCAGGTGTGCATACATCATGGTATCAGGCATATTAACTGTTCTGCTGCTGTCTTCAGCACAAGTAATCAGAGGGAATGGAGTGCAGAAATTCAGAAGACAATCTCTAGAGACCACAAGTATGTGCTCCTCACCTCAGCACAGCTGGTGGGCGTCTGTCTCTTCATCTTCATCAGACCTCAGCATGCTCCTTATATTAGGTAAGATGGCAGGGATGTATGATTGTTTTGGTTAAGTAATTTTGGTCTCAATTTTGGATTGCAGGTCATAGTATTAAGTGATTTGTTGATCTAAATTCTAGATTTTAATTCTTTGTTTCACTTGAATTTGGACGAGTTTGGAAAATCTTTAAAGCATTATTTTTCAATATGGGATTAAAACAATTGATTTCACATAAATAGTATTCATGAGTAGACACTGTAAGTTGGTGCAGGTATGTAATATGACACACAAGTATCTGAATATCAATATACTTGGTACCCTGTAGGGATGTAGCAGTAGACACTATTAAGACTGGCCTGGGTGGGGCTGCAGGGAACAAAGGGGCCATAGCCATCCGATTCCTCTACCATTCCACTTCCTTGTGCTTCGTGTGTGCTCACTTTGCTGCTGGCCAGAGCCAGGTACAGGACAGGAACAACCATTACTTTGACATTATCAGGAAGGTGGTCTTTCCTATGGTAGGTTTTTTTTTTTTTTTTCTTAAAAATTTAGCCTGAAGTGCGAACAAGGATACAAGGATGCCACAACTCTCTCACAGGCGCACATTCACACCTATTGTACACAATCCTGTGATTTTCTTTCATCAGCCTGTTTGAGTGAATCCAAAAAAAAAAGTTTGAAATGAATGTATATGCTGACAACATTTGAAACAAAGTTATTTAGAACGTCTTCATTACTTTTAAATACTTGATAGTGATCTTAAGTGTGTTTTACAGTGTCATGGCATATATTTGTCATGTAAAATTATGTTATTCATAAATTTAACTTTTTTTAATGTTTAGGAGGTGTGCAGGGTAGGTATAAGACTATATGTTGAAAATAGGCTAACAGAAGTTTTCAGTGAATAGTGAAACCAAAATGTGTATCATTTCAGTTAACCTACAAGTAATGCATGTTAAAAAGTGTTGTATTTATTTACCCTTTTAGTTTTTCACGTTTTATGTGTATTATAAATTTGTGTTTCTGTCACATCCTAAATGGTTTAATCATCTTCTTTTGGTTCATTTTAATGGCTCAATAGTGATGGAATAATGACTTGTAGAACTACTGTCTCTGGCTTGTCTGGGGTGCACTCGAATCCAAATATAATGAGCATCTTGTAAAGTTAGTTTTTTTTTATTCTGACACAAAATGGTTTCTCTGAAATTTTGTTTGCTTGATCACAAACTGATAGAAATCAATACTGAAATGCAGGTTTATGATTTTGAAGACAATGTAGATGAGGTGAATGGCAGTTGATTGGATTATGTTTATTTTCACTTGCTACACTGATATCAGCACATGAAAATTTCACAACACTACGGATTACATTTATTGATTACTTACAGCATACCACTGTTTTAAGATTAGCAAAATGCTTTATCTTTTACAAGGGCAGAATGATTTACTAATGATTGGTAAACTGTAGCTTTACTAAATGTTAAATTGAATGATAATCATGGCACTATTTCCTTGTGAATTTTGTGAATTTTAGGCCAGAACTTTAGATTCCCATGATTATGTCTTCTGGTGTGGAGATTTCAACTACAGAATTGAACTGCCACGAGAAGAAGTTCTTAGCCTAGTGAATGACGAGAACTGGGGAGCACTGCAAGCATGTGATCAGTTGATAGTGCAAAGAGAATTAGGAAACGTAAGATACAGAAAATCACCTCAGTTTGAGATAATTTTAAGCCTATGCAAAAATGTAGTTTTAATTCAGTCTTATATGAAAACATTTAAATTGATGGTTTTATAAAGTTTGATTCAATGTTCTTTGTTAAAAGTTGGAAAAGAAAAAATTGATTAAACGTTGCAGGTATTTAAAGGGTATAATGAGGGCAAGCCAAACTTTGCCCCTACCTACAAGTATGACTTGTACTGTGATGACTACGACACCAGTGAAAAGTGTAGAGTGCCTGCTTGGACAGACAGGATACTGTGGAAGAAGAGAAAGTGGCAGAAAGGTGATGTACCCCCCCCCCCCCCCCCACTCCCCTCCAAAATACTACTTATTACACAATTTATATTTGGTGCTAGGTCTTCATCTGCACCAAATGACACTAACATGTACATAATAAATACTACTAAACTGACATTTTTTAATTCGATATATTATTTCACTAAAAGGATATATGTGAAAACAAGTTGATACATGTTTTACATAAATTGCAAACTTATACATTTGTTATGAAGCTGAATCAATAATTGTTGCCTCCATTATAGATGAAGATCCAACAGCTAACTCAGGAAAGCTGTTACTATACAACAGAGCAGAACTGAAGGTGTCAGACCACAGGTAAATGTAATGATACACTGTTCAATTTATAAAGCTGCCTAAAGCCATTTTAAAATTTAAATCAGGCGTTTTCATGCCAGACTAATAACAAAATTTGGCCAAATTTGCTATGTAAACCAGACATTACTAGAACATGCAAAAGTTAAAACTAAAATAGGGTTTTTATAGTAACTTTTAAAGTGATTTTTGTTTTCTTCAATACTCCTAAGCTAACCTGTGCTCATATCCCAAATGTGACATGATTATGCTATGAAAATGGGTTATCCTACTCAAAAATAATGTGTTCAAGCCAAGAATGAGAAGTCTCTGTAGAGTGATGGTGATCAAGAAGTTGTTAAGGATGCCAAGAAGTTAATTTTGTTAATTAATTAATTTATTTACTTATTGTTCTTATGCCATAATATCATATAATATCCTTATACCACATCTAATAAGCACACACTCACATGTTCCAGGCCTGTAATTGCTCTATTGGATATAGAAGTCCTGGCTGTGGATGAGAAGAGAAGGGAAGAGATCTATAAGAATGTGATCAGTAACCAAGGCCCCCCTGATGGTACTGTGGTGGTCAGCATGGCAGATGGGGGCGAGTTTGATGACCAGTCAGTGGACGATGTACTTAACTTGGTGGCTGAGGCGGGAGAGGTCATTTTGGTCAGGTGAGGTTAATGATGATTGATAGTGGTTTGAGCAGTAGAAATAGTAAGAATTTTGCCAGGCAGTCAGTAATGTTTCAGTCTAGTGGACAGCAAGTTTATTATTGAAATTTGACCTCAATTTTGTGGCAGTATGATTGAATAACTTATAGAATTGATTTTGTAAGGTATCAGCATAGAGTATTTTAACACATAACCTTACCAGTATCATTTTTGTTGGGCTGTTGTCATCTAAAGTAGAAGTGTATTTTAATTTTAATAATAGATGGTGATAATCTTTAAAAATAACCTATATTATTTTCTTTATGTTTAGATTTGTTGGAGATGACATGTTGCTCACATTCAAAAATGGGAAAAATGCTCTAAGTGCTCTAAAATATGACCAGTTCACAGTAAGTTACATTTAACACCAAGTTATCCATATTTGTTTTAATGGTATAAATACCTTAGACATTGTAATGGTATAAAAATTCAAGATGACAGCATTGAAGTGTTGATAAGAAAGAGATAATAATTTTCAGCTATTTATTTATTTATTTATTTATTTATTTATTTATTTATTTATTATTGTCATTTCAGGTGCAAGGCAAAGTCATAAGTGTAATGCTGAAGACTCAAGACTGGCAGGCTAAGATAGAGAGAGAGGTGGACCTCAGTACTGACCACACCTTTGAGTTGGTGGACCTCAGAAACACAAACAGCTTATTGCTGGAGGATTTCAATATTCCAACTATGTTGTTTGATATGGAAGGTAATTGGGATTGCTGGGAGGCACTTGTTTCATATTGGAAGAAAGCTTGTCTAGTTCAATTGTGCCCATTGCCATTTCCATTATATAGTGACAAGATGAAATCACTTTTCACTCTTAATATTAACAAATATAGAACAACAGATTTCATAAAGATCAAGGTTAATAAAAAGGTGTATTTATAAGGTATAAGTTTTCTATATATTTGTGGTATGGCTGCAAACAATGAAATAGTAAATTGCAATTATTATCGTTCTGATTATTATACTTTATTTATTTATTTTGTTGATGTAGGTGACATAGCTGAGGATGAGGGTGATGAAGAGGTAGCATCATTCAATTTGCAGAATCTCCAGCAGCCCTTACAGCCCTCTCCAGCAGGCACTCCTACAGCAGGTAACATGTTCAAGAAAAGGACAAAATGTTCTATACATATATTTGTACAGTGTATTATGGCCTTTATGATAACCATACACAGATAGGGATGTTGTAACCCAAATATTTCCAGAGGTACACCCCACAACCTTTTACTGCATTTTGGTGTTTGATGTAGCAGTATGATTAGTGTGATTGGTGTCATTCCAATCATGTGACACATGGACAAACTATGTTTCAGATAACAACAGCCCAGCAGATATTTTTGGTTCCAATACTCAGATTAAATTGCCACCTCCTAGACCCATGGGTGCTCCACCAGTCCCCAGGGGGGTGGCTAATAAGCCAACAGGGACTCCTCCCCCTGATGCTGGGTCTGATATGACGGGCGGAATTGTGGCTGAATTTGAACAGCCACTGCGTAGTTCTCCAAAACCAACAGAGGTAAGCAACCATTTTAGAATGATAAACTGTAAGCTATGTATCTTTGAGAATGGTAGTTTTCGTGTGTTAAGTTCTGTGAATGAGTCTAACAGTGTTGTAAAGCAAGTATCAAAAAGTAGAACCTTTTTCTCCTTAATTGAGAGCTGTTGATAAAAGAACAAACTATCTGCAGTACCATGTAAAAATTGAAAAAAAAAGCAATCATTTTAGTCTTATTGATTAATAATAGTTGTTTACCTTGCAATTCAAGTAAATATACCAAGTATTAATTAAAATTTCATTTGGATTTAATATTTGCAGAAGCCCAAAAAGCCCCCTCCTCCCCAGAGGCCGTCTGCTCCCCCCTCCAGACCCCCACAGCCTCAGAGGCCCCCCATGGCACCCCAAGTAACAGGGCCAGCTAAAGGTGAAAACGGATTTCATTGAATATAGATTGTATGAAGTTGTTTGTAGTTTTCTAAGAAGATATATTTTATATGTAAATCTAAGCCATTGCTCAGTTAAGGATTTGGTTTTCTTCTTTTGGCTTTTTAAAGAATATTTAATTATATTTTCTAGCAGTTCCAGCAAAAGCTAAGCCACCAATGAGGCCTCAAATGATGCCCAAATCTGAGAGACCCTCGAGGGTAAGTGTGATACAGTCATCATTTATGATGGGATTAACCAGTGATTTTATGGTGACAATTTGCATTGTATAATGTTTAAAGATGTCCAATTGTAATCCTGATCCATTTATTTTAAAGTAAAGGTTTGGGTTTCAATTTGAAACAAGTCTTTTCATGTTTTCATTAATTTCTGAACATTTAACTTCAATAAACAATGAAAAAACACAAAGTTTGAAGTAATTTAGTACTGATGTCCTTTTCTAGCCCAGCATGATAGGCCTGCCTACCAATGTTTCTCATGCTGGACATGCCACCACTGTGGAGGAGGCTCAGAAATTAATAGAAAAACTAATGGCTCAAAGCTCCATTGACATGGGTGACCTCCCTGAGCCTTTATTGCCAGGGGCAGGGGCCGCTCCAGGTGAGTTCTCGTTTCTATGTTTGTTTTTGATGAAATGACAAAGCATTGAAACTTTTGAGTAGGTTTCTTATTTTTTTTGTCTGATGGCTACTGTTTTACATAAAAATGCTATTTAGAATTTTTACTTTATTTTTTTTATTTTATTTATTGATTGATTGATTGATTGTAAATGCTTGCATTGTGTATTAAGTATTTGCATTTGAGGTGACTTAGTCATATTTCTCCTTATTTTTTACTATTATCATATAATGATTTCCCCCTAGCACCAATGCCAAGAACAAAAGCAGCCAGTACATACGACTTATCAATGGACAGTAGCCCTTCAGTGCCACAGGCTGCACCAAGACATAAACCAGATGGGCTGCTAGGAGAATCACATGGGTTATCAAAAAGTACAGGGAATTTATTTGCTGATGATAATATTGAACAAGACAAATATAAAATAGTCACCAATGAAGTAGAGTCCAGTCTTAAAGTGGATTGGGGTGCAGCAAAGACAAAGGAGTCCAAGAAAGAAGCTGGGAAACCAACACCTGTTCCACGCCGAGAAGTACACAGTATGTTTGTTGGGAAGAGCAGTCCATCTCCACCATTACCTCAACCAAGAACTAGTGCAATTAATATAGCACCCCGAGGACCCCCTCCCCCAGTACCTGAGCCAGCAGGGAGGGGGCCACCACCACCCGTACCTGCAGCAAGAACATCTAAAAGCCCAGACACTTCCCCCACTTCCCAGGCCTCTTCCACAAGGGGGCCACCACCCCCGGTTCCACCCTCTAGACCCTCGAAAGAAGAGAGCCGAGGACCTCCGCCTCCTGTCCCAACAACAAGACCTATGAGACAGGACCTGCCTTCAGGAACCCCCGTTTCTGAGCAGTTGGGTTCCCCTGGGATGAGCCCCCCTCCTACCCCTCCCCTGGGCAGTCCAGGGAGTCCACCCCCTCCTCCCCCTAATAGGACAGACTCCATTTCCCCTCCAGATAGCCCCAATCACTTTGACTTTGGGGAGAGAAGTGAGGGTGGCTCGGCACCTCCACCAGCTGTACCACCACCCATACCACAAAGACCTGGCATGGAGCCTGGACAAATGGGCACTGATGAGAAGCCATTTGTACCACCTATACCACGTAGGCCTAATGTTGCTCCAATGGATAGGCCCGCATGAATTTAGTACATAAATATATAAGAAAAGAATTTTATGTGTAGAAAGATCTTGCAACAAGGGTTAGTTATCTGTTTTCATAAAAGATTGGCGTATCTTGTGACATCTTAAATCCAGAACTATGTCAGAAGTACCTGTACTTGTAAGGAAATGAATGCACTTTTTGATGTTTGCTGTATGCTTTTTCATCGCTAGACACAAAAGATAAATGATAATGATTTAATTTATTGGAACTGTGTGACTGGTATGAATACTAATCAGATTTGGAAATCTCAGTCTTTTTATTATTTTTACAACTGTTATGCTGTCCTTTGTTTATGTTGCTGTCGTTGTTCACAAAAAAGAGAGGAGCACATACAAAGTTTTACATGCTCCATATAAAACATAAATCCATTGCTGGAGATTATGTATCAAAATGACATTAGGTATGTGTTGCCAGCATTAATGTATTTACAAGATGTCTGATATAAATTGTAATGAAATATATTGCATATGCTTATATATTGGGGGGAGGTAAATTATTAAGGCATTGTATAGTATTTAAATTTGGTCATTGGGCATGATAAATATTATCAATATTTAATATGTAACTGTTATGTTGAATGTCACAGGGATCAAGCAAGGTAGGAAAATTATGCATCTCTAGCAGAACCATTTATTTCTGTGATAAGGTAGAAAATTATGTTGAGTAGATTATTGAGAATTATGCAATAATGAAGCTAGCTGGCTAGCGCATATGTGGTAATGATCCTTAAACTGTGAAATAAAGAACATATAAACCATACTTGAAAGTAACTTTTTATTACCTCCGTCAAGGAGGTATTATGTTTTCACCCTTGTTTGTCTGTTTGTTTGTCTGTCATCAACATAACTCCAAAAGTTATGGACCGATTTTGATAAAATTTTCAGGGTAGGTCAGAAGTTGGCCAAGGAAGAGATGATTAGTTTTTGGTGGTGATTCGGATCAATAATCAATCAATCAATAATCAAAAATTGATCATCAACATAACTCAAAAGGTTATGGACTGATTTTGATGAAATTTTCAGGGTAGGTCAGAATTGGGTTAACTTAGAAGTGATTAGTTTTTGGTGGTGAACGGATCAAAATCAATCATCAATATAACTCAAATAGTTTTGTACCGATTTTGATGAAATTTTCAGGGTAGGTCAAACTTGGGTTAACTTAGAAGTGATTAGTTTTTGGTGGTGAACGGATCAATAATCGATCAATAATAATAATAATCAAAAATTGCTGCCATGGCTGAGGTCTGCGCTCTCGAGTGCTTTTCTAGTTGTTAAAGAAATAACCCGATTTCATATACATTTAATGCATTACTTTGGCCCATGTCACTTGTTTTACAATTTTTAAAAAGCTGACAAGAATAACACATTTTACATACAAGCTTAACATGACATACAGCTCATTGTTATATATACATATGTATATATAACTAAAATTTTATGAACATTTCTGGGACAGGACACCATGTATTCTTTTACATGCTGTTCATGCCACATTTTAAAACTTTTGCCAATTGTCACAATTAAAAACTCCATGATAAATTGTAGTAGTATTCATAATAGTGGAACAGACTTGTTTCGCTGCTAAATTACATCATTAAGAAAATTGAAAACTCATTTTGGACAATTGGGTTGTCATCATGTAAACATGCTGAATTTATTGAAATAAAGTACGATTTTACCCTACATTGAAAAGGCTTTATTATGTAGCTTTGAATAAGAATGAGAAAAAGTAGATGGTATAGACAAAGATAAAAAATAAATGAAATGCAAAAAATTGGCAGAGTTCCGAGGGATGATGACGTAACATGGGCATACACAAGCATGTAAGTTTACTGTATCATACTGTTACTCTTACATTACCTATAAACAATGTTGGGTCACAGATATCAATTACTTGAACTCAAAATGGCATTGTTTAAATCAGTGGAAAGAAAGTAATTTGAGGAAGTCAAAATGAACTTGCAAGTTCTACTTGCAAGTAGATTAGGAGAATGTTCCATTCATTTGGTCCATACACTGGAAGAGCTAGGTCGCTGTTTGTTCTCAATCTGGCATTACATGCATATGACATGAGCAAAAACTGATCGTGATCTTAAACTACGTTTTGGAGCATAATGATGAACTAGTTTTTGTACGAGGGTGCTGATTGGTAAAAAATTCCATGCATAAAGTTAAAATTTTTAATAAATGCGTGCTCTAACAGGGAGCCAGTGCAACTGCCTTAAAATGGGTGTGATATGAGTCTCCCTGTGCGGGTTAAAAGACGCCCTGAAATATTCTGAATTCGCTGCAGTTTTTTTCATTCGTTATTCAGTACAGCCGTAGAGTAGAGTTGAGGTAGTCTAAATGAGAAGCAATCATCGCAAGAACAACTGTTGCCGCATGTAGTTTCTAATAGCACCAATGTTTCTAATGTTAAACATACATGATTGAGTGATGTTTGATATTTTTCTATCCACGGAGAGAGTAGACACCCAGGTTTTTTCACGTTTGGTTCACAACACTGGTGCCTACTGGTAATTCAAGTTGTAGATTCTGTGCAAATTGCTTGTTATGTGGTTGCGTGATTAATAAAAACTCCGTCTTCCCGTCATTCATTTTCAGTTTGTTGCTGATGGCCCAGTCACCAATATCTGCCACACAGTTCGTAATATATTTCTATCATCATATAGTGGCTATGCCCTGCTCTGTGCAACCATTATGCACTAATTTCCACTTTTTAGCAAATGCCTCAATATTGCCTGAATATTGGATTAAAATTTAAGCGATAGAAATTGGACTACATACCTGTAGCTTTTGCACATGTAGCAAAATACATATAGGCCTATTCCTAATGAACATGAACAAATTACACAGCACATCCACATAAGAAAATAAAAGTCAAAATAAACTAATTTTAAAGAAATAGATAATTTTAAAGAAATAGAAATGCTTGCAAATTGTCCAACATTTCATGAACATAAAAATACAGACGAAAAAAATACCATCGGCTATCTGATGTGCAACTATTCCTTGAAGGGAACGTCAATGAACAAGAGAAAGATGTGAAAAATTCCTTTATTTCCACTGAAACCAAAGAAGACGTTATTCTAGTCTCCTATTTCATTAATTCTTAATTTTTTTCCTGAAAAATATTCAATATATTACAAAGAATGACAGAAAATATGGAGAAGAAACGAAATAGAGAAAAATCCCTGTGCTCAGCACTTTTCTTTGTAACTTTAGTAATCTATGTCATACCCCTTAAAGATAGAGCAAAGTAATTATTTGCTTTCTTTAAAAATGGTGATAGGAGAGATCTGCCTAAATTCAAAAAGTAGTTTTAGCAGAACTTTTTCGACGCAAACTGGTGAAGGTAATTATCAACAATCTCCTAAAACACAAGTCTGATCATAGTTTCATTTAAAACTTATTCCTATATACATTTATCTAACCCACTAAGACTGTCTTTATAATCAAAATACTTGCATTGAAAACTACATTATTTAAGACCAAAGGTCAGGGGGCAAACGACACAATTACTAGAATTTAAAGATCATCCGATATTGTCTAAAATGATGCTGTTAGAACTGGATGACAATGCATGATGAAAACTTGCAATGATCCGCAAAGACGTGATGTTTCAGTAAAATTCTATGCAACAAGAACCATCTTTGAAAGCAATACAAAAGTGACACAAAACATGGGGTACAGTAGACAAGAATTTGATGTTAATGCAGAAAACAACAAGAATGTGGACAATACAAAATGTGGATAAATTCTGTCAGCTTTTTATCTCTAGTTTACCACGCTTGTATGGCAGTATTCCATCACTCTCTCTCTCTCTCTCTCTCTCTCTCTCTCTCAAGCTTCTTAAAAACCATTAAGTGTGCACAAAATGATTTATACTGTTCAATATCTACACAATAAGCTAAAAAACGTACCTGAGAACTTTCGACCCAACACTTGGGACTTCATCAGCCACACTGAAGTTACATGGCAGTGTATAGTGACCAGTTTAGTGAGAACTGTTCACTATAACACTGTCCGAGATATGAGAGAGGTTGTACCTTCCCCGTCCTTGTTTAGTGGAGGTCTCTGGGCCCAAATGTAAATTATAGCTTCCTTCACCCCTCGATTGAACCACAGGAGGTCACGGTCCAAGCTCTCCACATTGTCCCAACTGATGATGTTATCAGGTACCAAGAACCCTTGTTTTCCGAATACAACCAACAGAAGAAATAAAAGAAAGCCAACATAGGTTGAAATAATCTTTTAAATGATTTATTAAGATGATAAGTTTATATATACATATATAGGGACTACCATTTTGTTCGAAATTGGAAATTATTGAAATAGGTATTAATTGGTATTTATAATTATTAACCGACCTTTTGCCGATTCTTGATGTACAGTATTTTAATTCATCGATTGATTTTTAAATAGATATTAGCACTCACCGATTTTAATTAGCTGCTCTATCCTGTCTTTGAAATATCCATATATTCTGCGTTGAGTAACATGAAAAAAAAACGGATGAAGCTTATCCGGTGGTTATGGTAACGTTTCCACGTAAAAAACACATTCATGATGTAGATTAATTGTTACGTTGCTGACGTTGTCCTATGCAAGACGCTCCAACAGAGACTAGGGTTTGTGGCTGATTTTGCATTAATTTCGTAAACCGAAAAAAATCTTATTCACAATCAATGCACAATTTTTAAATGGCAATATTTTCTGGTCATTTTCTTTACACCAAAGGAGAACATGAAAATGCATGAATTCATCAGAAATCGTATTACTTTTATTTATTTTCTATTTAGGCCTATAATTAAGGCTTCGTTCACATGCAATGTCTATTTTCTAAATTCTATTTTCTATTCGCGCTATCTTATGATCACGGTCTGTGCACTGAATATCCCGCCGCGTAATTACTGGCAGCGCGAGCCAGTTACTTATAGTAACTTATAGTAACTGGCTCGCGCTGCCAGTAATTACGCGGCGGGATATTCAGTGCACAGACCGTGATCATAAGACATGCCGCAAATAGAAAATAGAATTTAGAAAATAGACATTGCATGTGAACGAAGCCTTAGTCGATCATTAAAAGCAAATGAATGAAATCTGACTCTGTCTTTTTTTTACTTTCAAAAGAAAATGTGAAAACTCATTGTCTGTAACACTGTTTTACAACTAAAATTAAAAGAAATACATCTTGCAGTCAGCTAAAGGCGCTTTCAAACCTGATGGTTCTTCTTAATGTTTTAAGTCATGGTTCCTCTAAATGTTTGTCTACATTTGCTTGGGAGGAATGTAGCCTACACAATCAAGGCCCTTATAATCAAGTTACAGAGCGGACTAATATTAACCTCCTGCATTCAAGTTGCGATTTTCAGAGCCACTGATTTCTTCAGTTCAGTTCTCGGTTGAACATCGTTTTCAGAAACTTCAAAAAAAAAAAAAAAAAAAAAAAACACTGGGCCACTGCAACTCTAAAAATCCACAGAGTATCGTCTTTATAATCGCTCAATCTTTCAATAAAATAAAAGCATAGGCCTATTGTTTTCAAGATGATATATTTTTAATCAGATGCAATTTCACAATGTCATAATAATAATAATAATAATAACAACAACAACAACAACAACAACAACTAAACATTTTGGGCTGATCTAACAATTATAACCACAGCTAAACAATCATAATTTTATCCGCAACGTGACGTTCAAATGTGACGTCATGCATTACATAAACTATACGCTACGTTGCATTCACGACGTTTGGCATTTATCTAATATTGGCTAGTTTCCAAATATTGACGTCAGTTGGTGACGTTACTTGGCATATTGCCAGTATTTTTGTTTTGGCAACAGACCTAAGCACGTCATTTTTCAAAAATTTTGAAACTCGGCAGAACAAAGAATCAACTAATCTATTGATGTTCAGAATAGCGGTTTTTATTTTATGAAATTATTACTATTATCTAAACTATTTTGTATTTGATAAATATGTACAAAATTGATGGTAAATCCAAAGACTACTTTGTTTTTCGGATATCGTCAAGACAACCAACAGATCATTACGCCATTGTATATAAAGCGAACGCGCTCCGCGAGCGTCAGTTGACAACGAGCTTTCACAGTGCAGTCTGTCCGGAGATCTGGCATATCAATGCGTAAGCGGTGATTATTACAAAAAATCCTACGCGCTTGCACAAAATAGTCCGCGACGTGTGTTTCGCGCCATATTTTGCAAAATCCATATCTGTTATGAAAATCCATGAAACTCTGTGAATAGCCCATTATTCCGCTTGAAACTTTCAAAAAATAAAATTTAGAACTTGATGTAAACGCACAATGTAAAATGAACATTTCATTTCCGTGGAAAAATTTGTATCAGCTGTCTAAAAATAGCACACGCGTTTTTCCCAAGCTGACCTTGGAATTTTTTACCCAAAAATGAAATGATTGCAGAAAAAATGGACAAACATAATTTTTTGATTTTATAATGATTTATGAAACTATATATGCTCAAATGACACCACGAAGAATAATTTTTTTGTGAGACCTTCCTTCTTTGTAAAATCTCTATTTTAGTGCGAATTATGTAGGTCAGTCGAAATTGGGACTGTCACGTTGCACTGAGCAAGTGACTCGAGAGCGTTTTTCTCGGTAAATCTTGCATTTCGGTTGAAAATATGGAATGTTCAGCTTTTCAAGTGTATATTTATAGTATACAGTGTGTCACTGTCATAGTGAGAGCTGTTATGGAAAACAATACATGAAGAAACGACATCGGTGCTGCAGATAGACCATATCGCTGCCATAACATGGTTTCAGACTGGAAATTTTTGCCGTTTGCCTTTCAAGTTACATAGCTTTGGGTTTGCAGACTAAAAGGTGAGTCTTTTTTGCATTCACAAAGTCTCATAGAAGCGCCGAAATATATAGAAATGATTTTGGAGTAACCTCCCTTCGCATAGTTCAAATGCACTTGTTGACGTTCAGTCATAGCGAAATGTTACATTTTGTTGCAAAGTTACAGTTGCACTTTGTTTACATAAAATGTGTACTTGCGTACCTTTATCCCTTCTATTTCCTTTATGGAGTTGGAATCTAGACCTTTTCCAAAATAGGGTGTGTGTGTCTATACACACCTGTTAACTAGCACATTGCGCAATCAGCATTACAGGTGTACTAAAGGTCTTTCTAAGGCAGGTTCCAAAGTTGTTTTACATTATAAGTTTATATATTGTGTTTTTTTTTACAATTTTTCTCTATTAATATCTGAAATTGTTGGTATTAAAATAAAAGTAAATGAAATAAGTTTAAATTAAATTAACCAAGTTTTTAAAAAATAGTTTGTCAAGGCACAGCCACACTTTATGACCAAAGCATACTTTATGACCTATGCATTGTGCTTTTTCAGTTTTAGTGAAATGCTGACAGCATACAGGTCTATCCCTGCCTAAGCTATAGCATGAGAATGGACTTGATGGCATGAAATGAAAAGATACCAGTTAGAAGGTAATTAAGTGTTTATCAAAAAAAAAAAAAAAAGAAAGCCAATACTTCTGTATTTTTTTTATAACTGGCCTATTACTAGTAGGACCAAGGAATTATTAATACTATATAGTACTTTGATAAACAACTGGTGTGAGACTGACAATGAGGTGATTTTTTTTTTTAATCTATAGATTTTTCATTAAATTTCAGTTTTTATCTGCTTTGTATAAATTTGTTTCCACATGTATGATTTTATCATTTTATTATAATTATTTTTAACAGATTCCTGAATTTCATATCAGCTGACAATAAGGGAAGAGGTGTTCTAGTCAAGACCAGGGAAAATTTATTTCCACACAATTTTGTGTGATGGTGCTGTTGATGCAGGTGTGACTGAACAAGAGATGGTGTTTTGTAGAGTCTTGGATATTATTTACCCTAGAAACTTTTCTCATAGCAGACTAGTTCTGGAACATTATTTTCTTCCAGTATTAAACAGGATGGGCTTTGACCCAAAAGACTTCCATTGAGAGTGGCCTGCCTTTAAAGAGTACATAGGTGGCAGGTTTATAGTGAATTAAAAAAAAAAAGACGTGTACCGATTTGTTTCAAGGCTAGGAGACCAGACAAAGATTAGAATACATACAATAATGCTAACTGAAATTGCCTTGTTCAGCCTGTCCACTTCTCAGGTGGAGAGAGGATTCGATACAGTGCTTTCAAAAGAATCAAATCTGACTGGAGGTCAAGTTTGGAGAATATTATGCTTAAGTTAACAAATTTTTGACGGCAGTTTTAAGGGGCCAAGTTTTGATGATCATTTAGTCAAGGAATCTATCAACCACTGGGTGGCAGGGAAAACAGCACAATTTTGAACTTGAAAATTGGTTTAGTTTTCTGATTGTCATATCCAGGTAAATGACCTGACCATTGAAGATTCTAGGGAAATAAAAAATTGAAACATACTCGTATACAATACTGAAGTTTTTTTTTTTTTTTTTTTTTCATTTTTAATGCATTTTACTTTGATATGTAGACTATTTAATTACAAATTATATTTAAGAATTTTCAGCTGGGGAGGATCTTATTTGTATGTCAGTTTTGGCTAAAGTAATATTCATGACTTGATGGGGCAGGTGCTTCTCCTGCCCCCAGAATAGACAGATCAAGTTTGCCAAATAGTTTATTGCAGCCTTGTTAACTGCTTTGATTTAAAAGGCAAACTTTGAAAAAGTCCAGTGCATATTCACGAGGCTGAATGAACATTTCCCAGGAACAGTGTTTTAAGGACACAAGTTTACTTAGTTGTGTTTATTACACAGATTTTAATATTTTGCATGTAAATTTAAGTAGATTAGGGATTTTTTCAAATCATAATTGGAAGGGCCTCATTTTAAATAGTTTAATATGTAAGAGACAAAAATAGTTCTAGTACATAGAAATAAATCTTGAGCAGTAAAATAAGAGAACAAGGCATTAGTGCAGATCTTAATATAATGAATAAACTGGTGCTGAATGATTTTTTTTTATTACCAAAACCCTTTCAGGCTTTAAAAAGTACAACCTGGCCATAGGCCAGTACTTCATTGTACAGTAAATATATATCCAAATAAAAAATCGTGTTTTATTTATTACTAGATATAGCAATATCTTCCTATATTAGTCAAAATTCACACTGGATTTCTTGTGGGGTGGATCATAACTATACCATTTTTGATGTTTTCAGGATGAAGCATATAACTCTTGGAATAAATCTGATGTTTGATGTACAGTCCTTGTTCGTATTTTTATTTTCATTGTAATCTGTTTGCTCTGATATTCAGAATATTTAAGAAAACTTGTAGTCTTTCTAAGTCGGGTCAGTGCTTCAGGTTGGTCACGTGACGCTATAAATTATGACGAAAATGGGGTTCCATTTTTGTCGTCGTTTTGGAGATTCACTTATTTCCCACACAAAATGGGTAAAAATTGTAGGACACATACCTTATGATATAGCATTTGAAAGTTTATGATCTCGTCTTTCTGCAAGATATAATTGTTTGAAAATATTTTGCGTTTCCTGCGATACATAATCACAGTAACCTACTGCACTTGAAATAATCGGTTTTGCCAACTTTTACACAGACTTCACGGGACTATTAACACTTTGCCAGCCAGTTGGGACCCGAACGCAACATATATTTAATATCAACACGAAGCCCACTTGTTTAGCTTTTAGAATATATGTAAAACGCTGGTGAAATAAACATTGTAGCAATTTTGTAATAGTTGAAACGCACTGTGTGACACGCTTCAGAAATGCGAGTGCTTGGCGTCGATTTCACCTCGCGCTAAAAAAAATGGACAAAGCTGAATTTACAAAACATATATACTGCCAGAATCCCAGCTTAATTGGCTTTCATGATTTAGTTTTTAAAAAATTGTGAGATTTCAAATTCTTACAGAAATCTTAAAATAGAAAATTGCGGACACCTGAAACGGGGCTCCATTTGCAATCACCCGCGTGGATAAATCTCCCATTTTACAGTTCTAAATCTATTTTTTATGACAACTAACCTTAAAATTCCGAATCCCTAGACATTCCCACTTCCTTTTATATACATATCGTTTAATCACATCAACAGTTGACAAAAATACACATGAAAACAAGAAGAGATCAAAAGTCGTCCATTTTCACTCGATTTTGCTGAAAGTAGTGCGGAAATGGCCGTCGCTTCAGTCAATGTGCACGCGCAGCTCGGAATCTCCGGACAGACTGGTGAACAGACTTACGTCACTTCACAGCGAATTTCTAAGCTTTTTCAACTATCAGTAGCCTCAGGCTTTCACCTGTTCAACTTTATTTTACCACTGTATCTTGACAAAAGATATTGGTGAGTCTCTCTGCATACTGTGTATTCAAAATTGCAATTTTAGGAAGTCTGGGTCCGTGTTTTTAATTTACGGTCTTTCTTTTCTTCTATTTAGTTCTAGGTCTACGATTTTTGAAAACTTTTCGAAAACACTTTAAGAACTATGCATAGAATCTGCTATTAAACTTTTCATTTTCCCATTTACTTGCTGATTTATTGACTCGACGATTTATTTATTTACCTTTTGATTTATTTTGATATTAATTTTTTTTATTTAATTATTTTTCCTTTCACCGAAAGTTGCTGTAGGCCTAGTTTGGTCAATTTCTAAAGAACTTAGAACTCTTTAGCTGAGAACTAAATAAATAAAGAATCCTACAATTATCCCCATTCTACATGTACATTGACCATGACTAAAATCTACACACACTCGTTTATGTACAACAAAGATAAATTTGCTCCTTTCAGAAATGTGTAGTACAACTGTATCCACCCGTAGTGGAGTCCACTACCACGCATATTATTGCCCATGTGGATGTGGTGGCATCTTTAGAGCCAAAACTAAGGTATCAAATACAACGCTAGCCACTATGGCTTCAACGCTGTTTACCTTTGCCATGAAAACACTTAGGAATGTCTTTGGAGACACCACCTGTAAGTCTAGAATCCCTATAGCAGTTAACGGGTGTCTCCGTTCTACTGAGAGGGCACACTGCCCAGCGGTTGTAATCCAAAGAATACCTAAACCTAGTCGTATTCCTGTTGCTACTAAAGCTTTGTATGGTGGTGGTGAGGGGAGAAATGAAAGGGGGGAAATTATTGTGGCTGATCCTCTGTGGAGGATGAGGGGTAGGCGTGCTCATAAAACGCCTATGCCTAGATCTCTTCTGCGTTCTCCTTGGCACCCTATCAGCTTTAGGCACACTTCAAGAAGTGTTGCCGATGCTTTGAGGAAGACAGAGCTACATGGCAGCTCTATGTTTTGTGGTGACGAGTTTACTCCTTGTAGTCGAAAAGTAAGAGTTAATAGCAATGCACTGGTATCAGAAGTGATACGCACTCCTACAAGGCGTTCAACGTTTACTGGTTCTGTATTGAGAATGTTCTGTTTGGGGTGGTAGCTCACTACTTGTGCCCCTGATTGTATATATTTTCATATTGTATATAGTATCACATTCAGTTCTCTGGTGAGCACTGGCAAATTTTCATTGCTAGTTTTAATATGTTTTCATTTTTTCATACTGTACAAATGTATTTCTTGAAATTATGCTAGTTTAATAGGCCTATTTTAACATTTTTGCAGCCTATACAAATGTTTTTCTTATAACTTGAATTTACATAGAATATCACTTGATTTGTAAGCACTTGGATGGCTGTGTGGAAGATACTTTATATGTAATTTCAAATTAATATTCAATACGTTTTGTACGCTTTTTTGAAAAAAAAATCCTATTTTTATAACAAAGATTAAAGAAACAATTAAAATAAATTTTGATAATTTTCAACCAAAACTTTCTGCTGACTTAATATTAATTTTGGATGAAACATATGAACCCGTTTGTTCTAAATAGTTTAAAGTTTCCATGCGTGTAATCAATACATAATTGACAAAATTTTCTGCAGTATTTACAGAGTAAGTTACATCTGGTTGTGGTTGACTACATACTCATTAGAATATCTCTGAGGAGGATCATGTTCTTGTTGGTGCTGGCCACACTGACAGGAACATGTGGAAAGTTCGTGATCAACCCTTATTGATTTTGGCCAAATCTGTAAGGTCATTGGTCATGATCTTTTCATCATAGCATGTGTTTGTGTTGATGTAGGGCCCCATCAACACCAACACTGCTATGTTCCTCTAAAAGTGTGAGTATGTATGTCTATCACCTCCAGTTATTTCTTTTTTGTTGAAATAAATTGTTGTCAACTAAATTCTTTTCCAGGAAAAACTTTTCATAATTGGAGAAAACTGATTGATCTTTGGAGATAAAATGCTTTCTAAAAGTTGATTTTTAAAATTTCATTTTGCTATTAAAGGGTGATATGCTCTCTTTTTCTAAATTTTGTCAATGTCTGATTTATCTTCCACACAGTCATTTCCTTCCAACTTGTATATATGTGCTGTCTTGTTCTTAAAAAAAAACAAACAAACAAAAGTCCTCGTCAATTTTGATGTAAAACCATACTTGAATCCGAAATAAAATAATTTTATTCACTATATATCTTGTCTTTGTTGTTTTTTGCCTCTCTCTTTTCTCTCTCTCTCTCTCTCTCTCTCTCTCTCTCTCTCTCTTTCATTTAATTTTAATAATATTTTTTTTATAAATCATACAGGGTAATCTTTCTTGAATCAAAGCAAAACAAATTAATTACTTGAATTCAAAATGATATTATTTAAAATCTCGTTAATTTTATATACACACACTGGACAATAGAAGTGTCACCCCTACTGAACCAATACTTTGGGGGAGATAAATGACTGTGGAATGATATGCTCCTGGTATCATTTTATTAACATCAAATTTCACAAAAAAAAATGTAGATCAGGCATTATAACTACTCAAGATCTGCCTACTTTGATTACTGATTACTCGATTATTATTTGATTACTCTGATTCAGGGGGTGACACTTCTATTGTCCATTGTGTGTATATCAAAGAAACATTATCTAAAATCTAAGTGATCTTACTGAACTCAGAATAAGCCAACAAACCGATTAAAAATAAGTTAAATCACAGCGTGTCCAAACAAATCTATAACGTGAAAACAATGTAACATTAATTAAAACCAAATTCATCTTATCAAATTCATCTTATTAAAATAAAGAGGCCAATAATCTGAACTGAAAATGACACCAACATGGGGACAAACAAATTAAAATTAGACAAAAAAATATCCAAGGGTACTAGTTAAAAACACTGCATTCAATCTTAAATCAAAGCACTCCAATGACAATTTACTTGAAATCTTAATTACAACTTGAATTCTTAATTACATGTCATAAGTGGTTTTATTTAAGTGAAATTGTGTCCTGACAAATCTTTCATAAATAAAAGCTGACATTAGTTGAAATTAATGTTCTCTAGCTTAAATCAAAGTAAGAGAAGAAATCCATTACTTAAATTGAAAATGATAATACTTGAACCAGTGTGTCTGAACAAATCTATATCTTCAAATCAATGTTAGTTAGCAAACCAACCGATTACTTGAAATCAAAATGACATTATATGAATCAAAGTGTGTCTAAACACTCTAGACTTAGTCCAATTGATGTTTATTAACAAATAAAAAAAAAAAAATGAGTTCTTATGTCTGCCTACGTTCCATGATCACCTCAGTTAAAAACTTGCATTGAAAGAATAAATAAAATGTGTTTTCCAGTTCTGCTTTATTACCTCCGCCAAGGAGTTTATGTTTTCACCCCTGTCTGTTTATCATCAACATAACTCAAAAAGTTATGGACCGATTTTGATGAAATTTTCAGGGTAGGTGGGAAATGTGTTTACTTATCAGTGATTAGTTTTTGGTGGTGATTTGGATAAATAATCAATAATAATAGAAAATCGCTGCCTTGGCGGAGGTCTGCGCTCTCGGAGTTCTTTTCTAGTCTCATTATTAAATCACGCCAGTGAGATTTAAACTCGCTTTTGACCACATCAAGAAATGTATTGTTTTCAATTTCAAAAAAGTTTCATTTATTGTTTCACAAGAATGGTGAGCACTGAATTTTGAATAGATATTCTATTATGAACATCTACCAGCGTATACTCGGTTGGTTTTGCCCGGCGACATTAAGACTACCACCGTAAAGCATTACATTCATTTCTGCCTACATCTCAAGACACCAGACACCTGTGCATGACTCGACGAGGGTAAAAATAGAACTGATAGCGTCTTTGCCAGTCAGTACGGTTCTTTAACAATTTTAAAGAAAAAATGAGATTTTTAGAACAAGTTAATTTTTCAACAGCAAACGCTCCACTGACAACTGTCTCATATTACGAGCAGAAAAATGACGTTGAAAAATTGTTTTCACCATGACATGGTTGTTGATATAGGAGTAGGCGACTGATAATGGATGGGTCTGGGGCCTTTTCATATTTTTCATTGTTGCAGAGAGTCTTACGCCACACCCAAGGAGAGCAGCGAAAACAAGAGTCAACTTGGATCTGTGTTGTAGGACCCCTGCCTGGCCATTGCAAGCAAGAATGGGGACTCGTTTTATGTTCGTGATATTCTTAATCTTATCTTCGTGACTAATATTAATTATAAACAAGGAAGTTCGTTTTCATTCAACGTTGTACTTAACCTTTTGTTGCGAAGCATATCTTTATTTCGTGACAAATTGTTGGGCTGATTGTTTTGACTGATGCATAATGTCACGATAAAATAATGTCAGATGATAGATAGTTTTGCATGACTGTGTAATGACATTTCTTTAAAAGAGGTTATCAATTTCATCATAACTAAGCGGAATCTGAGGAGATATTTTGGATCTGATACAATGTACCTGATGTACTGCGAAAATAATGACATATTTATAATCTTATCTCTTCAAAATAGTTATGAATATTTTCACGAGTTCAGATTTTTCAAAACTGGGAAGAATTATTTAAGTCATTTGACGCACGGTCATTTCACAAGACACGATAGAGGGTGGAGGAGTGGAGCAAGGGTATTGTCTGCACATACACACACACACACACACGCACTCACACACACGCACACACACACACTGGCCTTGCCTAATATGATAATGCTAAAACACTGAGCAACGCTTTCGCGTTTATATTTTAAGTAGTAGCTACTGTAAATGTAAATTTGAAATTACTGACTTTTTGTATGACGATAGTAGATTTCCCTTGAGTGTATACCGTGTGAATATCAGCGAGAACGCCTAGTAAAAACTTTTGCAAACTTTTTAGTTAGTTCATCGTGACGATCTATCTCAAACTGAGCAATTTGTATGAATAACTCGTACTACTCACGTTACTGGTCCATCAAATATAATAATATATCAAGTTAAGTGTAAAGCTTTTAAAAAGAAATTACTGCCTCGAGAATAATACAAGTCACGAAGATTATGCTATAAACTGTCAAAGACTGGGCGGTGCCATCCTTATTTTTTTCCTTGGGTAGAACAAGAAAACAACCGCCATATTGATGAAAAATCCTATGATGACAAGCTTTTTTTTATTGACACAATACATCACAAATACATCACAATAGAAAAAAGGGAACAACACTCGCTCACACACTCAGACTTAAAAGAAAATGTGTTGTGCTACAGTGTATGACACTTTTAATTAATTATATCGTCGTACTCTAAATATTCAGATTGAAAATAAATTAATTATATTTGAAGTGTGATGACAGAGTGACTTCTTTGTTTTTATCAGATATCTAAGCAATGACATCAAACCTCCCAAAGTTGCCACAAACGTACCACAATTATACACGCCCACTGGTGCCAACTTGAATCGTATTATATTGACAGAGGGATTGTTTTGTAAATTCCAAATTTAAACTTTAAACTTAGCTTTGATAAAGTTAAACTTTGGAATTAGAAAAAAAACAAACTAAAATCCTTATCGTTGCATAAATTATCGTCTGCTTTGTCACTTATTCAAAGTTTTATTTTTTTTATTGGTAAACTGCTTTTGTGATTATTTGATCTCATTTGCACTGACGCGAAATTTCTATAATCAAGTCCAGGGTATATCAATAATAGGAAAAAAGACATAGATGTAAAAAAGCAACAAATGTATATGTAAGCTTAGATAATCTTTATTATGTAGATTCAATTCAGAGCTGATTTAAAACATTAAGTCACCCAAAAACATGACGTGCATGACCTCAGATGAGAGTCGCAGTCCTGTTTAGTACTTCTTGCCATAACCTGGTGCATAAATTGGATCAACTGGGGGTAGGGGGGGCACGCCTGGGCACTGGGCTGGCTTGATGATGATCAGGCTTCCAGCACAACAGTCCTGGGTAGCTCTGTGGTAAACATATCCACCGCAGCAGTCCTGTGTATTGGTGTTGTATATGACTCCAGCGCAGCTGCAAAGGAGACAAAAAAAGCTTACATATAATAGATGCTACGTCAAAAAGCATTTAATGTCAATGATTTAAGTCAATTTAAACAGTCCCATTAGATTTAATGATGTTCTTATCACCCTGAGTTTTAGAGGACATTGGAAACTCGCTTCTTTTCGTTCCGCATGCCTTCTCTTACTGGAAACGGCTTATGCAAGGAGATATTAGGGAAGCAAATGACAGATATCTAAAACTCATTGGTGACATTTGGTAGCGTGTGTTAATATTGGGTATATACGTTATTCTTACACAGTGAAGTAAAACATGCATGCATACATACACGCCCTACTCAGTTAACAACTCTATTAAATAAAAAGGTGCTCTCCTTTAAAAAATGAAAGCAAATATGAAAGCTTTCTCAATATCGAGTGTACTACTTCAAGGTACGTAACCTGACTAACGCCTAGCAAAAGCTTCACAATGTTTTGGCGTCAGAAGTTTATCATGGACATACCTGGCCAAGTAGTCTTCTGGACGACCGGCGATTGGGGCGTAACGGACTGGGCGACCGTAGGCGTACCTGCCGTAGTAGGGAAAATCCTTGTAGGTGGCCGCAACGGCGCACACGAGAACGGCGACAATGACGAGCTTCATCATCTTGGAGCTGTGGAGGAAGGATTCTGCTTGGATCTGTCCAGAATGTGGAATTGCTCTATGTCCGGGATTTTTATACTCTCACCTGCGTGCCTGATGCCCATTTTTGTCAAGAAAAATCGTTTTCAATTACACCTGACTTGTTTTCCCAACGAAACTTGTTTATTTTCCATGACGATTGATAACCGTGTAGTAGCACGAGTTAATCATGAAGCTAAATTGCTTCGCCTGATGCAGAACGTCAGGTTGCAGTAACTTCACCAAATAGTTCGTTTGCATGACTATGTTACTATGTAACAACGCTTTTCATACAGAAAAACTACATAGAAGTAAACAATGAATTATCATCATTCAGATTTAAATTGCGGTAAAAACCATTTCAGTAATTTTTTTTACTGATATATACGGTACAAGCAGATAAAAACTTAATTTTGATCATGATAAGTTAATGGCACAAAACTGGTTCATTGTATTCTTGTCAACCATATTTCGATAAATGCTTTATTGATATGAGCAATATCAATTTTAAAAATGATAAAGTATAACGTTCACAAGTTGCCACTTTTGCGTTCTTTTCCCGTTACTGGTGATCTTTTATGGCAATTTCAAGACCGAGCACATCCCATACCGCAAATTTGCTGTCACAGGGATCATTTTAAAACATTTTCTGGTCAATTTGTGGTTGGTCAATTGATTTTTTGGAAAATACGAGTGCTTTTTATTTCAACTGTTTGTTAATCTATTACAAGGCACCCTATGTAAGTATTGGCGAGAAATGATCCATAGCAACTGATTACAACTAATTCAGAACATCCTCTGTAGCTCATTTAGAGCTTTACGTGCAAACGCGTATTGTCTGCTCTAGACTTAATTTCGAAAGATAGAAATTAACCCATCTTAAGTACTTTTACTATAATTATATGTGAAACATATATTTAAAGATGAATGGTCAAAAATGCTACTATGGTACAGATTTTTGAACCTACGAGGTTTCAAAATATTGAATTCCAGAAAGAAAAAATCACTTTAATCTTCCATCGAATGTATCTGAGCAATAAACAAAAAAAGATTATACAATATGCCCTACCCCATATAAAAAAGCCTTCTGTTGCCCTTATACATTTTGCCTTGGAGCGACCTGTAGGAAAAATCACCATCTTAATAAAAACTCTTACTGTTGATAACGATGTTTTAATGTTAACATCCCCTTCACCAATATTCAAAATATCTAATAAAATTGAAAAGGTGGTTTAAATAACTTTAGGATAGCAAAATTGACAATTTAAACAATAGTGTTCTCGTACATTTTTGCTCCAAATTATTATCACTTAATGAAAATAAGCAATTATCACATAATTGAATAATTGATAAGATGATAATGATAGATTCAGCATTAACCTTAGGCTCTATTCCCATAGATTTTAGATCGATCTATCCCCGCGGGGAGTCTCATTAGATTACTTTCAGATAATCCGACTTAAATGTCCGTCCCGCCTACTACAAGCTGTAAGGGGATAATTAACTTTCGTGTCCGCCCGGCTGACAGCTATTTAGCGTGAACCCCCAGGGAGTTAGGTCGATCTAAAGTAGGTCGACCTAATCTATGGAAATGGGGTGTAAGACAAATGCCCTGGTTGTAACGCGATCATATGGAGACTGCTTAATGACACGCGATTGTTTGAAGGATACAAATGAAGATGTTTAAAACCAAACCCCGCTTCACTAAAGTATATCCTTAATGTTTTGCTTTGAAAAGATATTTTAGAAGAATTGTTTTCTTTTTCCCTCCTCCTCCTGGTACAGGAAAACAAAGGCTTTCTGTAATATTGTTGTCTGTGTACATTCCTGTCTCCCGTGAAAACTGATAGACCGAGCTCCGAAAGACGGTTACATACAACGTATAATGATGAGTAACAGTGTTCCCACGTGCTTTCGAACCTCAACAGACCTTTTTAATGTTTACCTGCACGTTTACCTGCGTTTAAAAAACCGCCAAGAAAAAAATCAACACTAGCTCTGCCTGGCACGCCAACCAGTATGTTGAACCTCATGCAACATAAAATGAATCTTTTAGGATGTCCTATATTTCGTATTCCACCAGACGCGCTTACCAAGGCACCAAAGATGGTTATATACAATTAAAAAAGAATTTGGCGTCATGAAAGGAGACTTTCATCCCATGTCTATTTAAATCATTTATTTTCGCTTTCAATTATAAATGAATATAGAAAGAATTAAAAAAAATGCATTCACTGAAAGAAAGCCTTTTCAAATATCAAGAAATGCGAATTAAAGGTGATGATGATAAGTACCATCTTGGTGATGACTTTTCAGGTAATGTTGTGCGGCACGGAACAGAAGTGGGAGGGAGGTGGTGAGATATTTCTCTGGCTAACATCGAAGTTTTAGGTCTATATAAAATGACGTGTGCCATTTGTTAGATCTATAAAATGTGTACCGTTAAAAAGTTTTAAATAGGGAGAGAGAATTTTTGTTAAGGGGGGAGGTGTATCATACCTGATATCCCGTCTTATACCATTATTTTTTCATATTTTTTGTAGTTGTTTCTGGCATTTTTGTTTTTTCTTATGCGTAGTGAACAAATTATACAATAACACTCTGAAAAGATAAATCGGTAGGTTACCTGTAAGTATAATCCTAATTTTTTTATTTTCATGTGTGATTGCGGGTATGACAAACAAGCACTGTGTTAAGAAAATGTGGACGAGGTGAACTTTTAAGAACGTGCAGTTAAAAACAATACCTTGTTATGTCAGCATGTGTTAGACATGAGAAGTTGTAGGTAGCGCGTTGGGATGGTTTTATTGTTTCAAATTACGGGGTTTAGCGATAAATAAAACACATTTTTGGGGTATTTAGCTTTCTCAAACAAATAGACCAAATAACAATCATTCATCAAATTGATAAATATTGTGTTTGATATTGAGTACCTGAAATCAAACGTTCTCATGCATTATGTAGTCGATTATGAACATTTTTAAATTGTTAAATCACCCCGAGTTTCAAATGACACAAGGCAGACGAGCTGAGAGTGGAGAGGTGAGTTTCCAGTGACTTCTGTAACTCGGAGAGGCACCTATTGATTTATTGAATTTTTTTTGCAATGAATCAACCAAGTTTGTGCATACAATTTTGCAATCTGCACATATCCATGCCAAGATCACGTAAGTAATTATCTACTAAGGAGACTTAAATTCTACTGTCACTGATGGACTTGGGTTATTTGGGTAGGGTGAAGAGAGCACAATTTGGGACATTTTGCAGCCCTAAGCGTATAAGTGTGTTCCTGTGGGGCATATTAGTGGGTGTATTTTTTCTATTTGAAGGGTGACTTGCTTATCCTCCAGCCACTTTGTTTTGGAAAGACGGTGGGAGGGGGGAGGGGCAGTGTTTTTACATGCAGCTGTCTACTAGTAACCTTCCCCCATCACATGCAATATGTTCTTTAAGGGCAATCTTCAAAATAGAGACTGGTAGTAACACTCAAGTATGACTTAATGGGCAATATAAATGTACATTTTTAAGATAATCATTACTGGACAGACATTTATAACTCACTGCATGATATTTGTTACAAATGGACACCAAAACAAGGCAATAAACCATCATTTTATTTTGTATAAAGCACTTATTTTTTTTCAAAATGGAATATGAGAATATGAGAGAAATTGTCCAAAAGGTATCACAGACAGATTACAATTATGAAAGTTGAAAAAACATCTACAATTTTTGGTATTACAGAAAAACTAAAAACTACTGAATATCACAAATAGTCAATATATAAAGAGATTCATAAAGAAGCATGCAGTATATGGCAAGCAATTTACTACTAACAATAATGAGCTCTTTGAACTGCATTCTAAGTTTGTCTAAGCACTTTGCCCAACACAAAGATTAAAACCTTATATACCAAAAACATACATGCAAATCTACTTGTTTCTCCCGATTTCCAACATTCAGCCTTATTTCAGATAGTCTTTAAACAGACCATCATCAAACAACATAAAAGTGACTTTAAGCCACTAGAATGAAGCACCTGTTGGCTATAGTAGCATAATAAACGCTGCACTATAGGGCAAGACAAATAATATTCATGTTTAATGTAAACAAATGTTGGACAAATTTTTATTGTCACAAACGATAAACAGATTTTGAAGTTTACATTAATAATACTAAATAAAAATATGTGGAAAAGCAATATTGCATTTCCTTATATTCAAGTTTTTATGTACATTCATTTTAGAATGCTTAGTATATAAACCGAAAGCTTTTAAAAAAGAGTCTAGTAAATTACTATTCACAAAACATGACTTTGTCAGGGAAATGTAATTTTGAAAAATTAGTCGGATTTACGCAATTTAAAATATTAATTAATTTTTAAGTGACCAAATTTTCAAGTTTTTTCCATAAGTTTCCATTTCGCAACATCAGACAGGCCGTGCATGTATACCTATAAGTTGTTCTGTAAAATAGGATCAGATAAAGCTTAAAACACTCAGTGATCAATCAAACTGTGTGATTGTCCAAATGAACTGTAACAAAATCATTAGAAGATATGGCAGTGGAATTTTGCTGTAAAAAAGTATGATTATGTAATAACTAATTACCTAATCTTACCTACAATTCTCTATAGCTTACTTAACATCATTTTGAAGGATTCTTATCTCAGAAATACTGAATTTATTTGTTTCAAAGCTTGCTGTTTTATCAGTGGTTAAAAAAGATGCAACAGAAAGTTTACAGACAAAAGCACAGATCATCTAAAAAGAAAAAAACAAATTCTTAAATAATAATAATCTCATAATACTGGTGATAGTAGGTCCATTATTGTGATTCCCCTGAATACTCTGTACTATATGGATTACATGTATTATATATAATTGTATCCCTCAAATACAGTTTTTTTACCTTCTCTCTCATTAACAGTGAAAACTGGCTGCAAATTCTCAGTTTTTGGTCAACTTCTGTATTTCCTCAGCAAGCACTTTTGTCATGTGAATAGCTTTGTTGGCTTCCTCTCCACCTATCTGTTCCAAGGCCAACTGTGCCGCATCCCGAACCGTAGATATTACATCATTCCGCCTGTACACACACAAAAAATTGTATTTTTTGTTTAATAATTGATATTTATATAGATATAATATCAGCTTAAATGTGTTTAACATTTGTATAATTCAGTCTTGCCCTATATTGTCTCTGCTTTAAGTGCCCTCCAATATGGAAGTGATTAAAAAGTGATAAAAAACTTTTTATTTCAATTAAAATTGTTACATTTTTTACTATTGCAAACATTGCAACAAATGTGTGCATCACTAACATAACTCAAATATTCACATTTATTTGTGGAATGACCCATAAGCAGACCAAAGAAAACAGGAAATGAGCAATGACATTAAACAATCTGGACTTGCAAGTACCACAGCACTCGATCTGGAATCTTTATTAGAAACACACTTACCACATCTGCACCAGTTTGCCAACTGCCGCCTGAGATTTCAGATTCCCCAGAGCCAGGCACCCGCTTTCTCTCACCAGTCTATCCTGGTCTGTCAGTACTTTCTTCAACGCTTGAACTGTGACTTTGTCACTGCTCACAGCAGCTCTGGCCAATGATATTGCCGCCACTGCCCTGACATTAGGGTCACTATCTTTTAAGAGGTCCCTCAATGCTTCCCTAACAGCTGGACTATTAAATTTTCCTGTTCAAAAAATCAAATAAGAACAGCTGACTCATATGTTTTTTATCATAAGTTGAGTATAAAAAATATATATATATATATATATATATATATATATATATATATATATATATATATATATATATATATATTGAAATATAGATAATACATTAAAGTATAGAGTTTCGAATGCTGAAGGGCATTCTATTTCCTCTGCCTAACCTTCCCCACCACCCCCTCAAAAAGAAAGAAAGAAAATAAGAAGAAAAAAAGAAAAGAAACAGCATTACCAAATTCTAAAAACCAGTAGGATAAGATCTGATAATATGAGTGTTAACTATGTTGCACCTAAAATGCACTTTCTGCAAAAATACCTAAATTTTCTATTGCCTCCACCCTGACATGAGAATCCATGTTAAATACTTCTCTCATGGCAAAGTGCTCTAAGGCATAGTCCTGCACTCGCTGCCACAATGAAAACAATTCCTTATCTATGGTGCAGAATTCTGAAATAAAAAAGAGGCTTTCTGACTTATTTAAGTCATATGACCAATGGAAGATGATCCCTCCCCAAAATATAAAATAAAATAAAAATTATAAAAATGTTTTTCAGACCGGTGAATGCACGGTCCTTTTAAGAATTTACCATCAAAACAATCTATTGCAAAATAAAAAAAAATCACTTTTGTTCATAATTGTTAGGAAATAACACTGCCCCCACCTTTATACTTTTCAACATGAAGAATCCCATCTTCCTCCACAGCCATTTCATGCTTCATCATCATCTCCATCCTCGTCTGGTCCTCCTCTGAGAACAGCTTGTCAATGTTACTCTTGTATTCCTGCTTGAATTTTCCTGAGAATCTAAGTAGATAGAGTAGACAAACGCTCATAATCTTAAATCCCAATTGGTGTTTAAATCCAAATACTTATCAGTTCATAAGTGTTTCAGTTACACTGTATAAATTTGCAAAGTACACTATAAAGAATATATCCAATATCCTGCAAAAAAGGGTATTTTTCCTCTTGTTTTCAAAAGAGCAATTTAAAATGACATCAAACCACAAATCTAACTGTATCATTATTGTTATCATGATAAAAGTAACATGAATGATTATGACAATAATAATAATAAAGATGATAAACAGATATCTTTTAAAAAAGGGCTATCTGTAAAAAAGGTTCCACACATGCATCTCAGCACTTTACATGAAAATTCCTGTATCACTAAAACAACATTAAAATCATACAAAATATAGAAAAAATTGGAGTATCAAAAACACTAGTAGATTACATATAAACATCTTTTTAAATAGACCTCAATCTGTTAAAAAGTTTTGTATCTTTACATTGATGAGTGAACACCAGAATAGACAATGAATAGCACCAAAAATTTTATATAATAATAATAATAGTAATAATAATAATAATAGCAGCTCTACCAATGGGAAACAAAGTTGTGATAATTTACAAAATGCACTTAGTACACTACACTTAAGAGCCACAACACTTATTGACTTAAACAGAAAAAAGAGACTTACTCAATCCATTCCACTTGGTTTCGATCTGGGTAATGTTGGCTCCAAAAGTCCTCCTCCTTCACTGTTATGCCAAAGGAATCTAATCTTCCCATCATGTTTTTGTCAAATCTCTGGTTCATTCGTACGCTGTCTTGACGCTTCATTATTTGACGAGATTCTGTAAATATAAAGTGAAAAACAAATGATCACCACCAAGCTCTTCAGTGTTTTGTTTGGTCTCAAACAAATGCTCAAGACAATTCTCATTGATGATTTTTAATAAAGGGCTGATGATATGTGATTCTGACAATCAGCATTCAAATTTCATACAGTGCCTTAAAATGCATGCTACTAGCTATAGGTTCATACGTAAACAGGCAGATTCAGGGTGAAAAGGGTGAAAGGTGGAAAATCTTCTCTCCTTTCCCATCAACTTTTTGTTTTTTCATTTTGTGCATCTGTCTGTGTTGTTCCTCTTATATTAACATTTAAGCGTGTAAGGCATGAAGTATCGTGACAATTAATTTTTTTCTCCTTGTCCTTTACCTGGATTTCCGTCTCCCTTATCAGATGGTTCAGCCTGCTTGGATGATGATGCCTCATCGGCTGGAGGCACGTGGGATTCGATATTCATTTTAGATATTTCTGCATCCATTTTATTGGCAAGTTTGTCAAAATTGCTTTCAAAAGCATCTTCTTCAGTGAATAAGTTCCATTCAAATCTTGCTAATTGAAGTTTCCTACAGAAAAAAATGACAATGGTGCAGATGAAAAAATTCAGTTATCAATATAAATATGTAAAATTGTTCCTTATAAAAAAGATGTCATGAAATCAAAATTCTTTCCATCCTTAAATACTCACATTCCTGTGTCCATCAAAGGGAAAAGTTCTTCTGGAGTCTTGAGACCACATGGGAAGATTGGTTTATTGGAGATATAGGCAAGAGCCAATTCATCCTGGCAGTACTTAGACGCTATGGACTTTTCACTTAACAAAGAAATGAAAAGCTAAAAAGATGAAAGAGAATTCTGTATTAAAAAAGAAAAATAATTAAAACAAGATAAGTTTTAACTTAATATATTTACTGAACTCACTGTAGCATATGCAGTAAATTAATAATAAGCTATTATAGTAATACATTTATTTGAAACATTGCAACCATAAGGCTGAAGTTGTACGTATACATGAGTTTAAATAAAAACCTGATAATAAATTATTAACATAAAAGATTTACATTAACATTAAATTGAGTTCAAAATAAAACACAGACCTCTACAAGCGGATTAAAGAAAAGGGGATAAAAGTGTTTTAGAAACATTCAGTTTTGAATTTTGGTACATTGAAGTTGGATTGGATATATGTATTAGCTCTCGGTATGATCTGGAGGTTAAGAGGTAAAATTAGGCTTATCCTTGACATTCTTAATTTTTTTTAGGAAAGATTTACATAGTTTTGTGCTCTGCTTTTCTAAAGTAAAGTAAAACAAAATACAAATAATTTTACCTTTTTTCCAAATCAATCATAAATCTAGTTAAAATATTTGCTTTGCCAAAATGATCCAGCTAATAGTCAAACATAGAGTTTATCAGTCAAGAAGTCTGGACTGACGGGCAACATAGAGCAAAACATAAATCAACACCTAGAACAACATTGTGTATGCGGCACACTCAACACCTGACATGGTAATCTGCTCCCAAATAATTCAAGTCAAAACATGCAAACATGCAATTAATATCACTTATACTTTAATATAGCAGTCTCTTGCATGATGTGCATAAACTGTAGATCTTAACATATATGTCTTATGTGATTGAAATAAGCCTGAGTTCCATGAGTGTTGTAAATTATCTGATGCATTAAATAAAAAAATGATGTAATAATAATAGAGGATGAAAAATATTCTTACCTTTAATTTCAACACATTTCTCACAGTATTGTTTCATTCATGTATGATATCTTCACAAAATATTAAAATCCACTCCAAAACATACTGGTGTGTTCAGTAACACTACTTAACACAATATCTTGGGATTGATTTGCTTAATTACAATTTGAACTTGTGGAGACAAGACTTTAAATTACAAATTCATGTTTAATTGTTGAAACACATTTCTGACAAATGTGGCCTCATTATGCTGGGAATAAATGTAATGTGTAGATGGACGGGGCAACAGTTTGGAAGATGGCCATCATTTGAGAGCCTGCATGGAAAGATGCTGATACTTAAACATCAACTTAATATAGATGATGTACTGAAGAAAAAGCAAACCAAATTTCTTTGAATTCTTGTGAATAGGTTTTTTAATTAATGAATCGATATCATTCTGCAGCTCAAAGTTGGGAATGTTTTTACACACACACACACACACACACACACACACACACACACACACACACACACACACACACACACACACACACACACACACACACACACACACACACACACACCACTTACCTTTGCATCAATAATAGCTTGCCCTATTTTACTGAGAAAGTCTACACCAGCCTTGAGACCGATTGTGTCTACCCATACAGATATTCCATGCTTCTCTAATGCATCTGAAAAGATGACAAAATACTGTAACATGTTACACACAAATAACTTAGTACCTAGTATAAAATATACAGTAAAGTAACTGCAGAGGACTTCAAATATATACATTTAAGTAAATTACTCTTTCTAATTGTAAATACACAGACATAGTGTAATACTTAGTAGGTTCACAAACAAAAAGAAATATCATTATCAAAATCTTTAAACAGGTTCAGTTTCCTATTGCATAGTTTTTTGAGGCTGAAAAAAATTGTTCTGTAACTAACCTTTGAGTTTGTTCATCATATCTTTATCAGCATGGCTGTAGCTAATCATCACATCTTTGGGTTCAACAATGTAGTCAGACTTCGTCTCCTTTTGACCAGTTTTACTGGTTTTGGAGGGAGAAGAAGCAGAAGAATCCTTCCCAGTCTGAATGCTGGACCCAGAACCCATGATCTCGTATCAGACAACTACATGTACAGTGCAGTACTCAGTCATTGGGTTTTCGTGAATGTCACATGGCCATGGTATAAAAACTTCAAAATGATCTCCTCTAAAATAAATGCTGTTAATTACGTACAGTATGTCCAATGTACTTACAGTAGTACATTGTAAACCATTTATTCAAGTTTTCTATAACGATAGACTTGTACATGTACTAGTATCTACAACAAGTCAGAAATGAAAGGGACAGAATTATATAATGTAACACCTGCAGAAATAACGATTATATAATTTGAGTCGGTTAATTATATCAAGGAGTTATAACAGTTATAACAGTTATAACAATCACAACATTGTCCGGACGACAACATGTAAGTAATTTGATAAAGAAAGCAATGTAAAACCTACCAAATGAAGCCAACAGAATCAGGAACCTTCGAAAATTAAACTACTTTCTCTACAGAATTTTATCAAGTGTGTGAAATATACTAAATTTCTTCACGTCAACATAAGTTTACATGTTGTCAGCAAACGACCATGGCTTCTTATTACGGATACAGTTTAGAAAGTATAATATGCTAGTACAAAATGAAAATATTTCTTTTACAACGTAAATGAGCACAAATAAAAACACTATTTTAATTAATTAGTGAATTCTGCATTAGAATGTCTGTACTGTTTCATTTATTTAAAAAATCCCACATGAAAATAAAGCGAAACTTCAGCATAGGTACAAAACGACTCTACATTTAAACAGGTAAGGTAAACAAATTTTCAATGCATGTAGCTAAGGTTGAGTATAATTAAAAGCGACCTGAATGTAATCAAAATTTTCAGTCATATACTACTACAATTTAAACAGAAATAGTCCTTTTCTCGATGATACTTTACATTTTAATTAAGATACCGCGACCCTAACCACAGGTTTTGCCAATGGCTATGGTGCTACTGTGCGCTGTATGATTCCACCAAGGAGTTATAACTCCTTGATTCCACTAGATATCAAGGTACTTTTGTCAGACAGATTATCTGGCTGTCAGTGACTGTAACTCTGCCAAGTTTAGACACACAAGACACAAGAAACCTGAATATTGTATATTTATATATTTCAAGGTGAGATGATTGGTACATCAATTGAAACTTGATGCAGGCAGTGAGATATATATATACATACCAGTACAGCAAGTAACTGAAAGTGCGTGTTATACTCGGTGACACTCCTCTTTTACCTGGAGATGGAGCTGTCCCACCACCCACCACCTTCTTCAGCGTCCAGTGGTAATGTTGATGTGCTTATAAGTCATAATCAAAAGGATAGAGAATTTGCAGACTTCCTGGCAGGTAAAGACCATGCCAATTTTTTTTTTAGTAAAATGAGCCAAGAAGTTGTCTCATACAACTCCTTGAATGAACATTAAGAAATCTGAATGATAAGAAGTAGTCATTAACTGATTTTGAATGTTTTAAATGTAATTTTACATTGTCAACAGTTGTGCATGATTATGATTTACAGTATTTTAGACTTTTTGTCAGTCTTTATTATCAAAACCATCATTTCAGCAGTTTATTCAGATCTTACAAATGTAGCTGGAAAAATACTGGTAGAAAGATGGACAATATGATTATCAATTGCAGATGCATTAAAGAAAGAAGGTATTCATTGTGAACTTGGAGACCCAAAGAAAGCTGATGCCCAAAGAGTATTAGATTGTAAGGTATGGAAACAAGTATGATCTGAAATACGTAATGCAAGCTGATCTTGAAATAAAAAAGCCATTAAATTTACCTATATATATATATATATATATATATATATATATATATATATATATATATATATATATATATTAATTGCACTGTTGTTTGTGTACAAGTGCTTTAGACACAAAATATTCTCCAAGAGATGGACATTTTGGAATCATTTTTTTTTTGAAAAATAATTTAAAAGTTGGCATACATTAAAATTCGATATCTCATGCAGTTATATGGAAAGTAACTGTTATTTCTAAATGTGATTTTTAACTTTTGATTTTGTGGGCAGAGAGGTTGCAAAAAATGCATCAATCAAAGATATTTTGTGGATCTATACAAAATAAAACTTCCATTTAGTATTATAATTATATTATTGAACCATATTTTTCTTTTGTCTCAAGGTCCTTGTCCAGGTGCTAAGTGAAGAAGCAGCAGTGGACCACCACCTGCAAGATGAAGTGTCTTTGGCATACATATCTAATAAAGCAGTTTTTCCTGTTGGGCTGAAGTACTATGGAAAAATTGCATCCCGCCTATCCCCTGGAATGTACATATATACACAGCTTATGTGCTTTACTTTAATCAAAATTCTTTTATTTTCAAATATAGTTCTGTACTGATTTAGATTAATGATGTTGTGTAATATTTCTTTGATTCGCTGAATCAGATGTAGATTTTTTCCTTTATTTTCAAAGGATAATACTCATCATATTCGTTGCAGGAAACTTATGTTGGCCAAGATCAATTGGACATTTTTTGTCACTAAAGAACATGAGTCGGAACACCTTCCTGGCCTTATAAGTGGAATCAAGTTTGAAATCGACTCGTTTAAATCAAGACAGGAAGAGCTTGCTAGGCTGGAGGGAACGTATAGAATTAATTTCAGCAGAATGACCAGTAAAACAGAAAGTGCCAATTCAGAGGGAGATTCAGAAAACATTGACTTCTGGGACAGACACTTTGCCAACCAAACTGAGGTTTCGTGGAATGACTTCAGAGAGCGTTTTGTCAGTGACTATGGTGAAAGATTAAAAGAACAATTTGGGGATGAAAATGATGACAGAACCAAATGGATCACTCACTTGATCTATCAAGATATTTTTGAGTTAAGGAAACACATTGCAAGAAATGTCTATGATAGATTTTGTGGCACAACAGACGTAGCCTACAATCGCAGAGATATTTTCTGCAATAGAATGACTGAATATGCAGTGGCTTATCTTGCCATGAAAGAAGTATTCAGTATGGACAGCTCAGTTAGATTGACAGCAGTCAGAAATTTAGGTAGGGCAAAATTATAAATGTGTGTCTAAACTAAATTGACAAATACTATTGGGTATGTTTTTAAGACAGAGACATTAATGCTCATGAAGTTAACTAGAATTGATCAGTTTGATAAAAATATTTAAAGGAAACTTACGGAATCCATAAATTAATATAGGCATTTTAAAGAAAAGGTATGTTTAATGGAGCAGTGCCTCACAGCTAATCATGATCTTAGAAATTCGGTTCAACCTGTGCAATTTTTAGGGGGGGATCCAGAGATATTTTCTGACAGTTTTCCAAATTATCTTTGTCCATCAGGGGCGGATCCAGAAATATTTTCTGACAGTCTTCCAGATTTTCTTTGTTAATTCGTCCTTAATTTTTGACCGTCTTCCGACAGAAAATATTAGATACCCGTCAATGTAAACTTAAAAATCTGACCGTCTTCCGGAAGACCCAGAAGACGGCCTAAATCCGCCCCTGTCCATCCATCTACTATTTTTTGTCCATCTTCTGTAAGGCCCAGAAGACAGCTTCAATCCACACTTGCAATATTCTCATACTTTTATGGTACCTTCAATTACTAACTACATATATATATTCTTATTTTTAGACTCATTTCATACTTCTGGTGTGAGACACATGCTGCTAACACTTATAAGAGATCAAGATCCAAATATGAGAGCTGTGGCAGCTCTTGCTCTGGGACGAACAGGTACAGCCAATTCTTTAAAAAAAAGTGTTGAAATCAAGCGTTCTTGGTGATATTTAACTTGAATAAAAAAGTGATTGTTAAAGAGGGCAATTTGTTTCTAACTTTTTCAGTTACCTCACTAACTTACCTGTAATAATCTTTTTAGGTACTAATGACTTTCGAGTTATTGATTCCCTAATCAAAGCTCTTAAGGATGAAGACCGTTTGGTTCGTGAGGCAACATGCATCTCTCTTGGAAAACTGAAAGTTATGAAAGCCATAGGCCTTCTGTTGGAAGTATGGTACGTTAGCTCACTTATAATTTAGTTAGAGTGTAGCTTTAGGGAAAAACACCCCAGTTTCATAACATACATTCATATTTGTAGAGTTTTCACACCAAAAAGATGATTTTACAGAGTATGATTTGTCTTTAGAGCATAGATTGATTGAACCAATAGCAAAGTTTTAACTGGTAGATGTGGAATATTTACCAGCTCCAATATTTGGTTTCAAGTGTTTGTGTAATTTTTAATGAACTGGAGGATTTAGAATTTCAAAATTCTTTTTCTATAGGCGAAATGAACCAATTAAAGATGTGCGCCAAGCAGCAGAGAAAGCTTTAAATTTGATGGGAGGGAAGGATGCAGAGAAAGCTATTAAGGTCACACAGGTTTTGAACTCAGAGATTCAGAAGTTGAAGATGGCCAAGAAAGCATAATACGATGTGATTAATGAAATGAACAATCAGGGGACAACAATCACAATATTTATTTGACAGTATAAACAGAAAGTATGCTTCATTCATCAATAATTTTATTGCGGTAATTTTTAGAAAATACTAGAAACATAAATTGCATTTTTAGACTTCAGTAATTTCATAACACTTATATTGTATCACATTTTCAATTTATGTATAAAACCTATATTTTCAAAATTATTGCACTTTTGCACCATTTAATGAAATCCATGTTAATCTGATTTTTTATATTTTGTAATGAGTAACATTTTTTTTTCTTATACTGACTCCTCCCTAGAATATTCCCTAGTAATACTTAATAATTTCTGTGTTTTTTAAATTTAATTTTCATTTTACCTCAAACCTTTATAATAAAAAATAACAATGAAATATCACCATAATGATACAGAGACAGACAATATTTAAATGATCATAAATGAAAATTATCAAACACAAGCAGAAATAATATACGGAATGACTTAATAATAACCCTGTAAAGCATTTATAAATATCACTGAGAAAAGTCTTAGTTGTTTTTGTGTGGGTCACTGATATTTACTACTCGATGGATGGCAATCTGCAGGTCAGTGAGTGTCCTGGAATATTAAAATGAAAATGCTTAAAAGTGTAGTTTTGGTTTCTTTGTCAGGTGAGGAAAACTGCATGAAACATGTACACTCAATGTGCTCTTGGACACAGCTGTCACTTCTTATAAAAAAACCTGTGATATTATGTTCAAATTAAAAAAAAGACAAAGAAAAAAATTAATTCTAATGCTGGATCTTGTGTTGTAACGGTGATCATGATGTTTCGACCTTATCACAAGGCCTTCTTCAGATGAACTTATTTTGAATTGTCACTGAATTGTGACTGGTTTAGATGAGGAGTGAAAGAGGCCAATCGTTAAACAAACCTCCCTCGCCAAGTACAGTGGCCTGAGATGACAACTACCACATCTGTGGGACCAGGCCCTGGGAGACATCCCATGCAGACTGTCACCACATGACAGCAGTGACAACTAAAAATCTGTTCACCTGAGGAAGACCTTGAGAAACAAGGTCAAAACGTATTGATCTCTATTCTAACATAAGATCCAGTGTTAGGATTAACTTTTTTCATTATCTAAGTATAATACATCTGGATAAATCAAAACTTTCACTTTGATATTGAAAAAATGATACATGGATTGTGCTAACCTTCATTTCTCTCCCTTTTGTTTCAATAGGTAATAAAAGTGCTGCTATGGTGGTAACTATACTTATACCTCCATATATAGAAACTGGGATATATATTGATGTGCGTAATAAAACCTAAAAATGAGAAATAAAAATGAGATTGCATAAGCATAATAAAGATTGCATAAGGATCACGGAGTATACATGGTATATGCAAGATTTGAAGTGTCATAGCTGGCTAAAACTGTCACTTTATACATTTAAATGTTTTTAATTTGAATTAAAATTTGAATAAAAATAAATTGAATTTAGATAAAAAATTTAATCGTCTCACCTGAGCCACAAAAGGAGTTATCATTGCACCAATCCTTGACATACCACTACATACACCCACTCCTATTGCACGGGTGGTGGTGGGGTACACCTGGGGAAAATTAAGATCTTGAGCTATATAATCAAGATTAATGGAGTCACTGCATTTTATTTTTTTTATTTATTTAGAACTCTGTCCATGTAAGGCTCCATTCCCATAGACACCATTCATTACCTGGACTGATCAAACCCCTGAAGGGGCTCTTGCTGAATGTAATCAACAAACTAACACTTCCCTCCTGGCATTAAATAGAATATGGAAAAGCTGGTGATTATAGGAGTACATTGGAAACTAGAGGAGGCACGTCATTCAGTTAAGCTGATTGCATTCAGTGAGATTCCACGTAGAGCTGGGTAAATCTAGGTACCAGTGGACTGATGGAGGTCTAAGGTGTGCTCTAAGGTAGAAAGTTTTGACAGAATGAAAAAAGAAAAAAAATTAAAAACACATGCTGTTGTAGTATATTGCTTACCTCTGGAGTATACACATAGCATGCCTGGAAAGCACCTGATATGAAAGCTCTTGCCACAAATATGAAAACTATCAGCACAGTCCTGAAATTTGAAAACCAAAATTTTCAGTGAAACAGCATCAAATAATATCAAATAATACAATTTTATAAAAACAAAAGGTAATAATGGTAGGTGCAGTCACCGATGAAAAAGTCATTTATGTGATATTCATTCACCCTGATATTAAAACTTGATATAAAAATGATAATGACTTACCTTGATGGACAAGTGCAGACTAATAAAACAAATACAGAGAAGACAAAAAAATCTAGTGCGATGGTTTTCTTCCTGCCCAAATAATCAATGGCTAGTAAGGTGATGATCTGACCTATGACAAAAATGTTCACTATAATAATTATTATTGATATTATTATTATCATCTTTTTCTATCTATATTTTCTTGCAACAAAATACATTTTTTATCCTTCCCTGTTATGAAAAAGTGGAAATGCAGGAATTTAAGGCCCCATTGCACTCAATCAAGTGAAAACGAGGAATTATAGAATATTTTTGTTCATTAATAGAATAGAGAAATATTTTGAAAATAACAGTAATTTGTCTTAGATATTACTAGAAATTCATGCCAATCATCTAATGATGTAATTGGTAGTATGATGACAGTTAAACAGTTACTTACCTGGAAACTCTGCCACTGTGGTCCATAACAGGTCTAGGTAGTCTTTTGTGGTTAACATTTTACAGTCTAGGAAACAGCCTGATTCTTGAACTTTTTGGCCTACTAAAAACACAGAACAATGAAAAAATTAGTATCTCATTTACATACAAAGAAGAATAATCATAAATGTTAATGTCATAAGCTCCCATATTAAAAAATAACTATAAAAAGTTGTATAGTCATTGATGTTGTAAAGAAACAAAAATACATGTGAATCTCAATTTTTGACTTTACCTGAACTGTAACAGGGATTTTCTTCATCAAATAGTTCAGTTGTCAATAAAGCTATGCCATAGTAACAGAAGGAAGAACTAAACCTGAGGAAAAAAAGATTTGAAAAACATTACAGTTAATTATTTTTGAACTGATAGTGATATTTATTTATAAAAAAAAGTTATTATTTTGATTAGTTAAAAAAGATGTTAAAACAGTACCATAGACCCAACAGTATTATTGTTGTTATTCTTAAATCTGGTGTGAATAAGTCTTGCACTCTTCCTCGCTTCACTTCCTGAAAAGAAAAACAAAGCTTTAAATTTGTTTGGTTTAAAATATGTAAAAGAACTCAACAGGCACCCTTGAAATATCATTTTTTGTCTTTGAGAACTGTATAACAAAACCAGTCATATGAGACTGCATGAATGCAAGTTTTCCAATTCATATTTAGTTGGTTAAAAGTTTGTTAGAGTAAAGAGAGTATTTATTATGGGTATGTGATCAAGACGAAGGTTTATTCCCAAAATCGCTTACCACTTGTTCTGGATTTACATTTACTGGCCCAGCATGTATCAATTTCCCCTGAGGCATGGGCTTATTATTGTCTTTAGCTATTCTTTCTATAATGGCATAGGCAACATCATGCCGACCATTGGTCATTTCATATCTTGCACTCTCTGGAAGCCACTGAAATATAATTTTTTTTTAAATTTGACAACGGACAATTTTCTTCTATTTCATCTTATTTTAATGTGACTTATCATCATATTCTTACTTTTATATGGCCACCACTTTAAGTCAAGTAAAACATTAATGTGACAAAAATTATGACAAGATGTGAATAAATAACAAAATTTTGCATTTGTGTAAATATTCTTGCTTAATGTATTTGCTTACCAAACATGCTAATATGAAAATTAACACAGGCACAGAAGAAAGTCCAAGCAGCCATCTCCAACCCAATGTAGGCATCACAATTACAGCCAAAGCAACCTCTATACAGGTCCCAGCTGCCCAAAACATCTATAAATGTGTAGTAAAACAATGTTGAGATAAGGAGTTGCTTTTGGTATAACTCTGTTTCATGTTTTCACTTAAATGTTGTATGCATATTAAAAAGATTGCTTTAATGCATTTCCAGTGCCTTCTCACCTACCGCACTACTTTCACAGCACAGCACAATGCTCTCCTTTCACTCAAAACACCATGTACCTCCTTGTACAAAACCACACACAGCACAATTGTCCCTCCTGACACAATTCCAAACAAACCACTTTATCTCTCTTAGCGCAATATCACATATAATACTTTATCTCTTCTGGCACAGCATCACAAAATAATATTAAGTTAAAATAAAACATCGTCCCTCCCAGCATAGCATAATAGGATAACATACCTCAAAAAGCACTAAACCCTTGGCCCTGAATGTGGATGGGAGGAATTCTGAATACAGAGTGACACTGGAACATATCAAGTCAATATGTACAAAATACAAATCTTTGAAAGTAATATTATTATGAATTTTATTATGAATATTATTGCAAAAATTACATGTATACATTGAAATTTCCAACAATTTTACCTTAAACACATGGCAGGAACCCTTAGCATACAAATCTCCACAAGGAAACTATTGTATATAAATTCATTTTAAGAAGCAAAAATGTTTGGAGAGGGTAACACTCTAAAGTTTTATCCATTATGAGTACCTGTAATGACATATTTGACAAAGTTGAGCCATGTACCTGTGTTTATAGGCTTCAAAGGCCCATATTGTATGGAATTTTCTTCAATCATCAATCAAAAACTACACTTCAGCCTGAACTACCAATTTGAGTTTATTGATGACAGTTAGAAATAATCAAAAAATATTCAGTGATACACTTACGCTTGTGGAGCTCCTCCAATTCCAAACCCCACCAGTCCTCTTAATATCCATATCCATATAAGGCTAGGGGAGAAGGTACTCAGTAGCCCATAATGGAATACAAACATGGAACTTGTAATCAAGGTCTGAAAAAAGATCATGATTTGGTACTTATCTAGATGTTGATTGAAGGACAAGTAAGAGAAAATAAGAAAGCTAACACTTTATAAACATCCCAAATTAGTTTTTCTAAAATCTTTAGGGGTTATGTGCAGAAAAACTTGGATTATCTGCTTATGCAAGCCACATGGGCGTTTTTCTTGAGAACTGCTTCACAGACAGATCCAATGTGCCCAATTCACTGCCAAACCCCTGTGTATGTTGCTGAATTTTTGCAACTATGTTGCAGCTTGTAACTCGAATCTCCCTTCTTGTCGTAAAAATTTAGTTGAGTAAAATCTGTCACCTATGACATTTTTAACCTTTTTCCTGCTGCCGCTGAAAGTGTGTACGTGTCAATTAACTTCAAGGAAAATTCTACAGTTGACTTCTGGGATACATTCCAACAATCCTGTGTTTCTCCAAAACATGATAGGGTCAGTAAAATAAGATTTCTCCCAAAAATTATGAATGTAAGAGTTATGAATCCCTGAAAGCAAAGAATAAAATTTATTATATTTGAACCTTTCTTACCGTTTTTCTTCCATATTTATCACACATTGATCCCCACATCCAAGAGCTGATTGACATACCAATAAAAACAACCTGGGTGGCAAGAGTTTTAAAATTAGATATATAGAAATATATTTGCCCACTTTTGAAACAAAACTAATATTGCTGTCAGTTTTCATAAAATGCCTTAACCCCCCAAAAATATTAGACAAGGTTATACTTATTCATTTGTTATAAACATTTTTTTTATTTGAAAAGGTATTGTGTTAAAGAAATATATTAGACAATGTTATACTTATTCATTTGTTACAAACATTTTTTTAATTTGAAAAGGTATTGTCTTAATTTTTTCGTTTTGTATAACTTACAGTGGTGATGAGGGCCTCTTCCCATGTTTGCAGATTCCATTCACAGCGCAATGCGGGGCCCAGTACGCTGAGTAACATCATCTCCATGGCATCACAAACCTGACAAGACATTGAAATTTAACCCCATTCAATAATGACAAATGTATCTGATGGCAAATTTATTTTGTAACTTAAGACAATCTATGTGGTGATTGCAGTGCCTTAAAGAAATGCTGAAATTATTATTTGTGCCAGGTTAAGATTGGACACTTTATGCACATTTTAAGATTTTTTTTTCTTTTTTTTTTGGCACATACGTTGAACATGGGGGAAACTTTGTTTTATATCTGAGGAACATTCTATGACCTGAATTTTTAACTTTGTGCACTCTCATGACAATGAAAGTTTGTTTACGTAAAGATAAAAGATAATTATAATGATAAAATTAATTTCTAAAAAATATTTACCCATGCTAAACCTGCAACGAAAAATAACTTGACTTGAAATTTGCCAAATCCAATAGCATCCACTGCCTGTTCAACTGTGAATGTTTCTGAAATAATTCAGTATTGGAATTTATTCAAAGTTAATAATTCATTGACTCTCACTGTTAAAATAGCATTAAATAAAATATGCAAATTTGTAATCACTACATTTACTGTGCATATATAAAATCCACACTTATACATCTATTTTTATGTAACAAATTTTATTCTATTAATTTCATGCAGGCAGGCAATATATATATATATATATATATATATATATATATATATATATATATATATATATATATATATTACTGTATGTGTGACTGGATATTAAACATGGTAAATATTTTACGCTATTCTGCAGTGCATGGAAAGGTACATTTTCATTACTGCACAGAAGGCTATTATACACTCAGTCTGGTAAATTAATATATATACTGGTACACATTCAGACGATAAATTAAATTTGGTACTGTGGTGCCAAGGAAAATTCACTTACTTGTGTAAACTCATGGTTTACCATCATGAATGAATTGCAAGGAGATTTGTAAAGTCTCATATAAGTTTGGCAACAGATATCTATGTGTTTGTCCTTCATGTCTTTCATAAAATTCATACTATTTGTGATGGAGGAGATGTATGCATTAAATGCAAAAAGTTCTTCATGGTGGCTTGGACATAATAATGTCCATGATGTTTGTCAGGAAATGAATGACATAACATGTCAGAGGTTTATTCCATATCATGTAATATATTTTTGCATCCAAGCTTTTACACTCAAACTTACTTTTGTATAAGATGTAATGCCTACAGTAACTTAAGTTAAACTGAGAAAATATTCAAACCTTCATCAAGTCTAAACTAACCACTGGCTTATAATATGTAGCAGTTACTGTTATGTCAAACAACTCAATGCCAGCCATATAAATTGTTCCCAAAATTATGACAGCTTTATCAAAAACATTCCAAGGTTAATATCCTAATAGCAAACTCAGTCTATTACCTGGCTGTAATTCCTGTGTGTCTTTAGTTCCTTCCGCTTTGGGGGTGAATGTTTCCAAACAAACATCTTCCTGGGAGTTTGGTGTCTTGTCCCCCTGTGCAGTGTGTCCCTGTCCATTACTATCTCCATCAATATTGTCATATTCCTTATGCTTGATCTTAGCAAGTCTATTTCTCAAAGAATTGAACATTTGTCACCTGTGTGATTGCTTCCTGACCATAAGTGCATCCGTGACTTTTAGGGATATATTTGTTGTTGCCCACATATAAAGTGGAGTATATAATATTCAGCTTTGTTTTCACTGTGGTTTGTATTATATAGGTCACATGTGCTGGTATAGACACATTATGCTGACTATTAGGCTATTACCAAGCATCACTTCCTAAATCAGATAGCGACCTTAATTATGAGGGTCCCATTGAGTATCGTCATGGCCTGTGAAAGGCACTTTTTATTTCCCCAGGATGTGTGAAATGTTCATATTATTTAGTGTGATCCATGTAGAGCCCCATGCCCATGATTTGTGAATGCACCTTTTTATTTTTCGTCATTTGTAAAACAAAGTCATTATACTTGGTGATTTGTGATTTTCAACTCATATTTCCTGCACTTTTAATTCAACATACATTTTTTTCAGTTTTATTTCCTGAGATTTGTGAATTGATGATTTTCTTTCCCCTGAGCTCTATCCCCCAGTGGAACCCTCACCTCATATTTCATGGGTGCACCTGACCACTTTGATTAGTTTGGTCATGGGTCAGTGCTCACAAGGCATGTGCTATGTCCTTTTGATGGCCATGCAGAGATAATATTAGTGTGTAGATATCATTTTGACAATTAATAATAAAGAGTTTTGTATATTAGTATGTGTGTATGCCATTTTTCAAACATTAAAATAGACAATATAAAGGACATTGAAGGTTTTTAATCTTGTCATTTTCTCTTATTAAAACTTTGCTAAATGTGAAAATACAGAAATGTGACATCATGTTAAAGCATGAGATATGGCACTGAACTTTGCCTTAGCTAAACCCCATTGAAAAGCATCTTTAAATTAATACTACTTGAATGATCCAAAATCAAAATGCAATTTTATTGGAGGTTTTCACATCAATGAAATGCTGTGATGGCGTCTTTTAAGTAGTGAAGTTTTTAAAATAAATTAACTGTGTTTACTAAAGTCTTATTTTGATATCATGTTCACAGGCCACAATATTACACATTCAGCATAATCCTGCACAAATATTACATAAGTACATTTTGTAAACTTTATAACCATTTATTATTTCTTCAACAACCATCTAGGTAACAATTAACCTTACGTGTCAATACACAACACAAAAATTGCTGCTCACAATTATATCCATTTATCTATAACATCAAACACTGTACAATAAATATATATATCTATAGTAACATAAAAAGTAATAAATAAATGCTAAAATTCAAAAGTCTGTAGAGTAATCTCTTGGATTGGTTTGTTCTTCATAATGGCATGGAATGTAGTTCTTTCAACATTTTCTAGATAAATTGTGCCAGTAAAAACAGAGATGTTTTGTACCTGAACGGCAATTGTGATTATCACAGTAGTTCCCCATTAGCTATCAGTATGACAAGTATGCAATGATCACCCAAGTCGTGAACAATAGTCTATTGGCAGTCTAACATTCTATTGCCTATTATTTCATGCAGCACTGTGTGTGTGTGTGTGTGTGTGTGTGTGTGCATGTGCATGCATGCACACATCGGGTCAACCTTGCATCGGTTGTGTTCTCTCTACTTCTAAAATACTTTGTTTAAATTAAAATTCTGACATTGGTATACATTGTAAATATACGCTAACATTTTTACAATACATAATATTGATTCTTGTGAGAAATGCGTCTTTCTATCTTAAGGTGAGTTTTATGCTTGATCTTTTATTTGAAAATATATAATTAAAACACAACCAAAAATGTTAATTTTATCATAACTAAAACATACCATGTTATCCTTCAAACAAAACATAGTTAAAACCCTTAAAATGAGCTATAAAAAATAATATCAATAAAGGTGGATAAAACAAAATATTTCAGCTAGAAAAGCATTTAACTTAAATATCACTTGTTTATTATGAAATAAATAAAATTATATAAAAGCAAATTATAACTGCCCAAAACCAGTGTATAAGAGGCTGATACTATATTCGAAGACTGCCTTGTTTATTATGCAAAAAAGATGCTTGTCAATTCAGTTTATTCTAACAAGTGAATGATTTATGCTCTCTGATATGCCTATCTTCTTTTGAGAAGAAAACTATTTATCTTCATTCTCTGGTTCAAAAGATTTTCTCAATACCTTACCAATAAAACATTATATAATTAAATCTTGGTGCACCATGGTGTCATTTAATGCAAATCCATGTAAAATGTCATCTTTCAAGAAAAAATTTAACAGAGCGAACATAAAGTTTGCACTCCATTGTACTTTTAGATGAAAATAAACAAAAGCTTGGCTTCTTTGATATATACTAGCTTATTAAATTCAAGCTACCATGCAGTCACCGTGATAGCCTGTCCATACCCAACATCAAAACTTTGGAAAAGGACCAATATTCAAAAGGCAGCAAAAGGTTTTGCATCATGTTATAGATATAATGACCCCATTTTCTTTTAATGGTGTGATCGGGAAAAAATGACAAAGAATTATAAGTTAAAAATATTTAGTGGTTTTGAGTACAGATAACAACATACAACCATTTCTACTGAAAAACTTCTAAATAAACACTTTAACTATTTCCCTTTTTTTTTGGGGGGGGGGGGGGGCACGGCACAGGGCATACATATTCAATATCAACCGATCAGAGATGAAAGTGGACCTATTCAAAACAGATCTTGAAAATGCAAGCGCTGAAGGCATACAGCTATATATTCCTGCTATATTGGAGTTGGGGGGGATTTTTCATGATTTTTTTAAACATACAACCTATATCTGGATTTCCGGATAAATCCAGTACACTTTCATCTCTGATCTTTAGCCCAGCTCAGAACAAGTCTTTACTCTTTCATTACCACACAAAAACATCTATATAACTAGGCTGCCTTACAGAAAATACCACAGGAGCAAGGAATCCCACCTCTTATAAAATAAACTAGCACATACCATCTACAGGGTGCAGATTTATTTTTTTCCACAACTTAAGCAAAATTGGCTTGAACAGGTAGGTCCAAATAAATGTTAAGAGAAATAGTAGACCAAAACAGACAAGTGGATCTATCAGTGCCCTCAACAGAGCAGATATAAGTCACCATTTGAAAGTTACCCAGTGCTTTTAGAATCTGCACCCTGAACCCTGCTGGCAATAATAGAACTGATGTCAAAGGCTGGTGTTGTTAGTTAAGCCTGCTAAGAATCGTAGCTGAATAAGTTGGATTACGCAAAGAATCTCGTAAGTCGCTTACCACATTAGGCTACTAACTTTTTTAAGTTAAATTTTACTCCCAGATGCTCATTTGGTATGTATAGCATATTTCGTATATCCATTTGGGAACCATTTTAGACCACTGTTATTAAGTACACTCCATATACATTTGGTTATTATTATTTAGCATTCGTAGTTTAAGACTAAAAACTTGGTTATGTTGGGAAACATGTCGCTGATCCATAATGTCCCTTTCTTTTCAATGATGACTGCTGACATGGTGAGGTTCTACCTCCTGAGAGTCAGGATGGCAAGATGTTAGCTAATGGACAACTGGAGGCAGAACATCAACTGTGGTATCTACATGAGATTCCTGAAATACAAATGCAAAATATAAATGCGCTATTAACAAGAAAATATGCTAATACATCTTTGCTATAAATAACACGGTAACCATGTTAGTCAAGTAAAGGGTGACACCCAGTACACGACTAACATGTTTATGGTCTCTGCACACAGAAAGCAGAGGTCAATGACCTGACAAAAGCTGAATAATAATGAGTTATGCTAAGACTTGCCTATTTTTTTTTCAATTCAACCTTGCAAAGACACCACAATGAAGATTATACTTCACACCTTAACATGGCAATTCTTACTCAAAATACTCATCAACTATAAACATATCACCTGACAGTTTAAGACATGTTTACCCCCTTTAATTAGCCATACTTCAATAACATGCCATTTTAAAGTTCTGTAATTAAAGATAATTTCATAGTACTTCTGTCAAAATTGTGGAAGTAAATCCAATGACCCCAAAGTGGAGTTGGCTCAAAAAGGAGTGGGCAAATGTTACTGGCAACCAAAATGTAGATGCTTGAGTGCTTGTTGTTTATAAATAAAGTAATGCTTACTAACGTATGGTACAAGATTTGGACTAAGGTTTGGGGATTCATGGTACCATAAGTATTAAATTTATTTGTTAAAACATATCAGGGGCACCCTGAGCTTCAGAGATAACTTGACACTAACCTCTTCACTATAGCCTATCTTCATCATGTCAAGTTACCTCTGACCACATTCGATTGCCCCCGCCGCCCACCAATCAAATTTAAAGCCCGCACTCAATGACTCATTGAACGATCTAGCCAATGAACGCGAACGTTTGTTCAAATCCGGACCAATCAAAGATAAGACTGAATATCAGCCGTAACTGTGGGCAGCACGCAAAATACACATCCCTCAGTAGATAATGATGCAGGGCCTCAAACTGCTCTGGTTTCAATTCCGATATACTCATATTTTGCAAAGAATCAAGAGAAAACTTAACACATTATTTTACGTAGTCACTCGTAAGAGACGCCATGCTTTCTTTGTGTACTGTTATGCACTCAGAACTACTCGGATGTCTCCGTACTTGACAATAACTTTGTTGTTAGCATGGAGCTTGTGGAATCAGCCGAGGATTGCCGATTGATGGTCAACCAATCAGCGTTTTCACCAAACTTTGGTGAAAAATTTTGAAACTTGGATTCGATTGGCTTATATAAACTAGGTCAAACTATTTTCGTCAGAGGTAACTTGACACGAGGAAGATAGGCTATAGTGAAGAGGTTAGTGTCAAGTTATCTCTGAAGCTCAGGGTGATCAGGGGCGGATCCAGAGATATTTTCTGACAGGCTTACAAATTATTTTTATTGATCCATCATCCATTTCTGACAGTCTTCCGACAGAAAAAATTAGATACTCGTCAATGTAAACTTGAAAACCTGACCGTCTTCCCGGAGACCCAGAAGACAGCCTAAATCATACCTGATGTACAATGTATATAAAATGTGGGTGTGCAGAACTCAACTAAGGGAAATGCAACCAAGATATTCTAATCTACTCCACATTTTATATGCGGAACATCAAAGGGAAACAAAAATGTGACTTTTACTAGACTTAGTAGATGAAACCAAAGTAATGTCCTTACCTTCATTTCTCTTCCTTTTGTTTCTATGGGTAAAAGAAAGGAGGCTATTGCTGCTGCTATACACACTCCCCCATATATAGACGCAGTTAAGTACACTGATGTCCGTAATAAAACCTGAAACAAATGAGATCAATAGTCTTTGGTATAGCCTCTGATAATATAGTTCATCTTTATACATGGTCAGCATGTAAAATCCCACCAACTTGCAAAATAGACACATACACAAAAAAAATATTCTAAAAAGTGAGAAGCCCAAATAGTACACAAAACACATGTAAACATAATTCAAATTTTAAGTTGTATTTCCCCAAATACAACTTCGTTAATACTTTTTTATACTAAACAAATTAGAATCATTAATTTAGACACATTTTTCTCAGGAGCAGAAAGGTTTTGATCTTGGAAAACTACATGCTGGATATCAATGAAGTATTTGAAACTTGTGACAAATTACCCATGCAGTCTCTTACATTGAGTGCTATTGCCAGATCCATCAACCTTCCCCTCTACCAGGGGTCTCTGGTGAATTCCTTAACATTTACTACTGACAGACCTCTGTATTTATTGGGCTTATCAGATAGGAACTAAATTGCACACAATGCAATAAATATTGATCATAGATCCACTATAGAAGAATTTATGATATTATCCCAGTGTGTCCTCTCTAACACTTGCCCTTTGGAAAATCCCAACCGAATTTCATGTTTTTGTGAACAAAATACTGCATGTGAAACAATTTGAGAGACACATTGGGATATAAATCATATATGTATGCATCAAGACTAATATTGTTCCTAAAATATTGCAAAATCATTTATTATTTGTAATTACATTATATTTTTGCTCAGAGTTATTACTCTTAAAATTCAGACCATGATTATTTCAAAAATTAATTAAAAAAAAAAAAGATTTGTCACCATCAGTTATCACAGATACAAACCTTCTAACATAAACCAAGCTCGCTTTTCAAAACACACATTTCGTTTTTTAGTCCTACTAAAAACTGTTGCAAAAATTCAAGTGACTGTGCTTCATATTGCGTTCTTAGGCACTACTAACAAAAATTCAAATATAAACAGATTTAATAAATTTTGTATGAACTTACTGTAAATTATCATACATGAAGAAATAAGTTATAGAGATTAAACTTGCTCTTACCTGGGCTACGAAGGGAGTAACAATTGCACCAATTCTGGCCATGGCACTACAGGTGCCCAGCCCTATTGCACGGGTGGTGGTGGGGTACACCTGGGAATAGAAATACTTGTGATGAGGCAAAACTTTACATACTCTAAAGATGAGACTGTAAAGAGATAAAATTTTTTTTTAAAGATTTGACAAAATATGAGGCAGTCTCTCTTACCCTAATCATTTGATGGTGATTTTTAAGGGTTTGTAAAAAATAACTGATGGCCTTTTCAGCTCACAAAAAGAAAAAAATTCCCACTTCTCTTAAAAGTTTAATAAGGAATGCAATACACATTATATATGACTTATATTGCTTTCCATCTCCAACTTTTAAAATCTGATATATTTTTTTTATTTTTATACTGAGTCTGTAGAAAATCCATCCCTCTCACCTCTGGAGTATACACATAGCATGCCTGGAAAGCACCTGATATAAATGCTCTTGCCACAAATATGAAAAATATCAGCAAACCCCTGAAAAAGAAATCAACAAATACTTCATAATAAATATTGTAAATAATGGGAAAAAGTCAATATTGCACTTTTAATGCAAGTAAAATAGTAAGCAGTAAAAATTTATGTGAGAATACATTTTAGATCTCAAAACATACATACGTGTCTATGTACATACATAAGTACATCAAGGTATATACTTTTCAAATATAAATACCGCAAGAGAAATGTTTCTGCTCACCTTGTTGGGCATGTGCAGATGAGGAAGGTGAAGAGAGAAAACACTAAAAACTCAAAGCCCATTGTTTTCTTCCTGCCCAGAGGATCAATTATAAACACAGTAAGAATCAAACCTAGAAAAATAATGTTGTTATCCTTGACAACTGAGAAACAGTGTGGTGACTTATTTTTTAAAGAGACAGGTATAGGTCAATGGGGGGGGGGGGGGGGGGGGGGGAGATCAACAGAACATGATAAGTCAGTTGTCAAATGTGGCCAACATTCAGCCCTACAGCCATGCTAGACAGAGACTGAGAGTCTCAGTGAGCATCACTGTGAAATTGCCAAGAGACCCTCAAGTAGATATGCAGATAAAACATGCGAGCAGGTAAATATAAGACCTCTGATCATATATTTAACATTGCTATTGAGAAAAGAACCCTTATACATGAGAAAGCCATTTGTCATAGAATGTAAAATTCAATTTATACCTTTGTCTTAGCAGATGAAACACTGGAGCAGGTAAATATAAGATCTTTTATCATGTATTTCACAATGCTTTTGACAAAAGAACCAATATACATGAGAAAAGCATTCCTCATCAAATGTACCATTCAATTTACACTTTTGTCTTAAAGTCATATACTTAAATACATATAAAAGTAATGATGTTTAAAATTGCACCAGTTGTGGTTTCCTCATGACACAGGATAATAAGGACGGCCTTTAATGCATCCAAATACACCAATTAAGTAGCGATTATGAATAATCAGAACAAATGCTTTGTTATTACCTCATGCTAACTACATAACTATTAGAACATTATATCTACTTCTGAAGCACAATAATTGAAAATAATGGCCAAGATTTCCTTTTTACCTGGAAACTCTGCTAAGGTTGTCCACAATAGGTCTACATAGTCTTTTGTGGTCAATACTTTACACTCCAAGGAGCAGCTAGGGGCATCTAACTTTCCACTTACTAAATTAATGTGAAAAAGAAATATTCAAAACAATGTAATAAACTTAGTGATTTGTACTAAAATACTTTTACAACCATAAGGATAACAAACCTTTACTTTATATAAGTATTTTATGTAATTTTTGGTCAAAAATAATAGTTTTTTTTTCATAAAAAAGTATGGTTGCATATCAATCTCAACCTACTGATACTTTAAACACAGATCTTTCTCATAGTAAATTAAACACAATTTTAATATATAAAGACATGGATAAATAATTCATTATAATTAAACAAACCATGGCATGTTTCCCCAGACTCAAACAGCTCAGTGGTCAGTAGAACTATCCCATAGTATGAAAATGCATTGGCAAACCTAAAAAATGGAGAAAGGTAAAAGAAAACGTTGGATGATCAAAAGAAATGCTGACAAAAATCTAACATATACATTACTTATGGATTAATTTGATATAATTTTAAATGATTAACCACACCTCATACTGACTGTTGACATTTTGGTATTGTTAATCTATATACAAAAAACTGCAGCTTGCACAACAACTATCTACCATATTATCCAAAGCATAAAAGTTGTAACTCTCATTTCTGGGGTAAAAAGGTCCTTAAGCCTTCCTCTTTTTGCTTTCTGAAAATGAAAAGTTGCACTGTTGATAGATTTGTCTTTTTTTTGCTTATGTTTGCCTTCCCATCTGTACTTTTAATAAATGTTACACTTGCATATGTGACTGACATTCAATTATCAATTTAAAGCAGATTCAATAATACCTACAACAAAATTATTCCTTGAGCCATTAAACTAACCCAAACATGACTTTGAGACATAACATTTAGCTTTAAAAATTTACAAATTAAGTCCAGTATTTGACTTTATTGTGAAATGGAGCTCTCAGCAATGATATAGCTTACAATCTGTGTTGGGTCCACACTACTGGGTCCAGAATGAACCAACTTTCCCAGAGGCATCGGCTTATTATTATCCTTGGCTATCCTCTGAAGTGTAGCCAAGGCTTTATCTGAGCGACCTCTGGCCATATCAAACCGTGCACTCTCTGGTAGCCACTGAAATAATTATGTTAAGTTTACTGAAATCATAGCAACCAAAAGGTTTAAGTTATACAAACAAGCAGATGAAGATAAAACTTTCAAATACATATATATCCATAAAATATGTAATAAATAACTGATTGACATAAAGGCAATCTTGGAGGATCTTATTACTTCTTAAATATATGCTAGTAGCTATAGACTTAATTCCTTTGGTAGAGTGCATTATTGAAACCTGAAATTTATTTGCCTTACCACGCATGCTAATGTAAATATGAGCAGTGGCATGGCAGAGAATCCAAGGAGCCATCTCCATCCCAAGTTTGGCATCACTATTAGAGCCAATAAGACCTCAAAACAGGTACCTATGGCCCAAAATATCTAATTAAAAAAAAAAAAAAAAAAATTCAGGATATGAAAACTTCTCTCATGAGCACATGTTAAAACACAATGCAATACTGATATAAAAGAGTTAAATACACTCTGCAATTTAAAAATTAAATTAATTCAGTTTGAAACACATAGTTTCAGTTCTATAGAAGAGATACCAGGATTCATTAATTTCTTTTCAATTTTACCGAAAACATTTAACCACTGTTAGTTTAATCACTGTCAGCTTACTTTGCAATGACCTTAAGGTAGATCGGTCGTTACGTAATTTGACGATTTGCGCAATTTCAGCGCATCGTCAATCGTCTCTAACGACACTTCAGTCTGTTTTATCAATTTCGGGAAATAAAGCAATTAACTATAAGATAAACACACATTATCAACTTGTATGTAACTCTGTATGATCGATACAGATTTTCGACAACGTTAGTCGACTAGGATTCCATACGACAACTGTAGCACGTTCATAGACTTGCCCTTCAAGAAATCGTCGGAATAGCTCCTTTTCCAATTTGAATTGGCACTAGAAAATGTATGACAGCTAAAGCTCACAAATTATGCACGTAGGTGCTATATCATGTAAAGAATAATTGTTGTAAATTCCGGGCTAAGCGGCTGCGTACATTTTGAGGTAGAACGCCCTGAATGTGCTGCATACCGTAGCTTGGAGTTCGACGAAGTGCGTCGTAACGCCACTCATTTGGACTTAGAGAAATCTGGACTGAGAAATATTTCGTAGCTTATACAAATGTTCAGAAAATGGCCATACAGCTTGAAGAAAATTCACTAATCAAAATTGAAACTGCGTTATATTATACAGAAAAATTGTGCACTTCTGACCTTCACTTGTGTAAACAAAGTGTACTGAACGCACCGCAAGCAAGCACGTGAATGCCGCATTTGATACTTTGTATCAGACGCTTCTTTTTACTTGACAACACAGTGTACGATGTCACGTTCATGTCCTATTCATTATAAATAACAACAGCAATAAACTATTTTCATATGTATGAGTATTTCCCTTATTACTCTCTTCAATAATTTTGTTGGAAAGTTAATGGCTTAGGCCTACACCTCATCAGTATGACAAATCTGAAAATAGCTGAATATACTCACTTCAACTGTTAAGCATAATCATAGAAGTAGAGTCTCTACTTCTATGACATAATGAACGTTTTAAATGTACTTAGATGTATCTCCACACACACACACACACACACACACACACACACACACCATAAAAAATAACGATTTAGTGAAAAAACACCCATTTTCCCATTGATTTGAATGGGGACTTCCGACCAGTGCGTCACGCAGGTTGTAACGCACTTCAACTTGGCGTAGTTCTCTTATTTGGTCGGTGACCCCCAACTTTTTTGGCAAAATTAAAATCTACTTGGATGCCTCTTTACACAAAAAGTTTTTTAAAAAAATTCAAACGTCAGAAAGTCATAAAAAATAATGCTTTAGTGAAAAAACACCCATTTTCCCATTGATTTGAATGGGGACTAGTGCGTCACGCAGGGTGTAATGCATTTCAACTTGACGTAGTTCTCTTATTTGGTCGGTGACCCCCAATTTTTTTTGCAGAATTTAAATGCACTTGGATGCCTCTTTACACAAAAAAAATTTTTTTTTAATTCGAACGTTAGAAAATCATAAAAAATAATGTTTTAGTGAAAAAACACCCATTTTCCCATTGATTTGAATGGGGATTAGTGCGATATGCAGGGTGTAACATATTTGGGCGTAGTTCTCTTATTTGGTCGGTGACCCCCAATTTTTTTTGCAAATTTTTAATGTACTTGAGTGTCTCTTCAAACCAAAAAAATTTTTAAAAAATTCGAACGTTGGAACATGTAACGACCGATCTACCTTAAATCATTTCTTTTATGAAAAAGTTTTCTACCTTCACAAGTGTAATTAATAAAAGCCATATGATTTATTACCTCAATAAGTACTACACACTTTGCCCTGGAAGCTGATGGTAGGAACTCCGCATACAACGTGACACTGAAATACACAAAAAAGTTAATGGCTTGATTCCATTATCTCTACATGCATGGTGCCTAAAAGGGATGTGCTGTCACATGATACACACAAAAAATCTTTCAGTTACAGAATGGCTGTAGCTTATAGCACAGCAAAAAAGAGTATTTTTGTGAAAACCATTTCATGAATATTGCATGGTAGGCAACCGATCATGACCAAGTTCAAAAGGAACCAAAATATTTTGTAAAATGTACAGGGAGCATTTAGAACTGGGTCCAAGAAGAGGTTTAGATTTTAAACTTTCAGACCAAAAACTTTAGTCCACTTTGGTCAAAATAAATCCATCACAGTCCAAGTGATTGAAATACAGCCAAGTGAAAAATGCCTCTAACTTAAACACTGATCATTACTTATTGTTTTTCAATTGGAATATGGATTTATGGATTTTTTAAAATTCTATAGCACCCTGCAGATCCATGTGAAATCTAATTCCTAAGTTAAGTGAGTCCAATGCATCTAAATTGCATGCGGCACATATTCATCACAAGCAAATAGTGGCCAACTGCTTGGTAAATTTAGACGTTTCTGACTGTACTTTCAAACACCATTAAAAGGCAAACAATCTCATGCATAAAACATCAGTGGTGGTGTGCTTTATGCATATGGAATGAACTTTGGCTTCTACAAATCCTGGTTAGTGATTTAAACAATCATTTTCTAGGGCAAGTTTACATACAAATAGATCAGAAAAGAAATTCAAGATAACATGTACGCAGTAAACCCAAACTGCAACTTTCTTAATTTTTTTCCTAATTATGACAATGGCAACTGGGCTGTGACAAACTAAATTGACAGCCCAGTCTAATGAAAGCTTCAACCAAATCAGCCGCAATGGGGGTGGGGTAGGAGGTGGAGGTTGTATAAAAATGGTGACTTACGATTGTGGAGCACCTCCTATTCCAAATCCAACCAATCCACGCAGTATTAGCATCCATACGTACACTGGAGAAAAGGAACTGACAAGGCCATAGTAGAATGTGAACACGGAGCTCAAAATTAACTCCTGCAAGTTAAATGAATCCATTTATTACTCAATATTATGGTAATATTGATAAATAGGCTGATAAATATATTGGAATAAGCCCAAATGTATAACACTGAAAGCAAATATAAATAAATTATAGTAGGGCTATTCTTTTTATCACAACCCTTTCAATGGTAAACAAATGAAATAATATCAGGGTTGTAGATAAAATGCTTGAAAGTACAACATCCATAATAAGTCTTAAATGTGGTCAGTTGTTCTTTCACAGAAAGCATATTAAAGTTTTCCCAATAGGATGAACTAAATAAATAAATGGATAAATAAATAAATACTGGTTTTATAGTGTAGAAAATACTAAAAAATATTAAGATGCAGTGTATATTGACTGTGCCAAGAGATTCATCTGTAGTTGTAATATAGTATACATCAAGAAGTTTTCTAAACACAGGCAGTACATCTAAAGAAACATTAACTTGCGATCTTCAGAATCTATGATGTGTACAGTGTAGACCTCTGTTAAGAAGACTGCCCACAGGGTTATGTTATGCTCCTCACTAAAATTACTGAATTATGATTAATCCTAAAAAAGCAACTTTTGTAATTAAGAGCACCAATATCAATCTGAATGTTTTTAAATGATACTACTACTGGATTGATTACCAATAATCTGAGGCATGGTTCCTAAGGGACATTCAATAAAGCAATGTTTATATGAAAGTTTTTTCTAGGCTTTGTTTGGCCATATTATCTAAGGTAGCAATGGTGTATTAGTGCAATTAATCATTTCAGACAAGAGCTGTGCATCACATAATAAGAAACAGTCAAATAGATTTTATGTGTAGTAAATTTGAAGGAATTAAAATGAGTAAAGAATTGTGTAGTAGGAGGGATAAGATCACTCTACCATAACCTAAAGAAACCCTTGCTGAAATTAATATACCTTTTCATAATTATAAAAGCCATCATGCTCATTACTGTACACAAAATCTATATGGTATCCCAGGTCACCTAATGCTTCCCCAATATTTACTAGAAATAACACAAATATGCTTATAATAGTATAGAGGTGAGTTTCTGCCACCAGCATGTCTCACAAAGTCATAACACACACACACACAAAAAGAAAAGAATAAACTCTTTTCAACTCAAGGGAAAGAAATTGGCTCTGAGAAATAGCTGTCTTGTAATTCAACAATCAAAATCCAATTAAGATCACTTGCTTTCTCTCGTCATGCCTTCATAAGACAGTATGGAGAATATCAAGCGCAACTGCTTACGACAAAAATCAATACATCACCACAGGTCTCGTCAAGGCAGCAAGCCATAGATGATATTAAAATCCTATTATCACAACGCTGGCAATTACATCTCCTGTATCAACCTTTCATTTCAAGATAAACGCTACTCACTACCTTTAAACTAGAGAAAAAATGGGCTCAATTTCTTAAATGTTGCTAATTGTGGTGGAAGTTAAGGCTGGTGAAATCAAGGTTTATTAGTCAGTGCTCATACCACTTATATGATGAATGTCTTCTTTGCGTGAAATTCCATTAGCGGGATCACACAAGCTGGGCTTCACTTCAGCACAAAAGCTAATATATGCTGAGTCCAATTACTTTATTTCAAACCAAATCAGTGATGAACTAGTGAATTGTAAGATAAGTATAAAATCTTGTTCATTATCCTAGTCTTTCTGCTTCTAGCAATTAGTTTTTACAGAATAAATCCATTATCCATTCTGTTTTATCATATCACAGATAGTACCCGACATTTTTTATTTGTCTAATTTTTGACTGACAATGCCTGTCTTTTTCAGTTCATCAAAAATAAGACAAAAATAAAAAAATATACGTATTTCAAATGCGAAATAATAAACCAACAAAATGTGATAGTTGCCAGCTAAAACTGGTGACAACTTTTAATTACAAATATTGCCCAAACTTTCAGCAAAAACCAACAAATTAATAAACATTTTTCTTACCATCCTTCTTCCATATTTGTCACATATGGTCCCCCACAACCCAGAGCTCACCATCATACCAACAAATACAATCTGAAATTGAACAAAATTATATAGATAGATAGATAGATAGATAGATAGATAGACAGATAGACAGACAGATAGAGAGATAGATGTAAAAAGAAAAAAATTAAAAATAAAACACTAAACTTTTTTTCGACTGTAAACAATGTCATGCCTAAAAAATCTGATAGGAAAATTTTATTCATTTATTTTTAGGAGGAGATGCTAAACCGGTACATTGCTGCCCTTTTTCAGTAGCTGAATACAAAATTATAAAATCACTTCACAGCAAAATTACTTTAACTTTTCAACAAAGGCATAATGCATCTGATCCTGTTTCATTGATAAACCTTACAGTTGTAATGAGAGCTTTCTCCCAGTCCTCCAGATCCCAGTCACAGTGTAATGCTGGCCCCAGGATACTGAGGATCATCATCTCCATGGCATCAGACATCTGCAAAAGAAAAAATCCATCATGTAGGAATAAGATCATGACACTAGCCAATGGGCCAACACAATGAAGTGGTAGATTTAATGTTAGACTAGTAACAAAAATGGATTTTTAAAAGTTACCAGTCTGGAGTTGTTTTAGAGTATTTTTTTCCATTGTCCACTATCTATAGATTTTAACTTGAGCTACCCAATACTGATTAAAGGGATTACAACTGTTCATTTTGGCAGGATAAGTGCCATAAAATGGATTTCCCCCATGCTTTCAATTGGTGAATGAATCTGCTCCAACATTTGAAGTTAGTTAGTATGAAAAAATTATTACTGAGGCTATCCATCTATGAAGGTTCACCTGTATAAAGGCAGGCATAGATAATTAAGAATAAATGAGATAGCCAATGTTTTGGTGGTAAAAGGTAATTTATTGTATTTCTAGGTGTTATGTACAATCTATTTATTGGGTATTTTGAATCTCGTATGCACAGTAGTTTTCCCTTTTAGACAAGTAGATTTCAAGGCCTATTGGCTTGTAAGACCACAAGGGTAAAAAATTGAAGGCACAGGCTGTAATAACTTCAATTATGGCAGTGCCACTCTTTGTTCAGAAGCTGTAATAAAGTGTTACAAACAATTTCAAATAAAGTACCAGACTATTAAGGTACTGTGGTTTTCAGATATATGGGTTTTCACAAAATCAAGGCAAGGTTTTGAAATACAGGCTCTATACATATGAGTTTTGTTTTTACTTTCAGCCTTTTATTTCAGGTTTCAAAAATGAAGAGGCAAAAAAATTACTGAGAAAAATCCACTACTCCGGAATAATGTGAAAATATTGTTTCCAGTTTAATTTCAATAAGATGTGATACTTTCCATGTGACTAAGGGCAAGTGTGAACCTAATTAAAAAATTGGTGCATATCTTCTGTTCATTTGAGAAATTTACTCAAAGAAAAACATTTGCAAGGATGAAAAGAGCAAGCCATTTATACAAGACAATGCTTTTACAGTCACTAAAACTATGAGTTAATTCTATCTAGCATCCAGTGACTGTAATACCTAAAACATCATTTGTATGCTCTTTTGGCATTATTAAGGCTATCAGACCAATGTAACAGTTTTAAAATCAATAAACAGTGCAATACTTATCAGTCAAGATTTTAAGCTTTCACTAGGTCATTAAAAATTCATTTCTGAAATATTATAATCTAATAACTTACAACTTAGTGTTTTTAAAAAGAATTAGTATATCGCTAGAGTGTAAGCAAACAGCTTATAATGGCAAAAGCTTCCGTCTTTAATTATGTAACTTCATATCAAGTGAATTACCCTTTAGCATGCAAATGGCAGGTATCAGGGGAAAATTAAGAAAAGATGAGAAGTATGTTATTTAATATGCCCAATAGGTTGATTGGAATCCCTGTTGTTATTTTCTGAGTATACCAGAATGTGTCTGATAACCACAGGTAAATAAAAGAGCCCAGTGGGGCCTTAAAAAGAACTTATGCAGAACCATTTTCTGCTAATGGCTTTTGGTGTACTGAGTGCTAAAAATAAAACCATTGTAAGTTATTAGTGACAATACTTCATTACAAAGGTACTGTGAAACACAATCAAAATTTTAAATGATTGCTATTTAATCAATTAATTATTTCATGCAGAAAGCACCCTCCCCTGTTCAATGTCCTGTTCTGTGGCCCCTTTACAAACATACTCTGTCTTCTTTTAGAAAAATTGAAGCTGATGATTTAGAATGCACAATGTGTTACAATATGGGCATTTACTAGTACCATTTAAACTAATGGAATAATCTTTATGCAGGCAACCTTTTTGTGATGCATTACGTTTCACTGTCTTCTAACTATAATCTATTGCTCTGATAGTATTCCTTTCTCCGTTACCGATGAAAATATTTAAGCAGGTAATATTCAAGTTGTATAAATTCCTCTTAAGGCCGTATTTATTCAACTAAAAATAATAAAACCTGGTGTCATCAACCTTCAATTTTTTATCTGAATCAGTAATAATTTCCTGAAGCAGATAAAAATTAAAATAAAACACTCATTATTTCTAGATCAGTGTCTTTTAAAAGAAACTACACGAAGAAATAAAATATATATTTAGTAACTGTGAAATCTGATATATATAGTCATAAAAAGTGTGGTTGGAATTGGAAGAGCAACTACAGAATACAACTAAATTACAATAAAATGTACTAACCCATGCTAGACCTGTGAGAAGAGAGAGCTTGATCTGGAATTTGCCAAAACCAATGGCATCCACTGCCTGCTCAACTGTGAATGTATCTGAAGCAAGCAGAAACATCAAATCAATTAAAGATCACCTTATACTGATATTTTCTGACCAAGAATCAAAACTGTATCAATATATATGCTATCAAAGAGTTTACATTTGCATGTAACTTCCCTATCTTATTTTCAAACAGCCTCTACTAATTGTCAAGTGTTTTTGAATGAAACAGATTAATGAAGCTCTATTTAAGTTATGTGAATCATATTGATTTCATATCTGCCAATTTAGGAGCCATTAATTTACAGCTGCAATGAATATATATATATATATATGCATTTATGCTTATCTAAATGTTCTTCTAAATGGAAATCTGATAAAACTCTAATTACCCAGTGTTGCCACTGTACCAAACATATGGCCAATACATGAAAAATCCATAACAATTCTTTTCCCAGCCTTCTATAAAGCATGAAACTAATAAAATATTTTAAATGGCTAGTTGACTGCAATACTTTCATTGGTTATTTTCATAGATTCCTTTGAACGGTGTTTAATCTTCACTATTGATTTCTGCAGTGCCAATAATACCTGTGCAGATTACGGAAATGTTTGAATATCAAGTGAAAACAATAGCACAGGATACAGTCTATACATAGAAAGAGAGAGAAAAAACATTCATCATGCATGCAAACCAAGCTTAATGATCTGAGGTCTATTTTTTCCTTGTCAGCCATCACACTGTACTCTAAGTTTCTTTCTTGTAAGCCATAAATAAACAATTTTCCATTGTCTGCCATAGCCCATCTGTTGTGTAAATGGGAAATTGGTCTACACAGGCTTTGTTTAAACTTAAATAAAATTCTGGTAAGGGCAGCACGAAAGGTTAGATATGTGCAGATGTACACTGTACTGGTAGCAGTGCCAGTAGGTCTAATGAATTCATAATAGCAGAAATGTGGCTTGCGGTGCAACTTATTCCAACAATAAATGTAACATGGCTATATTACTATATAGAACCATTCTAATCTATTTTCATCGCACACTGATGTACCTTCTTTGGGTGCCCCAGGGTCTCCTCCATCTCCCTCGGGTGGGAAAGCCTCAAATTCCACACTTTCAGTTCTTGCCGCTGTATCTGCGGGAGGCTGCGTAGCTTCGTCAAGATCTTCATACTTCTGCCTTCTTATCTTGACGAATCTATTCAGCAAGGAATTGAACGTGTTAGCCATAAAATGTTATACGATCTACAGCCGACAGTTGAGGGACATATTGCTCTATGCCTTGAACCGACCGGCAATCTGGACAGCTGGTGAAATGTAAATATTGGACGGTAGGAAGAAATTACATATAGGTGGCGCCAGTTACCAGACAGGTGCGTTGGAAAAACAAGAAAAGCCTGTGTTGGTCTTTCAGAGAACAAAGCCAATAGATTTCTTACAAAAAAGTGCCAAACATTAAAATTATAATCCACGTGTAGGTTTATCACAATTATAACATTTATCTTGTGAACAAAAAGTATCTTACGTGTACGTACGGTTTAGGCAAATGATCCACCACCCTTGAAACTACATCACGACTCATATTTCCACAGTGTCTGCCTGAATCTGTGGTCCAAGATGGCTAGTGTCAAAAGCTTATGCTGCATGTAGAGTATGGTCTACATCTGTCTGAGGTAGTTGTTAGCAGAATGCCTTTCCAACTATATTGGGCTGCCAAATTTGACGCAGCGCTGCCGTCACTGACGTACTAGGCCCCTATTCACTTATGTTCACTGTGAATACGGAGTTCCACTTGTTTGACGACTTGTATTTCAACCCTTTCAAGGGTCACAAATAGCCTGTGTATAAAAAGTTATTCAATGTGACTATATTTATATATCAGACGTGCTTATCCTTTTTGTTGCCATTCATGGGTTCATTTACCTACAACTCACACCAATACACATCTAACAGCTTATCACCAAGTTGCAATAAACATGAGTAAAGTCCTGTTTACAAGCTTTGACAAAAAATTCGCACATCATTTGTATTAGGTAGAAGACATAGTTTCACATGAAACTTGCAACATTTGATAGATAGGTCCCTAACATAAAAGTTTCCAAAGTTTGATCATAGTTGATGTATAGCTTACCGGATATTTCGTTTTTTAATTGCGTCCACAGGTGCATCGTTATGGTTACGACTACGCCTACAGCATCGCCACATTCTTTTGTCACATTTTGTTACCCAGATCTTGAAGCAAAGACACTATTGAAGTATTCAAGGTCCCTTCAAGCACAGGCACCAACTAAAATTATCTATTTTTGATCAGATTTTACATGATACAGTATTTATAGTTTCACACGAAATGTTAATCAACTTACCACGGCATCCATGTGCATCCTGATTTAACCATATAAATTGATTTCCCCAGTCTTCCTCAAAAGAGACGCTGGATAGGGGCATTCAATAAAATGCATCGAACATTTTGGTGGCAGGGGAACAATCGACGAACATAAAGAAAGATAAGGCAGATCGATCGATTCAAAAGCCTGCGTTTACAGCCAGCTTCAAAGCTAATTTCATATACTTGTTTGACAGCCTATGCATTCATCTTTACGAATGAAAGATTTAATCCTGAAAGAATTTACATCCTCTTATTCTTTTTGTGTAGCAAATGAAAGGAGCCCAACATAAAAGAAACCAAAGGCAGCAAAAGAAACGTGAAACCTCTATAGCTTATCTGAAGACTACTGAACGCCCATTTTTCTTTTCCTTGGAAATATTAGAGAAAAAGAACGAAACTGAGAGAAACTTTTATTGCATTGAAACTGGGATAAACGAAGAGACACCCGACCCGTAACAAGAGAACCAGAAAAGACAGGTCATATATTTCAGTTTAAGCTGGTTTCAAATTTTTAAAAGAATATTTGCAAAAAATGCATGAATTCTTGATACTGTCTTTGTTTTAAATGTTTTTAACACGAACTGCGAAATTTACGAACGCTTTCCATTTTTTTCTAAATAGGCCTATATAAACAGTTCAATAGACCTTGGCCACATTTCATAAGAAAACCACGTCCCACCATTTAAAATTCCTGTGTCGTCTGCTGCGCATTGCTTCTTTTGATTTTATGTTTTATGCAATGCTACTGTACACCACCCAGTAGGATAGAAGATATATTTTGGGTCCCAGTGCTATACAAGGGTTTTTGATGAATCTACAATTAAATTTTCATAAAAAAAGAGTTGCCTTTTTTGGTATTGCAAGTTCTACCGGTATGTATGGTTTTGCAGCAAAAAAAAAAAAAAAAAAAAAAAAAAAAAAAAAAAACGCGACAAGGAAAACGTTTTCACCCTTAGAATTTCCCCGTTGTAACCGAACGCGCATAAAACCAGTGCGTGTGTGAATACCAGAGGCGCATGTTTACGTTTTTCATAATCGAATTTTTTTTTCTTTTCTTATATCGATCATAAAGCAATTAGCCTTTTGAATAAGGGGTTGGTGGGTTCCTCTGGATCAAGATGACCTGTAACACTAATCGTCAAGTTTCAGAGGACTGTACAGCGTTAATTGGACCAAACGTTAATTGTTTTTTCATTGATACGTCACCCTCCCCTGGCATGGCCGTACAATATTTACTCACAATTACCTGTCGACTTCCGTCATAAATTTTCCGGTCACGTGATACAGGTGAACGCTGAAAAGGATTGACACTTGTCCATTTGTCGTAGTGCAGTTTTTTCAGGCTATGTATGAGTAAGTGTTTACCTGTGAACAAGGCTACTGTACAGCATGCCAGAGAAAGATCAGCAAAGTATTGAAAGCGAACCTGTTTCGTACGTAAGTAAAACTCGTAACTCGGATATTTACTGAGTACCTATTTCAGATATTTTGTTGAATAGTCTCAAACTTGCCGCTCACAGGTGTATATGAGATTTATTTACGTCGTACATAGATATGAATGCACAAGCTACAACTCACAACTTTGTGATGTTTTAAGTCATCACTTTTAAGGCTTTGGGAAGGACCCAAATGCAGATGTAGCCTGTGTAACCTATATGCTTTTAGTGAAAATGTGTAATAATACGTCATGTTTACATTGTTTATATAACTGTATCATTGAGCATTGTATGTAAAATTGTCTGTTTTTCACAGTTTATTTAGGTATAGCATTCTGCACATTTTCCATAAAAAACTTTTTTCTCTTTTTTCTAAATTGTTATCTTAATAGATTTCGTGTTTTTGTTTACTCTTTGTAGATTTTTTTTTTTTTTTTTTTTTTTTTTTTTTTTTTTTTACTAGACTTCATGTGTAATATTGCATTTTTGTAGATATGTTTTTGTCCTTATACAGTCGGAGAATAGCTGTAAAGCTAATGTTTCCATTCAATTTGTAACCGACATGAAATAAAATTTATTGTATTGTATTGTATTGTATGCTAAGTTCTCTACTGATTTCAACAAAATGTTTTCTTTACAAATTATTGTAAAGCTGTTATGTTCTTGTCCAAAGTGTCACAGGTGTTGTTGGGTATGTCAAAAAAAAAAAAAAAATAATAATAATAATAAATAAATAAAAATAAAATAAAATAAAATAATAATAATAAAATAAAATAAAATAAAATAAAATAAATAAATAAGTTAAAAAAATAAAATTAAAAAAAAACGTAAATGGGCAAACTTTTATTATATAACACGACAAGACTTTTTAAAACTCTTCCATGCCCATATCTCGCTTGCGTGAAGAGTAACTATTTGGCTGACCATCATACCAAACACTTGCACCTCTCCACCTTCCCAAGTTGTTCGGGATTCATTAAGCTTGGACAAATAAAGAAGAAGAAGAAAAAAAAAAAAAAATATATATATATATATATATATATATATATATATATATATATATATATATATATATATATATATATATATATATATATATATATACTCAGTATCTGTAAATGTTTTAGTTGTGTATATTTTAATTAACAAACCAATAAACCAAATATGGGCAAAAAAAGATGTCACCTTGGCAGAGATAACATACATGATCAGGATTTATAGTCAGCCATGCATAAATGCATTTTGAGCAGTTGTAAAAATAATATATAGTGCGACAAGAACCAGGATATATCTCGAGACAGAGAGCTTTGTCTTTTGCCTGTTGAATTTATTACATACACTATACTTATATAAGCAACTACAAGTGCTATCTGTCTTATTGAATACTTAAATTGAGAGAAAGTCATCCATGGAATTTGGAGACGGTTAAAAAAATATGTTAGCCATAGGAGGGGATGGTGAAGGTGTGGGATTGAAGCACTCTGGGATGCAGGGCAGGATCCAGGATTATTTGAAGGGGGGGATCCAGTTTTTTTCAAAGAATGACAGGCCTCAGATGCGTAGCCGATCTTTGCCCCTTTGGTGTGGGTTTGGTTGTTTGGAAGGCAGTTGGTGCCATTTGGTGCAGTTTAAAAATATGATTCAGGTCTTTAAAATTCTAATATCAAGAGGGGAATATTGTTTTTTTTTTATCAGAATCTGCCACTGGGGTGGGTAGCTGAGCTGGACATGATGGGAGAATGTATTTTTTATGACCAAGCCGTGGGGTGTTTGGCGAAACTTCAACTTCTACAGTAGATAAGGCATAATTTATATATGTGTGTATATTTATATGCTCTATATTATTCTTAAGATATATGAAAAATCTTGATAATATCGGTCAAATGTTTAAGTACCAGTAAGCATTCATAAATTGTATGTTGATCCTGATGGACAAATGACAGGAATGGTAGGGAATGAAAATAAGTTTCCTGTTACTTTTCATGATTTTTTTTTCACATAAAAACATCATCTTAAATGAAAAATGTGTCTCTTACAGCAAAAGTGCTTAAACGTAACATTTGCACTGAGGTCTTTCATCTTGAATAACATAACATACATTGTGCAAGCTATATCTATAACGTGTCACCTTATCACCTCTATAATGATAACAGAAATGTAAGATGTCCTATCTTTATTAAAAAAAGTATAATTAAATAATTTTTTAAAAAAAATTTTTCATGAAATATTTGTCTGAAGTCCCGTGTAAAACAGCATTGATATATTAATCACAGTTACATGTTGTTTCTTAGAAATGTATTTTTTATAGTTCAAATCATACTTTAAATGAGGCAAAGCAAAGTTCACCTGTTACACTAGAAAGTATGGTAATGGTAACATCAACGAAGAGACATTGTTCTAACCATAACACCAGTTGTTTCTTTTTTTTAATCATTAAATATCAAATGTTGTTTTTATTGCTGATATATATTGTTGGAACTATGAGCTGGAGTCCTTTCCCTCTTTTATAAAATTCTACACAAATTACTTTGTAAAAAAATATTTTCATTAAATGTGCTTAGGTTGTATTTTTAAACTTAGGTTATGATTGGAACATTTTTTCTTTCGTTTTCTTTAAATAGGAAAAAAGTATTTTCCCCATCTTAGCAGAGAGAAAGGTCATTGTACAGCAATATTAGAATAAAATAGAATATTTAAGGTAGCAAAACATATTGAACATGTGTATAATCTGAAGTTTCTGTTCCCTTCTGAAATGCTGAACATTTTTATCTAAGACTGCATTCCCACAGATTTTAGAGCGATCTATCCCTGAGGGGAGTCTCACTAGATAGCTGTCAGCTTAGCCGGTTTAACTGTCTGTCCCGCCTACTAAAAGCTGTAAGGGGGCAATTAACTTTTGTGCATGCTCAGCTGACAGCAATTTAGCGTGAACCCCCAGGGAGGTAGGTCAATCTAGATGGATCGATCTTAATCTGTGGGAACCCAGTCTAAGCTGGCCAATGCATATTTGAATATCAGCAAATTCCTATAATTAGTGCTTCACATAAAAGAATTTTAATTAGTCTGATATATTGAATAATTGCAAGAAGTCGAACTATTTCATCTTCTCTTCCATGACACCAAAAGTATGTTGGAGGTTGAAAAGTTAATGAAATACTTAATTAAGACAGTCTGTGAGTCATCCTTTTGGAACAAACATTGAATTAAAGCTTTGTGTGTTAATTAAGGGGTACGAAATAGAATTTTAAAAGGATGCACATCACTACATTCTGTAAATAATCTACAAGAGTTATAAGGGAAAGAGTGTGCATGAATTAATTTCATCAAAACCCCCAGATGTCTAATTAAAGCTGATTGTGTCCTTTTCAATTTTCATGAACTTTCTAATTTTGATAAGTATTCATAATATTAGTCTGGCCATTCAGCTTGCCACCATTAAAATGAATTTTCATTGAAACCTACAACCTGCTGCATAGTTTAAAAACTCTCTGGCCATACATCTTTTTTTAAAGCTTTATTTCTTTCTTCCTCAGGGTACAGCCTACAGCAAGGAAGATGGCACTGATACCAGTGCCACCCTCGGGAGCTCTTCAGATCAGTTCGAGGAAGACGAAAACCCAGAGAGAGGAAATTGGACTGGGAAGCTGGACTTCATTCTGTCCTGCATTGGCTTTGCTGTAGGTTTGGGGAATGTGTGGAGATTCCCATACCTGTGCTATAGAAATGGAGGAGGTAGGGGATTTGTGCATGGCTCAAAGTGTCATGTCTTTAAAAACTATGCACGATCTCTTGTTATTTATGGGTGGATCCAGGGCACAGGCCCTACCCTTTTTGCAACACAATTATTATTATTATTATTATTTATTGCGGTTCAAGTACATTTTTTACAATGACTATGACCTAACAGTATACATAATATAATCATATAACTAAAATTACAATAGTAAATTACAATATTGTTTATACAATAACTGTGATCAGATTTTACAATTGCAGTATACGCTCGTTACTTTGGTTGACTAGGTGGTGGTTGGTTGAGAATATTTTTTCTTACCTTATTACACATTGTGATATAGTGGGCCACATTCTTTATAACATGTAAATCGTTTGACTGCATTATGCATTTGAACTGACCCTCTGGGGTTTGTGTAGGATCTGGTTTTAGGATCTCCCTGTGTTTGGTGAGTAAGGGGCATTTTAAAAGAAAGTGTATTTCGTTTTCCACTTCATCTGAGCATAACTTGCAGATCCTTTCTTCAGGGGGTATTGATTTTGGTTTTCGGTATCTGCCTCTTTGGATTTCTAAGTCATGTGCCCCTGTTCTAAATTTTGCCAAATTTTGCATTTCATGTTTTGGTATAGGTGCTGTTGTGTACGCTTCCCTTTCATAATTTGTTTTAAATAATCGATATGTACGTAGTATGCTGTTTTCTCGCTCTATTTCTTTGAGAAACAAAAGGGTATAATGACTTTCCAGTGCTTTTTTTACTTCTGCTTTCGAGGGGGTATTAGTCTGTGTTTTCATTGATTTTGAGTAATGTATTTGATTTCGCTTGACCAATTTTTTACCTGTGTATCCTGTTTTGTTTCATATTCATACATTGTTTTTGCCAAGCGCTGCTTTGGCATTTCAGAAAATCTTTGCCAGTAGGATGTAGCATGACCCATTATGTCATGTGTAATTGGGAATCTACCTAGTTCTGCTTTAGCTGCTATATTACTGGCATTGCGCCTCACACCTAAAATGTATTTGCAATAGTTATTTTGTACTACTTCGAATGGCAAAGTATTCATGTATTTAAGAGATTTTATGCTTTTAGATGTGATTGATGGTCCCCAGATTTCGCATCCGTACATCAGTATGGGTTTTATAAGGATATCGAAGAGTTTTAAATATGTCTGGGTCATATTGTGGGTGGTGGACTGTAAAGCCTGCTTAACTGCAAAAACCGCCTTCATGGCTTTACCTTTCAGATCATCAAGTGCACTTTTGAATGATCCATTCGATTTGAATTTTATCCCTAAATAATTATATTCATGTGTTATTTCTATTGTTTGATGGTCTATTGTGAAATTCATGTTTGGTTTTTTGCCTGACTTACTAAATATCATTACTTTCGTTTTGTTGGTATTGACTGTGAGCTTCCATTTTTTGCAGTAGTCCCCCAGATTGTCAAGACTTTTTTGTAGGCCCTTTGCAGATTTAGATAGAATAACGAGGTCATCAGCATATAAAAGGTGACTGATTGTAGTGTTGGCATTAATTTTTACGGGATCACATGTGCTATTGAATACATTTTTCATATCATCTATGTAAATATTAAAAAGCATTGGACTCAAGCTGTCACCTTGCCTTATTCCTATATCTGTCTTAAAGTAGTTTGTGCGTCTTTGGCCAATTTTGACACACAGCTCTGTAGTTTGATACATGTGTTTTATTGTTCTATAAAAGTTTCCTCCTATTTTTTGTTTTAATACTTTGAGGAATAGACCTTCAATCCACACGCTATCAAAAGCTTTTTTAAGATCTATAAAACATGCGTATAACTTATTATTCTTATTGATGAATTGGTTAATAAGGCTGTTTAGAATGAACATATTGTCTGAGGTTCTATATGTAGGGCGGAACCCTGCTTGTTCTTTAGAAAGAGATTCACATTCTTCGATGTAGGAGAGAAGCCTGGTATTTAGAATTGAAGTGAAAAGTTTTCCTAAACAGCTGTTTATACAAATTCCTCGGTAGTTTTGTGGGTTCGAGGGATCTCCAGACTTCAGCAGTGGCTTTATCATACCTTTATTCCAAAGAGAGGGGAATTTACCACTACCTAGGATTAGATTGAATAGTTTAGCCAGTGATTTAGCTATGAATGCGGCAGACGTTTTTAGCATTTCATTAGAGATTGTATCTTCTCCGCATGATTTTCTGATTTTCAGAGCTCTGATAGCTGATTTAATTTCCTTGATGGTAATGGGGTAGTCCAACTTTTTGAATTGTTCTTGGTCTAAGTGTTTTTCTAGGTTGGCTAGACTTTCGTGTAAGTTCTGATCATTTGGAGAGTTCTGACTCTCACCTAATTTTTTAAAGTAGTTGTACCAAGTATTGGACTCAATGTATTCCGATGAGTCACTTTTCATTTGCCCCTTCAGTTGCCCTATGATTTCCCAAAATTCTTTAGGGTTTTTATTTTCCATGTGTAATAGGTTGTTCAAAATATTGTTTTTCATTTGCTTCTTTTTATATTTTACTAGTTTTTTGTATTCTTTTGTTGCTCGATGATAACTAGTTTTCAGTGCCATATTAAATGGGTCTCTTCTCAGCTTTTTTCCTAGTCCTATACTTTCTTTTCTTAGTATGTTACAGTCCTGGTCGAACCACGGTTGTTTCATTTTGTGTTTGGATTTTTTGTTAACATGTGAACGCCTTCTTTTGAGTGCCCGGTTTGCTGCTGATTCCATTATGTTTGTGAACTCATTCACTGCATCATTTACTCCTGATTCGTTATTAGCAAAGGAGGTGCATTCGTAATCTATAATTTTTTGTGTTATTCCTGCACTTATGAAAACCTCTTCAAAGGCTACTTTGGAGTCTTTATCCCATATAAATTTGCTTTTAATATTTGTAGTTTCATGTTGTTGTGTTTTTTTACCTTGTGTTGTTTTCATTTCAAGAATGCATTCCAGTAAACAATGGTCTGAGATATAGTCAATGGGGTTTACACAGAAATTTTTGATTGATTTGAATAGGTCTGAACCAACCACCATGTAGTCTACCACACTATTCCCATTATAACTGTGACATGTATAGTATCCGAGAGTATCTCCCTGCTTTCTACCATTTAAGATACGTAACTGTGCAGAGATGCATAGGTTGACCAGTGAGTAGCCAAAAGGGTTAATTTTGTGGTCCAGATTATTTCTTATCTTTACTCTTTTATCACAGGTATAAGTGTTTGGAAGTGGCACTCTGTTTACTTCATCATTCTCTATGTAATCTTTCATATTGTGGGTACGGCTGTTAAAGTCACCAGCTAACATTATATCTCCCTTCTGGCTATATAGAGCGATTTCCTTTTCTAGCACGTCATAAGTGCTCTGTTCAATTGTTCCACTTGTACTATTCTGTGGTTTTATATAAACAAAACAAACAAAAATATCTCTTTCAAAGCCGAAAAACTCTCTTGTTAGCCGTACCCATAACAGATCTTCACTACTACTATCTACTCTTGTGATACCTTGCTTAAGAGTTTTTCTGTAGTATACTACTATGCCACCTGAAGGTCTACCTTTCATTTTTTTCTTATTTCGAATTTGGTGAAAATGTACATAATCACTTCCGGGGAAACTTACATTTGATCTAATGCTACTCCAGGTCTCTACAAGACCCACTATATCATATTTAGAGAGTGTATTTACAAAGTAAGTGTCCTTAAGTTTTTCACTAAGGCCATGAACATTTCTCATTCCTATTCTAAGGTTTTGAGACATACTTCTGAATATTGGATGCTTAAGAGCTTCTAGTATTTTAACTGTCTTATGATGTCCTTTCCACAGTATTTAGGATAGACTCATGCACAGTAGATAACCAAAATAATTTCAGGGAAATAAAATCCATTATTTTTTGTTTGTCACTTTGTAGTTGTTTTCATGGTACTAATCTATATGTAACATGGCCTGTAATAAATGTGGGCTCTGGCTACAACCCTCTTGCAGCAAAGGTACTGGAGGGAGATTCCCCCTCCCCCTGACCCCCTTGTGATTTTTCAAACCTTTTGCTGTGAAATAACATCTGCAGTATAAGGTGCAGTATATATGCTTTGAGCGTGTGCGCCATTTGATTGATTAAAAATCAATTTTTGGTTAGTGAAATTATAGAAAATGGCTGGGAGGGTAATTTTATTTTTTGCTGTGAGACAGATAGATAGATACAGCCCCAGTGCTTCAGTTTCATTGTGAATGCTTGGCGCTTGAAAGACCATGTTTTTTTGTGTTTGTGAAAATATAGACCATTTTATATTGGTTATTGCTAACTGGGTTATTTGAAAATCATTTATTATAAATTCATGTCATCACATATGGGTAATGAGATAATTTTGTTTTAAAAAATATCTTTACATAAGAATGACTTAGAGGCATTAATAGTTTGCCGGAATTGAAATTTATAATGATATGAAAAGAATGTTATGAAATACGTAGTTGAAAATCTGCTGGAGGTCTCTGAAGTATACCAATGGAACAAAATAACCACCGTGAACCATATTATATTTTCTTTAACTGATATAAGAGCCTACAATGTAATATTTAAGGACAAATATTTTAAGGACAAAAGTATTTTGTATTCCCCTCGGTGTTACACACTTGAATACTGTGGAATGATCTTTATTGAAAAAGCTTTTCTTTGTATGTACACTAGTTTTGACATCTGATCATTGGTTGTTACCTAATATCTGGTTTAAATGTTTGAGTCTTTCAAAAGTAGCAAAACATTAAGGCATTTTTACCTTTTTTTTTGCAAAGTTTTCGAAATCACTTGTCTAAAGTGATGTATATGTGCAAATGGTGGTGGCCCTGTTTGGCTGAGGTGAAGTTTATATAGACTACCTGTAAAAAGAGAACACATGAACAAAGAAATATATTATTTTCCTATAGTCAACAAGATATATGGTTACAAAACAGCAAAAGAGTGAAAAATAGCTGTTAGTGGTTTACACATTCCCAAAGCAACAAAACATTTGCCACTATAATAGATATTAATTTTCATATCAATATTTAAATAAGAAACATTAAAAAATATTTTTCTAGTAATGTAATTGTTCCAGTTTGCATTCATGTTGCTCATCATTTTAAATTGAATTTCTAGATGTATTTGTTATGTTCACTTTGAGGTTTAGACTGGGTTCCCATGTCCAGATCGTTCCATCTGGATCGGTCTAACTCCCTGGGGAGTCTCACTAAATTGCTATCTACTAACTGGCTTAAATGTCTGACTACCGAATCAGCTAGGGAGTAAAGATAATTACCCCCTAACAGCTATACTAGGCGTGACAGACATTTAAGCCAGTCATGTTAATAGCAATTTAGTGAGAGTCCCCAGGGAGATAGATCGATCCAAATATCTGTGGGAATGGTTCCTTAGTGATAACTGGACCCCAGCCTCTAAATTTTCTGCTTGTTGATAATATACATGTAGAGGTACACTCTAAAACTTGGGGTGATCTTATCCAACTATACTGGCTCTTTGTTTTATTTCAGGAGCTTTCCTTATCCCTTATGTAATAATGTTAGCTTTGGCAGGACTGCCACTCTTCTTTATGGAACTGGCTTTTGGACAGTATGCTTCCTTAGGCCCACTTACCATCTGGAAGATAAGTCCTATTTTCAAAGGTAAATATTTTTGTTAAAAGCTGTGCCTCATTTACACTTTTTCGTAATCTTTTTGATCCAGTGTCAACTCCAGCTTTTGTCCATTTCATTCCTGAATCTGTGTTTTGAAATTTCATTTGACTGAGCAAAATCCATTACCATCTGCCCCGAAAAAAAACTTAATAATTAAAACTTTCTCACTTATTATTGACAAAATTATCGTCACTATAGTCAGTTATGATGCATTTTTTATCAATCAGTTATGAAATATTAATAACATTTTTGTCATAATTTAGTTTTCTTCATAAACGACTGAATTTTACAAAAATACTTTATGTAAGGATTTATAAAAAAATAATTGTCTTTTACTTATATTCCAGGCCTTGGTTATGCCATGGTGATCATCTCTGGATTGGTATGTATTTACTACAACGTGATCATAGCCTATGTGCTGTTTTATTTGTTTGCTTCATTCACCAGTGAGCTACCTTGGAGCAATTGTGCCAAACTTGCCAGTGGAAACTGGTCCACTGTAAATTGTACTGATACAGGGAAGTACAATGAGTCTACAGCAAGTAAGTATAGTACTGATTAAATCGTACAAGCTATATATGGTTTACTCAAATATTTCCCTACAAATTTAGGTTCACTGAAAATTAAGGCAGCATTGTTAGTCTCTATGAACCAATTTACTGGATATAAAAAATGCAACATTGCAGTAACAGGAGTTAAGTAAAGAATGTAATCAAGAGAATCTGAGATTTGTTTTAAAATAGTTCTCTGACTGAAAAAACATAGGTAAATAATTGAAAAAGTTAAAAGATGGAAAAAAAGCTAATTATTAAGAATATAATTTACTTCATTAGGCCTGCCACTGTGTAATGCCACAGCAGGCATTATTGGGAACTGTATCAGACCTAAAACACCATCAGAAGAATACTGGCAGTGAGTAGTCAATGGATGTGGTTTCCTGACTGTCAGCACTAACTGGCTGGGGCTGTCTATATCCTATGTATACTAACACTATACTAACTACTTGGGCCTTCTAGTATGTCTTTATGTTCAAAAGGTATTTAGAGAACCTTTCTTGCTCTCATTAATTCATTTCTTAATAAAAGTTATTAACACTGTAATGATCAAGCCTTTTTCTTTTTAATATAGTAGCTTTTTTAATTTTTCAATTTATAACTTTTTTAAACTTCGAAATCCTTATTTTTAACTATTTCAAAATTAACAATTAAATACTAATATTAAGAAAACATTTAAAAGGAAAATTTCTTACTATTTTTCTTTTATTAATCAAAATTGATGTTCCCATTAAAAAATTTAACAATTAAAATTGTCTTTAACTTTGTTTACGATGTTTTGCATAGAGATCATTGTGTTTAATGATGACGACTGATTATCAAAGATAAAAAGCATTTACAGTTGACATGCAGGTAATAGCATTGCATGTTTGAGTCAGATAGGTTGTTGGCAATTGTTTTGAGTTTTGCTGATATCAATTTTATGCAATTCCATAGGCAAAGAGTGCTTCAGCTTTCTCCGGGGATAGATCACCCTGGAACAGTAAGATGGGAGCTAGCATTGTGTTTGCTACTGGCCTGGATAATTGTCTTCTTTTGTCTTATCAAGGGAGTCAAGTCTTCTGGAAAAGTAAGACAATTTTTCAAAGTTTTGTGTTTATCATTGTTGATATTGACATTGAGAGCTCTCTTACGATGTATACCTTAAATATGATAAAATCAAATATGCACTGTGGACAGATTTTGTATTTATCTGTATATTTTTCTGGTCATGGTGTCTTTCTGCATCATTGTTGTTGCTCTCTGACACATCTGTTGTTGAAGAATATTAAAAACATAAATTTTATGTTGACCTAGTATTATTAAAAACTGTAAATTCACGTTGAGAATAGATTTCAGTTCTTCTGTAAAAATTAAAAATCTTTCCATTTTGTGTTTTTTTTAGGTTGTATATTTTACTGCCACTTTCCCGTATGTGGTCCTGGTTATTTTGTTAGTAAGAGGCGCAACTCTCCCAGGATCTCTAGATGGAATTAAATTTTATATAACTCCAAAATGGCACCTGTTAGGAACAGCCAAGGTAATTTTATATTTGGTAATAAGTGAATTTCTTAAATCAATTTAACTGCTTGTTTCCCAAATAATTTTCAGGTATTGTACTGTAATGGCAAATTAAAGAGACTTTTCACTTTGACTTGTACTTACATATTTAAAAATTTTAAAAACAATAGATGTAAAAATTATTCATGATATACATGCTAGAGGATTTCTGATTTTACAAAAGTGGGTGCAGTTGGGGTCTCAATTGAGCAACATATTACTTGTTACTTAAGTATACTAAAATTTTTTTGATGTTTTGTGGTATAGAATAGTTCAATGCATATATGATAAATGTGCTTCAGGTTTGGGGTGATGCAGCTGTACAGATATTCTATTCCTTGGGTCCTGCCTGGGGAGGACTTATTACAATGGCCAGTTACAACAAATTCCGCAACAACTGTTACAGGTACGACTTGGTTATAATTGATATTTGATATTGTTCAATGCAATATTAAATCCATAATGAAAAAGTTACAAAAGCCCAATATGTCTTTTTTTTTATTTACAAAAATTTGAACATAATGAGAGTATTTAAAAGATGCTTTTTTAAAAAACTTACAATAAATTTACAATTCAACATTGATTTCTATTAAAAATTGATTTTTAGAGATGCCATTATAGTGGCTATCACCAACTGTGGGACAAGTGTTTTTGCTGGCTTTGTAATCTTCTCTGTGGTTGGATTCATGGCATCCAAGACGGGACAACCCGTAGATCAAGTGGTTGCCAGTGGTAAAAGAATTTTTCTTTTTATAAATTTATTCTTACTAACTGGTTATAACTTAAGTATTATATTATTGGCGTAAAATATCAAAAAAATAATAATAATAAAATAAAAAGAAATTATATATTTTGTAATTTGTAATAAACACTGTCAAAGTAAGATTTTAGTTTCAAAATGTTCAAATTGGAAATTGCAGTGACTTCTTTGAAAATACTAGACACTCATTTAAATTATTTGATACACCACATATGTGAATAATAAAAATGAATGGATTTGAAAATGTAAATGTATCACTTCCAGGTCCAGGCCTGGCCTTTGTTGCCTACCCAGAGGGTCTGGCTAGGATGCCAGGGGCACCATTCTGGTCCATTTGTTTCTTTTTTATGCTGCTCACTTTGGGATTGGACAGTCAGGTAACTGTACTGTGTATTGCTTTCTCTAACACATTAATTTTGTCACCTTTTACCGGTACACAATTTTAAACAATGGATTTTGAATTTTTCATTGAAAGCAATGTAAAATCTCATTTTACTTTCAGTTTGTAATGCTGGAGACAGTTACCAGTTCCTTCATTGATGAATTTCCTGATCTTCTGCGTCCAGTGAAGATGTGGTTCACTTTAGGACTATGTGTGATAATGTATTTATTGGGACTTCCTTGTATTACTAATGTAAGTACTGTTAATTTTTATTTCCTTTATTGTTTTTGTTTCATTGATTTTGCAAAACACAGCTTGCTCTTAATATACTGTTATGATTATATTTTCATTAAAACTTATGGAGCCATCTATAGGCTTACTTTCACATTTTTTTTTGCTTGAAAATGTCCTGGACTCTCTCCACCCCCACCCCTAAAATTATGCTCACAAAAAAGTTGTTGGTTTGATAATTTATAACCATCTTAAGTCCCTTTTTGATCATGATCTGTCTGCAGCCTTATATAAGCATTAAAACCTTCTCTATTTTGGGGGTAAAATGTTATACTTTCTGAGATATTTCTGTATGGGCAATCTTTTTTGAGAAGAGTAATGGTAATGCACAGTGCGTTATAAGATTAATCATATCTGTAGCAGAAATGTTTCACACTTTTTATACACAGTACAATAAGTGTTTTGTCATTTGTCCAACATTTAACAAGATTTATACGCTTTGACACAGGTTGATTGTGACCAGGCTGTAACACTGAACAAGACCAAAAGAAGAAAAGGGATGTTTTTTTCTAAATACTCCCTCTATTTTTCAGGGTGGTATGTACATCTTCCAGCTGATAGACTGGTATGCAGGTGGGATATCTCTGATGATAGTGGGCCTGTTTGAATGTATCTGTATTTGTTGGATATATGGTAAGTTTTTACAGACTATCCACTGCTAAGGCTGGTTTAGAACAGTCTAGGTGTAAAGGCAAAATATTTGTGCATCTTAAGTCCAAAGCAATGAATTTCAGTCACCCTTTTGACACTTTAAATGTATCTGTTCATTCAAACAGTTATCGGATCATTTTTGAAATTTATAAATAATAAAACTACAGTTAAAATGTGTCATGCTCAGGTTGTAATTAAGTGGTTATTGATCTAAATTTTTATATATAAATATTATGTCATTTAGCATACACAGTGTAAAGTTTCAAGTATACATAAATTTTGGGGATAAGAAATGCCTTCTCTCATCTAGGTATCAGAAGATTCTCTGATGACATTTATGCCATGATTGGATTGAGGCCCAATTATTACTGGTTAGTGTGTTGGATGGCAGTAACTCCAGCTGTAATTCTGGTAAGTAGTTCTTTATTTTTACAAATACTTGTCAGATCACATCAGTCACTTTGATATCAGTTCACCTTTTCCAGTGAAATGCAAATCCTATCCCACCACAAGCACAATAAAAGAAAATTTATTTAGGAGAAAATTGTTTATAAATCGTTTGTGTGTGTGTTTTGGTGTCAACAGCAAAGAGATGACAACTGTTTATTTGGCCAAAGTGGACTAAACAAATTTCTATATTTACCAATAGTTAATTAATCTGTTCCGACATTGAAAGTTGGCCTATGTTTTTTTTTCTAAAATTTTTTTTTTGTAATAATCTCTTCTTTCAGGGTATCATAATATTCTCCTCTGTGAACTACACCCCCGTGAAGTACAATGACTATGTGTACCCCCCCTGGGCTGAGGCTATGGGTTGGATGATGTCAATATGTTCTATAATCATGTTGCCTATAGGGGCCATTGTTCAACTCTTCAGATATAACAGATGGTACCAGGTATGAAGAATGATATTTTCATTAATATTTTTTGTAATTTGAAATAAACATTTTGTTGTGTGTGTGTGGGTGTGAATGCATATTTGTTATTAAAGAGTTTATTATTAGTTATATGAGCAATTGTGCTAACTAAAGAATCATTACAGAAAATAAATCAAGTTTTTGGGGTGTAGCTCTTTTATCACTTGTTTATCAGTCCTGTTAAAAGATATTGACAATCTTTCTTTCAGACCTCCTCCTTCTGGGAGCTTCTTCGCATAACCAGCATTCCAACGGAAGACTGGGGCCCTGCTTCCGTCAGAAATCAAAAGAACCCCACCACCACCACAGACATTACAAAACAAACAGACATGGGTAACAGTACCCAGTCCATCTCTTCAAAAGCCAGCACCATGTATGAGAGTCACATGTAAAGTATAATAAGCTGACATCCAATTTTAACAATAAGTCTTTTATTTAGATGGTATGGATATTGACTCATTTGAGATAGTGGTGCATGCATTTAATGTACATTGTCTGAATAATGTCAACATGACTACATATGCACTTGTTATGCAACATTGCCTTCAAGAAATTGGCAACAAAGCATTACATTAAATATTTATCAGCATATCAGGAAGTTTTGACTTAGTATTTATACTTGCATAACATGCTTTGGTTTGTTTTGCTATATTATGTGAGGACTGGTAAGCACACATTTTGTCCTTTTGTAAAGTTGGGCAGTGACAACCATTTTAGACAGAACATTTTACTCAGATAATGTAATTGAATCAAAGATGCATTATATTGTGGTTGTGCAGACATTGCTGTACCCAAGAAGTAAAAGATTTTCTGGGCAAGGTGCATATTTCATTTTTCTTGGTGGGTAGATCTGTCAAAGTTTCAAATTTTGTTTTTAAAGTCTAACAAGTAGCAAAGAATAGGCCAGCAGTATGGTGCATAATTATAGACAATGTATTTTAAAAAGAGTATAAAGAAACATATCTAATGCAATTGATACTTTTGTGATATTCAGAATTTTATTTAAAAATTCATTAAAAGCAACTACAGTGAATAATTTTAGATCTTTTGTATCTGGGTTTGTTGACTCAGGCAAATGTTTAGGTTAAATTATCTCTCTTTACTGAATCTTTATGTATTTTGCTTCTAACTGCATAATTATGAAATGTGTAGAAAAATCTTCAAAAATCATGAAATGGGTTATAATTATATTTTAAACATTACTGTTACTCAAGTGTAAGCAATATTTAAAGAAACGGGTAACTTTTATATTACATCTTGCAAATTGATGTCCAGACTTGCCTTTTTACATCAATAATGTCAAAATATTTTAATAGTAAATAAAAATCATGTGATGAGTATCCATTTCTCATTTGTTATTTTTGAATGTCTTTTTATGTATAACTGATTACCACAATATTTCCATTACGTCACATTTTAGTACTATTATCAATCACTTCAGGCCATTTTGATTCCCAATTGGGTTTGGTATAAATATCAATTGGCATATAAATTTTTTGTCATTTGATCTTCTGAACGAATCTCAGGTAATATGGATGGATGTTACTGTTTCTTCCAATACAAAATTCTGTAATAGTCATTTATGACATAATTACAGTAACTTATTGTATTATTACTACATACTTTGTTCTATCCAGTTTCTTGTATTCTGCCTTTGTGTCACTATAGGTGTTAAGCAGCATATTAAAACCTGACAGAAATTCCCTCAGAAAATCATCCCTTGTTTAAAACAACTTGATATTACTTCATCACACAACGAAAGTCAAATGTCTGAGAGTCTCTTTGAGACCATTTGAGACAGCAAGTCACTTCAAAGGCTCTGACACAATCAAGGGGAGGATGTCATGAACATCATGTCACCAAAAAAACCTTGACACAATCCAACAGATGGAGTGTAAGACATCACCTCTAATACAATCCTGTTAAGAATATTGCACCTGACACAGCCTGTCCTACACTGCCTTTACCAACCCAAACAGTGAAAGGACTCATGCTTGTCACCAGAATTCATGTGACTTCTCCTACAAGCTCCCAGTACACTGAACCTGACTTTACCACGTGTCAGAAATCCTTTTAAGTCACTGTTTTGGTTCTCCTCCTGCATCTTGTACTTTATCTGCTTGAGCTTGTAACAGTTTAATCCTCTTCCTCTGATAGTGTTGCCAGTGTAACAGCTGCTGGTCATCTATAAACTTTGCACACTGGGCATTGACCAGTTCTTTGCGGAAATGTTCATACTGAAGTAGCTCAAGGAAATGTAAACACTGTGGATACCTACAAATGAAATAAGGATCAGATGAAAATTTTGATCAAAACTTTTTCAAGTACTGTCAAAGAATTTGAGCAATAAATCAACACTTTTTTAGTCAAACTCGATTCTAAATAGATGAAACCTTGTCATAAATTTGATCAAGACTTTTTTTTAATTTTAGAAAACTAACAACATATAAAAAGTATTGCATCCATATTACCTGCTTCAAATAGATGATAACAGTAAAGATGAGAAACTTACTTTAAGTACTTAGCATAATCAGGCTCCTTCCAGTACAAGAGGTATTTCAGGTAATTCACAAACTTGGAATCTTTAAAGTAACCCCTCTGGGCAAGAACTATCACAAAAAGAGAAAAAAAATTGTGACATTCAAAGGTGTCATTTAGGCTTCATAGTATGTCCCAAAGGATGCTTAGAACCATTTTTTCACCATTTGCACTCCTTTTTAACATTTCTTATGCTTAGAGTTGTGTTAAAGAAAAAATATTAAAATGCCAATATAGCCACTAATTTGTTAGAAAATCCACCTTTATAAGTCATAGATGCCAAAATTATTGTCCTTACAATTCAAATAATTGGGATTGGACAGGCACTGCACAAATTCTAGCTCACACTGGAAACGAAGTCTTTGTTGTTCCTCTGTTTCTGAAAACAGATTTAAAACAATCAAAAGTATAAATACACACTTTTACTTTCGTATTAACATAATTATAGGTTTTAATCTATAAACATATACATTAAAAACTAAGGTTTTAGAAATTCATATGTCAAATTTCAAAATCTATGTCACATAACTGAATTTAGAAAACAAACAGCACTCTAACTAATTTCTATTATAATTCTAAGGTAGGGGACTCCTTTCTTTAAACATTGGCGTTCAAGTCAACAGTTGTAAAGGACCAAACGATCAGGGATTGACGCTTAGGTTTCAGGCTAAATAATATGCAAAATCAAACTTTAGGTATAAATACATTTACCAACAGATACAGTACACCAATTTCTCTCAGACAGCTTTTAAATAACGTACCAACAACTGAAGCTTGTCCCCTTCCTGCAGCCATGCTTCATACACATTCTCAACCCGCACAAAACAAAATTGTTGTTTTTAATGATTATGATCAGATTAAAATAATTATCTACCAATGTCATTTAGTTCTTATATCCCCAAATATATTTACAATTTAACTGCTTTAATGTTTTTAATTTTTAACTTCTTGTTTCTCACCAACGTGAATATTCTGCGGAGCTAATAACATGGCCGCTTGCAGGGCGGACTAACGTGAATGTGACTAAGTAAGGCCCGATTTCTCTGAAATATGGCCGCACTTGATGTTGTTTCACCCAGCACATTCAAAGCATTGCAAAATCTTGACATTGACTGTCTTGCTTACCTTAGTGAAAATGAACTGAGACCAATTTTGCCGTGTTTAGTGCGGATGTCACTATGCGCCCCCTCTGACAACGGTGAGAGATGGATGGAAAGCAAGAAGAGTTTACTTCGTATTTTGTCTGGGATCGAAGTCGTCAACAGCGTAGTGCAGTTGTTGTCAGTTGATTTCCACGAACTAGAAATAGATGCCAAAAAAGAGCAGCATTTAAGGTAATGTTTACAATGGAGTAAAAATACATTCATGCATACATGTTGACCCATTAGAGCCTGCGTCATCAAAACAAACGGCAGCCATACTGGAGGGAGACCGGAATCGTCTGCTGCGCATGAACAAGCCATGTCTGTAGTTCAGTTTACGTTTTCTGTATTTTCTTTGATATTTAACCTAGCAAAATGATGAATTACTGCAGGTTATTTGATCGAGAGAAGATAACTAACTTTACAAGCGTTCACAGACTGCCTGCAGTGGTAACAATCCATGGTGAAGGAACTAAAACCGTAAACGGAGGAGAGACGGCGAGGTGGCTTTGAATCAAGACTCTTCGGAAAAGTAAAGGATCAAACTAATTTATTTTATAGCAAAGAATGAAGAGCCAGCTGTGCAGATTTTACCATAAAAGAAAAAACAGTAGAAAACCAAAGACTTTGGTGTGTACGTTTGGGGCGGACGTACACTGCACATATATTTAAGGTAGTGCCCCAAAAGTTTGCGTGGAGAGTGTGTTAATTTGTTAAAACGTGTGGAAATACCCAGGCAGGGTTTCGACTTTTATAATGAAGACTTGCCTATTGCCTTGGGTGTAATTTGTCATCAGTTACGGTGCTCTCTAGATTTTATCGGCTGTCACCTACCTCTTTAATACCTGGTTAGCAATATTGCCAATTAGTGTCAAGGCTATATTTGTACTGTACACGGCTGAGCTGGGCCAATTAAATCAGTTACCTGTATGAAGTGTATTTGGAAGTTAGTGGCTTAATTTTGGATTTGGTGTAGTGATAAGAGTGATTTTATTTTGCAAGTAAATTCTACCTCAGGTGTAATTGATATATAACCTCATGAAACGAATTTGCACTTTCCTCCGTAAAAATGTTAAATTCTGCTCCTTTCAACTGTAATGTTGTAAGTTACAATATGAATAAAAATCACTATTGTTATCTTTCTATTAATTTACATTTAGGAAATTGATCAGGCATTTCCCACCAAGCCACTGATTGGGTGCAAGTAAATGATATATAGATATAGATATATATATATATAAAAAAAAAAAAAAAAAAAACGGAACATTTTGATGACAGGTACAAAAGGCAGCTATATGACACACAAAGTAGAAGCAGCAAAAAATATTCCTAGATCTTTGAGACCAGCTGAGGAGACAGGATCTGAACATCAGGAGAGTGAAATCCAGTGCATGACAAGAGTTATTTAATTGCAACGACACTCAGAACTCAGCATTTCATGTTCACTTTTATTCATACAAAATGTGTACTTTTCCTATATGTTTAAGCAAATGGTTGCAGAAATGAAGATCACTTCATGAACTGAATTATTGTTATTTTACATTGGACATCATAAATACATAAGTGTGAAAAATGCCTTGCTTCTGTGAATGACTGAATAATAATAAAATCCTAACAATGTTGCTTATATGAATGGTTGCATTCATGGTGAATATTAAACTCTTTCAAACATTAGTCTTATTACATGTACTTTCTAATGAACCAATATGAAGTACAAGAATGCTGAAATAATTTCTGACAGCTTCACGATGTAGAGATAAGTCATAACTGACGGCAATATTTCATGTCATAAGACAATCCTGCATACATTCTTCCTTGAGTCCACAAGGGTTTATCCTGATGATCAGCTCAAATTTCTCCTTATATCTATCCTTTATGAAAAAAGTTGCTTCTATGTAAGGTTAAACTTATGATTACACATGAACCTCTCTCAAACTATAACTGTTATTACCCAATGAACAAAAAAAATGAAGTACAAGATAACTTAACTATCTTCTGACAACAAGATGTTGGATAAGTAGCATTTGGTAGGGTTTCACGTTTTTAGACTGTCTTGAGTTCATATTGGTCGATCCTGCTGATCAGCTGAAGCTTTAGCTTGTATATATCCTTTTCCCTTTGGTGCCCTTGATCGCCATATGAAGTTTATTTTATTTTATTTGATTCACCTACATTACCGCTACTATTCCCCGTCGTTCATTCCCTCCAGCATGGCCGCGGGACTAGTGTTACGGAGCAAATATGACGTCACTGTAATGGGTTAGTACAACACCCACATACTACATTTATATGAACATCCAAATTAACTTTTGGGTGATCCAGCTTTTCCATTTTAATTCTTGTCTATGCTGTTCTCCATTTTAGACATGGCATGATGGTGTTTGGTATTACACAACCAGCACAATGTCAATGTCTTGTGTTTTATTCTAATTTTGAATACATTTTAAAATTTCTTCAATTTCTGTTCAGGACCAAAGCTGGGAGTAGCCAGAGTGAGAGCATGCTGATTTCACAACTCCAGAATAGTTTGTCCCTTGAGTTTGAGCGTGCTGATGCGCCAAGGAGGTTACGTCTTGTGTTAAGTGAACTTCTATTTGTAGTGTCACAGGTATGTATAGAATATTATATTTGAATATTAAGATTTGGTTTGAGAGGGTGATGTATTGTTATTTATGGCTTGTCAATACTGCACAGTAGTACAGTACAGTTTTATGTATAAATGGAGGTCTTAATGTCTTTCTATTATATATTTTAATGCTATATTTTATATTCCTCTTCCAAACACAATATATATTTTTTCAGATGAGAGAAACTAGAACTGAGTTCTACCATAAACCATCTGAGTTATTTGAATGTGATGTTTATTTAGAAGAAGTTGCAGATGTGATTTGCATTGCCCAAGCAGGTAAATTGTTTCATCATAAAGAACATAGATGAATACCAATTACAGTACCATTATATTGTCAGTAACCTTGGGAAAATGGAAGAGCAGTCCCATCATCATAACTTTAAGCAATCTGAAATCCTGAAATGAAAACAACACTTTTTAGGTATTGGTTTTATAGAATTTTTTCACTACCATATTATCACAGTTAACAGGTTTATATTTTTTATGATTTTTTTTTTCACTTTTCAGAATTACCGAGACTTCTTCCAGTGACAGAGGTTGCAGAGGCCATGCTTCATGTTAAAAATGGACACTTGATATTATGCAGACTGGTAGCTAATTTACCAGAATCCTTTTCGGAAGGTAAAGAGATTTTCTCATCTAAAATGTGAAGTTAATTTGTCAAAAAATGACAGTGATAAAAATGCTGTTGTCTTCATCATGTTAAGCTAAATGTTTGTAGTATAGCAAGGGTAGCAAACCCCATTCGTAAACAAAATACATTGCATCAGAATATGAATCTTGTTTTAATGTTGTAACTCTAGTAATGCTGTAATCAGTTCAGTGTTACAGCAATGAGGTCAGCATGATTCACTTGTTGTTAATATATAAAAAGTGTTAGTCTTGAGTGAATGTTATGCACTTATTGCTTCATTGTAGTATGCAACAGCCTGATCTCCACTGGAGAGAAACAGGATGAAGATATGCTATCAGGGAGAAGGAGGATGCAAGCAATAAGAGCTCTCTGTAACATGAATCCTGAAGAAATTCTCAGTGTCAGAGCAATGTGTGTAAGTATAGCCATCTAGGTGGTGTCTTTTAGGTTTGGGGGTTCATAATGTTTTACATTGGCATTTGCTTAATCACTTGCAGCCTAGTTGTATGAAATGTATAAGTGTTGTCATTTGGAATTATGGAAATATATTAACAATGTATGTTATGAAACATATATAAGCTATTTATGGATAGTATGTTACAACTTGTACCACATGTCAGATATACTGGAATTAAAATTGTAAAGCATGATTTTTAAATGGTTATGTCGAAATAACTCCTTTTAAAATATGTCTCTGTTCCTCATGTTGTGAATAGACTAATGAAAATTTATAACATTTTAATGTTAAAATGATAAAATAATCCAACATAAAACTATAAACATCCAAACATGAATACATGTTGCTATTCCAGCTAGAACATTGTAAGATGCCTGGTCTAGCTGTGGCCTTGACCTTGCTCCCTCAGACCACCAGCAGCCTGAGCAGTGGTGGGGGTGGGGCCACTAATGACCTTGTGTCATTTGTCAGTGGTATCCTACTGGGTAATGATACCAATGTCAGGAGCTGGTTTGCACAGTTTGTGAAAAATGGACAAAAGGTGAAGCATTTTAATCATAGAGTGCTGACTTGGGTTCAGTATCCAATAATATTTAGGTTGGGCTGACCCATTTTAGAAATGTCCACTGCAGTTTTTTTAAAGTAAGAATATATTCTTCCAAGGTACAAGCACAGATAATATTAATAAATGAAATTCCCTGGAGATGTAATTGTCTCTCTTCCTATTGTTCTTATTTTTCACTATTGTTTAAAACCTGCTGAAGTTCACCAAGCTTGTCTGTGTAATTGTAAAACAATACATGCAGCTATTCAAATTACATCTAAAAATATTTATTTTTCAGAGAAAGCGTGACCCCACTGGTTCTATGCTGCATGCAATGAGACAGAAGTTACTGGAACAACTGGTCTCACTGATACCTGACAGTGGGGATAGGTTCACAGAGGAGGCTGTGGTCCAGGCCAGTGGCTTCTTCAGGCTTTATGCTGCTTTGAAGGGAATAGCAGCACTCAAGTGAGTATTCTTTGAAAATGCTAGCAGAAAAATCCATTCAAACATCATTTTCGGATAAAATTAAACAATGCCTTTTGGTAATTCTCTTAGTTATACTACTTGAAACTATATGCTGGCATTTGGTCAGTTTTTGTGGCAACATACTGACTTTGTATGCATCTTTAAATGTTTCTGTAATATTATGGGTTATCAATGTTGAATACTGTATTAATTTTGCACTATTGCTTTAAGGTTTAGTGAGGAAGAAGCTAAGCTTATCCTACGTCTGATAACATCCCATCCCCCTCATAATGCCGCAGGTGTGAGATTTGTGTCCCTGGCAATGAGCATGCTGATAGCCAGTCCATCTTTATTGGGGTAAGTCTTTGGTATATTGCAAGTGAACTCTAACAAGAATTGAAAATTAAGAAACTGATTATTACTGGGTGCAGAGGAGAGGGGGTGGGTCCAGGTTTTGTCAAGTCAAGATTTTGTAGAGAATTATAATGGAAATTGATGTTGTTCTTTATACTGGAAATTTGATGATGAAACACTTAATATAACTGTTGTTCTGAATCTTCAATGTTTTTCATCTGTAGTACTCCAGAACAAGAACGAATGGCAATAGATTGGATCAAGGGGCTTATTGATGAGGAAGAATCCTATGAAAGGTATGGGTATCTCTATGAAAATTTTAAAATGCACCTTCTGCTCAAGTTTCAGAAAACAATTGACAGTTTTGTATAGTGACCACTCTCATTTGCTGGACAATAGATTGGTTGATTTTATGTGGCTTGTCATGATATGATTACATTCATCCTTATAATTACATTCATCCTTAAATCCACATTTTAGTTGATATTATTTTAATTACTTTGATTGTTTCTTTCTTTAGGAAAGTTAGTGGGACTGCATCATTTGGTGAATTGTTGCTGTTGATAGCCATTCACTTCCACAGTTTCCAGACCAACTCCATAGCAGATCTTGTCTGCTCTACACTGGGCATGAAGGTGGGCATTTGTAGGCTATAACAAGTCTCTTTTGACATAATTACTAATGTGGAACTATAACCTTTCAAAGACTATTAATTTTTTAAAACATTTTTGAAATTTATCTTTTGGGATATGAGACATTCAACTTCAACTTGAAGGAAATTGATTATATTACTGATTTGAATACTTTTAAGCGATTCATTTTTCATTTGCAGCTGTCAGTCAAAGCCAACTCTTTGGCCAGATTAAAGACCATTTTTACACAAGAAATCTTCACAGAGAAGGTAACGAGACTGATATTTTATATAAAAAATTATTTATTGGTACATTGCACTTACAAAATGTATCATCCTGCTTCCTTAATTAAGTTTATAACTCCATATTTAACAAATTCTTTTTTGACTTGCTATTTTTTCAAATTCTTTCATCCTTAAGTTCAATACCAATATACAAATCAGTGTATTTTACATCTCTTTTATAAATAATCACAACATTTGTAATTACAGGTTGTTGCTGCCCATGCCATCCGTGTCCCTGTCACCCCCTGTCTTAGTGCCTCCATACCTGGCTTTCTGCCTGTGCACTGTATATCACAGCTGTTGAAAAGCAGGGCCTTTTCCAAGCATAAAGTACCAATAAGGGTAAGTTGCTGAAGAGATTGTCATCTTTGCCTCAATCCTGTTCTAATGGGATTTCTCTGTAACTCCATTGCCCTGTTAGACAGGGTTTCAGGGTATGTTTGCAACAAATAAGAACATTTTCATTTCCAGAGCTATTTTGGGCATTTTCTTATGGTATTTAGGTTAGGTGCTGTGATTTTTATAAGAGTGGTGCTTCAGCTGAGAAGAACATTGTAAAATGTGCCATACGTAACAGATATTAATTGAAAGTAAAGATTTTTTTTTTTTGGTTTTCAGAGATAATTATTTTCAGATCATGTGCAAAAATAATTAAAAAAAATATTTTGGTATCACCAAAAGTTTAAATGGTGTGAAAATTTTTTACAGGGTTGGATCTACAAGCAGATCTGTAGTTGCAGCACACCCATACACCCACTGATGCCCCCTCTGGTGGATGCCTACGTCAACTCCATCATCACTCCGGCCAGCAAGACGGACCATACCAACAAACCTTTCTCAGAGGAGGAAGTCCTGGCTGTATTTGTGAACAGTGACCAGAAGAATGACCAGTCCGAGATGGACTGTAGAGTGACCAAAACTTCTCTTCCTGTGCAGTTGCTGATGACTTACTATGTGATGTTGTATCAGGACAGTTTGTTATCTAATATGAAAGCAATAGGTATGTGAAGTACTAAAAAGTAGGGGTGGGGGTTTTAACCTGGAAGATTCTTACCAAATTAAAAACAGAATTAAATTGATGATTATGTGGCAAAAAAAATGAAAAAAGAGTTTTTTTCACATTTTACTTAACCAAATTGGAACATGTCTATCTATGACTAAACTATACCACAAAATGCTTAGTTTTATAGCGGGTTTGAAGTTCATGTAAATAACCATGTCTCAAAAAGGAACATGCTTGGAACTATATCTGTTATCTTATTCTACAGTTGAACTAGCATACATTTTGATTAAAAAAAATTAATATGGATATTTCAGCACAGTCTTTGGTGCTTGTGTTTGTATTAAAAAGCCATTTTTCATCACTGATATTACTTAGTTATTAGTTGTATTCTGTCAAACGTAGTGTTTGCGCTGTATTTCAGTGACATCAAAGAGAGATATTGTGCAGTATTCCCAGCATGTAGTAGCCAAAATTCCTATCAAATATTTACTACAGCAAGCACAAAAGGAGCAGCAGCAGTTTGCAGGGCTTTTTGCCCCTCTTCTCAAGTAAGCAGGATAAATTTTGAATCCAATGTTTGGGAGTGCCACTCCTTTGAGACCTACAACTCTCTTTGTACACTCACCGAACTGCTATTATTTGTTTTTACCTGCAAACACACCAGCGTCCTTAGATACAGAGCCAAGTTTTTGCCATGTTACTCAGATAAACATTGATCAAGCACAATGACAACTTAATGTTGATGTAAAGTAAAAAAAACCCCAGAAATTCTTATGAAAACCTATCTCTCATAATCGTTCTCCATATGTGTATCCTAATGTCAGATGAATCATTTAATTTGTTTCACTTCTGCATTTTCTTCTTCTAGGTTGATAGCAACAAATTACCCACACTTGTGTCTAGTTGAAGACTGGCTACAGGAAGAAATGATGTCAGTTTCACCACTTCCAAATCATGGTATACCTGTAGCCAAAACCACTGTGGAGAGCTTGCAAAAAGGTTGGTGCATGTCATCATCTAGATACTTCATTTGGAAGCTTAAATGAACTGACACAATATAGTAAAATGTATTAATTTAAATGTTATTTCCATAACCATAGGATTCAGAAAATTACTGTTTTATATTTTTGTTAGCACTTAACATGGACACTGGTCACTGGTACTCCATTATTTATTAATTTTTTTTCCCCAAATTGTGAGAATGGTTTAGTTCTGCATTTGAAGTGGCATCAATGAAGGGGTCAATGGAAAGAGTCCTCATTCCACACAAGCCCCATCCTCAGCTCCAGGATAAGGTCAAAAACCTGACCATTGAATTTATTCTTCAAGACCCTAATTGTTCAAAGTTGTTATTCACATAGGTTTTGCACAGGTAAAAGAGTGCCCATCTGTTTTGATAATGCAACTAGAACATCTTCTCACACTGCCTGTGAAGAGCATCCTCCCATTTGCTGAGTGTATCGTTGGAAGTTTAGCAGTACTGCTGGAGGATGGTACATCACGAAGGGTGTTAGAACTGGTACATAGAATATGGGTTCAGCTGAATATGTTAGCACCACGGAGGTAAGTGATGCAGATCTGATGTAATTTGAAGAGAACATTCATAAGTACTTGCAATACATGTAAATGTAATCTTATTTCCTGAAGTACTCCCTCACCTTTTAAATAATTTACTGCCTAATAATGTTTAGGAGATAAAAGATGGGAGTTCAAGTGTATTTCAAGTTTGGGATATTAGAGTGTTTGATTAAAATTAATTATGATGATTATCTTTTTAAAAGTTGCTTGATATATATCTAATTGGTGTTTTTTCCTAGACTGGGTATTTTGACAGTGAATGCCTTGAGACCCCATCATCAGGCTGCTTTCAAAGAACAGTCATATACTCAGGACAACGTGACTGTAGACCCCCTCATTGTACTCAGGTGTGATCAGAGGGTGTTCAGGTAAGTCTTCACATTCCTAAGCCTAAACTCAGACAAAGAACTTTTAAATTAGACATTTTTTGTGAAACGGGCACTAGATCAACATAGCTTCCTAACACTTGTAATACATTAACTGTTTAGATAAGCATTTTCATACTCTCTTCAGCAGAAATTTGTTTTGCATTTTGTTCACATAAACATGATAATCCTACCATTTGACTCCAGATGCCCTCCCATATTTGACCTAGTATTGAGGGTGCTCTCAGCCTTCCTTCAGGCGTCCAGGAGATACCTGTCCCAGCACATCCAGGCCAACCCTAAGCTGGACAAGGGAACACCAGTGCCCAATGACTTTGAGAGGGAGGAACTGAAAGGAGCTTTAATAGCTGCCCAGGAGTCGGCTGTCGTCCAGATCTTGCTGGAGTGTTGCCTGCCCAGGGATGCAGAAAAAGTAGGGAATTTTTTATTAAATCTTAATTAAATATTGTTTGAGAAATTTGTGTTTTATATTAAATACTTTTTATTAGCTGTTGAATAAAGTAACTGCAGGTGTATTTATAAGCCTATGCACAGTTATTGAATAGTCAGTGAAGAAACCTAGACTTTATTTCAGTTGTTTGTTGCTTACTGTTCATGAAATATTTTTTTGTTTCAGGCAAAAGGCAGTTTGTTGAGCAAGCAGAGAGAAATCCAGTGCCTTGTATGCTCTCATCTACATCAAATGTTTATAGCAGACCCCAATCTGGCCAAGCTGGTGCATTTTCAGGTATATTCTCAGTAAACTGAACAACCTATGGCATTGTGGTCACAATTTTGCCACTGTCATGTAACTAGTTGTCTATTAACTTGGAAAGTCGCAGAGAGAGAGAGAGAGAGAGAGAGATTCACCACTTATGCAAGAAATAAAACCTATATTAGTGTAGAAATATTATAGTAGATTAGCTAGATTGGTTGAGATACTTCTTTAACATTTTATAGATATGTTACTCTTGTATTCTCGTTATCAGGGTTACCCAAGTGAACTGTTGCCAGTGACAGTGGCTGGAATCCCCTCAATGCATATTTGCTTGGACTTTATCCCAGAGTTAATCAGTCAACCACAGATAGAAAAACAGGTGTCCTATATTTTGATTAATTTTTAATGCAAAATAATAATAATAATGTAAAATAAATAAATAATCCACAGAAAATTTTCCAGCTATTATATTATTATTTAATAATAACATCTCATATTGCAAGATGTAAACAGATATCATCAGTGTCTTACCATTATCTGAAGTACTAACAAAATGACAATATCTTATTTTGTTGGTACCTATTAAGGTTATGCTGTACTCACACATACATTTTGTTTCAGGTGTTTGCAATAGAACTGGTTTCCTATCTCAGTATGCAGTATGCTTTACCCAAGTCCCTGGGTATTGCCAAGCTAGCAGTGAATGTAATGCTCACTTTACTTGGAGGTAAGTGAGGTTCCTGGTTGCCCACACCCATTAAAAGCAGATGCTCAGCTGATGTAAATAATTGTTGAATTTAATGATAGGCTGGATGGATATGTCCAGTTCAAGTTGCTTCTGTTGGAATATCGTGTAACATTTAAGTTGACAATTGAAGTTGACAATTATAACATGGATACCACATAAATGCTTCATATCATACAGAGACTGATGGAATAATTATGTGCATTTTAGAGGTCAGTCATGTCAAAGTACATATTTAAATCATGTAAATCTTTTGAAATTAGTCGCAAACCTGTTCATCTGTTATTTTTAGAAATAATGCAGCATCTTTGTGTACTTTTTCAGTTTTGCCCTGTGATGTAATCCCAGAATTCTTCCTGCCCACTCTCCCAGCCATGGTGAGAATCTGCCAGGCTTTCCCCCCTCTCCATGATGATGTAACAGCTCTGCTGCTGCAGCTGGGAAAAGTGGCCACGGCCAACCTCACTGCCTTCGATAATATTTCTACAGGTATAAAACAAATAAGTGACTTTTATAATAGTAGAAATCCTCTTTTGTCACATACTAAGTACAATCTTTGATTTTTATAATTTTTGTCAAAGGTCAACAATTAAGATAATTTTGTATCTAAGAACATTATTTTCACAAACATGTTTTATACATTGTTTGTGATAATAGAGTAACAAGTATTTTGAATTGGTTTAAATAATTCATGGAATGTTTGTATTTACCTTTGTTTCTTTTAGATATTAATCCAGTAATGAGAGATGATGAAGAAAAGAGTGAGAGGTCAAAAGACCATCTTAGCCTTATTAACAGGTATGGACTATTGAGCCAGCTGACCCAGAAAACTTTCAGTGAAATAGTGAACACTGCTGTTGTGACCAAAAACATCTACTGAGTTCTATTATGTGTGTTTAATCAAAATGCCAAGGTAGAATTTTTTTAAAGAAGGGATTAATCAGAAAAATACAAAATCTGTGAATCTTCATTATACTCTTGTACTACAAGGAGATCATGAACCACTATACAATTTCAGTACTGTTCAGTTGTCATCAAGATGCTTTGAATAATAACTTTAAAATCCTAGAGAATGTTTGATATCAAGGGAATATCAAATTTTCTTGTACATTTGTCATGTTAGTTTGAAGGGAAAGAATCTTTTTCCATATTTTTTTTCATATATTCATGTACATATGTATCTTTACATGAAAGTTTATTTTAGATAATAAAAGTAGTAAAACTTGAAAAAAAATGCCAGTGAAATGCACAAAAGCAACTCTTTACTAGATAAGCCCATTTACAAAATACAAGTTGCCTAGATTGTTCATTTTTATAACCAATAAAAACAACATTTTGTATTTCAGCCACAATTTATTAAACAATAATGCCACATAGTTAATGTACAATAGTACAACAAGACGTGTAGAAAAAAAACTATATATAAATCAAAATATCTGTATAGAATATACTAATTCTGAACAGTCACATTGACAAACCAAATAACAAAATGAAATAAAACTACGAGTAAGACATTTACCTTAACAAAATTTCATCATATATTTAAACATTAAATGGTCAGATAGATTTTTAAATGCAAAAATTTCAAAGCTGGATTAATGTCAACGTAAAATCATTCTACTGGAAAGAAATCCTTTGCAATAAGCTTCAGATACACAAAGCACTTCACGAATAGCAAACAATTGGGTGTATAAGTCTTTAAACATGGCAACTTTATCAACAGGATACAAATACATTTGGAATATCATTGCTTTATAAAGCACATAAATAATAAATGTATCAGATTTCATGGGTCGGATATTTGGACTTCGTTTAAGTAAATCACTTTCCTTTACACATTGTCATCTCTTCATTTTGGCATTTAAGAAGCAATAGTTATATTATTTTGGGGACTAAAATTCTCAGTTATTTCAAGGTGTTCCTTTTTTCTTGGCATCGGCAGGAGCTGCTAAACCATCCACTTCTCGTTTATGGCCACTCTCAACCAGCCAGTCCTTGAGAAATATAGAGAAAAGACATTCATGCATGCCCAAAAGGCTTCTTTGAACAACATTCATATGTAAAAAAATTGTTATAGATCTTTTTTATTTTGATTGTTCTTGGTGAAAGTGGTGTTTTTGCATGTAATTTTTGCTAAAACCTGTTTTATATGCTCATTTTATCTTGAAAGGCTGAAGTCAAAACCAGGGACAGATCTTTTTACTTCTAACTAAATGGTTTATTTGAACTGGTGGTTTAAATTAACAACCACCTTTTCTAGTTTACCTGAAAGTGTGTTTCTACCAGCTGCTGGAACTGTTTCCTCTGCTCTTTACTCAGCCCAGCTTCCTTCACAGTCTTCTGCCACAGGTCTATCTGCTTCTCCCGCTGGCTGATGGCTTTCTTGTACTTGGGGGGGATTTCATATGGAATTGCCTTAGAAATGGAAGAAATTATGCAGTTACCTTCCATGCTAGGTTGATTATTTCAGATTGGTTTTATATTTCACTAAAAAGTATTTTATGAGATAAATAATCAACATATAATTGCTGATATTTTCTCTTCATAAATATCTGTAACCAATTTTTATGCTTGACCAAACAAAAATATCCAATTACGTCCTTTATACTTCATATCATAAATCAATTAATCAAACCCTTCAGTAAACTAATTAACCCTTATAAGAATATTCATAAAAACACCCAATCACCTTGGTATTCCCTTGCATTTCAAATGGAATGTTGAAGGTGTAGAAGTCTGCAGGTGGCATGAGTTCCCAGACTGGATGGTCTTCATGGTGGTCAGGACCTGGTGTGAACATAAGGAAAGGTCAGTTTTAAGATATGAGCACTTCTGAAATATGACTGAAAAATGAGGGTCGATTCCAAATTGTATCATCCACAAGGTCAGTCATGTTATCACAGTAATATGTGGCATTAACTATGATATTTTCGGTAAATAACCATAGCCATTCATAAAATGAGTAATGTTCTGTTCTTAATCATTAATTTTTCTTTTCTTTTTTCATAAACAATGATAAAAGTTCAAGAGGTCACACTTCAAGTCAAAAACAATTTAAAAGATAAAGAACTGCACATGTAACCCACTTCGATATTTTCAAAAAGTCATCATATTCATAGAAATGGAGAATTTCAAATGCTGTACATATTTCAAATAGTTTTTCAAAAAATAATAAATAAAAAACATAAAAGCAAATAAACAAGCTCAAACCACATCTTAATTTTGAAGAAAAGATATCACTATGTCTGACATTCGTCCTACCTGGCCTTGACCTCTTAATTGGTGCTTAACAAAATGGATGCACATTTCAAACAAATATGTTAACAGAACAAGTATCTTAAAACCTAAAACGTGATACATCTAATTTATAACTGTTAGTCAAAGCATGCATTGCAACATATTTTCACCATGACAACAAATAAATAATTGTTAAGTGGTTTCAAGTGCATTAATAGACTTACAAATAATATGTCATGGGGTAAATTTCACAATTAAAGTTTTCCTGGAAGCCACTGGTGCTTAGAAAAAAAAGGACGGTTCTCAATAAAATTGAAAACATTTAACCCGTAATTGTTATCACTTTCGTCATACTAACCTACGCAGAAAGGCTGATCCCAGACATTAGGTACTGATGGCAGGCCCACTGTAGCCATGTGGTCTTCCAGCTTGGCATAGTGGGTATGGTAGGGGGCCAAGATTAGGCTGTCATTGCCCCCTAATATCAGGGGTCTTGTGGGGGTCAGGAGGTGGAATGTACACAATGTACTGTTACTGGAAGTACAAGTGAAGTTTGCTTGTCATTTATTTCATGAGTTGTAAAGATTTACTGAGAACCAATGGGAATCAAGTTTGAATTTTAACAAAACAAACCAAAATGATATACTCATATTCTTCAGGCTATACAAAACATTATTTAGCTCCATGGTGCTGAAATGAAGAAAGCGTATGACATACTGATGAACCACCTAGTAGTAGTAGTAGTAGCAGTAGTAGTACATAAAACAGGGATATTATCATTCATGTGAATATATAGAGTCTGTGTTGATTGAATGGATTTCCCTACCTGACACTGAAGCGCCTGCATGCTCCTATGACCGTGACCTGTTCACAAGCATTGACGTGAACCACTGTGTCCACAGCACCCAGGATGATGGTGGAGTTACGACACTTTTCAATACTCACAGACCTGAAATAGTGGCAAAAACAGATAAATCTTTAATCGAAGAGATTATTTGTCATTAATTCACTAGTTGATAACTGTGCTCTCAAAGTGTTAATGTGTCTGCTAATTTCTACATTTAAATAAATATTTGTGCATTTAGGTATGGACTCTTTGAAGTGATGTTTTTAGGTATTAATATTCTACAAAGAGACAAAAGGTACTTTACCTAATAGGGGACAATAAATATAAATAGGCAAAATGACACCTATGAACTTTGACTGTAGCTATCTCTAGAGTACCAGAACTCTGAAAAAAAGTTATACAGTACTAAGTTAAGGTTGTTATTTAATATACACTCCAAACAGTACTAATGACAATAAGTACATATCATATTCCATATACTTAATAGCCAAGGCTGAAAATGTGTGTTTGTACATCCATATCTTTCAAATTACTGCATGCAATAACTTTTTCATTGGTGTATTCACAGAATGTTGAAAGTGTCAAGTACCAATTATGGCTTCTTCAACAAAATAATTTACTTTCTATTATCTTCAGTTATAATATACCCTTAACATCTGTAAATCTAAAATACTCCATACCTACCCGTGAGATTGTCTGCTTGCAGACTTGAGACATAATTATAACTTTGTTGCTAAAATAAAAAAAATCAAATTGATGAAAATTCATTAAAATTTTCAAATCTGATCATAGATATGATTATGAATATATAGAATGACTTATTTTACTGTATCAGATCAATATTAAAAGGATTTCAAACAATGAAAAAAAATTATCAAAATTCTAGCAATCAACTCAGTAAATAATACAACTTCTCTACAAAAGCTCTGTTATTTATAATCATACCCCATGATATGTTCCCTTGGGACCAGGTGGGCATTTGTGGCTATCTTTCCTCTCTTGCCCAAGTTCTCCCCTTTGCTTTCCTTGTCCTCAGCTGGCAAGTATGGAAAATGCCCGGAAAATATCATAAATACATGCAAACTCTATAGCCTGCCATGACAATGTTAATATTTACTTAGTCTGACAAGGTAAAATAAATGAAAAAAAAAATCCAACATGTACATGTAAAAACTAGGCATACATGTTATTAAACTACACAAAACTAACCATATAGTCATATTTCCCATAAGAAATGATTACAACACTGAAATCTTCACCACAGATATGCCCTCATGCAAAATGATCTACTAGTCTTTCAAACACCTTAAAATGAAATGTAAGTAAAACCTCCCAGTCAGAAACTGAAGATAAACATCACCCAGTGTAATCCCTATAAGTGCATGTAGGTGGTCATCTTTACTTTCAAAATGAGATAGCATATAGACAATAGCATATAATGTTAAGTTTAAAGCAAGCACAGCAGTCCTATACCTGCCATTGGCCATGAAAGTCTCCTTCCAGTGGCAATACATGACCCAATACCAAAGGGATTGGTTGTTAAGGTTGCCCGCAACCAAGACTGGAGCATTCTAAAGGAAAACGTCCCAGTGATCTGAAATAACCAGACATGCATATGCTAGCTATAGTCTATTGGTCTTAACTTTAAAAACAAAAAATTAAGTCTATTTTGAATCATGAATCAGAAGTTGTCAATTCAAACAAGGACATTTGGGGTGTTTCACAAAGAGTGAGAATGGACAATGCTTGAGACTGCTACATTTCATAGGACTACAACAGATGCCATAAACATTTTATCAGTGATGCCCTAAAAAGAAAATTCAGATTTTCTGAAAAGCAGGTTTAGTTCTTGCCACAGAGTATGTTGAAGTGAAGCATTAACAATTATGAACCTTGAAAAAAAATTGATATCCAAATATGTGAGGCATTTGTAATCATTCTTGAGTTAATTCTATTTATTAACACCCTTTCCCATCTAACTATAACATACAGTATCTCCACTGCAGTTGTGTTTTAAACACCATATCCCCAGTCTGTCATGCATCCTATCATGCCAGATTTATTTTTACCTTTGAGAATCCACTCTTAGCTTTCACAGCCTGTGGTGTTAGTGCCAGTTCATGTATTGGTGTCACAGCCCTGGGGAAAAGAAAGACATGATGAACCTTAACACATTCAATGTACAGTGTATTATGTAGAAATATGCCAATAAAGCAACAAGTTTGAATGCTGCCAGGTGTAATTATTAAATGTGCAGTATCAACTGAAAATTTAATGAATTTAAAAAATGGGTTTAAGAGACACCTACTTGCTTCTATCAAGAGACCCTGCAATGATGAAACTGAGTGCCTCCACTGCCTCCATACTGAGATTCACATCACTGCCTGCAGTGCCATATGCATCTGAAAGTAATATTTTTTTTCTTCAAAATTATTATTAATAATGTATAATCATTAATAACAGGATACTACAGTACTTCAGAGCACAGCAATTTATTCAGATTGGGCTTTTAAGAAAGATATCAAAGCTGTTGAATAAATACAAAATGTAACTTGTAAGTTTTAACTTTTAAAAAATTGAACAGTCATTACAATTATGCAAATAACCTGCACATCAAAAGTACTAATGACTCATTTTAGATGGCCGTGCTGTTCACCTTCTACATACCTGGCTCAATAAGTAATTCCATTAATTCATTCAGGTGGTTTAACACAAAGGTCAGGTGACTGTGTTCATCCAGTGCCTTTAAGAGAAAAACGTTGGAAGTACAAACATTGTGTGATGACTAAACTATTTTCATGTATATATTAAATAATAAGTTAAAATATCTATACACTTTGTTATGGAAAGTGCCTTTGTTATGGAAAGATCTCTTTTCATAAATCTACTACACTATACTTAGTAAAAAGGAAAAAAACAAGGCAGCAAAGCTGTCAAATGTACAGACAAAAAGCAGGAAATAACTATGCACAAAATAGGCTAATGTCAATTCTGATGCAAAAGTACATTATGTTAAACTGCAAATTTAACATCAAATTTTAATTATGCTCAACAGGTAATACCAATGTAAGTAAAATGTGTAACAAGCATAAGGCTTCAGGCCCATGGGAGTTCAAGTTCACACTTTGAACATGTATAACTTCCAGAAAAAGAAGCCAATTAGACTGCTTTTCCAACTCAGGCTGCATGCCGATTTCGAACTTGACTTGCGTTTTAGTAAGATCAATTACTCCTGTGAGTTTCATGACAACAAGCCTATCGGTTTTTCTTGAAATGTGTTTACAGTGTTGCATATATGCTGAAAAGTGAAAAAAAAAAGCATAACTTCTACAATAAAGGCCCGATCATGCTGATTTTTTAACTTGACCTGTGTTTTATGAATATTCATCAGCTCTGTAAATATAAAGCCCAAAAGTAAAACTGCCTTCCACTTATCGTGCTTACAATGAAAGTGCACGGCGACGGCGATGACGGCGACGACAGACACAGGTGATGTCAATATGTACAGACACATCTATATATATTTACTGTACTGTTTAAGAACAGTAATTGACATGGTTTTTCTTAAATGGTCATCATGGGAACAGTGCCCAAAATAGGTTTTTTTCAAATTTTGATGCAATATTACATAATGTTTAACAGCATAATGACCATCAATTTTTAATAATAAAATATTAGTATCATGGATGTTCAGAAAATGTGACTAGCAAAGGTTTTCAGGCCCATGGAACTTCAAAGTCACAACTTGAAAATGCCAAAATGTAAACAAGACAGCACTGTTCTGAAATGTTTTTTTTCCATTTTTAACAATTTTTAACATAACACAAAATTAACGGTTTACTGCCATTTTTATATGATCAACTAAGAAAATTGATGAGATGGAAAAAATATCAACAGAGCAGTGTTAAATGTCCAATTTCTTCCATTCTGAGATTCTGAACATAGTGAATGATTGAATCTGACAAACTGCAATGATATGAGTTTTTTTCTATTTTTGAAACTTTATGACACAATACATGATAACAAGTTTACCATCTTTTTTACAAAATCAACTAACAATGTTGTAAAGATGCAGGAAATGTCAAACAAACACTTTTATGTATCTTATTAGTTTAATAATGAGACTGTTAACATGCCTAAGAATTGAATCTGAGGAAATGTGAAAAATATGCTGAAAAGTGAAAAAACAGCATAACTTCTACAATAATGGCCCGATCATACTGATTTTCGAACTTGACCTGCGTTTTATGAATATTCATCAGCTCTGTAAATATAAAGCCAAAAAGTAAAACTGCCCTCCACTTATCGTGTTTACAAGGAAAGTGCACGGCGCCGGCATCGGCATCGGCATCGGCATCGGCATCGCCATCGGCGACGACAGACGCAGGTGATGGCAATATGTACAGACACATCTGTGTCTGTACATAAAAAACATGAAACAAAGTAAGGGTCTATATGAATGTTAAAGGAACAGGTCAGGAATTCAGCACCTGAAAAGGTGACAAGAAATCTATCCCATGTTTTTACCACACAAATTAGCTGATGCCTAAAAGTGACTTTTGACAAACAGCACTCCTTCTGATGGCATTTGAAATTTGCTTTGTTTTTTACACACCAAGTTTTAATTAGAACTCTGTTCTAGTTCTTGACAAAAACCTCTTCAGAAGTCCTACCTTAGATGAAGATGGTGTTGACCTGCCCTCTAGCTCTGGGGATCTTGATCTACTTGGCCATCTTTGGAACTAGAGTTAAGACTTTTTAAACATTAAAACAAATATAATCATATACGTTAAAAATTTTTTTGACAGCTTAGCACTTAAAAGTATCAATATCTATTAATAAACATATCATAAAATTGAAATTTTAATTGTGCATATACCTGTTCCAAAGTAACCATTTACAAATCGAGGCAACACAAGATTTAACAGATCAGACTGATGAATGAAAAATATATATTTGTAACCTGAAATATGATTTTAAATTAACACCAACCAAAGGATACTCCTCATTCAGTACCATAGATGTCCGCAAGTTGATTTTGTGAAGTTGCTGTATGTACAGTAACAGCACAAATTTCAGGGTGTCCACTGTCAGCTGTGCCCGCCATTTGTCTGTCAAAAAATTCATGCATATAATGTTTAAATATACATTCTAATTCACACAATTTTTTTTCACATTTAAAAATTGGAGAAAGGCGTATTTGATAAATAATATATACAAGATTGGAAAAGGAATTAAAGCAGTGTCTTTGCAAACAAGAAATCAAGTAATAAAGTCAATGAAATATATAGAAGCTTACCACGATCTGCTGATGTTTTACACTTGGCTAACTGATTGTAAAGAGCAACCTTTTGTCCTGATGGCATGTCACTCAGTAGTAAATAACCCTCAAAATACCTACAAAACAAACATAATTGTGCTTTAACAAATTTTCATAAATATCTTAGTTCACTTACTTAATTAGTAACAAATATTCAGGGTGTCTTTTGCTGAGTCAAGGCTCTTGGAAGTTTCACAAGTTGAAGGTTGGGAGAAATGACAGAGCTCATTTGACCCATGTAATGTCTAATCAAACTTCATATGGCCTTACCATAGTCAGCTATGTCTTTTTAAAACAAACCAACACAAAAATTGTATGTTGCTATGAAACTCTACTTGATAAATCGCATGTTAAATACTTACATCCATGCTAGGTCTTCTGATAGCTGCAGTTTGTTGCAAGCTATGTGCTTCCACACTGAATAGCTGTAAATAAAACATAACAATCATAAAACATTATAATATCTTAAAAGTCAATTATAATTACAAATGAAGAATCAATTTTAAGTTTGAAAGAATTTTATGATCTAGTTACACTAAAGACAAATTATGAGTCACTCAAGATTACATATAACCAAGTTGGTTAAAATGTACATGATTTGAAAATTATATGGATAAAATAAAGTTTGAGTCTATTTTTTAGTATTTGCAGGCCCTAAAGAGCTAAATTATTAACTTCATATTTTCCTCAAACATCGTGAGGGTCAACAAAATGTGCAAAAAATTTTGATCAGTAACTTTCCAGTCAGAAATTGAATCAAAACCTAAAAATAATTTTGGAAGGTCAGCAAGCATCATGGAAGTTTACTTAAGCTCTAGGAATTTTTTGCTGGTTGGTTGGGCACAATATAGACAGGCAAGCAATGGCACCTGAGCTCTTCAAAGACTTCAAATACAGAACTTGTGACAAAAACTATAAATCTCCCAGTATATAATTTTATTTAAAATTTATTTATATACATAATATAATGATTTTTAGAAAAGCAAAGAAAATGATCTGGTTATAGTTGTTAATATGATCAGAAGATTAAAAATAGAAGAGACTACATATCTAAGCCTTGAACAGTTACAGGTAACTATGATCAAGTGTGTGATCATGGGATGACAAGTTCACTTTTGATATTATCTATCAGCAGTAACTCAATTAAAATGTCAGGTAACTCTGCTGATTGCAATCAAGGATTAACCAATCAAGGTAACCCCTTTGATCAGACAACTGTACAATTACCTTTAATTAAGTACCTGAAAGATACAGTAACCTTAAAGGGGAATTAAAGGGAAATTTACAGCCATTCAGGTAACTTTGATTACCTGTGATCAAAGGGAGTATGCACTGGTCAAAAAGATGGCTTCTTTTAACAGCTTTTGGACTCTGAAGTATATAAGCTGATAAAAGTTTGGAATCTGGAAGCACTGTTGCAAGTGCCACTGATTTGCCACCATGTCACTCTCTAAAACTGCTGCCAGACAGAAAAATTATAGAGAAAGACTTCAAAGTAATCCAGAGAAGTACAAGGAAGTGAAAAAGAAAGACAATGAAAGGCATTTGGTTAGAAATATGACAGAGGCTGTTTTGGAGGAGAAACGCAGAAGAGACAGAGAAAGGAAAAGAGAGGCAAGAAAAAGAAAAAGAGAAATGGAGAATCTCCCCCCTGAGTGCTCTTCCTATCAAGACACTTGGTCTCTTGAGGAAGCCACTAAAAGAGTTCAGAAGTGTCTGCCAAAATCTCCTACAAAGCAAGCTGCAGTCTTAGCACAGATCTACAATGAAATGTCTCCAAGGAGGAAGAAGATGTTTCACGAGCAAATTGAGCTTATTGATGAAACAGAAGACTGTGGACAGAACCGTTAAGGAGATGGCCCAGGAAATGTCTTGTAAATCAAGATAATCAAGTCAAACTATAGGTTGAGATGATAATGATATTGAAGTCACATTTTACCGAGCACAAGATTCTTTCAAGATGCTGTTAATTTTAACACTCAAAAAGACAGGACCAGGGTGTCAATAAAAATAATCAGGACTTGCCTTAACAGTAAATGAGTACAGTTCTACACAGTTATATAAAAAGAGTTGGAATAATCTGATTAATGCATGGTTTCTACTTAGCTTATACAACAGACCTTCACAAAGCTAAGTATACATTGTCTATGCATAAATTTTGACACTTTTAAGTTAAAACTGTTAAAACAAACCTGATATTATACTCTAGTATTAAATAATTATGTTATATTTTTAAAGCTGATCACATGATTAATAAATGTATTTTGCTATTACTGGAAATTATCTTTAAAACTAATGCTGGTAAATAAATTATTAAATATTATTTCATGGTCTAGTATTACTTTTTTTATGTAGAAATTTTAGAAAATGGACAAAATGTCCTTTTGAAATGTGTCCTTTTAAAATTAGTTTAACGTTGAAGATTCATGTCCATTTCTTGACTGAAGAAATGCTGACTGATCATCTGTCTAATTTCACTGAGCTATATGCAAGGCAAAATTGAAACGTCTCTTATTTTTCTTTTTTTCTTATGTTTCCTGTCTTCTTGATTGAACAAAAAATAAGACGTGGTGAAAATCTTTCTGAACATTTAAAGAATATGTAGCCTTCCATGGAGCTTTTAAGGCGAGAGAATGTTGGCTGAAATTAAATATTTTTGAAAACATGTACAATACCTCAGTTGTGGAAATCCAAGTTTCCCTTTGGTCTTAGCATAAGGCACAATCTTTTTGACATTCTGAAAGTAAGAAAACAACATGTGAAATACAATATTTTAAGACATAAAAATGACAGTTTAAATACTGTGAAGACATATTCTATTTGTTTTGGCACTTCCCACATAAATTATTAATAATAATATATAGTTTGTATCACGTGGTGACAAATTTGTGATTCTTAATGGACATTCACCATTTTTTCTTGAAGGCATCTAATACTTAATATCTACACAGCAAAACAAATGAAATCTTTGAATCTCTACAATACTGAAGTTCATAACACAAAATACTAAATTACTGAACCTTTGAATCTCTACAATATTGCAGTTCATAACATAAAATACAAAATTACTGAAAATAAGCTATTGTTAAAATCAAGTCACACTTCTGTCGTCTTATTTTCAGTTGAAATAGGACTGTTCCTAAGACTCACGTGTGGTGAAAGGCGAGGGTGTGGTGCCACCTGGAGTGCCCCATAGTTGAAGGGTTCTGCTTTCACCCACAATATAACCGATGATGGAGAACTCATCCCGCGCGGGCCTCAATTCCACCTGCAATTTTCATGAAAAGTAATAAACACAGCGAGCAATTCATACTAAAATGTGAGTCTGCACGGTTAAATTGGTAGTTTGGATGATAAAAGGTAGTTTTGGGGAAAATTATAATTATTTTTTCAAATGTGATCGAATTTGTGTTAGAATGGAATGCAAAGGCTACGACGAGAAAAAAGGGATCAACCCTTAACGATAATACACCGAGGTCCCAACAATTGTTGAGATCCACTTCTTCATCTTAAAATGTTATTAAAACAATGGAAATCTCTTTGGTTTACAAAAAAAAACTAAATTTAGTTTTTTATTTTACTAAATAGACACAAATAACACCCAAAAACGTCTTACCACCAAAATGAATAAACGACCTTCACCCCAAACACTAACATCAGTTCAGCACGGATGTTCTGCTAAGGTTTGATTGGACGAACATGAAAAATAAATGAAACACAAAAATATTACATGTAGGGAGTGAAAGGAGGTTTTTGAATCAATATAAGGGCCGGTTGGTGTGTAAGCAAAGTTCTGTATGAGTTCAAAAGTAATAGTATATAATATCAACTTGGAGCAAATGTAAATGTGCTAGCTTTTAGGACGCAATCGCAACAAACACAATGGCAAGTAGACCTTATTAATATCACGTCTATACATTCTTACATTTACAGATAGACCTATACGAATACTTTATGTTGGCTTTGTGAAAGGATGATGCCCCGGTCTCCCCTATGTATAATACCCGGTGGATTGTTAATTTGGGCAATTTTCATTTTAAAAAAAGAAGTATTAAAAATCCCACCAAAAAAGAGATCGGGTGACGCCGCAACTTGCAGCCTTTTCGATGGCATAGTTTTATTTAGGCCTATTCATTTATCTTCATATGATTGTCCAAACATGAGTAGGCCTATATAACAATTAGTATTTTTATTACTTTTATCAATTGATTAAAGATAATGTTTTGGCCAAGATTATTCTTGTAGTTGTATGGTGATAAGGTGAGGGCGGTGAGGGGGAGGGGAAGAGTTTGGAACATTTCCAGGAAAATTTTACCTCATTCCTATAATTAAGATCAAAAAAATGTCCCGTTTTTGTCCCACTGAAGGCACAGGTGTTGTTTTGTACTAATTCAAAATGAAATGAAATATTGCGGTTATAAAGTGGAGTGAATATTGTTGTGTAACACCAAAGCTTAATCAGAGACGCAATCAGCCCATCTTCACCACATGCGTCTCGGGTTGGCAAGAGCCCTTTAATCAATGAAAACGTATCAAATGGCCGCAACCATCTCCAATGAATTTACATTTAATTGCTACCGAATTGAGGCATTTAGACGCAGTCTCTCTTGTATTTAAGTTAACACATTTTTGTTATTTCAACTCGCATTCGTTGGTGTGTACATCTGTCTTTGGTCTCGTATAAGCAAAATCACTTAGCGGACTTAGCACCTTAAAAAAAGACCTGGTTCTGTAATTTCATAAGGTTAATTCTTTTTAGCTGCAGCTGTTCTTATCAGTGTACAAAAACAATTACTGCGAAATTGTGCAGTACAGTATATAACCTGAGTGCGTTCGACCTATTGCATAATATCATTTGCGTGTTCCTTTAATCGAAACAAATGTAGTTATGAGTCGTTGTAATAATCGTCCTTGTTTTTTCAATCATCATCAATGGATAGAGGAAGCATGTGGAAATGGTAAGGCGGGGGAGGGGGGGGGGAGGGTCTATGGAAATTTTAAAAGATGCCGTACTAAGTATGTGAAACAGGGTTACTATTTTTTAAAACTCCTGAAGGTAAGGGGCTGTATACCCCATTCTTCATTTGAGAGAGGCAGTGAGAACCCAAAATATGTACTCTTTGAAAATTTGAACTTTCATTTAACAATACAGTTGTTTAGAACAACAGTTTAAAAAACGAGATAAGAGTCCACTTAATCGCAACGTACATAACAAGTTAATTAACTGCTGTCGTGGAGCTAGTGAAACCCGACCCGCCCTCTCACGTGTACCTGTTCAACCGTATCACAGCGAGATTGAATGCACGACGCAACACCAGCAGTAATGTGTGGTATTTTAGTTTATAAACTACCCTGCATTGTACATTATTGGCCGCGACAGCACAAGTAATCATCCGGCGGAGTTCAAAGTGCCGATACGGACTCGGTTACAACTTTGTTTAAACTCATCAGCAAATGAACCCCGTTGTATCCCCCAAATGTATCGATGACTCAATAAAGTATTGTCAAGTGCTGGGCGCATGCAGAGATGATACAGAGATACCATGTGTACAAAACTTTAATAAAGGCACTCTGTTTGTCCGTCAGCCTCTTGAACAGGTATCTACTGTATAAGCATCATTTGAAGGTCGAATTAATGTTGCTTGCTTGTTATTAATTGTCCTTACTGCGTTAAATCTGTTTTAAGATTAAATCATATCGAGACGTCATTGCTCTCTCTCTCTCTCTCTCTCTCTCTCTCTCTCTCTCTCTCTCTCTCTCTCTCACTCACACCCACACACACACACACACACACACATTATAATCCCACGATCACTTTTGTACCATTTAAGATTGACGTCCTCTTGTATGATAAAAAAATATGAGTTTTCAATAAAATAAAAGATTTACACAAAGATTGAAAAAGACACATCCCATATGTGTATGTAGTGGGTTAAATTGGAGGGTGTTTGCTATGGCGTGCTAGGCAGGTGCATTAAGTAGCTTTGCATTTCAACCCTTTCAAAAAAGAAGAATAGTTGAGTGGAAAATCTTCTACTTGCGTTCCAGCGAGAGGACGGGCACTTCGTGTAAAAACAGGTACGCATGCAGCGCTGTTTACAGTGTCCAAAAGTAATTTATCAGCACGCTGGGCGGAGACACACTTTATATCCTATAATTACAGATATTGTTACCAGTTGACCGGTGTTGTATACAAGTCCCATACATTTCTTAATAAGATATTTTAAAGAAGAATGTCCCGGGTTAAAATAGATTTTAAAGAAGGAATTTTTTGATAGAATTTTCAAGGCCATAGTATCACGCCAAAGGCATTGGAGATATATTGCATCTCTACTTCTATGATTGCATGTAGTATCTGTCGTATTCGCAAGCATTCCACAGCTCTGTGGCAGTTGGTAAGGGGGTAATAGGTATTTGCTACTGCCCTGATAGCCCGCGAAGCTAACGTAGTTGCCACTGACGATTACACCGACGTTGCGTCACAAGTTCCGCAATGAAAACAATCGGAACGAGAAAATACTAACTCCTGAAGTGTCATTAACAACCCAGCGAGAAACCTGTCAAGAAAAGTCACCTCTCCTGACAAAGCAGCTTATTTGAGCTTACACTTGCTTACGACAATCTTGTTGCAACAGTCAGAACGTCAACAGCTCGGCACAAAAGCGCTACCCCCACCTCGGGCGCCGTGGAGTGGTCATAAGAACGGTCCACGTGTGGACACTCTGTTTAAGGTGGGATCGGGGCGGTACAAGTTAACTAACCTGAGCTAACTGGCAATCACATCGATGTGGCTTTGCAGGCTTTGTAAACTACTTAAGTGAGGGCAACTGTAGGGATTATCCGAGTAAGGAATTTTTGTGTTTTACACTGAACTGACGTTGGACGATTCATTTGTAAATTCCGATCGAGTTTTAGACCCGAGGTTTGAACTGACCGAACGTCCGAAAACTGAGTTTCGCAATAAAAGAGAAACAAGGGACTGATATTGGATATCAGGTAAAGTACTTAATCCATCGTTTTCTAAACATTTTGTTGTGTATTTTAAATCAAATGAAAAAGAATAAGGCATACATAAGACTACTGCATGAATAGAAATCGTTTGACCAGAAAGAAAAGTATATATTTCATATGTTCCACCACGTGATGGCCTTTTTTTACTTCGGTTACACTACTGAATAAAAACAATATATATGCGTTATCATGCCCCTCTTCACAGTTCTGGTTTTGATTTTGAGGAATGTAAGTGTAATATAATGATGACCACACGAAGTAAACTGAATACACAGGGAAAAAAACTGATGTTGATGATGTCTGATAAGTGCCATTTGCGTTCATCTGGCAAAGGTCATGAGCACTGTCTGCAGTCTAGAGAAAGATAAATTCTACTATTTTGTTAGTGGCATTAGAAAAGGTCTTAAACAGCTCATAACGGAAGTACTTGTAATTTTTGCTGTGTTATTTTTGAACTGGGCTACCCCTGTGATAAATTAGTTTCACATGGTTTTGCCGATTGGTCTTAATTCTTTTAATTGAATTCAGCGCAAATATTTTGTAATTGGCTGGGAGTTTTTTATTCTGTGGGAGTGTGGCGATTTACCTGCCCTCAGACATTTCAGCAGTTAAGAATACATATAAGGTAATCTTTCACCAAAGCGACCAGCTTCGAGGGCAGTAAAACTTATAACAGGCAATTGTTACAACTTGATCATAACCGAAAAACGTCTGAGTTTCGCTGGCGATGGAATGTTTTCATGGGAACATTTGAGGAGTTGCCCGCGGCATGCGCATGCTCAACTAATTAAGAACACGATCCAAGAAAACACTCTAACAAACAAGTATCGGATGCAATCACGGTCAGTTATCATAATATTGAGACGTTTTATGAGATGGCTGTGACACGGAATTATGTCAGTTTTGAACGATACGTGGAAAAGAAAAATACTTCATTTAACGATCATAATACCCATTTCAGAATAAACACAATATCCCGATATTGTCTGGTCTTCGCGTTCGGGTTGAAAGGCCATTCGACTCACCGATCAGTATCATACGACAGCTGAGTGCGTTCTGTTTGTGACGTAAGGGCGCAACCTAACCCACCGATTATACAACGGGGTCGCGGGAGGCACTACCGGTACATCGTGTTCTCTTCACGCGCCTCTGCGTGTGCGTTCTTGTGAGTAGTGCTTCCCCACCTCTCGCCCGTAAAGCCCGTAAAATTTGGATCAGATCTCGTATAAAAGAGATTAAGACCAAATTTATATAATCACGTACCTTTTCTTTTCATTATCGTATTTTATTATTTCTAAAACGCAGAAAGTAAATTTCTCTTTTCTTTCTTTCTTTGACTTGTTCTGCTACATGTTTTAATATGAAGTGCATTTTAACGATCTTGTAAAAACGCTGTGAGTCATGTGCCACTGATTGTGATAAAAATTCCAAGTTTTCAAATCTTCTGGTTTATTTAAGGTTTGTCGCAACTGAAAATTCTAAACTGCCCAAAAAATAGTGGTACTCAATCAAGTGTAATTTTGAGGTAGACTTGCTTTAACTCTCATCTTTCATCTAAACTCGTTGCCTTATCCTTTTTTGTCGAATTTTGCACCTTGTCTGTTTTATATCCCTCTGTCAAATGTAAGTAAGTGTGCATACTAGGAAAAATGTAGATTTAACGATATCATTTGATACTATATCAGACTTGTAGCACATTTTCTAGCAGATTATGAAAAACACTACGCCGCCCCCAAAAAGGTACCACCAGGCACCAATCTATTCGATCTGTCATTGCCGAACATCTATCACACTAAACTAAATACGGCACCAAAAATCCGTAGTGACCGGGGCGCAAACATTTGCCAGACTAAACTTGCTGTTTCCCTAAAACGCCAATCACAGCGTTATCCTATTTTTTCATTTCGGGATCTAGGACCTTGAAATGCCTAAGGCACACAGTTACCAATTTCGTGCAATACGCTGTTACGGTCCTAGACTATTTATTTGACATTTTCTTGCTAGAGTAAATCGTTCAGGGCTCTTCCTCACAAGATCCGGGCCTGAGGGTCCTTGACGCTGAATCTAACACAACCTTGTGCTCTCCCAGCTGGAGTTGAGCAAGATCGTTCAGATCACTGGAAACTACACGATAGAAGCGTGTTTTAATTTTACTGTTACGCGAGCCCTACTCTTGTTTCCGATTCACGCTCCCATTTCACGGTGGTCGACTCGAAAAAGATGCGAACACTGAGTATCAAATGTCTCGCTTTCAGCCAGATAAAAACGCGAACCACGCACTTTCTAGTGGATTTTTTTCAAACCTTGATATTTGAAACCCATTTGTTAATGATATCTAAGCTCGATCCGATTGAACGAGTATAGTTTTCCGTGTTTTGTCAGCACCCTTTCTGTAATTGTTGCTCGCCTGGTCGGTTACGAAGAAGCTACACCGTCCCGGCGTACAAAGCTTTCTTGTTATCGGGCATGCCGCTTTGCACAAAATGTTGTTCCACGCAACAAACCGCGGAATGGTAAAGCGGAGAAACCTCGAATAAGCGGAAACTGATTCACATCTCTCAGGTACATGGTCTAAAAAGAAAAGAGCATGCGGTCCATGTCCTAACAACACTTGCTCTAAGGGGATTCTCAACTCGCAGACAAAACGATTCACCCCTTTATTATTAACTCAGTGCGGTAACTGAGTTGCTACGCTCAGTATCTGTCAAAAGGAAATTGACGTCCTTACACAGTGACTGTGACGGACTAATCGTTGAGGACCTGGCCCGATTCAAGCCCTGTATCAACAGCTGGGACGGAGATACAAAGCTCACAGCTATTGAATACTTTCAGTCAGCGTGCAATTCTCGATGCGTTAACAACGAGAGAGAGCGCTTAGCATGTGAGGGAGAGAGAGCGCGAGAGAGATAGACAGAGGGATAGGAGAGGAGACGCAGTGAAATATTAGTTTATTCCAAAGCGTGGGTGCGCAGAAGTTTTATGAAATATTGACGGAATTGTCACAAAACCGATAAACAGATAAACATCGCGTGGTGGTCATTGGTCATTTGAAGAGGTTGCAAAGTCTTGTGGAAATAACAGAAAAGAGGTGGATATAGTTCGCTACGCGATAAAGGTCGGCTTCAGCCCTGATACATCGCAAAAGTAGCGATAGGAGTGGGATACACATACAACTAGGCAGGAGACCTCATTTGCAGGACTTGAGAACAACGGGTAAGGATAAAAAAGATTTTTTTTCAAATATCGTGTCAACCCCCACAGCAGTTCAGTAAGTAAACGGATCATTTAACCACCTTTCTTTCAGATCTGTGTGCCTTGTAAATGCTCGATTTAGTCAGGTATGTCGAGTTTAAATATTGAAATTAAATTCCAATGGGACTCTGAAGGGTATCATTGTTGAGGAAAACTATCGATTCGGGATAGTGAAAACAACCTTGTTTTCGTTTTGATTTTTGTACCTGGGTAAACATAGAAAGGACCTAACCCTCCGGAGGCGAAAGAATGATCCGACCTCGAGGGATCGGGACCTGCATAACTCGGTTTGTTTTTGGCATCTTTTCTCTGCTGCCTCGGTGTACAAAGTAAGAAAAGGTGATCAAGGTGAAATATGGGTGAAGTTGATGAGTGTTGGATAATGGGAGGCCGAAAGGCAGAGCTATAAGTGTTATAATAGAGTAACATGTAGATTGTGTTTTAAACATGATAACTCTCTCTCTCTCTCTCTCTCTCCCTCTCTTTCTCTCTTATTCTGCCCTCATGTCCCACACGCTCACTTACATAACCACACTTTTTTAACACAACCGTCCTTGAAATAACTCGTATAACAGTAGTTAGCGTGCTTTCCCATGTCCAGTTCCTCGGTTTGAAGTGACCGGCAAAATACGGTACAATTAACCAATTTTAATCAACTTTGCCAACGCCAAGTTTTATCTCGCCCCTCAATTACCACCGAAATTTGTTGTTTGTAATGAGTTCCCCGACAGGCCGTAGCCATCAAGTATACTTCAGTCATCAATCAACGTCCAGTGCCGTTACCATCGTTAGTAAACTCCGCACTCGAGGGCTGCTTGAGTAATGGTATTTTTTATCTATATTTTCAACACCTCCGTCCCCCCTCTTCTCTAAGGCTTGATAAATGCTCAGTAGCAGAGGTGAGTGACCATTGTGAGTGACCACAAAGTTTGAGTGACATGTACAACGACCAGGCTTTGCTGGCTAGATTAAGAAATCAAACTGAACAAGAGGGCGACTCTGGTCGTCGTTGAAGAGACACTGAATGGTGGGAATATAGATATTTTTACCGATGGCTGTTTTGGTCAATATCGTTCAAAGGCTAGTTGTAAGTAAATGAATCGCTCAGTGAAAAGCTTCGTCTGAGAAGAAGCGCAAATGCGTGTCATATCACAGAACGTAATTTGTGGTGAAAAAATTGCATTCAATCTACGGTAGAGTTGCATCTATAGAAAAAAAAAGATAACTACTCCTTTATTATATTTGAGTGTTCACGCTCGGGTGCGTGCCTGTGTGCCCGTGGGTCGCCAGGGGTCTCTTCTACATGAAACTGAAACTGTGATGTTTATGCAATGTTTGGTCTACCAGACGGCGGTCGTGCACAACGCGTCGAGGGGAAACTCTCCAACATTGTTCTTTTTTTCTACGCTCCCTGGTCTGTAAACAGAAGTGGCGTAAGGTGATACTCTATTATTTAGTTGGAACAGAAATGCAGTATCTTTTTATTGTTGGTATTTTATCAAACTTCCAACTCAAGCTGTGATTCTCTATCAGATCCTGTGTTCCTTGCACTCAGTTTACTAGCCAAGGGAACTTAGCAGCAGACTTCATCACCAAAACTCAGTGCCCCCTAGCCTGGGATCTTTAAGCACTGGTCTTGCTATTTCAAAGAAATTTTCTACTCCAACAGGAGTGAGTATATAGTAATAGGCCTAGCTTAGAATTGTTTATATGCCAGGCGGACGTTTGATTCGAAGCGCTCTCTTCGGCTCTGTATCGGGTCATCACTCTGCTTTTACTCAAACGAAAATTTTCTTTTCCAGTCGCGCCAGTGTGACGATGGCCTGGAATAAAGCTGCTTTGGTCCTGCTTTCTCTCATCTTGTGTTCCGAGGGCCAGGTACACCGGTATGGCCTATCTTCATACCACTACAACCGGCGCCCGGCCCAAACCCCCTGCCCGTACCAGTGTATCTGTGCGCCCATGGGCTCGGACCCGCCTAGATCCAAGAACCTGAACGTGATGCTCACGATGCACAGGTACCAGAGGTTGATTTACGGATACGGCGGCATGAAATTCCAGGAAAATTCCCCGGAAAATAATGGCCGAGAAATGACCTGTCTGGGACTCAGCAGCGTGCCCAGTTACATACCAGGAGGTAGGTGAAAACGATCCTATTCACATATGAAGAAGTATACATATATAAATCTATATATGCAAGACGTTGTTGTTGTTGCAGTTATTGTGTGTAGTGTTATTGTTAAAGGCGCAACAATATGACATGAGCTGAAAGCTCTTTTATGTTGTGACTTATTTGTTTGTGGTTGGTCATGCTTTTAGATACAGCACGTTTGGTCTCTAATTTATAAGCAAGTGGCCTTGCTATGCGAAATTGCCTGAGATTTCCATCACATCCATCGTTCCTACAAATGATAATGTACAATTTAAACCGCAAAGTGGGCATCTGCCTTAACAACGCCTATCAAACTTCATAAACAACCCAGAGTTATCATATTGCCGGCTATAAATCTGCGCCCAGAGCAGCTGCGAGAGTTTTTTGAAATTATCAAAAAATGAGTACCAATTTAACTTGCAATTTACGCGTTTTAGATTGTTGGGAGGAGACTCGTTAAGCCATGTTGCCTTTGATGCTCCAGTACAGAAAATCATTATTTTTTCAATGCATGTCGCCTGGTGCAGCACGGTGGCCGTATTTCTTTTTTAGAATAACATTTTGTTGGTTTAATGTCACGGTACAGGCTTGCAAACGCGAACGTTTAGAAAATGTCGCATTATTTAAGAGAGTAAAAAATAGAACACATTATCTGATCTTGTTGATTTTTTCCGGTAGTATTTCCGTCCAACAACAATAAGGCGTTTCCTTAGCCTGACCCGAGAAAGATTTCTTTTGGTGGCTGTCCCCAAATTTCCAGTAATAGGTTTTGTTTTGTGTCAATAACTCAAGTGTTGGGTGTCTCATTGATGGAGGCAGTGCTGTGTCAACAACAGCCCTGCTTTAAATAATGTTCTCATAGCCTTCCCTGAACCAAGTCAAGAGATCTTACAGATGGCATAAGTGCGTGTAAATATCCAAGTAAATCTTAAGTTAAAGTTAAATATGTTTGTTTATTGAGGTATATACTTATACAGCACCAACACGGTGTAATTAACCGGTGTTGTATGGATATTTGTTACTAACAATAACGCAAACCATTGTTCATTTAGCAAACTTAGTTGGGCTGTTTAACTCTGTGCGTAAATAACAGGGCAAGGAGGGGCGTCAGTTGGGGCGGCACTAACTTATTCTCCCACCGTGCCCTTTATGTGTTTTACAGGCGAAATTCGCAATAAAAGCGCAGACTTTCAAACATGTTGAATGGAAATAAGTACAATATTTTAGTACAATATTTATTTTTTTGTAAACATATAAACTTATATTGTTTTCCAATCTATTCAACAAAATGGCCAGAAATAAGTCGAAAGGGGGCAAATTCCGGTCGGAGGAAATCGGTAAGAGCCTAAGAGGGATTCGCTTATAATTTTTGTCTTCAAATGAACTTCTGACCGCTTTAGAGCGGCTTACCAATAAACTAGCGAATCTGTTTAAACCTGAGTTTCTTTCAATATTTGTGATAAAGATGGAAATCTTGCTTCGGGCTTCGAGTATTCTTAAGTCACCGACAGGACACTAAGTGGCTCAAAACCTGAATTTCACAGCGGCAAACATGCGGCTGATTTACCTGCCCTGAAGATGTAAGATTCTCGCGTTTCTCTACTTTTATTTTCCGTCAATAGTAAGACAGGCGTTTAAACTTTGCATGAAAAGGTGCGTGAAAAAGTCATTGATGGGCACTATTACCAGTCGTGCCCCTGCCTTTGACGAGGGTTGAGAAAGGTTAAGTCCATTACGCCGCGTGAAATGAAGGGGAAAACGAGACGGAAGGTGTGGAGGCTTTCAGTTTTTTTGGACGTGCTACAACGCCCCTTGGCCCCTCACAGAATAGCACGGACTCCTGAAATGCGCCCTATTTCCACTGGGTTGCCTATCGTGGATCATGAAAGGTCTCGTGTGCCATACCTTGCCGTTGTTTTGCCATTGTATTGCACATTGTGTCACGTTTCATTTTATTGCATTGTGAAGTGTCGTGTTTTATTTGGAGCTGAATGCGCGGTTTCTCGGGTTTAAGCGCTGTGGCTTCACTAAGCCATAGATGCGGTATAGGTTTATTCTAGTTCAGGTACAAAGTAGTAGAAAGATGTGTGTGTGTCATATATCAGGCTGTCAATCTTTAGTTGTGTGATCTGCCATAAATCGAGGCAATTTGCTTCTGTAACGATGAGTGATAGAACCCTTAACACCTATCACACATGTTAATAAAATCCGCCGCTTTACGCAACTCAAGATACTGTAAGTGTGCATTTGAGAATTTTCGACGATATGCTTTTAAATAACCTCTTGTGCAAGTTGAACCCTCGGGTAGCATATTGTTCTCCATATTAAATGCAATTCTCTCTTTACACCTGTAATACTGGCCTGTGTACTTTTGTTAGTGATTTAGACTGACCTTGAAATCAATTTATGTGTAGGTCAGATTAGACAGGCCTTTATTAGTTAAAACAAGGAGTTATAACTCCTTGGTTAAAAGCAGTGTAGCAATTAAGAGTTGTTTGGCAAGGTTTGGGAAAGGGAAATATCCGTCTTAAAGTGATTCGACGATACTTAACATATTCTTCCCTCGTTGAAAAATTACCAACCAATTTGAACTGTAATGCAGATAATGATATAACGTTGACTAACACGAGCTGTGGACAACACTGGTCGTACTCCTTCAAGTATCTCTCATAAAGATTTTGTCGTTACCTTTTAGAGGAAACTGTGGGTTTGCTGTAAGAACGAAATATACTCGTGGTAATGCTACATTTTGTCGGTTCCTCTGGGAAAGTTTGGGATCACCTTTGGCCCTTTGTTGCCCATTACTGGACAATTACCTGACACAGACGTGGTCACTCTGTAATCCACACTATCTGGACAGTATCACGTTCTCTTAATGAGTCAATTGAGAGCGCCAAATTCAATATCTGTTGCATGCTTCTAATTGAAAATAACCCTTTGTGCTAAATTAAAACCATAAGGCATATTTAATATGGGGGCAGTGGTAAACTGACCGGTACTGGACGAATGTAGGGATCCTTTGTGAAAGCTATCGGCATGTTCATCGTCCAGTGTCAGCACTGAAACAGCCTGATTGTTGTCAGATTGGGGGTGGTGTCGCAAGAAATCTCCCGAGCTCGCCCCCTTCGGCAGGAAATGAAAGCGCAGAACAAAAGAGTTGGGTGGCCGACCGATTCCGCAAGAATTTTGTAGCAATTTGAGAGTGATTATTATCTGTAGTTCAGGTCTTTTGACTTATTAATGGTATTGAGTTGGCCGCATTTCGCGCTGATGTATGTGACACGGAGGACTGGTTTTCAATTTATGCGACAAAACTCTTGAATTTATTTAAAGATATAATCGGGTTTTGTTAATAATGATAAATTGGCCTAAAGCTGGACATATTTGTAAATTGATATTTCTATTGTCGTTGTATGTTCAATTAACGCCACCCAACTGTCTGCAGTTGTCGTAACCCGTGCCTCCATTTAGCGGATGCTCTGGGTTTGGAGTGTCTGACTTTTAGGAATTGGGGTTTGTCGTTATCATCCAACTGGTATTTTAGTCCATTCTGTATCTGAGTGACTTTTTCTGGGTTTAGTTTTGTGGGCGGGAGCTGGGGGAGGGGGGGGGGGGGGGTAAACACGGCGCAAATGCTGGAAGTGAACTAAAGCTGAACAGTCTGAGGACAAAACATTAATTTTCTCTAGATCTATCATACATTATGAGCGTTGTGTGATATATGTATCGTTGCGCTTATTAATCGCACGATTAGCGTAATTGATTGGATACAGCCTGGCGGCAGGTGTATGGTGACTGACCTCGTACTAGCCTGAAAGCTATTATATAGTATGGGAATATTCATTACTACGTTCACACTAAAGCAGTCGTATAGGGATCGATCTATTTTGAAAATATTCTGATGGTAATTTCATGAAATCGTTACTAACCTTCACGTGTAAATAAGTCACCATTATGGTATTTAAATGGAAGTTGGTTATTTTGAAATCGATCTTTTCTGAAAATATTCTGAAGATGTTTTGGCAAAATATTTGCAGTACAGTTTTGCGTAAATCACAATTTAATGGAGGGCGTGCAATCATCACTGGAAATTTTAGAAAGGCAACGGGAAACCAGGTGATGATCTTCGTGCAAACTTGTATAGAAACTGACATTTCTTTATGTATAGTACCCGTCTCATTATAGTCTGTAAATTACACATGATTATCTACTTCATTATGCTAGTAGCAGCTATATAATATGGTTCATGACAATGCAGCGTGCTATCAGGTACACTATATTACCGCACGGTGTCAGATTACAACACAAAAAGTGGGAAAGGGTCGCGTAAACGTTGAAACACGTTATAAGTCGTTTTTATTGCAGTTTTTCAGAAAATTAAACTATTTATATATTTTAGTATTACAAAGTTAAGACGTGCATGTACAATAAAAGTATTAAGTGTAACAAAAATGGACCCCAAATAAGGGTGACTGTGAGACATTTTAATTAATTATACAGGTACACTGTTACAGTTAAGGAATAAAAAAAAACATATGGATTCCCAGGGACACACATATTTCTTTATATCTAGGATCCAACCTAGTTTATATCCAGAATGTCAGCTGGCGAAATAAGTGAATCGTTCGTTAAACACTTAGCCTCTCGTACTGATGAACGAGTCTCGTCTGTTTTCTCGATATACTGCGTGTGTTGGATGTTCGTTACTAAACATTGATCGTCCAGTATGAGAGGACTGCCATTACATCAATTATCTTTCCCCACCTGTCCGTTTCATTAATAGAGCTGTGCACGTGGTATTTATATGCCCACTTAAAATACGTCCACAACGTATATATACATTACAGAAATGAGAAAAAAAAAGTGTAAGTGAAATGACGGACGGCCAGTGATTTATGATTTTTGCAGTGTTTACAGCGATAATAAAGCGCTAGGACATCAGATAAATGCTCTAAAAAGGTAAACAGGTGAGAATTTAAGGTAGCATTGAAGTTAACTCCAACCACAAAATCCCACAGTATTAAAGAATGTGAGATAGCCAGAGACAAAGATGTGAAAATCTAGTGAAAAACCAATATATGGCCCGGGACCTATCAGAGGGTATATTTCCACCAAAACGGACGCCTTAATCAAAGATAGGCGCCCTGCGCTTAGGTCTTAAAGAATTGAAGAAAATGTAAAGAAGAAAGTTACTTTTATAAGTCTCAAATGTGATAATGCTTTGTAGGAACACAATCAGCTGTAGGATAATCTTAGAAAAACACAGTCGCTCAATTACGACGCGGTAGGCCGAGGATTTTTCGTGTCCCATTAGGTAATCATGGCATCCCAACCAACCTACGTTTGGAGGTAAAAGTAACGTTGGTTTTGTTGCCCAGGTAGTTCTTAGTGTTCTTTCGACGCTTACCTGAATCCAGACTCGGATATATTTCTTAATAAAATCCAGCTTGAAAAAACATATCAACAACAGGGAAAGAAATTCGCCGAGTGCTTCTAGTGCATTATCTGCATTACTGAAAAGCGTTCGTTAGCGTTTCGGTAGCAGTTAACACCTCTTCAAACACTTTCAGCAGAAGGTCACGATCTCACGTTGTATCAATTAGCCTGGCAGGTTAAAGAGAGTGGTTTGTTTTATAGATTTGGTCAATTTCACTCCTGCTATGGATGTTGAGCTATCTCAAAGATATCCTCTTTTAAAAACATCGCGTGAAACTGGAGATCTAACGGTCTGGTCTCAGTACACTTATATCGAAACACCAGTGGGTCCCAATTACGTGCTTCCGCCAGGAGCACGATGGTGAAACCTGAACAGTTCAGGGGAATCGGGCGAAACAATGGACACATAATCATATTCAGGTAGAAGGGGTGGAGCCCACGTGGACGGTTCTGGCACCGACTGCGCTATGTTTTTGTAAAATGGTTATTTTTTCGGACCGAATTCTTTCTGTACTCGCGGTTCAATTGATGTATTGTTCACATATTTGGGCACATGGGAAGGTGGCCTTCTTGTGACGGGGATTATAATTCATATATTTGCCCAAGCAAGAAAGTTATGCTTTAAGATGGAAGAGAACTATTTTTAATGATTTTGGTTGCCACTTTGACATTTACTTAACAAAGCAATGAAAATTGACATAGTAAACTATCACGGGCCGTCAGATGTTAGTTCAGGTAATGAAACACCGATTGGCAGACGACACATGTCATGTTATTCTTTTCCCACCAAACAAGGAACATTTACTCTTTATGCCTAAGTTAACACTGATTGCAGCAATGTCACTTGCACAGTTCAACGAATTTGCTACATTTTACCCCTATCGAAATTGACGCCCTACTTCTATTTAATTGCAATGCTTCACTGCTTTTAGAAGTTATTTCTCTGAAACCCGACCCCGAACTTGGCTTAACAGACACACAGTTCACTAGATCTATAAAGATTTTGTATTGTAAAAGTTATAATATTTTGAATAAATGTCTTGAAACGTCTAAATCTCTTTTATTCGACCTGACAGCACTTTTTCCTTTCACGATTGCAACACTGCTCACTCACTTTGAAGACTTAAGTCATCATGTTTCCTTCACGATATAATGGAATTGCCCGTATTCTACTTATATAGGTTCATTTACCCCTTTCTTTTTTGTTTATGGGAGAAGTATAAGTTTATAAAAAAATAAACCTAGGTTAACATTTTTAGCAGTTGCTGAAATTTTCATTTATATTCATTATGATCCATATAAGTCAATTTAACTCAAATATCTATTTGCGAGGCGAGCTTTGTTGGTCAATAAAGAAGTCTTGGCAACGAACATGTTGATAGTTACGTTGTAGATAAAAGTGACGTTTGCGAAATATCAAAATGATTCGTGACAAAATTATTCGGGAAAGATGTAAAAATTATATAGGTGTAAAAATCACATGAATTGAATCGAATTTTGAAATTTGCCATTTTTGGACATTCCAATAACATCAATGTGAAGGTCGATTAGGAAATTACGAAAATATGCTCATCATAAAATTACAATTCTACAAACGAAAAAATCTGGAAAGAGTATCTTTTTGTTCTTTTTGCATATTCCTTTCTTATTCGTTTGATTAAGTCGTGGAAGTAGTGAAGAGCGTACACGTGCTCAACACAAAAAAAAAAAAAAAAAAAAAAAAAAAAAAAAAAAAAAAAAACGAAGTGGAAATACCAACAAAAAGAAAACTGAAAAAAAAGTAAAGAAAATGGACACAACAGCCGAAGCGGTCACTGCCTATCCTGTTGTTGTGCCCTCTCCACAGGCGGCATTCTCTTATCTTTGAAGTGGGCATCGCTGTAGCATGCATCAAATTTCAACGTCTTTTTTGTAGAGATGAAATCTTTTGGGGGAAGAGATAGTGTCATCTTTCTTTAATTGACACTAAGTGTTTAGCTTGAGGGCATGACATACTTGTACGGATTAACTCAAAAATCGAACTCTCTCGCTAAAAATGGGGGTGCACTGTTATTTGTTTGTTGAATCTTTTTACACTCAGATGTATTGTAGACGGAATTACATGGTGCGGTGCATCCCGTGCACTTAGACTGGTAGAGACACCATCCAAACTCTCATTTCCCCTCTAATTAGTGTCAGGCAACTTGAATTTTAAAAGCTTAATGCAAGAACCAAAGAATCATTTTCTTGACTATTTGGTCCATTTTTATGCTCGAATTGAGTTTTAGAACAGTTTCTTTATTCTGTGCAGAATTGGGTGGTCAGATGTGATATTTTAATATCGTCTGCCTGAAGATGAAGGGATTAAATGTTACAATGTAGCTATCAGATATTTGAGTGGAAATCCATACTAGTACAAGTGGTTTAGTTCGCTTTATACGTGTATTAGATCATTCATACCACAAAAAGAAAAAAAAAGAATCAACAACAAAAGGACGAAAACGTTTTGTAAGAACTGTGTCTGTAGCATGTAATTTGTAATCAGACTTCTCTTAAATGTATATGTATAAGAGATCGTAAATTGAAAATGTCATGTAGATTTGTTACCAGTAGTGCATTATTTAACGACTCCTCGTTACGAACTTAGGGACCATTCCCACAGATATTTGGATCGATCTATCTCCCTGGGGAGTCTCACTTAATTGCTATCAAACTAACTGGCTTAAACGTCTGTCACGCCTAGTAAAGCTGTTAGGGGGTAATTATCTTTACCCCTAGCTGATTCAGTAGGCGTGACAGACATTTAAGCCGGCAAGTTGATAGCAATTTAGTGAGACTCCCCAGGGAGTTAGACCGATCCAGATGGATCGATCTAGGCATGGGAACCCAATCTTATTCTTTCGTTATATGTCAGTTTCATGAATCAAATACGTAGGGAAATAAGCGAACGACACTTACGACCAAAGTTAGCTAACGATGTTTTCGTGAAACCAGCCCAAGGCACTTTTAAATGAAGCCACTCTGTTTTCACAGATCAATTGCCAGAAACTAGTTGAAAGCAAAACCATACTTATGTCCAAGGAAATTGCCAGTAAAACAAAAATAAAACGAAATCGATACTGTGCTTTAAAATCGACACCTTTGTGATGTTGGCATTAGAATTATTATTCTAAAAATATTTACGAAAGTTTATTTACTATTACACAAAAACTGTAGAACATAATGATTACTGGGGTTACTTCTGTTCTTTAACACTCTGACTTACAAAGGTTCATGGAATGAAGGTAAATCAGTGTATACCACCAAGACTAGAGCGTGAGAAGATGATATTCCACGTACGTTGTAGAGAGACTCAAAATTTCCCTCAAAATTCTCACACACTGTAGAACAGAATGATTACTACTAGGGTAACTACTGTCACTTCAGGCTCTATCATACAGAGGTTCGTGAAATTAAGTAAAATCTGTTCATACAGACTGGACGGAAGCGTGAGACGATGATGTCCCACGTACGTTGTAGGAAGACTCCGTTTTCCCATCAAGATTCTCACGTACTGTGTCTCAACGACCACCAACACAGTCACAAGTTTTAACTGCTTCATTTCCAATTCATGGGTGTTTTTTCAACGTGAGGGTCTGACAGATAGGGTGGGGTTAAGATTTTGAATCATTAGCACCATAAATTTTAGTAGAAAAAAGGAAATAAGAAATAAAAACACTGTCAAGGGCGACAAAAAAATGCCACAGTGATGCATTACTGAGCACTTGTTAGCAAGTTGTGGTTTTGTAATATGAAATCACGAAAAGATCTTTTTCACGTGTGTTCTGCATCGTGTTGAACCCCACCAGTTTCCCACTCCGAAGGGCATGGAACAACTATCTTGCCACTTCTGGCAGTCATTATGGCCGAATGTGGGGGTCAAATTTTCCATAACAATTTCGGACATAATCTCTGCGTTGTTTCTTACAAAAGAAACAAACACTGAGTAATGGGTTACTTCTCATCAAGTAATTGCCAAATGTCAAACGGTTCGTTAATCGGACCACCGGCCCACCTGTCATAGATGTAGTACTCTAGTCAGCGGAGAGACTTGTCGCCAAATTAAAAACGGAGTTTCAAGTGGTCACCTGTCGGAAAAGAACTAGCAGGTGTTGAAGTGGACAGCGTGCGTGTATTAAGATTCATGAAATGGTCTCTATCCGGATTGGACGTGTTCGACGAATACTCTGAAAATTGTGTCACTCGTTTCATACAGTTCTTAAACCTTTTTTTACCAGGAATCAAATAAATACCTCTAAAAATGCACCATATCAAAAAATTTATAACACAAAATACACATTATTATCATTATTTAGTGCAAGCTAAGGACAACCTCGAAGAAGTGAACTTTTAGGATTTTTTGTATAAAAAAAAGGGAGAGGAGTGTCGTGCCAGACGTATTGCATTGTCAAATATTGTTCAAAGATATTTGCTCTTTCTGCACTACAGCTGTAGAAGAATGGCAATCCAAACTTTGATTCTATAAACGAACTTTGACGAATTGCTGTTTCTAAAACATAGTGTAACATTTGCAGCCCCAACTGTTTATTCACGTGCAGTAGAGTGCGTTTCAAAGTCTGACAGGTACATATTGTGAAAAGAGTGCATTTTGATTCTTATTGCAACAGCCTAGTGGTTTAAAATCTTGTGTGTCTGCCAAAATGTATCTGTGTCACTTTCTTTTCTTTTTTTTTTCTTAAATTATTTTAGTGAAAACGTGCTGCTTTCTATTCGGGAACCATTTATAAACACCACACTCTTTACTGAAGTGTGTGGAACTAATCGCATAAGGCAATTCCCGCGAAGACTTCCTTTGCTATTTCAAGTGTTCATGAGAACCGTGGCAGGTCTGCAATATTGCTTACTCCAGTGCATAGACAGAACCCCCAACTAGAAGGGTTAATTATTTTTTCAAGTGTCCACAAGAAGTTGTAGCAATTAATCTGTTTAAAGGCTTTCGACGCCGTCTCAAGCATTTCAAATAAAGATTGTCAGGTCAAAGTATTCAGATGCCTGAGTAAACACAATGGTTTTGATATGATACTGTACTTGATAGAAATGAAAACCGCATTTTTTTCTCCTTAGTCTGGGCGACAGATGCACAGTTTACAGTAGCGTGTCGTTCGAGTGTCGGCAACTGTATGAGAGAAATGGCTTTCCCATTGTGCGAACAGCATCGTATGTTTCTGCAGTGGCACTATTTTCAAACATAAGTGGCGTTACAAGAAACAAACTAGCATTCTCTACTTTAAAAGCACTTGGGAAGAGCTGATCCGCAGGCTTGTCTGAAATGTGTTTTCTTTGGTAGTTAGAACACCATTTTTCTAAAATGATGAACGAATCTGTTTTGATTTTTCTTGCCACTTTCTCTAGTCCAAAGCAGAACGCCAACTTGGCAATATGTATGTCACAGTTAGAATCAAATCAAGATGTATTAGATTAGAGTATAAAGCAGATTTGAATTTTACCTAAGCAAAACTCAGTTCGTATCTCACCTAGGCTGGTTGCCAAATTGCCTGGATTTGAATCTAACCATCTCTGTTTTACTTGAGAGTGGTCCACTGAATGATGTTATTGTTGCTTATATATATTCGCTGTGTCAATTTTGTTGCGTTGAAAATTGAACTAAAACGCAAGTAAAACCCGATATACATACCTATGATTTATTTCTACGTTGGTATTACTTCAGATATCAAAAAGCTGTCTTTATATGGTGATGACACGGATGGTGAACCCCCACAGAAGGACCAATCATCCCGGAGTTCGGATATGTACTATGACGGCACCCTTTCAGACTCCCCCCTGTACCGTGACCGTTACCAGTCATCCTACAGCAGCACCCCCTTTAGTCAACTGACCACTGTCCCCAAACGACCCTTCTTGCTGTCCAGGGAGCTAAAACAATTGGCCATTGAGGGAAATCGGATCAAGATTGTTCACGAGCGACAGTTTGAGATGTTGCACGATTTGAAGAAACTGTCACTAAAGAATAACCGCCTGAAGACGATATCTCGTGAGGCCTTTGATGGGCTGACGGCCCTAGAGGATCTTGACTTGTCAGGGAACCATATTGAGGAACTTCATAAGTCCATTCTGCAGAAAACGACCAAATTGAAGCGACTAAACCTTAAAAGTAATCGGCTTTACTATCTGGACGAATATGCCCTTAGAACATTGACCCAATTAGAATTTCTTGATATGTCAAATAATTATATCAACGACCTGCCAGCCGCCATCTTTAGCGAGCTGGTAAACCTCAAAGAACTCTACCTAGATAACAATAACATTGCCATTTTAGGCTGGATATGGTTCAGGCAACTTGCTCGGTTGGAAAAGTTGTCCCTAAAGGGGAATGGGGTTGTTGTCGTGCCGCCCCAGGCCTTTGAACCATTATACAACCTCCGAGTTCTCTCTCTGGCTAACAACAAGTTGGACACTCTTACATATGACACCTTCAAAAATCTTGCAAAAATGGAAACATTGGATTTATCAAACAATAGCATATCCAAGATTGACGACTCGACTTTCCATCACATGTCAAAGTTGGAATCCTTAAACTTGAATCGTAATAGGATCCAAAGTATTGGCAGACTTTTCCAAAGCAACTTCTCCTCACTACATGTGCTGTCTCTGTCAAGAAACCGGATTGAAACCTTGCAAAGCCAGGATATCCGGCGCGTTATGAAGCTGAACAAATTGGATCTTTCTTATAACAAACTAAAGGACATAAGAACCCGCACTTTTACCGGATTTACAAACCTGAGAATTCTTAAACTTGACCACAATGACATCAGAGACATTGAGGACGAGGCCTTTACTGTGGCTGTCGTGAATACCCTTTCAAAACTCACTTGGCTTTATTTACAATACAATGAAATGACAGCTATTCGTCCCAGGGCCTTATATGGACTGCCTTACCTAAAGTTTCTCAATTTAGCCCATAATAAAATCGAAAATATGGCCTCCACTTCCTTTAATTGGATGGGAGGAGTAAGGTCCCTCATGCTGAATACCAACAAACTTTCAAAGATCGACACTGGAATGTTCCAGAAAATGGGTGTCTTGAAACACTTGAACCTTGCTGACAATAAACTGCGTACTTTGCCTTTCAATACTTTATTGGGGTTAGAGAATTTGGAGGAAATCAACCTTGGTTCAAACAGAATCAAAGGTCTGGCAGATGATGCCTTCTTGGACACCCCGAACCTGCGTAGAATTGACCTGCGCAGCAACAGGATAAACACTGTGGATATGAAAACATTTTCACCAATTTTACGACTGAGATACCTCAACTTCGCCAAAAACAAAATATCTCGTGTCAGGATGTCAGACACCCATCAGAAAAGTATAAAATATTTGTCGTTTGCGGACAACAACTTGGCGACATTAAGCGAAAAAGTCCCCATGATGATGAGACCTTACGGATATATCCATTTGTATGGCAATCCTTGGGCATGTGACTGTAGACTGGCATGGCTGGCAAACAGGGAGAACAGGCTCCGAGTTGTTAACAGTCATGACGTCATGTGCAAGACACCGTCTTGGTATACGGGAAGATCTGTAAGTAATTTTTTCTTTGAAATGCGATGCATGCTATTATGTAATCAAATTGAATAAGCTACCATATTAATTTATTTTATATTTAGATTGCGTTGCTATGATTTAAAGAGAGTTAGCATGCTAAAGATACTTGGATATTGTAGAAGCCTCACGACCGCTGTTAAATAACTTGGAGAGGGATTCCTGAAACTTTAGTGGCTCGCACAGCTGTTGTTCAGTTAGCCCTAGGGTCTATGAAATGTGGCTCACACCTGACCTAACACGCATAAACTAACAACGTGCTTAGCCACTTATTGACATGATACCTATTGGGGGCAATTCTAGACGTGTTTTTGAACACGATGAAGCAATATTTTGCTTCTTACTGGAGATAAGGGAGATAAGGGATGTCCGTTTGACCTTTTCTACTTGTGAATTTTAGGTGCTAGAAATCCAGCCGGATCGTTTCGTCTGCGTTCCTCAGTCACGTGCGGCCGCCGCAATGCAAATGGGCCGACGTCATGTTGGTGGTCTAAGTTGTGCTTTACCGCCTGCAGATATTGAAAACATTGCCGCAACCCAGATAGCGTACGTATAGGCTTGTCGCAACGTGTAACATGACTGTACCTTGTTTGATCAAGGAATAAGAACCTAATTTAAATCTAAACACTAATTTCGAGAACAGGAAGTTGGCGGTACAGTCTTACACGGAACGCAGAAATAGGAAGCATATTACGGAACGAATTATTTTTTATCAATCGTTTTTCCTTTCACCTAATAAACCAAATGATAGAATATTCCTTATCAGACACCCTACCCATAAACCCCCTAGGGTTTTTCACCGAGAATAACTTTCTTTCATCCTATTTTTTCGTTACTTAGTTGGAAGAGGAAAGCAGTATTCCCCATGCACGCCACCGTCCTTAACACGGAGGGCTTACCCGCGTGCGCTGGCCTCCACGTGGACAGAGACTGGGTGCTAACCATGGGCAGCTGCCTGTCTCTTAAGCGTGAGGACGGATCGCCACTCGTGAACAGGACTGCTGCGGTCAGGCTCGGGGAGTACAGGGAAGGAAGAACGCGGGACGCCCCAAGGACGATTGAGTCGATATTTGTCCACCCACAGTCAAACAACGGTCGTTTCGACGTTGCCCTTGCCAAGCTGAAGCCAACGTATCAGTCTGGAGCGCGGGCTCAGGAGTACCCTTGCGTCTTGACGGAACACCACATAGATGTCGTTCAGAGGTTGAGTATGAAGGGCGTTGTCAGCGCTCAGCAATCGCGAGGGACTACGTCAACACGGGTTAAGCTTCGAATGGCTCCCATCTACCTCACCCCTAAACCTCAATGCAGAGCGTCTGGATTTATCTGTGGTACGTCGAAAATCTACAGAATTAAGCCGGACCAGGAGGTCCCTTACCGCACCAAAGGTTCCCCCTTGTTCTTTGACATGGGGCCACGCGGATGGACCATAGGGGGGATTCAGAATGGTCAGTTGAATGGCAATGAGGGATGGTTCATGCCGGCTTATGCTTATCTGTCTTGGATGGAAAACACCATACAAAGATACTCTAGACAGTAAAAAATTATGATCGGAATGAGATTAGTATATAGATAAGTTAAATGACGTGCGGACCAATATTATGGTTGATTATACGCACTTTGCAGACAGGTTCAAACAACGAAAGCAAAACGATAGTTTTTCATAGCGAAATATTTCCGATTATGCAGGAAATTTAGTGGAAATAGATTATTACAAGAACAGGTTAGACGATATTTAAATTATGAGAAAAATTTCGAGAGTTTTTTGGGTGGTAATATTAAAATGTTCACCACATTTGTAACATGAAGTAACCTGCTACACTTACACATTTGAAAAAGGTTGTATTTGACTATATTAACAACTGGTTATCTGGTGCAATATTATCATTGCTCTAACGGAATTTTACTGACCAGAAGTGGAAAAAAACGCATTTAAACGCAGGTTATACAAAGTTCACTAAATATTTCTGTGGTTGATTTAACTAAATGCGTTTAAACCTTATGAGATTAGATGATGTTGTTTACCACATGAGATTTATCTTCTTGTTTATCAGCTCATTTGAAATTTCATTGCTTTCATTTTGACCTCCTTTACTATAACATTTTAAACTATTTTCGAGGAGACAAAAATTAAGTCAACAGTTCTGTAGCATCTAAAAGTAGTACAAATATCATATTTATTTCATGTAATTTAGTCGTGTACGTAACTAATCTCTTTTCTACATTTTCGTTCTAATAATATCATAGAGTTTTTTGTTGAGACACTGTTGTATATAGCTAAATATTGTATATAAGATGTAAATAGGCGTACTCCTTTGATTCGTTAACTTCGTTTTAATAAAGATAAGTAGTGGAATACTTGAACAGTGTGGCGAATGGCGTTCTTTGTTGGCGTGTCTTATGTGATTAACCACCTTGTAAGTTAGATGCATTTAACTTAATAATTTTGATTTTCACCAGTTTAAAGTGTTATTGGAATAAGTTATAAGTAGAACTTACAGCAAAATGATATTTTAGTCGTTTGAAGCCAACTTGTTAAGGTGTTTCTTTAACAAAACGCTGTATGGCATGCACTTGAAAAAATTGGTGGCTGTCACAGAATTAACAGAGGAATCAAACCATGATTACTGAAACCAGGCTGTCATTCGACCCGTGATCTTTGTTAGTTGTGAAAAACTACACGGGAATGGATTTCTGACATAGCTTTACAATACACTGCCATTATCATTGTACTACCTACCAGTTCCCATTAGTCAAGGGACGCCTGTCGTCTGCTCAATACAAGATGGATGCACTGGTCATTCAGGAGGCGTTTTGATGCCATAATTAAAGATACAATAAAATATTTATTTCGTAAACGTCTCCAGTGGTGCATATTAGTGCCGCGTGATGCGGATATCATTTATGTGAGCGTTCAATGAACTTGAAGTATGAGTGCTGCCGTGTTCATTATTTCTCTCTCTCTCTCTCTCTCTCGCGCGCGCGCGCACCCCCAAGTTCTTTCACACACACACGCGCGCGCACACACACACACACACACACACACACATACACACACACACACATGATTGTGAACACTAGCAAACGCGTAGTCATGAAATATATATATCATTATTATTATATGTGATTTCCAGGTTTCAAAATACCAGGCATAACCGTACTGCCAAGAAAAACGCACGGGCAACCAAAAGAAGCAGAGCTTAAAATAGCAGATCGCCAAAAGACATTAATCACGAGATCTAATAATAGGTATTTCTCTTCTTAAATCATAATGAAGCACAGATTTATTGCCAGAATACATTTGTGTAATGTGATCGAGTACCCTGAATTTGAGGGTTTCTCGGAAACGTCACGTTAGCATGCCACTGCTGACGGATACTGCCTGCTGTGATAAGAGTCACTGTGCAGTGCTACGAAACGCAGGGTGTGCAAAAGGGGCCTGTAACAAGCTATTCAAAGGAACAGCCTTGGGAAAGGTAGCAGTGCGAAGGAAAGGGTACGGAACGAAAAAGCAAGAGAGATTTATTTTGTTTATTTAGGAAATGGCCGGTTGTAGTGCAAGGCGCTGGCCATCCAGGGCTGTGTGGTCCGAGAGAAGCCCATTAAGAAATTGAGTATGACACTTATTACTCATCCTGGCCATATTCCCTTTATACTTAGCTGCTCAAAATGGCAGCCGCTCTCTTTCGCTGGGCTTCTTTCGTTCTTCCAAATGTTTTTGTTGTAAGTTTTGAAGGCGTTTTCGTATGCATTACAAGTATTGGTAACTTATTTTTGTCATCAATACCCAATGTAAATTTTACCCAAAATCACTGATTGAAAAAACACTGCATCCAAACGAGTATTCTTGATCATTTTATTATATTCCTTCTGGCAACATATCTATCCGTTATGAAACTGCGTGCATTGTTGCGAATAACGACCAGATTGTGAGACCAATTTAATGCTTCTCAATTTAAAAAAATAAATCTCATTTGAAACTAAAATTATTCCCTCTGCCTTTTAGGTATGATTACGTGAAAGTCGACGATTCAGAATGTATTAACATATATGGGCATTCGAAACTTTAAGTATTTAAAATGTTATTATTCTAGTTTTGCGAGCGCGTCTGCTACTTGGTCGAAATAGAATGCAACCATTCCTAACGGCTGTACAGGGGGGTATACAGCACTAGACGCCTCCAAGTGGCAGGACAGAGAGTGAGTGTGGATCTTTGGTACCACCCGCCGTGACAGGGACCTTGGGTGAGAGGGCAGGCAAACATCGCAGACAATTGCCCATTCCGAAAGAAATCTCCAAATTAATAATAATTAGTGTGACTGCTATCTAGAATCAGGAAGGCATTTATCTTCGAGGGACCTCTATGCCTTCCTGTCTGTCTCTTCTATAATTTTGATCTGAGCGCCATGTTTTGTCAAATCTACGAGAACACGCTTTTCGTGTATGCTATCCCTTATCTTTAGGAAATTATGATTGCGGTATTTTGATATGAAGTCGTTTTAAGTCTTCTGATGGTCAAGATTTCAGGGCGTTTTCCAGATTCTTTCTTTAGATGTTATTTTAATTTCGCTTTGTGCAGAAAAGCAATAACAAAAGAACAATAACAGCACGTATTTCAAAACCGTTATATTTGCTAAAACTCACATTTGCTGCAAGCGTTAACATAAATATTCGCCAGTGACAGTTGTTTATTAGGTCTTATCTTACTATTCTAAAAGTTTTAAAGGAAAATCTCACACAATATCACATATCCTAGATCATTTCAGGCCCATTGGCAGTTCACATGATGTGCAGAAAGCGAAGACGTATTTTACATTGACTCAATTGAAAATTCACTTATGGCAAAATTCGATAAAACTGATAAAAACAAAAGCTTGTTTGAACACATTAAGAGCTTTTGCTTCTTATATATATACTACTTCTAATACTTCTGCTGTCGCTGTACCGTTGTTGCTGCCACTTCTAATATCTCTCGATTCTACTTGTTTTACTATTACCTGGTTTTTCTCTCTGGGTAATATCTTTGGGTAATATGCGGTAATGTCAAATAACGATATTGGTGGTTCAAGTCTTTATTGTCACGAGTTGTCACAGAGCACATAGTAGGTTGGTTCCACTCAGGTTCAGGAGTACAGTCAGCAACTTCGGAAAGCCCACTTGGTAGTATCTTCACTTCTCCTTTGGGGTTTAATTAATGGTTTCTTAATAATGATTGAGGCCGTCTTCTGGGTCTTCCGGAAGACGGTCAGATATTTTAAATTTACATTGACGGGTATCTAATTTTTTCTATCGGAAGACGGTCAAAAATGGAAGATGGATCAACAAAGATAATTTGGAAGACTGTCAGAAAATATCTCTGGATCCGCCCCTCATAAGTTGAGATTAGGTATTGGTAAAATAAGCATAAATAAAGCAATGTTCTCGGCCTTCAAATGTTTTGTCCCCAAAACCCCATAAGTAAAATAAGGTCTCAATGAAACTACTAAACTAATTTGGAAAAGGAAATATATGCAAACACCAATACCGCTATTACACGGTGCAGGGCCCGTCCACCATCACAGTGAGCATATCAACAATAGAAACAGATACATGAATAGTGCTCAAACAATTAGTTAGAAGGTGTTTCCTAACTCAGAGATGCGTAGGGTCGTTTGGTCCGAGATAGATTTCTTGGATTTTAGACACTGAGGAGGTTGGCCTGGGGTAAATTGTGGACGATGCAGGCTACGTATGTCCATGGTCTCACATAGGTCCATGGTATGTTTGAGGGAGGATGAAGTAGTGGGAGGCCGCAACTAGCATGTGAATGTCCGTGACATGCGGAAGGTGAGTCGTTAGGTGCCACTTAAAACAACATAGCCTTTATTTATAAGGTCAGGGGGTAGTCTCATGCGACAACGCTGGTTTATACTGACTGATGCGGGCAAAGTGCTCCAAACGGGGGTATGACACAAGAGAGTGGTGCAATGAGTATGGGAGACTTCAACTGTGTGTTGTTTGCACTACTAGTGCCAGCGCTGCCTTTCTAATCAGATTAATGCTATTAATCAATCAATATTTCTATCTATTGCCTTGTGGCAGAAATGTATCTAAGAACCATAGTCCGTCCCCTATTACTTTGTAGGCCTACAGGTGATGTAACTGACAAGTAGCTATTTTTAGTAGTGTCTTGACCTTAATTGTAGTATCGGTGTTGATAGTATTTAGTTTTTGCCGGCACTTGTTTGTTAGACAAGTCAGATTCTCGCAACGAGTTTCACGTTGATTCAGATGAAAGTTGTTACCAGTTGTTTCCAGATGAAAGTTGATGTAAGTTGACATAAGTTGATGTTAGACAATAAACAGTACCATTTGTTACCAGTTGATGTTACCAGTTGATGTTATATATCGTTGACAATTGAATAAAATTGGACTGACACCCGCAACAGTGAAACTCGAGAGATCTAAAGGTCAAAGGTCAAAGATCAAAATGGACGTGCAACAAAAAATGGAAGACATAGAAACGGCCAGCTTATTTAGCAGTTTGAGCACGAGCTCAACTGAAGCTCGCTTGAAAGCGAAGGCAAAACGGATGGCCATTGAGGCAGAATTGGCATCTTTTGAAGTGAAGAAACATTTGGACGAACAGGAATTGAAATTGAAACAACAAAGGGAGAAACTTAAGTTGGACACTGAAAGAGCAAAATTGTTAGCAGAGGAAACTGCGTATGCTGAAGCTGAGATGGAGGCCAGTGCCCCAATTTCATCTACGAAACTGGACATTCAGGTAAATTCCGCCAACTTGACTCAAAACCAGAGTAGTTATGATGTGATTCATCATTTAGTTAACTCTATACAAATTCCTAAAGTTGAAATAGACAAATTTGACGGAGATCCTCTTCAGTATTGGAATTTTATCAAAACTTTTGAAAATAGTGTGGAGAAAGAAACTGTGGACAGCGGCGCAAGATTAATTCGTTTGCTTCATTATACCAGTGGAAAAGCTCATGGTGTGATTCAGTGCTGTGCTGTAATGAACCCTGAAGATGGATATAAAAAGGCTAAAGCATTGCTTAAGGAAAGATTTGGTTCAGCCTACACTATTACGGAGACATGGGTTAAGAAAATCACGACAGGCCCAGCCATAAAGGCAAATGATGTTACAAAATTGAGGGATTATGCCGACGAGTTAAGAACATGTGCTGAAACGCTTGAAGCAATGGGAAATTCCTCAGAGTTGAGCACACAAAGCTCACTGGTCAAAATCATTGAACGTCTCCCTGGTTATTTGCAGCACAAATGGAAACAAGAAGTACGTAAGATAAGAAAAGAAGAAAGGTGCCCAGATATTAAAGATGTCACTGCATTTGTTGTTGAAAATGCAGAAATAGCAAATGATCCAGTGTATGGTGGCCTAGCACATGTGAAAAGGAGTGACAGTCGCAGTGATTCACAGAGGCGACCCAACAACCGATGGAGTTACAGTATTACAGCTACCAGTTCACAGCCTAAGGGTGACACCAGTTCACAGCCTTATGGTGACACAAGAAAATCTATTCAGTCACCATGCATTAAGTGTGGCAGCAGTCATTCATTATTTGGGTGTACAGAATTCAAAGCCATGAAGTTGCCTGAGAGACTCAAATTTGCCAATGACAACAAACTGTGTTACAACTGTTTAAAGCCAGGACATTTCTCAGAGATGTGTAGATTACAACGTACGTGCTCAGTGCAAGGGTGCAATCAAAAACACACTAAATTCTTGCACCAGGTGAAGCCAACTGTTACAAGGGAAACAGTTCATGAAGATATATCTCACATTCAGACAGGGCTAAACACTTCTCTCAGTGCTGTAAATGAAGTTTCGTATGGAGCTCATGGGACCAGAAAGGAAAGTGGTATGCGAATTGCCTTGCCAATAGTACCAGTGAAAGTGAAAGTTCCAGATAAATCACAGTTTGTGCACACCTATGCGTTGCTGGACTCGGGATCCACCAGTACATTTTGCTCAGAAGAGTTGATGCAGTCTATTGGTGCACAGGGTGAAAATACAGTGTTAAAGCTTACAACCTTAGAAAAGGAACAAAGTGTCTCGGAGACTGTAGTGATCAGTTTACAGATTTCTGATTTAGAAGACAAAAATGTGATTGATTTGCCAGTTGTGTATACAAGACCATCATTACCTGTAAACATGGAAAACATGGGTCATGCAGAGGACATCAGAAAGTGGAGTCACTTACAAGATGTGAATTTTCCTGAAATAGATCACATGAATGCCAAGGTGAGCATAATAATTGGACAAGACAATCCAGAGGTGCTTATGCCTATTGATGTGAAGAGAGGTCAAAGTCCAAATGAGCCATATGCGACAAAAACTGTGTTGGGCTGGACATTAAATGGACCGCTTGGTGGCAAGCGTAGACATGTTGCCACGGCAACATTTATTCAGGCAGATCGTGAGCTGAATGAGCAATTGGAACAGTTTTGGAAAATAGAAGGCCATGGAACATTGATATCTGATAAAAAGGGTTTATCAGTTGAAGACAAGCGGGTCCTCGCTTTATGGGAAGATAAGATTCAACATGACGAGCATTACAGTTTGCCGATACCATTTAAAGACAGGCAGCCTCATTTTCCGCCAAACAAGCAGATGGCCGAGCAACGCCTAGATAGCTTAAAGCGAAAATTGTCACATGATCCTAACTTGCATCAAGCATACACAGAATTCATGGAGGACTTAATTGACAAAGGTTATGCAGAACAAGTCAGCCCTGATGAAGTTGACAAAGAAGACGGCAGTGTATGGTACCTACCTCACCATAATGTTGTGAACCTCAAAAAACCAGACAAAGTAAGGGTAGTATTTGACTGTAAAGCTAGCCATCAGGGTGTCTCATTGAATAGTCAAGTTCTACAGGGGCCAGACATTGTGAATTCTTTATTAGGTGTATTGTTACGCTTTAGACAGCACCCTATAGCCATCATGTCTGACATAGAAGCCATGTATCATCAAGTGAAGGTACCAGAAGTGCAGAGAGATTCTCTTCGTTTTCTATGGTGGCCTAAAGGGGATCTGGAAGGAGAACAGAAAGTTTATCGAATGACAGTACATTTGTTCGGTGGCAAATGGAGTCCCAGTTGCTGTAATTTTGCATTGCAACGCACAGCAGAAGACAACAAAGGTCATTACGACACAGAAGTAGTCAATACTGTTTTACAGAATTTCTATGTAGATGACTGTTTAAAGTCAGTAATGAGTGAAACAGAGGCAATCACCATGGTCAGTCAATTACAGAGTCTGCTGCAAACGGGAGGTTTCCACCTGACGAAGTGGATTAGCAACAGCAGAGAAGTGTTATCCAAGATACCAGACAAAGACAAAGCCAAGCCTATTAAGAATCTTGATTTGAATTTACAGGCCTTGCCAACAGAACGTGCTCTTGGTGTTTGCTGGGACATTGAAGTGGACAGCTTCACATATAAAATGGATCTTGAGAAGAAACCATTGACCAAGAGAGGCCTTTTAAGTGTCATCAGTTCTATTTATGACCCCCTGGGCTTTATTTCTCCCTTCACTATCAGTGCCAAGAAGATGTTACAAGATTTAACACGTGATAAGATAGGTTGGGATGAAACTGTGCCTTATAAAACCCAGGTAGAGTGGTCAAGTTGGAAGAACAGCTTGCCCAAGATGAAAGAAATGAAAATACCAAGATGTGTACAGCCAGTACAGCCTGAGAACATTGCCAGCATTCAGTTACACCATTTTTCTGATGCCTCTACCATGGCATATGGTGTTGTAAGTTACCTCCGTGTACAAGACATCTCAGGTCAGATTCATACTTCATTGTTGATGTCAAAGGCTCGGTTGGCACCGATCAAGCAGCTTACGATTCCGCGCCTTGAGCTTACAGCAGCTACTATGGCAGTCAGATTAGATTACGTGATACGACAGGAACTCACTTTTCCTGTGGACAGTTCAATATTTTGGACAGACAGCACGTGTACTTTGAGTTACATTCGAAGTGAAGATAAGCGATTTCAAACACGTTGAAAACAGAGTATCTGTCATCAGAGAAGGTTCAATTCCGTCACAGTGGCACTACATCGATTCAAAGAGGAACCCAGCTGACGATTGCACAAGGGGACTCACTGCCCATGAAATGGTTAACAGTATCAGATGGATCGAAGGACCAGAATTTCTTAAGCAGAGTGAGTGCCACTGGCCAGAAACTCCAGATGTTAAGGGAGTGTCAGATGAAGATAAAGAGTTAAAGAGACCACAGACATGTCTAACACAAAGAAGTGAGTCAGTACAGGAATCAGTGATAGATAAGATTCTAAAACGCCGATCTTCATGGAAAAAGCTGAAGAAAGATGTTGCTGTGATACTACGCTTCAAACAGTGGTTAATCGCAAGACATAGAAGAGAAAAGGTGAATGTACCCACAGGTCCACTTTCAGTGGAAGAAACAGAAAAGGCAGAGTTAGAAATCTTGAAGTATATCCAAGGGCAACACTTTGGGAAAGAGCTCTCAGAAATTAATCGAGCTGTAAACAGTCAGAGTGGTGTTAAACGTGCAAGTAAGTTGTTTAAGCTTGCACCAGTGATGCATTCTTCAGGTGTGTTAGTAGTTGGTGGTAGATTGAACAATTCAGCTATTTCAGAAGGGATAAAAAATCCAGTGATTTTACCACAGCACCATATTGTAGATTTGATAATTGAAGAGCAACACAAAGCCTTAGGACATAGTGGACGGGAATATGTGCTTTCTGAATTGAGACAGAAGTATTGGATTATAGGAGCAAGGAAATCCATTCGCAGAGTGATCAGCAAGTGTGTCAAATGTAAGCGAAACAATGCGTTACCATGTCAGCAAAGAATGGCTGATTTGCCAACAGCTAGAGTTACACCCAATGAACCATGTTTTACTTATGTGGGTGTGGACTATTTTGGTCCATTTTTGATTAAACGTGGAAGGTCAGAGGTTAAGAGGTATGGGTGTTTATTTTCATGTTTAGCATCAAGAGCAGTGCATATTGAGATAGCGCAATCACTAGATACTTCATCATTTATTAATGCACTGCAGCGTTTCATCAGTAGACGTGGAAAACCCAAGAAAATATTTTCAGACAATGGAACTAACTTTGTTGGTGCAGAGCGTGAATTGAAGGCAGCTGTCACAGAATGGAATCAGAGTAAAATACATGATTATTTACACCAGAACCACATAGATTGGCATTTTAATCCACCTAGTGCTTCACATATGGGTGGTGTATGGGAAAGATCCATCAGAACTGTTAGAAAAGTATTAAGAGGTGTTGTGACAGAACAGGTTTTAGATGATGAGAATCTTGTCACTTTAATGTGCATTGTGGAATCAATTGTGAATGGGCGTCCGTTGACACCGGTGTCCAGTGATCCCAATGATTTGGAAGCGTTGACCCCAAACCACTTGTTATTGTTACGTTCTGGGTCTGTGCTCCCACCAGGTGATTTTGACAAGACAGACACATATAGCAAACGCAGATGGAGGCAGGTTCAGTATTTGGCAAACATTTTCTGGTGCAGGTGGATAAAAGAATACTTACCTACCCTGCAAAGTCGTCAAAAGTGGTTGGAGCCAAAGCGAAATTTGAATATTGGTGATATTGTGTTAGTGATTGATGAAGATGTTCCTAGAAATGTGTGGCCAATAGCTAGAGTGATAAATACTTACCCAGGAAAGGATGGACTTGTTCGCACAGTTCAGATTAAGACTAGGAATTCTATATTGATGCGACCAATACATAAACTGTGCTTGTTAGAGGAAGCGCAATAACTGAACAATCATTGTAGTGTGCAACTGTAATTTTAAGGGGAATCCCCGTCGAGGAGCCATCAGTTGACTTGAGTGAACTTTTTTATGTTTAGACTGGCGCATTGTATAAACACTGGACTGGATTAATTTCAGTGTTATGGACTGTTAAATGTATAGAATCTTTAAAATTAAGACTGTTTTCACATTTGGTTTAAAAGGAAAGGGTTTGTTGTCATGTGGATGGCAGGTTGACATGTGTGAGAGAGATGGATATGCTTACAATGTTGGGTTATGTTATGTACGGTTGCTCTTAAATTTTGATGCATAATGTTTATATACATACGGTAATGGTTATTGAGTTTAAAAATTGTTTATTTAAGAACGTAAAGTTAAGTTGACACAATTGTTTTGATATATATGCATGTATGTAGTATGGTAATGGATGTTAAGTTTAAGATTTGTGTTAGAGTTTTAATATTAAATGATAGTTTAAGTAAATTGTGGGATTCACAATTTAAGGGAGCCATGTAACTGACAAGTAGCTATTTTTAGTAGTGTCTTGACCTTAATTGTAGTATCGGTGTTGATAGTATTTAGTTTTTGCCGGCACTTGTTTGTTAGACAAGTCAGATTCTCGCAACGAGTTTCACGTTGATTCAGATGAAAGTTGTTACCAGTTGTTTCCAGATGAAAGTTGATGTAAGTTGACATAAGTTGATGTTAGACAATAAACAGTACCATTTGTTACCAGTTGATGTTACCAGTTGATGTTATATATCGTTGACAATTGAATAAAATTGGACTGACACCCGCAACAGGTGATATTCATCCCATATACGAACCCCAATTCTCCTATCAACCAGGATTATCGTGGGAGTCTTTTCTAACTTGTATTCGTCTTTTTTTATCCCAGTGATAAGGTAATATATTTTTCTAAAGGAAGAACAAGTCCACTTGCTGTTTCCTTAAGTTACTTTATTCTTTCTCAGTCCGTGTACTGTCAACACACTCCTTAATTAAAACAATACAATTGACAATAGTGGAAGTAAACGTCTGGAAGTAACTGCCCAAAAGTAACTGTATGCGTCGATGATTGAATCTGAATGAACGAAGAAGAGAGTAAAAGTAGCTGTAAGTAAGTGTATAAGTGAAAGCGAGCGGTCTCCTTTTATACCTTTTTGACTACCACCCAAATGATACCCAAAACCCCAACTTCCACGTGTCTTACTTGTATTCTATCCCCAAATTTCTTTTAAAAGGGTGACAGATACATAACTTCAAGCAGCTTACTTTATGTACTTCTAGGACTTGCCTCTTGCTAGTTTACTTTACTTTATATACTATATAATCAATCGTTACTATTACATATCAATGAATGTACGATGTCCATGGCAGGATATATTCTAGTAACCTCACAGCTTGTACGAAAGGTCAAGTGTTAAAATGATACCTTCTACCTAACTTATGTTACTCATTTTGGCAGTACACATAAGAAATTTATTATGTTCAATTCATTTTCTCAAATGAATATAAATTGCAACAAAATTATCATTATTTTTCTTATTTGTGAACAATGATATTATATTCTTTCAAAACCAACCTGTATAAATAAAATCAGTATAATAATCCGACTAACCCTAACCTGTACTAACCATATGGGAACCCGGACTTCCAAACCTAGGATCGCATTCACAACGAGTTGAGCCAGGCTTTACAAATCCTGGGGACTAAATATGGCGGACGTACATGAAAGAAAAACCGCCTAATCTTTTAATGGTCTCTCCGCCTCTCACACGCCTCCCCATGTGTCGTCCCAATAGAGCCGAGATTTAATGACTGTCCCCCCGCAGGGACGACGTGTGGGGAGGCGTGTGAGAGGCGTGTGAGAGGCGGAGAGACTATTAAAAGATTAGGCGGTTTTTCTTTCATGTACGTCCGCCATATTTAGTCCCCAGGATTTGTAAAGCCTGGCTCAACTCGTTGTGAATGCGATCTAGGACTGCCATTCCCGTCACACCTGGTTTCTAATAGATAAATAAGTATTGGTACTAGCCATTCACCAAGCCTCCTTCCCGATTATATGAACTAGAGAGACGTCGAATTATTGGAGTAAATAACAATTTCAATACTAGCTTTTGAAAAATAATATATCGATTCATTCTTATATCGCATATCACAGGTAATGAAATTCTTTCCTGGAATAAAAAAAAGAATAAATTGTATAAATTGAATTTTAATTTGAATTTTATTAAAATTGAACAATCCCATATGTAGTATGTAGTTATCTTATGAATAAAATCAATGTAATACTACTACTACATGTACTGCTACTACTACCTCTACTACTACATGTACATGTACTACTGCTACTACTTCTACTATTACTATTACTTTATCAACCGAGTTTATTGTATGTGAACGCGGGGGTCTATTCCCGATGTTAGTCTCTCTATCCCGGTGATAATCGAGGAAGGACAAGTCACTGATTTTTCCGAAAAGTTATTTATTCCGTTAATGAAACGATTGGTAAATACACTTTAACCTGGTGAACAACTGCCTAGAACGTAGCTACTTGACATTAATAGCTTGATGATCACTGTAGCCGGCACTAAATTAAATCCACACTAAGGACTGTAAATGAAGTAGTGAATAAGTAAGTAGTAAGTAAGTGAGTAAGTAAGTAAGTTAAAAGAGAGCCAGTGGTCTCTTTTTATACCCTTTTGACTACCGCGCCCAAACGATAGCCAAACCCCAATTTTCACGCAATGATGTATACTCTACTTCCAAATTTCCTTTAAAGGTGCCAGATATATAACTTCAAGCAGCTTACTTTCTACCTCTAGGAGTTGCCTCTTTCTAGCTTTCTTTGGTTCGTATAGTAAACTAATCTATCTTTACTTTTATGTATCACTGACCAAATGATGTCCATTGCAGGATCCACCATAGCAATACCCTGGTTTGTATGAAAGGTCAGGTGATAACATGATACTTAAAACCTAAGCTATATTACTCATATAATCATGTTGAATTCATTTTCAGAAAGGAATACAAGTTGATTAACAAAACTTTTACTGTTTGTCTTTTTTTTCTAAGTATTGACATTAAATTCTTTTAAAAATAACACGCATAAATGAAATCAGTATAATAACTTTCCCGTTCTTCACAAGTTTTGTCCTCAAAACGTACATAAATAAAATCAGTATAATAACTTACTGTTAATGATAATAATAGCAATAAGAAACTGTAACCATTGACTTTACATCCCCGCCTAAAACACTTAACTGTTTTCTATTACATAGAAAACTAGGCAGCTATGCACTGTTTTTGCCACCATTCAAGTACATTGCTAACTATGATATTGTTACGTAGATCTCAGTTATCAAGTCCATTTTAAGTCATAACTTATCATATGTCTGACAATAATAAAATAGTTTGGTGTTTTCTTCCCGTGTTCCACGTAAAATTTGACACAAATTAACACGATCACATTTGGTTCAACTTCACATCACGTTAATAACAACGACTTGTTAAATTGAAGGTGACATGAAGGGCCTTTGTGACCCGTGTAGTTGCTAAATTTTACATCCTATTCAATACTTTGCTTAATCAAAATGGACCACTGCATTGTTTTTCGGGGCGTTGATTAATAACTGGAATGCTAACTTCAGGCTGGTAATGATTTGTTCGGTGTGAAAATTGTTTCACGTTTGCCGGGTACATTGCTAACTTTCAATAGGTCATTGTTTCAATACATCCCTTTCAGTTGGTCAGAAAAGAGTAAAGTTTTGTTTCTGGATCAATACAAATTTCTGGATCAACTCCAAATGCTCTACTGTATTAAAATATCTGAGGTAGAATCCGTTTGTACTTAACGAATAAAAATGAGCAAGATAGTTATGTCAACTAAACAACTTAACAACTTCAAGCAAAAAGCGTTGATATAACCAACAGTTAATTGAGCAATTAGCGTGACTTTTTCTTGGTCCACCTTCATTTTTTTTTTTTTGACAGGAAACGTAATGTCTCTTACAGCCGTCGGTGTTTTGAGAATGGAGAAAGCCGATCTCTATGCACCAGATCGAAGAACTAGACGCGCCATACCGCAATGTTTCTCAGAACGTCCCCAGTGTCAAAAGATGTTCTAGGGTGCTGCGTGGTGTGCTGTCGCATTCCAGGCTCAGGTCCCTTTCGCCCTAAAATGACCAATTGATCCCTGGACATTTTAATCACGATAACGAGAAAAACAAATAGTAACTTTGTTAGCGAAAAAGAAAGGGTTGGGAGGGTCGATGGGGTTAAGCACTATATGCCGTCCTTGTGGATATTGTTTTCCATTGTGTTGTTGAGTGTGCAATAGATCTGGTATTTGTTTGTAAATGATATTGGTTTTGTAGGTAATATTGTCGGGGAAATATGCGTGCTGCTGGTGAAACGTTTTCATTCATGTATATATTTCTTTTCAATCTAATCGACAAATCATATAAAATATGACTGAGTACAGTATATGATTGAAACAGCATAATGATGAATCAAAATTATTAAAAATAAAAGAATAGATAAAAGGGAGGGCGAAGAACATTTTCTTCCAATTAAGATTTTTAGCCTGATCATATTCCTGTTGCAAGAGAAGTGCTTTCAAGAGAGAGAAAAAAAGACCCTACAGACAGTCGTTATTGATAATCCCCAAAGATGACCCTTGGTTTTCGTTTCGACACATGCTGTTAACACAGCCAATGAACTGAGTTACACTTCTGTTTTATAAGTATACTCTCAACAGATTTTACAGCTGATCACTCGTACAATACAGGAAAACAAGAAGTCCTATGTCAGAGTGAGTTGGGTAAGAATCTGGCAAATCCATTAAGCGACACCCCGGCATCGACACTGATAAGTCCTTGCTATTAAAATGTCAGCGGGTAGGGCTTTAAAAAACTGTTGTTTTGCAAAGGATCACTGCGCCGCCATATTCTTACGATGAATTCTCTATTGTTTTCTTTTTTCTTTAAACATAACATCACATCCGACATCACGTCGTGAAATTAGGTTCCCGATAAGTACAGTGATAACTAGACAAGTCACAGCCAAGAACAGCACTAAAATAGACTAACGTAAAGCATTTACATGTTCGAAGCAAATGTGTGTGCTTATTGCGTCCTGGCATTTAAGATATCAACGATGTAAAGATAAAAGTATCTGTATTAGATCATTACCTTTGAACTGCATTTAATCAGTTTTATAAATGGACGCCTCAAGGACAAAAATGATAGAAGAGAGATGGTATCGTATCGACCAGGGTTTCAGAAATTGCTGGAAACCGCCCTTCACTTCCAGCATACCTCTGCCGTTTCCGGTAATTCTCAGAGTGCCAGGGTGTAGTATAGAAGGTCGCAACATTTTTGCACTTTGCCCATGCAAGAACCACTACATAGGATCTTGATTAATTTCCTTGAGTGATAGCTTGGCACGATAAGTGTAGAAATGAGCTATACCCCTGCAGTTTCCTATACGCCATAGATGCCACATATCACAGTAAACATGTTCACTAAAAAGTCAAACTCGACTCAAAAAGTAAATGGTAATTGATCTACGCAATGCCAACATTCTCGTCTGATTTGATTAGGAAACATTCGTAAATGCCAACGCTGTTTTCTAGCACAGAAGATTAACTAGTCGTGTTCAGGGCGCTCATGTTTTCCTACGAGGCAGACAGTACGAAATAAGTGCGCCAAAATCTCGTATTCAATTTGTAATTTAAAAAAAAAAATGAACAGCTTTTAGCCTAAATTATCCAATCCATGGAAAAAATGCATGAAAATATTTGCGTGATATACTTAATTTGACTTGCACCTAGGAGTGGCGACTTAAATGATCATAGAAAAGGTACTATTCGTATATTTCTGCTGCATTTCTAGCAAGAATAATAAATTTATTGGTTGTAAAGCGTGTACACATAAACGACACCAAAAATCCCTTTCATTAAAATCCGAAACTAAAATAGAACCAGTTCATTCTTGCATATTATCCATAATGTAAAATTGCCTTTATTATCTTTCACAAGAGATCCACTTCCTTGATTAATAAGCCACAGATGTTTTTTTTCTTTTGAGATAAATATTATTTTATAATAATGAAGCTTTGTGTTTCCAGATATATTTGACCCTCGAAGAAATTAAAGTAAAAAAGTCCACGTTCCCTTTTGGTCTTCTATTCAACTCCCAAAGGAACGTGTCCTTATCATCTCCTTTTAAAATGAGGTTATATCGTCCCCTTTTTTGGCCCAACCGGAAACCCGCAGTTGCCATCAATCAGATCATTGAGATTTTAGATCTGATAAAAAATACAGAAACCTTGTAGAGTCGTGTAGTGAAAGGAAATTAGGAAGCCCATTTTTCCCATGTACACGATATCTAATACTGATAATTGGTGATCATGGGGCCCGAGTAAAAACAAGTCACTGTTGCAACCATTTAGGAATTCAGCCTGTTGTGGTTTTTGGAAAAATAAAACGGTAGGCAAGTAACCGTGTTGGGAATTTGCAAAATGCCTCTCATTCATTCAAGAAATTGGATTAAGATGATATATCACGGTTATTTAAAATACGCACCTTGGACACTCCCTGGGCGTTCCGAGAGAATTTTTTATAGCCTTGTGTTTCTGCGTACTGGCTGCAAGACATTACTGTACCTTTCGTATCTCCCCACTAGAATGCACGTAAAACGCACTTTTAATGGCTCAAATTGAAAATCGGAAGAAAATATACCTTAATTTCAGTTGGACTGAAACTGAGGAACCTTAAGCGATTTAACACAGCATATTAAAATGGAAATAACACGAAAGTATTTAAAACCTGGAAGAACACACATAACTGTTTAGTTGAAATGTTGTAGAGATTCTGCTGTTAAATTGCGGTAGTAAAAATTTTAACAGGTCTCGAAAAGGAACTACTACTACAATTTGTAATGCAATCGCTATACAACTTTGAGCAGTGAAAGAATAATAGTTTGGCTAATGCAACCCAAAGAAAATTGCATTAATATTGCCATCATCATGCAATAATTTTGGGCATTTGTTTATTAGGTCTATTTGTGATCCGTCTCATACAGCAGGTACGGTGGCATGTCTGAGTTTCTCCAACATGAGATGTCAGAATGTATACAATAATCATTGACGGACAACCTTTTATTTTTACGTTCATTACACACACACACACACAGAGAGAGAGAGAGAGAGAGAGAGAGAGAGAGAGAAAGAGAGAGACCTGATGGATATCGTCCCAGCTTTCGCCATGGTAAACCAGCACACAAGCAATGCCCCATCTCCCATACATCAGAGCTAAGTAGAGAGGCGACTGCCGATGGATCTGAAAAGAATCGAAGATTTAATTTAATCTGCATTATAAAATGATTCATTAGTGTCCTAATTGGGAGATAAAACCATCTCTAATAAGCACAAAGAAAACAGACATATAAAGATACATGTATTAGAATAATCAAAAGTGTTAGAATGTGACTTTTTTTATTGCTTTAGCCTTTCTTACCATGTCCCGAAATTCGTTTGCTTTGATCCTTCCATCGATAAAGATTCTCTTTGCTGCCTCTGTATCCCCGTGTACTATCGCCTCTACCAGTTTGGAATATTGCAGTACTAGATGCAGCCGGTACAGGTCGGTGGTTTTGTCGTGGGGAGGATAAAGGGAGCGTTCAGAATCGATATTTGCAAGCTGAAAAAACGATGGGCAATAAAAGAACGAACAAATAATTGCTTCCGTTAGCTCCTCTTTATACTTATATTCTTCATTTTTACGATAAACAATTTTGATGTGATGTGATTATTAAAAAAATTCTTATGATCAAATGATGTATATAAATATGAACCATTTTGAACTCGGTTTTGTATTTTGATTTTCATTTTACATATCTTATTTTTCTCATTTTAATGAGGTGATGGCTTACTGCTGTTTCCGCCGATTCCAGCAATGCCAACATTTCACGGTTAGCAAAATCACGAGCATATTCTTGAGCGCTCTTATCTGCGTGGTAGACGTTGAGGTAGTAATAGCCATTTTCAAAAAGTCTTCGTATTTCTTTGACATTTTGAGTTAAGATTAGGTTGAGAACGTGCTGAAACAGGGGAAAAAAGATTTAGTTAAATTGCAATAAGTTTGATATTTAAACCTGTTTAATCTAATTCTGTTTACAATTCTTTTTTAGATAGAAATATTCTCCTTAATAATAATAATAATAATAATAATAATAATAATAATAAAGTACTGCCGAATGTAAATTACAATACACAAAACAGAACGAATAAAGCATTGTACCATCAGTATTTTAAAATATATTTTTTGTGTGACCATCTCACCTCGTCAAGAGTTCTTTCAAACTCCTCTGTTGGGTTTATGCGGGCCAGGTCTCTAGCGTTCAAGCCGTCCTGCAACGAATGAATTGTAAGGCCTTATTAATCGTGTAAATGTTAGTTAAGAAATAATTATCAATTTTCGATAAATCGGAGAACAATAGAGAAGCGCTGTGATCTATTTACCTGGGTTTTGATGGCTGGGTCGCCCCCATACTCCAAGAGTTGCCAGATGCGTGGTGACAGCCTCAAACACGTGGATATGGCCAGCTGCATGCACGTTTTGCCATGCTGTAGAAATAAATTATATTTTAAGTTCTGTTGCTGATTTTCCATATTTGTATTTGGCTGTCAGATATTCATTGCGTCATTTCATCAAAGAAATGCTGTTGATATGGGTGGATTTTGAACTCTCCACATAAACAGTTATGTTCAATTGGCCAAAGACAAAACCATTATAAAACTGATAGAAAAAGGATTTGATACCTTATGATGCAAAAGGTTACATACATGTACCACCCAACTTTCCCGAATGGTGCACAATAACATCAGTAATTTCATTAAGAAAATTGTTTAGGTTGTGAGTGCACAGTACTTAGAAAATAACAATATCGAGCATGCTTTAACAATTTTAACAACATAAAATGAGGTAGTTTCAAACGTTATTTCCGTCTCATACAGCAGGTACGGTGGCATGTCTGAATTTCTCCAGAAGTGTCAGTACGAACACAATAATCATTGACGGATATACGCTGTCCCGCTTATACTTTTTTCAATACAAAGAAATAAATTAAAAGTACATAAATAGTAAGTTGGACATTGCTTACAATGGCAAAACGCTCATCAAATATGTACTCATTTGGACTAGCCCCACCGTGTAGCAGGATCGCTGGCAGGTATAACTCGTCTTTCTGGTGTGCCTTTAGAATGCTAAGCGATAGTGGAGTGTGGCCTCGGTAGGACTAAAACATATAATGAAGTAATTAAAAGGGCAATTGATACAAAATATCTCTTCATTGTTTACTGTTTAAGTTGTACAGAAGCAGGCTTAAGAGTTCAAAGGAAGCCAGTGCCATGGTTTATCCGTCTCATACAGCAGGTACGGTGGCATGTCTGAGTTTCTCCAAGATGAAATGTCAGAATGTATACAATAATCATTGACGGATATCACGGTGCACTACTTCTGTTGCTACCAATGAGAGAGAGAGAGAGAGAGAGGCTGGGTGACAAAGAGAGAGAGAGAGAGAGAGAAAACGAGAGAGAGAGAGAAATGTGTAATAAACGAAACGTATATCGTACCGTATCTGTGAAGCGCGCGTTGTAAGGCTTTGCCTGCAAAACCTCGGCAAGTCTTCGTGGGTTCTGTTCAAGTACTGCAAAATACACTTCCTGCACCGAAAAGATGAAATAGACATTCAGACAGCATATTATGCTCGAAATCACTCTGTATATAGTGAGAGTGAACGGTTTTCAACAATTCTATCTTTCTAACTTACTAGCTCCTTTCCTCTTTCTGAAAGTTTCATCTTCTTTTGACATAGTATTTGCAATTGTCATTGCAAAGCTAATTATGAGTTAACATTCATATCACCTGTCTCTCCCTTCCTTCCTCCAGAATGCGTAATATCGAGGTGTGCCCGAGCTGTGTAGCTAACTGCATCAATGTCTTCGAGCCCTGACAAAAGAAAAATTGATATTTAATATAATTCAGACCTACCAGTATGTACATTTCCGACCTGTGTACACTGGGATTATGGATCTCATCTGGATAAAAAAGACCATTTATTTGTGTAAAATTAACCGAGTTGATGTGTTTTTTTTCTTCAAGCTTTAAATGGTATGAAATCATTACTTATTTAAAACTACGTTTGCCACTATCCGTTACAACATTTTCCCCTAATCATTACAAGATATCAGTATTGATATTTCCCTGATTGAAGATGCTTATAACAATAATAAAGACAATACTATTACCCTTGATATATTGACATTGCACCAATATTCCATGACCATTTTTCTTACACGTGCTTCATCGTTATTCCGAACCGCGGTCCACAGGTCCGGCTAGAGGAACAGTAACAACAGGTTAGCATACCGTAGCATTCTAACATACACTAGCAAACAGTCTATGTAAACAAAACTTATAATGCAAATCTGGGTAATCAAAACAACGCGACATTTTAATGTATTTTTCATTCAGGTCAATGATTACAGTTTTTTTTTGACAAAAGAACAAGATTTACGTCGTTAGATGCCCTAATTTCTGCAACATAAATTGTCATAGGGAACGCAATCATCATTGATTATTGATCTAACTTTCATTGCTGAAAATGAGAGAGAGAGAGAGAGAGAGAGAGAGAGAGAGGGTGTGGTGATGGTGGTGGTGGGGGTTATACAAGAAAAACGTGCAGACAAACCTCGTATTTTTCAAAAATTTGAATCACTTCTTGTCTTTTACTTCTCAGGGCGTAGTCCTTTGCTCTGCGTCCCTTCTACAAAATAAGACACACATTTTCTCAGATATTTCAAATGTTTTTTTTTTCATATAGCAAAAATAATGACCACAGTGCATATCTTAAAGTAGAGCTCAATATCAAGTAAAGTAATGTGAATCAATGGATGTAAATAAAATGATAATATTAGATACTACAATGTACCTCATTGTCAATTGACAAATGTATAAACATAATCTTTCTAAAAACAGAACTAAAAGAATAACTTAATTAGCATAAGAAGTTAAATCAAATCCTCTATGGCAAGGCATGACATGTCACTTATTTTTAGGAGACAGGCATTGCTAAAGATAATCACATAATCATGCAGACCATTCTTTATAATAAATGAAATAAATGTGACAAGCTCTGATATTCAGACACGACAAATCAATATTTTATTACTCGCCTTATTCTTGATGGTAGCGTCTGCTCCAGACCTCAGGAGAGACTCCACAAGACACTCGTCCGTCCCCGGGTAGGCGGCATAATGGAGGGCAGTATTACCGTCCTGAAAATGAGGCGCGCTTTGTTTAAACAAAATGAAAGCTAGGCATAAGGCATAGTCATATAACATCCAAACACACGAGTAAATTAAAGTTTTGATTTTTTTTCATATTTCCAGAAAAAATAATCAATGCTTTCTATTTGAAGCTTTAAGAGGGAGAAATAGTAGAGGGGGAAGAAATACTTCATAAACTGATTGTGATATTTTCATTTTAATTAATGTCAAATCTAAACACAATCTTATTCATTCACCCAAAGAATACATACTTTAATTCTTACGTATTTCGGCGGTCCGTGCAATCTTTTCAATTATAGACTTTCTACAGATTTTAAGTACGACAAATGTATGCCAAATTATGGTTATCAATCATAGAACCCAATCTTTTGTGATACTTGAAAACTGCCCAATAGGCCTTTAATAGTTAGCCATAGAAATATACATAGCATGCGTAATTTTTCTTCTCAGACACTCCGGTACACGTACCTGCTTCATCCGAAGAGCATTAAGAAAATCCACCAATTCTTGGTCTTCTGTTTGAACAGCCTTCAATGTGGCTCTGCTTTCATTCTGATGCAAAAGAAATGGAGTGAGCACATATCATTTCTCATGACATGTAGATTCTAATCAATAGATCAAAATGAAATCTTCATATATATTGGAAAGATCTTGCGATTTGGAAAAATGTTTCATTTAAGAACGTAGATGCAACGGGAGCGGGCGCTTACTTATTTAAAAACTCCATAAACCCGCTGCTGGATAGAGAAGAAAGTTGAGATGTCAAACATTTAAAGGCAATCTGATTGGAAGTGGCTAATATTCTAAAAGGACTTTTCGGAAAAAAGCAATTCTGCTGAAACATCAATATGCTCACTGCATATAAAGCAAGGCAAAAATAAAATCACGTTTTTGAAGTTGATAGATAAATGGGCATATGAATGAAATGATGTTTAAAATAAGTTCACAAACGCACCCAAGTGGCATTTACATCAATTCCTGCATTGACCAAACTGTAGATTTGTTCTTCGTGTTTGTTTCCCCACGACGTTAAAATATAAATCAAGCAGGTTTGTCCAGCCTGAAAATAAAGAAGGCATGATATCAGCAACAGCTGCGACCCTATCGTTGTTCAATTCACCTGTTACTGCTCATAATTTAGCTGTGATATGATGGCTAGTTTTAATAGCTTATAGAGTGAACCTTATATGGTAACGGCATATAATATATCACAACAATTCAGTTCATTTATGACTGTTTTTTACTTTTGGATTTTATCACTGATATTGATAGAACAAATATGAGTATCTTCTATAAGTATCTGTGGTTGTGGTAGATCATTCCACATATTTATATAAGGTAGTTTAAATTTTCAAAATCCTATCAATAAATATGGCTTACCCGCCGTTCATCCAAGTTGTAATTGTTCATCTTTGTAATCACTGTAGGGTTTAAAAAGGGACTAGATTGTAATTATCCTTTACCTTATTTTTCCGGTTGATGTCCAATCCTTTTGCTGGCGTGGTCAATGCATGCAAGCGTGTCCAATCGGTGGAGTTAGTGACCATTAGATCCATGTGAGTTTTGAACAGTGCTGGATCCTATATCAATATTCAATTGGATATTGAAAAAAGGCAGTTATGTTTCATACGCTGTAAACTATGTCGGAGGGAGGGGGTAGATATAGACATAAATAGCAATAGCCATGTGCATTATACTGATGACCATCACTTCCATTTACTCAAAACACGAGAATCTTCTTTTTTACAGGAAAAAAATCTTCTTTTTTTTACATCTTCAATTCAAATTTCGAGCAAACACGACGCCTTGATCACTGTGGAATCCGAACAAGGGTCTAAAATGGAAAGATCCACGGTAAAAGAATACTTACCCCTCGACAGCACATGGGCTTCATGGTGGCTTATTATTACACGGGACCGCGCCCTCAGCTTGGAAATGAAAAGACAGAAAAAGCGTTTCATCCACTGAGGAAAAATAACAAAAGGCACCAAAATACTCATCCATTTCTGAGGAATAAGCACAATAGTTAGGTGGTTTCAAATCCGAGATAATCGATTAGATAAATCTGGCAGCAAGGCTTTGAGAACTCTCACTGCAGGGTTATGTAGCGTTGCTGCACTGATAGTATGCTGGGAGAAAGTATTTATATATATACAGTCTGCAGCAGGTTTCCAGGTGAGGGTCTCAGCGGGGAATTTTCTCTCAGGTGAGCAACTCTTATTATAACCTACAAATAATGCTGTAAAATCACATAAAATATGCTTTTGCTGTTTGTATATTCACTTTTAAAAACTGCATCTCATTGTGTTTCATTGACAATTTGATTTTATCCACAAGCAAAATTAGATACAGTCAATTCAGCCTGCCAGAAATCTGAATGAATGGATCCCCACTGTGCGAACCCTTTAACGTAAACTATATTTGGTTGTTAGAGATCGATACCCTGACAGAGAGAGCGAGGATCGTCGGCACCTGGTCGAGATACTGGAGATATCATATCGCTTTCAAAACAAAGGCAGGGGCATGCTTCCCAGGAAATATTAACGCCAAACATTTGCAGTATTTTCACTTTTGAGACCCTGAGTTTCAGAGCTTACTAGAAATTTCTAGAAACCAATCTCTATAGTCAGCATCATGCTGCATGCCCTCAATATCCAAGTAACACCATGAGTTTCATAGTTTTGTGGAGTTTACTGTTAATTATATCGCTATTATCAGGATGGAGGCAGCAGAGGGTCGCGATGCATGTTGATAGTGGTGGTCATTTTTTTTTTTAGGTTCTAAAACTCGTGGTTATTTTGAGAACGTTTCGTCTTTCGGTACAAACTGTTTCTACGTACTGTAGGCCACCTGGGAGGGGGGTGCATATTGATGGTTGTGCACTCATGTTTGCGTGCGTGCGATGTAAATGGGATATTACCGTATCAGGATGCGTGATCAAGTTAAAGGTTTTGAACTATTCAAATTAATAATTGTAGTGATTGGTACAAATTTAGAACTTCAACGTACGTTTACGTAGTATCTTTAAAACATTTGTAGTATTGCACAAGTTCATTTTTGGGGTCAAATTGTGATGAGCAGTAACGCCGACTAAATTTTATGAGGATATATCTTTCTCTTGTGTCACATTTCCCACCAGTCTTTACCATAGCAACAGTGCGAAGTAAACAATATACATGTACATACCTGCGCAGAGTTGGTGAATTATTACACTTTCAACCCAAACCCGTAGTATTTGGATAGCGCTACCTGCATGCACAGCACAGAGAGAGTTCTGTTACCAAGTGTGCCGATCTTGAAAGGAAATGTCCTCTTGTTTATACTTGTATTCATTTAAATGTACACTTTCTATTGATTGAATGGGAACCTTTTCTGTTTATCTGAGGGGCACGAACTTTTATTAAAGGAACGCGGTGTTGTGATTTAGTGTGACACAAAGGAAACATTAAAAACATTGACTGAATCAAAAGCGAACTGTTACTGTGCCTTACGCCAGTTTATTGAAAAGAACTGTTTATCAATACGAAGGAAATACTACCTCGTAAACGGTATTGATATTTTATTGAAGTAAACAGTGATAAGCTCCATCCAATGCTTCCAGAGAGAGAGAGAGAGAGAGAGGGAGAGAGAGAGAGAATTGCAATGACAGAACTGCTTTATAGTAAATTAATTCAATTAAATCCATTGATTTTTTAAAGATATTACACAAATTACATATTTAATAAATTAAATACAATATAAATCAAGGCACAAACTGGCAACAAGACATACTTTAGGCTTACATACAAAAGCAGCACCTTGGACTGAACTATAATTGTTTGAGCAAACACTAAAAGGTTACAAAAAATACTTTGGCACCATTTTATGATCACTACCATAATTTCTCCTGGCAGTCAAACATGCCAAATATTCTTTTACAGAGATTATGCTAATTCATGAATCAGATGAATCACTTAAGTATTATGAGCTGTAGAAAAAATACACATCCTAAATTATTCTAAATGCCTTATATTATTGTCTAAAACCCCACATAACACAGTGAATGAACTGAATAACAATGATAAACATAACTATGAATAAACCACAAATACATTTTTATTGAACACAAGGGTAAAATGCCATGTGCCCTTTTGAATGCCATCAAATAGTTGCAAATAATTGAACTGACATAGACCTTCTGATAGCTAATCACCTCTGTGGGATTTCATAATCAGATACTGACTGTATATCATTCTGCATTATCATTTAAAAGGCATGTACACTTATATTACTACACAAATGCTGATAATTTTAGTTATATACATATTCTCTTAAAGGTCATTCTGAAATCAATGTGCTAGGAAGCATAACCAAGCCTGTAGCCAGCAGTTTCATGGGGGGTCATCTACAATAGCCGACCTTTCTACCTTTTTATTTCTTTACTTGGAACAGCTCGAAGTGACACAGCTCCTAGATCAAATTTTGACTCAGAATGGACCTCTTATGGCCAAAATGATAGTTCCTTAGGACCCCCCCATCCTTGTCTATGAACCTCATAAAAGTCAAGTACCCCCACCCCCCATCCCTGTCTAGGAACCTCATAAAAGTCAAGTACTTCAACCTAATTCCCACTAAATAGTCATCTCAAAGTCAAAGGCAATGTTATCATGTCCCCAGTCTCTCCTATTATTGGCACCTGAATGTGCTGGAGAAAACAGTGGTTCTGTGGCATGATTCTGTGCACTATGTGTATGGTCAACTACACCATCTTCCAAACCTACATCTTGATCCAGGGAATTGATATCAGTTTCCAGATATATTGTATGGTGGGTACGTTGCCCATCCACTCTGGATGTTCTTTCTCTATGATCATTTAAACCATCACATGCATTATCCCGACTAGTTTGTGAATGAATTTCTTTATTAGAAACATTGCCATATACAAGTGATGAAGCGGGAGCACGAGATGATGATGATGATGATGATGACCGTAGTTCTGTTTCATTTGAGCACCTGTCTGTAGAAGTCATGTCTGCCACAGTATTCTTCATTGTTGATGGAGACCACTTCTTGTTGGCAGTGTCTGATACATGTGTATGGAGAGGGTTCTGGGAATCAGGTCCTGTACTGTCTGCACCACAGTCAGCAACTGTGGCCCTTTCACTGCTGGTATCACGACAATGATTTCTATCTGTCTCCACCACCCATATGTCAACCGCCTCTTCTCTTGCACGGACCCCGGGTCCCTCAGTGGCACAACTTGAATTCATCTGAGCACCAGTGCTGGCAAGTTCAGTTTCCTCTAAAGCATACAGGGTTGAATCTTGCTCTTGAAAATTGCGCATCGAACTCATCCGTGATCGACTGCAATGAGGACTCGTTCTCTGTTTTTTGCGATTCTTATACCTTGTCCTCCCACAGGGAGAGTCGAAACTTCTGTCCACAGCACTATAGGGTGGAGGGGGCTCGTCATCTGTGGGGAGCATTCCTATTTCAGAGTAAGGTGGAGGGCTCCTTGCTATACTGATATACCCATTTTCCTGCACAAAGTGTATGTTTTGAGATAGATTAGGCACACAGCAGGTTGTGTTTGCTTGGGATTGACTAGTGGAAGAAACTGTGTCCCTGTCTCTCTGCGCCCTCGTTTGACGTTCCAGTGACTGCTGCCAAAAATGGCGATTGGTGCGACTCCTCCTACGTCGTAGTTCTGACTGTGTCTGAACCTCACGAAGATGGTGCACACGGGCTCGGCAAAATGCTGTGATGGTGATGACTAAAATCAAGAAGAAAGCCACAGAAATGCCCATTGCTATATACAAGGGCGTTGATATACCTCCCTGCTCAGAACTTGGGGCTGAAATAACTAAAAGAAAGAAAATATATGAAAAATAAACCAATGTGAAATTTAAAATAGTGACATCAAATACTGAAGAAACTTTCCAGAGAAAATATCACCTTAATACTTAGCATCAAGTTCAATCTTTAAAGAGAAAAAGACAATGTGGGCTCGTGTCTTACTATTACATTACCATGAAAGAGAAGTGGAATAAACTATAATACCAAGTCCCATCACACTTATAGTAGCCAGGCATTCAAACATAAACATGGGGTTCAAATAGTGCAGAAAGATAAAAAAAAAAAAAAATCACAGTATTTTGCAGAACTGAACTTACTACATCCATCCTCATCTTTCTGGTTCAGGCACTGGTGGTGTCCATCACAGCGGTCCATCAATGGAACACATTGACCATCACCACAGGAATAGTGGTCACTGTCACAAGATATTGAATTGTTGCCTATGGAGTTAAAGAAAGGCATCATCCATAGTGAATTAAAAGACCTGAAGTTATCGATTTCCCAAATATTAGGGCTGGTTGCACTCTTTAATTAACTTATCAATTTTGCCTGGCCTAACTAAACCAATTTTCAAAATTTAGCTTTCCCAAACTTTATGTTGCCAGTTTATATGTCGCAGACTGAAACAAAAGTCAAACTGAATTGTCCTGCATTTTCCTATGCCTCACCTTGCACAATAACCTCCACCCTCCCCTCCTCCACAGACAGGTTCTGATGTAGCACTTGGCATGTCAAGACAGCACTGTCCCTGACATCCACGGCCGTCAACCTTGTGGTATACTGGTTTATGGGGGTCTCCTGGTACTTGCTACCATACACCCCTCGCCAGTCCACTGTCCTAGGAGGCACAGTTGAACTCACACTGCAGTTGACATCTAATCTGGCTCCATACTGTACGAAGATGGGACTTCGTGGGGTAAAAATAATGACAGCAGTAGTGACATCTGAAATGGAAATTTGAAAAAAAAATTATAAAATGGCTGCAGTTTAAATTAGAATTTTACACACATGTTTATGATGTACATATTGTTAAATTTCTTTAGTTCTGGTAAGGAGGTCAAAATAAAAATATCAAAGAAATTTTGAATAAAAAATGATATTTGCAACAGAGTACGTGCACTTGTCAAATTACAAGTCCCCCCCCCCCCCTTAAACACTTTTGGAAATTCAACAGTCAACAAGATTTAGCACTACCGTGGGCACTGCTAGATGATCAGGTTAGTTAGCTCAGTCATTAATATTCTTTTATATCAACGTTCAATCAGGCATCAACATGCGCCAATGCAATCAACTTACCGAAAAATATCAATAAGTAATTTATGACACGGAGCAGGATCACACGACCAACCATTTCTGTCCCACAATGCCCTGCTTTGTTTGGGTTCAAATTTCACCGCCAGGTGGCAGTCGACAGTCTGAGAGCACATGGCTCAAGAGGAGTCAATCACAACAAAGCGGGTTATCTTCTTTCTTTAACGCAAGTTTTAATTTACTCAAGGTGAGTTCGAAAAGCGTGGTCAAAATTTGTAAACACACATTTATTACTTGTAAAATGCACTAAAACCACCATCCTGTATATTTTCGACATTTTTCAGAGTACCCACGTACAGGTACATGTGTACCATCCCGCTTAGACCTATACTACTAGACAGTAGTTGTCTAGATGGCAAACTGTGTCGTGTATTTTGATCTGGTCACTCATCCCCATCCTTCAAATGCCATTTTGAACGTGCCGACTTAGATATGTCCAGGGTTATCAGAAGCTTATCTTTATTTGTTGCTAACAATAACTTTTAGACGTGCTTGAATCAATTTTAATTGTTTGTAAGAGGTTTCTGTCATTTTCTTTGTTTCAAATTTTTATAAAAAAAAGAAATACACAGACTCCAGTTTGACATGCGTTTAATTGACAAATCTTAGCATCTAAAAGCCAATACAGCATAGGTTAGAGTACACCTGAAAATGTTTTCTTTCAATATGACACATTTAAAAAGTTTTTCATGACTTCCTACAACCAAATTGGGAAACAGATACAATTTTTTGTGCTGTAAACTTTTGATGTACTCCTCCCTGTCATAAAGAACGTGCCCTTTCTGGAACCATATAAAAAATGCATGCACAGTTGATGAGATTTGTGTCTTTATGTACATAAAAAAGTTAAATGTCACTGGAGCTTGATTCAGTATTATCACACTCTGAGGTCAAAAATAGCATAGTTATTCCAAATTGAACTATGAATGCTTTAAATTCCACCATTTTTTCTTGTATATTTTTTAAAGTTGGCCTGCAAAAAAGGGGGCAATCCATTCTGCACCTCCTCCTCTCTCTGTCTGCAATTATTCAGTCTTTTCTAAATGGTCCATGTATGCACCAGTCACAAGCTCTTTCTTGTCTATACCCAACTTCTGCATGAGATCTTCGGCTATTGCCTGCCCTTCCTCAAGGCTTTGTCCATCCTTCATCATTACCTAAAAACAGAACATGTCATCATTATTGTATTTCTCTGTTTTTGTTTACTAATAGCAACAAATTTATCTTAGGACAAAAGGAGGTGAACAGTGTTTGCATAAAAACTTTTATCTTTGAGAATAGCAAATGAATATGAACTGCAGCGTTTCCAGCAATAAAATATTTGTCAAAGTCTGATACCTCTAGCTCCATAAAATCTCCTAGGCCATTTACTTGGTCTACATGAACCCTTGTCTGTCCCACCATAAAGAAGTATCGGGTTTTCTTTACAACTCCCCTTATACCAATGGCTTGCCTAAGCGTTTCCTAAATTCACAAAAAAAAAAAAAGAATGTATGGCCATTTCAGTCAATCAGAATAAATCCTTTGCAGTATACAAAGTAATACTTTGAGCAAATTAACAATTAGTGACATAATGAGAACTTATCAAAAATAGATAAAAATAAAATAATAATAGGTAAAATAATGAATAAAAATAAATGTTATTTTTATTACCTTAAAACCAGATGGATCTGGAATTGGTGTTTTCACAAAGTGACTGGATTTTGGACCCTCTGTATCTTCTCTTTCATAGTAAACCAACTCTGCACCTGTTGACTGTTAATAAAAGACACCTTATCTTTAAAAATAATTTATATACAAGAACTTTGTGTGAAATGAACATATATATATACACACAGTAGTTCAGACAGCTTGGAATCCAAAGCTATATTTTTCCTGATGATACAGCAAAATTCAGTGTAATGTAAATTAAATAGAGACCCCATAGGAACCTGATGAATGTGCCCAAATAAAAAATGTTAATATTTACCACTAAAAGAAATCAAGCTAAAAAAATGGATGAAAATAAATTGACCTTTTATAAATTTGATCAGATATTCATAAACTTACTTGTCGACTTTTTTGCTCCCGTAATTTCAGCCTGCCATTTGGTGTGACAAAGAAGGTGTCCTCCTGAACGAGTACATCTGAAGAATCGCTCAAGCTGGCTGCCTTTGATTTTAGCTCTTCTAAATTCGCTACCTTCGCCTTGATCTCTACATTTGTTGGCATGATAACAGATTTATTTTGAAATTTAGCTAATTGATAATGCAAACAAAACAAAATTCGATTACCACGCATGAAGTGTTTTTTAATGCTCAGCAAGTAAGTTGTGTTTCTTACTGAATGGAATAACGTATCAGTTAAATATGTCAATGTTGTTTACACTTGTATTTCCCTCTTCTTTCGACCCACATGGCAGTGCTTTTCGATCTCCATACAGTAAAGAATGGCACCACACTGTATTATTGCGCATAAAGTAGTTCCTTGTAATTTTACAGAATTACACACTTGTAAATTATGCATCTTTCGTTTTTATGTTATTTTAGTTTTAATAGTGCACATTTAAAGTTAATTAATCAGATAAAACATAACAGAATGAATGTGTTTTGTATTTATGTTCGGTAGATTTAAAGATTTCTTGTTCGCCATTTTGAATATTCAAAAAATCGTTTCCTGAATTTCCAACATATGAAATTTTATGTCTAAGCTTATTGTTTTAAATAATGAGAATTCTTTAAAGCTGGATCAGGTCTTGGACATAATATATTTGAGTTTATTACAAGATCAGGTAGGTATTTGCTGGGTTTACCCTGTTGTGATGCTTCTCATGTCGGTTCGTTGACGTAGCTAAAAAATCGATTAACTTTTTTTTTCGCCGTAACCTTAGCATTAAGGACACTGGCATGATAATTATTGATAACGAAAATTCATGATATCAAATCAGTTTTCATGCTGCCAGGCGTCACGCTTTGAGACTGATGCTGACCCTCGACGTGATTTTGATTCTTCCCTTATTCATTCTGTTCATCCCGACAGCTGTGGGTTACGCAATCTGCGATGTACCAACCGATCGCATTTATTCGTGCTGGGATTTGGTGAAATATTTCTAGACAACCCACGAAACGCGAATCAAATGTTAAAATCACTGGCATAAATATCTTATAAAATACAATATAAACAGCATTTCAAAAACATTTCAGTAGAGAGGCTTCCAGAAAAACGATAAGAAACTTAGCAGTTTGCCATTGATGCAGAACATGAAATCTTAGCTGAATTGAAATACATGCAGTAAAAAATTTTTAACTTTTATTTTCAGCCAGGATGGGGATTGAAGGTGGTAGATCTATCCCTTCTACTGGAATGACCCCTAAAGAACTGTGTGAAAATGATGATCTTGCAACCAGTATAATAGTCGACCCATACCTAGGATTTGTGTCGCACAAAATGAACACACGGTAATATTGCTGACACTGAAAGAATAATAATTGAAAGAATACATTTAAATCATATGTATAATTTTTGGGGTTTAAGTTAACACGATAGTTTGTTTTGGAGACTGATTTGCCATGTGATTTTATGAGCAAAACCTCCACTTATTACCACCATTGTAGCACACAGTGATTGAAAGTGATCCACATGCACACTGCAGCTGTGAAAAAAAGTCAATTCTGCCATTAAAATGTTGCTGGTAGTAAAATGGATTCATTCCTGATATACAGTTACTATACAACTTAATGGTGAACGTATGATATTTTAAGTCAGATTTTGATAATAACTTGTAGCCATGAGTGAAATGTGATAGAAATCATATTTCTACAATAATATGAAGACTATTATATAAATATATACTTTTCATAGTGTTAATTTCTTTGGGAATATTTTAATTTGATTATTTTGATTTTAGGTTCCGCCCAATCAAAGGTATGCAAGAAGAATGGAAAGGGTGTGTAGAGAGGTTTAAGAAGCACCAGTGTTATGAGAAAGCATACAAGGAATTGATGTCAGGAGACTGGGGAAGAACATGTTTACTCACCAAATCCAAAGCACAACAGAAAACAATGAAGGAACATGTAAGATTCAAGGGACAAATGCTGGACTAACATGAGTTGGAGAATTAAAAATTAAAAAATTTAGAAATGTTTGACTTTTATTTAATGAAGATGAATTGTGATAACTTGTTGATTGTCTTCAGTATTATCCATGACAAACACAACTGTTTTGGAAAAATATGTAATTGTCTTCTCATTTCAGATGTTCAGGTTCCTTCAAATGTTTGATGCACAAGCTGGGTTTGAAATCATGGCATGTCATCGTTACTCTGCAGAGGGGGAAATGGGTGGAAAGCTAGTGGCAACTAGAAAGTGGTATGAACTACACATTAATATGTAAATTTGTTAAACTCTTAATTCATTTACATATTGAATTGTTTTTGTTCACATCATTAAGTCTACCTAGGCAGACATCATTTTAAGTCTCCGGGGAGAATCCCTGTAACTTACAGTTATTTTGTATGATTTTGAAACAGGAAGAAGCAAGAAAAGATAAAAATGCTAGTGGGGTGTATAGCTGAGCTGACAGAAGAAGAAGAGGCACAGATCTTAAGACCAGGGGAAAATGATTTCAGTGTGATGTACTCCTGTCGTAAGAATTGTGCTCAGCTTTGGCTAGGTCCTGCTGCCTACCTCAACCATGACTGCAAAGCCAATTGCAAGGTACCACCTATTCTAACTTGATTGCAGTGCTTAAACAAAATAATTTTCTTGTGCTCTGCATTAGTTTTAGAGATCCGTTTATAATTCATTGGTCACAATCATATTTACAAGTGTGAAAGAATGGTGGAAGCTGAAAAAAGACATTGGTTACAGATTACCTAATCAGTCTCTTTGTGCTAGAGTATTTTGCAGAAAAAATAGTAACACAGTGCCCACATGAGATAAAAGATGATGAGGCCACTTATAAGACATTGCTGTCTTTGAGCAAAGTTGTTGGCAAACCTGTTTAACCCAGAATTTATTATTATTTTTTCCAAAGTTTGTGTCGACTGGTAGAGATACCGCTTGTGTTCAGACCCTGAGGAATATTGATCCAGGAGAAGAGATAACTTGTTTCTATGGAGAAGATTTCTTTGGAGACAACAACTGCCTGTGTGAATGTGAAACTTGTGAAAGGTAAAACTGATTAGCTGTTTGTCTCTGTCAATTAATCAGCTGGGAGCTGGGGAAATGGGACATGTTTCATCTATATCTCTGTCCTCATGTCATAACTTTGTAAATGGTTTATCATTAGAAGAGATAGAACTGAAATCGCCCTTAGGAATTAAATAACTCTACATGAGGCTTTTGAATGGGTTTATGAAAAGGTCACCTCTGCTTACTTTTGAAAACTATATATTTGTTGTCAGATGGTCAGAGCTCATTGATCCCATACATCATCACTCTATTTACATGTATACATTATTTTCATCTTGGTTGATATCATGTATTATTTTGAGAACAAGTTTATTCTCTTTTTATAAGACTTCAGCAAGGTGCCTTCAAGCCAAAGCATACTCCTCAGAAAAAATTAGCCAATGGCTACAGACTCAGGGAAACTACTGACAGAATCAAGAGCAATCAGAATCAGACCAATAGTCAAAAACCTTCTGCAAAGTCTGTGATACCTGTACCAGGGATAGGTAAGGGTCATTGTGAAATGTGGTAAATAAAGCGTCTTCAGTTTGTGTACAGTTATGGTGTAGGAATTAGTGTAAGAAAATTCTGCTGCAAATGCAAAGACATACTGGAGCAGTTTAATCGTATGTAAGAAAACCTGAATAAAACGTAATTAATGCCATGCACATGAAAAAAGGAAGGAAATTAAGATGTTTTCATTGGATTCAGCTGATAAAAATTACTGATGCATTCTATATTCACAGTATTAACAATATTGTTTCTTTTCATTTTGTGTTTAGACAACTGGGATAAGCGGTCCAATAACCTGACCAAGCACGCACACCTTCTGACTAAGGCCGAGTTGAAAAAGCGAGGGATTACACGCTATGACGCGGAGATGCTGCTTTCTCAAGGTCACAAACTACCTGACCCTAAAGCTTTCACGGAGAGAGAATCAGGAAAGAGGGGGACAGAGAGTAAGATAGCAGACTTAGCCCAGAGAAGGGGAACAAGGGGAGACACATCACAAACAAGAAAGAACTTGTCTCCATCTCACTTTAGCTGGTCTCCTTCCAGGTTCAATGGTTCTCCGACAAGATTTGGAACTTCTCCCACGAGACGCACACGGTTTAATTCCTGTGATGCTGATTCAACAACGGAAAATTACGTAGAGAACAATATTGTTTGTAATGCATCACCATCTAGAATAACAAGGCGGATGCTTAGTGCCCCTGAGACATCCTTGAGATTGTATGACGATTCTGAATTCAAAGATGGAAGTGAGACTAGTGGTAGCATGGGAAGTGAACTGTCCGAGTCCAGTTCAGATATACAAGACATCGGAGCAAAACTTCGCAGCTCTCATGGGAAATATGGATTTCACAGTATGAACGGTGATGCAACAGATAGTCAATGTGGAGGAATGCTACAGCTTAAAATTCCCAAATTGAAAATCAAAATAAGGAGAGACCAGGATGATGAAGGCTATGAAATTTTGGGCACAACAGCATACAGACGTAAATCCAAGAAGAAAAAATCCAAGAGCAAGAAGCACAGGGACAAGAAGCGGTTTAGTGAGAGCTTTTATGCAGGGAGTGATGAAGAGGTTCTGGAGAGAAAAACTAATTTGAAGAGACTGAAGCTGAAGTTTGGAGGAGACTCTATTGACATTGACACATGTATTCCCCCTAGCAAAAGGCAGCGTATATATTAATGATAACCATGTGTTAATTTCTAAATTTTGATAGCGTAGATATTTTGCTGGATTCAAATGGCAACATAGGTTGCTGAAAAAAAAAAGTTCTAGGCTCTCTGGTTATACTTTTTAGTAATTTGGTGCAATATCTTGGATTATTCTTGGCAAAAGGAGATCATTTGTTTGTTCTCTAAAATCATTAAGTGCAATTTACTTTCATTGTATGTTTTTTTGATGTGTTCCACCAATTTGACTTTCATCTTGCTGAAAACATGCACATTTCAAGCACTCCTATGTATTCAGAATTATCATTCAGTTCATTTTTAGGCATCATGGTTTCATACTTTGCTATATGGATATCAGTTTGCTTTCAAGAGCATTTGGAACTTGGTCTTAATAGATATAGTACTATTAATGAATTAGTGTGGATCTCCTTTGTTTTTGCAATTCTGTCAAATGTTAAGATGTTGCTTAAAAAAAAACAAAAAAACAATGGGTAAGCTTGTTTGGAAGCAAAGTCTTAAGAGAAGTTACCTTTCACTAAAGTAAATAAGATGACTTGTAGACAATGCACGTTGATAAAAATGGTTATGTCAATATTGTTCTCCAGATGTTTGATACCAGCAAATACTGAGTTTCAGAAATTGCATTTCACCATGTTCTTATTCAAAACCAATGTATCACATATATAACACTGGTAGAATTGCAACTTACGGGATCACTGAAGTTCTCACAAATCTTTTCATTTTTTACGGTACTTGTGTCAGAAAATTAACCATTCTTGCCAGCAGAGGGAGATTGTTGAATGCATTTTTTCTATGACTACATATTTATTTGGTTTGGATTATTACCTGAACTGTCACTTGCACTCAGTTTTTCCAATTTGATTTCATAAATTTTAATCTTGAACAGATGCTGTAGGCTTATTTACTCAGCATATTTCAAATTACAGTGCAAGTTATGATTAAATTAATTTTCTGGTAATTGTGGACACATTGCCAAAGTGTTCCCTAAAATTACTTTTAAAGTGGGGGTCTAGCGAGTGCAGTCACTCACATCAGTTGTCATTTGGGGAAGTACGAGCAACATGCACGCAGTATTACATGTATGTACACACTGTATGCTGTAAGATATAGAATTTAGTAGTTATGAAAATGCTTTGGAAGGCATTTTATTTATGGTTTTTGTAGGCTTGTTTGAGAGATCATATGGATGTTTGCTAAAATATTGTAGCATTAATATGTTGGACTGGAGTGGAATTCTGAATTGTAAAGACCTGTTGTTTATTTGAGAATTGGCTTGTGATAACCATTTTTATTAGAGATTTTAATATCAAACAAGGTCATAACCTCATTCATTATAAAAGATTCATGAATAACTACAGGTTATGGATTATTTAAACTCACTGTTATGTAAATTATTTCATTGCAACTGTTTGACTTGAACGTAAAACATTTGGGGAGTGCTGAGATTGTGAATTGTGCTTGTGAACAAAATTTGAAATAGTAGTTTTTGTAACTGAGTTGATATTATTTGCTGTTTTATTATATTATTGAAACATTTAGAGCCATGAAGATGTGTATGAATGCATTTCATAAATCTTTGAGAGTTGAACATTAAAACTATTGAAATGTTAATTATCTTTGGTTAATAAATGCTAAAACATATGGATCCCGGATTTTACTATTGGTGGAGGGCTGGGGGCGCAGAGTTAAAAATGTTTTTTTTTTAAATATATGTAAATGAAAAGCTTGACATTAATGTATGTACAAACTATATTTAAAAAAAGGAAAATAAGGATTGGTAATATGGATACATCTTAAAAATGTGCATTTTAAATCTGTGCTACAACTTATTTAACAGTTTTGCATGTACATTACCTCTCGATCCAATATAGTTTAGTCTCTTATGTTCAAAGATACTTATATTCAACACAGTCTACTGTATGAAGTTTGCTACATGGTATTTATTTTCTTTTACATCTTGTAGATAGTCGATCTTACCTGCTGTCAGGTTCATCATGATCTCAGTTTACTAAGTTTTGGGAAGTAATTAGCAGTGTATTGTATTGTTAGTCAATTATTTGTTGATGAATAAAATCTCAGTTTAAATTCCTTTAAAGTATCTGGCTGTGCTCTTTTGTGTCTTAAGACAATTTTATTATCTCATTTTTCATAAAAAGTACTTGGAATTAAGACGGTGAGACCTTTCAGAACAAGTTAATCTACAGACTAACAGATCTGCCGACTAAATATGGCTGACTCACATGTAGGCAGTGCTGATTAAGTCCATGGCCTCCCTGCCTCCACATGCTGTCGCTGCAGGGGGCCATCCAATTAAACCTTGGAGCTAAGATTTAAGCCCTTTAATTTTGTTGATAGAAGTGAAATAGGAGTGTAAAGCCCCATTTAGAAAAGGGACTAACTAGTCCGAGGGTCAAATCTGATGACCTGCTAAAAAGCTTGTTGCCTAATCGACACTGAATAGATATCCTGTGGGGAAGTATTAAAGTGGATCGGCCATATTTGACCCTCGGACTAGTTAGTCCCTTGTTCTGAATGGCCCCTGACAAAAGAAAAATTGTGTAAACTGTCTCTTTATTCAAGGTGAACAGTGATAATAATTTCATCAATGTAAAAAGAAAGTGTCATTTGTTTTAAATCTCGGACTAGGCTAGACCAAGGCATTAGATTTCTATCCAATCATTCCTTGGGGAGAGCTACCTCAAAAGCAATGGATGATAAAAAAAAAAAAAAAGAAAAAAGAAAGAAAGAAGAAGAAAAAACTTCTTCTAAATTAAAACCTGCATAGAGTTGCCGAAAAATAATAAAATTTAACAAGATTACTTTGTAAAGTAAACAATATTTTAGAAGGTGGGAGTGGTTAGTTATTTCAACGCTACCAAATGGGGATTTTGGACTACCGATCTTCAATCATGGGAGGTTGTCAAGTACAACTACCGCAATGGAGATGTGACGTCAGGTTTTTACCACCCCAGTCGAGAAAACAAGATATACATGCATTTGGTTTTAGTGTTTAAAGACCAGTCTGTAAGTCTGCAAGATCACAGTTCACTACAAAACAGTAAAATACTTGAATTATACTCTTGGTGGCCTAAAAATTATTTTGGTAGCTTCATAGCTAAAGAAGCAATAAATATCGTGTTGCATGGATTGTGGTAAAATGAGTCGTGCTCAACACACGTGAATTTGCCTTTATTCGAGTTGTTGCTGTTGAAAGGATGCCTTCTGCCGCTGCGAAGAGCGACGTTAAGCCCGTTTTTGAGGGCGACAGCCCCATCAAAGCTGCACTTATCGTTGTGGATAAGAAAGTTAGAAACCTGGAAAAGAGGAAGGTAAAGCCAATTCGATCGATTATGCCTTTAGTCACATAATTGACAATTTTTAAATGAGGTGTAGTAGACGATGGTTTTGGAATGAATGAAGTGAAAGACGTAAGACCAAAAAGAAGTTGAAAAACGTTGAGTAACAATCGGGAAAATTTTAATGTTTTGATGTAAAAATCTTACAAGTGCTGATGACGTTGCCCTTAGATCGGATGTATGCCCTTTTGGCTTTATTTATTCGAAGGTTTGTAATTGTAAGGGGTTGGGAACCAGGATATGAAAAATGCAAAATGGCGGATGCGGACATGTGCTCGTTCGATCTGTCATCTCTCAGTGGACAGACACTCGAAGTTGATTCGAAAAACTTGAATATGTATTGAAGCCAATTTTGTTGTCACTGTTGACTGTTCACTGCATCATCTTCCGATCAGACTGAAATGTCACCCTGTCACTTGATCAGAACACACTGCTGAGTCAGCCTTTGTTTACGATTCATTTACATGACGTAGTTCTAGTTAATAAGGTGAAATGAAATTGTTACTGCTAAATATATCTCCAACTGCGGCTCTTGCTGTTCACTGTAATTGCCATAGCTTGTAATTGAAGTAATGGGTATGGTGTGGTTTATGTTGATTTGAAGTTTATAAAGATTTTTAGCAAGGCTATATTTGAAGTTAAAGCAGGCTACAAGGGGTGTTTTAAGGTCATTTTGTTTAACATCAAAAGTGTGTTGACAAGATCTTAATGGTCACTGTTGTTTGTAACTGTGTAAGAGAAATAGTTGTTTGTAATTGATTATTACATTGTGAAAAGAATATCTAACTATATTTTATGTTGATTATTAAATTACAGGGCAAGCTAGATGGTTACCGTGAGAAATACAACAATGGAGAAACGCTCAATGAAGACCAAAAGGTTGGTATTGGTTTCTATTTGCATTTTTTTGTGCTTGTCCCTGTCTATAGTGATATTTAGATGCATATCTGATATTGGTTAGTTCTTTTGGTTGTATTGTAGGTTTATTTTATGCTATGACTACTGTAAAGTCTGAAGTGATTTTAAATTTATTGACAAACCATTTTTAAACAGTGAAAATGAATTCAAATATTTAACTATAATTTGTTTATTAAATGACCATATAACATTCCTCTTCCCTGCAAAGTCCTGTCACCTGGACTAAAAATACAGCTTGATATGAATAATAAGAATTAGATTAATAGATAATTGTCTTTCTATCTAAAAATGCATGAAACAATTCAACTAAACTTACTTGGTTCGTTTAAAGTTTTTTTTATTCTTGAGTGTTTTTGATTTTGACATTAAGACTTCCTCTCCCTATATACAGAATGTGCACTAACACAAGCATGGTGTCTTCTACAATTTACTAATGGAAACTGTTATATTAATGAATTACCTGAAGTTAAGCTATCTTCTAATGGCTTCCCACGCAGACAGACTTCCAAACTGCCGCATTATTGAAAGTCGGTGAATTTACTAGTATTCATCTTAATTGTAATTGAAACTTCACGTTTAAATTACATCTCACAGAATTTTTCCTTTGTTAATACAATTTAGGTACATAGGGTAAGGAAATATCTGGGTGTTAATTTCATCACATTGAAGATGGCACAACTCATTATTTTTTAAAAAATCATACAGGTTAATAAACATAACACATTTTACAATATTTATGTACAGCAATCAAGCAAATTTTATTAGATCCTGGTTATCTTAAAATTAGTACATGTACATGTGGGATTGAAAATTGTCACATCATGTGGTAGGCTTGATCAATTTGACTTAGACCCCATTCCCACAGATTTTAGATTGATCTATCCCTGTGGAGAGTCCATTAGATTGCTGTCAGCTTTGCCAGCTTAAGCGGCTGTCCCGCCTACTAAAAGCTGTAAGGGAGTAATTAAATGTCGTGCCCGCTCGGCTGACTGCAATTTAGCGTGAACCTCCTGGGAGTTAGGTCGATCCAGAGGATCGATCTAAATCTATGGGAATGAACTCTTAATTTGTTCCAATCAAAGCTAAGTTAAGACACCATGTTTTAAGTAGTTCACATGTCGTGATGTCATCAGTTTTTTCTTCCACAGAAAAACAAAATTAAATATTATTTTGAAACTCTATGAAAATGTAGTGAGAAAGCCCTCCTCTTGTGCACACAGTCTTGCAAGAGCAAAAGCTATTGGTCAGCTAACAACTCAATGAAACACTGTCGACTAATGAAAATAGGCAAAGGATATTAAGCAAGGGAAGGTGATGAAAGATGTCCATGGCCAAATGCAAATCGAAAGTGAGGTTTTGATGACATATTGATAAGGATGTAAAATTAAATCTCTGTTCTTTTGTTTAAATTTTTTTCTTTTGCCTGGTCAGACAAGCATTCAGGCAAGTGGACTTGCCCAAAATCAGTATGTTCTCACTCTGGGCAATCTTTTTTGTCAAGGCCTGTTCCTACTGTTAATGTAGCCAAATGTATTAAACATCAAAATTGAATTTTCTGTCCTAGGTGCGGAATGTATGAAAGCCTGCTAACTGGAGTACCTCAGATGACACAGCCCTTCTAGATCACACTATCGATGTGATAATCAATGCTTTTTTTTTGTAATGAAACTTTCTGTGGAAGTACATGTTTGATATCTAGTTTTTTTTATTTCTTTTGTTTTATTACCTTAGCATTGCTTATTGCAGTGTTGTGCATAGATTGTCTCTCAGAATTGATGCAGATGTAAATAATCAATTCCTGACTTTTATATAATATTTTGACAGCTAATGGTGGTGGAATATTGAAGGACAGGCCATTTATTCTTATTACATATTAGTTTATTGCATGTAGTTAAATAAGAAACATCACACATTATGTTTTTCATTTTTCATTTTCATTTATGTTTTTCATTTCATATGAAATGTTTGCATACTGGGGCAACAGAGTGAATTACAAGTCCATGTATTCATTTGCTATTTCAGGAAGCCATAGACAAGTATGATTCTGTGATCATCAATCTGGAGTTTGCAAGGGACCTGCAGAAACAGTTTATGCAAATTCAGGCGGAGGTAGGATCCGTGTCTTCAAATAAATGAAATTCCCAGTTCTTCAGAATATAAAAATAAACGTTGCTTTATCATTATTGTTTTGATTATTGAGTTGTTTTTTTGTACCCAAAAATCCAATTATGGAAATGTTAATTGTATTGTTAATTGTATTGTTTAAAGTATGATCTTATTGTACCTTGTTTCAGTCTGAAAAGATGCTGAAGAAGCAACAGAAGCGTGAAAAGGGTGAGAAGCAAGCACAAGAGGCACGGCGAATGCGTGAACTTTTACATCTTCAGAACGTCTTGGACAACATGGGGTCTGAAGCTGTGAGGCAGGACTTTAAGGAAGGGAAAAGAGGCGCAGTGGTTAGTATCTTTGAAACTTGGGACTTTAGTGAAAAAGTGACTTGACCACGATGTAGAACCTTGTAGAGAGCTGGTATTATTTGAAATATTGGACAGTCTGCATTTTATCTTTCAAATATCTCCATCTCAGATAGTTTCATAAAATTCTAGTAGAACCTTCCCTCACAAATATAATACCAAAAATTATAAATTCAAATTTACATTGAATTTAAATGCTTTCATATGATTTTATTCAATTGTTCCAGGTTTTGACTGATGAGAATCTTAACCATCTGGACGAGCTGTTCAAGTTAATCAGTCCAACCAGAGAGGGAGAGACCAGGTGAGAAATTTGCATGGGTCATCCTGAAAGTTATGCGTTTGGTTGTATCCATTTTCATTAAGAAGATGGAATGCAATCATGTTAAAATTGACAATTTTTTACCAGCAATACAGTGCACGTAAATGTCATTCTTTCAAACAGTCAGATTTCAAATTTGAATTGAAAAATGGCAGATATAAATATCACGTAACATAAGGCCAAGTTTGACAAGTGGTCAGTTTAACTTTAAAGTCGAACAAACCAGAAGCAAGTCCTTGAATATTAAGCACTAAGCAATCCTGTGCTGCTTCAATCTTTCAAGTTATGAGAAACAGCTGAATGAAGCCTCTGAACACATTGTAAACCTGCTGGATGCCAAGGACAAGCCAGTCTTGGGGACCACCTACAAGGCTCTGAAAGAACTCCTGAGCAAGATTGATGGCTGTGGCTATTTTACCAACCCCCCTGCTGAAGAAACGGCAGACCAGCAAGACAATGGTATGGATTTGTCTCTAATTAAGTACACTGAAAAGACATACATAAAATAGCATTAAAACCAATTTTTATTTTGAAAGGGGGAAAATATTAAAATTTAAAAAAAAGTAGAACAGCTTTACTCTGAGAGTAGAACAGCTTTACTCTGTGTGCTATGGTTAAAACTGACCTAATATAGCAGAATTTTGATCAGGTTTCATGATAAATTCCAGCTTCTGAGGACAGCAGCGGAAACAGTGAGGAGTATGTGATGGTGAAGACGGATGAAGTCCCTGATCAGAGTTCCTCTGAGGTGCGTATGACTTCCCTGCCTCAGGACAGTGCAACCCATCCTCCTCAAACCCAGCAACCCCCACAGACCCAGCAGCAAGGCAACGGAACAAACATGGTGGGCATCTCATTCTATACTGAAACCCCCTCCCAAGAAGCCATGACTGCAGCCGTTGCTGCAGCAGCGTATCAAAATCAGCAAAGGCCATTCCAGGAGATTGTGTCGTCGGTTCAGGGCACGTACGACTTTCTCCAGGAATCCCAGATTGAGCCAGACTCCCCCCATGTGGACCCAGCAGTTGTAGCTGCTCAGCCCATGGTGCCAAAGATTCCTCATCCACAATCACAGACAGGTAAGTTGCTGTTGAAGGTCAGATAGTCATAAAACAAAATATAAAATGCCACTCAGGCATGGAACTTCAAATGTGAAACACATTTTTTGTGCGTGGGTCTTTCATTGTGACAAAGGTGTATTTATGTTTATGGGGCTACACCTGAAGTTTTGAATATGTTAGATGACCAATGATCTTCTTGAGCTCTAATGACCAGTTTTTCCTTTCTGTAGTTCTTGGATAAAAATTTTTTTTCTGCAATATTATAGATGGCAGTGGTCTCTCCTCACAGTCTTGGGGTGACCAGGCCGATCATCATAGCGAACAGCTGCAGGAACAGCAGCAGCAGCAGTATTTCCAGTCAGAATCAACACAACCACAAAAACAAACATTACAAAGTCAGCAGCAATCCAGCTATGACACGTCTGCCTATGGCAGTCAGGGCTATGACATGATGTCACAAAATGCGCCATCCTCCTACGGCAGCACTGGCCTGGAACATACACACATGAACTTGAATGACGGAGATAGAACGCTGCCTGATGTGCCCCCTAGTATTCCTTTACCAAACCAGACGACCCTCACAGATCAACAGGCTGACGTAAGTAATATGTGAGATTAAAGAGTATGACTGGCACTGTTTTAAAAATTTTTAAAACAAATATGAATATTTGGAAAATTGGTCAGTATATTAATACCATTGCTATTTAAAAAATAAGTATTGATGCCAAACATGGGAATATTTCCAACTTGTTCGATTGGGCATTGGATCATAATTTTTTCTTTAGACAAAAATACCAGACTCTACTGCTCATTTTCCATCCATGTTGCTTCCAGGAGAAGAAGACATTCACAATGAACGCCAGTGCCCCTGTATTCCAGTCTATGTATACTCAGGCTCCAGCAGCTCACACAGAATCCAGCAGCATTGCTACCACAGTGGATAGCATGGGACAGCAAGACATGACGTCAGACTATAACTGTAAGGACATGGATAGGTGGTTTTAATGAGTAGTGTGAACTGAAACAGACATGGACTTTTTCTATGTAATAGCAGAATTCCAAGATTTGGAGTTGAATTCTGATAGAGCCGAAACTGACCCCTGGCTGAATAAGTGTAGGACTAAACATTTTTTTTGAAAACCCAGAATGAGTTAGTTGGGTCTAGCTAAGTTGACCCAACTCCACCGGGACTCTCACTAAAAGATTGGCTTTGAAGCTGATGAAATATTCCAGTTAACATTTACAGTAGTCACTTGTCTATGTTTATGTCTAACTGACTTGTGAAGTCATTTTAATGCAGAAATTTTTGTGAATTGTTTGACATGTTTCTTGACATATTGTTAAATATCTTTTAATGTCTTGGTATCGTAATTATATTTTAAAATATGAAGGGAAAGAATCATTCCTATTTTTAGTTTTACTAGTAAATTATTCATTTTCCAAGCAGCAGGTGGCTATTCACGGAATCAGTTCAATGGCTATGGTGGACGTGGTGGCTCAAGAGGTGGACCACGTGGAGGACGAGGAATGAACTCTGGATACCGTGGTGGTAGAGGTGGCCCCCCTTTCAATTCAAGAGGGGGTTTCCGGGGAGGAAGAGGCGGAGGAGAATCGAGGGGAGCAAGGGGTAAGTCATTCTTTAACTGCAGACTTTTTCTGACATTTGTGGCTTTGGAAGAAGTGATGATTGCCTTGTTGGTGACCATGTTAAAAATGTTTGTCTTCAGTGTACTAATAGATATTTTGCTAAGAGTAAGGAGAGAAAAATGTGTGCAGTATGTGCTTTTTCTTTTTCCTGTTCCCTGGCATTTTGCTTCACTAATCAATAGGAATAAGAGGAGGAGGTGGGAGTGCTTATTTTGTTTGAGCACGCAAATCATTGGCCCAATGCCACACTGTACCTCACAAAATATTTTCTACCTATCAGTTCTGGGTGGAAGGCTCTCACAAAAATGCTTCAGTTTGCTTTGTTTCTCCTGTTATGAAGTATGAGATGTGATTTTCACAAATATATTTTTTTGGGGGAAATTTGGTATCATGTTAGTCCTGTTTAATTCCCATTGCCCCATTTTATCCAGCATATGAATTGTCCAAAGTATGTAAGTTGTCCCAACTGTTTTTTCAGATTTTCAAGGTCTGTTTCTAACCTATCAGAAACCAACTGAATGAATAAAGAAGCTGAAGCTTTGCCTTTTCCTTTGTGATGAATACCATTTGCTTTCTTTCCACCTGTTGATCTCTTGCATTGAATAATCTTTCTGATTTGTCTAGGTTTGAGTAAGACAAAAAAAAAAAATAATATACTATATTTTAAAAACCCTATCGGTTTTGCCCCCCCCCCCTTTTCCCCCTGATCACCTGAGCATGCTGCGTGTTAACTGTGTGCTCCTCTGTGATTTGTAGGCACATATCATGGCTACCCGCCTCGTAGCAACTACAGGCCTGAAGGATACCAGGGAGTGAATGGTGGGTTGGACACTTATAACAAGCAAGGCAGTGGTGCACACAGGGGTGGAGGTGCGTGGGAGCACTTGGGCAATATGGAGTTTCCATTTAAAAAAAAAAAAAAAAAGAGTTGAAAGAGGAAGCTCTTGGTGTTAGGGATGGAATTCTGTTTTTTTTTTTTTTTTTTTTTTTTTTTTTTTTTTTTTTTTTTTTTTGTGGGATATAAATATTGATTATCAAAATATGTCCCCTGAGAACAGCAGTTGATAAAGGAAGCTTTTGATTTTTCCTTTTTGCATGTTGGATTTTATTGAATTTGTTTTGAAAAATTTAAAAAGGAAAGGACCTCTATGTATTTATATATATAACCATTTTGTTGGCACATCCTGTCTATGTTAGCTTAGATTTGCAGCAGATATGGTAGATACTTCAGATTGGAGAGGCAAGTTGGTGGGCTGAGATGTTCCCAGTTTTTATTTGCTTAATGTTTAAGTATTTTATATGTTTGTCTTGTTTGCAAAAAAGATGCATTGATTTTTAAAAAATGTTTTTATATGAATAGCATGGATGCTATGATATGTTCACAGATATGTTATTTACAACAGGCAGTATTGTTATATATTATAGTGCTAATGAATAACACTTGAGATTGAAATGTCACAGAACTTAGTCCCAAGTCAATTTAAGATTAATATTGTATGGAGTGTGGTGTAAAGGTGGGAGTTGTAGCAATAAATGCTACAGATGATAATTGAGACGTCATAACTAAATTGTTATTGGGGAAGGGATAATGGTGGTGAAAATTACAATAATGATAATTCTGAGTAGATGAACTAGATCGGTCAACACAGTCTGCCCTTTTTGTTAACCAGTCCTTCCTGTAAATGTAGAACATTAACATAAGTTTGCTTTTTTTTTCCTTTTTGTTTACATTTTCTCTGGTATTTCAGGATACAGAGGTGGACCCCGTGGTGGTAGTGCAGGAAGAGGGGGAAGGGGAAATTATGGCGGAAAATCCAACAGCTATGGTGGGTCAACACCTCCACAAGTGGCAGCATAACAAGAAGCAACAACAACAAATATTAAGTCTCGAATTTGAAAGTCCAGTAAAAAAGAAAACAACAACAGCAGGAGAATAGTGTGGTGTTAGAGACAGCTTTCTCCTTTTAGAGCTTGGATGTTTGGAGTATGAAGGAACGTACTCCTCTAACTTTTCAGTTTGAGGCTAAAGATCAGCGAAGTTAGAAGGCAAATTTCAAGAGCAACAACAAAGTTGGAAGAAAAAAAATATTAAAAAAAAAAAAACAAAAAAAAAGTATTTGTCATGACCAATAGGGAAAGTAAAAACAAGACTATCAGACCCAAGTGGATTGCTTGATCTAGAGTCATCTCAGCAACAGTGTTTTGGTTCTATAAGTATAACTAACAACTTAACTGTGTTGTTCGTAAGTATATATTTAAGAAAGCATGAAATCCCAAACTGGGAATTTTCAGTTAAGAGAAAAAAAAAGTAAAAAGCAGAAAAAAAAGAGAAAAACCCACTGATGTGACAGAGCACTTTGTTATTTAGCTGTGTTTCCTCAGGATAACAATCTGTTGCAGCGGTTCTTTTACTACATCCACTCCATAGATGCTTGAAAGCTATGTTGATAATTTGCTTAGGGGATTGGGGAAGGGGGTGGGACCTGTACAGAGTTGGACTGTGGCAGAGCATCTTTTGTAAACTAATTTTTAGGGTTCCTTGTCAAAGGCAGTATGTTAGGTATCATATATCGGATGTATTGCGGATGTAAATTTAAAGTGATGGTCCTGTCTTTATTTGCTCCCATCTCTGCTTTTGTATGTGCATACTCAGATGTTTATAGAAGCCAAATAAATTCTCTCAGTAAAATATGTGTGGCTTTTCTCTGTAACAATCTCTGAAAAGATTATAAAAAATAAATAATAAAAAAAAATAACTAACTTTGAATGTTGGAATGAATTAATTTAACATTGGTAAATGTGAGAAAATCGTCATTAACTTCACCAAAATGAGAAGTTTTTATCCCTTTTATCAAAACTTGACTAGAAATGTTGCAGTATGTCATGTCGATTTAAATTGGATATATAAAAATCTCTATTCGGTGAGATGGGGATGTTTGAATAGACAACTTTTTAGAAGCCTTTACCTTTGATTCGCCTTTTACCTTGCCTCGGTGAATGCATTTGTTTTCAGCTGTGGATTTTTTAAAACTCGTGGGTACATCACTTAAAAGTCGGCTGGTCCGACGAAGTGGAATATGCTACCAAATGAATCGACTGAAAATTTTAAAGGAGTTGAGAACAGCTTTTAGGAAATTTTATTATTAATTACCTTAATTGAAATTGTTTTTATGTGAGAATTGGGCACGTGATCAGATTTTATATGGCGGTCAGTTGGTGTGTCTTGACTTTTTTCGATCTGCGTAGACTGCTTGCCCAATTCCTTCCGATAACAACTGAGAATTAAGACCCATGCACTCATTCTCTCTATATACAATGTAGGTCCATTTGAAGAAAAGTGATATCGGCAATTATCTAACGGTTATAGGTGCAAGTTATTAACCTGAAGAGGCGGAATATAAGCAATCTTAGAATATCGATACAATTGAATTGTTCAGTCAGAACAGTGCAAAGGGTCTGGTCTCAAAAATCTGGTTAATTTTTTGTGAAATTTGATGTTAATAAAATGATACCAGGAGCATATCATTCCACAGTCATTTATCTCCCCCATAGTATTGGCTCAGTAGAGGGTGACACTTCTATTGTCCAGTGTGTGTATCTTTAACTGTCGCTTTGGATCTTCTACTGTGTTGACATGGAAATAGGGCTACACTATACCAGATCTCTCAAAGGCCATTCAGAACAAGCTTATCCGCGGACTAACAAATCTGCGGACTTCATATGACCGACTCATTTGAAACAAGCGAAACAAACTAATTTCATGATGGCTTCCCCGCCTCTACACGCGCCGTCGCTGCAGGGGCCTTGCAATAAAACCTCAGAGATGTGGTTTAATCCGTTAAATGGCGCGTGCAGAGACGGGGAGACCATCAGAGGATTGATCGGCGTTGCTTTGAAGTCCAGTTGGCCATATTTAGTCCGCGGATCATCTGTTCTGAATGGTCTCTTAGACTCGTTCTTAAACGTCACAAATAGGATCACTGACCAAGTATTGTCACAACTTATAGTAAAAACCATTGTCACGACAATCACCACTTGCTCTGGAAGCATATAAAAATGGTCGCAAATCGAGCTGAACAGACTATCTAGATTTTGTTAACTGGATAGATTTCGACTCAAACAAGCCCATGTCCATAGAGACTCCATAATTTGAATAGATGGACACTTGTTTCATACATAGGTGTAGAAACATCGGCAGCCCTGATCGCAGGAAGCAGGGCATGGTTGTGGTGATGGGGTGGTAGTAGGTGCTCCGTCCACCGTTTATGTCACTTACATATTGCGTTGGGGCTCGACTCCAGACAACATATTTCCAACTTCATGTTGGCCCTACATAATATCCTTTGATACTCCCTCGCTTTTTCTTTTTATGATGCTTAGCCCTTCACAGAAAATTGCTTTCTTCGCGGCTGCTATCGCGTTCCCTTTTTTCTCCCTTTTTGGATTCAGTTAATAATGTATCTGAGGTTTATTTTAAATCTAGACATGTTAAGTTCTATTTGTTGAGTGCAACAAAGCACAAGCTGGTCCAAAGAGTATTCGAGAAAGCTACAGAAATTTGAATACTTTTTTACGTATTTGGAATGCGGAAGTTTGTATTAGCTACAGCTTAGTCAGTCGATGTTGAAAAAAACTTTTCTTTGTATCAAGTCTTCGTAGCCAATGAAATTTCGCCCTTGGAAGACAGATTTGAAAGGTGACAGGTAAAAGGAAACCCTCTTTCCATTTTTTCATTGAAATTCGATGACTTTTTGAATAGAACTAGGGGCTTGCATGAAACGTCCTTTATACTCCTGTATGGGGTATGTACAGTTGTGCATACATCCGTGTTGGTCTTTTAAATATATGAAAAGAGTACCTTTGACAGTAAAACACGACCTTTGCAAAGTTTCATTAGAATAATAATAATAATAATAATAATAATAATAATAATAATAATAATAATAATAGGAGTAAATCTGCACCAAGTTAAAAAAAACATCAACGGAGCTTGTCAATCTGACACGTAAATGTTGGAACTTCCTGAAAAGATTAGTGATTATTTGGCGCCCTTGGTCAGACATGGAAGGCGGTCTTGGCAGCCAAAGATATGGAAAGATTATTTTCCTAGTCCTCACAGTTTTTAGTGTTTGGTCAGCAGGTGGGTCTCTCTCTCTCTCTCTCTCTCTCTCTCTCTCTCTCTCTCTCTGTGTGTGCTTAGACTTAAATTTGAAGAACAATCGATAGGTAAGAATTCTAAATAACATCTTATATATTTAAGGGTCCAAATATTGACTTTTCCGAAGTCTAGAACTGATCTGTAACATGAACAAGAATATATGAAATAATTGCTAAACAATTAGGATAAACTTGAGACATAAGTCCTCATGGTAATTTCAAAATCTATAGTTAACACTTTGAATTCAACAGAGAATTAAGTGGATGGTTTTGAAACTATCGTATAATATTTTAACAGAAACATACAATTATTGATTATGGATGTCTATAAGGTGTCTCTCGACATTGTAAAAAAAAAAAAAAAAAAAAAAAAAAAAAAAAAAAAAAAAAAAAGACCGACCACAATGCACCTTATAAACGAATATATTTACTTTATAAATCTATTATTCGAATGGATCCTGGATAAATGAAAATGGAAAATCGAGCGCTCTTCTACAGTAGGGGCCTATAGATGTAGGGGGCCTACGACATGAGCAAAACGTGCAACCGTGGGACTGAAAAATCCCTATTAAATCAGTTTGACACATAACTCAGTTTTCATGGGGCTTCAAAAGCAATATTTTATTAATTTCTTAAGTATAACATTGAAGGAAGGTACCTTTCGAAACATTTAAAAATAGGATGTGCTTGTTTACACGACAGATCATACGCCCAGTTTTGAGAAATGTTGACATACTGGTCCGCGGATTGCATGGAAGCCGATCCCCCCCCCCCCCCTTGGCGTGGGGTTTGGGGCCCGCTGAAGGGCCCCGAAAGTTTTTGGTATTTTAGAGGGCAAACGGTGCCGTTTGGTACGGTTTAGAACTATGATCCAGTGCAGGCCTACTACTAGTATAGTATATTTCAAGAGGGGACCATTAGTGTGATTTTTTCAGAAATCGAACGGGGGATCAGGACCCCCCTGACACCCCTCCTAAATCCGCCTCTGAAATCCATATTTGTTCGTTTAAATGCGTGAAAAAGAAGCGGATTATGTTGTTTAGTCTACGTCTTGTTGTTTACGCCAAATGCGCCATCTATAATGTAGTGGATAGTGTTGAATGAAAGTTCTGACAGCGTGGTCTTTGAATGTATTCCGTTCTATGACATGGTTTTAGAAGTCGTGTGAATAGGGGTACTAGAGACACACTTGTAAGAGAGGAAAAACAAGTGTTGCGAAGTGAGCGAAAATGAGAAAAGTAATCAGGCCAGAGGTAAGCATAAAGCTCAAGTGTGTGTGTGTGTGTGTGTGTGTGGGGGGGGGGGGGGGGTCTGTCTAATTAAGGATATTGTCACCCTTCGCCCAATAAAGAACAAACAAGATTGGGTAGGATTGATTCATTCATTGAATTTTATTCAATTTTATCCAGAAATGAATTTTATTACCTGTTGTTTATATTCCAGCACAATCAAGCAAGTGCAGAGGCAACGTTTGTTACATTGAGGACCCTAGTTTCACAGACTTTCAGAGTGCAAGGCAGAGATGCCAGTCATTTGGAGGCGATGTGGTTATGGTTGACACACTTGAAGAGAGAAGATTACTGACTGAAATATGTCTTCGTAGTAAGTACATGTATCTATATATTACAAGAACTGCATATCATGATTGGGTTTATATTATGATATTGGTCCAATCAGGGAATTATATCAGATGGCTCATGCGGTACAGGTCCTGTTCCAGTTTGTCCCGTATTTTGGTACTATTAATAACTCCAGTCAGTTCAAACATAATAAGCTAGCCACATGTAGCTATGCCTTTTTCTTGTCTTAATAGAAAAAACGGAACAGTGATGATGCCAGTAATGGTATGTTCAGACTGTTACATATACTAGTACTAGTATCTCTCCATAAAAAGATAACTAAAAAGAAATAAATATTGTAGTTGACATCATTTGGGAAACCAGCCATTATATACTGTGGAACAGTGTATAAGTAATTTGTGCATTGTATTAATAGCTATTATATAGTTTTATAGAATTACAATATTTAACTGAAGAAATAGTTTTCTCAGTCATTTTGTTGTACAATGTAATACACAATACATTATATACAATAAAGTTTATTTTCATGTCGGAAAGAATGAAATTAGCTATATTCACCAACAGAATAAATTAAATAATGATACATTAATTGTTTACTACTACTTAATGTAATCTGTTAGGTAACTATACTGCACCGTATCTACTGATGGGAGCAACTTACAGTTCAGAACAATGGGTGTGGTTTACTGGAGAAGCAGTAAGTCCATCAGTCATGTCTTGGGCAGTTGGGCAGCCAGAAGATCCTTCTGCACAGCCATTTCTGTGTATTGATTCCACAACTGGTCTTTGGCATGATTGTGCAAGTGATTTACAGGGAGTTTTGTGTGAGACCCCATCATTCTGTTCAGGACTGAGCTGCTGCCCTGGCTTAAATAGTACCTGTAGAGTAAACTTACCTGGACATGGCGGCTGTTATTGTGATGAACACTGCTTAACAGTAAGAGATTGTTGTGTAGACTATGTGGATACCTGTGTAGGTATGCAAATTTTGTTTTTATATTATACTCAACATTTTGTTATCTCATATAAGTTAAAGAGAAGTACTGTTTTACTTAAAATGAACTGCTAGTAGAAAGTCAAGTTCCTCCCTCTGGTCATTGACTTGCACCATAAAAAAAACACATTTTTTTCATGTAGGACATCCATGTATAATAGGATGATTTTTACACATCCCTGGACACTGAAATGCATATTTATGTTAAATTTCTGTTTCTGATAGTAATACATTTATTCTTTTCCTCAGTGATTGATGAGTGCTTTGCTTACACAACTGTTACTGGTGAAATATCAAGAAGTTCAATGTACCACAAGAATTCTGTTGAAGCAGTAGCATGTGATGATAAAATAGACCACGGCTGGTTAAGATTTGACATGATAACTGGGAATGATATGCCTGTGACCTGCCATTTTGAAGGTGACTGTGGTACAGATAATACCATATGGCTTAATGGTAGGTACCTTTAAATATATATCTTTCATTGTTATAGACAGGCACTGTATATAAAAAGTGTCTGAATAGTGTCTATATATATTCTGATTAGTATGGCTGTCCACAGTCTGTCTCTCCCTGTCGTTGCTGTCGCCGTCGCCATCCCTGTCACTATCAACGTTTTCCCCATAACTGCCAAACCATATTTTTGTTTTACTTTAAATTTACTGAGTGACCTTGTTTGGTAAAGAGGCAGGATACATTTACATTTTTCGGTAATTATTCTGTTTTTTTTCCACAATTTTTTTTTACATTGGCCCCATAACTTTTAAACTGTATTTTTGTTTTACTTTCAATTTACTGAGTGGCTTTGTTTGGTAAAGGTGCAGGATTTTTATAAAAAATCAGCATGATCGCTTTACATTTATAGTTATTATTCTTTTTTTTGTGTAAAATTTTTATTTTTCACACAGTAACATTTCCATTGGCTTTTATATCCCACATGGAACTGAATCACTTCCTAGTTTTTCAATGGCCATGTTACCTGTAGTACATAATGTGAGAGGGTGAGAGTGATTATGCTGCTTGAAAGCATTATGTAACAGTGCATCAAAATTGTCCAAAACATTATTGTTTGCACTTTTTTCTGCAAAATGTCTGAACATTTGTCAGCTTTTCTGCCTTGTTTCCTGTATGGTGTCTGTATATTTGTTATCTGTGCTGTCTAGTTATAGAAATGTGTCCTAAATGTGTATACCAACTCGGAAAACTGTAATCAAAAGCTCACGTAAGGTGCATTCACAATGAATCTGTCATACTAACTATGTAGTGCACACTAATTCCACTGGGACTCTCTTGGCATTGTGAGAGAATATAACCGCCCGGGGGGGGGGGGGGGGGGGTTTGTTCGAAAGAACCACTCTTTTTGGTGGAAAAATTTCCACTATGGGTAAAATTTATCTATCTACTTGAGGATTTTGTGGTAAAAGGTCCACTTTTTCAGAAAACGACCCTCCCCCCCCTCTGAAATTGCTGGCTACGGGCCTGCCACCTTATAACTGTAGTGAATTAGAGGCCAATTGAATGATGTTGTGATTTTATAGTTTTTTGAAAATTGCAAAGGGGCTTTCCAATGTAAAATAAAAAAAATTCCTGTGACTGGATCCAATCCAGGTAAAACATGTTTTGTGCAATGTTATCCTATGGGGATTTTTTTTTAATTTCAGGATTTTTTATTCAGAATAAGATAAGGGCCATCAACTAAATTTGGTGGTCAGATCTGGGTACCAGCACATTGATTAAAAAAAATCTGAGCAATACATTCAGTATTATGAGCCAGACAGTGTAAACAGACATACCTATAAACAAACACACAAGCACACACACACACACAAACCGACCAAACAACATACCTTGCAATTCTGGAAAGGGGATTTAAAAAAAAAAAAATAATAATAATAAAATAAAATAAAATAATAATCCATCATGGAGGTCATGAAATAGCAAAGAAACATTACCATTTATCACTAAATAGGGGAAGTTCAAGCACTTACTTTATCACAATTTTTGCATCACAGGTTCCTTACCCTCTGCTGCTGATGGTATCATTAACAGAACTGCATGTGTAAAGAATTCCACTGTTTGTTGTGCCAAGACGTATGACATACAGATTAAGAACTGTTCTACATACAATGTGTATCATCTGCCACCTGTGACTCAGTGTCCTGAGCGTTACTGTATAGGTCAGTGCTTGTCTCGTAATTTTTCATTGATAATGAATTAAGATACATATACTAGTTCCTATATGTATCTGGGTACATGTATTTACAATGTACAAGGTGACTGTTTGAATTTTAATTTGTCATTTGTTCAAGTTTTCACCATGGCACAAAAATACACAAAATAAACATTAATGTTATATATGGGCATGCTAGTATACAGCAATTTTATGCATTGCATGTAACTGATGTTAAAATGATTGAACTGACTGTAAAATTTAATAAGATGCACATTTTTAATGGTTGTACATGTAAAAAAAATTCTTATTTCCTCATCTGGTTTACAATTCATTTAGGTGATAAGGCACTCTGTCCCCCAGGAACTGTCTCAGAAAATGGATTTGAACCAGGTTGCTCAGGTTAGGTCCATACATTTATTAAATTTAAAGAGTTATGCATATGATGAAGGTTTTATAAAGGTCACACTTTGTCTAGCACTTGACAAGCATAAAAGTATACTAAGATGGATAAATTAAATAATTGAATATATTTACTCAGTTTTTAAGAATTGGCAGCATTTGGTTAACTCATATTACAGTAAAACAAAAGGGAGAACAACTGTTCTTATTATATACGTATTTCACATTAAATACATTGTAAACAACTCACAAAAATATGATAAATTCTATTTTACCACCAAAACGGTGGTTATTCTGGAATTTGTGCTTGCCATCAGATCACGTTACCTCCATAGATGGCTACACTCTGTAATAATCTCTAAAGGGAATATTACAAAAACAAAAACAAAAAAAAACTTTTTAGGAAAAAACCAGGGACTAACTTTGAATGTCGGAATGGATTCATTAACCAATGGTCAGTATGGTAAAATTGTCGTTTACCCCAGGAAAATCCATTTTTTTTGGCCAAAATGAACCTTTTAACAAACATCCCTTTAAATAAACAGTTTGCGTATAAAAGTTTTCATTTTGTTAGATAACTTCCCAAATATAACGCAGCAACCAGACATTCAAGTGGATGAAAGAGTTGTACGCTATACTTTTGGAAATATACCAAAAAAAGAGCTTATGTTCACCTGCCTGCCCTACTATGATGAAGTTCCTCCAGAGCGGCTGTCTCAGCTTGTCTTTCATGTGGAATGGTACATTGATTCACAACTTGTCCATGAGGAGGACAGCGTCAATGTTACTGATTTGCCTGCTCAGCTCAGAGAAAGTGTCTGGCTGAGCAAATCAATTACTCTTGGTTTTCAGGTAAGAGGATATGTGATATTTTTATGGCTTTTATAGGCTACATTTAAAACCAGAAATTTGGCAGAAATAGTTTGTCTGGGGTCATATCTTTGTGTGTTCACATTCTTACTCCCCACCCATCTGCACCAATTGATCCTCACCTTTATCATTACTCCTCCACACCATTCCTTCTCCAAATCAACACATATCTAACACACTTGAGACCAAAATGTCGCAGAACTTAGTCCTAAGTCAATTTAAGATTGATATTGTATGGAGTGTGGTGTAAAGGTGGGAGTTGTAGCAATAAATGCTACAGGTGATAATTGAGACGTCATAACTAAATTGTTATTGGGGAAGGGATAATGGTGGTGAAAATTGCAATAATGATAATTCTGAGTAGATGAACTAGATCGGTCAACACAGTCTGCCCTTTTTGTTAACCAGTCCTTCCTGTAAATGTAGAACATTAACATGAGTTTGCTTTTTTTTCCTTCTTGTTTACATTTTCTCTTGTATTTCAGGATACAGAGGTGGACCCCGTGGTGGTAGTGCAGGGAGAGGGGGAAGGGGAAATTATGGCGGAAAATCCAACAGCTATGGTGGGTCAACACCTCCACAAGTGGCAGCATAACAAGAAGCAACAACAACAAATATTAAGTCTCGAATTTGAAAGTCCAGTAAAAAGGAAAACAACAACAGCAGGAGAATAGTGTGGTGTTAGAGAAAGCTTTCTCCTTTTAGAGCTTGGATGTTTGGAGTATGAAGGAACATCTACTCCTCCAACTTTTCAGTTTGAGGCTAAAGATCAGCGAAGTTAGAAGGCAAATTTCAAGAGCAACAACAAAGTTGGAAGAAAAAAATATTAAAAAAAAAACAAAAAAAAAGTATTTGTCATGACCAATAGGGAAAGTAAAAACAAGACTACGGTAAAGTCTTGAAAATTTCGTCGTTCTTAAAAATTTCGTCGGCAGACGATTTTCCGCCGACGTAATTTTTTTCCCTTTGAAAACTTCGTCGACCTTGAAAATGAGGTACTCGATAATTTTTGAAAAGTTCGTCACCAAATATGGCCGCGTTGTCCGGCTCAAACATGAAGGTAATGCGTCAGTTGATTCAAGACAATGATACGATCAGGATATCATTGCCGATAACACTCTCAATGGGAGATAGGAACAATAGTGCGCCCCTGCGAGCGGTTACTCACAATATAGATGGTTTAGATGTGAATTCCCGTTCTCAATTGCGGGAACGTCGGCCTTTTGTCTTTAGTTGCATTACTATTACCTGGCTTAAGGTGCGTTATCAAGCCGGCAAATAGAAGTCACAGGCCGCGGCTTTGTCATTTGTAACGCCGTTATTGTTATCGGCGGCTGTCCTAAATGAGGAAGACACAATGAAAAAATCAAGATATTATCTCGAAGTGAAATGTACCCGTCACTTCTATTCATGTCCATGTTCAATTTAGGACCATTTAACGATTACCTGGCTCGTACATGGAGATCGTTCGCAATGCGAATGGGACGAGATGGCAATTTTCATATCTTCAGCGGAGAATCGTTCGCGTAATATCGTCAACAGATCGTTCGCGATCCAAAAGAGACGAGAAGATAATTTTCATATTTGTAGCGGACTCCGTTCGCATAAGATCATCAGCGGGAGATCGTTTGCGATTCGAGAGAGACGAAAAAGCAATCTTCATATCTTCAGCGGGAGATCGTTCGCGATGTAAGTGAGAATAAAATGCACTTTTCATATTTGTTCAAGGGAACTTCGTTCGTGGAAGATCGTCAACAGGAGATCATTATTTTAACCCCCCCCCCCCTTTGAATTTTATAAATAATATATATTTTTCATTTTATCTTTAACCCCCCCTTCCCCCGCTCACGGCATATCTTCAGCGGAAAATCGTTCGCGTAATATCGTCAAGACTTTGTTCGCGTAAGATCGTCAGAGGGAGATCGTTCGCGATCCGAGCGAGACGAAAAGGCAATTTTCATATCATCATCGGGAGATCGTTCGCGATGTAAGCAAGAATGAAATGCAATTTTCATATTAGTTCAAGGGATTTAGGGAACTTCGTTGGCGGAAGATCGTCAGCGGGAGATTATTTAACCCCCCCCCCCCCCCCCCCCCCACACACACACACACACTTTGGATTTTTAAAAAATATTCGTTTTCATTTGATCTTTAATCCGCCCCCCCTTCCCCCGCTCACGGTATATCTTCGGCGGAGAATTGTTCGCGTAATATCCTCAGGACTTCGTTCGCGTAAGATCATATCAGAGGGAGATCGTTCGCAATCCTACATGTAGCTTGACGTAAAGGCAATTTTCATATCTTCATCGGGAGATTGTTCGCGATGTAAGCAATAATAAAGTGTAGTTTTCATATTAGTTCAAGGAACCCAGTTTGCGAACGATCGTCAGCGGGAGATCATTATTTTAACCCCGCCTCCCCCTTTGAATATTATAAATAATAAATATATATTTAGTTTTATCTTTAACCCCCCTTCCCCGCTCACGGCATATCTTCGGCGGAGAATCGTTTGCGTACTATCGTCAGGACTTTGTTCGCGTAAAATCGTCAGAGGGAGATCGTTCGCGATCCGAGCGAGACGAAAAGGCAATTTTCATATCATCATTGGGAGATCGTCCGCGATGTAAGCAAGAATGAAATGCAATTTTCATATTAGTTCAAGGGATTTAGGGAACTTCGTTAGCGGAAGATCGTCAGCGGGAGATCGTTCGCGATCCTTGCTTAACTTACTGTACCCGAAAAGGCAGTTTTCACATCTTCATCGGGAGATTGTTCGCGATGTAAGCAATAATAAAATGCAGTTTTCATATTAGTTCAAGGAACTTAAATTGCGGAAGATCGTCAACGGGAGATCATTATTTTAACTCCCTGTAAATTTTTAGGAAGTTACAGATGGTAATTTTAGAAGGCCTGACACTCAATCCTGGGAAAAGCCCTGCATGCGACAAACGTTCCCAAGTGCGTAATTTTTTTTAACATGTTGCGTCCAGGTTATGATGCAAGGTTGCAATTAGGCTTATCTTCATCCTTCCGATCTCCTCTATCAGGAGGTATGTTTCTTACCGAGAAAATAATTCTCAACATGTTTTCGGGTACAGTAAGTTAAATATAACTTAATCGAGATACACTAATAAATTGATTATTATTTACCACCAGAAAATGACTTAGGAAGTAGTAATAAATATCCCACCATATAGGAGGGTCAAAGATAACAGTCGCTAAGGATAAAAGCCCAAAGGCCGGATTTTTGAAAATTTCGTCATACCCAGGAGTCGGGGAGAGGTAATTTTGAAAAATTAGTCGGATTTACACAATTAAAAATATTAATTAATTTTTAAGCGACGAAATTTTCAAGACTTTACCGTATCAGACCCAAGTGGACTGCTTGATCTAGAGTCATCTCAGCAACAGTGTTTTGGTTCTATAAGTATAACTAACAACTTAACTGTGTTGTTCGTAAGTATATATATAAGAAAGCATGAAATCCCAAACTGGGAATTTTCAGTTAAGAGAAAAAAAAAGTAAAAAGCAGAAAAAAAGAGAAAAACCCACTGATGTGACAGAGCACTTTGTAATTTAGCTATGTTTCCTCAGGATAACAATCTGTTGCAGCGGTTCTTTTACTACATCCACTCCATAGATGCTTGAAAGCTATGTTGATAATTTGCTTAGGGGATTGGGGAAGGGGGTGGGACCTGTACAGAGTTGGACTGTGGCAGAGCATCTTTTGTAAACTAATTTTTAGGGTTCCTTGTCAAAGGCAGTATGTTAGGTATCATATATCAGATGTATTGCGGATGTAAATTTAAAGTGATGGTCCTGTCTTTATTTGCTCCCATCTCTGCTTTTGTATGTGCATACTCAGATGTTTATAGAAGCCAAATAAATTCTCTCAGTAAAATGTGTGGCTTTTCTCCGTAACAATCTGTGAAATGATTTAAAAAAAACTAACTTTGAATGTTGAAATGGATTAATTTAACATTGGTAAATGTGAGAAAATCGTCATTAACTTCACCAAAATGAGAAGTTTTTATCCCTTTTATCAAAACTTGACCACAAATGTTGCAGTATGTCATGTCGATTTAAATTGGATATATAAAAATCTATTCGGTGAGATGGGGATGTTTGAATAGACAACTTTTTAGAAGCCTTTATCTTTGATTCGCCTCTTACCTTGCCTCGGTGAACGTATTTGTTTTCATCTGTGGATTATTTGAAACTCGTAGGTACATCACTTAAAGTCGGCTGGTCCAACGAAATGGAATATGCTACCAAATGAAATCCGCTCAATTGAATCGACTGATAATTTTAAAGGAGTTGAGAACAGCTTTTAGGAAATTTTATTATTGATTACATTGATTGCAATTGTTTTTATGTGAGAATTGCGGTGTATTTTTCTAGAATCTTAAGTTGAAACGCCCGTAAAGTGGGCACGTGATCAGATTTTATTTGGCGGTCAGTTTGTGTGTCTTGACTTTTTTCGATCTGCGTAGACTGCGTGCCCAATTCCTTATGATAACAGCACTCATTCACAATACGTACAATGTAGGTCCATTTGAAGAAAAGTGAAAAATGAAGTTAAATATAAATTCCACACTTCTTTTTCTAAACCTCTGGGTAATGATAAATGATAAATCGAGCTTTTTGTATAAATCGTGGAAAATTTTTAATTCATGCCTTGCCATTATGGGAAATTTTCACATACAGTAACGAAGGTTTTAGTAACGAAAGTGTTAAAAAGAACCCTATCACTGTATGGTTTAATATTTACACGTTATGAATACTAACAATATAGTTTGCAAATTACTCTATGAGACAGCAGTTTTCGTGCTCTGTCACCTTATCGTCTACCTAACCATGGATGTAACCGAATGGAAGATTTTATTAATGACTCAAATATTGCAAAAACATCAAGCAACTTAAAATAATGACCTGCAGCAAAAGACGTTATGAAGGTTTTTTCAAAATTTTAAGAACTGGGCGACACCGCGAAAGTAGCCGCAAGCTTTTTGTCGAGTTATTTAAAATAAACATTCCAGTCATTTTCTGAGACGTTAGATATCATACTCGCTTCTTGAAAAATTTCAGATTTTTTACTGTAGTAAAAATACACTAGATCAATTGGAGAATGTGAGATGGTGCTGCAAGCGACAGTAACGAAGGCTTAAAATTTAGACTGTTTATGTTTTTTTTTTTGTGTGTATGTGAGAACAAATAGATATAGTAATACTTCTTTACTTTTAAGTTGTAAGTCTGATATAAGTTAAGATCCAATTGGGCAAACAATTCTTTCGCTTGCTTAATTTGTAAATAATAAAACAAATTTTGAATGACCCTATATGGAGAATGAGTGACAGTGTACCTTTAACTGTCGCTTTGGATCTTCTACTGTGTTGACATGGAAACAGGGCTACACTATACCAGATCTCTCAAAGGCCATTCAGAACAAGCTTATCCGCGGACTAACAAATCTGCGGACTTCATATGACCGACTCATTTGAAAGTAGCGCCGACTAATTCCGTGATGGCTTCCCCGCCTCCACACGCGCCGTCGCTGCAGGGGCCTTGCAATAAAACCTCAGATATGAGATTTAACCCGTTAAATAGCGCGGGGGGAGGGGGGGGGGCAGTAGGGGCTCTGTCCACCGTTTATGTCACTTACATATTGCGTTGGGGCTCGACTCAAGACAACATATTTCCAACTTCATGTTGGCCCTACATAATATCCTTTGATACTCTCTCGCTTTTTCTTTTTATGATGCTAAGCCCTCCACAGAAATTTGCTTTCTTCGCGTCTGCTATCGCGTTCCCCGTTTCTCCCTTTTTGGATTCTGTTAATAATGTATCTGAGGTTTGTTTTAGGGTCTATTCCCACAACTTTAGATCGATCTATCACCGCGGGGAGTCTCACTAGATTACTGTCAGATAATCCCCCTTAAGTGTCCGTCCCCGCCTACTACAAGCTGTAAGGGGTAATTAACTTTCGTATCCGCCCGGCTGACAGCTATTTAGCGCGAACCCCGGGGAGTTAGGTCGATCTAAAGTAGGTCGATCTAATCTATGGAAATGGGGTGTTAGATTTAGACATGTTTAGTTCTATTTGTTGAGTGCAACAAAGCACTAGCTGGTCCAAAGAGTATTCGAGAAAGCTACAGAAATTTGAATACTTTTTTTACGTATTTGGAATGCGGAAGTTTTTATTAGCTACAGGTTAGTCAGTCGATGTTGAAAAAACTTTTCTTTGTATCAAGTCTTCGTAGCCAATAAAATTTCGCCCTTGGAAGACAGATTTGAAAGGTGACAGGTAAAAGGAAACCCCTTTCCATTATTTCATTGAAATTCGATGACTTTCTGAATAGAACTAGGGGCTTGCATGAAACGTCCTTTATACTCCTGTATGGGGTATGTGCAGTTGTGTATGCATCCGTGTTGGTCTTTTGAATATATGAAAAGAGTACCTTTGACAGTAAAACACGACCTTCGCAAAGTTTCATTAGAATAATAATAATAATAATAATAATAATAATAATAATAATAATAGGAGCAAATCTGCACCAAGTTAAAAAAACATCAACAGAGCTTGTCAATCAGACACGTAAATGTTGGAACTTCCCGAAAAGATTAGTGATTATTTGGCACCCTTGGTCAGACATGGAAGGCGGTCTTGGCAGCCAAAGATATGGAAAGATTATTTTCCTAGTCCTCACAGTTTTTAGTGTTTGGTCAGCAGGTGGGTCTCTCTCTCTCTCTCTCTCTCTCTCTCTCTCTCTCTCTCTCTCTCTCTCTCTCTCTCTCTCTCTCTCTCTCATTAGACTCCAGTTTGAAGAACAATCGAATCGATAGGTAAGAATTCTAAATAACATCTCATATATTTAAGGGTCCAAATATTGACTTTTCCGAAGTCTGAAGGACTGATCTGTAACATGAACAAGAATATATGAAATAATTGTTAAACAATTAGGATAAACTTGAGACATAGTCCCTCATGGTAATTTCAAAATCTATAGTTAACCACTTTGAATTCAACAGAGAATTAAGTGGTTGGTTTTGAAACTATCGTATAATATTTTAACAGAAACATACAATTATTGATTATGGATGTCTATAAGATGTCTCTCGATACTGTTTCAAAAAAAAAAAAAAAAAAAAAAAAAAAAAAAGACCGACCACAATGCACTTTATAAATGAATATATTTACTTTATAAATCTATTATTCGAATGGATCCTGGATAAATGAAAATGGAAAATCGGGGCCTACACATGTACGACATGAGCAAAACGTTGTGCAACCGTGGGACTGAAAAATCCCTATTAAATCAGTTTGACACGCAACTCAAAGTTTTCATGGGGCTTTAAAAGCAATCTTTTATTAATTTCTTAAGTGCTGTATAACATTGAAGGAAGGTATCTTTAGAAACATTTCAAAATAGGATGTGCTTGCTTACACGCCCAGTTTTTGAGAAATGTTGACATACTGGTACATGCACAGATGCACTAAGGATAGCGGTTTATTATCATCTAGATACCGAAAATGAGTTTTTTCCTACCTCTGTGCTGATTTTAAACAATGTTAAAAATAAAAAAATCCCTTTGAAAATATAAAATATCGTCTATTATATTTCTCGTTGCTATGTATAAGAATAGGCAACTCAAAGCTTTTATCGTCAGTTTAACATCTTTCTATTTTTATATGAAATTACAATCGATATGGGGCGTAACTTCATCCCAGAATGAAATTTTATCACAAAAATTGGCATAGTTGACCACAAGTGTATGGGTTACAATCACGTTCCACTATTTTGGTTTAAATGTTTTTGTTATGGGGTTATTAGCCCCTAATTGCAGTTTTTCAATAAACAAAGGCATTATTTTGCTTTATCAACGATAAAATCTGAACTAAGGCTTTGAAGAGAAATTGTTAGTTTAGATCCAGTGTAGGCCTACTACTAGTAGGCTATATTTCAAGAGCTGCAAGGGACCTTAAGTGTGATTTTTCAGAAATCGAACGGGGGATCAGGACCCCCCTGACACCCCCCCCCCCCTAAATCCGCCACTGGAATCCATATTTGTTCGTTTAAATGCGTGAAGTAGAAGCGGATTTTCTAATGGTTATCATATGTATGCTGTTCAGTAGTTTAGTCGACGTCTTGTTGTTTACGCCAAATGCGCCATCTATAATGTAGTGGATAGTGTTGAATGAAAGTTCTGACAGCGTGGTCTTTGAATTTATCCCGTTCTATGACATGGTTTTAGAAGTCGGGTGGACAGATGAACTCTAGTGGTACTAGAGACACATTTGTAAGAGAGGAAAAACAAGTGTTTCGAAGTGAGCGAAAATGAGAAACGTCATCAGGTTAGAGGTAAGCATAAAGCTCAGTCAAGTGTGTGTGTCGGTGTGTGTATGTGTGTGTGTGTGGGGGGGGGGGGGTCTGTCTAATTTAGGATATGTGTCACCCTTCGCCCAAAACTAACAAACAGGATTGGGTAGGATTGATTTATTCATTAAATTTTAGCAAATTTTATCCAGAAATTAATGTTCTTACATGTTGTTTATATTCCAGCACAATCAAGCAAGTGCAGAGGCAACGTTTGTTACATTGAGGATTCTAGTTTCACAGACTTTCAGAGTGCAAGGCAGAGATGCCAGTCATTTGGAGGCGATGTGGTTATGGTTGACACACTTGAAGAGAGAAGATTACTGACTGAAATATGTCTTCGTAGTAAGTATTTATGTATTACTGGAACTAGATATCACATAATGACAAATGTGATGAGATATGGGCCCAATGTGAGCGAATGGCTTTATAATATTGGTCCAATGTGACTCATTGGCAATTTAATTGACTTGACTTGCTATCTGAGTTTGCAGTACAAAGTTGCACCTTGTAAAACTTCAAGAAGAATGGCTCATGTGGTACAGGTCCTGTTCCAGTTTGTCCTGTATTTTGGTACTATAAATCACTCTAGTTAGTTCAAACATAATATGCCAGCCACATGTACATATGTAGCTACTGTATATGCTTTTTTGTCTTAATAGAAAAAAGGGCACAGTGATGGTGCCAGTAATGATATGTTCAGACATATACTAGTATCTCTCCATAAAAAGATGACTAAAAAAAATTAAATATTGTAGTTAATGGGAAACCACCCATGACACCGTTATGTACTGTAGTACAGTGCATAAGTAATTTATGCATTGTATTAATAGCTATTATATAGTTTTATTAAATTACAGTATGGTACTGATGAAATAGTTTTCTCAGTCATTTTGTTGTACAATATAGTACACAATACAATAAAGTTTATTTTCATGTTGGAAAGAATGAAAGTAGCTATTAAATAATGATACATTGTTTACTACTACTTTTTGTAATCCATTAGGTAACTATACTGCACCTTATCTACTGATGGGAGCAACTTACAATTCAGAACACTGGGTGTGGTTCACTGGAGAAGCAGTAAGTCCATCAGTCATGTCTTGGGCAGTTGGGCAGCCTGAAGATCCTTCTACACAGCCATATTTGTGTATTGATTCCACAACTGGTCTTTGGCATGATTGTGCAAGTGATTTAGAGGGAGTTTTGTGTGAGACCAAACGCTCATCATTATGTCTAGGACTGGGCTGCTGCTCTGGTCAAAATAATTCCTGTAATGTAAACTTACCTATACTTGGCAGGTGTTTTTGTGATGAACATTGCTTAAGAGCAAACGATTGTTGTGAAGACTATGTGGACACCTGTGTAGGTATGCAAATTTTGTTTTTATATTTTACTAAAAATTTTGTATTTTATATGTAAAGAAATGTTGTTTAATGTCAAATGAACTACTAGTACTAAATCAAGCTCCTGGCCAATAAACCTTCTTGCACCATAAAAACATTTTTTTTCATACAGGGCATCCATGTACAGTACAGTAGTAGGATGATTTCCACACTGAAATGCATATTCATGTTAAATTTGTTTCTGATGGTAATACATTTATTCTTTCCTCAGTGATTGATGAGTGCTTTGCTTACACAACTGTTACTGGTGAAATATCAAGAAGTTCTATGTACCACAAGAATTCTGTTCAAGCAGTAGCATGTGATGATAAAATAGACCACGGCTGGTTTAGATTTGACATGATAACTGGGAATGATATGCCTGTGACCTGCCATTTTGAAGGTGACTGTGGTACAGATAATCCCATATGGCTTAATGGTAGGTACCTTTAAATATATATATATATCTTTCATTGTTATAGACAGGCACTGTATATAAAAAGTGTCTGAATAGTGTCTATATATATTCTGATTAGTATGGCTGTCCACAGTCTGCCTCTCCCCGTCGTTGCTGTCGCCATCCCTGTCACTATCCACGTTTTCCTCATAACTGCCAAACCATATTTTTGTTTTACTTTAAATTTACTGAGTGACCTTGTTTGGTAAAGAGGCAGGATGTGTTTACATTTTTCGGTAATTATTCTGTTTTTTTCCACAATTTTTTTTGACATTGGCCCCATAACTTTCAAACTGTATTTTTGTTTTACTTTCAATTTACTGAGTGGCTTTGTTTGGTTAGGGTGCAGGATTATAAAAAAATCGGCATGGTCGCTTTACATTTACAGTTATTATTCTTTTTTTTTTGTGTGTAAAATTTTTATTTTTCACACATTAACATTTCCATTGGCTTTTATATCCCATATGGAACTGAATCACTTCCTAGGTTTTCAATGGCCAATCTCTCTCACCCTCTCACATTATGTACTACAGGTAACATGGCCATTGAAAACCTAGGAAGTGATTCAGTTCCATGATGATGATGATGATGATGATGATGATGATGATGGAACTGAATCACTTCCTAGGTTTTCAATGGCCATGTTACCTGTAGTACATAATGTGAGAGGGTGAGAGAGATTATGCTGCTTGAAGGCATTATGTAACAGTGCGTCAAAATTGGCCAAAATATTATTGTTTGCACTTTTTTTTTTTGCATAATGTCTGAACGCTTGTCAGCTTTTCTGCCTTGTTTCCTGTATGGTGTCTGTATGTTTGTCATCTTTGCTGTCTAGTCATAGAAATGTGTCCTAAATGTGTATACCAACTCAGAAAACTGTAATCAAAAGCTCACGTAAGGTGCATTCACAATGAATCTGTCATACTAACTATGTAGTGCGCACTAATTCCACTGGGACTCTCTTGGCATTGTGAGAGAATATAACCGCCGAGGGGGGGGGGGGGGGTGAGTTCGAAAGAACCACTCTTTTTGGTGGAAAAATGTCCACTATGGGTGAAATTTATCTATCTACTTGAGGATTTTGTGGTAAAAGGTCCACTTTTTCAGAAAACGACCCTCCCCCCCCCCCCCTCTGAAATTGCTGGCTACGGGCCTGCCACCTTATAACTGTAGTGAATTAGAGGCCAATTGAATGATGTGATTTTATAGTTTTTTGAAAATTGCAAAGGGGCTTTCCAATGTAAAATAAAAAAAAATTCCTGTGACTGGATCCAATCCAGGTAAAACATGTTTTGTGCAATGTTATCCTATGGGGATTTTTTTTTAATTTCAGGATTTTTTATTCAGAATAAGATCAGGGCCATCACCTAAATTTGGTGGTCAGATCTGGGTACCAGCACAATGATTCAAAAAAAAAAAAAAAAAAAATCAGAACAATACATTCAGTATTATGAGCCAGATAGTGTAAACAGACATACCTATAAACAAACACACAAGCACACACACACACACAAACCGACCAAACAACATACCTTGCAATTCTGGAAAGGGGATTTCAAAAAAAAAAAATAATAATAATAATAAAATAAAATAAAATAAAATAAAATAATAATCCATCATGGAGGTCATGAAATAACAAAGAAACATTACCATTATTACTAAATAGGGGAAGTTCAAGCACTTAATTACTTTATCACAATTTTTGTATCACAGGTTCCTTACCCTCTGCTGCTGATGGTGTCATCAACAGAACCGCATGTGTAAAGAATTCCACAGTTTGCTGTGCCAAGACGTATGACATACAGATTAAGAACTGTTCTACATACAATGTGTATCATCTGCCACCTGTGACTCAGTGTCCTGAGCGTTACTGTATAGGTCAGTGCTTGTCTCGTAATTTTTCATTGATAATGAATTAAGATACATATACTAGTTGCTATATGTATCTTGGTACATGTATTTACAATGTATAAGGTGACTGTTTGATTGTAATTTGTCATTTGTTCAAGTTTTCACCATGGCACAAAATACACAAAATAAACATTAATGCTATATATGGGCATGTTAGTATACAGCAATTTTATGCATTGCATGTAACTGATGTAAAAGTGATTGCACTGACTGTAAAATTTAATAAGATGCACATTTTTAATGGTTGTACATGTAAAAAAAATTCTTATTTCCTCATCTGGTTTACAATTCATTTAGGTGGTAAGGCACTCTGCCCCCCAGGAACTGTCTCAGAAAATGGATTTGAACCAGGTTGCTCAGGTTAGGTCCATACATTTATTAAATTTAAAGAGTTATGCATATGATGAAGGTTTTATAAAGGTCACACTTTGTCTAGCACTTGACAAGCATAAAAGTATACTAAGATGGATAAATTAAATAATTGAATATATTTACTCAGTTTTTAAGAATTGGCAGCATTTGGTTAACTCATATTACAGTAAAACAAAAGGGAGAACAACTGTTCTTATTATATACGTATTTCACATTAAATACATTGTAAACAACTCACAAAAATATGATAAATTCTATTTTACCACCAAAACGGTGGTTATTCTGGAATTTGTGCTTGCCATCAGATCACGTTACCTCCATAGATGGCTACACTCTGTAATAATCTCTAAAGGGAATATTACAAAAATAAAAACAAAAAAAAACTTTTTAGGAAAAAACCAGGGACTAACTTTGAATGTCGGAATGGATTCATTAACCAATGGTCAGTATGGTAAAATTGTCGTTTACCCCAGGAAAATCCATTTTTTTTGGCCAAAATGAACCTTTTAACAAACATCCCTTTAAATAAACAGTTTGCGTATAAAAGTTTTCATTTTGTTAGATAACTTCCCAAATATAACGCAGCAACCAGACATTCAAGTGGATGAAAGAGTTGCACGCTATATTTTTGGAAATATACCAAAAAAAGAGCTTATGTTCACCTGCCTGCCCTACTATGATGAAGTTCCTCCAGAGCGGCTGTCTCAGCTTGTCTTTGATGTGGAATGGTACATTGATTCACAACTTGTCCATGAGGAGGACAGCGTCAATGTTACTGATTTGCCTGCTCAGCTCAGAGAAAGTGTCTGGCTGAGCAAATCAATTACTTTGGGTTTTCAGGTAAGAGAATATGTGATATTTTTATAGCTTTTATAGGCTACATTTAAAAGCAGAAATTTATCAGAAATAGTTTTTCTGGGGAGAGTATTGTTTTTCTTAAAAAGTAATGGTATAAAAAATAAAGAGAAAATTGTCCAAATATAATGTTCTGTAACTATTGGTCAGTCATAAAACTTTTTAAAAAGAGCGTTTAGAGCTTTTTAAAAATCACATGCTGCAAGAGCTTATATTTCTTAGTTCTCATATGGGGCTGAGTATTCAAAAGATATTTCTCCAAATGTTTTAGGCCTTGCACAATTAGGTTTTAATTAAAGCTGGTCATTAGATCTTAATGTGGTGAAACATGAGATACAATTTCACAAAAATAATCGGGTGCAAGTCCATAAGCAGCAGCATGGTATATTAAAAGTTTGAATAAAATCCGTGCATTGACAGGTAACCAGTGAAGTTTTATTAAAATTGGTGTCATGTGATTCCCCACAGAAGTTCGAGTAAGAAGACGAGCTGAGATATTTTTGATGCGTTGAAGTTTCTTTCTTCTTTCTATGCTGCAACAGCAGAGTTAGTTAGATTGTTGCGCAGAGTACTGATGTTTCTGATATGATATATGCAGGATTTTTTTTGCATATTTGGCTGTTTATTTATGGTTGAGGTGGTATTAAAGTAAACGCCCAAATATTTTTTATGGTGTGAAACTATGAAAATCAGATTTGTAGAGATGGTCTTTCAGCTAAATGTTTAGAGTTTAGTTGGGTGATAAATTCTATTTAACCATCATATTTAATTTACCTGCAAGGTACCTACAGTAGTTCCTGGTGCTGCTGTCAGTCAAGGTACCATACTGTACGATTTGAGGCCAATTTTTGGTATCAAATTTTATTCAAAGCCAGTAGCTTGTATCAGAATCTCAACTAATATTTACCTTTTTACTGAGCCATATAAGATGTTTAAAAAAAATTATCATTCCAGGTAAAATGCAGAGTAAAGGGAAAGTATGTACAAGATGGACAACAAGTTGGTGCCAGAAGTTTAGCTGTTGAAAGTCCAGAGTTTTTTGCAGGAATAAAGGTAAATGTTGCATTAGTGCCTGAAAAAAAAACTGACTACTTAAGAAACATGTTGAAATTTATTATTGTTATTATCATAAATAATAATAATGATAATTGTAATTATTTTTATACCTTATTATTTTATTGCAGTAAACTAATTATACCTTATTATGCTATTGCAGTAAACTAAAGTTTGACAAGAATATACATAATGGAATGTTACAATACTATATAATGAGATGACATTAGACTATACAAAACAATAACAGTAAACTTCAATATAACTATGTTAATAAGGTATTTTTGTTTACCATACACTGACATATTACACCTTATAGATGTAAACTCAGTATGTATGTGTACACTTAGCATTATGGTTATAGTCAATATTTTTATCATTATATCTGGAGTATTGATTATGGATTTTATTGTTTTATTACTTTGTTTACATTTATAGTGAGCATAGAAAGATTTTTTTCTTTGATTATGCTGTACATATCTTTATTTCAGGTGCTGAATTCAAGTGACTTTCCAATTAGAATGAAAGAAAATGATCCCAATCCTGCCATTATAGCTTTTCAACCAACAGTGCCAATCCTGTGCACAGACAGTCCATCGCATGGCTTGTTTTGCGAAGACATCTTCCTCCAAGTGGAAGTCCGCATTCCACAACAATGGAAACAAGCACTGTGTCCATCAGAGGGTGGAGTTAGTCAAATACAACAAGTGGTGGTGGAGGCATGTGGCATAGAGATAAATGCTAAGTACTGGAATAAAACTGTCACCTTGAAAATAGCCCCAGTCATAGATGGAATATATGATGGAAACCAAATCACCAAAGTGTTGCTGTCAACAGCTGAGTTCAATGATCATCAAGCCTGGAGCAACTACAGACTACCAGATATACCAGTAAGATTGTTTTTTATTTTAAACTGGTTTTACATTAATGATGAAGTTACAGTTGTATATACCCATATAAGGATTTATAGCTGCCGAACTGCTTTTTGGATGTATCATTACTACAATTGTTCCCTGGGTTCAGCAGGGGGGTGTTTAAAGATGAGGGGGTTGTAAAGGGCATTGCAGCCCACATGTTTTTTACAACTTTTAAGGAACTTGGCCACTTCTATGAAAGGAAAAAACTGCAAAAGTGTGTGTATTTGCTAGGGAGTAATGTAATGAAAAATGGTGGCAGATACTATATAATTATACAGAATTATTTTTATTGCTTCTTGTAACGGATTAACTGATTTTCATAGGTATTGGTGGTTGATGCAGACATAGCTTTACAAGGACATGTTTGTATGGCAAACAGTGACCCACACATGGTGACCTTTGATGGAGTGTAAGTATCAAAATGTGTGCTTTGTATGTTATATCAAGGAATCTGATAACCTCAATTATACTTAAATTTTGGAATTGAGAAAATGCCTTGCATATGCAGATGTTTCTATACATATAGCTGTCACCAGTCCTTGCTGTCATATCCGTGCGCTTTCACTGATAACATGATTAGTAGAAAACCATTTTACCTTTTGGCTTTAAACTTACAGAACTGAAAAATATTTATAAAATGCAGGTTTAGGTCGAAAATCAGCTTCATCTAACCATTTTTCAAAAAGTTATGCTGTTTTTTGCTTTATTCAGTGTTTATGCAGTACAGATTTCAAGGAAAGTACACATTTCAAGGAAACTACACATTTCAAGGAAATCCAGTTGGCCTTTTGTCTTGAAACTCACAGGAGTGATCAGTCTTACTAAAACAAAGGTCGAGTTAAAAAAATCGGCTTGATGGACCATTTTTCAAAAAAAGTTATGCTTTTTTTTTGTGCTTTTTTATGTACAGACACAGATGTGTCTGTACATATAGCCGTCATCTGCGTCTGTCGTCGCCGTCGTCGCCGTCGCCGTCGTCGCCGTGCACTTTTACCGATAACACGATAAGTGGAAAACTGTTTTTTCTTTTGGCTTGAAACTTACAGAACTAATGAATATTCATAATACGCAGGTCAAGTTCGAAAATCAGCATGATCGGGTCACTTATAGGGAATTTATGCTGTTTTTTCACTTTTTTCAGCATAAATGAAGCACCGATAACACGATAAGTGGAAAACTGTTTTACTTTTTGGCTTGAAACTTACAGAACTGATGAATATTCATAATACGCAGGTCAAGTTCGAAAATCAGCGTGATTGGGTCATTTTTAGTGAATTTAGGCTATTTTTTCTCTTTTTTCAGCATAAATGCAGCACCGATAACATGATAAGTGGAAAACCATTTTACTTTTTGGCTTGAAACTTACAGAACTGATAAATATTCATAATACAAAGGTCAAGTTCGAAAATCGGCATGATTGGGTGATTTTTTAGTGAATTTAGGCTATTTTTTCTCTTTTTTCAGCATATATATAGCATCGATAACACGATAACTGGAAAACCGTTTTGGCTTTTGGCTTGAAACTTACAGAACTGATAAATATTTATAATATGCAGGTCAAGTTCGAAAATCAGCATGATCAGGTGACTTGTAGGGAAGTTAAGCTGTTTTTTTTTTTACTTTTTTCAGCATATATGCAGCACTGATAACACGATAAGTGGAAAACCGCTTTACTTTTTGGCTTCAAACTTACAAAACTGATGAAGATTCATAATCCGCAGATCAAGTTCGAAAATCAGCATGATCAAGCCATTTTTAGGGGAGTTATGCTATTTTTTCACTTTTTTCAACATATATGCAACACTGATAACACTATATAAGAAAAACAGATAGGCCAATTGTCATTATACTTACAGGAGTGGTCAATCTTACTAAAATGCAGGTTGAGTTGGAAAATCAGCATAATCTGGCCATTATTTTAGAAGTTATGCTGTTTTTTCATATTTCCTCAGATTCAATTCTTAAGCATGTTAACAGTCTCATTATTTAACTAATATGATACGTAAAAGTGTTTGTTTGATATTTCCTGCATCTTTACAACATTGTTAGTTGATTATGTAAAAATGATGGTAAACTTGATATCGTGTATTGTGTAATAAAGTGTCAAAAATGGAAATAAACTCATATCATATCATATTGCAGTTTGTTAGATTCAATCATCAACTATGTTCAGAATCTCAGAATGGAGGAAATTGGACATTTAACACTGTTCTATTGATATTTTTCCTATCTCATCAATTTTCTTAGTTGGTCATATAAAAATGGAAGTATACTGTTTATTTTGTTTTGTTTAAAAAGTGTTAAAATGTAAATAAACCCATTTCAGAACAGTGCTGTCTTTTTTACAGTTTGGCATTTTTAAGATGTGACTTTGAAGTTCCATGAGCCTGCAGATCTTTGCTAGTCACATTTTCTGAATATCCATGATACTAATATTTTATGATTAAAAATTGATGGTCATTATGCTGTTAAACATTATGTAATATTGCATCAAGATTCGAAGAAACCCATATTTTGGGCACTGCTCCCATGATGACCATTTAAAGAAAATCATGTCACTTACTGTTATCAAACTTACAGGAAAGAAATGTGGGTCTAAAATACAGCTTCAGTAGGCAATGCAGTCTGTTTGGTAATTTTTTCTGGCAGTTAAACAGTTTTTTGTGAAAATTTAATTTTTCACTTATTGGCATTTTCAAGGTGTGATTTTGAAGTTCCATGATTCTGAAGACCTTTGCTTGTCATGTTTTCTGAAAGTCCATGTTACTAATATTCTATTAAATAAAAATTGATGGTCATATATGCTGTTAAGCATTATGTAATGTTGCTTCAAAATAGAAGAAAACACAATTTTTGGTGCTGCTGCCATGATGACCATGAAGGGAAAACCGTGTTACTTATGACTGTCAAACCTTAAAAAAAGAAACACTGTACTAAAATGCAGCCTGAGTTGGAAAAGCAGTCTAATTGGCTTCTTTTTCTGGAAGTTATACATTTGAGTGAAATATTCATTAACTTTTTGACATATTCATTGTGGGACTCGGAGCTCCCATGGACATGAAGCCTAATGGTAATCAAATTTTCTACATGTCCATGCTATTTGTAATCAATAATCAAAAATTGGTGATAATTATTCTATAATATATTATGCAATGTTACATCAAAATTTACAATAATCTTTTTGTACTGCTACTGCAAACATTATGAAAAGAAAACTGTGTTACTTATTATTATTTTTAACTTATGAGAATGATTTTTAGGATTGGCATGCAGTTAAAATTAGAAAGCTAGGTCAATTGGGTTATCGTTTATAATTGAATTTATGCAATTTTGTGTGAAATTTTCATTTTTTTATTCTGGCACTTTCTAAGTATAAACTTGAACTCTGATGGGCCTGAAGCCTTATGCTTTTACTTTGGTTGGTGTTACCTGCTGTGCATAATTAAAATATGATGTTGACTTTGCAGTTAAACATAATGTATCATTTCATCAGAATTGGTAGTCTCCTATTTTGTGCATTATTGTTTTGTGCTTTTCTTAAGATGTGACTTATGGGCCTGAAGGGTCTTTGAGAGGGTCAGTCTGTAAATTTCCCTTGGGTATCACTTAGCTAAGCTCTGAGTTATAAGTAATTTGCCTAATTGATTATTAATAGGCCATTAAATGAGATTACATAAAGCACACTTGTTGTAAACTCCCAAAGGTTAAGCTCTCTGCTAGATTAATAATAAGGAAGCAGTGATAATTATGGAGGTAAATTATGCAGGTAATTTATATATATATATATATATATATATATATATATATATATATATAAAATCAACAATTGCTGCCTGGGCAGAGGTCTGCACTCTCGGAGTGCTTTTCTAGTTTTGTTTATTTTCCTTAATAACTTTTTTTCTCAAACACTTGCATTTGTGATATTTAACCGCCTGAAGCTCTGCACATTTTCTGTATTTCCACATAAGCAGTTGTATGTTATTTATGTTTTCAAACATTATGTAATATTATTTTATGCACTGTCATCATTTTTCAAATATTGAGACTTTCATCATGTGACTTTGGTCTCTCATGGTCCTGATACTGTAATCTTATTGAAGGGATGGATTGAGACCATCTTCTGGGTCAGCTTCCAGAAGACGTTAGGATTTTTAAGTTTATATTGACTGATATTTATTTTTTTTTCTGTTGGAAGATCATCAAAATAGAGGATGGATCAACAAAGATACTTTGGAATACTGTCAGAAAATATCTCTGGGTCAGCTCCTGTTATTGACCATGTTACCTGTTGTGCATGATTAAAATTCAGTGTTGACTAACAGTGCTATTATAAGCATTATTTATTATTGCATCAAAATTGGCAAAATGACCGATTTTGCATCATTATTTTCTGTTTTTTGTCTGTACATTTGACAGCTTTGCTGCCTTGTTTAGTATATTTTATCCACCATTTTGCAGATATCATGAAAACAGTATCTTTTTTTGTTTTACAACTTGTAGGACTGGTTCAAGGAATCATATATATATATAGATCAAGTTAAAAAATAAGCTTGATTGGTTCAGTTTTGATGAGCTATGCCTTTTTTTGTACATTATTAAGTGGTTTTTCCTTTTTCCTTCAATTCTTAGGCATGTTAAGTCTCATAATTAGATACATAAAAAGTGTTGTTTTTTTACATTTTCTCCATCTTAACAATATTTTTAGTTGATATAAAAATAATGGTAAACCTGTTATTGTGTATTGTGTAATAAAGTGTCAAAAGTGGAAATAAACTCATATATCATTGCAGTTTGTCAGATTCAACCCTTCACAATGTTCAGAATCTCAGAATGGAGCTAATTGGACATTTAAAATTGTTCTATTGATATTTCTCCCATCTCAGCAATTTTCTTAGTTGATAACATAAAAATTTCAGTCAATTGACTTTTTTGTTTTAGGTTAAAAAGTGTTGAAAATGGAAAGGAACTCATTTCAGTACAGTCATCTCTTTTTTACATTTTGGTCTTTTCAAGGCAGACATGCTGAAACTGTCGGTCTGATCGGTCATGCCCGGTATAATTTGTCTGGACCGGTAAAAAATTGGACTTGGTCAGCCCAAAGGACCGATAAGAGTTTTAAGAGCCACCATTTTGAATTTACAGTCATCATTCAACATACTTCACTAATAAAATAATATAAAGCCCTAAGTGTTTTTTCCCTTCCATTTCAAACGGACCACATTTACAAAGTAAGCTACCTAATCGTAGTATCTGTCTCAAACAAATAGGGTGATTTTTGGTCTGGCAAAAATCCATTTGGTCCAGCAAATTTTTCATTACTGCCGGTCCAAATGTCCGGCCATTCTGAAAAGTTTTCAGCATGTCTGTCAAGGTGTGACTTTGAAATTCCATGGGCCTGAAGACTTGTTAGTCACATTTTCTAAATATCTGCAGTGCATTATTAAAGATTGGTGGTGATTATGCTGTTAAGCATTATTTAATACTACACCAAAATTGAAGAAATCCTTATTTTGGGCTCTGCCTCTTAAGTCATTTTCAAAGTGTGAACTTGAAATCTCATGGGCCTGAAGCCCTATGCTTGTTACACATTGTACTTACATCGGTATTACCTGTTGTGCATAATTAAAATTTGTTGTTGACTTTGCAGTTAAGTATAATGCATTATTGCATCAGAATTGACAGTATCCTATTTTGTGCATTATTATTTTCTGCTTTTTGTCTGTACATTTGACAGCTTTGCTGCCAGGTTTTTACGTAATGTTCTCCAGTAAATTTTGTAACCCCTTTTGAAGAATTTCTATAAAAAATTATTCTTCACATATTCCAGTGGGTATGAATGCCAGCTTCCAGGAGAATTCATACTGTATAAACACCAAACACTACCAATCCAGGTATGATTACATTGTATGACATTTATACCCTAAACCTTTGATGTAGGTGGTACATATATGCTTGGTGTCATCAAATTTAGTTTCACTTCCCATTTTTTTTTTTTCAAATTTGTTTGGTGTTATTATTATTATTTCATATCTTGTCTTGTATTCTTGCAGTAACTACTACTGTAGTATGCACTGTGATGTAATTTCAAACCTAAGAATGGTAGGTTGGCATAGTACTTTTTTTATAAAGGCAATAATTTTCTCTGTATAATTTCCTTACCTGGTCTCCATATTTCTCATTTCTTTACAGGTGCATGGTTTCTTCAAAAAGTGTAATGGTGGATGGGCTTTTTGTCCCTGTGCTGTCACAGTCATGTCAGGGGGCGATCTGTTTATATTTGACAGATGCAGATCTGGAACAGGATCTGAAACTACTAAGGACATTAAAAAACCAATGCGTTCAGGACTTCTTGGTTGTGAACATGGACAAATGAGAGTGGAGTCTTTTAATAATGCAAAAGACTACAAGGTTTGAGCTTTATTTTAAATGCTAATTTATGATACTGAATTACAGGTTACTAACTTTAAATCCACAAAACTGGTTTTGTAGTTCACCTTTTAATGAATGATACTTGGATGCTTCCTTTGCTATATAACATAGGCTAAGGCTGTGTTTAAGAGTATAAGTTATAGTACTAGCAGGATCAATGTATCTCATCGGGAATTCTTTTTAGGGCGCATTTGATGTAATCAGTTTCCTTGTTTGGCCTGCCCCCATGCAAAGCAACATGAACAGCATCATGGATCACAAAGTTTTCCCAACTTTACCCAGGTACTTAAAGTTACGGGGGGGCATGCCAAACAATTAAGCTGATTACATTGACTGCGCCCTAGCAAGAATCAATCCTGCTAGTACAATAACTTCAGTTCTGAACACAGCCTTAGTGTGCAGTTCCAGCTACAATTGTTAGCTGTACTCACTATAGCAGAAACTTTATCATTTAGCCTAATCAAAACTTCTCTGTTATAATTTGAACTTTTCTTATCATTATCTGTAGCAAATCGTCATTTATGGTTATAGTTATAGTTCATGATTCAGCGTCAGTTGTGTATAAACTAATCCGAGAAAAAAAAATAATACTACAGATAGAATCAACAAGAAAAATAATTGGTTTCATTGTACATCTGATATTTATCATTTTGGACCTGTATTTCAGATATATTTGCCAACAGGAGGTTATGTATATGCCAGGTCATATTATTACATAGATGACTATTACATGAATATCCACATACACCCAGGATCTAGGGATGTAGAATCTACTGTGGGACTCTGTGGAACTCTAAATGGAATCAAAAATGATGATTTTCTACGACCTGATGGTACAGTAGACTCTATCTCAAGGCACCCCAATGAATTCTCACTTTCATGGAGGTGAGGCATGTTTCACACTTTGGCGAGCAAAATCAGTAAACCCAGGGTATTCTAGCTATTACATATGTATCAACAATATAACAGACTTGTCTTCATTGAACAAACAGCTTTTAAGCCTTACTTAGTTTTATTCATATGACCTCATTGCTGCTAGAGGTGTGTCATTTAGTTAATGTGATTGCATTCAGGGAATCAGTCTTAGTTGAATGATCATTACATTGGGAAGAACTAGCACTCTCAACTCACTCCTAACACACTGTATCTTGCTTTAAAGCAAAGCAGCTGTGAAGGATTACGGTACATAATTACAAGATGTTCTTTATCATATAAGGCCAAAACTATTCCTTAAACTATTCCTTGTTATAAACATGGTACTTGTGGTATGTTATGTTATGAAAGACGATATTTGTCACAATTTCTTATAAGTTATTTATCATTATGCTAAAATTTTTCTTTTATAATTATTATCTATGATCAATGAATAAATAGATATGTATTTCAAAAAATCTCAAAATTTCAGAGTGTCAAATGCCTCGGATTCAATGTATAATGGCATCCCAGCATCTGCCAATGTGGCTTCCATTCAAGGAGAGTATTGCAGATGCCCCAACATGGGTGACCAGATTGTGTTTAACAGTACCCTTCCTGTGGATTGTAGCTACACCGAGAATGTGGCAAAGTGTGCTTCAGACAACAGTTACTCAGAGAAACAACTAGCAAAATGTCGAAGAAGAAGGGCAGCTGCTGGTCATGATGAAATATTCGAGATACGTAAATTTGAATATAACCCAGATGACAGATTAGAGGTGAGATGCTTTTTAACATTAATAACATAATGAGTGAAAACACAGTTTTTGAGCTGAAAATTTGCCATTGTTGTATTCAAGCTACATTGCAAATAAAGTTGACAAAACTGCAATACTGCTTCCAAAAATATATTGTAGGCATATCAATAAGTTATACGTTTTAACCATCATGTTATGTTACAAAAGTATCAAAAGGTAGAAATAAAGATTTTTGGATGGATATTTTGAAACATAAACAAGATGGCCACCTATGCATCTGCTTGAAATTTGTTAACATACATGTACTGAGTAGTCCTTTCCATGGCCACAAGTTTATAAATGCTTATTAGGATATAAAGACTTTTATCTTATACTAGTACTACTAGCATGAGCATTTGTAATGAAGTTGAAATATTTTTCTTGAAATTTTTATCTCCTGACTCCACTTCAGGAGATTGGTGAGAAACTGAATACTTAATAGGGAGACCTTAATGGCATATCAGTTCAAATTTACACATTTACACATAACAATGAATTTAAAAGTTCTTGCCTGTTTCTGAGAACCTTATCCAACATCATATACTTTTCACTCTGCTCTTCTCGCGTTTTAATATATTTTAAACGCATTTTAATTTGCAACCTCAAGTCACGCAAGTGAACACACATCATCTCTCATTGTTTACTGCACTCTATTCATTCTGACCAATAAGAGAGCTGGAAATGAGCCCCACCTCCAAGTGTGTACATTTCTTCAGAAATGATTCCTTGGTTCTAGTTAAATTAATTGTAAGTGAATGGCAATATCTTTATAACTTAGGCACCAACATGGCAGAATGGTTGGTCAGAAGTGAAGGCGGAGGCGTTCTGCAGTAATTATATATATAACAGCAGTGCTGGGAAAGCCTGTCAGGCAGTCGAGAGTGTGGATTACGAAGTTGCTCTCCGAGGATGCAAGGATGACATACATGTAGGTATTTATGTTCAGGGGAGTCCAACTGCATGTTTACACCACACAGGCACATCTTTCAATTACTTTCTGTCTTATGAAAGAGATTTATGGTCTCTGGAAAAGATGATTATACTTAGAGACTTTTATTTACTTTCTACCTTGATGTTAACTGTATTACAGTCCTGTAATAATGTTTACTATACTTGCATCTTTTTGTCTCATATGTTGCTGTGGGTATCAAATTGTACCCTGTATCTCCACCACCCCTCACCCCCTGTATAAGGGCTGGGGCAGGTCCCAGAAATATTATCATCAGCTTATCAGATGATGTCGACGTGCATCACAATTCAAAAGATATTCCCAGTCACAGTTAATTCCCTACATATAGTTAACAGGAGGCACTGCCTGGGCCCTTGCAGCACTGGATCCTATCAAGGGAATGTGTGTTGGAGAATTGGCCAAAAATGAGAGCTACTGGGTAGTTGACAACTCTACAGGAGAGGTTGCACTTCCTGCAGAGTTAGATGTCATCAAGTGCCCTAATGATTGCAGCTACAATGGAGAATGTATTAATAATAATGGTAAGATATATAATACATAATATTTGTTCATTCATTATTTTTGTAATCGTGGATGGTGTGCTAGGAGTGGGGTTGAGTTAGGTGTATGGTGGTCGGATCAACCTGGCTCTAAATAGCTATAGGGTTGCAGGTTACTACTACAATGTATATGCACCCCCTCTAGGGGAGTATAATGTATAATCATAATGAGACTTGTTTGCAAGTACTCTGTGCAGATAAGACTGATGTGATAACAATGGACTCTCCATAAAACACCATTTGTCTGGCACACCAAAACTTTATATTTGTGTGAAAGTGATGTTGGAGGAATAAGGTATTCATTCTCAATATTCTTTAAAATCTAAATATGTCTGAAGTAATATGTTTTTTTTTTAATTTCTCTTCTAGATAGTACCAGTAGTATATTTTTATGGAACTTTTAAATTTCATCAATTATGTTACTTGAAACATGTTTTTGTCATTAAGATCATTTTGGAATGGTAGTTTGCATGATCATATGCCAGACTGCAGATATTTTCACTCATTTTAGGTACCAGTAGCTGTCAATGCTACCCAGGGTTTGTGTCAAGTGATTGTTCTATCAGCAGGGATACTATTCCTGGCTTATTTTATATGCCAACAAATGGGCTTTGTGACATTTCTCAGCGTCCATGTCTTGAAACTCCAGTTTATGGAGGCCCATTTGTACAGTCATCCAACCTGTCTTGTAAAACGGAACATTTCACGGTAAGTTGGATTGATTGCAAGTTGCAATATTTTTACATCTAATAAAGAAAATCTTTGAAAATATCAACTATTTAAGGTGCTTAGATAATTGCATGGTGTAACAATATTCTCAGAAATCTTTTACAGTTTTTCAACTTTTTCACTAGGCATCTGGTGTGATAACTGAATATAATGAAGCAGAGTTTGTACATGAAGAAGAGGTGATCTGCCCATTTCCAAAATTGCGTCAGAAGAGGAGTGATATCCGTAGTGAGGAAGTGATAAAGATTTACAATATCAGCATCAGTAATGATGGTACCAACTACAGTCATCCTCTGAAAGTGGCTGTGTATGACTCTAAATGCTACAAATGTGATGGGCCATCACAATGCCAATTAAAGGTAACAGGATATATTTTTACTAAAAAAACAAACAAACAAACTACTTTTGAATAAAGTATATGGTTTTTTGTTCTCTTAATGAAAATAGTATGTTTAAGACCGCATTCTCAACGAATTGAGCCAGGCTTTTCGGCTCCGTTCGCCATGCGGAAGCTACCTGAGAAATATTAAGTGCGCATGCTCATCAGTTAAACTCGTGGTGAAGAAAGCATGGCGGCTGAAGGCGATCGAAAGAAAAAAGCTCTTCTGTTCTATTATCTTTCAAAACAGAGACGAAAAAGGAATGAATTGTCCCGTAGAGCAGCAATGAATCGACTATCTACAGAGATAATATTACCAGAGATATTCATGGAGATATTCATGTTCGGAGCCGAGATTTAATTACTGTACCCCGCAGGGACGACGTGAGAGGCGGAGAGACTATTAAAAGATTAGGCGGTTTTTCTTTCATGTATGTCCGCCATTTTTAGTTCTCAGGATTTGTAAAGCCTGGCTCAATTCATTGAGAATGCTGCCTAAGTAATGAAAAGATTGATTTCAGGATATAGTATACTGAAGAAATATAGTACATCATTCCAACTGTAAATAATGTCTTTTCAGAACCTTATAAATATATATCTGCAGCCATATGTGTCTGCTAAGCGTAATGCTATGAACATATTAAGTTCTCCAAAATTAGTTGTACCGACATGTATATGATTGTTTTCAGAATGGAACTTGCAGCATAAATGGTAAATGCTTTAATAAGGAGGAACAAAACCCCAGTGATGCCTGCCAAATCTGTAATCCTAATGTTACTACTAGTGATTGGTATCTTCAGGTATGTAACCCTTTTCAGACAGCAACTGCAGTAGGTCACTGGCAAGTAAAGGCCCATAGTTGGTCCCATTGACTAGCACATTATTTTTTTTTAGAAAAGTCGTCTTAACAGTGAATTGTCATCAGACAAATTGTTTGGAGTAAAATGAATTTGCTGTAATTTGAAAATACTGCATCTTTTTCAAAAACCATGTTTTCATTTTTTTGTACTAGTATGTGACAACCACATTAAAATTTCCCCAATATTAAGGTATTGTACATTTTCTTACCTGTGCGGAAAGTCCTGGCATTAATTTTTTAAGCAAAGTCATCTAAACTTGTCACCAGACACATTGTTTTAGATCCATGGTGATGAGAAGATCATGTTTGAAATTAATTTGCTTTTGATACTACTTGTGCCTAAATATATTGCATCTTTTATACATAGTCCATGTTTTAAAATTTGCACTGGTATATGTAACAATCACTTTAAAATTTCCTCAGCTTTAATTTATCTGTGCAATTAGTCCATGCATAATTCAAGTCTTAAATAAACAGATATTGATCTTGCAATAAAACCACAAATTGACTATTTATTTTGGATACCAGGTAGTCAAGCTGACACTTTTACCACATATACATGTACCACCATTAGCTGGTACCTTAGAGTGTATATTGTACCACCAGCTGGTACAATTGGATTTACAGGTATATAACACCAGCAACTTGTACCTTTATGTTGGGCTGGTGTGATACAGGTACAGCAAAATACAGAGAATAAATACAAGCAGTAGTATTAAGTGACAGCAGCATTGCCGTTTCAGCAGAATGTTTTATATATATATATATATATATATATATATATATATATATATATATATATATATATATATATATACCCGCTCCTTTTTTCAGCCCAGTACCTGCACCATTGACAACCAGTGTTACACAGATGGTCAAGAAAGGACAGGGTCTTTTTGCCATGTTTGTTCTTCAGATAAGAACAGAAATTCTTGGGATATTAAGGTAATTTTTATGATTTAATATGATTCATGTATAATGAAGTGTTTTCCCAAACAAGCCATTTTATTTCATTAAACTGTTCATTTGCCCAAAAAATGAATTTTCTTGGGGTAAACGGCAATTTCCAATACTTACCAATAGTTAATGAATCCATTTTTACATTCAAAGTTGGTCGGATCCCTGTTTTTTTTTCTAAAAAAGTTTTTTTGTAATAATCTCTTCAGAGATTATTATAGAGTATAGCCATCTATGTTAGTCATGTGGTCCGATGTCAAGCACATACATCAGATTTATTGCTACAACTGCTGTTTTTGTGGTAAAAAAGAATATATTATATTTCTATGAGTTGCTTACAATGTATTTATTGTGAAATACAGATCTCATATGAAGAGTTGTTTTCCCTTAAACTGGTTTAGCTCAGTGTTTTGTGAACACTTCTGTTTTATATTGCATTATAGAATGGAACATGCAGGATTGAAGAAATGTGTTATAAGGAAAATGACACAAATCCTGGTGACCCATGCCAGATTTGCATCCCATCATGGAACAAAACTGCTTGGTATACACAGGTAAATTAGCTTGTAGCACTAAACAAAAATCATGAGCAGCAATTTTGAATTAATTTGTGATGTAGGCTACAATAATCGACTTACTGTCTTAAGTGGAACAATGTGCCCAGCTGGAACATACAATTAGCACCAAAAATGGGTGATTTTTGTAAGACTTATTCGGGGGATCAAGAAGGGGTTCATTTACTGATATATGAATTATGTACTGGCGGATAGGTTATCTAGAATGTATGTTTGCCACCTCCTTGTGATGCCTACCTGCAATATTTGAAAAATTTTATTCTATGTCATGCTGTAACTGGCATCCGCATAATTTTTTCTTCAGTTTTGGGAATTGAAATGGGCTCAGAATGGGTCCATCAATTTTTATCTCTGCAATCTGTACATGCTGTAAACCTGGTACTGTGTCTGAATAAACTGTTAACCTTGTTATATCAAGTTATAATTATTGTTATATATAAGACCACGCTGTTATGAGAAAATATGTTGTTTCAGAACAGAGCATGTAGAATAAATGGGACATGTTATCACGAGGGAGATGCACAGGAAGGAAAGTCATGTAAAGTTTGCAATCCAGCTGTCAACATCACAGATTGGGTGCTTCTGGTGAGTTAATTGATTAATTAGTGAATTTAATAAATGTTGATACTGGATGTTTATTTGATATTAAAAGTTCTTCAACAGTGTGAAAACATGATAAACATATGTCAAGTTAATCTTAGGACTAAATGAGGAAGAATGTTTTTTCTTTTTTTCAGAATGAAACATGCTTTGTGAACCATACTTGCTATAACAGTAGTGACAGAAATCCTACAGAACCCTGTCAGTTGTGTGACCCTAAGTTCAGCACAGAGACATGGTTTGAGTTGGTGAGAAACCCATTATAACAACTTTTGTTGAAAAAAGACAAATGTTTCTGAAGAGACTTCACATGTTGTTTTTACCTATGTAACATGGTGTTCTCTTAAAGAACTAAGAAAAATGTAATAGCCAGATTTCTCTCACACTGAATTACCCAGTACTTTTGAGTATAAAAATAGTAATATTTCTGTCTCCAGAATGGCACCTGCAGTATAAATGGTTCATGCTACAATGAAACCCAGCAGAATCCAGCAAGACCATGCCAGATTTGTGATCCAGGTGTTTCAGAGACAAATTGGACAGATCTGGTGAGAAATTCTTTCATTCAGAGTATATGTCTAGTATGGCAGTTTTGGATAATTTGATGTCTAGTTTGATGAAACTGTACTGTATTATGATAAACATTTTCTGTGGATAATAACAAATGAAAGATGCAAAATTTCCCAGATATTTCCTAATAAATTATATTTGAAAGTAAGCCCTGCTGAAAGCTATGTTTTTTTTTTTCAGAGTGGACATTGTGAAATTGAGGGGAGCTGTATTAGCAGCCAAGAATCAAGAAGAGGTCATGTGTGTCACATTTGTTCTCCCAGCACTTCTAAAACCTCTTGGACAATCAAGGTACAAGCCACATTGTGATATCATTAAATGACAAATGGGAAGAATTTGTTGGACACAAAGACATTTCCTGTATCTGCCAAGTTTGCATATTTGTGGGTAAAATTGCTTGAATTGGGTAGAAAACGTTTGGGTCAAAGGAAACCTGAATATCTCTATCCAGAATGGCAAGAGACATTTTCTGATATTAGTCAATAACTGCACAGAGTCAGAGAAATTGACTGTCCGTGGGGGAATTATATTTGCCTATCTCTGATAGATTTCCTGACTAACAATGGATAGGTCATATGTGAGCAATATGGAGAAACAGTAATTCTAAAAAGTAGCAATATGATGGGCACCAAAAATGGGGGGGGGGGGGGGGGGGGGGCAAAAAAAAAAATAAATAAAATGAATACAATTAAAAAAGAAAAAAAAGACATGGAGAAGATCTGTCGAGAAAAAGATACAACAACAAGGCTGGACCTGGGTACAATTTGAGGTCTATGTAGCAAACCTCTGGCGAGCTCTGGTAGATGCCCATGCCTGCGGAAAAATGTTAGTGAATGTGAATGTGCTCAGTGATCACTGTCCAGTGTTCCTGGGTGTAAAGAAAAATACAATATCTATTTCCAGAATGGTACCTGCAGTATAAATGGCTCGTGCTACAATGAAACCCAGCAGAATCCAGCAAGGCCATGCCAGATTTGTGATCCTGTAGTGTCAATCACACAGTGGACAGATCTGGTGAGAATATCTCATTCAGAAAAATTGATGCAAAATCATACAGCATTACTATGGCTGAATATTAAAAAGATAAGTTGGATCAGAATCGAAATTATATGCATTTGGTCATATAGTCATGTATAGTTGTCTGTGATTCATTTTTATTATCAGGGGAAAACTAGATGATATGACATAATAAAAAGGTAATTTAAATTTTTAAGGTGTATTTTCATAATGGCTCCTGTTTTCTTTTCAGAATGAAACTTGTGAACTTGATGGGAAATGCCTTGGCAACCTTGAATCAAGAGATGGTCATGTGTGTCACATTTGTTCTCCCAGCACCTCTAGGACCTCTTGGACATTCAAGGTACTATGGGTTTATATATTGTGATATCAGTTAATATCACAAACATTGTAGAATGGAATAAATTTATTGTCCATGAATTGTCTTTTCATATCATGTGTTTAAATTAACCAATATTCTCAAATAAAAGTAAGGCATAATAAAATTTCTGTCTCCAGAATGGCACCTGCAGTATAAATGGTTCATGCTACAATGAAACCCAGCAGAATCCAGCAAGGCTGTGCCAGATTTGTGATCCCAGCATTTCACAGACACTGTGGACAATTTTGGTATAGATGCATGTAGTTTCATTATGTCAAGTGAAGCATTATACTGGTATATCTGTATATCATGATTGTCTTTAGTTTGTAACATTGAGAAGTTTTGCACATGTATTTAATGGAGATAAATGAATTGCAAATGCAGTTTGTTTTTACATGACATATTTTACCATATATACTAAAACAAAACATCACTCAAATTTTTTCAGAAAAACACAAACCTCTTGGACAATCGAGGTACATGACATGCTGTCTATGAATTGTCTTTTCATAATTGATATTAAAAATTAATTAATAAGGGTTACTTAAATAGTGTAATTTCTGTTTCCAGAATGGCACCTGTAGTATAAATGGTTCATGTTACAATGAAACCCAGCAGAATCCAGCATGGCCATGCCAGATTTGTGATCCTGGAGTGTCAAATACACAGTGGACAGATCTGGTGAGAAGTTATTTTATTTAGAAAGCAATTATTTTACGTAGTTGTGTAGTATGGCAGTTTTGGAAAATATGATGTCTAGTTTGATGAAACTACTATATTATGGCAAGAATGTTTTCTGAAAAAATGATATGTTTGTAAATTTTTTTCAGAGTGAAAATTGTGAAATTGAGGGGATCTGTATTGGCAACCTAGAATCAAGAAGAGGTCATGTGTGTCACGTTTGTTCCTCCAGCAATTCTAGAACCGCTTGGACAATCAAGGTACAAGCCACATTCTGATGTAATTGAATAATAAATAAGATTTTTAGACATGAAGTCATTTTCTTTATCTGCCAAGTTTGCATATTTTTGGTAAAAAAATCTGCTATATGTGTCCAGAATGGGAAGGTACTATGATACTTTCTTTTATCAGTTAATATTTCACAGAGTTAGAGAAATTGATTGTCCATAAAATAATAAAATTTGTCTATCTCTGTCCAGTGAACAAATTGGGTTTAAAGGAAATATAATTTCTGTTTCCAGAATGGCACCTGCAGAATAAATGGTTCATGTTACAATGAAACCCAGCAGAATCCAGCAAGGCCATGCCAGATATGTGATCCCAGAGTGTCAAATACACAGTGGACAGATCTGGTTAGAAGTTATTCCATTTAGAAAAAACATATTTTACTTGAGTAATAGGGCAGTTTTAAAAAATATTATATCTAGTTTGGTGAAACTATTGTATTCTTGCAAGAATCTTTTATGAATAATGATATGCTTGTATATTTTTTTCAGAATGAAAATTGTGAAATTGAAGGGATCTGTATTGGCAACCTAGAATCAAGAAGAGGTCATGTGTGTCATGTTTGTTCCTCCAGCAATTCTAGAACTGCTTGGACAATCAAGGTACAAGCCACAGTCTGATGTAATTGAATTATAAATGAGTAAGATTTTTACCTCTGCCAAGGATGTTATGTTTTCACCCCTGTTTGTTTGTTTGTCTGTCATCAACATAACTCAAAAAGTTATGGACCGATTTTGATGAAATTTTCAGGAACTGTCAGAAGTTTTTGGTGGTGATCTGGATCAATAATCAATCAATAATTAATAATAATAATAAATTGCTGCCTTGGCGGAGGTCTGCGCTCTCCGGGTGCTTTTCTAGTTTGGACATGAAAGTCATTTTCTTTATCTGACAAATTTGCATATTTTTTGGTTAAAAAAATCTGTTACCTGTATCCAGAATGGAGGGGTACTGTGATGCTTTCCGTTATCAGTTAATTATTTCAAAAAGTAAGAGAAATTGATTGCCCATAAAATAATAAAATTTGCCTGTCCAGTGAACATATTTAATTATTTAGTGTTGTTGGGTTGAAATAAAATACAATTTCTATTTCCAGAATGGCACCTGCAGAATAAATGGTTCATGTTACAATGAAACCCAGCAGAATCCAGCAAGGCCATGCCAGATATGTGATCCCAATGTGTGGAACACAGAGTGGACAGATCTGGTGAGAATATCACATGTAGCATTGAGCATTACTGTGGCATCATATTGAAAAAATAAAGGAAAGAAAAACTTACTGCATGTATTTGGTAAAATTATCAGAGATGATTGTAAATGTTGTTGTATTTTCCTTCATAATTAAACTTGTGAACTTGACAGGAAAGACAAGAAATATGATATAAAGACAAGCAATAAAAAGTTTAGTTTACATTGTCTAATTTAGCACTTTTTGATTTTATAAGGTGCAATTTGGAAAAAAAAGAATTCTTCTGCCAAACAGCTGGAGTCTGCACTGAAAAACTGCACATTAAAGAATTTTTTGAGTTAATTTCTCTAATATTTATTTGACATTTAAATGATTCTGTGTATTCTGCCTTTAAGATAAATGATTGTAAACGATTCTCTTTTTTCAGAATGAAACTTGTGAACTTGATGGGAAATGCCTTGGCAACCTTGAATCAAGAGATGGTCACGTGTGTCACATTTGTTCTCCCAGCACCTCTAGAACCTCTTGGACAATCAAGGTGCTAGATATGTTCTGTTTCAGCAAATTATCACAAACAAATTTATTGTCTGTGAATTGTCTTTTTATGTACAGACACACTATGTCTTTACATATAGCCAGTCACCTGTGTCTTTTGTCGCCATCGTCATCATGGCCATCGACACCATACATTTTCAGTGATAACAGATAAGTGGAAAATCATTTGACCTAGTTTCTTCAAACTTGTAAACTGATGAAGATTCCTAAAATACAGTTCGAAAATCGGTTTGATCGGACCATATTTATGGAATTTATGCTGTTTTTTTTCTCTTTGTTTAGCACAAATGCAATACAGACAACTAATTTCAAGGAAATCAATAGGCCTATTGTTTTGAAAATTATAGGAGTGAACATTATTACTGATCAAGTTCGATCAAGTTTGAAATTCAGCTTGATCGTACCATTTTCATAAAGTAAGACTGTTTTTTTTTTTGTCTTTTTCAGTATATTATGAAAATTAAATGCTGAATATCTCCCAAACAAAAGGAATTGCTGGAAAAATTACTGTCGAAGTCTGACCAAAAAGTAATATGTGAAGATTTTCACCTTTGACCTATATGTCAAGGTCAAATGTGCTCAAATTTTGTAAAAAAAAATAATTTTCTGTGAAAAAATATTTGTTAGTGCTGATTTGGTCAAATGGGCTCAAATTTTGTAAAAAAATTAATTTTCTGTGAAAATATATTTGTTAGTGCTGATTTATGATGCTGTGATGAGAAGTTACCCTTGGGGTCTTCTTTTGTCATCCTGAATTCGGGATCATTCCAAGGGAGAAGCATCCATTTGATGTCAAAACTGAAAAGTGTCTGTAATTCAAGAACTGTAAAAGCTATATAGACCTCTTGTGTGTTGCAATTTGTAGAGCTTGTCAAGTGCAACACTGAAAGTGGTAGCCTTTTTATGATTGTTTGTTCGTTTGCTTTCTGTGTATTTCAGGAATTGTGCTATTTTTAAAAAATAATGCTCAGTTTAAAAGAAATATTTTAAAATGTGAAATTTTCCCAAACTAGGAGAGATACACCCATAGTTACAAATAAACTTGCATAGAAAATCATATATTGGCAATCTTAATATGGCCTTGTATTTGACCTTTGATATACTTTCCACCATGAACTGCACTTCGCAAATTTTCTGGCTGTAACATCTCCAAAACTGGAGTTCACCATGAACTGAACTTTGTAAATTTTCCAGCCCATATATCTCCTAAACTGGCTGAGATACATCCATAGTTACTACTGAGCTTGAATAGAAAATAATATATGACCTTCAATTTGACATCTGACCATTGTCCACATAAAATACGCTTTGCATATTTACTAGCCCATATTTCCTTTGCATATTTACAGCCCATATTTCTATGCAACTTAAACAGATACATCCATAGCGACCATTTAATTTGATTGAGCTTAATCTTGTTAAAATTTGATTTTGATTTTGGTGTTTTAAAAGCATGCTTAAAAGCATCATACAAAATTGCATCAAAACTGAGAAAATAACCTATTTATTGTCCATTATTATTTGTTTTTGTTTTGTTTTTTTTTTGTTTGAACATTTAACAGCGTTGTTATAAGATAATGAGTTATAAGATAATGAAATTAATTTATATTCTAAAATAAAAGTAAATAAAAATATTTTTTTCCAGAATGGCACCTGTAGTATAAATGGTTCATGCTACAATGAAACCCAGCAGAATCCAGAAAAGCCATGCCAGATTTGTGATCCCAGCATATCACAGACAATGTGGACAATTTTGGTAGATACATGTAGTTTCATTATGTCAAGTGAAGCATTATATAATGGATGTCTTTGGTTTGTAACATTGAGAAGTTTTGCACATGTATTTAATGGAGATAAATGAATTGCAAATGCATTTTGTTGTTACATGACATACAGTACCATATACTGCTTCACTCCACTGTACCATCACTCATATGTTTTTCAGAATAACACCTGCTTGATAGATGGTGTATGTTACAGTACATGTCAAGTAAACCCAGTGGACAATACAACAGTCTGTTTTGTCAATACCACAGCATACAACTGGACTTCAGCAGAAGGTACATAAAAAGCTGTCTTTGTGCTTTTTTAAAACAATCTTATGTGTGGCCTTGAACTAAACTTTCCTTAACATAGGAATCAGTGTCAAGCACAATAGTGATATAAGATATTTTGGAAGTCTCAAGTAAAATACTTCTCTGCTTTTGACAGCAGTACACTTGGTTTATGATTCAATTTTAAACAATACCTTTATGATACCTTTATACCTTTTTAGCATGTAACAAAATGGTTGATACTGGTAGTACAGTTAAGGCAGTGTCAGATGCCAACATGGCAGTTATCTTAGGAGGTGTGCTGGGGAGCATATCGTTTATTGCTGTGACTCTAATAGTGGTTGCAGCAATTATACATGTCCTACATTGGAAATCTAAGCAAAAGAAAAGGTAAGTTTTTAAGTAGATGTTTATTCCTTTAATAATTAGTTTTCTTCACAAAAGCAATAGTTATATTTTTTATCCTTTAGTCAGTCTATCTTTTATTTGGCACCTTAACATCATCCTGTAGCTGTGAGATTCATCCATCTCAAGGCAATTTCAGTGTACTAAAGAAATATTGAAGCCTTATTATGTCTACTTTATAATTATTATGAATAACATAATTGTCACTTAATCATTATTATTGTTATTATTATTATTATTATTCACTAATTTAACAGAGATTTAATGATTGAGTATGTCATGATAAAATCAGCCCTAGAGAACTGTATTTTTTCTAAATTTTATAAATGACAATGTCTGGTTTATTGTTTGTTGCAGTTAGTGAAAGTTTTGTAGAAAGAAGTTTTATTGTACATTCTATGTCCATCAGGATCTGCCAAGAAATATACTGGCATACTTTTAGTGCATAATTGGTTTTGGTTGCTTACAATGTAAAAGATAATGGGTTTTGCAGAGAGAACATCTCTTAAAAGTGTTTTATTTTCTGAATTGACTTTTTTTTAAAGGAAAAACCAATATTTGGAATCCAATTTGGTACCCAGACTGAGTAAAACATCCCATTTAGGCTATGTCTGTGCCCAGAACACAGATGTGCTGAGAGGAGACAGATACATTGGTAATCCAACTGCTATTGGCAGAGACAACCAGGGATACCAGAGCTCTACAGAAAGATATGACAGAGGCTCCAAATACCAACAGAACAACAGACATCAACCAGCCTATAAGATAGGACGACAGATATATATACCTCCACCAGATTATTGAACAACATCATCCCAGACTTATATGAGGTTTTAAAAAGGATTTTGCATTTTTTTATAACAGACTTAAACAAAATTTATTTAAAACATCATAATAGGAATGCAACACACCTTAAACTTTCCAGTAATATCTCAAACAGAGAATTGCTGTAGCTGACTGGTAATGGACACTTAGGATAGAAAGGATACAAAGCATGTAAAATCTTATTGAAACGCACAATGAATACAATAAGATAAATGGGATGGTGCATGTGGTTTCGACACATCGTACCCATTCCTTACCAACAGAGTGGGAAAAGTGACATTGCACTCTGTGATTATTTTCCAACCCATGTGTGCCAGCATCCTTATTTTTAAATCACAATCTCCATATGTACTAATATGTGCTTGTTTTCTTATACTTGAGAGCAAAAAAGTTGAAACTTCAGCTTAAGCCTTCTGCAATGCAACTTTTATGAAAATTTATTGTTTACATTTTAATATTTTTTACTTAATTATCTTTTATCTGGGACCCATGAATTGTTTGATGGTTCCTAGCTTTTACTAAATTTATTAATTTTTTTTTTATATTTTATTATTTTTAATTGCTAATGTTACTTGTATGCATAAAATGACTAGTACTTTTAATTGCTAATGTTACTTACGTACTTAAAATAAATCTAAGTGAGCATTTATGTACATTATAGCCTGCACCTGCATGCAAAATACATCCACTTACCCTTCAAATGTGTGATCAACATCAAGAATATTATTGTACATTAGACCCTAGACAACACAATACAAAAAATTACAAATAATATTCATAATATGATAATAATAATATAAAGCATATAGCCTGAAAAAAGTGTTTTCATCTAGATGTGCAACAATAATCCACATTTTACAATGTATATTTTGGTAATTTAGAAGTGATCAATGGTGCTTTTTTTATTTTATTTAAGTGTCGGTCCTGCTTAATTTCCTTTTGTCAAGTGAGATGATAAACACATGACTTTAAGGCCTTTTTACAGCTCACAAAAAAAAACAACAACAACAACAAAAAAAAGTAAATAGATAAATCATTAATTGCAAGACAGCACTGCATCTACATGTAGATATATATTTAGAAAATGTTTAAACAAGTGTTTGTGTATGCGTGTGTACAAAAGACCCCCCCCTTTAAATAATCCTGGATCCGCCCCCGTAAAGGTCCATTTGAAGAAAACAGAAAAGTAAAAAAATAATGATACATCCGCGAATTTTACTTTTTATCCCAGTATCTGGTGACGTTGCTTTGGGGAATTTTCGTATTCAGTAACGAAGGTTTTAGTAATGGAAATTTTAATAATAACTTCTTCGGATAATATTCGCACGTCATTAAAACTAACAAAAATTAGGGGTATTACGAGATGTGAGTTTATTTTACTGACACATTTTATCCTCAACCTCTATTTATCTTTTCACATAACCTTAGGTTTAAAATTTAGTCCATTTTCGTTTTTTATGTGAAAACAGATAAACCTAGTAATTATCTATAGTAATTATAGTTTGCTAGACTATTGTTAGTTAAGTTCCACTTGGACAAATAATTCTCGACTTTAAAAATTGTATTATGGATTAAAAACAAAGAAACGCGCAGACCAATATACTTGCTTTTAAACACGGTTTATCCAGTTTGTAAAAGTAAATTTTTCCATTAAGCGGAGGGCATACGTCCACTTCATCATTTTGCAAGTGGGAATACAGCGCACCAAATGGTATGAAAATAACTAGCTTATCACACGAAGCCCTGTATCGGCAAGTCCCCTAGCCAATCTTAAAATAAGGTCGCCGAAAAAACGGTTGAATAACATGCGAACAAGCCAAAAGAAACACGATAAAGCAGAACGTAATGTGAATCGGCCAAAAGAAACACGTCTTCGAATGCATTCTACAAGGATGTAAGGCATTTATAAATGATTTATTGAATAATCTCGATCATTCTAAAGCTCTCAAAAATGATTTTATAATTGATCCAGAAGAACATAAAGGTTCGCCTTTTATTGTTAGAATGAAGTCTACCGTAACCTCCAATCAAAATGCGACATACCTGTTGTCATTTACATAACAATAAGTCGCTCAGTGAACTATGTTCTTGACTAGTCACTTGACTGTTAGATCCTGTAAGAAGACGACGCAGGAAAGGTGTGGTGAGGTCGCACAGCCGAATACTTCATTCAGCGTTGAAGCAAATATGTCTTGTGAATGACATTTGCTCCTGTAAGAAGAGGACGCAGGTATGGTGTGGTGAAGTCGCAGAGGCGCTGAAGCAAATATGAGAACGTCTTGTGAGTAACATTTGTTCTACACAATGAAATTTAGAAGGAGTTACATGTACGTCTTATGTGCATAATGTGATAATGCTGTATGTGCGGCTTTGGTCAAAATAATTCTACATTCTTTACTTCTGTTGTGATAAATATCTGCAAGAAACTTTTAATTCGAATAATTATTGGAAATACAATTCACCTATACTTGTAGTTAAGGTGTTATTTGCACCAAGATTTTTTCTAACATCTTATTCATGTTTTAACGAGTTTTAATTACCATGTATCTGTATCTGTCAATATTCATCTTAAGGACCACTACTGGTATATGATAGACGGGAAGAGTAATATATATGCACGTTGATAATCTCTTAAAAGATGTTATTTAGAGGATCACGGTGCCAGTAGACGTCTAAATGAAATGATTATTTTTGACATTACTTTTTAGTGCCCTCTTACTGTCACTTTAATACCACCGACTCACTGTACGTAAATTTGCTGCCTGAACAAATTTGTTTTGTAATTTATTTTTATTGTTTATTAATTTGTTTTCTTGAGTATTTGTACTAAGTGTAGCAATGTGAAACTTCCCCAGTGTTTGTATTATCAACTTTTGTATTTCGTTTAATTTCTAGAAAAATTCGTTTGCAATTGAAGCACATAGCAATGGAAAACTTCTATAAGATTTTCAATATCATGCAAAATTCTTAATATCCATAGGGTTTTTATTTTCATAGTAACCTAGTTTTTCACACAAAGTAAGTAAAATTTACTGTCCACGTCAGATTATGCCTTCTAGTCGGATGTCTTAATCGGTGCTGTAATACTCTGTTCCTTGCTGGGATTGCTACATTCACTTGAACATTTACTTAGAAAACGCTTTCTAATAGTATTGGACGTTAAATTTCTTTACGTTCCTTTCATAGTGCATTGGAATCTGATGTACAACATACAAGAAATCTGTTCTGAAATATCGAAGAATCGCAATTCTTGAACTACAAACCCCTTTTTTCATTTTTTTCATTTTAATTTAGTGGTGTTCATCCAGCATAAATATAATTTTCAACATCAACACAAGTCTTTCCATTTTCAGTTTATCAGATCTTAGTTTAAATTTCAAGGCATTTTATCATGAGTGTTATTTTCATTTTTCAGAACTGCCCCTTCCTAGGCCGATGCGACTGATACAAACCTCCACAACCTTCTGCGAATATTTTGGAACTGGAGAGATGCAAACACACACAATGTATATGGTGAAAAATTGTGAATGCTGTTTTTGTCATTTCCAACGTGTTTTAGGACTACATATATTTTTGTATATATTGAAATTGAGAACAAAGATGAATAGCGTACTTTTTAAAAACTTTAAAGTAGTTATTGATCAAATTATACCTTGGGTCAAACTTGGATGTATCCAATTCTATTTTAAAGCATTTTAGTTTCTCTCTAATTGTCTTATATAATGGTGTATCTATTAAAGTGCTTCAAATGACACTATGTAATATTCAGTGTTTGTAAATATCAAATTTCAACCTTGAAAGTAAAAATGCAGTTTTTCTAAAATTGTTTTTTAATTGTTTATCTAATCCGTCAACTTCCACAATATTTGTTATTATTTACCTTGGAGAAGCCAATTTTGTATTTTTTCATTTGAATTTATTTTCTGACACGTGTACAACAGTTGTGACCGAATAAATGAGCTATCCATTGGAGTTTTCATTCTTATGTAAAAGACCCAAAGTGAAAGTAATATTGACACTTGCTGAACGTTCAGAAACTTCTTTGAAAAGCATTATTTTGCTTTTAATATTTAAAGCTAAAAAGGTGCCCAAAAGTTTTTAAAATTTTGCAAGTTCAAATTTCCACATGTATCTGTAATGAGATCATGCTGCGCATTACATCACCAAAAATGAATAAAGTAAATTTTGGAACTGCCAATAATTTTAGATTTTGCGTTCAAAGTAATTTACGTCCAGAATTAAAATTTTCATTTTCATCCTGTCCGCCAATTTAATTCACCGTACTTGTTTGAACCAACCCTGAATGAATCTAATACTTTTTCAACCGATTTAAATCCCCTCAACATATTTCGCCATATAACAGCTACACAATGCCACTTAATTATTGCAACTTGCACATCTTTTTAAACCGTGATTAAAGGTTATGGAATACCGATTTGAGGACTGAAGGGCAGGTCGCGGTCATTTTTATTTACTGTGGGGCGAGTCCATTCCATTCTTAAGGGGTGACAGGTTGAGAGAGTCCATTCTATTTTAGGGGTGACAGGTGGGGCGAGTCCATTCCATTTAAGGGGTGTCAGGTGGGGCGAGTCCATTCCATTTAAGGGGTGACAGGTGGGGTGAGTCCATTCCATTTAAGGGGTCTCAGGTGGGGTGAGTCCATTCCATTTAAGGGGTGACAGGTGGGGCGAGTCCATTCCATTTAAGGGGTGTCAGGTGGGGCGAGTCCATTCCATTTAAGGGGTGTCAGGTGGGGCGAGTCCATTCCATTTAAGGGGTGACAGGTGGGGTGAGTCCATTCCATTTAAGGGGTCTCAGGTGGGGCGAGTCCATTCCATTTAAGGGGTGACAGGTGGGGCGAGTCCATTCCATTTAAGGGGTGTCAGGTGGGGCGAGTCCATTCCATTTAAGGGGTGTCAGGTGGGGCGAGTCCATTCCATTTAAGGGGTGACAGGTGGGGCGAGTCCATTCCATTTTAGGGGTGACAGGAGGGGCGAGTCCATTGTATTTTAAGGGGTGACAGGTGGGGCGAGTCCATTCTGTTTGAGGGGTGACAGGTGGGTCGAGTCCATTCTATTTTAGGGGTGTCAGGTGGGGCAAGTTTATTCTGTTTGAGGGATGACAGGTAGGAAGAGTTCATTCCATTTTAAGGGGTGTCAGGTGGGGCGAGTCCATTCCATTTTAGGGGTGACAGATAGGACAAGGCCAATCCAAATAAAGGGGTTATGGGGGGGGGCAAGTCTCTTTTAAGGACGACCAGCAGGACAAATTTACCATGTTACAGGATAGCAAATCCATTTTTATTGGGATGAAAGGTTACCATTATTTTGTATTGTGTATTATTCCTTAAAACAAAGCAGTTAATATACTAGTTTATTTCAAATCTTTCAAGCACATACATAGTTGACAAATGTCACAATGATATTCTAAAGCACATATGTCAAATTAAAAGAACACATTTAACGAAAAACAAGAAAATGCAAAATCATCACTAAAGTAAATTTACAAAAGTAGTGTGTTATACAAAATTATGTAAATGACAAAGAAACAGCCTGTGGCATTAGCTGCTGGTCCTACACACACAGCCTACTGGTCCAAAATTTTGTGGGCCAGTAAATTTTGCAGAATATGTAAATTTAGTGGTCTGAAAGGTCATTTCATATTTGGTGCATTTTGAAAAGATTTCAATTTGATTTAATTTCTTTCTGATACATATGACTGAATTAATGTTACTATCACATATCAATATAAATGCAATGAGAGAACTTCCCCGTCTTATTGCAATTTTTATTTTGACCAATGAATCTGGATTTGGACCAGTAGATTTTAAGAAAGCTGTATAATTCTACAGAATAAAGAAAGATTCGGAAACTCGTATTGAAACAAAATATTTAAAAAAATGGATTGTAAATTTGTACAATTTATAGATATGGCCTGGTGGTAAATCTTTAAAATACATTTTTTCCTGTGGCTCTGACATCTTAAATGCTCAAAAACTATTGTTAACAAAATGAGGGACATGCTTATTAAGGTTTAAAACATTTTAAGTATTTAAAAAATATCCTCAGGTATCATAAAAAATCAATTGCAAAGGTAATGCTTACAGATAGAATTTTAAAGTGATCAAAGAGTTACCATATTTATATAAACAATCCTTTCCCTTAATTTTTATCAATATCATTATCATAATTACTTCATAACAAAATAAAACTAGACAGCATAGCTGACAAGTATACAGACACTAAATAGAAACCAGAACAATTTCTTAAGATGTTAACTGATCATACCCATTTTCGAAAGCAACCTGCCTCTTTACCAAACAAAGCCACTCGGTAAATCTAAAGTAAAACAAAGAATATGGTTTGGAAACTAGAGGATCATAGAGGCCATACCGCCTCAGAATATTGTACCACCAGCTGGAGTAAATGCATGAGCTCTATAAAATGCAGTGAACAACTCGTTTTTTTTTTTTTTTTTTGTAAAAAATTAAAATTTGGGGAAAAGTGAAAGATCAAATCCAAGGTTGAAGTTAGATTGTAAATAAAGGACTTTCCATCCAAGTTCAACAATAAATGTAAGAACCTGGAAATTTGCCAGGTGTGGTACATGGTGGAAAGTAGGTTAAAGATTAATTTCAAGGTCACAGGAAGATTGTAAATATACGAATTCCTTTGGAGAAATCAGGAAGGGAGATTTTGCAAAGATCATGGTGACAAGTAAATCAAAGGTCAAATTTATGGTCACAATTAGATTGCCAGTATATGACTTCCTATTCAAGTTCAATAGTAACTATGGGCTTATCTCTGCTAATTTTGGGAGTATTTCACATTTCGATCAGCTCACTATTGAATATTGCAGTTCTTTTGCACTACAAAATGCAAAAATCAAGGGGTCTGTACATTTACAGTTCCAGAATTAGAAAGTTTTTAGTTTCAGAATCTAATGGCTGCTTCTCTTTTGAAAACGCACCGATTGACTCCCAAACTCACGAAGATGAAAGGAGTCCCTAAATGTAACCCCTCATTTAAATATGAGAGCTTAGGTCTGTGTAGTTCCTGAAAATTGGCACAAACAAATATTTTTGTAGAAAATTTCCATTTTAAACTAAAGAAATTTTGGCTCATTTAAACTTGAAATAAAGGTCAAAGGTCAAACCAAAGGGCATATTTGGAAACTCAACATAAGACTTTCAGTCAGACTTATATAGTAACCTTTCCCATAATTCCTTCATTTTGGGAGATATTTAGCATTTAATTTTTAAAATTTTGACAAGGGTGGGTTTCAACAAGCATCATGCCTAGGCCAATAAACAAACAGACAAAAAACAGGCGGTTCAAGTTGAGATTATATGTGACCTTAGACCTAAATCCCAGAGATGGGGACACAGGCCCTTGCAGTCTAGGAGGAGAAGTGGTAATGGTGACTTGTTTCTGGCGGCTGACTGCTGATCGAGTGTACAAGACAGGCCGAACTAAAACCAAGAATACTGCCAGCGTACACACTGGTGGTACTGATGAAGGGGCTAATGTCACAAAAATTGAGAAAAAGAATTATTTCTATAATTGTAAACCCATCATGTTGCTTTTTCGAAAGCAACCTGCATCTGTACCAAACAAAGCCACTCAATAAATTTACAGTAAAACAAAACAAAACAAAAAAAAAAAAAAAAAAAAAAAAAGAAAAACAGTTTGGCAGTTATGGGGCAAACATCATGTATTGGTCAGCGAAGGCCACGACATGGACAGACAGACCCATCAGATTATATACAGACACTTACAGTGTCTGTATATAAAAACACAGAAGATATATTTTTAGATTTTAATATAATAAATCCAAATAGAAATGTAGAGTTCCTGAATGCCAACAATATCTTAGGTTGCTTGCAGTCCTATGTTGAGCGGTATCTTGGTGGGCTTCTGAAATAAGAAAAAAATGTTTATTTTATGACTAAACATACAAGCTCTTGAAGTGGGACTTATGCATGATTTAAACAGAGACAAAGGTACATATGGTTGAAATGTTTGCTGTCATATCATGACTGCAATGGAGTTTGCCTAACATCAAAATTACCATCTAAGATAAGCAAATGAAAAAACGAGAGAGAAATCTGAGAACTCCCAACAAGGCAAAGTGAAGAAAACAAAAACTGTAATAATAATGATAATTATAATAACAATCGAATTGTTAGAAGACCTGAATTCTGGTGAAATATACTGTAATAATTTCTTATCTGTAGTAACAGTCTATCATGAAAGTTTCATCAAAATTTGTGAAAAAAATTGAGATATTTTTGCTTATACTTGGGGACATGGCTTTATTGCAGCTCATTCTGGCGTATTTCAAAGAAGAGAAGAGTAGGTCAGGTCAATTTCAATGCCTTACAAAAAACTTCTTTAAAAGTTTTTTTGAAAAATATACCATACTTAATTTGGATGCAAGACAATTAAGTTGCTCTTTTTGATATAAATTTAAATAAATGATTTTGATGTAATTGGTCTTGTAATGTATGAACAACACACAAAGCACTGGAGATGCTAGCCAGTTACCGTGTAAAATAATTATCTATTATTCATTGTTTAACGAGCAATTGATATGTGCCTGTGCATGTATATGTGCATGCATGTTGTAGGAAGCATACCTATCTTACAAGAAGATCTTCATCTTAAGCCAACAACACCTTGTGCCTCAGGTCCAAGTCTCACCTGAAACAAATGAAATCTATGCCCTTATTTCCAATGAAATTGTCGGTAGCTATATTAAAATTTAAGTCTGTACAGTACAATAATAATAGAATTTTATTTTTTGAAACTGCTATTGTTTATACATATACATTCTTGCTCAAAATGGTTGCCAATCTCTCGATAATTTGTGCTTTTAATAAAGTTGCCAATTTTCAAAGCTATATTTATATTGATATTTAGGTTCTGTATTCCCCACAGCAATCAATGACCATTTGAAATTATCTAGGACAAATACTGTAAAGCATGCTTCCGAATTAGGGTAAGAGTCACTTAGAAGTTATACACTTTTTATTATATCCTTTCATATCACTACTTTATTCTCATAGTTATGAGTCGTAGGACTAAAATATAATATAATGGATGAATAATCTGACTGGCCAAGTACAGTACATGTAATATTGCAAAGACACGTGTCACTAATATTTGCCGTAGCTTTTCTTTCATTCTTCGGCACCTTCGGTAGTTATAATGGTGGGGGTTGTTGAAAAAGTGGTAATACTTACAAGACTTGTATTTGTTTCTACATTTGGCAAAACTTCTGTTAGGATAGCGATAAAAGCTTGACCTTACCATCACACCACACATATCCATGCGTCTTCGTCTAATGGCGCGCCACAGTCACGTGACTAGTCTGGAAGACAGCTCGCATTACGATGGGCAACTTATTGTTATGTAAATTATAACAGGTAGATCTATGGCTCATTCTAGTGAAAGGCGAAAGGCTGTAGCTGAAACTTTTCACGAAACACATGTAGATATGTAACTTAGGTCCATCTGTTGTTGAAATACATCACTCTAGTTCCCAAATAGATAAACCCCAACAATGTAAAATCCACACACCATTAACTACGAATATAAATACCAAGAGATCCACTTACGCTACCAGTACACTAAAACCAGATCTAGAGGGTGCACAATATTAGCTGTCGAAAAATAAGGGCTACTTTAATGGTGTCCCTGACCTTTAAAATCATTAAATACGTGTCCTTACTTTCTGTGTAATTTTTTTCTTACATGAAATATATATTTTTAGAATATCGTAATCCAATAATACGATTTTCATACGCAAAGTCTACATTCAATGGTCCAAAAGTCAATATACTTCATATCAGAAATAAATATGAGCAATAAATCGTTTGAAACAATATCTATGAACCGAACTAGACACGTGCCTTCTACAGAACTGTCTGCTAACATCCTTATATTCGCAAGTTTTATCTGGCGCTCACGAAGAAGTGGAAAGGGTTTTATTTTTTATATCATTTGTTCAAAATATCAAGGGGAGTAAAAAGACGGAGGTTGAAATACAATTTTAATTACGGTTCAATTAGTGATCTCCAAAGTAAGATTTATGGATCATCAAACGTAGACAACGCTTATGTTGTTTTTTTTAACCTTATCCTAGAACGTATTGTATAAGGAAAGTAGCCTTGTTGACTATTTTTTTAGTACGAACGCATGTTATTAAACCCCTAACCATCCTACTTGATCATTATGTTGTGTTGTACGTTCTTGGTTAAGCTTTCCCCTGGAACAAACGTCATTTTTTTTTCAATTTGTCTTTTTATTCTTAGTGTAAAAATATTGAAAACATTTGGTTAATGTGCGACTTTAATTGATATATATTAGTGACGATAACCGGTGCATGCAATTATAGGCACATTAAAATATCTATCGGGACGTGTATCTACCCATACTTATTCTCAAACCTTAACGAATGATTCATAGGACTAAACTTGAGTTGGAAAACCAGCCCCATTTGACTATTTTCTTTTAGTTATGACGTTTTTTCTTTTTTGTTAATTTTCCTTTTTCACAAATTGCCAGTTTTAAGTTCAAGCTTGAATTTCCATGGGTATGAAGTCCTGTGCTTTATAAACTTTTTCCAAGTGTCTATAATTAACGTTTCAGTGTCAAAAACTAGCGGTGATGCTGCTCTTAAAGGGATAATAACTCTTCGTTTCGTCCAAAAATGAGTTTTTCCTGGAGTAAACAACAATTTTCCCATACTTACCAATGGTTAATGAATCCATTTTTACATTCAAAGTTAGTCCCTTCTTTTTTTTTTCTAAAAAGTTTGGTTTTTTAAAAAAATCTCTTAAGAGACTTTAACAGAATATAGACATCAATGGAGGTCACGTGGTCTAAAGAAAAGCTCACATATCAGAATAATAGCTATAACTGCCGTTTGTGTGGTAAAACAGAATATATTATATTTCTGTGAGTTATTCACAATGTTTTTATTGTGAAATATAGATCTCATATGAAGAGTTATTATCCCTTAAAGCATGTTATATTGCATTATATTATATTATATTATATTGCATTAAAATAGAAAAAAATCATAAATTCAGTGAGTGCATGGAAATACATCTATTGACTTCATATAATGTCACAGATGTGCATTTTAACTTAAGTGTTGCATTTGTCTGATGAAGCTTGAATACCTTGTTTACTTACATTTATTTCAAGTTAAAAAAAAAACTTTGTATTAAATAATATTTTATTTCCTGATTTCACATTTTTCCATTTGCAAAAGAAAAAAATGTGAAAATGAAATGGAATTGCATTTACATGGGCAATAAATACAGTAGGATGAAGATGTTTGTTACTAGACAGACATTCCCGGAACAAGGTTGGAATGATATACATATATATTCACTTTTTTTATACCACTCGAGACTTTGGATAATTTACACAAAAATGTCAACACTGATTTGTTAGACTATGTAATCAGTAACATGCTTTCTTTACCATTACTTCACAGTATAAAAAATGGTTTAAAAACTTATGGAAATCATAGCATCCTGCTTATTGAAACATACATCACTGTCAGTATTTAAAAGGTGGTAACTTTCACAGAAGTGGTGTCATAAAAGTGGAGTTAAAATTAAAGAAATCGGTAATCTTATAATGTGTAACAGGTCACTAAACTAAAAAAGAACTTTTCTCCACCGGAGGTTGACCATTAAAAAATACCAGCAAATGTGTGTCTACACCTTGCTATCTCCTTGATCTATGGGAAAAAAACCTTGTTACCCAACACATTACCATTATCTTCTACCATATCTTCTTAGTACATACTTTGACCTGCCAAATGACAACAAGTTCTCTTGCTTTTAAAATTCTCTTTTGCCATACATAACACAATGACTTGGACATACACAATAAAAGATAAAGTACAACTTTAACAAATACTTGTTTTTCAGAAAAGCAAGTCTTCATTAACCTTTCTCTAGTTTGCTAACAAATAGTAAGGTTTATTAAAACCTCTCCCTAGTTTCCTAACAAATAGTCCAATTCATGAATCTTCCTGACTTTTCTCCTCATCTGTATATTTGTTCAGGTTTTCAAATAAATAGTTGAGTGATTCATTTCGTTTAATCTTATTTGGCATTTCATCAAGTCTTTTAATGCTTAGTCCTTTTTTCTGTCATTTCTGACTAGACAGAAGCATTCTCAATGATCAACTATTTTCAGTGCACATGTTCTTCACTGAATACTTCACACTTAAAGGGCATCACTACCCTCTGAAAGCCGTTTTCAAGGCTTACTCTCTTCAGACTTTGTCTTTCTGGTCAATAGCAGGTTTACGTCCATTTGCAATATGTTGTTTAGAATGAGAACTAGCACTTGCTGCAGCACAGTCTTCTGACACCTGGAAAAAAGTTATCATATTCATGATATTGAAATTTGACTGACAAAACATTTGAATCCAAATTTTTCTTCTCACTGGACCTTTTAAACAGCCAAAGTGATCATATGGCTGGACTGCAGTGTTTCTTGGAATACTGACATCACACAAAGAAACCAACTACTGCTGCATTCCAATTAAAAAAAAACATTTCAACTGTCTACATCAAAGGGATATAAATCACTGGTTTGGTAAAACTTTTCAGGAGTTTGAACACAGATTTGGCATCTCACCTCCTCTCCCTCTGCTAGCTCCAGACAGGGAGGTGTAGGAGAAATCCCATCTCTTTCCACCGAGGACTCAGAACTATCACTGGCCAGCTTTGGCATGTCACTGGTGATCCGCCTGTGGGGCTGCAGACGACTGCTGTTGATGATAGACTGGATCAGTTCCACTACTCTTTTAAATCTCCTAGCTGGGCCTGTGGTTGACAAAGAATATCCCCAGTAACATGATTATATCTAAATTCTACCAAAACTGATCTCTTTTTATATATTTAAATGTAATGTTTTGCAGGTAATATCTATGAAAGATTATCTAAAATGTCTGAAAAGTAAGTTGGGTCCATATAAAAAAGTTCACTCTTAAAACTAACTTTAAATGACAAGCCTTAAAAATATGATACTGGTGCTTGAAATTTGTAAATAAATACCATACTTTTTCACATAAAAAATATTATTCTTACTTCATAATCAGTAATCCTTATATTGATGCTATAATTCTAAACAGCTTTGCCAATTCTTTGCATATTTTACACAATTTTTTCTAAATGTACTCATTACAACAGTTTCTCAAAATGCACAAAAAATGTTATATTGATGTCAGTGACATACCTTGTATAAGTGTAAAAACCACCCGATGATAGTTTAGATCATCTGAGTTCTGGGGATGTGTGATGTCCACCTGGAACTTGACATTCCGAGAGAAAACTGAAGAGCTCCCACTCCGCCTGTACTCAGCTCTAAAAGTTGTGGGTGAGATAACACTGTGACTCAGGTCGGGGGTCTGAAAATTCGTACAAAAACAATTAAACACATTACAACTGTGCTTGACAATAAGAAGTTCCCTTTTTTTTTTTCAAAAGCACTTATGGATTCAGCATTAATGTATGATCTCATACCACAGTAGATGATAGGAACAACAGATCCAGACCTGGGTCATTTGTTTGCAACATTACTTTAAGCCAGTCAGATACCCAACTTGTCAGCAAAACATATATGACATTCACATGAGCTTCGCACCCATGTATGCTACATACATAATGTGAAACTAAATTGTAGTTTCACATGATCCAGTTTGTAAGTGCCAGCTATGGATTAACAGCACAGTTCGCATTAGCTCAGGGCTTAGTAAGAATTCCTTCATGTTCCAACTCTGAGTAAGAGTCAAAACTCAGGGATTGTGTGACATACAAAATATTGAAACAAACAAATCTGACTCTCTGTCCTACTTACTGCCAAGAAAGCATGCACCAGGTCTGCCTTGACCTGGCTTATGGTCCTGTCCCTCACTGTCATGTTGATATGAATCTCCTCCCTGTCTCCTCCCATGAAGGCCCCAAACCAAGACTTCTTCCCAAGCCTAAAGAACAAGGACTCAAATGTGAATATCATATCTTATTTCACAGGATTGCTAAAAAGTGTCTGATCCTGCTAATCATATAAATATTTGAAATGAAACAAATAATTCAATAAATGTAACTGATCATATCAAACTGCTAGACTCTCATAGGATATTGTTGCTTAACTTTATATGCATCATTGTTTTGAAGCCCAATGACAAATGATAACAGAGCCAAGAGATGGTTTTTCTTCACAAATTTTAAAAGCGGAGTACTTTAAGGCATAAGGGTTAGTAAAAGTGACTTTCCAAATAATGAACCTGAATTCTTGGACTAAGAGACTACTCGACCTCTAGAATATCAAGATGACAAATTATTAGACCTATCTAAGTTCTAATTATAAAATTGAATGAGTACACTTACTCTGGAGAGGAATCTGGAGTGAGGTTGGCTTCTTCAGCAACTGCAATAAATAACACTTATTATAATATCCAAATAAATGAAAACTGTCACATTCATTATAAGTTACTAATGAAATAAATCAGAATAATGTGCATAATTAAAAAATTGCATACTCATCTGAAAAAGTGACTGTTGAAAAATGAACTATCATTTATAGACCCATAAATCAGGCTGAATGGGGCAAACATGGAACATTTCACTTTTCAACCGCACGTCTGCACATAAAATCATAATAGTAGAGTAAACACACCTGGCACAGTACCTTGCATTTTTCTCCTGTGAAACCTGGGGGAGCCCATTAGGCTGTTCTTGATGGTGTGGAGCCTGTTCCTCCAGGGGGCGTGCTGTGTGGTGGGGGACCCTGGGGGAGTATTGGCAGGGCTAGCGGTGGGGGTCACCTTGGGTGTGCCCCTGGGACTGTGCACTGGGGAGCAGGTTGGGCTGCTGGCACTTAGACTGCTTTTTCTCCTGTGGCTGTGAAGAAGAAAAATAAAGTGGAAATTGGTTTATTCTGTAATATAAATATAAATTCAGTTTCATTTTTTATTATTTATTCTGAGGGTTAGCCATTAGGATTTTAAAAATCTGTTTGTTTTATGGCATAAATGAAAATAGCAGGTTAAGTTATTGCCAAGGGACCAAAAATTTCAGTGTACTTTGATCTAGGATAAATTAGCTACTTCACTAAGATAGAGACATGGAAAATGATTTACACCAACAGTTATTATAATCAAATGAACTAATGCATACTGATCCAGGATCATAACAGATTACAATATTTGGTCCCAAGGTCAAACATTCAACTGAAATTATATTGTGAAAAGGGATCGATTTAGATGTAGCAGTGTGTTAGATGAGACAAGAGTGACACATTCTGTTGGCACCCATTACTTACATTGATGCGACAGCCAGTGCCCGCCTTGGCATAGTTGGAGAACCCTCACTAATGTTACCCAGGGATAACCTGTTAGGAAGTTAGTGCAGTGCAGAGTTAAAATGGGGTTAAGAGGCATGTTGCATTATAAATAAATGAGGTTATGATCTTACTTGAATAGCCATATGTAACAAGCCATAAAATGTCTAGTTTGATCATGCAGGTTACTTTGGGTTAAGTTATTAGCAATGCCTTTAAAGAAAAGTTTTATTACTGTAACACAGGCAATATGTTGTTTTGCCCACATGAAATTTTGATTGTGAAATATTTTGCATCATGTTAATTTTGCAAATGCAAATAAAATTTAAGGCTTCATATATAATTATTTATTGATAATATAGCTGTGAAAGAAAAAAAATCTGCCCCTGCTCCTTTAAAGCTCCCCATGCAAAAATTTGTCTTATTTAACAATCACTTACGATTCTCAATCTGTCCTAGAACATAATGTTTTTCACTTTTAGTGAAAAATGTTCCTAATTTATTCTAGGACATTCGGAAGGACTTCCTAAAACATTTCTCGAACCGTTCCTTCATTACAGAACAACATTAGAACTGTAAAAAAATACACCAAATGTTTTAGAATAGATTGAGAAGTAAATGTTAAATGAGACAAATTTTCGCAGGGGTTTGATGGAATCTTGCATTTTCAAGCTATCTATGACGGATGAAAAGCTAACTGTCACATGAAAACATCTCTTAAAGAATATCTACAAATATCTGCAGATAAAACACTTAAATGTCAGTTTTATTCAAAAGGGCATATAGCTTTTGAAGGATAAAAATATTAACATTGGAGGCTGCCTTGAGAAAAAAATTCTTTGTTTACAGTTGTTGTGTTGTTTACTGTTAGCCTGATTGGATGGAATCAACTTGCTTTCAGAAAACAATTTCATAGTGCCAGTCTATCAGTTATTAAAGTGCTCATCTTTGAACTGAGAAATCATGCTAGATTCCATGTAAGACAAGGTGAATTATGTGTTTGTTTAAGCCATGCTGAAAGTTTAAATGCAGGAAAATTCTCACTCTGTAAAGCCTCTGCTGCAAATTAGATTAATAGATAATAAGTTATATGTGAAGCAAATATTTCACCTAGTGCTACAAACTCTTATAGTCTAACCTTCAAAATAAAATCTTGATTATCAAAACCTGTTATTCACTTTAGTATGGAAAACAAAAAAAAAAAAGGTGGCACAACTTTTCTCAAGCCAAGACCAGGCCACAATAGTATTCTGGTGTTAAAATGTACCTTGGTTGACTGTGAAACTTGACTTTGTCTATTCTTTTTCTTGGTGGGTCAACTGCAAAAATGAAAATATCACAAAATATATATAAACAAACATTTAGTGTTTACTACCTACGATTTGGTACAAACCAATTAAAGCAAGTATACTATATTAGAAAAAATTTCCAATGTTTTTAAAAACAACTTGCAGATAACTTTACTGAGCCTTTTAACTGTCAACTAATACCTGCAGTAGATTTCTTTTTTATTTCATCATCATCTTCAAAACTAGGATTCCGAAGTTTTCTGTCTAACAGTAGGAAGTAGATCACTTTTTCTGTATTGTGTCTGAAATGAATAATTTGTTATAATTAGTTATACAAATCTGTATAAAAGATGAAAGTGTTCTAAATCATCAAAGTTTTAACGAACTGTATTAATTTAAAGACAAACCTCAGTGAGAACTTTGAATTCTAAATCATTAAACAACTCAATTTTCTTGTAACTCATCAAAACAAAATAAAATTGGCCATAAAATGGGCCCATCATTTTAAAATTAGAGTTACTTATTTTTTCTGTCAAGTTCAACTCACTGTGGACTAAAAAGCTCCCGCATCAGTCTTGGCTTGTCTTTAAAACACTGTAATGAGGTCATGGTGGCCAAAACATCTGGGTCAATGTCATCTTCTGATGGAATCACTGCCGTCTGAATTCACAAAATTTCAAAGCTTAAGTTATTTCTCTAAAAATTATGTACTATATTCTGAGCAGGTGCTTTTAATATACTGAAAAGATGAAAAAGAAGATTAACTCGCCAGTTACAAATAGCATCAAGAACTATATTATTTTTCTTTAATATTAACTTTTTACCCTTTACAGTTGAACGAACTTTACAGAGCACCTGTAAGTATCTTTAATTTTTTAGAAAGCTGTATCTTTTTCAATATTAAGGAACAGAGACAATGTGAAGTCATTACACATGCAGGTACTAAGGCAACTCAAGTACATTAAAGTGATTGCACATAAAAAGCAAACGCTCGTCTATTTTTTAACCCCTCAAGTACATCATGCAGAGTCAGATTTCACTTGGCTGACACATTTGAATGCTACTGAGCATTTGGCATTGTCACAGCATTATTAAAAAACTGACAAAAAAGGACAGTCTTCTTGTTTAATACTGGGATGACTTACAGACATTCAGACTATTTATCAATTATCAAAAATCAATCAAAAGCTGGGGTTCAACTGACATTTGCAAACACATTTTTTTTTAAATCACATCTCTTATTTGATTATTAACTTGAAAAAAAAAATAATCGAGGAAATTTATAGTTAAAGTGTCATGCGCTTCACGAAATCTATCTTCAAATCATGTCACACTCAAACCCAATAATGACAGATGCAGATATACTCTATGAAAGTAAAATAAGTTTATAGCTGCAAATTACAAAATATTAAATAGTGACAAAATGGCAAAATTAACTTAATAATATTGGGAGAGCTGACAGACACAAACTTCAAAGGATAAACTTAGAATGAATGTAAAACCTGTGCATGGGACATAATGTTTTACATGAAAGGTAAAACTACTCTCAGAAAGAATTTAAGATTAATTTTTTTAACTGAAAAACACCAAAAAATTACATTTCTTTAATATTTTTGGATCACATGAATACTGACAAAACAAAATGAAAAAGTCAATTATACTGCATCAACTGAGTGGATATAACAAAACAATCCACAGAGGCACATGGTCTTAGCCAAATTAAAATCTATGTCTCTATGAAAATAATAAAACTAATGAAGAAAAACAGAAAAAAAAAAATGAAAATACATTGAAGGGAAACATCTCGTTAACCAGAAGGGCTGGTTCTATTAGTCTACCTGCACAACCATTGCCATGGGCAATTCTATTTCTATGTCTGACTCAGTGTCCCTACAAAATAACAACATCAACAACAACTGGGTAAGTATTAACTTCAACCGATACGAATGTGAACTATACAATAACTAACTCAAACTTTCCTGAACAGTGTATGAGTAAAATTGAACCACTCGGTACATTGTGGGTAAAGTTAGTAATATAATGTTGTGCAGCATAACAGACCATACTTGCATTTGTCAGAACATCAAAAAGGTCCTCTGATTTTCATAACCTGAGAACATGTTCTAAATTAACAGCTTTACATGACATATTACAGCTCAATATGAAAAAAAGTTAACAGGGAGATCCTTAGTTTCCATTATTGCCTTGGCATTTGTCAAAGAGAATTGTTATTTTCACCAGTAATTTTGTGAGATTTTAATCTTATTTGATGTTCTTTCTGCTGCAAGTTCATGTTAATGTGTACTTAGTTAAACAGTGAGAGAACCTTGTTTGTGGTACATACAGTATAGCCTTTATGTAAAGAAAAACAATTTCATATGCAACAATTACCCTTGAGATGATTTTTGCAAAGTGAGGATTCAAATGAGAAAGTCTAAAGAATTTAATTTAAGCTTTCATCTGAATACATGGCAGTGCTGCATTGCTTCAAAATTCATCACAAACATAAGTTCTCAGCACTGCATAAAACACAAAAAATATATAATACAACGGTAATGGTACAGACAACACTGAAGACAAATATTAAGTAAAATGGCACTATTATGGTGTTAAGGCAATACAGTGACGGTATACACAGTGCATTCAGAGTAGGGCTTCAAGTACCTGCACCACTTCCTTCATCGGAAGTTCCAGCTCTACATCTGATTTAGAACCCCTACAATTACAATATATATCACACACTGGCTGCAACTACTATGAGGCGAAACCTAGGCAAGCACTGCCATTGGAATTAAGTTTAACTGAATACTGGAGCAAGTTGACACAGCATCCCCCCCCTCCCTTTTCAAAGGTGTTTGGAATAAACAGAAACCATAAGAATAACAGAATGCTTTTTGCATCCATCACATCAGTTTTCTTTTGTATTCAATTTCATTTGCAGATTCATTTTAATATTCTGGTAAATGAACATGTTATGCTTCTAAATACATTTCAACAAGTTTTCAAGACAAATATTTAGTTCTGAAAGTTGTTCATCAAATACAATATCAACTGATGATAGTTATCAAATTTTGATGTGACGTTTGCAAAGATATAAACTTTGTAATAAATCACTAGGAAGCTGTTGTTGTATTAAGCATTCAATAACACCTGCTGATGAACACTAATGTTTTAAAGAAAATCAAACATTATTAGTACTAGATTATGTGAAAAATTCTACGTTTGGTAACTGATATTAGTAAACTTTACAGTATCTTTACCATAATTTGTTTGCAAATACTATTTGTGTTGTGCATGGAGTAATTTTATTAGAGATAACAAATATGCTTAAATAAGTTGTTCCTTTAAAAGTCCCCACTACCAAACTTGTTCTAGAAAACACACATGTAATAAGTTGTAATATGCATGTTGTACCACTCCAAGCATTACAATCTTTGTCTCACTACTTACGCCACCACCCATGGATGCCTTGTGATCTTGTCCAGCTTTAAGTAGAAACAAATATGAAAATAAAAATTTTAACATGAATCAAAATGGTTTAAAGGTGCAAAATCTTTGTAGTTTTAAGACTCACTTTTCAAAAAACAATTATAGATTGTTCAATTCAATATGGCAGCCATATATTTATGATGGCCACCAGTAAAACCAGTAAACAGCATGGTAACTACAGTTTATGATATATTTATAAACACCATATTGACTTTGTGCCAAAACAAAAATCAGAAGTATTTTTGGGAGCATCTTAAGAATAGATGGAAATGTTAAAAATAAGATACCACGGCTCCACTAATTAACCATACTTGTATTCTTTTTACTGGGTCCACATCAATCATACTCCTGAGTAGATGTTGACAATCGGGGGGCACAAAGTGAGGAATGTGAAAGACACCTTTTTTAACCTTTTCTAAAAGATTCCGTAAATTGTCATCATCGAATGGCAAAGCACCCTAAAATTAAATATAACAGAATGTTATTATTTGATGTACAGATTAAAAAAAGCACGAATACTGTGTGTGTGTGTGTGTGTGTGTGTGTGTGTGTGTGTGTGTGTGTGTGTGTGTGTGTATACGTGTGTTGCGTAATATAAGACAATAGTACTACATGTGTATAAGAATACTGCAGTATCCATATGAAGCACTTATGAAAAACAAACACAATCATATAAAATGGACTGGTAACAAAAATGATATCAGTGCTACATACCACTAAAAGTGCATAAAGTATCACACCACAGCTCCATACATCTGCCCTTCTTCCATCATATTTTTCACCCTGAAATAAGCAAATGTCATTATTAACACGTAAACTTACTTTTAAAATCTAGATAAATATTTATAATATGTCAGCAATTATTTAACTGGTTTTCTCCACTGCCCTTCCAATTAGTTGTGTGTGTGTGTGTGTGTGTGTGTGTGTGAGAGAGAGAGAGAGAGAGAGAGAGAGAGAGAGAGAGAGAGATACAGGGTTATTTCTTCAAGCTTACTCTATGTACCACATTCTGAGATAATCATATTTGACAACATTAAAATGTCCCTACTGTGCTAAAATAATTTGATTAATCGTATTCCATATATTTCTGATGCGCTACCTTCCATTAAATTTTCCTACAAAGATAGACTAGCAAACCATGTTAGAGATAAGTGATCATATCTGACTTCTGTTTATAGGATCTAATATGGTTATTTACTACATTACATTAGGGTTAATAACATAAATTTTCTGCCACAATGTTTATTGCACCAAAACACTGAAAACAAGGAAGTACTTAAAATTTGCCTTTCATTTGAAACTACATAAGTGAAAGGTCATTTCTTCTAAAGCTAATAACTTAACATAATCAATATTTTGTATTAAAGTAGATAAAGCTCTGTTAAAACAAAGAGTTATCTTGGTTTAACTCCATAAGACATAACATGCTGTTATGACGTTTCATCTTCCAAGTCAGCAGCATGATATGATTCCTGGCAACCAGTTTGCACATTTTCTCAAAAGGCTGTAACCTTATAAAAATTTCAACTAGAATAGGACATTTGATATTCCAACTTTGATAAATATGCTAGATCATATTAAGCACTGTGCAGTACTGAAAATAAGATAAAGTCCAGACAAACCATGGAATGGTAAAGCTACAAAGAAAATCTACTGAAGAATAAAAGACAATTAGACCAAAAGAGCACATTACTTTGTATCCCATACAGCAACTTTACATTTACCAAATTTTTTCCCCAATCTTGATAATGGACTGCACACAAAAGTATTTAAAAACCCTAGTCAGTCTCATATTTGTATTGATGCTTAAAATAAACACTTCTTCATGTGATGATACAAAAGTGACACTGAAAAAAAAATTTTCAGCCCAAAAGACATTCCAAAAGACATACCTGTATGTACTGTGTTATCACATTTCTTTCTCAATTAATGATATTAAACACAATAGTAATAGACTAAAAGGAAAACAGCAGATTGAAGTTGCTCTTGCTAAACTGCACTTCCAAGAAAAAAAAAATATGATCTTTGTCTAATACAATGTTCATGTGTATATAATATACAATCTAAAACATCAATAACTGAAATAAAGGGGAAATATGAGGTAAAAGTGTTGTTTGCCAGGATGAACTACAGTTAAAACTTGACAAAGAGATTTGTCAATCTTATAAACAATAAAGTAGCAGTTCGCCAAAGAAAGTTTTACATTTCACAAAAAGAATGACAAAGAACAATAAAATTACAACTGAAAACTGAAAGAAGAGACATTGACTTAACCCTATATATGAATTAAATCAGTAGAAAGAGCTCATTAAAGCCAAATGTGCATTTAATATGCATAAACTCCTATTTGTTCCAGCAAGAAGAATCCAATTATTGTTTTACCTTGTTGCTATTAATGAAAAGAATTCCATGAAATATTGTTCCAAAAATAAACAAGCGAAATTATCTAAAGAATCGTCCTTAAGACATTATATTGAAAATGCCAAGTTATCTGGAAATTGCTATTGAAAACAGATTACAATATAACACCACCATAACGGTACAAAGAACACCATAGCAATTATCAATAAATTGGAATAAATTCTTCCTGGAACAATTCAAATGGAGTACAAATAACAATAAATAAGAGATAAATAATAAGAGATTAAACATGCAGCAAATGTTACAACATGCATGCACATGTAGCAGCGTAGACAGTGAGAAGTGTACGCTCTTACCCTTATCACCTCAGGACAAGCATAGTGTGGAGACCTGGAGAGACGCAAGGCAAAGTTTTCTTATCGTCTAAAACTACAAGAGGCCTGTACACTATGGCGCATGTGTTAAAGACGGCTTCATGGGGAGAATCATACAGTATTAACAAGGCACTACATTGGATTATGTACTTTATATATTAGTAATAATGTGATAGTAAACTAAAAGCCACTGCAGGCAGCTAGAGCCTCTAACAAAAGTGATAGTCATCTTAATTGTTTAAAGAATCCAGTCTGATTGATGTTGCTTTACAAACAAGCTGAGTAACTGATGTCTGACTACATAATTGCTGTATTGTTTTAAAGGTGTATTATATACCTATGACAAAAAGAACAAATAAAATCCAAGACATTCTGTTTCATTGACAAGACCTGGTGATTTCTTGAGTGGATGATTAAACCACAATTTGTGATGATCAATCCATTTGGAAGAATTCCCAATTCATTATTTTCAGTATACTTCCTTATTTTTCTTTTCTCAGAAAATGGTTGAGGGTAATAGCTGAATTACACTCAAAGCATTTTCTGTAATAAAACTAAGGAAAGATAATCATTTTCTTTTGCCATTTAAACCAAATAAACCAAAGTGACTTCCAACAAACACATTTTTAATAATGGTAATTAATTTTAACTTACTATAAGCAATAAAAGTTTGAATATCTTTTTGGTATGCAGACCAGTTACTTACCCACAGCTTGTTTCCAACATGGAGCCTTCTACTTGTAACGAAGCCATCCCAAAATCTGCCACACGGATATTATTTTTATCATCGAGTAAAAGGTTTTCAGGTTTTAAGTCTCTGTGACTGAAAAGTAATATCTTATATTATACCAATAATACAGGGAATACCATGTTACCTACAAAAATGTACAAAGAAAAGACATAACTGGAAAAGAGATGGAACAGACAAAGGCAATAATGAATTCAAGCTTACAATAAGAATGTCAAATATACAATGCTAAAAAGAAACAATATACAATTCAGTCATTCTCTTGAGACTGTAACCTTTTCATTAGTGAAATTACTGAGAACTAAAGCTTGTGAAAAACTTTTCGATTCATCAGAGACAATAAGTTTTTCAACTGAAGAAATTTTGTCTACATCTGATAGCCTCACAGAAAGCAAAATAGACTCATATAGTATGCAGCTGTGTGTTAATTGGTTCATATTTTATTTTAGTCAATATCATCTGAGATAGCAAACTGACAAAAATAAATAAACAAATTACTGCCTATGATACAAATCACTCACCATATTGAATGACTATGACAGAAATCTAATGCAGATATAATTTGACGGAAGAATTTTCTTGCCTCTTTGGGTGTCAACCTGCCCTTTTTTACCAAGTAATCAAATAACTCCCCACCAGAAACATGCTCCAAGATTAAATATCTGAAAGAAAAGAAATGCAATGAGTAAACTCATTTATTCTACCATTTTACAAGCAAAATTGAATCCAAAGCTACAAATGGACATATGAACAATAAAACTTTTCAACCCTAATGAAAAAGTACTATAGGATACTTTAAGATACTATAGGATCCTATATAGAAAATTGGGCCAATTTCCTATAGAATCCTATATCAGGCCTACCCAACTACCAGACTCGGCACCTAAGGATCCTGAATTAACCGGTATATCGGACCACACTACCCGTTTTCAAGGTGTGTGTCAGATCGCATTTTGGAGTATCAGTCAGAACACCGACAGGATGAACCCATGCTTGGCTGCATGCACCCGGTTTCAAATTCATATAGCGATTTTATGACAATCGATTACTATCCAATCAAGGTGACAGCTGAGCGTGGATGAGCCTGCAGTCGTCCTACAAAATTTGTTCTGGGGTATGATACTCAGAAATGCGATCTGACACACACCTTCAAAACGGGAAGTGTGGTGCGATATACCAGTTAATTCAGGATCCTTAGGTGCCGAGTCTGGTAGTTGGGTAGGCCTGTATATGATCTTATAGGATCCTATAGGATTTTTTCTTAAGGGAAAGAAAACAAAAATATCAAAATCAATAAATTAAATATCAAGTCATGATATTGCAAAACTTGGGATGTTTATGACCTGAAGTAAGTGTAATGTTATAGCATGTTTACATGCTTTTCTAAACCAAATAACCTGTCTAAGCTCATGTGCACACTGAGCATCAGGGAAATCATGACCTTCTATCATATCTCATGCAGGTAAAAAATTAGAAATAAATAAACCCACACAACTGCAAGTAGAATTAAAATATAGTTGTTTCTTTATTGTTGTCAGTGCAGAGAGCAGAACCTACCAGCAGAAAACCATAAAACAAAGCAACATGCGAGAGACTGTCACGTCATCAGTATCATTTATGGGAATTAAATCTGTAAAAACAGTCTCTGGCCATTTATCTACAAAAGCAGGGGTTACTTGGTAGAAAGCAAAAGATCTATTCTTGATTACAGGCATGATTACTCTCTAACCGCGCAGTTACTTTGCAGCATGAAAGTGGCTGCTAAAGAGGCCGTAATAACATAAAAAATGACAGGATATGCTCAGAATCATTTTGAGTCCAATTCTTGGTGCCATTTGGAGACATATCATTGGACTATCAATTGTTTGCTTTTGTGTGTGTGTCATACATGGACTGAAGCCTACATGTGTATCAAATCTTCTCATGCCAAGAACTTATTATCCTCATCAGATTGCTGACAGACAGCCATCTTTTCAAACAACCCTCTATTAAATCTTTTCATGTCTAATAAAAAACTGTCCACCAAATATCCATGCTTTAATGACCATGACCTGTCTTATATCAATTAACAACAGTAAGAGAACACTTGGAAATACAAACAAGGCAGCAAAGCTGTCAAATGTACAGACAAAAAGCAGGAAATAACAAAAAAAGGCTACTGTCAATTCTGATGCAAAAGTACATTATGTTAAACTGCGAATTCAACATCAAATTTTAATTATGCTCAACAGGTAAAATACATCTGTGTCTGTACATAAAAACGGCATTTCTTTAAAATAATGGCCCGATTATGCTGATTTTTGAACTCAACCTGCGATTTAGCAGAAATGACCACTCCTGTGAGTTTAATGACAATTGGCCTATCTGTTTTTCTTATATTGTGTTTACAGTGTTGCATATATGCTGAAAAGTGAAAAAAAAAAGCATAACTACTAAAATAGTGGCCCGATCATGCCGATTTTTTAACTTGACCTGCGTTTTAGTAAGATCAATTACTCTGCATATTAGTCCTGTATTTCTTTTTTGAAAGTTTGACAATCATAAGTAACATGGTTTTCCCATAATGGTCATCTTGGCAGCAGCACCCAAAATTGTGTTTTCTTCTATTCTGATGCAATATTACATAATGGTTAACAGCAAAATGACCGTTAATTTTTAATAATAAAATACACATATCATGGATTTTCAGAAAATGTGACTAGCATGGGTCTTCAAGCCCGTGGAACATGCCAATTTTCGAACTTGACCTGTGTTATAGTAAGATCAATTACTCCTGTGATTTTCATGACAACAGGCCTATCGGTTTTCCTTAAAATGTGTTTACAGTGTTGCATACATGCTGAAAAGTGAAAAAACAGCATAACTTCTACAATAATGGCCCGATCATGCTGATTTTTTAACTTGACCTGCGTTTTATGAATATTCATCAGCTCTGTAAATATACAGCCAAAAAGTAAAACTGCCATCCACTTATCATGTTTACAATGAAAGTGCACGGCATCGGCACCGCGACAACGGCGACGACAGACGTAGGTGATGGCAATATGTACAGACACATCTGTACATATTTACTGTACTGTTTGAGAACAGTAAGTGACATGGTTTTTCTTAAATGGTCATCATGGGAGCAGTGCCCAAAATAGGTTTTTTTCAAATTTTGATGCAATATTACATAATGTTTAACAGCATAATGACCATCAATTTTTAATAATAAAATATTAGTATCATGGATATTCAGAAAATGTGACTAGCAAAGGTCTTCAGGCCCATGGAACTTCCAAGTCACAACTTGAAAATGCCAGAATGTAAACAAGACAGCACTGTTCTGAAATGTTTTTTTTTCCATTTTTAACACTTTTTTTAACATAAAACAAAATTAACAGGTTACTGCCATTTTTATACGATCAACTAAGAAAATTGATGAGATGGGAAAAATATCAATACAACAGTGTTAAATGTCCAATTTCCTCCATTCTGAGATTCTGAACATAGTGAATGATTAAATCTGACAAACTGCAATGATATGAGTTTATTTCCATTTTTGAAACTTTATTACACAATACATGATAAAAAGTTTACCATCATTTTTACGTAATCAACTAACAATGTTGTAAAGATGCAGGAAATGTCAAACAAACACTTTTACGTATCTTATTAGTTCAATAATGAGACTGTTAACATGCCTAAGAGTTGAATCTGAGGAAATTTGAAAAAACAGCATAACTTCTAAAATAATGGCCCAATTATGCTGATTTTCGAACTCAACCTGTGTTTTAGTAAGATTGACCACTCCTGTGAGTTTCATGACAACAGGCCTAACGGTTTTCCTTAAAATGTGTTTACAGGGTTGCATATATGCTGAAAAATGAAAAAACAGCATAACTACTAAAATAGTGGCCCGATCATGCCGATTTTCGATCTTGACCTGCGTTTTAGTAAGATTGATTACTCCTGTGAGTTTCATGACAACAGGCCTAACGGTTTTCCTTAAAATGTGTTTACAGGGTTGCATATATGCTGAAAAGTGAAAAAAACAGCATAACTTCTACAATAATGGCCCGATCATGCTGGTTTTCGAACTTGACCTGCGTTTTATGAATATTCATCAGCTCTGTAAATATTAAGCCAAAAAGTAAAACTGCCCTCCACTTATCGTGTTTACAAGGAAAGTGCACGGCGCCGGCATCGGCATCGGCGACGGCGACGGCGACGACAGACGCAGGTGATGGCAATATGTACAGACACATCTGTGTCTGTACATAAAAATATATTATAAGTATCAAAACTACTGGTGAAAGCAAAGTCACAGAAATTTGTTTCAGACATATTTTATTCTTATACAGTTATCCCGAGGTGATTCTGCTTCACTCTGGCCAAGGTGTCCAGGTTGGACAATTTTCGTACTGTCTAGTTTCCTGGGGTCCTGGTACAGTATGACAGCTTATATTATTACTACATATAAAGATACATCATTATTTGATGAAGAAATAAAAAAAATATAAATGTTTGTGCGTGCGTTTATGCACACACAGAAAACCTCTTATACAACATATACACTCTGAAGATTATGCACTGGTAAACGGGAATACACTCCCAACTGATGTCCATGTTCTCTGCCCAGCAGTTAGTCTTTTTCAGTGATCTGGCTGAAAATAAAATCCCTTTTGGCATATTATACTGTTAACCTCTTTTTTAAAATTAAAATTCATCATATCTTATACTAGTATATTCGGACACCTCTTTAAAATTAAGATGCATCAAATCAAATCTTAAAGATGAACAGTAACATCAAACACACATAAACATTTTTTTCACACACAGGATAACTTGTCACACAGTAAAATAACATTTCAACATATCTTTATCAATCAATGGCCATAAAACACTTACAATAGTCCTTGACACAAGTTGAAAAATGAAACTTCAATGAAACCCCCTTGCTCCAATGACACGCTTATTTCTGAAAATGGCATCTGAAAAATCACTTTCATTTCCTATTAATCCAAGACAGCCAGCAGGGGACCTAATTATCCTGCTACAAGACATGAGGAATAGTAAGAGAAGAGAAGAAGGCTGTGCTACTATACCTGCCTTGTAGCCATGGTATTGACAAGTCATCCGGGGGCAGCATTAGTAAAGGCAAGTCTTGATCTTAGCTAACTAGCACACTGAGAACCTACCCACCAACTGAAGTTTTTTTTTTTACTAGAAACATACTCAGGAACAAATTTTATTTTGTGAATCTACGGGGCAGTTTTAAATGAAACATAATCTTGAAGTTAAATTTTACATCATTAAAAAAATGGAATAAAACAAAACATTAAATACTCAGAGCAAAAGTTATTTTCAACTAATAATATGTCTTCATTATCAATCATAAATGGGCCAGTCAATCCCAATCATCTCCAAAAGAATTACACTTTCCTAACGTTATTAACATCAGAAATACATATATTTTGGTGATATAAAACATTAATGTGAAACAAATAAAAGTTTACACTCCACATCCTCAGCTAAAATCACTACAGGACCAATAGGCCTCCTTCATGGATACACAAATCCCATTTCTAGTTTTCTTTACTGACCTCACTGTCAGTAATCTACAATTCCTACAGAGAATGCAGAGGCACCAAGGCTGTTGGCCCCTTAATCTGCAAGATATTGATCACGCTGCAGCATTCCAAGCTCTCTGCCACTACGTTTCAGAAAGTCAAATAACACCAGATAACTCTTTGATTCAAGCTGTATAAATCATTCCATCACAGTACCTATAAAATGCATGTCAATCACCTACAATAACCATGTGAAAAGTTGTACTTGATAAATCCTTTTGTTCAAAACAAAACAGCATGCTTTTTTGGCCAATTCACCAGTTATGTTTCATAAACGTATTCATCTATATAAAAAGGTAATAGTTTCTTTTTAAACAACATGAATATAAATTTGGATTTTGATACCTTAGAAGGGTGTACAATTAACATTTGCATATGCTATATCATGATGAAAGTAAAAGGGAGAGACACTATCAAGAGTCTGACATATAAATAAGTGCATTAAAACAAAAATGACTGTGCAGAAAAATTGCTTGTTGTTGCCTTATGTCCAACATTTAGAAAGAGGTGTATTTATTTTAATAATCACTGCAGCATGTTCCATAAGCCCACTCTGAAAATAGATCAATAAAAAATACAGACACCACTAATAGAAATGAATGATTAACATTAATGTAGAAAAATCGATGCTTTCTAATGACTCATAACAATGGCACTGCAGTGCACAAAAGTGGGTCAACTTCACAGATGTGTTGGGGCTAGGCCCAAGTGAAAGAGGACGAGGGACTGGACACTAATTTAATTTCTTCAGATTAATTTTGTATGAACAATGACCAATATCCAACAACAAAAATGCTCTTAAGATGCATTGAAAATCCAAATATGTTTTTGTAATGGATTACACTAACATTAGAAAGTGGGGATATTCACACGCATTGTACCCATGATATTTGAGAGGATGAGGTAAAAGGCAGAATCTATGAAAAGAAAAAGTAAAAGAAACACATACTCTCTTATCCACGTGTGCAACGTACATCTCTTGAGAACATTTTTGTGTAACTCGATCATCATATGATGGGCTTGTCTCAAGTAAATGGAATGGAACAAAAATATCTGATACTAAATACACATTGATATGAGCATCTTATGTGAAGTTCAGTACATCAAGACTGCTAAATGGGGAAAGTGAACCTTGAAACCCAAACCAAACTGAGCAGAAAAAACTGATAGCATGAATGTCAGGGGGAAAACTAACAATAAACTAAATTAAGATTTGAGGGTAAATGCCAATGCCCTGATAAATGTTTAAATATAAATTTATACATATATGTATATTTTTTTCTTGGACTGGTGAGAAATCTCCTTACAGTACTTATTTCATATCTATCAAAAATCATGTATTGACTTATATCAATACCCCCTTACTGCACACTGCATGTTACTGATATAAAAGTTGTCAAAATAAAAATGGACTCTAATCATGTATGTGGTGAACAAGCAATGCAATATCTCAGTTTGTGTACTGCAAATAACTCCAGGCACAGAAATGCTATCAGAACTGCAATTTGCCAGAAGGTTACGCAATGGAGCTACAGTATCTGTTAAGAAACATAATTAGTTTAAGTACTAGGCCATTGTCAAGCTTTATCCAAGATTTTTTATGGTGATAACAGTAGCTTTTTCCCTTGTATGAAAAGCCATGAAATGTTAATTTGCTCAGGTCTATGTATTTGTTTGATCACGTTAACACTTCCCTGGAATTGAGCATGCCATGTATGGACAAAGTCAAATGTATCATTTTAATAATAATAATAATAATCCTGCATTACAGTGACATAAAATTTAAGTCTTATGAATAAAGAAAAACAAGGGGAAAGAATAAATCATCGAAAAATATGCTACTTACAAATATTTCTTATTTTCATAGACATCAAACAGGCCCAATACATGGGGATGCTCTATTAGCTTCATTATTGCAATTTCTCTTTCCACCTGCAAAACAAGAACACATATAATTTAGGTCATTAAGAAATGATTCTTGATATTAACCAAACTTTTATGCTATTTAAAAACCATATTAACTTAACATGGAAAATAACAGGCTGGACAAAAGAATTAACCTGAAAAATTCTGAAACATTCAATAAAACACTGATCTTAAAAGTTTTATGAGACAGTGAAAACACTACAGATCTCATATGTAAGAAAATGTGAAAATTTTATCTTTTTACTCATTTTCTATTTTAATGTAGTTTTAAAAGAAACAGTAAAAAAAAATTGGCAAACTCTTGCAACTGATTTGTTGTGATCCTAACTATTGGTGTCATAGTCTAAGTTCTCATAAAAGCAAAGGCAAAAAAAAAAAAAAAAAAAAAAAAAAAAAAAAAACTATGTAAAAGAAGCTGAAAAAATTTAGAAAAAAAGTGTCAGAAAGCTAAAACCACCAATCCAAGATAGGCCTATTTCTTGCGACTTAACATATTTAAATCAAGCCAGATTTTGCAGGGTTAAGAAGAGAGTGGAATAAAAAATATGGCAGATTCGTGAGTGGCAATGAATTAAAGCTTACAAAAATACAGATGGATGTCTTTTTCTAGTTGCTTTTAGTTTTGTAGTATTACATTTTTTCACAACAGTATATATGCACCAGATTCTGCATGTTACTATGTAAGACAACATTCCTGGTTCATAGTTTCACCCATATTGCTATATGTCCTCATACACGTTTTTCTGGATTTGTATGACATCAGTGCAGATGGCCTCATTTTAGGATGATTTCCATTAAACAGTATGCATGACTGTTTAGTGCACGAGGACAGTGCAGCTTCAAGGATACAGTGCAGCAGCAGTGTCAATTATTGCCAGTCACATATTTTCCCAGTGTATAAAATCAATAGTTCCACAAGGGGGTGATTAGTAACTTTACTTTTCTTTTAACTGAAGACAAATCTCTTTCAAAACTCACTTGTTCCCTACAGACAAAAATAATTAACTTTTTACAAAAGCAGGTCCAAGTGTCATATTACATTGCTGCCAGACTGAAATTAAATCCAAACATCAAATAGTTGTACTGGCAGATGATGGTTGATGAATAACCAGAAAGCGAGTTGTTCAGCAATTAACAATTAAGAACCATATCTTAATTACCGTTTATATCTGAAGAATGACCTGATTATAATTAATTAGATCTGATAAAGAAATATATATACTAGTGATTAATTTTTTCAGTAGATTTTTGTCAATTTACAATGAATGTGTATACTTCATACAAGACACAAAAAAGTAACTGGAATAACCACACCATTACTGTTTTAATTCATATCTGAATTACTGAAATCAAAACAATCAAAAATGTGCATATGCCATGATGAAATATCAAGAATATAAAAACCAATATCCAGAGATATTCACCTCTTTCTCATACACATACTAACCTGACATTATAGTAAGAAAATCAATATCTAGCAATAATAACCCTTAGCCTCTCTACATTTAACACTATATACGGACCTCCAATAGCACTGCAGTGCCCACAATATACACCAATATACAAGAACTCATCAATACCCTTAGTATTTACAGTGTGAATATTGCATGATTTGATGTAAAGAATAAAAAGGTTCAATTGCCAGATTATCTCTGCCAACCAACTGATCTCAAGAACTTTGCACACTTCTGATGACGAGATTAGTAGGATAAAAGGGCTGTTGGTAATTTATCAAAGAAATTGGAAATACAATTAAACCGAATCTCTCACAAACCCCTTTGCTGCAGATGAATCTACAAGTAATACACACATTTCCGTAGAAGTACATCTGTAACACTGCAAGGGTCAAATGAGGGACACTGCAAATAAATATCTTTTTTTCATCAGTTTTTTTCATTCTTGGTGATTTGCAGTTACAGGGTTATCCTGAGGTTGAACATTTAATACCAAGAATGCCTTGGCTTGGTGTGAATTAGGATCCACCTTGATAAGAAACTACAGAAACATATTTTGTACCTTTTCTAGATAATGTTATTAAAAGGATAACATTGTAACATAATGAATTACGTCTTTTCATGCTGAACATTTCTTTAAAGAGTTTCCACATCCACCATTTAGTGATACAAATGATACAAAGGTACCATTATTGCCAATAATAATAATAATAATAATAATAATAATAATAATAATAATAATAATAAGAGAAAATAGTTGAGATTCATAAAGTTCTGAAACTTTACATCAATGTCAACAGGGCTCTAATTATCTTAAATCTAAGCATTCCTGTTCTTTTTACTTAGTTTTTATGTATAATACTACTTTTATTCTACTCTTGGTACAGGATTCAGATTTCATATACTTTACACATATGGCTGAATAATTTATATGCCCATTGACTGCATCTGTTACCTTGTGGGAGTACATCAGACAACTGATCTAATATGTTACAACATTTGGGTTATAGGACAAGACAATAAGAAACTCCATCCTGTGTAAGCTAAAAATCAGACACTAAAGGTGACTAAAATTTATAGAATTCTTGCCTTATATGTTCTTAACAACCAACTTCTCTTATTTTTTAAAGGTTACCATTAATTTAGTTGGTATCTAATTAAATTAGACAAAGACAGCCAATACAGGAAGTTTAGCGTGTCAAGTGTGGAAAAAACTTGGCAGAAACATTTTCAAGGATATAGCTTGTATGTTGAAGGATGTCATAAATGATGTGATCCAAATCATCTTCTGCCTTAGTTTCCAACAACCCACATACTATCACACTTACCTTCATTAGGACTGATTCACTTAATTTTTCCCTGTTAATAATCTTGATGGCCACCTTCTTGCCAGAGACACAGTGAACTCCCTGCTTAACCAACCCTAGAAAAATGTATATAAAAATTATAAATTACAGTCACTTAATATGTGAAGATAATGCATATTTGTTTTATTTTCCTTTTTGATGATTCATGTCTTGTGCTGATCCCTATATCATATATCCCTATCCATATATATATATATATATATATATATATATATATATATATATGGCAAAAAATGATCTAAGATTCTATTAGGTACCTCAAGCATAGACTGCAAAAGGGTACTCCTCTCATTTTCATCAATGCCTATATTTGATATGATCTACTTCCAATTAAGATTGCCACAACCCCCCCCCCCCCCCCCCCCCCCAAATAAAACAGTTACAGTAAAATTCATTCATTTTGCAAACTGCAAGTAGTCCGACCATTAAAATAGTAAATGACATTGGGTAGAATAGACAAACAGAATATCACCAATTCATTCACTATCATCTCCTAGAAAAAGTAGGGCTAACAAATAGTTTTTGATCAAAATCACCCATGTACATTTCAATGGGAATCATCAGAGAAAGCCCAAAGCCACGCAACCTAGCATCAAATCAAGCAAGATTTCATGGGATTTAGAATCTTCTCTCTTGAGAATGGGGTTAGAGATAATCACAGATTAGCAAGTGTGGTGTGACACTGACAGAATCTATCCATGGCTATTTTCTGATTGTTTTCTCTCAAATCTTCTAGATTTATAGTCTTATACATATACTGTAAGTACATATTCATCATGTTTTGCATGTTACTAGCACCTATGTATTTGCTTTCTGCATTCCTAGTGAAAAGTTAACACCACTGTTGCGGATTCAGACACATTCTCTAGTCTCTTGGGACATCACCTCGGATGTGTTTCATTACCCCTCCCCCACAAACACACACCTCATCTTAAAAAAAACTCTCTCCTTTTCCTGGGCTATTACAATGCTTAAAAAATTTTTAAAACAAGCTTCAATCTTCTTAAGTTCTTAATGTGAATTTTCTTAATAGATTTTCTCAGTAGCCATACATAAATTCAACCCTATACCTGGTATAAAATAATACTTGTTTTACAACATACATAATAACTCCATTGAGATTAATGGGATTCATTCAACTGCATAAAAAGAACAAATCAATAAATTTGGTTAGTTAAAGCTGCTATGATCAATGATATTCTGCAATGAAAGCACATCAAAATAACATTAGTGGAATACATTTTATATGAAGGCATTTCTCTGGTTTACATTCAAAATCCTGTATAGTTCAAACAACCATCATACACATACTGAAAGAAGTATACTGTAACTGCCAAATGTAATGTATGAAGCAATGAGGGCTGAGATGAAAGTTAACTGAGCCTTATATCTATGCAGATTTCAATCTTTGGGAGGGTCAGTCAAGGCCAATGTAATTATTTATACTGCAGTCAATGCTATTGGGCACTGGTCACTCTCAAGAGTAGGATCGAGAAAACCAGTCAGAATTGAAATTAGTAGTCTGAAAAATAAAATTTAAGGATAATAGGAAATTTAAGGATAATAGGAAAATAAATGACTGTCTACTTGCCCAACTGGTCTACTGTGTTTGAAAAGTCATCTTTCCACTGCCTTTTTAATGAGATATATAGCAAAGAAAATTATCGGATATCCTATACAACTAAAAGATGTTTGCATACAAATCGTGATGACTAATACTCATTATAATACTCATATCAAATGACACATTCTAAAACTATTAATTTTTTTCTCATTTTTATTATGCTAAGTAAGCCCAGTGGGCAATTATCAAACACATTAACATGAATACAACATATACAGTGATTTTAATACTGACAGATGGCCAATTTGTGCTCAATGCATTGTAATAAATTGCAGTCTCAATAATCATATACAACAGGAGAGATTTAATTATGGTCTTTATTCACTTATATGTGCCATTATACCACAAAAGAAAGAATGAACTCTGAAATGTGTAGATTATGGAAATAATCTTAAAGGGCCTAACAGAGTTATAAAGTTAATTTCTTCTGCAGGCATGATTCTTCTTCACCTTGTGAATCTAAATGTAAACTTTGTAGACAAATTGTAGCTGCAAGAAAGGTCTTTCTCTGAATCATTTGCTTTCTTGTGTAAGAAAACATCCTGCAGATCAAATACTCACCAACAAGCCAATGCTTGAAGCATTTTTGTTTGCAAAATATTGGTCATACACAGTTTTACATAATTTGGTCAGCTATAAATGTAACTGGCATATATCTAAATCAGTCATTGTGACTAGTGAGAATACCATTGTAAAAAGAAGTGCCAGTTGCTCTTGGTGTTTCACTGAGTCTAAAAAAATGAGGTATGCCATCTTTTAACTTTGAGAAATGCACCTAGGTTCAGAGTGATCAGTCTTAGCTTGAAATGATTTTCAATTCATGTTCTTCCATTTTTTTAAATGGCATACCGCTAAATGACACTATGGTATTGAAAAGACGAAGCTATAGTAAGCAAGCAGTAATGATAAATGCCAACATGCAACCTCCTATAGACAGAAAATGGCTCATATAACATTTCAGTGCACAAGCAAAAATGGGTTACAGCAGCATAACTCTATATCATAATGAAGCCTTCAGAAAGATGCCTCTGTCATAAAATTCAAATCAATATTTTCTGTAATTCTTCCAGGTATTATTCTAAAGAAGATAGATGTAAAAATCCATACATGGATCCTCACACAATTACTTACTAGACCATTTTACAAAGGCAGGCATGCATGCCAACACTGATTTCTCAACTAAAAACCATTTGATTGGTAACTTTTGGTAAATATGTCTTTCTTTTAGACTGCATTAAATTGAAGGCTTTCTGTAAAATGAGAAAGAACACATATTCTGTCTAATCTCATTTGAATGAGTGTTCTGATTATTGATGAAGGGGAAAACAATGCCAATTTAATGCCAATGAAATAAGACTACTTATCACTACAACCTGACAGAAACACTTTCCCTTCAAATATCTTTTTAAAAAAGTACCCCTTCTTGCCTAGCCATAACTTTAGAATCCTTGAGAAAGTCACACATTTAAGATTAGATTAATCAATATCTCAAGTCTTTTATAGGTGGAGCATTTGCATTAGCTGGACTGCTATTCCTGCACTGTGGATTACATACCGCTGTCGTTCATATTAAAAAGAGCTCTTTCAAGTGCAAAGCATGAGTTTTAACTGTCTTTGTACAAGAAGACAGTGCTCTTACTGTTTATGCTGAAGCACTGCTCGGTGCATCCTAGACAATGCCAAATTAAACACCATAATTATTCTAGAGCAATCTCAATAAATTAACTTACACAGATCAATAGTAGGCAAACGGAATGTCCAAATGTAATACAAGAAAAGAGAAAATGAACTAGCCAACAGATATGCCTGATTAGATGTCTTATTATCTGTTTTCTGGCTGACAGAAAACCTTGTTTTATGTAATTCTGCAAGATAGCAAGACATAGCACAGTTGCAATGAGCTCTGCTTTCATATTGACTGAAAGTAAACTCAAAATTATCTCTGTGTTATCCAATATAGGCTGGATCAATGATTCTGAATAGGACACAGCCGGACTATATTTTACATCTCCTGGATACTCTGTGAAAGGTCTGTCGATAAATCCAATAAAATTTCCTCCCCTAGAAAAGTGTACAGCAAACATCTCAGCCCATCTCACAGGGCATAATGTAACAATGGAACCAGGTACTTCCTAAAAAGTCTCTTGGTGCCCATCACATCAATCAAACAGACATTTAAATGAAAGATGAACTTATCAGAAAAAAAGGAATAAATAAGAAAAAAACATGGTTTATTTCAGGTTAATTAACTTTTTCCAGTTGAAAAAAAAAAGCTGCAAAGGAGTGGATTCAGTATGCCAGGCAATTCTCTGCATGCTCTTCTAAGAATTTTTTAACCAACCAGAGGGATTTTCAGAAAAAAACGTTGTGCGCTGTATAGCACGCAACAGCAGCAATAATTGCCTGTAAAAGGCACAACTCTAAAATGCAGGTTGTTTCAGGAAAGCAGCCACTTAAGAATCAAATTATGTCCCTTTTTTCAAAACAGATCATTTTACATTGCCAGGTACATGAACACTGAATTGGAGAAGCAAGACATGTATATAAATATGGAGAAACACTAAAGTAATTTACAAAGTAATCCTTGATAATGTCAATATTACACACTATAATTCTGAATTATTTCCTTTTTCAATCTTTTTAGTAGGATGGGGGGGGGGGGGGGGATATGGAGAGGTGAGGGTGAAATGCATTATTTGAAACCTATCAAAAAAAGTAACGAATTACTTTTCTAAGAATACATAATAGGTTTCCCTGTGAGACATGCATTCAAATTTCCTGATGAAAATATAACATGATTCTCTGCAGTGCTGTATTACAAACAAGGTACCTACAGGCTATATGTGTGTGTTAGAAAGATGTTATTTGCCTAATATTGGAACCAGTTTATCTTGAGTAAATTTAAATAAATAATAAATAAATATATTAATGACAGGGAAAGAAAAAACTTTTTTTCCATATTTTTCCTCACACACACATATTTTACAAAGGTTTAACATTTTCTGCTACTTGGGTAAACCAAAGTGTATTCTAGAATGAACTCAGGTATCCAGTGCAGATCACTGCTGTCATCCTACTATCACATATTTTTTTGAGGTGATATAATTGCATAGCACAGCCTCTGCATATCTAGTGAAGTGTTAATAACTTTGGCATGAAACAAGATCAAATGGACCCAGACAATCAGTATACTGAGTCAAGCCACAAATATTGTTTCATTTTACAATAAGTTCTACAGCATATATTCTTGGTTATCCCAGCTGTAACAAGGCAAGTTAATATACAGTCCTGCCATGTTCTTTTTATTGAATATAATACGGAAGACCTGCCAATGGTACTACTAATTGAGCATTTGTGATACACAGAGGAATACCTATTCAGATATCAAGGAAAGTGCAGACAATATATTCTAGGTAGCCCAAGCCATGACCTTAAATCAACAGAGACAAATATCAATATTGCCTTGAATAAGTCTGAGCAAATAATCGTTCAGATCCTATCATAATCAAAAGCACTAATAGTTACTAATGCCAAAAATGACATGGCTAAACAAATTTAGACACATACTTGAGAATTCACATGAAAGACGGATCCAAAGTATAGGACATCTCTCTCTTTTGTATTAAAAATTGCAATAGTCTTAACTTTCAACACCATCTCTCATTACACACACAAATACACACACACACTCACACACACACCGTGCACATTCAAATATGCAAGTTTTTTTAAACAAATGCTCTAAAATATTTCTGAAATCACATTGTTGAAAAGTTGATAGTCATCGTCAGTGCTAATATTATTTAACATAAGAGGAAGCACTGAGCTACCAGATCCCTCCAGGCTGTACCTGTCTTGAGCTCTTATTCAATCAATATCACCTTCATATTGCAGACATTAATGTCTGGTTAATGTCTAATTTAATATGAACCACATCAATTTATGTCCAAATGTAGCAGTATGTATTCACTGATCAGTCAGATTCCATATAAACACTTTTTTTTGAAAAGTGTTGGGCAATTTTGATGATATTCTAAAAAAAGACAGAAGTTATGTTCACCAAAAAAGATAATGAGGTCTTGTGCAGATATCACAGCAATAACAGGGCTATGATCTTAAGTTTAAAAGCATATGAATACTTCAACCTGAGCAATTGTTGAAGACTTGTAATTTGCAAGCACATTTTGATTATTAGATATTAATGCAAATACAATTTAATTAGTACCTTTTAATGCTAAATAATAACAATAATAATCTGGAAAATGAATTTTTTTCTTCTAAAGAAATTAAGATTATCATTAAGATGATAAAAAAATGACATAAAGATGATAAACTATCATTTTTTAAATAAAAGCATTGCATGATCAAAACATATCATGATGTTATCATTGATCATGAAAGGCAAAGTTTATTATTCTATACCTACAAAACACAAGTTTTTCTACAATGTTTTAATAGTCAAGTAAAAGAAAAATTTTTTTCAATGCCATCAATTTGGTAAGTTAGTCCAAATATAATGAATGCATTTACTGGTAAATGAAGAATTCTATTGCAAACTGAATCTGTCGCATGAAAAAAATCCTTTGTTAACAAATGATTTGCATATTACAGTCCACTCCATAGTATTCCATGATCAAAAAGTAAGTTTTTACTTTCTCTTTTCTCCATCAAAAAAGGTAAATAATGAGTAAGTGCATAAAAATTAATTAAATTAAAATAGAAGTAATAAAATGATCAAATATCAAACCTAGAGCAAGATTCAATGACAATGAAATAGAAGATTCTGTCATGAGATCATTTTAAAAACAGCTAATGCTGGACACAGGGAATCAGCAATTTTTCATCGACTGTACTGATTTGTCAAAATTTATCTCCCAATGGACTTCAGAGTTAAAACAGACGCTAATGATTCTAGTTGCATAATCCGTTACAAAGCCTCCCTAAGCAAATTATTTGAGAAAACCACAAACAAAAAAAACAACACAACAAAGAGACCATCATCAAAATCACAGATCGATACAACCCTCACATCATCCGCTTCGACTCACCCGTTTGGCCCTTTCCGAGTGTTTTCTCCAATTTGTAAGGGCCCACATACTGCTCCTCTCGATGCGACATCGTCCTTCGAGGGATAGCTTCGCGGATTTCAGTAGCTGCTACCTTTGCGTTCCCACTGACATTGGATAAAAAATCCTGCAGACTAGATACTGTCTTTGCTAGGAAATTCATTCATTTCTTGTTTACCTTCAACCCGAGCAGAAGTGTTATCATCCGGGAAACCGGCACTACAAGCCAATAGACGGCGGCACTTTCGGGCACCTGTACAAGACGAGCCACTTCAAAGTCGATAATCTCTTTTTGGTCGAGTTCTGTTTGGGACCAACCGATAAATTGAGCCCAAAGTCCATCTTAAATTTGATTGATTAAATAGATATAAAAAACATCAATCGTCGGCAAATTCCATAGGCAATAAAACTAGGAAAGGTCCGCCATTCAGTTCTGAACTACATGTATACATTTTTAAAAATGTAAATTTTTTTACCATTTAAGTTTCATGCATATGGGGAAAACCAGTTTTTCACTGTGACGAACTCAAAAATATACGATAAAAATAACTAACCCTTTTCATAAATACAAAAGTTGAATCTCCATCTCAACAACAAATTGCACTCCTTTCGGAAAACTAGATGAAACTACTGGTGTGTATATTCTGTAGTTTGTATTGGTATTACATGGTTCAAATTCTTTTTTTTTTAAAGGTTACTTTTCAATACTAATTTTTCTAAAAATGATAGGGGGATATATCTTTTTTAAAGTCTCATCTCTTCTGTGAATATGATTGTGAGAAAAAGAAAACAATACACACTTTACAATGCATTTTATTTCTTAACATTGTTATTGTGTCATGCATTTTTTGAATTTATAATAAATAAATCACCCAATATTTGCAATAAATAACCAATCTTGCATTTCACATAATATATTAATGTGCTTCTGAAATTATTACCTTTGCAAAACAAATAAAATGTTCTGAAATGACTTCAGTAAAATATCTTCTTTAAATGTCTCACAGAAACTGTTTTCACAAAATCTAGCCAGTGTATAAAAAACATACTAATTCAATTTTATCAAAATGATGGAAAATAAAACATATAATGCAATATCACATCAAACAAAATATCTAAACCCAACAATGAACCTGACCTGATACAAGTATTTCACTATGCAATAATAATTTAAAAAAAAATCAAAAAGAAAAAAAATGCACTCTACAGCTCATCTCTTGCAAAACCAACTTATTCTAATCAGTCTGGAAATCTGTTACCAAGCATTAACATAGGCATATTAAAAATATTGACTGGACGCTGAACACTGCTCTGAATGTTTTTTTTCTAAGGCCAACCTTGCAGAACTGAGGATAGCAATAGAAGTAAGGGATATTAGAGAATGTATTATCAGGCAAACTCCCAGAGCAACAAAGCCATAACAAATCTGTGAAAATGGAACTTTAAGAAAATATAAAAGCTTAATCCAACACTGAGCACAAAACCATTTTTCCGTGAAGGATAAACCACCAATCAGGAAGAAAGTATTGACAGGGGATGCTAAATGCATGTAAGCCGGTTTGTAAAGACAGTAGTTTAGGTAAAATATCAGGTTTAATGCATCTTGAAGGACAATGAATCTCTCAGGGCAATTACCTGGCTAAATTAAGATGACCATAGGTACACCCATATTACATATCATGGGTCATATTTTACATTACATCTTTAGTGTAATTCCATAAAATATGGCTCATATGCCTTGTATTCAATAAAGGATTAACGGACCAAAATGATGTGTATAATGCAGGGCATTCCACATTTTAGAACATTTGAAATTTGCTGAAAAATTATTTAGTCAAAATGATGTCTGTGCACAATATCAGTTTTTATTTATTTTTTTTTTTGATGCAACAAAATGCAGTGCATTTGGTAAGTTTTCCCTGGGTACAAGAATGTATCTCATATCCCAACAGCCACTACATTCATTATTTCAATGTAGAAAATTCTAAAATCAGTGCATGAACTATGACGAATGAAGCCATTAATAAAAAGCAGCCATCACAGTTTTTCCCTGCCATTAAAGGAAAGATAATTTCATAGAAAGATTCCACACCAGTGTCTCCGAAACTTGGGCTGGTCTTTCTCATCATGTTCTACATCACTGTTTCTTGCAATATCACAGGATCGCTACTAGTTAGGTGGTCTTTGTAGAGCTGAAAATGAACAAGAGAGAGAAATAAGCAATGTCTGTCTTTCAAGTTGAGTTGATGTTTCTACTGTTGCATTAACACATTTACATTCTCCAAGAATATCAGACTCAATGAAGGTGGTTTAAGTGTCACAGTTGAAAATTGAGGGAAACAGTTTGGATTCCAAAGGTACAGTCCACATAATCAATATTATGTTTATATAACTAACTTACCTGTAAATGCAGACTGATGTGCTGCTGGCTTAACTGTCACATTACCATTGGTCATGGTGCCAGGCTGGGCACTGGTCATTCCTGACATTGCAGGTGCTGCCCCCTGCTTGTAGTAGTAGAAACCTGGGGCTACGTTCTGTAATGGTTAGAAAAATAAAAAGAAAGTGATTATTTGCCATGATCATTATACTAGAAAGTTACCATGGAAATTGTTCACATTCTCACAAACAATTTCCAAAGAAAAAATCATCATTCTATTAAAGAACTTTTAAATGGTTGTCAATACATAAGCTTAAACTTATCATAATCAGTGGCATGAATGGCTGATTTTATGATAACTCACCTGTTGTGGCTGCATTGTGGACACCACAGCTGCGCCATGTTGGACCAAACCTGGTCTCAGAAACAACTGTTGGGCCTGCTGACCGGTCAACTGGATTTTTTGTTGACCAACTGCCTGAGGTAGGACATGTATTTGCTGGTTTGCCTGGACCAGCTGGGGTCTCAGTCCCACTGGGTTCTGAGGGTGATTTGCAGTGATTACCCTAACAGCTTGAGGACGGGAAATGTTGGAGACTAATATCTGCCTGGGCTGCCCGGGATGTCTCACAGTATTTAACACAGCACCGGGTGGGAGGGACACTCCATTACCGGCATATACCACCCTGTTTTGAAGCAGTCCTTGGTTTGGCTGGGCAAGACTGGCGGTCTGTACAATTTTACCAGGCACACCAGGTGTGGTTAAACTCTTAGAACTGTATATCACAAATTTAGGCACATTAGCTTGATGAATGCCACTGACAGTTGCCTGCTGAACACTGGCTTGAGTAGGGAGCTGCTGCTGTTGTGGCTGTTGCTCTTGCTGGGATACAATCAAATTGCCTCCCATTTGTGACAAGTTTTGAACAGAACCGACAACAAGTTTTGTATCTTCACTTGCACTCTCATCTATACCAGGGCGCCAAAGTTTTGGTTTAGGAGATTCCTGAGTTGTCTCTGAATTTTCAACACCTTCAATATACTTCCTTTTCTTTGCTGGCTGCCGGACTCCTTGCATGAGTCCATCTTCTCTTTTCATTTGAATAATATTATTATTAGGGATTACAGGCCCTTTACCACTGCTATACACATAGTCTGTATGAGAGGTAGAGGTTGTAAGTGTGACAGGGTTTTCTTGCTGCCTTTGAGTCTGAAGCAAACTAGTCCCAGAGATATTTACAGCCTGCATTTTAATATCACTAGGAGGTATCACTGTCTTTTTATCAGTGGCAGAATCGCTGACAGATTGTACTGATATATTGTTTATAAGGCCTCTTTGCTGCTGTGCACCAACACCATCAGACTGTCCCTTTGGTTGTTGTGACAACTGCTTCCAACCTCCAAACTTGGGAGAGGTTGCACTTGTTGTTGGTAGGCCATTGGTAGTAGTGGCAAAAGTAATGTAATTTACCTTCCCTTTCTGTGTCTGTACATCCACTGGGATCTGGATCTTCTGGGTCACACCTCCTTTTGAGAACTGTATAGGAATGGGTAGACGTGCCTTCACCACAGTCTGATTACCCTGATTTTGATTCTGTGCCATCATGGCGGCTTGTTTCTGTTGTAGATACTGTTCCTGAAGCTTCTGTTTCAGGAGCTGGAATGGGGGGTTTGAAGGGGAACTCTTCGTTACTTGATGTCCAGCAGAAGTTACCTAAACAGAAGTAATGTCTCAGTAAATCATTGTTGGCAAAATCAGTCTGAAAGGCAGGCGTGGAAATAGACTGCCTAATTGAATAAAGATTCTCTTGATTACGGGCAATACAAGTATATATATTGGCTGCATCTCTGTGAAATTTTTGGCAGTACCTGTCAAAAAAAAAATATTCTATATGTTTGTGATCCTATTAATAAAGGAACTGAAACTTCCACGTAAAAAAGATGAAACAAACCTGTTGTTTTGCAGCAGATGTTGAAGCAGCAATACCAAACACTGTCCTCAGATTTGATACCTTCTTGGTTCCATCAGCACTATCCTCTGATATGGACGTCAGTGCTGGACTGCTAGAGGCTGAATTGTCCTGTCTCTGAGTTGGAAAAGGGCTACTGGAGGCTGAGGGGTTAATTGTCTTAAACTGGAATGGAGGGAATTCCTTTCTCTGAACTGGGTATGGGCTGTTGGATGCAGATTCATCATAACTGACTGGACTGTTACTTCTGGAATCCTGAAGTTCAACACAAGGCATAAATTTGATATAATAAGTGGGAGCTAGCACAGAATTTGAAAAACTCTTAAGCTAAAGTGAGCCAAAGTATGAAACTTCAGAATAATTATACAGATATTTATTTAAGATCAATTAAACAATAAACTTCTAAATGAAAAATGTATTTTTTGCAGATGGGCTTCACTTTATAAAACACCAAAAACTAATAAAAACATATGTTTAAACTGTTAAGTTTAAAAAAGCTCATATAATTTAGTTTTATTTACTAACTCTTTTTCACTTCTTTAAAGTGTACATGGTAAACTTCATACCATGTCAGCTTTTGGTGATTCACTTCAAAATAAACAATGTCGAACTGTATATATCTATATATTGCTACCTGTAATGAATCCTCAGCCACTTTATGCAGAGCCTCCATAGCCTTGGCACTAGCATTCCTCTGTGGTCTGAAACTCAAGTGAGGGCCACCATTGGTCAGTTTGGAATGGTAATCAGCATCATCTTCATCCTCATGAGTATTGTCAAAGTTGTGCTTGGACATGTATTTCTTCACTGCCCGATGGAAACATGCCTCCACTGCATCTGCCATCTCTATGTACTCTGTAACAAAGAAATTAATTTTGAATATTTTAGCTAAAATAGACATCTGAGAAGATTCAGAATTAGAATTTCTAGTCAGCATATTTTAGTGGTTGTGCAAGATACTCAAAACACAGCTGATGTGTTATATTTGGTGTAAATATCAACTGAGTCATAAGAGTTCTCAAATCAAGTCATCAAAGTGTTGCTTATATCATGCTTAATCCTAAAAAGACACCCCCATTACCAGTGAACAATTTCTTACCACTCTCTGGTCCATTGTATTCTAGACAGTTTGAGAACATGAGTTTGTAGTCTCCTATGAACTCTCTCCTACTTCTGTACTCTCTATTTTTCACCTTCTTCTCTATAGTTGACATATCCATAGGTCTCTGCAGCATATAAAAATGTAAATAAGTTGAAAATTCAAATCATGAAAAAAAAAAAAAAGAAAGAAAAAAAAACTAACAGATACCTTGAGGTTTTGTTTATTTCATTCAGTGAAAGTTTTCATGCTTATATTTTTCTATAATATATATACTATACATAATTTACTGTATCAGTTTTCTTGAAGATAACAAATGATATGGCTCAATTTAAGAACTCAAACTTTTGTAAATATATGTCTTTTAATATTCCTCAACAGCAAATAATATTTCCTAATAAAAACTTATTTTCTATTTGAGGTTGAAGAATGATAAATTTCGAAAATAAAACATGAAAGCTCATTTTGCAAAGAACTCATGAAAAGGTGCAGGTTAAAGCTGCAGTCAGCCAGGTGGCTGCAACTTTTACAAAACAGCTTTCAAATCACAAACAGTTTTTCACTTTTCTTGTTAATAAATGTCATTTTTTTAGTGCCCAGGGCAAGCAGCTGAGGCATCATTTTAAATGATGGATCTGATCTCCTGATGTTCTTTTTCACCAATGACACAGAGTTCTTCTTCAGAGATTTTTTTCTACCAAAATGTATAATTTGTCACCAAGGCACCAGAGTGCAAAAAGGGGCTTTGTCCTCACCAAAAGTATTGAACATGATCCTTTTCCCCCAATGACAGATATACAGCCTACTTTTTTCTTTTTTTCACCTTTATACTTACAGTTATAATATCTCTGTAGCCTGGGGCATATTCCTCCTGGACAGGTTCCCAAAATGGCCAGGAATCTTTATGACGTTTTACAATATCAACCACTACAACAACAATAAACAGAGAGCATAAGAAATTGAAATGATCAATCATTCTAGTAAACTATTTGCAATTTGCCAAGAGGAATTATACAAAGATGATAATGAGCGTATATGTCAAAACAGAAAGTCAGTGAGAGTGCACTTGTATCAGGTTGGCCACATGTCAAATAAAATACTGTGAAGAGCTTTTGCCAGGACAACACAAGTGCAAGGAAAAATTTGCCAACTGGATCAGAAGGTTATATCTAAGTGTTCAACAATGCCCTACTTTGTTCTAATACTTTACATCAACTGTCCTAGCAGATGGACTAATGGATTTCAAGCTAAACATTTTTTAACTGACAGCCACATTAAAATAAAACTCAAAACACATCCTTGTCAAGTGTATTGCCCTACATTTTCAGATAGCAATAACACTGAAAAATGTAAATGCTCATGCTGATCATTTACCTTTCATCATGGCACTATATGCTTCATTAGGCACAGATCTAAAACAGAAGGAAAAATATTTGAATCAGATAAAACCATGCGGAGAAAATGAAGCAACACTTGAAAAATAAAAAGATTTGTTGCCAAACAAACATCTGGACTCAATTTATGATAAATTTTTCAAAAATTGAATTGAAGTAAATCAATAATAAATTTGGCAAAAACTTGTATTTCCCTAACCCAAATAAGATTTAAAATTTTGTTTAAATTTACCACACTGGAGTGAGATTTTACAATCCATGATAACATTTTAATCACGTGAAACAATACTCTTTTGTGAGTGACTTACATCCTCTTTGGTGATGCAGGGATGTTCAATAGCTCTGCTGGAATTTCTTTGCCTTCTGCAATCAACTGAGCCCGTTCTTCACGTAATCTGGCTCTCTTAGCACGATCTGTAGGAAAAAGGAAGAGCAGTCGGTGCAAAAATGTCAGCACACAGAAACACTGATCCAGAAATAAGATGTACACAGAGTTAAATAAAAAGATGTCATTTATACAGTTCATGAATCCTAACCTTCATGTATACAGTATGACTTATTCAATACAACATCTCAAATCAAATATATCATCTTTATTACCAATCAAACACAGTGAGTAGCTTATCTCACATTTTCCCACTCTCACCAAGTGAAGCAAATATCAATAACTTCCTTCATGCACAGGGCCCTGAAAAATATAAAACCTTGTGTATACTTCTACTGTCAACATTTACCTTCTCGGGCTTTGCTCCTCTCCTCTCTCTGTAACTTCACGTCTCTTTGCTGTTCCTCCTCCAAACGCCTCTTTCTCTCAACCTCCTCATGGTGCTGTCGCAATCGCTCTTCTTCTTGGATCAGGAGGAGATATTTTTCCTAAAATTAATACAGAAAAGATGGTATTTAATAGAAAACCCAAGTACTACCCCCCAAAAATGTTTTTTTAGAAGCAAGTAAAAAACAACAAGCACATCTTAATGCCAAATCTATATGACCATTAATTAAGCAAGGGAATGTTATAATTGTAATAGTATCACATTGCAAATTACACTATATTACATGATAACAGCATAACTTTAATAAGAAAGACTGTCAATTATCCAAAATCTATTGCAATGGTTTTTTGTTACTATCTTAGGCAAAAAAACATGATGAATTAAAATTGTTTTCAAGATACTGTCGCTGAAAACATTTTGTACCATGTTAAATACACATAACAGCAATTAATAAGGAGTTGTGCACCAATTAAATATTTGTCCAATATCCTCCACCCACCATTCTCCAGCTGCTAGCTTCCTATGAACATTCACACTGGCAAGGAGACATTCAGAACTCCATTGTTAATAGTGTCTTAAACACTGCTTGATTTCCTATTGCAACTGGTGAGCAGAAAATAAAAACTACTCCCAATTCCAGGTCAAGTGTGTATTATTTCTTAAGCTGATTTAATCTGAGAAAAACAAAACCACCACCACCTTCTTGACAAAGGCACTCGATTATGACACACGTTGAGTCAAAAAGTTTCTCACCTTCTCTGCCTCTTTCTCTTGCTGAGCCTTTGTCTTAATTCTGTTTGAGGTTCTACGTGGAGCCAACTCTAGAAGTTTCTTACGCATTTCACGTTCCTGAATAAAGAGAAAGTGTATTTATGCAAATGGACAAACATACATATTTTAGGAATATCATTTGAAGTCATCAGTCATGAATTTGATTAAAATAAGAAAACAAATTCCAGTTTTGATATCATATCAGAAAACATTAAAGTTATTGAGAAATTGAGAAGGTTATGGTATGGAATTTATTATTATTATTATTATTATTATTTTAAATCCATGATCAAATATATAAGTTGGCAGTTAACTACACACACATTTACTGTGCAGAGTCCTGCTTCTTGGCAGGTAACAAGCTTTCACCCATTACATGTACTATTAATAGATAGAGAGCAGACAAGGACTCGTGCTTTTAAGCACACGGCTGGCTGCCTAGAGCTCTGTTCCACTTTGACAGTTATGGATCTCAGAGGTGAAAAACCAAACCATTTCTGCATCATAAATGCTCCGATTTTGTTTGAAAAAATGGACACACCTGGCTGATACCTATCATTGTAGAGGCATAAGTCTATGGCTATTAAATGAACTTGTTAGGAATATTGAAGCAGGGAAGCTAATGTTTTTGCACTGATCAGTTGCTATTAAAATGTGATGTATTCATATTACCAAAGTTAATCGACTATTTATTTAGATCCGAGTCTACCAGGTTTTACATTTTTTGACTGTGCAAGATGTCACCACCTTTCAAGTAGGCATAAATAACTGATTCACACGTTTTATAACATTTTGCTTAAACATTTCTGCTAGATTTTAAAATGAAAATTACCCTGAGACACATAAAGGAGGTTATGTTCATATACAACAAATGAACATTCAGAAGCCAAAAACATGTGTCAGCACTTAATCTCAGTTTGGTGTGCGACACAAGAAGTCTCCTAGTGTTGAACCAGACGAAAAACATCAAAGGTCAGACACAAATACAACGCAAAAACATGGGTGTTGATATCACACCTAAAGAGAGGAGTAATTCTGTACTACGAAACTGGCTCAGGACCAGAATTTCGGTCCTCCCATCAGACACACGTCTGCCACGCGTCCCTGCTTTGAAGGCTCATAAGGTGCCCATTTACCTCAATAAAAGTGCGCATAAGAGTGCTTGCGGTTTTTTCAGGCTACCTTTTAAATCACCTGGTGTACCCTGGCTGCATACTGTTGCTCAGTATGCAAATTTGCAAACAGGTGGATGTTCAAGGGATAAAAATATACTGCGCAAAAAAGTAATTAAAGGCCACAATTGCTGAACATCTGCATACTAGTGGGCCTTTTTTGACTCCAAAATCTAAACTGAATGAGATATACAGTGTAAAAAATAAATGTAAATAAAAAGCAAGAATAGGTGAACATCTGCACGGTGCCTTTAGTTCTGGTCCTGATTTAAGTGCTGCAGGTTTTTCCACAATAGAACAAAAATTTCAAATCAATATTTCAAAAATACATTTTGTAATGTTCAATCAACATGCATGTTCAATCAACATGCCTGTGTAACTTCTGCAGGACAGCTGGCTACCCAAGGCAAGGTCAAGACCACATGACTAAAGGCAATTTTGATCTCACTTCACAGTAGCTGTTTGTAATAACCCCCCCTTTGGCTTCAGGACTTTCTATCAATATTTACCATTGTATCACACAGACTAAAGTGGGAGGAACAACAACACCTTCACCAGTGTTGTGTTGATTGTATATGTGTAGGGTAAACAAACACCTCACAATTGATTCCTAAATTACTTTTCATTAAAAGGCCAAAACTACTAAATCTGGTTGTTGAATGTTATGCTGTTCTCCTTTCATCTTTCTACATATCAAATCTATTGACATGGGTGTGGTCCATTGTCTTCATACAGATTTTCTATTTGTCTTAATTATTAAAAATCTGACACTTCACTTTTCTTTTTTCTTTATTAATAGACAGTGAACCTTAACCTACAAACCAATAGTACATTGTAATGCTTTTTGAAAAAGAAAATTAACTGTTGATTCAATGAAATCTACTACAATTTTAAAATTCACTGTGATAAAAAAAATTCATCAAGTTCACAACACAAAGTTTTAAAACGAATCAGAACAACACAATAACCAGGCATAGTGATGAAAAGAAATTTGTCCGGAAATTCAACAAGTCCTGTTACATACAACACCAAGACATCATTGTGTGCCACAAATGTACAGTGCAGAATTGTTTTCATGGCTTATTAGAATCCAAAAGGCTGATATCAGTGGACCAACAGTAACGGGACACCCTTCATACTGGAGCCAGCCAGAGCGGGTTTGTGAACCCAAGGAACCTTTCAGTCTGCAGTGTCACCATTTAAACTGTAACCTTTATTAGAGAATATTCAGCCCCAGTGAGCAGTGACAAAGGACTCCTTTTATACAGGGGCAGATCAAACGGCTCACCTCCGCAGATGTGATTTGTTCGGGGTTAAATCCAAGTTAAACAGAAACATTGCTTATCAGGCCCTACATCTAAATTAACCATGAGATGTTATGTAAAAGACAGCAAAAGATGGCAGTGTGGTGCTGAATGAAACGGGGGCGGTTTGTTCTTGGGTCTTTTTCTATTCTAGTCTGGTTTTGTCGAAAGCGCCCAGTCTGTATTCCAGATTAGTCCTCACTGACTCACTTCAGTCCCGCCTGCGTAAATTTTGAGGGCTCACTATAGGTTACATTAGACATGTGCAACTTTGTTCCTATCTCTTACAATACATGAAATTATGAGAAAACAATGAGTTTCTTGGGTGTGGCTAGCACGAGGTGTATCCATTTTCAAAAGTAGACTAAGATACTTGACACGATTTGTTGAAGAACTACAAAACATAATAATTATGAAGATGTGCACAAACACTGCCTGACACTGATATGGGTCTATAACCAGGTACACTGAAACAGTTACCAAACACAATTCTCATTTTTTTCCTTTTCTTTTTGCTCAAAATCTTAACTTTATTTTTGTGCTCAATAAATTATTATTAACAATTATCTGCTCTTTTAAACAATCATTCAAATATACAGCTGAAGGTAATATTGTTTCATTTTGAAGCAAGAAGCACCTTGAATGTGAGCCTGAATATACATAAAGGCATTTTCCACATCTAAAGTGAAAAGGGCTATTCTGATGTTACTCAAATAGTTTCATAGCATTGACATCCAATCTCCCAAAGGTTTATTTCTGAATTCCGCCACATTAAAATTTAATCCATGTAATGCAGGAAATCTAATTCAGTAATTTGCCCTTATTCAGTTCACTGCAGTAATGGCTTGTCATCCCAGCTTAAAGTATCAGAGCATCTGTGGATTGGGACATTTTTGTTGGCAATGTACTAGTAATGAGGTATATTAAATTGTCGGTATCTCACATCATCCGATACGATTACAGTGGTCGCCGGTTCTATTATCCTGATGAACATCCATGTGGCTGACAAAGTAAGTCTATATATAAATTTAAGAAGTAGACAAGCATAAACAGAACATTATCCCACTTTCCTTAATAGCCAACAGGAATGAGCAGAGAGAAAGGAGTGAACAAATGGGTTCTATGGGGTAATAAAGTGTGAGTGATATTTTTCCCATCTCAAATTACCTGTAAGTAAGATATCTTCTTATAAAGCATTCCTCTCCCCCCTCAATTAGGCTATTATGTCTGTGTCTGTCTGCCCTAGGATTACCACCCCGAAGGGCCTGATATCAGCCTCCTCCCCCTCCCCCAACCTTCATTACATACTATTAAACAGAGGAGATAATGGATGAAAGGAGAAGCTAGTTTTGGGGGGTTTCACTTAGTCTGAGGCAAATCCCAAGAATGAAGGACAGGATGACACACCATCAGATAAAATATTATCAAGCTATGCTTTCCTCTGTTTCTGATACCTAGTTGCCATTTCCTTTACTATGGTACTAAATTCCTGACAATGAATAAATTTCATGGATATGACTGTTTGCACCGAGTACTGGTATAAGTGCATTGGTTGAATCTGTTAATTTTTTATATGTGCACATTACATCAAAGTTAACAATAACTAAGACATGAAAAACAAGGCTTTAACATGCCATATATAATATAATATACGTTATGAAATCTCCCTGTAACTTTCAAGCTATTGAAATCAGATGCACAATGCTGTTAAAATGTGGTTTTAAGCATCACATATCAAGGCCTACTTGTATTTTTTAATCAATTTTTTATTTTACTCTTTTTTCATTTTTGGGTGGGAGGGGAATGGGTAAGACTCTTGATTTAAAATCCACATGCTAAGAAGCCAAATGTTGACAAACAGAACAATTGCTTGTATTTGTCTTGTCAGTTGGCTAGACACCGCATGCTAGCACCACACCCTCCCATTACAAGGGACAATTAACACTTGTTTGGCACCCGACAACAGGTGTGCATGGCTTCTTCACATCATTCGTGTATTTGAAGAGATGGTTATCTGGAACCGCAGCCCCACATCATGGGCATCTTCACACTTGCCTGCTTCACACTTGCGTCACAATACAGTTGCCTTACACAGTCATCAGAGCAACATCAAGTTGAAGAGGTACGCATTATCAAGATTAATTACATATTTTGGCCATGGCCATGGGTAGTAAAAGGGCATCAAGTGGACTGCACTGTTACTGAAGGCGGGATTTCATTCACACTTCTACGAGCACACAAGTAACCAAAGGTGTCAATCATGGCCAGGCCACCAATCACAGGTGAGCTCAGGTGACAACCACACCCCCCAGCCTTGTGCCGGTGTCCAGTAGCACTAAGCTTATCTTTGTTGCTATTATGTGATTTATACTTAATGCAGAGCACCCCACATTTAGCAGTTATTCCTTTATTCAACATCTTGTGAACCACTACTGTACTGCCACCACATTGTACATGGAGGGTACATCAAAGCATTGCAGGTAGAGCGTGGAATGTGGCAACATCATAATACTACAGGTCTGCGACAGAGAGAAACACTACAGCATGAATCTATGTAAATATAGTCTGAACTTCTACCTGGTGGTACTGGCAGCTTTTTTGAGCATGCATACCCCAGCTATGACGCAGGCAAAGAAGAGGAGGATGAAGACTGGTGAACACTGTGGTCGCCAGCGTCACTTCTGGCACAGGGTCAACACGTGTATGGTTGGGTTCAGAGACTTGCTGGACGAGTATCATGTCCAACAGAAACAGGAGCCCTCCATGATAGACATGCTGGTCATGGCTTTGGGACTCAAGAAACTGTGCAGGTAAGAAATGAACAGAGATTCACTGTGAATAGGTTGGGGAAAGAGGTGGCCAATGATACATTTCTGAACACAGCATTTATTCCCTTTATTATAAGTGCCTTGTAAAGTTCTGGGTTACAATTGCCAAAAATGCAAAATTATATTTCCAACATTTTGGCTATAAAAATTAAAATCTCTTTCAGTTCAAAAGCCAACATTTCACCTATTCTTCTAAAAAAATGCAAATGTACATTTTTTCCCCTGCATAGTTCTAAAGACAGTAAAATTGCAGTGCAGCTGCATGAAAATCTCCCTCAGACAATCCTGCCTAGGTAACATGAAGACACAAATAAATGTTCAGGCCTCATCCCAGCACGAGCCTGTGGTTAGAATTTCCCTTCACTGCATTCACTCACACAAGTGAAATATTACATGTCATTCAGGTCAGAATATCATTGCTGTTTTATCCCTGTCCCATAAATGGGAGGTCAAATGTGCAGGGTTAAACATGCTCTTTAAATTCAAGTTTTCAATAGGTCTTTTCAGAAATGAGACATTGAATAGCTCCAAAAGGCAGATGTTCAGAGGTAGTAAACCTCTGAATGACACAGACTGACCTTGGCACCTCATTTGTTTTTTTTTTTACAATGACTCGCATAGAAACAATTCACTTGGAAAGTTTGAAATGAATTTGCAGTTATTTCTTTAAGACCCCCTATTTAGGGGTCCATTGTTATTCACCGTCAGATTCAATTCTGAATCATTTTTACTATACTATCATACACACATAAATATAGTAAGAATGTCTACCCACAGCTTTCTTTGTCAATGGCAGGCTATAAAAATATCAAAAAGAATGGAGGTTATCATTTAGAATTATTCAAGAAGTTCACAAATATATGCCATAAAATCTAGATCAGAAACATTTTTGCATGGCTTAAAGCCCCTATCAGGGTAACCTATAAAATGCATTTCCCACTGGGCTATCTTGAGGCCACTACTTAATTCAAGTCTTTCTTGGAAACTGCACAAGGCAGGTTAAATTCTATAGCAGCAATGAGAAGATTATACATTCCCATGTGTGTTTCAACAAGAGATGGACAGGCTTAAATAATAAATTTTTAAAAATCAAATTTTAGTAAGTTTTTTTATTCAACTATTTTGCTAAGCTTTATCTTCATTAATTCTTGTTGGCACTAAAAATAATTGCACTTCAAAATATGAGTTCTAATGAATATGTTCTGTATCATGCAGGGTGGGTCATTTTCACCTGGGTATAAATAACACAGCTTAAAATCATCAAAATACTTTTTAACCAAGTAAAAAATAGCACCTATTGAATAGGATTTTTTAACATTTTTGTAAAATGGCTGGTGGCTAGTATTGAGTAGAAGGTTGTTAACTTCCTGACTGTACACATCCAGGAACTGGCTGTGATATATGGCATGATGAACCATTGTGGGGACTGATAAGCACAATCTAGGTCCTATACATCCCCCTTTTATAATTTCTAGTAGTCATACTCTAAGTGGTGTTCATCCTTCCTCTTGTTATCATTATCAGATTTCTATTTCATTCCATTACTGCATGTAGATGGGGTGGGTTATATCTCGCATCTCTTTGAAATGTCAGCTTTATCAGAGGAAGTAATTTCTTGCACTACCTGTACTGATATGTCAACTGTATATATGTATGGTATCAGGTCATTCGTCACCTGTCTTAGAGATAATATGATCTCTATCAATCTTTATCAGTTCTTTTGCTTCCTGTATTTGGAGTATCTATGGTTGATGTCAACAGTAACCAGTAATGAGTCAGTTGTAAATGCAGTTTTTCAGAAAGAAAGAAAAAGAAATTAAACAATTACTCAAAAGTAATATTCTGTAGTTTCATGTTTTATAGTTATTTCTGAAAATATTATCTGAAAACAATAATTTTGGAAGAAAATGTTATCGTTCAGAAAAACAGCCAGTTTAGTTTGTTATGCGTTTTATCGATTAAAAAATTCCTGCATTGTTCTTATCTAGAATTAATGTCTATTTTATTGCTACAGATAACAATTCTAATTATTAAAAAATAAATTTACAAGATTCTTTTTTTTTCTTAAAAAAATTTACACAGTTCATGTTTAAGAGTAAAGGATTTGGTAAAAAAAATCAACGTTATACTGATGTTTCTCAAATGTGAGAAAAATTAGAAGCATATTCATATTTTTTCTTATTCCTTTGCTTTCAATATATATTTTTCATATTAAAATTCTAATCAATATCAATTGACACTCTTCCAGGGGCTATGAAGAAATGCTGATGTGCCTCCACGTAGTTCTGTCCAAATGCAGCGTGGCAAACAACAAGCACATGAAGAAACTCCAGAGACAACTTATGCCCCTCAGAGGACGTATGGATGCATTCTGCAACCCACGGCGCATTGAACAGCTTCAGGATAATCTCTTTAACAGGCTCAAGACACGCAACTCCACAGAAGTGAGGGAGGTTTATGCCAAAGTAGAGGGTACTTCTGGTAATAAGAATGACGATACCCAAAATAATGGTGTGAGGAGACCCAAAGTGACTACCCAAACCACCACTACCAGTACTACTCCTGCTTCAGTTATAATCTACCCCTCACAGGAATCTCATCCTGATCATAAACAACAGCTGAGACAGTTTGTGCTTCACCTGCCTGGCAAGGCTGCAACAGAGAAGGATGCCCCTGTAGATGGCAATACCCAGGGAGAATGGGCAGTACTGAACACAATAAGAAATACTGTACAAGCACTAGACACAACTACTGCCTATCCAACAGGACAAGTCTCGAACAAAATGGGAACAAATGGTGAAACAGACACGACATCTTTTGTAAATACAAGCAGTGCTGGGAATGATACACGTAGCAACAGTAAGGGATTAAAGACTACAACTGGTATTAATACAAACAATAATAAAAATTCAACAGAGGAAAGTGACTTATTAAGCACTGTTTCATCTGAGCCAAAGACTCTCTCAAGTACAGAGACTGAAACAGACAAGGTATCTGCTACTATGCAAAATAATAATGCACTGGAGGATTCTGAGATCCACCATAATAAAGCTGCTGGACACAGCTATTCACTGACATATCTTTCATTATATTCCACACTGATAGTGACAGTTTCATTAATACAGACAATGCCCCCTCTGTAGTACTGCAGCTTATGTTATATTTGTATTATATGTTAATAAATCTTTTCAAGAAAAGTAAATCATGTTCTTTAAAATTTAACAGATAATGCAGAGTGCATCCATTACAAAGGCACATTAACAGCATCAGAAACCCCAATGGTTTTGTCTCGCCTGAGGGCCACAGTTATTTCACACCTAAAGGATTTTACCTCAGTGGATGTGGTAATGTTTCCCGTGTGGATATAAACATGGGCAATTCCATTTTATGTTTTAGCTAAACTTAAAAAATCAAGTGGTTTTGATCACACTGACATTTTTTTAGTGTGTGTGTGTGTGTGTGTGTGTGTGTGTGTGTGTGTGTGTGTGTGTGTGTGTACGAGAGAGAGAGAGAGAGAGAGAGAGAGAGAGAGAGAGAGAGAGAGAGAGAGAGAGAGAGAGAGAGAGAGAGAGAGAGAGAGAGAGAGAGAGAGAGAGAGAGAGAGAGAGAGAGAGAGAGAGAGAGAGAGAGAGAGAGAGGCTGAGTGCTCACAACACTCACATACTAAAACACCATTAATTACTGTTACTACATTACACACACATTCCCATGAACTCCAAACCATTAACTAACTTTTTAATATGCTCAAACAGATTGCCTAGAACCCATCTACATACAATGCAATTGATGACCCGAGAGAAGTAGCCCCAAGCCACTCTCAGTCTACCTTCAGGCCTCATAACATAAACAATGGCAGTAGACAGTAGTTCATCATGTATTCTATTGCTCTCACAGTGTCTGGATTCCTGGATGTCATATACTAATGTTAGGATTGCACACCTATGCCACTATCAGAGCATAGTAATTCAACAAATCAAAAAATTACTGGGGAAATAACTTGATGAGGTACCCCATAAATGAAACATTTTTATAAGCTGACAGAAAAAAGGGGACACCCAAAATTTATGTACATTAAAAAGCAGTAAAGGAGGGATCCATAATTTATCCAAAAATTAAAGGATATGTATGAATACTATTATAATATTTCTAACCCCGAATCCGTAAAAAAAAGTGTGATGGTTGAAAAACAATAAAAGTACTGTTTTTGAGGATATTTCTCAAATTTTAATAATATTCACCTTTGCCTCAATCATTTTTGGTATTTCTGGAACAAAATCTTCCACCAGTGTCTTGTATAACTCTCTTTCACATTTCACCTTGCTGCCTTTGAATGTATTTGCCAGTTGTTCCCACTCCTCTGTAGTCTGACAGATCAGATGCCACAGATTGGGGGGTGGGGGTGGGGGTTCAGAGGGGGTCCCCTCTTCCTCAGCCTCACTCTCGTCATCACTACAATAAGTCAATGTTAAATTATAAATCATAATTGTAATAATCACAATCCAAATTTAAGGGATATTTATAATGTTACCTTAAGCTATAGCCAGTTTTTGATAACATGTAAATGCCATTCTGGAAAAATCAAGTTTGACATTTTGCTTTTCAAGTGATAAAGTATACCTATTAAAACTGGCTTGCCATTCACATAAAATATGTCTTTCATGATCATATGCTGTTAAGAAATGAAGTTGTGCAACTGACTCAAACAGATTACCTTGACTGATCTGTCTTTTTTGAAGGCCTCCCCCTTTTTTTGTCTGCTTTGCCTTTTCCTTTTTTTGATTTGTCTTTCCTTTTCTTGCCTTTATCTTTCTTTTTCTTTTTATCTTTCTTTTTATCTTTACCCCTGCAAAAAGTTAGTGACGAAGATGATGATCAACAAGTTTTACACTGTGGTAGAGGAGATTCCTTCACAATGCGATAGTTGGGTTTTACTATTTGCTCAATTGCTACAATCTGTGTAGCAAATCAGTTCGATTCAGTTATATAGCAAGTAGATCAAAATTAACCCCAACTTCACTTTTAGCATAACATTAAAAAAAACCTGATCCAAACCTTACATAAAACAAACAGGGTTTGACATAAACAAGATTCCTACAAGCATTCATTACAGCTCATTTTTTCAAAACAAGTCCTTTAATATGTTTAAATGAATACACCATACTTTTTCTTTTTGTTTTCTTTCTTCTTTTCCACTGGTGGAGGAGGTTCAGGGTCCTCTTTATATAAACGTGTTCCATAGAAATACCAATAGGTAGCTCCCAGTGCATCTATACCCATAGGTTCCAGACGTAAACTGTCTGCTTCAAGATCCTAGGAGGAAATAAATACAAGACAGTGGAAATTGTAAAGCTGTATAACTAATACTTGGATCTATCAAAATTGAAATTCATTCAGATATCAAAATATCATAGTTTACATCATCCATTTGTAAGTGAATTTTAATTTAAGGATTTCTTAAAGTGATTATGCATGCACATAAAAAAATTCTGTGCAAAGTTAAATAATGAAAGTTGCGTCTTTTTTTGCTAAGTACCAACCTTAAGTTTGTCAGCTACATCTTCAGCATCTAGTCTAAAATCACAAACGGCTTGTAGAATCTCAACCTTGGATGTCAAACAAATATCTTTGAAAGACATATCTTCTAAAAGGCTAGGTCTTCCCGTCTCCACAGCCCACCTATGCTTCATCACATCTTGTAAGTATTGTTCATAATTTGTTTCACTGGAAAGAAAGTCAAAATTGTGACTAGAGGTGACAGTTTAAATACCATTTTCCAAAAAGTCTCTAAGGTGTAAATGACAGGTGTTTAAGTGGGACAATGGGGATAATATCAATAACAGATCCTGGATGAATAACAATGTGACACCTATTTTAGCAATAAAAAATTGAGTTAAATATATATTCGAATCAGGGTGAGTGATAAAAAATATGCGTGCACTTAGGGGGGTGGGTTGGGTGGGGGGGGCAAGTTTCTCATAAGCAAGAATCTACCAGCTGAATTTGTCGTGCTCTGCCTGCCCAAAACTCAATTTAAATTTAATTGCTCCTTAATATAACTCCATGAACTCTCTCTCTCTCTCTCTCTCTCTCTCTCTCTCTCTATATATATATATATATATATATTATACAGTTTGTTTTCCATCTTAAGGTGACCTTTTACTGTTTAAAATCAATTCTAATTAGTTAGCAATGATTAAAGCTGAAATGCCTCATTTGCTAAAAAGATTAGTCTCACTTCTGGATCAAGTAAGTTATATTACATCAGTTCCAAACCATGTTTTTGAGAAAGAATTATGTTTTAGTTTATTACCTCATTAAACCCTGTTCCCACAGAGAGCATTGGTGTACTTGGATCAACCCAACTCTGACGGGGCTCTAGCTTAGTGCAATCAGCTTAACTGAATGATATGCTTCCTCTCTTTTCCAATGTACTTGTATAGTCACCATCTTTTTCTGCATTCTACTTAACACCAGGAGGTGTATCATTTTGTTTAGCTGATTGCAGTCAGTGAGAGTCCCGTAGAGTTTGTTGGATCCACATAGACAGATAGTGTCTATGGGAATGAGGTCTTATATATTGAATCAGCTTTTCTACGTACATGCCAATGAAAAGTTAAATTAGGCATCAGCAAATGTGAATAGTTTTCAGGAATTTTCATATTTATTGATAACATTGACACAATTTGTACAAACAATACAGTATCAAACATTTAACCACTTGGTACTCACTCTATGTCATTTCTGTTGTAGCACCCCTTGAGTAGACGACATATGAGATCTATAAGAAAAGGACTGCCCTCTTCACCTCCTGCACAAATCAACGCTTCTTCAAAATCCTGGAATTCAGTAAAATTAAGAGATAAAACAAAGATATCACACTTAGACCCCATTTCCAGAGATTAGATCGATCTACTTTAGATCTACCTAACTCCCTGGGGGTTCATGCTAAATAGCTGTCAGCCGAGCGGACACGAAAGTTAATTACCCCCTTACAGCTTGTAGTAGGCGGGACGGACATTTAAGCCGGATTATCTGACAGTTATCTAGTGAGACTCCCCGCAGGGATAGATCGATCTAAAAGCTCTGGGAATACAGCCTTAGACATTCTAGACATGACATCCTGGGTTGGTTAGCACATTACAACTGAGAAATGCTTTATATTACATTAATGAAGTTATCCTCATCAAATCTACACAAACATATTATCATGATGAAATTTGGGGAAGACTTGTAGCTATAACAGTTGGTCCATCAACATGCCTATGAATTCCAAGGTCAATTTATTCTGAAACATGGACATTTCATCCGAGTTTGTCAAATACATGATGCAAGTTCATATTACTTTCTGACCTTATAAAACCAAGCCAACATTTCCAAAAATGTTCACACTCAAAATACTAGCAGTTGCTTTGATTTTATATATAATTAATAGAGTTCGGCAAATAAAGAAGATTTATCTTATTCATATCTTCTAGGTAGCTTTCAATATTCCATGAGGCTATAAACATGTGAGTCTGTACGTCTCATGCCTTCTTGCTACTTATACCATGTGACTTAAATAATACATGTTGAAGAGATATGGTGTCATTAAATAATTCAAAGTAAGAAATAAAAATGATGATTTTTGATGACTGGACGTTGGCTGCCACTTCTGTTATATACACAGAAAAAAATAAGAGTTGGGATTGGAAAATAATGATTCAGAAAAGGTTCATCACCAATGCTATTTCAATATAAATACATTTATTCAGTTTTCTTGCCCACAGCCTGAGAAATTAACAATTTATTTCTCAGGCTCTTGGCAATACAACTGCTATATTTGTACCCTTGAAAAAAAATAACACTTGTGGACAAATGGTCCAAATGTTTACATAATAGAGATAAATCAATGTTTTTTATTTCCAAGTGACTCTACATAAACCTTAGGGCATGTGAAGGTTAACGGTACAATATATGAAGTAACAATCAACACATATCTGTTATACCTTGGTGTGTACATGCTAGCATACATGGTTTCATTCATCTTCAATGTGATAAAAAGTTTGCAATAATAAGACAAATTATACACCATAAATATAAAGCTCTGAAGGATTATTTTTGTGCTAAACACTTTTAACATTTTTCTTGGGGGTGGGTAGGATCTGAAAAGAATGATATCATAAATGCAAATGTTAATTTTAAAACATCATCTGATAACTTTTACTTTCACTTTCATTATTATTATGATTATTATATCCTTTGGTCAAGTTTAATATTTTGCATTGTCATATAAATTTTATACACAGTTGCCAAAAAGTTTCAAATAAAGAATACAAGTCCCTTTGGGTGTCCTACATTGGCATGCCCTTCTTAACTTTTCAATTCTCACCAATAATTTGATCTGATTCCATGCCCTTGCCTCAACTTAGGACCTTACTCGACTCTTATAATGCAGATATCACACCAACTCAAAGATTTTATTTTTTAAATCATCAAACATGGGCATAATAACTTTACTCTCATTATATATTATCTGACAATACAATATTAGCATGTACTGGCACCTAGATCAATGACTTAATGTTCACAAGGTTAAAGGCTTGTGTTGGGCACATATGTATCATCTGTCAATTTTCTTAATTCTACCAACTCATAAATGAGACATTGCTGGGCACATTTTATTTTAGGAAAATGGTGTTTTTACTTCAAGGAAATAACTGACTCTTACTAGGAGAGTGAGTGTTCTGACTTATATGCTAGTAGTACAAGGCATCGTTTGTGATATATGGTCTTATCTACTATCAAAACGTAAACGGGGGTCTGCGTTTCCAGTTACACCATGTATGGGACCAGGCCCTGGCAGCAATTCCCTGTGACGTGACAACCGCAATACAACCAGCAGTGTCACCACCTGTAGTAACAGTTCCCTGAAGATATCTTTGTGATAAAGGATGAAACATTGGAGTCTCTGTAAAACATCTTGCAGATGTACATGAGTGTCCAGTATTAGAGTGAATATTTTTGCCTTCATCTACTTTCACCTTGCATGACAAGAGACTTTATCTTAGGTAGGTGGTGGGGCAAGACTTCAAACAGAGGTAACCCCCCCCCTTCCTCAAACCTCCTCCCCCCACCCCTCGGCTCAAAGCCCCAAGTGAAGTCTGCGAGTCTGAGGCCCAGTTTATCGACTCCATGCCCAAGTCAAAGAAGTTGCCATACTCGTTCTATATTCCAATTATTTTTTAGCAAGTGATCCAATTTACCTCGATATCAAAATCCAAAAGATCGAAGGCATTTCTGAACAGCGAACAGAAGTGTGCAATGCTTGGTACTTTCCACAAAGATCGAAGTTCTGAAAAAACAAAAGAAAGGAGACATTCGATTTCAAGGTTGCGTTACAATAATATAAAAGGAAATAGGGTAAAACAACGATCACGTATTTGCCATGTAACTTACACTGTCAATTCATATTTTCTAATCTTACCTTCCATATCAGTAATTCACTCGTAGTGTTACGAGCTTTTGTTCAAATGACCGGCTGACTTCCGAGAGCAAATTGACCTACATCCGGGTTTCCTTACAGCATGTGAGAGTCTCAAAATTGCTGCAATACTACCATAGAGACAATGCCAATCACAATGTGTAGACCATGTATCATATCATTTACATATGCTTATGATTTAAGTCCCCAATTGCTGCTTTTGTGTCCTACGAAGACTAGTGGTTTGCAATGAATTATGGGTAATAAATCCAAAATGGCGGGCAGGGTGGCAGGTTTGCTATGAGCACATTGGAAATTCGGTTTTCGGCATAATCTAAGACCCTGGCAAACTTTAGAGAGTCGCTGTAAGAGGGAACTGAAGGTATCGTAAGAATGTATACTGCGTCATTTTAAACTACCGATCGTTGAGCATTTTAATGCACGGGACAAAAATGAATGGTTGTTTACGTCTGGCTTATTTGGGTCAGGCCCATGAGACCTACGGCTTCTGTTCATTTTGCATTTTGAGTCGTGATAAAGTGACCACCTCTTGGATCTGGAACTTGCGAAATAAGAAAAAAATGCTTCAGACGTAATCGCTTTCTGCTGATTAAATTAAAGCTGAAGCAGTGGCCAGTAACCGTCTAAATCTACATTTTTCTAGCCCAGTTGTACTGCTAGTTTTACTTGCATTTGGCAACGTTTTGTGCATTTAAAATCTTATCAGTATAACAGCTGCCTGTATATTCGGGGTCTGATGATAGTACAATTTGATTAAAACATCTTGTGGAAAAGGTACAAGATAAAAAAATTAGTTGACTTTTGTTGTTAATAAAGCATAATATTATTCTGTTTTGAACAGGTTCTGTGGCAGACAGCCTAGTTGTTGACTTGTTCAGTCGTAGGTTATCAGTGCTGTGGCATGGACCCTCACTGGAATGCAGCCTACGGGAGACTGCCTCATGGGACCAGCATACCTACCAATCCAAACCCACTTAGTAGATATGATCTATTAGAACAGTCAGCCTTAACAGGTAAATTCAGGTGTTAGATTTTATGTACAATACCAGATGGTCATGTTAGATTTTTTCTCTGGATATTGTTGCAAATGGATTGTACTCACTGATTTCAATTTCCCAGTTTCCTACTCCCATGGCATGTAGTTAAAATGGTTCATTTGCAAAAAAAATAAATAAATAAAATTAAATAATAAATTATAATAATAAATAAATAAAAATAAATGAATATATAAAATGAAATAAATTTTGAAAAATAAAATAAAGATATTAAATAAATAAATAAATAAATATGAATAAATAGATAAAAGTGAGCCTTTTTAACATGCTTCTTCTATACCCATTTAAGCTTTGTCTCTACTTTCCAGGCCTAGGGTTATCTCCTCCGCTTCCAGCTCATTCTAGTCATCCTCAGGCTCGGGGATTTGGGGGTCTACCTAACTATGGTCATCATATACCTGCTCCTGTTGGTCACCACCAACTGCTGGACTCAGCCTTTGCTCAGGGGTTTGTTGGTCAGTCGCCCTATAAAACTGTACCTGTTGGTCAGCCAGGATATGGCCTTGACTCATCCAGGTCATTGTCGGAGCACACAGCAAGGTGAAAGATTGCCTCTTTGTTTATTTAAATGAACAATGATTGTCATTTGTGTAGTTAAAACAGTTTGAAATATGAAAAAAACTTAAATATAACCGAACTTTCCTGTCTGCCCATTGAGGTACAAATTTAGAGAGACATGCTTTCTGCTTTTGGCCCTGAACATTATGCATTTTCATTTTTTTCTCCACAGGGCTCCCAGCAGCAGTATTCAGATGTCAAAGTCGGTGTTCAAGGAAACTTTTCCATCCAGCTCCTCTGCCATAACGCAAGCCTCAGAGGCCTCAAAGGGATGGAGTCTCTCAAACTTCCTACCACAGCCTTCCACCCCTTTCAGCCTTGCTACAGAACTGGTGCCCCCTGGTTACCCCAATGTTAACCCACCACCTGCTCACTCAGGCATGCTAAAACAGACCAATGCTCAGCCCACTATTCTGCACATCAGTGATGCCTCTCTCTTGTCCTATGCAGACACACTAATTGCTCAGAGTAAAGTCTCTGGTGATGAGCCAGCAGAGAATCATCAGGTAAAAGGAGGGTTTATAGAGCAGGGAGCGACTAAGTCGACGTATGCAGACAACCAGGGACAATCGCGTGGCCAGTTCGCAGACTCGGTGAAAGGGGTAGTTGGTGATCATGGTTTTACCAGGACAGATTCTGTTTTTTCAAAAACTGGCTATTTAGAAAAACAGCTGCAACATGACCTGTACGGCCGTCAAGGGAAGGAGTTGTATATTCAGCAGCAAGGACTGGGATCGTACGGTGACTTCAAGCCCAGCTTTACTGATACGTATACTAATCCTATCAAAGAGTATTCTCAGCCATCCCCTTCCATGCAGTCACCCCAGCCTAACTCTCCGTATGTGAATACCGAGGTCAGACCGAGGAGTTCATCCTTTTCAGAGCCTCATAAGGAAAGTGGGATCAGTGACTCCCCGTCAAACACTGTCTACTCGGATCCTTCAGGAAGATACCACAGCAGCTATGATATTCCATCAACAGCATCAAGTTACAACTCTTACAGTCATTCTCCCTCTGTGTACTCATCTTCAGTGATCACCAGCAGTATGAGTGACAGGTATGACAGTGTCAGCCCCCCAGAAAGACCTGTGACTGACTCTCGATCCACTGAGCAAGATCAGTACAATAATGACCGTGTTATGTTACAACAGCAGCAAGCATCATCAGTCAGCAGGAAGAGTCGCAAACAGTCAGAGAACTTAGTCATGCAGACCAGTCAACAGAGGCAGGCTGTAGACCCCGTCATGGCCTTCAATCAAGTTTTGCAGGCGTCAGTGATAACTGAGCCTAAAAGACCTTTGAGTTCTTCAGTTATGCCAACCCCAAGTTCTAACATCTCTGCACCTCCTCAGCACAGCCCACAGAGGTCTTCAAGTCACAGTAGCCCTTTGAATGTAGGGAGTCCATCTATCCATCAGTCCCAGCAACAACAACAACAACAACAACAGCAGTCACAGCAGCAGCATTATCCAATTAAGAACATGGCCTCGTCTACAGTGATTCAGCAACAGACTGTGGTGCCTGTCCAAGCGGTGCCAGACTCCACCACTTCTAAACCAGCAGCTAAACCAAAGAGAAGTAGGAAGAAGAAGACTGCTGCTGCAATTGTAAGTGAGAGCAAGAGCTACGTCCCCGTACAGCCTGTTGCCCCAATGCCAGCCATGATTCAGCCTACTGTAAGAGGGCAGGACATGGTTCCGATTCCTCCCCTGCAGCAGATGCATACTGACAGTGCCCAGGTGATGACTGTAGAGCCTCTACATCATCAAGCTGTGTCGGCTCCTCGGGTTCAAATTCAACACTCCCACCAGCCTGCTGCTACAATAGCTCAAAGCACTATAGACATGCAGACATTTGCCTCTCTGCAAGCACCCTCTCAACCAGAGCGAGATCTTCAAGTGCCGTCATCACAGGACTTTGCCTCCACTAGTGAAGCTATGGCAATGTACATGACCAGTACATTTGGGACTGGCTTTGTTAACCCTAATGATATTTTGGCAGAGAACATGCCCCTGGTGGTACAGAATGAACCTCAGTTGGTATCAGAGGAAGGTCAGGGGTCCATCATGAGCCTGGACTCTCAACTTGACTATACAGCTGCAGGGAACAGGTTACCAACTGGTGCACCTAAACGCAAACCTGGTAAGACAAAAGCGGAAAAGAAACTCATGCCTGCCACCACTTCACAGATCTGCAAGGATGATGACTTTGATGATGAATTTGCTCACTTGAAATCTGACCCATTGGGACCAAGCACTCATTCTGCTCAAAGCTCCAGTACCAGTCATTTTAATAGAACTCAACCAAATAACAATACAGGAAACCCTAGTCATATTGTTCCCACCCCACCCAAAATTGCCAAAATGCCACAGACTGCATTTCAAGATTCCTTCCTTGGGTTTCTACAGGGTAAAAAACCAGAGACGCTCTCTAGTGTAACTACAAGTGCTGTGGTAAAGAAGCCTCAGTTACCCAAGTATATCCCCATGGAGACCCCACGTCCACAGCCTCAGGTGCCAAAAAATAAAAAGAGGCAGGACAGTGGAGATGGCAGGGCTTTTTCAGATGACGATGATTCCTCCCAAGACAGTAGTTCCAAAGATATTTTTAAGACAGTACAGACTGTTATCTCAAATATCAGTGATTCAGACTCCAAGGACGAAAGCAGTGCAGCTGTTATAGACCCATTTAAGGGCAGTATTTTAAAACAAATCAAGCAACAGAGGAGTAAAAAGAGGAAAAAGCAGAATAAGAAAATGGTGACAGAGGTGGTGTCTTTGGGAAGTGGTGATGAGGAGGTTGGGGCTGTTGAACCAGGGCGTGAACCATCTCCCCTCCCTAGAAGGGAGTCTCTAAAGAGAAGTGCAAAAGTTAAGCTGGAGGAAAAAAGGAAGAAGAGACATGAAAAAAGCAGTAGTAAGTTCTTTTAGTGAATATGAATAGCACTGCAAATTCTAACAAAATAAATCGATAATTTGCCCTTGAAGTTAAACATGGTTTTGTTACTAATGCTTCAAACTGTTGATTTTATATTTCTAAGAAATTAGTTAGCTTTCTGTCAAAAGTTACATTTTATGAAGTAACTAAAGATAAATCTTGAATAGGTAAAGTATGGGAGTGAGTGAGACTTGAAAATTTGTGGTAATTAGCCTAAATTGACAAGACAAATAAATTGCTAGCATGGAAATTTAACGTCAAACATGCTGTCCATTGTTCACAGAAAAATATAATTTTATATTAATAGTCATACATTGATTACCTATTCCAGAGCGCAAAAAAACTGGAAGTGACATAGATATTTCGGATGCCTCGGAGGATGACTTCATAGCAATAACCAGTGAAGAAGAGGGTTATGATTCTGACAAGGATCCAGGATGGGCACCTGGTGGGGTAAGTAGTGCAGCATGGTATCTGTGTGCGTGCGTGTGTGCGTGCGTGTGTGTGTGTGTGTGCTCGTGTGCATACATGAAAGCATTGTGTGCTTTAAGTGGTGTATAGCAAATAGAGAAATTATTTCATGTTTATTTGGCTTGTTGAGAATAACATGTCATAATGCTAGTTTTTCCGTTCCTTCAGGGAGAAGCTGTGCCCAGGTATGGATCTGACTCTGATGATGATATGAAGGATAAGAAGAGAGGAAGAAGGGGTAGAGGAAGAGGAACAGCAGCCAAATCCAGGGTACAGTCAGTATTTCATGTGTCAGAACAGATACCACAGGAAAAGGTGATTGATATTTCTGACAGTGAAGAATCAACTGGAAATCCAGTGCATCACTTTCAGGTAACATTTATCAGAATTTTATTTTCATAGACTTTTTTCTTCTGGATAGAAACTATTCCCTCAAATCTTTGTAAGTTAAGAAATTACAATACAAAAAAGCAATTAAAAACATTCTTCACTGTTAATACTTTGCTTATTAATTTGCTTTTCACACAGATATGCTTGTTTTGATACTTTCACAAAAGATTTGAAATATTGTGTTGTTCATTTTCAGAGGGGAGAGTTTGTTATCAAAATAAAGGATTTGACCAATTACAAGAACTTCCCCATCTGGAAGATTGATTCCAAGAAACTTTTACAGAAATACATAGCTGTTCAGGACCACGGAAAATTAGTGCACAAATCTCTGTCCACAGTGAGTGTAAATCTTTTCTTGTTTGATATTTTCAGAGGCATCCCAAACAGCATAATAACATCATTACATACTTTGTATGGTAAAATACTATTGCTTGTTTGTTATCCATGGCTTGTGGCTGCATTGGTCCAAATGCCATAGCAGCCTCCAGTTTTTCAGGAATATTTGAAATAGACTACTTGTAACTTCTAAACATAAACATTCATGTCAGAAATTAGGAAAGATGGTAACAAGAAACTAAGAATGATGCAGCTTGCAATAAAATAAAACATAATAAGTAAAGTGTTTGGTATTTGTAAAGAATACCATTATCATTATCATCATCATGATATATAATATTATTATTATATCCAGTACTCCAGTTGGTCTGATGCTGTCAGGGACAACTACAAACCCATCCAGGTGCATTACTTGGCCCAGGGCAAGGGCTACGAACTGGTAGAGGTACTGGAACAGTTTCAGCCTAAAGATCCAGCTATGTACGTATATATGTTACATGATTTATGTTTAAATGCTGTAATATTTGGTTAGTTTTATAAATGTCCATGATTATTTGATGGAACCATGTTTGGATAACATTTACATTGCTGTAATGTTTTCATGCATTTGAAGGTAATAGATAATGACAATTGGTCACATATGGCATAATACTACCTTTGGGACTGGGATGTTTGGTAAGATATATGCATATTTTTAATATTCATGGCAATTTAACTTATATGCTTTCATGAGAACTAACTATTTTCTAGGTCTGCTGCTGTGAATGAAGAGGATCCTTTTCTTGAAAATTTCAACACTTACCTACAAATACTGCTAAGTCAGGCATTGGAAGAAAATTTTATAAGTGCAATGATAGAGGAGAATGGTAAGTACATTATTGATCAATATATGAATTCACTCCATTTAAAATGATTTACCTTCTGGTTTTAGTGGATACCGATTTGACTGCATTGTCTGATTAAAATTGGAAAATCTGCAGTAAACTGTTCCCTGGCAATTTGTTTAATCTATCAGTTTATTGGTTAAAGTGGCAAGAGAGAATGTTTATGAAATGAAATGGATTTATAAGTATACTCATTTGACTACATTTTATAATGAAATAATATAAAATAATGAGAGTAAGTTGAAATCATGATAATAAGTATATTTATATTTATATGCACAGATCCTTTCTACTTGGACCCTCTTAATGCAATAGATGAGATGTTAGAGAAAACAAAGAAATCTGTACAATCTCAGCTCAATTGGAAAGATACTTTCAAGGTAAGTAGCAAATAATCAAAAAGATTTGATCTGGAAAAATGCTCATACAGCTGAAAAAAAGGTAGAACTATGATCAGCTGGCATTAACAGGGGGTATGCAATATCCTTCAGACATGGATAGTATTTGATAGAATTTGGTTAGACTTGAATCTGTGCATAGTTTTCAAGACATAATGTTATTGAACTAGTTGTTGTCATGTACAATGTGATCGTTTCTGTCATTTCAGAGAGCAGTAGAATGGAGGCCATATTTGAGTTTTACAGACACACAGGCTAAAGGGCAACACTGTCAGGTAGGGGGATTCCAACCTCTAGTATACTGAACAAAATCTGCTAATATCAAACTCAATCTTTAATTCACTCCTATTTTCAACTTGGTTAACATTTCTTACATGACAGGTTTTTTTTTCTGTTGTTAACTGAAATGATTCTCATACAAGAAGTGGAATCAGGTCTGAAATTGTTGGCTGTTTGTTCAGTTTGTTAGATTTTTTGGACCTGTACAGATTGTTATTCAGTTCTAATGTCTAATATTGTTGTTTTCCAACTGCCAATGTAAATTCCCTGAGCAACAGTATATTTGCCATAGATAAAACATAAACATTCAATATTGCATGAGGGTGAGCACATCTATCAACTTCACTAGAGATCGCCTTTAGTTCCTACTTCTACCTTCAGGCATGTGAAGATCTTCACACCCCAGCTGTCAAGATGGTGGAGTTGTATGGGGAGTCTTACAACAGGAAAACACTTCAGGTCATACCAAACAGTACTAAACATAAAGAGGTACCTGGAGACTTATATTAGACTATATTTTGCTTTTATCCTTCTCTTTTCTTTCTTTTTTTTTTTTCTCTTATGCAGTGAAGACTTGTCTCAGTTTGTAAATTGCCAATGTGAGATGTATTTTTTTGCTTGAAATTTAATGAATAAAGTAAAAAAAAGTTAAAAAAAAAAAGAATTTTGTAATTATTCTTTGATGCCACTAAATCAGTTTTTAACTTTTTCCACAGTTTTATATTGGACAGCAAGCCTCCAGATGTCTTTCAGTGTATCACGGGCTGCATCATTTCAAGTTTGCTCTTTTTAAGAGATGTGCTGCTAAAGTAAGCAAAACTAATTTGAGAAACATTGTCTTACTAAAACTACATTGTGTTTTGAAGTAAATCAAGACCCCAGTATTTCTTGTATATAGCATGAATTTTTTCAAAGAAATGTGGATTCATAACTTATTACCATATTTTCTTCTTTGGGTACTTTCATTAAAGAACATATATGCAGTGTGTTATTCAGAATAAATATTTTCACGCCTCGTCTCTACAGATCCAGGTGATTCGTGATACCAACAACAAGTCCCTAGAGGGCGCAGAAGTGCTGGACCAACTGTTAATGAACAGAACTTGGGTGCTACAAGTAAGAGTAGCTAAATTATCCTATGCCTTTACCAATCCTGTATTATCTAAACATGGTCGTGTTCTGTTATTTGTGTGATGAATTGCAATAATTTGTACATTCTCCAGTATTATATAATCAACGTTTTTGTATTGCCATTTGATTGAATCTTTTGACTAATTTCGTGATCATGTTAGAAATATGATATGAAAGAGAGTAGTGTGAACTGTATTGGCTGTCAACTGTCAGTATCTCATTTCTTTTTCTGTTTTCAGTTATTCTCAGATCTGAAGAAACTCCTGAGTGATGCAGACGCATTTCAAAGGGGTTCTTTGTAGCACAGAAACATGGACACTCCAACCCAATGCATTGTCCAAGGCTCAATTTGTAACTTACACTCAACTTCTGGAGCTTAAACTTGGCATGGAATAGCTATTGATTTATATAGGCCTGAAAATACGGGTATGAATAAGATTGCTGAAAAAGACATCCAGGAAACTACTACCAAACTGTTGACGTGAAACAGAATATCACTGGCATCACAGAAGCGAATTGTCGTGGTTGTGGAGAAATTTTGCAAAATATTTTGGATATTTGTAGAACCAGAAGTTCCCAACAGAAAAGGGAATGCATTTGGAGTCATTATTTTAATTTGCAATGGGGAAGCTCATTGTATCATTTCATTATCCATAATTGTTGTTAATGTGTTTTTTTAGTTACTGATAAACTAAGAAGTTTGAGAAATTAGCCCAGATTTAATCTATGCCTTATGTTAAGATAACATGAAATTGAGAAAGGCAAGAGATCATGTATTAGCTTAATACTTAATAGGGGCAGGTCTTTGTTTTGAAAACCTTCAATCAGTCCCGTCTAAGAGCCAGTCATGTTGAATTAATTTTTTTACCTTATGTTGAAGGGACTTTGTAATTTTTTTTTTTTTGCAAAGGTCATGGTATCATAGTATAAATTTGAAATTTGTTTTTGATATGTAGTTTTTATCAGTCGTAAATGGGTAAAAATGTTTTTCCCTATAACACCTAGATTTTCTGACAGTTATGATTATGTAGACACTATTTCTCATGTGTTTATGTGAATAAGGGGATTTAGAAAAGTTACTCCATGCAATATGCTATTCAACTACAACCAACCGTGTAATGGTTTTCTGTGTGGGAACTTTAACCCCCAATTTCTTGTGTCTGGATGCAAAATTAATGGTTCTAGTATTACACGATGACCTTACAGTATACTGTGATGTAAAATGTCATACAGAAAAAATACAGCTTATAAATCTGTTTTTGTCTTGTCTATTCCTCTGTGCTTAATAATGTCGAAAAAGTAAATGAATTTAACTCAATAAAGGTATGCTTTCCAGTGTTTGAAATCCCCCCCCCCAAAGTCATGTTCTTTTTTTCGCATCAACACATCCAGAAAAGCTTCTTATCTTTCCTAATTCAAACTTCAAAAATTGATTACTCTTACTACCTAGGCGAGACACCTACATCCTTATCAAACACTATCTTTTCTCATAATAAAGGTGAGTCAACTCCAAGCAAATAAAAGAACCTGATGTTGATATTTTCTTCTCTATGTTTTCTCATAATAAAGGCGAGTAAACTCCAAACAAATAAAAGAACCTGATGTTGATATTTCCTTCTTTAATGTAGCGAAAGACATGGCTATCCATAGAATCTATATAAAAAGAAAATAATGATGCACAAAATAGGTAATTTTGTCAATTACGGTGCAAAAATACATTATGCTTTGACAGCAAAATCACCAAATTTTAATTATATGCAACAGGTAACACAGACATAAGAAATATGTAACAAGCATGAGGCTGCAGGCTCATTAGAGTTCAAATTCACACATTGGAAATGCTAGAATGAGATAAAATGAAAATTTCGCAAAAAATTGCCCTAAATTCCAAATGAGAAACACGGCCCACCAAGCTGATTTTCAAACTAGACTTGTATTATATGAATATTCATCAGCTCTGCAAGTATGAACACAATAGGTCAAACAGATTTCCTCTTATGTTGTAACTGAAAGTACATGGCAACAACAATGACAACAACGATGGTGACAACCGACACGTGATAGTTATATGTACAGACATGATGAGTCTGTACATAAAAATTCATTGCAAAGGGGTTTACGACAGGGAGACCCCTTGTCCCCATATTTTTTCATTCCTTGTTTAGAAATTTTCTCGGCCACATTTAAGATAGACCCTGATGTAAACGGAATCAATATAAACAATATGGAGTTTCTTATTACGTCTTATGCAGATGATATAACTCTTATACTGGAAGATGATGAGTTCTCCTTGAACAAGGTCCTCTACCTAATCGCTACATTCTCTGAATGCTCGGGCCTGAGAGCCAATTTTGAAAAAAACCGAAGCAAAATGGATTGGGGCCAAGAGAGGATGTTATGAAAAAATCAAAACTGAAAAAGAAATAAAATGGAATCATGAAGGCGCATTTAAGTTACTTGGTATAAAATACATATTGAAAAAAATTAACCATTGTGAAATGAACTTTTTAGAAAAAATTGAAAAACTGAAAGTTTGGTCCTTGAGAAATCTTTAAATAATAGGAAAGGTAACAGTGGTTAAAACTTTAATATTTCCCATCTTTACTGCCCTGCCCCCCCCCTCCCCCCCCCCCCCCCCCCCCCCCCCCCCCCCCCCCCCCCGACCATATCTTTAAAACTATGTATACAATTACCATATTTAACTTTATCTGGAATGGGAAAAGAGACAAAATAAAACGAGCAACAACAGTGTCTGATTACGAAAACGGAGGGCTTAAGGTACCACAAATAAAAGTTTTTACAAAGGCACTAAAACTTTCATGGCTAAAAAGACTTTTGGATGAAGAAAACGAAAGTAAGTGGAGAGCACTTTTTCTCAGTGAACTGTCAGGAATTGGGGGTGATAAAATATGGACTTTGACAAAAGGTGGATTAAAAACACTACAAATAACTAATAATCCCTTTTGGCAAAATGTTATTGATTCTTTGGGTGAAATTCAGGAAAAACAAAGTTTAACCCCAGAAGAAATCCTTTCTCAACCATTATGGAAAAACTCAAAAAATTAAAATAAATGAAAAATCTTCCATAAAAGATGGTGTAAAAATGGTATTTTCTACATTGATGATATTAAAAATAATGTTGGAAATTTCCTCTCTCTAGAGGAACTCAACGAAAAATTCAACCTAAAGGTCAACTTTCTAGAATACTTGAGTATTCAAAAGAGCCTACCATCGGAATGGCTTAAAACTATCTCTACTCATGGAAGAAAATTACACATCATATCCCACAAAATAATTGACTCGATTAAAAAAGTTACCAAACTATCCAGATATTTTTACAGAAAATTCCTCCAAGGCCATACTATATCACCAAATAAAAGTATAGGTAAATGGCACCAGAATATTAAAAAATCCTTAAGTAATGATGATTGGCAACTAATATTTAGATTTCCCTTCCAAGAAACAGATGACATGAAACTGTAGATGCTTCAATTTAGAATAAATCACAGAATATTCAGTACCAATGTCTATCTTATGAAATTTTTTAAAAGAGAATCAGAACAGTGTGAATTTTGCAATGCTGCTTGGGAAATTATTCTTCACGTTTTCTGGAATTGCCCACATGTTCTGGGTACAGAATGTTTGGATGTGTGTCATTTGTTCCGTAAAAGATAATTTAGGTGTGGTCATTGAGAGATCTCCTGAGATTTTTATATTTGGGCTTGTGCAAGCCTATGATATAAAAGTTTTTTTTCACTTATCTTAATAATTCAGAAATATGTTAGTATATGTAGAACGAGAACAGAAATCCCAACATGGGAAGGAACTAGACAATATGTTAAATACTACAGATTCTGAAATATTTGTTTAATATATTCTTTATGTATACCGACAAAAAAACATTTTAAAAGAAAATGGGAAAATATTGATTGCATATTACAACTGAATTGACAAGCAACCAGCTAAGGATATACCTCTTAGTATTTCAATTGAAAGGTTAACAACATGAATTGTCAATCTCTATTTCTACCCTTATATGCAATACTGTAATTGTACAACCTTTTTTATACCGAGAGAGAGAGTACAAGTATGTAGGTGTATGAGTGTGTGTGATTCATAAGCCAAAAATTGTAAGATTGTATATTTATTTGCTACTGAAAAAAAATTAATTGGAATTTGTATAAAATCCCAGACAGCCTCAGTGATCTGGCCCACGTCTGGCCCAGATCTGGCAATGTCTGGCAAAAGGTATGGCCCACATATGGCTTGCCACATGTGGGCCAGATGTGGCAATGTTTGGGCCAGATCTGGCCCAGACATTGCCACATCTGGCCCAGTCCACATTTGCTCATATGGCCAGATGTCGGCCCAGATCTGGCAATATCTGGCAAATGTATGGCATGCCAGATGTGGGCCAGATGTGGGCCAGATCATATTCAAATGGGCCAGATTAGGGCCAGACATGGACCACATATGGCCCAGAATGTTTTTTTTCTTCTTTTTTTAAATTATTTTTAATTATTCAATAAGATTACTATAAAAAAGACATACAAGATTCAAGTATTTATTCTGTGCTAAAACCCTAAACAAAATTATTACACATTATATAACCTTGCTGGCAACTAACATGTAACAAATTAAGGGTCACTCCTTGTCTTTTTGTACAAAACAATGTATATTTGAAAAAAAAAAAAAAAAACTACACTGCAAAAAGGTAAATATACAGACACTTAACAGGAGGAAATGTCACTTACATACATGTAAAGAAAACAGTTATAACAACAATTTTTTTTTCAACACAAAGCTGCTCATCGAATCTGAATTAACACAAATTACAAAAAATTGTAATTAATTATGCATGTACATGGGGGAGGGGTTTGAGGGGGAAATATTCTTGCACACATTGTCATTTTTAAACTAATTCAAACATATCATTAATAATAATAATCACTAATGAATATAGTTTTGTAATTAATAAATCTTGAATAATAAATGAAAAAACATTGTTTTTTTAGATGATGGTGAGTTATAACAAAATTATAAATAACCATGCAGTAACTGTTTCAATTCAATTTGCATGCTGGCTACAGTACTGTACATACATGTAAATTCTGAAAAAAAAATATGTATACTCCAGCACAGATATAGATGTACAATTAAAAGAGAATAACATGTGCACAAAAACAAACCCCAGTATCAATGCTTTTGAATTAAATCACATCATGAATCAAATCACTCAATGAATTGAACCAGTTTGCAATGTTTGCGCTTTTTTCAAATCCATAACACTAAGAAATGATACATCCGGCTCCTTGACAAGCTTGTAATTATTAATGGAATCAACAATATGGAACAAGTAACTCTACCAAGTTAACAACAGTTCATTCAAATGTCAAGTCAAAACACATATCCCTTCCTTTCTTGGACAGAAACGGTCCTTTCAAAACAAGTTTATTGACAGTTCAGTCTTTAAAATGTCCTTTCAAACATTTGCAGAATAGCATATGAACTCCAACTTTTATTCCTTAAACCACACTGAAAATTCTCAAAACTAATCAACTCATATCAAATCCCATGTCCTTTCACTACTACTGGTCTCTTCCTTTACGTCACATTCAAATGTTCCCTTCACTTTTAAAGGTTTCTCAGACGTGTATGAATAATACTGTTTGTTTTCTAGTCCTCCACAAGAGCCACATTTATTTTTCTTGGATTTCAGCATTCTCCATGTATTTTCATCAATGATATTACAATATGCACCTGAATCTGGTAATACACTGAGATTAACACCGCCTCTATTTCCTCCATGTCTTCTGTGTTTATTGCATTGGTTCCCACACCAAATGTATATGCACTCCTGGATTATCATGTTCAAAGCTGTCATTTACATGAATAATAGTTTCAGTTTTGCAGACTTTTGCAAAGTGATCCAACGTTCCATGTTTTCTCAGTCAGGGAGTTTCTACTTCGTTTTTCATGTCTAAACTCATAATGTTAAGACTGGCTTGGTTTGTCAAATGACTTCGGTTTCATCATACTCACAGTTTCTGGTGTTCCAATTTCATTCAAAGCGTTAACTGTCTTATGTATATTCATGTTTCTAACCTGTGTTTGGGAGAGTCCTGAAAATATCTTGTACACCTGTCCCTGCTGAATACAACATAAGCGCGCGTCTCCTCTGTCATGTATTTTTAATTTTCTATCTTTGTTCATTATTCATGCCGTCCGTTGGTTTTGAAAAGATCAATCTTTTCCGTCAGCGAAGAGGTTAAAACTTTTTTAGCCATCGCGTCGAGCGTGACCCTAATGTCTCCGAACTTCTGTACGGTTCGAATTCCGTAATTTCACATTTTTCCTCCATTTTTTCAAAGAAAGTTGGCTCACAGTTTTGCACTAGTGTTAATCCTCGTCGCCAGTGTTGATGCCTTCGAAATAAATCGCATCACGAATCAAATCACTCAACGAATTGTATCAGTTTGACACGCTTGTGCTTTTTTCATATCCATAACTCAAAGAAACACTACATCCGGGTCTTTGATCGGCTTAGCATAAAAAGCGGAATCTTACAACAGCGGAACGAGTAGTTCTAAAAAGTTTTAGAACAGTGAATTCATTCAAATGTCAAGTCAAATTAAACAAATAGCACACTTATGAGGGGACTTTGAAGAAAAGAGAGAGAGATAAATTAAATCAAAATTTATCAAATGACGTCAGTTCAATGCATTCAGCTCACTGGTCAAATAAAAAATAAATAAATAGAAAATAAAAATTGAAAATGAAAGTACCATATCTGGCCCAAGTCTGGGCAGCATCTGGCAAAATGTGGCATAAATGCCAGACTTTGCCAGACTTGGCCCAGATCTGGCAAGTGTCTGGCAAAATGTGGCATAAATGCCAGACTTTGCCAGACTTGGCCCAGATCTGGCAAGTGTCTGGCAAAATCTGGCCCAGATATTGGCAGACGTTGCCAGATCTGGGCCAGACGTGGGCCAGATTACTGAGGCTGTCTGGGATATCTTCAAGTGAATAACTTCAACATTTTAATTTTTAGTTATTTATCACACTTTGAATATACCTCCAAATCTCTTTATTTCGCCTTTGCCAGTGCTGTGTTTAGTTCCACTTATCTGTGAGTTTGTCGGTTAGTAACATTATTGAAAAGGTGTGGACGGATTTTGCTGAGATAATTTGGAAACTGTCAGGGGGGGACCAAGTAAGAGACACTTAAATTTTGGTGATAAGCCATTAACTAGTCAACAACTGCAAGCCACAGTATGCTAAGAGTTATGAAGGGAATAGGAAGAAAATTTCATGACTGGTCTGAAATGGATTCTGATGGTGATTAGTTAATTAATTATATAATAATTATAATTAGAATTGAGTTTATTTATTAGTTAATCAATAATAATGAAAATTGAGTTAATGAATAAATTTATGGATTTGCTAAAAAATAATAATAATGAGTGTTAGACCACGGTGGAAGTAAAGAACAAAACACTCAGGCCTACCCAACTACCAGATTCGGCACCTAAGGATCCTGAATTAACCGGTATATCGGACCACACTACCCGTTTTCAAGGTGTGTGTCAGATCGCATTTCGGAGTATCAGCCAGAACACCGACAGGATGAGCCCTGGCATGCTCAGCTGTCACTTTGATTGGACAGTAAACGATTGTCGTAAAATCGCTATATGATTTTAAAACGGGGCGCATAAATTTGAAAGCCACCTAGATGAACCTAAGACTGCCACATTAATCTAATACTATGCAAAAAAGCCCTATCAAAAGTGGTAAAAACATTCAAACCTAATGTCGTAAAGTCCCCATATACCCCCATAGAGACAATAAAATAGAGTACTCTAAAGTAAGAGTACAGTTTCAGGTTGTTCAGCCGAGCGTGGATGAGCCCGCAGTCGTGCTACAAAATTTATTCTGGGGTATGATACTCCGAAATGCGATCTGACACACACCTTGAAAACGGGTAGCGTGGTCCGATATACCGGTTAATTCAGGATCCTTAGGTGGCGAGTGTGGTAGTTGGGTAGGCCTGAACACTCAGACTTGGTGTAACTCGCATAACCGCACGTCTAGCATGAATGCGTTATAACCCGTTCATGGACCGTGGTCTAAATAAGATAGAGCCCTCGTCAGCGGGGGTTATGTGACATCCACTCGTGCTACACACTCGTGTATGCCACATAACCCTCGCTGACTCGGGGTCTATCTATTACTAACATACCATTCTGCATCAGAACACTTACCTGAGGTACTAGTTGTAAGCAGTTGTTACTGAAAACATGCTTCCCGTATTACAGCGAACAGTTTTGCCTATTGGTACCCTGCCAGCTAGCTACATTACATAATTCTTCCACTTCTACACTACTCTTGTCACTTCACTTCACTTCTGGACAGAGGGACAGGCCAGTGTGTTGACAATTCTGCTGACATCTGATTCTACTTCCACTTCAATTCTGAAGCATCACACCAGACTTAGTTTTCTACTAACTACAGTATCATGCCAGTAGAGTTTACTTCCCCGACTTTAGAATAAAATAATAATAATAAAGCAAATTTTATCTAAGTAGTTGTTTTCTATACTACAATGATCATTGAGCTGTCCAGAAGAGGTCTGTGCTCTCTGGTCCGGGTGCTTTTCTGGTTTAAAATTGAAGTTTCTACAAGCGAATGACAACAAATCTGTTAAAGAGTCTACCTTTATTGTTTTCAAAAACGTCATATCATGGATGCCAACTTAAAAGAAAATCTACAGTCCAGATAATTTCATAACTAACTTTTGAAAAAATTGTAAGAATACATTACAGTTTGCCCCTTTTTAACTTGCAAGATATGCTGTTACAGAAAAATTTAAGGATTATTTAAAAAATAAGATTGGTCATGACAATCATATTGATGAATTATTATCCTCATTTACACAAAAAATATGTAGAAAATAAAACAGTAAGTTGTGAGATATAAAATAACACTTTCACATGATCAGGAAAAGGTGTTTTTGACATTTCATCATTTGGCATCTTGATAACCCCTATTCTCAAAATTAGAAGAGATAGTTTCATAAAAATTGGGTCAAAATTATGATCTTAATTAGTTTTATGAAATCCTTTCCTCAATATGAGAAAAAATGCTTCACAACAGACTTGTACTCATAAAAGGCAAGCATCTAGAAATATTTAAATGACTCTTAAAGGCATGCAAAAAAGTTCTTTAGCTTGGTAGTTGGCTCATAGGTTGGCCACACAATAACGATATGAAAGTATTTCAGCTTGTATTTTATAATTATCAGATATGACTCTTAAAGATAATTTATGTAATTAAGACAAAAACGATATGAAAGTATTTCAGCTTGTATTCTATAATTATCAGATATGACTCTTAAAGATAATTTCTGTAATTAAGACAATAAAATCTTTTATTCTTATTAGTTCCAGTTGGTCTAAAAGCTACTCCCTGTAGAAGGAAGTGGGAAATATTAGTATGTACAAATATTGCTGCCACAGGATAGTCCAATAATTAACTACATCATGCTGGCAAGTGGTAAGACAAGAGTCGAAATACATGCTCCTCCTTCACTGTCAACCTCCAACTACTTGATCAATGCTCTTTTTTTTAGCATATCTGCAACACTATTTCAACTTCTCTGCAAAACGGACGAAATTCACTATAACCACTGTGCATGATGCTTCATCTTGGTCTAAGTTTTTTTTTTCTGCAAGTTGTTAAATCATTCACAAAAGTAGGAAAATTGAGCCTTGGTGTATCTGCCAGTGTTATGTAAGGCTATGTCATTCTGAAATGAGAAAAAATAATGATCAAATAAGATTGCTACAGAGTCTATAAGATAAAATTAGGTTTTTAAAAATCTATTGATAAATCATGAATCAGGTTAGAAAATACCCAGCTAAATTAATAAGAAATGTACCAAAGCTTTATATTAATTTTCTTAAATGTGACTTTTTTACAAGAAGTTACTAATTTTTTTCTAATTTCTAATTCCCAAGCTACTAATTTTTTCTAATATTTTATTGCAATAAGTTGAAACACATTTGCTCCTCATAAATAGTGGTATGCCCCTAAGATATGGCCCAATGAGTGTACATGGAAATAATACAAAAAAGAAAAGAACTCTGGGGAAAATATTAAAAAGAAGAAATATTATTGTAACCACTTGACATTTCGGATGAATTAATGTCTAAATATTGGTTTCCAACATAGCTGATTATTTCTGTTTTTTAAATTTTCTTCAAAATAAATTTCATTCATTTCACATTCAAGAAAAAGTTGTGGTACCTAATTAGAAGTTAGAGCCCATTCCACCTTGGTTACGGGACCCTGAGAACTGGGCCCCATCATCTGTATGGAGTGCCCCTGCCCCCGCGCCAAAGCCGCACCCCTTGGGACCAAACTGTCGGGCATAACACTTTTTACAGAAGATCCAGCCATCATGGCATGCCAAGTTGTTGCTGTCCAAGTTGGTCTTACACATGCCTATATAAGGAAAGCAACATGCATGTGTTAGTCACCACAGATACAGTTGCCATGACAACAAGGTTTGACACGAAGGCTTGATGAGGATCAAGAGAAAGCACATCATGTCAACTAGAACATCAGAGAGATTTTGTAGTCAAATTTGTCATCCATTTTGCATTCTGTTCAGCAAAAAATTTTTCTTTTTCATCAGGTCACAAAAAATTGCTAAACCAAGTTTTTTCATTGACTTATAAAACCATAACCATAATGTTAGGAAATCGAGTAACAAAACAAAACAAATAATACAGCACAGTAGGATAATAAAAGATGAAAAGTGTAAAAGAAAGCTGAAAAATAAGAAGTTTAAAGTAGAAAAGACATCAGGAGCAGTACAATAAACAAGCAATGGCCTAGCGGCAACACTGTCACAAAAAGAGTCCTAGAAAAAAATAAAACTTATCCTTTTGGTGCATGACCCAAGCAAGGTTAGTGTTAAGGTGTGCATGAGCTAGGTTTGAGTTCTTAAAGCCAGTTGCCATGGATACTGGATAATAAATGCTGAAGCTGAGCAGCTAGATTGTATGGAGAATGCAGTAAGTTATTTCACCAAATTCAAAAATGTCTTAATCAAATTTTATAGCCTCAACAACTTATGAACATTCAGAAGCCAGTAGCCAAGGTACCAATGCTTTCACTATGTTAACCAAGAAGTAGCATATATTCACAAATGTAAATTAGCTGCTACTTTAATGATAAAGAGAAATCAAAAGGTAAGAGTCCTATAAAAGAAACAAGAGTAGTGATAAATGAATGGTGGGTTTCTACACCTGAAAATGTCATGATCTGGAGAGAAAAGGGGAATTGTCGGCAGGGCACAGTTTATACACACAGCAGAGGGCACATAGGTCTCCATACAAACCAATCTTACTTCTTTGTGCCAAATTTTTTGGCATGGCATGTTTTACACCATATCCACCCATCCTGAGCATGCATTGTGCTGGTATCTAGTGATGTACTGCACATGCCTGAAAAGTAGATGGTGTCATAATGAGCAAAAACACAAGTTACTAACTTCAGTGACTTTATACAAAACACTATAAGCTTTTTTTGTGACACAGTTTCACATAAAGGTACACTCTATGGGTCTAAAAATCCACCAAATGGTTATTTTTACCATCCACAGATTCTTATAAAAACTTACACCATCAAAATGATTTAACCCCTTTTAAATAATTTTTCTAGAGTATACCAGATGATGAAATTTACATAAGACCTTATAGGGACATGGTCGCTGGTTCAAACTAAGTCAACCTTTATAAATTTAATTAAAGGTCAAATCCTTGTGTAGAGAGGAATAGATAAATGATTCATGAGAAAGAGAAAACTGCTTATTTCCCCAGTAAAATTCATTTTGACAGGAAAATCCCATTAAGTTGCCCTTAAAGTACTAATAGGTCAAGATTTGATTTTGGGCTATTTTAGGATAAATTTGTAGAAGCCTGCTAAAATATAGCAACTACCAGTCTAAAAGATTGCCAACTTTTTACTTTTGTAAAATCAATTTTTTATCTTGGATCAAAGTAATCAAAGAAGACTAAATGTTTTGGACTTTGACTGTAGAACAACTTCTGACTTATGTTAATTCTGCAAAACTGTTCGAATGTCTGTGCTTAGTATTGTCTCAAACAAAAAACATTTCGAACATATTTCTTCATTCATATTCTTTTTATGGTGTATTTATACCATGTTCACTCATAGAGTTCTATGATATTTGATCAACATATTGAGTAAATATTATAATATTCCTTGGATATGAATGGTCTTATCATATCCCAATATTAGCACAACAATCAAAACAGGTAAACTGTAGAAATAAGTACAATAATAAAAGACCATTAAGGCAAGAAAATAGTCTGAGGTTGAAAACTTGAGCTTCAAATTTTTCCTGCATTGTAAGCAGATTTACAACAAATACAGGACAAGACCAAATTGACAAATAGAAAAAACTTGACAGAAAAAGGATCATGGAATAAAAGTAGATTTTTTTCACAATGCAGTGGATGAAACACAAAAGCTAGGTGATTGTGAAAATAAAGGTGGATCGCCAATCCAACTTACTAGAAAAAGAAAACATGGCCCAAGATAAACTGCCATTACCCTGAAACAATTTGATAAGCCTTTTGAATAGCAAAAAAAAAAAAAAAAAAAAAACACTTGCATTATAGATTTATTTCATGTATACAACTGCATTAGTTACATCACATTAACAACAATATAAATTATGTTATAGTAACAACCAAATTATGTACATTTTACATGATACAGCCAATTGTACATGGACCTGATGGAAGCGTCCAACATTTTGCAGAGAGGGTTTTGTTTTTTTAAATCCTTTTACCAGTGCAGCATCTCCTGTGCATACTGTACATTAAAATAATCAGGTTTCCAATAGTATTTATCTATTTATTTATTTTTGAGAACCTGATCAAGGAAGCTTTGCCCAAACCCCCTTAAACCCCCCCCCCCCCCCCCCACCCACCCACCCACCCCCCAATCACGCTGCACATACTCCTGTAAACAGTACAGGAATAATTTCTCAGTACACATATTGGGAACACCTATAGGAGTAAATTAATATGAAAACAACCTCAACCTACCACAGCGATAACATGCTTTATGCCATTTAAATCCAGCTCCGCTTTTTTCCTCAGCAGCATATACAGATTTCTCACATGCTCTACACTTTGGAGCAGCTACAGGTTTAAACATGGTGGAATCTGAAAAAAAAAAAGAGAATAAAAATACTATTCCCATGATATCACGTTTAAATTCTTTTTGAAGCTACAAAATAAGAAGAAAAAAACCAAAAATGTTTAGTTACCCTGCAATTATTTTATTCAATATGCTAACCACATTTCTTAAGATAATTCTTCACATATATTTTTTGTCTTTTTTCTTGCACTCTAATGAACCCATAATACTTAATCATAAGTCAAAACATTTTTCCAAGATAAATGCCTCAATAACCAAGTGCCCCTGCCCTTTTACCATCACCTCAGCTGTTCAATGCTGGATAGATAAAACAGCTGTCAAAAATAAACCTTGACTAACTGATCTACCTGTCAGCTAGATGAGAATTATTTTCATATATCGCTCTTTACAGTTCATGTTCTAATGCTTATAAAGTTTTCACCGAATTTTGCTTCAACTCAGTGCTGACAATGATTCGGAATTAAAAGCACAAATTCATCTAGAAATGTTACATTTTAAAATGTCTGTCTACACAATGAGTCACGTATCCTGCATACAGTCAGTTACCAAGAATGCTATCAGGCTTGCAAATATTCACATCTGAACACATCTTTCACACTATCCAAACAGATAATGTCTGTTTCTTATGTGCCATTCCATGGATCATCTAAAATGCAGCTAAGCCAGTTTGCTATTTGATATTTCCATCACTTCAATTAACACTGACATGACAAATAGTCTGCATACTATATTCCAAGGGCCAGGTGTAAAAGTTCCATCCCACTTTTCCAGTAAATATTTTTATAACAAATTTATGAGTAAATGAAGTTAGTCTGAAGCATGGCAAGATGACTAATTTTATCTATAATTTAGGGTGTTGGCTGTGTGAACCATATAGCCCAAATTCAGCACAAAACTAGCAGTAATCAAATTGTTTTCCATACAGACAAAAAGAGATTTTTGTTAAACAAAATTTTACTCATGGAGCCAGTTCAGGCACTTTGGCAAATAAATAATAACCCATGTAAAGCCTAAATCTTCAAGGTTCACAGTACAGCTGAAAATTCAAATGAAACATCACTATCATATATTACAATTATAATACCAAGCTAACGATCATTTTTGCTCGAAACATGATTGTTTAAACTGACAGCTTTTAGGCTCTGAAGTAGACAATGAACTACAAGCTTTTATAATAATGTTAATAAATAAATTGTTCCGGTTGGATGACTAAAGATTATAGCAAGATATTATGAACATGGGTTGGACAACTAGTATTAACGATTTTCTATCATAAACTAGAAGAATAAAGATAAAATCACGCTGTATGACTGCAGCACAAACACATTTGAATACTTAAAAATAAGCATTTCCCATGCTCAAACACAACCAACACAAGTGCGTAAGAAGCCGATTCCAGCCGGTATTAATAAGATAATTCCTATTGATGTCCACTGTTTTAACAGAAATAGCCCTTACTTTTATTAGAAAGTTCAAACATACCTTCAAAGATGCAAGATGAAACTCCTTCGCTTTTTTCTTTGTCTGTCTTGCCTGAAAGACAGCAGTGCGCCGCTATTCGGTCAGGTATTTGAGTTATTTTTGCACACTGCTTGTTCCCTCATTCTGTATATGGACATAGAGAAGAGTGAACGCCACCTGGTTGAGCAGTGTAACTGAAGCCTGTAAATAGCCGCAGCCCCGCTGGAACTGAACTTGCCTCTCCTCTTATTATCCCGAGTTAAAATCGTAACACTCTAAGTGGGTCACAGATACACGCGTTTTAAATTAGCCTTAACCTAGTAGGGACGCTATTTGCAGAGGGAAAATGTTTTCTTTGCGTTACGTTAGTTGTCTATGGACTGATCAAAAATAAGAAAAAAAAAATTCATGAACGTAACGGAGTTTGAGCGATCGATTGCTGTAGGTGTGAATGTTGTCAATGCATCTAGTCCGTATTGCGACTTGATGTGCTTTTCATCACAACACAGTTACTGCCCAAGGCGTCTGTACGGGTAAAAAAAGCTGTGCAAGATACTAAGGCACAAAATGTGACTTTGGCATTCACATTGGTTTTTTATCCTGTTTTCCTTTTTCAAAATCCATTTTGGTCCTGAAGATTCTTTAAAAATTGGTATGAAGGCATTTGTTTAAGAACCACACGGAGTGAAGTTTATCTTGTTTCAGAGTTCCTTACGTCTTAAGAAGTCTGGACTGTAGAATTGGAATATATATATAAAAAAAAAATCTAGAATCAAGATAAAAAAACCCTTTTTTCACAAACGAATCCTTTCCTATACTGCCCAAAGGGTGCACGGGAAAGGTGTGTCGTCTTGGGACTGTGCGTACACAATGTACTTCACGCCATTCGCCGTCCTTTTGTTATTTGAAATAAAAGAAAATTGAACCCCTAATATTTATCCCCCCACCCCCATTTACGTCTCTCAATGAAAAGGCAGCACTGTAGAACGCGTTAATGCATCTTGTGCTGTCTAAATACGAGCCATAAACGCGTAAGGGTTGCCCAAACCCTCTAGGTAATTAGCCTGTACTTTTATCCCAAAGGCATCTTACATCCAATTAAAATAATGTAAATGATACCTCTGCTCGAAAAAATGGCATTTGGAACTCAAAAGAGGTTTGAAAGCATGCACTAGGGCGTTGTTTGGGATGCCACGAAATAGTTAATTGCCTTTTTAGCTCAAAAAAAAGAAAAAAAAACGTTAGACAACACATTCAGACCTGTAGGTGTGTGTGTGTGTGTGGGGGGGGGGGGGGGGGGGGGGGGGGGGGGGTCGGAACCAAAATTTGACTTCTTGTGTTGTGTCAACTAAGGGGATAAAAAGGTCCATTTTAAAAGAAAAAAAACTTCTTTGAAATTGGTGGCCACAAGCTTGAGCCCTTCTTGAACCATCCCCCCCCCCCCCGAAAAAATATTGAAGATAAATTACTTTAAAGTTATAGCATAATATATAACATAAGAATATTTGATTTCAGATATTTGTGATATTTAGACTTTTTACTACAATGAAAAAAATCAATTGATAAGTATTGCTTAGTTGGGTAGACATCTTAATGTAATTTCGTTTTGCAAATCAATGTATCACTACTGTGATTTCATATTTTGTGTAAATATTGAATTCATAGTCAAGCATTCAGGTTATTTAGTCAATAGCAATGTGAAATACATAAATATCCAGTCAATTTTAGATCCTTTACAATATATTTCACTTTGTTATTAACCAATGAAACTACATACTTTATCAAGGGCTGTTCCAGAAAGAAGTTTTCCCCATTTAACACTTTCTCTTGAGAACCTGAAAATTAAACATAGAGCACAAAATGAAAATGAAATAGTACTCACAAGGAAATAATTACATCTTTCAAATTAAAATAATTCAATCAGATATCTGTGTGTAAGTAAAAAAGAAACAAAAAGTCACTAGTTTATAATTTTATTAATATACGTGAAAGCCTATGATAAACTGTTTATAACATTCCACAACACTCAGCAGGTACAATTACTAGAAATCTGATAAATATAATCTTTTTGTGCCAGAAAGAGAAAAACGTGTAATACAAACACTTGATTGTAAACATCTGAGGGTTAGGTTTTTTTCGACATTGAAGTAGTAAAATAGAATAAACATACAAGTCTTACCATACATTACACACAAAATAACCATTAAATCATTTGAAGTTCAGAATGGAATGAGTCTACTTTTTAAGGAAACAATTATTATATCAATTGAACAAATATCTCAATGCAAATAATGTTCATGGAAATGAAAAAGTAAATGGAATAAATTTAAGTTGGAATGATCTCTCCTTTATCTGCAAATTACCAGAAAACTAAGCATACCTCGTGATCTATGCTTCAATAAGTCTACAAAATTAGATAGATCTTTGTAAAGCAGGCACTTGTTCCTAGAATTGTGCCATAATACATACTCTGCAAGTGAGGTGAATTACTAGTCTGCCAAATACCACACCATCAGTACAAAAAACATAAATACAACACAACTTAGAATGTACCAATTCCTGTCAAATAAAGTAAAACATTCTGCAAAGTATTTCAAAAGCAATATTTCTACTGGAAAATGTAACACAGACAAAACGATCATTCTTCTATAGAAAAAATATATAAATGTAATTAAATAAATATAATATATGCCATATTACAACTTAGAAGTGTCATGGGCTACTGAGCAAATAAAGCTGCAAATGAATATTTGACTACACTGCTAATGCTATGCTGCATAAGCATAACTAAATATCACCAAGATGTGAAATTTTAAAACCTAAAGTACCGATTTCTTGGTGTCACCTCTCTAATAAAAATAATAACAACAGCATGATTGCAATAGGAAATACATAGTATGACATTTGCTTCAAAAGCATCTTGACCAGGTCTTATGTACCATACAATACAATATATACATTGTTTTCTTTAAGCCATAATCTTCAAAATGATTATTTGCAAGAGCTGGTGCATTTTTTTCTTTGTTTCGTATGTACTTTTATAATATGTACTTTTTCGGTTAACGTTGGCAATCTTATGCTTGCAAAAAAAAAAATGTATTTGATAAAGTTGTATTTATGCCTACTGTTCAATATAAGAATAGAATATAAGCAGTGGAAATAAACAAAAGTGCATTTGGTTTAACATAAATAAAATATCATTATTATATTGCAGTGTGTGTGTGTGTGTGTGTGTGTGTGTGTGTGTGTGCGCGCGCACACGCGCCCTTGCACATGTATGTGAAAACTGCAGTGGAAATAATGAAGAAAACTGTTTGGTGTGTGTGAATGGGCACGTGTATTTGTGTGCATATGTATGTACTAGTAACCCTTACAGTTTAATCAGTCTCAGTCTTACCAAAATGCTCATGAAGTGGACTTAAATCATTAAAGTAACATCTTTTCCTTTAGGTCAATTCATCAGCTGTAACAAGAATATAATTTCTCTTTAACTTATTTTTGTCAATAGTACTGTGTACAAAAGTCCATATAAATGGATGAATACAGTCCTACTGAAACACTCATCAGGTTTCTATGATTCCATGGTTATGTCATTATAAACAAGTAATCCAATCCATTTCTTCAGAAATCACTTCAAAATGATGTCTATGTCTGTAATGTTCCTGCTCCAATGCCATAACCAATACCTTTGGGCCCAAAGTGTTTTCCATAGCAAGCTGTAAGAAGAATAAAATTTAATACCAAATTGACAAATTTTGGGAATAGCATTTGATGATAAAGTAACTGAATTTAGGGTATTTTTTTTCATTTTACAAAACTTATATTCTTTAGCTGTTGGAGCACTACATTCAATTACTGGCAATGCAACATCACAATAGGTACCTGGACTTATTATGTGATGAAATTGGGAACTAATTTACAGCCAATGAACTCACTAGCAATAGTGTTTACCTTTGCAGTAGATCTCCCCATCCTTATCTGACAAGCTGCTGGAGTCCAACTTCTTCTTACAGCTGGCACAGTTGAAGCAACTCTTATGCCAGGACTGAAATGAAAAATGCCAAATAAATACTTGCTTCTTGATAAATACTTTCTTCTACATTTTCAAGTTCGAATTACATCGGCGGAAAATAGTCTACCGACAAAATTTTCAAGTCTTTACCATACTAACAACTTTTAGGGTTATTGTATCTGTTCAGACTAAACAAATACCAATTCAAAATAATGTTCTAAATATGTCACAATATTTCAGATATTAAATTTAGAAAACCCACAGACCAAAAACAGTCAATTTTTATCACAGTTTAACATCTTCAAGAAACATCAGCCACATACCGATCCAGCTCCAATCATTTTCTCTGCAGCGTACACGCTCTGTCCACATCTAGGGCACTTGTCAGCTCCGCCAAACTTCATTCCTCCACCGTTGCTGGGAGGCTGACCAGTACTCAGTCTTCTTGGGGCATTGTAGGCCTCAGCAGTGGCAGGAACATTGCTAGGGAAGAAATAGTAGAAGCTCAGGATATGATGTACTATATGATGTGATATGTTGATGATATAAGATATATGGCACAGTGTAAGGCCATATGTTCATGTTTTATAGTTGAAAACAGTCAATTTCATATGACAGGAGATAAGTTTATAAGTCCACTTATTTCCAATGCAGAAGTTTTTACAGGCTCTTTAATCCCAATATTCCCTTCTTTTTCAGTGACATACTCGTAGTTTTATAGGGGGAAAGGGTGGTGAAGGATGCCTACAAACATCTATGTGCAGTATTTCAGAGCAAAGTAGGCAAAAGTCAAGTTAAAAGATATTTTCTCACCACTGTGTTTATAAACTCACCTCCTGGTTGGTTCATAAGTACGTTCTCCAGTATCCATGGACAGGGTACCTGCACCACCACCATAGCCATAACCCTTGGGTCCAAACAGCTTTCCATGGCAGTTCTTACAATAGGCCTCCCCTTCACGCTCAGTCAAAGTGGTGCTATCGAGAAGCTTCTTACACTTAGCTGAAGAACAGTAAGTAACAGCATTTATGGAGTGTTAGTAGGAGTGTTTCATTACAGCAATTTTGATATTTTCCTTGAACTATGTGATGCAAGTAAAATAAACAATTCCAAATTTCAAATTTTCTTAGTACTGAAGTAACAGAATGGGTCTAAATTCATTACATCTCATCAACTTTACAACTGATTTAACTTTTCTCTTAACAATCAGAATGTCTCCACATGCACTTCACTGACAGTATAAACTTGTTACCTAAAGCACTGATCATAAGTGACAAATGTCCTGCTACAACTTATCTTTCACAGAATACAAATGAGGTTTTTATTAGATCTAGGACATATCACATTAAACACACCATCTTTTATGACCACTATATGAAGCTCAATGGGTTTTATAACAGGATACTATGTCTGTAGTGTGCCATACATAAAAACAAAACAATGGCCATAGAGTAAGCTTCATGAACATTTCCATAAGACTGAGGCAAACTGACAAATGGACCAATGCTAAAATGGTAAGAATCTTTGGCAATACTAGGCTGGGCTGAGAAATTTATTGCATACCCAATTAGCTAAAAAGCGCAATTGATAATACCAAATTTACTACAAATGTAGACCAGCACATTCAGTGGAATTAATAAAAGTCAACTTAACAAAAGAAAAAATAAGAAAGCTTTTTTGTCTGAAGACATTTCCAGACACTTTTTCAATTTGGCTTGTGCTGTAGGAGACGGGATGTACCAGTATGTGCTATTATAACATTCCACTTCCCTTGCTTATTTCTAGACAAACACAAAAGAAATCTGATCATCTGATTGGGAAGATCTGAGGCATCTGGTTACTTTTATATCCAAGCAATAAGAGACAGTTAAAGCACCGTGGAGCTAGCGGCTCACAGTCTACACAGTTGTCTACACATTAAATATGTCCAATTTATAGGTACTTTGTCAGACAGCCTACACACAATGAAACCAGTATTAACATATCTCAAACTATCCCCAAACCATTAACTTGTGAGCTAATATACAATGAGTCCTTCGGAAATTATCTGCCACTGGTGTTACTGTAATGATGGCTATCTCTCAAGGTGCATACCTTGCCTCAGCCTTGCCTATTCACAGTAGGATCCATCCTGTATACTGACATATATGCCTTTGACAATTTCACAATAACACACTGTGCTTATATAGGTAGACTAAAATCTGCCTTCCATTAATAATAATTTATTATAAATACTTTGAAATTTTCAGAATAAAGATCTGATTCAGCCTCATAGTCATTTTCAGCCCTTCTTTTGTTAAGGATCCATTTTCAAAGAGAAGATGGTCACTTAGTATTCTGAGAATGTAGCATCCAACACAGATTTCTATGATGGTGTCTTCAGATCTGTGGGGACATAACATGTTCAAAGTCTGTAAAACTTACCACATGTCAAACAGAGCTTGTGCCACGAGTTGCCATTGGCCACCACTTTCTCTGCATGGTAGACTGCCTTACCACAGCGCGGGCAGCGGTCACCACCACCTATGTTCATCTTGACAGGAGGACTGGTCACGTGGCCGCCACTGGAAGAAAAGAGAAATAAAATCAAAATCAGGGGAATACCAACACTAAATTCTACACAAGCAGTATGATAAATGTCACTAATGCCTCACCTGATACAATGTCACAGATGTCTTACCTGACACACAGTCACACCTAACATAACATGGTAGAAGGATATAATATCACAACTCATAAGCAAATATATTCTAGGCCCTGTGACTATGAATTACAGTGGTACTTTAACTGTATTTTTCTAGGTTTTAGTCTGGACTGAATGAAGATTCTGACTCACACAATGCAGAATTTCGTATCTTATGGATGACATACCACTGGTGTTTTCCTATCAGTATAAATTTGTATCATGTAATCCTGGGCATTTGACCTTTTTTCTGACAAACAATAAAGAACCCGTCTTCAGAACTGAAAATGAAACCATCATAATCTTGTTTGTCCAGATAGACTCACCACAGTGCATATAGCATAATCATCAACACTAGGAAGTTTATCCTTCATGAAACGATTGGCAGTTCTATTCCTATCAGTAAAGGTCAAGAGAGTTCTATTGAGGCATAATTGTCTATCTTCTCTTTCTTTTTCAAAGGGAGAGAGGAAAATATTTATGGAGAAAATGGCCTTGAATTTCTAAGTATAAAATGTCATCCTTTTTTTTTTGCTATTTCTCTCTCATTCGATTAAGAAGTCAAGATGGTAGAAATGCTTTTAAATTAGTATGGTTTACACAAGGAATAACCTCATCTAAGCAATTGTATTTTGGGACTTAAATATACTTTTAGCTAAATATAACTGTGATCTCTTTAAAATATATACATCTCAGACGCACACCCCTGTCCATATCAAACCAGCCTTTGTCTGACATCTAACTGAGCCAGCTTGATGTAATAGGTTGCCAATCATCTAAAAACTTCCCATACATACCTACATTAAATGTACATTATTTCTCTTGGAAGTAGTTTGCTTCAGCATATGTTTATATACATAAATTACCTCTAGTAACAAAACACTGCATACTACAGCAAAAGCTGCATAAATTCAGTGCACTTGTAGACAAGATCTTTATATTTTTTTCAGGGAAACATCCTAAACTTTTCACAATAACTGTATCAGACTGCTGTGGTCTGCCTACAGGCAAAGCGTATGGTGACACAAATAACAAGCCTACGTATGTGAGAAGAATACTGCCTGTATATTGCTGTTAAAACAGACACCCAATGCCAACCACATTAATATGGTGGGTGGAGTGACTGGATACTTTAATGGTGATCTAAATCACAACTCCATAACAATGTCATTACACCCCTGCCATCTGCGTAAATATGTGATGACCTAACCTGACCATGATGCTAAATCCTGTGTGAGCAAAATGCCCGTACTAGCAAGTATTAAAGTATTTCAATGATAAGTTCCCCCTTCTGTTGGCTATGTTCAGTTCAACATATACAATGATTTCTCATTGGGATACTTCAACACACCAAGATATTATGATCTGAAATCAATGTTCTGAACTGAATATTATCATGATTGAATTCTGGAATGTAGAAATGATGTAGAAAGCTTTTCCACCTGTTGCTACAACCTTGTGCCCATTGCCTAGACAACTAACTCACCTTGTCTAACATAAACAAAATCTTCCTAATTAATGTCTCTTAATACTTACATAAAACACTCCTCTATCCTATTTAACAGTTAAAAGGTGTCTAATGCTGTCAGGGTCTGCTAGACTTCAGTAGCAGTGGTTCACCAGCGAGTCTCTGATATCTACTGCTACACATACATACTATATAGCTACTTGCAGCCCACATAGCAATGCCTTAGTGAGGCTAATGAAGGGGGGTTGACAAATTTTATTAGGTTTATATTTTTGAGACCAGGGTTGTCACCTGTGTGGTCTTATTTATCCAAAGATTATTAAGTTTTTCAGTAATGAATATTTTTAATGAATATTGTAACAAAAAATGTACAGCTTATTAGCCTTTGATTCATTGCAATTAAAAATCTCCCCTCTTCCTCCCCCTTAAGGTGAGGACACAATATGTGACTCATGCAGACTCAATGTGTTTTCCACAAACAGTTAAAAGTGGAATCAACGAGGACACTGCTATATTTGGATTAAAGGACATGACTCTGTGTCAGAATATATTACCATCTGATTTAACTATGTTTGTTTGTCACAGTTGAAGAGCAGAATAGCTGCTAAACTTGACAAACATGGCCATTACTGAATGCATAGTATTCAAAAGTTTTGAATTGTTTGTGGCACAGCCAATATATCAGTATCGAAACATGATTATAAAATACATTGGAAATGAGATGCTTTGACACATACACATTACCTCAAAATTTTCAACAAAGAAAATATTCACTTTAAAAAAATGAAGAAGTTTCTCGTAGAATTGTTATGAGGATCAAGTTTTTAAATATTTATATATAATTTAAAAGTATAAACCGATGCCAGATTCATTTCCTCTCTTTTCATAATAATGTCAGATCCAGCTCCCTCCCTCTTTTCTCACGAGGGGAAAACTATGAGGTCCACAGACTGAGCAATTTATATATGCTTCAAATTACCCTAAATTGCGCCAGCACTGCCTTCACTTACAGAGCTAGCTAACTGAGTTAAGTAGGCTAAGTTAAGCCTAATATGTTAAAACTCTTTTTGAAGAGGTCCCAGGTATCACAGTATATCTTGAAGGCAAATATTTAACTGCAGGAAAACAGTATGCAGACCCTTATTGCAACAGAGCAGCATAGTGCTTCACTAACACAATCACATGAGGAGATTGTGCTTTCCCCACACTTTCTCCATCACACAACTGCCTACCTTCCATTAGTGTAGAGACTGGAGGAATTATTCAATGGAGGACTGGTGCCAAACAGCCTCGCACTGCATCCTCGACAATAGATGTCTCCCTCGTGTTCATTGATGGTAAAACTATCTAACTTCTTGTTACACTGTGCTGCAAGGAAAAAGAAAATAAAGTTAAAGTTCATATTGACTGATGATAAAATCTAGACAATACTTCAGCATTAAGAAAAATCAGTATTTTATCATTGCCATAATTATGATTAAAAATTGAATTATTTTTAAAGAGACTAAAGTGGTTTTCTACCCAAAAGTCAAGCCTCAGAGGTAGAAAACACTTTTAAAAAGCGATTTTAATTTTCTATCCTCACAACAGAAGAGACAATGAAAAACCAATTACACAGTATTACAATATTTATCACTGTGAATATGTAACAACAGACATTTTTGGGTTATTGTAAACTGACTTTCTGACATTCTGACACAATGTGAAGACACTGTGAGGTCAAACATATGTGTAATTCTATTATGAGTGCTTACCACAGTTCATACAAGTCTTGTGCCATTTCTTGCCAAGTGCTTTGGCCTCCTCTCCAAAGTACACAGCCTTTCCACATCTGGGGCAACTCATCTTCACTGTCTCTTTGATACACTCACAGGCTTATATCTGAAATATTTTAAAGGGAAAATATACTAAGTGATGAGTCTGATGAGGAAGTAAAATTAAGATTAATGAGTCTATAAAACTAAATGTAAGTGGATCCCTCTTTAATCTTCCTTCCTCTCCAAAACATCAGGAAATCAGTATTATATTTTTTCCTTTAAGGCAAAGGAGTAAAAAAAACTGGTGCATGTTACACTACAAAACAGAAATTTGATGTGCTTTAGATACTTCACCCTGAATGTCAACATTAACCTACTGATTTATTCAAAAAACTGTATCTAAACACATTATCGGATCATTATTTGAATTTCTGCCATTTATAGATGACAGAAATCCACATTTATGAATAGGATCCAGATAAAAAAATAACAAACAGTTAGAGAGTGTGTTAATCCTATAAATAAAAAAAAAAAGGAATACTGAGTTTAGTATAGAGCTATCATTAAGACTTAATGTATTAAGTTAAACATGCTATCTATATGCACTCAACATAATATATTTAAGGATATGCAATAAAGCATATGATTGGCATTGTAGCACCTAATAACACCACCATATACAGCACAATTGATTGTGTAATATCTGAACTGGGATCTCCTTTGACGGGCAACATACATAATGTTGTGAAGAACATAGAAATTTAGGAGCACTGGATGAACCACAAAAATGTGTGACAAAATCAAGGCAGAAATTCATATCCGCCCCCTCAGACAAAGAAACACTCAAAATACAGACATGTAAAACCAAGAGATACTGGGTGCTTTTCATCAGCTAAATCAGATGCAGCACTCAGTGCAGTGGTGCTGTCCCTTTAATTATTCATTTCCTACAGAAAATATAGAGGATGTTCTTTAATTATTAAAACAACGTCATCCTGTGCATTCTACCAATGGAAAAATAAACTTATCAAATATTCAAATCCTTACAAAGATATTGTCGGCCTTATAATTCCACTTCCAATGTAACCTGCCCTTGAAAGTTTCCCAAGATATTTAAGGACAATGTTGCATGTCAGCCATATTTTAGAGAATAAAAAATTACAGTGTAGTTCTAACTTGATCAGCACTTTGAAATGATGGGTATAAAAATATCTTATTATTAGGTCCATAACAGGCAATTATAAAGTGATGAGGGTGGTTTCAGAGACCAGACAATTCTTCTGGGACCACCTTTCTGGTGAAATGATAGTCGAAGGAAATTTTGAACCTGCATCACCCCAGCTGAGTGCAGCCATGATTTTTATCATAAAACTCTTGCCAAGTACTAGTACATGTCACAAGTTATCACCCAGATCTAAACTAAATTAATATAAGAAAACACCATTTCCATACATAAAGTAAGATTCAAGTCCTCACGCAATGCCTTTTTTTAAAACCACATAGAGTTTTGGTAATGGATATACCTCAGCTGCTGCTTTTAACACAACATATTGCTTTAAATATGCGCTACATTCACATACAGACTGAGACCATGAATGCATTAATTCAATCTATTACCTTCTTCCAGAAAATCCCCAAGATGTGTTCTAGGCTGCTCTGACAGCAGGCACCGCATGTGAATAAGGAAATACATGCAAGGCACATTAGGAAAATCTTACCATTGATTCATAGCTCAATACAAAGCTGATGGAAGCAGAGCTGGGGAACAGTACTTCACAATGTAACACAAATCATGGTAAATGTCCACCTCAGAGGCCCCATTCTATTAATGTTATGCACCTAAATAAGCATTGTGCTAAACCTCATATCCTCTTACTTTTCCACTCAAACTGCTAATTTTCTTGGCGTCAGTAAACACTCGCATGATTCACTTCCCCATTGTTTCAATTAATAATATAGGTACTGTTACACATACAAAGTATTGTATTTTTACACTGTGAGAATATAAGAAACAAGAACCTTTGTTTTTACCTCATGCAAAAACCAGTAGGTTTCCAGGATTGCATTAACTGGAAACAAAGCAGTTCTCCCATCTGTCAATAAACGTATAATTTCTGCGGTGATGATTGTTTCTGTGGCCCTTGATAAATGCTAAAAACACACAAGAGATTTGCTCATTTATTGCTTGATTAGGTAAAGTTCTAATCAACCTAAAAAACCACATACTAGAAGCATCTGTCTTCAAATCGGATTTGAGGAAATTATATTCCGGGATGAAATAAAGTTAATCTCACAAATTATTGCATCTGAGCTTCAGACTCTCGATGATAATATTGGCAACTGCCAGCTAGCTAAGGCACGCGCCAGCTTCATCAGAGCTTAATTATGGTATTAAGCAATATGACCACACCAATCATCGTCCAATTGGACGTTTTATTATCTGTTGGCTCCAAAAAAATGGGCATGTAGAGGGTGTGATGTTGTTAACATGCCAATTATCCATGCACTAATAAATAACCACCCTTAACAGAAATAAAACAAAAGTAAGACTTTGCTTTCTAAATAACTTTTTTGTATCAAAAATATGTTAATTACTTGAAAAAGTTATAACAAAATATGTGAACAGTTTTGGCAAAAAGGTCTATTTTCCTAATTGGGCAAAATGGCTAATGCTTGAGAATGAACAAGGTGAACAAGTACCTCTAAAGCTCTGGGTAACAAATAATAGGCGATAGTTAAGACTATATAACATAGTCTTAAATATCGCCTTGCATGTCCATCTCCTCAACCTGCTATCTTCAAACTGTCATCATTAGAATGACATTGAAACAATCAGGAGAAAGGCCAATCCTAAAAATCGTACTTGTAAGTTTAAAATTATAATAAGTAGCACAGTTTTCTTTTCATAATGTTTGCAGTAGCAGTGCAAAAAGATTGTTGTCAATTTTGATGTAACATTACATAATAAATTAGAGAATAATTATCACCAATTTTTGTTTATTGACTATAAATAGGATGGACATGTAGAAAATATGATTACCATTTGGCTTCATGTCCATGGGAGCTCCGAGTCCCACAATGAATATGCCAAAAAGATAATGAATATTACACTAAAATGTATAACTTCCAGAAAAAGAAGCCAATTTGACTGCTTTTCTAACTCAGGCTGCATTTTAGTCCTGTGTTTCTTTTTTGAAAGTTTGACAGTCATAAGTAACACGGTTTTCCCATAATGGTCATCAAGGCAGCAGCACCAAAAATTGTGTTTTCTTCTATTTTGATGCAACATTACATAATGCTTAAAAGCATACTGACCATCGATTTTTAAAAATAAAATATAAGTGTCATGGATTTTCAGAAAATGTGACTAGCATGGGTCTTCAAGCCCATGGAGGTTCTAAGTCACACCTTGGAAATGCCAATATGTGAAAAATTAAATTTTCACAAAAAACTGTTTCATTGCCAGAAAAATTTACCAAACAGACTGCATTGCCTACTGAAGCTGTATTTTAGTCCCATGTTTCTTTCCTGTAAGTTTGAGAACAGTAAGTGACATGATTTTCCTTAAATGGTCATCATGAGAGCAGTGCCCAAAATAGGGGTTTCTTCAAATTTTGATGCAATATTACATAACGTTTTACAGCATAATGACCATCCATTTTTAATTATAAAATATTAGTATCATGGTTATTCAGAAAATGTAACTAGCAAAAGTCTTCAGGCCCATGGAACTTCAAAGTCACATATTGAAAATGCCAAAATGTAAACAAGACAGCACTGTTCTGAAATGGGTTTATTTCCATTTTTAACACTTTTTTAACATAAAACAAAATAAACAGTTTACTGCCATTTTTTTTATGACCAATGAAGAAAATTGATGAGATGGGAAAAGTATCAATAGAACAGTGTTAAATGTCCAACTTCCTCCATTCTGAGATTCTGAACATAGTGGATGAATGCATCTGACAAACTGCAATGATATGAGTTTATTTCCATTTTTGACACTTTATTACACAATACATGATAACAAGTTTACCATCATTTTTACAAAATCAACTAACAATGTTGTAAAGATGCAGGAAATGTCAAACAAACACTTTTATGTATCTTATTAGTTCAATAATGAGACTGTTAACATGCCTAAGAATTGAATGTGAGGAAATGTGAAAAAACAGCATAACTTCTAAAATAATGGACTGATTATGCTGATTTTCAAACTCAACCTGCGTTTTAGTAAGATTGGCCCCTCCTGTGAGTATAATGACAATTGGCCAATCTGTTTTTCTTATATTGTGTTATCAGTGTTGCATATATACTGAAAAAAGTGAAAAAAAACAGCATAAATTCCCTATAAGTGACCCGATCGTGCTGATTTTCGAACTTGGCCTGCGTATTATGAATATTCATCAGTTCTGTAAGTTTCAAGCCAAAAGGTAAAATAGTTTTCCACTTATTGTGTTATCGGTGCTGCATATATGCTGAAAAAGTGAAAAAACAGCATAAATTCCCTAAAAATGGCCCAATCATGCTGATTTTCGAACTTGACCTGCGTATTAAGAATTTTCATCAGTTCTGTAAGTTTCAAGCCAAAAGGTAAAATGGTTTTCCACTTATTGTGTTATCGGTGCTGCATATATGCTGAAAAAGTGAAAAAACAGCATAAATTCCCTAAAAGTGACCCAATCATGCTGATTTTCGAACTCGACCTGCGTATTATGAATATTCATCAGTTCTGTAAGTTTCAAATCAAAAGGCAAAATGGTGTTCCACTTATCGTGTTATCGGTAAAAGTGCACGGCGACGGCGGCGACGACAGCGACGACAGACGCAGATGATGGCTATATGTACAGACACATCTGTGTCTGTACATAAAAAATCACACACCACATAATAAGACCCCAAATTATTCTGCTGCAAGAGCAGAGAATTATCAGAACAAAGCCCTTTCGTGTCTAAAAATTGCACAGAACTAATCAATGCTTATTAATTACCCATTGATCCGTGTATAGATTTTCTTACTGCTTGACTATATCAAGATTACCCCTAATGCAAAGGACAGATAGTAACCGAACAACAATCAAGATTTCCAACTGCCAGTAGCAATGATCTAGAAGGGAATAACTATAATTTTTCCTGCTTCAATAAAGCTTTCTTCAGTACAAATTATTCAGGCCAATATCCAAAACTGATCAAAGATATAGTCATGCTTAATGTCTTCAAACTTTCATTTCTATAGCTGTTTTTGTACTAGTATAGGACTTTAAGACTTTGAAACAATGGCTTGATAATCAACAAATATGATACCATAGCCAAAATGATAATCCTTCACGATTATTAAGACTATAAGCCTTAAAACAACAAAAAAATGTTCTAATCATATCACTGCTGTCACATCAAGTGCTCTCAGTTATATATATACCCACTGCTGCCAAGAGCAAAAATTCCAAATTTAATTTCCTCTTTATCACATTTCTAAGGTCACATGCAAAAAATTGAAGTCAACATGATAAAATCCTTGTCAGCGCCTTGTACCTATATGTAACAGCAATACAGTTGCAGGGACAGCAATAATACTGCAAAATCAGACTCAGTAGCTACTAAATCAAGTTATCCACGTGGTATACCTGAGGATAATGAAAGATGACCACCATTAGCTATGTATTCAAGCAGATATATAGCCTCTTCCACACAGCCTCAACCAATCCTTACCTTGAGATTCAAATCCCTTTGGACAGTTTTGCCAATCTAATCACCTTCTCCTGGAGTTTACTATGATTTTACGAACTACTTACTCTGAAAGCAGGGGCCTTGTCTTGTGCTATGGCTATGGCTATCACAGAGTTTTTTCCATAACAAAGTGGCGTGGGCACTCTGATAAGAGGGGGAAATGGGAAAAAGAAATCAAGATGGAAATTATGCCCCATGCTTTTGTGTGCATGGTACATGTATTAAAGAGAAAGGAAAGACCCTGCATGATTAGAGGCTGGGTATTATCATACGTCAGATTTACCTGTCAGATAAGCAGATGGAAAGTATAATCAGATACAAAACAATCTAAAATATACTTCTAGAATTTTTTTTCTTTTTTGCTGATATAAATTTTTTTCAATATAAAATCATATAAAAACATTTAAAAGCAAAAATAATTGTTTGCTGCCAGGGACAATGCAATTTATATATACACTTTAATTGTTACCTTCTCATTCATTTACGGATACACCTGTAAATCTTAATGTCATGTTGATGACAAGATAAATATGCTTAAATAATATATTTCACACAAAAAAGATAACATTTTGAAACAAAAGCCAACAGGGCACCCCTTGAAACTACAAAATCAACCATTTGGCCTTAAGATGTGGTTTGTCAAGAGGGAATAGAGTTAGTTGAATACAGTAGTACTTCCAACTCCTAGTATATGTTTTATTACACAATCACTATGGGAAACATGACAAACAGTCCCATCAATCACTTTTCTTCAATTGTTTTGCAGCCTGCAGCACTGGGAATTAACATAACAGATCAGCTTCTGGTGATGGCCTGGAACTATATATATTACCCATTATAGTGTAACAATATCGATTCAAATGTATACAGGCAGAAGGATAAAAATCATGTATTCCCCTACCAGTCGTCTCTCGCTCTGAAACCTTATGTCTGAACTGTTCTGTATCACCTTACTAATAACTTCAAATTATTATTATCATCTTTTACGCCACTGTATAATTTTGAAACCATACACCACTAAGTTTGGTGAGACTGAAATATATTTGAATATGAAGCATCTTGTGCATCATACAAGGTTGGTGTTTTTCATACATCACTTACCTTGACAGTTAGAAAGTGCTCAGTAAGTTTATGTCATATGCCAGACGGAATGGTAACAAAAGAGATGACCGTCACCACTGAGCCTTCACACTCTTTTCCCACCGATCTCTGCTAAGTCACATTAACCTCTGTATTGCACAATCTCCATAAAACATTAATATCCCATTAAAATCCCATTCCGCAATTGTAAGTGTCAATCTTAAATGCATAAATACACGTCGGGTGATTTATCAGACAACTGACTGTATCCTTCCTCCATAAGGTCTTTTTGCACTTACTTAATGTTGGGACAGCATCAGAGCACCTGTGGCTTTATTAAGCGTGAGATCTGACAATATTTTGGTGTTGGGTGAACTAGACTTGATGCATCCCATCATGTATCAGTCCAGAGTGTATGTGTCATAGCCGCAAGGCCTTACAACTGGAATCTGAGTCCAATCCAGTTAAACGGGTTACTTCACTTAGTTTTTTTTTTAATCACAGATGTCCCTCTGGTTGTTATTTTTGTAAATTCCATTTGTCTAATTTCTGAAAATGTATGCTATCAGCCATACAAAGTGCATAATTTGATAAGGTAACAAGGGCATTAAGACAGATGATAAATAATGTAAAATCCCTGTCAGGGATGTACCGGACTGACAACCCTCCCACTTACTATAAGCTGTCACACAGTGACACAAGATGGAACATAGCTCAGCAACTACAGCGATAGGGGATACACAATGACTGAGAAATGTGCTGCATGCAAACGCCTGTGAAGAATGATAATACATGAAACCCAATACTTTCCTATACAATTTTTTTCTCAGTCTCAGGTGAGAATTATTCAGAAGGTCAGAGAAAATGGATTTGAAAAGAAATAGATCTGCCTGTGAGGCAAATCAAAATCATTGGCAACAACACTAACAACACATATGCAAATTTCTATATACTAGTACATCCAAGCCAAGTATGTACTACAGAATTCTCTGGGTAAATTTGCTCTAGCAAAGTAAATTCAAGACAAATGGTAAGCAGGTCTTTACTTTGCTAGGGAAAGCCAAATTCATAACTGACACAGTTCAAAATTTTGATTACGTCTAAAATTATGCAGTAATTTCGCTAATAAGTTATCTTATCGTATGACCCAACAGTAGCAGGTGAACCTACAGTTTTCCAATGCTCCATGCCACAGCAATAAAAAGAGAATAATAGATGCACTATTCATTAACCTATGGATTTCAGAAGGTTATGATCTCCATTATGGTCTACAACTTCAAAGTCATGCCCGATAAAACCGCAATCTGATCTCACATACCTAGGCCCTTATCATGCTTCTCTGATGTTATACAGAGTAGAAACAGCAAACACATTAACTATAAAAAATATCAACCTATATATAGATTGCATGCTCTCCTGATTAAAACACTATAAACAAGTCTGTATGACACTAACATCATATCATCATGTGTAATGAATAATTAACTAGTAACTTTTTTGTCATGGACTCAAAAACATTTAGTGAATTTTGTTTTCAGAAAATGTAAGCTTCTAAATTTATAACCTGAATGTCAAAACAAGACTATTTAAAACTTCGCTTTATCAGCTTAATCATTCTATCAAACAGGTATACCTCTGTGAAAAGTAAACACGAAAATGATACTGAATGCTAGTGCTAATCATTAGAAAAGTGGTTTCAGGATATTTCAGTATGATCCAATATTATCTACTAAAGAAGATCACCAGGTTCCAAGGTTTTATTTGACTACTGCATAACTTACCACCTCTATCATATTTAAACATGGCTTTTTTGTAATGCCTAAAACATTGATTCTATCCCCCCCCCCCCCCCCCCCCCCCCCACACACACACACACACCTTTAAAAATGTGGAATCTGTTTACAACACAGCTCCACTAACCCTAGAGGCTGTTTCACAAAAAGTGTAAAGTTAGTTTTGGGGCTAAAATCTTGGCCTACTAAAACATAGTTGACATAATTGCATTTCAGAAAGAATCTAAATGTTTGCTTACTAGTACCTTGTTTTTGCATTCATTTTTTACTTGGTCCCTTGAGCAAATTGTGATGGTATTGATAAAAGTGTTTGCTCTCAGCGATGAAAGTAGCACACTTACTGGTAGCTAGGTATGTCAAATATATTTACAGTGACCCAATCATTCTTAAAAAGCTATTACTAGTAAACCAATACTGCGGAATTGACTTTGCATAGCAGACTATCCAATTTTATCTAAGCTTGAGACTTTTTGTTCTTAGCTAAGAACTTCAGACTTTTTGTGCAACAGGCCACTGGATGGCACTGTGTAGGGGGAACACCAAGAAGAAATGAATGGAATCTAGAGCATTTCAATACAAAAGCATTTGCTTTTCTGTAGGACATCTTATCAAATAGAAAATTTATATCTTGCACATCATCAGAACATGTGCTTCAATGATCTTATGCTTAACTTTTGTAATTATAAGATTTGTTTCAAAGTGCATGACTATTTGTTTATATTTGGCATTGTTTATTGTTTGAATCATCATTATCATGATAATCATAATCAATATAAATATAAACTGATGTACATGATGATGTACTTCAGTTCGTTTGGGAAATAAATATATCAATTTAATTACAAATAAAAATATAATCCTTTTTAATGATTTCTTTCTGTTGCTTACTCAATATATTGAAAGACAAACTTTCAAACTATTTGTCAACAGGTAAGTCCCTTCTGTAAATAAAATTATAATTGGTCATGTCCCTTTCTATGGGAAAGATGGTGATAAATCACACATATCTTTAACTGACTCAAAACAAAACTCCTACATACCTCAGAACTTTGGTCCTGGCTAATGACAGAACTTGTGCCAACTTGGAACATGTACAAAATGATCTGATAAAGCAGCTGTCCTACAAGTCCCTGACAGTAAAACAGCTGTGTAATTTAAATCCAAATAGCTATATAATTTGTTGCCTTGCTCACCTTCACACTGTAACCCTCTAATTACACCCTAATACAGGTGCATGCTCTTTAAAACCCCTACTTAACCATGATATGCAGCAGTATCAGCCAAGACCAGTGGAAATGCCCTATGGTCCTGTACATCTTTAGCAGTCACTTTAAGAAAACCATATATAATTATCAATGAATTAAGTAGACAGAAGGATGTATTAAACAAAAAGCTGATTGTACCCTGGAAAGATCAAAGGATTACAGGCTTCCCCTATCACAGCATATCTGTATATAGTGATCTGGTACTTGTTTTTGCATGTACCCGATACTTTGTTAAACTGTCATTTATCTTTTAAAGAGACTAATCTAACATATGATTAAGAACATGCAATTTGGTGAGCGTGCATATTTGCATGTATCTGTGTGCCAACATGTCACTGGAGACTGCTATCTTTGGCATTCACTACTTGCATAGAAAAATTGTATTTAACTTAGAAGCATATCATTGAAACATTTCATCACTTATGCAATTTTTACAGAACTGAATAAGGGTGCTTTCCCAGAGATTTAGATCGATCTAAAGATTAGGTTTTAGATCGACCTAACTCCCTGGGGGTTCACGCTAAATTGCAGTCAGCCGAGCGGGCACCATAGTTAATTACCCCCTTACAGCTTTTAGTAGGCGGGACAGACGCTTAAGCCGGCCAAGCTGACAGTAATCTAGTGAGACTCCCCACAGGGATAGATCGATCTAAAAATCTATGGAAATGGGGTGTAAGTCCTTAAGGCAGAGGGGAGGGGGGGCACATGACTTAAAGTGCACATCAAGTTGTCACACCTATCACAGCCCCATTCCCTGATAAACTTTGACCATTAGATGCAATATATATTGACTGAAGTATCAGTTTATTTCACAAGCTATAACCAAGAGAACATACAGTGGATGTTATTCAGATTGAGCTAAATTCTTTCTTTTTTATGAACCAGTGCTGTCAGAATGATCAGTGCTTCACAATGAGACATTTCCAATCTCTAGAAAACCAGGTGTTACAGTTTATACAAAAAAAATGAATGGATGTCCAATGCTAGGTGTAACTAAAGTAAACACCGACTTTACACATGAAAAATTCCTATGATAGCAAATATTTCTACCAGCATAAACCTGTCACATTTCTCACCTGAGAAAATATGCATCATGACATCACCTATATAAGATACTATTGATGAGACATCAATCTGATGTCTCAAAGAAGAAAATCTTACAAATGGATTTCAAAAGAGAAAAAAAAACATTACAAGTGCCAGTCCAGGAATCAAGTCCAGGAATCAAGTTTTACTCACAGTGTACAGGTACCTTGTCTAAATGCTTTGAGTTAAAACTATCCTATAATCCACCTGTCCATACATCCTATACGACTTGAACTTGTACATTTTTTTCTATTCATCACCATACTAGTATTTGTATGATACAAACACAAAGATGAAATTGGTGATCATGAGATTCCATAAATACTTGAGTCTCGGGGACAATAAAAGTTTTCAATACCTACCGCCATAATCACTCAGTCAGTGTGTACAGACCTATATAAAAACTAGGACACTGCAAACATAAACCCAAATTCATATCTTTCAACAAAATGTCAACAAAACCCCTGGGAATTCAACACATAAATGGAGACAAATATCAAGACCTTACCTTACGTGAGATAGGTCCGGGCAAAGAATACCTCTATTATCTATGAGGCACACTACGCACTCAATACTAACCTGATATATTCTCAACCTTAAGCTAAGTGACTAAATCATGGAGGAAATATTCAAACAAGTATCCTATTCAAATCAATACGGGTGTTCCGTCAAGTCTTGTTTACTCAGGTCAATAGGCAGGCACAGCTACCGGTTTTCGAGTGTTTTTTTCTCCTCCCTCTACCATATATAGGTATGTTAGACACTATCTGTGCTGCCTTCACCCCCGCAGCTCGTCAGCCCCCCAGGTGACGTCAAGCTAAAGGACACATTCCATGACAGCTGTAATCTGAGATATGTCAATGATAACCAACAAGGTGTCAACCAATGTTTTGGACACTTAAAGGGCCCATTATTCACTTGCTGGGTACACAGCGTAATTTGATTTTAAACTGAATGATTGGCTGGTGATATGTTTTCAGAATCCACTAATGATTTTTCAGAGGGTGTTGAACTCTTTGGTCTTTGCTCACAGTACCTTCTCTCATAAGCTTAATGTCTTCTATTGATAAAGTCAGATGGATTGATTTTCTTCTATTTTATTTCAATGTCCCAGTATATTCATTTTCTATTTTAAATCTGATTTTAACTCAAAGTTAACACTGACATAATATGCCACTTTCAGGACCATCGAAGTATTAATTTGTTAAGAAGTAACTGTTCAAAACATTATTGTCACATTAATCTGCTATATATTTCACATTAATCTGCTATTATTCTTCACATTAATCTGCTCTATATGTGTAACTCAAATGAAGATGCACTTGGAGACAAACTTGCATACCATATGACCAGTCAACCTTTCCCTGCACTCTGACAGTAGCCATCCAAACACATGCTTAGTACGTAGTTACATTCATTGTGGTTTCACACAACTTATACCAATTGTTTAGTAATTCTATTTATCTGATGCTGATTAATGCTCAAGAAATGCCATGGGTAAACCACTGCTGATGATGTTTATATTCATAATTCAAGGCCTCCAACTAAAGAAATCAGAGCTTTCCATTTATTCTTCCTAAAATAGATATTTCTTTAATAATAATAATTAAATAATAATAAAAAACATTCATCATCAAATGTATATGGTAGTAATAAAGTGAATAATTTCAAATGGGTCTTCAGATACTTGGGAAGAGGTTTATTAGTTAAGAGACACCAGAGGTACAGGCAATGACTAATTCTAATTAAATAACTGCTAACATGTAAATATTCAGGAAATAAATTTTAATAAAGTATCTTATTTGTCTCGGTGCAATATCTGCTGATCCCCATGTATCACGGTTATAGCAAGATAAACTAGATACTTCCTACAGCAAGATGGATGTACTGCCATTGGCAAAAATCCCATATATCAGTATCCCACCTATCTGGCACAAAGCTGGATGTTGGCAGTACCTCACAAAATATAGAAAGGAATTCAGATTCATGCTGTTACAAAGAATGAATCCGTCGATGTGACGAGGGGAAACTGATATGATTTATGTGTATTTCTAATTTCTATCGTTAGACAACGTCAATGGTCCTAGGACTAAATCACCACAACGCAAAGAGCTGTCAGTTGAACTGGAACGCAATCCTGGCTGTGCAGTGTTTGTCTTGTTCAACTTTCATTGTTATGGAATTTTTGCGTTCCTTTTTCAATTTGTCACTTCCGACACAAGCATTTAGCAATTATAATGACTAGTTTGTATTTCAGGTTATTCCCCTTATTCTTACATATCTAAATTGCATGGACACAAGTAACTCACTGCAGCAAATAATTCATGTCAGCTGCAGCGCCCACTTACCGAGATCTGCTTGCATTCACTTCCAAGTCTACGTCAACTCAAAATCTCGTCAACTACAGCTGTGGCCGCGGTCTATTGATTTTGACTGTGACACCGTTATCATTGCAGCAGGTGCGCTTCTCGGAACACCCGGATGTGTTTAATTAGAGGTGCTTTAGTTTTCTCTGTAAAATGAATGCAATTATCATAGCAACTAACGTGAAATCATGAATCTCGTATTCTCCAGTATTGTACTATATAATTACTTTGTAACAGAGATCATTTCAGGGCATTATATTGGATGTCCCCACACGAACCAATAGGATTTGGATTGTATTCGTTTCTGCGTGATTACAACATCATTTAGCCATGGACGAGAGGGAACCAAGTTGTAATCCTGTGGAGCCGCTTCTTCAACAGGTATGAGGCGTCGACTAATTAAGATTTTGATTAAAGAATTTAAAGTATTCTTCAATTATCCTTCGTTAAAAAAATCATGGTTTATATTAGATCAGCCAGATTGATCTATTTGCCGGGTAAGGTGAATCGTCATGGGGGTAGATTGAGCAATGTCAATGTTTACACTGTGCTGGTGTGGCTCATTTAGTCCCAGGATATGGGTGTTGCCTGTTATCAAGATAACGCTGTACCCCTAGTAACTCACTTCAGTTAAGACCTTTGAACGACATCAATGGCTTGTGAATAAATCGGCCTCAAACTGGATGTGTGTAATTTATTAAATTCATTCCTGATCAATCCACTCCCAAAATTCCAAAATGCTTCAAAGTTTTTGCCTCTGGTCTCTAATTAACTGTAGTGCTAAAATATGAACATCACAATCACTGTACAGTGTGTGGTGCAGCTTGGATTGTATCCTCCCCTAGGAAATGAATCAGTTTGAAAAAGAACAATGTCATAACAAAAACAGGTTTACAAAGAAAAGTCAAAAGATTTTGTTCAATTGCATTACCAGGCTTTAATTATTAAGACTTCTTGTGCATCACATGTTATCTAAGCCCCTGCAGTGGCACCAACTGGCAGGATGCATAATCCTGTGGATCAATGCAGAGCCTAATGGAGTATCGGGACTGGTAGATTGATTATAATGTACTGCAGTTTTCTTGTAGACTTATCTCAGATGTATAGAAATGAATATGGTGACTATTCCGCCTACACACACAATGATTAAATATCCCTCCTGTTTTGATTGCATTGATATTTAATATAAATTAACTTACCAGAAAAGAGTTGACTTTGATATTTTGGAAAATGATGATTCAAATATGGGGATCTTTATTGGTTATTGCTGGTGTACATTGATTAGCTGTTTCATGTTCTGTTCATGTCCATAACAATGTACCCCTTGTATATTTTCAGGTAGATGATGAAGATGAATTCAAGCCATATCCCACCCAACCAGACATGGGGGCGGCGGCACCCAGTATGCCCAGTGTACCCCCTAAAGCAGAACCCACCATGGATGAGATGATGAAATATGACATCGTCAAGGCAACCCAGTATGGTGTGATAGAGAGATGCAAGGAGCTGGTGGAGGCAGGGTTTGATGTCAATCAAATGGACAGGGAGAACGTGTCTCTCCTGCACTGGGCAGCAATCAACAATAGACAGGAACTCGCCAAGTATGTAGATCATAGTAGATGGGTGTTTATAATATGGTAGATTTAATTTGCGAGAGAGCACTACAAAATTTCTTCATGGTACTGACTAGATTGAAGTCTGGGCCCACCTCATAATAGTGACGATCTTGGATTTATACTTCAGTTTGCTTGTCAGCTAACACCTTTAAGGATTAAGTATGAACATTTATGCATAGGAATTACATTTCAAGATATTATTCATGTGACCTTTTCAGATATTATATCTCCAAAGGGTGCATCATTGATAAATTTGGTGGTGATCTGAACTCTACTCCCCTACACTGGGCCACAAGGTGAGATGGGAATGAAGATATAGTAGTGAGATTGAAACATCAAAATTATAGCCTGTAATATTTTTTGGTGAAGTGGGATAAAACTATATATTCGCTAAGATTGTAGTTAGACTGCTTTATTATTTATAAATTATATTCACATAATATCTGGAGAGCAATTATCAAAATTTGAATATATTTTAACTTTACCAACAATTTATGAGAGTTATGGGGAAGATAAGTTTTATATTTACCATGTTTTTACTGCCATATAATAAAGTTTAAGTTAAAAAAATGAAAAAAATTAATCTCTCTCTTTTAGACAGGGTCATCTTCCCATGATGGTGCAATTGATGTCATATGGCGCAGACCCATCTCTTAGGGATGGAGAAGGTGTGTAGAGATGTGGAACTTTAAAAACAGTCGATAAAAGTTATAAGAAGTAAAAACAACTTTTAGTGTTTGGAAAAGGACCGCAATTGCAATGCAGTGATAAGGGCTTTTAAGCCTATAGGGCTTTCATTTCTTTTTGTCTTACTAGTGTTTTTTTTATGCTTTGCCATCTTGTTCATGAATATGCTAGATGGAATGAATTTTTACATGATTGTAAATGATTTATTTCAGGCTGTAGCTGTATACATTTAGCTGCCCAGTTTGGTCACAGCAGTCTAGTTGCCTACTTGCTAGCCAAGGGTCAGGATGTGGACATGTTAGATAAGAATGGAATGACAGCTTTAATGTGGGCAGCCTACAGAGTTATTGGGTAAGTGAAAGAAAATAGTTATTATAATAGTGGAATGAACTTTATTTTTTTAATGAAATATTTTCCTTATGAGCCAAGATGGGCATGAGGCTATAATGGTGCAATATGATGGTTTAAACACTATAGTGCTTGATATTATACACCGATGTCATGATCAGTTGCTAAACAAAATGTGTAAAAATTTTTTTGGTCTTTTTAATAAGTAGCTATTTAAGTATTGTTTGGAAGTTAAATTTTTATATCTTTTATGATTTATAAGAATATTTCACCGTGTTGGAAAAAAATTAGTATTGATGAAGTAAATATCATGAAAAAACATAAACGATGCAAATTAATGTCCTTCATTTCAGGCCTGATCCCACTAGGCTACTGCTCAAGTTTGATGCGTCTGTGAATAAAACAGACAAGTTTCACCACAACACTGCCCTCCATTGGGCAGTCATGATAGGCAACAATGTGGTGGTGAACCACCTTGTAGAGGCTGGGATTAATCTAGATGCAGTCAATGCTAAGGTTTGAAATAGGATGTTTTGATAATTATAAATTTATGTGTCATGAACTACCAAAGCTTGACTTTTTTAAAATCATACCTGTTAATATGTGACAAGGGTTAAGGAAAGACATAGCTCAAACTTGTGAATGTGTGTAATAAAGATTACCCAATGTTTTGCTTTAAGATACTGTATGATTAAAAATTAAAGGTAAATACTGCTTTTTTGAAGGGAGAAACAGCTTTAGACATTGCAATTACCAAAAAGAACCACTGGCTGGTGAAGAATCTTCGTAAGGCAAGAATAGAAAGAGGATATGATAAATCAAATTGTATACAGACATATGTTCATGATAAGGTGAGATTTAAGTAGATGTTGTCAGGAGAGATGACTGAAAAAAACAAAAGCTGTAAAAATACAGAGTCTAATCCTTTTTAAACTTCATTATATTTCACACTTTATTAATTTCACCAATCCTTCAGTCAATTTTATTGCTTTAATTACAAATCATTTCATCAGCAGTTGTTGCCAGCAGCTATTTTATTATCTAGGTTTTGTGCAGGGATCTGAAGTTCAAGGCATGAAGATAATGCTCTATTTTTTTTAATCTGTGAATTTCAGGCTACAAGAAGACGTGTGATCTGGACATTCCCTTTCATCATGCTCTTCCTTGGAGGTGCCATATTTGAACTGGACTGTTCGTGGTGGTTGAAACTGGGTTTCTGCATACTTACATTTCTGTTTTATAAAGGCGTAACTAGGTATGTATATAACTTGAACACGGCCTACTGTAGCATATGAATCGACTTTCATTTTCTTTCTTTTTTTTTTTCAAAGAAAATTTTAACTTGATGTTTGAAAGTAAATGAGATGATATGAAAATTTATCTGAATATGGAATTTGTGATGGCTGTAAGCATCTGAGCCTTGACTGGAGAAAAACAAAGGACAAAAAAATTCACAGAATAGTTGTATTTATTTGAAGAATGATACATGCATTACTACTTGATCAAGACTATGTCACTGACTCTTACAGCAAAGTTTTGCCTGAACAACCATCTTTCTGTATTTCAGCCTGTTCTTTGATGACCGTGCATGGACAATAGAAGCACCTGTTGCTGTCTACTTAGCAACCAAGCTGTGGATGCATGTCACGTGGTTTGTCTACTTCTGGCCATATATCCTTTGTGTTAAGATATTTACTATGTACAGTGGTTACTGTATTATTCTAAACTGCTTTGTAAGGACTAAGGTATATTTACATGGAAAGTGTGCATTTTAAATGAGAGGGAGAATGTTCTGTTTAATCCATCCTTTGTTGCCAGGCCATCTTTGTTACAAGATAATTCATAACTTTGCTGTACTTAAACAAGAAAATTTTTTATTTTCTCCTTTCTATTTTTTCCTTTAATTTCCCATTTCCCTTTTATCTGAAGGTATATTTTAACATGATGCCCTGGATATAGAATAATTGACCATATTTACCGGTGTAAAAGTACTTGTAGATCATATATTAGACGTACAGCATGTAAATAAATAAAAAAATTAAGATAACAGGAAACAATAAATTTGAACAATACGTCTCTTTCCACAAATGATTTACTTAAAAATGTGCTAGAAATCTTATATACTGTAACATCACAAAAGGTAATGAATGAATGAAAATGCATCAATTTTCTTAACCTTTCGCACATGTGAACAGGTTCACAATACAAGTTATGTTCACCTGTAATACACTGGCTCTGACATACTACTTCTGGAAAGCAGTAAGGACAGACCCAGGCATTATTAAGTCAACCAGGGAAGAAAGGATCAGGGTAATGATAAAAAATCTGTGTTGTCATAAATTTTTTTAAATTATATTTGAATACCAAGGTGTCTTATTCTGTTTGAAAGGATTACAAACAATTTGGAAGCTAAAGTCTGATTTGCATCATTTTCTATCATAATTCCTTTGAATGCATTTAAACATATGTATCTATGATAAATATTTATTTTTGCATAAGATCTATAGCTACATTGTGTTTTTTAAAATGATCTGTAATATTTATGAATATTAATGATATTTATTTACTAACAAATATATTAAATACCTGTTACTCTTCAGGTAATATTAGAATATTCTGAGCTGCAGGCCTTTGATTTGAATCAGTTTTGTGCCACATGTATACAGAGGCGGCCAATAAGATCAAAACACTGCTCTATATGTGATAAATGTGTCAGCAAATTTGACCACCACTGCCCTTGGATATACAACTGTGTTGGTATGTATACTGTGATTGTATATTGTGATATGATTAATATCATTTACTCATTTTTCTGTCAAGTACTTACTACCGAATGACATTTTAGTGCATGCTTTTACATGTTTTACTGTATCTAAAGGAAGTGAAAGAAGTAAATGTGATTTTTGTTTTAAAAGTTGGTTATTTAATCGGTGAAAATTGAGTCATTTGTTAAAAATACAACAGCAAGAAATATCTGTTGGTGTGATCTGTGCTTAGCCCTGAATTGATACTGCTGATGTTGTGAACTTCATGTACACTGTTAATTATGAGTGTCTTATATCTGTCCTAACTTGACAAATGCTGAATATTCTCCTTGATGATGAATATAAAATCAGAACAATTATTGGAAGAAATAAACTTTGCAGTCACATTTAGAAATTATCTACTATTTTCCTCAAAGTTTGTATTGTCTTGTTAATTTTTTTATTTTGAATTTATTCCAGGTGAAAGAAACCACAAGTATTTTATCTCTTATCTCTTCTTTCTCGTGGGGATGATCTCCTGGTGTTTGTTTGGCTGTGGACTCTGTAAGTATCATTTATACTACATTTTTAACTACCATTCACCATGCTTTTGATTAAGGAAACCCATATTTTCAATTGTAACTTCCTGTAACCTGTAACACTTATGAACACTCCGAATCATTTGTCAACCAACAAGAATCATACCGAAACTGCTCTCAGTAAAATTTTGATTTTATTCATTGTGAAAATTTATATACAATGCCTGTGTATTAAATTCCTAACTTGGATGTTTTTAGACTGGCATCACAATGTGAAGTACAGCTGGGAAGATGATGGGATTACTGGTATAGCCTGGAAACTGATGAAGGCGTCTCCCTGGGTGTTCTGGATAGCTATGAATGCAATGTTTCATGTACTCTGGGTTGGGATGCTGCTGATATGCCAGCTCTACCAGGTAGATCTAGAGGGAATGTACAGGAGAATATGTTTATTTGTTTCTTACAAGGGAGAAAGTAAGATATAAGAGTCTTGCAACATGCTAAATTGATATCTTAATGAGGAACCTGTTCCATTCCGAAATTTAAATCTGCGTGTACATGTAACTGTCAAAATTAAAGTGACATTTTAAAAACTCTCCAGTAATTGTAAAATTGGAGACTGGTTTTATATCAGTTATAATTATATAGAATGTTGATTTGATGGATATCAGAAAAAATGATCCCAATTTGTGGATTTTTTTTCAGGCCGTTTGGCTGGGTGAAACAACCAATGAAAGACTAAATATCAATAGGTATAAACATTTCCATACAGAAAAGAAAGGACAGTTTGTCAGCCCGTTCGAGTAAGTACAATACTACCCGTCAGGTTTTTCATTTGATTATTTCAGCTTTCTTATATATTTTGTCTCTTTAGGTTTTGTCTTAATTTAACTCTCTTGGCTTTAGATGTGTCAGTTTTCTTCCAACCCTCTTTTGTCATTCTCTGTATTTTTTATATTTCATCTTCAACTTAAGCTTAATATGCACAAATTTCACAGATCTCAGCAGCTCAGTTCTGTTCTGATGTAAGAGTAATTAGAAATTATGATCCAAGGATTTAATTCTCTTGACTGAATGTTTCTACAGTGATGAGGATGAGGATGAGGAGGATTCATTTGTTTACAAGCCACCGCGGTAATTATTAACTGCTTCCTAACCATGTGTGTTTGTTGGGCTATACAAGAATAGAAACACAAACAATACTGTCAGACTCAACCAAACACTTGTTCAAAATGTCCCTTTTTTCTCAAACGAGGCAATTGACAAGTTAGATGTAATGTAAGGCTTTCCCTGAAGAGCTTTCCAGTCATCATTTGGACGGCCAGTTTCCTCAGGAAACTCATTTTTTATGATGGCTAGACAGCTTACTCACTTAATGGTACTAAATTTTGGGGATGTGATGGCTTGATTTGCCAGTGCAGGTGGACGACCCAAAAAATTCCTGGGAGGTATTTTGACATACCCAACTTATGTGATGTTCCTCTAATTACACATGAAATATACAGTTTAAATTGAAAAATGAAATAAAGATGGACAGGTAAACAAAATGCTACCTTGTGTCTGAGGCTGCTCTGCTCAGATTGCTTTGAGCAGATGTTGCATTGTCAGAGACAGAGGTTAGAGTAAGTTTATATGAAGTCTGTGCACATTTTTTTTAATGAAACTGGTTAAGTGTGTCATTTATGTGTACCCTCCTAAAATTTTGTTGTCCACTATGCAACCTGGCTTACACTGACTGAGTACAAGTTAAAATTTCCAAAACTCATGGAACCTCCCTCTTTTCCTTTGGTCAGACTCCTGTTTCAGTGCTCCACAATAATCGACAAATAGTTCTCCTCTTCATTAAGCATGATTGTAACTGTTTTGATCTCTAGTGATACAAGTCAGGCATAAATAAAAAAATTGGCTTTATTTAGATCCCTATGTGGCAGTTAATTTGTATTGTGTAATGTTGGTCATGTTGTAGTTTTAACTAATATTCTAACTGTAATGAAATTGATTCCATTCCATTCCATTCCATTCCATAATGTACAATGCACTATGCACAGTTTCAGTTAGGAAAACATTGTTGCATTGTCACATTTCCATGCATGTAAGAACTTATTTGAGGACATTCTCAACCTGACATGCATGTTGGACCATAGTACGTCTGTGCATTTGATTTTGATACATATCATTTCATTTTGGAACATGTTTTAAATATTTCTTATAAGTTTTCATGCTTTTATACAGTAATGATATGTTGGAATGTAGAAAACCATTGTGAAATAAATCAGTTTAAATTTGCTTAATTGTAATGAAAAATTGTTAATGAAATTGTAGTATGATCATTAGAAGTGACAGTGCTATATTGTTATACTATTGAAATGTACAAAAAGAAAAAGGCAAGTAATTTAAAAAAACAACGTAACCCCATCCTCCCACTCAACATTTTATTTATTATTTTTTTTTTTTTTGAGATGGTGCCCCTGAATTTTTTTAAAGAAAAAATAGAGAATACACATACTTGATCAATTTCATAATCTGAGACACTTGACCTTTAAAATTCTAAACAATACGTTGTAAACATGCCTTAAAAAAGACTACTCACTTACTGGATTGTCCTATCTAGACTGTGATGTTAAATCATTGGTGGGTTTAAGAGGCAACATATTTTGTACTTTTTTTGTTGCTTTGTTCATATTAAGATGGCATCTGGATATGAATTTCTAACAAAGGGTCAGTCTGCTGGGGCATAGTCGTACTAATTGCTAATTTGTGAAGAAGTAGTGGGTTTGTGTAAAGAAATACAAGGAATATTTCTTAACTTGAACCACAACTCAGAAGATCACTAATTACACTTAGGCAATAATCTTTGGAAATATTCTAGTTCTCATTCTAAAAAAAGAATTTGTACTTTTAGGAATTTGTGAGAATTTTGGTATTGATTTGCAAATGATCAATGCCATTCTTTACTTTTCATAGTATATGAATTATGGGGCTTAGTTTGCAAGGTCATTATTGTTTTTATAATGTGTCATGTAGATATCATGTTTGTTTTTTTGCTTCTTTTATTATGTTTATTTGATACTTTATGCTTGGCAATAATTGCTGAGTGGTATTTACACTGAATATTTCTTTTAGTGAACAAATATAGTTTGATGCACTAAGTAATGAAAATGAATGAGTTCTACTTAAATACTGTAAACATTTTGAAATGCTGCATGAAAGTTGAATTTGCAGTAAACACCATATTTTCTGTCCTTGATATGTGGATTAAGATGGTGATGTTTTGACATGACTTGTTTTACATCGAGCTCTTCTTGCATGAATTACCTTATGCAGCAGGTGACTTATCATCTTTGTAAAGTATATAATGTCTTAACCAAACTTAGATAATAGACCATGCCTTTCGACATCAAATAAATTCAATTTTTGCCTTTCATGTTTTATTATAAATATTTTCCCACTGTTCATTTCGCAGTGTAAGAAGACTTAATTTACAGAGGATTTCTAATTAATGAAAATGAGAATTACTAAAAGCTGTTTTTTTCCCTCTTCAGTCGCGGTGTCATCAAGAACCTTATTGATGTGATGGGATGGCGATGCATGGGTCTGTGTCGTCCTGATCCAACAGACTGGTCGAAACAGTTTGAACTTCCTAATGCCCCTCCAAAGTCCTTAAGGACAGCAAAGTTTAATGTAGCAAGAGACAACTACCAGTATGTGTGAAACTGCAAGCTGGCCACTGGGCAAGGATTATAGGTTTTTTATTTCCACAAACATAACAAAGAGGAAAAAAACAAAATGCAAGATCTATTACAGTTACCAGACAGATGAACTTATTTCAACATGTGTATGTATTATTTCAAAAGTTGACATAGGTTTTTTTTTTCCCTGAGAAAAGTCATGCTCAGGAAAAAGTCCTAGGAAGTGGCTTGGGAGTATTATGTGAAAAAATCTCTATGGGACTGAAGCTATTGATAATTAAAGGATACTCGATAAATCAAACCAAAGAACTTCAGAAGTTGTGAATGTGTATTAAGTTCCTTCATGCTTGTGATAAAGAGTATTGGTATTCAATTTGCTGTAGCTCTGGACTACAAGGTTGAGTTTTTAAGGAATAAGTGTGATACAAATCATATCAATTTTTGTATCGAATTTTTTTTTTCATATTGGCTTAATCAAATGGGATGTTTGCCAATCATGTTGAAGCTACCAGCAGAGGTCACTGTTTTACTGTATTTTGATAATTATTTGATCAAAATGAACATGCTTTCTATTGATATCTGGACCCTAAGTCCGTGTGTTCAGGAAAACCATATTTGGAGTTTTATGGGCACTATATATTTCTCAAATTGGGGAATCTGTGGTTTTAACTTAAACTGTTTAGTATTGTGTACAAGATACATCCATAATTATTTTTAGGAAAAAGTTTTGCCCATTAAATATGTTGCTATACACTATGCTTACAGTTTATCATTTTGAAATGGTTAGTTATTATTTTTAAATGATAAATTGACAATTTTTTAGATTTCAAATATCATCCGTATATCACTGAACAAAATGTTAAGAACTCTCTCTCTCTCTTTCACTCTCATAAGGTCAAATGCCCTGTCTGTCCATGTGTCGTGTTCCATGCTGATTGTATATTGTTGGTGTGTGCCAGTCTTCATTTAATTGCTTGTATTACAGTACTCAAGATATGTGTTTCTTTTCAGTTATGATTAACATAAAATAAATATCCTTGTTTTAATTGCTTTGTAGAGCACAGTATATGGAAAATATTTGGGCATATTCATATATCATAGATATATTGTATAACAGTTAAAAGGACATTTTATATGAAGTGCTTAAAATCTTAAATATCCCCGACTTTCATAATTGCACTTTGTTGATAATCTAGATGTTTTAAACAATTCAGTGTTAATTATGTCACAGCGATTTACATGTTCAACTACTTGAAGATGATAATTATCTTGTCCACATTTTAGTCATTATAAAGTTCATGCTCTGAATAAAACAAAATGATCCATGGATTTGATAATTGGGTGTGGTAGATTTTTATAATAATGTGACTATAAGTATACCACTGATTTAACAGTTAATAATAATGTCAAAAAAGTGATACTAAGTAATTGTTGATTTTAAGTTACAAGATTGGTTTATGAAATTTGAATTTAATAGTATTATATGCTTATTCAAGATGAAGAATTAAATATGAGAGCTTTTTATACTTTTTTTTTTTTTACTGTGTTAGACATATAATCTTCATGTTGGTTGCCTCGTGTTGTATGAAATGCCTTTATCTATTTTGTTTGAATGTAAATGTTGTAAAGTATTTGAAAATACAATAAACACTGGGATAGTGTGCTAATTTAAATAGCTTTTCATAATAAATATTGTAAGATTCCAGCCTGCCTCCTCTTTTCCCTCTTTTCTTTGCCAAATCATACACACTGCCCAGGGAATTAGTATATGTAAACTATTGACCAACTGGTCATATTTTTTTTAGTCCATGAAGAATGTACTATAAATAATTTTGCTTCATTATCATTTCCTTGTTTCTTCCTCCATTTTGTGTCTAATATTTGATAGTCTCTGATACAGAGACAATAAGTTGTGTTCAGCACAATATAAAAACAGGATGAGTATAGGACTCGTTCCCAATGAATCTATCCTTCTATGTAGATCAATCCAATTCCACAGGGACTCTTGCTGAATGCAATCAGTTAAATTAACACCTTAAGGATGTGGGATGTAAAAAGTTGATTCAAATATGTTAGATTGTTCATAAAAGATTAGACCATTCCGATATTTACACTACATAATCACCATTATAGCAGAGGTGACTTTGGTTATGCTGTGAAAAGTTTTTATCTTTATTGCTTTAGACATTTTTGAGCAAGTCAATTTTTTAGTAAAGAGCGTGATATAAAGACGAAAGAGTGTTGAAGCATACTTATCTATGGTGCAGTGTGAAGACTTATAGTTCAAGAACTAAGTAATGAAACTATGCAGAAAAAGCATCTGAAATTAATGTGTAGATATCTTAAAATAAATGATAAAGCGATTGCCATCAAGTACAAAAAAAAATCATTGTTTTATTTCAAGACAAAATTTTATTACTGCCAACAGGACATGCCAACAAAATGTACACTTAATCAAGATATCGAGTATCATTATTTTATAATATGCAAATTAAAAGGAAAACTTATTCTTCATATGAGATTCAGAATTTCACAATAAATAAATTGTAAACAACCCATAGAAATATAGTCTAACAAATTCCATTATACCACCAAAATGGCAGTTATCGTGCTTTTCTTGCCAAAATGATGAGTTATTGTCTTTTTAAGATACCCAAAATATAAAAATTCAGGCATGCCGTATTGCTAATATGTACACTTTGCCAAAAAAGTTCAGAAATATAAAATAATCATTTGAGCTAAGGTAAATATTTTAACCAAATATTGATGGATAATGCACCCACTAATTGCTACTTTTTTATATACACTTCATATGATTGGATTGAAGCTGAGAATGGATGATGCTTGTACCATGTAACTTTTAACGCAGTTACAACATGGAGTTGTTTCATTCTTTTCTGTGTACAGAGAAAAGACATAGAATCTGGGAATCTCCATAGCAGTTTTACAGTTATTCAATGACGTGAGCCCATTGTGCCCAACTCCTGGGGGGTTTATTATAAAGGGTTATTTAATCTATTGTGGGGGTCAGGATGGTCATAAAAAAGGGTCCTCATACCATTGCTGTTACAGTGCTGAGAATGTTCCCAGATTCAAAGAGGATAATGCTTATTGCCTAATCCTAAGCATATTCACAAGTCCAACTACATGTACCCTACACCAAGATATGCACATCTGCCTGCAATACCTAGGGACCAGGTCTTTTTGGGCAGACAGACCATGTAAAGGAATCCATCTCCTAATTATATAAACAGGCACCAGCTGGAGGTACTCCTGGAGGAGTGGAACGAATCTCACAAGAAGTAATCCAGTGATGCATGTGTCAATATGCAAAAAGGTCATATTCCATACTAAGCCTGAGGGATTCCAACAAATCTCTGAGTAATAAATCTATCTTTAACACATTGTTCTCTCTTTAAGTTTATACATTTAGATGTTGTAAAATGTCCTATTATAAGTATATATATAATAATTATAATCTATCAACCATTTTCTCTTCTCTACTCTTCTTTCCACATTATACACTTACTATATTATAGGTAAAACACTTCACTAATTGTATTATATTGTAGTCGTGTAATCTTTTAGTGAAGAAAAACATGATACAAATTTGATCCTGGCTACTTATATTACACCTGAAAATCACAAAAACAAAAAATACAAAATACTGGGGGAGGGGAAGGGGGTAGTTAAATGCCTAGGTACAACACCTGCAAACAGGTTATTTGTTTAGCCTATGGCACTTATCTCAATGCTAACTGTACCCCCCTCCTCCCCCAGCCTACATTCCTGTAAATGATACTGACATAGCTCAGAGTTCATCGTCTTCTCATTAACATTGCCAGAAGCTCTTAAACTTGTAAGCTCTTCATACTTCTCTTCCAAATAATACTTCATGTGAAGTTCAAATTTACACAAGTCCTACATGTGACAAACTAGGTGTATTAAACAAAGTGCAGTGTTTTTGCAATGTCTTTGGTTAGTAGAGCCCGAATGTGAATGTCATGGAGAAATAAATGTCCGCTGTTGAACATTTTTATACCAAAGCTGAAATCCTTGTGACGTATATCTTCCCAAGCAGTTAGCTTTTCCCTTGCAACAAATGCATCATTTTTTCCACCATATATCTTCAGGGGGCAGGGGAGTTTGGCTGAGGGTACATATTCGTAATTCTTGCTCATTTCATGAGTTGCTCTGAGAACAGGGACAAACTGTCGAAGGATCATAGGATTGTTGATGATTTTCCCATCCAAAAATGTTAGCTGCTGTGCCTCTTTCACAAAATTCACATTGTCCATGTTGCCGTCTAGGATTTTATTTCTGAAAGTAGGGGTTTCTTTGTATGGTATTTGTGGTGCAATCCATGCTCCCATAAAAAGGTGTGCTGGAAGAACCCCTTGCTCATTCAAAAAGTGTGCCAGTTCAAAGGACAAAAGGGCTCCAAAACTATGACCATAGAAGGCAAACTTCCCATGCTTCAAAAGTGGTCTCATTTCACGAGCTAATATACCAATGACCTCTGACATATTCTTCATAGGTTTCTCCAAGCGTCTTCCTTCCCAGCCAGGCAGCTGGGCCACATAGACCTGAGTGTGAAATTTTGAAAAATATTTTTGCCACCCATTAAATGATGTCAGTCCCCCACCTGATGGAGGGAAACAAAAAAGCTGGAACTTTGGATTTTCCAGAATTTTCTCCGTGATGAAGAAAGAAGTTTTTGCCTCTTTGGATTGGTCAGAACCCTTGACAACCTCTGTTGATGCATTATCTCCTTTGGAATGCAGTTGCTTGCAGATTGTGGAAACTAACTGTGCAACGGTAGTGCTGCTGTTTAGAAGGTCAACTGGTGGAATTGATACATTGAATTCATTATCAATGAATGCTCTTAGCTCTGTTGCCATCAAGGAGTCAAGTCCCATTTCAACTGGAGATGTGTCTTCACTGATGTCAACTATACCTAAGGTCTGCGACAGATAATTTTCAAGCTTTTCCTTAATGCTACTTTCTGTTTGATGAGATCGTGAATATTTGCCAACTGCGAGTTCTTGCAATGTTTTCTTGCTAAACAAGTCTTGCAACCTCGATAATGTTACATCACCTTCTACTGCACCTTTTGTGATAAATGAACGATGTTTACGTGCATATACTGCTTCGTCAAAATGACCGGTGACACCTAAGTGACTGTACTGAAGCTCAAGCATTGTTCCTAAAACTGCTGTTGTTTGGGATGGAGAAATGTGTCCTATGCCTTTCTCCTGCCATACTGACACTAAATTGTTGTCAGCTGCAAACCCTGCCTCTGATATTACTCCAAAACTTACAGCAGTGGCAGGCAGTCCCATACTTCTTCGCATCTCTACTAATGACACCAACACAGAGTTTGCTGTGGCGTAGTTGCTTTGTCCAGCATTTCCTATCAAAGCCACTAAAGATGACATCATCACAAAATTTGCCAGAGGTAGGACATATTTCAATGAAATTTGATGTAATAAAACAGCTCCATATGCCTTTGGTAACATTACTGCCTCCCAGTCTTTCTCAGACATGTTGGTCATCCAATTATCCAAGTAAACTGTTGCACAGTGAAAAATGTTTTCCACTGGGGGTTGAGTTTCCACTATCTCTGAAAACACAACATCTACAGCACTGGCATCGCTGACATCACATATATACAGTTTAATGTCTGCATTTTTACCAAGCTGATCAAGGACACTTTGGTTTGCAGTTGTTGGATTACTTCGAGTAAGTATGACAACATGTTTCGACCCTCTTCTGATAAGCCATCTCACAATTTTCAGACCCATACCCTTTGCACCCCCAGTGATACACTGTGTCATTTCTGGATTAGGCTTGTAGGTATCTTCTGAAAAGGTAGATACCATTCCCATACTAGGTCTATCAAGATGAATCACCCTACCCATGCATTCCTGCAGATATTTGTTTTCAATTTTTGAAGCTGGCAAAGCATGGCCTATGGTTGGTAAATGACACAATTTGTTAGATAATGCATCAACAAACTTCAATGTCTCAGCAAGATATTGTGGTATTTTGAGGAGTTGTTTCACCCCAGCACTAATTGGTAGAAACTGGATGTTTTCACGAATGCCATTAAAATTCCTGAGCTTTAATGGGGTCTGAGTGAAAACAACAAACACACCAAAATCGCAGAGGCAATCAAGGCACTGGAAATATCCTTTCTTGTTTATCAGATACTGGCCAGTTGCAACAACAGCACTGAACTTTCCAATATTCTGCAAAGTATCTTCTTGGAGAACCTCTTCATCTTCCATAAAATTGCTGATTTTTTGTCCACATGGCAGTTTTTCATGATCTGGGCAGTCATTATTACACTGGTAGCTTAAAATGGTAACATTACACCCTAAGGTTTTGAGAATCTGTGCAGTGACCAATCCTTTTCTGGATTCTTCACAAGTACAAACCAGCACTCTATCATCTTCTCGAACAGATTTGGCAGAGTAGACCATAATTACACTTGCTACAGCATCATTCACTAGAGAGAGCAATGCAGCGTGAGAGGTCTCGAAATTTCCCAGTGGCATGACATTTTCTTGAGGGATCAAAGTTTCAGATTTGAGACATCCCTTAAAAACTGCAATAACAGTTTGCCCATCTTGTAAATTAGCTTCACTGCCTTTGCTTTGTATTACATGTCCTGTGCAAATGAAGTGTGGGTCATCATCAAAGTAGCCATCTGCAATAAAGTGCTCAATGGATATCCGGAAAGAGTTATCAGGTTGTACATCTGTGATTGTATCTCCTTCATACACATATTTTATCTGCTTTGCCTTGTTTTGGTGCAGCCTGAACTGGTGAGAAACAATGGGATGTCTTCTCGTCAAAGGTGATTGGAACTTAGTTCTTCTCACAAATAACTGTAGTGAGTGTGCTGTTTTAGGGCGAAGCGCAAATTCATTTTCCCCGAAAGGCGGAAAACAGAGTAGGTTCATGAGCTCAGTTTCAGGTGTTGAGATGTCACTCAAGCTCGAAATATCTACCATGTAAACCCTGGCACTAGGGTACTCATGGAGTGTACTCAGGCCAACTGCAAAGGTAGAGGCAGTGAAAGGTGATACTTGATCTCCTTCTGATACCTGAAAACCCTTGACAGTAATGATCCATAGCTTTGGCAATACATCTCCAAGATTTAAAATGCCAAGGATAACATCTCTTGCAAAAGATGAACTGCTCTTTATAAGCTTCCACACATCTTCTTTTGTTGTAATTGTTGGCCCAGAAATATGACTCTCATTTTGGGAAATGAGTATCAGGACAATATCATCCACATTCAGTTTTCTTTCATCTTGGAGGTCAAGTATTTTCACTACTCTGTGTAACTTTTTCAGTGAACTCTGTAGAACAGTCAAATCTTCCTTGTTGTCACTGGTTAAGTAGAATACCGGGGATGCCTCTCCTTTCTTTTCATTCTGTTTGGGTAATGCCGCTTCAACCCAGAAGATGCTCCACACCTTCATTGGATCCTTAGAATGCTCCCCTTCTAATGACTGAAAGGACAGGTTGTCTATCCTACAGCATACAATTCCAGAATCTGCATCAATTGCCAAAACCTCATTTTGATCCTCATCAGTGGCACTCAGCATTTTGATGTATACAGCTACCCTTTTGGGTGTTTTCTTGCTATAGTAAGTAAAGCGCTTCAATGAAGATGGGAATGCTGGAGAATTAGTACGGAGCAAGTGGAGAACAGCAAAGCTCTGCATCATGCAATCAAGGAAAGCTGGATGAAAGTTGTACAGCATGAATTCTTTCCAAATTTCATCTGGTGCTTCTGTATGAATTAGGCACTTTGTGAAGCTTTTGTTAAAGGATGCCTGTTGAATTGCTCTGAAGGCTGATCCTAGTTGGATTTCACCAACAGCCAGATTGCTGTAAAATTCTTCAGAACTATAGTGTAACTCAAGAGAGTCTTGTATATGTTCCAGTTTTCCTTGAGGAAGAGTAAATGCTTCTCTCACAATATCTACCTCTTGAGTCTTGAATTCATCTTCTTCCAAAGCCACAACTTTACAGCTGACATGCTCTATGTAGTCACTCTGGTCACCACTACATATTTTGATATTTGTTGTCGGATCATTTTCTTGAAAGATCGTATGTATAGTTGCTTCTCCATTTTTGGGGAAGAGAAAGCGTTTCAATTCCACATCTTCCAGTGTTATAGTTTCTCTTTTTTGGCGCACTGCATTGACAGCTTCCAATGCTGTTTCTATGTAGGCTGTACCAGGGAGGATGACGCTGCCTTGGATTATGTGGTGACTCACCCAGGGTGTGTTTATTCTTGAAATCTTGCTTTTCCAGTGGAATTGGAAGGGGGGGTCATTGTTATACATGCTGACATCTTCTTGCATTTCTCCCAATAATGGATGGCTATGGACAGGAAAAAGGTATTCTCTTCTCACAAAATCTGTTATTCCACTGCAAGTGATACGTTCCCAAGGGTAGAGGGGTAAATGCATCACTTTGTAAGCAGATGGAAACATGGCTTCATATTGGACAGGGTATCCTTCACAGTGGAGGGAAGTCAAGGTCTTCACAACATTTTTCAAATCTTCTAAGATTGGTGATGAAGCTGTAGGTCTTTTAAGTGTCTCTAATACCACTACTTTCACTGGCTTGTCTGCTCTTGCTCCAATGATATCTTTTATTGGACCTCTAAGTGCCGGATGAGCACCAATCTCAACAAAAATGGAATAGCCTTCATCAAGAAGAGTGTCCACAGCACTTTGGAATTTGACTTGTTGTCTAACATTTTTCCACCAATACATGCCATCATTTACATCTGCGTAATGATTGTAATTGTTGGTAACAGTGGAAATCATAGGAACTTGGACAGCATTGACCACCTCTTGTTTTGCTAGTGGTTTCATCTTTTGGAGGAATTTCTCTTTCAGTGGCTCTTGTTGGTAGCTATGAAATGCATTGTTTACTTTCAACTGAACAGCTCGAATCCCTTCTTGGTTAAACATTTCAGCTAGGGCATCGACTGAGGATGCTGAGCCTGAGAAAACTACTTGTGAAGGACTGTTGATGGCTGCCACATCAATATATACAGAATGCTTGCTTTCATTCAATTTTGCTTGAGCTGCATCTGTATTGTGTAACACAGCTAGCATTTTCCCACTGCCGCTGGTTTTCTTCAATAGCTTGCCACGGTTGTAAATAATCAGCACAGCACTGTCAAATGATAGCATACCTGATGCATAAGCTGCAGCCACTTCTCCTACACTGTGACCTACCACAGCATCTGGCCGGACACCAAATTTCCGCAAGACTTCAACAAGACCTATCTGAACGGCACAGATAGCAGGCTGGGCATATTCTGTAATAAAAGTGCTTGTAGTCTTCTGGTGTTCTTGTATTGTATTTATATATTTGTAGTAGACAAATTGAGTGGGTGATCATCACAAGTAACAAAAGTTAGAGGAGTCTACTACTAAAGAAACAAAAGCTTGAAGCCATGAGACCTCTTCTTGATATGTCTTCGCCTTCATGATATCTCTTCTGTACTATGTAAGCTAGATTTACACATATATATTAACCACAAAATAAAAACAAATTGCCAGATATTTACCTGTTTGATTTATCAAATCTTCATCCTGATTGTTCATTAGTAGCCACTGCATTGACCACTTTGCTCCACACCTTTTCAAGCAGGTATCAAAGTTCTGAATTGGGAAAATGATTGGCTTTTATAAGTAAAATACCTTTTTGATGTTGAGATATTTAACATTTGGAAATATCCTAGATTAATATTACTAAAAATCACTTATAATTATGTATAGCAAATTAGGTCCTACTTTCACAGAAGACAACAATAAAATCCCCGATTCCATTTTAATTAGACACTAGTCTCCCTCCTGTAACATGGAAAAAAATGCCAAGTTGGGACTCCTATGGGCTAATAAACATTAAAATGTGTCATTGGCAATGGGCTCCACACAGATCCCAAATTCACTATTCTAAAAAAAAGCTTTAACTTGGCACCCACAGTACTATCCACCATATAATTGTATTTAAAAAGTATCACTGAGCAAACTAATATGTACAGACTTGACATTGTAAACATGGAATGTTTCAGTTTAATAGGTACTAGGTATGTCTTGGTATAAAACATACTGTTTTTAAAAACATTTATTTCATATGAGATATGTGAATAAATAAATGTGTAGTCAGGTGTGTCAGTAGTACTAAATTAATTAATTGACTGTGTTGTCTGTAACATTACATAATATGCAATAGTTTCATTGAGAAGTACTCTTTGACTGCCCTTTATATGAGTATGAGAGATCATGGTTCTGTTAAAAAAAGTCTTCATATTTCAATTATGCCTTCACAGATTATTAAAAAATTTTGCATACAATTAGTCAGTTAAAGGGAGTATTCAGAACAAGTTGATTTGCAGACTAACAGATACATGGATCAAATATGACCAACCCACTTAAAAGCTTGGTGTATATACATGTACCCTAACAGACACTAGATAGAATCCCCGCAGGGCTAGGTCATAATGTTTCAGGTGGGTCAGCTAGAATGTACAAAGATCTACTAACACTATTGATTGTTGTTGTATGACTAAAAATCAGCCATGTATTTTGTCTGTTTAGTAAGGGTAATTAAGTTACTTAAGTGATGTCACAATGACACTATAGAGATAGTTAGAAGTTTCTAGAACATGATTTGAATCCTTTTTTTTTTCATTTATCCGTCAGAAAAATAGGAAAAAATTGAAGAAAAATGATTTGGAAAAAATATTCAACAGTAAGTGCCAAGTTTTTATGCTAGCTATATGTCCAACAGCTATAGCATTACAGTGACAAGATTAATATTTTATAAATAATTCATATCATACCTGGATTGTTTTGGCAAATGTTGGTTCCTGGTGAACAAGCTGTCGGCCCATTCCCCACCACTGTGTTCCCATGCCATTGAAAACAAATACCAGTGGTGTTTGCGTATTTGAATCCACAGCTTCACCTGAAACAAAACCAGCAGCCACTTTCTGTGTCTTGAAAGTCTCCAAAGAATGCAAAATTTCGGACGCATCTCTCCCAAGAACACCAAGGCGATGTTGATGATGATGTGAGCGCAGGCAAGTAGTAGCTGCCACATCATAGAATCTCTCTGGTTCTTGATCCTGTATCTTGCGAAACAACTCAATGAAGTCGTCAACGCGTGATGACAATGCTGTAGGTGTTGCTGCAGATATCAACACAACCTATTCACGCGAAAACAAATTTTTTTCCAATTTAAATACAAAGCTGTCCTAAGTGTGTTTTTGTTTGTTTGTTTGTTTATTTGTTTGTTTGTTAAGGTGTTGGAGTCAAACAGATATAGCCTTTGGTGTATAAGCATGAGAGAAGATTTACGTTATCCAGGAGACTAGTTTTTAATACTGACATTGTATAGTTGGCCATGCATTTTTGCATAAGATGCCACATGGCATAAGTTATTTCACAGATTTGGTATGCCAGAATAAATGCCATACATAGAGAAGCTGGGTTAAATAGTAACCCCTGGTCTATGTGATATATAATAAAATTGAAAACATAATCTATCCACCCAATATATTATGAAATTTTTTGTCTTTACCTTAATTTGTGGTCCTGATTCATGTTCTGGCAGAAGTAGATCATTGGTGGAAGGAGGGGCTTCAAGTATTACATGGGCATTTGCACCTCCAAAACCAAATGAACTGCAACCAGCAATCAAAGGCATTTCTTCTACATAAGGCCAAATTATCAATTCCTTTGGAACCTTGATATTCAGTTCTTTGAACTTTATTTTTGGATTGCCCAACTTGAAATGTACTACTGGAGGTATCAATTCATTGTGTATCATCAGAGCAACCTTGATGACCCCAGCAATGCCTGATGACCCTTCACAATGGCCAATGTTTGACTTAACTGAGCCAATATAAAGTGGGGTTTTTGCATCTTTAATTTGACCAATAGTCTTTCCAAGAGCGTTGGCTTCAGTGGCATCACCTACTTGTGTACCAGTCCCATGGGCTTCCACGTATTGTATATCTTGTGGGTTTATCATAGCGTGACGACAAGCACGATATACAAGATTGACTTGTGCGGAATAGCTTGGGTTGGCAATGCCCGGAGTTCTGCCATCATTGCTGAGTGCACCACCGCGGATGACTGCATAAATCCGGTCTCCATCTTCAACAGCCTTGTTCAATGATTTTAAAATAATTACCCCAGCCCCTTCACTTCGACAGTACCCATCAGCAGAGGAATCAAAGCTTTTGCTCCTACCATCAGGTGCCAGCATGCCAGCTTGACAAAATCCAATAGTGATTTCTGGCATCATTATAACATTGACCCCCCCTGCCACTGCCATGTCGCAGTCACCGTTTCGGATGGCTTCTGAAGCTAGATGAACAGCATACAGTGAAGAGGAACAAGCTGTGTCAATGGAGAAACTAGGTCCACGGAGATCAAACTCGTATGATATACGATTGGAAACCATACAACTGTTAGTGCCAGAGTTTGAGTATTGACTGATAGCGTCAGATCTTGCAGATGTTAAGGTTGTGTATTCGCTAGCTGTCACCCCCATGTAAACACCTGAAAGCACACATTCAACATCTCATTACCAAATGCAAGTCATATAATTCCATTAGCTGTATGTATAAGCGCAATCAGAATGTAACATGCACTTTGTAAAAATAGATAGGTAAAATTTAGACAAAAGTAGAAGTAAAAATTAAATTTTAGAGGAAATAACCACCTGTACCCACCAGTCCTTAAGAAAAATCTCAGAAGAAAAGACCACAAAAGGGAAAAAAAGAATTGCCATTGTTAAAAATATCTGAGAAAGCTGGCTCTTACATATTGTGTATCGATGGGGTATTATTCTTAAAGGATGTGTTAACTCGTGTATCTTTACAATTTATGTTGAGTTTTGGCGAAAGTTATCAATATTAACGCAAAAAAAACTAGTGTTGAAAAAGGCAATCCACTTATGCAGATTTTTGAAAGGAAATTTTTTATCAAAGTTGTCCAGTTATTTTTTTTAGTAAAACAAAATATGGTTTATCAGTGAACATGTTCAACAGGTGTGGTGGATGGTAATGGCGATGGAGCAGACAGGCACAGTGATCAGAACAAATCAAGCACATACAGTGCCTGTATTAAAAATTGAAAGAATAAGAATCGATTAAAACGTTGTCTTGTTGAGGGGTCTGGTTCAATCAAGCCATTTTTTTTTCTTGTCTCGAAGATTACATACTGGAAATCTGGTAAGTTATGATTATAACACTGACAATAATTCTGATAATAAATACTGGTTAAAGGTATAATTCATGTTCTGATGGCTAAACAAACTAAAAGCCAACGTCACAACATTCAATCAAGACACTGTTGGGGTTTGAACTAATGCTGAAACACCTTTGGATCAGCAGTGATAATGTTTATGATATTCACTTAAGTCCATATTGACATTTTACCAAACTGTACAACCCACTCCACCTGTAAACATTTATTTTGGAAAGGCAAAGACAGCTCAGGGTAGCAGTACAAGTGGCCTTCGCAACGTTTACTACACCTACCGCAGTTAGTCCCTCGGATGGACCTTGCTGGAATTCCACCATCTTCGAAGGCCTCCCACACCACTTCTAAGAGGAGACGGACTTGAGGATCCATGTGATTTGCTTCGTCTGAAAGCAGTTTCATTGAATTTCATTGAATATTGAACTTTATCAGTCTATTTATCTGTTTAAATTATTGTACTGTAACACTAAAAATGGTGCAAAATCTAATGCTCAAGCGTTTCAACCCTTTATTACTCTTGTTAAAGCAATAATAACTCTTCCTTTGAGATTCAAAATTCCACAAGAAATACATTCTAAACAACACACGGAAATATATTATATTGCATTTCACCACTAAAACGGCTGTTATTGTAGTAAAATTAAAAACTGTGCTTGTCAATAGGGCTTTCGGTGCCTTTCTTCCCGGTCATCAAGGCATTCGTTGCCAAGGATTTTGGCGCATCACGCGGATTCTCGCGTGCATTCGAGACAAAAATAACATGTGGCGGGATGAGATATAGCACAATTCTCAGACGTAAGTTGCGAGTTTTTGTACGGTGTGTCGGATAACGAATAGCCCAGAACTGCACACGTTGTGGATATAAATGCATTCTGAGCAATAAGACGATTATATCGTATGAATCTTATTTTATTGTAATAAAGTGTTGTTGTTGTCTGCTTTTCCCACGGTTTTAAGTAGGTCATCAGAAAACCCCGCTCGATAGGCTATGTTAGAGAGGGCTCCGTCAGTTAAAATCTCTTAAGAGATTTTAACAAAAAACCAAGCGTTTAGGAAAAAAACCCTGGACTAACTTTGAATGCAGGAATGGGGTCGTTGACCATTGGTAAATTTGGGAAAATTGCCGTTTACGCCAGGAAAATCCAATTTTTGGCCAAAACGAAGTGTTATTATGACTTTAACTGTTTCAAGTACTTCTAATTCTGTGTATGTCCACTTTACAAAATAAAAGTAGATCAGACATCATCAGCAAGGTCTGCTTAACACAACATGCCTAATGGACTGTTGTACTTCTAAGACCCCCTTCCCATACCTAGATTGATCTAGGTATGGGAATGGGGTCTAAGATGTATGATTTAGTGTCTGGTTTATCAACTGACTCTTGGTCTTGTAGGTATATCAGCAACAACTTACATTAATTGTTCACGAGCTCATTTAGATATAAACCATTTACATGTGGGTTTTAGGATGGTTTATTTAAAAACACCTTGAAAACGTACGACGCATTGACGAGTGATAACGGGGTCCCATGTGGTCAGATAAAACCTGCCAGTATATAATATTAAACAGCAAAATATAAACAAAATATAGAAAAATATACTTAAAAGAAATTTTAAAATGAACTAAAAGGAACCACTTCCCTAATATTCATAATATAAAAGAAATAACATAAATCGTATAAAGCAAATTTAAGAAACTACAAGCACTGAGGAAAAAAAATAATGAGAAATTATTAAATAAGAAAACTTTGGAAGTGACCCAAGTCAGTCCTACTTTGAAAATGTAACACATGACGATAAGTGATAACGAATTCTCACGTAGCAAGATCAAAGCTGCTGCAGATTGGACCAAGGTAGCTATTTTTGTGAACCAAGTAGGAGATACATGTGAAGGTGATGTAACGGCTGGAAATGGAGCCTATTTACCGCTCTCTCATTGGTCGGAATAAATTAAACACTGAGAAAATTGGGAGAAGATGTCTGTTATGCTCTTGTTTAAGTCACATTTTCCAGAAAACAGGCTACAAGGGTACCCATAGTTTTAACTGTACTATTACATAACAATTACGAAGCTGATCATTGTGTAAATTAGAGATGCCAGTAGAAGAACATATTGACCTACCTAGCTTAAACATTGAAATACTTCAACACCAATTATTTTTTAATATGCAGCTCCTAAGTGAGAGGGATACGTTTCTTACCAAGCGGTTGATAAAGAGGGTAGTTTTGACCATGTTCCGTGAGAGCCATTCAGAGGGATACCATCATTCCAAACAGGCACTTGAGACATATGGGACAACATCATTACCAAACAGGCACACAGGCAAAATTACCTGGGCAAGACCGACTGAAGAAAACCACACCATGAGAAAGAGAGAGTGACCGCGGTGGATTTAGTGGTCACTACAATATTTTTTTATTTTGAAAAAGATTCATTAATCATTGGCAAGTATTCTAGATAGATATTCACACCACGAACATCTGTTTTACTCCACCTTCCCTGCCAAAATGAAGAGTGTTATCCCTTTGCATTATTGCACATTATATGTGGTATGTTTCAACCTCAGTACATGTTTTCTTCATACAAAATTGCAATGTAAAAATATACCTGGAGGCATCTTAAAAAACAGTCTATCGAAGGACAATAGATCTTGCTCTAGGTAGCCCCCTCCTCTCACGTACAGCTTGCCTGGAGTCTTTGGTGTAGGATGATAAAAATGGTTGACATCAAATCTGTCATCTGGTAGTGGTCTGGTACAGTCAATGCCTTTAAGAAGCACCTTGGATACAAAAAGTAAAACAAAGTTAAAAAGCTAAATTTAGTTCTTGCAAAGTTATAATCGTGTAGATCATCGATTTTGCCCTTTTTGAAAGCTTGCACCAAATACACACTAGGCCAATATCCTGGTATGCATTGTCATTGTAAGTTTTAATATATATATATATATAACCCCAGTAGTCACGGCTCCCTGTTTTGATGGCTATTATCCCTTACGAAAATTTCCTATAGGATCCTATAGGATTCCTATAGGGTCCTATAGGAAATCTTATAGGATCCTATAGGGCACATTTCCTATAGGATTTCCTATAGGATCCTATAGGAAATTGTTGTAAGTTAAAATCTTGAGAAAAATGCATATCTTATAAACATATATCATTCTAAACAATAGATATTTGATATAGGTCCATTTTATCAGTTGAATTGTCAATTATATATCACTATTAAAGCAAAAATGCTTTTTATTGTTTATAATGCACAATCTTATAGTCTTCTATAGGATTCTATAGAAATTCTTTAATTTCTTTTTTAAAGAATTTTTGAAAAAAATTGATCATTTTAAAGTAATCTTTTATAGAGAAATATTTTATCATTAGAAATGTTTTTGTACCAAATCATTGAAGCTGATTTTTTTTTAATTCATGTTCAGACCATTACAAAAATCTTATAGGAATTTCTATAGGAACCTATAGAAAATCCTATGCTAATATAATTCATTTAGGGAATTTTTATAAGCCAGGTTGAATGAAAAATAATGAATCTGGTTTAAATATTAGTATATGATTTTGATTTTTAATTTATGTTCAGACCATTACAAAAATTCCTATTGGATCCTATAGGAAATCTTATAGGAAATCAACTCAGGCCTGTAGCCAGGGGGGGGTTCGGGGGGTTCGAAAGAACCGCCCCTTATGCTGGAAAAAGGTCCACTCTGGGTAAAATTTGATCCAGGTACATGACATTTTTATGGGAAAAGGTCCACTTTTTCAGAAAAAGAACCCCCCTTTTGAAATTGCTGGCTACGGGCCTGCAACTGATGTTAGCTAGAGAATGCCCTACTCCACCAACCATAACCATAGATTCAACAACTGTGAATTTCTTTTGTTAGCTTGGCACCTATTATTAGGTCACTACTCCTGTAGCTATTGTTACACTAGTAACAGTAACCACCTATTAGGTGTTATCAGATGTGTGGTATCCTGTCTAAGTCTTTGTTTATATGAGACAAGCAGCAAATGAGTGTACAGCTATAGTTTAAATTCAGGAGCATAGTGGAAGGGTACAGAGTGTAGAAAAATCGATTGAGGAAGGTATGTATAACAGTAATGCATTGGATCATTTGGGCATTTAATCAAATTGAAAATGAGATGATTGATCTAATTTGTAGTGTACCTTGTAAACATCATATCTATATTACATTAAACAAGTTATAATTTATAAAATATAGCTTCCCTTTTAGCCAACAAAGAAATACTGTTTATTCTCTTTATTTCTTATAAAACTGTGATCAATTGCTCATCAAAATATTTCTATAAATGCAGTTGAATCTAAAAAAAAAATTACATTTCATATAACTTTTGGTTTGTGATTTATTAAAAATTATCTATTAATGTTATCCACAACTGCCTCAAAGGAACCATCATGATATATAACTGAGAAAGACCTATGCTAATAAATAACATACAATTAACATGTTAGAGAGGCTGTCAGGGCAAATTTCATTACCTCACATGTTCTTCAGGATTGTTTATTTGCCAAGTTTTCTTTTCATTTAATTTCTTTTCAACCATAAATGTGAGGTAAACACCATAGTTTGTTTAAAAATATTTTTTGCTTACCTATACATATTGGAAATGAAATGTGCATTGTGAAAATCTGACCATTTTGCTTACACGGAAGCTATAAATTTTAACTTGGAGTTGCTTTTTTTGTGGTTTGGACTGATGATTTAAGTCAAGCAAAGACTGGTCAGAATATAGGGAATTACTGTTTACCCTCGGAAATTAGTTTTCCATGAGTTTTTGAGACTTGGCCCTGGCCCTTGGCCCTGACAGCTCTGTAATGGCCCAATTGCATATTTAACCAGAGTAGAGTTTTCTCCACTGCTGATTTCTGCATTTTAAAATTCGTTTCTGATTGTTCCTGTGGGCTTGGTTCTATGAAATATGTTCAAGTTCTTAAAAATTTTTTTTTACAAATTATCCAGCTTTAATACCTTGTCTTTGAAAAAAACAGTTAACTAATAAAGGCTATGAAATGCTCAAAATAAAATTGGTGCAATGATTATTATTGATCTCATTAGAAAATTTTTCCTTCATCATTTTGCATTTTTGTAGACATGTACAATTAATTGAAATTCACAATGTTTTTCTTTTAGATTGTGTCTGCAAATGGTTCAACACAACTTAGACGGAGTTTAAGAAGACTATCACAGTAAAGTTGACCAATGTGCAAAAGACTTTTGTCTAAAATTCTTCAATTATTAAGTGACTAAAGCAGTATGCTGACAATGTACACAATCTGGCCAAGGGAGGTTTTAGCCACTCATTCTGGCAGGAGTTCGAACGCACACAAGAAAAAGACAGTGATGCCACAGCTTGACAAGACATATTTGATCCTTGTGATAACTTATAGAACTTATAATTCAAAAGCAGTAGCAGCATCGTTAAATTTGCAAAAATCTATGAAACAATTCTCTAGTAAGCTGGTTGCATAGCATACTGTGGAATATGTACATTTATACATTTTTATATATTGAATAAAGAATGTAAACATGATACTCTCTTTTGTTTTGAGGGACCAGTGCCTATAACCAATTTTGCCTAAGTTCCAACAATATATAAAAAGCTGTAAAAATATTCAAAACAGTTAATATAAATTTCTATAGGTTCCTATAAGATTTCCTATAGGATCCTATAAGATTTCCTATAGGATCCTATAGGAAATTGGGCCAATTTCCTATAGGAACCTATAGGAAATTCTATAGGATCCTATAGGAAATCTTATAGGATCCTATAGGAAATTGGGCCAATTTCCTATAGGAACCTATAGGAAATTCTATAGGAACCTATAGGAAATTCTATAGGATCCTATAGGATATTCTATAGGATCCTATAGGAAATTGGGCCAATTTCCTATAGGAACCTATAGGAAATTCTATAGGATCCTATAGGAAATTTCCTATAGGAATCCTATAGGAAATTTTCGTAAGGGATTGAACATTTAATTTTTCCACATATGTTGTAATTATCTTCAAAGGACAGTTCATGCTGTGATAAAGATATGATATTACAAACTTAATTTACTCACTTTTTGGAACTATTGTTGCATTATCGGAACCTGGTTAATGTTTTAAAAAAGATACACTTACCTCCCAAAAGTCCTTGACGTTATTAATTTCCCCTGGGAAACGACAACCGATTCCAACAATTGCAACTTTCTTGTTTTCAGGTAGCCAAGTAGGCATTTGACATGGTTCTTTTTTGCGTCTTTGAGGCATATCTAGAGAAAAATGTGACAAATACAAAAGTAGATTTCTGCTCTGGGTACCTACACATGGCTCATTGGGTGCACGAAACAAAACTCAAAATTGCCTAATTATAATCCAATTCATGATCACATTGCAAGTTCTTCTACCCTATGGTGCAGTGTCTGGTCCACAATTGTTATTAATCATTATTGGACCTTCCTGGAAAGTGGGCAATTAAAAAACATAGTGCAAAAACAATCTCATTTAAAAAGGCAATATGATTGTCAAACCACCAAAAATTTGAATTTTTAGGAATTTTATAGGTTTTTTAAGCTCTATGTAAGTTAACACTTGGCTTCCATCTTCCCCATAGTAATCAATGACCTTCTGACATTATCTTGCAGACCTAGGACCAATAGGTCATCACATGCCATCGTTTGGAATGACCAATTAAGTAAAGTTAAGAATGATAAGGGCATACACGTGAATATATATATATATATATATATATATTTGCAAAGAAGGTTTCAATTTTATATTATGATCCATTAGTTTGTACCATAGCCCTATTCTCCATATTTTATCGAAGGCAGCCTTACCATGAAAGCAAAAAAAATTTAAATGAGATCAAGATATCTATGTCAAAGTTTTTAGAGTAAATATGTGATCAATGGTTGAATAGTTGGCTCGGAAACCTTGGTTATCTTTTTATATGTCAAAAAGTTATTAGAGAAATCGGCTAATCTTTTACACAATATGGAGTGAATACTTTGCCCAGGCAACTAAGTACAGTAATTGGTCGTTAGTTCCTCAGATCATTCATATTTCCTTTATTCTTATAGATTGGAATAATAGTGCACTCAAGTCATGCTTCTGGCAAAATACTAGTATTGAGTGCCATACTAAACAATTTTAAATAAATTGGTAACATAAAGGTAACACAGAGCACTTTTGTTTTCCTTTGATTTTTTATTGTATTTTGGAATTCAACTCCAGTAATTTACATGAAGCATTTCATTTTTGAATTTTTTTTTGCTGTTCTTTAATCCACCTCTGCCAAAATTGGTCTGCAAGTAACTGTGCGTGTTTCCACTGTTCATTATATTGATCATGCTTTGTGAAATTGTCAGCAGACAAGCAGGAGGGATTCAAACGCAGCAACAGTAGTTGGTTGGGTGACAAGGTTTCTAAGTCGTAGTGATGGTCTGCTTTGCGTATCAATGGGCGATCATTTGCGATTTTCTCAATTTCAGCAAGCACGATAAGTCATGTCTCATCATCCACCAATTTATTTCCCAAGATAGAACGCATAATTTTCCATACTGGTCTGATTGAACGCTCCCATACGCCACCTGCATGGCTTGCACATGGCTTGCAATTGAGATACCACTGAATGTTGGAGAAGTGATAAAGAAATGATGTAACAATTGCTCTACACCATCAAATACTTCCAAAGACGCAATGGCATGTACCTGAGCTGATTTACTCATAACTTCTCCATCATTTCCTGGAAGTTCGTGTAGTGGGTAGATTATCTGTTTTTTTTTTTTTTTTTTCGACCAGTATAACTCGGGCTGGTACAAAAAGCTGGGCCATGTAATCAACGCTGTATGTCTTCACCACTGTCACTTCTGAGCTGTATTCCCCTTGAAAGGTAATCTTCTGGGTTATGATCAGAATTAACATGGTATCACTGCGAAGGTGTCCATGAAACATCATGTATCATTTAAAGACGATTGGCAACAAACACAAAAACGTGGAATCTGATCGCAGAATTCTGAATAAACTGGAGAACAATCATAGAATCTGTCCAGAAAATAACGCGATGAATATCATGATCAATGGGCACTTGAAGCTCCTCCAAGATTTGTTTGTGAACTTTCGCAGGCAATGTTGCAGCTGTCAGCTCCATTCATAGAACAGTCACTGTTTTCAGAGGCAATACATGTGATTTCCCACAGACTATGTTGCAATATACTTGCTGGTTAATATCAACAAACAGCAGGTAGAAAACAACGCTGTATGTAGCCAGATAATGAGGCAATGGCTCAAGGGACTGTATATCTGCTAAATAAGTTGATTTCTAACATCTTGCGACTTCAATTGTAAATTGTCCAAACCTTCTCTCCACTGTGCCCATGCATTTAGATGCTGCAAAGCCCATTGGGTCATAAATTGATACAATAAATGACAAAATACTTATTCGAGTATCCTTTACATCCCTCTCACGGACAAAGTATCCAAATGTTTTCATTTTCTATGTTCCACTTTATGCCTAATACATGTCCTATTGGCTGTTTGTCTATGTTTGTTTCTGACTGATGGATGAAATACACCTTTATGCAGTAGCGTGGTGAGCTGAATGATCATCTTCTCAGCTTCATCAATGCTCCCTTTCTGCATTTTGAGGGGGAGCGTAGACTGTACAACTTGCAGATTAGTAGTGGCAAACGTGTGCACTGCCATTTGTTATTCTTCTGGTTGTTTGCTGAGATCTGCCATCCACCATAGGAATCGTAGGGCATCACGATCATCAGGATGTACTTCCACTTGATGATACATTTGTTCAATAGCAGCAACAATGGTTATCTTTTTCTGATGATTTCTTTTTTTTTTGTCCGAAATGAGTCTGTAATGAGTTTCAAGCCTTGAAATAACTTGCTTCTGGTTCCAGTATGACATAGCTTTTTTATTTATTTATTTATTTATTTATTTTTATTTTTATTTATTTATTTTTTATTTATTTATTTATTTATTTATTATTATTATTATTATTATTATTGGCTTCAAGTCTGGTACTGTCTGTTCTCTATTAGTTTTAAAGTTTCTGATGAAAACTGGGTATAATACAGGATCACTGTTGAAATACAAATACTCACGTTTAGGCATTTCTTGATTGAGTGTGATCTCTTTCAATGCTCTTTGCTGCTGTTGCAATGAAATGCTGGGTGGAAATGAAATAATGTAGCCTACAAACTCATGGGGTATACCCAGAGCAACGTAAAAGCTAGCTTGTAAAATATACATTGTGATGGAGTCGCTTTTACTAGTATTGCTGATATGGGTTATATATGAAATCAAGATCGAGCTGGCAATACCGGAATCTAGAACCTAGGGTAATGGGGTACCACCCTGATTGAAAAGTTATCAAATATGCAAATGATTAACTTCTTGTGTTAGATGTATTAGCCTGCTCCTCTAACACAATAAAAGGCAAACTAAACCCTACACTCCCCAGTTAAGTGATGGCCTAGGGTAAATCGGGGCCGTAGCGATAGTCCGAAGGTTCAATAGTCCGAAGGTTCATTGGTCCGAATGTTCACTATAGAACCTTCGGACCAATGAACCCTTGATTAAAAAATCGATGAAAATGTTACCACTTTTCGGACCAATGAACCTTCGGACTATCGAGACGCCCCCGGGTAAATCACAGCGTTCAAGAATTCTCTTTTGACACTGCAAAGAAAGAACCGCGCTTAGAATGGGTCCATCAACTTAATTGCAGTCAATTCCTTCATTTTCGGATAAATTGAGATTCCTTCTTGAAGTTTGTTGTTTTGATGGCTAACCCCGTGTTCAATGTAATGTTTGTACGACGTTTCCTGAACACTGTGTGGTGAAAACAATTGCTCACAACCACTTTTTATTGAGACGAAGTTGAGCAAATGGATTGCCTGGCCTATTTAATCTCTTGATTTGTGTCCCATAGGGCAATGCTGGGATACTCTAAACTGGGGTGTTTGAAAAGGAGAGATACAGAAAACTATTGGACAAACTGAGAAAGGCGTTTGTTGAGGAACGGGTCGATCGTGACCAGTGATAATGCAGAAATTGTAAAATGGTGAATTATCATTTGTAGGCCTATATGTAATTTAGGATTTCTCTTTCTCCTAGACAATGTTTCACACAATGTTTCACACCAAAATAAAACGGGTCGATCGTACAGTTTAAGTCAGTACTTCTAGAACTTGAGCAGGGCTTTCACGACATTCTTCATGTAAGTCTGCACTGGAGAATAATAGGGTGACACTGGGATTCAGCACAACTCCTCTTTTATTTATTTATTTATTTATTTATTTATTTATTTATTTGAGAAAATGGTGATTAATGAACAATTGATCGCCAAAAGGAACTCAAACGGTAAACGTTCAACAAAAATACTGTCACTTAAAGTTAGAACATGAAATAATAATGATTATAATAAAAACACTAATGGTCTGGTTGAATGTTGCATCCGTCTTACTTATTGAAACCTTGGACATAATAAGATCTTTTTATGTCCAAGTTGAAACCATACTGAAACCTTAGGCTACTGAAATCACGGATGTAATGTTCTGTTGGAATATTCAATCATTTTATAAAGAGTGTATTTTTGTAAAAATGTAGAGTGATGTGTATTCCACGCTATTTTTAGGTTTGGCCTTGTATAATCGGTCTCTGTTGAGAAACCTGTTTTAACTGTGTTAATATTTGTCCCTAAACAACAAGAGTTTGAAGAAATGCCCCGCACCTGTGAAGCAAGTTACTAGCTTTTTTTGTGTTTGACACTCGACTCTCAAAGAGAATCAGTCTGCGATCACCCGATATTTGTACTGGTTTTATTTTGCGCTTGCCAAGGCTAACATTTACGTCACGACCCGATTTCATAATAGCGAATAAAAAACAAAATATGGCGGCGCCCATGCACCTAAATCTAGCGATTGTGAATGTTCCAGAAAAAAGGCTAGAAAGGGATTGTATTGAGCTGACAGATACTCAATCGTTGCTTTGGAGTAAATGAAGCAACAGGAAAACAGACTATAAGGTATTTCAGTAAATAAGGGTTAAATTTGACTTAGGCTACTGTTGTGTTTCGCTGTTTTTGTAATCTTGTTAAATATATATATATATATATATATATCAGTATTTCTGAGTGAGATGTCAGGATGAACAAAACTAGGCCTATTTACCTACTACATGCAATGGCGAGAGAATAAACAATTTATTGACCTGTTTTAGCTTTCACATGTCCATCATCCAGTAAGAAATAAAAAATATATAGGCCTAGGCCTATAGTTTCAATGAGTGCAAACTTCTAGGGTAATCACTCAATAGGTACGACCATTGAAATGAGCAATTAATAGCTTTACTGGCATGAAAATGGACACCAATCATAATTGTTTTCTTCAGTTTGCTATGGTTTTAATCAAGATAGACTTGATGCCTTTTTAGCGTTTTAGACCCTATCAGTAATAGAACAATGAAACATATTCAACAGGGGCGGATCCAGAAATATTTCCTGACAGTCTTCCATATTATATTTGGTTATCTATTTTCCATTTTTGACCGTCTTCCGACAGAAAAAAATTAGATACCCTTCAATGTAAACTTGAAAATCTGACCGTCTTCCGGAAGACCCAGAAGACGGCCTAAATCCGCCCCTGTTCAAAGCCTTTAATACCCCTGCTAACACAAAAACGTTGCTTAGATGTATGTTTAACCAAAGTTTTTTCATAGCTTTTAATGGGTTATCTTTTTTAACATTTTCAAAAACGTAACTGGGTAAATATAACCGACAGATGTCAACATGTTTAGACCAGTATGACAGTAAGTGATAAAACTTACCTTGAGTTTAACTGATTCAGATTCGGCTACGATTAACCCAGCCCGTCCGTTTGAGATGAAGCTAGAAAACAGGTTTTCATAAAAAAGTGACAAGCTGAAAATAGAAAACAGTTTTTTTAGAAACGAATTGAATAGCCGACTAGGAAGTAACGGCATAAAAATATCTGAGGCTCAGCCAATCACGAAAAAGTTATTGCCAAACTGGAATATCACGTGATCTTTGAATGCAGAAAACAATACCCCTTCCTGACATAACTTGCATTCTGATACCGATCAATTAATAATAACGAGCAACGGGTGTGTGTTTTCATGGCGCTGTATAACAAGAAGACCAGATAAAAGTCTGTCTCCTACCTTATTCACAGCGCTATCGACGGTAAAATTGGCCTTTCAGCAGTGTGCGATGTGAAGATCTGACAGGTAAGGAAAGGACATGTGAGACCCCTCAACAGAGCCAAACCGCTTAGCTAATTGCAATTTCAATTTACCGTCGCTCATTGTCTTTATAGAGGAAGCATTTTGAAATTTGACTACCTTAAAGGTTTCCAATTTCTGCAGAATATAAAAAAATAAAATTCTTATGGCGCAATTGGGTGAATGGAAGTTGGTCGTTTTAATGGACCATTCTGTAAATGTGATTTTAACTATTCTTGAAATTTAGAGGAATATTCCCTTAAGACAGGTATACAAAAACTTTCACCCCTGCTTTTCATAGCCAAATCGTAGTCAGCTGACGAATGCTTAACAATTCTCAGTGAATACATAAGAATGGTTAACAATGTACTAGGAATCATCTAAGAATGTACCCAGGACCTGTTAATTAGCCAAGATTTTTTGCATTTTGAACAGCTCAAAACTTTTGTCCTGATTTCACGATCTCTCAAGAATAAAACATACAACTGTGCCCTGCCACCATATCGTCAAGCTAATCATGGATGCAACTCAACTGAAGATTTTTGTAATGGCTAAAAAATAACGAAAACATTAAACAGCAAAACATGATGACTTGCGCCATAAGACGTTACGAAGTTGTTTTTTCTTTTCAATTGTTTAAAACCCGGCGACTCATCGAAAGTACAGTAGACGCAAGCTATCGACGTTTTCACGTAGCTGTCGACGTGAATAGGTACATATAAAATACAATACAATATAGTACAATGCTAAGTGGATAGCGTATTAAATAATTATACTTTACCCTTTCTCAGCACGAAAAAAGGTCCCTATCAACAAGATGAAGTAATGGTCCCACACCTGTGAAACAAGTTACTAGTTTTTTGTGTTTGAAACTCAACTCTCCCAAACTCAACTCAGCCCGAGTAAAGGTATCTATATCAACACAGTTTGAAGAAATGGTCCCACACCGTGAGACAAGTCACTAGCTTTTTTTTTTTTTTTTGTTTGTTTGCAACTCGACTCTCTCAAAGAGAATCAGTCGGCTCTCACCTGATATTTATGCTATTTTGCGCTCCCCAGGGCTTACATTTACGTCACGACCTGTTTTCTCAACAGCGACCTAGAATTAATCAATAAAAGAATACGGCGGCGCCCATGCACTTAGCGATTGTGAATTTTCCAGATGAAGGCTTTTTTATATAAAAAGCAGTAGGAGGAGATTTTGTTAAGAGTGCTGATAGGTATTCATTCATGGCTTTTGAGTATATAAAGCTACATGAAAATAGACTGTTAGTTATTTAAGTAACACGACCTGATTTCCCAACAGCGACTGATATGTGATAACCTTGACAAGAGCAATCCTTTTTGCACTCTGTCCGCGAGGGAACCTTGGAAGCCAATATTGAGTTGAGTTTGTCTTATTGTATGTTCAATTGTCTTAGTGATTTTGTCTTAACTGCACGTTTGTTTGTGTTTTTGTCTTTCCTTTTGTTTGCGCCTTAAAACCCGTATCCTCAAAAGTCACTCTCCCTTGGGCCTTAGGACTAGGCGTTCCCACCCTTCAAAGATACCGAAAAAATTGATTTGCGATATTGAAAAATGGCGAATATCATAAACCTGTTTTGTGTATGACATACAATTTTGCAAATGCGCACATTTACCTAATAGAATCTGCAAGTAAAACACACACAGCGGGTAGATGTTATGGGATGTATTTGAATACAAATAATTTTAACGAAGGTTTTCGTTCTTCCAGTTGTTCCAGAAATGAGGTGCCTTTGGAACTGTATCGAAAGACCATTGAGCAGGGCTTTTGGTCGGTATGGGAGGTTTGTAGCAAGGTACCCACATCCTTTCCTGCTGATTCCTATTTTAATGGCTGCTACACTGGGTTCAGGAATGTATCGACTCGATTCCTTAAAAATGTCAGATGTGGAATATCTTTTTACGCCAGAACACGGAAGAGCGAAAGAGGAGCAACGTACAACTAAGAGGTTATTTTCGACCAATGATTCCGGAGCATTTGATGCCACAAGAATGACCACGCTGGGAAAATATGGACGGTTAATCATCGTGCCATCCTTAGATGGAGAGAACATTCTGCAATTCAGTTATCTCACAGAAATAATTGATTTGCACAACCGTGTGCTAGAAATGTCGGTGAATGATGATAAGGGGGGAGCATACACGTATGCCGACGTCTGTGCCACGTGGCAGGACTCTTGCGCAATAGCTAACCCTCTTTTTTTCTTACTAGGAAATAATGCTTCAAAAATAGCTGGTTTGAACATTACATATCCGACTACAGAAGTGATAACACACACGATGGGAGCAAATGGTCTACCGACGCAAATATTAACCTCCATTTTCCTTGGAGGTTCTATCGGTGGCGTCATCGTTGACGAATCAAATCTGATAATCTCCGCAAATGCTATTAATTTAGTATATTATTTAGATTCACAAAATGAACTATTGGCAGAAATGTGGGAATCGTCGTTCTTGGATACAATGAAAAACATGGATTTCAAAGACATAATAGTGGCATATTACTCCTCCCAGACCTTGGAGAAAGAACTTGGGGCAAACGCCAAGTCAATCATACCTTTATTCAGTGTAACATTTACAGTGATGATAACTTTCTCCGTCATTACTTGTATCATGAAGGACTGGGTACGAAGTAAGCCATGGTTGGGTCAAATAGGCGTTGTTTCCGCAGGTTTAGCCATAGTGTCTTCATTTGGACTTATGCTTCATGCAGGGGTGCCCTTTATTGACATAGTAGCTTCAACGCCCTTTCTTATTCTAGGTGAGTTCTATCTTTAAGCTGTTTGAAGTAATGCCCAAGCAACTTAAGTGAATAAACTTAAATCTAAAGATAACAGATTTGTTAAAGTAACTGTACTTCAATGTCATCATCGAGGCTTATCTTTCTTCATGTTCAGATTGGCATTTGGGAAGTATTTTGCTATGAGTTTTGAATAAGGAAACTAGAGAATAACTCGCTTAAAGGCATAAAATGCACGTTAGACTTCAATAGAAAAAAAGGGAATTTTCCTGGAGATTACAGCAAACCTACTCGGTATAACTTTTCCAAAAATGATGAGAAAATTACAATATATAAACCCATTTTCGAGTTTACATATCTTATTCGTAACAATCAAGAGTACTTCTATTACAAGAGTGACTCAGAAACTTAAAAAAACTAGACAGTTATTGCATGATAGGGCCATGATATATCTTGGTGATTGAGATGAACTTTTTGAAATCTACAGGAAAAATTACTTTTGCTCTGTGGGTCAAACTTATTGAGTACTGTCAATATCTCTTTCCGTAGAATCCAGATTTGGGGATTTCCGTTCATTGAAAACTCACATCATGATGATCATAGTATTTTTTAAAATAAAGAACGTTTCTGTTTTTCTATTAGTTTGTTTGCATTTAAATTGTCATTTCCTAAATAAAAAAATTAGATACATATATCTGTCGTCATTTAAAGATATTAAAATACACATTGTCTCATTTTTCGTCATGTCAAAGAGAATGAGTGGTAGGAAAAATATTTTATTTACAAACAAGCTTTGGTTGGATTATAAAACAGTTTCTGGTAAAAACTCAGTTAAATGCTGCATACATAATACAGACTAGGCCTAATTATGCTTTGGTTAAATGAGTTTATTTTCTTAGAACATATGAAACATTTCCTCAAATGTTGAATGAAAAGGTTTTTGATCATATGTACATTTTATCGTTTGCAGCAATCGGAGTTGACGATATGTTTATTATGATAGCCGCATGGCGGCAGACCAATCCACGCGACACCGTTGAAAAACGCATGGGGGAGACATTATCTGAAGCAGCCGTTTCCATTACCATCACTACGCTTACGGATGGTTTGTCTTTTGGTATTGGCGCCATTACTGATTTTCCTTCTGTCAGAATATTTTGTCTATACACAGGTAGGATCAACTGGCGATTACAGTTTTATCTAAAGTTGAAGAGTGCCATAAGCCTTTTTTACTTTTCGATCTTTCGCTCTTTCTGCGTGAAATGAACAGTTCTTGTGATTATACGTATACGATTTCAATGTTTGAATTATTGCAATATGAATTCATTTTTGATAGAATTTATGGCTGCCGTGTGCAGAACTCTTTCGAAATACTCACTTCATAAATTTTATGGAATATTTTGATAAATACAGGCATTGCAGGAATTTTCTTCATTTTACTGGAACGGTGGTCACGAAACCATTATTATACACTTCATTACTGTAATTTTTTCATTGGTATATCCGTAAGTTTATTTATTTATTTATTCATTTAGGTGTTGCTGTGCTCTTTGACTTCTTTTTCCAAATAACCTTTTTCGCTGCCAGCATGGTTTTTATTGGAAGGCGCGAGGCGGCAAATAGGCATTGCATGGTGTGTACAAAGGTTATACCCACGGATGAAGCAGGTATAGGTTGCTACATTGCTATGTAATATATTTTTCCATTGAAAAATGCTAGGTACTCTGTGCACATTTTATTTTTATTTTGTACCTATGAGACTCCGCAAAGGTCGACCTAATCGAAAAACATATTTTTGAAAGTAAGCCTTTTACAAATCAAACATTTGAAGATATTTATTTATATAAATTTAAAAGCCTTTATTTTATTATTAACTATTTAATTTTTATTATATTTATTTTTATTTGTCTAGCACAAATACGTATAGGCCCTCTATTCATTAGAAGCGGATATATTTTTTATATAAAAGGACATGCAGTGCAATAAACACCTTCAATAAAAAAAGCCAAATTATGTGTACAAATACATGCAAATGCTTCACATTGACATTTCAGAAAATCGTTCCAAAATATTCAGAATATTTTGCACCGGTGGAACGCCGTCAAAGAAGAAAGAGGGTGAAGATTTGAATCAGCATGTCATGATGGAATTCTTTCGAGATTATTATGGCCCTTTTCTAAATAAAATTCCGACCAAAGTTTCTGTGATTTTAGTATACGGTTCTTACTTAGGCATAGCTATTTGGGGAATCACAGGAATGAAAGAAGGCCTCAAACTAAAAAACCTGGCCGATGATGCTTCTTATGCCAGTTCTTTCTACAACCTAGAGGAAAAATACTTCAAAGAGTTTGGTCCAAAAATATCGGTTATCTTAGAAGGGAAGTTGGATTATTGGGATGGTACCGTACAAACAGAACTGTTTCATTTAATAAAATCTTTTGAGGATGAAAGGAATATATTTGACAATTACACGACGGAATTTTGGCTGAGAGACTTTTTAAGTTTTATAGAGCAGTACAGCTTGACAGTTAATGAAACCAATTTTGTTAATGTGCTAAAACGCGAGTTTTTGCCTAGGAATGAAAAGTTTTCATTAGATATACACATGGATAATACCACAGATAATATAGTGGCCTCCCGATTTCTGGTACAATCAGTTCAAACCACCACAGCGTCTAAAGAAAAGGAACTGGTTCTACTTGCCAGGCGCCTGGCTGATAATGCTCATGTCGATTTGAGTGTCACTGTCTTCCATCCTGCCTTCGTTTTCTACGATCAATACGTAGCGATCATACCCAATACTCTACAAAATATTGGCATTGCTCTTGGTGCAATGGTAGTTATTTCACTACTTTTGATCCCCAATCCTATCTGTTCACTATGGGTTGCTTTGTCGGTGGCATCAATAGAGGCAGGTGTTGTGGGTTATATGGTGTGGTGGGATGTTAATCTGGATTCGGTCTCTATGATCAATCTGATAATGTGTATTGGGTTTTCTGTTGATTTTTCAGCACACATTGCATATGCATATATTAGCGCCAACGGTTGCACCGAGAAAAAACTTTCTTCCTCTCTGTTTTCCCTTGGTTTTCCCATTCTTCAGGGGGCTCTGTCCACGATACTAGGTGTGCTAGCTTTATGTGCATCGTCCGTGTATATTTTCAGAACGTTTTTCAAAATAATGTTCATGGTGATTTTGTTTGGTGCTTTCCATGGTCTTGTTTTGCTTCCAGTGCTTTTGTCGATAGTAATGCCTGGCACCAAAAGGGCGCCTAATATTTCACAGTCAAATTCAAAACAAAAAAAGGAGTTTCAAAGAAGTAAAGGTGATTTCTCACCCACATTAAGAAAGTGGATGAACGAGGTCAGCCGGCCTAGTTTATATGGAGTTACAAATGGCCATAGTTGTGAGACAAGAAACAAGTCTGAACCTATCTTAGGCATGAATGGTGCGATGCCATATACTATAACCTTAAATGTACGATCTGAACAGTTTTAATGGCTGAATGGTGAAGATTTGCAAAATTATGAAGGCCATGCCTAATGGTATATTTTCCATTTGAAAGGTTGGCTAAAAATGAGAAATTATTAGTTGCATGTTTGACAATTTTGTGCCGTGCTGCAAAGTAAGCTTGTAGTAAAATTTTGTTGGTAAAATATTATATTTCATATTCAGATCGTGTGACAATGTTATGCTAATAACTATTGCTTAGTTTATTTTGTTTGATTTTTGGTGAGTTTGCAAGACAATAAGATACATGTAGCTCAGGATTTCAGAATTCTCACGGGAGCACGACACCCTTCTTGTGTATGACAGGAACACTATAGAGAGGATTGTCTGTAGTTTGGGATTCAGAAAACGGTGAAATTATGCTTTCAATCTTTCTACGAACTAAAGTTTAGAATTTAACTGTATAGGGTATTAATATGTTAAGGTTTATGTAAAATGTGTGTAATAGGAACTGGTTTACAATAAAACTGCATAGAAAATTAATTACTGTCTATGTGTTTTCAATTTTGTGCATAATAATCGTTATTTGTGCCGTACAGTAGCTATGCCAAATTTTTCAATAAAGCACTTCATCAGATCTTACGATGCATTGCCATTTATCACCTCCGCAAAGTAAATAGTTTTTGATTCCATTTATCTGTTAGCAACATAATGGGGAAAGTTTTGGACAGATTTTAATGAAATTTTCAGAAACTGTCCACAGGGGAACAAAGTAACAAGTGATAAAACATTGGTGGCCATTCATTAGTTAGTAAAAATTGCTGAGAAAAGGCCTGGCATTGCAGAGGCCTGCGTTCTTGGAGTGCTTTTCCAGTTAGTGTTGTGACCAGATTAAAATATATTAAAAGGTGGTGATTTGTTTGCTTAACAGCATTATCACCACCACATTTTACCAAAGTTAACAAGCACATTCAGAGTAAGTACCTACCATGGTAGTAGCATAAGGCTTCAAATCCATAACAGTTAAAATTTATACATAGGGCAACTTTTTTGAAATTCAGAAATACCATATTTTGAGATAGCATGGTGAGACTGATATTATAATTTGTTGTAAAATGTTTTGAATTTCTTCATGGGAATGTAAATATCGTTAAGTGTTAGGTGCAGTGGAATTAATCTGCTACTGGTTACATCTTTATAAGTTAGTGAAAACTGCAGTATTATTTATTTATTTATGCAGAAAAAAGTGTCTAAAATAAAAGTAGTGGTAGAGCAATTGCCAGCAAGTACAGAAATTCCATTATTTCAAGACAAACTTTTATTGCTGCTAACAGAAAATACACACTTCACTAGAAAAATCCTTAATCAAGAAACCGAAATGTGTAATCAGTGTAATGACTTGTATAATCATTTTATAAAGTGCAAATTAAAGAGATAACAACTCTTTATATCAGATTCAAAATTCCACAATAAATACATTGGAAACAACACAGATATTAGTCCACTAAATTTCATTTTAACACCAAAATGGCACTTATCGCAATTATTCTGAAATATATGCTTGCCTTTGGATCACACGGACTTTTGTAGATGGCTACCCTCTGTGATTATCTCTTAAAAGATTTAAAAAAAAAACACTGACTAACTTCAAATGTCAGCATGGATTCAATAACCATTAGTAAGTATAGGAATATACATATGTTTACCCAAGGAAAATTTTTATGTCACTTTTCCTGCCAAGATGAAGAGTTGTTATCCCCTTAAGATACCCAAAAATAAAAAAAAAACAAAACAATTAGACATACTGTACTGTTGATCTGTACACTCGACCAAAAAAGTTTGGAAATGTTATTTTTGATAATTATAAAATAACCATATTGAGCAAAAGTAAATTTTTAACCAAATTTTGATGAATAATGCACCCACCAATCATTACTTTTTTATATACACTGACCGTTTTCCCACTAATTTACATAGTGTTTTATTATTGAAAAACAACTTTATATTTCTCTTTTTGGTCGACTGTATATTATAAAACTGTTTAAAATGATGCATTAAAACCAACTATATTTATTAAGGGAAAGTTGCATAGTTATTCATGCATGTCTTATTTAATGTGAGGCCATTCCACTCTAAAGTATTATTTTCCTTACGAGTGCTGCCACATTATGAAAGAACATCAACATAATCAAGCAGATGAAATACTAAAACAGCCTTCATAATATATTGGCTTGACCCAGATTTGAATTTTCTTCCTGTATTGCAAAAGTAATAATTTGACAATTTCTTAGTGAAAAGAATTATTCATAAATTCTCTGTTTTGCATCTTATAGCATCCACCTAATCCAGGTATATTTGCAATCTTGTCTAAGATATCTTTCATAAATGTACAGTTTTACAAATCAAAAACTTTTCGTTTGCTTACTAAGTTTCCAAATTTGGTAATGATGGACATTGTGCACCTGCCTGGATGGTTGTCAGTACATGATCCTCTTGATTAATACATGCATTAATTATGTTTACAACAGGCTGTACCTACAAACTACTTATTTAGCAAAAAGGTCCATCAGATTTTGATTTCATTGCATCTTTCTTTGTAACTACCTTTACATAGGTACTAAATCTATTGAATCATACAACCTTTGAAAGCTTTAGATAACTTGTAGTGCAAAAATGATTATATAGTACTAACAAACAATTTAATTATAAAATCCCATGTACTAGTATAATTTGCATGTATGTTATCACTATGCAGCCATAAATCCACTCTTAAGGATACTACAAGCGTTTGCCAAAAACTCTTTATCTACTTCCTTACATTCATTCCTTTGCATATAGCAGATAAATATTTAGTATTCAGGGTGACATCATAGTTGTGATTTAGGAGTAAAAATGGAAAAATCATTTTGTCAAATTTCTCTTTTACAGGAGCACATGAGAACATCATTTTTAATGCCAATTTAATGAGACCATTTAGTACTCCAAAATCCTGCCAGCAATTTTCCTAAATGCCTTAGTTCAGATTTTATCATTGATAAAGCAAAATACACATTTGATTAATAAAAATCTATAATTAGGGGCTCACAACTCCATAATAAAAACATTTAAACCAAAATGACATCGATGGTATTGAAGCCCATGCACTTATGGTTAGCTGTGTCAGTTTATGTGATAAAATCTTTGTTTAGGGATGGAGTTATGTCCCATACCCATTACTATCTCACATCAAAATAATGTGTTAAATAATTGATGATAAAAGCCTTTGAGTTGCAAATACATAGCAATGAGAAATATAAACGCTGATTTTTGAAATTTTTTAGGGGATTTATATTGTTGTAAATCATTACAAAGGTACATGCATTATTGAATAATTTAGTGCAGGAAAAACTCATTTCGGTGTATGGATGATAATAAACCCTTACCATATCCTTTAGTCTTAATGCATGTGCCTAGGTTAAATTTTGATTATAATAAATAAAATCTGATTAGATAAGATAAGCACATTAGGTATTATAGAAATAAACAATGACATATCAAAGTATATCATTATAAAAGTGAAATATTCTACATGATGCATTAGATAAGAGAGGCATGTCTTATCTGGTCTCTTGGCAAGTAAGTGCTAATTACCTAATTGATAAGGGTGATTCAGATACTGTCTCAGATAATTTCTAAAGCAAGGAAAGACTTGGTTGTGGAAGTACTAGTGCAGCATACTTTTAATGTTTTGACAGGAGAGCTTAGGAATATAGCATTAACAAACAAGGTACATTTATTTTAAAATTAGACATGGCCTTTTATTTGTCACAAACAAGATAAATGTGAAATTGATACGATTTCATTTATAATTGTGAATACTGATGTGCCTGTAATTAAAGTGTTACCATGTTTTAAAAGTAAAAAAGTAATTTTGTATTTCAATTTTTTTTTTTGTGAATTGTATATGAGTATTTGGTACAAATAAAAGGAAACTTGCTTTACAATTAAAATAACTGTACCTTGTTTTTCACTGCCTTGCATTCACATTTCTTGGGACAATAACAAATACTTAATGTCAAAACCTTTTAATAAAGAAAAATTGTTAAATGTATGCTACATTTTCCCTGCTTTAGAAATTATCTGAGGTAGTATCTGATTCATCCTTTAGATATAAATCAAAATCAAAGAAAGAGAAAACAAAGAAAGGAAGACTTCCTTCAAAACAATTTTAAAAGTATGCTGCACTAGTACTTCCACAACCAAGTCTTTCCTTGCCTTAGAAATTATCTGAGACAGTATCTGAATCACCCTTATCAATTAGTCAATTAGCGCTTACTTGCCAAGAGACCACCCTTTGCTACTCACACAATGGCCCTCTACCTGATTGCTATCTTCACCTGTCTGGCTGGAGAATAAGTCCAAGTCTGGTCTGAATGTGTGTGGGGAGATAATTGCTTTGCCACTTCAGTTGAATTTAGACCAATTATAGTCTTACTCACTGCAGTTTAAGTTTGTTTTTAGTCTTAAGACTAAATTAAGAGTCCCTCCTTGATTTTTAAGACCGGCTCAGTCTAGTGTTAGACTGAAATTGCACTTTAAGATCAAATCAGGCCCACTAGTGTTTGGTCCAGCAATTAATTTTCCTAAGAGGCAAACACTGGCTATATAGAAATATATACTTTAGTGATTATAAATTTATGTTTTGGAAAGTTTAATAATTTTGCCCATTGAAAAGATCAATTCATTACGTTGGGATGTATCCAAATTTGCCATTTAATACATTGGGTAGCAATGACTCAAACCAAGACATCCACTAGAAATGCCACATAATATTTCCAACCCCTAGGCCTACAGTTACAGCACAAATGCCCATTTAGGACAGGGTATGCTATAATCTTTGTCATTAAAAATACAGTGATTTACTTCAATCGATAATAATTTCAAAATATAGCTATTATATAGCTATTATCAGGCAGAATTGATTTGGAAATTGTTTTAAATCATAGCCGTGGGCTAAGAATAATTCTGGGGGAGGGGGCAGTTAAAGGCCATATACGATGTACAATATGCATGCAAGCAGGTTATTTCTTTAGTCTTTGGTACTAATCTAGATGCTAACTACATGCCCCAGCCTATGTTCCTGTAAATGATACAATCTGACATAGAGTTCCCTGACTTTTAGTAACATTGCCAGAAGCTCTATAGGTTGTAGGCTATTTATGTTTCACTTCAGTTGCAAATATTACTGTATGTATAGGTCAAATTTATACAAGTTCGACATGTGAGCAACAAAGTGCATCAAACAAGGTTCAATGTTTTTGCAATGTCTTGGGTAAGTACAGCTCGGATATGAATGTCATGGAGAAATAAATGTCCACTGTTGAACATTCTTATACCAAAGCTGAAATCCTTGTGCCGTATATCTTCCCAAGCAATTAGCTTTTCCCTTGCAACAAATGCATCCTTCTTCCCACCATATATCTTCATGGGGCAGGGGAGTTTGGCTGAGTGTGTATATTCATATTTTTTGCTCATTTCATGAGTTGCTCTGAGAACAGGAACAAACTGTCGAAGGGTCATAGGATTGTTGATGATTTTTCCATCCAAAAATGTCAGCTGCTGTGCCTCTTTCACAAAATCCTCATTGTCCATGTTGCTGTCTAGGATTTTATTTCTGAAAGTAGGTATTTCTTTGTATGGTATTTGTGGTGCAAACCATGCTCCCATGAAAAGGTGTGCTGGAAGAACCCCTTGCTCACTCAAAAAGTATGCCAGTTCAAAGGACAAAAGGGCTCCAAAACTATGACCATAGAAGGCAAACTTTCCATGCATCAAAAGTGGTCTCATTTCACAGGCCAATATACCAATGACTTCTGACATATTCTTCATAGGTTCTTCCAAGCGTCTTCCTTCCCAGCCAGGCAGTTGAGCCACATAGACCTGAGTGTGAAATTTTGAAAAATATTTTTGCCACCCATTAAATGATGTCAGTCCCCCACCTGATGGAGGGAAACAAAAAAGCTGGAACTGCGTATTTTCCAGAATTTTCTCTGTGATGAAGAGAGAAGTTTTTGCCTCTTTGGATTGGTCAGAACCCTTGACAACCTCTGTTGATGCATTATCTCCTTTGGAATGCAGTTGCATGTAGATTGTGGAAACTAGCTGCGCAACTGTCGTGCTGCTGTTCAGAAGGTCTACTGGTGGAATTGATACATTGAATTCATTATCAATGAATGCTCTTAACTCTGTAGCCATCAAGGAGTCCAGTCCCATTTCAACTGGAGATGTGTCTTCACTGATGTCAACTATACCTAAGGTCTGCAACAGATAATTTTCAAGCTTTTCTTTAATGCTACTCTCTGTTTGGTGTGATCTTGAATATTTGCCAACAGCGAGTTCTTGCAATGTTTTCGTGCTAAAAAAGTTTTGCAACCTTGATAATGTTACATCACCTTCTACTGCACCTTTTGTGATGACTGAACGATGTTTACGTGCATACAATGCTTCGTCAAAATGACCGGTGACACCTAAGTGACTGCACTGAAGCTCAAGCATTGTTCCCAAAGCTGCTGTTGTTTGGGATGGAGAAATGTTTCCTAGGCCTTTCTCCTTCCATACTGACACTAAATTGTTGTCAGCTGCAAACCCTGCCTCTGATATTACTCCAAAACTTGCTGCAGTCCCAGGCAGTCCCATACTTCTTCGCATCTCTACTAATGACACCAACACGGAGTTTGCTGTGGCATAGTTGCTTTGTCCAGCATTTCCTATCAAAGCCACTAGAGATGACATCATCACAAAATTTGCCAGAGGTATGACATATTTCAATGAAATTTGATGTAATAAAACAGCTCCATATGCCTTTGGTAATATTACTGCCTCCCAGTCTTTCTCAGACATGTTGGTCATCCAATTATCCAAGTAAACTGTTGCGCAGTGAAAAATGTTTTCCACTGGGGGTTGAGTTTCCACTATCTCTGAAAACACAACATCTACAGCACTGGCATCGCTGACATCACAAATATACAGCTTAATGTCTGCATTTTTACCAAGCTGATCAAGGACACTTTGATTTGCAGTTGTTGGATTGCTTCGAGTAAGTATGACAACATGTTTTGACCCTCTTCTGATAAGCCATCTCACAACTTCCAGACCCATACCCTTTGCACCTCCAGTGATACACTGTGTCATTTCTGGATTAGGCTCATAAGTGTCTTCTGAAAAGGTAGAAATCATTCCCATGCTAGGTCTATCAAGATGAATCACCCTACCCATGCATTCCTGCAGGTTCTTATTTTCAATTTTCGAAGCTAGCATAGCACAGCCTATGGTTGGTAAATAACACAACCTGTTAGGTAATGCATCAACAAACTTCAGTATCTCAGCAAGATATTGTGGTGTTTTGAGGAGTAGTTTCACCCTGGCACTAATTGGTAGTAACTGGATGTTTTCACGAATGCCATTAAAATTCCTGAGCTTTAATGGGGTCTGAGTGAAAACAACAAACACACCAAAATCTGAGAGGCAATCAAGGCACTGGAAAAATCCCTTCTTGTTTATCAGATACTGGCCAGTTGCAACAACAGCACTGAACTTTCCAATATTCTGCAAAGCATCCTCTCGGAGAACCTCTTGATCTTTCACAAAATCACTGATTTTCTGTCCAGATGGCAGTTTTTCATGATCTGGGCAGTCATTATTGCAACAGTAGCTTAAAATGGTAACATTACACCCTGAGGTTTTGAGAATCTGTGCAGTGACCAATCCTTTCCTGGATTTTTCACAAGTACAAACCAGCACTCTATCATCTTCTTGGACAGATTTGGCAGAGTAGACCATAATTACACTTGCTAAAGCATCATTCACCAGAGAGAGTAATGTACTGCAAGAAGTTTCAAAATTTCCCAGTGGCATGACATTTTCTTGAGGGATCAAAATTTCAGATTTGAGGCATCCCTTAAAAACTGCAATAACAGTTTGCCCATCTTGTAAATTACCTCTGCTGCCTTCACCTTGTATTACATGCCCTGTGCAAATGAAGTGTGGGTCATCAAAGCAGCCATCTGCAAGAAAGTGCTCAATGGATATCTTGAAACAGTTATCAGGTTGAACATCTGTGACTGTATCTGCTTCATACACAAATTTTACCTGCTTTGCCTTGTTTTGATGCAGCCTGAACTGGTGAGCAACAATGGGATGTCTTCTAGTCAAAGGTGATTGGAACTTTGCTCTTCTCACAAATAACTGTAGTGTTTGTGCTGTTTTATGGCGAAGTGCAAACTCATTTTCCCCAAAAGGTGGAGAACGGAGTAGGTTCATGAGCTCATTTTCTGGTGTTGAGATGTCACTCAAGCTCGAAATATCTACCATATAAATCCTGGCACTAGGGTACTCATGGAGTGTACTCAAACCAACTGCAAAGGTAGAGGCAGTGAAAGGTGATACTTGATCTCCTTGTGATACCTGAAAACCCTTGACAGTCATGATCCATAGCTTTGGCAATGCATCTCCAAGTTTTAAAATGCTGAGGATAACATCCCTTGCAAATGATGAACTGCTTTTTATAAGCTTCCACACATCTTCTTTTGTTGTAATTGTTGGCCCAGAAATATGACTCTCATTTTGGGAAATGAGTATCAGGACAATATCATCCACTTTTGGTTTTCTTTCTTCTTGGAGGTCAAGTATTTTCACCATTCCATGTAGCTTTGTCAGTGAACTCTGAAGAACAGTCAAATCTTCCTTGTTGTCACTGGTTAAGTAGAATACCGGGGATGTCTCTTCTTTCTTATCATTCTGTTTGGGTAATGCCGCTTCAACCCAGAAGATGCTCCACACCTTCATTGGATCCTTAGAATGCTCCCCTTCCAATGACTGAAAGGACAGGTTGTCTATCCTACAGCATACAATTCCAGAATCTGCATCAATTGCCAAAACCTCATTTTGATCCTCATCAGTGGCACTCAGCATTTTGATGTATATAGCTACCCTTTTGGGTGTTTTCTTGCTATAGTAAGTAAAGCGCTTTAGTGAAGATGGGAGTGCTGGAGAATTAGTACGGAGCAAGTGGAGAACACCAAAGCTCTGCATCACGCAATCAAGGAAAGCTGGATGAATGTTGTACAGCATAAATTCTTTCCAAATTTCATCTGGTGCTTCTGTCTGAATTAGGCACTTTGTGAAGCTTTTGTTAAAGGATGCCTGTTGAACTGCTTTGAAGGATGATCCTAGTTGGATTTCACCCACAGCCAGATTGCTGTAAAATTCTTCAGAACTAACGTGTAAATCAAGAGAGTCTTGTATATGTTCCAGTTTTCCTTGGGGAAGAGTAAATGCTTCTCTCACAATATCCTCTTGAGACTTCAAATCATCTTCTTCCAAAGCCACGGCTTTACAGCTGATGTGCTCTGTGTAGTTGTTCTGGTCACCACTACATATTTTGATATTTGTTGTCTGATCATTTCCTTGAAAGATTGTATGTATAGTTGCTTCTCCATTCTTGGGAAAGAGAAAGCGTTTAAAGTCCACTTCTTCCAATGTGATAGTTTCTCTTTTTTGGCGCACTGCATTGACAGCTTCCAGTGCTGTTTCTATGTGGGCTGTTCCAGGGAGGATGACACTGCTTTGGATGATGTGGTGACTCACCCAAGGTGTAGTTATTCTTGAAATCTTGCTTTTCCAGTGGAATTTGAAGGGGGGTTCATTGATATACATGCTGATATCTTCTTGCATTTCTCCCAGTAATGGATGGCTATGGACAGGAAAAAGGTATTCTCTTCTCACAAAATCTGTTATTCCACTGCAAGTGATACGTTCCCAAGGGTAGAGGGGTAAATGCATCACTTTGTAAGCAGATGGAAACATGGCTTCATAGTGGACAGGGTATCCTTCACAGTGGAGGGCAGTCAGGGTCTTCACAACATTTTTCAAATCTTCTAAGACTGGTGATGAAGCTCTAGGTCTTTTAAGTGTCTCTAATACCACTACTTTCACTGGCTCTGCTCTTGCTCCAATGATATCTTTCATTGGACCTCTAAGAGCTGGATGAGCACCAATCTCAACAAAAATGGAATAGCCTTCATCAAGAAGAGTGTCCACAGCACTTTGAAATTTCACTTGTTGTCGAACATTCTTCCACCAATACATGCCATCATTTACATCTGCACAATGGTTGTAATTGTTGGTAACAGTGGAAATCATGGGAACTTGGACAGCATCGACCACTTCTTGTTTTGCTAGTGGTTTCATCTTTTGGAGAAATCTCTCTTTCAGTGGCTCTTGTTGGTAGCTATGAAATGCATTGTTTACTTTCAACTGAACAGCTCGAATCCCTTCTTGGTTAAACATTTCAGCTAGGGCATCGACTGAGGATGCTGAGCCTGAGAAAACTATTTGTGAAGGACTGTTAATGGCTGCCACATCAACATATACAGAATGCTTGCTTTCATTCAGTTTTTCTTGAGCTGCATCTGTATTGTGTAACACAGCTAGCATTTTCCCACTGCCACTGGTTTTCTTCAGTAGCTTGCCACGGTTGTAAATAATCAGCACAGCACTGTCAAATGATAGCATACCTGATGCATAAGCTGCAGCCACCTCTCCTACACTGTGACCTACCACAGCATCTGGCCGGACACCAAATTTCCGCAAGACTTCAACAAGACCTATCTGAATGGCACAGATAGCAGGCTGGGCATATTCTGTAATAAAAGTGCTTGTAGTCTTCTGGAATTCTTAAGTATTATATTGTATTTATATATTTATAGTGGACAAATTTAACAGGTGATCATCACAAGCAACAAAAGTTGGAGTGGCCTACTGCTAAAGAGACAAAAGCTTGAAGCCATGAGACCTCTTCTTGGTGTCTTCATGATATCTCTTTTGTACTCTGTAAGCTAGATTTACACATATTGGCCACAAAATGAAAACAAATTGTCAGATATATGGTATATTTACCAGTTTGATTTATCAAATCTTCATCCTGATTGTTCATTAGTAGCCACTGCATTGACCACTTTGCTCCACACCTTTTCAAGCAGATATCAAAGTTCTGAATAGAGAAAGTTATTGGCTTTTATAATTAAAATACCTCTATTGATGTTGAGGTATTTAGCATTTGGAAGATTAATATTACTAAAAATCACTTATAATTATGAATACCAATTTAGGTCCTACTTTTACAGAAGACAATAATAATTTCACTGATTCCATTTTTGATTAAACAATAGTCTCCCTCCTGTAATAAGAAAAAAGGCCAAGTTGGGACTCTTATGGGCTAATAATAATTAGAACTTGTCATTGGCAATGGGCTCCACCCCAGTACTACCAACCACATAATTTTATTTAAAAAGTATCACTGAGCAAAACAATACGTGCAGACTTGACATTGTAAACATGGAATATTTCAGTTCAATAGGTATGTCTTGGTATAAAACATACTGTTTTTAAAAACTTTTATTTCATTATGAGATATGTGAATATATAAATGTGTGGTATTAAGGTGTGTCAGAAGTACTAAATTTATTAATTAACTGCCTTGTCTGTAACATTACATAATATACAATAGTTTTTTTGAGAGGTACTCTTGACTGGCCTTTATATGAGTACGAGAGATCATGGTTCTATTTGAAAAAGTCTCCATATTTTGATAATACCTTCACAGATAATTTTGAAATTTTGCATACAATTAGTCAGTTAAAGGGAGCATTCAGAACAAGTTGATTTGCGGACTAACAGATACATGGATCAAATATGGGCAACCCACTTAAGAGCTTGCAGTATAATCCCCTAATAAACACTGGATAGAATCCCCATGGGGCTAGGTGGTAAGCTTTCAAATGGGTCATCAAAATTTGATCTGCAAATCAGTCAGTCCATAGATCAACTTCTGTTGTGAATTTGGCCAAACTGTGGATGTATTGAGCGAAGCAGTGTTTCACAGCACTGTAACTCTATCAGAATGGTCCAAAACACTGCCAACATTGCCATACAAAATGTTGTGTCACAAGAAACTGTCTGTACAGTTTTGCAGAGTAATGCCCAGAAGGGTTTACCTAAGCAGAGGTATCCACATCTTACCACCAGCAAACAGGACCCATTGTTCTTATGGTTTTGCTCCTTGTAACAAACAAATGCAACTGTTCACTTCAGCATGAGGGCCAGATTGCAACTAGTAAGTGTTTTTCTAATACAACAAAGTATGACTTAGAGTTACTGGACAGCATTGGTATTTGTAGTAAAATTCCAATTAGCAGTCATCCATGGAAACCTGAACCATGTCAAATATTTGGCTTTTCTGGGAATCTCCTGCTTACCATTTGCTAGAAGGCACCTCAGGAACAATTTTATTTGCAAGACCAGGGGCCTGATTTGAGCCAAATACAATCTGTGGGTTGTCAATATTTGCCAAATCAATGGTCTACTGGTCCTACAACAAATCTGAACCAAACTGAATTTTTTCCAATACCTGGAAAGTTCTTCCTGATGAAACTCTAGAAAACCTGTCAGAAGGAATGTGCATGCCTTTCTGCTTAAGAGACCTGGCAGCAGCCAGATGAGACCAGAAGCACCTTTGGCAAACCTTGGACTAAACACTGATATTAGCAACCTTTGTGGGGCATGCTATTCTTTCAAAGATGATCATTTAGAATGTACGAAGATCCACTAACAATGTTGATGTTTGTTGTATGACTAGAAATCAGCCATGTTTTTTTGTCTGTTTAGCTATAGGGTTATTAAGTTATGTAAGTGATGCCACAATGACACTAAAGAGATAGTTAGAAAGTTTCTAGAACATGATTTGAACGTTTGTTTCATTTATCCATCAGAAAAATAGGGAAAAATTGAAGAAAAATTATTTGGAAAACAATTATTCAACGTTCAGTGTCAAGTTTTTACACTGGCTGTGTCCAGCAAGATATTATAGTGACATGATTAATATTTCATAAATGGAACTAAATAATTCATATCATACCTGGATTGTTTTGGCGAATGTTGGTTCTTGGTGAACAAGCTGTCGGCCCATTCCCCACCACTGTGTTCCCATGCCATTGAAAACAAAAACCAATGGTGTTTGTGTAATGGAATCCACAGCTTCACCTGAAACAAAACCAGCAGCCACTTTCTGTGTCTTGAAAGTCTCCAAAGAATGCAAAATTTCAGATGCTTCTCTCCCAAGAACACCAAGGCGATGCTGATGATGATGTGAGCGCAGGCAAGTAGTAGCTGCCACATCATAGAACTTCTCTGGTTCTTGATCCTGTATCTTGCGAAACAACTCAATGAAGTCCTCAACGCGTGACAACAATGCTGTAGATGTTGCTGCAGATATCAACACAACCTGTTTACAAAAGAAAACAAAATCATTTTCCAATTTAAATACAAGGAAAGCTATCCTTAACATTTTTTCTTAATGGAATGCTGTAAATTAGAAAGATACAGCATATAGTGCATTACGTACCATTAGGGAAGCTAGGTTACATTATCCAGCAGACATTAAAGTGTTAAATACTGACAATGAATAATTGGCCAAGCATTTTTGCATTAGATGCCACATGGCGTAACTTATTTCATAAGATTTGATGTGCCAGAATCCATGCCATACAAAGAAAAATTGTGTTTAATAATAACCACTAGGCTATGTGATATATAATAAAATATATAATTTAATCTAGCCACCCACTATATGATGAATGTTTTCATCTTTACCTTAACTGGTGGTCCTGATTCATGTATTTGCAGTGGTGCATCGTTGATGGAAGGGGGGGCTTCAAATATGATGTGGGCATTTGCACCTCCAAAACCAAATGAACTGCAACCAGCAATCAAAGGCATTTCTTCTTCATAAGGCCAAATTATCAATTCCTTTGGTACCTTGATATTCAGTTCTTTGAACTTTATATTTGGACTGCCCAACCTGAAATGAACTACTGGGGGTATCAACTCATTGTGCATCATAAGAGCAACCTTGATGACCCCAGCAATGCCTGATGCCCCTTCACAGTGACCAATGTTTGACTTAACTGAACCAATATAAAGTGGAGTCTTTGCATCTTTAATTTGACCAATAGTTTCTCCAAGAGCACTTGCTTCGGTAGTATCACCTACTTGTGTACCAGTCCCATGGGCTTCCATATATTGTATATCTTGTGGGTTTATCATAGCATGACGGCATGCACGATATACAAGATTGACTTGTGCAAAATAGCTTGGGCTGGTAATGCCCGGAGTTCTGCCATCATTGCTGAGTGCACCACCGCGGATGACTGCATAAATCCGGTCTCCATCTTCAACAGCTTTGTCCAGTGACTTCAAGATAATTGCTCCAGCCCCTTCACTTCGACAGTACCCATCAGCAGAGGAATCAAAGCTCTTGCTCCTACCATCAGGTGCCAGCATACCAGCTTGACAAAATCCAATAGTGGTGTCTGGCATCATTATAAGATTGACCCCCCCTGCCACTGCCATGTTGCAGTCACCGTTTCGGATGGCTTCTGAAGCTAGATGAACAGCATACAATGAAGAGGAACAAGCTGTGTCAATGGATAAACTAGGTCCATGGAGATCAAACTCGTATGATATACGGTTGGAAACCATACAACTGTTAGTGCCAGAGTTTGAGTATTGACTGATAGTGTCACATCTTCCAGATGTTAAGGTTGTGTATTCGCTAGCTGTCACCCCCATGTAAACACCTGAAATCACACATTCAACATCTCATTACTTTGCAAATTGTATAATTACAATAACTGTAAATACAATCTAAATCTATAAATACAATCTGAATATAACATGGAGCTGGTAAAAATAGATAGGTACAATTTAGACAAAAGTACAAGTAAAAATTAATTTTTTGAGGAAATAACCTCCTGTACCCACCAGTCCTTAAGAGAGATGTCAGAAGACAAGACCACAAAAGGGATCAAGGCAGCAAAGCTGTCAAATGTACAGACAAAAAGCAGAAAATGAAGATGCAGAAAAATTTGTCAATTTTGATACAATAAATAATGCTTATAACAGCATAGTCAATTAACACTAAAATTTAATCATGCACAACAGCTTACATGGTCAATAAGATTACAGTTTCAGGACCATAAGTGAAAGTTCAAATTCAAATAATGAATATCCCACTATGCGAAAAATTATGACAGTGCATAAAATAATATTACATTATGTTTAAAGACATAAACACAATACAATTGCTTATGTGGAAATACAGAAAATGCACAGAGCTTCTGGTGGATGGGAGTTAAAAGTCACATCTTGAAGATGCTAGTGTTTGAAAAATAATTTAAAAAAAATTAAAATAAAACATAACCAAAAATTCCAATAAAGCCATCATTCAAACTTTTAATCTAGCTGTATTAACATGAAGCTGCACTTCAGTCCTATGAAACTTTTCAGTAAGTTTGAGTATCATAAGTAATGTGGTTTTCCCTTAATGGTCATCCTGGCAGCACTGTCCAAAATAGGGTTTTCTTCAACTTTTATGCAATAACATAATGCTTAACAGCATAATGACCATCAATTTTTAATAATAAAGTAAAAGTTTGGGAAGGGTAAGTGACATGGTTTTCCTTTAAGGGTCACTATGGAGGCAGTGCCCAAAATAAGGTTGTCTGTAATTTTGATGCAAAATTACATAATGCTTTACAGCAAAATGACCATCAATTTTTAATAATAAAATTAAAGTATCATGGATATTAAGAAAATGAGAGATGTTAAAGTCTTCAAGGCCATCCCAGCAGGCATAGTGATGTTGGATCAATGTTGAAAACAGGTTGGGACATTGAATTGCCGTTGATCTACCTAAATTCAACATAAAATCAACATTGATCCAGCCATATATATTATATAAGAAAATAACTATATATATATATAAGTATATAAAACTAAACCCTGGAAATCCTAACTTAAAGGCCATACATATATACCCTACATATATTTAGCCATCAAACATGTCCTACTGCTAAACACAACCAGGCTAAAAGGGTGTACCAAGCTTAGGTTAACATGTTTTTACAATGTACGTTACAATTGTGTACCTGTTTTTTGTACCAAAATTAAAAACATTTCAGGTCATTTTAATGTCTTTTCATGCAAGAATGTTGTCTAACAACTGGGGTTGATACAATGTTGTTATCTGACATTGATACAACGTTGTTATCTGACGTTGATCCAACTTTCAAATCCAACGTTTATCCAATGTCTTATCAATGTTATGGTTCAATGTTGTTTCAACGTTAAAACAACATAATTTGCCCGCTGGGAAGGAAGTTCAGAGTCACACCTTCAAAATGCCAAAATGTAAACAAAAGACAACTGTACTGAAATGGTTTCCTTTCCATTTTCAGCACCTTTTTTACATAAAACAGAATAATCAATTTACTGTCTTTTTTAAATGATCCACTAAGAAAATTGTTGACATAGGAAAATCATCAATAGAACAATGTCAAATGTCCAATTTGCTCCATTCTGAGATTCTGAATGTGGTGAATGATTGAATCTGAAAAACTGTAAAGATATGAGTTGATTTCCTTTTCTGATATTTAATTACACAATACACAATAGCAGGTTTACCATCATTTTTATATAATCAACTAACAATATTGTTAAGATGCAGAAAATGTCAACAGAACACCTTTACATATCTAATTAGTTAAAAATGAGACTGTTAACATGCCTAAAAATTAAATCTGAGGAAAAAACACTTTTATACAAAAAAGGCATAACTTCATCAAACCTGAACCAATCAAGCTGATTTTAAAACTCGACCTGTATTTTAGTAAGATTGATCACTCCTGTGAGTAACAAAACAATAGGATTATCAGTTTTCCTTGAAATCCGTTATCAGTGTTGCATATATGCTGAAGAAAGCAAAAAAAAAAAAAAAAAAAACAGCATAACTTTTGAAAAAATGGTCTGCGTATTATAAATATCCATCAGTTCTGTTAGTTTCAAGCCAAAAGGTAAAACGGTTTTTCACATTGTGTTATCAGTGTTGCATATATGCTGAAAAAGGTGAAAAAAAAAACATAACTTTTATGAAAATGGCCCAATCATGCTAATTATTGAACTTGACCTGTGTTTTGTGAATAAACATCAGTTCTGTAAGTTTCAAGCAAAAAAGTAAAATGTTTTTTCACTTATCAAGTTATCGGTGTTGCATAAATGCTGAAAAAAGTGAAAAAAAAGCATAACTTAGATAAAAACGGCCCGCTCATGCTGATTTTTAAACTTGACCTGTATATTATGAATATTCATCAGTTCTGTAAGTTTCAAGCCAGAAAATGAAATCATTTTCCACTTATTGTGTTTTTGGTGAAAGTGCACAGCGATGACAGACGCAGCTGATGGCTATATGTACCTGTACAGACACATCTGTGAAGACAAAGCTGTTAAAATAAATCCACAGCTGACATGGGCAACAGCAACTTCAATGACAGAACTTTGCAGTCACCATCCTACCCAAGTACAGGTACACCGCAGCCAACCAAACATTCCTTACTGCAAGCGAGCAGTCAAGAGTCCACAGTACTCAGCTTTGCACCCAAATAAACCTTATCATACATGTTACATGTTCAACACAGGTGTGTTGGATGGTAATGGAGATGGAATGGGCAGGCACAGTGATCAAAACAAATCAAGCACATGCAGTGAAGAATAAGAATGGATTAACATGTTGTCTTAGTGAGGGGTCTGGTTCAATCGAGCATTTACTGTGGAAAGACAGTTTAGGGTTCCAGTACAGGTGCTTTGAAAATGTTTACTATACGAACCGCAGTTAGTCCCTCTGATGGACCTTGCTGGAATTCCACCATCTTCAAAGGCCTCCCACACCACTTCTAAGAGGAGACGGACTTGAGGATCCATGTGATTTGCTTCATCTGAAAACAGTTCATTGAATTTCAGTGTATATATATTGAATTTTGTCAGTCTACTTATCTGTTTAAATGTAGTGTAACACTAAAAAACATACACAATCTTATGCTCAAGCATTTAAATCTTTTATTATTCTTGTTAAATGCTTCAAGTACATCTTTTTCTGTGTAGGTCCAGTTTCCAAAATATAAGCAGATAAGACATCGAAGATTATGTAAAGGAAAATTGGTTAGCTATAATACTGATAATATATCTGATAATAAATACTGGTTAAAGGTATAATTATTGTTCTGTTGGCTAAACAAACTAAAAGACAATGTAACAACATTCAATCAAGACATTGGAAAGGTTTGAACTAATGCTGAAACACACTTGAACATGTTTTTTCTTTTAATGAAAAATGTTCTGGAACATTCTGAAGGGCTTCCCAAAACAGAGCTGTTACATTCATTACAGAACAACATTAGAACTGTAAAAAAATACACCAAATGTTCTAGAATAGATTGAAAACCATAAGTAAACGTTACATGAGACAAAATTTCGTAGGGGATCATTCCAAACAGGCACACAGGCAAAATTACTTGGGCAAGTCTGAGTGTAGAAAACCACACCAAGAGAAGAGTGACCGCAGTGGATTTAGTAGTCACTACAGTATTTTTTTTTTTTTTTTTTTTTGATGTAACGATTTCATTAATCATTGGTAATTACCCTGTATGGGAAGATCGATATTCATACCAGGAACATCTGTTTTAAAGGGCAGAAACCACTAAATCAACCAATCAGAATGTAGTTCAGTGAGAGAAAATGAGTGTTTTTTCCATTTTTGTTCCTGGCATTTCTTGTGTGTTGCTAGGGTTTATTTTGGTATCAACTAGCAGACTAGGGTGTAAACTACTGCCTGTTTTTTTTTTTTTTTTTTTTCAGGACCAGGCACAGGTGCAGTCGTGAGACCTCTGGCGGAAGGGGCTACTGACTGTGAGTGGTGCAGTGGTTTGTTTACAAACAGAGGGGTGCACATGTTCAAGTGATGCCGGTAAGACAGTGGACTTGATGACAGTGTATTTTTTGCCATTGGGAGTTATGTCAGTGTGTCTGCTGTCCATGGAGATGGGGAATGTTTCACAGAGTAATTTTCTTTATGCAGGTTTGCAGGCATTTCTTAAAATGGTCGTCAATGGGAAATTTTTTGGTGGTTTCTCCCCTGTATTCTGCTTTTCATGCCCAAATGAAGAGCTGTTATCCCTTTGCATTATGTGGTATGTTTGACCCTCAAACGACTCATATACATGTATCTTAAAAAGTTTGTAAAATATCTTTATACAAAATTGCAATATCAAAATTTACCTGGAGACATCTTAAAAAACAGTCTATCAAAGGACAGTAGGTCTTGCTCTAGGTAGCCCCCTCCTCTCACGTACAGCTTGCCTGGAGTCTTCGGTGTAGGATGATAAAAATGATTGACATCAAATCTGTCATCTGGTAGTGGTCTGGTACAGTCAATGCCTTTAAGAAGCACCTTCCATACAAAAAGGAAAAATTAAGTTAAAAAGCTTAATTTAGTTCAGGCAAACTTATCGTCGTGTAGATCATCTATTTGCACTTTTCGAAACCCTGGACTAAATACATACTAGGCCAGTATCCGGGTATGCATTGTCATAATAAGTTGTATGTCCTACGTCTCCTATTCTCAGAAACACATCCCCCTGGACACAATTTCATGGGACTTTATACCCTGTGGACACCAATTACGTAGTATGAGGCCAGATGCACCACTAACCATTGCTGTGACTCGATAATGATGTGGAGCATTTAACTCTTTCACAGATGATAATTTGGAAAATATGCAGACCATAATAACGCTTTTAATGGTTGTTGTTTGACTTAGATTCAGGCATGTATTTTTCTTTGCTTAATGGTGAAAATTCAATTAAAGAACTGAAGTCATAATTAGGTTAGAAAAGTGTATCAAAAATTATTTAAACCCTTGTTTTCATTTATAAGTCGGAAAAGTAGGAACAAATCAAAGAAAAATGATTTAGAAATAACCAGGAGCCGAGGTCCATTTACACGTGCCATAAAATTGTTTATTTGCCATCATGACCATGGTTTATATCATAGTTGTCAATAAATAGAAAAAAAAAATCGTGTAGTAAGAAGTCTCTGACGCCTTTGTTACATGTAGCAGTGCGTGCAAGGGCACTTAATTGCTGCAGGTGTTAATGAAAATAGCTCACTCCAGCAGTCGCGGCTCCCTATTTTGATGTCTATTATTGCACTTTTAATTTTCCCATATGTTGTAATTATTTTCAAAGGACAGTTAGAAGATATGATATTTCAAACTTTACTCACTTTTTGGAACTATTGTTGCATATTAGAAACCTAGTTAATGCCTAAAAAAAAATACACATACCTCCCAAAAGTCCTTGACGTTATTAATTTCCCCTGGGAAACGACAGCCGATTCCAACGATTGCAATTTTCTTGTTTTCAGGTAGCCAATTAGGCTTTTGGCCTGGTTCTTTTTTGCGTCCTCGAGGCATATCTACAGAAAAATTAAACATAATTAAGCAGAATGTCACGTCCCACGCAAGTTCTTCTCACGAAATTTCGAGTTCTCAGACAGCCCGTAAGCACGTACGGAGGATATTGGACATGTCCAAAAGATTCTACGAATAATCTGCGAACAGCAAGGCCGCAAGCGTAACTTGCTCTATTCGTAAAGAGTTTGCAAGTGAGACGTGCGTGGTCCAAGAGGCATATCGCAAACAATGAAGGAGCAAGTGCCTTTTGTGTTGAGCACTCCCACGCCTGCAATATAAAAGGTGCTCACGACGCACGCTCGTGTCTCGAAAATGAACGTCGATTGTGCAACGTGTACAACAATTTTCAAAAACTTCAAAAACTTATAATGTGACTCCAAAAGGCAAGAGAAAGAAGCTTAGAGAACAGAAAAAAGGGAGGAGGAAGAAGAAAGAAGGGGAGCACAAGACTCAAAACTGACGTACGCGGTCAGTACGCTATTACAAGTGTGTGAGGCAAGTGTGAAGCAAAAGGAAATTACTTTCGCCGTGCGTAGCATTCTCTTTGTAAGTGGTGAGTGCTTGCCACGTACACAGGTAGCAAAACTAAAGCCCCCTTTACACTGGGCGTCGTCCTTTCTGCATCCCGTTGTACGGCCCTGTTTGGGAGTTAAAAAACAATAAAATTTTACGTGTCGACAACTGGCCGACCACTCAGTATTCATTTTGCAACTAAAGCGATACCAGTTTCATGGTCGCACAAAGGACGCAGAAAGGACGCCGTCCAGTGTAAAGGGGGTTTAACTCAAGAAATGGATACAATTTTCCCTTCCCTCGCACCGTGCAATTAGCGTCCCTCTTTGCAATGACATCGTAAGGCAGACTTGCGCCTTTCCATTAAAACCTTTCCTGTAGCTCTACGGACTACACGGCCTCCACTACACCCAAACTTCGTAGGAGACGTGGGGTCTTAAAATTCGTGCGGACGGTTGTGACCGAGGCTTAAATGTTGAATAGCCAGGCAATGTTTATGCCACTTTCTCTGAGGGCAAGAATCCCATAGTATTAGTAAGCTGCGTTGCTTAGCAGTCAAACCACATCTTCTCTAAGATACCTGTCTAATTTCAGGGCGATCCCTTTGTTGCTTCTTGAAAAACACGTACTCCAAAGATTGACCAAACCCATGTAATGCGTTTTTATACAAAGACAGAAATTGCCGAAAAGACCACCTCTCACATTTCTGACCACAGAACATGCAACTGCATGCATCAATTATTTCAAGTGTTTTGTGGTAATAAGGCAACACACCTGGCTACACAGGGAGTGGCACCTCAGTTTCAGATTTAAAATAAATGTTTTGTAGAAAATTTACTCGTAAAAAAATAATATTCCATATAATGTATTAACTCTGTAATGTTAACACAGAGGGGGTAATATATTCGTTCAACTTGTTGTCACACAAGCATTTTTGTTTTCCTTTAAAGGGATAATAACTCTTCGTATGAGATCTATATTTCACAATAAAAACATTGTGAATAACTCATAGAAATATAATATATTCTGTTTTACGACAAAAACAGCAGTTATAGCTATTATTCTGATATCTGAGCTTGTCTTTAGATCACGTGACCTCCATTGATGGCTATACTCTGTTATTATCTCTTTTAAGAGATTTTAACAAAAAAACGAAACCTTTTAGAAAAAAACCAGGGACTAACTTTGAATGTAAAAATGGATTCATTAACCATTGGTAAGTATGGGAAAATTGTTGTTTACTCCAGGAAAATTCATTTTTTTGGCCAAAACGAAGAGTTATTATCCCTTTAATTTATAGCGTATTTCGGAATTCAACTACAGCAATTGGTACATGAGGCATTTTATTTTTGAAAGTTTTTTTGCTGGTCAGAGCCATTTCTGACGATCTTGAAGCACTGATAAGCATTCTTTAATCCACCTCTGCCAAAATTGCTCTGCAAGTAACTGTGCGTGTATCCACTGTTCATTATATTGATCATGCTCTGTGAAATTGTCAGCGAACAAGCAGGGATTCGAATGCAGCAACAGTAGTTGGTTTGACTGCTGGGAACTGTAGTAGGCTTGTTAATGGGTCAAACGCTGCATTTTATAGTACAAATGTATAACTTGGCATGAATGTTCCTTGGGCCAAAAGATTTTTTTATGCGTAGAGACACCCTCTATCGAAGTATAAATTAGCATAGATTAGGCAAATTAGGTACCAAAATATATAACATTTCATATTTCCATCAATTTTTGGCCTAGGAACATACAGACTTGACATTTAATTTGGAATATTTTTTCCAAATCATTTTTCATCAATTCTTTCCTATTTTGCTGACTGATTAATGAAAACAAGGCTTAAAATCGTGTTTTAATAAATTTGAATTATCTCTTTGATGTCATTTTGACATCAGTTCATTAATGGAATTCGCCAGAGAAGCAAACAAAAACACATTGCCTATTCTATGTGTAACCCTCAAGTTAAAGGTATTTCTATCCCTCGTGAGGTTCGTGAAGGCTTTGGTGTCGTGCGCCTTCGCCGGAGACGGACTCAAAACGCAACAACCGAGATGGTTACTCTGATCGTTTATTATGCAGGTTAGAGGCGGCCTGAGCGTCGGCCTTACAGTCGCTCGCTGATCTAGGGACTCTGTCGGCTTCGTATGTCCTTTCTCCCTCTCAATCTGTCTTATCCAGCAATGAGACGACCTTTTATACTTGATGGGGGAGAGCTCGTTAAAGTTTCATCAGACTTCGATACGTTTGATGTCGTAAAGACCGCTAAACTATTGGCGACTGTGTGTCTGCCAAAACGTCCTTTCTGGACATTTCTCCTTGATACTCTTTAAGATATCTTAGCGATTACGATCATCAAATCGATATCTGAGCCTGATTATCCTTTAAGGAGCCGACCCTACCGTTTCCCTAACACAACTACTATTGTTCTTTGTCGGTGGCCTTTGATAAGGATCCACCATCATTAACCTTTTGTCGGTGAGTCCTGATATGGTTTACGACATCGACATGTAACTCTGCATTGGTGACACTGGGATTCTGCACAATTACTTTTTTGAGAAATTGGTGATTAATGAACAGTTGATCGCCAAAAGGAACTCAAACGGAAAAAGTTCAACAAAAATACCGTTACTTGAATTTAAAATATGAAATAATGATAATTATAATAAAAACACTAATGGTCTGGTTGAATGTTGCATCTGTCTTACTTGTTGAAACCATACTGAAACCTTATTGAAATCACGGATGTAGTTCTGTTGGAAAATTCAATCATTTTATAAAGAGTGTATATTTTTGTAAAAAAAAATAGAGTGATGTGTATTACACGATATTTTTAGGTTTGACCTTGTATACTCGGCCTCTGTTGAGAAACTTGTGTTAACATATTTGTTTAACTTCAATGGGCAAATTTCGTTCGTTTACTGGACTATAATACTAACTCCGTCCTCAGTACGAAATTAAAGGTCCCTAAAGAACAGCTTGAAGAAATGGTTCCGCACCTGTGAAACAAGTTACTACCTTTTTTGTGTTTGAAACTCGACTCTCAAAGAGAATCATTCTACGTACAAGCTTGATCCAATGTTGACAGCGCTCATGGTTCAGATACTCCCTGCTGTCATCAACCTGATAACGCACATCATCAAGGTTCAGATACTCCCTGCTGTCATCAACCTGATAACGCACATCATCAACACTAGCTTTGCATCTGTTTCTTTCCCTGATCAACTCAAGAAAGCTGTGGTTCAACCCCTACTAAAAAGCCATCTCTAGACATTGATACATTGCTAAGAATAAAAGGTGATCTCCTGTGTGGAGTCGATGAACACTCAATGATTCTTTTAGTCTTATTAAGACCTATCTGCAGCTTTACAAACATAGTTTAGTAATTTACTGTATGTGCTTTTATGTGAAAATCCCTATGTTCTATCTAGAATACTCTTAAATTTTTGTCGTTAAGCTCTGTAATTTTTATTTATCAATTCCTAATAATTTATTTCTTAAGTAATTGTTTCATGTATATGTAAAGTCTTCTGAACATGTTATATTAGATTTTAGACTCAAAATAAATTTATCATCATTATTTCTATTACGATCACGCAATATTTTTACTGGTTTTATTTTGCGCTTGCCAAGGCTAACATTTACGTCACGACCTGATTTCATAATATTTAGCGACCTAGAATAAAAAACAAAATAGGGCGGCGCCCATTAAATTTAGCGATTGTGAAAGTTCCAGTTGAAGGCTTTTTATAGGAAAAAGGCTAGAAAGGGATTTTATTAAGCTGACAGATACTCAATCGTTGGAGTAAATGAAGCAACAGGAAAATAGACTAAAGTAAATAAGGGTTGAATGTGACTTATTGCTGCCCAAAACCATTTACCTACTATATGCAATGGCGATAGAATGAACGATGGAATTCATGTTTATTGACCTGTTTTAGCTTTGACATGTCCGTCATCCAGTAAAATAACGGTAATAGAACAATGAAACATATTCAAAGCTTTTAATACCCTTTCTAACACGAAAACGTTGCTTAGATTGCACATAAACTGATTAGACTAAAATTAACAAATTCACATTCATAAAATATTTACATAAAATAGAATGTATACATTAAGATCAAAATGAGTTCGCAAATAAATAAATAAAGCACAAACCTCTAAATGTTTGATAAAAGAAACGGGGATAAAAAAAGAATATACAATAAACACCAAGATGAGTTTAAAAAAAAACGAACACAGACCACTTAAATGTTGATACAGAAAAGGGATAAAGGTGTTTTTAAAACGTTTTGGTTTCTGAATTTTGGTCACTAAAATTTGATTGGCTATGCCTTAGTTTTCTATTCTGTTTGCAGGTTAAAAGGCAATTCAGCTGGTCTTTGACGTATTTCATTTCCCCGAAGAATGAGTTGCAGAGTTCTATGATATCCCTGAACAAAATTTGATGGGGGCAGTTTCCCACGTTTAAGTTGGCACAGAGAATACCATCTTTTACATGCTGTTTTATAGAAAATTTAACAGGTTCAGACCATTTATCTGTAAGACTTTAAGTTATAAAACTTACCTTGAGTTTGACTGATTCAGATACGGCTACGATTAACCAAGCCCGTCTGTCTGAGGTGAAGTTAGTAAACAGGTTTTTATAAAAAAGTGACAAGCTGGAAGTAGAAAACAGGTTTTTATAAAAGAATTTTAAATAGCCGACTAGGAGTAACGTTATAAAAATATCTGAGGCTCAGCCAATGACGAAAAAGTTTCAAACTGGAATACCACGTGAACTTGGAGTGAGGGAAAACAATACCCCTTCCTGACATAGTCCTTTCAGCAGTGTGACCAAAATTTTGAACAGCTCAAAACTTTTGTCCCAATTTCACGATCTCTGAAGAATAAAACAAGCAACTGTGTCCTGCCACCATTTCGTCAAGCTAATCATGGATGCAACTGAGTTGAAGATTTTTTTAATGGCTCAAAAGCAAAAAAAACATCAAGCAGCAAAAAATAATGGTTTGCGCCATTGGCCGTAACGATTTTTTTTTCAGTTGTTAAAAACCCGGCGACTCCTCTAAAGTAAACGCAAGCTATATACAGACTTGACATTTAATATGGAATATTTCAGTTTCGAAGGTATGCCTAGGTAAATGTGCGTTCTTTTTTCAAAAAACTCAAATCTCATATATGATATGTGAATGGAGAAGTGTGTAGCCAGGTGCATCGCTTCCAATTAACTGAATACCAGGTTTGTTGCGCTGCTGAATTATGTAATATGCAGTGATTTAATTGGGTAGAGCTCCTTTGGGCAGGTCAAAGCTTGGCTTTGGCAAAGCATGGTTCTGTCAAAAAAGTATCCATATGTCGGCAACTACTGCATAGAGTAATTTGAAATTTTGCATGCAAGTGGTCGGTTTTGCAGTTTGAATAATGAGCTATGCAGTGCTTTACAAATTTGTTAATCTGTGGCAGAATGGCGCGAAAAAGACAGACATTGCCAGAGAGATAATTGCGCCAAACGAAACGGTCCGCACAGTTTTACAGAGTAATGCCCAGACTGATGTACCTACACAGAGGCCACACCCAATGTATTGAAATCTTACCACCAGGGTACAGGACCCACTGTCGGGATATGCTGTTGCAACTAAACAAAAACCACCCAGTCCGTTCAGAATGAGGGGTCAATTGCCACCAAAACGCATTTTTCAAGGCCCTTAGCGAACACCAACCTGGTTTTAGCAGTTTAGAATACCAGACGACCTCCGAGGAACCCACTGTAAACAGCAAACCATCGTTGTATGTTTCTCTAATGAATTGGGGACCTTGACCGTTTCTGGGTTGAACACTGAAACCTCGTGGCTTTCTTTATTGAGGTCAGATTTCATCTGTACCGCTCAACTAGTCAAAACAGATTTTATAGACATCCAGAAGAGGTTAACGACGAAGCGTGTGCCTCGTCTAAAGTGACTAAGGTCATTAACAGCGTCAGTATATGGAGTTGATGCCACATTGGTGCCAAAACACCGATGGTAGTCATCGACGAAAACCTGAACCAAATCAAATAAAGAAATAATCTGGGAACCACTAGACCATTGATAGGGGGCACCTTAGGAACAATTTTAGGTTGCACGGTGAGATTGCCGGTTCACACAGAGCACTTTTAATAGCAGATTACTTACAGAACCAAGGGAATGAGCAGCTACCTATTATACAGATTGATTCACAAGTGACTTGAACAGATTGTTTCAAAAGGACAAGTCGTTTCCATTTGAAACAGTGGCACCCAATAAACACGTTTTACTATACAGAGCTAACATTTAAAAAGTAATCCCATTGGTTTTGCGCTTATTTTCTGCTATATTGGTACCATATGTATCGGTCTGGTATCTTCTGGTATCTTAATGATCAAGAACATCTAGGAGATTGCTGATTAAATAATACATAACCTTGAAAACAGAGGAACTTGCATCAATGTTTGTGCACGCTAATATTTCTTTAATGTGTCTCATAATACAATAAAACATTTCCATTGTAACGTAGGAACATTGAGAATAAAATTGGATTCATTTGACTCTCTAGTCAGAGTCCAGCACCCCTTGACCCTCATGCAGTTAATTAGATTACTATATAAGGGTCAAATTACCCCACTAGCAGAGTCTTTAGACACTCTTATCAGAGTCAATCACCCCCTGGCCTTCATGGAGTCAATCTGACTCTAAAATCAGAGTCAAGTTACCGGGGGCCAGTGTCTGGCTGGCCCTTTCACCGACTCTTTTCGCTCGCTGGACAGTAACTGAGTAAGCCTCGTTTCAGTACTTGTGATGGCAGTGAGCAGTCGGCGAGGAGAGAACAGTTTTCATCATCCTTTGACAGTATGAATATTACATTATTGGCCATAGTTGGTTAAATGCATGAACAAGTTCTGTGTGTTTCTGCATGCAGAACTCGTGCACTTATTACTGGCCCGGGCTTTCAGTTGCCCACACCCTTTATGTGATATGTTGCTATACAGGTCAGCAAATTTTGTTTCCAGATTGTAGGTTTGACCCGCCAATGCATTTCACTGGGGAGGTTTGCTCACTCATTGATATATATATATATGTGTGTGTGTGTGTGTGTGTGTGTATGTGTGTGTGTGTGTGTGTCATGCTTTTTATTACCAGATATACAGAATGTTTGTTATTGTTATTTGCAAACCAATTGCGACCGGATGGCCTTGTGGTTAGAGTGTCAGCCTTTGGAGCGGTAGGACGTGGGTTGAAACACGACCGGGGACATATCAGTCTTTAATAAACGGTACCTACTGTCTCACCCCTTGGCACTGTTGTTGTTGTTTTCATAATGAGCCAAGGAGTCTTTTGTAGAGATAAATCAAGGGATGATTTATCTCTACAAAAGATGAAGGGATGTGTGAATGCAGTCAATTGTGACCTTCCTGTGGGGTCTGGGATGTGCTTATTTAAAATAGGCCTATTAAAGATGCATACAAAGTCATTTTTGCCACAAAAACCAACCAAATACCAGCATATATATACACAATGGACAATAGAAGTGTCACCACTACTGAACCATTTCTTTGGGGAGATAAATGACTGTGGAATGATACGCTCCTGGTATCATTTTATTAACATCAAATTTCACACACACACACACACACACACACAAATTGTAGACCAGGCATTATAACTACTCAAGATCTGCCTACTTTGATTACTTGATTATTATTTGATTACTCTGATTCAGGGGGTGACACTTCCATTGTCCATTGTGTGTAGTTTCAAACAGTATAATTTAGAGAATTGCCAAAATACACTGTTTAACCGAAAATGATATTTGAATGGATTTTTCTGCTAGCTTACTATCCTGTATATACAGGAGACAAAAAAAAAAGTAGATCACATAAGTAGGTTTAATTTCTGACCAAAATTTTAAAGAAAGGGGCGGTCTAAATGTTTTATGGCTGTAAAAAACCAGCTGTAGACAAGTTACTATTTTTTTTTCGTGTTTGCCACTCGACTCTCTCAAAGAGAATCAGTCTGCCCTCACCTGATATTTATGCTATTTTGCGCTCGTCAGGGCTTACATTTACGTCAAGGCCTGATTTCCCTACCCTAGGTTCTAGATTTCAGTTATGTCAGCTCGATCTTGATTTTACACATAACCCATATCAGCCAAACTGGTAAAGCTATTCCATAAAATGTTATGAATAGATAGTAAGCTAGCTTTCCAGTGCCCTGACAATTAGGGCAGATTTCCCAATAGCGACTTTAATAATAAATTAATAAAAGAATACAGCGGCTCCCATGCACCTAGCGATTGTGAATATTCCAGTTTTATAAAAAGTGGTAGGAGATTTTGTTAAGAGTACTGAAAGGTATACATTCAAGGATTTTGAGGAAATAAAGCTATAGGAATAAAGACTGTAAGTTAATGGTAAGGTGATAGCCTTGACAAGATCAATCCTTTTGCATTCTGTGTCATCAAGGGAACCATGGCATTGCAATGTCTTCTTGGGAGCCAATTTGGAGTTGAGTTTGTCTTATTGTGTGTTTAATTGTCTTAGTGGTTTTATTTTAACTACACATTTGTAAGTGTTTTTGTATTTCCAGACTAAGTCCATATTTCACTTATACTCTTGCTCAATATAATGGAATATTATCCCAACAGAATGTACGTTCTAAGACAAATTCTATTATTCAACCAACAAACTATTTAGTGTTTAATTATAATTTCATTTTCTACCTTTGAATTGCAGTAAATTTCGTTGTTTTTTTCTTACATTTGGATTCCTTTTTGTAAATAATTGGCAATTTAAAGAAAAAAGCAAATGTCAGATTCAATGAAGCAGGGATTGCAAGCCCGGCTGGCTTCATCCGTTCAGGCTATTCTTCAAGGCACTGACTTAACCAGTTTACTGGTGTATCTCTGGCTCAGTTTAGCCCACCGCTCGACAAGAACCTGTCTCAGCTCAAACAGTGTACTCGGCAACTGGGACTCTCTCCTCTTTACAGCGTAGGATTGAGTATCCCAACAGTGTTCTTAGGGAAAAAAGGAGGCCAAACTACTTGCTCAATTTCCTGGTCATTGTAGAATTTGTGTTTTGCCAGTACGGTGAGGTGGAGCATTGCCATGTTAGGACAGAAAGTTACGGTTATTTTGGGCCTTTTGTTTGCGCCTTAAACCCCGTATCCTCAAAAGTTACTCTCCCTTGGAAAATTTTGATTTGCAACAATATTAAAGTTACGGGGCCAGCCATTTTGCTCAGATCTTTTATGCACAACTCTAACCGTCTATTGTGCATTACTTTTTTGTTTTTTTTAATTCGTTCATCAATCATTTCTACAGCTGTACAAAATACGTAAATTTTCTTTTAGAAGTTGAATAAAGAGCATTGGTTCATGACGTGATTATCTGTATCACTTTACGCATTACGTTAGGGGTGACACTTTTTTTTTGCTGGGAAGTATACATGGAAGGCTTCCTTTGCCTGGAAAAAACTGTCTGTGCTGTGCTGTGTGATTTACTGTACGTTGTGTTGTCTTTGAGGACACCGTTTTATACTTGTCATGATAAAGTTTACAAAGCTAGTTATTACCAATTCAATGTTTCAGTATCTAACACGGCAACTACATTATAGAATGATGCTACAAGTGTTATGTCATCACCTCCCCACCCACCCTCTATCGAACTTCCGCTGTTCAAAACGGCTAATGTGGAGTGGAGGTCAAGGAAAGTGGGGCCATCGTGTTTGTTATGGCTTTCATTTCGGTTTAAAGATGTCGCAAGCCAAGTCCAAATTCAGGTAGATTCAAAATCTGTCTGTGCCCTATCCCGATTGGATGCAATGCATTGTTTACTGAATTTTAGCGTAATAAGCTTTCTAATTTACAGGTCAGAATTTACAGGTTAAAAACTGCATGATCTCATAAAATCCAAACTTGATTTGCTTTGGTTAAATGCGTTTTTTTTCTTATCATATATGAAACATTTCTGCAATTTTGAATGAAGTAGTTTTTATTGTTTGCAGCAATCGGAGTTGACGATATGTTTATTATGATAGCCGCATGGCGGCAGACCAATCCACGAGACACCGTTCAAAAACGCATGGGGGAGACATTTTCAGAAGCAGCTATCTCTATCACAATCACTACGCTTACGGACGGTCTTTCTTTTGGTATTGGCGCCATTGCTGATTTTCCTACTATCAGATTATTTTGTCTAAACACAGGTAGGATCAACTGGCGATTAAAGTTTTATTCACAAGTTGAAGAGTGCCATAAGCCTTTTTTACTTTTCGATCTTTCGCTCTTTCTGGGTGAAATGAACAGTTCTTGTGGTTATACGTATACAATTTCAATGTTTCAATTATTTCAATATGAATTCATTTTTGATAGAATTTATGGCTGCCATGTGCAGAACGCTTTCGAAATACTTCATAAATCCATGGAATATTTTGATAAATAGAGGCATTGCATTAATTTTCATTTTACTGAAACGATGTTCGCGAAACCATTATTATACACTTCGTTAGTGTTATTTATTTTCAATTGTATATCCGTCAGTTTAACTATTTATTCTTTTAGGTGTTGCTGTGCTCTTTGACTTCTTTTTCCAAATAACCTTTTTCGCTGCCAGCATGGTTTTTATTGGAAGACACAACGGTATTTTGGCTGCAAGACTTTTCAAGTTTTGTAGAGCAGTACAACTTGACAGTTAATGAAACCAATTTTGTTAATGTGCTAAAACGTGAGTTTTTGCCTAGGAATGAAAAGTTTTCATTAGATATACACATAGATAATACCACAGATAATATAATGGCTTCGAATCACCAATTGATGCGTCTAGAGAAAAGGAACTGGTTCTACTTGCCATGTGCCTTGCTGACAATGGTCAAGTCAGTTCGTGTGTGTTACTGTCTTCCATCCTGCCTTCCTTTCGTACGATCAATACGTAGCGATCATACCCAATACTCTACAAAATATCGGCATTGCTCTTGGTTCAATGGTAGTTATTTCACTACTTTTGATCCCCAATCCTATCTGTTCACTATGGGTTACTTTGTCGGTGGCATCAATAGAGGCAGGTGTTGTGGGTTACATGGTGTGGTGGGATGTTAATCTGGATTCTGTCTCTATGATTAATCTGATTATGTGTATTGGGTTTTCTGTTGATTTTTCAGCACACATTGCATATGCATATATTAGCGCCAACGGTTGCACCGAGAAAAAAAACTTTCTTCCTCCCTGTTTTCCCTTGGTTTTTCAATTCTTCAGGGGGCTCTGTCCACGATACTAGGTGTGCTGGCCTTAAGTGCATTGTCTGTGTATATTTTCAGAGCGTTTTTCAAACTCATGTTCATGGTAATTTTGTTTGGTGCTCTCCATGGTCTTGTTTTGCTGCCAGTGCTTTTGTCGAAGCAAGTCTGAACCTATCTTAGGCATGAATGGTGTGATGCCATATACTATAACCTCTAATGTACGATCTGAACAGTTTTAATGTCTGAATGGTGCCTAACGGTGTATATTCAATTTAAAAGGTTGGCTAAAATGAGAAGTTATTCGTCGAATGTTTGACAATGTTGTGCCGTGCTGCAAAGAAAGCTTGTAAGAAAACTGTTCGTATTATACTATGCTTTTTATTCAGATCGTGTGACAGTGTTTTGCTTATAACTATTGCTTAGTTTATTTATTTTGTTTGGTTTTTGGTGACTTTGGGACTGCCAAGAAAATGCAGAGCGATATGAAAGACAATAAGATGGGTCAGGATTCCAGATTTCTCACGGGAGCACGGCACCCTTCTAGTGTATGAGAGGCACACTATAGAGAGAATTGTCTGCAGTTTTGGACTCAGAAATCGGTGAAATTGTGCTTTCAAACTTTCTAAAGACTAAAGTTTAGAATTAGACTGTATAGGAAATAAGCAATTGAAATGTAAAATGTAAAATGTTTATGTAAAATGTATGTAATATGAAGTGGTTTACAATAAAACTGCATAAAGAATTTTAATTAAAATTAGTGTTTATGTGTTTGCAATTTTGTGCATAATAATCGTTATTTGTGGCGTACAGTGTAGCTATGCAAATTTTTACATTAGAGCACTTGATCAGATTTTACGGTGCATTGCCATTTACATGTACCAGGGTATTACATGTACCTCCGCAAAGTAGATCGTTTTTGACTCCATTTGTCTGTTAAGAACATAATGGGGAAAGTTTGGACAGATTTTAATGAAATTTTCAGAAACTGTCCACAGGGGTACAAAGTAACAAGATACGGTTAGATACAGTTGTAAAAGTTTAAATTAACAGTATCAGAAAATTAGGAATAGGTGATAATTATGCAGGTAAATGTTTTTTTAATATTGCAAATAAGCTACAACAGAATTTTTTTTTGTGTAATGCCAACATAAATGCTATATAGATGAATAACACTTAACAGTGCCTCATTATCTTCAAACTCAGTGGGGCTATTAATATCATGTTAATACAGTTAGATTTAAAGTTTGAATAGCAGCTTTACTGGATTATTTTTTGTTATGTTTTTTTTTTAATTTTTATTTTTCAAACACTGGCATTTTCAAGGTGTGAGTTTTTACTCCCATCCACCTGAACTACAATTTCTGTATTCTAAATAAGCAGTCGTATTGGTGTTTGTCTTTAAACATTATGTAATATGTTTTTGTGCACTGTCATCATTTTTCACATATTGAGATTTTCATTATGTGTATTTGAAATCTCATGGTCCTGAAACTGTAATCTTATTGACCATATTACCTGTTGTGTATGCTTAAAATTCAGTGTTGATTGACTGTGCTGTTATTCCATAATTATTTATTATTGCATCAAAATTGACAAATTAACCTATTTTCTGCATCAGATTCTTTATTTTCTGCTTTTTTCTTGTACATTTGGCAGCTTTGCTGCCTTGTCTAGTTATTGTTGTGACCAGATTAAAATATGATAAAAGCTGGTGTTTTGTATACTTAACAGTATTATCACCACCACATTTTACCAAAGTTAACAAGCACATTCAGAGTAAGTACCTACTACAGTAGTAGCCTAAGATTGGGTTCCCATGCCTAGATGTGGACCGGTCTAACTCCCTGCTGGGGAGTCTCACTAAATTGCTATCAGCTTAACCAGCTTAAATGTGTCATGCCTACCGAATCAGCTAGGGTAAAGATAATTACTCCCTAACAGCTTTACTAGGCGTGACAGACATTTAAGCCGGTTAGGTTGATAGTAATTTATTGAGACTCTACAGGGAGTTAGATCAATCCAAATATCTGTGGGAATGGTCCCTAAGGCCCCATTCAGAATAGGGGACCAACTAGTCCGAAGTTCAAAAATGGCCGGCCCACTTGAATACTTCCCCACGGGCTATCTATTCAGTGTCTATTAGCGGTATTAGCGGATTAGACGGCAAGCTTTGTAGTGGGTCGCCATATTTGACCCTCGGACTATTTAGTCTTCTATTCTGAATGGAGCCTTAGGCTTCAAGTCCATCAAAGTTTGAATTCATACATGGGGCAACTTTTTTTGTCCTTGAAATTTGGAAATACCATATTTTGGGATAGCATGGTGAGACTAAGGTTATAATTTGTAGTAAAATGGTTTGAATTACTTCATGGGAATGTAAATATCATTAAGTGATATGTGCAGTGGACTTAATCTGCTACTTGTTACATCTTTATAAGTTAGTGAAAATTGCCGTTGATTTATTTCTTGTTAAAGTTCCTTCCATATTTTTTGCAATCTCCAAATAATATCAGAACTAATTTTGCATAAAAATATTAATATTCACCAGTTATTGATGTTTTAAAGGTATACTGTGATGAAAAAACGGGTTAAAACTATCCGTTAGGTGCCCAAAAGTCATTTTTGAGTAATGAAAAAAAAGTTCTTACGTTTATTTAGTTTTTAAAGCCGATTTTATGCAGGTGTGAATGTAGTTTATGATACTCCCGCGTGGTGGCGCTTTAAGGCGAGTGACGTCACTAGCGTCAAGGCTCAGAAAGCCATATTCGATTCAGCTATCCGCTTGCTAGCAGTGCAAACTAAAACGATACACGCAATTGATCACTACATGATCATTTATAAATTCAAACTTTTGAAGATAGATACACAAAAGAAGATTAATTCCCCACGTGGTTATCATTTATTAACCAACAAAATACACCAAAACTATGTTAACAGTAAAGGTTTGGAAGCAGGGCAGCGAACACAGTTTTTCACACATTGCCCATCTGTCGCGTCGGCTGAACGTTCTTATCCCGACTGATAAGAGAAAGTTACCTAATACATGCAGGTGTGACAGCTAACATTATTTTTCACACCCGTGCAGTTTACCAGTGTCATTCCGGGAGAGCCAGGTCAGTGGACAAAAGGCCAAAGATATCGGACTGATCGCATCGGACACTACATTTCACACCTCTGCAACTTACCTCGCTACTTCTGCCTTACACGTGATCAGTGCAGCAGTATGTCGAGTAAAAATTTGATTCCACTATCATGTTAATATTAACGTTTTCACTAACATAACCAAAAAATTCGACAACGTAATTCTGCTACGAACTATTTTTTGGGCTCTAGAAGCTGCTCTCTTCTTCCTTTCGACGGCCGCATCATGCACACATCCTACAGGTAAGACTCTCGTCGGCAGCGCTCTGGCATTTACTGTCGCATTTTGGTACTCCGAAAAATCGAATATACTGGGTACAGCATCATCTTTTAGTTTTCTCCGTGCTTTTCCACCGCACAATTCAGCTCGCAGGTCACGTACGAAGCATTCCGGCTCGAAGTGGTCGCTACAGATCCCCGCGTGTTTTGACACAGTGCTGGGATTTTTTAACTTCAGAGAATTGAGCCAAATTTTACGTTTAGCGGCATCCGCAGGCAGGATATAATAGCAGATGTCTTTCTTATTGTAACCTACATTACGGCACCCGGGAGCAACACAACTTTGCGGCATTTGTTTTTCTGACACCTGGATGTTTAGTCGCCTACTGCATAGTATATACTATTACTAGTACAGCTGTGGGAAGCTACTCCACGGGTTACGTCACTAGAAACTGACCAATCAGAATTTTCTCATCTAAATCTCATCTTTTCTCTCTAAAACTTAAAAAGAACAATTTTTTGACGTGGATTTATAGTTTTTATACTGTAAAAAAAGCAGTGAACGCTATGTGTTCCTAGAGCGCAGTAGGCCTTTAATGTCTTCAAAATAAACATAGTAATGTGGATATTGATTTAATTGATAAGTCTGCGACCTAAAATATTGTTATAACAATAAGTGCTGGTATTAAAAAAAGTCAGTTGGGTGCTCTTCTCCTGACCTGTTCTCAACCAGTCTGGTGGTTTAGTGTAAAAGACTACTGATATGATATATGCAGCTTGGGCCTGAGGCACGTTTGTTTGAACAGAGTTCAATATCACAATAGCTTAGTTTGTTTACTATTTCTTTTATGTGGGGGTTTTGCAGCACCTGGGACCTGAGTGGTACAGCGTGAAATGCTGCATGAGAGTTTCCTTTTTAAAAGAACATGCATTTTTAAATATCACTAAATTTCATTACAGCATCAGCTCTTATGATCATTACCATAACATGCAATGCAATCACGTTCATGGAAATAATATAACAAGGAAAATAAAAAGATTATTTTCGTAATTTGGTAAAATCAATTAACAATAGCAATTCAACATCTTGTCACTGAAAAGGAATTACATACACCTAGCTAATAGTGCACAAATGGGATTCAGTGAAAAAAATCTTAATAAACATATAAGCTGTGGACAGCAAAATTGCCCAGACTCCACCATTTGTTGATCATGGGCATAAAAATTCAAAAACCTTTATGTAACCAAATTGTCAACCAACGAACAAACAAACCATGCCTTTTTACAGCAAATGGGATTATTTATTTTTTAAACAATAAGTTATTGCTTGGGTTCAAACAAGTGTGTGTGTGTGTGTGTGTGTGTGACTTAATTTTTGGCAGTTACAACAGGATATTGAAATGCCACAATATTGTTACAGGTCTCACTGAATTATTACAAAAGGAACTTTTCTAATATGGTAAAATCATCAATTCAATTATTACTGAAACTTGTGAGATAAAAAAAATCACAGTTAAATCCTTTGGAAGTATTGGAAGAAACATAATCCAATCACAAATATGACTGTTTATGCTTTCTATTACATTTAGCCTTAGCCATTATATAGCTTCATCACTTGCTCAACTAATACAAAAGAAAAATAATGAAAAAGCAACAAAGTATTTTCAAGATATAAACCAAAAAATGAAAGTTGTACAAAAATGAAAACTGCAGCTTTATATTTTAATGGCATTTACAAGCTTGCATAGTGGAAAAAGCAATAAATGTAAAAAACAGTACAGTAGTCATCTGATCACAGCTACTTATCATCATCATGCAACAAAAGATGGAGCTCATTTCCAGTTCTCTTCACCCCTCCTCCTAGTTTCTTACACTCCATGTGCATAGTTTCATGTAACCACTTGACCCCCTCCTCCTCAGCTCTCCTCACGCACATCTTTTTGGTCATGGTGGGAACCATCAGCAGGTTGACAAGGTCGCCTGTTTCTGGGTCAAGGTCAACCAAGTACATCAGACTCAGCTCAGATCGATATGGTACATGGTCGGGATGAAAAATCCCTTCATAATCGTTGAGAAAGTCTCCACAGCCATAAATGATCAGTTTTCCTTTGTAGACCTCCACCCCTTTCACATGATGAGAAGAGTGCCCGTGGATGACATCTACACCTGCGCTGTCAATAGCACTGTGGGCAAAGCGCTGAAACATGTCTGGGACTTTAAAACCCCAGTTTCCACCCCAGTGGATAGAAAGGATGACAATGTCTCCAGGCTTTTTTGTTTTTTTGACTTGCTGGGACAGCTCATGAACTGTATGCGACAGCTGGTCAATGTTAAGGATATTTACCCCAGATTTGCCCTTCCTTGCCTGCCACTCATCAAAAACTCCACTCGACCTATGACCTCCTGCAAAGATGAGCACCCTGCCTTTGTTGGGAAGGTCAAACACAGCTGGTTGTTGTGCTTCTGAGATGTCCTTGCCAGCACCCACATAGGTAATGTTAGCACTCCTCAGGGTGGACAGTGTTTCCTCCAGCCCAGGGTATCCCCAGTCCAGGACATGGTTATTACTGAGCACACAACAGTCTATTTTGGCTTCTTTCAAAGTCTCCACATTACCAGGATGCATACGATAGTTGATACCCTTTCCAAGCCAGGGAGTCTCACTGGTTGTAATGGAAGTTTCTAAGTTTATCAGCCTTATATCTGGCTTCTTCTCCTCCAGGATTTCCAGGGCGTCTCCCCATACATATCTCATTCCTCGCTCAGTTGGTAAAGCCCCACTCTGATCCACAGACAACTTAACATAATCTCTGGCATCTGTTACATAGCCTTCATACAGCTTAGGGTCGCAATGATGAGGCAATATCATGTCTATTCCTCTTCCAAGCATCACGTCTCCGACCATGAACACCCGAATAAGTTTCTCAGGATTTGCCATCATTTTGGTACCTGGAATAAATATTACAGTTTCAGTTGTCAATTGATTGTTTATTGATAAACACAGCTGTCAAATAATCACTATGGTTTATAGATAACTGAGACATTCAAAAGACTAATAATTAAAAGTAAACAATCAATGGGTGACTGTATTAGTATGACCAATACAAGTTTCAAATCCTTCTTGGCATAAGACATGATATGTGAAAAAAGTATTACGATTGACTATACTTATTTTAGGAGGTGATATTCATGTTTGCCTCTGTTGCCGTACTTGCTCACGGTACCCTTACCAGCGGTAACTGCATGAGGCAATATTCATCATTCATGTACAGTGTAGGTGTGGGAGTGCAGCTTGAAAAATTTTGTCACTACCCTCAATAAATGACAATTCTGAAAATGTTGTGCTCACTACCTGTAGTAGGTGATGGGCGATTCTAAATTTCCATTTTCTTACTGATAGGGCTATTGCGACCTGCAGACTACACTACTACTGTTTTTAAGTACATGTACCGGTAGTTTATTTGTGTTGAGCACAAACCTGCAGTATTACTGTTCGGGTTCCAAGAACCGCTCTTAGTAGAAAAGAGTGATGCAAGGAAACGAGTCACACCAGAAGCCAGCAGGTATGGGTGGAGACGTCTAGGATCAAACATGGAACAGCATCGATCTGATGCTTTAACTACGCATTTACAGGTTCCATGACCGATTTCATCTTCACGGCCTTTCACCTTAGGGTACGTTGCTAGCCCAAGTCTGTATTTATATTTTTTCTGTTTTAGGCTGACACCGTATTTTCCAATCGTTTGTATTAATTAGTATTTTTTAACTTAATATTTATTTTTAACTTAAATTTATTCTTTTTTATTTTGCTTGTATAGAATTTGTATTCGCCAAAAACATCAGTCTTCTACCCATTTTATGAAACTGTTTCTCCTTGAATCTGCTGATTGGATTCATGTTAAAGGTTTACCAAAACGAGGCCGAAGAAGATTGTGCGTCGTCTACAAGAGAAATCCATCTCAAGAAATTTGCGAAAATAGTAACTTAAAGGTAAAAAATGAAATTTTGATAAACTTTATATTTAAGATGCTTTCATTAAAGTAATGAGAAAAGTATCTTTCGTTTGACCTGACTGGAAGCATTAGCACACATGGTATTTAGATCTACGATTATTTTACGCAGTGACAAAGTTCACTTCCTTGATTCAAGGCTTGAACAAACTGGTACCTACAAAGAAGTGGTAGAATCTCTCTATCTAGGAATTGCAACATGCTGATTCCGATTAGGTTGAGTTATATACAGGGGTACTAATTTTTTTGGGCACTGACAATTCCACATTCAGATGTTAGCACAAATAACACAACACCTGTTTTTTATATTAAAAAAATAAAAAATAAATAAATAAATAAATAAATAAATAAATAAATAAATAAATAAATGTAAATAGGAATTCAAGACGCTGGTAGTATGTACTGATGGAAATACCCCAAAAGAGGTTACACATACACGATGTAACAAAGTCTCATTTTACAGAAGGAAAATTAAAAGAATAAAAATTACAGGTCCTTCAAAGGCTATCCATTGTTGACCATGTCAGAAAAACAAAATTATGGGACAAATGCCCCAGCCTCTGGAAACTACCCTGCAGAGCCGCCTCCCCAGTATGAGCCTCCTAAGGGGGCAGGATACCCACCCCAGCAGGATGGATATGCAGGATATCAGCAGGGGACTTATCCACCACAAGCTGGTAAGAGAAAGCTACTGGTAACAATTTCATATCTTTGAAATGACTCATTTAAAATGCATTTATTCCATGACCCTGAGACTTTTTGGTTTATCGTCATGCCAGTCAGTCTATTTAGAATTGTTTAACGAATATTTATATATGCATTCTAGCATTTATCCAGTCAATCCATTGATATCCAGGTTCAAGCATGATATTTATATTGCTTTGGTAGTCTTAAGTCTTATGGTGAAAGGAAGATATTTAGTACCTGCTACTATAAGCAATTATGATATACTAGTACTGCAGATATATAGATATAAAACTCTTTTTCAGCTCCAGTGGTGGCCCAGCCAACAACTGTGGTATATGTGAATGCGCCTGCATTTGGGCCCAATTCCAAGCAGATGCAGTGTCCATACTGCCAGGCACATGTCACTACTTCAGTGGAATATTATTCTGGAGGGGCTACCTGGCTGGTTGCTGGAATTACCCTTTTTGTTGGGTAGGTTCTTTAAAGATCTGACTTTGTCTTGTAAGCTTGCCTATCATTTAATTTAACATTTTGTATGGTGCAGAATTGGCTTATGATAATTGAAAAAAAAAAGTTAAATAGAATAAAAACTAAGTGGAAATACATTATAACTGATTTTGAGAGAGATGTTTGATGCAACAGCTGGGTGTATATCTTATTAATTGATACATATCAAGGCAAACTATAATCATTACATTATTTATTTATCTCTGTACTTAATATATTTTTGTTCATTTATTTAAGATGCTGGCTTGGGTGTTGTTTGATCCCATTCTGCATACAAGATTTAAAGGATGCACGTCACTTTTGTCCAAACTGCAACCGCACCCTTGGTACATACCACAGAATGTAGATGATGATCAGCATTTTGCTTTAAACACAGGGTTAATTACCTTCAAAGAATTTTCTATAAAAAATGGTCTCTCTTAATTGCACTGTCAGTTTTCTCAAAATAACTTGTAATTGAAGGCCTTATTAATATTGTAGCTGCTGTGGATTGATTCAAAGGTATAGCGTTATCCACACAGAGTTATCCACATAGCCATCAAAGAAATTTGATATTAGTACATGTATTGGTTCATAATCTTTGACACCCTTTATTGTATGAACAGTCGCAATTCAGATAGGTGCTGAAATATATTTAATCTGAATGATGTGTTATAATATGAAACATTTCTTTATAGGGACTCTGTGTGGGTTAATTGTGTTAGAAAATACGAATAACTTACAGAATTCAAGGGCCTAATTCAATTTTCTAGTAGATACAGACCATCTCTCTTTAGAGTTCCAGACTTACAACTTTCCTACAAATATGCATTTTTAAGACCACAAAATTCTTTATGTGGCTTATGCTGCGTGAACAATTCTATGCATTTTCACTTTACTTAAAGGGTCACTCTATGCGAATTTCCTTGCCAAAAATGAATTTTCCAGGGTAAAGAGCAATTTTTCTCCTAATCAGGAATAAACGCTTGCTCTGTACTTGCACTTGGATTCGCTGTTCTATTCCAATTTTAATTTAATACTCAAGTTTAATATTATAAATGACATCTGCTGTCATGCACATTGCCTCATTTTCACACAAGAAAATGTTTTGTATTGTTGCCCTGTGCCTGTATAATGCAGACGTTGCAAGCTGGCAATGTCTACCCAAGGAGTCTGAGAAGATAATTATACACTCCAGTTCAACTTTTATTTAAAAGGTTTTATTGTCTCTGGAATGTGCATTGGGAAATACAAGAAGCTTTACAGGAAGAATATGACTGTGGGACGTTTTCAAATGCTTGGAGACAACCTCCAACAATTCATTTTTGGCAGGCAAATCCCAAAGGGTGGTCCTTTAAATATGTAAGTTGTTACGTTGTTGGATGGTGGTGCAGCATGCCTTTAGACATAGTGCTAGAATATCTCTAAAAGAAAAAAGGGAAGAGTTATGATGGCAATCCGATGTATTGAAATCCAGATTTGTGTTGATCTTATTTTTATAGAAGGTCCCATTGATGTCATGCACAGAGGAGGTAAGTGCAAGATTACAAGAGTTGGTAATGGATATACTGACAAAATGAGTTGACCTTATAATTATACATATATTCAACACTGATAAATATTTAACTTCTGTGATATTTGTTAGAATTCTTCACCAAAGGCTGTTCACTAAATATGGAAAATTTAACTTTTTGTTAAAATTGCATTTTCAAATACTGGGTTAAAGTTGAATTAAGTTGAATTAACATGTTATATTGCTAAGACCCCATTCCCAGAGATTAGATCGATCCGACTAGATCGACCTGGGGGTTCACGCTAAATAGCTGTCAGCCGAGCGGGCATGAAAGTTAAATTACCCCCTTACAGCTTGTAGTAGGCGGGACGGATATTTCAGCCTGATTATCTGACAGTAATCTAGTGAGACTCCCCACGGGGATAGATCGCTCTAAAATCTATGGGAATGCGCCCTTAACGTAAAATGTGTAGAATATTTAAGATGTTGCCAGGTGGCCTTTTCCCTCTCATGCATTTGATCATTTGTGTTCTGTTTAGTTGAGTAAAGATATACAATTGACCAAATAACAAAATCCTTTGCATCATCTGTGATAAATTATCTAATAGTCTTCATTTCAGTACTGTTATTTTATTGTTACTGTCAGGAGAAAGATAATATATTTTTTGACTTGCGAGCTCCTGTAATAATTCCAGTTAAGGCAACATTTTTTTTACACTGGACCAAGTATAATGTTCATGTCACTAATGCCAAGTTTATACATCTTAGTATTGTTTAATTGAAGAGAGGAAACAGTTACCCTATGATTTCACATATATTTAGGGATAATTTTGTATGTCTGTGATAACAATATGGCACAATATGATTTATTCTTTTCTTGTAAGTCTTCCATTATGTTACAAATAAACTGGATTTTAAAAATCCCTTTGTGTTATGATAATCTGTAAATAGTTTAGTTGTTAGACACCTAAGAGATGACATTTGCATAGAATACTTCTTATTGGTGATCCTCTCCACTAACTGCAAAATGAGGTCTTTTTAGTAAATATCCCATTTTAGTATTTTAAAATTAGAAAAAAAAACTCTGCTTTATGTTTAATTATAGAAAATGAAACATGAAAGTGTGGGTTGCCAAGAGTGCTCACTGTTGCAAGACTTCATGTACAGTAATTATGCTTAATGTGCAACACCTGTCAAGTCAACATAGTTCAAGATGGCAAGATTGACTGGCTCTCAGTGGCCTAAATAAGATTGCTTGTATGTTGCTATGCACATTACTTTTTTGCTGATAGGCCTAAGTGTTTTTTTTTTTTAACATCATGGCTTTACTTCAGAAAAGCAAGGTTCCAAATGCATTTGAATATCAAACTAGAGGATCAGAGAGGCGATACCGCCTCCGAATATTGTACCACCAGCTGGAGCAAGCGCATTCGTATAGACCCCACATACACAAAATAAGGGACACAGCCCCCAGTCTTGTGCTTGACAAGCTGTAAACATGCAATCAACAAGAATTTTCAATATATGCAAAAAATATATGAAACTAAAAATGGTACAATCAAATTTAAGTTCATTGTAAGGTAGGTGAAAGCTCATTTTCAAGGTCACAGTAAATTGCCAGTATATGACTTCCTACTCAAGTTCAATAGTAACTATGGACCTATCTCTGCCAGGTTTGGAGTTAAAAGAGAAAGAAATTAGCAGAGTTCAGTTCATGATAATCAGTAGATCAAAGGTCAATTTCAAGGTCACACTTAGATTGCCAGTATATGACTTCCTATTCAATTTCAATAGTAACTATGGACCTATCTCGCTAGTTTTGGAGATAAAAGGGAAGCAAAATTTGCAAAGTTCAGTTCATGGTGAAAAGTAGGTCAAAGGTCAATTTCAAGGTCACACTTAGATTGCCAGTATATGACTTCCTATTCAAGTTCAATAATAACTATGGACCCATCTCTGCCAGTTTTAGAGATAAAAGGGAAGCAAAATTTGCAAAATTCAGTTCATGGTGAAAAGTAAGTCAAAGGTCAATTTCAAGGTCACAGTAAGATTGCCAGTATTTGACTTCCTATTCAAGTTCAATAGTAACTATGGACCTATCTCTGCCAGTTTTGGAGATAAAAGGGAAGCAAAATTTGCAAAGTTCAGTTCATGGTGAAAAATAGGTCAAATGTCAATTTCAAGGTCACAGTAAGATTGCCAGCATATGACTTTCTATTCAAGTTCAATAGTAACTATGGACCTATCTCTGCCAGTTTTGCAGATAAAAGGGACTAAATGTTATAATTTTGGAGTTACCATAATGTGCCATAAATTTCCTACAGAAAAAAATTAATTAAAATAAAGAAAAGGTCATTTTGGTCAAAATATTTGGAATGGGAGATGCTCTGAAGTTCCAGGTGTTCAAATTTCATGAAATAATGTCATTTTTGACCACAAGTTGTCTGCTTTGCCAAGCCTAATGAATTATTTTTCCGGAGTTCAAAATTTATTATCCATTACCGTACTGCACATTTTGCTTTCACCACCAATATGTATTTTTTGATACAGCGTAACTTTAGAGATAAAAGGGAAGCAAAATTTGCAAAGTTCAGTTCATAGTGAAAAGTAGGTCAAAGGTCAATTTTAAGGTCACATTAAGATTGCCAGTATATGACTTCCTATTCAAGTTCAATAGTAACTTTGGACCTATCTCTGCCAGTTTTGGAGATAAAAGGGAAGCAAAATTTGCAAAGTCCAGTTCATGGTGAAAAGTAGGTCAAAGGTCAATTTTAAGGTCACATTTAGATTGCCAGTATATGACTTCCCATTCAAGTTCAATAGTAACTATGGACCTATCTCTGCCAGTTTTGGAGATAAAAGGGAAGCAAAATTTGCAAAGTTCAGTTCATGGTGAAAAGTAGGTCAAAGGTCAATTTTACGGTCACATTTAGATTGCCAGTATATGACTTCCTATTCAAGTTCAATAGTAACCATGGACCTATCTCTGCCCGTTTTGGGGATAAAAGGGAAGCAAAATTTGCAAAGTTCAGTTCATGGTGAAAAGTAGGTCAAAGGTCAATTTTAAGGTCACATTTAGATTGCCAGTATATGACTTCCCATTCAAGTTCAATAGAAACTATGGACCTATCTCTGCCAGTTTTGGAGATAAAAGGGAAGCAAAATTTGCAAAGTTCAGTTCATGGTGAAAAGTAAGTCAAAGGTCAATTTCAAGGTCACAGTAAGATTGCCAGTATTTGACTTCCTATTCAAGTTCAATAGTAACTATGGACCTATCTCTGCCAGTTTTGGAGATAAAAGGGAAGCAAAATTTGCAAAGTTCAGTTCATGGTGAAAAATAGGTCAAATGTCAATTTCAAGGTCACAGTAAGATTGCCAGCATATGACTTTCTATTCAAGTTCAATAGTAACTATGGACCTATCTCTGCCAGTTTTGCAGATAAAAGGGACTAAATGTTATAATTTTGGAGTTACCATAATGTGCCATAAATTTCCTACAGAAAAAAATTAATTAAAATAAAGAAAAGGTCATTTTGGTCAAAATATTTGGAATGGGAGATGCTCTGAAGTTCCAGGTGTTCAAATTTCATGAAATAATGTCATTTTTGACCACAAGTTGTCTGCTTTGCCAAGCCTAATGAATTATTTTTCCGGAGTTCAAAATTTATTATCCATTACCGTACTGCACATTTTGCTTTCACCACCAATATGTATTTTTTGATACAGCGTAACTTTAGAGATAAAAGGGAAGCAAAATTTGCAAAGTTCAGTTCATAGTGAAAAGTAGGTCAAAGGTCAATTTTAAGGTCACATTAAGATTGCCAGTATATGACTTCCTATTCAAGTTCAATAGTAACTTTGGACCTATCTCTGCCAGTTTTGGAGATAAAAGGGAAGCAAAATTTGCAAAGTCCAGTTCATGGTGAAAAGTAGGTCAAAGGTCAATTTTAAGGTCACATTTAGATTGCCAGTATATGACTTCCCATTCAAGTTCAATAGTAACTATGGACCTATCTCTGCCAGTTTTGGAGATAAAAGGGAAGCAAAATTTGCAAAGTTCAGTTCATGGTGAAAAGTAGGTCAAAGGTCAATTTTACGGTCACATTTAGATTGCCAGTATATGACTTCCTATTCAAGTTCAATAGTAACCATGGACCTATCTCTGCCCGTTTTGGGGATAAAAGGGAAGCAAAATTTGCAAAGTTCAGTTCATGGTGAAAAGTAGGTCAAAGGTCAATTTTAAGGTCACATTTAGATTGCCAGTATATGACTTCCCATTCAAGTTCAATAGAAACTATGGACCTATCTCTGCCAGTTTTGGAGATAAAAGGGAAGCAAAATTTGCAAAGTTCAGTTCATGGTGAAAAGTAGGTCAAAGGTCAATTTTAAGGTCACATTTAGATTGCCAGTATATGACTTCCCATTCAACTTCAATAGTAACTATGGACTTATCTCTGCCAGTTTTGGAGATAAAAGGGAAGCAAAATTTGCAAAGTTCAGTTCATGGTGAAAAGTAGGTCAAAGGTCAATTTCAAGGTCACATTTGGATTGCCAGTATATGACTTCCTATTCAAGTTCAATAGTAACTATGGACCTATCTCTGCCAGTTTTGGAGATAAAAGGGAAGCAAAATTTGCAAAGTTCAGTTCATGGTGAAAAGTAGGTCAAAGGTCAATTTCAAGGTCACAGTAAGATTGCCACTATATGACTTCCTATTCAACTTCAATAGTAACTATGGACCTATCTCTGCCAGTTTTGGAGATATAAGGGACTAATTGTTATAATTTTGGAGTTACCATAATGTGCCATAAATTTCCTACAGAAAAAAATTAATTAAAATAAAGAAAACATCACTTTGGTCAAAATTCTTAAAATAAGAGGTGCTCTGAAGTTCCAGAAGTTCAAATTTGATTAAATAATGTCATTTTTGACCACAAGTTGTCTGCTTTGCCAAGCCTTTTGTATTATTTTTCCAGAGTTCAAAATTTATTATCCATTACCGTACTGCACATTTTGCTTTCACCACCAATATGTACTTTTTTATACAGCGTAACTTGAAAACCGTATGGAATACAAAAAAACGGAGACCACCTCCAGTGTTGGGCTTTACATGCTCTACAAAATGCAAAAAAGAATGGGTCTCTAGCATTAACGGTTCCCAAATTAGAGACAGTTTTCAGTTTAGGTACTTTATGGCCGCTACTCCCGTGAAAATGCACCGATTGACCCCAAATTCACGGAGATGAAAGATGACCCGAAGGGTAACACTTTCCAATAATATCATTGGTAAAGTCTATGTGGTGTCTGAATAACAGGGCAAAAAAATTTTTTTTCGTAAAAAATTTCATTTTTTTGAAAATTTTGGCCTGTTTGACCTTGAAATAAAGGTCAAAGGTCAATTCCAAGGGCATATTTGAAATCTACACATATGACTTTTGGAAAGCTGTCTGTAGAAATTTTTCCCATAACTCCTTCCGTAGGGTAGATAATTAGCATTTAATTTTGCCATTTTTAGACAAGGGTGCATTGCAATGAGTGCCACACCTAGACCCCAATACCGACAAAGCCCAAATTTTACGTGGAACGAGTTGAGATTATAGGTGACCTAAATCCAAGAGATGGGTACAGGGGCCCTTACCGTCTAGGAGGAGAAGCGGTAACGGTGACTTGGCGGCGGAGCCGCAGGAGCCGGCGGAGCCGGCTGAGCCGCAGGAGCCGGCGGAACATACGGGTCGGGACTAAAACCATGGGTACCGCCAGCGCCTACGCTGGTGGTACAATAAATGGGCTTGCTCTCATATTCAGATGCTTTTAATGTGCAGATTAAGTCATTGGGCTACATCCAAAGCTGTGATAGTTACTAAAGACCTGTTCATGGTTTAGCAAAAAGATTAAATGTTACATGATTCAATTGAAATCTCACCCAAAAAACACTGGAGACGGCCTTAGGGATGTTGGACATGTTCCTTCACAAAAACGGTCCAATTTACCAATGCCTAGGTGGCAGGTTTCTGCATTTTTGGTGTCAGACAGACCTTTTTCACTTTTATGCTCAAATGATATTGAACAACTCATACCCTTAAATGTTGCTTGTGTTATGCACATTCCCCCTTCAGGCACTCAACCTCAATTATGACCCTGTCTTGTGTTTGTATACTGCAATTTCAAATCTTCCTGGGAGAAAAAAGTCTCACTTTATGACAAGAAAGTTTGGATGTTTTTTTTTTACGAAAGAAATACTATTTTTATATAATTGGCATAGAATATAGTGTTATATTGGGGGATTTATGTGATAAAACTAAATACCGACTTTCCTGACATAATCAAAAGCCGCATTATCTACCTGTGACGTCCCTGCCCCATTGTTGCATGATGTTGCAAGCACCCACTTAAGTGGATACCACTTTATTGAGGTCAGCAAAACAACATTCTGACCTCAGCCACAGTTGATAATTGTATAATATCACATGCAGATAACAATCAGGCAAGGCAGCAAACAATAGCTCAAACATTCATTTATTCTATAAGTATTATTTCTTTTTAAGTAAATACATGGATAGATAAAACATTCACACTTATGTGTTGCACTTTTGGAACCTCTAAAAGCTACACAATGATGTGGTCAATAAAAATCCATTTACAAATAACTAATATTGAGAAGTAAACAAATGCTAAAGATCATTAATCCAAATTTGTTCATTTCAATTGTTCTGTAAAAAATATATAGAGGATATGTGGCCCATTTTCACAAAATTTAATTAGCCTCCAAGTTTCAGTCAATGTGCAGTAAATTATTTAATCTTAAAATACAATCCATACCAATATAATGTATAACTGAGAAGGTACATAAAAAATGACAACACCAGGAAGTTCCAAAACACTACCTGATAAGATCTAGGTACTTCCACCAGAGAGTTCTTGGATAGCATACTTATATATACTACAGTAATAATCAAATAACTTATTATTTGATTAAATTTTTATATTATTTGATTTGCATGTACAACAGTCTAGATAGACCACATACAATGTTAACACAGTTGATGACACTTTCAGCCTATCCTGTACAAATGTGTGTCAAAGGCAGTCTATTTAATGATGAAACCAAAACATGCAGCCCACAACATATATTACATTACAAGAGAAAATTTCAAGGCAAAGTCTATTACCCATAGTTTTTTTCTACTGAACTTCCATTTTCACACCCACAAACTGCCCTGACAACACTATTTGTAATTATATGATGCTGAAATGATTTTCCACAGGACATGTAAAAATATTTTTATCTTGGTTTAAAAACGAATTACCACGGACCCCTTGCTTATGATAATTCTTTGTCAAATGACAAATTGAAAGACTACAGCAACAGCATTTTCCTGGAGGGGTAAATATTAATGTCAATTCTAAATACTCTTAGTGACAATTTTGTAAAAGCTTTAAAACTGGAATGGAATGTTTCTATTACCCCCTTTTTCTCAAACCTATGCAATGCCAGTTGGTTTTGCCCTGTCATAATTTTCTTGGTTTGTAGCTGCATGTAAGCAAAAAACAAAGCCTCTAGAACAAGCATTACAAGTGACTCTGTAAATGTATCAAGACCATTGCAAATCAGACCCATGTCGATGACCAAATAAATTTTCAAAATGCCATATGCAAGTTATTAGTAAGATGTTCCTTTCTAGCAAGCTTGTCTTTCCTTTTTCAGTTTGCCTCTTGCATAATAATAATTATAATATTATAAATATAATATTTACATGAAGGGAGGTACAACAGACTCTTAAATAGTTATATAGATCCTTATCATCACCATGGACAGATGTCATAATCATTCTAAACATTTCAAATTCTACAGAAAATATTTACATAAGCTTCTGCTTACTTCCCAGGAGCCCTAATCAGTCTGATGAAAAATGATAACTGTTTATAGTATAGTGGTGTATGACAACTGAAATCTACCCATGCCCACATTTTTATGGGTTTCAGGATGAAGACTGCTCCTTTTACAACATTTCCCTAACTCCACCTTCATAGCTTAAAAATTAGGTGTAGAAAATGAAAAATTTTGATTGATTTATTATATTTAAAAGTTTCATAGTGTAGGATTTTTGGTTCATCATGAAGTGTTAAATGTTTTTTTACATTAATTCATTGCATTTATCTGCTAAATATGACCAAAGAGTATAACATGTCCTCTGATAAGTTCAACAAGTAATTTATGTATTTCAGGTGTGTTTCAAATCCTACACTTTGTCACTTAAAAACAACACAAAGGTCTGCTTCATAAAAGTGATAATTTTATAAATCCTTTATATCATATGGCATATGCAACTGACAGGTGATGAGTAGCACAGAGGGGTTTTGTTTAGATCATATACAAGAAGGCTACAAGGATTTCCATTTTCCTTTTGGTATTTGGCTGTCTGTAGGTCTTGTTGTCTACAGCCTGTGATAGGTGCCCAGTGTACGGTTGCAGTTGGGGCAGGAATGGGTGGCGTCCTGCATATCATCAATACAGAATGGGATCAGACAGCAACCAAGCCAGCAACTGAAATATAAAGAAAATATGCCAGGTGAAAATACAAACTAAAATTAGAAATACAAATTATGTAAAACTTAAATTACACAATCTTTTCAATTGGGGGGAAATTGGGAATTTTACAGATGCTGTATTTGTTAAGTCATAATTTCTTAAGATTAGAATTTTTGAGTGGCATCAACAAAATTAAATGCAGGCTACTTGATAGTTCTTTTCTACCTAGTTAAAGCACCACAAAAGCTATACAGAAATATAATTTTGTGATTATAAGATTATGTATCTGAAAGATTGATAATTTTTGCCCACTAAAATGATCAAGCAATAACCATATTTATACAAGCAATTGAAATATGGAGAATATATGCATGATCTATAAAAACCATGAGTATGAAAAAAATATAAATTTTCATTTCATATAATTTGTTTATCTATTTATTAGTTAATTTATTCATTCAATTTTCAAGGATGGATGGCTTGGTGAAATAAAACAAAAACCAGCTATAGGAAGGTAGACTTAAAATAATGACAAAGACACAAAAGCAATTACTAAAAGGAGACACCTCTTAACCACAAATCCTTACCCAAAGATACAGATAAGTCCAGCAATGAGCCAGGTCAGTCCACCAGAGTGATAGTTGACAGACGTAGTGATATGTGCCTGGCAGTAGGGACACTGCATAGAGCGGGAGCGTGGTCCAAAGCTGGTTTGCGCCACTATCACAGTGGTGGTAGGGGGTTGACTGGCTATAACAGTGGTGGTCTGGGTGCTGTAACCTGGTTAATAAAGAAGTGCAAACTTTTGTCAACAGATAACATGAGATCCGTAGGTGTATATGTCATGCTTATTTTTATGTGATAAATTAAAACTTGGTTTACAAAAATCCGGTTAATATTTGAAGTGCAGTGCTAAGTACAAAAATATTTCTTGCTTGAATACTTATAATTAAGCCATAAAGTCAAAAATCAAAGTTGCTGTTTCAAACTTTAAGACAACATCTGATATCATAGTATATATACATCCTTAAAATTTCTTTGAAATTATCTTTCTCTACAAAACTGATTACAAATCAGCGGTTAGAAGGTTATAGTTAGAACAAATCTTCTTCTTGCTGCATAGCAATATAGGTTTGTATGCGCTAATCTTTTTAAATCTGGGGATTTTTCCAACAACTATAAAGCAAAACAAATAGGCTTTTATGAAGTTGCTCAAGCAAGGCTGAAATATCTACACTTCAAATCACACACACACACACACACACACACACACACACTGATTGGCAGCACTTGCACCCTCTTCCAAAAGCCTTTAGCAACTATTTTTTAAAGCATTTGTGAATGGGAATCATCCTAGATAGCCTAGTAAATACTTAATAGAACTCATCCAAGATAGTCTATAGTCTCATGCCTTAACATAAAATTAAGCAGGATTTTGCATGATCATCATGTTTTGTGTGCTACTTTGGTATTGCTTACTAGGCATTCTTGAAAAGGTATTGCTTAATAGGCATTCTTGAAAATAGTTTCACCCCAGGTTAAGCTCTTCTCCTGCAGATTCTCATACGTATTTTTGTCTCACATGTCACAAGGTGCCAACAACCTTGTTTTAGGTTACCTTGAATGACTTCCTTCAGTGAATGCTTTGAGAAAGTGTGTACAGAGTGTGAAGCAAACCAACAATTTCAATTTGAACTACATCCGGACCCCTCTATGTTCAAACAAAAAAATTATCTGTCCTATTATGAAAAAAACCCAATAAGCCCAAGTTAGTGCAAGAAAAGCAAGTACTACCTGCAGGATACCCACCACCTTGCTGGGGATATGCTCCTTGGGGAGGGGGTCCGTACCCACCTGGTTGACCAGGGGGAGGCTGATAACCTGGCTGGCCCTGGGGATAGCCCCCTTGGGCAGGAGGATACCCCCCTGGTTGTCCCTGGGGATATCCTCCTGGGGGAGGGTATTGAGATTTTGGTGGCTCATATTGAGGGGGTGGCTCCACTGGGTATCCCCCTGCCCCTGGGGGAGGGGGGTGTTGTCCTGGTTGGGGATAGGGTGGTTGCTGTTCCATGCTTCTGTTTTAACTTGCCCTTTTATCTGAAATAAAAAAACATGGAATTTACTTTTAAATATAAAAACCAGGGTTTCAATTAGATTATGAACTCAAGATTTTTTGAACTCCAAGTACAATATAAGACCATCTGAGCTTGTGTGTTAGAATGGGATTAAAATTCAACTTATCTAGTCTAAAGGCCATGGGAATAGTACAAACAGAAACCCTGAAAACAAATGCTAATCTTTGTTTAAAAAAGACGCCAAACTTTGATATGATCACTTAAAAATTTGTTTATAAATGAGTCTTACAAATCCTGTTTATTCTGTAAACAAACATCCAACTTTCTACAGCTGACTTTCTTTGAGATCAATATTATTTTTTTTTTTAATGATTCTTATCTTTGCATTGTTTCCTTCCATGTGCTGCAATATTTACATGCCATAACTACTAACATCCTTATCAAACGAGTCAACAAAACATGTCTATGTAATACCTGTACACTGTGACCGTGTTGCCCACACAGGATGCTTTGACACAATGCATTCTCTTCAATATCAATTAGATTGGACAAAATATACCCGTTTTAAGCCTGGGGATTTTAGACTACCCTTCCAACAGTTGTTTGGAAATAATTGTCAAAACTTGGCACAACTCCTTCCATATATAATTCTGATTGTAACAGTGATCTAAAGATTATCCTGCTGAATCTAGACACTGCCTGACCTGCAGTTAAATGTGGACCAATTAACTGAGACCTAGTATATATTAAATAGATTGAATAGACCTTAAAATTAACATGATAACCAAAAAGTTTTGCAAAATCCATGTATATATCACTTTTTTAGGGAATTGATAGCTTTTACCAAGAATGTGTCCATTTTAGCTAACTTTTTCAGGTGTGTTAACTGTATGGTTCAGGCATGCAAATGTAGAGGGGGGGGAACAAACTAGAAGAGATAGTAGGTACAGCAAGTGATGTGATTGGAGCAGGGCTCCGTATCTTGAAAGGTTCGCTATGTTGCGCACGTGCGTTAGTGTCTTGATTCCATAACCGATTCTATTTTGAGATACGGGGCCATGGAATCGAGACACTTGCGCACGTGCGCAACATAGCGAACCTTTCAAGATACGGAGACCAGATCTTGACCCTTTTGAACCCATTTATCTTAAGAGTGAAGTGAATAAAACAGACTCCATCATGTGTGATTATTTCCGTCCTGCTGACTTTTTTTATTTTTTACCTAGCAACTCCAAACTACTAGTTTTTAAGGGTAGTAAACATTTTTTATGTAGCTTATATCCTTGAGCTGTATCCCTCTCAATGTCTTAGACTTTTTTCCATATAACTTTTATTTTTTAATACAACCACATTTTTACAGAGCATTTGATTCCCAACAGTGAGAGTGTGCGTGCGTGCATGCATGTGTGTGTGTGTGTGTGTGTGCATATACATTAGGATAAATAAACTTTTAGCTTATCTAATCTTATATCTGATAGCACTATAGTAGTTGTTCTGACTGACTTCTCTACAACAAATGTTTATTCAAGATATTTTCCTATGGCCTCACTGATAAGAATGCCCGTTATGGACTTTTCAATGTATATCAAATGACTACAATGATCATATTAAAATTGTCTTTTTTTAACAGCAAGTTATTGCCTGACTATTACAATATTGCCAACTTAAATCTTGTTACATCTGCCAATCAAATAAAAAAAATATATATATTTTTTTTAAGTGTTGCGCAATGGCAAAAGGGTGTTAACTATATCATTTAGTGGACAAAAATGAATGAAATATACAGTGTACATTAAATGTAAATATCTTCTTATTTTTTGTTTGCTTGCTTTGTTAATAGGCAAGGAACATATTAGGCCTGGGTGTTTTACATTCGTGTTGGCCATTTCATTAACTAAACATGATTCAAACAACATTAGCATTCTACCAAATGGTTCAGATTTTACAGGGTATATGCATATCCTGTATAACGTAATACACGTATATATACACAGATAACGTTACACACAGATGCTAGGCTTTAAAGTACTCTTACAACGCAGAGTAATTCTAAAGTAGTCACTCTACGACAGATTTATAACGACGGCGAGTATATGGGTCACGCTGTGCTATACGTTCACTTAATTTACAAAATCGTTTTTTATTTAACCATCCCCACCCAGCCAGGTAAACATTCCTCAAGCAGGAATTAAGGTACCTCACGTCTTTATCACTAATATCGCATAACTTTATACATTCTGTGGTCTTGTGAAGATTGACCAGAAGTGTGGTATATATTTTTAAATATGATCCTTACAGTGTTATTGAAAATTATAATACTTACTTGTCTTATGAAAATTCGAAGTGCTCGATCACGTCTCGTCAACAAGATATTTGGTTCTTATCGAAGGTCTGACGTCAATACACGTTCACTATACAAAATAGTTCGTAAAAATATGTTTGTATTCATGACAGACCAATTTGAAATCAAACCAGTCTACAAGTTATTAGAATGCATACTTAGATACATTTATACAGAATATGTGTTTCTGTAAATATATTAAATGAATATCAATACAGATATCAAATAGGGACTACTTTGACCTATTTATATCTTCCGCCGCGGTAGTCACATGAGACCATCATGGCGGAGTGACGTTTGACTGTTGTTGGATTTCCGCATTCATGCGCTACCGGTGTTTAAAGATTAAGCACAAATTCCACGGTAAGGGCCTGTGTAGAAAAATCCAGTAAAGTGCACGATTCTTGTTTGTTTTCTTTTACTTACTTTCATTCGTTTTCATCGTGACCGGTGGATTGTTTTCTGACAGTATATATGTCCAAGGAGTTATAACTCCTTGATATGTCCAAGTTCCTGTACAGTACCAGTATACTGACCAGAGAATCCACTTTCTCTCAATTCAACCACTTCTTACGTACGAGCAGTTTTATAACGAGTGACGGTATGAGAGTAACGTTATGCATGGCATATTATTTTTTTTTTCAAAAGCTAATTAAGCAAACAGAGGAAAGCGGTCTTGGTAGAATAACAGTGAATGTTGATGCTGCAAATAATGGATTAGAATGGCCGGCTTAGAATGCTGAGTAGTTATTATAGTTATGTATATTGTACAACAACATTTGCAGTTAAAATGGTCTTGGTTGTTGGACTAAAATAAACTAATCATGGTCACTCGCCACTGAATAATGCATTGCACTTCAGTTTATAATTTAACTCATTTTCCAGTCAACTTTAAGCTTGGAATCATGGTTACTGTTACTGCAATTTAATGCTACAAAGAGGAAGTTTTTTTTTTGTCATATGAGAAGAGTACCTTGTGTAAAAATCACCTTATAAACTACGAAAAGTTTATAAATAAATGTGAGTCAGTGTAACTTATATATTATAACTTAGGTTAATCAAGGAGTTATAACAGAAGGAGATTACACGCAAGCCTTTCTATTGTCCGATGTCTGTTACGGTGGGCGGAGCTAGCTACGGGGGGCCTCCGGTCTCAAGGTTTCGTCTGCGTCGCTCTCCTCAGCTTGGAGATAAATTTCATATGCGTTATTTCGCGTTAGAATTCGAGATCAGTAATGTCAAAGCGCCGCTGTATGCTGACGATTTTTTTCACAGGTAATTATTTGGACGATGTGCTGGAAGGGAACGATATCATAGAAAGCGATTATAAGGTGGTGACTGAGGATGGTCGCCATGAGCTTTTTTTAGTCGGTGATAGATGGCTTTTTTATGGCACAACCCGGTGAAAAATCACCAAGGAGAAGTCAAAAGAAAACGTCCCAACTGTGGTTTGTGAAAATGACATTCAAGTGAACGTCTGTCCTCACTGCCAAAGGACATAATATTAATACATTAACGTTTGGAACCTCCTGCCCTTGGGTCCCATAAACATATACATTGTGACAGTGCCTACGCTTTGTGTCTGGTTTTAAATTTCTTAAAGTATTTTTTCTCTCACTCGGTATAATTCTAATATTATAATGCATTTAATTAAAATTTTAATCCAAGGTTGAGGCAATGCCACGACACGTCAGTTTACTGAATACTCGTTATAAATTTCTTTATCTTGGAAATTTCCCTTTTTTTCAGGATTATTTGACACGTACAAAATCTGTTCATATTTGTCGGTAAACAAGTGCACAGTGCTATACATAAAGAATAATTTTTATTCATTCATAAATATATTTATGTACAAAATATATCAGAAATTTTAGTATTCACTGAGCTCTTTAAAGTGAAACAAATAAAGATGAGAATATTGAATTTCAAACTATTATTTACTATATTAACTTAAAATATCTTTTAAGTCAACTCTATACTCAAGCACTCTATACTCTATACTCATGAAAGTAGCATCTGTGAGTAAAACCATTTTATTATATCAATAGAAGAACAAAAACAAAAATTTTACACATAAGCAGTAATAAATGAAGTCATAAGAATGATTAAGTTGCTACAGTTTTCCAGTTTTATGCAGTCTATGATGGCATTTTTTTCAACCGTGCAAGTAGAAATAATTATATTCTTTTTTATCTGACTTGCTGATACCAGTCTGTGCCAGATACTATTCCACTTACAGGCCAGCAAGGTCTGAGAATCTAATGGGCCGAATGAAAAAAAAATCCAAGAAGATAAAGTGGTTAATTCTTACAAATAGGATAAAACACATGGGATTTTCAAAAGGTTATTATAGATCAAGACAACACTTAGTAAGAACATTTATAAAATGTAACAGCTGAAAAAATTAACTGGTAAGTAAGTAAGTGACTGCTTTAAAGAAATTTCACTGAAACAGAAATTTCACTGGCAATCAGGTAGACTGTTATACCATGGCACTCAACAATTTATATATAGGTTTTGAATTTTTTTCCACGTAACAGTAACATAAAATTTATGTCCACTTTTGCAATGTATAGAGTCAGTTAGGTGACTGAAAATATTTTAAAATGTCATAAAGGAGCACTATTAATTTAATGCAATCTCTGTTGGCCAGTCTTATCCAGTTTCTTCTCCAAAAAGGACAACTCAAGTGAGAATTTCTTCAGGGCCTTTTCTTCTGCCTTGCTAATGCCATGCCACTCAGAAAAGAGAGAAACCTGTAGGTTAGAAAAAAAAACATAATAATAGCATTATGAACTACTAGTAGCCATGTAGACATTATGGAATTACGCAGTGAAGTTTAATATGTCTTGTTATGACTTGACTGAAATAATGTTCACCACATAAAAGATATTTTACAACTAAATTTATATAGAACATCAAGATTCATGATCACAAGCTAATAACCCCAAGAAATTGAAAGAAATTGTACTTATTACAAGAAATTATTTAAATCCGCCCTGGTTCCTACTCTTCTGACAGGACAAAAAGGGGATTTCAGAGAGGCTGGTTGCTAAAAGGAAAATGCCCAAGGTTGTTGTATTTTGAAAAAAAAATTAAAAAGGGTACTGTTGTTAGTGAATGTTTAATGCATCTTAGGCATTATGACAAAAGTAACTTACCCCAGACACACTGACCTCCTTTTTTCATTGACATATTTTAATTTTTTCCAGCCTGACCATAATTCATATATTCAATGCAGCCTTCTCCCATATCTATAATAGAAAAAAAACTTGAGTAGTGTTAAGATATGCATGTCAAATTCATTATCAATTTTGAGAGAATTTCTGTTTCAACACTACAAGATGAAATATTTAATTTCAAGTAATGAATAAACCTTAATAGAGTTCTATTCTATTGTAACCACCAAGGCAAAGCTTCTTTCTTAAAATGAACTGAAACATCCAAGCTTGCCACCTAACATGCCAAAGTAGTGAAGTATAATTTAAGTAGAGAAGCAAGTACCCCTTAATTATAGAGGTGTCTTACACAATAAGGTGTGTCTTACACACCTTGACTCAAAGAGAGATGTGTAGTGAGATAACAGGTAAAGTAATTGGTGGAGCCTAGGTGAACTTAAAACCTTAAGACTTTAAATGAAGAAGCACCAGTATTCATGTGTGTTCTTTTTTCAAAGGTTTAATATGAATTAAAACATATATATGTAAAAAGAAGACTAAATAAGTTAAAAATAACTATACCAAAGACACTGTGAAGTCAAACTTCCTGTTAGACCGCCATGATGGAAAATGCTGGGTGGAGGCAAAATTTTCCAGTCAAAAAATCTGAGCACTTTACTTTAACAACAAAGTTACCACTCCAAAGCCACCCACCATGGTGAGAAGAAAAATGATGACCAACTGTCATGAAAAGTCTTTTTAGATTTAAACATGAAAAAGGTAAAGGCCAAAATGGTACATTTACCCATAACACTAGAGTAAAAAATTGGTATTCTGAACAAATCAGGTTATTTTTTTCAAGAAATATTGGAGCAGTATCCATGCAATATATACCACGCCACGACCAAGATGTTCAAGAATCTAAACACACCAAATTTTTTTGTAATCTTGCATTTGAAAAGTACAAAAAGCGGTAAGGCTTTTGGCCGTAACAAGCGTAACACTTTTTGATCGGAACTCATGAAAATTGTCAATTGTCGTATCCAAGCTAGACCACATGTAAAATCGCAAAAATAAACAATACTGCTCAAGCAAGTGTGTTGCACACATAATAATTAGTTAAATTTTATGACTGTCATGTGACACAAGTTTCAAAAAGTAGGAGGAAAATGTCTTTTGGAGTAATTTTTTTTCGAAATATTAACAAGATGGCGGCTTAAGCATCTGCTTGTTATTCGGCTACTGAAAGTGCACCTAAGTTTTATTCTTTGCTATTGCCACAAATTACTTAACAATTGTAACTGTATAAAGACCAAACTTTCTTCATTTGATACTATAATTATAGGCACTTGTTATGAGTGGGAAATATTTTTCGTGCAATATTTATTCTCACACACCACCTCGCGAGATCAACGTGTAGCTGGACACTTACACAGTGAGACCCTACGACATAAAAGTTGCAATTTATCTTCATATTTCGTGTAGTTATGCATTTAAAAGCACTTACCTGTTTTTTGAAAACCTTGTCCAACGTACTATCATATAAATTCTGTATTTCTCTCATTTTTTAGAAACTTGGGACTCCGTTTCTGTTTCTGTCCTCAAAAATCAACAGACGAAGGCACAGATACTAACAAACGAGATTTAAACGAGAGTAATTAAGCGTAACAGAGATAGACATCCATTGTTCTCTGGGTTCTATTCATTCCGACCAATGAGAGACCGTAATACGGGCTCCGCCCCCACGCGTGTAATCTCCTTCTGTTATAACTCCTTGGGTTAATAGAGGAGAAATTTGTTAAAATGCTGTGACACTAGTTAGTATATCAGTTAAATCCAAATCATAGATGTCTGGCAGTAGAAATGAGTTGTTGCCTGTCATAATTCAACTCCACATAGAGACCTATAGACCAGTAGACAAACGAAACATCCATGATTATAGGCTGTCATCTTGAATAAACTGCCTTCAGCACCAAATTAGTATGCTCATACTAGCAGCCACAGATATTTGAATGTTGATTGTGAGTGTTTGAAATTAAACAAGATTTAACAATTATTCCTGGATCAACCAAGTGACCCAGTAGATCTTCCATTCTGTAGACAAATATTAATGTGATGTGGTTAATGAAACATATAATCTGGCAATCCAATTAAGGCCACACTTTTTTATTTTTATGGATGACATCCTGCGCGCGCACCGATTTTCATCCGTTCTCCGAAAAAAAAAATCCCCCCCCTCCCTCCAACGAAGTCGGTTGTCGCAAACTTCGTTATTGAATTTGCAGGAAAATAAGCTTTCTGGGCATGTGTATTATCGCCACGTGGAAATATGGCTGCTTTGCCGTCAAATTCATCTCCAGGATAACTTTCAAATTACACGACAATTAATTATGTAAAGTCATAAAGAGAATGGGGCCGTCGTTTTGGATTGTTATGCCATTGATATTGGGCATGGAGATATTCACTTTTTTACAATTATGCGAACGGCTGGTGGCGGCCAGCGATTATCGCCCGGAAAATTTCAGTGACATTCTGTCCAAAGCAGCACATACCAGGTTTTTTGTAGTGAAAAAGGGTCGACAGGGCGTCAAGGTATTTGGTGGGCAGAAGGTCGGTCAGGCCACCCGACAGTTTGGCTGCTTCATGTGAGTCGTAGTAGACCAAATGGCATCGACCGAAATGACCTTTTATAGATTTGGTGGTATTAAGCATATCTTAGCATCATTTTTAAGATTTCTGTGAAGTGTTCATAACGCTTTAATATTCTGAGAGTACAAATAAAGACACACTGTTTGTTTAATATTTGTTTAATTGATTGTTATATCAACAAAATGCATGGAATAACCTAAATAGATTTGGTAATATGCAGCATATTTATCAGGCCCATAGCCAGCAATTTCAAAATGGGGGTGCTTTTTCTGAAAAAGTGGACCTTTTTCCATGAAAACGTCCTGTACTTAGATCAAATTTTACCCAAAGTGGACCTTTTCCCGGCAAAAGGGGTGGTTCTTTCACCCCCCCCCCCCCCCCCCCCCCCGGGCTACAGGCCTCCCTATTCATGACTTTTTTTTTTTTTACCTTTCGAAGTATTCGCAATGCTTTAATATTTTGAGAGCATGGAAAAAGACACATTGTTAGCTTAATATGTGTTTCTGTGGTAAATTTGTGTTTCCAGCTGTGTACTGACAGCATTCCTTTACTTAAGCAGTATTTTTTTTTTAAGGACTGTTTTTTTTTTTTTTTTTCGCCCTCTCGCACCGATTTCGGGGTCCCAAGAGGATGTCATCCATAAAAATAAAAAAGTGTGGCCTAATCTATTTAAAAAACCTGTATTCACAATTTTGGCTTTGAATACACTCTTGGTTTTTAGAATGCCTTCCTTACTTCTATGGCAAACACAATTTAGATGGCAAGTTTGTCCTGAAAAGTAACATATCTACATCATGAGAAATCCTTAGTTTTTTTTTCATAACAAGAAAAGTCCACACCTTTCACTTAGAATTTTGAATTCAACTCAGATTGGTTTGGGTAAAAGTACAACTATCAGTATGTAATCTCTGGTTACAGTCTAGATTGCAAAGAGAAACATGTATATTCTTTTTTCCATTTTTTTTTTCAGAATGCGCAGCTGAGCTGGAGAAGTGCCTCTGCAGGAAAGAAAGGTAATAAATCAATGAATTATAGCAAATCAATATTTAAGCAAAAAAATTTAATTAAGGATAGAGAGTATTGAGACCTGCTTGTCAAAATGGCCAATAAAAATATTAGATTTATGTTGAACACACCCAAGACTGTCTTCAAGCTTCTTATTTCCTCAGGTTAAAACTGAAGTAATCTTTATCGAAAGGCTAAGAGTACACATTAATTGAAATTTTATAAACAGTTTGCAAGCTTTTTCTCCTATTTTAATTTCAGTATGAATATTTTAATTTTGTTATTTCAATTGTGATGAATATAGGCATCACAAAATTATGCAGGAAATCCAAAACTCCTTTCATACAGGTTTTCATAAAAGGATCCTATTGAGTGAGACCCACTTTGAATATGTCGGGAAGAAGAGATGACTTTGGTGGCTTCAGAAGCTCTGCCCGTCCATACAGAGATAATCCTGGATTAGGAGAATATAGAGATAATCCAGGTCAAGGTTACCAAAGCTCAGGTAGTCAGGCCCTGAATGAACTGCACAGGGAGTATCATATATTCCGTGGTAGAATAGAAAGCCCCTAGCCTTAGTACAGTAGCTTTCTCTTTGCTAATGCACTAGCTTTGTTTGATGTTTTTCACAGTTTCTGTAATTACAGAGCACATGTCTACTATCTTCTTGTCAAGACACAAGACCACTTTCAACTGCTGTCCAATATGAAGGTAGACCTGACAGACAGGCAGAGATGACGGACGACCAGGCAGACAGACGGACACACTTTAGTGTGCAATGTGAAGAGCACAAACAACCTTAGATATTCTTCCAATCATGCCAAATTGTTGCTTGCCATTGGTGATTGCTTGAATTAAAAAAAAAAAGAAAAAAAAAAATGGACCTTGTGCACACATTTAGGGTCTCTACTTTGTGAAAATATTGCTATATATTGATTTATAATAAAGGAATAGATTTCAAATATAACATTGTTCTACAGTATTTTTCCCTAGAGAAAGGGACGGTGACATTTACTAATCAGTCTTTATAACATAATGTTTGTACCCTAGCATATTCAGTATTAAAGCCAGTCAAATTAAAAAAATGAATTTTCAAAAAAATTGTCTGATTTGCAAAAATGTTCCTCAGGTAAATGAAAAAAGGCAAATATTTGATATGCTAGTGTGCAATAAGGTAGAAAAGTAATTACTGTACTAATCTCATATGTATTGCAAAATGATAGAGTAATCAGATCAGAACATTACTTATTAAATTGTTTGCCTGAAATGAAAAGAAATTTATTAATTTCTCATGTGGACTGAGTAATTTCATGGAACAATTGGTGTCCTTTCACAAGTGATGTGGCCTAATTTCCTAACAAGCTTGCTTACGGATCCTCAGTTACATAAACTTAACATATTTTTCTTTTGTTTAGACCAGTATTTACTCATATTGGTACATTATACCAATCATTACTAAAAGTATATATAAATGTAATGCAACTTGTCATGAAGGAATTTTTTTTGTCTTGTGTGTATTTATTTTTTATCATTTTTCCTTTCTGTTTTCTCTTCCAGGATATGGAAATTTTTCGCAGCTTTATGATCAAGTCAGTAGCAATGTTTTCACCATTAATAACCATGGTAAGTCAAACGATATAAGTTGCATACCTCAAACTTTCAATCTACTTTAAACTTTCCAAAAAGAAATGCTGCAGACTGTTGCTTAACCATAAATTTGATACTAATAATTGACTACCCTACATGTTTGATTGTTGACCATTGATTTATATACACCAGGGCAAAAAAGGCAGCTAGTACTAAGTATCTGATTCAAAAATAGCAAGAAAACTGGTGAAAAGCAGGTTTGAAGTCCTGACCTTTTTTGCATAGAATCCATCTAGGCAACCAAGTTATACGTTTGCCTGCCACAGCACATGTTAATATCTTAACTTTGAACAATTTTATTTTCAGCAACAAGCTTGGAACGCGCACTACGGCAGATTGGATCAGACAGAGACAGCAAAGAACTACGAGATAGAATGTAATGTCCACTTCTGTTCTTTTTTTTTTTTTTTTTTTTTTTACTGTAACTGGCATTTGCTTTAAAGTAAAAATTAACTACATTTTTATGATATCAGTTATTTGAAGTATGTCCTCTTTTACTCATCAGTGTGAAGTTGTATGGAATAATGTGTTTATTAGTCACAAAACAAATAGATGGTGAAACTTATTTGTTACGTGCAATTTTATTAATTGTTGTCATCTACCTTTTTTTCTATACAGACATGAAACAGAGCTGAAAACCAATAAAATCATTGCTGAAACCACAAAACTTTTTAAGCAGTTGTCTGGAATAAGAGGAATAGAAAGGGTAAATGTCATTTGATATTTCAACACTTTGCTTTTACAATATATTTAGAATGAATGGAATAGAAAGGGTAAATGTCATTTGATATTTCAACACTTTGCTTTTACAATATATTTAGAATGAATGTCATTTGATATTTCAACACTTTGCTTTTACAATATATTTAGATAAAATCCTGTGTGGAAAAAGGGGTTTATGTTTGATTACAACCCCCACTTTATTTATTTCAAAAAACTTACTTAAATTATTTCTGTCATTCTAGCAACAAAAGTTGAGTGTGGAAAGGATACAAAATGACTTCAAAGAAACAATACAGAGATACTCTGAATTACAAAAGGTATGCAAATATGTATATTAGCAGGCTGATATAAAAGATATGCAATAAAAGTAGTTTGATTATGTAAATATTATTGGTCAGATTTTGAAGTTTATTTTTTTCAATCACTGCAGTGTATAGGCAGAGGAGGAAGTGAAATTTAAAATTTTTAAATCCGGATTCTAAATGAGTCACTGTACATCTAACCATTTTTCTTAGTAAAGTAATTGCCACATCGTAGATATTTTAAAATACTAGTTTATAGAAAATAAGGAAAAGAAATAATTAATTTCAGAAAGCAGCAGAAAAAGTTAAAACAATAGCATTAAGGCAACGGACACAAAGTTCGGAGGGTCTAGGTTTTGGAGCCAGTGTAAGTTGCAACATTCATATGTTTTTAGAAAAAAAGTCATATAAAATTTATAAAATAAAATTAATTTATTCTGAATAGTCATAGACATGAATGAGCTGAAAGTCTTCATCTGGGCGGGTCAGGATCAGTTTGGGAAAGTTTTATTATAATTATGAAAGCGGTGGATTTTTACTGTGACAATCTTTCTTTTCTTCAGGATGATGACAAAGTGGCTCTGATGGAGCAGGATGAGCTGAGGCGACAAGAGTTACAAGCACAAGAACAGTTAATAGAAGATGACTTGGCTGTGATACAGGAGAGGGAGGAGAGGATAAGAGAATTAGAGGTAAAAAGTGGATGAAGGTGGTCATCTTAAGCATTATTTTCCGGGAACCCTTTCTGTACAAAATTGTATTGTTCCGTACTTCAGGTTTGCCTTTAGTATGGGCTTTTTCAGTGCTTCGTGGACAGGAGAAGGATTATTACAATGATATTTATACCTGCCCACTTATATGACTAAATGTGTGTTCAGTGCTTTATTTCAAGCTATCAGCTTAAAATTATATTGGGTGCAATTTTGTTGGAGAATTTCTGAATAATCAGGAATTTAGTAAAAATAAGAAAAAGAATGTATTCTCTAGATGTGGTCAACTTTCAATTGATATATTGTTTTTAAGGGGGTTACAAAGTCTTTCTACAAATGTCTCTGCTGGAAACTTATATCGTTCAATATTTATTTTGTTTGAAATGTTGGACTGAATGTGACATTTATTTTTCTTCCAGGCAGACATCCTAGATATCAATGAAATATTCCGGGACCTGGGCACTTTGGTGTATGAGCAGGGAGAGATGATAGGTATGTTATGAAGCACGTTTTCTTGAGTTTATATTCTTGAAGGTTTGATGTTGGTTTGTGGCTTTAATCTCCAGTAATTTGTGCTTGTAACTCAGCTGCCTTGTTACATCATTTTGAAATCATGACTAGGAAAATATGCCTTGCTGAAGTCAAGTGAAGAAAAAATTTAGCTTTAAAATGTTTATTTTTAAGGTGTTTTTGAGTTTGACCAATGGATAGTAAGTATCAGAATTCTGGCATTGGGACATAAATTATTCCTAACTAGCACAGTTAGTACATGAATTTAAAACAGAGAGTTGCCTTTCTATTGTAAATATGTTAATTTGTGTGTTTATTAGACAATATTGAAGACCATGTTTCCAAGGCACATGATAATGTGGAGGCAGGGAATGAACAATTGGTAAAGGCAGCATCATATCAGGTAAGCTAATTAATTTACACATCTAGATTAGATCATGTGTTCAGTAATAGAGTTGTGTCATTGCTAAATCATATAATAGTCTCAAGTCTTGTAAGAAGACTTAATGAGAGAAAAATTATTTGATTCCTTTTGGTGCAAGAAAATTTGGCCAATTTTACTTGGTTTACATTTTTTTTGGACTTGTCAAATAATCTTGTTTGACCACTGTTGATGGCCCCCTCTGTTTTGTCTTATGTTTTTAATGATGCACAGTAACATTTATAATAGTAAGAAATTTAACATTATGCTCCGAGATCAAAAAGAAAGAGCAGATGGTGATATTGTTTGGTTTTCATTCTACAAACTTATTATCTGGATTTTTTTTTTTTTTTCAGAAAAAAGCCAGGAAAAAAATCTGCATATGTGTCATCGTCTTAATTATAATCCTTGCCATTATTGCTGTCATAATCTATGTGTCCGTACCTAAGAATAAGTAATTGCAGTGGATTGTACCAATAATTTCTTGAGCCTTTAGAGATAGAGTATGAAGTGGGACAGTTTCCCACCACATTTTATTGAGGATTACGTGATAAATGTGGTGCACTTAGTGCTGTACTGCCTGTTATACTATTTGCTCACTCTTCCTGTGTTTCATGTTCATGTAAACATGGGCCCCTTGTTTAAATGCCCAAATGAGGTAGGTTAGATTGGTTTTGCTGCATTTTGATACTTAACTGAAGATGCCTAGATATTAACATTCATTTTAAGATGTTGACTGGTTGGTTATTTGTTGAAATAGAACACTAGCACTTAGTTTTACCAACATTTACACATGAAAGAAGCAAACAATATTGTTGGCATATTACTGAATTTGTGTATTTCGTAATCGGAAATATTAATTGATGTTGATAACTTTAGGCACATACAGTTTTGTTTGATTTTATGTCAAACATGTTTTTCTTGTTCTTGGCTTTGCAAATATGTTCCCCATTGTTGCCTCCTACTATTTGGATTTATCAGCAGAAGGGTATCATGATGTACGCAATACATTAGACTCTCATTATTAGCTTTAGATGTACATTGGTCAATAAAACATAAGTGATAGTACAAGTTACATGCTTACATTTGCAAAAGAAACTACTATATTACTTCTTTAGTATATTAAGGCTTTAGAAAGGCAGTGAAATTTGGAGACAATTATCAGGTGGAGTTATTTATGTATTAGTATGGTTATGTATTAGAATTTTATACATTTTTTTCTGTTCTGGTGTCATTTATGTATGATTAATTTATGGTTCTCTGTAGAACATTCCTTGACTATATTCTAGATAAATAGTATCTTGGTACTACAAAGAAGTGATCAAGTTATGAATGACATTAACTTGAGAGGAATGGTAAATGGTGCTATAAAGTAACTTGAAATGAAAAGGGGCCTTGATGCTCTGTAGCTTGTAATATTTTGTGATTGTATTCTCGTAAGAAAGGAATGCCCAAGCCTAACAGTTTTTACCTTAAAGTTAATCACTAGGAACAACTATTGTCTAAAAAGAAACGTTTATTATTTGGCAGTGGTACTTCTCAATTTATAAATTATGATATGAATATAAAATAGAGACTGCATTACTAGAATAGCAATCCTTTTGTTTGACTTTCTCATACTTACTAAAACTTACTGTGTTTTATGAAGAATGAAATGCTTTTTATTTTTTATGTTCCCACTTGTATGCCATTTTTCAAACTTCTCAAGAGATGTCATATGTAATATATATTTCGGGTTAGCCAATTCTTCTTCCATGATATTGACAACATGGTTGCAAATTGATTTATTTATTGGATAGTAGGTGATAGAAAGGGGGGAAATTGTGAATGTATTTGTTGAAATACTTTTAATAATATTGATGATTGAGAAGTTTATGTTATTGCATTCTTTTTGCATGTGCAATATTTCGTATCTGTCATTACATATAAGGAAATAAACTTAATTTTCTTTGTATATCATTTTCTTTCTTGTAGATATGTAGGATCGTCATTGGTCTTTTGACTGGTGTAAATATCTTAAAAGGAAAGACCTGAAATGATACAATCCAATTTGAAAGCTTACAAATGCCACAGTGATGCTCAATATTCATCACAGTATCTTTAACCAAATCGTCTTTAGTTATGAACGTATTTGATGAATACAAAGATTTCCACAACAAAAAAGTCAGACTTTTAAAACAAATACTGGTAGTACATATACCAAATGCTTACCTTCAAATCAAGCAGGGACTTTCACCTTTACAATCCCAGATAACAAAATGCATAAATTCCAAATTGCTTTTGTCATGTTTATTGTACAAAAATACATCAAAAAATTTCTCAATTGGCATAAGTCACAATTGGCATAAATCTTGGAGATATGCATCTTTAAATTAGTTAACACAATGTGATCAACACAATGCTTTACTGATGCAAAACCTCCAAATTCTTTGAAGGTTTTATCATTTGCTAGTTTAACCACCGTGTTACCCAGCGCTATGTAAAAAGTTGTTTTTAGCTCAGCATTTTGTGATTTTTGTTTTTTGATAACCAGTGAATATCATTAAAATTACATGCAAATTAACAGGTATGTTACATTCATGATACTGAAAAAAATGTGCAATTTCTTGCATAGTATTTCTCAAAATATTTACAAAAAAGAGTATTCTTAGTAAGATAAAAGACTAGGACATCATACAAACTTCTGCCCAACAGTATTTTGGCCACAAAAAAAATGCACAACAATATTTTGGTTACAAGATAAGGCACAGCAGGCATTACTAAAAAAATAACAGAGAATACCCTGAATTTAAAGCTCTATATTAACATAACACATAATACTTGGCAATTTGTGACTCAGACAACATTAATATATATCTATTTGTTTTACAACCTGGTATTGCATAGCTGTAATTTTTTTTCAGGACAGCTGCCTGCTTTGAGCATACACCTTTGTTGCTGAGCAATATCTTAGATACAATAGAAAATCAGCAGTAATCATTAAATTATATAAATTGTATATGTTAAATGTTATGCCTTATTTTTTACCCCAAACAAGTACTTCAGTAAATTTACTGATAGTACCAAAAGAGAGAAATATTTTATAAGTTACATCAGGCTTGTAGTCTGCAATTTCAAACCAGAATTTTTTGTCTGAAAAAGTGTACTTTTTTACCCTCTTAGTTGACCCAGCATGAGATATGGCATGGAATCTAGATAAAATGTTGATTCACAATAAACTTTTCTAAACAAAAAGGCCTTTCTTCTTAACTGTACATATGAGATAAAAGTATCATGGAGGTGATTTTTTTTTACTCGCTTATTTTGTGTTCCACAGATTTTGAAACAGATGAAGACTTAAAAACAGATATGCAATAAATTTTTGATTTTTTTACACCTCCTTTTAATCTAGAAAGTTCTAGGAATGTGTAAGTTAAAACTGGCATGAAATCATCTTCAGATATATCAACACCACTTTTCATGGTCCTGTGGTGTCTGGATGAAATAGGGGTGTGGTAAAAGGCACTTTCCTTGGAGGTGCGTTCTTGCGTTTTTCATACTCTTCCATCATTTTATCATAATCTGGATGGTTTTGGCGGTAGGAAAATTTCCACCTAAATGAGCTCATCCTTGGAGAGTCTTTAACATAACGACCAAAAATGTCGATTCTTTTTCCCTCTAAATTTTCTGGGGGTGGCTGTGTTAAGTCTGGCATAGGATGGAATGATTGTTCATATCTCTTGAAGTGTTCCGGTGGAAGTATATTCCCTGAAGAAAGGAAAAGTTGGTTAAAAAACAGTTAAATTACCATCATCAAGATAAAAAACAAAAGAAAAAAAAAGCAATGCCAAACTAATATAATAAAACTAAGCATATTTTTTTTTCTTACATGCACATCTAATATTTACATACATTTACAATAGTCTTCATCAACAATTAATATTAACATCTGGTAGATATTTCTTTTTTTTTACTTAAAATACCCACATTACTTTATCATTTATTACTACTCTACAATTTTATAAGAAGTATCTTAAAATTTGACCCTTACCTAATTCATCAATAGGTGGATAACGGCTTTCACTCTTTGCTTTCATATTCCTGAAATCTGCAAGTTCATTATTTGTTCTTCTAATAGCTAAGGCTCTTTTCTTGGGGTCCTTAATTACAGGAGTCTCTTGCAAAAATTTCCCAAAAGTGTATTTACCCACTTTTGATGGTGGTGGAATGTTTAGTGGGTACATAGCTGCAATCATTTCAGAAGTTTTACGCCCTTCTGTCGTTGTGTGAAATCCGTAATGCAGTCGGAAATTTCTCCAAACATTACTGTTATAATTAGGATCTGGTCTCTCAGGATATGGTGCCTGGTGTTTTCCAGCTTCAACAAATAACCGGTACTCAATGGAAGGGTGGCCATATGTTGAATTTTCCAGGCTAGACCTCAGTCTGTGATTGCATTCAATATTGAGCATTGAGCGTGGCATTTTTTTGTTTGCCAGTTTTTCTGTAGGCCGTGGAGTGAATCCTGTGTGTTTGGGAGATGCAGACGGCATCAAGAATTCTCGCTCCTTAATAGTAGGCATTGTTTCAACAGACACCATATTACAGCTCTCTGGAAAAGGAAACGAATTAGGTTACCTGAATAATAGAAATGAGATTATCACCAAAAGGTAAGTATACATGTACACATGCTAGTGTATATCATTTGGTCGTAGAACCATCGGTCTAGCGACGCGTCTGTGTGGTGATGTACTGTACATGTACATGTGTTTATGTACTGTATTGCATCAAGGCTGTATTCAAATAGTGATCTTCTGAATGCCTCAATCAAATCTAGACTTACCAGTAGAAATGTTTTTTTCCTCTACCGAATGCACCTAGCTCACGCCAGTGGATAGCTCGTCGTTTGCCGTGTGGACACGAAATGTCTATATACCAGGGGTTATTAAACTGGCATGACCGCCATCTTTCAACAATATGGAAGTTGCTATGGCAGAAAGCGAGATCTCGTGTTTGAAGTAAATTAATAGGATACTACATCAATTATTGCTTCTCCCAAAATATGATCTAGACTAGTTATAATATATTCATATTCATTCAAACATATGTATTATAAGCAAAAATTATACTTGTAATATACAGTTTCATATAAAATTCTGTCATACATTGTCAAATTATTTACCTTCCATCTGAATTATACTACACTGTGCACAAAAATAAGAGGGAGTAATGCCGGATATAAGAAGAGCAAAAGTATAATGCGCACCTGTTTCGCGCAGTTGCTACAAACCAAGGTGAATTTTATAAACAGGACTGTCATGGCTCTTGACACTGACCGACATTAATAATGTAGAGGCGTTTGACGAGAAAATAATAAGGTAAGTTCCCGTTATAGACGTCCTATCGCATTTACACTTTTGAAGGAATACTATTCGTCACTTACTTATCTAATAGATGGTTCACTGACAACTGCAGGCCCGTACAGCACTACATGTACGGTAGTACCTGCATGCACCAAGTATACTAGTATGTCCATCTTGTCTAGTCTTTCTAGTCTGATGTCTGTGTACAGTGTAGTATGCTGATACAATATTATTGTAACATACAGCGAACACTGTGTTAATGTATGAATTAACATTTTTATTTTATTTATTTATTTATTTATTTATTTATTTATTTATTTATTATCATTAGAAATTATGCACCACCTGTCGAACATGGTTTAAAATATTCCGACAAAAATTCAATTAAATATTTAATGGATATTTTCTGCGACAATATCAGAACATTGTTTGAGTACACACTGTATGTTAATATACATGCACATCAATTATTTCAGAGTTTCACAATGGCTCACCCGTCTGACCACAGTCAGGAGTTGGACCTTCTTAAGTCAATCCTAGAACACACAGGTGGCATTAACCAACTGTATAGCACCTCAGAGTTTTCTAGCAGATCAAGCTCTTTTATGGGAAGACCTGGTAGCAGAAGAAGCTGCCGAAGCAACAGTAGTAATAGGATGGAAAGAGAGAGTGGAAACAGTACAAGCAGTGACAGTAGCAGAAGCAGTGATGATGAAGAAAATGTGAAGCGAAAATCTAATAAGAAAAACCATGAGCACAGACATGGACATAAGCATCACCATGGGCATGGCCATAAACATAAGCATCATCACAGACACCATCACCAGAAAGTAGAAGAGAAACGGTTCTCCAAGGTAGAAAGCAGTGCCACTGCTAAGCTACAAGAGAAGTATCAAGAACTCCAGCGCTTATTAAATGAACAGTATCTGACCCATAAGAATGCGTTGTTGGAGGACCAGCTAAAACACAGCAGGTCTCTACTAACACATTATCTGACCAACAGCCGCTGGAATACTCCTCCACCAGAGTGGGCAGATAAACACCTGAAGAAGACCAGAGAGGTCAAGGTGCCCTCCCCTCGCTATGATACTGGGACCCAGACCAAGAGCGATGATAATAGCTCTAATGGCTCGGGTGTTCACCAAGAACCCAAAGAAGTTAAAGTCAGAGAGAAAGTTAAAAGAAAAGGGAAAACACAGAAGGTGGTTGTTGATCAGGAGGATACTAGAAAACAGGACAAAGGTAACTAAGACTTCTATCTATGTGACAGTCATGTAATGTTAAGTTTATGAATTGTATATTTATTTTTTATACAGTCAGTCTATGGGAATTTTGTTCAAAAATACATTCAAAATACTTGTGATTTGGAGGCTCACTCTGTTGTTCCCAATAATACCCTATAAATATACATTCATAAGGCCATCTTTTTCTTTGTGTATTCACTTTCTATAAAAATACAGTTTAGGTATAGGGGGGGGGTTATTAAAATTCATTACTTGAAAAAGATGTACTGGGACAGCCATTGAGGTGTAAGATGAAGCTTTTCTAATTTAGAATTCAGATTTCCTCTACTCCATATTTTCCATTGATGCAAATATTTTATATGAATGTGTGGTAAAATTTGTTGCATTTATAAGCTTTAAAAGTACCCCATGTTATCTAATTATAAATCATACGTTATCCCTATTTCATTTTTATTGCTCACTTTGTAAAGCCAGATGTGAGATAAGATTTTCTTAATATGCCAGTATAGTACAATATAAACCAACTAAATATATTGTTATACAAAAAAAGAAGAAAAATCACTTTGTAACCATATCAGTATCATTAAGACAAAGCTACTTTACAAAAGATAAATTTTGCAGAGATTCTTAGAAAAAGGATGGTTATTTCCATAAGGAATTCAGCCAATGGGAGTTAATTTCCTGGTCTCCTTTTTGACAGAATAAATTGAAATAAATTATCATTATTTTTTTCAGGTGCTTGCGGTGAGACAGGAAATAAGGGTGATGTATCTAAGCTGGAGGAAAGTTTAAAGCGGGTCACCTTTGCTAACCAAGAGGCGGAAAGTGTGACAAGTGGCGACAGAGACCCTGATTTAGTCATCGACACTGTGGAGCGTGAGATTGCACTTAAAACTGTCCTGAAAGAAAATGGTGAAAAGAAAACAAAGCCAAAAAAGCAACAGATCACAAAGTCTTCCAAAAGTAAAAATAAAGACTTGACTTCCACTGAGAGTGCAATTAAACAAAAGTCTGATAAGTCAGCCTCTCCCACAAGAAGCAGGACTCCTATTGTTCCTACTGACTCTCACCTTGAGAGCACCACAAATGATGAAATTAAGAAGTGGTTACTGGAAAAAAAGAGACTTGAGAGAAAGAAGCGTGCTGCACAGCGAGCTAAGGATAGAGCATTTAGAAAAGAACAAGAGGAACTGCTAGATTTCAAGCGACATCGTCTGGAGGAATCTGCTGTTGAGTTTGATAAGTGGAAACACAGCAAAGAAGTCGAGATTAGGCTTCTTAGAAAGAGAGAAAGAATTTCAAAAGGCAGACCCACTGAATACTCTCCAAGTACCCCGCTCAACATGTCTCCCAGGGGTAAGACCTCTGGTAGTCCCCAGGCACAACGTACCCCATCTCCTGTGACAACCACCCCAAGAGCTTCCCCCAGGACCCCAAAAGAGACCCCAAAGGATGAATCACATCAAGATGATGCCAATAACGAGAAAAAGCAAACTGAAGAAGAGGAGAAAAAGAAAACAATACAAGAGGCTGACATTCCTGACACACTAAGAAACAATATACATACCCAGAAAATTGCAGAAGAGATCAAGCGCCAGTCGAAAATAGCTAAGGAAGCGAGAGAGAAGGCACTGCGTGGGGAAGAGGTTGAGTATGGATACAAGAAACCAGTAGCTGAAAGTAAAGTCGATAGAGCAAAAAGGATAAGTCTTCAGAAAAAGAAAGCAAAAGAAGAAGAGGAGAGAAAGAAAAGGGAGGAGGAAGAGGCCCAAAAGAAACGGATCTCATATGAAGATTGGCTTAAAGTTAAAAAGCAGGAGGATGAAAAAAGGAAGAAAAGGGAGAAGAAACTTGAGGCAGAAAAACGGAAAAACCTTGATCTGAAAGATGTCATACCCAATTTAGCCAAGCAACGTATTGACAGAGCATCAGAAGGAAAAGGGAAGCGAGTTGACAGTGGACTAAACAAAAGCGAAGATCACGACAATTCCAGAAGTGAAAATGAAACCAATGTACAGAGTGGAACCGAGTCGACAGGTTCTCCGCCAACACCAAAATATGTCTGGAAGCCAAAAGATCACAGCTCAGACGACAAAGACGTAATAGACAAAGTAAGTGACGCTAATAGGTCCTTCCCACGTGCTCGTCCACCATCGGCTCGCCCAGTATCAGCATCGCGTCTCTCCGCAAGAATACCAAATCCACCCAGACCTTCAAAATCGCCCGTTCCGCCCAAGAATCGAACTGACCACATTACTGATGAACACCCAAATCCGTTTTCTTCGCCAGTGCCCCCTCACCCGAAAACCGCGGGTCCAAACAGTCCTGCGTTTAGGCGGCACCAGTTTGGAAAGCAGAAAGGAGACGCACTGAAAGGGGAACGCCCAGAACCACAGGGGAGTGATCAGCCCGCCGCTAGAGGGCATTGTGGCGGTGATTCTCAACCATCCGCACAGAAGTCTGCTCCTGATATAACTGTGGAAGACATAGATGGAGACTCGTTGAAACAGAACAATTCAAATGGAAACAATAACAATCATGAAGGAAAACCTGAAGTGGTTGTTGAAGTGAAAAGGTCTCTCTTCCTGACTAGCATAGATTAGTCAAATAGTTTTTATAGTTTGTAGCAGTATAGTTAAATTGTAGCAGTAGTTTAGTAGTAGCAGCTATACATACTGCAGCGGTAGAAATGAAGCATCGTTTCAATTTAAATGTGATATTTCATTTGTGATTTACGGATTAACCAAAGATATTTTTCAGTGCAATTGTTATTTCACTTGCTGCTTCATAGGAGTTATTTTTTCTTGCGTTTTGCCAACCATTGTGAGATTAGATGAGATGTGTTTGATTTTTTTCTTTTTTTGTCTTTGAGCGATCATATATATAGATCGAATGTGATGGTGGATATTCATAAGCGTGCTATCACTGCTGCTGTACAAATGTAGATGGGGTCTTTTTATCAGTGGGTTTCATCATTGCTGCACATGCGCGCTTGTACGCACACGCATGTTATCAGCTTCCAAATATTAAAGATGTATTTTTGCACAACATATCGCCGTAGGCACCAACACATTATTGTAAGGTTCATATGTGACATTTTTACCCCATATATGATACTCTTAGCATTTTGTTCTCAAGACAGACTTCTTTATTTTTCATAATTGTGTACGTAGGTTACTGTAGATATTAAACAATGTAAACGCACATTTTCAAAAAGAAACATTCCATTCATGTGCTTACAAACTCTTATAAAAATAGATTTATGCCATAAGTCTTTGTGCTGTTGTTTTGTTTTGTAGTTGAATGAACTTGTTCCCATTTCTGTTACACTTCATTGTAGTAGAATGGTATGGATTTTGTTCTTGTTTCTATGTTAATGTATCTTAAATTTGTTTTTCATCATAACATTTGCTCAGCAAATAAACGCTCAACTTTTCAAAAGAAATGGCCTTATTAGTTCAACAGGTGAAAGAAGATAAACTTTAATGAACTTCTGCAAGAATGGCAATTTTTGTCCCGTGCGTATAAAACGACTCATTCGCGAGGGTGTTTACTTATAGATTTGAACTATGGAAACTTTTGACGTGCTTCTTTTATTGCAGCATTTAACCAGCCAAACACGTGAAACACTGTGCAAACTGTCGCTAAGAAATTCATATTTAGGTTTTGTTTCGTAACATGAATTCACACGATTTGGCATCTCTGGCATGTGTACGTACATGTATATTCTTTACACATTAGTATGATAATTTTTATTTGATGCGTTAAGCGCTCAAGCAATTATTGTAAAACGTTTGCTGCTAAAACATTATACGCCATAATTTAAAACATCAACAGAATACAGCTCCTATTTACATTATAGAGAGTTTGATTGATTTGTATCAAAATCAAACCCTTTTAAGCGATTTACAAGACCAGTAAGAGTAAATGACAAGCAATATTTAAAAATGGGATCTTTTTTTTCACAGTGTGTAATGATATGTGGTTGAATTATTGGTCAATTCTCCATGAAACGGATTGTGATCATGCTTTTGATACTTTTGCATTTATGCTCAGTATGAACCTTACTTTACTCAATCTTTCAAAACATTGTTGCTCAACGTATTTTCGGGATGATCCATTTGATTTCTGTGTCCCCCATCAAAATTCCTTATCATCTCTGTCTCATCATTATAAGCTTTCCGATTTGAGTCTTTTTATCAATATTTATTTTAATTACAACCTGAAATATGTTAACGTTTAAATCATGAACAGTTCCATCATATTATAAATGCCAATCACAAAACTCGATTCATACTTGACAACACGCCAAATCCGCTTTCTCGCTAAGCGAAAAGCGAAGAGCATATCCTATTTTCCTTATAACAAATTGATAAGTAGGCCCGTTGGGACATTTTATTAATAGTGAAGATTACACCGTTGAAATATGCTCAATACCTCCTCCTTTGCATGTATCGTGGATTTTGGTATTCTTTTTCTTTCTTTAATGTATGTTCAATTGTTCTTGAACATCCTTGCCAAGAATAAAAAAGTTGCATTGTCTCTTCACATGGACCTAAATAGTCATGTCTTTTGCTTTCAAAGAACAAAAACTCCCGTTGCACTAAAAACATAGGAAAGGAAACGACAACGCCACTTGCATTAGTTTCACAATTTTTATTTGTAATTTCAAACAATTTGTTTTTGGATCACACGTTATTTCTGATCGAATATTTCCAAAGCTGTGGAAATTTGGCATATCTTTATGTACAATAAGAAAGTTACTATTTTGTGCTGAACACACCAGTATTGTCCAAACTAAGTATGTTCTCTTGTCGTAAAGACTGGCCAACTATGTAATAAAGCCTTCTTAATATTCCAAGTCATCCGTTGTTTGCAAAACTCTAGAAGCCGAGGAAATATTCGACCACAGATAATAATATTTGATAAATACAATAGTTGTTGATTGTTTGGCAATATCACACTTTGCATATGAAAAGAGAAGCTAAAATAAGAAATACCTGCTCTCATCAAGGAAAAGAAAAAGGTAAAAGATGAATCCCTTTGAGACTCTGAGAGATTCTGCTTGGGAGCAATAAATATATTTCTTTAAAATCGCAAAATCGAGTCTCAGGTATGCATTTATATACATATCATAGTTCGAGATAGCCGCTAAATTCCAAACTGTTCTTAAGGGGGATTTAAGACCAGGGTGCAATAGATGAACACTAGGCAATTCGGTGTGGTCACTCTCAACTACACATTTGTGACCTTTGAGGTAAAAAAACAACTACAGGAAAGTTATTCATAGCGAGCATGACAATAAAATCTACAATGAATATGAGAGCTCGGAAGTGGAATAAAACTACAAAATGACGATATTTACACAATTTTACAATTTACAAGATACTTTTCGATAGCATAACGACCCATAACTCTTTGAAAGTCCCCTGTGGTGTTTTCAATGCAATTATGCTCAAAGGAATCCCTCTTCTAAGTACACATTTTATCTTATCTACCTTCTAACATTTTATGGCATAAAACGAAATGAGTTTTATCTAAGTTCGAAAAGTGCGCATGAACATGCATGATGATGGGGTATATTTTCACGTTATTATGCTATGGCATGAAAACCCCCATGACCGGCATAGTGTTTTATCTATTTCACCTCAGAGGACTTTCAGTTGTTAGCTTTCCTTCCATTGCGTCCTCCACTTCGGGACACCCTCGACACACAATCGATCGCTAGAACGAGATTATATTCCACGCGCACGTTGCGTGTCAAACAACCACTGCTGCCTACATCTGTAATAATTGCTTAACATCCTATAGCAATAACTATATCATATCGCAAATTGTCCCCCTATGATTATATTTTGTAATGGAATGTATGTTTTCTTACTCAAGAGATTTGAAAGCGCGAATGGATCTATTTTACAAGCGTTAATTTCTAAAGTAACAGCTGAGTTTCGATTCTCACTTTATCATTATGAGTAATTTTATGACACTTCCCACAGATTTACGAAATAGTCCCGTGTCAACATTTGAGCTTTGTGATTTGTCACGCCTGTCCCTTAGCCCCACCCCTGGGTCAGACCCATACCATATCCCCATGACTTTTCCCATCCCGGCCTCAAACTACTTCCACACTTTTGTTTCATCTCTCTGCAAACCCCCCAACCTGTATCACATTCCGTTATGTGGAAATGAACATAATAGGCTTCGCATTGTCAACACATTAATAGCATAGACAAATTGAGCATGAGCAATTATCAAATTGAATAACCGTAATAATAATAATATTGATATTAATACTGTGCACATTATACATATAGCACTGATGAGAGATCAATACAGTCTTACAACAGAAGATTCTTTAGATTTGAGCCAGGGGCATGTTAAAGATAGGTCCGACTTTAGGATCCATTGGGAACCCTTTCCTCATTCCCATGCACGCCTTGGAGTCGATGGATAGGGAGTTCTCCTTCACAGAGATGTCGTGTTCCAAGGTCGACTTGGTCTTCATCAGGCGAGCTAAGCTAATCTCGGATTGTCTCAGCTTCTCCTTCAGGTAGCGGACGGACTCTCTGATCTCATTCACCTCCTTCTGCAGACTGGAAAGAAAGGAAAATAAATCATATAATTAGTCGTTTGATATATTAAAACATGGAAATTGGCCATTTTTTTTGTGCAAAGCAGTGAAATATGCACTTGACATATTTCCTTAGATCTTTTTAATTTTAACTACGGTTTCAACAAAAGTCTGACTTTACCCACGCCAAAAAAAAAAAAAAAAAAAAAAAATTCTCAAGGTACTCACGTTCTCATCACTGGGTCGTTGCAAAGTTCCACGTTCTGTCGTCTGCACCTCTCATCCAGCCGGGTCTGGGCCACCTTCATTGGTGCCTCCTTATCATGGATTGCCTTACGCAGCAGCTCGATGTTCTTCTCCATGTCGAAGACCTCTTGCATGGTCTGAAAGTATTGTGTGACGTTAATTTTTAATCCTTTTCATAAAAAAGCTTTCGAGCACATGTATTGTAGTTGGGAAGAAAGAAAGATTTTAAAAAATCTTCATCACAGCCTGATTCAAAATATAAATACAGTAGGTACTCACTCTGTTGAGATGGGCCTGCAGTTTGTTCCTGGCGTCTGTGGATTCTCTGATACGCATGTTGAAAGAGTTGTTAACGTGGTTGAAGACGTTCCACATCTCATTGGCGCAAGCGCGCAGACAAGCGTCGATCTCACCACGCAGACGCTCTGAGGCAGCTCTCTCCTTCTGTGATCTCAGGATGTTGTTCTGGGTAAACTTAACCCATGTGTGGGGGACGCTGATTCTGTTAGAAGAAAGTAAAACACGTGAGACTTTCTTGCAACGACTCAGTTCGGTTGATCTTGCAACCAGCCGTCATGGATTTTGCACATTGGTACGAGTAGGTGGGGCGTCAAATATGGTCATTTTGAATCGTTTCTTACTTTTATCTTTGCTGTATGTAATATATCAATTAACAACACCACAAAATAGAGCAACTTACGTGTTGTCTACGTTCTCGATGCCAGGGTGGTAGCCAATGCCCATGGAGGTGTTCCTAAGCTGGTGCATACGGTCGTCAAGGTGATGGGCGTGGTGTTTGTCCTTGGCGTCTTTCTCCATCTCGTGGAGGGCTGCACGGTCCAACCTGAGAGAAGCAATGAGTACATCAGTGACTGCATGAACTTAACAATCTGCTGCATCTTTAAAACTTGTTGCTTAGCAACATTACGGACATTATTTCTAACCTATGTCACTTTTTTAAATGTTGTCAATTGCTAGAAGGCGAGATCGGGATGTCTTATTGAAACCAGGGGTCCGTTTCACGAAGCTGTCGTTAGTTAGAATAAATAACGACAGAAGTACCTTAGCAATTTAGCGAAAACTTAGCGATTTTCGAGTGGTATTTCATGAAGTTAACGTTAACCCATAACAGAAAATGGTAACTAAAAAACCTTTTAATTTCATTCATTACGCATGTGTACGATGAAACAGTCGTTTTATATCCATGGTAACAACGAGACAATAATAAACGAGATGACTATCGGTAGCTTCGTGAAACAGCACTCATAACTAACGAGGTCTAACGACTGATTGCTAACCAACGAAAGGTTCGTGAAATGTGTTCACTTTAGGTAATCGGAGGAGTCAAGTAAACGTGAACGTACTTCAGTTGTGCGTGTGCTCTCTGCAGCACCTTCCTCATTCTCTCCTGACAGTTCTTGATGATGAGAACTTCCTTGCTCAGGGATCTCTCGACGTCGTCATGGACCATATCAATGCCCTGGCGCTTCTCACGGTGCAGCAGGCATTCCTCGGCAATATGAAGTGGGTTGTTAGTGTCCATGTAAGCCTTCTCCAAGATCCTCTTGTGCTCCTATGAAAAAAAAAAGATATGTAATTTATACAACAAGTTTAAGAGAAAGTCTTCCCTTGTGACGTTTAATGGAAACATTCAGCTTGAATATAGTTACCATTCAAATTAATTCTACTTAAGAGTGCAAAAACTTAATTTTGTAGGACATGCAAGTTATCTTAGTTTTGACATATCGCTTTTTGGTTGATTCGATACTCATTATTTTTTTCAGAGGGAAAATGACAACTATTCAAATGGTAAGCAAGATTAAGCACAAGTTGTTAAGCACCTATATTATGTGGTAAGGTAGACAACTGGATTATGTCGGATTCTAACAGGCCAATCATGAATTTCTCCATTTATAAATACCCATTTTACTTTGCTTAAAGTCACATATTGTTACTACGTTACTATGGGGCCAAATTTACGTTGCCGTTTCAACATTCATCATTTTCGGCCATTCCTTTTCTTTGTAAATATAGTCCAGCTGTTGGTCTAAGTTTTGTCTCTTTTAAAATGATAGCCGATCAGAAAACACATCATCCAGTTTTAAGGCAGGTTACACCACGCTAGGTATGTAGCACCCCTAGCTCCATGTCTCTAGGCAATCAATATCACTATACCCTCAGATTCTCAATCTCATTCTCCATAGCTCTGCACTCATTGACCAACTCAGATTTCCAAAAGTGGATGTCCGTAGAGCGCTCACCTGAAGAAAAGGGCTCATGCATATACTAGTAGAAAGAGTGCCGCTAGGGAAACCACTAAAATAAACTGCGGCAGCGTGTGAAGTGCAGCTATAGTTACATGCTGTGTTCAGGACTCTGTGCTCATAAGTGACAGTCAATCAAATTATATCAAAAGATTATAAGGAAAAAGCCAAAATATTTTACCAAAATATTTGCGAATTATTTTTTTTGCACAAGAGATTTTGCTAGCGTTTTGCATATTTCTTTATGTTATTAAATGGTAGTCAATTATGAGGATATTGCCCTTCTAACACAACTAAAGCATACACGGAGGGTTGTCATGGATTACGTCAAAATCCATGACAAACCGCAAAGCAGGAAGGAGGGACCGTCTGTCTGAAAAAAATGGAGAAAACGCACGCACAAAAGGGGAAAATCAAAATGAAGGAATTTTGATACCAGTACCTTCAGATTTTCAATTTCATTTTCCATAGCTCTACATTCATTAACGAGCTCTTTTTTCCAAAAATCTATATCTTCCACTCTCTCGCCTGAAAACAAACATTATCAGTAGGATTAGTGGTAATAATTGCTTAAGTACACTCATGTGAAGAGACAGTCACATAGCAATGACTTAAGGATGAAAATCTTTATTCAAGTGACATATTATCAGATTATGAATTTTATTCTTCTGAGGCGAGAGGCTTTTGATTGCACAATGAAGTGCAAGTGTGTAAATGTAACATTGAGTGTTCAATGGATCATTATTATGAACCGATCACGTAAGCATTCTTGATATTAACACTCTGTAGAGCAATTTGTAAAGTCGTTATCCACGTCTGTGAACTGAGCCCAAAAAACATTACATGAAACTGACATTTTTACATTTACTTCAATTCTAATTAAGTTTACGGGTCTATACAAAGTGACAATCTACAGGCCGTTTTTAAGTGTTTTTACCGGCCAAACGGCCGATTCCATAGTGGCTGTCAACCTACTGTCACCTACCCAATCTCTTGGTGACATCAGCCTGTCTATTTCTGGTCCTGTGGTCGGTCTCCTTCACTGCCCGCCAGGCGTCAGCACGGAGACGTTCGGCGAAGGAACGCTCACGGTCGGACATGTGATAGTTAGCATGATTGGAGGAGCTCCAGTCGCCGTGAGAGAAGCGGTTGTACAGCTGCTGCCTGAATATTAAAAAAGCGATAAAATAGAAATAAATTATAATTTTCAAATTCATTATAAACATCATTATTAATCATTATTAATTGATTAATGACATTTATTTATGTAAACATGGTTACTAACCATGATAAAACAGTCACGCTACTGAATGACATCTGGTCACTCACCAATAACATTAACATCATGTCACAAAGCAGACCTAGGACTTTGACTCAATCATAATAAACCGTTTCAATGGCATATTATATCAGAAAACAAAAAAAAATCATTGTAGGCTATTAATCTTTTTGGAGGCAATGTGCAACATGCACGTGGTCCTTCGCCACAAGTCGAGAGTGACAAGAAGTGTTCCTCACCTTGCAGGGTTGAAATATGTCCTGGCATGGCCAACGTCCTTGGTTGCTTTATGTCCGGTAGAGTAACCAATAGGAGCAATTCTGCCGATGTCAGGAGTCAGAGGAGTGGCGCTACGTGTGCGAACCACTGGGGAACTGGCGTAATACACTGCCATCGTAAACTGAAGAAAAGAAAAGGCAATAACATTGTTAAATTTGTTGTTAAATATCAAAATCCAAGAACATAAACGGAAATCCTAAATTTTGGAATTTGAATTGTATCATATGATGAGCTCCGCTTGGTGTTTTTATTTTAAATAATCTCTGACCCCCCCTTTAATTGTATTTATTTTGAGTTTTATTGAACATTTTTATTCAAATAATTTTATTCCATTCAATAGACGTAAAAAAGTTTCTTTGTTGCTCTTTATAAATTGTATTCCAATTGTATTCCGCCAGACAAAATAAATAGCATTCATCTCATAAATATAGATATAAGACATTATATCTATATTCAATGCCAACCCATGCTCCAGAAATAACACCTATTTGCATTGCCTTCAGGTTGTTTCATTAGCAGTAACTTTTCCGGCTTGAGTACCCTCGTTATTTAAACAGGCTCACATTAATATTTCATAACATCCACTTAATGGGCCTCAACAGAACACATTCCGCGTGTTTATCAATATTGAATACTCATTCACGGTGGTGTTTGCTGGCTGATTATCGGATACTTTCTGATTCATCTGCTAAAGCCGTGTTTAGACGGGCTTTCAATAATGCAGGCCTCTCGAGTTATATCCAACCTCTTGTGTGTGTATTGCCTGACCGCCCGTGCAATGTGAGGGCCAGTAAAACCCTTCACGTTCACTTAACAGTGTTTGCAGCCGTCATTTCAAGTGGGAGAGTTATTGACTTGTAGTTCGCATCGAAAGCGTGACAGATCCAAGAATTACCGGCGTTCGTTTGGCTGGATCTTCATTTCTTACGACATGAGTGGTTTCAAGTACCAGTGCGTTGCTATGAGCAAACTATTGAAGACATTTATGGCAAAGCGAGTTGCTTGCATTGTAACAGCTGATTTTGTCTCACTGCGTACCTATCGGGCAATTGATCCCGCGCGATTTTTGGTGAGTAAGAAAAATCCATGGATATTTTTGGTCACAGAATAGGAGAATGAGAAGACTCGACTGCTCCTTGCCGGAATATTGATAAATGTGGAATTGTTCAAGAAGCGCTACCTTTATCCAATTACCACAATGATAATAACATCGATAAACCAGCGCGAAATACCGCAGTTTCCTTCTTTCAGTCGTGAATAAAGGGAAGATCGATAGTTAATAATCTCTACCCGTTGCCATTTCGTCTTAATTAATCTGCAGCAAGAAGCATGAATTAAATATCAGGTGTACGAATCATCGTCCAGCATAAAGGCGTTAAAACCAAATGACTGAACGAGGTTTAATCTTATAAAAATTGGAGCAAGCCGCTGACAAGGGTTTTATTTTGATTAAAATAAATTAAGTAAATTGCAAAAGAAAAGTTGGTCATATTGACAAAATCAGAGAAATAACAAGAACGATACGTCTGTTATCAAAGTTCAAAAGCTTTTTGGATCGATCTTGTACTTTTTAACAATAAGATCAATCTCTGCTTTCAAACATTATCGATTGCCGATCACCCGACCAAAGCCTAATCTGTACCCATAGCTTCAGGGCAATCGATGAGGTTGAGAGGGAAAACTATTAGGAGACAACTTTAGAGCTTTCGTTCAGGTTGTCACAACAAACTGGCGATTCTAACCATTTTCGTTTTTTTATCACATTTTAAGCCTATTTTGTTTTGTTCATTTGTTCATACTGTTGTTTACTACTTTCATACGTATTTTCATCATATTTAAGATTGTGAAATGTACTGTAGTTTCCCCCCATAATATACTTCTTGCATTTTAGCTATTTTAGTTAAAATGTAGCGATGTTGATTTGAAAATGATGTATTTTATCGGTCTTTTTTTCTGTTATCCAAAACATATTATAAATAAACATTTCAACATATCTTCTTTAAACTATGATGCCATCTATTGCAAAATGATGATGTTACTCATTATCATGTTTAGACCGTAAAATCTAATTTGAAACCCTCGCTTTAATAAATTTTTTCATTACAATTTAAATTACTGCACCATGGAATTTGTCCAATTATTTTGATATTACGAAAATCCTGTGAGGAGATAAGATATTCCATTTATCAAAAAATGTTGGCAGTTCTCTTTCTCTCTCAATCTCGTGTTCCAATTACTGGTATTAGAAAACTAAAAGTTATAATGCCGTTGTAACAGATATTAATTTCATCAATGAAAGTCGGCGTCTTTTTAACACTTTCATCACTGTTATACAAGATTCTGATAATTTATGGTTGCTACTTCAAAACTTATGACCGAAATACGCTTTAAGTCCTAAATTGGAGTAGAGGAACATAACTTTGACCATAGTAATACTATCAAAGAGACATGGCACGGCCAGTTGAACCTCTTATGAATGAAAAAAGCAAACAATCGAGATGAAATACTGATATGATACAAACATTTCTTACCTTGGTGTGTCTATTTGGGTTCTACAAAGGCTAGACTAAACTACAACAAGGCGAGCAGCCCACGTGTATGATTTCTTGCCGAGATTGAACAATAACTAAACAAAGTTGTAAAGGCTGGGCCTCATATAGAGGCCTGGCGTCCATGGTGATCGCCCTAACTACGACGGTCACGTGGACCACCCCTTTTATCAACAGGCGGATTAATCAATTAAATGTAAATAAATAAAAACAATATGGCGGGTCCGCCCGGGGAACGATTGCCGTGGCGAGGATTTTTAGATCGACAAAAACATTGTTTGAATGGGATTTTCTTATCCACATCAGCTCATTTCGGTGATTTGGATGACGCAAAACTGACCTCCGATATTTGATTCTGCAATCGCTTGCGAAGGAGAGCAAAACTCTTTCAAAACCAGAAGAGACTACGTCCAACGAAACTTAGCACAGCATTCGCCGTTCAATTTAAAATGTTCAGGATGAGAATGATTTGAGCTGTACACATATTTCAATTTCACATAAAAAGGTGTGGATTTTCAAACTGGGCTAACGAAGAAAATTCGTGATCTTGCAGGAGGATGTATAAAGGATTTGTCGACAATAGGGCGGCTTCTCTATGTAACACCAACTAGACATAAAATGGAAAGAGTCAAATACTGCCATTTTACTTCCATTTATGGATTTCAGGTAATACTTTGGGTGATTTCTTGTACTGTTTTGTTAGATCGTCTGACAATCCTGACAATGTTTGGTCAACTTTAAGAACTAAAATGGTAGACATATCGGACATTTAAAAGCATCTGTCGCAATATGCCAGTTGGACTTTGTGCAAACTTTTAACTATTTCAAATAAAACTTAAAACCAAATTTATTTCATATTCCCTTTCTTCATTGATACAAAATTGCGTTGTATTTTGGTTTTACTTTCTCCATACATTTCAATGTGTTTATTTTTATTATTTTAGTCGAAAATTTCTGGTTTAGTCTCCGTTCAAAGTGTACTCTTCATAAGATTTTAGTCTATCTAAACGCTTTATATAACTAAATAACTAGCAATACAAGGGTTTTTCGCTCACTGACAAAAAGTGAATGAATTGTTCCTCTTTTTTTATACAAATGGGATATGTTTGTATCTGTTCCTAATCCTCGTTCTACATTTCAAAGACTGATTTTTACAACGTAGTATCTCAAATGGTAAAACATATTCATTGGCCCACGTTTCCTCCGTAAGGGAAATAAAAATATTTCGTACTAAGTCCTATTGGAAAAAATAATATTACCTCAAAAAACATTACACATCTCAAATATCATAAGCAAGATTAATCACTATAGTATCAATGTTAGCAGCAATGAGCAATTATAGATTTTTTTCACTGATCTTTAAAACTGTGGTGACGTCATAAGATGCTTGAATAAACTCAGTGAGATCACCGCGATAAAATGGGAAACTTTAGGATTTTGATGTATCTCAAAAAATCCTTGGCAAGTTGTTTCAGTCAACGCACCTGCTACTCTATGAAGTAAACAGGCCGCCTTTATGTACTGAATATCAAAAGGTTTCCATTTGTAAAATGAACATGCGATTAAACACTTTGTAAGTCCTGTTTGGGCATAAAGTGTTGCTTCTTGTCGGGGCTTAATCGCTTTGTTCTGTGTGAAAGAAAATTTGTTTTAGAATAACATGGCATTTTGAGCACTGGTGCTTTTCACAAGGAAAGGTTGACTCCGACGCGTTTATCAACCGCGTTGTAATGGTGTCGATACTGCTAATGCAAAGGAAGGAAAGTTTGCTGCTCTACGCCGTATTGTTAATTTCTAATCGACTGTGACTTCTGAAAAAACATCTCTAAGTAATTAATATTTCGGCCTTTCTAAGTACCTGGCTCACGAGGTATGGGGTAACTTGCTCTTTGACTTTTTTACTTAGATAAAATTGTGTAATGCTGTTGTTGTTTTTTTCACTTAATTAATTTCTAGGTTAGGGCCGTTGGCATAGAGACAGCTTTCCCTTTCTCTATAGCTTTTATTAGATTTAAGAAAACGAGTACAAATTTTATTTTTCCCCCATGTTATGTGTGTTGCACTTTGCTGTAATCTGAAGCATGTTCTTATTCCTAAATATGTTTTTTTAATGCTAACCAATTGGATTTTAACATTTATAGCTACCTGAGTAATTTTCCCAATTCAATCTTATCGAATTTTATCACAAATTTTGACCTGGTGTTTGCATATCCTCAACCCCACCCGGGGGCGCTTATCAAGATAAGTAAATTACTAAGCAATGCACACCGGATTTGTCTGTTTGTGCGTAAGGACAAATAGACATATACAATATGATTAGGAATATAAGTTAAAATAAACTCTAGCCATTTTTTTGTGTCTAGAGTTTATACGATGTCAACTTGCTCAGGCGTCATGTCAAATTTGGAGATAATCCTTCTGTCACCGCGCAGTTGCCGAGTTACTTAAAAGATTAAACTAATATCAAAAATAATGTCTCCTGTCACAAATAAAAGCGGCCAAATATTATTTCGATTTTAAGCGAACTGGTTTTTAACACGAGACCCTATCTCATTAACCTCTGCGTTGATTTAAGTCAGGAAAGTAAATCAACAGTGTGTACATTTCAGACTTGGCCCCGTTTACCATTTGACAAAGGCGTAAACAGTTTTTCATTTACTTGGAACTAAATCTTAGTTTCCCATTTTATCACCGTGATCTCACTGAGTTTATTTAATCTCACACACACACACACACACACACACATACGGTCATTTACACACACATAAACTTTAATTTACACACACATAAACTTTAATTGACAATCTACGTATCACCAGTTAGCAATGATCAGATTTATAATCTATATTCAACTCTTCTCTACAAATCGACACTGAATATCAATAGCACAGTGCTATAAAGACTTGATTCAAGGACTGACAAGTAAGATTAATGAAGCTAGTTCATGTAACTTAACACTGAAGAGTAGATTCTGGTATTAAAGAAAGTGTTTGCAGCTCAAACAGTATTACTTCATAACTTAGCATGCGCAAAGGAGTTGCAACTAATTCGGCAATATAAAATGCCAGTAAATGTGTAACATAGAGTTTGGCGCAGCACTTGGTTACGCTAACAAAAAGTCGGAAATTATTATGTTTTTTTCCTTATAAATCATTGCCCGTCAAGTCTTAAAGGTGTCGGAATGTCACCGAGCAAAAGTAATGCATAGTTATGTTTCTTGAAGTACAACTCAGATTACAGCCTGCAAGTGCGACTTTTCGTTGCTATGGGCGCCATGCGTGGTGTTCGGTTACAAATCAATGGGGAATAAGTTATTTTTTGCGCAAATTTCCGCAACAAAGTACTGAAACATTGCTCTAATCGATCCCCACCCGGTGCTACCCAAAGTATATACAAAAACTTGATGAAAAGTGTTTAAAACAGAAAAAATCCTCACCTACCTTCGGATGTGAAGCACTCAGCCTACGACGCTCAATGGGTATAATTGGTAACGAAGGGAAATCTCAAACCCTTAATGAGCATGCGCGACGGATGAATAGGTTATTTATTATTCTGGCTTTATTGGTTGATCAATACGGTGTGTATGGGCTGCGTATTATTCGCACCTATAGCTTTTGTGAGTTATGGTAAATGACATTGTATTCGACAACGCTTTGAATAATATTGGGGGACTTAATAGAGGCGGTGATCTCATGACATGCGAGTTATTACCGACAGTAAAAGCAAACAATATCTGACCAACGATTATGCGTCAGAAATGTTAGAGGCACTGAATAAAGAGCCGCGTGGTCTTATTTGTTCCGCGGTGACGCAAGTCCTGTCATAGCACTAAACGGCCTGTAATGCATGGTTACATCGGACGCTGAACCTCTTTAACAACTGACCCGAGTAGCTATGGCGATGTTTAGTGAAATCATTCTACTTCTTATCATTCTTTAGTCACAATAGAAATGGGTATATTAACAAAATAGCATTCAAGTTATATCTAAATGTTTTCAGAACAAAGTTCAATTTCGGTGGCAACAGGCCTGAAGTGAACTTGATGCTCCAGCGATACAAGGGCATGTTCAGGATTTCTGTAATATGATTACAGAAACTTGGCAAGCTTGGAGGGAGAATATCTTTCTCGATTTGTAGGAAGCAACTTAACCAGTGTTTCATTTAATATTTAATATATGGGTTGGGTTGTTTTGCATTGCTTATTTATTGTTTTTCATTCATTCATTCATTTGTTTATTTATTTATTTTCAATCGAAGCGGGCGTGGCGCGGTAGTCTAGTATCTGGAGAATGTTCTCAAGGGTATTCGTACGGCAGAAAATCAATGACAACTATCGGAATTTATCTCAAGTCTCTCTGAATGTGAATTTGCTCATCGCGCCAGATTATCGCATCGTTTTGCATACAAGATATGAGTTAGCCGACCATATGGATATCAGTAAATGTTTAAGTTGTATATAGGCAATTTCTCATTTCATATTTCTACTGTCGCTTCGAACAGTGGGTGCAACTGAATAATCGTGCTTTTTCAAATATTGGAATTCTGTGCTGGCGCTTGTTATGTCATTCGTTCTTATGTTTTCTGAATACACACATTTTATTAATTAAGTGGATTTTTATCCTGAAACCTTATTCATATTTTTTTTTGTACCAGTGGAACAGTAAAATAAAATAAGTGATTGTAAAAATAAATAAATAAAAACTGCGTCGACTGATAAAAAGAAACATTTTATTACAATCCGTTGTATTTATTTCAATAATTTACCGGAGACACGCTTTTTACATATGATGAATCTCTCTTCTGATAACTCATCCCATCACAAAGAAAAAAACAACATGATAACAATGAACAAAAAAAAAACTACAATATAATTCAAAGTAATAATGTAACATGGTGCCCCAAAATATCATTCCAAGGTACCTAAAAACTGACAGGCTAATAAATTAATTTTATTCAATTGCGCCATTTTTGCCGCTCTTTTGTCCACAGCCAAATAAAAACAAAATAATAAAAGCTGAGGCAATGTCATTAAAACACCATGTCAAATGTAAGTATTATCTAAAACAAAACAGAAACAACAATAAGTTAAAAGTGAATCCATAAAATAAAACACTACCACAACCGCAAGTTACAGGCCCATGTTTCTCTCTAACAAGACCTTGTATTGAGCAACTACATCAAAACGATATCCATCTACTTTGTAGATTCTTGGGTATAAAATGTTCCACTTAAATGCTCCTATTATCCTATCTATAAGTCTATGTGTTTCAAAGAAACAAGAAACATTCTTCTACACTAATATCTGGACACATGTTCAATAAAACAAATCAAGTAAGCTTCTGAGGCGATATGTAAGGGCCCCTGGTTATAGTTTATCGACTAGGGCATTCGCCAGAGATCATTGGTTCCCAAATAAGCTTATCCTTCTCATGCCAGTTCTTAGGGGGTAAGTTGCCTGCCCCTCTTGTCGTATTTAGGTACCGTAGGTACCATTCCGTTTTAATTCTTTTAACCAAGACGAGCAAGCTGTCTCAAAGGGGCGAGCGCTGGAATACAGACGGAGTTTCTCTGACCAGCAATCCGTATTCTTGTTTACACATTAAAATGCAATGCCTGAATAGAAATCCTTTCTGTTAAAGTGCTGCCAGCACGTAAATATTCACGTGCGCGATTTTTACGAGCATGGCTGGATTATCCAAGCACAAAATCCTTAACCTTCTTTGTTCTAAAGCTCTAATTTATATCAAATTTCAGTCATAGATTTTCGTACTGCAATATAAATCTTCCATACATATCGATATCTACATAAATAAGTTCTCACTTTCCGAGAGAAACTCAGTATCACGAGAGTCCTTTATTCCCGTTACTTTCCTCCACTTCCATAGTGCACGTTGCACCGTGCAGCTGAGGCAGCACAACAGCCTCTGGGTCTGTCTTAACCTTGACACTGCCAGTGAATTTCATTCCCGCTAATGACAAGTCTGTTGGCTGATCCTGATCCTCAGAGGATCCAAAAGAGTCCGATTCCGAGGGAAAACAAGACCTGTCACTATTTCTGTACAAAGAGGAATGTTCCATGGATACAGGGGCGGGGTCTAAAGTCCTGCCGCTTTCCTCGAGGGATTCGTCACCGGAGTACGGACTGTAAGCCTCCTCTTCATTCGCGCTGTGTTCCGCGGTTGTGGTGGTCTGATTTGCAGTAGGCCTTGGGTGAAGTTTTGCACCTCGTCTGGCACGCTTGATCTCCATTGGATGATGAAGGAATCTATGAAAAAAGAAAAATGGTTGAATCCCATTCTTATTTATCTATTTATTTGATCAATGTTTTTTATGTGACATTCTCTTTGTATGTATATTCGTATTGTATAATTATTATTAATATAATAATAATTATATTATTATTATTATTATTATTATTATTATTATTATTGTGGAGAACAGTAGCAAAATACACCTAAGGCTCAACCGACTCATTCATACTACTGGTCAAAGTCGCAACTAACGCACTGTCATTTCTATAGACAACTATAATACAGCTCTATAATAATCTAGAAATGTCGCGCACACAACACTCACTTGTAAGTCAGCCTCTTCCCAGGTACTTTCTGAATGATATCCATCTTGTAGTAGTAACGTAGAGCTCTGGACAGTTTCTCGTAAGTCATATTAGTCCTGTTCTTCTGTATGCCCCAGAGTTGCGCGAGGGCGGTCGGGTTGACAATGCGAAATACCAGCTGGTCGTAGTCCTCCCAGCGGATGTACGCAGAATACGTGTTGTCCATCAAAAGGCGGCTGATAAACTCCCAAAGAAGGCGGAATTCTAGAAAGAAACCATAATACTCGATAAATATGTCGCCTTCTTTACTCATTTATCTGTTCAATAATCTTTATTTCTTTTCAAATATCATATGTAGGATAACGTAGGAGTTTTGTTGGATAATCTAAATGCTAGGGCATATTTTTTTTAAAAAGAGAGATGTAACCACAACTTATTTTAAATATTATTCAATTAAACCATTGTAATGTCAAAAAGACCAATCAATTTGTATAACAAGGCATGATGCATAATTCATTAAATTTCCCAACAAAAAAAAATCCACAACAATTAGTGAGATGTGTCATGATGCGACAAACCAACCAGGAACAGCGTCGTCTGTCACACGTACAATATACGGTCACTAGTCACACACATATCAAGAAATGCGTGAGCGTGAAGGAAAGCTTTATCAGTAATATATTGCCCTCTCTACCGTGATAATATACAACGCGGTGACACGTTATCAGCACGCTAACCACAAAATGGCTGTTTTTCCGCCTCGTCTGGAAACGGACATAACAAAATGGCATCTATTTCATGGTCGCGCGTTCAGCGAAATATATTCTATCATAAAAAGTGACTAGACTAGTTAGCGACGGGTGGACTCACGTAAGCTTTCATGCGGTCCCTGCACGAAGAGATATCGCACTAATCAAAATGTTTCATAAAGTCTTCCTTTTGCACGCCCATTAATTTAGACTATTATCGCACAATTTCCCCTCTTTCACACGTTATTAAGCAAGTTTAATTTCATGCAAATTTTTCTAATGCGATGGAAGGCTGCATTTGTCTGATATAATGATAATAAACCATTTATCTCTCTGCGGCCCGCTGCGGCATTTCCGCATATGAATACGACGTCTAGTATTAGACAGGACACATCCCTATAATTGTGTCTCTCAGAATGATATGTTGCCCCTCAGCTGATCTTTTACTTACTGCCATAACCAGAAAATCCTTTTACAACCTTTTCATGGCAACTAACATAATAAATTCTTCTGACATATATAAAAAAATTAATGTTTTTGCTTACCAGAACCGCGTCCAGGGTTCGTCTCTTGGTTGCTTATGGTGAAATTTGTCCTTGGAGCAGGGAATCCCGGAGTGGTGGATTTAAATACTTTTGAGGTCTGAGAACTGTAGTCTTGTGGCTTTTCGTCTGAAATAAAACGATACTCACTGTCATACAATATCTGCTACATGTAACAAAATCTGTATGCCAGGTCATAAGTTTTCTTTGTCAACGTTTCTCTTGTTTTTTTTTTTTTTTTTTTTCTTATCATTATTGTGTAATTGAATCATTGGGTAGGGGTGAAAAAAACAGTGAAATGTCAATTGATTCGAAGACTATGAACTACAGTTGTCAATTTACCTTCGTGTTCCAGTAAAGGAGCGTGAGGAGAACCTCTCTCTGACGCATGCGCACACTCGGAGTCTGTACTGGGAGCCGGACTGAGGACAGCTTCTAAGAGATAATATTTCAAATATAAACACCCATCCATAATATAAACCTGTATTTTTAAAATAACATAGTTAAATATAAATTTGTCTGCACGCTTTTCAATGCTCAGACAGATGACTTCATTTTTACCCAAGGTCGCATATTTTGCGGTTACAGACAGTTTCCTTAGACCATCCATTCTTACGTCACCCTGAGCTTTCTATTTTTGTGGACATACATGTTTATATTCATATCTCACCCCCCCTGTATAACCAATACAACGGTGCTTATATAACTAACAATACTGCATTGGATCCTTTACCTCGGGTTCTCCCTGTTAAAAATCATTACGAAAAAAAACATACCAGGTACAGAAATCTGGAATTTTCTGTCTCCTCCGAGTGGCATTTGTAGTGTTTCTGGCCGATGCACCACAGGGGTGGGACGGTGAAGAGTGTGCAACATGGATGGTGACACAGAGTTAGGTGCATGGGGACTACTACGAAAGGCTGATGAAGGGGAAAGCGTAGGAGAAAGTCTGTGCTCTGAAAATTTTGAAAAAGAATGTTTTGTTGATAAACGATACGACAAATGTTCACAGAGGTGCAATCACGTACAGCTGAAGCTCTCCCCAGACAAAGACCGAGGTAGAACCCGGGTTGAAAAAGAAGACGTTACAACATGTACATGGCAAATGTGATGCAACGCATTGATTAAAGAGAGTTTGTCGTTTGTATTTAATATCAAGAGAGTGATGAAGAAACAGAACTAAAGTTTGCCATTTTGTACACTTAAGTTTCGTACCATCATGCATATGTTGGGCCGGCGGGCTCCCTGTGGACGCGCTGGCGTGGGGAGGCGGTGAGGCGTTGAAAAACCCGAACGTTGGAATCAATGGAGACCGCATGGCTTGTGGAACTGAAAAAATGATTTCATCTATGTGTTATAAGTGGTTTCCTACGTCCACATCGACCACATTCCAAACACGCACGCATGCACGCACACACGCACACATACAAGCACACGTGCACGCACGTGCACATATACACAATCATACATATATGGACAGATAAGAAAATATTTTGGCGGTGATATAATCTGTGATGCAAAAATTCTACAAATTGAAATCAATTTTGCCAATCATAAATTATCTATGCAGTTTTATTCAAAAGTGTTCACTCTGTGTAAAATGCTTTTTTTTTTTTTTTTTGGCAAATAACCTTCCCCAGCTAAGTGAAATAAATAGGCGGAGATGATTTGAGGACAGGCATACCAGGATGAGGAAGTAAATAAATCTTCCAAGATGATTGGTTAGCGGGTATTGTGTGTTTGTTCGTCTGTTGCTCGTACCTTAGGTTGACCTTTTATCAAACCAAAGACTTTGTGAACATGATAAGCCTTCAGCATGGTTAGTTTAACATGCAAAAAGTGTAATTGGTGGCCTCGCCGAAAAATACAAAAGAGGAACAAAAGACACACTTTTAATTCCGTCTTTCCACATGCCCTTAAAATTGATTGTTTGTAAAATGATTACCAAATATTAATCGTGTCATGTAGTCCTAAGTAATGATTTGTTTTTTAGCTGAAAATGTCGCCATATTTGCACGCCTTGATTTATCCCTGCTATCGTATTTTAGTAACATTAGTATATTCAGAGATAAGTGGTGGCCGGCTGAAGCTGAACATACTGACAGAATATTCCTTGATGCATTTCCACAAAATAAGTGCCAAGCATATCAATGAGCAGTTGAAATATTTTGCCTTAATGGAAACCCCACGAATATCGACATTTCTTCTATCAATCTTTATTTCTCCACCTGTGAATTTCGTGAATTCGTAAATTTAGATGCCCATCGCGCAAATATTTTAACTTTTTGGGTTCGAACCGAGGGTTGTCATCAAACACAATTCGACCTTAAATGCACTTCCTGGTTGCAGTAGATCAATTTAGTAGGCTGATTTAGATATTGCACCAGTTGATGGGCAGTTTTTGATAAGTTTAGCCCTATGGTATTTCTTCATCGACCAAGCCATTGAATTGTTGTTATATTTCTTTCATATCCTCTTTTATTTTTTACTCTGATAATGCTAGATAAAGTACATATATAATTGATGGGACAAGAGGAAATGATATACCAGTATTGTTGATTTTTCTGGCTGGAGAGTAGGCGCATCTCAGTAGTAAATGTCACGATGTTTTCGTAAAGCAAAATTGATGAAGCACTTCATGAATATGAGGATACACAAAGGTGTTTACCTTATTTTCAGGATAACGATATGAGGAAGAAGAAACAGTCGGCTGTGTTGTAAAAAAGGCATCAATTATGCTTACATATGTATTGAGCGTAAAACCAAAAATATTTCTATCTAGAAAACGGTATTTGACCGAGAATGTTAATTGGGCGTGTACAGAAAAGATTAAACATGGGGTGGGCGAATAACCGACACAATGAAATGCTAAAAATAAATAAATGGCAGCTGGATTTCGCAATAAGCATACTTTTTTCTTTCTTTAAAGACAGCATAACTGTCTAAATAAAAGAATATGTTTAATATACGTGGGCAAATTTCCATGACGCAGAAGACGAATTTCTATGGGGCATCTGTATTTATCAAATATCTCATTACAGTTCTGTCTGCATGTTTACGGCATATCTATTTAAAGTTCTAAACCACCATCTTGGATTTCGGGTCTTCTAATTTACTGTGGAAATTGGAATTTTAAAAGCAACGGTAGGCTATTTCTTATTATTGATTCGTCATTTCTATCTTTGCATCGCAGGATGTTTACACGTCAATCTTTTATTACCGGTAAATATCAAGACCTGGTCCTGGGAAAGGGTAACTAAAACTGCTACGTGACGAAGTTCACCCTTTTCCTTCTACTATAAAGATATGTTAACCCCTGACTATGCATTTCATACAATGAAATAGAATTATTGAAATGCTTGTGAGTCACAGCAAGGTCAGGTTTAACAGGTAAAAGGAAGATAGGTTAAAAGAAGCAATAAATAAACCACTTGGCCTTCCCACGTAACAGGTCCGGGATATAATGTCAATGCAGGTTATAAAAATGGAAATGACGAAGAATAAGGGTGTAGTCCAGAAGGAACAGTGATATAGAATAACAAAAGTAATACGCAATTCAGCATTTATACATATCCCCAATAGCGGATGTGATGACGGGAAATGTTTTGAAACCCTGTGTTGATCTTTCTTTCATATTTATATAGAACTTAAGATCTATTACAACTTACTGTTGCATTTTTCTGTCATTTTCTGAAGGGTATTATACAGTATGTCACCGGCGTTAGGGACACGTTCTATGAAGTCCTCCTTTTTGAGCATCGTCAGAGCTTTACCTGGAAAAAATTAAAACATTTTGTATAAAATCATGAAAACTGTATTGGCTTTTACGACAAATACGTAGACAAACAGGGAAATATTAGAAGTTAATCATCTTGAGCACGAAACTTTTCAAGACAGTATTGTCTAAAAAAAAAAAGATGAGATTACAAAATACCACTTAGGCAATGAAAACGGCATTTGTAAACAACCGAAGTCAACAGTGCAGTGACAATGTGAAACAGATTTGAGTCAATTGTCGAGCAAGTAGAAAATTAATCGACGTATAGGGCATTTTCAAATTGTCTTTGTATCTATACTAATTTGACTTCATCCAAGTGAAGGAATCGTCTGTTACAATCGTCTGGTCTTCATTTTTTCAAAAGTCACACACGCGAACGTACTTAAACACAGCACACGATGCACTGAGAGGTATTGGCTTAAATGCACTATGTACTTATCGTCTTCAACATAAGCAGACTCGAAAATCAGGCGTATTAACATTTCAAACAGGAAAGAAACGTTACAGTTAATCTTATTGCCAGGAATCGAAGCAACAGAAAGCTCTGACCGGAATCGATCGATATAGGATTTATTAATCTTAATAGCCCCTATGACGCTCGTACACATATCCTTGGGAATCGAGAAACGAGAAAAACAACAACAAAAAATAACGCAAAACAAATGCGGTATGACGTTAGCGTCTCGAATAGAGTGCGAAACCAATCGTATTGAAACTTTCTTTCTTCCAATTAAAACGCTGCTGCTAATTTCCTCTTTCTGGCTTTAACTCTTAAAACCTTATTATTAATCTCCGACTGTTCTAATTTCCTTGCGTTGAGCGCCACGGATGCTAGTTCGTGTATTTTTAGGGTTTCTAATTGAGTCTCGCTCTGATCGTAGGCTTCAGGGAGACACAAGATGGAAGAGTGACGTCACAGCTCTTCCTGTCATTAGATCCACATCTTTGAACTGGGTGTCAGTCTGTGCGAAGTGGGCCGAATGCGGCTTCCTTCCAAACGCACCGTCTTTTCGTCTGATCATGTTCATAGGCTTCTTTGTGCAGCAACTGGAATTTGGCCTCGATTATTCTGTACCGGAATGAAGTTTTTTTCCCAGGCAATACCGTCACCCATGATTTCAAAGTCTGCGACTTTCATTGCATATTTTGCGGCAAAATGTTGTTATTTTTTGTTAACTAGTATTTTCTAACCTTTTTTAATGGTTGACAAGATACACGTAAACAAAATGCTATATTAATGTTAAATAGCACCTGAAGCATTATAGGTAAAAGCAGCAAGTAAAAAAGGCACCATTGTAACACCTTTCTGTCAAACATGAAGCACAAAACGCCTAGACAGCAATTCTCCTTGCTTATTGAGAAGAGGCTATTGTATTTCTTCAGAAAATCTCCTAATTATTTGATACTTAATTGACATTTGACCATACTTCATACATTTAAACTACTGATAGAATATTTTCAAAGACAGGCCATTTATTATCAGTTCTAATCAAGAACGACCATGGAAAACAACACGCGATGCTGTAGTTGTACATATATTGATAACTTTTTTCTGTTCCGTATTATATAATAAAATCAGACAAAGCAAATTTTACTAGTTTGATGCAATGATCTATTGGTAAAAACAGTAACAGATGTTCGCTGATATAAGTCTATCAAGTTCTTATTACGAGCATATATCTGTGTCTATTTACATATTATACACGTGTATCCTCACTCAACTGCTTAATAAATGCTCGTTACCCCCCCCCCCCCACCCCCACCACCACCACCACTACCACTACCACTACCACTACCACTGCTCCATCCCCTTAAAAGACGTACGAATATTAGGATTGTAAAAAGGTCGAATATCTAAGGCGGGTTCTTTTAATTCATTGTAATGAACGCTATTCAACCGTGTGTTGATTACTTCCGCGGGCTGATTGCCAAAAATGACACTGCATAATTTCTATTGGCAAAGCCAGAAGAGGAAAAGCTTTTTTTAAACTTCCTTCTTGATTTCCACGAAATAGGCTGGCTCACCTTGTTCAAGATCAATGGAGTCTTGAATAACATGACTGGCAAATTTCAACATATTTCTATCAACATATTCTATCTGTATTAATACGGGTCTTTAAATAATCTATTAATTTTTGGTCTTTTTCATACTTTAACTGCAGTGAGTGGTATGTTGAGGACACTTAACTAACTCTTTTGATACGAAAAGCTAGTTAATTGGCATGTTGTGATTTACCTTTTTTTTTTTTTTTTTTTTTAGTTGCAGCTATGTTTTGAGGATGTTTTACCAACTCCATTTTCTTACCGTCAAAATCAATTAACGCAAAAACTCTTAGCTGACGTAAAGGGGAGAGTAAAACCGTGTCATTCTTATCTCAACTGATAAAGCAGCGCATAAAGTGAAAAAATGTCTACAATGTGGTGTGTTTCCAACGTGGTGGAAGGAGACAAAGGGATGAAAAACGGTATGTAACATATGCAGCTCACCACACTGCAAGATAAGGTTTAACCGTTTAATACAACGCCAGATCTTGTCGACCTTTTTGCATTCTCACGATAAGCGATGCAAATTAGGGAGAGATGAATCTTAGTCTCTTACTGGGTAATTATCTATCTGCGGTAAAATACCACCTTCCTCTTAAGCTAAACGTAGCTTTGATTTCCACATTCAAACCATATCTAGTGGTTCTATTGTTTATAGATTTTTAATTCTTAAAGATTTTGGCTAGAACAATTAAATTTCCTTAAAATTAGATTTGTCTATTCTCATATTCTCTCTCTCTCTCTCTCTCTCTCTCTCTCTCTCCAATAATAAAATATAATTAATATAACATAATCTTAATAAGTAAAAATTAGTTCTTACCATTCATACTGAACTTGTCTACTGGAATGTCACTTAAGGAATATTCGTTCACGCACCATTTCAGCCATAGCTGAACGTCTTCTTTGGACCAGTAATATGGGTGGCTGGCTGAAAGAAAACGACAGCGGTTTAACTTCCGATATCATCCAACTTCTACTGAGGTTTTGGTATAAATTTATTTTTCAGATATAAAATGCATATCCCAATAAGTTTAAATAAACTGTCATAAAAATAATAATGATTAACGAGGAAAATATTTTAAAAAAATGAAAAGATATCTTTTTTTCAATTGTGCTAATTCCTTCAGGAAATATTTACCCAATACAGGGCTGCCGGTCGGAGACATCGGGGGACGCGAGCCGCTGGTGTGGAAGGACATCGCTTGCCAGGGATTAAATAATACTGCGCCTTGAGACTGGAGACTAAACATCTGAAAAAAAAAAGAAATATTATATAAAATTTGCCCTCTCTATCTTTCTTATGTACCCAAATAAACAATTTTAAGACATCGATATCACATTCATTTGGTAAACAACTTACGCGAGTCATGTAATGTACTCTCCCTCTAAAGTGCGAAAAGTGAAATGTCGAAGGGGGAGTTGTTCATGTACTAACTCGGATGTCAGTCATTTTACGCCACGCCCCTACCGGATAAACGCATTGAAATAGAGCGCTGCGGAAGACCAGGAAGGCAGCTATACGTGCTATGTTATTGCAGTATAGGAAGTGAGTGCTCTCTGTGTTGAGGATAATCGTCCGTTTTTCCGATATTTTGTCGTCACATAAAGTATTTTCCTTTAAGATTTTAGGCATACTGTAACCTATACTTTATACGCGGCTGATATACAATGTGCCTTATGCCTCCCACTGGGCTCGTCGCACACTCATAACACATTTAAAGCTTACCCAGCCGGGGCTCTCTCAAAGAAACAAGTGCACATAGTCAGTTCTCTCTCCATAACACGATCTTTCAAACTGCTCACAGAGATTTTCAAGTTCAATTGCCTTGAACTTTCATTGAAAAGAATAAAACGATTCATCATTGTAAGCCTGCTAACATCAACAATGTGACAAAGTGTAGGATTTCAAACACACGGCAAGTCCATAAACTACTACTTGTTGGACTTATCTGAGGGCAAGTTATACTTTTTGATTTTATTTTGACAGTGTTACAGCGCGCGTAATCCGAAAGTATCTTAAATTGATCTTGAAGTATGGCGGGATTTTAAATTTTGGGTAAAGGTAAGGATTCTGTGATTACCCAAAATTGTTGCAGAGATATGATGAGAGTCAGAAAAGAGGGATCAAAGAATTCGGTTGGGTTAGACGTACCAGACTTTCTGAGAAACCAAAAGTAACACGAGAATACCACAGAGCGCGCTTAGGGTCTAAATCTCCCTTGTAGAGGGTACATATAGGTACTGGTACCACCGTGCGTATGCGTGTCCCTTTATTCCATTGATTAGTTCGAGATTACGTAAATAAGGAAGAAAAACAACACTTCCGTCCTATAGGAAGGTTCCTTACATAAATTCAAAGAATAGAGGGTTGCGTAAATGAGGGCTGGAAATACAGCTAATGGCACGTCAGCAACAAATTGAATAAATCATTACATTTGTAACCGCTTGCAAAGTAGTGCAATTCTTCCACTAATAGACAACCTTTCGAAAACTCAAATTACCGTCTAGAACTTTGCTTCATAGCTTGTTACAGACGTAAATAGGAGTGCGCCTGACGATAGAAGACTACCTCACGTTGTCATGGCAACCAACTTATCTGACCGGGACTTACGAGAGATCATAGGGTTTGAGGAAATCCTGACGATCATTTCCTCAAGAAGCGTGAAGTACCAACGTCAACAGCTTCAATAATTCCAGGAGGCTTAGTTGTCAGACGATCGATTGACGCGAGGAAACTATAATGAGTTTTGCGTTAAAAGAAGGCCTCCGCTCTGCTCAGCGAAAACATCCGGATTATATATACACAGGGTTGGCACGAAGCATGCGGATGATAATCATACAGAGAGGCAGAAATGAAAAGATAACAAGCACGCGCAAGAGGAGGGGGGTATATTTACGTATTGCATCACTATTTCAAGCCGAAGATAAAAAAAAAAAAGAAACAGCAGTACAAGGGCTCATTCCCATTGAAGCTATCGGTCTCCGTAGATCGATCCAAGTCCGGGGGGGACTCTCGCTGAGTGCACTCAGTGAAACAGATTAACACGTCTCCTCTAGATTCCAATGTACCCGTATAATCATCAATTTTTCTGTATTCTACTCAACGCCAGGGGGAGGCGTGTTAATCTATTCAACTGATTGGCCCCGCGGAGTTGGATTGATCTATGTAGACCGACAGATTCAATGGAAATGAGCCCTGAGATACATGTACCTAGCATAGCCTTCGAGGCCTTACTTATTAGTAGTGCACATCTAACTGTGGTTTGGGATTGAATAACTGACCAAATGGTGTCTTTTTGAATAGGCATCTTTGCAAGTCCGTAGCCAGGAATAAGGGGGGGGGGGCGTATGGGGGGGTGCTGAATGAACCCCTCCCCCCCCCCCCTTTTGTCCGGAAAAGGTAAGCTCTGAGTCAAATTTGATCTAGCTTTTCTAAGAAAAAGAACCCCTCTTTGAAAAAATAACCCCTCTTTCTCAGAAAATAATTCTTTGGAATTGCTGGATATAGGAGTGTCTGTGATAAAACAGCTGCCCATAGATATTTGTCTCAAACGTTTCCAAAGTGCGTGAGCCTTGTGCCACGCCATTCTCTTTAAATTTTTATTTTGCCTTAGAAGAAACAGTGCTTTATCCTTTATCTATTTATCAGAGAGGAATTGCTGTATTTGTAAGTCGATATCATAAGTCCTTTTGCTCCGAAGTGAAACGCACTATTAGTTCCTCGAATCAGTTTACAATAATGTGACGTACCACGAAATCAACAGCTATGAGGTCGAGTGCAGTAATCGATGAAAGTTATAAGTTAATATTTGCTCCCATTCAGATATAATTTGGATAAAAAGTTACAAAGCGAAGGTCTGAATGAATTATGTTATCAGACAATTAACCGGTAAGTTATTTATGTGAGACCTAGGTCCCCTGACAAAGCATCGAGGGTTTTTGATTTGGTTGGAGCTAGGCTACGGGGAGGTGACACACTGCAAAGATAAACTCTGAGCTTGCTTAATTAATTTCTTTGTCAAACCTTAACCGGTCTGGGTGGAACTTTATCAACGCCCTTTGAGGCTGAGGGCATCGGATAAAAAACTTAAACGATATGTTTTTTTTTTCGATATTGTTATGGAATACTCTTTGAGCACAGGGTAGCTAGTAGTCTGTACAAATTTATTTTATCGCCTGTACTTACATTTTGTACACTATTTTAGAGCCCCCTAATACCAGAGGGGAGCAACCGATGCATGAAGATTAGTACCTTAGTTACGTTTTACAAGATATCCCAAATTGTATTATTCGTTTCAATTGCTGACGAGAAGAGCCGATCGGTTTACACTAGTTACCACTAGACTTGTACCATTATATAAAACCTTCTATTGCGGTAAACATGACTATTCAGTTATAGATGCAATTATTGATCAGAAGGAAATTGGAATGACACCCGGAAACTTGTATTTAGAAACATCCTTAGGTGTAATAACGCGGAAATACACTGTGCATTTGTAGCACCAATATACTTTTACGTGGGATATGTAATCATAAGCTTAATTGATTCTCTTGCCCCGTCGTTTTCTGCATATTTCCAATCTTGCCATCATATACCTTAGGATTGACGCATTCAGTGGCTAATTTGTCAATCTAAAACGCCATTGAGAGAGTAACCTATTTGATAATATATAGATACAGCTTATATCTGATATTGTATCGCTTTGGTAATCCACTTACATTGCGAGTTTACATAGAATAAATGAATTAATAAATGTGTTTGAATAAATGAATAATTTAGATAAACGTACTTTTCTGTAAACGTGGAGTTAAATCAGAGTAAAAACGCCAAAAAGGGAGCGAAAACATTTTCATATAAAGCCTGCGAACCACATTGTACCAAGTATTTACAAAACACTTAACTTTGGTCGAAGAACAATAGATGAAACGTTTGTCATTATCATGAAGTACAAGAGAACGAAACCCTGACTGCATTAGCTCCTTACCTCATTAATGTTCTTGCTAGAAGAGATCTAGAAGACAACGCTGCATATACTGACAGTAACTTAGGCTCAGTCAAATATCTACGTTATTTTATGAGTAGTCATGATATAGAATAGCTAAATATTTAATAGCATACTTATTTACATTTCATTTCTATTGTAAATTTTCATCTATATCCATGTAGATGTACACGCTGCAATGAATAAAGCATACGATAAATATATAGCTCTCGACTTACTTTTCGTGATAATCGTCAGGTCTTTCTCATTAGAGACAATAAAAGTCATTTTGCATCATTTAATGCCATTATAGGGATTTAAGTAAAGTTGAAATTTGAAATAAGGCTATACTGGTGGCGAAAGTGTGAGTGCACGGATGATTACGTCATTCCTGCGTCTTTCACATAGATTAAGACAATCCGTGATGCTATCTGTTTATTGACCTATCACGACACCACGGACGTCACAGACGGGTCCCTTGGGGTTATTAGAGCGTGATCAGAGGAGGCGGACTACTTAAAAAGCAATTTTTTTCTTAACATTAAACGTTATGTTTAGTGCAAATAGCTTAGTTTATATTCTTTGACGCGCATTTGAGGTCACACATTACCTTTCCATTAAGTATTTATTCCGTGCGGGTCTTTTTAAGGTGAATTGAATACATGTAAAAATTTAATAAATAAGCAAATAAATAAATAAATAAACAAAGACAGCATCAAACTCTCTCTCTCTCTCTCTCTCTCTCTCTCTCTCTCGTCAAATAAATTACCCTTCTTGAATCAGAGTTCCAGAGTAAGTGGGTTACTCATCGTTACTTAAGTCTTTAACGCCTCTATTACAAACACTTCTCCGAGGAAATATATAAGCACTTCCGAGGCGTGTTGCCAGTTTGGCAGTTGCCATACATCAAACACACACAATATGACAGCATTCTCTGCAAAGTATACTTCCACAGCTTTCTACGTCACTTAATTACTCATTAACACATTTGTACAGTTTTTTATGTAACACCTTCATTGTTTCCAATAACATTATTCTTTAGGAAACTTCCGATTTCTAGGAAACATTTAGGTTGGGGTATCGTTAGGGTCTACCATTACTGAACCACATGACCGCATGAAAGATATTGTCTACTTGATGGAAATTGAATCAATTTCACAATACAGCTTATATCTGAATGCAAATATCAGAATATATATATATATATATATATATATATATATATATATATATATATATATAGGCAGAATGTATCGTACATCTGGGTGATATATTATTCAAAAATAGCTAGGTTTGTATGATGCATCCTTTCGGTTTGACTGTAGCACGTGGTTTGTTTGGCGCACCTCTTTACCAAGGTCCTACGTGATCTCTGTAGAGTGTCTATACCAGTGTAAATAAGTAACGCCCCCTCCCCATCTTTCCTTATGCACCGATATGCTTAGACTGCCTGGAACAAACAGGTATCACCACCGTTCATCACGGACACGGAGTAATATATATCCACACACCAAACCACGAATATTTCCGTGTATTCATATATTTCTAGTACATGCCTGGATACACGTAATTGTTTTAGGAGCCCTCGCCGATTGTTATTTGGCTCATGACCATGAGTCGTGTAGCCTACCAGGCCTACATGCAGCTCACATATACTGGTTAATCATCATCTTCCACTTAATCAAGGTTAACATTTACTCCATCAATTACGATAAATATTAACCAATATCAAAGCAACAACAGTTATAATCATGATCCACCGGACTTCAAGGTATTAGTTATATATGTATATATGAAATTTATCTCACCTTAGTTGGCTGGTTGAAGTTACGTCGCACTGTCCGAAATTAAACACAGCTTGCTAAATATCTGGGTGGTAGTCGTGACGGCTACCCAACCGTGATTACTGACAGAGCTTATCCCTAACTGTTATTTCCTTTGGTTTGGATTCTTTAAGCACTGTTTACAAGCGGAAGATAAACAAGGTAGCTGAAATGAGGAACAGCGTCTAAAATCTGTCAAAAACTCCTAATGCCCAAGTAAGTTTATCTATATTTTGTTCTTAGAAAATCATCTAGAACCTCTTCCCGGAATTGCCGTATTTGGCAGTAACGTGACCTAAGATATGGAAGTGGGAACGTCGGAAGTAAACAAGACTGATAGGTTGCGAGAGCCCCAACAATACGAACGTCATACGGGTCGTGCATTCGTCAGAACGTTAAATCAGGACTCCGTTCGCTATTGATTCTTTCGCCACGGCCACCACATTTCAACTTCCGCTGCAGGCCATTAACCTTTTCCCCTAACCTTTTCGGAAATGATTCTAAGCGTGTTTACGCACACAGCCAGTCATTGACGCAACTGGAGTAGCAAGTCCTCTTAATATCAGCTGAGCGTGATTCACTTTCGTTCTTCTTCCTTACCGTCTACAACTAGTTAAAAACTGCTTACCATGCCTTTAACCTCACAACATTATCAACAAGCTGGTATTATACAGGCACTGTGTAACTTAATATCATCCGTTTATTTTAATTCCCTCGTAATTTATTATTTAAAATAGCAACATAGTATAGTGACAGGCTGCTCGCTCACCTGCTGTCACCATTGATCCGCCTTTTGTGCAGCTGTTCCAAATTATGAAAGATTTACCTGGCGTTAAGGAATCACGCATTGGGGGAAGTGGTGATGTGAGCTATCTAGCGTGTATATATGTGCGTGTGTGTGTGTGTGTGTGTGCGCGCGCGCGCGTGCGCGCTTTCTATGCACATTTCCGGCTGGCTAATTGAGCCCTTCGTCAGTTGTTAATGTTTAACAGTGCCGATCTTAAGACCATTAGATCTGTTAATTCGCCCTCATCCTGTGTACTCTTGTTTCTCCCCGCGCCCAACTGAAGACTTTTTTTCAAAAAGCACTGTCAGTATTCTTTCGCCTAGGATTTTTTTAAAACTAAGACATATTTGGTGTTTCTCTGTTTCTGTTGACAACTGTTGATGGCATGTTATTCTGAGTATATGTGATAGGGAGAGTTATTCAACCTCAGTTAATTCTCACTGAAAATGAATCGATAGAGACTAAGCCCTCACTCCTATAACTCCAGTGCTATCAATTTACTTCCACATCTTCAGAAATTATTTATCTCGTTCCCTCTTTAACTGTCCATTTTCAGCGAAACAAGTAGCCTGCTAGCTGGAAGTTCTTTCAAACTGTACTAAATGTGCACGACAAAAAAAGTAAATCAATAAATAAAATATTCAATCAACCTGGCCCCATAGATTTCCTAAGAATACAAACTTTTTTAATGTGATGACATCTCTTTACTTTAATCTTATCATACTTGACATAAAAGCGCATATGTTAAGTGCGGAACTGAATAACCAAATGAAAACCGCTCCAGAAAACCTTTGAACTTTACAAACTCTAATGAGGAAATGTGCAAAAAAAAAAAAAAAAAAAAAAAAAAAACTCGCAATACTTTTCCCAAACCTCTCTGCTTGTCATCTCAAACTGATTAGAAGTTTGTGACTATCCATCATTGGAAATATCCCCTATAACCCTGACACGATGATACCATAATTCAATTTATAAGTTCAAATTCATTTCCTCAGCCGGCACTTCTATCATGTGACGTCACCTGCTCATCAAAAGCGTACACTCGCATTGTACCGAGATAGGAAATTAGACAAAATCAACTTATCCTATTAATTCTCTGATATCCGACAGTGTTAACAACGGCACGGGAAGTAAAAGCGGTATGGCAAAAATGCCGGAAAGCAAAATCGTGGAGTTATTACTTCTTACGGAGGTGAAGCTCAAGTACAAGAATAGTCTAGAACAACTCAAAGGGCTTTCTATCTGTAAGCTCAAACTTTTTTTTAAATGGTGAGGCGCATTAGTCTTTAAGAGAAACCTATTTCACAAACATGATACTTTTGCATTCATGTATTTCACGGTGTTTACGCGCTAGCTAACTTATTTTCCGTAGTTCAGGTTGTATTTATTTATCTAACCCATCTTCCTATGCCTCTTTGGATTTTCAATTTATATATTAACCTTTAGATCCTGTTAATCTGTGCATGTCTGCATCAAGTTTTTCATATAATATTGTAAATCTCCAGCCTGACTTTTCTTTTCATTTTTTTCATCTCTCGTATTAGTTCACAGTGGCCAGGGAAGTAATAAAGAGTGCTATGTTATTGTTGACGTGGGAGTAGTTGGAAGTCAGGGTAGGTATGCTGTGCCGCTATTAATATCATTCAGCGTCATCACTGACAACTGGCAGCAAAACCAAGTGTTTTTTCTATTAATACTGTTCCAAGAATTAGCGTGAATTAGCCCACGGGCACAGAAAATGAATAACGTATATTAACATGCAGAACAGACAACGAGCATGTACTTGAATTAAGACAACATCAGATTATTTTACCAAAACGTAACTGTTAACGCGCTAAGTTTGACAAGTAAATCGCACAAAGATAGCTCCAGAAATGCGTCAATCAATCCAGCACTACCGCACAATACGCAAGCTAATTGCGGTTTGACGTGATTCTGTCCTGGCGCATGTATATATAATAGCTGCACCCGCATATGCAACAAATATCGTTGTTCTGGATTAAATTGTTGTTTGTACCTTTGCCCGTTCTCATATGTTTTCTGTTTATCGATAATGTATAATGCAGTGTACAGATAATAGTTATTGCCAGTGCACAACAGATGAACATTTGAAATGAAAACACATTGTATCTTGGGAGTCCTCGACTAATTCGATTACTCCGTCACGGTGTATTCTTCTTAGGAAACATATGAATTCAACTCTGATTATATTTTTTACAAGAGAATCATGTCGCTTTATGAGCAGAAAACAGTTTTTGTCCTTTAACTATAAGTCTTTTGGGGGGAGGGGGCCAGGGTGATTTTTTTTCTCGCTTTACTTGACAAATACAGTTTAGTAAAAAGGGTATTGACGCGAATAGCTTGCTTTGTCCCATTTTTGAAGTAAATTATGTGTATTTTTTATCTATAATTCAGATGAATGATTCCCATATTCACTTGGCTTGGCATACGGCTAAAGAGGAATAATTTCCTCCAGTCAGACATTTTCAATATCAAACAAAAGAAGAAATATCTCATTTTTGTTCACCTTCAAATGGTTTTTACTTAAAGGTTACGGATAAAAACATAAAAACACACTACCTAAGTGTCCTTGGAAGCACAGAAACACTATAATAATGAGCGCTTAGTTCGTAGGATAAAATTGGGTGGAAAAGAAAGGAAGCCCGATGAGGAGAAGGGGGTGCATTTTATACCAATAAATATTGGAAAATAGATCAAAACGTCAAATGGATATTGGCGCTCAAGAGTATGTGACCTCTCGTATGAAATAAGCCCAAGTAAGAAAGAATAAAAAAAAAAGAAATCTAAAAATGTTATTTCTCAATTCTTTTTCACCGAGGAGACGATAACCTTTTTGATGAGAGGAAACTTATTAAGATACTTATTTTGTTCCTCGTAGGTTGTTATTGAAAAACTCTGCGGAAAGTCTTTACTGGCGTCGGAAATTAGAGAAACTACGTTTCCGTCTCAGCATCGATCCAGCTTGCTCAATTTCCCCTTCATTCTGCCCTCGTTTTTTCCTGCCTTGACTCCCGACTCGCAGAGATATTAGCAGCAAAGGCACGTCAAGTGCTTTTTTTTTTTTTTTGACAATGAATGTGTGGGCTTCACTCTTCATGGTTTTCTCGTCAACTCATTCTTTACTTAATATATATTTAATCATTTATTTATGTCTATTTATGAGGGGATGCTTCCAGTTTGGAAATGATTTTGAAGTCCAGAAAATTACACTCATCAAACTCGAACATATTTTACTCACCTACTGAGAGATAACAATATCTTTTCTTTCTTTCTTTGAACGTCAAAAATACGTCTTCAAAACGTGTAGCGGCATACGCATCGGGTCTTTTAAAGGTCTCAAATATGCTTCGGCTTTTATATAGGGTGCTCTGTAGTCTAAAAGTTTCACAAGTTTTCAGTTGAGAAGTTTCCGAATTGGAACCTATCTTTACTTGTCTGGAAATCGTGATTTACGAAAGCGAAACCAAACAGAATGCATGCACCAAAATGAGGCATCTCTATGACAACGACCTTAGTCATAAGTAACCCCCGAGTCAGTGGCCCCCATCTTATACTTCAAAGTGGCAGGAACTCAATCCTTGAACGTTTTCTTTTTCCCAAAAATTTAATTAAAACGGATAATGATGACCCCGTTCTCTGAAGATTGAACACTTAACGTTTTCTTCATATTTTCAAAATAGATCAACACTACGTCAAGTTTACAATCCAATTATTTCATCGTTTTCTGACAACTCTGGCAACTCTTCCGTGTCGCACACCCGGACGGATAAATTTCAATTTGAATTTGATTTATTCTTGCATTGTTTGGGTCTTAAGAGCGCTTATAAGCTATTTATATTCACCGCTACCGTAAATACGCAAAATCTTACGCTTTAGTTTTAATTGCACTCGAGCACAGTAATGTTTTGTCTAAATTTTCATGTCTAAACTTTGTCTAAACTTTCTTATCATCATTATCATTATAATTGCTTTTTTATTGTTTTTGCAAAATTAATCGTGCCTCAATTTCAATAAACGAACGTCAATAAACTATTACTTTCGCAGTCTTCAGATCTTTTGAGCGAAAGTTGGCAATTAAATCCGAAAAAAAGTTATCGCAAAACAGGAGTGAATGAGTCATAAACAACTGAGTATATTGTGATTATAGACAAACTAGAATGTTAACTTTTAAAGTATGCCAAACCGAACATCAAAGATACAAAGTTTTCACTATTTAATCTTGTATTTCATCAACTTTGTGTAGATGCTGAAATCATACGCAAATACGAATAAGATCGATTACGATGACAAAACAAAAAGCAGTGTTCAAGACTTTTTTCCGCGCCATTCCTCTTCCCCTTAATACGGTGCGCAATGTAAGGGATTTTATGGCGTGACCAATTTTCTCTTGAACGAATAAGTGCCGAAAATGAGGTTTCACTTCTGCAGCGTGGCGACGTCACGTCCCGCAGTTCTTGGAAACCCATTCCCTTCAGACGTTGCATTCACTTATCGCGATTTAATCTACATTTAACCTAACTAATTAATCTGAACTAAATGTATCCTTTATCTACCTTAAACAAGCAAACCAAGAGAAGTAGACTGTTCCAACGCATGAGAAAATAGAATAATCAATAAAATATTCCATACTTTTATTTTTTTTAATGAAAATTGCTTTCAAACGATCTATTTGATCAAAGTACTATAAATTACCCGTGAATTAATTATACAAGACCATATAAGCTTTGCCTATGATATGAAAACCTGGATTTCAAAACCAATTAACTTTGATGGACAAAACACATCCCCCTTGCCCTTACCGATCATCCAAACTAAAAATAAAATCCTTTTTATTTGTGTGTTTTAGGATCACTTTTTCTTTATTTATCCAAGTTGAGTGTTCGGTTTAGTCCTTCATTTGCATCTTCAGCTATATACCCATATTCAGCATTTTGTTTGCCTTTAAAACACCGTTAGAGGATATCTTGCATGAAAATAGGAACGACAGTGGTACACAGAATCTTAACATGCTTTTTTTTTAAAGTACGAGGAGGCACAAGCACCATTGTATTAAAAAAGGGTATAGTAACACAGGAATAAAGTACAGAAATATATTATCTGCCACGCGATGATTTATCATGAGGAATGTGAAAAGTTCGAACGGACTGAAAACACCCTTATCACACGGTTCACTGCCAAGTTATCAAAATTTTGATTATTTTTTAAATAAATGATTAATCATTCGGACTAAGAGGCTGTCTGTGCTTGGACTGAAATGATATCGTCAAAAATATCATCGAGGCCATGGCAAGAATGCATAATCTATTTCCTTATTCGTATATTCTACATATTCTCGACGTCTTAGGGCTCATTCCCATCGAAACTATCGGTTTACGTACATGTAGATTGATCCAGCTGTGCGGGGACTCTTGCTGAATGCAATCCCTAGATTCTCTCTAAACTCTTAAAGTGCACCCCGCCCTCCCCGCCCTCCCCCCCCCCCCCCAAAAAAAAAGGGGGGGGGGAAGAAACAAATAATAAAGAACGAAGAAAAAACTAGGTAAAGGGCCTTCTGCATTATTTGTGGAATTATGAAGCTGGTTAAAATTCTGACCAGGTTTTGCCAAAAATGGGATTTCCGACAATTCCTATCGTGAAATAGGTCTAAGGTCTGCCAAACATTAGTCTAAGTCCGGTCCCTAGTGACGTCAGCGCATATAGTCTATATGCAGTGGCCATACATTATGATTAGCATATCACTGCACGTGACACACACTCCTTTAAGATTAACCCAACATTATTGTAACATTGTAACCTTTCCCTTACCTGGGCATTTTTCGATACTCCATAGCATTCCAGCGTTAAGCAATTCCAAGAAAGAAAATCCTACGTACCACACTGTGACTGGTGGAAGAGGAAGCGAAAGTAAGCCCCTCTACTTGATGAGATCCGGGCAAGAGGATCCACTGAATATCTATACCTATGTACAGCATATACAAATATGTACATTCCAGACATAGAGCTTTTGTTATAGCAACTATTCATACATGAAAAAAGAAACAGAGTGGATGGGGCTTTCGTCTTCTGGTATGTACAAACAACATAGGCACGTATCACCTGATCACCTGCTCGTTCTTAGAAAATGATCCTTCCAAGAAGGCGGAAGAATTTAAAGGGTAAATGCTCGGACCCCGGTCAACTCGAGGCGATATGTACTAGATCAAAAAGAGAAACAATGATCATCGTTGGGATACATATATATTTATGTCTCCTCATTAACACGAACGAAAGCATAAGTAAAGGACAAACACAAGTATGGCGTTCAAAATTTGGCCGGTGACGGCCGCTTTTATTGAAAGGTCCCTCTAATAAAAGAAATGGTTTACAGTTATTATGTATCATTTAATAATGTTGAGTAATTATATAATGTTATAGCACAATTAATAAATATCCAAACAAATGGTGCACATATTTTCATTAGTGGGGGTTGCAAAGAGGCCAACTAAACAATGAGGCCAACCTTGGACATAAAAATTATTTTATGTCCAAGGGCCAACTAAACAATTATTTTTCAATTATTTCGTTTTTGTTTCAATTATTTTTTCAATCGTTATAGATCGATCGATAGATAGAAAGATAGATAGATAGATAGATAGAGCGATTTTTCCTAAAGAGACTATACCCAAGAAAACTGATACAAACTGACATTGAAAAAGCCGCACAAAAAAGTGAGATTGGAGATCATCAAAGATAAAATAATGAAGGATGCCATACCATTTGTATCGACAAACAACAAAAGAAATCCAGAGGTATTATTTAAACTTACCTTTGATAAAACAAGATGACAAAATGAATGATATATCAACTCAAATGCAGATCATAAAGAGTAAAGAGGCAAAGCCCATCACTTCAGCAAATCTTAACAAAAGCAAAATTCAAAAACAATTCAAATACAAATGTACACGCTTCAACAATATTAGTAAAAGCAAACAGCAGATATGGTGCCTGCTCACTTACTGAAGAGGGTAAACACGTAACATTTAAAAAATGGACGGAGATTCCAAATAAAGTACCCCTTCATTTGCACTAGCGCAAATAAAATATATGTAGTAACTTGCAATGAGTGAGGTGATAACTACATAGGGTACATCGGAGACCCCCTCCTAGACAAAATGACTGTTCACAGACAGCAAATAAGACAACAGACATATCAGTGTACATCTGTGAGTGACCATATTAGGGAATGGGATCAGAATAAGGACTAAACGATTTTCCATTTAACAAATTCGGTAAGGAAACAACCTAAACGGAAAGGGAAATCAAAGATAATTAGGCCTACTTCATTGGAAATTGTAAACCTAAGCTAAATACAATTCAACTGTCTCACAAGATATTATCTATATTTTTTAATAATGAACAATCTCATTATTGAATATAACTGTTGTTTTGTTTTGTTTCTACTGTATTTACCAGATCAGATCATTGTATATTGGAATTTTTTAATAAAGAAAGTTACTTTCTTTATTTAAGTTCTACTCCGGTGATAAACGGCCAATAACAATAGAATTAAGCAAATGTGCAAATAATCCATTGAGACTTTTTCATGTGTTCCCAGCTCTCTCACGGGATGCGAAGTTAAATATTCGCCATCTTGATAGAATGAAAAGGAAATTCCAGAAAGAAAATAATCCCAATAAGCAAATTTATTATTATTATCATCATTTGCATTTATTTTCCCTCCCGGTTTTTGGCAGCTTCAACTCGTTCAAAAATATAAATGATAATAATAATAATTAATAAATAGAAAAATAATAATAATAATAACTAGAATAAATAAAACATCATTATTTATTTGTCCTCGTTCTACATCGACTCAAACACTCGAAAGTACGAATAAAGGAAAAATACCAGCATGATGTTTGACGGCCGCATTTATTGTAAGGTCCCTCTGATTAAAAAAATGATATGATTTAGAAGTTAACAATGAAGAAGGTTGAGTAATAACATTCACCATTGAATAGACCTGAAAAACTGTATTAATATATAATTCCCAAACAAATAGTGGTTTTTAAAGCCTAATTGAATATTCATGAAGACACTGTCAAAATACAAAGGGCCACCGCCAAAGATCCCGCTTTCGCAATATTAAGCGCCATGACAATTCGGGTATTTTTTTTTCCACAGAAAGAGGGACATTAGATGTTAATGTAGCGAGCCTATTTATTTTAGGTCCGCATTCCTGTTCACCAAGACATTATGTTCCAGGATATGATTTCAGATTATCAGAAAGTTTCCTTTTTTAGGCTAGGAAAAACCAGCTTATGATTACGCCTAAAATGCACCAAAGTAAAGCTGTGCATTCATCAGGGGCAATTTCAAAAGATCTTGCAGTTTCTGCCAATCAAAGTTCTTCATAAAAACCCTCACCTATACACCCCCTTTACCCTCTACCGGGGCTACAGATTCATTTTGTGCATTTCTCTCCAGCACAAGCAAAGAACCGTGTTAAGAATTAGCCTGCGACATATCTGTGAATATCCAGTAAAAAACCAATCTTTGACACTGGAAGAGGGTAGACCCCCTTATTGTGTGAAAAAAAATCTCTGAAAAATGTGTCAGTTGCAGTTCCTGCTTTGCTTATTTCAGAGTAATCTTTGATAAATTTTAGCGAAGCGCAATTGTGTCTATTATTGGGTCATTTTTTTCATCCATAATTGTTTGTCATTATATAAAAAAGACATGTTTATTTCGTCATATGCGTTAGTCTTTTAACTTAAACCATTCTAAATTAGTTTTTCGTGTCAGTAGCTAGACGTGACTCGATAATATATCGTTTTATCGTTTTATGACTTTTTTGACTGCGGCTTTATGTTTTACTGGTTTCTCACAAATTGAAGTCTCGCACCACTTACCGACGTTTTTAAGAACATCTATATGTAGACAATATAACAAATATATATTTACGGAAACTTTTGAGACGCCCCCCCTCCCCCGGATACTGCAAGTCTTACTTTCTGTTTAACTACTGATTAAAAAGATATTCTACTAAGTGGGCGTTTCGAATGGGCTTTATTTTTTTTCCAAATTATTCTTTCTAAAGTTCGGCTGTTGCCTGTCATTCAGGAAACTGAGGTAAAAAAAACTCTTTCTAAGCAAGAGAGGGATGCGTACGATTGCGCACCAAATGCAATTCCCTCTTCAGTCTAAAGATTCCTTTATAATTATAAAGATGCAAAAGATGAAAACAATTAACAGATGAATGGTGTAGAAGTAAGGCGGAATCGACTGAGCAATACATACTTTAAAGACAAAAATAAGTTCAAATTATTGTTTTTCTTTTTTTTTTAAATAAGTTTAGTATAAATCACCAGACACCAGACAACCAAAACAATTTCCATCGCAAAATATACCGAGAGGAAGTTGTTGGTCTAATGTACAGCATGATCCAAGAATTTGGTGTCATGATGTACATAAAATACATGATATTTTACGCTTTGCAAAATATAACCAATCCCGTTATAGGCTAACGATAAAATATAACAAATTATTTCTAAACAGAGTAATACACATGTATACCTAATTCATACATGTATGTCATATACACTGTATGCAGAAAATCTTGTAAACACTTCTTTTTTTCATGATTCCGGCTGATACAAATGTAAGTTTTGCGATTTCAAATATCTTATCTAAGCTTGGATATCCCATTTAGACATGTTGCAATCAAATTAAAATTAAAGTCCCAAACCTGAAAACTCGTAAATAGAAACAAACTTACAGACCGTAATAAATGTTATTCGCAGGCTTCCACTTGTACGTACCTGCACCTTGCTTGGGACGTAGTTAAATGGCAATCCTCTTCCAATTCGTCGTTTTAGTTGGTTTGCATCCGGATATTTTTGCGCAACAGGTAGGTGTTCATCTTTCCGTCTCTGAGGAAATAGCGCCTGACGCCAGTCAACATAGCCAATCGATCATGTCAAAGAAAACCGCAGCATTTACAACACGTTATTTTATTATAGCCAAGGTAATTATAGAGGCAAACACTTTGTTATGGAATATTGTGGTTGTTTTGTGTAGGGTCAGCGTGAACTTAAGACCCTTTAAAATGTGAGAAGAAGTGTTTTACAATGATAAGAACATAGTAAAAAAAAAAAAACGTAGGCTGGTATGATGGCAAATGTCCAATAGAGGAAAAAAGTCTTTAAAAAAAACCCAGATCCTACAGCTTTTATAAAACCTTTATACTTATGTTATAAATACATTGAATGCGGAAAAGGGAATTACGTCAGAAATGACATTCACGGCGTATTATTGTTTATTGCAGTTGTTAAATAGGTGATTCCTTTTTTCATTGCTTGCGTGATCCGACTCATTTCCTATTTCCTAATTGTGATACAAACAAATGCATTTACGTAAGTGATCTGTCAGAACTTGATCCTTGTTGATTTTCTAACTGATTTTGGACTATTTGGAGTCGTTTCCATGGCAATTTCCACGCATACCAGTATTTATGATCTGGAATATCGAATTTTATTGCATCATCTTAACCCTTTCGAATTCTTTAGGTTTCTTTCAGGTTTCTACATATGTGAAAGAATACTTCAGCTAAGCTCGCTAGAAAAGTACGTTAGCAATGTTGTGCTCCGTGCCGTCTCTAATGACGCAATCAACACTGCCATTTCATTCGCTTCGAAAGCAATATTTAAACCCTAATTTTCATTGTTTTGTTGCTCAACAATTAGTTGCTTTATACCACTAAGTTAAACGAAAATGCATTCACTGGGCTCATTTTAATTACACTCTGCGATTTGAATATCATTATCTTTTTTCATATTTAAATATGTTTTAAAACAACATAAAACAGAGTAAATTGTGTACATTTTAAGCTTAGGATTTATTACCTTTTTAAACAATGAATTCGTCTAAATTGATAGATATGACGTTTGACAAAGATGTGTTCCATATGTTTCTAGGTAAATTTTTCACTTAAAATTACTTGATAAAATATTTTATTTACTTGTAGACTACGTCTGCTAAACCGCTGTATCTCGCGTTCTCATGGACCAAAAGTAGCTACATCGTAAAAATAGTGGAAATCCTCTATTGTGGAATAATGAGAATCACATAAAAATTTTAAAAATACTTAGATGCACTATAAGGTCAGTGTCGGCGGGTTCATGGTAATTCAACAACAATTTCATTTCTTCTTGGTGGCGATAATATGACACTCAAGCGTTTCTGCTATTTGCTTGATTTCAATCTCAAATCCAACTTTTCTAAGGATGTTCATTGGTTTCTCAAATCCCTCGCAGACCTCTTCAAGAGAATGACCTTCAAGGACAGTCTCAGGCTTCTTGTCATCGCCACTGTGACCGTCATCGGACGCGTGGCCATGAGCAAAGACCTCTCCATGGTGACCGTGCCCTTCGCCCGACTCCCCGTCGTCCCCCAAACTAGCTGGCAAGTCATATAACAAATTAAAGGCGTACATCACTGAAGCGGACGACTTACCGTAGTTGTCAGCCAAACGCTCATGAACGTCGAAATCAAACAGGGAGAAAACGCCGCCTGGTGTAAGGATTCGATGGACTTCTGCTAACATTTTCTCCTGATTTTTTACGTGATGGATGACATCTGACATTGTGACGTAACCAAATGTCTCCGCCCAATTTTCGTGAAGAGATGTTCCGTCAGCAGACATAAAAGTGACATTGGGCAACATAAGTTCATCAGCTTTGGTCTTAGCAATGGCTACTGTCTCTTCAGAAATGTCTATCCCTGTAACTTTTGTGTTCGGAAACATTCCAGCAATAAGGTTGGCTCTGTGGCCGGGACCGCAGCCAACATCACAAACCGTGGTTCCATTTTCTGTTTTAAAATAATAATAATAATAATAATAAATTATTTCTTTACGTTATGTGCAGGTATAATATCGAGTTTGTTTTTCTTTAAACAGAACTTGAGGGAGAATAAATTTCATTGATCATAAAAGATTGGCGCAGTTAGTTCTATATTACATTATACACGCATTTGTTATCTTATAACTAAACACCGTTACCTAAGAGTGATTTAGCTAAATTCTCCCTTATTCGTACTATACATGAACCATTACCTAGCTGTGTGATGAGCCCAGGAATTTGATTAAGAATAAAACTGAGATGTTTTCTTGAATTGTGCATCATCTTGTTTGTTTCTTCCCAGTAAACATCAAGAGCGGCAAACCTCTCATAGTCCACTCCTGTAATATACAAAATACACAGTATTCGTTTCTTTTTTTATAAATGAAATTCCAACTTAATTGTGCTAATGAAGAACTTAATTGTGCTAATGAAGAACTTAATTGTGCTAATGAAGAAAAAAAAGATAGAAAAAGTAAATAAAAGGGCATTTCCTAGCACAGGGCATTTCCTAGCACCTTTGACGAATCCAATGCACTAGTTAGCCTCTTATTATCAATTCTCAATGTGTTCAAAACTATAATATAACACTTTAAACGTTTTCTTTTCTTAGTGAGCAAGTGTAAGACAGCAGTCCGGTTACTTGCCATTTGGTCCATCTTTTTTCACACATCTCACCACATCTGGATACACAGTGCTGTAGATGGGCAGCTGCCTCGTGAGACAAGCCAGGTTGTTCTCTGTTGACGTCAGAGAGGGCAGACGATCTTTGGGTAAAAAGAATAGTGTTTCTCCTTTCTCATTTTCTACTACCTCCACTATTTTACCTGACACCATTGTCCTCAACCATGCTTTGATATACCTATAAAACAAAGGCAAAGCGGTGGAATTTCATAATGATGGTGTGTGTGTGTTTGTGCGCTTCCACGCATGTTGATAATCAAGTTTAACTTTAGTTTAAATCATTTTTCCTATCTGAGACCAACAATTTTCTGAACAGGATATTACAGACATAATTTAACTGTAGAAAATTTTATCGCTGTTATTTTATTTGTATTTGCCTGTTGTTCAAAATGACTTTGTCGCCTAAATGGATAATCTAGACAAGTAGACACGGTCTGCATCACATCCCAAAGACCAATCTTGTCGGTAAAATAAATCTGATAATAATCTAAACATGTTTTTGGTCTGAACAACGCACGGTAAGTATACATGTATATATTGTTCAAATTCCCCGGGCAAAATATGAGTAGACCTAAAATGATTTCGCGCCAAGAGAAGCAGATACTAAAACGATGAATGAAAAATTTTGCGTTCATACTGCCTGAATTGGAGGTTTACTTTTGTTCCAATGAACGCATGATCATTGCATTTTTTGTCATTTTAATTTCTGAAAATGGTCTCCTTGGGCCGCATATACAGAAATGGGTTCAAGGTTATTCACAAGGTCATATATATTGATGACGCGACCTTATATCTATCTTCAATAATGTATGGCCCTGGTAGGCCCACTGGTATTGAAACCATCCACTAGCTGTTACATATACATGTATGTTTATATCTATAATATTACCCCTCTTTACACCCGGCGGTCTCAGCTATGACTCTGCATGACTTTGGTTCGTCAAACTCCCCCAGTACATCAAAGAGACGGAGCTCGTGTCCAAGCGCGATGGACAAGCAAGTATGTCCCTTAGAGACGACATCAGCCATGTAGGCACGGAAATCTTCCGTTGCATCTCGATCTTGTTCTTGGGTATAGAGGCTTTCCTTACACCTCTTTTTACTGGACATTCCAGCCATACTTAATAGTATGCGTGATTGTTCTAAAATGCACTTGTTGTGAGAAGTCTATATTGATCAGAAAACAAATATCGCGACCCACTTTTTAATGTCGGTGCAGGTAACACCCAGGTAAATCGTGTTAACCTATTTTTTGGCCTACCTACGTGCAAATCTGGAATTTGAAGAAAACAGCCCTGAACAAAGCGCGCCTAGGGGAGGACGAACACTATTACTGACTCTTTATATGTAAACCCATTTAACATTTTTTATTTTATTAAATTTAAGCGAGCAGAAGAATTTTTTGTCCAAGTGAACTTTAACTTACATCAGTCTAGTAATTTTAATCACAGAAAAGACATTTCCTAGATTTATTTATTTTAACACAAAAACACATAAATGGGTTAAATTTAATACCTTCGTTACTGTCCCACCATCTCACATTCTCCAATGGATCTAGTTTATCTTTACTAAACTAAAATATTGCATCTTCTCAGAAAGCGAGTATGATGTCTAAGAATGTTTATTTAAATAATGCAATAAATAGCTAGCGGCTATTTTCGCGGTGTCGCCCTGCTTTTAAAATTAAAAAAATAACTTTTTAAAATTGAGGTCTTTTTTTTTTAGTTTGACGTTTTTTGTAACATTTTAGTCATTAATAAATCTTCAGTTCAGTTACATCCATGATTAGCTAGAGGATATGGTGACAGGGCAGTCAAATGTTTGACACGAAACACGGCAAAACCCCTTTCTCAATTTGCAAAACCTTCGTTACCAGATGTGAAAAATATACTCAAGGTTGAGGACATAATGCCAGTAAAATAAACGTGCATCTCCTAATACCTCTTTAGCACAGTCTATTATTAATAACGTGCAAATAAAGGGATGTTATTTTCAAAACTTCCGTTACTAAAACCTTCGTTACTAAAGTATTTTAGCGAATACTGAATGAAGTACTATGGACACCATTTGCAATGTCGTTCTTGTATCACAACATGGAAGATTGATTAAAAAGAAAGATGAGACATGAAAGGCAAGCTGATAGTCGGAAAAAAAGATTGGATTTATATTTAGAAGGAAAAGTTTAGACATTTCACCTGTGGGAACTGAACACCGGGAATAGTTTATTTTACGACAAGGTTACATACGTAGCTTTAGAATTCTTACATGGAAAGATACAATAGTTGTAATATAGTTGGTAAAACGTTTATTGCGATTATGATGATGACGAAGAATGATGGATTAAAAATATTGATGATTATTTCACGTTTAGGAGAATGTACTTAATCAGACCATAGCAGCTACTACTGAGAGGACGAGACAAGCGAATTCTTAATTGACCTGCTAAAAATAATACAAATGTGACATGAACTCATAAAGCACGTATAAGAATTGTGACGTTTTTTAAACATAAGGTACAATCTTCTCCCATTTTCAGTGATACCATGTAATGATGTAATCCCAGTTGCACTATCCTTGTAGATCTTTGTAATATAATGTGGAGAACAATTAATGTGCACCTCCATCTTTAACCTCTTTAACCTCTAAGTCTTTGAAAAAAGTCAGCAAGGGAGTCACTAACAGACTTATTATATTCCTTTCCTGTAGAAATGGTGTCATGGATTCTGACATAATACAATGCAGTTATTGAGGTAGCTACTAATTTCTTCTTCCTGTTGGGGGAAATCATGATCTAAGAATATACAATTACTTTTGAACGAAACTTTTTTTTTGTTTTTCTTTAACATTTCATAAATGAATTTTTAACTAGTCTTGGCTTAGGTTTCTTATCATAATCTACATTAATTGCTAAACTTGATTGCATCCATGTACATCTATTTAAAAGAGTTTTCTGCCTTATTATGATAGATTCTTAGCCATTGGTGGCCTGAAGGGCCAATAGGATGCCTAGGTACATGTAGGTGCTGTCTGGCTGGCGTCTTTTTTCTTTTTCTTGAGTGACAGGCCCCGTCTGAACAAAAACCTTCTGACCCAACCCCTTGAAGCTTTGAAGTCAATGCCTCTTTCTGCAGCAAGTTTAAGTGCTTGATTGCAGATTGCCTCCAAAGAGATTGGGATATGCAGGTCCATCTGCTCCACACACCAGTTGCCAAGTTTTTCCTCCGTCTCCTTTCCCAGAATGCAGGCCCTACCACCACCTATTCTCCTCCCGTTGCTCCTTCTGACCACACCCTCTTCGGCAAGATCCTTCTTCCAAGTGCAGATAGTTGACCGTGGAATATTCACAGTTCTGGCAATGTTGCAGGTACCATACATGGCTACCAACTCAATAAGCTCCTGCTTTTCTGCCAAACTATACGCCTTGTACTTCCCCCGCTTCGATTGCAGTCTGTCCTCTGATACTCGTTTCGACTTTTTCCGTTGTTTCTTTGTTGTAGTTGAAAAAGATTCATTAGTCTCCTCGGCAGCACTTGCTCTAGCCTTGAAAAAGGTTTGCAGTGCACCCTCTGGTAAAGTTTTGAATTTCTTCTTCTTTACAGGTTGTTTGTCTGAAGTAGTCTGCTTTCTAGCACTTGCTCTAGCCTTGAAAAAGCCTTCAAGAGCACCCTCCGGTAATGTTTTAGACTTCTTATGCTTCCTTACACGTGTTTTCTCTGGTGTAGTTGACAGAACTGTATTGGCTTCCTCGCCAGCAGATGTGTGCAGCGCATTGTCTGGGACTTGTTTCAGCTTCTTCCGTTTTACAGGCCGTTTTTTGGGCAAGGGCGGCAAAGGTTCATTATTCTCTTCTCCATCACTTGCTCTATCTCTGAAAAATGTATTTGTTGTGTATCTTTTGTTGTTTAATAGTGTGTGTAGAATTTGATCGGCTTTATATGCACCATAAGTTTGTGCCATGCTTGTAAATGGCTAATAATCACTTTGCTAATTTTTTCTCATTCAAACATTCCAGGGAGAACCAACTTTGTAGTTCAATGCAGCTATAAAGATCTAAGTATTTTGAAAAGAGAAGCAGTATCCAACAGCAGTGGTAGTTTAAGGCAAAATCCACATTACCAAGGTTAATGGTACAAACACCACCAATACACTTGCCTAATTGTACTGTGCAAAGCTGACTGCTCAAATTTAACATACAATATGACATAAACTTTGGCAATCTCAACAAGGTAAAAAAAAAAAAAAAAAAAAAAAAAAAAAAACAGGTAATATATCTTTTTAAACAAAACAAATGTTTAAAACAGTTATTATAGTTTACATGTAAATTAAGACATGGAGAGAGTGCTTACAATTTCCCCAGTCTACTAGTGGCATCCTCATACACAGTGAGTAATGCACTTTTCTGACTATCACTGAGGTCTTGCATTCCCTCCAGAGCAGCTTTCACTGCTGAGGATACTTTGTCCAGTGGAATCTCATAATCAAAAGGAATGGGGAGAGGCTGGCGGTGCTGTGTTTGCCAGGACTTATCCTCTGCCACATGCCCATTCAGAGGGAGACTACTGAAAAATATTCCCAAAATTTAACCTGTTTGCACAGTCTTAAAGCCAAATTTATGTGATATTAAGCCTTTAAATATCTTCTTTACTTAAAAATAAGAATAGAGGTACAATTGAGTCACAGAATCACAAATTGTTCTCTAACTTTTTTGTGTGGACCAGCATCCCCCCCCCCCCCCCCCAAGAAAAATTACTCAGAAAATGCATTTGAGTTTGCCTTTTTTGCACGTTCTAAAAAAAGTACAAAAGAAGCATGCTTCAACCATATTTGCACTGTTTACATTAAAAAATTCTTAGAAATGATAATAAGGTCCCAGCATTCATCAATTCAAAATGGTGTTTGTTTCCATTCTGGCAGCTGTTAATGTGTATATAAAAATTACCCTGCAATGTTCTCCACAAGCTCTGCACTAGGAGCACAGTGACATGCAGTTTGATGCTCCAATTCTTCAAGGGCTTCTGCAGCACTGACAGCTGATTCTTCTGTTGTAGATACAGCCTCGGTAAAATCATCAGACAAAACTATTTTCACTCCATCTGCCACTTTGTAAAATGTCTCCGCTTCATCTGATAAGTCATTTTCTTCGTCTCCAAGTGGAACACAATTAGTCTGCTCCATTTCATGATTAATGTTCTCTGTTGCACCATTGGGATTCTCAGGAAGAGTACTGAAAAATATTCCCTAAAACTGAGAATATATGGAAGATCACTTAGTCTTTAAGGGATGCTGTATGTGTTACTTTTTAAGCCAATATATCTTTATGCAAGTGAACAAAGTGAGCACTCAAAAAAGAAAAATACATGAATATAGATAAAGTATGGAGTCATTAAAAATCACAACAAAATAATGATCTCACTGTAAGGTTGCCTAGAAAGCACAAAATTAAGAAGTTCAACATGACTAAAATACAGGTACGCTGAAAGCGAATAGAGAAAACTGACAATTTCTGAAGTCACAATTAAGTTTAATACTAATTTTCTAGAATACCATGATTGCAATATTCTGTCAAATGATGATTGACTGTAGTAACAGAATACATACCTTTCAATATTTTCCACAGGGGCACATAGAGTGAGAGGTTTCAGTTGTGTGAGGGCTCCTGTTGAAGATGAAGTGATAACTGACACATCTGTTGTAGCAATAGCTATCACTTTCCCCTTGTTTGGGAGATCCTCTAAGAAGTCAATATCAATAAAATCCTCCCATTCATGATTGAATACTTGTAAAGTGAGTGATGTTTCTGGCAGCAGATTAAACGCTTCTTTTATTTCACTATAGATATCCGCCTTCCTTTCAATCTTAATGACTTTTTTGTGGCCCCCACAGTCTACCAGGTAGGAAAACCCTACAACTAGAAAATAAATAAATAAATAAATAAATAAAGAAATAAATAAATAAATAAATTCAAGTCCAACTGACTAAGGCCATTAGTCAAGGTGAGCAGCAGGCTTATTATAATGCTATTTCAATAAGTTGAAATGTCACAATTCATTATGACTGGACAATGTATATAGTAGAAATCATAAAATAGGATAGGCATTTTGATATGGTGACAGTTGAAAAATAAATACAGAAAACCTTCCTCATTAGCAACTATATTTACATGCTTAGATATAATATAAAAAAAAAAACGGTCTCTCACCAGCAGGTTCATCCCTTTTCCCTGATTTAACATCTGGATACACATGGTCTTTAACAGGAAACTGTCTAGAGAGACCGGCCAGGTTGTTCTCTGTTGATGTTAGAAATGGAAGACGATATTTTGGTAAATAGTAATATGTTTCCCCTTCCTCACTCTCCACAACCTCCACTATTTTCCCTGACACCATTGACTTCAACCAAGATTTGATATACCTAGAAGACAAAGGGAGGTAATGTTTATTGTTGGATGTTACACTTTTTGCAGTGAAGAACTAGCTGAAAAGAATATTGAATGGAATGTTACATAAAATCACTTGAAGATTGAAAAAAGCCATAGAGATCTACTAATATGGCAAGTCAGCATTTAAATCTTTGGTTCTAGAAATATTAATGAGCCGTTGATGAGCATTACTGTGTCGGACAACAGCCAGTCGCGTATCACTTGCAAGTATTTCAACCAGTTAAATTCAGAAAGACCCTTACTGTTATCTACATTTTCTGTAGTGAGTGCAGTGGCAATAGTTAATATATCTTCCATATTCTAACAAAAGAGTACACTTCTGTGAAGTTTACCACTACTCATTCGGACTATTCACTTACGACTCTTCGCTTCCGACGGCCTCAGCTATATCCAAGCACGACTTCGGTTCGTCGAATCCCCCCAGTAAATCAAACAGACGTAGCTCGTGTCCAAGAGCAATGGACAAACAAATTTGCCCTTTGGAGACAACATCAGCCATGTAGGCACGGAAATCTTCCGTGGCATTTCCTCTCCGATTCTGCGATGTTTTGGGACTAGATAGTCGCTTCCTTTTGCCGCTTGCCATACTGCCACCATACTCCGCTAGAGGTCACTCTGATCCAAGATGGATAGATGTCGACTCTGTGCAGCAGGTTGGCTTTTCTCTACTGCTTTTCCAAAGAGCTCACTGAGAAGTGGGCCATCGGCTATTTCACGGGTAGTAACAAAGTGTGTGAAAAATATTATCCTAAATTTAGCGCAAAGATACCTATGCACATTCAGGCTAATATCTATTATTGAAGCAGGAAAATGCAGGCACAGTTAGCTATTGAGGAATTTGAAACCCACTCATAAGTCAAAAAACAATTTTTTAATTTCGTACCAAACTTACTTGGTTACACACACATACACTCACAAAAGAAAAAAAATCCTGAGAAAAGGACTTATGATGAAATTAATATATACTTTACTTTCACATGATTTTTTATCAAAATATCTACATCTAACAAAAAGCTTCTCCCATTGGATCCATCCTACATGTCAAAAAACGAAAAAAAGAATTGCTAACGCAAGAATATTAGTGCATTTTAAATCTTATCTTTTGTTATAGATAAATAGTCTCATTTTTTGCATGCAATGACTTTTTTACAAGTAAAGTAGATTCTGATTGATTTTTGAGGTCCATCTCTTTTGCTACCCACTTACAATACCCATCCGATGCCTCGTTTCCATACATGCGCCTTTCTTTGAAATGGCATTCAAAATTATCAGCTCTTACGCACGTGTGCACGATTGTTGGATTTAACAATTTTATCAGCTATATTGAATGTCGTCTATCCTCAAATTGCGGATTAACTTAATCACATTTTGCATTTCACATTTGAAAAATAATGCAGTAAAACAACACAAACATGCTGTCATATTTAAACAATAACATTTTATTTTCTGTCCCACACAGTACATGTCATGCAGCCGCACCACAAAGTACAGATATGGAGCGAAATACTTCATTTTCATACATAACATTTCAATATACAGCATATACACAATCGTTGGTGGTGGCGGTGGTGGTGGTGAAAATCAGTTCTCCCAGCTTTTTGTGTAGTGCACCTGATATTAAAAAGAAAAGCGGGCTCACGGCAGTGCCAGGTGACCAGAACATATGCGCTACACCTGTATAACGGGAAGACAATAAATGTGACTGAAGCCCATAGATGCTATACTCAACTTTCAAGCTCTTGGCGAGATTTGCACACAAATGAAAGATGATATCAAACTTATACGTCATCATAAACACCATGTGCACTACAGGTGGTATACAATGTTAACTTTGACCTATTTGTAAAAACTCTTAACTAATGAATGAACAACTTGATCATGTAGCCTGGGGGCAAGGTTGGTGTATAATATTCATTACCAAATAACAGAAGACTGTTAGGGTTAACATTAATAAGTTGTGTGAAATTCTGTTTAAAGATAATTTATTTTGTTATTCTAATTTCTAACCAACTCTCAAATTGTGAAGATATTTTCCCATCTAAAACACTAATTTTTTTACCTAGCAGTGTGTTTATAATAACTGTGCTTCCTTGTGCACATCTCACATTCTGGATTTAATGGAAGGAATTACTACTTAAACAAGAATATAATTCAATAACTATTCTACCATCCAAACCTATTGTTAACTACTGATACAAATGGTTTGGTCAGTTTCAAACTTTGGCATTTCCTTTTCTCTGCCTTTCTTTTAAATGCTATATACAAGCACTGAAAAGTCGCTAATAATACTTATCATTCAAAATGCATTTCACAAATAAAAGCTACATTAGAAGTCATTATATACAATTCTGCAAAATTTGATGAAGCCCTTCAAGTTGCCACACACCATATCTTTTAGTAGAATTTACACCAGCTACAGTGAAATTACAATTCACAGTATACTCAATTCAGGCCACTTACTCAAGCAGAAAATAATTTAAGTGCAGATAAGCTTGCTAGTGACAACATATTAAGCCATTTCAAATTTGACTGTAGAAGCTAGAGCACCTGAAGAAGGTCAACGTGACCTTGAAAATCAGCAAAGCACAGCTCCAATTGGATTTCAATAACTTTATCACAAGTAACTCCTCATTCATGAAAGTTTTCCAATCACTAGAAGAAATATATGCTTCTGACCAAAGTGTCCTTCAATTATTTGGCTCCATATCATGATCTGTGATACAAAAGAGAAAACCTTTTTTAACTAAACCATTCTCATTCTAATGACTTGGGAGAATACACTGACATCTGTTAAGTGAAACATGTTTAAGAATGATAATTACTCAAAATGTAAAAATTAGTTTTCCCCCCTAATCAACTCTCTCCATTCATTCAAGATAACAAAAGTCAAGTCAAATCCCACAGGTTCAGTGCGTCTTTCCATACAATGGAAAACCTTCATTAAATAGTAATTGCAAATGTAATACTCGTTTCTTATTGGCAAACACTCCTGAAAGTTTATGGATAATCAAGAGGAACGCTGAGAGATGGATATGGTCATCTTATTCTAGCAATACACAGGATTAAGGAGACGATATATATAGTCTTCTTTTCCAATATGACTGATCACCGTGTTATGACCGTTTTCCACAGCACTGTTCAGTCCAATATGAGGCCTTTTTAAAAAGATAAAAAAATTGCTATGAACACTGAATGTTGTGTCATTGTACTGGTATATATATATATATTTTTATATATATTGTTCCTCTGATTTTCCACTTTTCTGTTGTTTTTTTTTTCAATCCACTGGTAAGCAGCATTCCAAGGTGAAAAGCTTCCACCACAGCATCCAGGCGTAACTTTGCCCATACACATGGTCAATGTCCTTGGTTTAAAAGGGAAAATTCTTTAAATTTTACCCTCTTCATCGTTTTAATCATATTGCAACAGTTTACTTAACAAGATGTTCATCCTCAGGATTATCTGGATCATCTTTGTCAATTAACTTCACATATCGGAAAGGAAAGTTTCCAGATTTTCCATTTAATTCTCCTTCCCATATTCCATTCATGTTCATCTTATTTACTTTTACAATGTCCCCTTCCTGAAATTAAAAAATAAAAGATAAAGACTTTTTTTTTTGCGAATAAGTGGCCAGCAATTAGGAAGTAAACTATGCAATACACATTAAAAATATCATGAAAGGTGTTAAATAACAAATGTTCACATGTAAACCTTTACTGTTTGCTTGCATTCATTTTCAATAAATGGACTGGATTAACATAAAGCATTAAGTCCTACCTCTAGCTTCAAAGCAGAGTGGTCATAAGCATTGGGTATCCTTCTCTGTATTACTCTTGCAAAACAGGGTAACTGTATATCCTGGTCAATAATATAAGTACATAATATGAATATCAAGTATTGACAAGCCTCAAAAGTCTAACTAATATCTGGCAGCAACATAAATACAATAACCAATCCATTTTGACCTGAATTTAACCAAAAGCATATCCACTTTATCATCTTAGCTTATTTTAAATATTTCTAAACTTGATTTTAGACACAAATGCATAAGACACTTCCTGAAAAATAACAAAACACTAACAGGAATGTTCACTAAGCAGTATCACACAAAAAACTCCTGTTTCTCTGTATTTCATTTACATAACAGAAAATACATGTCAAATGAAACATCAGCTGCCCTAAAGAAATCATGAAATTATTCACATCGATTAGAAATTGTACTTTATTTCCTTAGAATCTCTAAAAATTTACATAAAAAGATATAACAATAAATAAGAAGTACATTTTTTGAACTGGTATTAAAATAAGTATAGCATACCCTCCTTATAGGTTGTGTTCCATTCATCTGTTTTGGATCTCTATAGTCTGGGGCAGGGTTTGCTGGCTGTGCTGCAGCATTGGCCACTGGGAAATGATTGGCAGCTACCTCAACAGAGGGGTCAATCTGAATAGTATTAGAATTAGTCTATAATAGAATTCATGTGCCATCTCTTTTTCAATGGGTAATACAGTCTAGCAGTTGGAACATGGCCTGATTGGGAGAAATGCACGTGGAAGCAATTTTGGATAAAAGTTCAGTGTGTGTGCATGCGTGCATGTGTGCGTGCATGCCTGCGTGTGTGTGGAGGGAAGGGAGACTTTCACTAACATGCATATTTAATTTGATACTGGTTAATTAAACAATGACATCCATTTTGGGTCTGATATCAAAGTCAAAACATTGCAGCTTACCTTTTGGACATAAGGTACAGGGATCTGCCCCTTTGTTCCTTCACTGTTCATTGCTGTCCACCACTGGTCTTCATCTTTACGAATTATTGTTAATATGTCACCTTTTTTAAATGGAAGATCCTCTGGGTCCTAAAAAAGTAAAAGGCAAAATACATTTTCAATCCTTTCTTACATAGAGAATTTCTATCAGATACTGAAAATACTAATATAAACCTTGAATGTTTTTTTGTTAATTTTAGATTATAAGTGTGCATATAATATGTTGAATATGTTATCAAGGACACGCTTAAATATTAGATCAGACTTATTTTGCTGTTAGCAGTTTAAGGTTTTATTTCATGATTTACAAATAGAGGTACAAAAGAGTTAAAAATATACGAAAATAGTTGCAAACATAATTAAATGCATACAAAGATAATGAAAAAAACCTTAGGTATCAGAAAAAGTTTAAATTCTCCACCTAAATAAATTATATTCACTTACTTTTCCAGGAAAATCAAACTTTGCCTTTACTTTTATAATACCTCTCGGTGCCTGCAAATAGGAAAAGAGATATAGAACACTGCAATACAGTCTATCCCATTTTGCAAAGTTCAAAGCAAAATACCTATAAACATAATCATTTACTACAAACCACCTACATAAATTATTCTTTATCTGGGCTTATTTTTTTTCTGAATGTGCTTCTTTTTTGAAGCTTATAAAATATTTCGATGTTTACCTTAAATTCCTCGAATCAAAATTCAATTTTAAAAAAAGGGATTCTGAATCTAGACAATATAATTTTCTACCTTTAAGGCATGATATCTAGACCCTTCAACCAAGGGCCTTGGTCAAAAGACTTCAAATTAAATTACTCTTTTACCATCATTTCACAATAGACGGTTGCAAACCTATCTCACTACATTTTGACAAATTCTATATAGTACACTACCCATAAATAACAGTACATAATATTTTATTTCAACATGGGAACATTTGTAAATGTCAAATCCCAATTAATAATCAAAACAAAAACTAGTAAATGCCAGATTAATAACCCAACTCATGTTTTATCAGAGAGTAGAAAACAAAGATGAAAACACTGTTCTAAAACAAGTGCACTTACCGGCCTTATCAAAGATGTTGTGTCTAAATAATGAGTTTTATAAAAATTAAGCAGGCTTGGAAGATCTGGAAACTCCTGGTCACCTATCCTGAATCTGGCTACTCCACCAACACCCTGAATTTTGTTGATTATATAATGACTGATTTTGTTGTCTTCTCTGAAAAATAAAAAAGCACATATCAAGAGTTTAAGATGTATCGTGGAAGAGTAAAGTGGTTAGCATACTTTTCAAGTTGGAGCTCGATATCTGGTTGTTATTATGTAACTTGCAGTAGTTCTAATGGTAATCAATGACTAAGTATATAGAGAGTTTCCATGAGCAGCTTGTTCTCAAACAAAAGAAACTTAACCATCTGTGTTCAGGCTAGGATGGAAAAGTTTGATGTGTATAAAAGCAAGTTCTTCTTGCGAAGAACAGTTCATAAAAGTATGTCAACTCAAATCATATGAACTATGTCAAGATATATATATACAATGTAAAATATTTTCACAGTGGATATTTTTCATCAATATCAGTCTTCTACTTAATAATAAAGCAATATCTATACATGCAACATCCATAAACCTTATAAAAGGTAAAAAAAAATTGAGGAGGATGTAAAGGTGGCATATCAAAAGTTCATCATAAGCTTTTAATGACTATGTATAGCAGGTTTTGGGGTACAATTTCAATACAAATATGAACCTAGAAATTCAGGCAGAAACCTTTTTATTAAGTAGAATGTCGCACAACAAAAAATGTGAAATGATTATGACTAAGATTACAACCCATTGTGGGATAGTCGAAAATATTTTCAATGACATTTCAGATTAAACACTTAACGTTTTTAGATAATGTGAATAAACATAATTATCAGCAAATCAACATGTCCAGACAACTTAATCTCTCAACTTGGGTGAAATATAGCACAAACATTGGTACTTATGCACATTTCCTCCTTTTGGACAATTAAAAATCTATGGTTAATAAAAGCTTATGATTAAATACAGTTAATTAAAATGCTTTGAACAACAAAAGCAATTTGGCTGAAAAAGAAAATTAAAAAAATCAAACTGTAAACCCAGAACACATTAATTTAGTAATGATGTAACCTCATGGAAATGTTTAGTAATATATGTAGAAAAGTTCTGTTATTTCAAGGTAAATATCTTCCAATAGTTTCAACCTGCAAACACCTCCAAATCACAGATATAGACAGATCTGATTACTTTTTTCATTTGAAAGATGACTTTTGATGATCATCTTTTTTTAAAAAATGAGCAATGGGATACAACTGGAAATATGAGAGACAGTTTACTACTCACTTGACACATAAAACAAAATCTCCTCTGATTGTGCTACTATCTCTGACTAGGAATACACCACTGTCTTTCTCATGTTCTAATATATCTGCTGCTTCTTGTCTGCTCAAGAATCCAAAATACCAACTGAAAGAAAACAGCATGATTTTGAATGGATTGCAATCTTTATTGATATATACAGACTAAAGCATATAAATGACTGGTACACAAAAGTTGGCACAATCTCAAAAGTCCTGCAGTTTCAACTGTGCATCATCTGTTTTTGATCAACTAAAGCACATATCAAGTTTCTTTTTAGATATTGATGCCGACTGTTGCTTGATTCAGTGATCACCGTAATTTAATATCTACGGATAAATCAGTGGTTGACTGCTTCTTCCGAAATATGTTAGATTGCTTAAACTCACTGGTGCAACGCAAAAACAAGTTCCTTGTAACTTTAAGTCAAATTGAAAACTAAATTCCGTGTCCGAATGTCTACTGGCGTACTGCCATGAGAACAGGCCAAGAACTTAAGACTGGCCACAGCAAATTCTTACCTGTCCCTATCATCGGGATCAAAATCAGCTGCCATTGTTTTTCTCTCGGTTTTTCAGTTATAAGACAATTCTTTTGATTATTAACGCCCCCTGAATTGCAACAGGAGGGGGCAAGTAAACAAGCCTGACAACTAATTTGCCAGGGACGAAACAGCAACTGAGCACAACACTGTTGCGAAACTGATCAATTTCCTTTAGCTCCTCGTACTGCAGCTCAATCCAGCATGGTAATATTCGGGGAGAGAGTCAATCACATTGAGAAGAAGCGCATCGATAACGATGTAAACATATATTCCAGGAAGTACAGTAGCCAATTTTTCTCAATATGGCCGACCACTTTCGGGGATTTCCAAAACGAGATCACGGTGGGTGATAGTCTCAACGCTGTTATCTTATTTCTCAATTTTAGTAAACATTAGTAGTATTCTTCATCCTATATAATTGATACATTATTATTAAAACAGACAACATAATAATTTTAACTTTATGCACCAAGGTAGAATTTTTATGGTCTTATTTGTTGAATATGATGAAGACTAAAGTCAAATGAAGGTCAAGGTGCCAATATGGCGCCAACCTACGAAGTTAAAGTTCTCTTGACACTTATTTGGTTTTTAGCGAATTCGACTATTTTGTTTGCGGCCAAACTTAATGTTCCAAAGGTTCTGCTTCCATACTATAGCTCTGTTGCCACAAATTTTACCTTAGAAGTAAGCGAAGGATGTTACACATGGTAGGTTTAATGCACTGATATCTGTCAAAACACGTGTTTCCATGTACAAACACACGCTTTTGTCACTTCCGCACTTATTTATATTGCATGATACATACGGTATATGTCATCAGTATTAATTTGGTCAACATTTAAAGATTATTTGAACTAAGCAGTGGCTACTGTTTCCCAGGCTCCTAGATATTGTAAAGTGTCAATCCACCTTTCGATCTAGACCCGAGGGGATAAAGACCATATATCCATTGGGAACTAGATTTAACTGATAGGGGACATTGCCAGTGATGTCCCCTATCAGACAATGGCTTGTCAACCTCAATCTAGCAATGACCATACTACAGTACTCTGTTACTGTTGTCTGTAATCGAATGCTCCTGTCTGTATATTTCATTCCCCCCTAATAAATAATTGGGGTTGTAGAGTTTGACATGATTGTAACCTATGCAGTACATCATCACATTTAATTTATTAACTAGTGTAGTAAGACTTTAAACAATTGTGCAGTTAACAGACATATTTGACAAGGAGAACTTGTAATTGTTTACTAATGAAATTTACGCCTGATAAGCATTTATTCTGAGCATGTTAAACTAACAGGGGCCATCGATGTCAGTTGGGGTCATGTGGATACTCCCCCACACCGTTTCTTCCCCGCACCGAAAATCCCCCTCAGCATCGATGGGGGAAGCATTGATGTGGGGGAGTATCGGTGCGGGGAAGTATTGATGTGGGGATGTACTGGTGTAGGGGAGTATCGGTGCGGGGACGTATAGGCATGTAACCTGTCAGTTAAGGCGAGCTCAATATCGCTTGTATTTTGTTTAGAAAAGGACAATATATATGTTTATATTCCTTTATTTATCTGTATCCAGGCGTTCTTCCCGTCCAGAGGTAGCCACAGTGATCCCATTGGGTGTCCAAGACCCTAGCCAGTGCTCTAAAGAAGCTGTGGTCAGTGCAAACTCTAAATCTCCACATAGAATGACCACTATTGTCCTGGCAGAAGACTCAGGTGAGGTATTAAAAAGGATATTAAAGATGGCTTTTGTGACTTATAAGGATATTCTGGATATTTTCTGTAGCTAAATAGAACCCTTTTTGTAATTTTTTAAAACTTGAAATGAGTAATGTTAAACAGCATAACTTAAATTTTAAAGATTTAAGTTTAAAAGAGTTAAGGCAGTGCTAATTCAAATTTTTTTTTTTTTTAGTCTCTGGTCAGATATTACGCTGTGATATTATAGTGGATGTGATCCATAAAATTGAAATAGAGACTACAACAAGGGAACTGTATCTGGAGGATTCTCCTGAAGCATTCACAGTGAGAGCCTTAGATGAGGAAGGTAAGAAGACATTGGACTGAACATCAATTTTTTCTTTCCTTGTTAGACAGCCTATGCGAAATGAGCATGTATTATGTATTTAATATCTCAATTCAGTCTAAAATTATTGATAAAATGGTCAAAAATTGGCCAAATTTTCCATCTTTCAAAGGGAATGGTTTTTGACATTTGGTAGAAATTTTTGTATGCTGGTGTCAGTCTAGCCATTGATAACATGTTGAATACTAATCAGGGAAATGAGTGATTTGTCAAATTTTAAAGGAATATGTTCATTATCATCTTGAATCTGGACCTACCTTGGGCCTGTTTCACAAAAAAAAATCTAAAAATATAGGCTTATCTTAAACTGCTCTACTCGTATTCACTGTACCTAAATGGACTGTTGTCACCTCTGAGAGTGAAATCTTTGTCATGACAATCACATTTTGATCTGGAAGCTTAGTTAAAAGATGAAAAATAAAATTTATGGCATGTGTGTGGTATGTGGCATGTGTGTGTTCTTGTACTAATTTTTGTTTAAATTGATTTTAAGGCAACACATTCAGTAGCTTGGAGGGCGTGGCATTTAAGTGGAATTTGATCTCAGATACAGATGTGGACAGCAGCAGTATTATAGATGCACACAATGTTCTCAGGTAAAAAAAAACACACACACAGTTAATTTATTTATAAATATAAATATAAATATATTTTTTTTAAATTCAAGTATGTCATTAATTTGACACCTGTGTAATAACATTACTTCAATTGCTTGATGAACTATTTAAAAAATGTTTTCCTCACAGGACCTCCTTTGGTTTAACAGGAGTACTAAATTTGAAGTTCATCTGGAATTACTAGTATTTAATAATAATAATAATAAACATGTCTTAATCTTTCAGAATTCAAACCTTCACAGAGTCTGTGTATGAGACTCCCCCTCATATTGGTAAAATGGAGGCCATTGGCATGCAGGGACACATGATATTAGTCCATGGGATCAAAACTGGTTCAGCAAAAGTACAGGCCAGGCTTAGTGATCCAGCTTATAAGGTGACTTTTATGTTTACTTTTCATGTACATTCATATATAGAAACATTTATGGGTGGTGCCAAAACAGAAAAGATTATGAAGGATGCTATTCACCTTCATATCTCATGAACTTTATTAATTTCTTCCAAGCAAATGTAGCCTTTTAACTTTTGCAGGAAGCAAACAATTTTTTAAAAGCTTTTATCCAACTGCTTCATCATTTTTTATAAGTAAAGCATAAAAATTTTAGCAATTAGTCTTAACTCTTTTTTTTTCTTTTTTTGCCGGTTTTGTTTTATTCTATTTCATCTTTTTTAAAACCTGAGATGGTAATACAATTTCCATAATGTGAATTAAATAATATATATATATATATACAGTGGTTGTACAAACTAATATAATTGTTATTTTTATTATAAGAAAAAATACTGTATCCAAGTGCATTGAGATCTCTTAGCCATTTATTTACTCATCAGAACACATTCTACTGAATGATGGGTCTCTCTTAAAAACAACAACAACAACACTGTAATATTTCATCAGTATGTACAAATCTAGATATTATTACTGACAAAGATTCACTCTTGACATTTTCTTTGTATCTAATGTGAAAATTCATAGCATAAATACACAGAATTTAGATATTTCCCCCTTTCCATTTGTAGAGTGTCAATCCTGTGGTTGTGAGATTGATAGTGGTTGCCAACCTGGTCCTCAGTCCTCCAGATGTCTACCTCCTCAAGTATTCCCAGGTCAAGTATACAGTGGAACTCATTAGGCAGGGCAAAGCTCAAGGTACAGGGCAGTACAGACAGCTGTTGTCTGTTGTATATATGTATATACCTATCCATTTGTTTTATTTATTTACTTATTTAATTTTGTGGAGAGCATATAATGCTTCCAGCGCCTTGCCTCCACTTCATTCTTTTGAATAAACATTGTTTAAAAAAAAAAAAGTACAGACAGCTTAATATGGAATTTTCATCAAATGCTGAAGATAGTTCACTTTGATTAGATATAGAAATGTGTGTAAATATTTGGTAATGTTGATTTGGTGGCAAAAGTTATTTTGCTATTATAAATTAGTAATATTGACATCTAAGCATATCTGTGAGAATTGGGGGGAAAAAGTGAGTTTGTGTCAAAAGAAAATTTGCCACCTTGATTAGTTTTAAGTGAGCTAAAGAAAGAATTATTAAAACTTATTACTGTTATGACTGAGGATTTTGATTTGGGTAAAAGTTCAACTAAAACAGTGGCACTGTCAGCAAATAATTCATACCTCAAGTCATTTTGTATTAGTAAAATTCACAAGAATTAACCAGAAACTCTAATCCAATGTTGATTTCTCTCCTAGTCGTGATCTCAGCAGATATACTGTCATGCCAGTAAAAAAAATATTGATCACACTGATACTCAGAGTATTGATAGTATATCATAGCTTTTATTCTCACCTTCAGATATTCCAATGCCCTCACAGCAGTATTATCTGGAGTTGTTGGACAATAAAATCTGCTCTCTGGACAGAACCACCTCCACTGTCACTGCAACACAGTTGGGGGACACAGAACTTGTGCTCAAGGACAGAAGTATCCATTATAGTATACAACTTACTAAAAACTATATTTGAATTATGATATTGGTAATAGTACCAATAGTAACATTAGTATGATGATTTTTTATTGATCAATAAATGCTGGATTTTTATAGAGACATTTATGGAGAATATTTTATCCATGGATTTTTCGATATGTTTGCAGTTTTTTCCTTAACTTAGAATCAGATATCAATATCAAAGACACATTCCACCAGCCAACAGCTGGAATCCATGTAGTAAACCCAGGATATCTAGGTATGTATCTCTGATTTAGGGATAGATCTTTATAGATATGTTTTTCAACATATTTAACAGAATTATTTATACATAAACAGATGCTAGCATTTACTTTTTTTCTTGAATTTGGTTGAAAAGTAGATGGTGTTTAAATAATCGAGATGCCATGCCTCAGGTAGAAAAGCACGTTTAATCTCTTAGGAATCAATTCACTTTTTTACCATGATCACGAGACAAACCTATGTCATCTTGTCTTCAATTATTCCCTTGTAGGATTTGTGGCCCTCCCTGGCAGGAAGTGGGTCCTGGAAACCAATAGGGAGTATGTTATACTCATAGAGATATATGATATAGACAGTCACAGGATACATCCTTCTGATGTGAGTATATAATAATGCAGTGCACTATTTTATTTATTTATTTATTTATTATTATTATTATTATTATTTTGTAACAAAGATGATGTGGTTGCCTGTCAAGGAGTAACTTGCTCTGTTCCAAGAAAATCAAGCTGTGTGATTTCTGCCTGAAAAGATGTCTGTCTGATCAAGATTGATTCTACACTGAAAAAATTTAGAGACATGACACAGCTTTTTTTATTTACCCTGGCAGTGACTATATTGCATTCTAGCTTGAGATGAACAGTATTGTTATGTGGAATTACTTTATTTTGTATGAACTTTTACTGTTTTAACTTACTTTCACTTATAGAATGTGAGGATAGATTCTGTTTTCCCAGAAGAATACATAAAAGTAAAGCACTCCATGGTGAATGGTTCCTACCACATAGTACATACTGTGAAGAAAGGTTTAACAGAAATATCAGGAAAACTTAAAGCAATCATTACTCAGGTGAGTTTTTGAAGTGTTATAGTTATAACTGTTAGTGTCAGCTATGTATTAGGTATGCTCTGTTTGCATCTAGGTAAGTAAGTGGCATTCCTAACACAACTTGAACTTATGAGTTTTATGATACTTAGGCATTGTAGAATGCAAATTTACTAATTTAAATTAAGAAATCTGTTTTCATTTCACTTTCTTTACATTTGGTGGACCATTTTTGTCGCTATTTTAGGACGGCAAGGAGTTTATGCTGGTGCCCCCTATTGAGGGAATGCAGGAAGTGGAAATTTATGACCCCATACAGGTGGAGCCACCAATCCTGGTTTTTCCATGGGATCCCATCACTAGAGCCTCATACCAATACACACTAAAGGTATTTTAATTTCACACCCCAAATAGTGAGCATCCCAGTTTTATTTTGTTTTTGTTACAATGTTTTGAAGTTAATACTGCATCTAAATTTGGAGAACATACGTGACTGCTATTTTTCGCTCTGAAAATTTCGGTCTAATTTGACCTAAGATAAATATGTAGCAGTTCACTTTTATGAGAGCACTGGGACCATTTTACAAAAAATTAAATGAGGTATGATTCGGGTTAGACCAAGAGTTACTTTATTTGAGTAAACTACCACAGGAAAAATTGAATTAAACCAAACTTTTGGGCCTTTTAAAAATGTTGAAACCAACTTACAAAAGTATTCTTGTGGAACTACACCTTGATACCTAAAAAAAAAAACTTTGAATTCTGTAAAGAAGTTTTTGAATTTTGCCCCACAGTAATTGAAGGTATTTTCTTAGCATTTTCAGTAGAGTAAATAGATATGCAAAAAGTGAAATTTTTATTTCATTTCCAGGCAACTGGGGGGAGTGGCAACTACACCTGGACCTCATCCAAGAGTAGCGTGGCAGCAGTGAATGTGAAGGGAGAGATCACCACTGCTAACATTGGGGAGACTGCTGTAACTGCAGCTGATGTGAGAAACACAGCACATACAGGGTCCAGCAAGGTAATTATATACATGTATACTGACTCTAACTGGGGTTAATGGAATGGCAAAAACAGTATATACAAGATCCAGCAAGGTAATAATGTCAATTATTCAGTATTACTGGATTCATTTTCATCCAGCAGCGTGTGTGGATCCAATCATAATTACTTTTCACACTGGTGTCATCTGCTTATGCCCATGCTACTCTGGATGTAAGTGACACACTATTTTTTTTTTTTTTTTTTTTTTTTTGTTCATATAGCAACACAATTAGGGAAATTATATCTAGAGAAACTGTTTTGTAGGAAGTGATTATGAAGTTTTTCTCCACAATTTACAAAGGTACCTATTTAATTTTCAGGTCTATGTGCTTCCACCAGTTGACCTGCAGTTTATTCCTTCCAAAGTTGAGGCAGAATTAGGAAGCAACCTGGACTTACCTCTGGCTTTATTTGCTGATACTGCAAAGGGTGAGAATGCTTAGAAAAGTATAAAACTGTCTAGTATTGTAGTTTTGCTTGGTAGTGTACATGTCGAATACATGGCTTGTGAAACTTATCCACCAGAATAATGAGGACAATTATCTCTATTACTTTTCCCTGTGATATGTTTGTTTTTTTAAAGCAGTTGTGTTAGCTTTGTCTTGTAAGAGAGGCACAGGCCTTTACACAGTCTTTTGTTCCATGTGCTATCCAGACTTTCATCAGAAAGCTAAAAGAAAAAAAAACTGTTCTTTATGTAGTGTCTATGTAGTAGCAAACAACTGTGATAATTGCTGTCCAAGTTATCTTTGACATTAGTTTATCTTGTATGCTACTCACTGAAGAGAGTTTAAATGTTTTATTTTCAGGAGAAAGGTACATCTTTAATGATTGCAGGAAGGTTCCCATCAATGTGACCGTGATGGACACAGCTGTCTTTGAGGAGGTGGACGGTAAGGAGACAAGTTCTGAATTTGTATATTTTAAGTGTTTGTTCCAGGAAATGATACATGATTTGGTCATTCTTACTAACTTCTCTCAGAAGGCAAATATTTGATTTTTCATCAAATTAGTGAAAAATGTGCAGGAAAAAATATGTGTATTGATAAATAAGTGAATGAAAGAATAAATAAATTTAAACATTATGTTAGGCATTTGGTAAAATTTTAAATGAAAGTGGCAGTGTAGATTTGGTTCACAGAAGTGGTCTGAAATTTACTGTTTTGTTTCTTGAAGTCATGAATGTTGTCTTCAAGAGATAAGCCTAACGCTTAAGAAACCTTTTAAAAATCCACAAACGATTTTGAAAGTTTCAAATATTCCAGAGACCCTACCTCTCCTTCCTGACAGCTGTATGACAGTGAGAGTGAGAGCACTTAGACTTGGACACACTAAGATTGTGGCTGAATATTCTTATGCACAAGTCAAGTTGCGGAGTGTTGTCACCATTGCTGCTTACAAGCCATTGCAGGTAAAAACGGACTTGATAGTTTATTTACTGTGGGTCATTTCATTGTGTTTTTTGCTGATGATTCTCTGTTTTTTAGATGATTCTCATTGATTAACCACTTGTTCATAAAATCCCGATTTACAATTGATTCAGATTTATATAGGTTTACCAATTAAGTCCATAAAAGCAGGATTTGCAATTGATTTAGTTTATTTTCTTTTTGTTTAAAGGTAAAAACAGCTGTTTTGAAGGTTAAGGGGATAATAACTCTTTGTTTTGGCCAAAAAATGAATTTTCCTGGAGTAAACAACAATTTTCCCATACTTACCAATGGTTAATGAATCCATTTTTACATTCAAAGTTAGTCCCTAGTGTTTTACTAAAAAGTTTGTTTTTTTGTTAAAATCTCTTAAGAGATTATAACAGAGTATAGCCGTCAATGGAGGTCATGTGGTCTGAAGACCAGCTCAGATATCAGAATAATAGCTATAACTGCTGTTTTTGTGGTAAAACAGAATATATTATATTTCTGCGAGTTATTCACAATGTTTTTATTGTGAAATATAAATCTCATATAAAGAGTTATTATCCCTTTAAGCATAGTATAATGGTCCCTGAAAAATGTAGTTCAGCTCATTTTTTTTTTCTTTTTTACAACTTGCTCTACCTTGTGTATTGTTTTACACTGAGACTGAAGGAGTGGTAAAAAAAATATTTTTTCATTATATAAACATTTCTCCATATTTTAAATACCAATTACTATTTTTGACAGTTATTACTATTTGGAAAACTTTTCTTATCCAGGCAATAGATCCTGAAAGTGTTGCCGTGGTAACTCTTGGTGCGTCCAAGGAGGTGATATTTGATGGAGGCCCACAGCCCTGGGTGCTGGATTCCTCAACATACTTCAGAACATGTAACTAGGATTTAGTTCTATGTGGGGCATTAAGAATTTCCATTCCACCAATGATTAGATAATTTTTTGTATAAAATTTACTTTTACCTGTCATATTGCTTTACTTTATCATTATGTTGCTGTTGATGAAGTGACCAGAGTTGGTAATATTTAATATTTACTTTAAAGAAATAAATGAGTGGATGTTTTTGTCTGTGCAAGCATGACATGATTCTTTACTTGTCATTTATCAGTGACGCCTGAGAAGTCGGATGTTTTGTCAATTGTCCATCTACCTGGTCATGGCACACAAAGTAAGTTATTATTTAATACAAACACATGGCACTGTTGAAAAATCAGTCATAGACATTGTCAGTAGATAGTGTATTTACCATCTACAAAAAATTAGATAATATTTAAATTTACTTTAAAAAGTAGTCATATGTATCCCATTAGATAATTTTTCAATTTACTTTAAAAAGTAGTCGTATGTATTCTGTTAACAGTGATTTTATTGTCCCTGTCTAATGTGCTCAATTTCCTTTATTGATATCATATAAATTACAGCCGATATTGAATATGATGTTAGTCATATGGTTATTATACATGCCTTCAGAGACATTACACATCTTCCATGTGTTGTGCCGTGGTCTGGAGGAGCAAGAGTTGACAGTCAGTGTTGGAAACGGTAAAACTGCCCAAAACCTTTTCCCAGCTGTAGCGACTGCTTCCATCAGGTAAAACTACTCAGACAGTCATTATTGATTTTACAAGGGTCTTTTTTTATTGGAGTTCTGTTGATATATATTACTAGTGATAGTTGGTGTATAAAAGATCTCAGAATGTCAAGATATGTGGATAAATTGAAAAGGGTAGATGTTGGTCACCTAGTTATTTAGACATTAATAGACAATCTAATATAAGTTTTTAATGAAGTTCTCCCAAATCCAAATATTAAGCACATACAACTATTTCATAAGTGTCTAAAAAAAAAAACCTTGGAAATCTGTGTGTGCTCAGGTATTCAAGTTTTCAACATAATTTTTGGAAACCCCAACTGAACTGTCTTGATCAGGTTTTTGGTGGTATATGACTGCAGTAATATAAGTGTCTGTTATCGTCTCAGGTTTGCTTGTGCCCCACCAGTAGGATTACATCTCCAGCCAGACATTAAGCAAGCAGACATAGGCCTGCCCCCATGTCCCATTTCTCTGGACTCTGCTGAACCTGTAAGTCTGCAACATGCATACTGTGTGTGGGAATGGTTTTAAATGTTTGCATGATTAATATTCACTCAAAATGGAATGGTATAGGTAGTATTTGTGAAGGGGGGGGGGAGTCATAAATAAAATAATTTTAAGTACTTTTCCCTGTGTTATGCCTAATACCCATTCTCCTGAATGTGCTGGTACATAATTGAGTCTTTAATCAGTGATTTTAATACAATTTTTTTGCATTTGAATTCTTGTTCTCTGTTCTCAGTAAAAACTGCTTTTAAAGTATGAAAAGAAAATAGATTTTTTATCACAAAAATGATTCAAAGTATACCGCTATTTCATATGAACTTTCAAACAAATTAGATCCCAGTCCACTGCTACAAAAACCTGGACATCTTGGTGACGGTCACAGACAGCCAGGGCAGAAAGTTTGACAACTTCTCCTCTCTGGTGTTTGACTGGGATGTATCTGACCACTCTCTGGCCACTCTGGACAGTCTCCAGGGAGTGGACACAGATGTGACAGTGTTAGAGACCGGGAGGAAATTGGTCAGATGTAAGTTTTTATTTGCTGGGATTTTTTAAAAATACAATTTGGAGATTAAAATCTAAACTGCAGTCAGAGCTATGCTTAATATTGCAGTATTATTGTATACATCATTTATAACATCATTTATGTTAAATTAATATATTATTTACTTCAAAATGCATGGGCATTGTATCATACACTTGTTGTGTTTATATTAAGCATGAGACATGTGCTTGCTGACTTCCTTCTCCCAGTCTTACAAAAGTTCTACTATAAATCTGATTTGAGAGAATTTAAAATAATCTTTTACATAAATAATGGGTACCTGATACCTTTTAGCTGACCATTATGTTGATTTTGAATTTGAACCAAAGATATATTACCCAATGTCAGCGTAAAATATGGAATTGATAAAATATGCTTATTTATTGGCGTCTCCCATTGTGACCAGGCTTCAAGACATTGTACATGAAGGAAAAGCTAGGTTCATTGACCGTGACAGCTACTGTGCAAAGATATGACCGTAAATACTTCACGCTGGCCAGGATAACATATGAGGTATGTGCTGGATAACATGTAAATGTCATCTGGTTAAGTGACCTAAAATGTTTCTGACAATTTATGTGATTGAATTTGATATAGAGGTTTTTGACACAGAAAATATTTTGAAATTTTATAAATGGTACACCCTAAGATGAAACATCGGTAATTTTTTTTCTTTGGGATGAAATATGAACTTGTGAAATGATTGGGTTTTGCATATCCTTATGCAAAATCTGAAGTGAAATATTGACTGATGTTCTATGAGCAGACACTTTAGAGCAAAATTTGTCATTTGTAATCTGTTTACATGGATTTCCAGTGAGATGAGTGTCATTATTTTTTCCCAGGAGAGCATTGATCCTCCTATTAGTCGGTCTCTAGAGCTGATGTTGGTTGAAGATTCTGTCATAGTTCCTGCCTTCATCTCAATATTCAATCATCCTTCCAACAAGGTAAGAACTAGCCATATTTTCATGTCATTTCTTACAGAATTGGAATTATTTCAGTTGTATAATTTCTTTCTACAAGATTTCTTTTCTTTTCTTTTTGTGCTTGCTTACTTACTTGCTTTAGGATTTGTTTAACATAACCTTATTGTCTGTTATCCTTTGATGACTCACCTGTTGAACCTTAAAGAAATTTCCTGTCTTAAGGTAAACCCACAGCTGTCAAGCTGAAAGAATATTTGCTAGTAGATAAAAGGCATGAAATCATATTTTATCGCTATTAGCATTTCCCTCAGCACATTTGTACTTAAATAGTGAGAAGTCATAAATTGTTAGAAAATAGAAAAGAGGTAAAAATAGCTGTTGTGTAAAACAATTAACTCATTGTATTAATAATTACATTAGCCTTCTTTTCAGTAGAATTAATAAATACAAGTTTCATAATTATTTTATTTACAACTTAATATTTACAGATCATCTGTATTCAGATGTAAGCATTTAAGACTCATTTTTAAGTTAAGTACTAAAATATCAATAAAATGGTTAAACCTAGAACCTTTTCTTCGCTTGACTTGTCATACAGCATAAACTTATAAATAACAGATGAATTGATGTGGTCAGTACAGTTCAGCATTGCATTTCACCTTGTATAATCTGATTATTCTATTTCTCACAGGTGTCGTTGAAAGTTGAAAAAGGCTCTGGACACTTCAAGATCAGTTCTGTCCCTCCAAACATCGCACAAGTCAGTTACGACGGCAAGAAGAAAATTGTGCAGGTGATGACTTTAATATGATCATGATTTCTCGTGGGATTATTCTTGGCAGTGATACAGCAGTAGTTATTTAATTAACATGAAGTCTTTGGGGATCCATTTGTTCTTGACAGAACTGTTTCTCATCGGGTAATGTCTCTGAGAGTCTGTTGGTGTGTGTGCGTTTGTGTGTGACCTGTTTCCTTTAGTATTTAACATTAACAAACAAGATATTTGAAAGACATACTCTGCAATACACTTCTCGAGACCTGAGAGTTTTGGCAGTGATGGAGCTATACTTCAAATAATGCATGTGGATTTAGATAGTGTTAGGTGTGACAACACATTGGGTGTGACAGTGTGTTAGGTGTGACAACACATTGGGCATGATAGTGTGTTAGCCGTGACAACACATTGGGTGTGACAGTGTGTTAGCTGTGACAAGACATTGGATGTGACAGTGTGTTAGCTGTGACAACACATTGGATGTGACAGTGTTAGCTGGGACTGCACATTGGGCGTGGCAGTGTGTTAGCTGTGAAAATAAATTAGGTATGCCAGTGTGCTTTTTGTAGTCTTATTGTTATCTTCCATACATGTCATATTGGGTGTCAGCTGGCGTGACAGCAGTTTGAGTCATTGTATTATATGAATTATTTCCCTAACATAGATTTCAGGGTCTTGTGTCTCACTGGAAACCAAGTTATATCCAACATATTATGCTACACTGTGAAAGGTATCTCATTGTGTCAAGTAGTGCTATGAGTTATCAATAGGTCTGATCTTCATGACACTTTTACTGATGGTTCCCAAGGGATACCAGTACAAGTCCCCATTCAAGTCTGCAGTCAGGCAGTTGTCGTACCACCAACCCCCTCCATTGGTCTGGGCGCAGTTCCCAGCATGCCACCGGTCATTGTCTCTGTCCAGTGTCGTAAATGCTCTCCCGTGGTGATAAAATGGTCCCAGGATGGAGCCGTAGTTGAGGTTGTCGCCTGCGTTGCCAGAGTAACCCTGTACGTGGAGGGAGTAGTTCTTGGCCTCGTTTGCCACTCTGAAGTAGCCATATTGTGCATAGAAGCTCTTGGATTCATAGCTGAAAGGGGAAAATGTATTTGTGTAATTTTATTTGATAAAATGTGTTAATAAATGGTTGGCAGTTTATCATTGATTTATCCTAATCTTTTGAGCTATCTATAGATCTCTTGTCAAATTTTTTTATGTGGTTTAAAGCAGAGGCAATGCTATGGAAACTACAGGCTTTCTTGCCTTTTTAGCTGAATCGGAAGCTAGCATTCTGGTAAATTTATATCATTCATGGATAATACTTTTTCCATTGTAATTGCCTATTATATCTAGTGACAATTAATGAACGTATTATCACCGTTATTGAACATATTAAAACATGTCTCTGGACAATAATCAAATTGATTACCCCTTGAAGGCAACCTGTGTTTTATGAGATATTGATGCTCGATAAAAATGGCTTTTGTTGAACGGCTGCTTTAGAGAACAATGCTACTACCATAGTCTATTCAATTGCATTGACATTTATCACTTGATTGCTTCCTCCTTTTATGAATTCCTTGTACATTTCTTTCTTTTTTTTTATACAGAAATAGTGCTTGTTTGCAGTGTGTATTTTTTTGTATTCCTGCTGTGCCAGTTATATATCAAGTGTCTGGTTTTTATGACCACAAATTAGATCATGTAGAAGATTTAAAATGCCATGGGATGTCCTTATTGACCTTACAAAAATTTGATATCAGGTTGTGCATTTAAATTAATGGTTTCAGATAAAAATAGACCATATACTGCAGTCCAATTCCCTCACTTTCTTCAAATTTTGATGGAAGTGCCATGCTGCACTGTACTTGAACTGAAGACTTGGGTGTTTTAGTCCTATGTAGATGTCACCATTTTTTGTTCTTAAAATGATTAATATGCAGCTGAAATATTTAACTTTAAAGCAAAAAGGGAAGTCAAATTTGGTTTTTAACTTTTACGGGTATGAACGCCTTTGCTTCTTTGACAAAGGAAAGAATGTCAGACACAGCATTCAGTGCTAATTGTTCCTATCTCCACTCCACTCTCCCTATTACAGACTTCCTATTCTTATTTCACAGTCTATTCAAGCAAAGGGTTAGGAAAATAATAAGCCTCTGCATACCCTAGCAGTATATAATGGGTCCTCTGGGTCGGAGAAAGCAATTTTGGTCAACATCAGATAGTATGCTTGAGGGAGCTACTTAGCTGGATAGAAATTATCTTTGGCCTCCTTCTTAGGTACAGAGATATGGATTCATCATAAATAACAAAGGTTCTAAACCATCTTTCATAAAATTGGCTCCAGGCAAGGAAAACATCATACGCTGAAAAGTGCCATGTGACATTGATTCTATGGAGAGATATTGACTGAAGGAGAACATTCAAACAGGACTTCTTTTGAAGATCTGAGAAATCGGGTTTAAAGAAAGCATCTGGAAAAATTAACATTTGGGTTGGGGGATGGGGTTGGGGGAGGGGAGGGGCTTTGAAAGTAGACTTCTCTGACAAAATAGAGTGGCATTTTTGTTGTCAAGTTATATGGTTAAATATAATTGACAGCTGAGTAAAACACCCACAGTTACCACAGTGACAAACCTAGGCCAGACTTGTTTCCCTTCGGGGACACTGTTACATCAAAGACAATATGGACAATTTCCTGAATACCTGCCAAATGCCAGGTGTCTGACTTAACCTGAGTCACCTAATCCTTTTAGTCTCGACTAACAGGTTTTTTAAAAATAATAATCTGTGTGTGATATCAGAAATTTTCTTTTATTTATATATTTATTTATTTTTATTTGTTTGTTTACAATGAGTTCCTCGAGAAAGCTCACTTTCTTGTTTTTGTTGTTGTGGGATGAAGACTGTGGTGTTTTATAACCTTTTTAAAAAGAAAAGTGTGTGTTCAGTAAGTTTTCACAGCTGTGTTGGTAAACATGCTCATGTTAAACTATCTTTATGTGCATTTTCTTTACGATTGGAAAGAAAAAAATGAATGGAATAAACCCTGTAGCAGTCTATGCTTGTGTGGACTCAATTTTCAGTTGACTGCAACAGACATTATTTCGTGAAAACCAGATTAAATTTATCAGATATTTCATTTCAATTGTCCCATTGTCATGTCATCATTGTGGCAGCAAAGAATGGTGGACTTTTCAATAATTGGTATCTTATTAGCCATCCGGGTACGTCAGGGCTGGCACATTATTCAGGTGCTTAAATACTTATTCCAGCATCTCGTTCCTCAATAGAATTATCCTAATCATTTGAAGTGGCTATCGTGTTCAGACCCCACACAAATAGATACCATAGCAAACCTCACATGTTCCAGATTTCTATCTTGAGCATGAATGGCCGGGTTTTGACGCTAGACAGCCGATGGATCTTGTCATTTCCTAACCAGAAGTCAGAGTCAAAGTTGCCGAAGCCATCTTTGTAATCTTTCCAACCTGAAATAAAGATTTTAAAAATTGTAATTACTAAAAGTGTTTTCCCGTCTGTGTTATTTTACCAGCAACTTTCATTTTTGCTATACAGACAGACTAGGATTTTGAAGAAGAGATATTTAAGTAACATATTCCTGTCATTTAAATAATGGAGGATTACAAAGATCTATCAAAGCTATAATTATAGAATAAGAATCATCCTTCAGCAGAATTTTCTACATTGTGGCATTTTTGATGTTTTTTCCTGCACCAGGGTCACTATGGATACTTCAGCAAAACATCTCCCTCTGTTAAAGGGGAAATTATTAGATAGATCTCACTCTCACCTACCTCTATCAAAGTTGGTCCTGCTGTGGAGGTGGTTCCTTTGTATAACTGTCCACTTGCCGTCGCACACAACTTCAAAGGGTGCGCTGCTGTTGGAAGGATGAATTTTAAATACACCGCCCGGGGTATGTCCATTGCCATAGAGTTCAGAACAATCTTAAAGAGATTTGGCAATGAAGACTGTTAAGATTGGACCAACATTTTCACATTGGTTTTTCAATGAAAACCCCTTTTATTTTGAACATGGCAGCAAGACAAACTTATTGATGAACCAATGACTTCAACAACCAAGATTTTGTTTGGAATTGAGTATTGTCTACAAATTTGTGCTGATTGAATTTACAGAATTGCTGGTTTGTCAAGTTATTTGTCAGGCAGCCATATTTAAAATTAAAATGATTCAAGTTAAGAATATATATATATATAGAGATAGATATTCATCACAATATTCTTGTAAAGCAAAATTATAACATTCTTTATGTACATGCTTATTGTATTATATTGAATCATTGCGCAACAATCAATTTTTAGTTTTTAAAAAGATGGCCACCTAGGAAACATTATTCCACGTGTTTTCCATTTTATTTGAACCCCTCAACCCTCAGGTTCAAGTACTTAGTTACAAGTGACCTGAAATAACCTACATGTAGATATTGTTTTACAATCATTTTTGAAATTTTTCTCATTTCTTGGAATGCAGTTATTTAATAGGATTTACAGTAATTTGATCTCATTTGCTTTTTTTTTTTTTTTTTTTTTTTACTGCATAGATAGATAGTTGGGTTAGGTTAGTTGAAAGATACAGTACAGTGTACTTCTGGATGCAGCAAGCTATGAGATAGGAATCTTTCTATTTTTAATCCACTTGAAGAAATTATCTCGTGCATGAATAACTCGCAATTTATGCAGGCGTCCGAATGCTCTCAAGTGGAGGTGGTAATCTTTCTGGGATTCCAGAAGACTAAGTACCCCTGTCTAAAGAACTGGGCTCTGTCAGTCAAAGCCAATAAGCATGTAACCTTTAACTGAAAGACAAATGGAAACCTTGGTGGTATTTTCTCAGCTGATGTTAAGAATGTTCCTGCGCTTAGCTAAACAAAGCTTCAACTAAGACGATTACCTGTGGAGAAAAAAAAGGAAATGTTTTGTTCCTATGAGCAGTTACATCTGTCTAGACCACAGGGTTATTTGGAATACTTAGGAATGCTGTTGAGGGGAATTTTGCATGATAATTGGCAACACTTTTGATGGAAAAATCTGGCGATTGTTCCTTTATAAGATGTGTTATTTTTGTGGTGGCAAATTTTTCGTCATTTATTTTTTCTCAGCCTGTCTGTTATTTAGTTGTTGCCTGCTTAAGTTTACATTTTCAGGGGAGTTTCCGCAATTTGGTGGTGAATTCCATGCACAAAGATTGTATTGTTTCTTTTGTCTTGATGGAAACAAAGGCAGATGGATGCCTTTATATAAACATGGCAAACGTTGGGTTCTGAGCTTCTATTCTTAAACTATGGTGAATTTTCTGAAGAAGGCTCTCTCTCACTCTGTGAAAGTAAAACAAAACACTGAAGCTCCAACTCTTCTAAAATACCACCCAGTTTCCTAACAAAGGAAAGCAACAGGAAAATCAAAGTGACATTTAAAGATGGAATAAGCAGTTATATATATATAATATTTGGATTTATGACATCACTTATTTCTCATACGCTCTGAGAGCATTCCATAGTAGCTCTCCTAAGTGCTGTTGAACATGGTGTGACTGAATTCTACAGGAATGCTTATGCTGGTATCCATGTAATTTCTGCACCCTCTTATTATTATTAGAAAATGGGATATATATATTTAATGTCGCCCATTCTACTCATAACTGTGCAATGAGGCTACAGATGTGTGCGCCATACTTTCACATGCATCTGGGTTATGTTTGGAACTTGCATCAAGTTTATATTGAACATCATTTCATGGTGTTGTGTGTAGAGAAAACAAATTTTTTTTTTTGGGGGGGGGAGGTGATTACAGTTGATACATATTTTTTGTATAATCCAAAAATTTACTGTTTTAAATGATTTCATCATTTTCATCATGAACTCATGAACAGGCTTAGAAGGTGGACTCTAAGATTTAAAAGGTTACATACCTTTGAAGCAAAATATCCCGTCTTTCAGGAAACGACCTAATTGTTATGTGAGTTTAAAAAAGCAGCCAGGAAATAAATTGCTGATGAGGACTTTGAACTATCTATCTTAAAAATTCTGTTTCTGGTGATAATTGCCATATATTCCCCCTCGTCTGACAGCTCCATCACCCCACCTCGCCTGAGCAAATGTCAGCAGGCTGAGGGTTGATTTACACTGAAGCCAGTTGTTTGCACTCTCTTTCTCCGTTTCTCTATTTCTGTTGCTGTAGCATTGACCAGAAACGTAAAAAGATTTCAGTTGGATTGGGTTCCTTTATCAGCAGTTTTACTTGAGAAAAAATTTGGTGTGCTCATTTACTTTGATGTCATATATGCTGGTTACACTTGCGACTGCAGTCTTTTTTTTTTTTTTTTCTTTTAATGAAATATTGATATATACAATTGTCAAAATATTGTTGGATATTAATGAACAATCTTTGTTTTACATAAGATTTGGTCACAGAGACCTTGCAAGAAGTATATTACTTGCATTTGCTATTGGAGGAACTATATCAATTTTTGATACCAAGTAGCAAAAATTTATTCATAAAAAAACAAACAAAGTTTGTCTTGCAGCTTCATACACTGTCTGAAGGTCCACAAGTTTAAGCATGTTATTTAGACCAAAACATTGCTGTTAGTCTGTTACCTTGAAGCCTGCTGCCCCATGGCTTTTTACCTGGTCAAGCACTTACCCTTGTCTCAACCCATTGACCCGTTCACTGGTGCAGTTCACACCTTAACAGACGTGAGGCAGGCAATATTCCACGCATCTCTTCACTCGTTCCATAATTGGCACCATAAGCATTCTTTCTTTTTTTGTTCTATCATTAAATGTTGTATTTTTAGGCTATGTTGTTTAGCAACAAGGGCTATTTGTATTGAGGGGGAAAAGCATGTCATCAGGTAAAATGATACATATATACATTGTTGTGGAATGAAAGAAGATAAAGACTTACCTCGGTATAACTTTATCTCTGGTCTTTGAGTAGGAACACTTAAGGCAGGCATGTCACTTTGCATGATATCCCCGCTGCTTGAATTATCTAATTTGTCAAGTTTGATGGGATCGGATACATGGGATTTCTTTGCCAACAATTTTATTATTTCTTCCATTCTAGCCTTGAGATTTAGTATTTCCTTTTCCTGAGAGGAAATCTGCAATTGTTGCCGCTGTGTTTCGTTGTGAGAGTTGCTTTTATTTTCCAACCTGGCTAATCTGTGCTCTAGTCTCCGTGAGTAGCGCTCCTGTGTTGCGAGTCTGATCTTGAATTCCCGAAGTTGATATTGTTGTCCCATTATCTCTCTGGCTTGCTGTTCCAGTATATCCTTCATAGCACTCTGTTCCCGAAACATCTCCTCCAAAATGGACACCTGTGTTGAATTAATATACCTGTTGTTATTGTTGTGATTTGCATTATTTATTGGCTGTGGTGGTGGTGGTGTTTGATTAGTATCTCCTGGGTGACACGGACACATTCTTCTTAGTATCTCTTCAGGTACTTGCTCCCAGTCAGGCATCTGAAGACTGTGGATGTTATAGATATATGCTGTATTCCCATCTTTCTCTTGCACTATGGACAGTGTGAAATTCTTCTCTGGTAAGCTCAGCGCCTCGGCCGTTGACCGAATCCAGGTGAAGAGGAACAGAATCATGCCTGAAATTATTGGAATTATCCGAGTATCCATGCTGCCCCAGTGATTGCTATAAAAAGAATGACCAGGTTATGAGTGGTGTGTGAAGTGTCTGCACATCAGACTTCTGCCTGGTATTGATCATACACAGTCCAGGGCTCCAACTGAACATCTGCCCTATCCAGAAGCTGTTTGCTTCACTTGGCATGGTTATTATCCAGGTGTGGAGCCTTAGGTGGTTTCAGTGGCCTTGTTACTGTATTTTGAATATATTGGGATTATCCCAGATGGTATGGGGCACAGAGTACAAGACATATGTTTTCTCTAGAGATAACTGTTTATGCTTTTGTAGCCAAGTATCATGAGGAATTCAAGCTCGGGCACGATTTAAAATTTGAGGATTTTTATGATTGGGTTTTCGTGGAATTTTATGACTCTTGCACTGTATTAATTTCAAGTTGTGCAACCTCTATGGTACATTTTTGCTGAGGTTGTCATTTCTAGCTCAGGTTAGTTGTCATAGGGTATATGTAGCAATTCAAAAGGTTTTTTTTTTTTCATTCTTTTTCGTATGTTTTTTTTTTTTTTTTTTTTTAGTTTAATATTCCACTTAAAAACAAGTAGAAAGTGGTTTGGCTTATTGTGTCTGGGCTACAAATTTGATAAGCAATTAAAGCAACTGCTTTCACAATGAATTAAATGAAGCTCTGTTTATGTCGATCAGGTTTTTTTCTCCCCTTTTCCAAATTAGATTATGCAAGAATTTCTCCTTAATTTAGTAGATGTAATTTACCCACATGGTTGAAATACTTTGACAGAAGAAGTGTCATTTTCTCTAGCTCGGCAGCTTTGGTAAAATAAGTATGACACTCTCTTTTGCTCGGCACTAATTCAAAATTAAACGTAGCTCAGTTTTAAGTGCCAGTGTCATTCCTGTGTGTACGCTGTCGCAGTAGTAAGTGGTTATGTTGGATGTTCAGCCCTCAAGGCTGTCAGCAAAGCCCTCTAATTTCACAATAATAGGTCAGTCAAAAGACTGAAATTGCAACCGCCATAAAGCAAATGTTTGCTTGTTGATGACAGACAGATATTTTCTCCATAGCAGTGGAGAAGAAAAAACACTGTCATTACCCCATAAATCCTGATTGTACAAGGCAATATCAAGGGGCCAGTCTGGGCTTTGAAATTTGTTTTGGGGAATGCTTTAATAGCTGCTGAAAAAAAAAATCAAACTTAAATTTGTAGAAAAACATATACCTGTTCAAAAATAGCTCTGTCTTTGCTACGCAAAGAAAATTCTTTTAGAGAATTGTTTTGGAAATGTTTGGTTTCTATTGTTTCCTCTAATTTTCTGCAGTAAAGACAGTTTTTTCAAAAAGAAAATGTACATAGCGATATCTTTAGATTAAATTCTTAACTCATGTTGTGCGAACAATTTTGGAGTAAGAAAAGGAAAAACGGATTCAATTCAAGACCAAAAAGGAATGTGCCACACTAGTCCATATCTTGTAAAGTTGCATAACCTATATATTAGTACAGGCAGTCAAACAGAACCCCAAAGCAACTAAACCACTGAATAAAGTACTAGTAACATGTAGACGGGGCAATCTTGGAGAAATTAGATAAACTTTTCACCTCATGTCCATTCTATTACACTCATAGATATGGTCTATATCAAATAACTAAAAAGATAGAAGAAATGTTTTTATAATGGTTGTCTCAACTATTATGTTACTTTCATTTTTGTGTTGGAAGATTCTGAAGAACTGCTGAGTATTTGTTGTAATGATATCAGTTGCTCAAGAAGAGGAACTGTGAAGCATACTGAATATATACTAAGTGAATAGCATTTATTGCAATATATATATATAATATGAGGCTACAATACAATAACACTAGACAAAAAAAAAACATGAGCGTGTTAGAAAAAATCTAAGAGATTTATATAATAGCTTTGTTTGTGCAATTTGGCTTTCAGTTTTACTATCTCTTAATCATTGTATACCCACTTGTTATTTATATTGTATATCAAAATAACTTCATTTTGTATATGTTCATCAGTTGAAGCTGATGTTATCACAATATATACATAAAACAGGAGGATTAAAGAAAGATGCTGTCGTTATAATATTATCTCTAAGATGACGATTATGAAGCAGGAAAAACTGACTCACTGAGGATAATGATTTATGATTAATCACTTCATATTTTGATTAAGAACCAATGGACTCGTTTATTTTGGGAGTAAATATTATTTCAGCGGGAGATTCACTCGGAAGAGCTCTATATTCAGGACTTCTGTTGTTGAACTAATAACCCTGTGTAAAAAAGTATTTCCCATCTGTTTAGGCAATGCATTTAGTTAATTGCCAGGTCTTATCAAGTCTGGCCCCCAAGTTAATATGAAGTGAAAATAATACTTATACTAACATCTGTAACAAATGTGTGTGTAAGCATGTAGAAACTTCAGCAAACTTCAAAGGAAATAATCCAGAAGTTTTTTTTTCTTCCGAATCTCTCAATTTATAGTGCGATCTGGATTGAGAAAATGACAAAAAAAATTATATCAAATGTCATTTTTCAAGGTGATTTGACTGAATGCCTCTTTTTTTTACTGGGACTCTAAATATTCTTGGATTTTATTCTCAAGTAGATTACCTGGGAGTAATGTGTTGTAGTAACTTGTCTCTCCTACCTAAAGGCTGTTAAACCAGATACATTTACCTTGGTTCACTTTTGATTTAGCCCCGAGACAGGTAGATCACAGTGTAGTATTTTCAAAGGTTTGTTGTTAGGAGAAATGGGCATAGATTTGTACACATATCATCATTACTTTCCCTACTGAGCGCTTAGAATATATCATTGCCTTCACTGGCATTTAGAAATGTGGGCATTTTCTTAGTAGTAATGCGAGCCAGCTATTTAGTTTCCTGTTTGGGTTAGGATGATTGAAAGGATTTGTTACTTTAATCCAGAGTAGCTAAATTGAAATGTGTTTTGGAAAGCTCTGCCACACATCAGTTTGCCAGCCCAGACTGTGGAGTGCATGGAGTGGTGATCAAAGCAGTATTTTTCAATGAAATTGTCCTTGTTTTTAAGAGAAAAAAGTACTGGCGGGGTTTTGTTCTTGAAACTTGATTCTGTTCATGGGTTTCCAAACTGATTTGATCTCTCAAGTACGTGTAATGATGTTGCAGAGAAAGCAATAAAGCATTTAAAAGATAATTGAAGGTCTTGTAACATGATCGAGTTAAAAGTGTACCTTGAATGTGGTTTAAATGAAAATTGGATATTTATCAAAAGGAATTTTTCTCTTATAGATATTAAACTCGTTGCTTTCAGGTAAGCCCAGTTCATGATGGATTCCTTGCCATCACAGCCTTTGATCTGTGTCTGGACCAACCACAGCACGCCAGGTCAGAGGTCAGCATATCAGGGGTCAGCCTTATCCAGGTCAAGGTCGTTGATAAGGTGAGACTAATATTCCCTTAGTGTGTTAAAGCTACATCCTGCTGACAAGTTGCGGATGTCGAAAACAAAAAACCCATGCAAGGTGTAACTTGTATTTATGCATAACATTAGTGTATTTGAGATACGGAATGCCTTTCTCTTGTTTTGTCAGTTGCCATGGTATAAAAAAAGTAGAACTGAAAGTATGTAAAGAGTTTTTATATATGTGTTGTAAAATTGTAATGTTGATATTATCGATCTCAGGTTGAGCTTGGAAGAAAAATAGTCGCCAGTGTTCGTGTGTTGGACCACGATGGAAAACCATTAGCGGCCTCTTACTTCCCTCTGATGAACCTCAAACCACAAACTGGCTCTGAAATCATATCTGTCAGGTGAGAAAGAACCAAAGGGTGCAGGGAAGTTCCTAGAAAATCAACCACAAACTTGCTTTGGTTATTCCTTGAAACTGTCTTTGTGTTGAAAAGGGAATGAATATTCATTAATTGATTTATTACTATAAGGTATTATGTGCAGACCATGTCTTGTGTGACAACTTGTTGTTGCTCATTGCAGTAGAGGAGAAATGTGGTAGTAGAGAATAATGCAATGAAGAAGACTTTTGCCTGGAAAGCTGGCTAAATCTCAGTATATTTCAGGCCTGATCACACCGAGGAGTTCACAGCTTTTTATATAGTCCATGGTTTGAGTTTAGGTCAGACCAGTTTGTCTTACCTGGCCAACCTGAAGTCTGGAGAACTGATATCCAGTGAACCCAAAGATATACAGGTAAAAATAGTGTTGAAGAACGGCTGTGTAATTTTTTTAATGATCATATTCAAGTTTTATGTCAGTGTCATATTGAAAATTGAGAATTTGATTTTTTTTTCTGTGCACAACCACTCGATTGAATGTGAAATTTTATTAAAAATTGAAATGGAATAAGGTTTGGTTAAAATTGTAATTGGTGTTTACCGTGTCTCATCTATAGGTGTTCCCACCACTGAGACTAGATCCAAGGAACATAACACTCATTATTGGAGCACAGTTTCAAGTGAGTAAAAATTGTTAGTGTAAAAAAAAAAACATAGCGTATTGGTTGTTTTTAAAGTTGAATTTGACATTTTATTAAAATGAATCTTGATTTGTGGAAAAGTAGTGTAATTAAATATTGGTGATCTGAACAAAATGGTACCTGATTTATGAAGAGATATTAATAAAGGTTTTTGTTAGTAAAATGACTAAAATAAAAGTTTTCTGAAACAAACAGTATCTGTTTTAAAAACTTGTGCTGGGACTGTTGCTTTTCATTTACCCAGGTCACCAGCTATGGGGGTCCCCAACCCCAGTCCACGGTGGACTACTCCATCTTGGACCCCAACATTGCCAGTATCTCTTCTGGTGGCCTGATAGATGCAGAGAGTCTTGGGGACACCACTGTGGTTGGGAAGGCAGTGGGGGTGGACTCAGAGACTGGGGAAACTGTGATATACTCACAGGTAAAGTGACAGATTTATTACACCATTATTTGCAAGAAATTTGTTGTAGTAGTAGATAAATAAGAATTGAGCATTATTGCTAATAAGACAACAGGATAATTAAAACAAAAGCCATGAGGAGAAGAGCTGTAAATATTTTGCTGTTTAGAATGTTAGGTATTACTACCAAAAAAAAAAAAAAAAAAAAAAAGAATACTATTTAAAGAATATTGTTTAAAGAATGTTATCTGTTTTTTTGTTTCTACAGGACCAGGTGACTGTGTATGTGGTGCAGTTGGCAGGTATCAATGTGTTTGCTCCCCTCACCAGACTGCAGACAGGGACAGAGGTAGGCTGTGGATACATGGTCATACACTTACAAATCTGAATGTGTGTGAACTCATTCCCTGTGAAACTATAGATCTATCCAACTCCCTGTGGGCCCTTGCTGAATGCAATCAGGGATCCGTATCTCGAAAGGTTAGCTATGTTGTGCACGTGCGCAAGTGTCTCGATTCCTTAACCGATTCTATTTCGAGATACGGGGCCATGGAATCGAGACGCTTGCGCACGTGCGCAACATAGCGAACCTTTCGAGATACGGAGCCCAGATTAACTGCAGAACCTCTCCTGGTATGGAATAGCATACATAAAAGCTGGTGATTAAATGAGTACCTTGGACATGAGAGGAGGCATGTTTATCTGTTAGTATCACTGCATTCAGAGAGTTGGAGTTGGATCGATCAATTTTGAACAATAGTGTTGTCGAGAATTAGCCTTGTGATAGAGCACAAGTTGCACAGAGGTAATATTAAAATGTAGCACATAGCTATTATATGCTTACAAAATTTCCCTTGAGATTTTAGTGCTTAATTGGAAATTTTATGCTTATTAATTTTCAAGAGATTTTTTGTGCCTAATTCTTTGTTGATTATTTCAGATGCCTCTGTATGCAATGGGTATGAATGAACACGAGACTCCATTCACCTTTGGGACGGCAGTGCCTCCTCTCAGTTTCTATTGGACCATCAACAACAAGGAGGTTGTGGAGCTCAAGTCTGTGTATTACAAGGTATAAGATATATGGCCAGTCAGGGGTTGGAATGGTTGTAAATGCTGGATACTCTCAGGAAAAGTTTGTAATAAATCAATGACATTAAATTTGATTTTGAAGAAAGTTGTGAAGTATTTAATACTTTTTTTTAAATTTAGCATATGGGTAAGATTTGATTGCTTGAGGCCAGGATGGGCCACCCTCTTGCTAGAACAGGCACAAGACGAGGTCCATTGAGAGGTGCTTTCGAAGTGTGTTCCTGAAAAGTGACTGATTTTTTGTCCATCACTTGGTATACTGTGAGGGAGAATGTATTGTCTGATTCATTGTTGATGAAGTAAAAATACATTAAGTACATGGTATTGTTATTTATTTTTAATTTATTTGACAATGTATATTTGTTGGGGGGGGTTGGCATGAACTTTTAAAATTTAGCACTTCATATTATTGACGGCTGTCTGAGACCTTCAGTAAACAAGTGCCTTCGTTGATATTTTTGCAACTAATTTTTAGAGCAACCTCCATGTTCCCGCAGAGAGCAATTTTGCCACTCACCTGTTTGCCCGCAAGGAAGGCCATGTCACAGTGAAACTGGTGGCTAAGCCTCACCCTGACAGCATGCTACAGCTTAAAGAGGGGGTCAAACTGGAGGATGAGGTGCAGATACAGGTATGTTTATTGGGATGTGTAATAATTATTTCTGATTAAAGAACTTGTCCTGTAATAGCAAAAAGTAGATGGTTTTTAACGTAAAGACACAGTGTGTCTGTACATATAACCTTGTCTGTGCATATAACCGTCTGTTGTCTGCATCGTCTTCGCCGTGCACTTTTCACTTTAATGCCATTTGACATATTATCCTCAAACTTAGTGATTTATGACAAGTTTGAATTATTTATTACCATTATTTTTCTTGAAGCTACCAAAGCATTTTTTTTCACGTTAGCATTTTTATTGTGTTAGTTTGAAGTACCATGGGATTGAAGTTGTATGCTAGTTACTTTTTTTCTGATTGTTCTTGTCACCTATAGTACATAATTAAAATTGGTGGTGAATACATATATTATCATTATATGATATTGTATTAAAATTGACAAACTCTCAACCCAAGATCTTGTGATAAGAAATACAGACACTTATGGTTGTGGTAAAGTCATTTATTGTAATGTTTTCTTATTTTGCGAGGAGTAAGCACATAGAACAGAATGTGGTAGATTTTAATTCTTAGAGACTCATGCCCTATGTTGGGCTCATTACTGAAAATATTAATTTAGTTCATTTAGTCCATGTCCACATCTAAATATCAGTGTCTTGGTGTGTAAGAAACTGGATTTCAGAGTTTCTTGCTTGGTGCTTGTTTAGACATTGAGACATGCAGTCCATGCAGCTTTGAGACGGTAGATATGAGTTGGAGGATTGGTGTTTTGGCCCCACACACCAAAGTTCATCACAAAGCCAAGATGAGAGATAGACGTTGGTCGCATGTTGACACGAACATTACCACCATACCTAAATTTAAACAAACGAATGTGTAGAAATATTGGTGGGAGAGGGTGGGAGGTCAACAGTACATTTATATATATAAGGCATATCAAACTAACAGTGGATAAGGTTTGATTGCTAATGCACATGCACAGATTCAAAGATGTCACATGAAGCAGCACATGTATATGGGCTATTCAGAAATAATGGTTATTTCTTTTTCTCAGAACCCAAAATGTCATCCTTGTCATAGATAATTGGAAAATATTTTATTTTGATCAATTGGATTTCGGGATATCATAATAGTAAACTTAGAAGTTAAATTTTCAGAGACATTCAATTCATATTCAAATTTTAGGCACATACGGTTGACATACCCATTTTTATAAATAAAAGATGCACTTGTAATTCATTCGAAATAACCAACAAATAAATGGAAATAAAAATTCAAATCCCTTTTAAAATTGCCATAGGTTTTGTGCAAATTAGCACATAGTTTTAGCATAATTTGCAATTAGGTGAGAAGTAGAAATAAAAGCGCCTGACACATACTCACTCTGTTGGCAAATGTTTTTCTTTCATTCTAATCATTTATTAAATAGGAATTAAAACTTAATTTAACATTCATGAAATGATAATATTTTAACATTTAATTATACAAGTAGGACATTTGAATTTGCCTTTGATACTGTACATAAGTTATTGATTATTTCCTCTGGAATAATGTTATTATTCTGGTTAAAAGCCAAGAACTTGTGTTTGCTCATTGTACCACATACCAACATTGTGCACCTACAGCCACTTGACTGTGAATAACAGATAAGTGTATTTCTGCACACCCACGATACTGGGTAACAGCAGGGGGTGATCATTTTTGAAAGTCTGTCAAAATATTCCTATGTGTTGGATTACAATGAGGGTGCTTTCATGTAAAAGGATATGGATGTCTTATTATAACAAACAATTTTGTGTCCACAAACATTGCTGTGCATGTATTTTAGTGTCACGGCACTTAAATCTGGGACACGGACATACCAGTCTGTTTTGCAGCTGTACATTATGGAAAAGAAAGCTATCAGAATAATATTGTCATGCTTCTTTGGAAAAAACAAAATTGCTCTCCATTGCAAATTTTGAAGCGCAAAGAAATGTGTAAATAATGTGTTAATTTGTAAATTACAACAATGTGTAAATAAATCCTATCATCTGAGTATATAATCACAGATGTTTTGACCTAATTCTGTTTTGTTTCCTTGAAACATGCATGACAGCCAAACCACAGCCAGCATGTAGTCTAGTTTCCCTGTTCAGATTCGGCCCAGAGACTTAACATAAATAGTGAAGATTTCCACTGATGATGTAATGACCCGGTCACATGGATAGTTAATGAGACTAATTAAATTAGCTATATACAGTACCCACTTTTAAGAGTGTAATTAAAAAAAAAACAAAACAATTTCATGTCATCGCTGTTTAACCGCTGATTCAGGATCTTTCATGAGAATTTTTGTATGTGCATGTGCTTAATCTTACATTTTCCAACATTATGAATATAAAGCAAAATACGATGCATATTTTAAGCAAAAAATGTGCTCACAAGATTGACGCCATGTTGAAATTTTGATGTTCATCATGCCCCAATGTTGTTACCCATTGTCATGGACATGCATATATATAAATATATATATATATAGAGAGAGAGAGAGATGGTTTTTGAAAAGTCATGAAAAATTAATCATTCTTTGTAAAGGCATTTTGCCTTAATGAGCATAATGATAGGCATGTGTGAAAATGTGCGCATTCTCACAATTACATAAAGAAAAAACAAATGAAACCTTACCAGGAATCAAGTAAAGCAATAGCAGTCACAACGTCAGGTGGACTGGGAAATGGCTTTTTAAAACTAACATATTTCAACCACTGGCAGTTGGTTTGACCCTTCTTACAATAATTGGATGTCACAAATCCAATTTGACCTTGGGGTGAAGAAGAAAAGAGTGATTGAGATTGACTATATTTAAACAAGAAGTTTAAAAGAAAGTAAAGGACATGCATGCCAGCATGTCATTCCCTTTGAAAACCAAAGGATTGCTGTAGTAGTAGGAAAATGCTAAGAAAAGTGTTTTGTCTACTTCAGCAGATTTAATTTTAACTCGCTTATTTATTTATTTATTTAGGATCTCTTTTGAAGGTCTTACATTGATTTTTTGCTTTCATACAGAACACAGTAAAAATGTAAAAAAAAAAAAAAATAGATAAATTGATGACAATAAAATTACCGGAGCTTTTTCTTTATATGCTGTGATTAAAATTCACATGTAGGATATGAAAAAGTGAAACTCTTGAAAAACTCACATTGTCCGGAGGCGTATGTGCCCAGACAGAGCAGCAACAGGAGACAGTAAATGGAAGACATCTTGGTCATCTTTTGCTTCTTCACAGCAGCTGAAGTCAACAGGCGCTATGCCCAGTTGTAACTGTTGGACTATATTTAAGAGGTTCCTTCAAATTATTTGAATATGCTTATTTGAAAAATAAATAAAATTAAAATAATAGGTTCCTATCCAGTTTCATGTAATTCTAAGCAGGTATTTATTTGCACTTTCTCTTTTCCAATTATTTGGCTGTTTACCAGAATGTCAAGATTATCTCTGTCTAGAGGAAATAATCAAGAGCTGAATAAAATCTCCAGAAAAAAGCAGATTCAAATGTGCTATTGTTATTACAAATTGGAAACCATTACCATTTTATGAATGTAAAACCTGTGATAATACTAATTGATGGAGGAAAACAAGAAAAAAAAACTTATTTACCTTGTTGTTTTTTCACCTCAAGAGCTGGAAGTGGGCTCGAGCCCAACTGGCAACAAACCATGGAGTCCATGATAAAGGTACCTGCTGTCTGCCTGCTTGGTGCTTGGTACTTGGCACTAAGGGTTGATGGGGGAGTAAACAGGGGTGGATCCAGAGGTAATTTCCTACAGTCCTCCCGATTATCTTTGTTGAACCACCCTCCATTTTCGACAGAAAAATTTCTGACAGAAAAACATTAGAATTCCATCAATATTAAATATAAAAAATCTTACCATCTTGCAGACGACCCAAAAGGCAGCTTCTGTCTGCCCCTCGTTAAGTTTGCAGCAGGCAAAGACAATGTTCCCATCTTAGCTTTCAGCTCCTCACATGGTAGCTGGACTGTTATCCTTCCCAAGGAAGTGAGAACATATACAGCCAGTATGAATCAAGATAATTAAAAATATGCCAGGCATATTGTTATCCATTGTAAACCCCACTGAGAGGCAGTGGAATATGGAATATAAGCAGCAGCCTTTACTTTTAAGACAAACATTTTAGCTACCAACAGATGAAGTATGTGTTAGGAATGTAGCATGGCCATAAATTTTAATTGCCCTCTTCATTCTCCATTTAATTCCATGTGTCTCATTCAATGGGAAGTCTTACTTTTTTGGATCACAAAATTCCTAATTATGCACGGCTACTCTTTAGTGATTATAGCTCAGCTTTTAACAGGATTTCACCTTTAAGACTGCATGAAAAAACTTGTTAATTCTCTCAATTTTAGTACATCACTTAGTGACTGGATTTTAAATTTCCTAATCAACCCCTTAATCTCACATTTACAGGAAAGAAGCATAGGACTTAAAGACAGCTTCAGTTGGAAAATCTGTCTTATTCGTTATTTTTTTCTGGAAGTTATTAATTTTTTTTTTTAACATTTTATTTTTCACATATCGACATTTTCAATGTGTGCTTTGAACTTCCATGAGCTTGAAGACCTTTGCTAGTCTTATTTTCTGAATATCTATGATACTTTTATTTTATTATTAAAAATTGATGTTCATTATGCTGTTAAGCATTATGTAATATTGCATCAAAATTGAATAAAACCCTATTTTGGGCACTGCCTCCATAGTGACCATTAAAAAAAAAAAAACGCCACTTACTCTTCACAGATTTACAGGAAAGAAACAGGACTTAAATAAAGCTTCAATTGGAATATCTGTCTTATTGGTGAATTTTTTTTTTTTGTGAAAATTTTATTTTTCACATATAGACATTTTCAAGGTGTGACTTTGAATTTCCATGGGCTTGAAGACCTTTGCTAGTCACATTTTCTGAATATATACAAATGATACATTTATTTTATTATTAAAAATTGATAGCAATTATGCTGTTAATCATTATGTTATATTGCATTAAAATTGAAGAAAACCCTATTTTGGGCACTGCCTCCATAGTGACCATTAAAGAAAAACCTTGTCACTTACTCTTCTTAAGGGGTGGATATATCCAAATCCGGCTAAAAATCATCATTTTGAGTTTTTTTTATGTCTAATTATTGGTTAAATGTGTATCTAACGTTTAATGGAATAACATTTTTACATTTTGAACAAAAAAAGTTTTTTTCTGAGGATTTTGATGCTGCACTCATCGGCACTGGTGGCTTGGCCTGTGCCCCACATTCATTGCCAAGGTCCGTTGGCATGGGTAAACTCGGTGGGAGGACCTTGGCAGCATCAGCACGACTCGCAGAACAATAAAACAGGAACGTGTCATACTCCCTTTGTCATAAACAGCGATCAGCAAAGCACTGCCTATTGTTCCGCTTAAGCTGTTTTGATAGTCACTCTTGATTGTGATCAGCGCTAAGGAGAATCTTTTCCAACACATTGGATTTGCTCAAAATACGCGTTTTCCCTTGAATTGCTTGTTGTTATAGATGTACTTTCGATTTTCTTCTTAACATTTTGAGATACGAAAAAAAAGAGAAACATTCTGCTGCTTGCTACCTGTGACAGCACCTGTCAAACTATCGATCCATCTTTGACAGCAGCTTTATACAGTCATCAGATTTTATAGATCTATGCAACTTGGGCCATCTGGCCTAGCAGTGAAGTGCAAGTTTGTCAAATCTTTAACTTGATAACTAATGATTACGATGTCACGATGGTGGTGATTTCTGTGTTTTGGGCTTTTTCTGAGCGACATCAACGTAAACATTTGGTCGAATACTGACTGGAATCGTATACAAGATTGCTTTGCGTAAATAAAAGCCTTGGGCCCATATCCTAGCATAACTTTTCACTGGGTGGCATAAAATTTCAATTCGTGTGTAAAAAAAAATCCTTTGAAAATAGAGCTAATGATATCACTAGACTCTGTTTTTCGCGTGAACAATAGTAAGCTGAGATCATGTAAGAGAAGTAGTATTTATAACATTTTGATTTTTCAGAATTATTCATTTCCGCTATGAGATATGATCTGGAGAATAAGCCTTGGCATTTTCAACCTAAATGCTGGTATACCGCGAGGTACAGTTCTGGATGCATGTATGCACTGTCAAAGCCGACAGGGTTTTTTGTCTTCAGTAATTATCCCAATTTCTGACAAATACAACTTTACACATTTCCTCTTACAAGCCTTGCCTGGTTGCATGTATTTCTTGTTGTTGATGGTTTTCAAACCATTTTTCGCTCGGCGAATGTGGACAAGACTGCCTGCGATGATGCTGTGTGCACATCCTAGAGCGCATCCCTAATATAACACTTGCCTCGACGTCTATTGACGTGGCCACTGATGGTTGAGTCATTAGGGCTTACTTGATTGCCTGTCAATCATTCTGGCAGTGCTAGCGGTAACCCCTTGAAGTTACTAAAAGGAGGTGAGATTGATACAAAAATAAGATTTTCTGACATACAAATGCATGCAAACAAGCTAATTTCAACTGGCAATAGAGTACCCATCTTTGCGATCGTCAGTACGATAACAGGTAAAGCTGTCAACAATTTTATTTGCTATTTTGGACAATTAACCTCCCTGAAGGGGTTTTTGCTCGTTTTCTTCACTTTCAAGATTAACGAGATAGCGTTATTGGAGCGAGCTATAACTGTCTACCTGTATACCTGAGGGAGACCAAATTCACCATGCTTATTAAGAAATGTATGCACCACAAGTGCTTTTTAAGATTTTTTTGATTGATCCTCTCTTTTCCAATTTATTGACTTTAAAGGTAAAAATTCTTAAATAATTCGATGTAATTTCACATTTTTATAGATAAAATCAACAATAAGTCTCTTAAGAAAAATCCCTGACTCCGTTTTGTAGTACTTTGTTCAAGTGTTATAATACCATTAAAAGCATGTTTATAGCTGTCCTGGTGCCTGAGAAAATCAGTTGTTTAAAAATGGTGTTTTTGTCCCCAAAATCCCAATATTACGTAACACGATGAAGTTGGAGCTGTGTTTCAAGCATAATAAGATGTTTTGAAGATACATTAAATGAATATGACAGGAATAAAAAAGGCTAAGACCTGTATTTTAAGAGAAAATGTCCAACCTATACTCCCACCTTAAACTTACAGGAAAGAAACGCAGGACTAAAATGCAGCCTGAGTTGGAAAAGCAGTCTAACTGGCTTCTTTTCTGTTGTACATTTTTGTGAAATTGTTATCTTTCACATATTGGCATTTTCAATGTTGGACTTGGAACTCCCATGGGCATGAAGCCCAGTTTTAATCAAATTTTCTAAATGTCCATGTTATTAATAGAAGAAAATTAAAATTTGTGGTAATTTTACCTTTAATCATTATGTAATATTGCATCAAAATTGACAAAAAGCGTACTTCATGCACTGTCATCACAAACGTTATGATAAAAAGAAAACTGTGTTACTTATTATTTTTTTTAACTTACTAGCATGATTCTTAGGATCGGTATTACCTGCTGTGCATAATTGATGCTGACTTTGATGCTGACTTTGCAGTTAAGCGTAATGTATTATTGCATCAGAATTGACAGTATCCTATTTTGTGCATTGTTATTTTCTGCTTTTTGTCTGTTCATTTAACAGCTTTCTTGTTTTCTGAATGTTCTTGTCACCTACAGTACATAATTAAAATTTGTGGTAAATACACTTTTAATCAATATGTGATATTGCATCAAAATTGTCAATTTTGTGCACTGCCAACATAACCCTCAACCCAAAATCTTGTCTGAGATATTAAAAAAAAAAAAACCCTGGACACTTATGGTTGTGATAAAATCATTTATTGTAATGATTTCCTATTTTGTGAGGAGTAATCACATAGAACAGAATGTGGTAGATTTTTATTCTTAGGACTCGTGCCCTATATTGGGCTCATTACTGAAAATATTAATTTAGTTCATTTAGTCCATGTCCACATCCAAATATCAGTGTCTTGGTGTGTAAGAAACTGGATTTCAGAGTTTCTTGCTTGGTGCTTGTTTAGACCTTGGGACATGCAGTCCATGCAGCTTTGAGACGGTAGATATGAGTTGGAGGATTGGTGTTCTGGCCCCAAACACCAAAGTTCATCACAAAACCATGAGTAGAGATAGACGTTGGTCGCATGTCGAGACGAATGTTACCACCACGCCTAAATTGAAACAAATGAATGTGTAGAAATAATCGGAAATATTCAAAAATATTTAGCCAACAGTACATTTATACATAAAACATATCAAACTAACAGTGTGGATAAGGTTTGATTGCTAATGCACTTGCACAGATTCAAAGATGTCACATGAAGCAGCACATGTATATGGGCTATTCAGAAATAATGGTTATTTCTTATTTTCAGAACCCAAAATGTCATCCTTGTCATAGATAATTAATTTAAAATAACAATTTATTTTGAGAAATTGGATTTAGAAGTTAATTTTTCAGGGACGTTTTAAATTTTACACACATATGGTTGACACACCCATTTTTATAAATAAAAACTTGTAATTCATTTCAAATAACCAACAAATTAATGGAAATAAAAATTCAAATCCAGTTTAAGATTCACCAGGTTTTGTGTAAATTAGCACATAGTTTTAGCATAATTTGCAATTAGGTGAGAAGTAGAAATAAAAGTGCCTGACACATACTCACTCTGTTGGCAAATGCCTTTCTTTCATTCTTATCATTCATTAGATAGGAATTAAAACAAATTTTATATTCATGAAGTGATAATGTTTGCACATTTGTAAAACAATTAAAACAAATTTGCTATTTATGCTGTACATAAGTTCTTGATTATTTCCTCTAGATAGTAATGTGGTTATTCTGGTTAAAAGCCAAGAACTAACAACATAGCACACCTACAACCACTTGGCTATGGACACTAGTATTAGCACACGTGCACACACACGTGTGCATGTCCACACTACTGGGTGACAACCATTGGGACATGGGCAACATGGTGACGATTTTGTGAACACACTTTCTGCTTAGAACATGCATCATATTTTGCTTTATATTCATAAATTTTGGAAAATGTAACATTAAACACACATAAAAATTATTAGGAAAGAGTACACTTTACTTCACAGAGTTGTGATCCTGATCGGTGGTTAAACAGGGATGTCATGAAATCATTTTCCGTGAGTTACTTGCCAAAAAGTGGAAACTTGAAGCGTGCATACAAGATCGCCACCATGTTGAAATTTTGATGCCTATGTCCCAATGTTGTTGCTCAGTATTGTGGGCATGCAGATATATACAATTATATCGTATTAAAAGTCATGAAAATTAAGCCATTCTTTTTAAAAGGCATTTTGCCTTGATGAGCATAAAAATAAACATTTGTTAAAATGTGCGAGCGCAAAATAATATATAGACAAAAAACAAAAAAACCTTACCAGGAATCAAGTAAAGCCAAAGCAGTCACAACGTCAGGTGGACTAGGAAATGGCTTTTTAAAGCTAACATATTTCAACCACTGGCAGTTTTGACCCTCCCGACAATAATCGGATGTCACAAATCCCATTTGACCTTGGAGTGAAGAAGAAAAGAATGACTTATAAACACTTGTCTTTTACACTTTCTTGTTTATTTATTTATGATCTCTTTTTAAAGATTTACATTACTTTTTTTTTCATACAGAACACAGTAAAATATGGGAAGAAACCTAAATTGATGACAATGAAATTACCTGAGCTTTCTCTTTATATGCTGTGATTTAAATTCTAGAACCTTTGTAACATGTTGGATATGAAAAAGTGAAACTATTGAAAAACCCACATTGTCCCGAGGCGTATGTGCCCAGACAGAGCAGCAACAGGAAACAGTAAATGGAAGACACCTTGGTCATCTTTTGCTTCTTTACAGCAGCTGAAGTCAACAGGCACTATGCCCAGTTGTAACTGTCGGACTTTATTTAAAAGGTTCCTTTTGTGCAAATTAGTTGAATTTACTTATTTGGAAAGTTAGATAAAATTACAATAATAGATTCTTATCCAGTTTCGTGTAATTCAAAGCAGGTATTTGTTTATTAATACTTCCTCTTCTCCTTGTTTTTGGCCATTTACCAGAATGTCAGCATTGTCTGTCAAGAGGAAATAAGCTAAATAAAATGTACAGTAAAAAGCAGATTCAAATGTACTATTTGTATTACAAATGGGAAATCATTACCATTTCATGAATATAAAACCTGTAATGATACTAACTGATGAAACAAAACAAGGAAGAACATTACTGACCTTGTGGTTTTTCACCTCAAGAGCGTGAGGTTGGTTGGAGCCCAACTGGCAACAAACCATGGAGTCTATGATAAATGGTATCTGCTTGGCACTAAGGGTTGAAGGAGGAGTAAACATGGGCAGACCCAGAGTTATATTCTGATAGTTCTCCAGATTATCTTTGTTGAACCACCCTCCATTTTTGACAAAAATTTCCAACAGAAGAAACCTAGAAACCCATCATTGTAAACTCAAAAAATTCTGACCATCTTGCAGAAGACCCAGAAGATGGCTTCTGTCTGCCCCTGGTCAAGTTGCAGAAAGCAAGGACATTGTTCCCATCTTAGCTGTGCAAGTGGTAGCTAGGCTGATACCCTTCCTAGGGTAGTGAGAACATATACAGCCAGTATGAATCAAGACCAAAAAATATGCCAGGCATTTTGTTATCCATTGTAAAACCCACTGTGAGGCAGTAGAGCTTGGAATATAAGCAGCAGCCTTTAGTTTTAAGACAAACATTTTAGTTACCAACAGACTAAGTATGTGTTAGGAATGTAACATGGTCATTTAATTGCCCTCTTAATTCTCACTTTAATTCCTTGTGTCTCATTTCATTGGAAGTCATGCTGATACTAATCACCACATTTGCACAAAAGCTACGGTATTTAAGTAGGGATCACAGATTTGTATTTTGATATTGATTTTGAACAATTCTTTCCAAAATTTTTAATTATAAAACAACTTTCCACCTTATATCTGTTGACAATTAAAAAGTGCAGAGGTTTTATTTTACTCTCCATGTTAGTTGGTATTTAAAAATCTGTTTCCTCGGTTGTAAATTGATATGTTTTGCTCAAATAAAGACACACACACACACACACACACACACACACACACACACACACACACACACACACACGACCACTCTAATCTCAGTTTTTCTGCACAGATACAGTTTCTTGAATATATGAAGCTTTTTTTTTTTTTTTTTTTTTTTTTTTTTTTTTTTTTTTTTTTTTTTTTTTTTTTTTTATTGTGTATTAGAATCATTATTTTCTGGTTTGTGTCTTTACATTTGACAGCTTTGCTGTCTTATAAGAGTCTCACATTGGTTTTCCAAAATTTTCATGAATAAGACTGACTCGGGCAATATCAAGTTAAAGTGTAACATCTTTGGTTTGTAAAGTCTCCTTTTGAATTTTTAATGATATCTTATATTTTAAGGTGTTTGGAGAACTACGTTTAATCTCTCCTGCCTCATGTGATGGACATCTTATTATGACTCCTAACACAGAGACTGTGGTCAAAACTAACAGGTGAGTGTTCCACTGGACTCAAGTTAAAATGCTGCACAAAAATATGTTTTACGTGCGCGCACACACACACACACACACACACACACACACACACACACACACACACACACACACACAAAAAGAAATATTAACTTTTACTTTCTGTTATCATTTGCTTGAAATCTTTTTGTGGTCAGTTAACTTACAACTTATTAACTTACAGAGATGGCACTGCCAGGGTAACCTACAAGATAATCCGAGAGAAAGGAGATGGGAGGACTAGCAGTCCACTGGTCAGTGTGAGCGAAACTGGTCAAGTGACCTCGGGTCTCATCAGTGGTCAAGCCACACTTCTGGTCACTGCACACGAAGACTTTGGGGTCAACCAGACATTGGTCATTCTCATCAAGGTGAAACCGGTGTCATACTTGATGTTTAATCTGGATACTGTGATCAGGACATCAGAGGGACACCTCCACACCATTCCTGTGGGGACCACACTGCGCTATACCATCAGTTACCATGACGATGTGGGCGAGAAGTTTTACGCTGTCAATACTAAGCTTAAGTACAGACCAAGCAGGTATTTATTTAAGAAAACCAGATATGAAATATTTTTTTCATGGAGAAATTTTTTCCAACTTAATAGCTTTTTATCTAGGAAAACAGTACGTCATGGAGAGAACAGCAGCTAATGTATCTATTTTCTTCATGTCACATGTTGATTGAGCATATGGTCTTGTAGGTTTGATCTGCTCCAAGTTTCCCCAGGATCTGTGAATGGAACATTGGTTGCCAGGACAACAGATGTGGGCCTGACAGTGTTGAAGGTGAGCCTGTCAACAAAATTGTTTTGAGACAAACCTGTAGAACTATTTCAGTTTCCAAGAGAAAGCTTAAACAATGTTTTTTAAGGTCAGAAACTGCAAGAAACTTCATTTCGAGTGCACTGACACAATTTTTAGGAAAATCAAAATCTGTTTTTTTTTTTTTTTTTTTTTTTTTTTTTTTTTTTTTTTTTTTTTTTTTTGTTACAGGTTTGGGATAAGCTAAACCCCAGGACGTCAGACTATATCAAGATCAATGTAGGGTATGCCATACAACCAATGCAGGCAGAGGTGGTACTGGGTGAGGTGATCTGTCTGCACAGCTCCATCTTGTCAGAACAAGGTAAGGAACTATGAGCACTTTTTGGGGGGGCTGAAATGAGTGTCTTTTATATAAATTATAGGTATTTTTGGCTCATTCCAGGATAAAATGTCATTTAGCCAGTTATAGTGGGATATGTTTTAACGAGGACTTGATTTTGAACAAGGACATTGGAAAAATTCAGCATAAAGAGGAAAAGGTGGGATGGGAGTGGCTGAGGGTGTTTTGAGCCCAATTTTGGTTGATATTTTCATAATTTTGCAGGGTCAGACCAAAGTATATCATTGCTTTGTAAAAAAAACTTTTGCTCTCATTTGTTAACCATTTTTTAAATTAAAGAAAATCAAAAAGAAAGTACACAAAGAGAGACATATACATGTATGATCCTTTTTGCAAGTACATTTGATGCAAAGTGAAATACAGTTGGACATGAAGGAAAAAGTTATCATAATTGGTATCTTAAATGGTTTAGTGGTATAATTACCAAACTGTTAACAAAATTTTCAAATGTCTGTGTCAGGTTACAGAGGAGAGTGGTCTGCTGAAGGCAGTGCTCTGACAGTGAATCCCAGGTCTGGCATCGCCGTGGCAACACAAGTGGGGAAGACCTTTGTACATTACACAGTGTCCAATGACATTTCAACATACACGGAGGTGAGTCAATTCTTTTAGATTTTTAAAAATTATTATTAATAGTTATTTATTTTAATTTTTTATCTGTCATTAACATAGAACAAGAGACTAAAGTAATTTCTCTTGTGATACAAATCATTGCTGCCATTTACTTGCAAAAGTACACAAAATTTTTGATGTAGAGATTAATGCTCTGCATGAACTTTGAGAGACATTAACAGTTGCCAGCAACAGAATTTGAAACAATATGCTGTGTTTTCAGATAATTGTTGCCCCAGTCCAGTCAATTCACATTGTCCAGGACAATTTGAAGTCCCTGACCAATGTTGTAAGCAGAAGCAGAAGTTGGTCTATACCAGTCATACTGAGCAAGGAGCAGGGTATTGGCATTCGCAATATCATGGGTAGGCTAAAGTTGACTTTTTGAATTAATATATACTTGAAAAGTCATGTGGCTTTGGTTTTAACCTCAAAAAATATCAAAAGATGTTCTTATCACATGTCCAGGAATATTTTCTTCCAGTTTTATTTTTGTATTTTTGTAACATTTAAATATATCTGTCATTCTTTGCTAGTGGTTACAAAATGTTGAATTTGACCAAAAATTTCAAACTTTCTCTGGGAAGCTGTAATTTTGCGATGTGATAGCTACACCATCACAGTTTATCATTTCATAAAAAGGGAAACAGCAGCTGCCCTTTTTAGGGCACACAGGAGAGTTGAACAGCTATACCCACCAAATCCAAGACGCGTTACCCTGGGTAATATATTTTGCACAAACTAATGAAAGTCTAATGGAATGTTTTCAGTTTTAGTTTAAATCATAAGGGGGTGTTGTCTCAATGCTTCAAAACTTTAATCCACATTTAATCCACATTTCATAATTAATAAAAATGGTGAATATGTGGGTCACGGTAACGTTATTGACGCGGGTACAAAAACTTTTTATAATCATGTAAATAATAACAATATTTTTGCTATTATCCATACACACTTCAATCATGAGGGGCACACCACTTTCACATGCTTTTAAAATGGAATTGACAAACACAGAGGAATAATGCACATATTTTATTTACTGTAACTCTGTCACATGGGACACACACTGAACAAAGTTGATCTAAAGAATGTTCCAGATTGTAGTTTTTTATCTGAATTATTATTTTTTTATTATTATTTTAACACAATAAAATACAAAATTTAACAAAATGAAGTTCAGTGTAACACAAAGTTCATAATTATAACATTCTTCCTGACATATGTGGACCAATGGTGATATCTGTTCTGTGCTCACTAAGGCATCCACTCTTGGGATTCTGAAAAAAAAAATCACACAAAGAATCTGTTAACTCTGATAACGAACAATGGATAACCTAAGATCACAAATAGTTTATTGCTTATTCAAAGAAAGCACAGTGCATTATGAGTGGCAAACACGCATTACTGAGACACATTTTCTTCACCCATTTTCGGTGCTTCATTGCGTAACGTAAGTGTTGCTAGTAATCCATTATTGCTGTTTTTACAGACGGTTAAATTTTAAATGCACGGAATACAGTGTAGCAGCTTAATTTAAGACAAAACTAAAAAAAAGTAATTCAATTTCGATGATTGAGTTTTCGAGAACAAGAGAACATGAATACGGTATCACCGCGTCACCATGTTCAATATGACCTTTAGGGTACGTACGGATAAAATTTAGTCCCAAAATATTACACGTCCCTATACTCCCTTTACCGATAAATACATAAAGGAAAAACGGAAAAAACGTCTTTTTAGATTTAAATACCAATAGATCCGATTTTTTTCTGCTGTCCTATATATTTGCGTTTCTATAGATATGACGTCCTCATAAACCCACGTCCTTTAAATCCGCATACCTATAGATCCACGTATATTTAGATCCAAATACCGATAGATCCATTACAGGTACACTATTGCTCGAAATGGTTGGTATACTACTCAGTACATAAAATGCACTTCTTTAAAACGGCAATACGCAGTCAGCAATATATTATTCTACTAGATCGTTTTCACACAATACTCAGTGAAAGAACATAAAAAGAACAAAAGTGTGTTCTATATTTCACAACGCTTAATTACTGTTCTAGCGTCAGAACACTGTTTAAAGCGTTCTCAAAATGCAACATTCGAACATGTAAAAAGTGTTCTGAATTTACATGTAAATGTGTTCTAAACAAAACAAAACAAAAAAGAACATAAAAATGTGTTCTAAATTTCACAACGCAAGTTGATATGGGCCTTTTAGCCGATTACGATGTCAGATAGATGGATCTAGCGGTACCTGGATCTAAAGATAGGTGGGTTTATAGGAATCTGTTGGTGGATCTATCGGAACGTAAATTTAACGAGACGTAAATCTATTGAGACGTGTATGTATAGAGATGTATCTATCGGGGCGAATATTTTATTGGGACGTTTATCTATATGGCGGACCCCGACCTTTAGTCCCCCATGTGACACAGACGCAAAACGAAAGTTCAGACGAAGTCACCCTACTTATAGAATGGTAAAAATCAATCGGTACACAAATATGTTGAAACAATTGAAGAAAAATGAATGAAACTCATTATTTCTCACCTTCATACAAAGAAGATCCCAATAAACAATCCTGTGACGGTTAAATCGAGGGAATTACACCTGTGCCCTGCATCCTATCTCGACAGCGTCATTGCGTGACATGTTATCAGAATGGGCCACCCGCCAGTTTGAGCTGGTTTTTTTAGTGTGCAAAAGAAGCCATTCGTGTGTAAGACGTCATCAGTTAGTGAGTATGGAAGAAGATCGCTATCGATGTATAATTTTCACGCGGCATTTTAAAGAATCGATCTCTGAAGTTTCAGCGTTGCGAATGTAACATTGGGACGCGGTGAAGAAAAATCGACCTTGCTGAGCAATAAATGTGAAATTCTTAAGAAAACTGATATTATCATGGATTTTGTGACACAAACTAACCGACATACTACTTTGGACGATTGAACAGTTTTAATACGGAAAGATAGGATTAGATGAAATTTTCATCGGGGTGGGACACCGCATGTATCGTAAGTTAAGCTAATTTTGTGATCATTTTTCAGTGACTTCAAAGAAATTTTTATTTAAATAACCATTTGCACATTCTGTTTATTATATCTTCTTGCAGTAGGTGTATTCCCTGCTTCAATAATTCATTCAAACCCTAAACAAACTGTTCCTAAATAGAGGTAGGGTCGAAATTCCACAAAAAAGGACGCCATTTTGAGGGTAATTTCGATATATTTTCTGCTTTTTCTCTTTTTTTGCTTTTATAACAACATCCTCCTTGCTCATGCAGCTTCTTTGATTTGTTATTGAAACATACACAACGATGTCATGAGAATTTGGTCGGCTATCTAAATTTAAATTACATTCTTGTTATGGTCCCCCCGCAGTGCACCACTAGCAAAGAATGACTGATATATTTTACAATAAAGAGTAAACAAGAGACAGAGCTCTCTGTTTGTTCCATTCTGGGTTCAAAAATTACGAAAATTCGTATATAAATGCCAGGTGTCAAGCTTTTGAGCAACTACTTGAAAGATTCTCTGTTTTTCCATGTGTTCAGGTAGTAACTGCAGTGGGATTCTGGCCAGTGAGAAGTTCCAGGGGATGTTCCCATACAGATGTGAACTGACCATGAGCAGGGCTCATTCTGCACTCAGTGTGGGAGATCTGTTCAAAGTGTCTCCTGACTTTGACTCTCAGACAGGTCAGTTTGGAGAAATGTCTAAACCTATCCTGACATAGGTTTATCTATGAAAAACAACATACCCACAGTTTTTACGTCTGCCTCATTTTGAATCAAAGTGCTTTGTTTATGTACAGATACAATGGGTCTGTATATATAGCCATCACCTGCATCTGCTGTTGCTGTTGTCATCCCCTTAACAAAAACGAGTCAAATTGGGAAACAAGCTTGATTGGATTTTTTTATTCTTGAATTTATGCATTTTTTGTGACATTTTCATTTTTCTCATTCTGACATTTTCAGTGTGTGAATTTGAATTCCTAACATTCATGTTACCTGTTGGTGTTAATTTCGCTGTTAAGCATAATCTGTAATTGCATCAAAATTGACAAAATAAGCGATTTTGCACTATTGTTTTCTTCTTTATGTCTGTACATTTGACAGCTCCATACTTCTTGTTACTAGCATTGGCATTTAGCATGCATTGATAATTAAGTATCTTTAATAACCATCATGTCCCAGGCCCTATTTTGTTGAGAACATTGATGTATTTCCTTTGAAATGGTTAGTATTGATAAAGTACCACAGATATCATATTATCCTAGATCAGTGATATGTGTACCATATTTTTCCCTACAGGCCAGTACAGTTGCAAGGTCACTCAGGTGGACAATGACCTCCTGCAGCTGGAAATAAGCACCTTGGAGACAGACGTCCAACTCCAGGTGACGGTCACCCAGAGAGAGCACCAGCCAAAGGTGATGTCCACTCTTCTCAGCGTTCCATTTTATCCCGCGTTCCACGTGATGACCACTGAGCTGTTGCTAAGCAACCTCCAGCCACTGTCCAGTATTAGGGTGTCTTCAGTGGGCCCAGTTAGAGATGAAATCAAGGTAGGGATGCTGGAATAATTCCAGTATTTTTGATAACTTTTCCTTTTGGTTCTTTGTTTGATTTTGTTAAATTCACCAATCTTGTGATACATTTTTAAAAATCTGGCATATTTAGTGATACCTTGATTGCTGAATATTTCTTCTAATTGTGTAAAATATGATGTCTAGTGTTAAATTTATAATAACTGGAAATCAGAGTCTGTAGTTCCTGGGATTTACTGGACTGACCAAAAATTGTTAAAATAGAACATCAGCAGTATGTTGAACAAGTATTTTTACATTAAAATGGCTGTCTGTCCTTGCAAAGGTTGTTGCCAGTGACTCCTCTCTCCTGGAGATCCTGTCACAAGAAGCGGACTCTCAGACACCCACCATTGTCCACTATCCAGTGAGACTGTTGGAGAAAGTGGCCCTGTGGGAACTGGAGAATCTGGAACTCAGAGTGGAACTGACCAATGGCCTGACTGGACAGCACTATGCAGTGCCTGTAAGGGTGAAGTTGATTGGTCAGAGGCAGGATGGACTTGGAGGCAAGTTTTAGAAAATAGGCCAAGGTTGATGATTTTGATTAATTGTATACAGTGCCAGCATTTTTTCTCTTAAAACATCTGATGTGTACACAAAGCAGTTTAAGCCACAAAATTTTCAAAGTTGTTGGGTGGGTAAACTATATAGGTTTCCATAAAATATTCAAATTTTGAAATGTATTCTCTTCAGTCAGCAAAGATCAAGTCCACATAGAACAACTCCATAAAATCTATGCGTTAACTTAAAAGCCATTTGATTTTGTGTATTGAGGATACCAGAGTTCCAGTCCACACTTAAATTTATTCTAAATATTGTTTTGTTTTGTTTCATTTCATTTTGTTGTGTTTTTTTGTTTAGTTCCTCAAATAGAAGGTCAGAAGGACTCGGGCTGGAGCAGTCTGCTCACTGTGATAGGGCATCACTACCAAACCTGGCTCTTCATGTTGCTTTGTATAATAGCCACTATATCAGCTATTGTCATTGGTGAGTGTCTTTCACTGTGAGCCTCTGGGTATTATAATATGAATACTGTAAACTTGTAAAAACCAAATACTTGGTAAGTTCAAATAGAACAGTATTTTAATATTTTGACTGCATTGGGTACATTTGTGGAGTTCTTGAGATTTTTCTGTTCTATTTCATGACTGAGTGAATGTATTAAAAGTATTGTTTATAACAAAATAGACATATTTTCCTAAACATTGTACTTATTTGTGTCATTTTGTAGGCTACCATGCTGTGATGGGTCAGAAGTATTCTGCAGCACCGCCGCAGTCTGGAGCTTTCTTACAGCCAGGCAGCCCTCCCACTTCACCTTACTATGCACAGTCACCTGGTAAATACTTTTTATGAATTGTATGCTTAAAATAGTAATGGCACGTGAGGGGTCAAAGTGGGATGAGCATATCAGATCAAAATAACGTAATGTAGTTAATACATGTAGATGGTGCCCTTTGGTCGGTCTCTCTCTCTCTCTCTCTCTCATTTTATTTTAGGTCCTACTGTCTTTTCAAATATTTGACTTAAAAAGATTTGAATACTCATTTTCAATCTATCACCTGGACCAAATTTCAAAACAGAATTTAAGTTTAAAGTTATCTATTTTAAACTGAAATGTTAGTTGACTTCAACTGAGGATTAATCTTACTATATTACCCATTGAAGTTAAGTTATGTTTGGTCTTGGAATAAGTCATTTCATACATTTTGTGAAATAAAGTCATTATCATTTAAATGGACTACGATGGGTCTATTTGGGGTTAGAGGGTTTGAAGTTAAGACCATTTCTTGACTTGAGTTTTTCCCCCCTTGAAACCAGTCCCATGGAATATATCCATTTTCCTTACTTCTAGCCTATCCATCCTGGCAGCGTACCCCCTCCCCTGGCAGGCCCAGCTTGTGGAGCTCTGGATACGACCCTCAGGACTCCGTAGATACCTCCTTCATCAAACGCTCTCCTCATCACCGTTCACCATACCAGTGACACGGGACAGGAAAAAACAACTGATCATCACACATAACTACAGCTAACAGGAACATCACAAATGTACTGGGTCAAGTCCTGGATCTTGTTGATAAGATTAGATTTGTGGTGTGTGAGTTCAGGCCTGCAAGATCAGAGTAAAAGATTTTTTTGGTTGCATAATAACAAAATGATCTCTAAAAAAATTAGGTAGATTTAACATGGTGAGGAAAAAAGACAGCAAAGTCTTGTAGAAAAGAAAAAAAATGTTGGCACAGTGTTGTAGAAAAGAAGAAAAAAATGTTGGCTAAATGTTGAAATGATCTGTTTCAACTGTTTGGGGTAATGTATCAGACCTAGTCGAGTGGATACAAATTGCATACCTTGCAAAAAGTATGTTATCCTCAGTATCAAAAATGATCGGAGATTTAAATTGTTATTGAATTCCCAACGTTTCACTCTCCATGCAGGACTAAGATGGTGAACATCATTATCAGGTCTCGCACCATAACCTGCAATGGTAGAGAACTGGAACTGATCTCTAAGCAGCAATGAGATGATATTTAAATTGTAAATATTGCAACATAAGATGTACATATTAACAAGTTTGCAATGTCATTGGGATGCATGTGATACATTTAAATGTGCTTAAAGGCACAGTGGGTGAAAATTTGACACACTCCAGTAAAACAAATTTACAATATTTTCCATTAATTTCTCATAATGCACAATGCCAATTTTTCTTAATTACATTAAAATCAAAATGCATTGATCTCTCTGAATATGCTGTCTAGAAATTATTTTTTAGAATTTGTTTGATGGGTAGGAAATTCATTACAACCTCTTGCCAATTTTGAGACCCAAAGCATAATTTAATGTTTCAGTGTTATTTTTACCTTCGATTTAGAGTAGACATTGTATTTAAGTCACTGGGGTGGTCAATCAAAACACTTAAGTCTTGCTTTATTCTGTGTTGCAGAAAATATCACCCCCTGTGCCTGCAAGTTATGTGAACTTATGATTGGTGAACAACAATAGATATAACTGTAAAATCATGTGATGTAATTGAAGACTGATTGTGAGGTGTGTGGTAGAGTGCATAAAGAATGTATAATAGTGTGGTAGATGTGCCCCTTGGGTTACCTTTTTTTCATCATCATGTTCAAACATAAGTGAAAATTGTTGCTGGGAGGTGGGGGGGTGGGGGAGGTAGAAGTTTCAGCACATATGAGTGAAATGAGTGTTGTGGTACAAAGTTAATTTAGATCTCTGTACCTTTCTTTTTTTCTTGAAAATGATACATTTTTTATGAAAGGATCAAGCTTTCTTCATAGTTATTGCTATACATATTGCTTAAAAAACAATGCAATTGGTGATTCATTCAACATCTGTAAAAATGAACATTTTGCTACTATTTTCTGTTCAACTGTACAGTTTTACTGTTTCATGCTGGCCAATAAAGAATGTTACTGCTTTATTAACATTAAAATTGTTTGGTGTGTGGCACATAGTGAGTTTATTGCTTTTGTAGCTAATAGTTGAGTAAATGTATTCAAATGGCCCCAGGGTGATAGTGAATATCACTGGCATGTAGATGAGCTAGGCAATAGAATTGAAAACCCTATTGGTCTTTTTTTTTTTTCTAATATAAACATTGTGAATTTTTACACCCACAAACACTAAGAATTATGATGACGAGATATTCTGTCACTTCATGACAAATGGGGCACAACAATTTCACACTTAACTAAATAAAGTGATAGTTTCTTAATTAAACTTAGTATTCTTATTGTTATTCACAGTAAGGGATGCAGCAATGCAGCAATAACAAAGAAAAGGTTAAACTTTTGTGTAAAAATATATATTTCATATATTAATATACAAGAAAAAACTTGAGTAAGTTTGTAAATATGATTTTACATTGTATACAATCAGTTGTTTAAAGATGAGAGTTGAAAGAGCAATAAGTATAAAGACCTGGCCCCGTATCTCGAAAGCATCGCGCATTGATGTAGCCTCTATTTGATATAGCCATTCGCAATATGCGATGCTTTCGAGATACGGGGCCCAGTGCTCTAGAAAAACCTTGCTGTGACAGTTAAAATTTGAGTCTTTACAGTGGCAAAAATATAACATTGGAAAATTGTACATAATATTATATTAACCAAAAAAAAAAATACAATAATGTATCCCTCCCCCTCTATTCACATGTTTATACAAAAATAAATGCATGTTATCCCTTCAAAATTTTATAACACAAGGCCGCAAAAAATGTGGCTCATTTTGGGTACAGCTGTAGTATGAACTTTACTTATTTTATTTATTTTACTGGAGACCATTCTCCCAGCCATTTTTGAGTACCAATTTTGCCGCTGGAGTACGAGACATGATTTTTGGGATACGTTTGTACATATGGCACTCAAGATTACATTGCAAGAGCCATCACTCTGCATCACAAATACAGTGAATGTGCTTCTAGGATTGGTGAGTACCAATTTTTCTACTGAAATCTGAGGCTGTTGCTACATTACAAGAGATGGTATAGAATCGCATTGTAAGAGCCGTGTTATTTCATCTCTAATGGGCGCTTCAGCATTGAAGCATTCCAGTTTTCCTGCTTAAGTTTCAGACTTTTACTCCCTGGGATAGATGACAGATCCTGTTGGATTTTTATCACTACATCACAATTCCATCATTTGTGGGTACCAATTTTCATACTGAACTTGGAAGTGTTTGCTCTGCGGGTTCCATTCAGACAGATATTACCATATTACATAATATGTGCTCCTGATGTTATGAATGTGGAATTGCAGTCCTCATGAAAGTCACAGAAGAAGTTAATATTCAGGCTACAAGTCTTTGAACAAATGCTGTACTTCAGACTATTCATATGGATCCCCTGAGGCAGCATCTTCAAACCTGTAAAAAGGGATATTAGTTCCAAATTATAAAATATATTTTAAAGGAAAAAAGGTAAGGGGAAAGTATTTGTAGGAAAAACTAAATGCAAGCAAAAATGACTCGGAGGTAAAGCTAGGGGCTCAGATTGTGATAAATTTTGTGTTTATGCATTGATATTAATTAAAATGTTTTACGTAGGCCTCATTTCTGCAAAGCTGTTTTTATGGAAAAAAAAATACTGTATACACAAAAAAAATTCAGAACAGCTCATTTTAATGTGTTTCATCAATGAGTGATTAGTAAACTGGGCAACAAGAAGTACAATTTCATTTTATCATTCTTTTTCTTGATGCATACTTTATGTGAAAACTGCAAGAATTGCTATATTTCTATTCTGTAAATCCTGAAATGAACCCAGTTGTTTTTTATTTCATGCATTGCATTTACAAGAATTCCTTATATATATGCATTTTAAATGCACAAACTGAACCAAGCAACAAATGGAAGTAAAAGATGTAAATTGGTATTTTAGAAATGTATTTTTCTTGAATAAGAATGATCAGAGTAAAACCAAAGGTAACTGTTAATGACATATTTCAGTCAATATGTTATGCAGTTTTGGAGAATGTGAAGGCGCAAGCAGGAAAGCATGCTGTAACCTACACCAGGGGGCACCAGTCTAGTCCCAGACATCAATATCTCCCTTTCCTTTACGCCATTTATCTGAGTAGGTGCGTTTGTGGTTGGTTAGTTTATATCTTGTCATGGTGGCAGACGGATCTGCACTGAAAATGAATAGGGTTAAAGAGGACTAAAAAAAACCTACTGGAAGAGAATTTCTGAAGCAGGTAACAAAAAGATGCATGTAATTAAGTTATAAGCTTGAGAACTATTGAAGGGAGTTAATTGGTCTTTGTAGTGGCAGTGGGTTACACTTGGACGTGGAAATTCTCACACCAAACTACTTCAAGCTGTTTTTTAGTCAATCTGTTTATGCCATGAAATAAAAACTTAAAAAGTGCACCACTGAGGTTAAATTGTGGTCAAATTTGTCTTTACAAATAGCAAAAGATTTTTCACTGTGAAATTTATTTTTCTTGACAAGGACTATCAAGTTGGCAATCTTGCACACAATGCTCATGTGGTCTGAAAGCTCAACAACACTGGGGTGTGCATGTAATCTGTATGTATCAGCTGAACACAGCCTGGAATGAGCGTGATAGCAGGGAAAACACCACAATAACTAAGCAATGGCCTCCATCTGTATCCAATTAGTATAAAGGGAATACATACCTGCTATAAGTGAGCATATTAAAGTCATCCTTATCCGTTATGGACAAACCTCCTCTTCGTCTGAAATGATTTTAAGATTTGAAGTTAGAATAAGACATTTACAGCTCGTGACCATGTATTGCAAGTAAAAGTGAAGAAGTAGGCTGTCTTGGGTTGAAATTCTAGAGTATGTTTCTACATTTAAGTGTTGTCGTGGTTTCCTTATCATTAGACTTGTTCAGTTTTGTTGTTTTTTACAAACACTAAAAAGAGTAGGAACAATATTTATGTATCCAAGATAACTTGGCTTTGTTGTTGTGTTTGAAATGCCATATCTACAACATCCAGACTGAATGGTAAGAAAGACATGGCAATTAGATGTTACACACAGAGGTTTAATTCTGGCTTGTGGTGGAATATTTTATTTAGTCTGTACGAAAGTTTTTCAATTTAAACTAAAGGTGCGCAATGTAAAATGAATATCAAATGTTAAGTTGACAAAGGGTTTTCAAGATTAGTTAAAATGCAATAAATCAGAACAACTTGGACCAACTATTCACCTAGATCCCTTTAAAATACTTTTTCTTCTTACAGTGAGCACTGCAAGTTTCAGAGGATACTCGAACCCTGCCTCACAACTATGAGTATGCCTCTGCTGATTTTAGCTGATAGTGAAGAGGTGAGTGTCCTCTAAAACTCAGGGTGACAATGACATATTCAAGGTTGCAATGAGCACACACTTACCTTCTACAAAAGAGCCACAATCCAAATATGGCTGCTGCTATCACCAATATCAACACTATGGGCACAGCTATGTACAGGGCCAATTTCTGTTGATCTGCCATAGTTTGGGTAGCAGGCTTGCCTGCACCAGATTGTGTGGTATTACTTGTAGTACTAAGTGACGCTGTACTTTCCATAGTGGTGCTTGTAGATGGTATGATTTTCATGGTGCTTGCAGTACTTATTGTGGTGCTTGAAGGGGATGTGTTAGTGGTAGAAGCTATGGTACTTTGAATTGTACTGGAACTGGTACCAAGTTCTGTACTCGTGGTAGTAGGAGTGGTAGTAGGTGTTGTACCAGTGGTTGTTGTTGTACTGGATATAGTTGTACTAGATGATGTTGTACTAGATGTTGTTGAACTAGATGTTGTTGTACTAGATGCTGTTGTACTAGATATGGTACTACTAGCTGTACTTGTTGTACTGAGGATTGTCCGGGTGGGTGTTATGGTTGTATTGGTACTTGTAGGAGACACACTTGTTTCCGTGCTTGTTGTACTATATGTAGAGCTTCTAGGGGTAGTAGAAGTTTCAGAAGCCCTTGTTGTATTTAAAGGTGCAGGTGTTGTGGCTGTTGTGCTTTCAACCAAAGAAGTGGTGGTACTTTTGGTTGTACTTGTAGGTGAGGCATTAGTGTGAAACAGAGTAGTTGTACTTAGTGTTGCACCTGTAGTAGAGATGTTTGGAGTTTTAGTTACTGAAACTGAAGAAATTTTGTTAGTGGTACTAACAGTTGCATTTATTGTGCTACTGGTAGCTGAAGTGGTCAAAAGGGTGGTGCTTTCTGATGCATTTGTTTTGTTTGAGGGGGGGAAACTTGGTGTACTATAACTTATATTTTTTGAGGTCCCAGATGGCAAAGTGGTTACTTCAGTAGCTGTTGTATTTAAAGAAGGTATACTGAAACTTATTGTAGTGCTAGTCGAGGAAGTGGTTGTTGTACCTAGAGTTGAATTAATGGGTATGGTTGTTGCTCTGGTACTTTGATGGAAAAGATCACCTGTAGTTGGTATGGTTTTAATGCTAGGTGTGGTCGATGTTGCATCAGTAGGTGTTACAGAAGGGGTGGTTGCAACTGCTTGTTGAGTTGTTTTTGAAGTGCTTGTTGTATTGGTTGTGTTATTTGGTGTGGTACTTGAATAGGAAAGATTAATTGTTGCTGATGAGCCTGTAAAAGTAGACACACTTGATGCTGTTTGAGTGGAGGAAGGTGTTGTTACTGAGGAGATTGAAGATGGTTGCCCAGGGGTGGTTGATTCTACCTGCTGTATTGTGGTTTTGGATGTAGCACTTTCAGATGATGATGATGTGGTTGAAGCATATTTGGTAGTGCTTGAAGGTGTGCTGGTTATATAACTTGATGAAAAATTTGATCTATTTCCCATGTTTTGTGTGGTTGTGGTTGGAGGATTGGTTGTGAGACCTCCCGTTGTTGTAGTAGTGGTGGGGGTTTGGGTAATCTGTCCATTTGTGGTTGTGTGTATTGTAGAAGATGTGGTTGCTTGTCCAGGTAAGGTAGTAGCTGCTTGTCCAGTTGTGGTTGTGGTAGTTTGTCCAGGTAAAGTTGTACTGGCTTGTCCTGTTGTGGTAGTGGTAGTTTGTCCAGGTAAGGTTGTTGCTGCTTGTCCTCTTGTGGTAGTTTGTCTAGGTATGGTTGTAGCTGTTTGTCCTGTTGTTGTAGTGGTAGTTTGTCCAGGTAAGGTTGTAGCTGTTTGTCCTGTTGTGGTAGTGGTAGTTTGTCCAGGTAAGGTTGTTGCTGCTTGTCCTCTTGTGGTAGTGGTAGTTTGTCTAGGTATGGTTGTTGCTGCTTGTCCTGTTGTTGTAGTGGTCATTTGTACAGGTTTTGTTGTCCCTGCTTGTCCTGTTGTTGTAGTGGTAGTTTGTCCTGGTAAGGTTGTAGCAAATTGTCCTGGTGTGGCAGTGGCAGTTTGTCCAGGTAAGGTTGTGGCTGCTTGTCCAGATGTGGTTGTGGTAGTTTGTCCAGGTAAGGTTGTAGCTGCTTGTCCAGTTGTGGTAGTGGTAGTTTGTCTAGGTATGGTTGTTGCTGCTTGTCCTGTTGTGGTAGTGGTAGCTTGTCTAGGTATGGTTGTTGGTGCTTGTCCTGTTGTTGTAGTGGTCATTTGTACAGGTTTTGTTGTTGCTGCTTGTCCTGTTGTAGTGGTAGTTTGTCCAGGTAAGGTTGTAGCTGCTTGTCCCGTGGTGATAGTGGTAGTTTGTCTAGGTATGGTTGTTGCTGCTTGTCCTGTTGTGGTAGTGGTCATTTGTACAGGTTTTGTTGTTGCTGCTTGTCCTGTTGTGGTAGTGGTAGTTTGTCTAGGTATGGTTGTTGCTGCTTGTCCTGTTGTTGTAGTGGCAGTTTGTCCAGGTAAGGTTGTGGCTGCTTGTCCTGTTGTGGCAGTGGTAGTTTGTCCAGGTAAGGTTGTGGCTGCTTGTCCTGTTGTGGTAGTGGTTGTTTGTCCTGGTAAGGTTGTAGCAAATTGTCCTGGTGTGGCAATGGCAGTTTGTCCAGGTAAGGTTGTGGCTGCTTGTCCAGTTGTGGTTATGGTAGTTTGTCCAGGTAAGGTTGTAGCTGCTTGTCCAGTTGTGGTAGTGGTAGTTTGTCCAGGTAAGGTTGTGGCTGCTTGTCCAGTTGTGGTTGTGGTAGTTTGTCCAGGTAAGGTTGTAGCTGCTTGTCCAGTTGTGGTAGTGGTAGTTTGTCCAGGTAAGGTTGTGGCTGCTTGTCCAGTTGTGGTAGTTTGACCAGTTAAGGTTGTAGCTGCTTGTCCAGTTGTGGTTGTGGTAGTTTGTCTAGGTAAGGTTGTGGCTGCTTGTCCTGTTGTGGAGGTGGCAGTTTGTAAGGTTGTGCGAGTGGTTGTACTTTTAACAGTTGTGGAAGCTGTTCCCCCTGGAGAGGAACTGCTACTAGGTATATCGGAAGCAGCCATGGTGGTGGTGGTGGTTCCAGGCATTGTGGTTCCTGGCTTGGTTGCCGTAGTAACTGAAGTTTGGGTCGTGCTCTGGGCAAGGGCAAAACCTGTACCATGGCCTGAAATTGACGAAAAAGAACGTGTTTTTTATCTTGGGGAAAATAGCCGCTGCCATTTAAAATATGCATCATGTGCTTCACGCTAATTGCAAACTATCCAAATTCACATGTCCAATTGTTCTTATTTTTATTTTCTTGAACATGACAAAACTTCCTTTATAATAATGTTTTTATTTTTGTTTTATCGTGATGAATAATGTCATTGCGGTTGACCATCAACTTTATTTTGTATAAGAATCGGCCATTTCAGTTCTGTGAAACAAATTCATACTTCTCTTTGTGGTAAATTACCATCCCCGTGCTTCCTTTTGTTTGGAGAGGAATGTTATAGGCAGGCAAATAAACGTCGTGGTCAACAGAGATAAGTCAGCGGCGTGGCTTCTAAATTCATTGGCTATAAAATGATTAGGTGTATGTGCTTCTCAGGGATACAATAAGCACATTTAGTGATGGTTTATATACATTTTTCGAATAAGTTCTCAAATGAAATATCAGATGATAATACACGTACATTTCCTTATTTTTATTTAGAGAACTGTTTTACTCCTTGCCCCACGAAATCCCTTGGGGTTGTCTTGTGAAAACTGTCAAGTATGCTAGTCTTTGAAATAGATGGAATTGCTTTCGTCGTGACAAAAACCAAAACACGGACAGTGCAGCAAGCATTCCATCTTTCATTTTGACAATATAAACCAATAATAAATTTTGGTGTATCCTTCAATTTTATGAACTGGTGTACTGATTGTTGACTACTGAGATACCTTTGTAAATTTTTTTTCCACAGGATACGAAAATGTGGAAAATATTACTTAAAGAAATGGTGTTATGAGGGGAGTCCTGTGGAATGGGAATTATAATAATATTTTTGCAATCAAATATTAGATTATTCAACAGTGAATGAGAAAAAATACTGTAATACTAGAGTATATACAAAGACGATAAAAAAAGAACTGATTTCAGAAATGCAAACTAAGTGAAACTTTTACTGAAAGGTTAATTATAAATTATTAAATTTGACAGTTTCCAAAGGACAGAAGTATTAGTGGATTCCACAATTATAAGGTTTGGCTGTTTGGATTTCTGAACACTGGTGGCTAAAATCGTTTATTCTATTTCGGTAAAAGGTAGGGGATACCATGGTCTCCAATAGTCAGGGACACATTTCACTGGAGGCGTACTAATCGGTGTTGGGTATGTGAAGTGCTTCCTGACGTGTTCTTTCGGGATATGTTTTTAAACTATGTTTCCCTACTCTTCCTCGGCCGTTTTCTGTGCACTATAGGGGAGCTGATGCGCCCCGAACTTAAAGTTACCTAACACAAAAAATAGACCTTTGATGGTATACACTTGTAACTTCTTACCTGAAACGACTAGAAGAACGCACAGCCACGCGACAATCATGTTTGAGGACTGTGGGTAGTGTCGTATTTCATCAACCTAAAATGAAACAAAATTTTGAATAGAACTTCTTTTTAGCACATAAAATCAACACTTATTGTATCAGGAGCTCGAAATTAGGACAGGCACTAAACGTGACATCAGGTTCCGCCAAAAGATAAAGTGTACCCAATTTGAATGTACGGTGTAATGATATGTTTAGCAGGGACAACAATAACGACTTCGTCGTCCATAACTTCGAATTTATGTCAAGCTCCGGCTTGGCATTTAAACATTGCGGTCTTCTACACGTGAAGGCTTGCGGTACCCTTAAACGAAAGTAACGACCGTTAAATAAAGGAAACGCCCGAAGCAGGGACATAACGCGACGCTTACTATTTCCTATATGCTACACTGCAGCAGAAATATTCGGGCATGCAAATCACATTTCCTGGAAGTATCTGTACAAAACAAAACAAAACTGCGTTCTTCGTCATGTCAGTCATACACTTTCTATGTCACTTCCCCCCCCCCCCCCCACCCCGCCCCATCAAACAGTTTTAAAGAAATAGTGACTACACACTCCTCAATGCACAGGTGAGACATAACGGGTAGACATAACAACCGGTGAAAAGATTCACACCATTCCTAATTCATCGCCGAACAAATACGAACAAATACGATTGATTAAGAAAGGCTTACTGATCCATTTTGTTGTATAGATACATGTACATGTAAGAACTGTTCATAAAATGAAAAAAATGCCACTTACCGCTGTCTCTTCCCTGTGTGAGAATCGCTTTTCCACCGATCCTATTTTATAAAGTGTTTTGATGCCAGTTCAAACGTCACTTGGGTGTCCTAGTCCGTGACGAAATCAACATATTTTTTCGATCATGATTCACTGGATTATACCAAAAACACGTGCTTTCAGTCTAAATCGTTCTACGCCGTCACCGCGAAGGCTCGTGACTCTGCTCATGCGTCTACGTTGAGGCTTTATGACCTCAGCTTTCTCCGTCAAAGGTGTGGACAATTGTCAAGTTGGTTTGACCCGGTTTACTTCCTAGTTAGAAAACTAGGTGGTCTATAGAGCTTTCAGTGCGTTCTTTACTCGAGGGTTGAGTAAACGCACACCTATATTATCCCATGAATGTTGACTTTGCAGCTTGCTTTGTATATGAACCTAACTACCTTGAACCGATGACATGTAATCGAATCCAGGGCACATATCTTGACGCCTCGCTCGAAGAGTTATGACAACGTAACTAGAGCGTGTGTACCGGTCGGATAGTCTGTCTGTACAGTCGCACGTCCCAATGTGATGGCGGGCAGTGAACATCATGTTTTGCCAAATAAAGTACAGTTTCTTTTATTGCTAGGTTGTGTAGATCAGATCTGTGTACATATTAGGGAAGGGTTAATTTTTTTACATGTATGTATGAACACAATGGAGAAGAAATGACCACACGTCCCCCTGTTGCGATGCGATAAAAATGATTAATGTCCTCTCATTAGTCAAACGTGACCGGGGTGAGTTACTTTTCTTCTTCTTTCGTACAGTCTGCATGTGGGGTTTTGCTGTTTCAATCATTGCTTTTTGTTTACAAATTGAATTTAACGGTTCATACCGGGAAAGTAGATCAATGCTAATTCTATTACTTTTCCCATTCCTTCATTCTAGCCGTCTGCTAACCTGTGAATTGTGACTTTGCATGTCAATATACTCTTGTTTTCCTTTTCTAGCACACCTACACTCGGATTCACTATTGAGTATAGTTTTGTGTTTGAACTAATTATGAAAAAAAAATGCAACTTAGGGGCGAACAGTATTTTAATTCACACGTAAAATTTACGATCGTTTCTTGTAGGAGACAAGGTTTATACACAACATAATGTGAGAAATTTTAAGTAAAAAGTTATAAGTATTAGGCCAACTCCTAACATCTATGAAATAAATGAAATAATGCAATTGCCATATATCTTTCGACTACTTAGGTGGATATATATATATATATATATATATATATATATATATATATATATATATATATATATATATATATATATATATATATATTTTTTTTTGAAAATAGAAAGCACATGTTAAGAAAAAAGGAACAAATGAAGTCAATTTTAGCTATGATAAGATATAAGTATTTAAGTTAAACAATTTCTTTATGTGGAAAATATGAGGTAATTGAAAATCGCCATTTTCCCCATATTTCCAATTAGCTACAATTTTTTCAACGCATTTATATTGTATTTCCACTGTTTCCTTTAACTTAAAATAAAAAAACGGCCTTTTTTTCTGACGAAATGGACCCCCCCTCTCCTCTTTCCCACCACCACCAATATGCGGAGTAGCTAAAACATTTTTTAAAAAAAGTGTTGATTCAAACAAAAGTTTACAAATCCACCTACAACACATATTGATTCATATCAAGTTTCGAATGAATGGAAAAGACGGGTGGCTTGTCCATTTTTGAGTATAAATAATTCACCTTGCAAATCATACTAGGTCGACAAAGATAACGATTATCTCTGAACGTCCATCCTCAGACCGAAGTTCAATAATATCCAATCAACACTAAGGGGGGAGTGGATAAGATGGCAATATTAAAACGCCATTAGGTGGTGCATCCTCGACGTTGTTGAAACCTAGTTTATAGATGATTTTGAGAAGTTCTACATGTAAGCCATGATCCGTGAATATAGGTAAGATAGGCTAGTTAGCTATGGTGTGCCTTCGGTGTGTGCTGTCTATGGTAGAGTGTTTTGGTAAATCAGAAGATCCAACTCACACTTTATCAGGCTGACTTATTTACACTGGATTAATACCACATTCAAACTACATTCATTTTCCCGAATGGGGGAATGAGGAATAAGTGTCTTGTCTCTTTCGCCCACCCTGAGTTTCATACGACACTAGAAACACTTCTCCGCCATCCACGTTTCTGTCGTACCCAGTATTTGCTAGTGGGAACAGCAGAAGTCTGCTTACAGCACAGAAGTGAATTTCCAGTGTCACAGGACACTCGAGGTGCCTTCACATTCCCATTCTTTTAAAAATTCCCAAGATCCGCCCCCACTTGCGCCGTAATCTTGTGTAGATTAAATTAGTAATGAGTACTCGTGGATAAGTTTTTAGACAGGCTTTAATATGAAATGACAATTTATTCAATGTGTAACTCTTTAGGTTAGATATTGACATAGATACTCGAGTAAAAAGCGTTTATCTATCTATATTACGAACAGCTACCAAATGGAGATTGCAGAATAAACGACTCTGCATGCTTGACAATAATTTAACCTTATAGTGGTAAAGTAAACTATTGTTGATTTGGTGTTGTTTCAGTTTATTTTGTGCTGCAATCATCATTGCCTTGTTATTTACGAGATGTTACTCTGAAACGGACTCATACACTTGTCCTTCCGATTCAGGAAAAAACTCTTCAGTTATTATAGGTATCTATACGATTTCTCTCTCTCTCTCTCTCTCTCTCTCTCTCTCTCTCTCTCTCTCAAGTAATCCGCAGCCTACAATATACATTTCAATACTTATATATTTTACTCTTTTTTTTATGGTTTTTATCATTAAATTTTGATTAATTGTCTTAAATTGAATTTAATTCTTATTCATTTACTTGTTTATTAATTTTTGGCCCTATTCCCAATCATAGGTGTCATCTTGCCGGTTCTGCCTGAGGTTTACTACGTCCAAGTTGAATGTAACATTGTCAACAAAAACCTTACCATACGGGCACAGGAATACTTTGACGGGCCAAATGGCCGAGCGTTAATGATACTGACCAAACAATCAGCCACCAGTTATTACTTGTTCCAGTACACCGTTGATCAACTTGTGACGTGGACAGAGGGTGAGGTCTTTATTTATTTATTTATTTATTTATTTTTATTTATTTTTTTTTTTTCATCAGGCTTAAGTTAACTAAAAGTAAGGACTTCTTATCTATTTCTTCCAATGGCTTGGCTGAAGCGACCAGTGATTTAAGTCATACATGTATATTAAAATAGCAGCATACAATGCGTTCAACACTTTATATTAGGTTGCTAATTAAAGATTGATTTCAAGGTATTGTGCCTCAATTCTTTAATTATCCCGACTTTTCGGAAATTGAGAGTATCATAAGTTAGTTTTAAGAGATGTGTTTTTAGATGGAAGTTGCACCACTTCGAAGCTGGATCAGAACGCCGTCGCCAATTTAATCGGCTACGTACCCGTCGCCCATGGTGTGCATATCCCATCTGCCAGAGATGTGTTCAAATTTGGAAGAAATTTCACTCAGGTTGAAATCACCAATTGTTTTAGTTAAAAGATTTGAGGATAATAAATGTACTCTTTTAAAGTTTATTCGAACTTTTATGGTTTAAGAACGTACAGGGTCCTGTGTTTCCAAATCTGTGTAATTCGCTTATACTCTTTTTCTACTCCCCCCCCCCCCCACACTTTCCATGTTTTAAAAAGGAAATTTTTGTCTCAGTGAATAAATGTGTGATATTTCGTTTAGACTAACCTCTTTTCCTTTAGTAAAACATAGCCCCTGTGTTGCCTTCTTCTTAAAATTATCATTTGATTTTCGCCTTTCCAGACGTTCGAAGGTAAAACCAGAGTCCGCGGCATTCCAGTGGACCATTGGAAAAGCTGCCAGGAGTGGTCTGCTATGAAAGCCAACTACACCTTAGACTATTACTTCACACGTTAGTTGAAACAATGTATTATCGAAAAACTGAGAAAACTAATAGCAATAAGGATTCAATTTTCTTTAAGGACGATTAATTCCTGAATTCAGTCATGGTTGTTTTTGCGCCTATGCTCATTAAACTGAATGGGAAATAGGATACGAATCTTGAAAAGTAGATTAAATTATTGTTGCCCATTTTACAGGTTATGGTAATTGGTTGCCAGCGTCAGAAAATGCCAATATTCAGAGTCCAGTGAGAGCAGAAGTCGCTGGCGTAATCACCAATGGCGATGGTTCAATAAATCACAGTTTTCACCATGTTTACGAGTATCACAGTTTTACAGAAACCCTACCTAAAGACCCGGATCCGTTCCAGGTAAGGTATTTTGCTCTTTTAACTTTTTTTTTAAAATTCGGGTCCTATTCATAATTTATGCATTATGTGCAACCTAAAACCCCGGTGTAGCGTGACAGAGAGTCCCCCATGATAGAGTCCGCTTTTCCATTCATTTGTACAGGTAAGCCTCGCCTTAGATTTTCATCCACTCAGGTCAGGCTAACCCTAACCATTATAGCAAAACAGAGGGCGGACTTTCAGTTTCGTTACACCAGCACTGTACAATGTAGTTGTAAAGCCACTGCGTAAATCTTCAACTGCTATATCTGTCGCATACCGTCTTTTTGGTCCATACATACGTGGCTAAGTTAGAGGTTTGAAATCCCTTTGTTTCGGTAGGTAAAACTTCAGTACGAGTGGCAAGTTCTTTGCTTTCAGCTCCCAGCAGGTCTCTACTGCCCTGGCTACATTCCCGTCTTCACCCGACCATTCCCGACTATTCCCGAAATGTTCGTCCTCTCCACGGAAACCATTCTACCTAACGGCAGAGAAGTGATCTACACTAAGGTATTTATCATCCATTTTATTGAAAAGTTAGTCACGTCAAGTTTTTTTATCATAAAATCATATCATGTTCTATTACTTTTAAGAAACATTCTACGCCTTGCAGCTTATTTTTAAATAAACTCGGTATTATTTGATATCAAAGCACTTAGCGTTTATTTTCAAAGTCAGTCTTATTTGCCTTATTTGCTTCAACTGATGAAATTTCTTTTTATTTTCAGATGTGGTACAGTATAACGGACAAAATAGTAAGAGTTTCAGAGAAATTCACATCCGCCAACTCAAACCCTGTATCAACTGTATATGATTTTGACAGAGGTAATTTTTTCTTTTTATGATTTTCACTTTACTATTAGTATTCTGTTTCTAAAATGACGGTTTAGTAGAATTGATGCATTTGTGAAATGTAATTTTTGCTTAGTATGTATAGATGGCCCAACCAGTGTGTATACAGTACATCCGAGGTAAGATGATTATCGGAGTGGGAGGGGATGTGAAATTTATTTTCACAAATAATGATCAGAGTGAAAAAAAAATACAAAAAACGTTATATCTTACAGGTTTGTCGTATACGATTGATGACCTCACGGGAAACTGCAAGGTCGGTTTTGTAGAGCCAGACAGCCCACTTTCGGCGCCAAACAGCGGTGCTCAGCTGCGAATGATAAGCGCCAAGGAGTATTTTTTTGCAGAAATCGAACCCAGTGAAATTTACTACACGGGCACGGTAATATCTTCAAAATACATTTAACTTAATGTAAAAAGAACTTAGCTCAAATTTTGTGTATATTTAACCGAAGCATTTCAGACTGAATCTTACGTTTAATTGTTGACTAAGCAACATAGGATAGCATTATAAAACAACTGTGAAAAAAGCTCTTTACTCAAATTTCTTACAGCGCGTGGTTCGAGGTGTGACGTGTGATACGTGGATTGGTCAGTATAAAGATGATGCCACAGGGAAAACGTACATCGTAGAGTGGTACTTCACAGAGGTGTGTTGAAGTTATTGTTTCTTCGCTCTTTTTGCATTTTAAAAGCCGTAAAGTATCATCAGATTCGTTAATTATAAGTGCTATTTCATTAAATCTCTAACTATTTTAACAGATAATAGCTTAAAATTCAGAGGCGGATCCAGGATTATTTGAAGAGGGGGGGGGGGCAGTTTTTTTTTAAGAATGACAGGCCTCGGATGCGAAGCCGACCCTTGCCCCCTTGGTGTGGGGTTCGGTGTTTTGGAAGGCAAACGGGCAGTTTAGAACTATGATTCAGCTCTTCAAAATTCTATTATCAAGAGATGAATATTGATGTGATTTTTTCCAGAAACCGAAGGAGGGCCAGGACCCCCCGACATCCCCCCAAATCCGCCACTGAAATTACTCCGTCTTTTTGTTAATGACAAGTATTTCTGAAATCATTTCAATATAACATCATACATCCGTTTTTTTTTTCAAACGATCAATAGCACAGTAATAATAACTGGCTCTGTTTTTAAAGTTATTTGAAATTTTTTTTTGCACTACATAGGCCATGTGGTCTGTTATTGAAGCAACCGCAGTGGCAAAAGAAAGAAACGTTCTCTTCAAAATAATTCAGAAAGAGGTAAGTGGGCGCATGAAGGGACTGCAAAGCGGTAAATGGATATAATCAATTTTCAGTGGATGTTAATATATAAAGCTCAAACATTCGCACTGGTGCCGGTCTTCAAAATTTTCACGAACCAAAGCCAAGATTAAAAGCATAAAGCATAATTTTCATCATTTGCAAATAACTATAGAGTAAATGTTACTTGTTTTTGTCTGTCTTTCATTAGGTTTTTTAACAAATCATTTTCTGAATTCCTTTTTTTAATTTTTTACAGAGGGATCACCCAGAAAACGTTAAAATCATTAATGTAGAAAGTCTGGTGGAAATGACATCGTTTGACTGGACGAGCATTGACATAACACCATGCTTTTCATATGCCAATAGAACAACATTTTCGGCCAGATTTTTTAGTAAGTAGGCTCTTAGGAAGATCTTATTTCTCTCTCCCTTTTCCCCATTTTTCAAAGCAAAATAGCAAACCCAGTCCCTGTGGGAGAAAAAACATCCCAAGGCCAGCTGATTTATTATGGACCCACTATGGAAAATTTCCATAAGTTTATCTTTTTCAAAATACACTTTGCACCAAGGAGCGTGGAGGGGATCTCATTTTAACACTTCGCTTTTCTTGATAACCTATTTTATCAGAATATTTTCATTGATTTCAGAATCTGTATATTTACTTTAAGATAGATGTGCACTTGTCCAAAGGCAGGTTACATCCTTTTGAAGCAGCGGGATTACTATCCCTGCTAAAAGGGTCGTTTTTACGCACGAAATACTTGTTTCTTAAGTCAAAATAATTATTTTAAGTGCTCTAATACCTACCTTCAAAGTGTATATTTGAGTTTTGAACTCAATAGACTGATAGTCGCATGGAACGAGACAAATTCTCATTCAGAATCTACGTACACAGTACTCTGTTGAATAAGACCGAAAATCTTCCTTGTTTCTAATCGGATTCTTAGACAACAGCCATTGTGTAGGTCTTAATCTACTGTTCCTTCACATTAAGAAATATCTCACTCTATGTAGACGGAATAAAATTAAACCGCGCATAGGATGCCTGCAAAAAGTATTTGGAAATGCAAAAGAAAATGGGTTTTCGGTCCTTATATCTACAGGGTCCTCAAAAGGCAGCTGATCTAAAGAAAAAATGAGAAAGTGTAGTAAAAACATTCATATAACTGGAAAGAATATTTGTTATAGCCTACTAGGATTCTCTCCCTTAAAATTTCTAAATGTAATTTCCATCATTATTTGCAAGAATTTTTATTCTCAGTGTGCGAATGGTGTATATGGAAGGTGTCTTTGTTGTGTTGTAAATGTAAACGTTGTGTATGGTATAAAAAAGACCCTAGGGAAATTCCTGAATCGAAATTTTTCCTTTGACGAATATAGTTTGAATACTGGAAATAAAAAAGGCCTCTTGAACTTGTATGACATATAGGATTTACTGGTCAGAGCGATAAATGCTTTTTTAAAAAAATTGTTTTAGTGAACAAAATATATGTCACAACCGAACACAATCTCAACTAAAACAATGCATGGTCGTGAAACCTACCAATTTTGTTATTCAACTTTGGAACATGGCCTATCGAAAAACATACTTTTAACAGTACAATGTCGAACATGGGGAAATTCATTCTTCCTCTCCTGTTCAATGAATATTTTATCTAATCGATTTGTCATTGACAAAGGCCAATACAAAGCGTTCTGTTACCTTTGTGTTTTTTAGTCGGTTCGCAGGAGCATGATCTAGACGCAATTGGCTTCGAGATAGCAAAAAGAAAAATCCATAAAAATTTGACGGAGCTGACAAATATATCTCCTCTGAGACTTACCGAGATGCAGGTAGGAGCTATAGCTGCATTTTGCCTTTCATCGGAGTGCGTGCTTTATTACATTGTACAAGTGGGTAAGGCTGCGAGCACTTGGTAACCTATTCTCACACCCAGGGCCGTAGCCTCCGGGGGGGCAGGGGGGGGCAGCTGCCCCCCTGGGATTTGAGATGCAAAAAAAAAAATTAATAATAATAATAATAATTGCAAAGGTAAAAAAAATAATTGCAAAAAAATTTACGAAATGAGGTCTAATTGGCGTGTTGTGTTGAAAAAATGACTGTACTTATGGCAAAATGAACCCACAATTTCTGACTTCTGATTGAGCAATAAATAACAGTTAAAATGCACCAGAATGCAGTATTATACATGCAGTTTTTAAAAATTTTCCACACCCCTCCCACCCCCTCACCCCCTAGGGGGCTTTGCCCCCTCGTGTCCGCTCACTGCCCCCCCCTGGCATTTTTCTCAGGCTACGGCCCTGACACCTTTACAGTGAATATATAACCTGACAAAATGGACTCTAATTGCAAAGACTGAATGAGTAACAATATCAGACAGCAAGCAACATTTGCAATATTTGCATACCTATTAATATATTCCACTTTTGGTGTAAAACGTAAAGTAATCGAAATTTAAACGTATCTGGCCCAATTTCATTTCAGATCGACTATGATGGAAAAGACTACATATTTTTCGTAGCCACGCTGTTGCAGAAGGCGCCATTAGCCAACCCACAAGCATATAATACAAAACCAGAACCAACCTTACATGGAGCATTTAAAGTGATCCAAGAGAAAATAAGCTCAAAAAGTCCACAGTTTAAAATCCTTATCTCGGGGCCAGGAAAAACCATTGTAAGTCAGACCATCATGCCGCCTCTCTTGCGAGGTGCTCTGGTAGCTTGAGTGTACAAGGGCGTAATGTCCATCTTCTGAAATGTCGCTTCCTCGTGAATACAGATATAGATGTGATTAAATTTTATTTTCATGTTAACAATTTCTACACTGTGTCTTCAGCTTGTCCTGTTGCAAGGCGATAGTGCGGTAGTAGTGACATACGCTGTGGAACCCACTGCCTTGCCCACGCCGCCAACGCCATCCCAGTTACCCCCAACACCTTCGACTACCTATCCCACGCCTTCGCCGATTAAAGAGACAACATCCTCTGGCTCTATGGACACGACAACGGAAACCAAATCTACGTTGACAACTTCAACAAAGACGCCTGAACCAACAAAATCAATTATCACATCAAGTACATTATCTAGTGTGACACCCAAACCGTGCACTGTACCAACAGTTACAGCAAAACCATGCACGTGTCCTACTTATACAAAAAACACTTGTGCACCATGTCCAACAGTGACGCATCCACCAACACCAACACCAAAAATTGTCACAAAGATGGTTACAGTACAGGTTCCTTGTCCAACGGAAACGGACTCAACGACAACAGTTTTACCAACAACGGCATCGGTTGTCACCCCCTCGGCGGCTGATGTTAACAGTACAGATAACCCCACGAACGAGACTGAATGCGATGCTGAAGAATATAGGAAACTTCTTGAACAGCGCAACAGAAACAATGAAATTGGACCAGGTATGATATTGTGAAGTTTCATTCTATGATAGCGAAAACTGACAAAACAAACTACCGTTTTATTGGTATTGCGATATCTTGACCGTAAATATATATATATATTTATATAATATATACCAGTGTTATATTATATGCCATTGAATCAAATATCAGAATTTTGTTATGTCAACATTAACGTTAGAACTTGAATTGTGCGAGCCATTTTATTCTTTTGCAATAAGGCATACATTTACCATTACGCTTTTCTAAAAAATGTGTCTATGTCTTTCGTTTAGGGGCAGTCGCGGGAATTGCATTAGGAATGCTGTGTGTGGGCTTGTTACTTGGTTTTGTGGCAAGCAGAGTAGCTTGTCGGAAGAAAATTTATAAAAGGAACAAAAGAGAGTCAATAGCCAATTTCATAAATGACCAGTACAACGAAGACGCAACTCCGTATTAGTAGCCTTAGTACATGTACCTCTTCTCATGTGTAACTAAACGGACATCAATATTATTTGCCATAAGATGGCTTAAAACATGTTTAAAGGTTGTGCGTTCAGCCTCCTCAGTTCTGATCGTGATGACGAACCGCACCGTCTCGACAAAACATGGTGTTGATTCGTGCATAATATCAAGGACATCCTTGGTAATGTACTGATTACAATGTTCAAATCAGGACTACTGACAAGGAGGGAAAATCTTTATCTATCCTAGCAGCGCAACATACATGAACAGAAAGACGCTGAATATAACCTGCACGTGTTGTAATTCTAGTTATATAATTTATTGGTTATTGTCAGAAGTAACAGACATATTTTCCTGTTGTCGCATAAGAAAAAATATTTAAATGTGATATAACATTGAGCTTAACTTATCTTGTGTTATATATCTCTGTCAAATTGTATCAGTTGGCCAAATAGGCGTGACATTTACTTTTTCATAAAATACCAATTTATGACATCACTCAAGTTGTAACATTTTTGGTAATGATACACTTTACAACGCATTACTTTATTACACCTGTCTTTTAAAAGGTTAATGATTCATTCGATCAACAGCTAAAAGACAGGACCGTAACAAACAAGTTTAATGTTAGATTGTGTATACATGCACCACACAGTATAAACCGTTAGATACTTAACATAAAGCTAGGGTTTGGAGGGCAGATACGTTATATCAACTGGTACATAGGGTTTCTTTTATAACAATTATCATACATTGAAACAATAAAAAAACTTGAAATAAAACAAAGGCAGAAAGCCATTTCCATTCAGGTTTTTAATTGCTTTCTTCTTGTCGTCTTGGGTGGTCCTTTGTGGTGCACATCAGAATATTTATATAACACGATATAAAATGAACTGATATCTACGAAATAAAGGGTAGATCATATTCTGTACCTTCGTCTACTGCACGCATTACCCATCAGAGTCCAATAATTTAAAAGGTATACTGTACGCAATGGAAATTTCTCAAAGTTATATATTTATGTCTACATATCCCGCAAAGCTACTAATCTTTCTCATTTTAAACCTTAGAACTATGTTATCTGTAAAACCCCTCATATATTAGCATCTGACGACGATACCCCCTTCTGAAATGGAAATGTACAGGGAGACAGGGCGTTTTATAAAATAACTGGCTAGTCGTTTAGAACTTAATCAATAAATGAAAACAAAATGGAATAAAACATCGAAAAAAGCGCAAGGACGGGTCAAGTAATGATTCGTGAGCACGGGAATTTTATTTTTTATTAAAAATTCCGTATATGTTTTGGGTAAGTTTAACGTTCAAAAATGTGAAAGAATTATCCCAGTCATAAACACACGGATCAGTGTCTGATATGCGTCGTCTAGTAGTCAGAGAGTAGTCAAGTGTCATTTAGAGTGTATGCATACTTGTCTTGCCCGCGGTTGCCCCATCCCCGGACGTTTTCCGTTGTCATATTAGTACCACTGATATTAAAACATTACAAATACCTGCTCATTCAAAATATGATTTTTGATAAGCCTACCGTTTAAATTAATAAACGAGTGTCGAACATAGTTGTGGGTTTTATCGTTGGTGTTTTCCGTCATATGAGTTTTATGAACTTTGAATGTGTATCGAATTCCTTAAGATTCATGTGACAGGTATGCTGCCAATAAAACGAATAAACACATTGGATTTGTTTAGCTGTTACACCACTTGCGTTGTTCCCCTACAAAAGAAAACTTAAGTAATTTTGTTACGGACTATAAATGCTCTTAACTTAAATATATCTAAAAAACTTATTCTTTTCAAAATACCACAAATCATAGTCACTGCATAGTCAAAAATCCAATAGAGATGTAATATGTTTTAGCTTCACCTGAAAGAGGGAGGCAACCGGAACAGCGTAGGTGTACTCAAAGTCGTTTACAAACATGGCCGCCGCAGATCTTCTGCGAGTACGGCTTCCCTACCCATGGAGTTACGGGGTCACGGAAGATGGCAGGGTATTCTTTATAAAGTAAGTGCCCAGAATATTTAATGATTATTATATGGGTTGACATTTGAAATTTATTGATCATTCTGAAAGCACTTTGATAACACGTGTATATTCATCTTTTGACAGCGACGATACGAAAACTACAACATGGTTGCATCCAATGACAAAAGAACCGGTGCAGACAGGGTTAACGGCATCTTCAGGTATGGATATATTTCATATATTGCGTCTGTGAAATCAGTTTGTTGTGGCGTTATATTTTCACAAGCCCTGCTGGGTTTTTTAAAAAGCCGACTGCTACCAGGAAAGTAGGTCAAGATGGCGGACAGGTGATTCACAGGTGTCAGTGAGTTTTGACACCTGAGTTTGCACCTGCACCCGGTATTGTACCTGTACTCACAGTACAGGCATTAAGTCACCCTCTTTCTTTGAAAAAACCTAATAAGGCTGCCCTAAAAACCTAATAATATGGCGTCTAAGGCGTGCCCACAGAAAGAAAACACCTTGCATTACTTTTACGTCAATGATTTTTACCTGTGTTTACAAAAAAATTTTAAAACAAATTTTTGTCTGTCGGTTTTTTATTTAAAATATTTTTTGAGTTGATTTTAATGATGCTGTTTTCATTTGTAAGATAATAAAAATGATAAATATAATAACCGATATAATAATAATAATAAGGTTTTTGCTATCTATATTTATTTTTTAATATGTTTTTCTTGATCCTTAGATATTGCTTTATATCTCTTCGCCCTGTTATTTTGAAATGATCTTCTGCATAGTGAAAGCTTGTATCACAGGATTAATCAGCTATATGGGTTAACCAAGATTAATAGAAAGGTTACATGAGATTGTTCTAAATATGTTAATAACATTCTTTCATATTTTTGCAATGATTGTTTGATATAAAATGTTGCAATTTATTTTTATGGTTAGTATACTAAAAGTTTCAGTAGGCTGGTAAAAATAAACATGATTTAGAGGAATAGCCAAAAATTTGAATTTTAAATTTTTTTTCAATTTTTTTATGTGCATTTTCAGACCTGCCAAGAGGTTGGGAACATGCTTTCAATTCAGATGGTGTCCTGTATTTTATTGAGTAAGTATTACTTCTCAGATATACCATTGATTCATGATTGATGTACATCATAATAATACTGCACTTTCATTTTTGATTATAAAAGATGGTGGTTATTTGAATTATGAATAAATAAGAAATTGTTATGCATGCCAATGTAGAAAAACACCTTATTAATATGTCCTATAGATTCATGTAATTAGCTCATGCTTGGGAGCATTTGAGATTGTTGTTCCATTGGTAAATATCATCTGCCCTGTGATATTTTGAATTTAAATGCAACTGTCATTATGCAAAAAAAAAAAAATATATATAGAAATATAGATAAATATAGAAAGGAATGATAATTGGATGAAGTGGCAGATTTTTTCAAAGTTTAATATTGTGTTGAAATAGTAGAATAGTAGTCAGATGGAATAAAATCCTCTACCTTGGCTACAGGGAAGCAAACTCCTACTGGGAGCATTCTGAAAGATATTCGAGTTGGGGTTAATCTGTGACACCAATTACTGTACTATATTTTTTTTATCACATTCTTCTTGTTTGTGGCTTAAGATTCCTTTACACCTGACAGTAAAGAAATCAAATTCAAGGGTCAACAGTCTGTCAGCTAGATTAGTGATTTTCAGGTGAAAGTATGTAAGCTAAGAATATCAGTTAATGCACATATATTGTCTCTTCACAACATTTCTTTAACACCTTTGATTCTCACCTTTTGTCGCCAAGCCATATTAAGTTCTGAAAGAGGTAGAATTTATCCCGAAATTGAGTTCTTGGGTGCCGCTCTGTGTAAACGGCATTTTCCTCAAATATCGAGTAAGCCTTAATGGGATTTGTTTAACCCTAGATAAACCATAGCACTTATATTTTTATTTGGATGTTAAATCGTATAAGCTTTGGGTATTGTCACTTTATTTTAATTCACCGGAATAATGAAGATAAGTAAGTTTGAAGTGTTGGCTTATCGTGTGAGAAATATCTCGATGCTGCAAGGCTGTTTTGATGTACAGAGTTTCTATTGGTCAGAGGAAGACTTGTACAGGTAGGGGAAAGATGTTGACTATCTGAGTTTGGCTTAAAACTATTTGTCTAGATCCAACTATTGGTTCAATATGCCAGTGGTAACTAAGTAATGTGTTTGTCACAGCAAAGAATGAGATTCTTTTTACCTGTGGGGAATGTTATTTAAGATATTGCTATATATGTGCATTAGTCAGTTTCAAGTTCAGCTGGGAACCATCAGGATTTCTGTCCATAAAGAAAGAAATGATAGAATAATGGGACAATGGTCAAAGCGAAACAGATGTGTCTCAAATATATAATATTGAGGTAAAAAAGCAGGAATGTGCTGGAAATCAATTAAAAGATAAATAAAGTAACAATGACAAGATATTATTAAAATGGCTGTATAAAATTAATTATGGATAATAGATATGCTTGTTTGGGTTGAACTTTGCCTAACAAGCACTGAACTAGTCAATAGTGAATGCTTGATAATGAGAAGCATTAAATATTAATGATATTAAAGACGTTATTTACAAGTAGTCCTGTGTGGCGACTGCAATGACCCTTGTGTATTTGAATATATTGCAGTACCTGTAAGTGAACATATATTATTGATCTAGTAAGAGTACCTTTAACAGCATATCAGTATTCTTAAGGCTCAGTATGTAGCCCTTCCTGACATATTAAAGGTCGTTAGCGATCATGCTGTGCCACATTTCTTTGTCTTTTGTCGTCTCTGGCAGCTCTGCTCCGTGTTTTATTTTTTTTACACTTCTCCCCTTCAATCATCTCTTCAGACTTGGGCATTCGAGTCAATCAGTTAGCATGCAGTTACTGTGATGAAAAAAATTTTTTTTTTTAAGAAGTATGCATTCATACATATGCATAAGTGAATTGGAAACGTACTCCATAAAATCTGGTTTTTGATGTTTATTGGAATTGATAGAATAAGAGTGGTTTGAATTGGGAGCATGTTGCACATGTGCAGGTATGTTAGTTTAGAGAGGTCATGACTTGTTTTTGAAATTGCTTTTATTACCAACCTGTGTTGCAGATGAATATACTAGAAATGCTAGTATATTAAAATGTTAGAAAGCCTCAATGTAATAAAAACAGCTTCACTCGCCTTGCATTTTAAGTGTTAAAGAATTTGAAAAAGATACCTTTTTTTAAATCCTGAAGTGGATCATTAGATGTGTATATATGTAATAGGTCAGCCAAGCTTTTCTACCAGGGTTTTTCTTTGATTAATTATACTCTGGAATGGCTTGACAACTGTTAGGTTTTTTATCCAAGCAGCTTGAAATAATTGCTCTTTATTTCCAAGTATGCAGCTATTATTTTTCCGCGTGTCACTTTAAATATCATGGGCATCAATAAATGGGTTTGTGTAAGAATGTAGTAAGCTTGGCATGCATGGCTTGATATATGGGTGATATTATGTCCTTCGCAAGGCAACAATAGCTTGGTGCCAGAGGAATGTGCTTTGAATAAAGTTACTTCACGTCAAAGGTTCAGACCCCCTAAAAATACAATCTCTGCATATGTTTAGTAGAGTATGAATCATTGTATTGATACAAACCAGGTTAATATGTTTGCTATTATGGCAAGGGCTGATGTGATATTATATTAATGTGCCCTTGTGATTGTTAAGTATGCATTATAAGAAAAAAGCAGCGCTCATCAGGTGTGTAGCATATGGGTAATTGCAATTTAAGTTATAAAATTATTATGCATGGCACAAAACAATTCATATTAATAACAATTCATAGTTTAAGGAGATCCCACTCTTAAGTACCATCTTCTTATTTTTGAAAACAATTTAGAGAGTTAATTAATAACATGAAGTGAAAGATTGTTAAATGCTGTATCAAAGAGCATGCAAAATAAATGTGAAAATGTTCTTTTGATGGGCAAAGTTGGCAACATCATAGTGAATATATATATATATATATAGTGAATAGTCATTTTTCATTTTTGGTCACAAAATAAGCAAGCATGATTCCATATTATTAAGATTAAGTATTACATTTGCTCTTTATGTATTATCACAGTGGTAATTGTAGTTGGTCTTCTTATAAATGTTGTGTCTGTTTCTTTTATTTTCAGTCATAATACTCAAGTCAGCACATTTACGCACCCTGTCACAGGAGAGGTCATGGCAGAGGAGGGAGCACCTCAACAGTAAGACAGATTTTACTTTGAATATTTTCTCAGTTTTTTTTTTTTTTTTTTTTTTTTTTTTTTTTTTTTTTTTTTTTGCTATACCCAAGCCTTTCATTAGTCCTTGCACATAGATATCTAAGATCCAGGAGAACATGAGGGTAGAAAAGCTGGCCTTTTGTATCATTGAAAGGAAGCTCAGTTTTGTCTATGTGTTTATGAACGTTTCTGGTATTTTGTCATTTTCAGAATAAATGCACACATGCATGCTCACACACATATACACACACTTTTCCCTATGTTCAATATTAATATTTCCCTTCATGGTTTCATTTCATAAATACAGACATTTGGTTATCGTGAATGAGATACCTTCCCAACTGCTATTATTAGGGAATCCCTGATAAGGGTTATAAAGTAGCAAAAGCTTTAAATGGTGTCTCCTTTTGTTGATGCATCGTATAGCTTGTTTGAAAGAAGCAAAATAATCCAAATTATAAACAAATAAATGTATTTTTAACAGTGAAGGCTGGGGATGGCTTAGAAATGATTTATTTTGCTCAGTGATGCATTATTTGTACAATTTCAATGATATACCCTTTTTAAGACGTGTAGATACTTCCCTGCCCTCCCCCCCCCCCCCCCCCCCCCCCCCCCCCCCCCCCCCCAAGATAAATCCTCTGAATATCGAAATATGTCATTAATTGATTAATTGTCGGGAAGGTTAGTTAAATTCAAACTCAGAATTAAGAGAAGGGAGGGGCATTTTTCATCACCAATTTAATTTAGAAAATTGCGAATATTCTTAATTGGGACTTAATTTTGAAGTTCATTGGGAATGATACATTTAAAATGTCCTTAAAACTTCAAACCCCTAAGAGCCATCTGTGTAATGTCTGCATAATGCATTTTCTGACCATTATTTGCCTGTCTTTCATACAGCTGTTTTACCATAAGAAATATAGGTTAGATGTTGTCATGACTGAAGATTGTTTTTTTCCCTAAATTTTGTTTCCCACATTGTCACTGCAAGAATTGGTAAAAAAAAATCTACCTGTCTCATTTTAAATACTAGGTAAAACAGTGACGTGTCACAAAAATGAGCTTGTTCCGTATTGGCCTGGGTTTTACATGCACTCTTTACAAGAGATCTTTATAATGTCAGCAGCCGCTTATGTGACATAGCATAACATAATATATACTGACAGTAGGTGAACTCCTCTGTATACATGGATTAATGACAGACTATTATGCCAGAACTGCTTTTACGCCCGGCTTTGATGAACACCACTTTCTACAGTATATACACTTAAAATGCTTTGCAGTAAATTTGAATTTTTTTGTTCACATCAGTCCAAAAATGGGGTTTTATTCCCACCTGTTAACTAATTGTCATCTCCAACCAGGGTAGCTTACAATGTTGGGGAACATGTTTTTGAATCCAGGCAGCATGCTTCAGGCCTGAGTCACTGCCTTGTTGTTTAAAAAGTTAAACTTGTTTTTGGCTGTTAATTGGCCAGGTTGGCATTCAGTTGTATACTGTTTGTGACTTCATGTTGGAAACATTATCATGCATGTTGCCTTGTTAGTCGGGGTTGAATTTTTAGCAAATGTCTTCTGCCTTTTATATAGTTTTGGTGCTCTTGTGTGATTAAGCATAGACTTACAATATAGAGTTTGTTAATTCTACTTGCAGGAAAATAGAAAGTCCAAAGGAGAAAAGTAGCATAGAACCCAAGAGAGGGGTAAGTAATTGCAAACATTATCACATTTACACAAAACATTCTTACACTCATTATGCAAAATTACTACTCTCAGTATATCTAGATAGGTAGTATTTTGAATTCTTATCAAAGTTTTAAAAATATGCTAAGGGTGTGAATTAAAACATTGTCTGGTTTTCATGTTGATGTTTCTTTTTAAAAAATGAAAATAGTCAGTGTATGTTCATCATTTTTGTTTACTACTGGACAGGTACAAATGTCATATTAAGTAAAGCATTGCTATTTGTGAAAATAAAAAACAAAATGCTTCCTTTACTTTTTTAAAGAAACAACAATCAGTAATGAAAAAGATCTTAATGAATTCAAGGTGCCCAGAAAATTTAAAAATACAGAGCTATTTGTTTAATTCAATTGATCCGTAATATCTTTATAGAAGAGAGAGTATTTTTATGTTGGCAGTTATTGCATTAAGTCAACTGTTCCTGTCAGAAAACCTTGGTTGATAAGCAAAACATTAAACTCTATTGATTCTTGTGTGTAAAGATTCTGCAGTTACTCAAAAGTCAACTTCTCATATGTCAATTTTGGGGTTGAAATAAGCATACAACTGTGCAATTAGTCAAATCAAAGGCAATGTCCCCCAATTTTTTTAAAAAGAAAACCAAGAAAAGCAAATCCATTATTTAAGTCTAGAATATTACAGTAGTATGAATGAGTAAAGTAATACCACAGGTTTTAAATGTATATATCACAAAATTATGTCCAGTTTCTAGGCCAGTATATTTGAGAATTAACCCAGTCTAGTATCATGATATCACTACTTAAATATTGAAAAATTGTTTAACTAAAGAGGGCCCTCTGTGAAGATAAATGGATCAGGTAAAAAAAGGTAAAAAATGTTTTGGTACACCCAGTATATCAGCTATTTGATCAAAATGTAAAACATAAAGGTTTGCCTCCTGAGTGTGTTTAGATTTTACACTTTTTTCTCATTGTGCAAACTGGTGCCCTGGATAGAAACAACATACAGTAAATAGATATAGTGTTGTGTTGCTTTGCAGGTGGTGTTTCATTCAAGGCTTCTGGAGTCTAAAGCCCAAACTTCTAATATTTCTCTGTCATGTTGAATAACTGAAGAAATACTTCAGGATAATTAATAAGTGGTAGTAAGAATGTTGTGTGTGCACACTACCTGTTTTCCCCACAAAGCAACATTGGTCTGGTCCTGATTTGTTTTGTGCCTGTTTTCATGCAAAGGTTTGATTTGGTGCTTTTTCTGTTTTCCAGAGTTTGATCAAGAAAGGAAGCAAAAAGCAAGTATTTTTTCTTACTAGATTTAATCGCTGCTCGTGAATCACAAGAGTGAAATTTAACTTAAATCATATAAAATGAAAATTTTGTCTTATTCACAGTGGTAATCATTATCCAGAATATTAGATTATGTCTGAGTGGTTATTGATTTAGAAATAAACAGGCAATTGATAAAAAAACCTAAGTGCTTGAGATTTCAGTGTTTGTAATATGAAGACTGGATTAGGTTGCCTCAGGGATTTTTTTAATAGTCGTGTTATAATGCTGTTCAGCAGTATCTGTGCCATTTACCTTGAGTAACTACGTAATAATGTCTGGCTTGATGTACTTGAGTCAGATTGACTGTTGTGTGTCACATTGTCTGTCTGCTAAATGATTCAGCGCGTAATTTTACGGCTGAGTTGAGGCGCAACTTCATTTTCTGTTAAACAGCAAGGCATCACTTTCTAGCCATTCAAATTTGTTGTAGCAGTTCAATTATAGTGGATTTTCTCTGACAGAGAACTCACTCAAGCTTATCCAAACTTGTCTGGATTGATGAATTTTACTTTATTTTTTTTAACGAAATCATTCACTGTCTTGGCTCAGCTTACCTAAATTCCGTAGTGATTTAAACAAATATTGAATTAACCTGTTATTAGATTTTACCGCCTAAAAGAAATGTATATTGTGTCTTCTTGATTACATGGATGAGTTTTTTGCTGCTGTTTCTGCTTTTATACTTTTTGAAAGTTAAATTTGGCAAACTGTTGTTTTAAATTTTCATCTGTGTAACTATTATTTTAAAAATCGGTAAAGAAATAAGCAAATTATTAAATTTTCTTTATGTAAAGCAAGCTGGTTAGCCATGTAGTGAAAATGCTATGCGGTTGTGCATACTTAGTTCCTTCCAACTCTGCAACAGTGTTCAAAAGTTTGCCAAATAAATTTGGAATGCCCCATTCTTACTCCCATACATACGCAGGTGCTGTGTGTAGGATGAAAAATCTTATTCAGTGACTTGTAATAAGACCCCTGCCTTTTTCTCTCTTCTGCTTGAATTATCTGCATGGTAAGTGAAACGATCTGAAATGATGAGCATGTTATTCATTCTTATCTAGGATTGTTGACTCTCCGATGGCCAAGCGAAGCGAGGAGGCCCCAGTCTCTATGAAGGGCTGGCTGTATAAACAGGTAGGCAAGAAATGCTCTACAGTAGTATGTCATGTAGTGGTAGTGTGTCTTTAGGTATATTGTAGTTTCAGTGACAAAAAAAGTTGATACGTACATTTATAGTGGTTGGTTTGGGTTGACACAAACCTTTCTTTTGACCATGTGGCAGTGTGTGTTTAGATACATATTTAAGTTTAAGTTACGAAGATTAAGTATGTATATTATTAGTAAGAAACATGCAAGTTTTATGCAAGTTCAAAGTTGCATTTTTTCATGTTTATATAAAATATACGTTAAGTTATACAATTGACAGGTCATTATATACTTGACAAGTCAGGATGATGTAATCTTACATGTTGAACTATGTGAAAAAATAAAACAAGGTGTCCTGGTAGCAATTTTTATGAAAAAAATGGCTTAATACAGGGAAGTGAACATAAATATATAGCCTCGATGTCCAACTACGGTTGGTTGGTTTTATGGAACACGGCTATGCAATAAACCATCAGTAATCTCCTGGCACAATTTTATAACAAGTGGAGAAAGATGCCATATATTAAGTAATGGGCTTTGACAAAAGCTTTTGCTACCTGCCCATTGCTGGAAGTGTAGGAGGTTACATAAGCCTACAGTGAATGTTTGGATTAGTCACAACTCCATGTGATTTAGTGGCTGTGATAAAGGGGGCAACCTCAACCCTGGAGGGACAGCGAACCACTTAAAATTCCCATTAAGTGACCTGTGTGAGTGTGTGTAGAGAGCTTGTCTTAGAGTGATTTGGACAGGGCTTGTAGCAGTAGCTGTAGCGCTCAGTACATGTATTTTGCCATTTTAGGTGTGTGTTTACATGCAAACTGCATAATATCATCGTTGCTCGCTCGCTTTACGTTGACATGTGTGAATGAGCAGGTATTGGGTTTGAGGCTAGGTACCCTTTCAGGTGATGTGGCACAGTGAGTATACAGCTGAGTTTATGATACTATTTTGTGGGAAAAATAATGTCAGAGTAAGGAACTGACTGGAGGGCTATAACCCTATATGTGTGCTGTATGCGGCAAAGAAAGATGCCACATATTGAAGTGGTGCAGCCAGTGGAACAATACGCGTCTTTGTTATTCTGTTTTTACAGGAGGGAGGGACCATTAAGCAGTGGAAAAGAAGGTGGTTTGTCCTGTCCGACTTTTGTCTGTTTTATTATAAAGGTAAGGGTGATATCAGAGCATCAACCACACTGAGTGATGTCAGATCACAGCACAGAGATACATATACATGAGTCATTTGTACGGATTGCACCTGTATTATGATGGGTCAAATGATATAGTGTGGGCAATTTGTTTAGTTAAAAAGCACATTTTGATATTATATCAATTGCCTCAAGATATAAGAATAGCTGATAGTCTGTTTTGTTGTTTGCATTTGCCTCACACTGTTTAGTCTATAAAATGTGCGAAAATGATTCATGGATGAAATGGACTGGTTGTGAATACAAGAGACAATTTATATGCAGCTTGACTTAATGAAGGAAGATATCATCAAACACTGTGACATACTATGAGACAGAAGAATGTTTGACATTCCTTCACGTTCAGATTTCTTAAGATTCATTTCCTAAATTTACTTGACTATTTTTATCTCTGCATTGAAATTGCAGCAAGATTTGGGCAATATTTATGATTTATTTTATTTTATCTGAACATTTTCTTAGGCCCAGAGGAACAACAGACTTTAGGCTCTATTCTGTTACCAAGCTACAAGATTAACCCATGCGCAAGAGATGATGGAATAGGGAAGAAATTTGCTTTCAAGGTACTGATGTGTGCATAAAAAAACCCTCTTGATATGTCTGCATAGCATATAGTGTATTGAAAATATTCCTATCCTATCTTTTTGCAACTTGTGAAAGGTTAGATATGGTATGGTTTAGCTTTGGATAATATTAAAGAAACAAGAGAGCATGCACATTTAAAAATGATTAAGATTAATGAACTCCATATTGAGATGACATACATGGACATTTCTGAATCGATCATTGACAGATATTGTATGTCCAGATATAGTTGAAAAAACTCTAGTGTATTTTTTGTGTACTGTATATACTCACATTGAAGAAACCTATTTGTCACCCATCTTCCTCCAGGCTGAGCATCAGAACATGAGGACCTACTACTTTGCTGCAGAGACCAAGGAAGGGATGCAGAAATGGATGAATGCCATGAGCCTAGCCACCATTTTGCAGAGAGATCCAACGTAAGACTGTGTGTTAGCATTCAGAAAGAAGGGGCAATGTATAAATTAAAAAAACACATAGGTTTGAAAAAAAAAAAAGAGTCGATTTCTGCAAAACAGTATGGGATATTTTGGGAATGCAAATTATGGGAGTAGGGAGGGATCAGAAAGACATTAAAAAGGTATGAATGCTCAACTGAAGCATGGTACAAACAAAAAGGCACTGCCACACTGTACTAATATACAAGTGAACTGCTAGCTCCTAGCTACTGTGAAAAATTGGATTTAGTTTGATGAATTAGGTGATGTAGATGGTTTAAATAAATTGCGTTTTTTGTAGCCTTAGTCAGTACTAATTTTAGCAATTGTAGCATGACTTTTTAACTCATTAAAGCATCTTCTCACATTTTGTGACACTGATCAATATATTCTCTAAAAAATAATAGAATACTACAAGTTTAAGTCTGCTTCTTGATATCTAGTCAGTGTTCTGTAACACGAGCATGTTTCTTTTTGTCTTATGTTTTTATTTTCTGTAGCTATCAAAGACGATGGCAGCAGACCTCTCAGTACCCCCCACATGACTACCATAGCAACGCCAGGTCTGTCTGTGGTAGAATATTTGGTGATATTTTTTTTGAAAAAAACATGCTGCTTATTTACATAACCTGCCTCTAACAAAGCATAAGTTGTTTTTTTTTTCATATGGCATCCACACTACCAGACCTTTAGCCCTCGGGAAGACTTGATGCATTCCCCCTGTTCTTTTTAGAATTGCAAAAAATTAAAGAATAATTTAGAAATTTTTCTTCAAATCTTCTCCTGAACATTAAAAGGAGAGTTTAAATGTTTCAGTATTCAGTAATATATGTTTCAGGTGCATGTTACACCTTATTTTCAAGTAGATTGCAGCCAAAGACTTGTAATCAGTCATAGCCTCAACACTTTGTATGGAAGTCTATTATAATCAATTCTGCTTTGTATAGTGGCAACATTGCAGTTGGAGTGGATGTTCTCCAGTATAGGCTTCTTACACATACCCCAGTCTTTTTGTTTTCTGTTTATCCTTATTCATGGCTCTCTACCAGGGGCTGACTTGGTGATGACAAAGTTGTGTAAAAATCCTCATCGGACAAATATGTACACAGCTGTTGAAGAGTCAGAGAAATACCTGTGAATGTCTATCTACAAAAATTCCTCTGTAGCCCTGGTAGAGGGTACTTGTCTTGCTTAGCTAATCCTGTGTCACGGCTGTGATGAATTGATGCTTTAGTTCACTCTTAACCCATTGATTCTGTGAATCTATTGACATTGCTTCAACCAGCTTTTATTATAAGAAAATTTTAAAAAAATTTTGTTTTGTTATTTATCATGAGGAAATGTAACCATCTAACCCATTTAACCAAACATATTTCAGCATAAAGATTTATCAATGAACAGCTTTTTCTGGTGCAGGTAACATTTTGGTTCATAATGGTGCTTGAATATGGAAACGTGATGATGATGATAATATTATTAACAACTGATTGATCTGAGCATTAGAACCATATTGCATGCTGTTAATTTCATGTAACTTTATTGTCAAAGTATAAACAATATGCTACAAATATTGAACTTAAGTAAGAAAATTTTGTTAACATCAAAAGTGCTGGAACATGCATATGCAACAAATCTCATTACTCTTTTCCCTTTTCTTTCAGTGTGGAGAGGCAGTTCAACCCTCCCCAGCCATCTCCAAATGTATCCAATGCCAGTGAAGATGCTGGATTTGGACCTCCACCTCATCGCCACCATCTTGCAGCACCCAATGTGCATGAAGTACCACCTGGCAGAAACAGTGATGGCTCAGATGCAATGAGAGACCAGTCTTACTCTGGTGGCAGACTCTTTGACCACTATAACCCCTCAAGTAATGGTCACATTCCACAAAATTACGATCCAAGGTCAGTTCCCAATGGCTATGGCCGCTCACTGCCAGACTCGGGCATGCAGAGAGGGAGCTACACATCAGAGTCTTCACACGGAGATTACAGACAGAGGGCACCACCGTACGGTGGCCCAGGTTCTGCGGGACCACCACATCTTCCAGGCAACCAGCCTCATTCTGGTGACAGGGGTTACCCGGCAACACGCTCTAGTACCACTCTGCCTCAGGCGGGACCAGAGAGGGGGAGATCTCCACAGAGACTGGGAACAAACAATAGGAGTATATCTTTAGACAGAAGGCAATTTCAGCAAGATCTGCCACCGTCTGGTGGCCCACCTGGGGCACCAACACATAGTGCACCATTGCCTCAGCATCCACAGCAACAAGCACCGTCACAGTTCAGAAATCGTGAGGAACCCGTACGATCTGGTTACGTCCAACGTCGACCTGATTCTGGAGATTTCATGAGGCAGCGACAGAATATGCCATACGAACAAAAACAGCCAGGTAGTGCTCAGCCAGCAAGGCCAGTATCAGCTTATTATGAATACGAAAGGCCACAAAGAACCGATCAACAGTTCAGGGACACACAAGGTGGCCGAGGTCATGGTGGCTCCTCAGAAATGCTTGGGCCACTCCAGGTCCATGTCAGTCAAGAATCCCAGAAGGATGCTGCTCAGAATGGCATGGGATATAGTGGCCCAGGCAGGTCAAAAGGAGACCAAGGAAGGCCCCTCAGCCAGTATGATTACAACAGACCAGCTCAAGGTCAAGGAAGGAGTAATAATGATGAATCTTCTAGGAGAGAGTTGCAGAAACAAGAATCTCTACGACAGTTGAGAGACTGGCATAATAGAATGCAAAGGAGTAGTCTGAGTCGACCAGACCAGAGCCCAAATCCAGATCATTCTTCGCATCAGCCTCAGCAGACACAGGCTCAACACCTTAAACAGCCTGTATATGAGAACATTCCAGGACAAACTGCACGTAGAAATCTCAGCTCCAGTTTTCAGGAAGATTCCCCTGCCCCTGTCAGGCCCCCGTACCCTGCTGCATACAGGGACAAACTGGTAGAAGATGCTGCTGCAAAGAAGACCCCAACCACAGCTCAAAATATGTTGGAGTCTTCCCAGAATTCCATGCGGCACGTGAATGAGCCTCATTTCTTCCAGTACCCACAGGTGCAGCAGACAAGGCCAGCACAGCCACAGGTAATTTAGATATACTATTAATGCTTGATTTGAAGCTGACTTTTAAACAGTCTGAACTATTCTCTGATCACCATAATAGGTAGTGCCTAAAATGGCTCCCTGAACCCTTCTTATAAAAGTTTCAGCTATTAAATTGATATGTTAAAATATGATTCCTGGTATTCTAAAAAGCACATTTTGCACTAAATGTGTTCAGTAAAATATGTGAACACAAACTTTTCTTGATTCTAACTTGACAAAAATGTCCTTCAGGAGCCCAGTGTTCCTGATAGCTATTTATGGGCCAAACAACACGTGGAGCAAGAGGAACAAAGACAGAAAGAACAACCAAAACCAAGAGAAGAGATGCCAAGATATCCAGACAGTTATTTGAAAGCTAAAGATGAAGTAGAAAGAATGCAACCCAGACCCAGAGAGAAAGGTAGGCCATTTCTTTATGGTACACTGAAATTTAAGCTATTGTCCTTTATTACAGAAAATATAGAGAATCATTGCAATTGCTCAGAAACTCATGGTGGCATAATGAGGCTGTGTGATGCTTTGCCAATGTAATTTTGACAAGAATATAAGTAAATGTTACTTGAAATTTAAATGTATTACAGAACAGGGACTGTTGGTAAGATAATACAACTTTTAAAAACATACAATTATTTGGGGGGGATTCAGGTTCATATTTCTTAATTACTTCCTGAAAAAGTAGTCTGATCTGTGCATAAAATCTTTGCATTAAATTTTGAATGATTGCATGTGATTAATAATTAACAATGATACTAATTAACTGACAAGATGGGGTCATTGGTTAAAGACAAGGGGAAGGTAGTAGAGTCAGTATCGCTAGGGGTACAGATACCTCATGTGACAAAATAAAAAAAATTATCAGAACTATGGTGGAGAGAACATGAGTTACTAACCCCATTTCAGAGCATGAAGGACACCAAGATGACAGAAGAGCTCACTACGGGGGCTACCCCACTGTGGCGCAGGGGCATCGCCAGCCTGCCAAAGCAGACTATGAACACCTGGATAATTTCTATTCAAATCTCAATGATCCTCCAGGTACATGGGTGTGAAATCTGTGTGTGTTAAGTGATTATAGACGCAGACAGTCTTTTGTTACATTACATTACTAACATGAGTTGTGGCCATCACTGTTCACTTTATAATCTGTGAGGCTTTACAGCGGCATATTAAAAAGGGGAGGATTTGTTTTTCTAGTAACTGTTACCACATTGAAAGATTGTTAGTATTATTTCTCATTGTGCCATGTGAATCCTGCATAGCAGTTTTTATAGGTTATAACTTATCTTTGTACTATTCTTATAACAGGGCCAATTTATGGTGTTCTGTCATGCGCATACATTAAAGTGAAGAAAATTATGTCAAGATATTTAAAAGACCTGATAAGAACATCATGAAATTAGATCGGCTACAAGTTGTAGAATAGATCATATCTTGGTTTTTAACAGATAGCAGTTAACAGAGTTAATATATTTTTCAACTTACTAAGGTATTGGTTTTCTTCTGTTTCAGTCAGTATTTTAGTTTATTTATTTTTATTTTAGCTACTTAGACATGAAACACTTTTGTTTTTAGTTGACAACTGTAATAATTAATAGAACAATAGTCAAGTCATTCTAAATAAGCCTTTTGTATTACTTGACTATAACATAATTAATTACACAACTAATGCTAATACTTCACTTGCAACTGATTGTGGGGCTTTGCAGCAGTGGATTTTTGCAGATGGACTTGCCTTTTAAACTAGCTTCAAAACATTGCATTAAATGTTTGCATTCTATCAGTGATAGACTTACAGGGTGTAACTTATTGAGCTTTAATTTATCAATACATACAGTATTATTGCTGAAAACAATGTTGAACTTTCATTTAGCTTCTGTTATGGAACGAGTTAATAAGTGAATTATGTACAAAGTCTTTATATAACAAAAGGGACTCTTGGACATTTAATAATAAAATATACAGGAATACAGAATGACAGCTTATCAAAATTTTATTAAGGTTATTTATTATAATTAGTTATGTATGCAGTATAAGGTTTTATAAGCTGTGTGAGAGACAGAATTTTTGCTTAAGGGGAATCAATCACAAATTTGTTTAATAATACTAAATGGGGTTTTGAAAATCACTGCTTTTGGTTTTCTGCACAATAAGCACCCCTCAAATTAAAACCGGTTCTATCATTAATTCAGGATTCAGAAATCAGATAATGAAAATGAAATGATGCCCTATTGATGTGATTTTTGAAAAATTATCTGGGCAGAGGAATAGAAGTATGATTCTGGCCTGCTTTATGTTGGTGAAGTGTAGACAGCTGAGGGGTGCAGCATTTGGTTGCAGTGTGGTAGGTGTTCTTGTGTCGTCTGCCTTTTCTTTACAATGCTGTGTCACATAACAACAAGCTTATATTCATGCACCGTGTGGCTTAGCAACTAACTTAATGGTAGACATGTCATCTTCTTTTTATTTCCACTTTCATTATTATTCCTACTTTGGTAGAAAACAAGTTTTTTACATTTATCAAATGTTCTTTTGCTACCAAATTTGTTGTTGTTGGTCCTAAATTTTGCTGGTCCTAAATTTTCTATCCAGTGTTCATTTATTAATTTTTACAATCTTTCTGTTATTTTATATACGAGTAAACTTCTGTTTGCTTTGAATTCAACTCCTTCCTTTTGCTTGGTTGGCTTAAAGCTTTTAAAAAGAAAATGGCTTGTGTCCTAGGGATTGTTTTAACTTTGATTTGCTGGTATTGGTGCATGTCTCTGCATGTTGTTATGTGCTTTGTTTTGTTATCAGAAGGCAGGCATGGAGAAAGGGGTGATACAAGAACTCCACACCAAGAAAGGGTTGCATCCACAGTGACCATTAATAAAGATAACTCAAAAGTACCTCATAGATCTCTAGGTGATGAAAATCTCAGTGATTCGGCCATACCTGATTTCTCATTCAGAGATATATTGGAGGGATCTGTCCATAGTGGCAAAACACCCACAATTGCAAATACAGATGAATCTATCAGAATACTGAATGAATTAATTGAATCTTATGGCCACGAGAGAAAAGAAATCAGAGGGGGGACATCTGAAGAAGACCTACTGTCGCAAGACAGAGAACACAGTGAACTCAAACAGCAAATTCCTAGTGATCATCTCATCCCAAGTGGTGAGCAGATTTTGGCCAATCGCTCCAAAGTTGAAATAGTTACGATAACACCCCAGGGCAAAGGGTCTCGCCCCATGCCCAAAACCAAATCTCCTCCAATGATGGCTGTGCAGCCACTTAGCAGTTTTAAACCTAAAACTGTCAACAAACCTCTCACTTCTGGACCTGTCAAACCAAACTCACCCAGTTCTAAATCTCCTTCACATTCAAATGTGTCAGAAGATCTGAGGTCTCCTAATCAGAATACTCACCTTAACGGTGTTCTCGGTGTTCATCAAAGTAGTTCTCCTCCCCAAGTCAGTACCTCCTTGTCCACTATGGATGCAACCCATATGCAACCAAGTGCAGCACCTGGCAGCAGTAAGGCCAATATAGCGCCACCTATGGGCAGCAGTAGGGTGTCGCCATCTACAGGTGCGCACCATGTCTCCTTCATGGCTGATAGTTCAGCTGGGGAAATGACAGCCCATTCCACCACCTTGGCTAGGGAAGGTTGGTGTGTTTCTAGAAATAATACGGGACATAATATTACAATCCTCTAAGGCATAGGGGGCAAATATTTTGTATCAGTTTGAGTCTTTGTATGTATTTGGTCAGCAGGTAGTGATGTACTGTGTGTACAATATTCAGTCTAAATTTGTTGTATAAAAACCACAGAGATTAAAGATTATGAATGTTGTCTCATTATTGCAAGGGAGAGCATTGGTTTCAAATGAAAATCTAAATGATAAAAAATCATCGGAAACAATGTTTAAATAGATGAAAAAATGGACTGAACATTGGAGTATTTCACACAAACTATTTCCCCCTTTGTCTTTAACTCATTTAATCCAATAATTAATTGGAAAATGGATTAAGAGATGTGAGAGAAAGATGTTATAGAAATAGGTGGTGGTGGTAGTAGATAATGGAATTAACAAAAAACTAACGTCTTTAAATTGGGTTGTTGCAGTACTACAGTAACGAAACAGAAGCTTGAGACATGTGTGGACATAGACAACTATGTACGAGAAACACTACAAAAGTTAATTAAGTTGGTGGTTTTATGCATGAGTCCTTATTATTTCATAGGTGGGCGTTATCCCAGTGAAGGTGCTGCCCCCCAGAGAGGCAGGGATAAACTAAAAAGCCTGGACATCAGCACAGTGAAGGAAGAACCTGACATGTCTGACCAGGATGTTATAGTGAGTTGACTGTTGAAGAGGAGAGGGCAGCTGCTCAATATTTGAGTTAATGTGTTGCAAAAAAAAGATACTTGTAATGTTTAAAACTGAATTCTTGTGTCCCTGGTAGAAAAACTATAATGCTTGATATTTAAAACTGAGAATTCTGTTTATGCGTCATATTTAAGATGCTTCATACTTAAAACCAAGTAAAAATGTTGGATTTAAGGATCATACTATGACTCCATTAGATACTTTAGGTATAAACTTCATATATTTAAATTGCAATTCCTTTATATTTGATAAACTTTAGAACTATGATCTTTTCAGTTCATTTCCCTCTGTCCACATTTACAAATTCCCATTCTCTTCTAGGCCACCAAGAATTTTAAGAATCTCAGGAAGAATTTTGCCCTGAATGGAAAAATAAGACTCAGTATATCGGCCAGTGATTTACTTGGGAAATCTGTAAGTAGATAATTTAATGTTTTGAATGTAGATTTAAAATGGTGTAAACTAGAAAACTATTTATTCTGCAAAAACATTGCACCATGTAACTCCATTCGACAAATCTCTTGCGTTTCACCTTAAGAAGCCAACATTAGAAGAATATTCAAATATAGGCCCCACTCCAAATCTTAACTGTATTTTGATCGAAAACTCCGCTTAATATTATTCTTTAATTCATTAAATTTTTTCAATCTTTTCAGCATGAAGAGTTGGTTTTACTTCTGATAGAATTACGACGAAAGCAGTCCAGACTGGAGGCTGCAAGGGATGTGTATAAACAACAGTTGGAAACAGCAAAAGTGAGAGAGAAGGATTTCCAGGCATTGTAAGTGGATACTGTGCATATTGGTATTGAAATGATTGTGATGATGTAAATCTGTACGTCTTCTTATTTGGACAGTAATGGCAATGTCCTTTGTAATTGATTGTCACAAGTTTAAGTACTCCTAGTTGAACCATAGCTAAAACATAAATGTTACTCTTGCAGGCTCCAGACTGGGAATCGGCCACCAGATTATATGGAACGAGACCACCACATGTACTTGGACATCAAGAAGCAACTAGAAGACATTGAAAAACAGGTCAGATTTTCACATGAACTTTTTTCAAAGTTTCAAGTCGGGAATTCTTTTCTAAATGCCAAAGATTAAAATTATTATAAATGAGCATTTATTGTACATGTCAGTGTGATTAATCATGATATAAAACTGAAGAACACCTTTGTTATGATTATTGTTGGTTTTTCAGCTTGAGGTACACAAACCTTTGGTGAATTTGGTAGACAATCTGGTGAAAATGGGCAGTTTATATGGTGGTGACAATGACATGTTTGCTTCACAGTATAAGAGGGTAAGAACAACACACTGGAGGTTTATTGGGCAGTGGTTTTTGAGAGTTTAGTTTAACAAAAACTGAGCTTGAAAATAAAGATAACTTGGTAAATATTATAAGACTCCACGTGAATTCCACGTTGTTAATTATAAGGAGATATTACAATTATAGCAGAAGGGTTTTTAAACCCCCCTCAATGAAATTCTAGATCCACCCCTGGAAACATTATTACTATTTAATCATTGTTACTTGTGTTTTACCTATTTAATAATGGCTACTCCTAGTTCCAGATTACAGGAAGTTCAAAGTTAAACTTTACTTTAAAGTTAATTACTATAATCAGCTTGAGTATAATGAAAAAGAAATACTGTTTTTGATTTTTCAGAATCTATTGAGTCCAGAGGAGTACACACCTCCCAAAAGAATGCTGGATTTCACAAGAAAGATGCAGGAAGAGAAGCTGGCCCAGGATTATGAAAAGGAGGTGAAGCATCTCAGTGAAGATGAGGTGGACCTGGAGGTAAAGGGGGAAATTACTGATTTTTAGTGTTAGCACATGGAGTCTGAGAGGTTGTTGTAAACAAGTATTTTTAGCATGCCTTCACCATTTTTATAAAGTAACTGGAAACAGCATAAGCTTGTAATCTCTGAAAATGAATGTGAGTTTTAGCTGTAAGCGATATTTTTGTCAAATATGGCCAAAAACCTTTTCATCTCCTATGAAAATATTATAACAGATAAGTGTAAAACTTGTTAATGGTTGATTGTATTACTTGAATTGAAGATGCATAGTACCTTTTCAACAGATAATGTTGTTGATGATATTATTATTTTTTTAATTAGGAAAAGTTACAGAAGTTGTATGGTCTAGATCGTTCGCTCCAGGAAAAGTCATTTATGGTGACTAGTCTACAAGAGGATAAAGTAAGTATTACCGGCATACTTTATTACAGAGGTTCAGATTTATTCCCATATTTGTAGATTATACTAGATTATTACCAGTAACTGAACCATTAACACGCCTGTCCATTTATGATATCACCTGTGCTCAATTTGTTACAGGAGTTGTTGGAGAAAGCATTAAACAATGTGAAGGCTCAGCTGGACCACTCTCAGGATGATCTCCGGGAAGCTGCTCGCCTGTCACAGCAGCAGAAAAATATCGAGAAAGAGTTGTCTAAGGTGCGCCAACAGCTGGCTGATAACTCAAAGGTAAGGAACCAGTCAAGTTATCTTATGTTTGATTCAGATTGCAAAATGCAAACCATTAAAAAAATTGGCTAATATCATCTTGCTTTCTGCGTTGTCTTCAAAGTCATGGTGACAGACATTAAAGGTTCAAAACCCAAAAGTGTATCTACTTATGCACTTATCTACTAATTTTTTGTTGATGGTCAATTATAATAGAATTTTAATAAGATTATCACAGTTTCATTCTTTACATAGAAATGCGATAATGAAAAACATTTTCTTATTCACATTTGTAACCCCCACCGCACTTAAATTTAATGATTCACTGAACATCTTTATGTCTCTAAAACGATTCCTTAAGCAAATGTGTTCTTTTGTAGGTATTAGAAGAACTTACCACTGAAAATGCTAAAGTGGAACATGAGGTCAAGATCTTAAGGTCTAAAATTCATGGAGTTCGGAAAAGCACAAGTACCCCCACCCTGGTAAGTCAAAGCGTATTACAGTCATGTAATTGTTCTACCAACCTGGCTTTTCTAACACATTTTCCAGTTAGGTGAAGCTCATTTTTAGAGATGTTTCTACAATAAAGTGTCAGATTATTAGTACATAGTAACTTCATGGTAATGTATAAATTTTTACATTGCTTGTGAAATCAAAGATTGTAATGAATACTCTGAAATATGAACAGCATTGAAAATTCATTTTTAAAGATGGAGTTTTTATTACAGTCAAATAATGAATCTGTCCGAGCCAAAGTCAAGTTGGAACAGGAGCTGTCCAAGGTTCAAGATATGATGAGTGGGCTTAATGAACAGGGCAAGAAGCTGAGAGAAACTATGCAAAATCTACGCAATTCTTCAACAGGTGTGTTTTAATTGACAACACTACACATCAGTAGGTGTGGTGGACCTCTTGTCAACATTTTTATAATTTAGTATAAACAAAAAAACCTCTGAGCTCAATATGTTCATTCATAAGTGAACCAAATAGATTTATTTTTGTAAAAGTGCACTCTCTTAACAATTATTGATAAGAAATTGCATGTCTTATATAAATATTTTTTCTTTTAATACTTCAGATGTCAGAGGCTCAGACAAACCACAGGACAAATCCAGTACCTATAATGAAACAGATCTGGACAGTAATAATACTAAGAACATTGCACTCTCTGGTTATGATAGGAGAAATGGAAGATCCTATTTAGATCAGGTATGAAAACAGTGGGAGGATAGATTACTATACTATACTCAAGAACAATATTTAGAATATCTGGGCACCTTATGTATTAGAAAGAGGGTTATTCAAAGATTCGGTCTAAAGCAAAGTCTACATCATCTGAACTTAGTGTCAAAAACAATGGAAGAATTTTGAGCATGTTGAAGGATATTTTCTCCCAAGTGAGTGGCACTGGCTCCATCTATATTTGTGGTAGGGAGGTCACCCTGGGTATGCCACATGATGGCAATATTCTAACATATGCTTGTTATTTTGATATTTGTTTATGTTAATCATGGTATATATAACAAATACATTAAATGTAAGCTGTGTCATGTGTAATGACCAGTAATCCTGAGACGGGGCTTGTAATTGTAATTTTTTATTTCAGGATGATGATGACAGTGTACAGGACAGTGACACACCATGGGACATCAGTGAAGCAGATGAAAACACTAAAAGATTCTTTGGTATGTATACAAAGTACATCAGTTTCAATAAATTACATTAAGTCCTATTTTTATTGCTCATTTGGTTCATTTAGACTTTTCAAGATAGTGTATTTTAGGCTGCAGTATGTCTGTGATTTGCTCCTCTGTTAGATTATTCTGTAACAAATTCCTTTATTACTCATCAGGTTTGCTTCCAAAAGATAAGCCTCGAGCTAGAACGCTGAGAGAAGTAAAGCAGAGAGAGACAGAGAGGAGAAGTAGGGACAGGGAAAGGAGGAAGCCCTCAGACACACAAGAAGCACCCGAGCAGGGAATACGGGAGAGAAGCAACTCCATGCCTGAAAGAGGTAAGGTTTCATGTGTGTTATTGTGGTAGGTGTGGTATTGTGTTAGAGGTGCCATTGCGTTGGAGGTGCCAGTGTGTTAGAGGTGCCATTGTGCTCAGTGTTTCAAGAGGGGAGAAGTTTGTGTAAATGGTGCAGTAAGTGTCAGAGCATACATGGAGGTAGTAGCCAAACTTAACAATACTTAAAATATGTCGTATTAACATGGATAACAGCAGATAACAAGCTTAGCTGAGCTGCATGTATTTATTTATTTATTTATTTATTTATTTATTTATTTATCAATTTTTGATGACATAATTGATAGCTTTTGATATTAGTAATAAGCTGGCTACTGTCTAAATGCATGTGCATGTATTCCTTTTATATTCACTTTCTTTGGGATTGGTCTTTTCAGCCAAAATGTTTTATTTCAAAGAGCCTATGCATGTTCAATGTCTAACACTGGTGGTATCTCTGCACATAGGTAGACGGTCTCAGTCGTTGCCACGAAAGTTGAACGAAGTCCCCTCACTGCAACAGCATGCCAAAAACAGTGTTGTTTCACCTAAGGAGCTCTTCACTGGGAAGAGAATAAAGGTAGGGAAAAGAAGCTGTTTTTAGCAACGAGGCATGAGCAGGAAGTGTGCGCAGGTGCCCCTAACATTGTATATGTGTGCAGCATAGCTTAATGTTAACATTAGTCGAAGGTTGTTAGACAGGTAGTAGATTTGAAAAGGAGAAGGGTTTGTGTCAGTTTATCAATTTTCAGGGGCTTTGAAGTTAACTCACCATTTATTTATTATTATTATTGCTATTATTTTGCTTCTCTATTTGTTTCATTGTTACTATTTTCCATTTTTTTATCACAGGATCGAGAAAGGAGGCTTTCAGCAGCAGAGAGACTCTTCCCTACTCCTACCAACAACAGTACTCCTACCACCTCAGCCCCCAGTAATAGTAATAGTAATACCAGTACCAGTCACATGCCCAGACCTGCCGCCACAGCTTCTGTCCGCCCCATGCAGCTCTCAGCAGAATCCAAGGCTCGCAGGCACAGCGAGTTAGGACTGGCACCAAAACCATTTCAGGCCTCGGGCTCCACTGGGGGGTTCAGTAGGGTGAACCCATCATTGGGGCCCAATCGCACTGGCTCTACACCTAACTTGTACAATACCACACAGGGCACTGGTCCTGTTAAACAGGGCCCTGCAGTGCCCCCCAAGAAGAAGAAAGGACCACCCAGGAGAACAGGGGCAAGGTAGTCAAACTTTTTGACAAATAGAGAGACAATTGTTGACTTTTCGGGTGCAAAAAAGCCTAATTATGTATAGTTACTTTGTTTTTTTATGCATTTTAGAACATGATATTCTTAACGTAATGGATTCAGACTAACTTATCAAAAAAGTTTGGAATCAACATAGGTCAGTGAATTCTAGGGTATTAAAATGTCCAGGTTATCTGTTATGTTTGTTATAAATACTGAGATATTCATTACTTCTGCTCAAAGTATAAAGGTTAAAAGAAGATATTACCATATATTTTAGGTACCTGACCATCTCAAGTAGTGCACCACTCCAACTGGAAACCTCTCCAACTAAGAAACTAGGAGTACAGACTTCTGCTGGAGACTTGATAATCAATCAGGTAAAAGATAACGAAATTTCTAAAATCACACATAACCAATGACGTAAAAAGTAAAAGAATTTCTTAAATCACACATAACCAATGAGGTAAAAGATAACAGAATTTCTAAAATCACACATAACCAATGAGGTGAAAGTTTATGATTGAGTATGAAGTAAATTATGAGAAAGTTGTATTTTGCATTTAATTTATTAACTAAGAAATTTGTATGAAGATGTGCATAAAGATGAAAGTTTCAGATGTTTTGTTTCCTCAATTGTGTAAAGCCAAAGTTCGGTTAATATGTACTTTACATCAATTCAACACTTGCAGAATGATCCATTTGAAAGTGCAACTGGAGTTCGCAGAGGTTCCCTAGACTTTACTCCAGATTATGTACAGAGTACCTCATTCAAAAATGAACACATAAGCATTGACACCATAGAAAAAGAAGTGGTAAGCTCATGGTGCAAATATGGCAGTGAAATATATATATATAAATATATGATTTTGGAATTTTGAGTTAAACTTAATGTTCAGCTCACTTAGCCTTTGAGATGATCATATTGCTCTTTCAAATGATAAAGGGGCATTGGTTTTATGAAAACTAGCCTGAGAAAAGATGCCTTTTGTTATCAGAGGCTCAATACTTTTAGATGCAGTGGAAAGATTGAAGTAACAAATTTGCCAGCATAGACAAGACTACAAAATCTGAATACAGATAGACAATACAACAAAATGTGAATATGATAGAGAAACTGTTTCACCATAAGAAAATATCCTTGTTTCAGTTATTCATCCCAGGGAAGATCGAAATACCAGAACGTTATGTACCAGAGAGTGACGAGGAAGAACTCACAGAGGATGAAAAGAGAATGCGTCAGAAAAAGGCTGACCGAATAAAAAAGTTGCTCTCTGCACAAAGGTGAAATATCCAACACTAGTGTTACCATGTTTTTTTTATTGTCCAGTAGGGCTTATCAAAAATGTGAATTTAAACGCTTATCATTATCATAATTTGTGCCTCCTGGCCTTATGCTGTTGTTTAGAATTCGGTAGTATTGTCAGTTTTAATATCATGTGTGGTATTTCTAAAATGAGTAAAATTTGACAAGAGCATATTAAACCACACCTTTCATCTGAAACACATATGTATACAGCATTTCTGTTTTCTCATTTCAGTCTTCAAGACTGGACAGAAACAGAACTGGACCCCTTCAAACAAGAGAATGTGCATGATAAGTTCAGTGAAGAGAAACATCACAGAGAGCATTTACTATCTCTAAACCAGGCACTCGCTAAGGAGGTGACACAGAAAACCAGACAAGTAGCAGGTAAGTAATGAATCCTCTAGGGGTTTGGGATTTTAATAGAAATGCAGAAGGCTTTAGCAAGATTAGTCTTTACAATACCTTCATTCTTATCTTAGTTTGGTTATTGAATTATTTTTTAGATGTGGCTTGAAGGTCAAGGTATCTGTCCCAATTTTTTTAACAGTTAAAATTTATTACAAAACCAGATTCAGTTCATTTTTATATCAAACTGCAAATACACATTTCATTTGGCATGATTGTACACAAATAATAGAATAAGTACGATTTATTACCCAAGATTTTGTTTCGTTCTATCTATGAAAGAGAGCAGACGACAAGCAGCCATATTGAAAGAGGATCAGAAAGACACTGACAGTGACGACACTGGGGCACCTAAAGTGTCTGCCACATACTATAATGATCCATACTCTGCTAACCCAATCTCTTTACGCCCTCCCAGTCTGGCTAGTGAGGCACCTCTATAAGATGGTGAAGACATACGAATCACTTTTAAAACTGGTGCTCGACATTTGTTTGCATGTCTGTTGCTGTCATCTAATAAGCAGGCCACAGTTACCACAGAGTAGAATTCCAAATATCTGCTCTTATGAATTCATACTGAATTCAGAAATGTTTTTCCCCAAAATTATTTTCTGTGATTTATATTTTGCTAAGTATCTGCGTGAGTTGAACCTTCTGAATTGAGGAATGTTTTCCCAAAACTCTTTCTTTTATATTTTGCTAAGTCTATGTATGAGTGGAACAAAGAGTGGTAAGTGGAAAATATATATGTGCTAAGTGTTATCATGTGATGGGTCAGTGAAGCATGAGGAACTCCTGTGTATATCTACCCACAATTGTGATATCAGAATATCTATATATATCCTCCTACTTTGCATTACCTACTTTGGTCTCACCTCGTGATAAAGCATGTGTTATTTTTCTCGGAACAACAATCAGTCTTTAAAAAAAAAAGCCTTGTCTTTTTAAAAAAGCCTATCCATATAATATGATAGACAGCAGATATGCAGCATTTGAAAGGACCACACTTCACCAAATATATATTCTAATTCTTACACCAACATTTGACGGTGGTGGACATACTAAACACTCCAACTATTACCTAAAATCAATGATTTCAGTGGAGGTTATGTGGAGAAGGGCTCAGGGAATTAATGTTGTAATTAGCTGATGTTAATTATACTGGTATTTTCTTCAAGTACTTATCTTTCCAATCACATATCTAATACAGTAGATCTCCAGCTCTGGCCCTGATTGGGCTCAGCATGTATTATACTAATGTATATGGTGACGGTTCTAAAACTAGACTGAATTATATGTTTGCTGGCTGTTGAAATGTGCTGAGTGTTTGTGGTCTGTTGTATTAGTATCTGTCAGTACAGTGACTGCATTTTATATGTTAGTCATAGTTTGCTTTTCCATTGCTTGCTTCAGATGTTGATGATTAAGACAGTAAGACATGTAACCTGTGCTTCTAAGGGGCTTTCTCTCTTGTCTCTTTTCTAGTCCAAACTTTTCCTGTGCACTGCGCGGATTTTTTTGACTATGTGTAACACTGGCTGGGTGTAGGTATATAGCAAACTGCCTGCGTTCATATTTGCAGTAGTTGTTGTCCTTTTTTGTGCTCTGTCATTCATGGTGTATTGTGAACTGTGGTGCTTCTGTATATTCCTGCATGCTCAAGGTGGATGGGTTGGATACAAATACATTTGTTCATTAGAAAAAAGATAAAAGTATTATCACAGAAATCTGTTATTTTCACCTGTTTTATTTCTTTTTAGAAGCTATTAAGATGCAAATGTAGCTTTTTTGCATTATGAAGGTTTTCTGTTTACCATACTTAGATAAAAAAAAAAGTGAAGAGTTCTACAGTTCTGAATGTATAGAATAGAAAACTGTATTGGTTTGCTGCATGAAAATGCTTTATTTTATGAAGCATGGTGTTAAATATGTTGCAGTTTCTGTTAGTGTTCAAAAGTACAACAAATTGCTGACTGAGAAGTTTGTCTGATTTCTCTGAAAACACTTCACAGCATTGAACAAATGACTGTAAAACAATTGAACTTGTTTTTATTCTTGATTAAAAACTATTTCAGCCCAAAGAAGAAAGACCTGGTCGTCCAGTGATTCACACGTCGTCACGGCAACTAGAGTGGAAGTTAGTGACGGAAGTGACAGTGACATAGAGAACCTGGGGACTCCACTTGTACAACAGCGTGAAAATTTCTTCACATGATACCAACGGAATGCAGGCCACTCTACATTTGTTAAGAAAGTAATTGTCAATACAGACATTAATAGACTGTTTAATCTGTTTGTGGATGAATTCATTATATATTTCTTACTTATTTCAGGCACATGATAATGTGGTTTCAACAGTGCACTATTTTTACCACCTCTGTTTATGTAAAAAAAATAATAACTGATTATGAAGAAGCTGTGAGTGTTCATGATCAAATATTGTTAATTAAAAAGATATACTCAGCATGACTTTTCATACATTGTGGTAAATATTATGATTGCTATAGAATAGAATTCTAGTGTAATTTTTTTATAAGTTCTACTGCTGAGGTATTTGCATGTTTACCTGCTATTCAGAATAATTTTAATGTTAACTCAAAGCACATTGATATGCTTGTCAAATGCTTGTAAATACGTCTTTTTTAAAAACTGGTGTACATTTATTGTCTTTGAACAAGTTTGCAGAGCAACTTAAAAGCCTATATGTAGTAGTTGCAAAATTTGTACATATCTAAAAAAGTTTAGATTAGACAAAACATCACAGGGTATTTAATTCTATGATATACTCTGCTTTTACACAATCAACATTATATGAACAAAAATATATAAATGATACAAAGTTGGAGTCATATTGCCAATAAATATATGATGTTTATTTTGAAGTTGTGAAAAAAGGTTTTAAAGCATATATTTCAAACCTTGAAGTGGATCAATAGGAAAAAGGGAACAAGTTACTGGATTACTCAGTTTATACCATAAATGACTTAATGATCAAATGTGGGCTTAATTCTTGCTTGTTAACCACCAAATGCGATGATAATGAATATTTATATGCAGATGACACTTTGATTGTATCGTTCAATTGCAGTACATATCTTCATCATACATGATGTGGAAATTATCTCATATCAATACTGGAATATTCACAAATGTATATTCTCCTTGCATTCCAAACGCTTGCTCCCTTGTGTCACAATTTGTGCCATTCAGAACTTTGTGAAAAAATGTGGCTATTTCAAGGAACAGTTACGGAGTGGGCATGTAAATAAAGAACCCAGCATTTATATAAATAATACACTTTATGTTTGAGAAAGTATTTTTTAAAGAAATATTTTCCGTTGTTGAATTCTAGAGTTTTTAATGATATTATTTGTTGGATTATTATACAGTTTGTGATGCAAGTATTTTATGTATAGAGTTAGAGAAAGGGACCACAGTTTTTGATAAAAACAGGGGAAGATATCATTCAGTTTCTCTATGCAGTTCTAGAAAAAATTTTATTATTAAATTTATAAGTTCATAGTATAAAGATTGTGAGAATTTGAGTGCAGTGGTTATAATTTAGGAAGAAAAAAGTGAGATATTTTAAGATGCAATAAATTGTTACATGTAATTTCTTTGAACTAGCAAAAGTTGCAAAACTCAATTATATTTACACAAATTTATCTCTTAATCATTTGTATGTATTATACAGCTGTATATTTTATGGATTAAAATAAATAATAAGCTCAATTTTGTTTTCTTGATATATGGTTACAGATTTTCAAAATAACGCTGTAGCGGACTTCAATTTTGAAACTTTTTCCGAACAGTGGCTGAACTTGAAGGGAGAAGTTCAGTAAAAATCGAAATATTGGAATTCCTTAAAGGCACATGACTAATGTATATGTATAAATTCGTATAGCACTTTATGTCCTAAAATCATGTGAAGGCAGATATACGAGGATGGACAAGTTCGGTAACCCCCCCCCCCCCCCAAAGACTTAATTAGGCCCTTGAACACCATCTATTCATCTACAAATTAACCTTAAAATTAAGTCTCCTAAAGACGTCAAACGCAATACGCATTCGTTCTCAATGTATACGTCCATATGAAGACAACAGAAAAGTGAAAAATGAAGTAAAAGATATATAAATGTTTTGCAAATTTCTTTTTAAGAGAACAGTTTTGCCGTGTTTCCAGTAAAACATTTGACTGTGCCCTGTCACTATATCGTCTAGTTAATTATCCATGTAACTGAATTGAAGATTTTATTAATGGCTAAAATAAAACGAAAAAGTTTAAAAATAACTAAAAATGATGACTTGCCCCAAAAGACTAACCAAGGTTTCTTCAATTTTCAAAAAACCCAACGACACCACAAAAATAGACGCAAGCTATTTATTGAGCTATATTAAATAATACTTTATAATAAATAATAAAAATTGGTCCACTCTGATTTTAATTATGTTATTGTTTCCAAGCAATTGATTTGTTTGGTTCACTTTGAATTCAATTTATTGATTTGTTTATTAAAGTTTGATTTAAGTAAAGTCACTGAATTCAAGTAATTGATTTTTTGTAGTGGTCATCTTTGATTTAACTTATTGGTTTGTGCAGTATAGTTTGATTTAAGAAATGTCACTTTGAATTCACGTTATTAATTTGTTTTGGTCAAGTGTGACTTAAATTATGTTGTTTTTTATCTAGCCAAATGACCACAAGCACAACGAAGCTCTGTTTTTGCTCAAAGGTAAATAAGATAAAGTCCATTTGACTGAAAATTGTCATTTATTAATGATGAAAAATAATAAGACACAAAGTTACAAACTTGGGGGGGGGGGATAACCATACATTTCCCATACTATATAACTGCCATAACATGAAAATAATAAAGTAGGTTAATGAGTGCAACCAAGATTAATTAAGAAAACGTGAAACCACAATAGCTATTGGAGCAGAAGTTGGCACAAATGTAATATCCAATCAACGTTCAAAAAATTGTCGACATGAAAAATTATTATATATTTTACCAACAAATGGACTCAAGTAGTATCTACATGCATTTTGAGTGCGAACGTTCGTGAACAGTTTCAGCTACAGCCTCTCACCTTTCACTATCTTCCTGTTATAATTTGCATAACAATAAGTTGCTCATCGTAATGCGAGCTGTCTTCAAGGGTAGTCACTTGACAGTGGGACACCGTTGGACGAAGACGCGTGGATATGTATGGTGCAGTGGCAAGGGCGAACTTTTGGCGTTATCCTAACTGAAGTTTTATCAGACGAAGAAGCAAAAACGTGTATTGTAAGTATTGCCACTTTTTCAATAATACCCACCATTAACTACCACAGGTACTGAAGAATGAAAGAAAAGCTGCGCAAATTATTTGTTGCATGAGTCTTCGCTGTGTTTTGTCCAGTGTTATTTGGCCAGTCAGAATATTCGTCCATTATTTTACATTTTAGTCCTACGACTCATAAGTCACATCTATAAAACAACTTCATGTATTGTCATGTATTCATGACTGTCTCAATGTCGCACCTGTAGGATATACGTAATGAAATACACATTTACGATAAAGTATACCCGAGCTATTTCGGCAATTAAACTGCAGTCAAACTGCTGTACAATAGAATACCATACTATAGACTAGAACATAGTAAATTAGATTACTTAAACAGAAAATGAGGTGTCCGTATTATGCATAGATCTTTCACTTATTACACCGTCCTCAGCACAGTTCTGTGCCTAATTCTTTCATTACGCCGAGAATCTGGTCATAAGTCACTCGTTCATCTCCTTAATTCTGAATAATTTAGAATTACTATTTTGTGGTATCGTAATTCAATCCATAAAACGTAGTTTTGCTTTCATTTATTCATTCATTTTAGTATCATGTGTAAAAAAACAGCCCTTCTGGCTTGTAAGACGCTTGATGAATATATAACCGTTTCTGTCTCAAAATCCAATTTTGCAAAACACCTAACAATTTTTCCCATTCTAAAGAAAAACTCTTTTGCTTCGTGTGTTTGGATACCCAACTTATCATAAAATCTACATCTTTCTTCTATGTAACCGATCCACCGAAGTAGAAAATTATTCCCATCATCTAGCTCCTTTTTACATATAAGACATATTCTTTCATTAATTGACGTGTTTGTGAGTCTTCCCGTTTATAGATAGATTTAAGATGGACTCTTTTTTACCAACTACGGACAAAATACATAATTCAAATAATAATGCAATGGCAAATTCCCATTCGAAATTGACCTTAAGTGATTTTCCCGTTTAAATCTGTACATAAATATTTCCCTGTCTTCAGTTTTTTTCCCCTTAAATGTCACATGTTCTGAATTTTAAAAATTTAAAGATGTCCTTTTTCCATTTTTTTTAAAGTTTTTCATAAAGTTTTTGATGTTTTCAATATCAACAATGGATTCGTTCAAAAATGTTTTTCTGTATCACAAATCTGAAAATTTGTGTTACTTTTTTCCAATTCAAAATCTTCAAGAAAATTTTGTTTCACTTGAATTTCATTTTGATTGATTACCAAATTCTTCTAAACTGTAAGCATGTTTAGCCATTTGCCAAATATCATTGGGATCCAACCTGAATCACCATATAGACTAAATTTTGTTGCAAAACGATGAATACCTATGTAATAGTTAAAGCTTTACATATGGCCTTTTCACAGTCCCCAATCTCCTGACCCACACTCTAAAATTGGAGTTGCAAGCTGTTAAATAATATCTATTTTCCTATGATTAAACCAAGTGCATTTGATGCTTATCCTGAAAGAAGTTTTGTAGCGTACTGAAAATCTAAAAAAAATCTTCTAAATAAACCCAAGATATTCATATTTGTCAACCCATTCATTTGATGTCCTCCAAAATGTACCGTTTTAAATAATGTCGATAGTTAGATCCGAATTAACATCATTAGGCCTACTGTTGTTGCGTGAGAACCTCTAATAGTATTAGAAACGCGCGTATTGTCATTTTTCATATATTCTAGCTTATCTCCTTCATATCGGCTATATTTTATTTTAGATGCTTTGACAGTTTTTTGTAACTGAATTTTTGTGTATTTTATTATACTCTCGTAGTTTGTTTATATCGTGAGTGGCCCTTCTGTGTTTCAACGAATGTAAAATTTAAAATCACATAATGATAAAAGAATACATATGTACATATTATTGCTTATCAATAGAAGTTTCTCTTATCATATGCACTCTTTATATTTCTACTGCGTGTTGTTATATTTGTTTGCATTAATTTACAAGTCTTGAATCACTCTGTCACACCTGGGGAATGGCTCAGTGAATGATAGAGCTGTTCAGTTACGTAAATTAGGTGTTTCAATTCAATCCATTTATTACTCTCGTTTACACAAAGATGACATGTATAGGCTACATACATAAAAATATAACAGCCATTCCACGAAAAAGGGTACAATTCTGAATAATACCTGTCGCAGCTTATTTTCGGTAGTAAAAGCATCTGCAATTTTGCTTTTTTTAGCCTTTTTTAGCAGGACCCGATGTGTTCTACTTAAAAAACAACAATTAATATAGTACCACTTGCTTTGACGGGAACCCCGGGGGTCTATATGCCGCAAAAAGCACGATTTCGACGTGTCGCTTCGGTATTATAGCTGATTTGCCACAAGAAAAAGTTGATATTTTCCCGTGTTTTAGTGTTTTTGGTCATCAACTAATTTGAATTCATGTTTCTTTTTATCATACATGGCGATCTCTGTCGAATTTGTTGGTTAGTTACGTCACCGTCATAGTTTAATCAATGTCGCTCAGTAACCCCTAACCTCCGTAACGGTTTTTTTAAGTCAATGTAAGAATAAAAGAAAATGCTCTTAATGGCCTTCCTGTGCATTTTTCAAACTCATAATACATGAAGTTTAATAAAACAGTGCTATTTGTTAATTGTGAATGATGCGTTCCATCATAGAGAATGTTAACTCACAAAAGTCGGGGTGTCGCATTTAAGAGCCTAACCTCAGTAACGGACCAAATTTGAAGAAAATGTTGCTTTAGAAAGTTAAAAACATCATTTTTCTTAAGCAAGGACCAACTTCTTCCTAAAAAATTCATTCAATAGTTATGCAAAGTTATCCCGAGGATAAAAACTGAAAAAGAATGCGTGTCACCTTACGTCCGTTATGCTAACCTCCGTTACGAAATAAGTTAATTGTTATAAAAATGACTGTTAATATTTTAAAACGTTATTTCTGTGGTTTTGTGAGTTAATTCTGATCATATAAGTAGTTCTACTTCTATGTTCTGATGTAGTATGCATTCATACTGCTTGCTGTTAAAGACATTACCCCGCATTAATATAGATATAAAATATACATATATAGCTGATAATTCTATCAAGAAAGGCTAATGATTTAAGTTTTTACTCCAGTTTGCTATAAAATCGAGGGTAAATCGCGATTTGTTTTATCGAATTGATTTCCGTTTGTCACTTGACGATGCTTTTTTGAACTTATCATTCTGATTTTAAGCGAAATGAGTAGTTTTCAGGACTGTCTTGGCAAGAAAAATGGTACTAGCTGACATCAGTACTAACGTGCATGTAGCAGACATTATTTTCGCGGGAGACACATGGCGAAATATATTAAGCATTGAAACAACAGTTACATTTATCAGGTAGAACTGCGGGATTATTAGGTCCTATTTTACTATTTCAGTAGCACATAATTGTTTTTATCATCTTCTAGATGCTTCCAGTTACTTTAAATTGACAGTTACTGGCAAACACGTGTCTATTGTCCGCCTACTTGATTGTATGCATTAACTTTCTCGGGTATTTTGTTGTTTTTTATTGCCTATAACTGCGATCATGTGCATGTAGGTTTAATGTTTTGTTATACAGACACCAATGTGCCACTTACAAATGCAGAGCGACAAAAACACTAGAGAGAAAGAAAAAAAATCTAATGACCGCGAAGCTTTTCTTGTGAAAGATTTTGAACGGTTTAAATGTACATGTATGACATAATTTAGACTAGAGTTTTACCTTACCCCTGTTACTAAGATTATAAATTAAACTCTTACTCTGGTAAAATATGGAATGTGAATTCTACAGATGAATAGATCAACATATTAGCAGTGAAATGTATCCAGTAGTGGTAAATGTATTTATGTAGTCCTTGAAAGTAAGCAAAACAACTCGTTGTAACCATTTGCCATTTAATGGTTTGAATAAACATGTTTTATCAATTTTTCTATGTTATTATGTAAATTTGTCGTATCTGTAATACTTTAAATTCCGAATTCATCTTCTAAAGTCTACCTTAAGCTAAAAATATCAAAACAAATATATGATCGCTGACCTATGTGAAATGACCTAACCTCCGTTACGAAATTACTCCTTTTTCATTTGAACACTGGATATGTGTGTGCTCATTGATCAATGCTAATATCATAATAGATTGATAGCACTTTGTTCATAAACAAATAGTATGATAAAAAAGCAAGTCTGTCCCCAACGATTAATATAATATTTAAATTGGAATATCTCAGCCTTTGTATTTGTAGAAAACGAGCCACTTATTACCAATGTGTTTGCACCGTATTTTCTATAATTGAAGAGAAATCTTAAATGGGCAATAATATTTTGAATACATACAAATTCTTAATAATTGAATCAAATATGGAGCCTGTGACCTTTGGCATGATTGAAATATAACCTAATTTAGATGTTACCTAACCTCCGTAAAAAATACTGTACCATGTTTACACGTGCATATTTCTTTAAATACAGTAATGGTGTGGGTTAAAATTCTTCTACTACTCTCTGAATACCTCTTCATCAAAATAATATAAAAAGTTTTCCAGTTTTGCAAAGTTCATATCGCTGCATTTCTTGTTTTGGAATTGTACCCCTTTTCGTGGAATGGCTGATAAGTACATTTAAGTGCAATCGCATCTAACCAGGTATAGTAACTCTTATTAATAATCTTGATACATTTGCACAGATATTTTATAACTTCAATATTTCTAGATGAATCAGATTTGCTTGGGTTGCACGTTTATATAAATATCTAAAACTTTAGTGAAAAGCCTCCACATATTAAAACTACTGCTCTTGAAGTATTTTATTTCCAGTTTGCTTACAATCCAGGAAAATTGAGATGACCTTGTATAAAAGGTCGCCCTTTTCATTTAGACAAAAACGACACATTTTACGTTTTCACATTTTAAATTTCTAATTTATGTTCTTCGCACATCGTCTAAACATTTTTACGCCATCTTCTAGAATTAATAAAATCTAAACCCATTTTGGTTTTCACATCTTTCATTTCATTTTTAATATTTTAATATAAAAAATGACTGGAGTACAAATTATTGAAAGGAAGAAGAACACTTCATACATTTCTGTTTTTAATATCTGTCCATTTGTTACGTAAACTTTTAAATTAGTCCCGTTAACAGCGCCCTTTAGAGTGCATCCACCTTCCATCTGGAGCAACAAATACCATGACTTTGAGAAACAAAAAGTCTTGGTTACCATTCTCTATCTCTCAGCCTTACTCACATGGATTAGGGTTCAGCGATGGGCAACTGTTTTTGTTAACCGGTTGGGATTTGTCACATTTTAAAATGAACTTTCTTATGTTGTCTACCAAGTTTGGTCAAACATTTTTTTCAATTCAGCAAGTTTCTTATTTCCACCTAGGTGGCCACCTAAAATGTAAACAAATGTATCTCACGTTGTCATGGGTGCGTTTTGTTGTTACTTTTTTCCTTCATAAGACTGTGGCTGGTTATGAAAAATCTATGACTCCTAGAATCTGTTAGTTTTGGGTTTGTTTCTGCTTTGAAATTTAAAACGTACAGGAGGAAACTTTTAGGTGGCCACTGGTGATAATGATAACATAATAAGTTAATTAGAAACCAAAAGGTTGAAGTTGTACATATAAATGAGTTCGAATATAAAATAACAGTAAGATATTTACATAAAATAAATGACAGAATAAAGACTAAATGGAGTTCCAAATAACATACAGACCTCTAAAAGTTGGTTAAAGAAAACGGGATACAATGCGTTTCGAGAATGTTCAGTTTTGAATTTTGGTACATTGAAGGTAAATTGATTGTCTTAGCTATCTGTATAATCTGGAGGTTAAGAGGTAATTTATCGTTTTTTTTCGGAGAAAGATTTTCAAAGTTCTGTGCGTCGCTTTTCTAAAGTGAAAAAGTTTGCCTTTACCAGGGCATCAACATAAGATAAACCAGGAAATAAAATTGAGTGCCCTCGACTAAATGGATTATATTATATTATATTATATTATATTATATTATATTATATTATATTATATTATATTATATTATATTATATTATATTGCACAGCTCACTGGTTAACCCGGGGTGCCACTAAGAACAAGCATTTTCAACAACAGAGCTAGTTGAACTTTGATACCCCTGTATAAGATCTGATGGAGGCAGTTTGGCATGTTTAAATTGACGCAAGTAATGCATGTTTTCTTTTTTGTGTATTCAACAAGTTTAGATCATTTAAAGTTTCATGTGATGAAAACCGAAGTGTGCTCGAAATCGCGTTGTTCTTATTCTGAGCAGATTATAAGGTGGCTTAAAATGTTTTATGTTAAAATATAAACATGACCACAGAGAACACTGACTATTTTAGATAATGGTGCTTCTTGCACTTTGACTTTCTGATCCAAGGATTAGTGAGCCCCATCAATGTGTAGGCCAGATCAATTTTATGATCAAACTTTCTCAACTATAAATGGTCAAATGTCTCTTTTGATTACATATAGGGCAAATTTTATGCGTCTTATAGGTTTCATTATTTTTTCATTAGTTTTGGATAATTTTTTGTGCATTTAAGCGATTTAAGGTCATACACTGTTGCTTAAATGGTTGTCACACTTAATAATTTTATGGATTTGGTTACAAATGTCAACTTTTCTTTAGTGTACAGTCCATGCAGAGTTGGATCGATCTACATAGACCGATAATTTCATTGGGAATAAGTCCATAGATTTTATATTTGTTTCAGGTGAGACTTGGACCTGAGGCGCAAGCTGTTGTCGGCTTAGCATGAAGATCATCTTGTAAGATAGGTATGCCTCGTACATAACAACACGCATGCACATAAACACAGGCACGTATCAATTGCTCACTAAACAATGAATAATAGATAATTGATTCACACGGTAACTGACTACCATCTCCAGCACATTGTGTGTTGTTCATACCAGTACGTTACAAGGCCAATTACATTGAATTCATTTGTTAAATTTTATATGAAAAAAAAAACAACTCAATTGAATTGCATCCAATTTGTGTATGATATATTCTACAAAGAACTTTTAAAAGGATATTTTTGTAGGGCATTGGAATTGACCTGGCTTACTCTTCTCTTCTTTGAAATAAGCCAGACTGAATTGCAGTTAAGCCGTGTCCCCAAAAATAAGCAAAAAATTTCAAAATAGTTTTTCACAAATTCTGGTGAAATTTTCATGATAGACTGCTATTCAGGATAAGAAATGATTACAGTATTTACAAGAATTCATATTTTGAATGTAATTGTTTTCATTATTATCATTACCATTATTATTACTGTTGTTGTTGCTGTTGTCTACACTTTGCCTTGGCGGAGGGCTGAGTTCTCAGATTTCTCTCTAATTTTATCATTTGTTATCTTAAATGGTAATTTTGACGTTAGGCAAACTCCATTCCAGTCATGATATGAAAGCAAACATTATTTCAATCATTTATATCTACGTCTCTTTGGTAAAAGATGCATAAATCCCGTTTTAAGTGCTTGTATGTTTAGTCATAAATTAAACATTTTGTTCTTATTCCAGAAGCCCACCGAGATACAGCCCAACACAAGACCGCAGGCAGCCTAGGATAGTGTTGTGGAACTCTACACCCCTTTCTGGATTTATTATATTAAAACTGGATGAAGATATTTTCTGTGGTTTTTCACTTTGATATGAAGTTATTATGATAATGATATTGATTTAGATAAAGGGAAAGAATTGTTTATATAAATATGATAACTCTATCGCTTTAAAATCTGCAAGCATTACCTTTGCGATTGGCGATGGTACCTGAAGATCTTTTTAAAAATATTTAAAGAATTTGAATGGTTTGAAACCTTTGTAAACATTTTCAGTGTTTTGTTAACCATAGTATTTGAAAATTTAAGATGAAAAAATATATCTTAAAGATTTTCCACCAGGCCATATTTACAAATTGTAAATCTTGTAAATACAGTCTTTTGATATTTTGTTTCAAGACTAATTATATACAGACACTGTAAGTGTCTGTATATATTCTGAACGGTCTGTTTGTCTGTGTCGTCTCTGTCGCCGTCGCTGTCACTGTTGCTGTCCGACACATGACGTACGCCAAATAAGTGCCAAAACATATTTTTGTTTAACTTTAACTTTACTGAGTGGTTTTGTTTGTTAAAAATGTAGGTTGCTTTCGAAGATCGGCATGACTGGTTTACATTTACGGTTATTATTCTGCTTTTTTTGCAAAAATTTGGTGAAGTTCGCCCCATAACTTCCAAAGCATGTTTTTGTTTTTAAATTAATTGGGTGGCTCTGTTTAGTATAGGGACAAATTGCTTTCAAAAATCGACATGATGGGTTTACATTTACCGTTATTATTCTGTTTTTTTTTTTTTTTTTTTTTTTTTTTTTTTTTTTTTTTTTTTTTTTTTGCAAAACTTCGGTGACATTTGCCCCATAACTGCCAAAACGTATTTCTGTCTTACTTTAAATTTACGGAGTGGCTTTGTTTGGTAAAGAGGCAGGTTGCTTTCGAAAAGCATGATGGGTTTAGTTTTTATGAAAATTTCATTTTTCGCGCATTTGCATTTTCAGTGGCTTTTATATCCTATGGAACTGAATCACTTGCTAGTTTTTTAATGCCCATATTACCTGTTCGTCATAATGTAAGAGGGTAAGAGTGATGATGCCGATTATGCAGTCTATCAAAATTGGCAAAAACATTATTTTGTGCAGTTGTTTCTGCATTATGTCTGAATATTTGACAGCTTTGCTTCCTGTACGGTGTCTGTATATTTGTCAGCTTTGCTGTCCAGTTTTTATGTACAGCATGATAGTTTGGAACAAATTCTTTTGGCCTCCTGGACTTGATTTTTCTTCAGTTTCCTCAACATGGTTAAATTCCATTTTGATGGTTTTTGCTATAACGACCCAAATCCCCCTATGAAATCTTTAATTTTAAATCAAAGCAAAAAATGAGAAGGTACAAAGATGCTGTCGCAAACCACTCTCTGTCAAAGAATGAACCCTCCATAATCTGTTTTCGGATTGATCACTAGTTTCTTAACTTTTATTTTCGAAAAAAAAAATAGTTCAACCAAATAAGTTATTTTTGAATTAAACATCTTGTCCCTGACTTTAAAATCCACATAGTCCTAAACATGCAGTAAATAAAGTTACAATTTTAATCAAATCGTGGAGTAGCCAATTTGCAGACAACTTATTTATTTATTTATTTATTTTTTTGCCGTCAAAAGTTGACATCCAAATCTTGCTAACATTATCATTTTTGGGTTAATCGAACATGCTTTAGTTTTTTTACCATGTATTTTTGTTTCTTGCACGTTTCCAATATTTTCTTTAGTCTGTGCAATTAAACAGTTTTCCTAACATCTAGCTTTCCGAAAATCCGGTCAGAATAAAAATTACAATAAGATTGGACAGTCCCCCCCCCCGCCCATCGCATTAATATTATTAATATGTAACAGTTACATTTCACAAAGACATTATCAAATTAAAAGTGCTTTTGAAAACTTAAAATACCTAATGCCCACCCCGGCCACAATTTCTGCAAAAATATTCTGCAAAATGATCTGGTTCAAACAAAATGTTGGAACACTAGGCCAAGTGTAGGACCAGCAGCTAATGTGACAGGCTGTTACTTTGTCATTTTCATAATTCACACATTTTACTACTTTTGTACATGAACTTTACTGATGACTTTGTTTTGCGTTTATGTTCTTTTTGTTAAACATGTTCTGCAAATTTGATATGTGATATTTGTGCTTTCAAAATTTATCATTGTGACATTGTTTATTGTAAACTATGTATGTGTTTGAAAGATTTGAAAATAAACTAGTATATTAATTGCTTTGTTTTATTGAATGATATATAATACAAAATTATGGTAACCTTTCACCTTAATAAAAAATGTTGCACACTTAAACCCTCTCAAACTGTCAATCCTCAAACATGGGAATCTTTCAAACTAAAGACTTGCCCACCTCTCTCCCCTTTTATTTAAATTGGACTCATCCGACACCCCCAAAAATGGGCTCTTCCAACCTATCACCCCTCAAGTTGAATGGACTCCCCCAACCTGACACCCCTCAAGTTGAATGGACTCCCCCAACCTGACACCCCTCAAATAAGAATGGGACTCATCCAACCTGACACCCCTCAAGTTGAATGGACTCATCCAACCTGACACCCCTCAAGTTGAATAGACTCTCCCAACCTTACACCCCTCAAGTCGAATGGACTCTCCCAACCTGACACCCCTCAAGTTGAATGGACTTGTCCAACCTGTCACCCCTCAAGTCGAATGGACTCTCCCAACCTGACACCCCTCAAGTCGAATGGACTCTCCCAACCTGACACCCCTCAAGTTGAATGGACTCGTCCAACCTGTCACCCCTCAAGTCGAATGGACTCTCCCAACCTGACACCCCTCAAATTAGAATGGACTCTCCCAACCTGACACCCCTCAAATTAGAATAGACTCTCCCAACCTGACACCCCTCAAATTAGAATAGACTCTCCCAACCTGACACCCCTCAAAATGGAATGGACTCCTTAAATATGGAATAAACCGTTATTCCTCAAATTAGTATTCCATTACCTTTAATCACAATTTACGCTTTAAAAAATTCAATTGTATAATTAAATTACATTGAAATATGTATGCATTTTTTGAACCACTTCAAAAGTACGGTCTATGGAATTGGTAGACGGGATTAATATGAAAATTTAAATTCTGAACGTAAATAACTGAACGAAAAATCTAAAATTATTGGCAGTTCCAAAATTTTCTATTCATTTTTCATGATTAGATAGATTGGTCTACATGTGAAAATTTGAACTTGTAAAATTAAGAAAAAATTTTTGGGCACCATTTTAGTTCTGGATGTAAGAATCAAAAGAATGCATTTCATATCAAGTACATTGTAGGTTCTGAACGTTCGGCGCGTATCAATTTAACTTTAACCTCTGGGTCTTTTAGATAAGAAAGAAAACTCCAGTGGATAGCTCATTTATTCGGTCAAAACTGTCGTACACAAGTGTCAGATAAGTAATACAAATAATGACAAACAACAAAATTGGCTTCTCCAGTGTAAATAATAATAACAAATATTGCAGAAGTTGATTGATTAGATAATTTTACTCTTGTCTCAACTAACGTTAACGGAAAAAATTGCACTTCTCCTTTCAAGTTTGAAATTTGAGATTTACAAACACTGATAATTACGTGTCACTTTAAGTAATTTAATAGTTACACTATTATTTGAGAAAATTGGAGATAAACTAAATGGCTTTCAAATATAATTAGATACATCTGAGCTTGTCCCAAGGTATAACTTGAAACGGATCATAATCAATACCTACTTTATAGTTTTTAAAAGGTGCGATATTGATCTTTGTATATATATAAATATATGTAGGACTAAACACTGGAAATCACAATAGCAGTATCCGCAATTTTCACCATGTAGATTGTGTGTATGTGTGTTTGCCTCTCTCTGGCTCCTAAATATGGACGGAAGGTAAGCTTCTATCAGTCGCATCGGCCTAGGAAGGGGCAGTTCTGAAAAATGAAAATAACACTCATGACAAAATGCATTGAAATTTTAACTAAGATCTGCTAAACTGAAAATGGAAAGACTTGTTCTAGTGTTGAAATGGCATTTAGGCTGGATGAACACCAGTAAATAAAGAAAAAAATGCAAAAAGTTTGTAGTTGAAGATGTGCGATTCTTCGATATTTCATAACATTTCTTGAATGTTGTAGTACACCAGCTATAAAAAGAACGACCAGGGATATACAGTCCAATACCATTAAAAGGCGTTTTCAAAGTAAATGTTCAAGCAAATGTAGCAATGCCAGCAAGGGACAGATTAAGTACCGATTAAGGCAATTGTCTAGAAAGCATATAATCTGACGCGGACAGCAAATCTTACTTGATGAATAGTACAACAACCGTTGTATATACTTTGTGCGAAAAACTATTAAGTTACTACAAAAACCAAACAAAAAAACATGGATATCAAGAATTTTGCATAATATTGAAAATCTTGTTTAAATTTTCCGCTGCTAATCTGCTTCAGTTGCAAACGAATTTTTTCTAGAAATTAAACGAAATACAAAAAGTTGATAATATTTGAGAAGTTTCACATTGTTACATCAAGCACAAATACTAAAGAAGTGTTTTTAAAATATGTAACAAATTTGTTCAGGCAGCAAATTTACGTACAGTGAGTCGGTGGCATTAAAGTGACAGTAAGGGAGCACCAAGAGTTATGTCAAAAATAACGTACATCTTATCTAAAATATAGCAAACCACCAAGATACATCGTTACGTTAGAATGTGTGGAAATAGAAAGATATATTTCGTGGTAATTAGAACTCATAGAAACATGAAACACATGAACGATACTTTCTTGTTGCAAAGAGCATCATAAGTATACGACTAAGGGTATTTTCAACAGTATTTCGAATTGAAAGTTTCTTGCAAATCTCGCCATATCAAATTCAAATCACAACAGAAGTAATGCATGTAGAACTATTTTGAGAAAAGCCGTACATACCGCATAATCGAATTATGCACATAAGACGTAACTCCTTATAAATTTCATTGTGTAGAATAAATGTTACTCACAAGACGTAGACTACTCGTTTTTGTTTCCACGCTGAATGAAACGTTCGGCTCCCCGACTTCACCACACCTATCCTGCGTCTTCTTCTTACAGGAATGTCATTCACAAGACATATTTGGTTCAACGCTAAATGAAATCTTTGGCTCTCCGACTTCACCACACCTATCCTGCGTCCTCTCCTAACAAGATCCAGCAGTCAAGTGACTGCACTGAGCGGCCTATTATTATGTAAATGACAATAGGTATGGCGCATTTTGATTGAGGGGTAACGGTAGACCTCATTCTCACAAGAAAGGCGAACTCTTGTGGGTCAATTGAGAAAAATGCTTCTTGTGAGCTCTAGAATGATCGAGATTATTTGATTTATCATTTATAAATGTCTTAAATCCTTCATAGTAGAATGTGACAAGAACTAAAAGATCGGCGTGCACCTTCAACGCTGGGAGATTATAATTGGCTTAGAGACATGTACCTCGCTCACCTGTCTATTGTCCCAATAATGCAATGGTTGGGCTCATTTTGAATAGGGTGATATATAGAAATGCTCACCACTTTCATATTTTGAGATACTGGATGTAGGCCTATACAGAGCAGAGAATTTGTGCAAGTTGTCATTTGTGCTCCCTGAGCTTCAGATATTGGCAAATCAAATTGCTTTGAGCTAATTAAAATACGATGGTCTGGTTTGCGTTTCATTCTCCTACAGTGTATTTCTCGTTATTTGCGTTTGGCGCTTATGTGATTTATTGCAAGTGATCACAAGTTGCATTCGAAGACGTTTTTTTTTTGTACCATTTCACATTACGTTCTGCTGTATTATTTTGGTTTGTTCACATTTCATTCGACCGTTTTACGTTTTTTTTCGGCGACCGTATTTTAAGACAGGTTAGAGTATTTGCCAATAGAGGGCGTCGTGTGATAAGCCAGTTATTATGTACAGACACAGATGTGTCTGTACATATTGCCATCACCTGCGTCTGTCGTCGCCGATCATGTCGCCGTCGCCGTCGCCGTCGCCGTGCACTTTCAGTGTTAACACCATAAGTGGAAGACAGTTTTACTTTTTGGCTTTATATTTACAGAGCTGACTAATATTCATAAAACGCAGGTCAAGTTCGAAAATCAGCATGATCGGGCCATTATTGTAGAATTTATGCTGTTTTTTCACTTTTTAGCATATATGCAACACTGTTAACACATTTCAAGGAAAACCGATAGGCCTGTTGTCATGAAACTCACAGGAGTAATCAGTCTTACTAAAACGCAGGTCAAGTTCGAAAATTGGCATGATCGGGCCACTATTTTAGTAGTTATGCTGTTTTTTCACTTTTCAGCATATATGCAACACTGTTAACACATTTCAAGGAAAACCGATAGACCTGTTATCATGAAACTCACAGGAGTAATCAATCTTACTAAAACGCAGGTCAAGTTTGAAAATCGGCATGATCGGGCCACTATTTTACTAGTTATGCTGTTTTTTACACTTTTCAGCATATATGCAACACTGTAAACACAATATAAGAAAAACAGATGGGCCAATTGTCATGAAAGTCACAGGAGTGGTCAATTTTACTAAAATGCAGGTTGAGTTCGTAAATCAGCATAATCGTGCCATTATTTCAGAAGGTATGCTGTTTTTTCACATTTCCTCAGATTCAATTTTTAGGCATATTAACAGTCTCATTATTAAACTAATAAGATACGTGAAAGTGTTTGTTTGACATTTCCTGCATCTTTACAACATTGTTAGTTGATTTTGTAAAAATGATGGTAAACATGTTATAGTGTATTGTGTAATAAAGTTTCAAATATGGAAATAAACTCATATCATTGCAGTTTGTCAGATTCAATCATTCACTATGTTCAGAATCTCAGAATGGAAGAAATTGGACATTTAACACTGCTCTATTGATATTTTTCTCATCTCATCAATTTTCTTAGTTGATCATATAAAAATGGCAGTAAACTGTTAATTTTGTTTTATGTTAAAAATTGTTATAAATGGGGAAAAAAAAAAAACATTTCAGAACAGTGCTGTCTTGTTTACATTTTGGCATTTTTTTTTCATTATCATTTGGTGCGCTGTATTACCACTCACAACATGACAAAGTAGACGTATCTGCTTTATGGAAAAATTAAACTTTACAAAATGGATATACCTTGTGCAAGTAAAGAGCAAGTATGCGCGCTTCTTTGCTTTTAATCCATTATACAATTTTTAAAGTCGATAATTGTTGTTCAAGTGGAACTTTACTAACATCAATCTAGCAACTTAATCACTAAAAATAATTACAAAATTTATCTGTTCTCACACACATACAAAAAAAGACGAAAACGGTCTAAAGCTTAGATCTTCGTTATGTGGAAAATAAACTTGAGGTCGAGGACAAAATGTGTCAGTAAAATAAATTCGAATCTCGTAATACCCTTCATTTTTGTTAGTATTAATGACGCATGAATGTTATTCAAGGTTATTCTTAAAATTTTCGTTACTAAAACCTTGGTACTGAATACGAAAATTCCCCATTCCTGCAAGGCATGTATTTTAATTTTTCCGAGATTTACACAGAAAGCTATATTAATCGTTTTATGGCACAAGATAAAGTAAAATTCTATATCTTTAACTTCATTTTTCACTTTTCTGTTTTCTTCAAATGGACCTATATCTTGAGAATAAGTGCATGAATTTAAATTCCCAGCTGTTATCGTAAGGAGTTACCAAAGCAGTCTACACAGATCCAAAAAAGACAAGACACACTGACCGCCAAATAAAAACTGGTCACTTGTCCACTTTATGAGAATATCAATATCAACGAGCTGGCCTGTCGCCGAATATCACTTGATCGCCAACAATGGCTTTGTCCCATGTAAATTCTCCGGGGCAAATTAATGTTCAATAAAGCATAATTTTTCTCGCGGACGCTGTACATAAACTTGTTGGTTACGCCCCTCTACAACCCCCCCTCTCTCTTGTACATACACACAACATTCTTTCTCTTTATATATATAAATCATACATTTATTTTTACATCTCACTTGGCAAAATGAAATTATACAAGACCGACACTTTAATAAAAACAGCATCATTGGTCGCTTCTAAATTACCAAGATATACATTGTTAAATGTCACTTTATGCACTTTATCCCCCCCCCCTTTGGTAAAGGCTGGTAGGATGTGTTGAACCCACCATGTTGTTTTAGCACCCGGTTCGCCTTATTGTAACACAAAGTGTGTTTCAGTAAGATCTTGTATGTATTTTATCCTAGAAAGTATCCATTACCAGTCAGCTACAGTAATTCTCTGTCTAAGAAATTACTGGAATGTCTAGGGTGTGTTGCACTTCTATTTTGATGTTTAAAATAAATTCTGTTATTATAGTCTGTAATAAAAAAATGGCAATAAAACAATTCCTTTTTAAAACCACATATAAGTCTGTGATAATGTTGTTCAATAATCTGGTGGAGGTATATTTCTATCTGTTGTCCTATCTTATAGGCTGGTTGATGTCTGATGTTCTTGTGGTCTTTGGAGCCACTTTCATATCTTCTTTCTGTAGAGCTCTGGTATCCCTTGTTGTCTCTGCCAATAGCAGTTGGATTACCTATGTATCTGTCTCCTCTCAGCATATATGTGTTCCGGGCACAGACATAGCCTAAATGGGATGTTTTACTCAGGCTGGATGCCAAATTGGATTCCAAATTTTGATTTTTCCTTCAAAAAAACAAAAACAAAAAGTTAATTCCAAAAATAAAACACTTGCATGTGTGAAAGATGTTTGTTTTCTTTACAAAATCAATTACTAATAGTACGCTACTGGGTAGTATATTTTTTGCAGATCCTAATGGACATAGAATGTGCAAAGGAGCTAACAAATAGTAAATCAGACATTGTCATTAATAAAATTCAGAAAAGCACATTACTCTTTCATCATGAGGCACTCAATCATTAAATGTTAAATGAGAGAATAATAATAATAATAATAATAATAATAATAAAGTTGACACAATAAGGCTTCCATATTTCTTTTGTACAATGAAATTGCCTTCAGATGGATGATTTTCACAGCTACTGGATGATGTTAAGGGGTCAAATAAAAGACAAAAGAAAAAAAAAACTTAAGTAAGTATTCCTTTTGTGAAGAAAACTTCAATTATTAAACATCTCTGCTTAAAAACTTGCCTTTTCTTTTGCTTAGATTTCCAATGCAGGACGTGTCTTATTGCTGCAACCACTATTAGAGTCACAGCAATAAATGACAATTGCCATCTAGTTGCTGGCATCTGACTCTGATGGTGCCTCAACTGTAATACCAGTATCAACCATTTGGTCACATGCTAAAAAGGTACATACTTTTTGTTATTTACAGTATAATTGAAAGGTACCATTTTAAATATAATAATAATACAAACTGTATCACAATCAAAAGCAGAGAAGTATTTTACTTGAGACTTCCAATGTTAATAAATTTCACTATTGTGCTAGAGGCTGATTCTTATATTATTAACTAATGGAAATTAAGCCAAGTTCAAGGCCACATCTATTAGAAGGCCTTTTTAAATACTTGAAAAATCACACTGCATAAGTCCTGTGCCTTCATGAAAATTTGTGGAACTTTTATTGGATTAAACTGAAATTGTAAATCAAAAGGGAATATTTTCAATGTTATATAACGTGGTAGTTATGATTTTAAAGGATACAATTATAGAAAAACTTACCATTAGGACATATTAAGTAGACATTCCTGTATTTTCTTTAAGGGCATTTGGGAAATGGAGTTCTGTATATTAAAAAAAAAGTAACAATCACATGCATCAAGGGCTTATGAACATTTAGTCATTACATACACACTGAGAAAGCATTGTTTTATGAGAGTGTATTATTAGACATTTGATGTAGGAGTGTGCATTCATGTGAGGGTTCTAAACATTATAATGATGTGGTGTTAAATAATTTAATATAGTAATGAAAACTTGCAGTTTAATGTCTTAGCAAATGACATTTTTTATGTGCATTTCAAAAGGAAAAGTAGAGTAATTGCTTTAATTTACTTTGTATATTTAAAAAAGTTATTTTGATAATTGTGTTCAAACTGTAATAACTGGATATGATCAGAGTCTAAAATGGAAATGTACCATCTTTACCTGCTTTGAGAATTCTGTCTTCCCTTGTTGTGGCATGTATAGTCATCGGCAATTCACTTGATATGCCTTCCTTGGTTGTAATAAGAAAAAGAATTTTGGCAATTTCTTTTGTCATTGCTGTTTCCCCCTCTAACTCTTGAGTTAAGAGGAAATCCTCACTGTTGGACGAGGAAATGTCATTTTTGCTCCAAGTCCACGCTTGGTTGTATCTGGAATGAACAGAGAAGGCATACCTAATTATCAATTGAAACAGTGTAGTTGTTAAACATTACATGAAACATCTAACTGTAGTGAAATGACAGGACTTGGGAGAGTGTTAACCTAGGTACAGTATATGTATTCTTGCTTTTGGGGATGAAAGCATGCATGTATGTTTTGTATTCAAGTTCTAAGTATGGAAGTGCAGTTTTAGAAGGGAAGTGACATGGATAAATGAAAACAGTGAGATGTGTTTGATATTTTTTGGCATCATTTTTGCTGGTACAACCACTGGAAGTTGCTAAATTGCATGAACATTGTAATGATGAGAACAATTTAAGTTGCACTGGGGGCAATTTTTTGAGTGAAATGAACTTAATTTCGGTGTACTTATGAACCGTTTTTTCAACATAAATTCCTAGTAATGTGAAGTAGGTATTGACATCTATTCATGGTTTAGTTTGACATAGTAATTATGAATGGATTGATATACAGTGATATGGAATTTTTTTATTGAAATAACTTGTATAACATATAGACACTGTTTAGTATAAATTAACACAAAAAATAACAGTTCCTTACCTCCACATCTCTGCAATGACTGATGTGACATACCAGACTCTTTTCATACGAATTGAAACTGATCCTGCCTTTGAATTCAGCACAGCTGCCAACTTTAACCAGCGATTATGGGTATCATGTCTGTTGCATCTTGTACCAAAATGCTTGTCATTTTTGTGGGTTTCCCCTTGACCATTAGGTCCTTGGTAGTTTCTATCTGTAAAAAGGTAAGAAGAGAGTTCAACAAAAGAAGCTATCAATAAATAAAACGTTAGCCTACAATACTATGCATTGGTTTTGAAATGTTACTGCAAAACAGTTATTTGCAGTTCCTTTTGAAGATCCATTGATAATCCTATACAGATGAATGCTAAGCATAAATATCTCAATATCACATCATGCTGATGAATTAACATCAGTGACAAATTTTAAACTTAAGTTTAACAATTGTTTTGGTTTTAATTGTTATAAAAACATTTGGGACAAATAATATTATTTCTGAATATGAATTCCCAATAACACTTATTTTTGTTTTCTTTTTTTCCTTTTTTCTGTCTAATTAATGGGACTGTCTAGTTTGCTGGAATATATATATATATATATATATATATATATATATATATATATATATATATATATATATATATATATATATATATAGTACAATATGATGCATGCATCTACATTGGTATGCTTGATTTTACTTTTTTAAAGGAATTAGTGAATTTAAGTAATTGTTGCAATGTGTACCTGTGGAAATCGTCAAGTCTAAACAATAATAACAGCTGTGATGTAGATGTAGAGCAAATTTGTATTAAATAGCGAACAATGTTACTGGTATGTGATTAACCTTAATTTGAGTCATTTGTTGCAACTCCATTTAAATGTGGTAAACAACTGCACGGTACGAAATGTTCATCCATTGTGGCTGATTGAAGAGATGCAAGATGCTCTAAAGGACGCAGTTTGGTTTTCATCATTAGATTTGTGTGGTGGATATTGAAAGAAGAAGACAAAGCAAAGATGGCATTCACAGTGGGACCACTTGGATTTTATGAATGTAACAGGATGGCCACAGGATTGACCAATAGTCCAGCAATGTTTCAGCATTTGATTGGAAAGTGTTACTGGTGATTTGGTTTTAAAAACCTGTATGAATTAACCTGATGATATTATAATTTTTTCAGGAGAATCCATTAATGAACAGATTGCTTGAGTCAGAGAAGTATTGTGTCGATTAAAAAAGGCAGGGGTGAAGCTAAAGCCTTCAAAGTGTCATTTTTTACAGAAAGAAAAAAAATTTAGGGCATGTTGTTTCAAGTGCAGGTATTGAATGTGATTCAGAAAACAAATTGTTTGTCAGAGTGGAAGACCCCTACTAACAATAAAGAGACAACGTTTTTTAGGTTTTGCTGAGTTTAACTGTAGATTTGTTAAGGACTTCGCAAAAATAGCAAAACCTCTCTATGAGTTCACAAAAGAGGAACAACGAAAGAAGGGAGCTGCCCATTGGGTATGGAAGGAGGAGCACCAAAAAGTATTCGAAATGTTTATAGAAAAACTTACTAATCCTCCCATTTTATGCTATCCTTTAACTAATGATGAAATAGGACATCAAGGTAGGAATTGTACACTTTCAATTGTAAAAGAACATTTTTTTTCTGGCCAGGAATGAATCACTTTGTAAGTGAGAAATTAAAAATGTGTAGACAACATGGTGGAACTGTCAGCATTGGAGGCAGGACAATCACTAACCTGCGGTTTGCCCATGACATTGACGGGTGGCCGGGGAAGAACAGAAACTGGCTGACTTCGTAGCAAACCTAGACAAGACATCGGCAGCATTTGGTATGGAGATCAGTGCAGAAAAGACCAAACTGATGACAAACAGCAGTAATGGCATCAGCACTGACATCAGAGTGAGAGGAGAGAAACTTGAAGTGGTCAATATTAAAGTTCAAGTATCTTGGGTCAGTCGTATCAGATGAAGGATCAAAACCAGAAATCCTGTCAAGAATAGCACAAACAACAGCAGCGATGAACAAACTGAAGATCATCTGGAATGACAGGAGCATTACACTCAACTCAAAAATCAGACTAATGGGCGCCCTGGTGATCTCGATATTCTTGTATGCATGGTCATGGACACTGACAGCTGAGTTGGAAAAGAAGATAAAAGCTACAGAGATGAGATGCTTCAGAAAGATCCTTGGAATCACGGACAGAGACCACATAACCAATGAAGAGGTACAGAACAGAATCAAGCAAGCCATTGGCCCATATGAAGATCTTTTGTCCATTGTGAAAAAAAAAAGGAAACTGAAGTGGTACGGCCATATGTTTCACGATTATCAGGACTCGTCAAGACAATCCTGCAAGGCACAGTGGAAGGAGGCAGAAGGTGAGGATAACATCCGCTAGTGGACAGGCTTGCCACTCTATGAGGTTATGAGAAGGATGGATGATCGAGATGGATGGAGGGCTCTGGTTGCCATGCAGTTCGTCTGTTGTGCCCCTACGGTCGTCAGACTATGGGACAGATAGATAGCTATGTAGATAGATAGACAACATAAATTGGTAAAAAGCCTGCACTTACCTGAGCGCACAACAATGGGGCATTTAGTTGCATCGCAACCGTGTTTATGGATTTCCTCAGCCTGGAAGAGCACAAAGGTAGAGTAAGTAACATTCTTGTGCTCACAGGTGTTTTTACCCAATACACATGGGCTATATATATATATATATATATATATATATATATATATATATATATATATATATATATATATATATATGAAGAATCATGCAGTCAGCTTTAACAACTGCAAGAGTCCTATATTTGACAATTTCATGATTGCCAATAGATTTCCCTTGTGATAACACAGTGACAAGTGGATCATACTTTATAAATACCCCTCTTGCACAAATCTTTTTTTTTAATTGACTATCTCTGTAAGCTGAAGTACACTGTACCCATGTTTGTTCAATGCTATATTATTCAAATCCATATTATTGGGAGTGAGAGCAAGTTGTACAGTCTTCAGGTATTAACTAATCAATAATACCCATATTGTGCTGTATGTTTACAAATGTAAAGAAGATCAATAATTATCATTTTGATACTTAACTATTTTCTGTATTGCCTAGAGTTAAGTGTTTAGGCACATCGGTTAACTTTATGCCACATTGTTCTCTGAAATTTAAAAGTATGCAGAAAAAATAATATATAACAAACAAACAGTGTTAATGTTAAGCTATTTTAATGCACAGCAGTCTGTGTCACAAACTTTCATCTCACTGGCCTCTAGGACCACCAGCTACTTATCAGGATTTACTGCCCCAAACAGAAATTTTCGATAAGACTGCACTCTACCCAATTTCATTAATATTTTATTACTATTAAAATAGTAGCAAAAGATTGTAGCACTTGATTTTGTCAATTTTTTTTTTCTTTTAAATTTAGAATAATAAGTACATTCCAGACAAATACTAATCAAAGATCTTTATTTTGGAAACTTCAAGGAAAAAAAAATACTGGTCCAAACAAAATTTAACCAGTCAAGTCAGTAGTTAGCATGGTTGACTGTTAATGTTATCTATTTCTTGAATATTTATTTATTCATTATACATGTTTTAATATATACATTTTTTACTGTTATTAATATTTTTTAACATGATTGGACTTACAATATGTATGGATACACCCACAACAGCAACAGAAGAGGTTGTTTTTCGAGTTCAAAATGGATCCTTTCTGCTGTGGGCACTTAGAATCTGTGTATTTAGTAGATGTAGGTGTTAGAACTTCGTTTACTGCGGTAATCAGATGTTTGTTGCCACTTCCATGCCTAGAAAACAGATTTATATAGTGTTATGTAGTGATAAGATCTAATATACCGTTTATTAGATCTTAGTGTAGTGCATTGTGCATTGCAGTAGATAGGATGTGTTTGTGCTCAAAGGGATGCTGTAAGGCGGGGTAGTTCCGGTTGGAGATGGACCATGCGGTTATATTAAAGCTTGACCTGCGTATTATGAATATTCATCAGTTCTGCAAGTTTCAAATCAAAAGGCAAAATGGTTTTCCACTTATCGTGTTATTGGTAAAAGTGCACGGCCACGGGGACGACGACAGCGACAGCGACGACAGACGCAGATGATGGCTATATGTACAGACACATCTGTGTCTGTACATAAAAACAAGTAATTTTTTAAAAAATGGCCAGATCATGCTGATTTTCGAACTTGACCTGCATATTATGAATATTTATCAGTTCTGTAGGTTTAAATCTACAAGGCAGCAATTGTTGATTATTATTATTGTCCTCTTTGGCCCACTTCTGACAGTTCCTGAAAATTTCAGCAAAATCGGTACATAACTTTTTGAGTTATGTTGATGACAGACAAACAGGGGTGAAAATATAACCTCCTTGGCAGAGGTAAATATAATTCCAAAGAAGCTGCTATTCAAACTTTTAATCTTTGAGTTTGATATATATATATATATATATATATATATATATACAATCATAAGTAACACAGTTTTCCCATAATGGTCATCATGGCAGCAGCACCAAAAATTGTGTTTTCTTCTATTTTGATGCAACATTACATAATGCCTAACAGCAAAATGACCATCAATTTTTAATAATAAAATATACATGTCATGGATTTTCAGAAAATGTGACTAGTATGGGTCTTCAAGCCTGTGGAGGTTCTAAGTTGCACCTTGAAATTGCCAATAAGTGAAAAATTAAATTTTCACAAAAAACTGCCAGAGAAATTTACCAAACAGTATGCATTGCCTACTGAGGCTGTATGTTAGACCCATGTTTCTTTCTTGTAAGTTTGAGAACAGCAAGTGACATGTTTTCCCTTAAATGGTCATCATAGGAGCAGTGCCCTAAATAGGGGTTTCTTCAAATTTTGATGCAACGTTACATAATGTTTAACAGCATAATAACCATCAAATGTTATTAATAAAATATTAGTAACATGGACATTCAGAAAACATGACAAGCAAAGGTCTTCAGGCCCATGGAACTTCAAAGTCACATCTTGAAAATGCCAAAATGTAAACAAGACAGCACTGTCCTGAAATGGGTTTATTTCCATTTTTAACACTTTTTAACATAAAACAAAATAAACATTTTACTGCCATTTTTATATGACCAACTAAGAAAATTGATGAGATGGGAAAAGTATCAATAGAACAGTGTTAAATGTCCAATTTCCTCCATTCTGAGATTCTGAACATAGTGGATGATTGAATCTGACAAACTGCAATGATATGAGTTAATTTCCATTTTTGACACTTTATTACACAATACATGATAACAAGTTTACCATGTTTTTTTACATAATCAACTAACAATGTTGTAAAGATGCAGGAAATATCAAACAAACACTTTTACGCATCTAATTAGTTCAATAATGAGACTGTTAACATGCCTAATAATTGAATCTGAGGAAATGTGAAAAAACAGTATAACTTCTAAAATAATGGCCCGATTATGCTGATTTTCGAACTCAACCTGCGTTTTAGTAAGATTGACCACTCCTGTGAATATAATGCCAATTGACCAATCCGTTTTTCTTATATTATGTTATCAGTGTTGCATTTATATTGAAAAGTGAAAAAACAGCATAAATTCCCTAAAAATGGCCCAATCATGCTGATTTTCGAACTTGACCTGCGTATTAAGAATTTTCATCAGTTCTGTAAGTTTCAAGCCAAAAGGTAAAATGGTTTTCCACTTACTGTGTTATCTGTGCTGCATATATGCTGAAAAAGTGAAAAAACAGCATAAATTCCCTAAAAATGGCCCAATCATGCCGATTTTCAAACTTGACCTGCATATTATGAATATTCATCAGTTCTGTAAGTTTCAAGTCCAAAGGTACAATGGCTTTCCACTTATCGTGTTATCGGTGCTGTATATATGTTGAAAAAAGTGAAAAAACAGCATAAATTCCCTAAGAGTGACCTGATCATGCTGATTTTCGAAATTGACCTGCGTATTATGAATATTCATCAGTTCTGCAAGTTTCAAATCAAAAGGCTAAATGGTTTTCCACTTATCGTGTTATCGGTAAAAGTGCACGGCGACGGCGACGACGACAGCGACGACAGACGCAGATGATGGCTATATGTACAGACACATCTGTGTCTGTACATAAACAGCTACTTGGATACACTTGTGCTTATGATTGTTTGCTGAGTAATTAAGATAAATAATGAGAAGAAAGAGATAATTAATTTTATAGGTAAAGCCATTTGTTGTTGTTACATGTAGCCATCCTTGGTTGTGGATTTCTGTTCGTTTGTCATGGGCATAGACTTCTCTTGTCAAATGGAAATTAATTTTTCATTATACACTTGTTACATAATTTGTATTTAATCTCATCTATTTATTAGAGCTAAAATTTATGTGCACGTTGATTTATGCTAGGGTATTTTTTTTAGTGTTTCCTTTTCTTACTTAAAACAGCTTATCGTATGTAAATGTAGCAAGCTAGCTACTCTTTGCAGCTCTATCGTTTTAAGATTAGATCCACAGGCAGGTGCTATGGCCTCTAGGACCATTTGCCAAAGCCTAGGGGAATGCTTATTACATAAGGCCGGAATTACATCTGGCTGGTATAACTTTTCACCACCATTCTGATAATGGGAGTATAAGCCCTTTGAAAAGTGTCAAGTAGTTGAGCAAAATTTCGTGGGGGGAAAAAGCAAGAATTATTCCAAGTGCTCCACATTGTTCAGAGATTTTGACTTATTACACAGTAGTTAAATGTACAGTTTAAATGTTATTATTCGAAGGAGAATAATACAATCCACATAGTGACTGTGATTCTAAATTATCATTTAAATGTAACCTTTGTCTTTTTTTTTTAGATATATTTATTCTCCCAGAAAGAAAATGTTGTTACGAATTACGTAAATTGTTCTCTCGCTCACTTAGTCACTCCTCATTCGTTCGTCTTCTTTCGGAAACCTCATTCGTTCGTCTTCTTTCGGAAACAAGTGTATTAATGATGCCCATTTTTTGTTAAACTTTTCTTTCTCACCTTTACTAATGTGCCTGAATTTTTCTACTTCAAAATATCACCTCATCATTTTTTCCAATACAATAAAATTTAACTTAGCTTCTTCATTTCTCTTCCTATATATATATATATATATATATATATATATATATATATATATATAATATTTTACAATAAGTATCATTTGATTTAAAGCTGTCTTATTAGTACTCAATAATATAATGTCATGACTTCTTGGTTCAATTTGGGCTGGACCATTTGTGTTTTAGAGACCCTACTCCTTTTATTGTTCCATATGAAAGCAGAAAATATGTTCTCCGACTAAGTAATAGTCTCTTGATCAGGTTTTGGTAAAGACATAAAAGGTGGGTCAGTTTTGCCAATAAAAGTTATTTAATCACCATAATTCTACCTAAAGGTGTGATGTTGCTACAATTCCAATCTTTAATTTCTTTTTTTATTTTTTGCTATTTTATCAAAATAATTTTTTTTCAAGTTTAGGGTTAAATACAATTCCAAGGATGGCAAAGTCATTATTTGTCCATTCCAAACCATATTCTGGACATAAAATTTCTTCTGAGCCACATTTTGCTTCTATCCAGATAGCTTTTGTCTCTTCGAGATTTGGCTTCAACCCAGAAAACTTAAAGAATTGATCCAAAAGGTCAAGGGCAGTTTTTAGACTTTCCTTAGTTCCATTTAGAAACATTATTGCATCATCAGCATATTGCAGTAAACAGAACTCTTTTTCTTTAACTTTTACACCTTTTTATATTGTTATTTCTAATTAGCACTGCTAAAATCTCAACACCCAAATTAAAAATATAAGGAGAAAGTGGGTCCCCTTGGCGGCATCCATGACTTATCTTGAGAAGAAACCATTTTGTATAACACACAGTGTTTGAAATCATGCCCAAAATTAAGATAGTCTAACACTTTGTAGAAAATTTCCAGGAAGTTGAATCGAATGCCCATTCAAAGTCGAGTACTAAAATCATACCTGGTATATTATTTGTTTTACAGGTTTCCATTAAATCATATGTGAGTCTTGTGTTCTCACCAATAAAATGCCCAGCCATTCTGGTCTTCATGTAGTAATCTGAATACGACCGTTTTAGGTTGTTGGGCTAAAACACTTGACAAATTTTTTAAAGTAACATTCAGTAATGTTATTGGTCTCAGTTTTTGAGAAAACAAAATGGCTTGTTAGGTTTTGGTAAGACTGATACAATTCCTTGTTTTTGAGTAATAGATAATTCTCCCAATTTTAGACCAAAATTGAAGGAGCGGACTTAAAAAAATTCCAAGATCTGTCCAAAAATGCTTAAAGAATTCTACAGTGAAGCCATCTGTGCCAGGTGCTTTACCATTTTTCATACTTTTAAGGGCTGTACCAGCCTTGAGTAGTGTGATGCTGCCTTCAATCTTTTTCCCCCTTTTCATATCATATCATATCATATTTCCATATCATTCAAGATAACTTGTAGATTAATTCACATCATCTGATTTCCTAATTTTTGATGCAAATAGTTCTTTATAATACTTTTCAATTTCTTGCAGAATATCAAATTGGTCAGTTAACGTATTTGTTTCTGAGACTATCAATTTTGTTATTATTTTATTGATGTTATTTCTTTTTTCCTTGCTACAAAAGTATTGTGTTGGCTTCTCACCTTCCTCCACCCACTTTGCTCTTGATCGTAGAATACTCCAAGACAATTTTAGAATTAAAAGGTTTCCTTCAGTATCAATTATTATACTCTAACGTATTATGGAAAAGTATCGCAACCCCACGCACATTAGACTTCCTAATTGGACTAATATATGCATCAAATCCCAAACATGATCTAATAAAATCTGCTTAGATGTGAAATGTGTATCTTGCAGGCAGCATATTGCATAATGTTTACTATGAATATGCTGAAATATGTCTTTCCTTTTTTCGTGACTACCTAGGCCTCTACAGTTCATAGATGCTATGACAAGTTCTGACATATTCAATAGTACATTGAGAAAATATTAGTAGTCATAATTCCCCTATAATTATTTTTAACACAGAGGATAAAGGAGAAATTATAAATTCTTTCTTGTGATGTATGTAAAAGAATCTTGTACTGTTTGGGCTTAATGAAAATATATTCAAAAATTCTATTGTCACACTCACTCCCACTTACATACTGCACATACACATAACCTTTGTCTTTATGTATTCCCCAGCTCTTCATTGAAATCTTGGAGTTCTTGGATAGAATCTTGCTGATCCCTTATTTTTTGGGAAATCATATGGGCATTGCTGTTTGGGATCCCAGAAAATATAATCTATAAAACGATTTGTAACTTTCATGCTTAAATTTGATGTGTCATCTTACAAGACATGCCAAATACATGTATCTCTCTTACACATATTCCAAAATTCACAGGGACTGAACTTGCTAATACTATAGTTATTTATATGCTCTGAACTTTCTGATGCTCTCTCATATTGGGCAAAAGTAAGGTGTAAAAAAGACCAAATGCCACCAACCCAATGTATTTCAGCAGGTTGAACCACTTTGGGGTCACATGGCTCATACAGTATTAGGATGGAAAGCAGAGATTTAACAGGTACAAGGCCAAATACTACAAAAACTAGAGGATCAGAGAGGCGATACCGCCTCCTGGTATTGTACCACCAGCTGGAGTAAGAGCATTCGTATGGGAAGGAAAAAGAAGGGGGAGGGGTTGTCTCACTAGTTGACGATCTTTCGCAAACAAAAGCCATTGAATGAATATACGATTGCAACGATCCCCCACTGAGGATACGAAAATTACGTTCTTCCTTGCTCTTTGGCCAACGAAGACTCAAATATGAAAATCGCGTCCTCATCTCTTTCACATTGGGAATGAACTTTCGATAACAATTTGAAAGTTGTCTTTTTTGTCTGCCAGTTTTACAGATAAAATGGAAAAACATTTGCAAAGTTAAGTTCATGGTGAAAAAAAGGTCAAAGGTCAATTTCAAGGTCACATTTAGATTGCCAATATATGACTTCCTATTCAAGTTTAATAGTAACTATGGACCTATCTCTGCCAGTTTTGGAGATAAAAGGGAAGCAAAATTTGCAAACTTCAGCCCATGGTGAAAAGTAGGTCAAAGGTCAATTTCAAGGTCACATTTAGATTGCCAGTATATGACTTCCTATCAAAGTTCAAAAGTAACTATGGACCTATCTCTGCCAGTTTTGGAGATAAAAGGGAAGCAAAATTTGCAAACTTCAGTCCATGGTGAAAAGTAGGTCAAAGGTCAATTTGAAGGTCACATTTAGATTGTCAGTATATGACTTCCTATCAAAGTTCAATAGTAACTATGGATCTATCTCTGCCAGTTTTGGAGATGAAAGGGAAGCAAAATTTGCAAAGTTCAGTTCATGGTGAAAAGTAGGTCAAAGGTCAACAAGGTCACACTAAGATTGCCAGTATATGACTTCCTATCCAAGTTCAATAGTAACTATGGACCTATCTCTGCCAGTTTTGGATATGAAAGGGAAGCAAAATTTGCAAAGTTCAGTTCATGATGAAAAGTAGGTCAAAGGTCAATTTCAAGGTCACATTTAGATTGCCAGTGTATGACTTCCTATTCAAGTTCAATAGTAACTATGGACCTATCTCTGCCAGTTTTGGAGATATAAGGGACTAAATGTTATAATTTTGGAGTTCCCATAATGTGCCATAAATTTCCTACAGAAAAAATTAATTAAAATAAAGAAAAGGTCATTTTGGTCAAAATTCTTGAAATGGGAGGTACTCTGAAGTTCCAAAAGTTCAAATTTGATGAAATAATGTCAATTATGAGCACAAGTTGTCTGCTTTGCCAAGCCTTATGTTTTATTTTTCCAGAGTTCAAAATTTATTATCCATTACTAGTCAGGCGGTTAAGTCCAAATTATATCCAGAATTGTGCAAAAGATGATAAAAGCATGAAACTTTCCACGATGAATATTTAAGAAAGCCGCTCATCCGAGTACTAATGAATTTTGGAGTTGCCCCCCGATCCAAAATAGACAAACACCCAATGGTCATTCATCGTGGAAAGTTTCATGCTTTTATCATCTATTGCACAATTTTTTGGCTTAGTTGCCTCACTATACCGTACTGCACATTTTGCTTTCACCACCAATATGCACTTTTTGATAGCGTAACTCGAAAACCGTTTGGAATACAAAAAAATGGAGACCACCCCCAGTGTTGGGCTTTACATGCTCTACAAAATGCAAAAAAGAATGGGTCTCTAGCATTAATGGTCCCCGAATTAGAGACAGTTTTCAGTTTCAGCATCTTATGGCCGCTACCGTGAAAATGCACCGATTGACCCCAAATTCACGGAGATGAAAGATGACCTGAAGGGTAACACTTTCCAATAATATTATTGGTTAAGTCTGTGTGGTGTCTGAATAACAGGGCAAAAAAAATTTTTTTCGTAAAAAATTTTATTTTTTTGGAAAATTTTGGACCGTTTGACCTTGAAGTAAAGGTCAAAGGTCAAATCCAAGGGCATATTTGAAATCTACACATATGACTTTTGGAAAGCCGTCTGTAGAAATTTTTCCCATAACCCCTTCCGCAGGGTAGATAATTAGCATTTAATTTTGCCATTTTTGGACAAGGGTGCATTGCAATGAGTGCCACACCCAGACCCCAATACCGACAAAGCCCAAATTTTACGTGAAACGAGTTGAGATTATAGGTGACCTAAATCCAAGAGATGGGTACGGGGGCCCTTACCGTCTAGGAGGAGAAGCGGTAACGGTAGCCGTCCGGCGGAGCCGGCGGAACGATCCGGACGGGACCGAAACCATGTGTACCGCCAGCGCTAACGCTGGTGGTACAATTACCATAAATATTTGAAAATCCCCATTTACATCTCGATTTTTCTTGTTACAGTTTTAAGGCCCAAACTGCCTCGATCCATCCCCCACCCCTCTCCTTTCTAGAGAATGGGTTAATCAAATTGTTTTTCTAAATTAAAGCCAGTGTTGTTCAGGCAAATTAAAATAATGAGTCATGTCAGTGATTACCTGCATAATATACTTACAAAATATGATGACAAAAAATCCTCCTCCTCTTCACCATTTTCAAAACTGTCCTCATGTTCACTGTGGCATCCTCCGCAATGTTGACAGTGATCTGATGAGGAAATTATTATTAAATCATTAGTTAAGAAATTTAAATAGGCTGTTCAAAATATTACTGGAAAGAAAATTAACTTACAAACTTTATTAATAACATCTGTTTATTCATTTCTTTAGTTACTAATTAATGACCACTACAAACAGTACTATCAACCTGACATTAAAAAAAAAAAAAAAAAAAAAAAAACAACAAATTTTGCACAGTACTTATTTCTTTATCAATCTGACAAAAATATAGAATCAAAACAAAAATGGAATTAATAAGAACTAGAGGATCAGAGAGGCGATACCGCCTCCGAATATTGTACCACCAGCTGGAGCAAGCGCATTCGTATAGACCCCCACATACACAAAATAAGGGACACAGCCACCAGTCTTGTGCTTGACAAGCTGTAAACATGCAATCAACAAGAATTTTCAATATTTGCAAAAAATATATGAAACTAAAAATGGTACAATCAAATTTAAGTTCATCGTAAGGTAGGTGAAAGGTCATTTTCAAGGTCACAGTAAATTGCCAGTATATGACTTCCTATTCAAGTTCAATAGTAACTATGGACCTATCTCTGCCAGGTTTGGAGTTAAAAGAGAAAGAAATTAGCAGAGTTCAGTTCATGATAATAAGTAGATCAAAGGTCAATTTCAAGGTCACACTTAGATTGCCAGTATATGACTTCCTATTCAATTTCAATAGTAACTATGGACCTATCTCGCTAGTTTTGGAGATAAAAGAGAACCAAAATTTGCAAAGTTCAATTCATGATAAAAAGTGGGTCAAAGGTCAATTTCAAGGTCACACTTAGATTGCCAGTATATGACTTCCTATTCAAGTTCAATAGTAACTATAGACCTATCTTTGCCAGTTTTAGAGATAAAAGGGAAGCAAAATTTACAAAAAACAGTTCATGGTGAAAAGTAGGTCAAAGGTCAATTTCAAGGTCACAGTAAGATTGCCAGTATTTGACTTCCTATTCAAGTTCAATAGTAACTATGGACCTATCTCTGCCAGTTTTGGAGATAAAAGGGAAGCAAAATTTGCAAAGTTCAGTTCATGGTGAAAAATAGGTCAAATGTCAATTTCAAGGTCACAGTAAGATTGCCAGTATATGACTTTCTATTCAAGTTCAATAGTATCTATGGACCTATCTCTGCCAGTTTTGCAGATAAAAGGGACTAAATGTTATAATTTTGGAGTTACCATAAAGTGCCATACATTTCCTACAGAAAAAATTAATTAAAATAAAGAAAAGGTCATTTTGGTCAAAATTCTTGAAATGGGAGGTGCTCTGAAGTTCCAGGTGTTCAAATTTGATGAAATAATGTCATTTTTGACTACAAGTTGTCTGCTTTGCCAAGCCTTATGTATTATTTTTCCGGAGTTCAAAATTTATTATCCATTACCGTACTGCACATTTTGCTTTCACCACCAATATGTATTTTTTGATACAGCTTAACTTTAGAGATAAAAGGGAAGCAAAATTTGCAAAATTCAGTTCATAGTGAAAAGTAGGTCAAAGGTCAATTTTAAGGTCACATTTAGATTGCCAATATATGACTTCCTATTCAAGTTCAATAGTAACTATGGACCTATCTCTGCCAGTTTTGGAGATAAAAGGGAAGCAAAATTTGCAAAGTTCAGTTCATGGTGAAAAGTAGGTCAAAGGTCAATTTTAAGGTCACATTTAGATTGCCAGTATATGACTTCCCATTCAACTTCAATAGTAACTATGGACGTATCTCTGCCAGTTTTGGAGATATAAGGGAAGCAAAATTTGCAAAGTTCAGTTCATGGTGAAGAGTAGGTCAAAGGTCAATTTTAAGGTCACATTTAGATTGCCAGTATATGACTTCCTATTCAAGTTCAACAGTACCCATGGACCTATCTCTGCCAGTTTTGGAGATATAAGGGAAGCAAAATTTGCAAAGTTCGGTTCATGGTGAAAAGTAGGTCAAAGGTCAATTTTAAGGTCACATTTAGAGTGCCAGTATATGACTTCCCATTCAAGTTCAATAAAAACTATGGACCTATCTCTGCCAGTTTTGGAGATATAAGGGAAGCAAAATTTGCAAAGTTCAGTTCATGGTGAAAAGTAGGTCAAAGGTCAATTTTAAGGTCACATTAAGATTGCCAGTATATGACTTCCCATTCAACTTCAATAGAAACTATGGACCTATCTCTGCCAGTTTTGGAGATATAAGGGAAGCAAAATTTGCAAAGTTCAGTTCATGGTGAAAAGTAGGTCAAAGGTCAATTTTAAGGTCACATTAAGATTGCCAGTATATGACTTCCCATTCAACTTCAATAGTAACTATGGACCTATCTCTGCCAGTTTTGGAGATATCAGGGACTAAATGTTATAATTTTGGAGTTACCATAATGTGCCATAAATTTCCTACAGAAAAGATTAATTAAAATAAAGAAAACATCATTTTGGTCAAAATTCTTAAAATAGGAAGTGCTCTGAAGTTCCAGAAGTTCAAATTTGATGAAATAATGTCATTTTTGACCACAAGTTGTCTGCTTTGCCAAGCCTTATGTATTATTTTTCCAGAGTTCAAAATTTATTATCCATTACCGTACTGCACATTTTGCTTTCACCACCATTATGTACTTTTTGATACAGCATAACTTGAAAACCGTATGGAATACAAAAAAATGGAGACCACCTCCAGTGTTGGGCTTTACATGCTCTACAAAATGCAAAAAAAGAATGGGTCTCTAGCATTAACGGTTCCCGAATTAGAGACAGTTTTCAGTTTCGGTACTTTATGGCCGCTACTCCCGTGAAAATGCACCGATTGACCCCAAATTCAAGGAGATGAAAGATGACCCGAAGGGTAACACTTTCCAATAATATTATTGGTTAAGTCTGTGTGGTGTCTGAATAACAGGGCAAAAAAAATTTTTTTCGTAAAAAATTTCATTTTTTTGAAAATTTTGGCCCGTTTGACCTTGAAATAAAGGTCAAAGGTCAAATCCAAGGGCATATTTGAAATCTACACATATGACTTTTGGAAAGCTGTCTGTAGAAATTTTTCCCATAACTCCTTCCGTAGGGTAGATAATTAGCATTTAATTTTGCCATTTTTAGACAAGGGTGCATTGCAATGAGTGCCACACCTAGACCCCAATACCGACAAAGCCCAAATTTTACGTGGAACGAGTTGAGATTATAGGTGACCTAAATCCAAGAGATGGGTACAGGGGCCCTTACCGTCTAGGAGGAGAAGCGGTAACAGTGACTTGGCGGCGGAGCCGGCGGAGCCGCAGGAGCCGCAGGAGCCGGCGGAGCCGGCGGAAAATACGGGTCGGGACTAAAACCATGGGTACCGCCAGCGCCTACGCTGGTGGTACAATTAACAAGGCTTGAAATGATGCCAGTAAGACGTTATCTGTTGTATAGAAGTGTGTAATGTTGATAGTAATGATGAAGTAGAGCATAAAAATGATTGTGAATTATGTACAATATGCCCTTAAAAATATGTGTTTAAAAAAATGTAAAAAAATGTGTGTTTAACATTCCATTTTTTTTTTCACTTTACTCACATAGTTATGTTCACAGTTTATTTGTCTGGGAGTAGTGTTCTTCTGTCTGTAGTGCTCTAGTGGATGAAATCTGAAATCAAAGTAATGATTTTTAATACCAAAGACAAACAATCTACAAACCTGGAAGAAATTTATTCAATTATCTTTGAAGCAAGGGTGAAACTTGTAAAAACTGAAAATGTAGCTTGCGATTTCTCATCACATTTAGACCTTATGAAAAAAACTATCAAAATGGAGACTGTATCTCGTATGAAGGGTTGTTAGCTGTTTAATTTGTGAAAAATCAAAGGACATGTTATTGGCTTTTCATTTGCTTTTTACTCATGTAAGCACGTTCGCGGTTTGTTGGAGAAATACTAATTGTATCTCTGTCTGCAGATGATGTCTGAAATCAAATTTTGAATATTGATAAAAAGCAGCATACTTATCTGTGAAAGACATTATAAATGATGTTGGTATAATGTGTCATACAATTTGTGGGTGCATTTTTAGATGAAAATGGAACCGAGATAAGTACAGGAATAAAAATTGCTTTTAATTTTATTTAACACGGTCTTTGAGTTATGAATACTATTCAACTTTTTTCTTTTTTACTCACATAGTCATGTTCACTGTCTATTGGTTTGGGAGTGGTCATTTCTCTGTCTGCAGTACATGAAACCTGGATCCAAGTAAGGACAAAATTCTCCAAGCCTGTAGAAAATCTTATTTTATTATTTTTAATTTCTTAAAAAATTAAGGTTGAGAAAAATTAAATATTATGATTGAACAGATATTATACCTCTGTTATTTTCCTTTTTGATGTAATTATATTATGCATTTCCTTAGTGCATTTTTCTTTCTCACATGTACTTAAAGTAATATTTGAAATCAAATTCAGTTATCTGTAAAGAATGTTCTGTATAAATTTACTTAAAGTAAGCCAATAATATAATCCATCTTTGTCTATCAAATTTTGTATTGATTGGTGAATTTAAGTTAGAACTAAATGGTTCATTTGTTTTTGCCTAACAAGTCCGTACAAATTTAATAAGAATTTGCTGGCCCAGAAACCTATCTCTCCAAAGTATATTTTAGCTATATTTCTCTGAAAAATCATTTGGGGTGATAATTTAATCAAATATAAAACTTCCATAGTTAATTCTTTTTTAATTCTACAGAAATAGGGACATTTTTTGCTCTGTTTAATAAATACATTGTGGTGAAAAACTTTTGTGGTGAAGGGAGTCACCGGGCTACTTGCCATGGGTAAAGTAAAAATAATTATGTGATAAGACTAATAAATTATAATAACACAATGAAAATTAACTGCAAAGAAAGATGTAATTATTAAAGGTGGGGGTACAAATGTACCCCACTGATGAAAAGCTGTAGGGTGGGTGGTGTAAATCAAACGAAAGAAAGGAAACAAAAAGAGAGCAAGCAAGAACAAGAGACAACGTATGTAAGAATAAAAATAAGCGTAACATTAGGAGTGCTTACCTCGTGATTCTTTTGTTAAATTGGAAAGAAATTTCACTGGCGAATTTTGATGTCCATTCTTACCAGCAGCAAGAGTGAGACTGGCCCTTGGTCTCGTGTTATGGAAACTTGCTACTGATTGGCTCTGCATCTTTACTGTAGGTCAAAGGTCATGTACTGATAATGTTGCATTCGCGTATATACGGAATACCCCGATGACTCCGGAAAGTAAATCTGTGTATTATAAAATCGGTTAAAGCTTTGTGATAACCTTGTATTTATTTCATAAAATTTGTTTGGTAACAGGACTTACAATTCCAAAGACAATAAAAGCTGGACATGACAGGCAATGTCTTATTTTCCGAGTTCATACTGTAAATGGAACTTTAATTCCATCATTTCTTTCACAGAAGTGTGTGCAAGATCATAGTGCAGTTTGAAAATACTCAATGCCCTATCTGTAACATTTAGTGCCTCTTTGAATTTCTTTGCATTGTACAACACTTCTGCATACTTCTGTAGTTCATTGGCAAGTTCAATGCTATTGGCTCCATAGAGAACTTCCGTACTTTCTACACTTCTGGTTAGATACTTGGATGCTTCTAGGAATTTTCCTGAAAAAAGAGAAACATCTTCGAATGTATGTCAGCACCCATGGCAAGGTTAATCAATTATCAAACTGTATTTCTAATTACCACATTTTTCTTCATTTAAACCATATGTCACCAAAACATGTTTGTGGATTGCTGAAAGAAACAAAAGTGGAGCTTATATACTCCTGATATCGACAACATAACAGCAAGGATTACTTTCCTTCAGGCATTGCAAATCTCTTCTCTATCATTCTGAAGATTGTTCTATTAAATCCAATAAGCAGTATTCACTGCCAACAAATTTGCTCACTCAAAGTCACTTAAATTTAGGTCATTTGGACCTGGTCTCATTACTTGGCAATGCACAATAGTGTTATTATATATAGTGTTACTTTTTACTTTTTATCCTTATTTTTCCCATTTGAAAATGAAGAAAAATTGTTTCTCAAAGCAATGCCCCTATTCCACACCAACTACAAGTTCCACAAACTGCCATGAAATGATATTCATTTCTTTTCATTTTTAGACCACATGTTACAGCTGCTAGTTTAAATTGTTTGTGCATGACAAGAGGGGTTTCCCATTTATCAATACTAGGCTTCAGACAAATTTCTTTGCTGAACAGTCCCCCCCAGCCCACTGGTTGCCAATTATTCAATAAAAGACAAATATAAATGGTATGAAGAGAAACCCGCACTTTTTAACCTTCAAAATATAAAAATGGACCTTCAGACAACAGCACAATCAGTTTTCATACAGATGAATTTTGCATTCATCAAAAATCAACACCAGCAACATGTCAGGTGACAGTGGGGTACTGGTCCAGAACATTTCTGTGCATATGCGGAAAATGAAATTTCCTTAGTATTTCTCTTAATACACTGGAAGGAAACAGTAGTCCTCAACTAAAATATTCATTTCCTTATGTACAAAGCCAAGCGTTTCTTCCTGGTCCAGAACATTCATGTACATTTACAGAAAATGAAATCTCCCTAGTACTTCTCACTGACGCATTGGAATGAAGCTATATCACAACCCCATTATTAAACAAAATTACCCTGGGAAGCATGGCACCTTGCCAGCTGGTCGCAAACTTCTGACAGGTCCTGGTTGTACTTATAGAGCACTTCAGATCTCAACTTGTAACAATCCTTCAACTTTGGCAAGGCTTCTGCAAGGGGTCAAAATAAATTGGTATAAGTAAAAGAGTTATTCTCAAGCAATATGCATGAATTCTTCCTATTTATATCAAAATTAAATATGAAGCTGACATAGTGATCCCTGAATGAGTAGATGATATCAATTATCATTTAAATCCTTTAAAACCAAAGAACCTGATGTTATTGCAAATCAAAACGCATACATTCTCCTCTACAAAAATCTACTGAATAACCCTACAAGAAACAACAATCACTAAAATACAAGTCATGTTTTTGAGCAGCAGTAATTGTTTACCAGAGTAATTTCCTTGCTCTAGCTGAACAATCCCTTGGACAAAGAGTTCCTTGGCCAGTACTGCTCCCTGCAACTGCTCTGTGGCATGGGTCTGCTGGCCACACTGGACACAGGAGAATAAGTGTGTTGGTTTGGAGAAGGTGAGAGGGCCTGCACAGCTAGGGCACTTCAGGGCCTAAAATGGTGTTTGTCGTGTATATTTCTATTGTGTATTTTGGTAAATTGAATTTGTTTTCTCAATAAAAGAATAAATAAACAAAGGCATAAAACAAAAATGAGAAAAAACCTCCAAGAACGAAGACCACCAAGACAGCTCAATTCTCATTATTATTTATTAATCAATATAAAAAATTTCATCCATTCTTATTCCATTCCTGACCTTTCCTGAATATTTCATTATAATCCATCCATAATTTTTTTTTTTTTTTTTTTTTTTGGGGGGGGGGGTAATGTTGCAAACATACAAACAAACAGACAAATGAAAACAAAAACAGGTAGAGGTAATAATTCAAAAATATAAACACAAGCACAAAATCCTCATTGCTTTCACCAAGAAGTCCCCGAATGAATAATATTTCAGTGCTTAGAATATGCAAGCAGACCAATACAGCCTCTGCAGTTACTATCAAATCTATAACCAAGTTCTGAACAAATTGGATTAAACAGATACCATTACCTTAAATTTCTCCTCCTTTGCCACATCTTTTGTACAGGCAGTGCAAGTACACTCAAAGAAATATTGTTCCTTCAAACACTTTTGTCTCTCTGCCCACGGCATTCTCCTACAGTTGGGGCCTTGAGGGGGAAAAAATTAAAATGGATTCAACGAGGATAATAAGAAAAAAAAAACACAACAATAATTTTAAAGATGGGAGATTTAGTACCCTTATGTGATAGAATATAGCTATTTGGAACATTTCAATAACAGATTCTTACCATAGCAGTTAAATATCTCCTCGCCCTTTTCTACATCTTTGGTTGCTTTGACTATCAAGATGTCATTCTGAAAACTTGAAGTGCAGTGGTAAAAATTAGCATTCAATGGTAATTGTAAAGATATGCATCAAAAATTCTTCACAGAAGTTTTTTATACTATGATAAAAAAATATTAAGTCAAGAAATTTTCAGCTGGCCACTTGAAGATATTCCACAAGCTGTAAATCAATTATCCTGTACTTAAAAACATGCACATTATACAATGTTCATATGTGTACCATGTGTGACTATTGAAATCAATGTTAATTAAAAATAATATTAATTCAAATGTTTATTAAAGTAAGCAAACAATTTTAATATATACCTTGAAATAATGGTAGGATCACAGGAGTGGTTCATAAGGCTGGCAGTTGGGTATATAGCTGTTGCTATTCTCACTTGACTAAGGCTGTCCACTAAGGATTCTGTTGAAAGGGAGGATGTCTGAAGCTCTGTTATGGCATGAGCATTACATATCAGCTGAAGCACATGTCTTAATAAGAGTCCACCAATGTAAACTTCATCATCAGATGTGATCTCAGTGGCCTGCCTTGTGTTACTTAAGTCTTGAGCAGGACGACCATCTGCTTCATTTTTAGCAGAATATGCACTGCAATCATTCATGCTTTTCTCCAATGTCAGAGTGCTAAGACTTTCAACATTTTCATGGTTTGTCTGGTTTTTGTAGAGATTTTTTGATTGGCCATCTTTCATGAAAAAATTGCTTTTCTTCAGACATTTTAACAAAAGAGTCGCTGTCTGGAAACATTCAAGTTAAAGTTTAATTTACAACAAAAATTTATAGAAAGTTTTTTTCAAAAAGAAAAAAAATAATATATTTCTTTATCGAGATTTTATAAGCTTTACAAAAAAGGTTAAAGACTTAAATTTTGTCATTGTTAGCTTCCTACCCAAATCTGACACTTCTTTTCTCCAGATGTGGCACAATTACCCCTTTTATTAAATTATTTTGACAGTGTGTGTAATAACTGAAAATTATATTTACCAAAGCATAATGAAAAAGGTCCTCTGGCTGCATATGTTCACTGTGTGTCATAAGATGGTACACTGTCTCATAGTCAGTGCCATACGAACCATTTTCTGATAGTCCTGCTTCAGATGGACTGCAGATGCGAGATCTTAATCTTCTGAATGCTAAAATGATTGATATGTAACATGAAAACAGTTATTATCATTGTAGTGGATTATAGGAGTAAAATTTGTCAACTTCAGTTCATGATTCAACCAGTCTGTGTATGCCCTCAAAGACATGCATTAAAGGATTTTCAGGGCTAAATTATGTAGATTCCAATAATAATCCAACAAAATTTTACACCTACCTAACAGTTTTTGCAGTCCACTAACCAGTACCACTCTAAAACTAAGATGTCCTATGCCAATCTACAGAGAAAGGAGGAAACACATATATAAATGTAAGAAAGGTGAAAAACTTCACTTTTTCTTATACTGCTACTCCCTTTGACCACTTTTAACATCAACACCCAGACTAAATAATACACAATTTGATTATTTCCTTGGCTGATAATTTCTATATTTTCTTAAATTGGACAGATTACAGCACTCTAATACTAATAAATTATCAAAAAAGAAGTCAACATTTTTTAGAATGTTTCATCTTACAGAGTGCATTATCTCCAAGTAAGGGCATTCAATACAATGATAACTGTCCCACGATGCATCTCTGCACTCCTCAGAGCAATACTGCACTTCAACACATTGCTGACAGCTGTAATGAAGAGAAAATTTTGCAGCAAAACTGACAAAAAAGAACGCTGTTATAATTAAAAAAAAAAAAAAACAGCCCCATATGAGTAATACTTAATATTGGAAAGTATTCCATAAAACTAGTTTTAAAAAGTACCTTAATTGACACTTATGGTACTGGTAAATCAAGCTAAATTAGAGTTAATGATCAAAAGCAAACAAAACTGCAACACTTGTATTGTTTATATATATAATTAATATTCAACTATTTATAAGTGGTTTTTTTTTTCAGTATAGTGTTTTGGAGAAGGCACACAGTACAGGTTAACTCACGGCACAGAGCCCAGCAGTTTGGTAAAGCAGTGGTGGCAGTGTGTGTCATACTGGTCTGGTAACAGAACTGCTGCATATGGCTTCTCTACAATCAGCGTGTCCCCTGCTGCAATTGACTGGTTTGCCTTTAAAACCAAAGAGATGTACTGTCAACTTCAAAGTGCACAAATGTATTTTGTATGTGCACAAATGGCCAGAGGCATAATAATAATTAAACACACACACACAAAAACACACACATGCACACACTCATCTAAGACCAAGTCCCAATAAGTTTTCAGGCGATGAAAATCATACAAATTGCTCTACTATGCATCCATTGACTTTTTCCTTCTGACCAGGGAACTTAGAGACATTTTACACAGGAGTAAAAAGATAAAAGATCTTAATATGGTGTTTGAAACCAAAGACAGTGTTCCTGAGCCCAAACTACCAACACCTAGAGTTGAAAAACAAACTTTCTTGTTATAAAATGATTGTTAGCTTGCCGTTCACTAAAAGTTAGCAGAAAAAGAGATTTGACAGCATGGCACTGTACACCTGAAGTTGCATTCCGTGAAACACTTAATCACACATTGTAAAATCCTCATTAACTTGTATTACCACTAGCTAGAAGATTTATTTATTTACTTATATGAACAGCAGAGACACTAGCTATTTAAAAAAGGATGACTACAGAAAATTAAATCAAACTTTTTGGGAAAAAGCAAAACTTCTTGGATGTCTTTCCATAGTGGTTTCTGCAGTTCTCTTCTATAAATAAACTCGAATGACCCTCACTTGACAACTTATTTGACCCCATTGAATGAATCACGATTTGTGCATGCGCAAGTGGGAAATGCATGGAAGCACATTTTGAGTTTGGAAAAGATGTCTTTATGAAGTCTTTAAGTATTTTGTACCATTATGGCCTCTGCAGGTGAATCAAGATCTACATTTGGCCCTCATTCTATTCCTGAAACCGAAACTGATGATCTGTACCTGGCTCAGTGAGAAAACTCAACGCGTTTAACGTGTTTCTTGCAGCTAACCGCAAGTTGTCTCTCCTGGACGCCTATGCAGAAGACCCCATAGTAGTGAAAAATAAACGCGTTTTGTTTAATAAAGTGAGGGAGATGTTGGAAAAAGCTGGCTTGGGTTTCACTCCCCAGAACATGGAAACTGGGAAAAACATCACGCATGCATTGACAAATAGCTTATGGTTCATTGACCCAAGCCTGGAAACTTTAAGAGAACGTGCATTTCACATCCCAGTTCTGTTAGGCTTCTTCTGATCATCAGGACCATGTTCAATATCCAACTTTGTTATTGTTTTAGAACATTGTTTTAATAAGAAACTGGATTATTTGTGTATAAATTTTTAAATTAAAACATATGTTTTATTCATGTCTGTTTTTTACAAAAATGTTTGATTCTAGATAGGTGATGATGGTCATTACCGAAGCTTTGATGAAGTGTTTGGTACCCAAACAACAGAAGAACATATGTCGTCTTTCAAGAAACCCTACAAATCTGTTACTGCTCATGCAGGCCACTGGATCCCTTTTTCACCCAGTGCACAGACTGCTTGAGCGTGCAAGATGTGAGGACTGTGTTGACTGCGAGAGACCACAAGATCAAGAATTTGATCTTTTACACCAGGTGTTAGATCTGTACCAATATTCATGTTTCAGTGTGTTACAGGATCTCATACCAGAAGATCCCACTAGAGCACCCAAAATATCTGCACTGTTTAAAAGGGTTTTTGTTAGGGCAAATCTTGATCGTCATATAGTAATATTGAAATTCCTCACTTCAGCTCAAAGAGTTTTCCACAAATCTGTTTTTTTTTTCTGTGGAATAGCAAACAATCTAGTCACTGAAGATGGTCATTACCCTGTTTGTAATGGATGCACAGATCATCCATCTTAAGAAATGTTAATGGAACGTTTTGGAAGAGAAGAAAAATAAACTGCAGAAAACGTAGTTCTGGTGTAAACTTGATTGTGTACACTGTTGTGATGTTGAGTTCACATACAGACAGTGAATATTACTGACTGATAACTTTGGTGTCAGTATAGACAGACATTTACAAAGTCTGATAACTTTTAGTTTTTAACTTCAACAACATTCATATTATTGTTTTAAAGTTGTTGAGAGTTTTATGCAACATTATAATAAATTTGTGACTAGAAGTTCAGTGTAGCAGCAGTGTTTATATCCTAGAAATTGCAAAATATGAAATGTCCTGATCTTTTGTCATCTTGCCTCTGCACTTATACTAGAGAAATTTACTCTTACAAATTCATGTATGATGCATTGGTTAAGCTTTCATTGTACTATTCTAAAGTATGGTGTCAAGTATACTTTTATAATGATATGAGTGTACCTATAATGATGAGCATTTTTACCAAAGTAAAGCCAAGTAAGCATCGTTTAATTAAAAAAAAGACCTTGCTCACCTGTTTCCGAACTTAAGAAAAAAAAGCCCTCCTCCCTCACCTTTTTTTTGGGGGGGAAAAAAAGGGAAAAAAAACTCCCGACCTCATCTGTTTTGGAAAAAAGTGGCCCGAGAACCAAGTAATTAATTTTTTTTGGCCTCAGTGACCAGCAATGCAGCAACTTACAGAGCATCTTTCAAAATAAAGATAATAAAAAAAAGCTGTATTCAAATAGTTGTAAAAGATATCCTGATACAGTCAATAACTACAGTCAAACCTACTATCCATAGTCAACAGAAGCTAGCTCACCACAAAAGCCATGGACCAGGATGAGTTGAAAAATAAAAGAAAGGAGTGATGCCAAAAGAACAGTCACAGTAGCTGCAAAGTCCTTAGAACAAGCCATTCGTGTGAGAATAACAGAGAAAGATTCAGCTGAAATATTAGAGAGAAAATACCTACATTTTTTTAGAAATAACAAATGAGCACAGAGTAATATGTGATACCAGGTAAATATAACAGCATTGATGAGAGGTGAATTTATTGTCATTAGTGTCTGATAGCTTGCTTCTGACCTGTGAAAGTTTCTGAAACTTGGCGTAGTTGCAAAAACAATTTAAAGGAATGTAGAGCACTTGAAATGAATATAAGTTTGAAAGGAATAGAAAAGAAAATAGTGATTCAAGTAGCAGTAGTTTTATGGACTTATCACAACAAGCACCAAAAGGAAGGGGATATATTTTGTATGCATTTGTTGCTAAAAACAAATTTAAAATGGCCTGTGGCAAAATGATCCATATTGTCACAAAGTGTATTGGTACGCCAAGCTCAGGAATCGTACATTTGAAGATTGTATGAATTACTTTCATGTGAAAAATGCAATTCTCAAAGCATATGTATTACTACTAGAAGCTTACTTTAATAGGATTATACCAAACATTCCGTGAATTAGTATTAAAACAATGGTGTTAATCAAGAAAGTCTTGATCTGATTTTGGCAGACATAGACAAATGCTTTTGGGAGCAGAATTGCATCTTGGACACATTAAAAATCCATTCAGAAGACAGAAATGTGCATGCTAACAATCTTAAAATCAAATGAATTCTTTCCTGCTTGGCTTTAAAAATAAACACCTGGGCTGTATTGGTAATAAAGAAAGACAAACTCACCACCAAATATCTTCCCTGTTTTTCATTGTATTTCCACCCTACAGCAGCAGATGCCTGCAGGATAACAGGATTTGGCCCATGGCTTAATGGCGGCCACTCAGGCACAGGTGGTGCTGCAGAGCTGTAAATTTTACAGATATTACTTAATTTATAAAGAAATGATTTCAAGGAATAAAATAAGTATTTCATTATAATAATATACAACCATTACCAAAATATACTTATAGAATAATGCACTGTGCACACATTTGCTACTAAAGGCACTGTCACAGCTAGCATAAAGAAATATGTATGGGTATTGTATGTGACATCAATTATACCCACAACTTTGAGCACACAAAATCACTGTTTCAAGAGTATTAATATTAAGATATAAGCAGCATACAAAATTGTTTTTGAACATGCTCAGAACATTTTATCTCAGTCCAGATTTGTGAACACACAACAGCGCTTGCTTTCATACTCTAGACAAATCTGTCATAAGTCTAACGAAGCCCTTGCATGTGTTTGTGATATTTTTTTCATATTTTGTGCTATACACTAGGTGCGACAGTGCCTGAATGGTTGGTGCATTGTTAACTGCTCATACATCACAAATGTGGTATCACATTATTCAGCTCTTTTCTATGACCACTATGATTAAATATAACTTACAATAGAAGAGAAATAAAAGTATACAACTGTCTGAAATTGTTTTGATTTAACTCATAAAATAAACAGCATATATAACACAAAACCCATACCACATGTAACTTTCTGAAATTTTGTCCACTTTCTTGTTCAAGAGCAACAAGTCATTCACAATGGTATCTGAATAAAAAAACCCAGAAAATTAAGCATTTAAGAAAGCAATACCACATTAACATTATGCTATATATGTAAGTGGCAAAATGTTTCATTTCTCAGATCTGTTAAGGTAAACCAGTAATCATTTACCTGTAGATAATATGTACTTCAAACTAATTTTTCAATCTTTCACATACAAATCTACTTTGAAAAAAAAAATTATTTCAAATAACCTCTTCTTTTACAGGCAAGTTCTGAATCCAAGCCGGCTATTGCCTCTTTTGTTGCCTCTATAGCTGAAAAGGAAAACTTACTGTGTATGACAATTAAACTGATCTATTCTACTCTTTAAAAAGTAAATGAAATTTGTAAAAAACCCAATCGTTTGAATGATTTTACCCACCAATTACAGTCAATTTACAACTACTAATTCAGTAAGTCCATTAATCAATTTACAACTTTGTGGGTTACCAAAGAGATTCTAACAACAGGGGGAGAAAATGATAACAGAAGATATAACTAATTTAAAAACAAGTCTTTAATTACCTGTCTGTGCTTCAAATTTTCTATTTAATGCACAATGGCATTGTGCCTTCCTGTGAAGCAATTTATATGTAAGATTCTGTGGGTAACCATTGTCCAAAGCTCGGTTGATATCATTTAGGCAGGCCTGAAAAATAATCAAAAATAATTAAAAACTTGTTTGCACTTTCAATGTTCATACTAGAATGAATTTAACCAAAATGGCCACAGGCCAAATCATCTCATTTTTCAGTCACCACACTAATGTTTTTCTTAAACATATCTACTACAATATGTTGGTCTTGCTACTGTATATGAGCAAAGTTAAAAAACACACTTTGATTATGACATTGATAACAGTTAGATAGCAGTTTGGGCCAGATTTCACATCATTTTACAGACAGAATATGTCTTTCAGGGGGTAGAAAAATTGATAGATGGAAATTTTGGAATTATATTTCTTGTCAAATTTTCATAAAATCCCCTGGTTTGCAGGCAGCCACTGGTCAGCAGCATGGTCAGTTGACAGCTGCAGGTTTTCTAACCTCATACTTTCCCATGTGGTATAAAACTGCAGACCTATTGGCATAACCCAGGGCCAACTCTGGACTGGATTTGTTGCTGGGGGCATATTGGATACTCTGAAATAGAAGTATATGGAGAATCAATAGATATACAGACCTCATGGGTATGTGCCACCAGCTCAGTTAGGCCGCATTCCCATAGACACCATCAGTATAGTGGATCTACCCAACTCTGGGGAGACTCTTGATGACTATAATTACCTTAACTGAATGACAAACCTCTTCCTGGTGTTAAGTAGAATACAGAAAGCTGTGTTAATGATTTAATGAGTACATTGGAAACATGAGGAGGCATGTCATTCAGTTAAGCTGATTGCACTTAGCAAGTCTCTGTAGAGTTTGGTCAATCCACATATTAAGTGTAACGATGGTGTCTACAGGAATGAGGTCTTAGGAACATTAACAAGATACTACATGTACCACATTGTGATACTTACAGAAAATGTACTGAAACATGTAGAGTGACTATCAAAGAGTGACCCCCCATTGGTACAAAGTGAATGCTGTGGATGTGTGAGACTGTATCAATGACAAGGTCACTCAATATAAGAAATTTGATAGATAAGATATTTTAATAATGGGTGAACATATTTTATCATAGTTATAAACCTGCAGCAAAATAACTAGAATAAAGTATTAAGAATTTAAAATCCAGAGGCCATTTAACAGCCTGACTTAAGACCTAGTTTAAGTTACCTTTGTATATAAGTGCAAAGCATCAGCATTAATCTTATGCTTGAATTTCAAGTTGCCTTCTTCGCGGTATGCTCTTGACTTGGCAGTGGACTTCTCTACTCTCTGGTCCGATGAAGCCTGATCAAAGTAAGGTTCAATCCATGGCACCTGTCTGATACATTGTAAAACAATTAATTGACATTTGCCCATATTACACATGACAGGCAAAAGCTGAATTATACTTGTATTATATTGGCAAAAACAGAAAGTGTTATTAACTTCGAACAAGAGTTGAATTTCTTTATCAGGTAGGTTGTTAAAATTCATTACAGGATGAGACACGTGTTCAGACTGAAATGTTCAGTTTAGAACACTGAAGATTGATTAATTTGATCCCATTCCCCAAAACACCATCAGCTGATGTGGATCAACTCAACTCTCACTAAATCCAATAAGCTTAACTGAATGACACCCCTCCTCTTGTTTCAAACATACTTGTATAATAAACTTATCTGCATTCTAATTAATGCCAGGAGGAGCTACGTGTGTCATTCAGGTAAGCCAATTGCATTCAGCGAGAGTTCCCTCACAGTAGGGACGATCCACATAGACTGATGGTATAAATGGAAATGGGGCCTTTGATTAAAGCTTTATAAAGGAGACTAGCTGGGACTTGGGGAGTACAGATGATACCAGGTGGCGCCAGTTGTTTTAAATTAAAGTTTTGAAGGGGAAACCTAAATTGAACTTTTCAAAAAAATTGGTGGCAAAAAAAAATATATGCAAAGAGTAAGTTATTCCAGGCATGTCAGATTTTTGGAGAATTTGGGAAAATATTTATTTTTTAAGACTAATTGTTACCCCTCCCCTAACTCGTTCCCCATTCAGCGAATGGTGGTCAAGTTCTACTTCACATGCTTTAGAAGATACATTGTATCAATTTGCATTCCCCATATACAGTTTTCACCTATGTCCCAATATTCTTTCACTTTGACCACTATGGAAAATACTAGCATCAAAATTTAAACTGTGTTCAAGGCTAGCTTCTTTATTTATTGGGTAACAAATTTAAGTTCCCATGGCATTATTTAGGGGTTGAACATCAAGTGGGACAACTTTTGACTCACTTTTAAAAGTGGTGTCAAAAAAAAAAAAAAAAAAAAAATCAAAGACATACCGTAGTGTAAGCAAGGAGTTATAACTGTTGTAACTCCTTGGTGTAAGTAAAACTTAAATATTTTTAATGTAAATGATTTTAAATTTAAACGGTTTATTCATACTAAGTGTATAGCTATCTGCGTGTAAAAGTTCAAGTCTCTAGCTTAATAATAAATAATACTTGTGGGCCCTACTTGCCTCAGCTTTCGGCCTCACTGTGAGCTTGTAAGGCCGAAAACTGAGGCAAGGGCCCTACTGGAGTAAGTTTGTGCGTTTGAGTGAGAGGATGGTTGACGTACTCAAGTAAGCGGTTTTTCAAACAAAAATGTACTTTTTCCTCTTCTGAATTAAGTGCTTTGAAGCCTGGCCACGTTCCATTGCACTTAGTTCGTTTCAAAGCCCAGTCCAATACCTTTAACCAGTCTGAAAAACCTGTAACTTGGTCCCAATCCATTCTGCATTTACTCCTTTCACTAACTCACGTGTAAATAACTACAGTGTAGGTCACGCATAGTCTCAACCGCACGCTGTAAAATGTAAACACCAACACACCCGAACATAGAGTAAATATCGCGTGTAATATTTCGGGAGCTTAAGCAGACGATTTTACTATCTAACTGGTTTAACTGGTTTAACTCATAAAAACATAATTGCCAGGTTGGGACTTTCAAGAGTAGCACTTAACAACTCATGTGACTTGTCATGTGACTTTTTTACGTTCCAGCCAGCAGGTGCGAGGTTACTCTCGGATATCTGAAGATGGCGGTAGTTGGGAAGCTAGAACTGTTGATCGTTTCTGCATTGCTATTACTGACAGCTTGCTACAGTAATGTTCAGCGTGGATACAAAACAACGCTAAAATCCGTGGCATCGTCCGAAGGGAAGCCGTGGCCTATTCCACAGCTTTACATTCCCACACCGACAACGTACACGTTGAACAGTGATTCCTTTAAAATCAACCCCACAGGGAAAACTTGCGATACACTTGTGGCTGCTATGACTCGATATTACAACGTGATCTTCTACCCTGGCCGACAAGATGATGCGTTACGATTCAAGCCTATTAGTAAATCTAAACTGACTGTTGGCACAGAGCTGCCATATCTAAATGTTAATTTGGAAAACGACTGTGAAATTTACCCATCTTTGGATATGGACGAGTGGTGTATGTATAAAAATTAGCGTTAGTTGTTGTTTTGTGTAAGAGGAAATTTTGGGATTTTTGTGGCCTGTCTTCAACTGATATCAGTTTAGTAGACCAGCACTGTAAAGCTTTGAAATTGAAATTCAGTATATATTTCCTAAAAGGCTACATACAGTGTTTTAGTATAAGCAAAAGGAAAATTTTCCCTATTATGTAACGTGTGGATCAACAAACCAAAAGTTCAATACCATTACCAATAGACTTTTAGTATAAGCAAAAAGAAAAGTTTCCCTGTTATGTAACGTGCGGATCAACAAACCAAAATTTTAATACCAATAGACTTGCAAATTTTTAATATTATTATTATTATTTATTTATTATTTTTTTACAAGAAACTGGTAAAATATCCTCTAGCAACTCATGATAAGGGGAACAAAGAAGCAGATACAACATTTTCTCATATTTGAGCATATTTCCATTGGTGCATTTTACAGATCAGCTGTTTGTGAAGAGTGATGGTGCTATCCTCACTGCTCGCAGTATTTGGGGTGCTTTGAGGGGTCTAGAAACTTTTAGTCAGCTTGTGTACCAAACTCCTGATGGAACGGTAAGATGATAGTCTAATCATGCAGCTGAGAAATATAACACAAAAAAACATTTTATGTTATGTTTTTCTTCTTATGGGATATATATATATATATACTAGTACTTTTTAAATTAAAATTTTCACAAAGTATTAAAATGATTCAGTAAAAACACTTTGCAAATATATGCTGTAAATTTTAATTATACCTGAACTGTTTTACTTCAGTGGGATATTTTTGCATCATTTTAGTTCACTATCAATGATACCAAGATAGAAGATTACCCAAGATTTTCTCATCGTGGACTTCTTATTGATACTTCAAGGCATTTTGTTCCAAAAAAGATTCTTCTGCAAAATCTGGTAAGTGCAACCATCATCACATATAAGGCACAACATGTTCCCATAAGTTTTATGTAATTCTTTATACTGAATATAGTTTTCTCTTTATGCATTAAATATGTTAGGTTCTTCATTTAATGTATTCATTTATAACATTAAGTGCAAATGCATATTAAAAAAAGAAAAGAAAAAAGGCCCTCACATTAAGAACTTAGCTTATATCAGATTCAGTGCAAAACATTTTTGTCCAGCTTTATGAAGGGATGATAAACAGTCACATGATGGTGGGCGTCTTCAAAGGTCCAGGCACCCACAGCCCCATTTAGGCTATAAATGATTGTTGGCTTATCGGTAATTTTTCAAGAGCATATCATATTAACTGTATTTATCAGTTTTCACAGCTTAAACTGTAAAATGTTGAATGCCCACCAATTATGCCCTTATTTGTTATCTCATGCAGTTACATTGTACATATACCTGACCTTAAGCTGTAATTTTAAGCCCATGAACATTGGCAGTGGGTAGTAGTTTGCACATTCAACAATAAGGTTCAGCAGTTCTGTTTTCTTGCACTAGTTTTAATGAAACATATATTGTGTACACAGTGTATGTTTCATTCTTCTTTTTTTTTCATAAAATTCACAACTTACATAAATGAGCTCTTATTATTATTATAAAATTTCTGTATTTTTTGTTAAACATTTATATAATTTCGTTGGAAATGCCTGGATCCATATATCTTGAAAGGGATAGCATAGGCATGAAAAAATATAATTAATGTCAAAACACAAAAACATCCAATTGATCTCCGTCTCTTAGACCCAGTTTTCTTCCCTTATCATAGGTTGTGCATTAGTTGCATTTCCACTCTGTGATTCTGTCATTGTAAAAGAATGCAGTGTGCCTTTACACTCATACAGGTTATCTTAACTCTGTTTTACAGTTTCTTTGAATAATTTTAAAGTGTGTGCACTACAATTACAAATCATGTCAGGTGTTTGGAAGCTCTGTGTTTATTATGTGGGCAACATTGTCAAAACTTTGTGAGACATGTTAGCATTTTGTTTTCTTATCAGATTAAAAAATGATCAAATATGATTTGGTTTGGTGATGAAATGGAAATTTAGATATGAAATGGATATTTGCTCAATTTTTCCATGTATCTGTTGATAAAAATTTAATTTCATGTATTTTATTAGCATCAGTCATCAGGGCTTTACTATCACATTGAAAAGCATGTGAATCATGTGTTATGTTTGACAACTGGATAAGAATTTTAATTCTTTTTAATTTTGTACGATAAATATTGATATATGATAAGATAATGGATATTAATACAAATATACAATGGTGAAAACATTTGGCAAACACTTCCTCTTTAAGCTTTGAGCTGTTGTGAAGTATTGTATTAATCATTGCATAACATGATAAATATTTTATGTGAGTAAAATTAAATCTGAGAACTGAATAAATTAGGGCAAACTTTGTAAACTCCTAAAACAGCAAAATGATCAGAACGGGATATAACCATAGGCCTACAGCATGTGGAGAAGCTGCTGAATATAAGATGGACCTTATAATGACCAAGTTTTATATCTAAACACAATTATCATTTTAATTTTTCATAGGGCATGATATACATTTTATGAAATAAAGGAAATACCCTTGTATAAGAAGTAATTGTTTTAAATCATCTTTGCCAGTTTTTTCTTTCTCTCTAATATTTTCTAGGATGCCATGGCCTACAACAAATACAATGTGTTTCACTGGCACATTGTCGATGACCAGTCCTTTCCATATCAAAGCAGACACTTTCCAGAACTAAGTAATTTGGTGAGTAGGATATGTTTTATCTTTTATTAGTTTTATTGTGTTGATTTTTATGCATTTTGTGTTTGTTACCTGTTTCAAGGGCATGTAGTGCCTGGGGATGTGTTTTGCAGACAGCATAATAAGGTTGAACTATAAGGTATAACTATAAACACCAGACAGCTACATTATATTTTACTGTCACCATCTGGAATACTTGCTTGGCTTTAAGGTCACAATTTGTATTCATGATATCAGTCATTCATTGTGTAAAAATGAATTCAGAAGTAAGTCTTCTAAGAAAACTTCCTGGTCCCAAGTTGCAGTACTGATACTTATTGTTGTGATAAAATAAGTGTTGAAAGGATGTTGATAGCTCTTTGGGTAAGGGAGGCCTCTTTGAATGCAATATTTATTTTCATCCCCAAAAACTCTGCTTTCAGCTCAAATAAGCAAATTAGCCCTGATATATTTTTGATGTGTTGCCATTGTTTCATAATATGACAATGTTAACGTTCATATTATTTAAATTGATAAAGAAAAAAAATCTCATGTATTGGTCCCTTTTAGTGGTCTAAATCCAAGACCGCTTTAACTTAGTTGACTAAAGCTGTCTCTTTGAGTTTAGCAGATTTAGCAAAGCCAACTGACCTAAGTTTTGCATGAACTGGGACCATGACATAAGTTCATGTTTGGTGACTATTACAGGGAGCATATGACCCACACACCCATGTGTACAGCCAGCAGGACGTGGCTGAGATAATTGAGTATGCCAGGCAGAGAGGAATCAGAGTGATACCTGAGTTTGACACACCTGGTAAGTGATTATAGATGACCAGCTTCACCTCTACAACCCACTCCACCCCACTTCACCCCACCTCACCCCACCCATATCCCCCCTCTTCATCACTAACACTATTGCCACCAAAACAAGAAATAATCCTATGGAATTTTTTGCTCAGACTTACAAAAAACATTAGTTTGCTATTTTGATTGACATTTTTTTTAAACTCAAAAATTTAAACTCAAAGGGAAAGTCGTTTTTCAGGACACAGTGAGTCTTGGGGCCCGGCCATTCCAGGTCTGTTGACCCCATGTTACAAGAGTGGGCAGCCTGATGGCTCCTATGGTCCCATTGATCCCACAAAGAACAGTACTTACGATTTCCTGAAAGTGATTGTCATGGAATGGACTAAGGTGTTCCCAGACAAATATGTCCACCTAGGAGGTGATGAGGTGTCATTTGACTGCTGGTCAGTATGGCAGGTCACAGGTTAAGAAAGAAAATTTAAAATGATAAATTGTAACTATCAAAATCATTGATTTTACCTTAAACTATTTAAACCACATCTGGTTTATACTTGGACCTATTTCTAATAACCTGAAGATTTGAAGAATTCAAAATGTACATATTTAATCAAAAAAAGCCAATTTGAAATTATGTTCACAGGAAAAGTAACCCAGCTGTTACCCAGTTTATGCAGAAGATGGGATATGGAACAGACTACTCAAAATTGGAGCAATACTATATGCAAAAGTGAGTTAACCAGGCACAAGATGAGTATAGACTGAAGGGAAAATTCTGCTTATTCTTCTTATATTTATTTCACTGCAGAAGCATAAAAACACTTGTCAGCAGTACTCAAAAGTTATAAAGATTACTTTATATAAGTACATTTGTAATACATCATACCATGCAAACCATGTAAGAAATTCAATTTTTGCAAGATGGCTCAAAGGTATACATATATTACAACAATTTAAAATTATACAAAAAAAAATTCTCTAAAAGTAGGTATAAGTAAGACACCATTTTGTCTTCTCTGACTGATAATTTGGATGAAATGATGTCCCTAGTTTATTAAAAAAGCAAAACGATAATAGATGATTGTGGTAGACACTTACATGGCTTTTCTTACATTTCCAGTATCTTGAACATTGTGTCCTCGGACCAGGATAATTTGGATGAAATGATGTCCCTAGTTTATTAAATAAGCAAAACGATAATAGATGATTGTGATAGACACTTACATGGCTTTTCTTACATTTCCAGTATCTTGAACATTGTGTCCTCGGACCAGGATGGGTATGTGATATGGCAGGAAGTAGTGGACAATGGAGTCAAGGTAGGATATATAGGATGTGTAGGATATATAGGATATGTAGGATATTTCACATCTGCCATCAGTCTACACATGCCACCAGTTAAAGTTTTTATCTTACATGCTATGATGTCTTTGTATGGAAAAAGTAAACTATCTTTAAAATATTTTGGCAAAATGAAATATTTGATTTGAAAGTGATGTAACTTTCATATTATTCTGTTTAATAAATGACAAAAATCTTTTAAAGATTAAATGTGGTGGCAGTTAAGTTAATTTTACTAGTAAAACACAGAGGCAGAGCAGACAGGTAAAACCATATGTGGAATCTATCTATATATTTGTTTGATTTAATTTAAGATTAGATTTATTTTTTAGAAAAAAAAATTAATCTAAATCAGACATCAATCAGGTCTCATCAGTAAAATGTTTTTAGCAGTTGTGATCAGATGTGAAGTCAAATGTTACCACAGTGGAAGGAAAAACATATATTTCAATCATTTATCCAAATATGTAGTCGCATCCTTTTTAAAGGATAATAAAAAATTAAATAATTTTAATTAGAAGGCCATCTGATTTCAGCCATGTGTAAGAAGTTTATCTGTAACATTGAAGTGCATTAGCCCACCCTCCTTCCTCTCAAAAATTAAATGACCATCTTCTTGACATTTTAATTTTTCTTGTCTTTTTTTTCCTTTGGCAGACATATATCCTATGAAAGCCCTTTTGCTTAATTAGTATGTTAAACTTTACAAAATTACTATCTTCATTAAATATTGTGGTAATTGATGGATGCTTTTGATGTATGAATTGGTATTTGGTTAAAATTTTTTGTCATTAAATTAATTGTATTTTTTAGTCACTGGATGTAATCAGCATTATAATAGTTAATCTTGATATTTAACTGAACAGTCATCAGAAATTCAAATTTTGTTAGAATATTGAATTTTGGTTTTGACCATAGAAAAAAATGAATGCAATGATTAGTACAATTTGACCAAGCTTCTTGTGTTTGGTGAATGAGATGAGAGACAGGAAGATACAAAAAAATTAGTCTTCCTGAATAAATATATATGAAGTATTTATTTAGTAGCTTGATTTAATAACAGGATATAGTGTACTGGTAGATACATGTTGTGATAATCTTTCAACTGTATTTGCCAAACAAAAAACAGAAATGAATGAAATTTCAGCTGAAAAAGTGCTCTTAATAACTTAAAGAGCTTAGTGTGATAAATGTATGTGTGTGCTTAGGTACGTCCTGATACAGTGGTGGAGGTATGGAAAGGGGGCTTCCAGGCTGAAATGAGTAAAGTGACTCAGATGGGACTTAGGACTATCTTGTCCTCACCCTGGTACCTTAACTATATATCCTATGGTCCTGACTGGCCCAAGTACTATATAAATGATCCGCACAATTTTAATGGTAAGTTAAACAGAGATTTGGATGGCAGGACTCTGGTGGCTGGCTTTCTGTCGGTGTTCTTTTAAAAAAGAAGTGATATTTTCACATGGTTGCTGAAAGTACTAAAAACCTTTTTTTTTTACTCCATACACCTTCTTCTTTTTTTCAAAGGCAGGCAGCAGGTAATGGTTTAAGGTGTTAGATCAATAAATAAAAATGAAATCTACGTGAAGATCAAGAAAAAAAAATTATTTGCCAATATTTATAGTGGGTAGTTAACCTTTGGGTAAAGGTAGAGGTGGGTCATGGTCAGGGCCTGAATGCTGTTATTTACCATATAGTCAGCAAAGATAACCATCCTTAATATTGTCTTCTTGTAGTGATATGTGTGCATTTGAAACACTTGAGCATTTTTGGGCAACATGAAAATCTTGATGCTATGGAAGTTGCGTCATTAATATATTTCATTGAAGGATGTTTCTGGTTAACGTGGTGTTGAATTTGTGGTAAAGGTCATCAAAAAATCAGTGGATTAGCTTCTTTGGTGTTGTTTAAGGCAAAGGGCTGTTGGTTCTGCTGGGGTCTTTGTTAAGTTAGAGGAGTGATTGACCAGTATCTTAGGTAGAGGACATAAAAAACTTCAAAAACCATTTGCAAAATGTGTGTTTTAGAGGATAGCGGGCAGTTAGGAAAAGGAAAAAAAGTGTGTCAGATTGTAATTGAATATTACCAATGACAAAATCATAATTTTTAGATTTTACATATAAAGAATTATTGAATATCATCTTTCTTTATAGCAGTGATAAATGGAAATGTGAGGTTTTCTTCGGTTAATGTTTTCAAAATCGGTGATATTCAATGAATGAAAATATGAAGCATCTCACCATGTAATGTTTGTGCCAGTTTCTTTCAAAATTTAAGTCCCATTTTAATACACTTTCACCATTTCAAATATTTTTACATATCATATTATCCATTACTGTATCAATAACAACAAAACAGGAGTAAAATTTCAGTCTTAAGTGAGCTGGGTATGGTAAATGTATACATGTGTGCTTAGGTACGTCCTGATACAGTGGTGGAGGTTTGGAAAGGTGGTTACCCTGCCGAAATGAGCAAAGTGACTCAAATAGGACTAAGGACTATCTTGGCCTCTCCTTGGTATCTTGATTACATATCCTATGGAACTGACTGGCCCAAGTACTATAGGCCAGACCCCCACAATTTTAATGGTAAGTTAAGATATGGCGCAGCAATACTCTCATGGGAAGGTTTCTGTAGGAATTGACTGAAAATTAAAAAAAAAAAAAATTCACTCTTAGTGTGCCTCTCTCCCTTCTCTGAAGACTTGCAAGACTGTGGTTTAAGTTTTAATTGTTTGAATTATTTTTCAGATTATTATCTATAGTTTGGATTTTTCTTATCTGGAACAGTTTGGATTTTTTTGTTTGGTTTTAAACATCTACTAACAATGATACTTATACTCTGTGTTGGGGACTAATACATGTAATATACCAGTGTGCACTTTTACCAAAGCCATTTGCCAGACGCTTACAAAGAGGAAGCAAACTAATATATACCCCATATATGCATAGAATTTAAAACATCAGGGAAGGAGAATGGAAATTGTCACATATTGCTGTTAAAAGTCCCTTTTTCAAATATTTTGCATTGTCATAAACTTTGAGTTTGAGTTCTCAAAGAAAAAATATGAAAGCAATATTCCAGTTCATAGATAATAAAATGCTTATCAGAAAGGTTTTTGCACACTTAACAAAACTGAAAAGAATGCATCTAGTTCACAAGTAGGCTTTTTTTTTAGCAAACTGTTCATGCTGCGATTCTCACAAGTTGACCTGCTTTTTATGTGTTATTTAGCTTATCACAATGCTTTTTTCTTCACATCTTCAACCCCATACCCCATTTTACCTAGCATTTTTTTAAAGAAGAGTGGATTCCCATTTCTCCTCCTAGTCTTACAGAGAAGACAGCATGCAAAATGAAGGTTGTTTTACCATTGTTATTATCACCATTATCAGGCCCGTAGCCAGGGGGGTTTGGGGGGTTTGAAAAAACCGCCCCTTTTGCTGGAAAAAGGTCCACTCTGGGTAAAGTTTGATCTAGGTACATGAAGTTTTTATGGGAAAAGGTCCACTTTTTCAAAAAAAAGAACCCCCCTTTTGAAATTTCTGGCTACGGGCCTGACTATCATTATTCTGGGCCTGTTTAGGTGAACCCTGATACTGTAGTAGAGGTATGGAAGGACAGGCACAATCCAGCCACCTACAAGGCAGAGTTGAGCAAAGTTACTGGACTGAATTTAAGGGCCCTTCTCTCTGCCTGCTGGTACCTAAATGATATCTCCTACGGTGTAGACTGGCCCAAATATTATGCATGTGACCCACACGACTTTCAGGGTAAGGACAGGGTTCATTGGATAAGAAGATTATACATTTTATTTCATGGAAGTGGATAATCTCTGTGAAATTTTGCCAATAATTGCAATTTTCTAGATTCAGAAAACAAATTGCTTGATAATCCTCATTGCCACAGTACAGTATGCTAATTTGAAACATGATATAGGTGGTTTAAATGATATATTCTGTATATGATAACAAGCATCTGATATCAGTTTGCCTCTTGGAAAGAAAACACCCTCACGATAATGTGATGGCCTTTTTAGCTACTTTTGTTAACTTTGAAAAAAAAAATGGGAAATAAAAGATAATCTTACCATTTGTTCTGAAGCTTGCAAAAATACAAAACAGGAGAGCAAAGCTGTAAAAAAAAAGAAGAAAGAAAGAAAGAAAATAAAAATGTTCATTTCAAACTACCATACTTTTAGATTCTTTCAAGCTTATAATTTATCACCCATAAATCATTAATTCGCAAGATTTTCTTTTAACAGCTTCTTGAGTTCCTTATATGCATGTCATTTTCTCAGAAAGTCTAACACTCTGTCTTCAGTGCAAATTTGCATTTCTTGGTATCTTATTTCAGTTGGTTCTCCTATTGCTATTTTCTAATGAATGTGTGCTGGCTTGTGGAATGTTTTTTTCTTTAAATAACTCTTCTATGTTTGAGTTAACAACACTTACTATTAACCATCTATTATATAATTCATTCTTGGAATTCTAATTTCATCATTTCTAATGCCCGCCTTTCTTAGTTGTGAGAGAAATTCTTTGACACTTTTTTTTACTATATGTACGGTAGTGTTTTGTAGTGGGAGAAATAGTACACTCCAGTATTACTATGGAGAGCCTTAGGTGTCAAAAGTTTGATTTGGATATACTAAAAATTGTGAGCTCATAACCACTACCTCGAGCTATTATAATGAGAGCATTGTAATGAAAAATCATGGGGATCTGAAGGATAATGTTATGAAATTGCCTATTACCAGAGAAACATGTTGAATTGCATAATTGTACCCTTTGACTGTTGTTTCTTATCTGTTTCCTAAAAAGCCACCAGTTTCTCTTTCTGCCATTTCTCTATTTTTTCTTATTTGTACTATAATCATTTCATATAGGAAATGTGTTTATATATATATTTGTTATATTATAAGATGTAATGCTTCTCTACACATTTTGATTTACATGTACTCATCCATAACTTGACTTGTATTTTTTATTATTAATAATGAAGCTGCCATTTTTTTTGAAATAGTTAAATTAATAATTTTGCAGTTTGATAATTAACAATTCTCTTATACATTTCTGTCATCATCTGAGCAACATTGCCATTGCCAGATTTCATTTTCAGTTACAATTTGAAGTATTCTTTTTTTTTTTTTTTTTTTTTTTGTAGGCACAGATGCTCAAAAGAAACTTGTTATTGGAGGTGAAGCATGTATGTGGGGAGAGTATGTAGATGGAACCAATCTCATATCTAGACTCTGGTAGGTACTTTTAGAAGCCGCAACTTATGCACCCTGAGCTTCAGAGATAACTTGCCACTAACCTCTTCACTATAGCCTATCTTCATCGTGTCAAGTTACCTCTGACGAAAATAGTTTGACCTAGTTTAGATAAGCCAATCGAATCCATGTTTCAAAATTTTTCACCAAAGTTTGGTGAAAACGCTGATTGGTTGACCGTCAATCGGCAATCCTCGGCTGATTCCGCAAGCTCCATACTAACAACAAAGTTATTGTCGAGTGCGGAGACATCCGAGTAGTTCCGAGTGCAAAACCGTACACAAAGAAAGCATGGCGTCTCCTACGAGTGACTACGTAAAATAATGTGTTAAGTTATCTCTTGATTATTTGCAAAATATGAGGATATCAGAATTGAAACCAGAGCAGTTTGAGACCCTACATCATTATCTACTGAGGGATGATGTATTTTGCGTGCTGCCCACAGGTTACGGCAAGTCCCTGATATTCAGCCTTATCTTTGATTGGTCCGGATTTGAACAAAGCGCGCTTTGACTCGTTCGCGTTCATTGGCTAGATTGTTCAATGAGTCATTGAGTGCGGGCTTTAAATTTGATTGGCGGGCGGCGGGGGCTATCGAATGTGGTCAGAGGTAACTTGACACGATGAAGATAGGCTATTGTGAAGAGGTTAGTGTCAAGTTATCTCTGAAGCTCAGGGTGCAACTTATGCTGTTAAAGGCAATAATTTTAATAAAATTGTTGTGTTTGATGCATATTTTTTGTCAACAGTGAGTTTTTCCATCTCTGCTTTGAACTTTCTGAAAAGGCAAAGCTAGTATAAGTCTTGTACAGTACACTTTTGCTGTGTTCTAAAAACGTTAGTCCAATATTGAAATATTTATCCTCAGATGATTACAATAAAATCTCAATCAATTTTTTGATAAACAATAAACAGACACCATAGGTCAGCAAGATATGCCATCACAGGCCGAGTATCAACATGGACCGATGTTACACATGTACATATATGTCTAGAGGAGTGATGCTAGTTATCAGAAAAGTACAATTTTTTAATTTTAAAGAAAGATGTGCCTGTAGTAAAAAGAGAAAAGTACACTGAAACATTGACATTATCAGAATAATCATAACTTGATCCGGAAATTAGAAAGCTTCTTGTCATTATACATTTCCCTTGTCTTTTCAGGCCCAGAGCTTCTGCTGTAGCAGAGAGACTGTGGAGTCCCAAGCAATACAACAACACTGCAGAGGCTGCACCCCGTATTGAAGAACACAGGTGCAGGATGCTCAGGTTGGAGAGATTTGTCAATATCAAAGATTCAAATATATACAAATAAAAATGTTCTTTCTGTTCACCTCCATTTAATTATCTAGTATTAATAGTGAAAGCAAAATGTTTTAGCACATTAAGTCTTTTTGTTTAGCCATTTTCTGATTTCTAGTTTTTTGTCTCTGTAATTTCGCATATGGGCAGGAATGTAGTTAAGCTGCAAGGCAGGCTAAGAGCACACGCACGCATCACGCATGCTTGCTCATGTATGTACACACACACACACACACACACACACACACACACACAGTCATTACCCAGTCTCTTATCAGTGTTTCTTGTAGTGGGCAGTACTTATGTATATATCAATGTTCCTCAATCATACAGATTCTTGGCATCACAGATTTAAGTTTGTTTGGTATTGGAAAAAAACGCAGTGAACCCATTGCAAAGGCTCGTTTTCCTAGTAGTTTGTTTTTTAGTACAGATGAAAGAAACATTTTAAAAATAATAAATATGTATAAAACATGTATAAAAGTAACTGTAAATTATAATGTTTTAAATGTTTCTTCTAGGAGAGGTTTGAATGCTGAACCTGCCAATGGTCCTGGGTTCTGCAAATACGAGATGCAAGTCAACTAGTCAGTAGCACCAGACCGATAATATCAAATAAGAGACAATTCACCACATTCCAGGGGGAAAAATTGATCAGCATTCTAAAACTTCTGAAGGACTATCAGCTTTTCTTAATAATGCTTAAAACTTTATATAAGCCCAGTAAGAAGATGCCCATTATGAATGGTAGAAGCTGCTTTTACAATCTTTATTTGAAACCAAGTAACTGATTTTCAAGATAAATTTTCATTTGACACATATTAATATGATATTCCTCTTTATTATTAATTAAATTTAAATCATTTATGAAATCCTCCTTGTTATATTGAATAGGCATCTTTGTCATATTGTGAAGGAATATATTGTTTTTATTAAATTGTGTATGTGTAATGGAATTAATATATTAAATAATGTATCTGAAATGTAAATGCTATTATTCGGAATAGTGCAAGGAGTTCCGCTGCAGTTTTTCTTTTTCAATTTTGAGGTTTTCCTTCAAAATGTCTACAATTTATACCTATGTATGCTTTTTTAAAAGAGGAAGGAAAAAATAAAGAATGAAAGACATTAATCTTTAAACAAGTTATTTGAATTTTAGACAATTTATTCACTGACATACATAAGGCATCCCGTAAATGCTTTTATATGGTTACCAAAGTAGTCATTGTCACCATAAGATGTAAAGAAACAGACACTGAGTAAATAATAATTTTTATTATTAATTAAATTATGTTGAAAATGTATTATGGTATGTTCCCATGTTACTCAGTGAGCAGGTAGAGGACATTGACCTACCTCAAGGTGACAATCAGCTTAACTTTTGTGTCACCACTTTCTTCTCAACAATTTATACATTTTTGAGTTGTTTAAGTTTCAAGCAGCTGAAGCATAAAAAGACCTATTTATATGTTGTAGACTGTATGAACAAGATTGGCTTTTTTACAGCAAGACAATCTTAACTGAAATTAGCATAATTATTGTAATATTTTGGCCTTGTATTAATATTGTTGTTTGAACAAACACCCTGTATGCGAATTACCATTATATGTAAAGATCAAGTTAGAACTAAATGCTTGCAGCTGGAGACATTTTTGCTTCATTCTATTAATTACATTCTGTCTGTACTTTTGTTAGCTTTACTGCCTAGTTGCTCTGAGAGCAGCAATTAAATTTGATGCAAACATTGATTCTTTACAAGCATTTTAACTTAGTACATGTAGCTACTGTACATATGTAATACATATATATATACATGTAATTTGCTAGAAATTAAGCGATGATGTTTACAAATATATGTATTCATTTGTTATTTGTTATAAGTACTTTAAATGAAGGAAATGGGACTCAATCATAACTTGTTAACGTACATTGTACACGTATTAGTACAAGAACAGTTATATAATTGTAATACGTATTAATTAATGCTGATCAATACAGAGTATCGTCATATACACTGAAAACTTGAATTTATCAACTGTCAGAAAGCCATTGTCTTCATATAATATACTGCAAACAAACAAAAAAGAGTTGCTGTTTATTGTCATTATAAATTGACTCTCCCCACCCACTCACACATTGAAAATTCAGGCCCGTAGCCAGCAATTTCAAAAGGGGGGTTCTTTTTCTGAAAAAGTGGACCTTTTTCCATAAAAAACTTCATAAACCTAGATCAAAATTTACCCAAAGTGGACCTTTTCCCACCAAAAGGTTCTTTCGAACCCCCCGAACCCACCCTGGCTACGGGCCTGACATAATTTATGGGGTTCGTGAAGACTTCTTTACATGATTCCAGGGGCAGCACAATAAAACGTATTTCAAAACTTATATGGTTTTGCGCATACTTTTAAGTAATTTTAACTAAGTGGTTAATGAATTATGATTGTTTTTTATTATGTACATTGTGGTTTATTATTATTATTATTTTATTCCTCATCAAAGTGGTCAGTTTGTGCTGCGATCAATTTCAAAATCCCATTTGAACTTGGTTCTTGAGGTCTTCGTCCAAGCCGTCTGAGTGCCTCGGCTTAGGGCTGAACGCCTACCAACTGTTTCCAACGTTGAACTGAAGTTGAAAAGAATTCACTATTGATATATTGGTCTCCACTATACAATTGACTTAAAATAACGTTTTTCTTCGACAGAGATAAATGCGTTTAGTGCGCTCAATCCACGACTGGCATTCTCCTACAAAACCTTATGTTTTGATCACGCTTGGGACGAGAGTTTACGCGACTTCCTGCTTTATTCTTTACTCCTGATTGAGAGGTCACTTTGTGTATACGCGTCGAAAATAGTTCCATATAATCAGCAATGCAGCATATGTACTACCAAGAATTTTTACTTAGTTTACACGGCTACAGAATACCTAGGCAAGGTTATATCACACTGTATGTTTCGTTGTCCTAAATCCACCGAAAACTTAAATTTAAGGTCAGACTGTGCGCACGAACATCAACTCTTGACCCCAGCAATAAATCCCATTCACCTAGTGAGTCGCAAGGCTTAGAAGAAAGAGAGTCGATTACTGCAAAGGCCCATCAGTGCATTCTAGCACAGAATCACGGACCATTGGATACCCGCATTGTCTGTGCCAGAATCATCCTGAATGTCACACGGAATCAGCTACAACACACATGGAGTGTATTCATTTGAGCGAAAATGTAAAAATCACAGCGCCCCCTATGAAAGACGAAAATCCACCGTGCCAGTTTCACTGTTCAGGTAGATGCCACAAAAGGGGTAGCTGCATCGCATTTGGTTTGCGATATGTCACCATATTGAAATTCAGTTCGAAGACCGTCACTGTAGTGCGATGGAAAATGTTTTGTGTAATGGCATTCAGAAAATGGGTGTAGCCAAGAGATCATGTGACTGATATTTAACAAGTTCGCTACTTTACAATATTCCTGGGAGTCGATGGGAGCTCCATATGAAGAAAATCTCTCTGTGATGTGTGAAGAAAAAATTATTTACTTGAAAATGATGAAATTGTGTGTACAGCTCTACTGCTTGAATATCCTGTCTTGCATGTATTTGCCTTGGATACTGTATAATTTTGTACATACGTTGGAGATAATATTCTCCACAGTCTTAATATGAATGACATTAGGTCTGAATAGAATGATCTTGAGTTAGTTTGTTGAGGTCAGTGCAGTCTGAATGTATGGTAGGAATATTGACACTGTGAGGTTGCAGGCACATACATTGTCAAGTTCAAAATATCTTCAAGATTCCAGGCTATGAAGTGAATCTATTAGATAGAGAGCATTTGGGATCCCACAAGGTATACAAATGGTGTGGCGGTGATGTCTCTGTTCAGTGGAGAAAAAAAGAATGGCTCTATGCTATGTTTAGATTTACTTATTGTCAAGGAATTACCAATTTATGACAGTGTTGCACTGCGCATTTCCATGTTCAAATCTCATGGATATTCTTTGAAACTTGATATTGTTGGTCAGTAGCTGCATATGTGGGCAAATGACATCACATTTTCAAGGTGTGTAAGTCATGCTGTTTTGGCAGATGTCTGTAACAAATAACTAGCAACAAAGTTTTATAGGTGGCCTTTATGAGTAAGGTGTGCAGGGAAAAAACATTCCAGTTAGATTCATAAGACATATGTGCTAAATTAACTGTTTCTGCCACTTGAGGATAAATATATGATAATATCCATGTTCTTGCCACATTCTGCATTATTCCCTTGATCTTATTATTGTCCAAATTTGTATTTTACCTTCTCTGTTTCCCTTAAATATGTGGAGTCAGCAGTGGGAACAAGAAGCAAGTCTTATATTGCATTGTGTAGCACCTTATGCACAGCTACTGCATAATTACTGCAACCATCTGTTATTTTGATGCCAAATGAAGCAGTCTATAGAATACTTCAGAACAAATATTCTAGCCTAGGATGCCCGACCTGATCTTAAATAAGCCTCCTGGAAAATATTTTTGTTTAGTACTCTCTGCAAGGTAAAACTACAGCAGATTGATTATAATATAGGCTTGCCAGTACTCCAGGTGGAATAAGAATTATTCTTATCGGTGCACCCCCTCATAAAGTTTGTTTATAGTGGAAGAACCTTTTAAAAGTAGGTAGCTGTAATTACCTGGTCTTCCTGAAACTTCAGTGTTTACACAAATTTTTAATTTTTGATGTTGAAAATGCAAGATCAAATAAATTAGTGGTTGTGAGTCATTGTCAAGATTTTAAATACCAGGAATAATAATGCAGTGTCTGTAAGGTTCTGTATCATGGTTGGGATAATGGGAGGTATATATGATAGCAGATATATCAACTGTGGCCAGTCTTGATATTTACCGTCTCGCCTTGAATGACTCTTCGACCCCTATTATTATTATTGGTCTTTGCCAAGAAGGAGAGAAAATCAATATGGTGCTCTATAACAAGGAAACTGTTTGGATAATAGTTACATGAAAATATTCTTTTGCAGTTTCCATTATTAGATAAATGAATAAGAATTTTAAAAAATAGATAAATTTTTTTTTTTTATATATAAAATGGACATTCTGTTTGAAGTCGTGTTTATTATGTTTCAGTATGTAAGACAAGCAAGAGTCCATGGCTTTGTTTGACATGTGGAGCAGTTCATTGTGGAAGGTAATAGGAAACCAGTCATGTGTTTGATTAAAGGGATTGGTGCTCAGTATATTTAAACAAATCAATATGATAGATGCAATGCAGTGGATGATAATAATTGAAAAAAAAAATATCATTATAACAATGTGGCAAAAGAGCCTGACATTTTTCTCTGTTATAGGTAGTAGCAGGCATATTTAGCAGTAATAGGTTTACTCATTTTCTCTGATTTATATGTAAATGATGCATAGAAATATTTTCTCTTCTGTGCAAATTAGGAAATTTGATATGCTAATAAACCCAAGATTAATAGCTTTTATGAAATTCAGCATAGATATTTTGTAGTATAAGAGGCTGCCCATGTAACATGAGCCTTTGAGAAATGCTGAAAAGTATCCAGAACTATTGATTTTCAAAAACTACAACTGTCTTCACATTACCAGAGTTAATGTAGATCTATGTATTTATTTTGGCTCTTAAAAAGAAAAAAAAAATTTAACATTGAATTTGCAGCATTGTTACATATTTGTTGGTATTTTCAGATATGTCAATGCTCATGCCAAACTGCATTACGAGGAGCGACAGAAGCATTCAGTGTGTATGGACTGTGACAGTTATGCAGCCTTTTGGTAAGAACAGATAAAATATTCCAAGCAATCTGCACCTTGAAAAACCTTAGAATTCTTTTCATCTCTCTAGCAACACACTTTAGTAGCACTCAACTGTCACATATTATTAAACCAAAGATGTAAATTTTTACAATTTATTTGTAATATTATTCAAGACTACAGGTCATGTAAAAAAGATGTATTCTTAAAGTGGTATTACACAAAAACACTTAACTTTAAAACAATTTATTCTGTCCATAACAATATCCCCACTGCTACATTTGTAGTCAGTTTTGCTTTGAATGCTCACGTTTTTCAGCTATGCCTGTGATGAGTTTGTTATCAATGACACCGATTCAGGAGACCTAGACAAACTTAGGAAACATTTACGATCAGTAGCAAAGTAAGTTTGATTCAACATATGCATTAAATGTAAATTAAGATTAATCAGATAATATTCCCTTGTGCTTGGTAAATAGCTGTCTCTGGTGAGGGTTCTCAGCCCTTTGAGTATGCCATTATGGGATAAAATCTAATTAAAGCACTCAATCATATTCAGAATTAAAGAGTTCAATAAAAAGAAAGTAACTTTTGTCTCTGATATGGGGAGGACCACCTACTGTGAGTGTTGACAATGAGGTCCCATCCTTCCTTGAAGGTCATCTTCAATTTTAACTTTTGTTTGTTTTTAAAAGATTAAGGAACTTGAGAACTCAAAGAAAAAAAATTATTGCACTAAGGGTGCTTTACCAGAGATTTAGATCGATCTAAAGATTAAGTTTTAGATCGACCTAACTCCCTGGGGGTTCACGCTAAATTGCAGTCAGTCGAGCGGGCACCATAGTTAATTACCCCCTTACAGCTTTTAGTAGGCGGGACAGACGCTTAATCCTGCCAAGCTGACAGTAATCTAGTGAGACTCCCCACAGGGATAGATCGATCTAAAAATCAATGGAAATGGGGTGTAAGGGTCAAAAAGCTTTGCTAGGGAGCTTTTATAAACAAAGTAAGATATTGAAAACATTAAGTAATTGAAATTTTATTACACGTAATATAGAAGATTTCAGTTCGATGTCAGAAATGAACAATTTTAGAACAGTGGGTAGCAGAAACTGTATTTTTGTTTATTTTTGTTTCATCTCCTAGGTTTCACACAGTGAAGAACAGGAGGCGTGACTCATTGGAATCAACAGAAAATGAAGGAAAAAAGAAAAAAATTAAAACAGTAAGAAATGGGTTTAAATGTAGGATGTTCACGAGTTATTTTGTCTAATGTATTTTTTGGGTTGGGGAATAAAGGCAGTTTGTACATATTTCATATCAGTTTATAATTATGAGATAACAAATGTAGCATATCCGAATATTACCAATGATTATTCCTTCACCTAAATTCTATCATATGTTAAACTGCCCGAAGAAGCAACACATGAATCCCTATCATCTTACTTTTTATGCTTCAATTTTTTACTTGCTTTTCAGGACACTGGTGCTAAAGCTATCAAACCTCGTACTTCAGGACTTAGAAACCTAGGAAATACGTGTTTTATGAACGCTGTGCTGCAGTCGCTTAGGTATAGATCATAGAATTTGAGAATATGTTTAGTGCATGCCATTTGAAGGTATAGGTTGTATTTAAACTCTGATATCCATTATAAACAAAATCAGCTTATCTTACAGTTTACACCTGGGTTTAATGGATCTGTTTAGTCTTGAATCAGTCTCGATTTCCTTGGGAGATACAACCCTAGCTGATGCTTATTTGGCCATGTTTATTTGTCATGAGGCATACTGAATTCAAGTGATGTATTGTGTTTCAGTAACATTCAGCAGTTCTGTGGCTACATAAAACAATTGCCATCTCTGGAAAAGAAGAAGCCTCGAGCAAATGTGACCAGGTATAGAAATGGACGAGATGATGACATGTACGTTTTTGAAGTAATTTATTTTGTAAAAGTTTTGTTCTCAACAGTTTTGAATTAATCTTCATTATATCAAAATGGTATTAGTATTATACAAAACAGATATTGTTTTATTGCTACCAATGTAAAGGAGACTAAAAATAAGTTCATGGAAAACTGATATCATATAGTAAACCTGACAGCAACTGTTATGCTGGTGCTTTTAGCTAAAATCAAGGTATTCCTGTGTCAGTTTGTTTTTTAACACGATCTGTTGATATTACTACTTTCCCACAAACATACTGCATACTGTGAATTATGAATGGAGTAAAAGATGATACTCAGTTTTCACATTTCTGTTTAACAGCTTGTCATTTTGCAGAATTGCATCATTAAATTTGTAAATGTGAAAACTGATACGTTGTTTAAATTACTAAGAATTGCATTGATTGTTCTCTTAATGCAGTTATGATGCAACCACTGTGCTGTACATCTGTAACAGCCTTTGCTGTTTAGTTTTGTAAGTCCATCTGACATGTACATTATTAATCTGCAATAGTAACTACTGACTTTTACATTTATTTTGCAGTTTGTTGGTAGAAGAACTAAGAAAAACACTGATACAACTGTGGCAAGGGAACAAGTCTGCAATCTCCCCAGAGTCACTTTTTTCTGTTATATGGAAAGTAGTGCCTAGATTTAGGTATGTTTGAAAGAAAGAATGAACATAAATTTTGTCAAATATTTGGAATGCATAGTAATTATGATGTACTTCTTATAGTTTAGTTTCAAGGCTTTTTATTGAATAATATTCTCTATTTTCTTTATTAATAACATAAACATTAATTTTCTTTGAAATTTCAGGGGTTATCAACAACAGGATGCTCATGAGTTTATGCGGTATTTATTGGACCGTTTACACACAGAGCTTTTGACTCTTCTCCCGTACCCTAATCCTTCCAGTCCATACATAGGACCAAAAGGAAAAAGTACAATTGTGACTGCCATCTTTGGTGGTCTACTTCAAAATGAAGTAAACTGTCTTATATGTGGAACAGATTCCAAGAAACATGACCCTTTCCTTGGTAAGGATGATCTGTTGGTGTGCCCCTCGGATGTTTTTTCACAAAAAAGGACATGAATTTTTTATTTGTTAATGTGTTAGAATGTTTGTATAGCAATCATCTATGTAAGATTTTGTGTTCATAGTTGTTTTATTCATTAGGAGACATTTCTTTAAAAACGTGGCATAAATTGATAAATTGGGCTGTGGTTTCCGCCATTCCAGATCTCTCTTTAGATATTCCTGATTGTAAGGAAGGACTTGTCAACTTGTCAGGTGGGTTTAGATAGTATACACAGCAGTAACATTTGACAGATACAAAGATGTAGCAATAATACGTTAGAAACAATTATGATTTATTATTAGAAACTATTCTACACCTACATTTCAGTGCTGTGTACACGTTACATATTTGTGAATTAAATACTAAGTGAAAATGAAGATATTTGTGATTTGAATATTAAGTGAAAATGATATTTTATTTTAAAAAGAATCCAGATTTTGTCTGTTGGTGATAGTCTTTTGGTTATGTAAACAGTTTAGGTCAAAGTTAAAAGATTGGTTTTGAATTAGTTGATTACAGATGAATGGGTCTCCAATATGAACACTGTCTTAGAAAAAAGGTCCCGCAGAATGAAAATATATGTCCAATATCTACTAGATTTTTAAAAATGTGACAAAAATGTACTTTTTGCTTGATCAACAGCTGACCTTATTCTTTTAGTGCGTTATCTTTTCAGAGTGCTTGTCCCACTTTACTGAGGTAGAAGAATTAGAGGAGTCAGAACTGTACAATTGCGGCACTTGCAAACGGAAACAGCGGTCAACTAAACAATTCTGGATAAGACGCTTGCCAAATGTTAGTCACTGGTGTCTTTCTTGTTGCTCAAACTCTTTGGAGGGAAATTTGGTTTGGCATTAATAAGCTTAAAGGAAATAATTTAACACAGCATAAATGAAAATAATTGCCTAAGGCAAAAATTGGAAAAATTTTATGCATGATGTATAAGAGAAATTTCTAAGATTCAAGGGTTCTAATTTTCTGTCAAAATCCAGGTTGATGGTAACAATAAGGAGCAATGTCATTCGTAGCAAAACCTTTTTTTTTTTTTTTTTGATTAATAATATCAATTGCAAATCTCAGTTACATGTTTGTAATTGGTAATCTTGAATGAAGATTCTAATGCTTAAAGAGAATGAATTGCCTTAGAAAGCTTAATGAGGCAACACAAATGAACATCAGCAGAGTGACCTAGAAAACTGGTTTATATGTTTTACATATAGAGAAAAAGTGAAAAGTATCCAAACATGGTCATAATGAGAAAAGTTTTACTCACTTTCTTAACTGTAAAAAATTTTCATCCATTCTGATGTACACTTATATTTATGTAGCTGAAATTTGGCTGAGCATTCAATGATTTCAGACTTAAATGTTTAAGAATCCATTCTTTTCTTTTCAGGTACTTTGTTTACATATTAAAAGATTTCGCTGGAGCTCGCACTATAGAGTGAAACTAGAAACTTTGGTCAATTTTCCTATACATGGTCTGGACATGAATGAATATGTGCTTAATAACATGGTGAGATTTGGTTCTCTTGTACATAAAAATATGAAGACACACAACACTATATTCACAGATTCACAATGATTTACAAAACCAGTGTTTTTGATTTAACGCATCCATGGGGAAACTGCCTGTCCAACAGGTCATGACCACTTGTAATGCCATATGACCTGCAGGATTTCTGATATGGCTGGTCTTCTGGACTGGCAAGATTTTTGTACATAAAAATAAATCACTTGTGAACACAGAGTAATGGAAATAAATTACCGAGTTTGGACGAGCACAAAAATAGGAGGGAGTGCAGATTTCTTGTAGTGCAGATCCTCTGGACCTGCAGTATGTCCAGTTTTCCCCATGTATGCTATACGTAACTTTGTTATCACAGATAAGCAGTGGCAAAATTTCCCTCGCATTCATGGGTAAAAATAAGAGTGATGTTATACTTAGTCAGTTTCCTTCTGGCATAAGTGTAACATTAATATACACATGCTCAGTTGTGTTAAATCTACGAAACAAATTTGCAACAGTATGGTCATTTTGAAAATGGATTTTGTTTTTGTACTACATTTAGTAATATAAATTAAATTTATTTCAGCATGAAACGAGGAACAGCTGCTCTGGTAGTAATCTGTATGATCTAGCTGCTGTAGTTGTTCATCATGGATCAGGGTAAGACATTTGTTTTTGTGTGTATTTCACTGTTCTCTTGTACATATTCAGTACAGATTTTCTTTAAATTGTCAAAACCTTAACATACTATGTCTAGTTGAAACAGGTTCACCTAACACTGATATCTGAAGTAAGGGATTTGTATTCTGTTCCAGGGCTGGTTCCGGCCACTACACTGCCTATGCTTACCACGATTCTCGTTGGTACCACTTCAATGACAGTAACGTATCTGTGTGTGAGGAGGAGACTGTGGCCAAATGTAAGGCATACATACTGTTCTATGTGCGCCGAGAACTCAAATTACCTGACTTCTTGGTGAACATTGGGAGCAATGGCGAGGAGACGACAAAAGAAGATCAGTAGAATAGCCTAATTGGAATGGGCTGTTTTTACACACAGATTTATGTGTGGCCACAAATGTTCACGATGCTAGATGGAACCCTGTCACTTTCTCGGTAATGTTTGCATGAAATTGTTATACACAGAAAAACTGTATCGGCTGGAATAACTATAGAGAATATCATGATAACTCATGATTTGACATGTTAAAGTTACTTTAAACAGACTTAATTATTAATCATCGTTGTTAACTTTTTTTTCAAAAACTAATGCCAGGATTTGAACCAGCCTGTAACATATTGCCTGGCCTGTTACAGGTGTGCAGGTCTGCTTCATTCACTATACTAAGTCTAGTATCAGTATCCGCCAACATTCCATTTAGTTTCATATACATTGAACATGCATGTGATTCATTGTTTGCCAACTGCATTGTCTGCATTTGTATTTAAAACCTCAGAAGCAGGCAGTGTTGTGCTTCACATTTCTTTCAGTTTTGCATGGTATTTATGGTTTTGTACGTCAGATTCCTAAGTTTTTTAGGGTACGTAAATGTTTATAGAACATTGTCACAATGATGAAGTAGAAAAAAAATCAGGGATACTTAAGTTTAAGCTATTGTGCAGTACAAGTTCAAAAGTAATCAACAGTTAAAAGATCAAGAAATAAATATTTCTAAAGCTGTCTCAGAAAATGTTCCTATTATGTCTGAATACACTGCCTAATAACCTCTCCTGCAACAAAGCATATTGGGTAGGGGGAGGTGCAGATATGTTTTCACCTTGTGAAATCTAATACATGGCTCATACAGACCTTTGGGGCAAATTTGCAGTTTACCAAATTAATGTACTCCTTTTATGTAGAGTGTAAAGATTTGTAAACAATCACAAAAAAGTTCCCTAAAACAAATGATATAGTTACATATTTAAATACATTTATTCATAATGATTGTATAGGGCAACTTACTCTGCTATATAAGTTGGCATTGCATAGAAAAATATTAACCACATACATAAGACAAAAATGATGTCTTGGTAAAATAACACTGATATATATATATGATAACTTGTTATACAGGCAAAGGTTTGTTTCTACCTGACTGCTTTGTGGGAACATTAAAACAGCAGTCAATAGCAGCAATAAAATCCCTTTAAATACTTAATCTCAGAAGCTGTTTTGGGGGATATTCACTTAAAGCCACTTATTTTCTAATCAGGTAGCCTGCTGTAAAGGTACCCCATGTATTAAAAGTTATGAAACTTGCATTTCTACCAGATACAAAAAAAAACTTGAAATTGCAAATTGACTAAACACAGTAAGAGAAATGGCCTTTAAAATATGTATTCTTATGCACAATATTTCCAAGTTTGTATCTAAACCAGAAAGGGGTGGGTAACTACTGAGGAAAGTTGAAAACGGAAAATTTATCGACTTGCATCAATCTGAAATGACACAAATGATTTCTTAAAATTAAAAAACCATCTTACCTTAAATTTTCACAAACATCGTAGAAATTTAACATTCTGATTAAAATTACTCTGGAATGCAGTCATAGTTGGCAAAACATTAGGAGCTTATCACCCAACCAACATGTTGACCCTGTGTCTTCCATTATCTGTGATTATCTTAACTAAATTGATAACAGCTATTAACAAACGAGTAGGACTGGTATCATTCAGCATCTAGTAGCCAACTGGTATTTAGTTTCTTTTGTAATACAGGCTTGTCAAAAGTAGTAGTTTTACTAATGAATATCAAAAAGTTCAGGCATCAAAATATCTTATAGCATCAATCAATGTTCATGATATGCTGCATTTATCATTCTGTCCAAGTGTGATATGTGAGTAGTCACAACTATTAGAAGTATATCTACATCTTTGTCAAAAATGGAGATGTATCAGTAAAGAAATTATTGACAAATGCAACTCGTCTAATGCACCATTTGTATCAACTGAATGAGAAGACACCTGAAGTTGTAAGGACATCCTATTCAGCTGTGAGAAGCCTAGCAGCATATTGTGCTCTAATGTAAATCAACCTCTTCATTTCATTTGCTTTACTATATATACATATATAACAAAAGAAAAAAGATAATAACAGAGATTCCTAATCCTAAAACAACATTTTGATTTTAAGCAGACTAGAACCCTAATTTCATTAAAGGTTTGCAATCAGCAGTTTCAGATGGATACTGGGATATACAGAATAAATTTGTTAATCCTATAAATATAACTTTAAAAATGCACTTAACTTGTGATTGAGTTAAAGAGCAATACTGTAAAGTGTATACACACATATATATAATATGTATAAATCAAACATCTCGATACCCTGGCAAGTACAATGACACTCCATTTGGACAGCACTCTTAGCACTCAAATTTCTTCACCATTCTATAAATATGCTTCATCATTGCTGTACTACATGGCATGAAATTATTAAGGAACATTTAAAACTTGTTCAATGCATGCACATGAAGCCCATGCTTCAGAATTATAACTGCATAAAAGTATTAGGCAAATCTCCTCACTGCCACCATCTAGGCATCACTTTGACTCAGGACCGGATGATGTGCCAATTTTTCATGCAACTTTGTAACTTCTTGTAATTTTGTTCCAATATCTTTATGTAACGTCAACAATTCATGCCTGTCTTTAGACTGTTGTAATTTCAGCTGTTTCAATTCAGATTCCAAGGAAGACACCTTTTTGCGCAAAGTGCTGTTCTCTTTTTCTAGGTCCTAGAAGACAAAAGTACAGTATATATCAGGTGGCATCCCCATTTCCTGATTGGTCAAAAGCACTAGAAACAAATAGTAAGATATCAAACCAGTATATTTAGATAACACAGATAATACTCAGTTAAATGAATACTTAAAAAATGAAGTTTTTGACAGAAAATTAGTTTGTTTTTTTTTTTGCTCCAACAAAATAAATAGAAATGTGTGAATGGACCTTTGTATCTCCCTCTCTCTCTTTAAAAAATGATTTATACCAGTACATTGTTTATACTTGATAGCTTTCTATACCTTTATATGGGCTTCATTTTTTCCATTTTGCTCCACCCTAATGTTAAGTTCTTCTAATCTTTTAAGTGCCCCTCTCAGTTCCTTGAACACAAATGAAACAAGAATTGAAGGAGAAATTATGTTACATCAATTCTAAATCAACTTTGTGCAACAACATATAAAACAAGGCTGAAAGCGGTATTTTTATGTGGGTTCTGTGTTGTACAAAGCCAGTTTAGAAATGCTTTCATGTATAGGCATACCAAACATACATGTGGCCAACATTAAAACCCACCTGACCCTGACAATATTCTGAACAAACTACAAAAGACAAAGAAAAACATGTCTGTCATTGTACAGGAATACTATTTCTATTATTCAATTATTGGCTATGGCCAAGTTCAATATGTTGTTTTGCAGACCACAGAAAAAAGATAAAAGACCAAGACATCTATGTCCTTCCAAAGTTACATCCCTGCCATCCGCCATTGTTGTTATCTGATTGATAAAATGTGTTTCCTTTTCTTTCGTTGGTCAAAACATCCTCCAATGATGTTACCAGTCAATATTATGTTTTGTCAGACATAGAACTCGCCAATTTAAGATCATAATCTATGCTTATTATCTAATAAATATTTATATTCACTACCTCTGTAGTGCTGTCCCTTTCTTGTTCAACAGCCTGCAGTTGTTCTGTGGTTTCCTTTAACTGCTGCTGCAGCCCAGAAATTTGCTCATCATTAGCAGTCTGCTCTAACTCAATTGTCTGTGGAAATACCGACAAAAAAATGATAACATTTTCATCTTTAAGTTACAAAACAGATAATATTGATGAATCAATGACATAAACAAGGTGAAGCTTTTTATCTGTATCACGGTAACTGAGAACAACAAATGTGAAATCTGTTACAAGCTACCAAGGAAATCACCCCGTGTTTCAAAGAGTGATTTATGAAGCACATGGTGTTTAAAAATTGGAAACTGAAAGCAATTTGTAAATCAAAGTTAAATTTTTGATTCATCCAGTTTCATTACACTAAGATAATAAAGAGTAATTCTCATACTGGATTTTACTTAGAAAATAGATCAAGACATTCTGACCTTTTAACAAGGCCTTCAGGTGAACGAATTTTGAGTTGTCACCAGTGTCAAGTGGAAATGTTTCATGTTATTACCTATCATACCATTTTCACTTCACAACTACTCTCTATTAAATACTCCACATTCATAATCTTGCAATCCAAATCTACCTGTTTTTTCAATTTGGCACTCTCCTCTTTGTATGCTGCTAGTTGTTTCTTCCATTCTTCTACATTAGCAGTGCTTTCTTGCAGAGCAGTAGTCAGACGAGCATTGTTGTTTTTTAATGTCTGGAGTTCAATTTCCCATTTTTTAGCATTGGCAGAGCTGAAATGAAAGAAGTGCAATTAAACGTGGAGACTTATACCAATTTACACCAATAACCCACAAAACAAACCCAAAACTGTATAACACATTCATACATCTAAATTAAATTTTTTCTCTAAAAGCATGCAATATAAATATATTCACAAAAAATAAACAAAAACACACATGTTAAAAGAATTTACACAATGCTTTGGGGGATACAAAATGATACTGCTAAAAATGCTACCAAACAGTAGTTACCTCTGTGCTAGAGCAATCTTTAGCCTGTCATTTTCATACTTGAGCTGGTATTCAACTGTAGGAAGACCGGAGGTAGACAAACGCTGTTGTTTTTCAGACCCATCACTCTGAAAAGGTAACATCCCCCTTTTCAATATTTAATATTATGTAATTTAAATCTCATTTTTTTCCTTAGTTTTCAATGGATTTTTTTTGGATATAAATTGTTTTTCACTGCTGATAAAGTCTACAAAAATTCTACTTTTTCTCCAAACTGCTGAATAGTTTTAGCAAAAATGGATTTAGCCTAATATTGAACCTAATAAGCCTCACAATTTTTTTTCTTTTTCCTTGGCTACATCAGGCTAAGTGCTCTTTGTCAAAGAATTACCTTTCTCTCACCTGATTACTAGACACACTGGAATTCCTGGAATGTAGTGGTGCCGCATGTACAGGGTGGGTGGCCAGGGGGGAGTGGGGTTCTCCTGAACCATTGCTCTCACCAGGTGTCTGCTTAGCTAGCTCACGCACCTCTTGAAACTTTTCTATAAACTAAAAAAAAAAAAAAAAAAAATCATTCAATCTTATCTTTTTTAAATTTTTTTAATAGTAGTAAAAATGGGTGTAAATGTAAATTTAGTCTGAGATATGGATTTGCAAAATATCTTGAGACATAATAATGGAAATATAGATCAGTGTTGAGTCAATATTCAATTATCTTATTATTTACATGGATTTTTTTATTTTTTTATTTTTTTAAGAGCATGTTAATTCTCTGGTGCAAATGTACATGTATCCAAAATGGTGGCAAGTGCATAAAACAAGCAGCATTGGTTAAATCTTAGCCTTCCTTCACAGGGCATGTTTCTTGGCTGTCCCATAGAGGAAAATTACTTTTCTATAGTACTTTGTCTATAGTTTGTACTTATCAACCTTACGTTGTGTGCTGAACAGTTTATTGCAAGTTCAATAATTGTCACATCAAGGGTGTGACCATGTGGTTATCTAGCTGACGTCTTCCAGCCGTACCAGTAGTACAGATTTTTCATTCCCCCCCCCCCCCCCCCCCCCCATCACAAAGCTTTTTTCACCACACTCACCAACCCACCAATCTGGTCATGATAAGGAAGTCCCGACTTATTGTTAGAGAAAAGAACAGGTCCTACGTGGCAAACAACCCATACGAGGAAGCTAAGTGCAAAGTGTATATATAAAGAATGATATACAACACAGCAGGGGGTTTTGTTGAAGCTTTTAACACGCCACAATTAAGTCACTGTTATGATTAAACACGAGAAAAAAACAAAGGCGTTTAATCAACAATGTCATGATGGAAATTTTCTGACCTGGGTTTAAAAGGGTTTCTTTTAGGAAACAAGGAAATAAGGATATCAAGGTAGCAGGCTCTATATAGGTGCCCATTGGCCATTTGCTGAAGTGCCCACCCCTACCTTTTGAAGATCTGCCTCTGTAGCAAAGCCCAGTCCATACACTGTGTTAGCCCTTGGATCTGACCACTGTCCAAACTTCTGTGATGTCTTGGTGAAGGTCATGTTAGGTGTGATGGTGCTATTAATGATGGCCTGAAATAATAAGATAAAATTTTCCTTGCCAATTTGATGTCAAAAAAAGTTCTTAATATAATTTGTAAATCTCTCATACTAAAGACTTATGAAATGCTTTTACAGTTAATAAGTTTTCTAGTAAAAATCATTTTAAATAATAGAATTCTGTTAATTTTCATGTTTTCATGGCCTAAAATAAGATGCTGTCAAGCACTTATTCTTTTAATAAGAATCAATTTATTAATATACTTATATTTAATTTTTAACAATGGTGGTAACTGGATAACAGAAGCTTGATTTGGTTTCCATGCTAGGCACTTTTGTTTAGCACGTTCCACAAGTTAATTTTCAAAATGAAAGAAAATCTATATAGCACACTGCTAAAACAAAGCCGGAATCACTAACCTTGGTTCCCTCCACACTGATGATCCTGTAGGAGTTCCTGTTGCTGTCATAGTAGTAGGCTACACTAACAGCCACTGTGCTGGCGGGCATCCAGTTCTTCTTGGTCTGGGGGTCTATCTGGAACACATGAGCCTTGGTGGTGTAGATGGGCTGCTCCCTGGAAAAATACATTCACAATAATTAAATAGTCCTAAGAAATCATCCAGAGCAATGGGTTATTTTATATATATATATAATAATTGTAAATGTGATTAGTTTAGACCACACAAAAAAAGTGAATAATAGAAATAAATGTATCGATTTTGGATATTGCATGGACTGTTCTGTAGTTTGTATGCATATCTTTGGGGAATATTTGAAATATATGTGAATCACAGCCAGGAACAGATAATTTGCAGAACAGGCCATTCTACAGTATTTTTCCTGTCTGTAACATTTTCCCCCTCCATAAATCATTTTCAATCTAATCTTCATCTCCATTTAAAAAAGAAAAAACAAGCAATATGCTCCAGTTTTCAACTCTCTTGGGCCAAACTGGCATAAATGGAAATGACAAAAATTTTAGGAAGGGAAATAAGTTACGGAGCTTGAGGGAGATACCATGTAATAACCCATTACTGAAATCAATCCATAAATAGTAATTCATATATAATTTGAAGAATTCCCCAATGTCATACCTTGTACTCAGTGACATGGCTGAGATAGTTTTTACAATGGTCTTCTGTCTAACTAGCTGGACACAAGAATCTTACTACCGTGAAAAATGTTGCTGTTTTCATGAAAGTTTTAACAAAATATGACACAATCCACAGAAATAACTGCCAACAGGATACGCTCACAAATAATAGATGATTAAAGTTGCATAATGCCTACTGTTAGTAATTACCCATCACTCAATATATTTATGCCACAAAAATTTGTACAAGAAGACAATGACTTATAAGAAACAATCTATGTAGTCTAAATGTCATATGAAATCATCTTTATCTGAAGGTCTTCAATATCAATTCACATAATAGTAATATTTCTAAAGACCTTTAAATTTGCATCAAGTATGTGAAGTTTCTAACCTCACCTATTCTCATTTTTTTGTAGGATTGTCCCTTTAAAAAAGCCATATCATCTAAATCAGAATCTGCAAAACATGTTTCGAATACTGAATTCCCAATGGATCAGAACTGCTGCAAATGGTCAATTCAAATGGAATTATCCTGACTAATTATACAGCAAGCTCGATCACCTGCTTCCTTCAGTTGACCTGACATGTGTGCATAACTACAAACATCATCGAACATATCTGCCAGTTGTTGAACATATCTGTGCCCACCTCAAACCACTGTCTTCATAGCACTCATTAAAATCCTCCATTCAAATCAAGCTTCGGGCAGTTTCCATTACAAATACAAACCTTCTACAATTAAGGGAATTTCTGTCAACATTTTAATACTTGACACCAAACTCATTTCAGTCAGTGAACTACCTCATATATAAAAACAAGCCGGATACTAAGACCAAAGCGAACACCCAAAGACCCCAGAAGAACACCCAGAGACCTGTCTCCAGGAAAAGAAACAAAGAAGCACCCTGAGTTTCAGAAGATACTAGAAAGTCATCTCTCTGCTCTCAGCATGCCTTTGTGTACATACATGCAGTTTCTAGTATCAGTTTTCAGTGTTCTCTGGAGGCCATGGTGCAAAGGGAAGTCCCTCACGATAACAAAAGGATGCACATCACATCCAATACCAGACTGGTGACATTTCATGAATCCAAGAGATTCAAATTCAACCCATGTGGTAACAGTTAACATGTACTACTTGTATTGTAAAAAAAGACAACTGAGAACTAAGCTACACATTCAAACACATTTGATCGTGCTAACAACTGCTGTTCCAACTGTTATTACTATATCACGCCAAATAACATCTTTGTTGTGTAAGAAACACTTCCAAGATCCTCATTTTTTTAACTTACGCAGGTTTTATGCAATTTAGACAAAGCTGCTGGAGACTATGACATACAGTAGATTGTTTAAAATTTTTGAGCAATGGAGCAGTAAATGAAAATGGAAAATGAAGGTAATCACGTTAAGTATTTTCCACTCACAGGCAATCCCAACTGTCTTCTTCAGACTCTGACGAAGACATTCTCCCAGATTCCTTCACAAGCTCCTGACAGTAATAATATCACTTCCACCACAATAGCATAACACTTATCCGCAGCTCTTATATCAAAAATTAACTGCCCTGGGAGAAGCAAGGAATTACACCAGTATTGGCAATTGCCAGGTATTGATCCTCAAGCTATTTGATCAATACAAGCAGTTGCTTTTTCTGGTTCCTTTCTTTAATTGAATTACTCGAGCTGCACAACTATTACCTTTACCTTAAGGTAATCAATGTCTAAAATAATGAAGAATTCTTTATAAAACGTAACTCCAATCAACTGATTAAATAAACATATTAGGAGGAATGCCAAACACTTGGGAAGTGTATATCCAGTAACGGGGTACATTAACCTTTATGAAACCCCAATAAAATGTTGCGGTTCTGAACTTCCATTTTAATAACCTTCTTTAACTGCAAGTGTCAGGCAATACACCCAGTCAGACAATAAGTCACAAAAACTTTAACTGGGTCACTGCTTAATTTAACACAATAAAATTGCCATTCGCATAATTTGTCACATAAAACAGGTGGAAAGCATATCAAACCACCATTATAGATAAACATTTAATGATGGTCAACCATGCTGGACCAACTCGATCAATAGCAAAAAATATTTTTAGAAATGACATAAATGAAACAAATCTATTATGAAAAAAATATGAAGAGCCAACTAGTTTCATATTGCTACTATATAGCATGGTGCACCATCGTATCTCTTAACTACTGTATTCCAAACAGCCCTATAATTATTCTTACAAAGGGAAAACATTTACAAGCAACACTACTTTGTCTGTATACAAACTGCTTCATCATACTCATTACTGTGTGCATAAACAGGTTTACCCTATTCATTCATAACAAAAACTATAGTCATACTGTCATAAGCCCAGGCAGGGTGAAGAATGGCCCACTGGAGCCACTTTCACATTATAATAATGCATTACCAGCTGAGGAATGAAAAATGACTTCTCAGTCAACAGGTACATTTTTGCTCTGCATACTCAAGAGTTAATTAGATCTACCCCTAACCACATTTCAAATAAACCTACGCACATTGGGGTTTACGAAATCCCAATTCCGTTAGGTATAGATCTCTAATCAGCTAACCTGAAAATCCCTTACGCCAAGCATTCAAACATGCTATCAAGAACGTTCAAGATGCTTTTCTGCAAACAGCATCCAATTTTACAAGAGAGCATTCTTACCAACATATTTGCATGACTTGACCAAAGACATCAGGCATTAAGTGTGCCACCAACAAAGAAACAATTTTATTTGTCTGTTTGGTTTTGCTGACATTTTCTGTTCAATATAACAATCTGCAATAAATATTGTGAAAACAGAAACTATTGTTTTGTGAAGCAGAAAAGGTTTCCAGAAGGCAAGTAAAATCACTGCCTAGATTTAAATGCATTATGTTGAAACAATGGTGGATATTCTGCCAAAATGACAAATCCAAGAACAGTTATCAATTTTGGGCCCACATGCAACTTGGTAAATCCTTGTTATTTCAATCAAATTCGTATCACTCTTAAGATCTTAGAAATAAAGATTTTCACAATCCAGCTCCTTTGCATTCCCACTTTCTCATTAAGTTAATAATTTTGACTGAACTCACAAAGAACAACTGACCAAAGAGTAAATGTAGCTATGTTAAAAGTTTTTGAACAAAAAACTGTAGATTTCCTGCATATCCAGAGAACCTCCAGTATTTCCACAAATTGAAAACCCCAGTATCCTTGGGGTTGAGTTCCAAAAAGATCTTTTTTCATCTCCCAGACTGCAGATTCTATCACAAAATTAACATTAAATTTACACTCAAGTTGTCAAATTGAACAAGTACTCAAATGCATCATCTTTCTAATTTATCTTTGATTAAAAAAAAAAAAGAAAAGTGGTATGGACACATCAACATAGTTACACAGGGTGGATTGAGGCTGTCTTCTGGGTCTTCCAGAAGATGGTCAGATTTTCAAGTTTACATTGACAGTAATCTAATTTTTTCTTTTGGAAGATGGTCAAAAATGGGAGTATGGATCAACAAAGATAATTTGGAAGACTGTCAGAAAATATCACTGGATCCGCCCCTGTTACAGATAAGGAAATACACAGAGGCATGTTTCCCATATATGTAGACACTATGAGTTCCTCCAATAATAAGCTGAGACACAATCTACCTTAACAGAATAATTTTTCAAAAGAGAAATTCCTCCACACCCCAACCTGACACCAACACAAATCTTGCCTCTTCATCTTGTCTTGTTGCTGTTGTATGACCCAGGCCCTGATCAGTTCGTCCTGTATCTCCTCGTAAGCAGCCATGTTTCAAGTGAGAGTCGGAATGTTATGGCTAAAAACATTAGTACCACTTAATGACCATTAATCAAAAGCAACAGCAAATAAATTACAATAAGCGAGATCCCATTCCCATAGACCCTATCGGTCTATGCAGATCGATCCAACTCTGTGGGGACTCTCACTGAGTGCAATCAGCTTAACTGATGAAGATGCCTTCTCTTGTTTCCAACATATTCATATATATATATATACTAGTAATCACCAGCTTTTCTGTATTCCACTTTACACTAGGAGGTGACTTGTAAATCTGTTGCAGATTGCATTCAGTGAGAGTCCCAGCACAGTTGGATCGATCTTAATAGACTGATGGTATTTATTGTAATGGGGCCTAAGACAAAATCTTTGATTAAAAAAATAAAAAAACACGATAAAAAATATTTTCATTTGGCAAGTTGGCAGCTGTAATAGTTAATATTAATATCTAGCTGAATATTTGGTCTTCACTTTACTTTGAACTCCAATTTAAATGCTTACCAGTGCTGCTTATAATTTCAAAAAAAAAAAAAATGCAATGCAGTTCCATACATATATGGTCACCTGGCTACATGTGCATTTACATCAGAATTTACCCAAATTTTCAGAAATATTCAAAGTGCTTACTATTACTAGTAAATATAACATACAGCAATAAATTTGTTATGATTGCTTTCCTTTTACGGTATTTCAGGGCTAATTGCAATTTGAGTGACACACGTGTGGTTGCATCTAAATGCTAGGCATTTACAGCAGATGGCCAGTGAAATAAGAATCAGTTAACAAGTTGCACTTTACCTGAACTTCAGTACTAGTACACATTATCTTGCACTTCTAAAATCTAATGGCTTTTTTGTCAGTTTATCAATACTGGTACAAGATAGCAATCTATGATGCTATAGAATGTGCAATCAATTCTACAGTGAAAAGTGTTCTTAATAAAAATGTATGTAAATCCAAATTAATTAATGAATGATTTAGTGAGTCATGCTGAATATGAATTAAATATGACTTGTTCTATACAACTGCCTCCCTTCCAAGTCTTAGCACAGACTCCCTTCATTAATTGTCCCTTTATTTACTCATGGCTGCAGATATATCAGTACAAATAGAGGCACTTGGTCAGGCGTGAGTTGCTTTAGCTGCGATATCATATCAGTGGAATTCTACTCAGTCTGTAACAGAGAAAAGCAGCCCCCACAATTAGATAAGTCACAGTTTACAGATAATATCTTCTAGACATTGCAATCATGCATTAGGAATGCAGATATTCCTTATCTTCTTAAGTGGTTCTATTACCATCTTTTCATCAATTTCTACAGACTACAGTACTTGGCTGAGGTCATTTTTAACAGTCTTGAGAGGGAACTTAAACTCAAGATACATTCCTTATGTAAGACTAATAACATTTTTTTTTTGTTAAAATCCTTTTGATCATGGTATGTCTGCCCCCCCCCCCCAAAAAAAAAAAAAAAAATTCATACTAGTAAATTGATTCTATCTTATAATGCATCTTAACTAGATAGAAAAACTTGCAAAAGTTCACAGCACAATTATGACAAAAAAGGCACACATCTACAGAAAATATGAAATTAAGACAATCCAAACCACTTGAGTCCAAATTACTTATTTTCCTTTTCTGAACTTAAAAATGACACAAAATGTTCATACTGTAAAAAACTTAACTTTATATCTGGTCTACCAAGACTCAAAAACAAAACAAAAATATACTAAATCGGATCATTATCTTGATTAAACTGCAAAATGCATACCATGATTTAAAATGGTCAAATACAGTAAATCTATATATGAATTAGCTGGACAAATGGTGCCACAGGGTGCCAAAAATTCCATCACAGTGACCAGGCATTCTATGTTGTAGTGACTTTTATTTTGTCAAAGTAACAAGGTCAGATATTAATAAACTCATCTGTGGCATGTGCTTAATATGAGTGTGTGCCAAATATTCTACAAGCATGACATTTTTGTAAAGGACACCAATTATACAATATCTAAAAAAAACTTGATTTCTAAGGTTCTATTATCATTACCTCAATCTCGTGGAGTCACTGAACATTTTTGTCAATTTAAAACTGACATTTCTGTGTGAGTGCAGCATTTCCTTAACAAATGTGCATATTTTTTACATTAAAATGTGTCACAATTTATTCATCTCCTGGCATATTGGAAAAATATTCCCATGGTGTGAAAAAATGAAGTTTTATATTGCCTAGAACCCTTACTTAAAGGTACCCTTGAAGTTTTTGCAACAAATCTAATTTTCTTCAATTAAATTTTTTAAATAACAATAAAGTCCTACTCAGTTAGAATTAACCTGTCCCTGCTCTTGGATTTCCAGTTTTACTTATTTATCCTATTCAAGCCATGCTTGTTCAGAGTTTTATACTAACCTCTACAAATCCATTGGAAATATTGACATCAGATACTTTATTTGAGTTGGTTTATCATTTTTTTTAACTTTGAATGGGGAAAGCTTTGAGGGATTTGTAGATATAGAAAGTATGACCCAGAGACATTTTATAATATGTACAATATAGTTTTAAACTTAAATATACTTTTAAATATATACTTTTATTGTTTCTACTTCTCTATGGATCTTAATCAAGTGTTGGCCACACTTTGGTTTCATCTTTTATTCTTCAAATATAAAAGCATAGAGAGAGCACTTCATGTAGCTTTTTGATTCAATGATAAACAAGTCTGTCAGTGACAGCAGTGCACACAAACTTGGGCCCTCTCTCTCTCTCTCTCTCTATATATATATATATATATATATATATTTTTTTTTTTTTTTCTTTTTTTTTTCTTATTTTTGAAAGCTCAAGCATTAGGATCGGCAAACATTGATTTACAGCCCAGCAGTCAGGTATTGGGCAGGAAATGGATTCTAAAAGGGGGATGAAGTTGTCCAATATAATTCACTTTAGCACCATTTTTTTTTGGTACTTTTGGAACACTCCGCCCCATAACTTTCACATTTTTCACTTTACCATTAGTCCCCCCCCCCCCCCCCGTACCTTCAGGAATATACGTGCATTGGTGCTGGGGTCTGAGAGATACTGATATAATGTGGCTGACAATCATTTCCACTTTTCTCATCTACCGGTATGCAAGTAAATATTTCTCCTTACTTCGATTATAAGCTGTGGCAAGAAGAGTAGGCAATCCAGAAACATGATATACAGTATACAGCAAATGTTAACTTTATATAACATCGTGTTTAAAATTGCCAAAGTGTAATAATGCCAAAGTGTAGTTATACAAACTTTAAGTTTGGCAGTATTTCAATATTTGCTGAGGTCTGACTCAGTGACTGTAGCAATGTTTTGTTTTGATTTTTGATAAAATGAATGGAATTTGGAAATTCACACATAATAAATTGACTGGCGTCTGCAGTAACTATCGCTACTTATATTTGCTGTCAACCAGCAGCGGCAACTGACAAACTTACCCCATGTTTTAAGCTATCATACCCAACACATCAAACTTCAGCAACAAAAACTGTAAACTTTTGTAACCGATCAGCCTCAGCTCAATCTCGGCAGTCTGCCCGGAAGTTAGTCAATTGTAGCAACAGGGCATGCGTTGTTCTACATCTCGCATATTCTCGCATGGTACGTTCGAGGAGGAATTATTGTTGTCTTACAATATTTCGGGATCAAGGAAGCAAAATAACCAGGAACTTGGCGAAGTAATACGTGGTCCAGCTGAATAACAACAACTCCAAAGCTTTATTGTGCTATCAGGTTATCCATGAGTATGGCAGCTGCCTCAGCGGCGCCCCCAGGGGCTCTAGGTAAGAATATAGGGTAGCTAGTCAATATATTTGCCTTTATTATAGCGCCGGAGGCCTTGTTTGCTGGACCCAGATTTCTTGTGGTTTGAGGCCGCTTGGCCAAAATAGGTCTGCTGTTATTTAGGCATCTTTCCAAATGCATAAAAATTATGTGATTTGTTTTTAACAGTATTATTTTGACTGTAAGTCCGTTTGTTGTTCACACTAAAATGTTTTAATGTTGTCATGCCTGATTAATCTGGTACTCCAGTGTTTATTGAGTTGATGCAAACGTGTTGAATGTGGTCAAAGTCTTTGTGTTCTGTGGCAGGTCTTTTGCTTTGTTGTCAGTAGGGACAGAATCCCTGTGAAAATGCAGACATCGATTCTTCATATCACATAAAATTTGCCAAAAGCTTTACCTAAAAATAATTGTTTTGCCTGCCTATTTGAAATGTAGGTAAATCAGGTCATCTTTGTCATGGCTTTAGTGTTTGGCATTATCATTGGTATTTGTTTAAGTTTTGTTGGTCAAAATAATTGTATGTGGAGAGAAACAAGTAAAACTATTGGTCACTGAGTATTTTCTGAATGTTGTCATGGATAAACCATTCCATTTATTAGCTGGTAAATACAATTTTATACTAAAAATGTATGTTCATCGGACCATTCTCTTTATCTGCCATAGGCTTTGTGAACAGATGCATATAGTTCTTCCTTTTTCCTTAATTTAGAAATTCAATTTTGAACACAGTTAATAATTTCATTTCTTTAAAAAGATTTAACAGCCACTTGAAGATGTCTGTTCTGGCTAACTGACCAGAAAATAGATGGTAGATGGGATATATTTTTTTTTCAATTAGAATTAAGATTTTTTATTATGTGAGTGAAAATAATATAAGTACATTTAATATGACAGAATTTGCAAGCATATTAACATAAATAGAGATGTACCTTAACTATTTCTGAATTTCATGCTCAAAATCTAAATGCTATGTTGCCATCCATATCTAGTTATATTAAGAAAATCCTTTGAAAACTAATTGGCCTCTAATTAACATAATGGGATATTCTCTACACTCAGGTGGTCAGTACATAGAGAGGTCATTACAAGTCAATTATAGGCCTGTATACAATTAGGTTAATTGCACTCAAACAACACAGGGGACAAATGTCTGGTTGTACAAATGCACTGCTCAGATAACTCTGCTTGTTTATTGATATCAATACCGAAATAGAAAAGGGGATCCAAAGAAATTGCATTAAGTTTATTGCATTTTATAATTGTTGTCTAATGCAGTCACCTAAAACATATTAAGTCTTAAGGATGTTACCAAGAAAGCATCTTAAGCAGCCCGTCTGTTCCCTAGTTGTAGGAGCCAGTTTGATTGTTCAATAGAAAGTAAACCTAATATTGCAATACCATTAAAATATTGTCTTTTGAAATTGTATCACTATTTGTTATACCTACAGTTAACCCTCACACATGTTCAGATATTTTCAAGAAGGTTTTTAAAGTTAAGGATAAGAAAGTTTTTTAAAATAGAGAAAGTAAGGGACGCTTCCAAAAAATGTATTCAGCTTCAGCTACAGACATTTGGAGCCTGTTTTCGACTAAATTGCATGTATCACTTCACCTCTGTTGTCTTTATTTATAACTATAATAGTCCTATGAGTGGGTGATAACTCTTCCTTGATGGGATCCTGGTGATAAGTAGGTGTAAATTGTGAAATAGAGATGCCACTGATGTACCAGACCCAGTGATATGATCGGCTACTTTTCTTTTGTTCAAATAAATCTAGGTTTAAATCCTTGACAAGGATTTAAGTTGTAGTCATAAGCATGTACAGAATATGAAAATGTCTTACCCTTTGAAAAAACGACGTCATAACTTATTGATATGATACTTAATTCTTAGTAACTGATACATCAGAAATTGTTTCACGTTTGTGTTTACTAGTATGTAAATGTAAATCTAGCAATTTTGAACATTTGTATACTTATTATAGTTATATTATTGAATGAGTATGCTATCATCATAATATGGGTGGAAGCGTGAGGTCAGGGCAGGTTTCCATGGTGATTTAGGAAAATGGATGGTTTTCTATTGACCAGGTAATAAGATAGGTCATCAGGTTTATTGAATAGGATTCAGATTACTTATTTTGCAAATGGATATCATTTGCAGTTGTAAGTGCTTTCACAAATTAACTGGTACTGTATTTGAGGACTGATGGATTGGTTTGCTAACTATTATATTACTCATATAGGTAATTTGTTGCAAATATGCTCAGATTCTGATCTTGAAAAATATGCACATTCTTATTTTGATATGCTTGGTTTGTAATTGATATTAAATCATTTTGATTAATTTATCTTAAAGACAACCCAAAGATTTTTTAAAGAAATGTTGAAATAAATGAAAAATATAAATCAATGGCTGGATGAAAGCACTATAGAAATGGTAATGATTGCAAAAGATTTTACTTTGATAGCATAAAAATCAATGTAAAGAACATAGAGTCTATAAAGAGGACTACTAAATTGAATGAAATTGTTATTGTACAGATTTGCCCTATTAGAAATTAGAGAGAAAAAACAATTATTTTCAACTATTGATTAATGGAAACTGTAAAGTTGCACCATTAGTAAAATTTATTTTTCCTATTTTCAGATGGAGGCAAAAAGAGGAAGAGGGCATCTGGAGGAGGGTAAGTTAGAGATGTCTTTTTTGGCCACCAGATAGCAGCACTTAACAGTTTGTTGGTATCTTTTCTTAAGCAAAATTTAAGTTATTGTTATCAAATTATGACAAAAATCTAAATCATTAAACAGTGCAATTATTCAGTAGTGTGGTATGGGGATGTATAGTTTGATACATATTATGTTATTTTTATTGGTTAGCACAGGGATGGATATGAAATTTTAATATTAACATTTTTTCTTAATAAAACCATCATTAGAAAGTTATAAATGTTGTGAAGTAAGGCTCAAGAACGAAAAGGTATCATTTGCCTTTATCATCAGCTACACATTGGTACATACCAAAGGTTTGATTTATTATTGTGACAGTTAAAGTGATGCTGGATTTTCATATAAGTGCTATTAAATTAAATTAAGTGTTTTCTGCAATCTCTTCAGCTCTGACGATGAAGATAGCCAAGGTTTTTCACGAGACCAAGATACAGTTGACAAGGAAAGATTTGCCAGGTGAAGTGCAATTTTGTGTTATGTGAAATTGTCTAAATATAAGGTTCAACTTGGTATGACTAACAGTGCATTTTTTGCACTGATTGTATTTATATAATTTACTGAAAGGTAAGAGGCTTTTTTTTTTTTATTAAAGCATTAATTTGAGAAAAGTGAAAGAGTGTTCAAATATATACGATTATGTAAACAGTTTAACCTAAGGAATATGAAGGTTGCACTGTTGATATTCAAAGAAGGAATTTATTTGTGTATTTGAACTATTTTGTATTCTAGCCAATGCTGTACTTATTCATGAGATGGCATAGCTATCAAACATTAGCACTGACGCTGCACTTGGCGAGGGAGGGCACTGAGGAATTTTTCCTTGTAAAGCTCAGTCTGTCAGTTGTTAAATGGATGGTGAATTAAATCCATGTGGATCCTTTGGAAAATGTTTTGAAGACTTTTAGAAAGTCACATTTGTGGAACATCTATTGCAGCTGCATGTTTTACTGCAGATTTTATTGAATATTTGATAAAAGTTTTGTGTCATTTTCAAAATTTGGATGTGTTTTGACTATATTCTGTTCTGTTCCATTGCATCAATTTCAGTTTATTATTTTATAATTAGTTAAATAAACAACAATTGATTTAACTTTGCCATATTGTTTAAATAAAATGAAAAAATCCAAAGATATTATTATATAAATCTAATTCAAAAAAGGAAAAAAAACTGATGACATGGTTGCACTGTTAGTGCCCCCTCCTTGGTCATTATTTTCATATTGTATGCATTTAACCTTCAAGAGTACAGGGAATGCAGTGCCATCCTGTTCATTAATAGATCCCTTTAGGGGCAATCATCAAATATAGTGTATTCAGACTTGCTCTGTGTCCACTGAGTTAATGCTATAGGACTGGTGCTATATGTGGCATTAAGGAACTTACTGTAGGCATTGGAGATATAAGTTATATAGCAGAGGAGGAGTTGGTGATATGGAGGAGGACATGTGCACTGTAAAACCACCAGTATTTCCATGGGTCAAAGCTAAGGCTGGTACTGGGTAGGACTAATCCCTAACGTGGGATAAATTGAACTCTGTAGTCAAAACAAGAACAAATTGAACATAATATTGAAAAATTGATTACTTTTTAACATGACTTTTTTCACAGTCAGACAAAAATATATTAGTATTTGGTGAAAATGTTGTGTGATAAATGAGCCTAGATTTGTGTGCAGGCATTTGATGTGATGTTTATGAGGGGTGATATGGTACAGTCTGGTTATATGCCATTGGTAGATTACTTCATATGAATTTTATGCTAGTTTTTATCATTTTTTTTTTCAGGCATGCACCAGCAACAATTTTGATAAGTTTGAATGAAATATACCTTTTCGTTCCTTTATGATCAGATATGTTTTAGATATAGGATTTGTTCATATCTCATACATGCATTAATGATATACCCTTTTATTTTACCTTTTGCATTGACCTGTTTTTCCCACCAGGGAGAGCCACTGTGAAATTGAGCGACGCCGGCGTAACAAAATGACTGCCTACATGTCGGAACTGTGTGATATGATCCCATCATGCAGCTCCCTTGCCCGTAAACCTGATAAACTGACCATCCTGCGAATGGCGGGCTCGTACATGAAAACTTTACGAGGTAATCACGTGGCACCTGTTCAGTGGTTCCAGGGCCTGTACTATGGTTGTGTGCATGAGCAGTCTTGCTGGGGCTTCCGAGGATGTATACAGGGCAGGGATCAGTCTGCTTTCATAATTGTCATTTGTTCTACTGTGTATAACTGGTGTGAGGCATGCATGCTATGTATTCTGTAACCCAACTTCCAAGACCATGGCAAACAGTTCAACAGGCAGAAATTGCAATGTCTTAATTATATAAATGGAGAGCATTGTATTTGTTCAATAATACTCATATGTCAGTCATCTTGCTGACGCCTACGCACAGTCACACGATTCTAAATTGGAGCTTCGCGAGTCCAGAAAATTGGGCACACTTGTTGGGCTCAGGGGCATGGTCCTGGTAGTTGAGTCATTTCATTTCAGTTGAAAAGGCCCCCAGGTTCTCAGCCGCCACCTTTACTTGGCCATGTCTCTTTAAGTATACTGAGCATTTTGGGGAACACTGTCAATTTTCTTGTAGGGAAAGCCATTGTGAGATAGAGAGGCGTAGACGTAGCAAGATGGCTACATATGTCAATGAACTGTGTGATATGGTCCCTGCATGTAGCACACTTGCTCGCAAACCAGATAAGCTGACTATCCTCAGGCTTGCTGCAGCACACATGAAAACATTACGAGGTAATGGTGGTTTCTTAAATGCTATCTAATTTTACTTTCACGGCTTATCAGTTTTGCTTTGGAAGAAGACTGTTTAGATGTTCTTCTGTCTCTATATGTTTTCTTTTGTAAAATTAATAAAGGCACATTTCTCAGTCTGGGTAGCACTACAAAATAATATTCATGAGAACATTTTTTTTGCCAGTATTTTAGCTCTGTGTTTGAGCAGATATGTGATTATTATGCATAGAAAAGCATTATTACATGCAATATGTGTTAGAAATTGAACACATTTACCAATTCTCACAGTGGTATGTGAAATTGACTGCACTTTTTAGTTCCTTTATATAAGTGGGTGGGGAGATCGGACAAACTGCATGCACTTTAAGCAGGGATGGGACTTTTTCTTCATTTGGGGTTTTATTATATTTTCTGTATGAAAGATGATTTTGAAAGTTTGATTTCATGAAAAATGATAAAAAGTGGATAAATTTAAGGGAGGGAAAAACTTTCCTTCTGTTTTAACAATTTTTTGTTCCCATCCCTGAAAAAGCGAATGTCTTTTAAAAATACAATTACCTTTTTCATTCAGTCAGTAGCTGTGTAATACAATATGCTAATTAGCCTATGATAAATTATCTAGCAATTGAACACTTCATCATTTTGAATGATGGATATCTTACACGAAAAAAAAAATCCTACAAGTTAAAATATGTAGTTCAAGGGATGCCTGTTGAATATAAGTATATACTGTATGTGATTTTCCACTGTATTGTAACTACTTTATTTGATGTAAGTGCATGTACAATGTGGCACAGGGTATCAGAATATGATTTTTTTCACTGAATATAAGGAAATGATTACTAACAATGAAATGGGTATTCTGGCAGTTTGGTGATGGTGTTTTCTATGTAGTAGAATTCTCATTATTAGCTGTGGGCTCTGTCTTTTCTTCTGCTTACTGTGTTTGATATAGGTTGTATTTTTTAGCAGATATGTTCTGTTATTTCATGTAGGTGCTTTAGGATAAACAAAAGCACACTTGAGATATCAAATGTTGATGATAAGTCACAAATCTTGCATTATAAAACACAAGATACATGTTTTTATTTGTTTGTGAGATGTTGACGCGGTATTGTTTAAGACTTCCACATGAATCTTCATTTCCTGCTTGCTTCAAATAATGATCTCTTACAAAAAAGATGAAACAATTTTCAGTTATTCTGTTTCTCTTATCATCAGTCATTTTTAAATGTTATTGTGATCACTTAGGCAGCAGTGGAGCAGTAACTCAAATGTGAGAGTCGCAGTGCTGAGCAGCTTCGATTGCTTCTTGTTACATAAGCTAAATATTTGTATTTAAACCACCAATTTCATAGGCAGCTAATGCAGTACTTTTTCATATAGAGATAAAAGTTGTATTTCAAACAATATATATTATTTACACAAGTTGTGAATGATGACTTTTATTGCTAAATTTCTCAGAAAGGGGGTGTTGTGATTTTGATGATATTGATGCCAGTGATCTCTCCTAGGAACAGGCAACACTAGCAGTGATGGTTCCTACAAGCCGTCCTTCCTCACAGATCAGGAATTAAAGCATCTCATTTTGGAGGTAAGTTATTTCAAATGTAAAAAGAATTGGTATGGATTGTGAAATATGTTTAGCATTTGACTTAAGTTGACTGTGTTATAATGATTTTTATTTTTTAAAAAGTCTACACGTGTATTACTGTATTTTTGCTACATGTAATTGTGGATGTTGTCTTCCCTTTCAGGCTGCTGATGGTTTCTTGTTCGTAGCTCAATGTGACACAGGGCGTGTGATCTATGTCTCTGACTCCGTCACACCAGTACTTAACCAGTCTCAGGTTAGTGAACTATATGGTTGACTTGGCCAAGAGGCTCACTTTTCTAATGCCCATAATGCTGATGTTAAAATAAGATGCATACATCTCTTTAAAAGAATGCTCCCTGGAAACATTTTTGGGCGAAGTTAGTTACTTACACGTGTAAGTATTTCCTACATTTGTGAATCATCATTTAAGACAGTGCAGCCCAATTTTTTGAAGGTTTGTTTATCAAAAGGACCATTGAATCAAAGCATTATTGGTAAATATAAGTAAATGTCTAAAAGATGTTTGTTTTAAAAAATGTCTGTGGAAATATCACCCTATAGGTATCAAATATATAGATAAGATGTTTACTTTTCTCTTGACACAGTCTGACTGGTACACCAGCACCCTCTATGACCTGGTACACCCTGATGACGTGGAGAAGGTGCGTGAGCAACTGTCCACCACAGAATCCCAGAACACAGGGCGTATACTGGACTTGAAAACAGGAACAGTGAAGAAAGAAGGGCATCAGTGTAAGGTTTTGTTTGTGCAATCTTCACACTATCTTTAGCAAGAACTGAATCACTGCTTATTGAAATGAATTGTTTTTATAAAAAAAGAGGTTCTATTTAGCCCAACATTTGCTATCAGAGAGCATTTCAAGGACTTTTCAAGTTAGATGTTCAATGTTATGCAAGTCAAAAATATTATATCATCAATCACGCAGTCTGGTAGTATTTCATAGTATGTTTAAGCCAGATGCTTAATGATTTCTAATTTGGGAAAGAAAGTGAAATTGCTATTGCTTCCTGCTCTGTTTTTCACTTACTTATAATTATTGATTTGACTAGTATTATCCAAAGAGCGAACGCATTATCACATTTTATTTTTTTCCAGCCTCCATGAGGTTATGTATGGGATCACGCAGAGGCTTTATATGTCGAATGCGTCTTGGAGCCATTCAAGTGGACACCATGACCACAAGTCATGCCATACGACTGCGCCAGAGGAACTCGCTAGGGCCCTCTGGTGACGGGCACCAGTATGCAGTGGTGCATATCACAGGCTACATCAAGAACTGGCCTCCTGCAGGTAATTTCAGCAGAGGTAATTGATGTTACTCTTTGCTGTATGTCACATGAAAGTGGTTGTCTCCAAATTATATTTAACAAATAACTGGTTTATGCAAAGTGTTATGGATTAAGAAGTTTGTTGAAAGTGTGGTTTTTATATTTTAACATAAAAATCTTACTGTTAAATGTAGGTTGTATAAAACATCCTTGTTTAAAGCTATAATTAATTTATTCATTTAGAATATGAATTTTCGTGTATTCTTATTCATTTTCAACAACCCACTATTAAGCATTTTATACAAAAGAAACATTGTCATACTTTTATTTTACAGGAGTGCAAATAGAAAGAACAGAGACAGATGAGCCCCATAGTGGCAGCCATTGTTGTCTTGTGGCAATTGGTCGACTTCAGGTCACGGGCACACCAAATTGCAGTGATTTGATTGGTCCTAATGCTACGTCAGAGTTCATATCTAGACATAGTATTGATGGAAAATTTACATTTGCAGATCAGAGGTACAATTGTGTTAGACAAAGTCTTGCTTCATATTTACTATTGGTTATTAAGTAATTTTTTTTTTTCAAAAGTCAAATTTAAAATGTTCTGTTTAAATGAGACTGATGTAATTTCCTAATTCACTAACTTTCCGTCATCCACTAATTGTACATTATCCAGAAATATTGAAGATATGGATGTTTTGGGTCAAACGCAATCCTGTGAATTGGATAACAGTGAGAGCCTCAAACCTCGAGTTAAACATTAACTGTACAATCAAACTAATTTGAGATAGAAGTTTTGAAAGACCTTTGAAATGGGTGCATTCACATGCACACACATGTATATTTGATTAAAACAATTTATTTGTAATGTACTTTTGCTCTATTTGTTTCAGAGTGGCCAACTTATTGGGCTACCAGCCTGTTGACCTGTTGGGCAAGTCTGCCTATGATTTCTACCATCCTGAAGACAAGGGCCACATGAAGGACAGTTTTGAACAGGGTACACCATGCTTTTACTTAACAGAGACTTTAATCACATCAAGTCATATAAGACAAGTTATCCATATGGAATTGTGTAGATATTTGTTCCCTGATGAATGATCTGTATATTATTATTATTATTATCTTAGATATTACCATTTTACCTTAAGAAAAAACCATATCCAGAATTACCTTTATATAGTGAATGTTGAATAATGTTTTCATATTGACATTTTTATTATATTTTTCCAGTGCTAAAACTGAAAGGACAGGTGATGTCCATCATGTATCGCTTCCGGGCCAAAAATGGAGAGTGGGTGTGGCTGAGAACCAGCAGCTTCAGCTTCCAGAACCCATACACAGATGAAGTAGAGTACATTGTGTGCACCAACAGTTTAGCCAAGTAAGAACAGAAAATATCCCAGTGGGAGTTTAGTTGGTAAATGAATCTCTGTAAGAAGAGTACAGTAGATAATTCTTCTGATGATTATTTTGTAAATGTGAGGATTTTTGTTCACCAATTGTTGAACACAGCAGGACACAGAACATTCAGCTTTTGGAGATGGTTAATGCATAACATTAAAACAGGTTACAATGTACTTTAAGGAGAAAGTTTATGCCCCAAATGTTGTACCAAGCAAAGAAAAAAAAACTTTTAGCTGTTTAAGATTGTAAATGTCTATCTTTAAACCGGTTACAATGAACTTTAGGGAGAAAGTATGTGCCCCAATTGTTGAACCAAGCAAGAATGGTGAACTTTTAGCTTTTTAACATGGTTAATGTACATCTTTAAATGGTCTTAGAATACAGTGTACTTTATAGGAGAAATTATGTGCCCCAACTGTTGAACCAAGCAAGAGTGGGAAACTTTTAGCTTAAATGGTCTAAGAATACAATGTACTTGACTGGAGAAATTATGTGCCCCAGCTTTTGAACCAAGCAAGAACAGAGAACTTTAAGCATTTTAAGATGGTTAATGTATATAATTAAATAGAATATCCAGAATATTACTGTATATTTTTGAGAAATTGAAAGTATTTAGGTTTTCCAAATGAAGGCATCTCAATACAGTGTTACCTTTTTGCCTGTAAATTAGATCTCCCATTAAATTTTAGGGAATGAATGAAATATTGAGCATTTAAATCCTAAAAATTCAACATACTTTAAAGTTTATCAATTTTTTTTTTAATCACTAGGTTTTTGGTCCGAGCTTTAAATGTGAGATTTTAGGGTGTAATTTTGATTACTATCGAATTTTCCAGAAGCTCACAACAACAGAGTGCTGGTCAGGTAAGCCCTGGTGACCAGAGCACAGACCCCACCCCCACCATCAACACCTTCGCCTCTCCCCACCGCGGCATGGGGGCCTCGGAAGGCATCAGCAGCATGGCTCAAAATGCCGGGGACAGTAGGTACACAGGGGAGGTGTACCCGGGCATGGTACCTGGCAGTTACAGTTACAACAGGTCCCCCGTCAAGTCTTATTCCAACATTCCCCAAAGTTCCACACAGATTCCGTCAACTAGTCAACAGGGAAGCTGGCCCTCACAGGTTTTATATAGGAGGGTAAGTTGAAGGATTTTTGTTCATGGTATTGATTTAGTCCTTTGCACTAGGTCTGCTTTCAGTTCTGAATGGCTGGACTCTGTATTACACCTTTAATAGAGTGTTTTGAATGGGTAATATCACCCTTTATAGTGTCATCTGACATTTATATGAGGATATGTCCTAGGATCCATTCCAAAAGGATCTTTTCAGATTATATTTTTTGAAATAAGTTATTATTTGCTGTCCCTTGGAATATTGCTGGAATTCCAAATTGATATTTCACATAGGGTTACATATTATTTCTCAACATCCATCAAATCCTCTTTGATGAGTCTGAATATGTTTTAAGGGTTTTTTCTTTCTTGTACTGCATGCATTTTTGTTTGTTACAGGGTGGATCAGAATACAGTGGCAGTGCAGGCTACAGCCAGATGAGTCCAAGCACTTCTCCAGGTAACACAGGCCACATAAACCTATATTACTTAATGTATTCTATATGTATAATATAAGGTAATAATGAAAGCCTTTGAGAGTACACATTTAGCTTTATGATGCTATTCCTATATGCACTTTAGTTATGTATGTTTTTCTGATGACATGTTATAGATCTGGTTTTATTATCCCCAAAGGCAGGATATTTATCATCATCATCAGCTTGAATGTAAATTAGTTGTGAAGTGAGTGTAAAGTGAGCTATAATAGTTTGAAGTCACTGTTGTGATTATGCCAGAAGAGGATGTAATAACTGATGTCTGTATATACACTGTATTTTACCCACAGAATTTCACTAAAGATAAGGTTTTTGAAGTTTTGAACTCCAATTTGAACACCCACACACTGTAATGTGTCTTTAGTTTAGTTGTTTAGTACATTGTACATCTTTCTGAATCGATGTTTGCAGCTTTCGGTTGTGAAGCAGTGGTATCTCTCTGGGAAACATTTGAAGAATTGTCATCATCACAATTGTTTCACTTTTGCAGGTGGTCCATCATACACCCAGCTGAGCTCGGGACAGCGTCCAGCCACATCGCAGGACCCTAGTTACCAAGGCTCTGGCTCTTCCACCGCCTTGTGGCAGCACTGGCAGGCAGGCAGCGAGGCAGGCGCTCAGCAGACTGCCACACAATCAGCACAGGCACAACAACAGCAGCCACAGCAGCAACCTGAGGAGCTCGGGGAGGTGTTCCGCATGCTGGAGCCCACTAACCCAGAATTTGGGGACCTGTCTGGGATGTTCAGTACCTTCACAGAGTAAATCTAGGTGCTGGAGTGTTGGGGTTGGGGGTGTTAGGATAATGTAAGGTCATTTTCTATGAAGAGCAAAGATACACCTAAAGAGAATCTTTAAGTAGTTCCTGATGACATTTTTAACATCATGTATTGGATACAGAAATAGAAAGGATCTGAAAGACACTGAGAGGTTAAAACAATTGTATATTTCTCATTTCTCGACAACCTGTTTCCAAGGTTGCTGCTATATATATATACATAACATATTATGAGATATTGTGTAGGTAGAACTATTTTGGTAATAGTTGCATAATTACACAACTTATATATTGTATGTCACCACAAAGCAGTCTTTGAAATTGATTGCTTTGTTGAATACAGCCCATTCATATAATATTGAGGTGAGAGGGTTATTGTTATTTTTTCATGGTTGTCAGATTAAACTGTTTGTTTTTTTTTTTTTTTTTTTTTTTTTTTAGAAGGAAATTGTACATTTTATCTAATTTTATGTATTCGCTGTTTGTCCAACTCTTAATATGGTGCATTTTTAATCTGTCATTTTATCATGTACAAATCCTTTGTGTGGGTGCATATATATATTATGTACAGCTCTCTTTTTATTGGCAGCATCTGCCATAAACATGTTAATGCCATCATTGACAAATAGCATTTCTACGTTTCTTTTCATTTGCCAGGGCTGCCTGTTATGTCAAAGTTATTATCAGAAAAGTTCTTGCAATTACAACTGACAAGCCAGGTCTGTTTTGTCGAGCCACAGGGCAGATGAAGATTGCAGTTAGTAACAGTCATGGCTTTATTTTAGTTTTGTTCACCCACACCTCAAGATGTTGTGGTGAATTTTGGGAAAAGCCAAAGATACCTTCCCATATAACCTTCCTTACTAGTGTGAATTCTTTAAAAACAGCTGCTTATCCAAAATAAATATCCAATAGTTAGAAAAATGGGCAACTAGCATAATTTTTCAGATATTTGTGATTTACCATTGTAGATTTTCTGGTCTTGAAATGTCAGTTATCATGGAAAATGATAGACTTATCTATGATTTTGATGTGATATTTTTCATTTGTGAAAAATATAAAATATCAAAATCAATGATATTGATTTGATGTTTTTCATTTTTGAAAAATATGTCAGCATGCTGTTACTGTCATTTTAATTTTGAATTTTTTATGTTCGTATATATTAATATATGCCAACTGTGGTGTCTATTTCCAGATTATATATTACACATAAAGGCATTTTAGCATAATCTTGCTGTATGTATTTTATGAAAAATCAAGAGAAAGCATATATACAGTTTTGTGTGGTCTTTAATGCTTCCTGTATTTAAATTTAGTATAAACAACGAAAGTAATCAGGAGATCACATTTTTTGAAATGTGCTATTACATATTGATGGAACTGTGTATCATTGTTGGACGTGCATGGTGCAAATGTCTATTTTTACAAGTCTTGTTCTGGTATTGTACCAATTGTACAGGTGGTTAATACTGGTAGTGTTTGTACATCATGGTGTGTACACCTTGGCATTTTCATTGCTGATACAGCATAAATGAAACTTCTTAATTATTATAAGACTAGGGATTGTCTACCTACGTAATTCAAGAAAGATGGCAAGGTGATGTTTGAATTGGTCGTAGACTAATTTAGCTATCAATGATTGCATCATGTTAAGGGTCAATTTAAGAAATGGTATTGATAAGTTCAGGTACCATGTCAAGCAATAAAATGTTGTTTTTTTTTTTTTTTTGGGGGGGGGGTGCCGGGGGAAGTGAACTATTTATAATTGCCTTGTATAAATTGCTAGTCATTTCTCTTGGTTCTTTCTTTTTCCCTTAAAATATATATGTTAAATTTAAGAATTGATGACAAGTTTTTTGTTGTCCAAACAACAATTATGAATTATGAAGTAGTTGATGGGAGGGAGGGGGTATTCGAGCACTTATTTGAGCACTCGTAAGGGTGCTGTATTTTACATCTCAATGCCATTTTCTGAAATATTTCTTGTAAAATGCTGCATTTAGGTACAATTTAAAGTGATTTTGAAAAATGAGATAGGAAATATTTTAATAGGATTATGGAAGAATTAATCAAAGGTTGTGAAATAAACTATCATTAAAACTAGTAAACTATATTCTGCACAGCAGTAAAATATTTGCTTTGAAAACTGTAAATGTGTAATGTTGTAGTTGTTCTATAAATAAATGTGTCAAACATTTGTGTTGTTTTATTTTTCATCACTGAATTCTGTCACTCTGAAATAACAGACAATTTGCACAGTTTTTAAATTAAGTTTTTAAAAGTTTTTAAAAATGTTAAAATCTATGCTAGGCCACCACCAGATGAAATCTGTGTTAGAATTGTAAATTGTCCACATTTTTGGTTCACATTATTTATTATGAACAAAATTATTCCCAAGGTGAAATTTTATTTATTATTAATGAAAAAGTTGGAAAGGTCATAAACGTTCTTAAATTGTGCAAATGTATGTCTTTTATGGTGAAGTAAAGAGATTTTGCCAGGTTTCTGAAATGTATGTCTGTCTCTATAGGACTCGGCTAAGCACACTGTGCAGGTAGGAAGGAGCTTCAATATTCTTAAAAATTAGAACTCACAAAATTTTCTCAAATGTCTTCCACAGCTTCTGTAGAGTGTGTACAGTACCGAGTGGAGGCTTAGCATGTTTCAGGTGAAAATGCAGCTTTTTCATCTCCAAAGTACCACAGACAAAGCAATAAACTTAAGTATTCCAACTCAAACTTCCATGTCTGTCCAAACTTTGTTCTCCCACAAGTTATTTAACCCTTAAAACAAATTTTGAGCATGAAAAAAGGAATAAACAGTGAAAAATTAAAGCTAATGATAGTTTTTGGAGATGTAAAAGCTGCTTTTTCTTAAATGCTAAAATACAGAGATATAGATACATGCAAGTTTTTTTCCAAGCTTTATATTGTCTGCTTATGTATGAGTGCCTGTATGTTTATGCTTGTTTATACTTGTGTGTGTGTGTGTGTGAGAGAGAGAGAGAGAAAGAGAAGAGACAGAGATAGAGGAGAGAGAGAAAGAGAAGAGACAGAGAGAGAGAGAGAGGAGAGAAAGAGAGAGAGAAAGAGAGGAACATTACCAACAACAACAATATATGGTGAGTGACAAAATATTTTATTTCATATTTTAGTATTGTTCTGTATTACAATTGACAAGAAAATCTGATTGTAAAAATTGTTCCTTAGAACATGAAAACAGTTGTATATATACAAATCACAAGAAAATGACTGTGTGGAAGATAGATTTTAATAAAGTTCAGGAGCATAATATTAACATGTAAGAATGGAGATTTATCAAAATACTGCATACCTGTGGAACATTATTGGCTTTATACTCTACTTATTATGCATGATTCAATTTTTTCAGATAAATTGCAATATTATGGAGAAAGAAATTTAAAAAGCAATTATATTCTTCGCACATTAATCAGTTCTGACCTTACATTTAAAACTTTCTCATTATTTTCACTAATAAACAATAATTGAGTGGACAATGTTTTCTTTTTTTTTTCCAGAGTAAATGATATAACTGGTGATGATAGACCTACATACTCACACTTCCAGAGGAATATAGCAGTGTTGGTGTTGATGGGGCCCTACATCAACACAAACACATGCTATGATGAAAAGATCATGACCAATGACCTTACAGATTTGGCCAAAATCAATAAGGGTTGATCATGAACTTTCCAAATGTTCCTGTCAGTGTGGCCAGCACCAACAAGAACATAATCCTCCTCAGAGATGTTCTAATGAGTATGTAGTCAATGATAACCAGAAATAACATAAACACTACATGTTACTTCATGAAACCAAAATGATCTTATTTGATAAAGGAGATAAACATTAATGTGACAACTTTTACTTCTTTATTCATACTTCGAATTCTGTTTCATGATTTTCATTGTTTTTCATTAATTTTTAGACTTTTATTTAATTATCTATTTATTTACTCATTTCTTTCTTTATGTATTTATTTATCTATTTTGCAGAAAGAATTTCTTTTCTTATTTTTATTTCAAATTTTATTTCAGGGTTTTCTTTATTTTTTCTTTTGTTCACTTTTTTTCAAACTATTTGTTTATTTATTTAGTTAGTTTTATTATGGATCCTACTGCATTATATGATCATAAATTCTCCAGTATGTACAATATTGTTTTTGCTGTTCATCAAAGATGATAAAAAATCCAATTCAAAAATAATATTTAGCCAGTAAAAGTTTTTGTTTTAAATGCCCTTTTTTTCTAAAATATTTGTTTAAGAGATTTGATTAAAAAATAGAAAGTCTAAAAGTTTTATGCAAAGATATCCAAAATATTATATCTTCCACACAGTCATCAAAGTGTTTACAAAGGAAGTTGTATACAAATGTAAGGATTGAATTCGTAAAAAGGTTGCCAGAAATCTTTCTGTATAGAATTCTAAAAATATTGAAATTGATAATGTAAATTTGCAAATGTTCTCTCTAAACAACTAAATGCCATAATATATATATACAGTAGAAAAGATATATACAAACAGGGGTATTTGTACTAACATATTACCCCATACCAAATATTCTCAATACAAATCTAGTAAAGGCTGAGCGCCTTTTAGAAGAGGGTGCAACTTTTGCCATGTCTTTCTTACTTTTACTTCCCATAATTCTACCAGTTCTACTGGGATGTATAAACTCACTACACAACTTAGCGGTGCCATACAACTTTGTCTTTTCCAAAGCATCGGCAACACTTCTTGAAGTGTGCCTGTAACTGATAGGGTGCCAAGGAGAACGCAAAAGAGATCTAGGCATAGGTGTTTTACGAGCACGCCTACCCCTCATCCTCCACAGAGGATCAGCCACAATAATTTCCCCCCTTTCGTTTCTCCCCTCACCACCACCATACAAAGCTTTAGTAGCAACAGGAATACGACTAGGTTTATGTATTCTTTGGATTACAACTACTGGGCAGTGAGCCCTCACAGTAGAACGGAGACACCCGTTAACTGCTACAGGGATTCTAGACCTAACCGTAGGTTTTTCTAGAACATTCTTAGCAAAGGTAAACAGCGTTGAAGCCATAGTGGCTAGCTTTGTATTTGATACCTTAGTTTTGGATCTTAATATGCCACCACATCCACATGGGCAATAAAATGCGTGGTAGTGGGTCCTACAACGGGTGGATACAGTGGAAGTACACATGTCTGAAAGGAGCAAGAATTATCTTTGCTGTACATAACTATTTGTTGATTCTTATGTCATTGTAAATGTACAGAGACGTGCATGTGAGATGTAGTACATGTTCGGGCATAATTGTTGGGGTTTTATTTACCTCTCACTAAAATGCGAGAGTTAGCAAAAAATGTTTCACCCAAATAAAAATCCAACAGATCAAAGGTGAGTCTATCAATAAAATAAACAAATGAGAAAAAATTCTCTCCGTTTTTTTTTTTTTTTTTTTTTTTTTTTTTTTGAAAACAGAAATAAGACATGGTCAGAAAATCAAAAAATCAAATTTCTAAAAAAATGGAATTTTGAATACATAGATCTAATATGCAGAAAAACTCACCGATATCTCTTTCAAGATACAGTGGTGAAATGATGTAGAACAGGTGAAAGCCTGAGGCTACTGACAGTTGAAACTGCTTAGAAATTCGCTGTGAAGTGACGTAAGTCTGTTCACTGTGCAAGCTCGTTGTCAACTGACGCTCGTGGAGCGTGCTGGCTTTATATACTATGGCGTAATAATCTGTCAGTAACCTTGACGATATCCGAAAAACAAAATAGTCTCTCGCTTTCATTTCTTTTTTAGATAAATGTTTCAATTGAAAATTTTGTGAAATAACAGAAATAATTCGGAAAACCAAAACTCAGTATTGTTGTCATTGATAGAATACTTGATTACTTAGTTTAGTTGGATATGAAAAATATTTTAAAGAGACGTGCATAGGTCTGTTGCCAAAACAATTTTACTGGCAAAATGCCAACCAACGTCATCTACTGACGTGAGCATTTGGCATTTAGCCAAAACAACGTTGTCTACCTCACAATTCAACGTAAATGCAACGTAATTTTATGCTGAAATTTAAAACCAAAAATACTACAAATTTATATTTCATTCTTAGAAATCTGTTTTAATCGTAGATAAACCTTATTATGTATTTATTTCTTCTATGGAACGACCGAAATTTCGTATATGCACAGTAAGCTTACCAGTAGGCCTACCAGGCTACTTAAATAATTTGAAGGCATTAGTCTATAGTGATTTGATGCATTAACCTTTGACTGAAATTGTGCTGCAGCTTTGGTATGGACCAAGCATACAAATAGAAGGGAAAAAACTTCAAAATATGTTATACATAGGCCTACATGCGTTCAACCTATTGTTTTTAAAATCTAATCCAACATATGCTAGCCCACCCCACCCCCCTCTCTCTCTCTCTCTCTCTCTCGGATGCATCATTGATAACATTATCATAGCATGTTGATTTAAAGTGTAGGTTCGTAAAAGCGACTCCACCACGAGGTATATTTAGCAAGCTAGCTTTTACGTTTCTCTGACACTCAGGGTAGCCTACTACCGTAAAGACTGAACCATCTTATATAGGCCTAAATGCTTTTCTCACCATAGGCCTAAATGTGTTTCTTTTGTGATGATTGATGTTTCGATAACCATCGGTTTGTGTATCCCCACGATCAATCAGATTAGCATTTCTACAGCAATTTTGTTCAGCTTTCTGAGAATGCCTATACAAAAGGACGACTATTTCATTGGAAGGACTAAGACACTTCTATTACGATTTTCACGCAGACAAATTACCTTCTACCAGTGCCACAGATGGATTATGTGACTTTTCTCACAATTTGAGAGAAGAGTCATGAATTAGGGCCTAGCGAGCGACATAGCTGTGGATAGTGAAAAATCAATCTATCGATCGTGCAGGGTACAGACTATATATACACATGGGCGGATCCAGGATTAATTTAAGGGGGGTCCTCGGATTCGAAATCGCTTTGTTTATGTGTTCTTATCATGCATCTTCATCTGTATTGAAAGGGCGTTCCTTGAGTGGGTACGTACGGATAAAATTTAGTCCCAAAATATTACACGTCCCTATACTCCCGTTACCGATAGATACATAAAGGAAAAACGGAAAAAACGTCTTTTTAGATTTAAATACCGATAGATCCGATTTTTTTCTGCTGTCCTATATATTTGCGTTCCTATAGATATGACGTCCTCATAAACCCACGTCCTTTAAATCCGCATACCTATAGATCCACGTATTTTTAGATCCAAATACCGATAGATCCATTACAGGTACACTATTGCTCGATATGGTTGGTATACTACTCAGTACATAAAATGCACTTCTTTAAAACGGCAGTACGCAGTCAGCAATATATTATTCTACTAGATCGTTTTCACATAATACTCAGTGAAAGAACATAAAAAGAACAAAAGTGTGTTCTATATTTCACAACGCTTAATTACTGTTCTAGCGTCAGAACACTGTTTAAGCGTTCTCAAAATGCAACATTCGAACACGTAAAAAGTGTTCTGAATTTACATGTAAATGTGTTCTAAACAAAACAAAACAAAAAAGAACATAAAAATGTGTTCTAAATTTCACAACGCAAGTTGATATGGGCCTTTTAGCCGATTACGATGTCAGATAGATGGATCTAGCGGTACCTGGATCTAAAGATACGTGGGTTTATAGGAATCTGTTGGTGGATCTATCGGAACGTAAATTTAACGAGACGTAAATCTATTGAGACGTGTGTGTATAGAGACGTATCTATCGGGGCGAATATTTTATTGGGACGTTTATCTATATGGCGGACCCCCCTTGAGTGATATAAATTAAAGTGAGACTTTCGACGTATGAGATGGTTTTGTATCGCTATGAGGTATAATCTAGCTCTGGTTTTATGACCAATTTTATAACCTACAACAGGACACATCAATACTCTGTCACCGTTAACGTTTGTAAAATCACGTTTCACAAATAAAAGATAAAAAGTAATAAATGAAATTAAATATAAGCAGCTCGTATATATGTAGACTTGCGAGACACAATTTTAGACGACTAATTTGGCGAGTAGAGTCCACATAAGACTTAATTCTGACAAAAGGGCACAGAAATATGATGAAGATCACGGTAAGACTGCTGAATGCGGTGATAATGAGTGGTTTTATGGCTCATAATGTTCTTTCTTTTTCAGTTGCCAGTTAATATGTTGTTTATTGTAAATCATAACGATTTTGATTAATATCAAATTTGATAGGCCTACTTTACTTTTTTGTATTGTTTCTGATTCGTTCACTAAAGATATGCGACAAATCAATTTTGAGCAAATTTTTCTGGGAACAAACCTAAGATAATGCTAAGAATAGCCTACTAAGCTCGTCTATGGATTTCTTGTGCGTCACCGTACATTTTCTTGTGCTAACTGGCTACAATTGCATTTATAGTTTTCGCAAAATAATAATAATAATAATGATAAAGATAAATAATGAAATAGAAAAGTGAACTGATAAGAAAAAATATAGGTTTTAAGCTGGGATAATTATTGATTCTTTTGATAATGATGTTACCTGTATATCTCGTACAAGATATGGAAAAGAAATATAAAAATACATATACAAAAGCGCAAAAACAGGCAATAGCATTTTACAAACATTTCAGGTATTTTTCATGTTTGTTTCCAGGTGTGTCTACTTCTGTTCACCGGCTTTCTTGGGTTAGTTTGTGCCCGACATGCGTTCCCTCCCCGGTTTTCCTTCAGCTGCAGACAACGCGCGGATGGTTACTATGGTGACAAGGCACGCTTGTGTCAGGTGTTTTACCGCTGCGTCCGCCAGCAGCGTTTTCAGTTTGTCTGCCCCTACGGCACGCTGTTTGACATGAGACTGAGAATTTGTAGTCACCGGAGTTTAGTTAATGAGGACACTTGTAATGACCCGCAAATTATGGACAGAAGTGAAACTGATATATATAGTATAGACTAATAGAATTCTCGCCTAAAGTTTATACAAGGTCCTATGACAAGGCGTGCTAAGTTGAATCGGCATTGATCAATTAATACAGCACTAACAGTACATGGAACTGACACTAATAATATTATCACTGAAATACTCTTTTTAAATATACGACAAGACAAGATCCATGGGGGGAAAATACCCATACGACATTTAAATCAAGATTTTGTCAATCAAAAGTGCTGCAGAGTAATAAGGATGAATTCAGCATTTGGGGCGGAACTAAGTGAAGAACGTCCCCCAACCGAAGGGGAAAAAAAACATAAAAGCTGTATAATTATTCAAAATTCAGATGCAATAAGCAAAGTCAGACATAGTTTTATAAAAATATGGTATGAGGAGTTCCACGTATCAAATGGATTTGTAATGGAGATTTAATCTAGACAATTTTTATAACCCATTCGAGAACCTACTATAGGACACTTTGATAATCACTGTCACCGTTAACGTCTATTAAATCACGTTTCACAAATAAAAGATAAGAAGCAATAAATGAAATTAAACATAGATCTAAGCACACGGAGATTGAATAGGCCTACTACAGGTTGGTACAGTATTAGACTAGACCACGTTTTACATGACGTACTGTGCAACAAAAACGCAATCGGCAATCCTCGGCTGATTCCGCAAGAATGTCAGGCCAGACATGGCAGATTACGTTATACGCTGAAATTGTGACGTAGATGGATAACGTTGTTTGGCAAGTTGCCAAATGCTGACGTCAGTTGCTATTTTACTAGTATCTTTTTTGTTTTGGCAACAGACCCATTCACATCTTTTTTAAATTATTTTGATATCCAACTAAACTAATTAATCAAATATTCTATCAATGATTATAATGCTGAGTTTTGCATTGTCTAATTATTTCTGTTGTTTCACGTATTTTTTCAATCGAGGAATATGTAAAAAATTGATATGAAACTAAAAAACTATTTTGTTTTTCGGATATCGTCAAGGCAACAGACAGATCATTACGCCATAGTATATAAAGCCAGCACGCTCCACGAGCGTCAGTTGACAACGAGCTTGCACAGTGAGCAGACTTACGTCACTTCACAGCGAATTTCTAAGCAGTTTCAACTGTCAGTTGCCTCAGGCTTTCACCTGTTCTACATCTTTTTACCACTGTATCTTGAAAGAGATATCGGTGAGTTTTTCTGCATATTATCTATTCAAAATTCCATTTTTTTTTAGAAATTGGATTTTTTTATTTTCTGACCATGTCTTATTTCTGTTTTCGAAAAAAAAAAAAACGGAAAGAATTTCGATTTTTTTTCATTTGTTTATTTATTGATAGACTCACCTTTGATCTATTGGATTTTTATTTGGGTGAAACATAGAAAATATATATTTTTTATGTCTGACCAGAGTAAGATGCAGGGGCCGGTTTCACAAAGCAGTAGTTAGTTAGCGATCGGTAGTTAGCCTCTCGCTAGTTAGAGTGCCGTTTCACGAAGCAGTCGCTAGTTCTCTCGCTCGTTATTGTCTCGTTGTTGCCTTGGATATTTAACGACTGGTCAGACCAGTCGCTAACTCTAGAGTTTCATCGTACGCATGCGTAATGAGTGAAATAAAAAGGTTGCTTAGTTACCGTTGTCTGTCGTTTGTCTTTGTATCCAATATGGCGGCTACCTGTGTTTCTTGCTAACCGTACCGCCAGACGGCAACGTAGACTACGACGTTTTCATGAAAGGCAGAATCTATTAGAATATACACACGATGATGCAATTTACGAGAGGTTGCGCCTAGCTGTGACAAAAAGAGCGGCAAAAAGGTGGTGGAGATCCTTTACGACGACCTCAAAGCAGACGTTCTTATGCATTTCCAGCCACCAAAAATTGGAGAGTTAGTGCTTTCGTGACACTTTTACGCAAGAGTTCCACTTCCGGTAGACGGTTTCGAGACTACGGTGAGTAACGAGAGAACTAACGACCGAACTTTACGACTGAACTTAGCGATGAGTTAACTACTGCTTCGTGAAACACCCCTCGAAAATCGCTAAGTTTGCCCGTTAGCGAGGTAGTTCAGTAGTTAGTTGTTCTAACTAACTACTGCTTTGTGAAACTGGCCCCAGGAGATTTGAGTGAATTTTGACCAAACTTCTAGAAAGACCAATAAAGATTTTTACTAACTCTCGCATTTTAGTGAGAGGTAAATAAAAACCCTACAATTATGCCCGAACATGTACTGCATCTCACATGCATGTTTCTGTACATTTACAATGACATAAGAATCAACAAATAGTTATGTACAGCAAAGATAATTCTTGCTCCTTTCAGACATGTGTACTTCCACTGTATCCACCCGTTGTAGGACCCACTACCACGCATTTTATTGCCCATGTGGATGTGGTGGCATCTTTAGATCCAAAACTAAGGTATCAAATACAACGCTAGCCACTATGGCTTCCACGTTGTTTACCTTTGCTAAGAATGTCATAGGAAAACCTACGGTTAGGTCTAGAATCCCTGTAGCAGTTAACGGGTGTCTCCGTTCTACTGTGAGGGCTCACTGCCCAGTAGTTGTAATCCAAAGAATACATAAACCTAGTCGTATTCCTGTTGCTACTAAAGCTTTGTATGGTGGTGGTGAGGGGAGAAACGAAAGGGGGGAAATTATTGTGGCTGATCCTCTGTGGAGGATGAGGGGTAGGCGTGCTCGTAAAACACCTATGCCTAGATCTCTTTTGCGTTCTCCTTGGCACCCTATCAGCTACAGGCACACTTCAAGAAGTGTTGCAGATGCTTTGGAAAAGACAAAGTTGTATGGCACCGCTAAGTTGTGTGGTGAGTTTATACATCCCAGTAGAACTGGTAGAATTATGGGAAGTAAAAGTAAGAAAGACATGACAAAAGTTGCACCCTCTTCTAAAAGGCGCTCAGCCTTTACTAGATTTGTGTTGAGAATATTTGGTATGGGGTAATATGTTAGCACAAATACCCCTGTTTGTATATATCTTTTCTACTGTATATATATATTATGGCATTTAGTTGTTTAGAGAGAACATTTGCAAATTTACATTATCAATTTCAATATTTTTAGAATTCTATACAGAAAGATTTCTTGCAACCTTTTTACGAATTCAATCCTTACATTTGTATACAACTTCCTTTGTAAACACTTTGATGACTGTGTGGAAGATATAACATTTTGGATATTTTTCTGATAAAATTAGAAGAAATTTTAAGTTTATTAAAATAAATTCCTTTTTACACTGCAGCAAAAATTATGGTTATTTGAAACAAAAATTTCCTACTGCCTTAATATTGTATTGGATTTTATTCTTAAACAGCAAAACCTATATGCATTGTGCAATTTATAGTGATCTGTATTGGGAAAAATACAAGGTACCTTGAAAAGATATAAATAGAATTAGTTTGAAAAATAAGTTAAAAATTAAATAAAAAATAAGGATAATATCATAATACAAAATAAATAAGCAAATAAATATAAAAATATATTTAAAAATAAGTAAAGAACATGATAAAAATTCTCACTTGAAAATAAATTGTTTGAAGAAAAATAATTAGAAAAATTAAATAGATGAAAAACAAAAAAATCATAAAATTAAAACTGAAATGTAGATTTAAAAAATAAACAGAAATTCCCACATTTATATTTATTTCTTTATCAAATTAGATAATTTCTGTTAAATGTAGTATCATGCAGTGTTTATGTTATTTCTGGTTATCATTGACTACATACTCATTAGAACATCTCTGAGGAGGATCATGTTCTTGTTGGTGCTGGCCACACTGACAGGAACATTTGGAAAGTTCATGATCAACCCTTATTGATTTTGGCCAAATCTGTAAGGACATTGGTCATGATCTTTTCATCATAGCATGTGTTTGTGTTGATGTAGGGCCCCATCAACACCAACACTGCTATATTCCTCTGGAAGTGTGAGTATGTAGGTCTATCATCACCAGTTATATCATTTACTCTGAAAAAATCCGTATTGTCGTCTCAGCATTATTAATGAAAATGATGAAAAAGTTTTTTTAAAAATTATTAATATCTAAAAATATTAGGTCAGAACTGATGTAAGTTAAATGATTTATTTAATGGTTCATTTTCGAAAATATTGCAATCTGTCATAGAAAATTTGAATCATGCATAATAAGCAGAATTTAAAGCAATAATGTTCAACAGGTTTGCAGTGTTTTGATAAATCTCTATTCTTAAAGTGTTAATATTATGCTTCTGGATTTTATTACAATCATTCCATAATGATATGTATTCAGTTTTTTTTTTTTTTTTTTTTTTTTTACATAAGCCCTTTTCTGTAGGTGTTTAAAACATCCCCCCCCCCCAAATTTGTTAAAATCATTCTTCCACACAGTCATATCCTTCCAACTTGTATATTCATCTGTTTTCTTATCCAAAAAGAAAATTTTATATTTTCAAGTCAGTATATCTTTTTAATTGTAATATCTTGTAATATCAAATATGAAATAAAAGACTTAGTCACTCACTATATTTCTATATTTTGTTGTTTTTTGGTACTCTCTCTCTCTCTCTCTCTCTCTCTCTCTCTCTCTCTCTCTGACCACACCAGCACAAATATGTTTGTATACACACACAGAGGATTAAAAACCTGTTTAAAAACACACAAAGAATCAGACTGATAAAACTTTATTTCTGATTTAACTAACTAATAGAAAATTTATTATTACTTACATTAATGGAATCAAGTATATAAATATCAGAATATCTTATATCAGAAAGATATTTCAAGAGAAGTAATACAAACTCTGTCTATAGATCTTTACTATAACATTCAAGTAAATGTCATTTCTTTCAAAAACTTACAATTTTAGCTTAACTCTTACTTTCAATTCCTGGTCAGTGCTCAAAATTTTTTTTTTTTTTTTTTTTTTTTTTTTTTTTTTTGAGATTTGATATCTTGCCAGAGAGCAGAAGACATGAACTAACATTAACATTAGCAATAACATGCCAATGGAGGTTTCAGTGGATATGCCTATGTTTAGTGTGTGTCTAACTGCTGCACTCATGGAGATGAAAAGGCTGCTTTTTTGTTGACAAGTGATTGACAGAAGAATACCCCTCCCTCCCTGCTACATTTTCACGATGTGCTATCTCTATTAATGCTTGGACTGAGTTTCCACTCAGAGCTGTAGATTTACACTCAAGCTACTCTATGGATGCTTTTACATAAATTTTGAGATTTTTTACACTGCAATATTGAATTTATTGAAACAGATACCCTTGCATTTCTTCTTTACCTAGACATCATGGTCAGCTGAAGCCAAAATGAATGACATAAACTTTGCTTATCCTACTTTATTGTATTATGAAGATCTCACCTTTAGTTACCCACAAAAACAAGCATTCTCACATTAAATTTGATATTTGGAACTTTTAAATCATTTTACATTATAACATGTAAAATATTGCCTGGGAAAAATATTTTTGTTCATAAGTTTTGTTCATAATAAATGAGCATTGTAAAGTACAAAATTTACCTGGACAATATATAAAAGCAACATAGATGTACTCTGGTGATGGCTTAGCAGAGACATGGCATTTCAACTGTGCAAATTTTTCATAGTAACAGAATACAATAGAAAATTAAACATGACTGCTTGACACATTTATTTATAGAACTACTACGTCATGACACATTTACAGTTATACAAAGCAAATATTTCACTGCTGTGCAGAACATAGCTTACTAATTCTTTTTATGATGGTTACATTTCACAACAATTGATAAAATTCCCATTGTCCTATTAAAACATTCCCAATCTGGTTTAAATTACTTTCACTTACCTAAATTCAACATTTTGCAAGATATATTTAAGAAAACATTATGGGTGAAGTGCAGCACACAAAGGATTCAAAGAAAAGTCCGCTCTAACTAATTAAAATTACATAATAAATATTTGTTCAGACACCATGTTACTGGTCTTTTTTTTTCGCATGAGATAGTACCTGAACTTATCAATAACATTAATTTCTAAAAATGACTCAAAGCATGATAGCTTAATTAGCCTACGACTAAATCAATTAATCAATCAGAGAATCATGTCGACCGCAGTCGACCATCAAAATACTCAATTAAGCATCATCATAACTAGATTTCCAGACCCTGTGGTCCCCCACAAGACAGGCAAGCTCAGTTGTGTTCTCCAAACCGGTGTCCTCAAGGACAACCTGGACGCAAGGAGTTGCTGGTCGTAAGTTTTGTTTTGTGCACCCGATGATCCACGTGTGGGTACCCAGAGCAGAAATCAATTACGAATTCAAACGTCACCTTAATATCAACCTTGAGAAATATAGGTGAACATTCCTTATGTTTTAAGGAGACTTAATCTTGCAGTATCAACAATAAAAATGCAAGGGTGATTGTACACCTTTTTATGAACCTTACAAACACGATTGGTATGCACCACGTTTGCAACAATTAATTTTATTCCAACACTGGTCCTCAAAAATAAATTGTCGACCACGCCTGAAAACATCATTGCCGTTGCGAATTCTACTTCTTTATTAAAAGTTGCAGTTCGACATTAGATCCTTTGTATTAACATATCGAACCCCCTGTCAACATACTGTAATTGATCAATATTTAGTTTGTACTGTCCACGCGTCTTTCGAGTTGTTCAATCCATTATCTCCAGATTTTCTTCAACCAGCCAAAGGAAAACAAAGTTTGTCTGCAAAACCAGTCTCTAACGGGTTTTTCCCTGTTCCCATGACATCTTACAAACATCCTCAACCTCTACCTGTTGTAACTTTGACTCACTATTGTATCGTTTTGATATTACAGCTCAGCTCGATCTGCATGGATTGCGGACAATAGAGGCTTATCCATGCTGCTTACTGATCAATAGAGTGCAATAGAAATCTCTATATAGACTAAACACAAAGCCAAGTGTAATTACGTGGCCACAAACATATATTACACTACTGCAGCAGAACTTTAAGGCCAGTGCACTGTCCGGGATACTCATATATAGATCTACAGTAGCCGCTGGTCGTACGGAAGGTAGGTTAAATTTTGTCACTTCAAAAATCTTGAAATATTTTTACATTCACGCGTTCAGATGCTCAGGTATCAGGCTGTCTTGCTAGGTAGGTTCTTCGATTACGTAATTCGACCTTCCAACTTCTATATGAAGGGTTTAGTCTGACGTCGCCATTTCGTTCTAACTTCAAAACCCCAGCGTTGTTCGATGGGCCCTGGTATTTCATGATGAACATAGGAACTTCTGTTCAGTATTGTTCGTTGGTCATTGGGTCAGTTGGAGGGTGGGGCAAGGGAGGGGCTGCTACCCAGGGGCGGATTTAGGCCGTCTTCTGGGTCTTCCAGAAGACGGTCAGATTTTCAAGTTTACACTGAATGGTATCTATCTTTTTCTGTCGGAAGACGGTCAAAAATGGAGGATGGATCCACAAAGATAATTTGGAAGACTATCAGAAAATATCTCTGGATCCGCCCCTGGCTACCATAGGGCTAGGTCGCGCTGCCTATATCATAATTTGGTCACATATGTTCTTTCACATTTATCACAATAACCATTTCATGAACCACATAGCCGTGCCTTCGAATCTTTGCTGGGTCGCGTGATGAAGACTCAGTTTGACCATGGAAGTTTGCCAACCAGCAACTAGGCTAGCTCCAACTTGTGATGGCACTAGAGCAAGACCGGTTTGTCGTGAATACCGATACTTGAGTTGTATCATAATTTTAACGCTTCCACTTTTTTTCTAGGGGTCCAGTTCGTTCAACATGAGCTTTGTGCAAACAGTTTGTGACCTTCATCTGTGCTTGTCGCATTTACAGATATTTTCCTTTGGTAGACATTTCATCTTATTTTATCGCAATTTACAAGACCGAGCAAATAAAGCGTGGTTTTTAAAACTACTCTACTAAAATATCTTAATTGGGATCTTGTCTATTACGTTTTATTCTTTAAACGGTTAAGAAAGTACGTTAAGAAAGTACGATAAGTGTTAACTTAAATTGCTTTACAAGGTTTAAAGTCAATCTCGCTTTGGGTGCCTGTGAGCTCTACGTGGTCATGTTTCATCATTATCTTACCAATAGACTGTTACAGGCACTTCCGTGTCTGCAGTTTTACCGAGAAAATTGTGTGGAAAATCGTTCATTGAAAATAGTTATAACATTCGTTAGCTTGACAGAGTGGCAAAAGAACGTGAGTGGATAAGAAGAGTCATTTCAGGATCAGAGATTTATTCTCTTTTGCCTCTAAGAAATTTGCTAGAATAAGTGCACGTGACATTTACTCACTTTATCAATTTCAGGCCATGGCGAGACGCAAGAGGAACGCCTACTATACCTGCACCGTGTTGATATTTTCTATTTACCTTTTTCTAAAAATGCAAATTTTCCAACAGAGTTCCACCTCTGACACAAGTGAGGATATTGACTACTTTGTTATTCAAGATTCTCATAAAAGTGCGGATAGAGTGAACCACACCCAACACCAGTTCAGGTCCGACTGCCGCAGATTATTAGAGGGAGATCGAGAAGAAATTCTTTACGCCAAAAGCCGAGTAAAGATGACCAAACCAAAATTTATTTCAGATCACGCCTTTGGAGAATTGACGTCAAATTGTGATACCTTTAAAAGGACGCGTGGGTACGTTTTAAACTCACTAGAAGAAGAGGAGCAATTTCCTATAGCATTTAGTATTCTACTATACAAGGACGTGCATCAGACAGAACGTTTGTTACGTGCAATATACCGTCCTCAAAATACGTATTGTATACATGTTGACGCTAAATCATCTGACTCGGTGCATATAGCTATTCGAAACATTGCCAAGTGTTTTGATAACGTTTTTATAGCGTCTAAACTAGAGCGCGTAATCTATGCTGGTTTTTCTAGACTCAAAGCAGAAATTAACTGCATGCATGATTCCTACAAAAGACCAGAACAATGGAAATACTATATTAACTTGCCTAGTCAAGAATTCCCTCTGAAAACTAATTATGAAATGGTCCAGATTTTGAAATTATACAACGGTGCTAATGACATCGAAGGGATAACAGGGCGACGCTTGAGTGGAATAGCCTACAGATTCAGGTATCACTGGGACATACAAGAAAAGAATGGGAAGCGCATTTATAATAATACTCGGATTCTGAAGAGCAAGCCGCCAAATAATATCACAATAATTCGAGGCAGTGCATATGGAATTTTCAGTAGACAGTTTGTGAGGTTTATTTTAATTAATCCGTCGGCCAAGGCTTTGTTAGAATGGTCCAGGGACACTTACAGCCCCGATGAATATTACTGGGCCACGTTAAACTTCTTGAAGTACAACCCGCACTTGAATACTCCTGGGGGTTATGACGGTGAGTATCCCAAATACTTGTACATTTTTTTTATTGGAGAAAGTGCGCGAATTAAATTGTGTGGCTTAAAAATGTGTTTTGCCATTGATGGAAAATACATGACTGAAGTATACCGCGTTTCAAATGACAAAGCTTCGTGAGTTCTGAAAAAATGTCTGGTGAAACTATCAAAAAAATTATACAAATTAATATAGAATTTGAAATAAACATTCAAACGTTTAGAGGAAGTATAAATATCACAGTCATAATACGTCTTTCACAATTATTCCGAGGGATATTTCGTCTACCTTATTCTAATTGTCTTTTACGTGTTTTTCGAAATCGTGTATAGCATGTGAATGCTCGACGTTTATGCGAACACACAAGTAGATTTCTGACGAGTGAGCGTAATATATGTATAGCTTTCTCACTGCTAAACAGGTGCGCCAGTAGTAACACCATTCAAAATAAAGATTTTTGGTGTAAAATGATGATTTTCATAACACCATTATCTTTGATATTTCTGTCTGACAGGTGTGCCGGACTCCAAGCCTTGGTTGGCGGTATGGGCTGCTTGGAAGGGCGTGGACAAATGTTACGGCAAATGGCAACGGGGGATATGCGTTTTCGGTGTCGGAGATCTTCAATTCATGATAGAGAGAAAGGAATTATTTGTTAATAAGTTTCTTTATGACTATGAACCACTGGCTCTAGAATGCGCCGAGGAATGGCTTCGCTATAAACAAATGGCAGCATTACCAATTGACTTAAGTTATTATCGAAATTTGACTTTTTTAAGAAAAGAAAAGAATTTGTAATTTACATTTAATTCATTTGTCATCATCATCATCATCATCATCATCAAATAAACACATACGAATGATACGCATTTTGCGTGAACTTCATATTTTGATACCCATAACACATACATGTTATTAAGGGATCGTTTGTATGTGTTTAATTATCTACGTGTAGTTACCTTTTTTTCGTTTTCAAATGGCCTGCATTCTTACTTAAATATTGGTATTTTGAAATTTAAGCTTGACAAGCTCCAATGATCCCTCTGAGGAAAAATGTTACAGTTAACAAACCTCTAAGCTTCTAAATCCATATCCATGCTCTGAATTAAATATTCATAATTCCACGACAAAAATGCACAAGAAATTCACCGTTGTACATTCGATGTAATTCCCTCCCAAAAAGACGCCTAATCCTGACTTAGGCCTACTAACAAATTTCCTTTGATTTTACACCAGTAATCCATACGAGCTTAAGAATGAATTAAATGAAACAAACTGTATCAAGGTAAAGATCGTAAAAATGTCACGAGTTGTCTTCAGGACATAAAAATATATTCTTATATTCTTTAGTGCACCAGTGCAGTGACGCCAAACTGGTACCATTTCTCTACCAGTTATTATATGAATTATTTTTCATCTCTCACGTAATCGACTAAAACATGTAAATGTAAATAACGTTTATTGTATTTATTGATATCGAAATATCTCGATACCGTTTTTTTAACAATTTAAAAAATATATTTTCCATGTTCAATTATAATGAAAACGAACAAGAATACAATAAATTGGCAGATGAAAATAATTGGGCCTCTGTAAGAAAACACTTCTTTGGTTCTCAAACGTTTATAACACGTCTGTATCCCGTGATGTCTCGAAAAGAGCAACATATGTATAGCTGAAGTTATTTTAGCCCGTTACCCATACATCTGCACCAATAATAAGAATGGCATAAGCATTCTTTCGTAGTTTCTTTAGTTAGACCTAAGCCTGGGCCTTGATCGAAATTTCAACATCATTCGCATCAGTATTAGTGTCATTAAGACGTTAAGCCCAAGAAACACTCCTTGGTATGCTGCGCCATAGCCGTTCCATGTTTTACCGCAGTAGTCCAGAAGAGCAACAACAGGGGACGCCACTCGCTTCCTCTTGCCATTTTTCCAATGATATTTGAGGCTGTTCGCGAAGGACTTGCAGTAGCCACCCCACTTATGAAATGGCTGTGCCGGAATTCCTCGCCTGGAAGTTGAAAACACAATTGAAATCAACATTCAAGGCTGAGAATTTTTTTGTATCGATATGAAAGAATTATTATTGGCGTGTAAAATGAGGTGAAAAAAAGATACCGGACAGGAAACCCGTCATTTTTTCCAAGTTAGATAATAAAACTAGTATGAAAACAGACAGCACTGCGTTTGTTTAAAATTGAATTTCAAGGGAAAATATTCCACAAATTTAGTCTGCTGGTACATCTTTTCACAAATTAATGATGTTGTACAAATACACTCAGATCACCCAAGTGATAAACGTCGCCCGAATTTACACGCTGTGATCGCTGCCTACCTCACCATCCTACAGCGGTGTTCCATAAGGCGAGATTCCGTCTGGTAGTCGAGGGTCGTCTCCTGTGGACTCCACAGCCGCTCTGCGGTGGCTGATGCACGGGGCCTAGGGTACACAAAAACGGACATAAGTAAATCGACCAAAGGAGAAAAATGGGATACATTCCTAAACTAGACTATTTCCACATAATTTCCACATAATGTTGCCGTTAATAACCGTCACTTTTACTGTTGTTAAACATGGCCCTAAAAGGGTGTGTCCTTTCTAATCATTCGAATTTTGAGAGTTGCTTACATTTAAATAACCCTGTTACCAAAGAAAATATAGGCGTTTTATAATCTGTAGATGTCTCGTCGTTTTGTGGACTGGTTGCTTTGGCTTCAGTCTTTATCTTAAAAAGGCCTTTATACTTACCACAGTCTTGCTAAAACGTTGGTCTCGTCAACATATTCGGACCAGAGGCACGCTTCTCCGCCTATAACCCTATTAGCCTGTTCTTCTGTACCTATGATAAATAAGACTATGAGTTACGAGGGAATTTCAGACCCGAAAAACAGATGATTCAATGAATGAATTTTTTCAGACAAATAACCACTCTTAAACGAATAATATGAGGCCAGGATACAGTACGGAAACTATATAGGTCTATCTATATATATTTATGAAATGTAACCACTGTAAAGATGAACATCGCCACTCCATGCAGTGTCTGAAATTACCATAAAAGAATCGTGGATTCAATGGGTCGCACGCGTAGTAGGTTTTCCAGTCTTCCCCATAAGATATGTGGTCTAAATACCAACAAGATGCGAATATCGCTCGGTGGCCCTCACTAGTCACTTGAACTAGATAGTCTTCAGGGCTCTTCCATACTTCAATTATAGTGGTGTTGGGTACCTGAGTAGAAAATGACATCTTAGAAAACCAATGACTTGAATATCGGAGAGAGAGAGAGAGAGAGAATAGCAGTCACTAGGAAACCTATGTGAGAAATTTCAATTCAACAATAATTTAAGCAAAGTTTTGTAAAAATCGTTTCAAAAAATTGAATTACGACAGGTCATTCATTGTATGTAGTAGGTCTAATACATTAGCCCAAATATCATATTGTATATCATCACAAATACTTAAAATCGGCTTTCTTTAGAATATATACTTTGTTCATTGCCAAATGATGGTTATGATCATTAAAAAGACACAAGTCAAAGTGTATGATGCAGTGGGTGATACCTTATTTCTATTGTCAAACACCTCCTGCCACACAATATAATCTTTCTTATTTTTTTCCGGTACGACCTCGGCCAACGTGCGTAAAAATCTGAAAGTATATGTGAGAATATAAGTCTTGTTTCATAAAAGAACTCAAACCAAAGTTGGTCTTGGCTCAGACTGCTGAGAATCTTATCTGATCGAGGTGTGTTTCACAGAGACCCTGAAAAGCCGCATATATTTCCCCATTAAACTAAGCCCCTAACAAAGTTTTTGTTGGCTAAAGACTGCTTTTTACGTGTTTTTATATATGTGAAAGTATATCGTGGGCCAATCGTTCGTGAAGTGTTTTTCGAATTATATTACTAGGTTGACTTTATGTAGTCAGACGAGCAAGGTGTGGTCAAAAATATTGCGCCCTTTTGATGTCCTTGATCCACCAGTTTACCGCTAAGGTGGTACTGTGTTACTTTGGTCTGATGTATCATAAAGCAATAAAATGAAAAAAACATAATTTAAAACTCTCCCTGCCCCTCCCCCCCCCCCCCACTCACTTGTCTTAAATGCAGTATTTTCTATAATCAAATAGTGCAGCTTGCTTTTACGACCCTTTACTGATGATATTGTGTGAGATGATTAAAGTACATGTAATACATAATTATTATTATACTTGTTTATACATTTGGCGACTTTTATTGTGCAGCCCAGTTTAACAAAATAGTTTCAATTATTCACAGCAATCCAAAACATTCATAATGTAATCATTTTCCACAATTCTGTGTCAACTTCATCGTCATATTATTAAGTGATATTTGAAAGCAAAGGAGGCGATTTTTAGAGGCGAATTGCACCTTCAAAACTGATTCGATGGCGTTGTTTTTTTCCCTCTTAATGACCAATATCAATTTTACTTTTGAGCCACATTTATCAATCACAAACAATAAGACACAAAAAATCGCCCCCTTTGTCTTTTACATATTTCAAAACAGAAACAAAAATAAAACAAACTTAAAAACATTTCTCCAAATAATAAGGACCATTTCCGCATTAATTTTCCCCAAATTATTATACAGGAAAAAAATTCCCCACTGTCCATCACTCTTTTCACGCTTATTCTATTCTAAATAAAAATTAACACTTCACCCAAACAAAAGTTATTACACCCCGATCTTTAATGGTATTGCCACGTGCACGGTTCCCCATATATCCACTTATCATGCAAAACTCAATCCAAGTAACATGCACATATCAAAAACTGGCGCACCTTTGTGATATATCTTAAAGCTGCGTATAATTCTTCTTCTTCACACGTTTGAGGAAATAAAGCCAACTGAAATGTTATATTTTTCACTGCCACTATGTTTTTGTTTCTTTAATGGAACAACGTACATATTTCGCGTAATTGGCATGGCCCAAGGAAAATGTAACTCTTTATCTTTGTTCTTATCTTTGTTTTTGATTCTTAGCTTAGATTTAATGCATGAAAAGGGAAAATCATACTTCAACGGATGCATATATTCACAATGGAAATACTTTGCTACGTGTTTCCGCTTACATCTTATCCTTTCACTTTGACGCGCATATAAATCAGTGTCCATGACTGACACATGAAGAGTGTTTTATTTTACTAGTTTTTGTGTTAAATAAAAAAAGGTTTTGCGACCCGTAAAAAAACTCCTTTGGTTTCTTGACTTGTGAGGCATCATTAATTATTTGAATATCTGTAATTAAGCGTGTTGACAAGCAATTTGGCAGATGGTAGTAAAATTCCTTGAAATAAATGATGTGAATAAGATTAGGGTGATGTTTTTCTCAATAAAACATCGTCCAAACTACAACTAGATAGCATGCAGTCCATCCCTTACCCACCACAATCCAGCCAGTACACCTTGTCCCAAATAGATAACGACTTACTTTTTAAGATAAAGCTCCTGTAAAACAAACCAATCCGACAGGCGTTTAAGCGCCATGAAATTTTGAAAAAACGGGTTGCTAATCCTGCGAAGGAAGAGAATTGACAGATGTTTATTAGATGTCATTATAAACTTATCTGTATTGTCAGCGCTTTTTTACATGAGCGGACGCCCTCTTTACAGTTATAATTCGGCAAAAAATATTTTGAATGAGACAGAAGAAGTTATAATTTAGGCAATGATTGCAGTTGAATGTGAACAATGCATCGTATCATAAAGAAAGGTACATGTACAGAACAAAAAGAAGGTGCAAAAAGAGAAGCATCAAATAATGTTATTCATTACATAAAAGAACATACCAGCACTGAGTATCAACTTCGTCCCCGCCGAGATGTAGATGTTTGTCGGGAAAAACAGCGGTTATCTCTTTGAAGAGTTCCCCGAGGAACTGGTAGGTGCTGTTCCTGAAGGGATGTATGGGACCATGCCCGGTCAAATGGCCCCAAGGACTGTAGCATTTCGTAAGCAAGCCTTCCTGTCCCCAGCCCCAAGATAACGTGTGGCCTAAAGGTCAAAGAATAAGCCGAAGGTGATAGATATAAGTTTTAAGCTAGGATCCAAAATATTTTGGATCCTAGTTTTAAGCTAGGGGTTCCGATTCGATGTTTACAAATTAAACACATTTCAGTTGTGTTCGTATGTGTGTAATATTTTCGGTTTAAAATAGGTTAACTAAAATGACAAAGAAATAATAAATGAATATATAAAAAATAAAAGAGTTATAAATAAAAAAATAAATAAATAAACACCAAATAGACTAAGATCAGTACAACATAACGCATGAAGGCCCTATCTTTAAATCCGCCAAACCAATGAAATTGAAATAGCTTTTAAAAAATAATTTTCATTATTTAAGTTAACTGAAGGTGATTTCAATAAAACCTTGAAGTCAGCAACTTTTGTTGCATTATTACCTGGGGTGTCAAATTCAGGTATGACACGAATGCCTCGAAGTCGGGCATACTCTATGATTTCTTGGACATCTTTGGGAGTATAAATATGGGTATCAGGATCATATGCGCCCTATAGAGATTATACAATAAGTCTCATTGCAAAATAAAAAAAACAGGCATTATCGTACAACATTACTATACAAATTATACATTTCAAGTGACATTCATCTATCATTCTATCATTCATCTATCATTCATTCATAAATCGTATTCTTTTTCTTTTTCTCACTCGTCTCTCCCCCCAGGAAAATTTTTAAAGCTTTACAAACATTAAAATGCATGCAAGCAGTTCGTATGGCGTGTGTTCTATTCACTGCCATATACAGAGGCAACCCCATTAACAATCACGTCTACTCTAACCACCTCTATAATAACACATTTTGGGCCACCTTTCACACGTTTCAGACCTTGCTCTCACCTACACTGAAAATATGAATCGTCTCAATTTTCACACAGGTTCTATCTCTAAACTGAAAGTTGTGTCACAGTGACAAATAACTTTTACTGGGCAAAAGAAAAAAAACGTATACTGAACTTGAAGTTCGCAAGTGCTTTATATATATATATATATATATATATATATATATATATATATATATATATTCCCAGGATCTGTATTCGTAAGATAATGATAGTCATGTCAAATGATGCACGTGTAACGCCTTACTCATGGTACTTCGTGGTAAAAAGGAATTTGGGGTGTCACGAGAAATCGCATATCAGTTTTTTTAATGTCGGTATTCCATGATGTCCCTGATGTCCTAGAGTTAAGGTGAGACTGTGCAACCTACCTTTCTGCTGAGGTTGGGAAATGCTGTGCTGTAGTATGGGAACGACTGGTCATCAACTATGTGCCAGTGGAACACGTTCATCTTATTATACGCCATAGACTCCTAAAATTATTAAATTTATTAAAGCAGTGGCATATGTCCACATCCTTATTATAAAGTGCGCGTTTTTAAAAATGTTTTGTTTTCGGAAAAGGTGAAATGGTACTCTCTCTCTCTCTCTTCCATTTTTGCACTCTTCCATTTTATATCATTGACTGATCTCCGTCGATTTTTTGTCTGCTTGTGTCGTCGCCATAACTTCCCGACACAGAACGCGTAGATCTATCACTTGGAATCAAACATGAACAAAGTGACTTAAGACAATTGATCAGGGACTTAAAAACTAAATTTACTGTTCATTTCTAAAACACCATCAAAACTTTTAACCCTTGCAGCTAAATGACTAAATGTTGGAACGATGCGCATTTCATTTCAGTCGAATGCGACCACTTGGGATACACAACACTCGTGGCGCACTTTTTTCCAGCGTTTTGACTTCAAGACCCCGTTTAACATCAATTTGAAACTTAAATTTACGTAACAAATTCTTTCAATCCCCGCCCCATTTATTTTAAGCATGTCCGAAGCTAGGTAGAGGCAGAGGGTGGCACGTGACTAGAATTTCTCCAGATATATTTTCCAGATAAGGCGAGTGGTTTAAAAAACCAAGGGTGATTAACCTTGTCTCTTTTTTATCTGTTTTTATCTGTGTGCCGTTGTTAGTTATGTGGCCCCTCCCTTTTTGTTGAGAATGTTATTTGCTTAAAAAACTTCTTTCCTATCTTCGATAGTCATGCAGTCTAAATTTCCCTTTTAATCACTCGTAAAAGTTTTTTCAATTAATTTTTTTTCATTCTGGCGTCGACTCCAGATAAGCTAAATTACTTCCGTCATGATTACGACTGTATAATTTGTAATTAAACTGAAGACAATTATAAAAAAAAAACATCTTAAGTTTACGTGACTCACCAGCACTTGGAAGATGATTTCCTTTGGAATGTAGTGTCTGGCCGTGTCTAACAGGATGCCACGGTGTGAGAAGCGCGGGGAGTCCTTCACGCGAACTTCACCTATTTGAAGCTAAAAACAAACATAAAACCCGACATTTATTACCATGTCTAAATAGGTCAGAATATCAATGTAACCTGTTTAATTTGCGATGTATTAACGCAGAGATTTGTAATCTCCGTCCACAAAGTATACGACCTTTTGCAACATAAAAACATATCATGTTCTGTCTTGTGGTTTTCTTGTCTTAGTACAGTCAGTATGATGGCGGGACTCTATGCATCATCATGCATCTTTTACACCCGTTGGTATTGCTTATTAACTGCAAAACCTGACAATTGCAAGAAAATTCTTATTGTCTGTATACTCTCAAATGAATGAAAACACGTAATGACTGTTCGATTGTTACATGTCCAACGATATACTTCCCCCTTTTTAGGAATCAAAATGTATACCTTATTCTCGTACTTACTTTTGTGGTATCAAACCCTCCATATTTGTTTCTGACTCGAAGACGATGTATATATATTCACAATGCCTTGAGAGAAAACATGAAAACGTTGTGTCGTAAAACTTAAATGAATGGGTACATCTTGATACGTGGAGTATTGCTGGATATCAGGCAATACTGATGATAAAGTGTGGGCGTATGGTGCACCGACTTCGAGTGTCAGTGTTATTACATAATACTAGTCCAACAGGCTCTTCGAGTATCTGGTATCATGGGACTTGTATTAATAGTGAAAAAGCAATCTTCAATATATCTGGTCTTGACAAAGGCTTTGTGTTGTTGTTGTTGTTGTTTTGTGTGCGTGTGTGTGTGTGTGAGAGAGAGAGAGAGAGCTTTTGTGTGAACTGATCAGGAATTACTTAAGGATATTAGGCCTACACATTCGTGTTCTCTCCGTAGGATTTTCACCTTGACTGGTGTGTGTAAATTAAAATAGCCTGTAATTTTAAATATGATTTACCGATATGTGAGTGTGATAAGCGGACTACGGGTAGCACTCTGGTGGGTACATTCTGACATTTTGACTTGACACAGGCGTGGTGACAATGCCCGCAAAATATATGTCTGTTGAACTGAACTTGACCATCCATTAAGACATTGTAGCCTTAGAGCAATAGATGTTCACAGCACGACTTTAAGTCCTATTCTCTTTTTTACCGAATTCGATTACGTTTTTCAAAAGCCGTGTCACCGTATTTTGCAATATATAAATGCCGAGGTATATTGATGCTCTAAAAAACCCAGGGAGCACGTGTCAGAATCATATTTCTCTATTGAAAACAATGTTGTCAGGATTTTAGTAGCAATGGTGGTATTAACATCACATTTTTTATCATTTAAACGGAATTCAAACATCAGCACAAAACAGTATAAAAATAATGCTTATTTTTCAAGAGTGTTAAATCCTTTTTACAATGGAGAATAGTAAGGGAAGTGTTCAATTATGTTGTCTCATGGACATTCAGAGATGCAAATTATTAGATTATCTTACCGAGTTTGGCGACACTTCGTAGACTAGCTGACTGAAAGTTTCCAAGCCTCGCAAAATTCCCCACACACTTTTGGAAATAAGGAGGGCCCCACGGGAGTTAACCGTCAGTTCATCTGAAGTTAAGATACACAGCATCAGGCGTATAAATCTGAGATATAACACGTAGATGATAAAAGTTTGTTAATGATTCAGAGAAATATGTTAACATTATTAAAATTTAAAACTTTCACATTTTACACTATGATTAAGAATGGGAAATCATTTCCCTATCATACGTCTAAGCGTACCGACAGAGGCACGCACTTCCCTCTCCTTCACGCGTGCACACACACACACACGCACACACACACAAACACACACACACACACACACACTATCTTTAAGCTGGATAATCTTACAAGACTCGTCCATTCCTAGAGATGGGTATTCTTCGCACTTGGCTAACAAAGTGACATTCAAGCGTTTCAGCACAACTTCTGAACGTCTTTGAAAAATGGATTCGTTGCCCGGATTTTTCGTTGTCACATCGATGACAGTGTCAAGAATGATACTCGTGTAGCGTTCTCTGGCTTCTTCTATAATTTTACACGTTTTTCCGGTGATATATATTCCAAAATTTTCTGCGTATATACTGTAGACTCCAGTTCCCTTGATATACATTTTGGGCATAGGCCAAGGCTCTCCTTTCGTTTCTATCGCTGGAAGTAATTCGGACCTCATAGGTGATGGGGGCGGTGGTCTTTCTTGAGACTGAAATGGTGGTTCAGTATTACGTTGAACAGGTGCCCGTGGGCCGGTGTTTCCTTGTCCATGGTGTTGGTGATCTACAACGTTTACCTTCAGCGTAACTTGAGGTCCGGTTTTTTGTTGCTGCTGCTTCCGTTGCTGCTCCTGCTGCTGTAGCTGTTGTTGTATTTGTAGCAGATGCCACTGCTGTTGTTGGTTTACAGGCTGTTGTAAAAATTGTTGTGTATGTTGTATTTGTTGTTGCTGCTGATTTGAAGGTTGTTGCAATTGCTGCTGTTGTTGTAATGGCTGTTGTGGTTGCTGCTGCTGCTGCTGTAATGAGTGTTGAGTAGGTTGTATTTGATGTTGCTGTTGCTGTAATAGTTGTTGTGGTTGCTGCTGCTGATGCTGTAATGACTGTTGTGTATGTATTTGTTTCTGCTGTTGTTGTAATGGTTGTTGGGGTTGCTGTTGTTCTTGTTGTAATGGTAGCTGTGGGTTCTGCTGTTGCTGTAATGGTTGTTGCTGTTGCTGTTTCTGTAATGACTGTTCTGGTTGCGGTTGCTGTTGTAATGACTGTTGATTATGGTTTAGCTGTAATGACTGTTGCTCTTTATGCTGTAATAATTGTTGCTGTTGCTGCTGCAATGGTTGCTGATGTAATGGCTGATTTTGCTCTAGTTGTGGCTGCTGCAATAACTGTTGTTGCTGTATTGGCTGTTGTTGTTTCTGCACTAATGGCCTCTGTTGTTGTTGTTGTTGTTGTTGTTGTTGTTGTTGTTGTTGTTGCTGCTGCTGCTGCTGCTGCTGCGGCTGTTGTATTGACTGCTGTTGTCGTGGATTCCTATGGTTACTGTACTCTTGCTGCTGCTGCTGCTGCAAATGCTGTGGAACAATATATTTATCAGCTGAATGTTTCGGGCCAGTTTGCGGTTGCACCTGCACATTTTGTCTTTGTTTGCCTTGAACCACATGTTTTTGTTGTTGTCCGTCGAGTTTTACATCCACAACTGGGACGATATGCTTGACATTTGCGCCTTGGCCTACTCGAACATAAGTTACCTGCTCCGTTTTTCCTCCTATGTGAAAATGCATGAATGAGGTTAAAATTAGAGAAACTAGCGACGCCCATTTCGACGACGACATTATTTTTTTCCAGCCTGAATATTAACGTCCGTGATTCCTTATCGGTGGTGCATTCATGGCCGACCAGCTAAACTTAGAACAAAACCTGTGACACGCTTACAAAGAATCATAAACTGAGCCAGCTGTGTCCTCCGTGAAGGCATTTGTTTGTGTGAACATATGGATCTCTGTCATCGAACACATCCCCTCCAAGTGGAAACAGCAGGCTTCCCTTTGCGATGGCATACGGGCTTGTATATAGCTTTTGCATACCGCAAGGCGTATCATAATGAGATCGGAGGGGTCCGCGGGCGAAACATGTTATTTAGTCGCGGAAAGATAAATGTCAGGGAGGTCATCAAAGACGGACCACGTGAGGAAGTACTTTATCATGTCATGGTCAATGGCATGATACGCACGCTAAAAGTTGTAAAACATGATAATTGGACGCAAATAAAACGGTCTCCCCCTTTACTTTCAGTTTATTTATATCCTTCAATATATCACAGGGCAATTAAATTTCATTTTTCGGTTTGCTATTTTATGTTATGGTTCGTACAAAGCGTTGTATACTTGCGACTCGCGATCGTGATTTTAAAGTAGATTAGATTTAGACTGATTAAATAAGAAAAGTGATAGTTTAAATTAACCTGCCTTGGCATAGCATATTAAATACGTTTGAATATGCAGAATCCTCCGATGCAGTGCCTGGAATTGAGGAAATAATTTATAGTCCAAATTCCTGGCATTACGAGACATGACTTGAAGATTGTCATTAAAAGGTATGAAAACACTACATTTGTCCTACTTTTACGAAGCGTTATTAGCGTTAGAGAAGTAGAATTATATAGGGGTTTCAAACGATTTCTTAGTATCACCACCACTGTTCACAAATGGGGAAAAAAGGAATCACCGTCCAACTCCAGAATATGAACATAGATACAGCAAGTTGCATGTTTTATTTTCACAAAAAAAGGGAGACTTAGCACAACGTCCACTGAGTCACCATCGTTGACACATGTTAAAAAGTCAAATGTGCCCTTTGAGGGAATTCGCCACTAACACAGTTTCTGTGCAGTGTAAGGCAAAATGAGAACTTGCGTATGCAGCCCTGAAGGAAAATCTAATATGGAAAATATAGTTATTAGAGCTTCTTTACAGAAAAAAGAGTAGCCCTATAATTATTACATTTATCATTATTATTCATAGTGTGCTCTCACGCCTGGTACTCAGTGGAACCGTTTTTTAGCTAAATGAAAATAAAGAAAAAGCTTTCCAACATTTTATCAGTTTGAACTAAACATTGCATATAGGTTTTTCTTAATATTTTTAAAAACCTGATCCATCGGTGAAAACATCTATTGAGGACTGTTTGTCAAAATTTAAAAAAAGTGATCTATTTATCGACACTACTTTGAACGTTCGAAGTTGTAGCTGTATCACAGTGCCACTGCAACCGAGCTTACATCTCTCGGTGAAAAAATCGATCCTGCATACAATCTGGACCCCAGAGATAAAAACGAACAATACTGTTTTAATTCCTATGATTCACGTTTAATACCATTTAGTTGGGACACAGAACGTCATTTAAAAAAGAGCACTTCAGAAGTGCGGCCGTTGCGAAGGGTCATGAAGGGAACTAAAAAAATAATAGGGAAAATAGCAGTTTATTACTCTGCAATATAAAAAGTCAATTAGAACAAATGCCTACATTAACAGTTAGTTTACTTTTATAGAAAAATGACCTAGTAGTACTGACCAAACTTTATAGAGGCGGAAAATAGGACAGATATTCAAAGAAGATGAAAATGCTCCAGGGGTGTTTTCTTGCGATGTTTATTTTGTTAAAGCTGCTCGGCACCGGTCACGGTTTTCGTGACGTGACTCGCGAGGACCGAGGCAGGGGCACAGAGGTGGTGGAGGCCGTGGTGGACCTCATCCAGAGCTCGTGCATCTTCCCTAACGACAACATGCTGCTTAGACGGATCGCCTGGGTAGAGACAAAAGACGGTACAAGGAACGACACTTTCACTCCGCGACACGGTCACCCGCACCTGGGCGGCATATGGCAGGTAGATATCACCATAAAGTGTGATAAGTGAAATAATAATTGTGATTACAATTGATAAAGTGAATTGGTGTTTTCTTATGTCAGATAACATCATCGATGCCCAGACACTTTGTCCGCTTCAAAGAGGCGACAGAGGTGAATTTTGATGCTGCATTGTGTGTCTCTGTTAGATGAAATTATGCGAAAGGGCCGCAGTAGATTAAAATCATTTTTGGATAATGATTATGGTATCATTTGGTGCTTAGAAGAACGTTTAATGTTTAGAGGAATTTAGTGCTGTAAATAAAAACTTGGTCCTTGCATGCAATCTCTGAATACAAAAAGAGATGATAGACACTATATAATTTAAAGATATGAGAAGGTGAGACACATGTAGCAATAAACCCATACCAGTACGCAGCTTAAGGATTGGGCAGTTGATTTTAGGACTAACCAAAGTAGGCAAAGTCAAGTTAAGAGCCTTTTGTGATATGAAAGTAGGAATTCGGCAGCTTACATTTGTGATTGGTGTGTCATGAATTCAGATGTTTGTCATAATTTTCATGAAAACACTTTGTGCACACGCTTTTAGATATATGGTCACGGGGGATTTATTTACATCATTTTGTCAATTAAGAGTATGAACTGTATGGTCCATTACTAAATGCTGTGCATCTTATGCCACTGCCTGCCTTGACTGTAGGCAAAATGAAACCTTGGCTGTTTTAAATTAAAATTCAAACTCGCTTTCCAACTCTCCAGGGTTTTAATAGTGTTGAGTTAGATGGCACCCTTCATGGGATTCACACCACTCCCCTAGACCTCCTTTATCTGAAACACTCATCAGGAGCCTTTCTGGACGAGACAGGGTTCCTCTATTAATATTGGTGCATGTGTAGCCATCAAGCTTATAGCCAGAGTATGTAAATGGAGGAATCAATTTATAAAGTGCTTGGGCGTGAATATGTTGGGTTTATCAACCTTTCTAAGTACATAAGGATAGTAGTGTTTGAGATCTGTTTTTAAAAATAGATGCGAAATAGATTGGAAAGTCACTGCCCTGGATCAAAATTCGGTCTAGGTACTATGCCGATTTTCATCTAGGGTCAAACAAGGTGGTAAAAAGGTCTATTATTTTTACAAGAAAAAATCCATTTCCTTTACAATTACCAGCTACTGGTTTGATAACCCTTTTTCACCTTTTAATATAACTGATGCTTCAAAGTCAAAGTGGTGACCCTTCTGTTTAACTTAAAAGCATCCGTGTTAAAAAATGTGATGAATAAATGGAGAATCGTTTTAAGTGGAATTCCCTGAAAATGAGTATGGAATTCCCATGCATGTTCCTAATGGATTTGGCTTCAAATTACAAAGCGCCAAAAGCTGCAACTGTTTTCTCGCCCTAGGTTACCAAGTCTGCATTCAAAGACACTAAAAGCGATCCCAATCTGGCTTCCTTGCGATCTGCCGTGGAAGAACATTTTCTCGTGAATTGGACATCTCTCAGTTGGAGAGATTTGGGAACACCCCTGTATTCGGGTCTAGCTGCCCGCCTGAGGCTGGCACAACATTCCCGTGATCTTCCTCGCGACCTGGAGGGCCAAGCCATGTACTGGAATACACATTATCGAGCGGGAGCTCGTTCCAGGAAAAAGCATTTTATCAGAGCAGTGCAAGAGCTTCTGAACAATACCAGTGAGTCAGAACCGTTTTGTTTTATAGAACTGATAGTTAGTAACATCTAGAGTAGAAATAATGCAGTTTAAACAGATTTGCCTACTCTGTGCATTGACGCACGATTCGTGTATTTTTTCTTTATTGATTCTAATTTTGGTTTATCGAATATTCATTTTGAAACCTTTATGTTATTGACCCCTTTGTTACATTTCAAAGCATTATATGACTATCTTTAATATCGTTAATGTATAAGTAAAACATATCGAAGCATTTCATAATATTTAATGTGCTGTTTGATCTCTGAATGTATCTGACTGGACATCATATTATTTTCAGGGTGTCAACTCCCTAGAGCCGACGTTGTATTTGTATTGGACTCCTCCGGCAGCGTTGGTTTCAGTAACTTTCGCCTCGTTCTCCAGTTTTTAACCAGCGTGATCGAAGGGTTAGATATAGGCGAGGATAAATTCCGTGTCGGAGTCATCCAATATGCGCGCTTCTCACAGACCGAAATCCGCCTTGGCGAACACAACACGAAGGCCAGTCTTCTCGATCACATCAGAGAAATACGCTACCTCGGCGGGCCAACAAGGACAGATTACGGTTTAGTCGGTTTGGAGCAACTTCACAAAACACAAAGCACGTTAAGGGAAAAGAACGGTGAGACAATTAAGTCTCCTAAGATTGGAGTCGTTATAACGGATGGCAAGTCCACCGAGCCCCAGTGGACTCTTAGAGCTGCCCGCATCCTTCACGATTCCGACATCACCATGCTTGCTATTGGGATATCTAACGCCACAGAACAAAAAGAACTGGAGGCCATAGGGAGCTGTCCCTCGTGCCTTCATGTTTTTAACTTGGACGATTTTGGCGAAGTCACTTCTCTTAGAGATGAGATTGAAATGAGAACGTGTAAAGGTAGGCGTTACTTAAGAATTTCGCAAAAGATTTCAATTTTTGTAATACTGTAGCCTAGAGACGTTGAACGACACAATTAGAATCCATATGCTATAGGAATTGAGATTATTTATAAGTTTGTAGTGGATTGTATAGTCTAAGTAAAAGAGAACCTTATTCCCTTTTATATCATTTCAAATATTTTTCTGTAAGCGTCATAAATGCGACTTTTTCGCCCCGTTACATCAGTTTGTATTTAGTTTACAAGTAAAAGCTCAATTTTCTTCCTATCCTTTCCAGCCAGCTTAGGTGTGACAGCTAATATCAGTGGTAAGCTAGAGTATGGCCAGGTTCAGTACCTGAGGTTCAACGTCCCCACGGATAACCTCACCCTAGTGGTAAGTTCCTTGCTCTTTGGAGTTGAATATGATTTCACCTTTTGAATTTGGTTGAAGATTAGTCGATTTTTTATTCTTGTTAATGATTGCATTTTGTATACCTTTGGGTAATACTAATCACTGTCATCATCAAAACTTATAGGATATCCAAGGAAAATACTTTTTAATAAAGTAAGAATATATATATATATAACTTGGAGTGTTTTTTAAAGCTCTGTATCATCTCTCATGAAAATGCGCATCTGGTTGCAGGTAACTATGACGAGCGGCAGTGCCTCCCTGTACAGTTCTTGGGCAGCCCGCTACCCGAGTCCTTCCATCTACGACTATCAACTTCACTGTGACACTCAGTTGCCTCATTTCAAAATGCACGTGCCATACCCCGCCAACGCCTCAACTCCCAACGCACCCCTCTATTCGGCAATCTACGGCACCAGTCTCAACTCGACATCCGACAACTGCTTCCAGCTGACAGCTCACCCAGGAAAGGCTTTAACTGTTGAACTGAATGATAGCGATGTTGAGGAAATTTTAGTTATATTTAAGGAGGATGGTCACGACAGCGAGGTCACTCGGCTTTTAATGATACTAGGTGTTCAGGCGGGGGTATATTTGATACTTGCTGCCAGTTGTTATGTGTGTATGGTCAAAGGGTCAGACCTCTGTAAATGAAGAAATACCGAAAACGATGATCCCAATATTTGGAGAAACTGTGCACAGTTTTGTGACTTTTTAAAGATAAGTCTATCATTTAAAAACAGTTGTCGAATTCTTCGAAATAAACAAATAAATAAAGAAGAAAGTAATAATGTTTATCTCTTATAAAAAGCAACTACTGTTTAAACATTAAGAAATTAACGTCGTTTTTAGTTGTATTTCATGTATGTAATTTTTTTCTTTATAAAATAGACTCTGCTAATAATTCAACTACCAACCTTTTTTACTTCTATTCGTGTCAAAGTCACCACTGACGAAGAGACATGCACTGATTTTCTGATTTCAATTTTTTAATTTAATTAAAATTCGAACCAACTGGAATTCGAAATTTGAGACAAAAGCATTGGGATTGAAAGTTTTTAATTAATTAATAAATGAAATTGCTCTCAGAGAGAAAGGTATCGAAAACACAATTATTAAATATGTTTTTAAGGAACACTTCACAACATATTTTAAAATGCTTACTATAGGGCTTATATTATGATTTTAAAAGTAAAATTTCCTTTGTAAGAAAAAAATTATTAAAACAAAAAAAAGAGAAATAGATCTCGAGCCGCGGGTTTGTGATTGCAAACGCCAAACAAACGACTTAAAACGCGATTTCATGGTGCGAACGCAAAAATACATATCGCAAGCACCGCGAACGATTTGGTCTCTCGCTGTTTACATACGGGTTCCAAGATTCCTGGAACTATTTTCAATATGGCGGCAGATTTGAGAACGCGCACGTAGGGCTTTGAGATGAAAGTCAAGTCGAAAAAGAGTAATTGTCTATCCTTCCTCCGTCCATAATGAAAGAGATGGGATTCCTAGCGTCTGCAACAAGGCCCAGTAAAGTTACTCGATGTTCATTGACGGAATTTTAGGAGGAGTGTGATATTAGTTGCAAGTAAATATTTTATCACTTTTAGTTGAAATATAGCGTCCTTCTAATTTAAGACAAAGTCATTATTTTTATGTTTTCTGTCCAGGAATATGCATTTATCAATGGCGGATTTGGGGTAGGGGTTGGGCGCAGGCAGGTTCTTACCCTCCCCCCCCCCCCCCCCCCCTTCGATATATGAAAAAAAAAAATCACACCAATATTCCCCTTTTGATATTAGAATTTTGACTAGATGAATCGTAGTTCTAAACCGTACCAAATGGCAACGTTTGCCCCCCAAAACAACAATTTTTTCTTGGTTCTTGAGCAGGCCATGGTGAGGGTCGGCTTCACATCTATCCGTCTACTTCATACCAGTATTGGTGTCTATAGACGTACATGAACAGATACAGATACATCAGAGGACCCCATTCAAATAATCCTGGATCCGCCCCTTTTTATGAGATACCTAAACAATAGAATTTTGACTTGAGATGTCTATTGTTTAATTCTAATAGTAATAATCTATAATTTTAGAATTTAAGAATTTAATTTAAGACAAAGTCATTATTTTTATGTTTTCTGTCCAGGAATATGCATTTATCAATGGCGGATTTGGGGTAGGGGTTGGGCGCAGGCAGGTTCTTACCCTCCCCCCCCCCCCCCCCTTCGATATATGAAAAAAAAAAATCACACCAATATTCCCCTTTTGATATTAGAATTTTGACTAGATGAATCGTAGTTCTAAACCGTACCAAATGGCAACGTTTGCCCCCCAAAACAACAATTTTTTCTTGGTTCTTGAGCAGGCCATGGTGAGGGTCGGCTTCACATCTATCCGTCTACTTCATACCAGTATTGGTGTCTATAGACGTACATGAACAGATACAGATACATCAGAGGACCCCATTCAAATAATCCTGGATCCGCCCCTTTTTATGAGATACCTAAACAATAGAATTTTGACTTGAGATGTCTATTGTTTAATTCTAATAGTAATAATCTATAATTTTAGAACATGGTCTACAAAATGTTTTTCAAGGCTTAAGGTTTGAGAAACCTCTGTTAATTACTTTCTTTTTTCCAGAATAAGGACAGATGACAGTATTTATGAAATGCTCAACAGTTCTTTATACAATGTAAGTCCAGATGGAGTTTTTGATGATGCTTGCTACAGGCTGTTTTTTCCTGGAAGATTTCTGAGACTTGCCAATTCCTCAATTTGAAATGCTTTCACCACAAGACACATTTTATCATCGTAATATCAAGGGATGTTACGTAAGGGTAAGACAAGATGACTCAAGACTGACAGATATGTGCCAAAGGTAACTGAAGGTAAATTTAAGGTAGTTTTATGTGAAAATCTAATGAACAGTAACACTTTATCTGCTTTAAAAGAAGACTTTAAAAGTTTTTCAGAGAAAACAATATCTGTGATAATGTTGACCAAAGCAATTAAATTGGGCCTCTCTGACAGATTATCCAAACGATTTAAACTGACCATACTTCACTTTTTACGAAATAAGTGTTTGAGACCAGACCAGTTGAGTAATCTTCTGCATGGAAACGGAAAAAAGCCAGTTTAGTTAAGTATGGTTACATTTTCCAGGAATGCTTGGCAAACCATAGTTATGCTGGGGCTTGTGCTTTTTGTCTGAAGAATCTGTTGGCCTTGATGACTTCAGTGTGCCCCATTTTCCTGGGAGATTTTTAGACTTGCCAGTTCGGCAATTTGAAATGCCTTCACCACATGAGACCCACTGACTGGGACAGAACATGGACATTTGGAGAATGTGAATTCCACTTCCAGATCAAGTGGGGAGATGCCTCACTATGATACCTGTAAGGATGGAGATTGACTGAGGCCATTTTAAATGGAATGAAAGAAACAACTAACTTTGACTCAACATAGTCTAACTTCACATTGGCTATCCCAGTCACAAATTGGTTACAGTCATATCAACCAAAATGGTATTTGCTCATATTGTAAAATTATAAGCAAAAAAAATTTTCCAGAAAGCTTTTCCATCTTGCTGATTTCAGAAAGTAACCTACCTTTTTACCAAACATGTTAGTGATTTGTAACTTTATGTAAGATCTATTAGACAAGGTGGCATGTTTAAGTTTTTTCAGAAAAGTTGCAATCCTCTTTCCCTCTTTTTTTCAGAATGTCTTCACGATAGAAAAACCCAAGGATTGGAGAGAAATGTTTTAACCTATGAATTGTAGTTAACAGAAGATATGCAGTTAATTATGAATAAGAAGCCGATGACAAGTCAAAGGTACATACAATGGACTATAAGATCTCAGCACATGCCTGTCAGACTGAGCTGGTTTGAACTAAAACAACACTAAAATATACCCATATAATGTTACAAAAATATATGCCATATTATATATAAAGATGTGAATAATGTAAAAGTATGAATTAACATTAATATGGTATCAATTCTTAATCACATAACATGTAAAACATGCTGTTGAGGTTCTTACTTCCGATAAACTACATTCTCAACACCATGACGTATGCTATCATTTTCACTCACACCTTTATCCCATAACTCCCAGTAGTAGTTTGAGAGTTCAGTTGTTTCTTTTATTTTGCTGGAATTGTTGAGTGAAGTTTTGTGATTTCTCCAGCGAATTTGAAATCTTGTTCTTTATATATTATGTATTCTGTCAAGCTGTCACCATAATGGGACACTCCTCAGAGTTTCAGTATTTGTAGGTACCGGCTGGAGTGTCAGGCTTTTTCACAGTAGCTACTGACCCCCTGTTGCTCATGCAGCCCTACAATACTTACTCTGTATTTCTGTTGAAGATCTTATGGTAGGGGTAACCTTTAGGAAATAGGAGGTCAATTAGTTGAAGAAACTGTCTACTGATATTGATGGTAATGTTTTGATCAAATGGGGTCTCGGGTGTTTAACCAAATGATGGTGCCCTTGCATTTTTGTTTTGCCTTGGCACTCTGTGCGAATGGAGGCAAATGTAAGATTGTAATTAAAGCTGCTTTTCTTGAGAGCAGTTTAGATCTATCAAACTTTTAAAATTTTATTCCATAGGCAAATTTTCGCTGCTCAAGCAACAGTCTGATGATTGAAAAAGGACGCCACATGAATATAGAAAAAGACCGTAGATTTTGCCCATATTGTTTGACTCAGAAAGTTTATACTGTAGAAAACGAGATACACTTTCTACTACTGTGTCCGTTGTATAATGACTTGAGGGAGATATATTTCATAACACAATGGACAAAACACAGTAAAAATGAACGATTGTTTGGATTATGTCTGACATTTGTACGGATGGCATATTCTCATGAGCAAGATTTTTAACTACTGCACTTGCAATGCAAAGAAAAGATTAGTTGCTATTGAAGTGAGTTTAATTCACAGCGTTGACTAAGAACATGACTATTATAGCATTTACAATCATTTAAAATCTTCAGAATGAGGACTATTATGAATGTATGTTTTTTTTTTATTAAAAAATTTTTTTTTTTAAAGTTGTGAACGATCTCCCGCCTCCCATCTGGGTAGTGCACCTCCCTTTCGTGGAGTAGGGCCACTCGATCAATTTCTCCGTCCTACTCCTTAGCTTCCCTCACTACGCTGGGTGGTTCCTCTTCTTCAGAAGAGCTTAGGTGTTCCGCGGGTTCAGGGGGTGGTCCTATCTTCAATCTCTTTCCCCCTGCAGTTGGTCTGGGGCTGGCCAAAGGGGACAGGGCAAGTGTAAGCAGGTGATAAACAACACTAGGTTTTACAAATATATTTATTCTTTGGAGATAAAAATAAGGCTTCCAGACATACCTGTAAGAAGCAACATAGAATCATAATAAGTAATAAGAAACTACAAGAACGACAGATATTGTTTAAAAGATTTTGGGAATAAATCAGCGAATTGCACTTACTTTAAAACAGAATAATTGTAGGCAACAAATAATCCCCGCTCACGGAACATCAAACCAAAACAAAAAAACTCCAACATGCAAACAACAACGAGAGCGTCATGGCCTCACCAGTCCACACTTGAGCAACATCATAGGCCGCGCATGTTGCTGCACATTGTCAGTGGCAACGACGTGTAACACGTTACACAAGGATAGCCTCCTCCCCAGGCGTAACATCCACCAACAGTGGGGGCTCCTCCAATAGGTCTGGGGCAAGGGCCGCTGGCCTCTTCCTCTCCTACTCTGTCTTGCAGGCAGGTTTACATTTGAAATGTTCCGCTAGTATGCGGTTCTTCACAAATTTTAGACCACAGTAACAATTCAGGCAACTTCACTCATGCTGCTTTCTGTTACTACGATCTGAAAAAGTCTTCTTGCAATAAAGACAGCCTGGCATGTCTAAAAAAGAAAGTAGGAGTAGATTACTGGAAAGCTGACCCAGCAAATCTGGGGGGATAATAGAAACAAACAATAGAAAACAGTAAATCTGGAATACGTGAATTTGTATGACTGGGGTAAGTCTCGTAGTCGAGACTCTACAATGAAAGCGTTTCCGAAAGAAAGTCGGTTACTCTCGGTACAAAAAATATATTTAAAAAGTCAAAATGAGTCACATAATGTTTGGAATGGTTAATTATTTGTCATAAATGTTTTCACCTCTTTCAGTTATTTTTTTATTTTTTTTTTCCAGCACTGTTTTTTTTTCCATACTTTTGTCAGTATCTTCATATTGCGCAATATTCCTGCTGCTTCTTAGCCTTAAAATTAAGATTTAAGATTCAAATCTGCACAGCTCGATCAAATTTTTAATTACTCTTCTGGCTCTGAATCCATTTTCTTCATTCTAATTTTTTATAGAGGATGAGTTCATCTTTGTTCTTCTATTCCTTTTTAAAGCAAGGTATTGTATGCAGATTGCATTATAATACTGGTAAGCTTTCTTTTTTTCATTAAGGTTTTTAAACTAAAGATGTTCATATATGATGTTATTAGATTTTTTTTAAACCAAAGATACATGTATACATGTTAAACCATATTCATTTTATTACTAACTGATTCTATCATTTCATACTATTGAGAGATGTTACATGAATGACTCTGATTATGAATGGTTTCAGGTCCCACTCTGTTTTTGATGGTATAGGGGTCACAGCAGTAAGGCTGAATTACAATACCATGACATAAACAGATAGGAAGTTAACAATTTGATGAGTATAAGCCAAAGTCAAATTATTAAACAAAGACAGTAAATAAATAACCAATAAAGACCAGCCTTTCATATACTTTTACTCTGAAGTGGTCATTACCAGACATCGCATCTACACACACAGTCACAACCCACACTTGCATCAGAAATGTCTGATTTTTGATTAGTTTCAGGAAGTTCTTTGTCACATTGTCCACATCTATATGCAGGTGTGTCAAAAGAATATTGTTTGTTCTTATTGCTCCAGGGCAGAATATTAGGTACTATAAATTGCTTAAAAAAACTAACACAAGCAGGCAATAATTTTCTTTGGCAAAATTTATCATTATATCTAACCTCAATCACCATCATGTCAACATTTGTCCAAATTACAAATTCACATCTATAAAATATGTTTCCCTTGCACTGCATTCTTTTTCATCATTCCAATTTACTTTACTTTAAGGAGTGGGAAGACCCTAAATTTTCCACTCCCACATTTTTCAAAGTGTTCTGAGCAGGTGGTGTTTCGCACACTTTGGTCTTTCACCTGCTGTTTATGAACTCAAATTTATCTATCTATCAATCTTTTTTAGTTTCTTTGAATTTTCCACTGTGTTATGCAGTTTCATCTTCCATACTTTTGTCAATATCTTCATATTGCACAATTATGAATATTCCTGCTGGTTCTTAGCCTTAAGATTAAGATTTGAGATTCAAATCTGCAAGACTCTCTCAAATTTTTAATTACTCTTCTGGCTCTGAATCCATTTTCTTCATTCTAATTTCTTTTATAGTGGATGAGTTCATCTTTGTTTTATTCCTCTTGAAACCAAGGTATTGTATGCAGATTGCATTATAATACTGACAAGCTTCCTTTTTTTCATTAGGTTTTTAAACTAAAGATATGATATATAATGTTATTAGATGTTTTTTAAACCAAAGATACATGTATACATGTTAAACCATATTCATTTGATTACTAACTGATTCTATGGGTATATGATATGGGATGCCTTGGGAAGTATCAACTCACCTTTGATGTCCATATCCTGTGCTCCCCAGGAGCACTTCACCATCATGCTGTCCAGAGAGGTTACCCTAATTACTCTGTTTATATAGGGTTTTGGCTCCCACACTATGTTTTTATAGGCTTCATGGCAGTAGGGCTGAATTTCAATACCATAAATATACCATACTCATAAACAGATAGGAAAGTAACAATATGATGAACATTAGCCAAAATCTGATGAGCAAACAATGGATGTTTGATAACTGAAGAAGAACTGATTTTCATACACTTTTCCACTTAAATGTTCATTGAAGTAGAAAAATGCTCATGATAAAATACATTATAAAATGACATTTCTTTTAAATTAAAAATCAATACCTAAAACATAGTCTAGAACATGATGACACATTTAACTTCTTTTCAGTATGTTTATTACTGAACTAAATTGGTCGCACCAGCTGAAATTCAAGTTCTGAAACCTTTGATGCCAAAAACGCAACCCCGTTGCATTGCATAATATCATTAATCCAATACATTGTCTTTGCATATGTGTTAATGATTTATATTAATCATATTTTCAAAACCAGTAAGTTCAACTAATTTACTTAATATACAGATAGAAAGAATGTCTCTTCTCAGAATTAACTCCTTATTCATGTTTTACATTCTTAAATCATTGAGGATCGAGAAGCTATATTGGTGATGTTAGTTATAATAAATTGATAAAACAGATAATTATTTTCAGCTATATGGGATTCTTTAGAAAGTATCGACTCCCCTTTGATATCCATTTCTAATGCTGCCCAGGAGCACTTTATCATCATGGTATCACATGACGTAGCTTGAACAATCCTTTTTATAAAGAGTTTCGGCTTCCATTCTATGCTGGCATACGGGTCACAGCAGTAGGGCTGAATTACAATACCATGAAATAAACATATTGGGAGTTAACAATATGATGAGCGTAAGTCAAAATGAATGATTGAACAAAGAAAGCTAAATTAAATTATTAAAAAAGATCAACCTTTTGTATACTTCGACTTTAAAATGGCCACTAAATAAAAAAAGTGACAAAGCATCTAACTGAGTATCTCTTTAAAACTTTATCTGTAATATTTATTTTTAACTTCTAAATCTTGTCTAAATCTCACTTACATGCAAAGGTTGCACCTGCCCACAATGTGACACTCATTCACAGCTCCTCTTAATTCTCTCTTGAGCTGTTTGCCTCTTTGGTGGTCCCAGTTTCCTAGAAACACCCCTTTGCCCACTCTTTTTACAATACACCATTGATATTGTTCTCCACCAGGATGATGTGTGCAGTGGCTTTTGGAATATTACACAATTCTCTTAAATCAGTTTTTAAAATGCTTCTTTTTTTCTTACATTCTTAGTGCCTTAATGGCCATAATTATCTACCTTCATTAAAATGCATTTTAATTCTTAAAACTTTCAATGAATGCCAATTGTAAATCTAATCTAATAAGGCAGACCTTTTTCTGAAACATTGGCGTTTCTTTTGAATCCAGTGGACCCACCTGGATATAGCTTTGTGACATGCACAAAAATATGCATGTTCACACTGCACAAACACGTGCAAAATGCACATGCACACTTGTATAGCTTGTGTGTACTGTTGTTTTTTGTATCGACATTTTCCGTATTCATCTGAAAAAATGGATTTCTATAACAATAGAATTTTTGCTCTTACTTTGACATTGACGAATTTGAGGTTTGTGTGTGTGTGTCTAGTTCACTTCTTAAGATGGGCATATAAGTCACTAATTAGTAATTATTATTACTTATTTTGATATAACGGGAGTCATAAGCTGCCAGTGTTGTCTTGAACCCGTCAGATACACCATTGAAGGCGGGGTCGTCCTTGTGCATCTCTATGATTTTCTGGGTTGTGGCATCTAGCGATAGAGCAGGAGCTCCACCCCCAGTCTTGGCACTGTGGCTGTGTATGCCACAGTGTGCTTTCTTGACCGCAGTCACCAGCTGCCTCCATTTCTCTTTGCACTCTTCATGGGTTCTGCGAGCTGCTCCAACAGCAGTGATTTTACTGCTAATCTTGTTGTCCAAGCTTGATGTGTGCTTGTTTTTGATGGTACTGCGGTCTGCCTCTACCAGTTCCACCAGTAAAGTTTGTTCACTGACAGACCAGTTTTGTTTCCTGCACCTCTTTTTCTCGGATATTGACATTGCCAAAGTACATTAAAGCAGACAACACAAATGAACGTGCTAAACGTCCTTTATAAAACCGGGCCCAGAATTATAATTATATATGCAGTTTTATCTTATGGTACTGGTATATGCTTTTTGAATAAGCTTAGCTGTATATTTTATTTCTTCTTTAGACGAATCATAAGTCAGTTTCCTATCAGTGCTCAGACGTGAACTTTTGAATACCTTGTGCTAGTTAGTTATTTATTTATTTATTTATTCAGATGTGAGCATATTTTTCAGTTACTATTATCTCACTAAATACAGTTAAGCTATTGTATCAAAAATATATTAAAATTTACAAAGATATTTATTAAGATTCTTCTCAAACATAACACCATTACTGTATAATCAGATGCATAGGTTAACTAGGTGGTATTTGGTTCCGAGTATTTTTTATTGTTGCATAATTTGCTATACTGTTATAGAAGTGTTGTCTTTCTGGTGAATAAAACAAACAGTTAAACAATAAATGTTTTTTTGTCTGTCTTTTAAGGGAGGGCAAAATCTTTTTTTACTTCAAAATTCCGATATTTGAAAGCAAAATAGCTAATGAGGTAACATATTGTGCCTAAACAATCTATGAAATCTATGGATTGGGGAATTTTTTATTAAAAAGAAACAAATATGCCCAAAACATGAGTTTTCACTTGCAGTGCCTCCTCAGTTGCTAGATTGGCATGCCAATTTTTGTTGGGATTTTATTGGTTGTTCCTCCATAGTCGCTGAAACTTTTACCACACATCTGTGATTGTGATTACAACACTAGGGCTAAGTGTGTTAGGGAAGACATTGTGAAGACATTGTCTTCCCTAACACGATTAGCCCTAGTTTTATAAATATCATGGCCATTGCAGTATATAAATTGAATAGATTTAAACTAATTTTCAAATATCATATTTTATTTACAATAATATTAAAATTGTATATGTACAACTTGCATATGTATATATACAGTACAATTATTAAATAACTGGAAATAATATGCACTGGCAATTTTAATCCATACTTACTGACTGAACATAACCACTACAATTCACTTAGGGTAGAGAAGGAAGGGAAATTGCTGGTCGAAAGTCCTAATTTAAAAACTAAATTCCATGATCAACAATTATTGCTTAAGACCAATATGCACCTCACCAACCTCTTTTCAGGGTCAATTTTAAGTAACTCGGCCTTATAAGAAACTAATGAATTAACAAAATTCAGAAAAATGTTACTTCACAGTACTGATGGATTTGAAAGTGGGCAATTTTACACTAGTCATTTTCAGCTATGAACCTGCACATGAGTAGAACTGAAAAAATGAGATTAATAAGATAGCTGTAAAACTAATCCCACAATCAGTTGTACCCAAATGTGACTAATTTAAATGTGTTGTTGTTTGAAAAAAGCAGTGGTAACTAACTTTGAAACCCTAAAGAAATCCCACTGTTAGTAGCATGAATAGACTCACTTACTAATCTAGCATGAATCAAATGTCTTCCAGTTGAAGTTATATTACATTTGCAAAAAATATACAACATATAACTTGTGTCATAAATTATACCTTATAAAATATATTACAACGATGGATGCAGGAATAACCTCCACTCTTCCTCTACCAAAGGTGGAGAAATGAAACAAATGTGTGAAATGAATATACTGTGATTTAATATGACACACCATTTTTGATGCTACATCAATTGTTTTGTACAGCAACAGTTTCCATACTAAGACTTAATAGCTCTTGTCTGTGAGTTTGGGAGTTCATTGGACCTAACCTCTACTGTGAGCTCCAGCAATTCCCAGTGTACTCTGAAACTCGGGGTCAGTAAGTCACATTAAGTCATATCAAGCAGGTAGATGTGTCTTAGTGAACACCAAATAAATACTTGTTTAAGGGGACTTCTATAATATAATTGCAAGAAAGCCCTTCGTAACCAGGTTCTTCATGTACTAATGCCCCTACTTGTTACAACTGAGCACAATGTGTTACTTTATAAAACTGTTATAACAATTTTAACCAAATCATGCTCCAAAGAATGTGAATTTGCATGATCCAGACTACACTTTATACTGCTCAGAACCTGCTGGCTCAAATCAATAAAGTTATCAAACCAACAACAATACTTTTGACCCAAGAAATAAGTCATAATCCGTGTCTCTGAACTGCTATTCCTGTGTTAACAGCAGTGTCGTGTGACTCAGGAGCTGTCAGCTGCTCTTTCTAGCTATAGCCTCTCTGATTTGCCTGTCCAGCTCCGCTATGATCCTGTCCTCGTGTGTGTACACACCAGTCCTCAGCAGTGCGTCCCTCTCCTCTATCAGTCTAGCAATCCTCTCATCTATGGTGGTGTCAGGGTCAGGCTGAAGAGGGGTGTACTGGACACTGCCTCCTGGGGATGTACTGGAAATATCTGCTTTGTGCAGAGGCTGCTGCTGCTGTTGTTGTTTCTGATTTTCTTGTTCTTTTAGTCTAGAAATGACAAAACCACAATTTTATGTTAATGAATATACCACTAATCTGTTTTGTTGAATGACAGTTAATAACATTTGCTTATTTATATTTTCTTATTTGCAGTAAGAGCTTCATTTGTCATTTGTCAGTAAGAGCTTCATCTATGAATATGTTTGCTTATGTTTTTAAACATTTAAAAAATGATTGCTGTCTCTTTCAGTTAACACTTAGTGACAGAAAACATTATTTTACCTGTTAACTTCCTGCTTAATCTCCTCCAATTCTAGTTTTTCTGCCTTTACCACCTCTTTCTCCTCTGCAGCCAGGTAGCGTAGCCTCATGTGCTCCAGCTCCTGCTGCTGTTTGCGGAGCTGTCGTTTTGCAACTGCTTGCTCCTTCTCCTTCATGCGGGCCAGCTCTTTCAGTGCCCGTCCCCACTGCTGCTTGTAGTGGACTTTAGACTTGGAAACAGAGTCCAACTTCCTCTCAAGTTCAGCCTGGATTTTAACACGTATACAATGGTGAGTAGATTTAATACTATATAAGGCCTTGCTCTACCTCTACATCCCTACAGATAGCCTAGGCTTCCTGGCCTTTATCCAATTATATATCATAATAATCTTATGCCAAGCTCAGTTACCACAATACTTAAATCTAATGTGAATTATTTGACATGAGTGGAGGTTTTATTACAAATTATGTATCTATGCATTGAAATAATGAGGACATACAAACATATTGACTAAAATGTGCCTGAATTCAGAATATTTGGATTTGATACAGCATCCCTACCTTTTCCAGTGTCAGCAGATTAATTTCAGATTGAAGGCGAACCTCGGGTTTGCTGCTTTGCTGCTCTTTGTACACACTGAAATCTCTCTCCAGAGACTGGACTTTGTTCTCTGAGTTAATCAACTACATAAAACAAATAGGGTAAATTTAGCATAATATGCAGATTTCATTGTTGTTATTATAATGGTTCATCATTTATTGGCAAACATGTTTTCCTGTTGATATTAAATTGGGTTTTAAATATTTTCAAAGCATATTTTGACAAGTAGTGTTACAAATTGTGAAAAAGAAACTTGACAGAAATTGAATCACATTCCAGTTTATCCAGTGCTTTTGGCATATGAGCAGTTAAAATGAAGTGTCCTTAGTTACCATATGTTTACATTAAGAAAAAAATCATTTAAAAGACAAGTATATATGTATCCCTTACCTCCTGTTTCAACCTTCCTAACTGTTCCTCTAACGTCTGAGTCTTTGTTCTAGAACCACAAAAATGGTATATATGTCATACCTTTAAATGAAACTGTTAACTAGCTATTCTATCATATGAGCAACAAGCTAAAGCTGAGAGTAAAGAAATTTTAAAGAAAGAGAATAATGTGTAAGTTTGCCTAAAGTGTAATGTAATGTATATGCCTTTCCCTCTTCTTTTTATAGTCCTGTAGTTCAATGCTTCATGTACACTGATAAAAGATAACAAAAACACTTTTATCTACCCAATATGTTTCATCATAACACACACCTCTCCAGCTGTATCTTATGTTCACAGTCTTCCTGCATTCTTCTGGAGGCTTCCCTCATCTCATGTAGCTTGTATTCATGTTCACGCTGTAAGTCTGCTTTTATCCTGGTTATCTATATAACAGAGAGATACAAGAAGAGAGTAAAAGAATGTGCATGCATAATGATCTTTCAAATATTTAATATAATGCGTTCTAAATGATGACTGAAAATCAATTTTTTTTACAATTAAGTTAGACACAGCCTTGAAGCATTTATTGTGCCCATAAATTTGTGATACTACTTCAACAATAATTTTTTTTACTGAAAATAAGGCATAAGTAAGGATGTCTTAGTTGTAGATTAGTATATTAATTTTTTTCTTTATAATTTAGTTTTTCTTTATGTTAACATATACAAGCATTAAAATTGTAGATGGACTGAGGTCAAAATTTGCCAAAATAATAACAATAATAAGAAACTGATGTATTCATACTTCATTTTCACTAGATTCCAACTGCCTCTCTCTTCTGTCTAAATCAGCCAAGGTTTTCCTTAATTGTTCCTCTAGATGTGAATACTCTGATATCTAAAAGAGAAAAAGACATATATTTAATTCAGGTAAAAAGCAGCCAATAAAAAAAATTAAAATCAATATTATAATATGTTAAAATATACAATTTAGGGTATATCTTGATAGACCAAAAACTTGCAAAAGAACAAACAGTAAACAGCTCTCAGTACAATGTTTACAACTATCTAAAGAAAAGATGAAATAAGCTTTGTGATGATTATCTATTTGGATGCATTCCCAATGCACTATATTTCTACACAGATCAATCTAACTCTGTCAGGACACTGGCTGAATGCAAACAGATTTACTGAATGACACCCTCCTCGAACAGATAAGAGGTGATTAACTTTCCTGTATGTTTGGACGCAGTCAAAAAAAGAAGTGAATGCTTCCAGAAGCTGAGGGTACATGAAAGATCTGCCTTAGGAAGAAAATTTTTGTCAATTAAGCAACTGTAACACCAAGCAGTAAAAATTGTTCACCTTTTTCTGAACAAGAAGTTCTCTCTCTTTGTCTCTTCTCTTCCATTCTTCAGCAAGGGCCCTTAAATGGTGGAGTTCCTTCTCTTTCAGCTGTAACATTCAGAATAATATCATCAAAGCTCCACCAACAAAAAGTTTAAGCAACCCATAGATAATACTTTGATTGTGATAACACTTTGACAAAGGTCTTTTTTTTTTTTTACAATGTAGTTTACACATTTGGGAGTTACAAACATCACTGATGTTATGACATCAAATTTGGAAGTATTCATGACCAAAAATGCACAAGATTGAAGATATGAGCTACAAACTGAAAAGAGTGGTATTTAAAATACATGTGTTAAGACATCTTACCTGTGTCTCAAACACCTGCTCCTGTGTGTCCTTCCACATCTCTAACTCCAGGGCAGCTTTATATTCAATGGTCTCCCTGGGCTCTGGCTGAGGTGGGACAGCAGGGGGCGCTGGGGGAGGGGCCATAGTGGTACTACTTTCATCTGTAGCATATACCTATAATAAAACCAGCACTGATATCATTATGTTGGCTAAATCAATGTGAATTTACTCATTTTTCATTTGTTGGTGTTTTCTGATAAAATGTCACTTAATAATCAGGAAAGTATGTGGAGTGGGCTACATTGTTGAAAATAGTCAGTCACCTTGAAAAATTTTGGTCAAAAACCATTTTGTTGATTTCTTAAATTCTGTCAGAAAAATTAAATGGAAAAAATTCCAGAATATTCTAGCAACCTGTTTTTGACCAACCAAATAATTCTGCCCTGACATTTATTGCAAGAGAGGATATTACCTGATGTGCCATGTGGTTGTATAAAACAAGAATTACAAAAAGAGATTTTACTCAACAATTCACAAATGACCGCCAACCAGAAAACAACTGTATATACTACTACTTTTGTAGTTGCTATGATGCTTTTTTGATGCTAGTATCCTACTTCATACTGTAGTTCTTTTGACTGATATTTATAATACACTAAAATGTGAATATTTTCTATGTAATGCCCAAGTATAAAAACCAGTGTTGTTAAAAAAATGCTGTCAAAGCATAAATTTTTGAGTACTACCAATATGTTTTACCTGTGGCTTGTGCTGCTCATTGTTAACATAGACATGCTGTGTGCTAATAAGCCCCAGATCTTCTAAACTCAACACTGCATGGAGTTCTCCCACCCTCTTTCCAGCTCTGAAACACAATGACAAATCAGGTAGACAACTTCAGTTACCCACAATAATTTTTAACGGGAGAAACATAGGCTACTCACTTAAGAATTTGCTCTTGACTTTTTCCAATTTGAATAAGCTGAGACAATAAAGTTTGGACAAAAGTGCAGAGATTACCTTAAACAAAAATACAATACAGAAGTCCCATACTTACCCATCCACAGACATCAGAGGGCAATGTGTGTCATAAACTTGCCTCCAACCTACAGAGTTATCACTCTTCTAAAAGATAAATAGATCTAACATCAGTCATTGTAACGCAGACAAAAAACAACTACCTCTTTTTGTTCAGTTGTTCATTCATCCCATTAACAAAAATGAAAGTTTACAACAAAATGCAACATGTCAGGCTCGATTTTTTTCTTAATTAAACATTTTATCGACAGAAACCTGGGTAACCTATGTGTCAATTTTCTAATATATTTTAACTACAAATCAACTTAACAGTCTGTGCAAAAGATTTTTTAAGCTACTTTGACACACCAAGATTAAAAAAGTCACTGGCCCAAACCAGAAACAGTAAACATTAACTAAACAAATTTTACAAAATATATCTGGCCCAACTTAATGAAATATTGAAGACTGATTACATGAGTGCACTTTAGGCATAAGAATGTGAAAAAGGATCTCACCACCACCCGAGACTGTTCAGCTGCTAACAGGTGTGCCATTGAAATTCTTGTTACTCCAAACAAAGTATCCTGAGCTTTATTCTTGTCTCTGTCCCACACTTCCACCACCAATGGGACGCTGACAGATCCATGAAAATATTATTTATAATTATTACAATAAATCAATAATAAAAAGCACCATCTTTTTGTGCTTTAAAAGCAAATATCACTAAAGCACATCAAACTGTTGGCATTTCAGTGTAGTCCTATGTGTCTAATTGAAAAAAAAAATGAAATATTTCAACAAGGTATTTATGTAAAATCTGTATACATATATAAGTACATATAAAATAATATGCAAGTAATTGAGCTTCAGATACCTACATAACATGATATGTAACATGCAGCCTATGTTTCCTATTTGTATAATTTTCAGAGAGTAAAAATGTTTCATACAATACATATACATATGTCTACATATGTAAAGCAATATAAAAATTATGTGAAATAATCTAGAGATGCTTACGTCATGAATGTTTCTTGCAGCTGGTGCAGAGTTGCAGCAAAGTCAAAAGTGCAAACTCCCTGGGGTAAGAGCACCTCTCTACCTCGCTGCACCTCCACTGCAGGGTGGCTCACTTTGGGGGCGGCGCTGCCAAAAAAGGCATATGTGTACCTGGAACATAGAGGAAACATGAGGGGACATTCACAAGTAGTGAAAAGACTTGCACGTATTAACGCATTTCTTTGCATGAAAACACCATAGGACAGTTATACAAGGAATTAACACCAGAAATCATTTTTTCAATAAACAGTAATGCATAATTACTTTAAACTAAAAGTTCAAAATAAAATAATTTAAGTTTGTTTCATGATTATGAAGGTTAAAATAAAAGAGCATATCTGGAGTTCGGATGGGCCAAAGACCAAAAACATTTTGTAACTAAATATAAAGCTCAAATTCCCTGTAAAACTTTGGTTTCCCCAATTTGATAAAAACTTATCCTTCCTCATAACATGGCGATTCAAGATCTTGCTTTCTTATTACCTCACATAGGCATTTATGTATGAATCTGCAGCAAGGTCCCTTAAGCTCCTCAAGTCTACAGTGACACTAAAATGTCTTGACTGTGGCGGGATGGCGACATAACCTTGTGTAGTTGTGGAAGTACTGCTTGATACTGTCGGCTGTGCTGGAGCCACCCTGGCTGGCTGCTGGGACGGAGGTGAAGATTCTGACTGTTTTTCTGGCGTGACTGTTAGGGATTTAGATCTCTCATCTTCTCTTTGTGAAGCAATTTCTTTTTTATCTAATGTTATGAAAAAAAAAGAGAAATCTCACATCAAATATACTAAATGATTGGTCTATCAACAAAACCAAATGGAATTGTCACTCTGCTTTCAATACATTTTTTCAACTGTCATTTTCTACAGCAGTGACACTTGCACAATTCAGCACCTTACAAAGACCATGAAGAATACCAGTGGGTGACCATCAGTGGGTGATAACCAATGGATTATATACACAAAAATTAATAAATATTGGGCGACTACCAGTGGGCAGTAACCAAGGGTGATAACCAAAGGGTGATAACCAATAGCCAGTGGGTGATATTCTAAAGGGTGTTAACCAATGTCTGACAATCAATACCTTTGTCTCTTTGTTCCTTTTTCTCCTCTTCCAGGCTACTCACACTGTCACCAGTTGCCTCAGCAAATGAATCTGTATACTGTTCATCCTGAGGTCTGTGTTTCTTTTTGTCTGCACTCTTCCCTTTCTGCTTTTTCGTTTCTTTGATGTGATCCTCTGGCACAGGAGGAGTGTCTGTGCTATCTGTATGCTGCTTGGACGGCGTCACTTGAATCTAGATAATTGAAATTGAGACATTTGTATTCTGATGTATCATTCTCATCTGTTATAATTATGGTATTATGTTTAAAAAGAGTAAATAAGTCCAGCTGCAAAAACAAAACAACAAGAACAACATCAAAGACTTCAAATTATTTTCTCTTATTCAACAGTATTGTTCTATTAAGCAACCGTTTACATTAAATACAAATCCTAATGTAGGTTTTTTAACCACTTTATCTTAAAAATAATAGTCATTACCTGTTCTTCTTTCCTCATGGTAACAGAGACCCCCACTGCAGGCCTCATGTCCTCAGGAACAGGAGGTAGTTGTTGCTTGGTTCTATTTGGTGGAGATAACTGGAAAACAGACAGGAATGTATGGTAACAATGTAGAAACAGACACAAAGGTTTGGTAACAAAGCAAGAGAATCAAACAAAGGTCTGATAACAAAGCTGGAGAAACAGACAGGGATATTAGGCAACAGTAATGGAGAAGAATACAAAAACACAAAATAACCAACACATTTCATACTGTTCAACTCTAATAAACCTATATGTGTTCTGAAGCTGACATTTTTTTTTTTTTTTTTTTTTGTGAAAATATCAGCGAAACAAAGCATATTTTTTAAAGATACTCTTATATCACACTTTGTTCACTTTAGCATTCACTACACACACATTTCTTACTGAACACTGTCAGAGTAAAAATACCCAGTACAGATCATAATGGATAATTTAGTCTGCTTTTTAAAAATTGATTTTGGAAGACCTTCTGCTTGGAAGACAAGAACCGGATATTGGGTCTGCACACGTGGATGCCCTAGAATCTTTTGAGGTACTCACATGAAAGACTCCTTCCATAATCACTGGTCTCATGTAGATTTCATTGCTGTCTTTCTTTAACATAGAGTTGAGTGGTACCTCTGCACTTCCAAGAGATTGGTCTCCGCAGCATAAGTGAATCTAAGACATTCAATGCACATATATATTAGACAGCAAAAGCTCTCAGATGTGCAGTCGTGCAAAAAGACTGTAGTTAACAAGGTAAAAAGGTCAAACAAAGAAGAAAGCTAGTCATGTTTTTGTATATATCTCTACTTTGTGTGTGTTTGGATGGGGGTTACAATAGTTTTTTTTAATTTCACAAAATACCTGGGGTACATATATTTTGCTAATTCACAACAATAAATAAATAAATAAATCTTGCAATATGTACTTGTATTCCTGGTTGCCTCTCAAGAAAAAGTTGTAAAGCCTCAGGACTGCTCCTTAGCCTCACTGAAGCCCGTTCAATAGGAAATGACGGGTTCAGCAGATCATAGAATGTAGCATTGGTGACATCATTCCCAAACAAGGCATAGTAGAAGAAATAACCATTAGCACTGGCTGGGAGAGGCATGTTTGTGGGTATCAGCTGGAACAAAAACATTGCATGTACTGTATAATACTGTGCTATTAACTTAACAATAATCTTGTAACAATTTCACAAAAATTAAAAAATGACAGGCGCTTTTGAGCTAGATTAACTATAATACAGTGGCATTTTAAAAACAATTTTTCCTAGTTCAAAATAGTCTATATTTTTGTCTTAAAGAAAAAAAACCCAACTATTGACTTGGTGCCCTTTACCTGTGGTAGATTTGTGGCAAATGAAATGGTAACAGACAGCATAAAGTGCTCATTGCATCTGTCCTCAGGTCCCAGTTGGTAGTATCCTTCTGCTTCATTCAAGACTGGCTTCAGGTCATCCAAACTGAGCTCTTTCAGTGGTACTGAAAAAATATACGGGTCTTCTTAGTTCAGTCAGTTTTTTAATTTACCATCCATCCAACCGAAATCATTTGATATTACACACTTATGGATTGAACATATATATATTTTTTATAATGATAATGTACAAAGATTTACAACTCGGATATAAAAATCTTAGGAGTTACAGCCTGCAGAACAATGATGGCACCCTTATTTTGCAGCATTAGAAAAATTTGGACATTTAAAAAATCTATGATCTTTTCTTAAAATAAAGACAAACCTGAAAATTAAACATATAACATCTGTGTAAATTAATATAAAAGAATCTTTATAAATGTCAAACAGAAAAAGTCAAAGTTAAAATCTTTATACTAGCAGAGTTACAAAGCACTATTTTAATCAATTATAACTGAGAAAAATTTATGGTCACTTTAACATCTGCCATTTCAGTTCTTTTCCACTGTATATAAAGAGAGAGCATGGCATTCAAACTATTCTAAACTTTTTACAGGACAGAATAAATTTGAACTCCTGTGAACCACTCACTCTGTCCTGCCCTGGCTGGAGCATCTTTGGCTTTGAATCCAGTTTGACCTATCTTCTTGTCATCTTCCACATAAATCCCAAGACGCATTTCTGGCTTTGATTTGGAATATTTTGGAAGTAGAAGCTGGTACCATTTTGAAGTCTGAAAAATAAAACATTAAATATATATATTACTCGATATATATTTATATATATAATTCTACTTCCCTCAAACCCAAATTCTTCAGCTCAAAGTAAAATCTATCAAATATCAAAGTCAATATTGTCACATGAACATTAAATTACATGCAAAACCAAATACAAGACTTCAATTTATTGAAAATTCATCTGACATGAAATTTAATTCAAGTTTGTCACAAATTCAAGACAATTTTTTGATTTACAAATATATGTGCTAATATGTTCAACAGTTTTTAAAGGATCAATATGACAAATAAATCCATTATTACCTGTTTGTTTTGAGCAGACCTTAAATCTAAGACAATGTATCCTAAGTTTTCCCTCATTGTGCTCAATGGATCATATGCATAGCACTGTACCCTTATTGAAGAGCGTTGCAAACGATGTTGATAAAGACCCTTCTTATCTAGCTCCCAGGCTAGTTCTTGAGTAAAATCTGGATTCTCCACATGATCAACAGGATCTGTTGATAAAAGTTCTCCATCGAACTTAGCATCGACAATAATTTTGTGTTTAGGTCTTCTGGGGAAATTTCGACCTGAAATGTCAATGTTTTTCTTAGGTATGTGACAAAATTCACCCTTTCACACAGGGTTGAAATAGTTCGTAATCTTAATAAGTGTCAGTCATGTTATTTCATTAAAATATTAGTGTTGCGATCTATTATAATGTTATGTTGTTTACTTGCAATTATCAATAATATTATTAAATTTGTAGTATTTACCTTCTAAAACTGCCACAACAACAAGGTATTTTCCATTCGTTACCATGTTTATCAGTGATAACACACATCTGTAAACAAACACTAAAGATTTTCACAGACAACTAAACATGGTATCTACATGCGAATAATTATAAATAATTTTCACAATATAAAATTTACTGAGGTTTTGAAAACAGCCGCCATGTTAATTTCACTTCCGATCATGCTCAGACTCACCGGATATGACATAAAAGCACCACTGATTGACGTCACACGACAACAAATGTTTTCTTTCAATAACCAAGGTGTTATTTGCAACGATTTTTTAATATAACAGGAAGCAGTGAACCTGTAAGAAAGTGTTGATGTAAAATGTACAGGCGCACGATGCTATTTATTAGGGTTGCTATGTGTCTCGTCTAAGCCGGTTTGTAAGGTGTACGCCCTGTTGCGGATTTACCTTGACCTCATTAAACAGCCTTGACGTATAGCGCATTTGTAGAGTTAAACTAAATAGTTCCAACCAGTGATATAAATATATTATAGTTTCCCTTGGAATTTAAAAATTCTTAAGAATAAAGAAAGCTGTTGACTTTTTATTCAACAATGTCTGATGCATTGGATTTTACGCAAGTTTAGGACAAAATATTTTATCTAGGCGCAGTGATCCCATAATTTGACCATTTTTCTCTGTGTAAGATCGAAAGATTTCGTTTTGAGGGCACCACAACATAATTTGGCCCAAAATCAACGCCGGTTCGTGTTCCATAGAACAGCTTTTGTATTCCTTGGATGTAATTGTCACTTTTGGGATAAATTGGAGCACAAATGGAGGAACTCCATCCACGATCAAGGACTAAATAGACGCAGGAGACTGCGATGTATACCGAGGCATGACACAGCTCTGTGATATCAAAGACAGAAATCAGATTTGAAGCCTCTTTTATTGTTTAGTGTAGGGTGGCCAATCTGGCTCCAAAAGCCCTATTAATCCGTATCCACACCCATGAGTGGCAATCAGAGACGTGATCGGGACCGCGATCGAACCGAAGAACAACGACGGGTTTCTAAAGCAAGCGCACGAGGCATGCACAGCAACCGGACTAGTAGCAGTGGGTCTGGGGTGTTGATGGTGGGGCCCAACTTCAGAGTCGGAAAGAAAATAGGGTGTGGGAACTTTGGAGAACTGAGGCTAGGTAAGGTATTCAATATAATTAATGAAGCTCAATTTGAAGGGATGAAATTCAAATGAAAACAAAAAATTTGATAATTTAATATTTTGTAAAATTAATGAAATGTCATAAAATTAGTTGCATGAGCCTGCTTTAGTGCCAATTTTTGGTCAGTCCACATCTTTGACATTTTAATTTATTTTGATTATTTGTTAGAAACAGATGTCTCCACCACAGTAGAAGTCAGAACTGTACTAGACCATTGTTTGCTGTCCTGCTTTGCAAACTTAACCAGATTTTTTACCACTCTTGCTCACATATATATATTTTTGCCCTCTATTAAATAAGCAAAAATTTTTCACTGCAAATATTGGGGCATATTATTTCTAAGTAAATGTTTTATCTTGTCTCGCTGTGACAAACCTATATTTATTCAGCACTCGTAAACTTGCTATTCTGTGCCACAGAAGTTAATCAGCTATGGCCTCTGTTGTTTGGCTAGCACAGCCAGTAAAGATGAAAATATCAAATGTAAATACATAAAATTTGGGCTATTAATGTACATGTCTATTAATGTACATGTGACTTTGAATAAGGTAACCACCTGAACAAAATGATAGGTGGGTCATACTATTGTGTAAAGTGACATGAATTGACGTAAAATGGATGTTTATCACTTTAAATCAAATAATAAACCTAATTTATAAATGAAATATTGGAATTTCCAACCAATAAAAATGTTTACCGTTAAATTTCATGAAAGGGATATATTCACAACTATTGATAAAAAGAAATGCTTTTGACGGCTTTTTGGAGTTGAAGAAAGCCTATCTATAAAAGGAAGTAAGTCCTGTTGTCAGAGTCAACAAAATGTACTTAAAAGCTTCCTTATATCTGAATAAAATCATTCAGATGGTTAAGGTAAGCTATTTTTGGTGTAGAATCCATCGATTGGGTTTATGAGGTCTAATCTACTAATCAAAATGAACAGTTTGTTTTATGTCGTGCCCTTTTGCACTTAAGATGGGCCAGTTTGTATAGGTCACAGGTAAAGAGACGCAGGAATGAGTAACCCTATATCATATTATTAACGGTTTGATGGTTTATCTCTGTGGAATCCTCCTTGTCTTTGGTCTTAATATAATAAAGGCACCTAAAATGGTGACTAGATAGGCCTGTAGCTAGCAATTTCAAGTGAAAGTGGGTTCTTTTCCTAAAAAAATATGACCCTTTTTACTGACAGCCTTACGTGTGTTCATAGAACCTGGATCAAATTTTGATTCTGAATGGACTTTTTCCTCTACCAAGATGACGGTTCATTTGAGCTCCTTTGCCTTCAGGTCTGATACAGTCAGAAAAGCAATCCAAGACCCTGGTCTGTCTGAAACTGTTTTGACACAACCAGGGGATACGAAGTCAGTTAGCGTCTTCTCAGTCCACTGAACACTCAAACTAGTAGGCCGCAGAAAATTGCTAGTCTGAGACGAAATTTACTGGTCCAAAGATGAAATTTATAGATAGTGCAAACATTAATCTAGAAATCTCCACTATTCCAATTGGACTGGTAACTTCAAAAAGTCCTTTATTTTATCTAGTCCAGTGTCAAATCTACCAGTCAATTGTCTCTGACCAGTGTAGGCTTGTGTCACAGATTGCATGGGTACCTCCGTAGAAAATATCACTGTAACTTATAAGACATATATATGAAGACAGGTCTACAGGGAAGCCTCTTCTTACAGCAGTTACTATGAAGGGGCTGGTTCATTGTGTCCAAAAGTAAAAATGATAGAAGTTCATTACAACTTAAGTCCAGTTGATTTAAGAACAGTTTCAGGGGGTTCTTAAAACATTGAATTAGAAAGCTTTAATTCACATTCTGGGAGTTGGGGATCCCCTGAAAGGTTATGCTGTATTAAAATTATCTGAATAATCAATTATCATAACAAAACATTTTTTTTTCATTTGTTAATTTTCTTTCTGTCATTTTTTCAGGCAAAAATCTGTACAACAATGAACACGTGGCAATTAAGTTGGTAAGTATCTGTATTCAGATTGTAAGAATATTTAAGTCTAGCTTGTACTTATTTATATCTGTTAAAAAACACATTAATTTTGACTGGCGAGTGATAAGAATTTATATGTACATGCATTGTTGCAGCAAGAAATGGGTTGAAAGTTAATACTGCATTTATCACCTGTACTATTCAGGGATTTGTGAAAAAACAACCTTACCTTCTGATTGGCATGTTCCCAAAATGGCTGTTATCAATTAATTTGGTATTTGCTACCAAAGAAATAAAATGACAAGTGAGTTCAGCTAGTAACTTGAAGATTTTTACCAGCCTTCATTTATTTGCATCAGTGACCATTACTTGTTATGTTAAAAAAGATTAACCTAAGACATACATATAGTTCTATTGGGAATAATTCATTATGATTAAGCCTTAAATGGTGTTCACAGATGTAAGCATGCATGTTACTTGAACTAAACACTTAAAAGTTTGATCAGCAGATAAATTTCTTGCCCCTGAGCAACATATCTAGACAGCGAGATCATTTAATCTATTCTGCTTTCCTGGAATTGCACAGTCACTTCTTTTAAAAGTCAATATATTCTATATCAATCAAGTTTTTGAAAAGATTGGTACTGAGGTACTATTATCTCTGTCTAAACCAGGCAAGGCATTTCCCAAATATTTTTATATACTTAGCATGTTATCAAAAAACTGTGATGCACTTATAATATACATATTACAGATTAGTTTGCCTCCTTGTTAACATCAAGTACTCCCATTTTGTTCAAAGATGACATAAATAGTGTGTGAATAACTAATAATGGGCAGTGAGTATTTCCAATCACCTTCATGTGCCATGTTGAACTCATTTTAGTTTTGTGATTTCCTTTCTCCATGTCCTTGCTTGTTGCAACCTGGAAGATAACCTCAATGTCGACTGTTCTGGCCACATGGCTAGTTTCTCGTGAGCATATCTAAGAATTTTGTCTGATGCTAAGGGTAATTTACCTTGGCAAATGACAATGACAAAATTGAAAGATGCTTGCCAGTTATCAATGTTAGACACAAAATTAATTTTTTAACGTTTTGACGTAAATGGATATCAAGCAAGCATCAAGTTGTTTAATTTTATGATATAAGTTTTAAGGCTGAGATTGTCACATGAAATATTAAGTGAGAGATTTCCTTGTAAAAACTGCACTGATCAATGGCAGAGTTATGTACCTTATAAAGATGGACAGAATCTTATTTCCGGCAACAATGAAAGCATTTTCCTTTCTCTTTTAAGCTTCTCGGTTGTCTCTTAATAAGATTTTGCAAACTGGCTCAGATTATTGCTTCATGTTTTCATGAGCAGCATCAAAACAAGGAAACATGCCATGATTGACTTATACAAGGTAGCCAATCACCCTTCAATAATTATTCAATGCAGACCAGTAGAAGGATCTTCATAATGTTAGAGTAGTTAGTAACACTGGCTTGCAACAATTTTAAGACATATATTTTTGTATAATATGTAATGGAAAAATAGAAGTTTAATATATACCTGGAATTGAAGTTTATGTGATAGAATTTGGTGTGAGTGCAAGTCTGGACGTGATGTCTATGCCATCCACAGCATGCTCTTGTCCGTTGAAAAGAGTGGTGCTGATGCTTAAGGGAAAGGGAGTTGGCATATAGCAATAGACTTCTTCAAAAATCATAATTTAACAGGATACTAGGAGCCCAGGTGGGTATGTAGAATATCTACCTGGAGTACCTGGTATTTCAAAGCTGTCTTATGCAGCAATCCCCTAAGTTGCTGGAAAGTAAGTGTTTTCAAGAGCAGCCATGGACATTTATTGGCGAACATTTGAAACTAATGTAGCATGTTTGTTTGTTTTTCAGGAACCCATGAAGTCTAGGGCACCCCAGTTACATCTAGAGTACAGGTTTTATAAACAACTGGGCCAGTCAGGTGAGTGGGGATAGTTTTGATATAGCATGAGAATAGTTAATAGAACTTCATAGCTCTTAATTACCACTTTATCTATATACAGGCGCTGCAGGTGTCTGGATTGATTCTGTTCACCTGTATCTTTCTGCTTGTGATATTATCCTTGCTGGCAGACAAGCACCCGTTCACCTCAACGTTGTCTTGTCATGTGTTGTCTTTACTTGAAAATGACTGTGAAATTTATCATTGGGAAAATGGAGGTCAGTTTCGAAAATCGGCGCATATGTTATTTATTAACAGTTATCTAATATGGTGTTTTGCCTACTTTTCTTTATCTTTTTGCCTGTTATATTTCTGTTCACGTTGCAATTCCCTGACAGGTTTGCCATGTTTGAAGCACAGTGCATGTTTTAAAAACCAGCATCATCATAATTGCACCACCAGCTTGGTGCATGCCAATGGTTTTCTAGACTTGTGTTTCTCAGAAGTGCAGGCTTGTATTTTGTCAATGTTAAGGCTTTTGCAGACTTTACGAAAGGCCAAAAAATCTGTCAGACATTCTGTCTGACAAGCTTGAAAATTCTGTCAGACCGAAACAAAATCTGTCAGACCGAAGTAAAATAATAAAAATATGAACCATTATTCATCTTTTCATGTGTATTTTCTAACGTTTTAAATCATTGACATTAAATCAATTATTAAATTTTTGATATATATTTATTTGTAAAAAAGTAAAATAAAAAAATAGGCAAAAAATTACTTGCATAACAAGTTGCTTTTTATTTAATGAAAAAGATGCTGTGGAATGACACAAGGACTAAAAACAATACAAGTATGAAGAATGTGTAGCTATTAATATCAAATGTATACATGTCCATAAAAACGTCTGTTAATCAGATAACCATTTCACACATTGTTTTTGGCAATAACATATGCATTTTGAAACAGCACAATTGAAGCTTTGACAGGGACTGTCCGGTCCGAGTCTAAGTTTCTTCTTCATTTTATTTCTTTTTTTTTATAAAAAGAAACTCAAACTGTGAGCTTTCATCAAGTTCATGTGCACTTTCTCCAACTAGTGGTGAACGGTACATGCAAATACGTACATATGTTCCATAATTTAAGAACCCGTAATAAAGCTGTAACATTTATGTTGCTATTGATCAAAATGATAACTGTAGTACTCCTGACACTCGGCACACACTATTTTCCTCTCCTACAGATCATAAGTCCACCAGGGCCTACCTTCTTTCCAATTTTAATAAACTTCCGTTTCTCTTCCTCACTTCATTTTCATTTTTGCCACGCTTTGCACCAACGAAGTGTTTAAAGTTCAACAACGTCATTTCTAAGCAAAAAGCTTATCCATGAGTACTATGTACGACTGATAATGAAGAAACAGAGGATCAAGTCTGTAAAAACGCAAATAGCACGAGCACATGTGTTGCGGCCATCTTGTTGTGTAGGGGTATTACGAAAACGTAAACGAGACTGTACATTACATCACTCAGGAATCCCCCAACCTCAGCCAGTCACAAAATAGTATTTGTGAGTGAAACTGAGGTTAATATATTATGTATAATTACTTGGGAACTCCCCGAGATTTTCACCCCGTCTCTCTTTTTGACTGAAGTAAAATATATCGTCCAGAAAAGAAACAACAACGTATTCCTTATATTTACACATTCCCAGTCAGTTTGAAAACTCGCCGGACATAAGGTCCGACGATACAGGATTTTTTATCGGACCGAGACGAAATTTGCCAGGCATGTCCGACGGTCCGACGCCTTTCGTAAAGTCTGCTTTTGTATTAGTGATAACCATCATCTGTTGATACTGGCAGGCACAGTTTTTCCTTGGTTATGTACTAACTGAGCAAATGCTAGAATATATAATTGTGTGAGCTGGAATTTTGCATGCACCAGTGTACTGTATTGGAGACCTTAGGGCAAGTTGGATTATAGTCACAGCTGGATGATTTTCACCCAAGTTACCATGTTTTTAGTTAATTGTAGCCATTTGTCGTAATTGTGTATCCATTTGAGCCAGCACTTGGATGTGTAATTTTATAAAATGTCAGCAGGATGATGTTTTGCACATGTCTTAGATATGATTGAAGTGATTTCGTCCTGGCCACCGTTCTTTGGGTTTCAACAACAATGATAACAATATTCCTACATAATATCTATGCCACAGATAAATTTGCTGCCTCAAAAGGAACAATAACAAAGAAGACTGCTTATAGAGTGGTATGGTTTAAAGTATTGTATATTATCCACCAACACAAACATTACAAACTGCATTTATGACAGTCCACAAGGCATGGGTTACCCTGTTTGCTGAACAAATCAATAGTGCTGTGGTTATGGCAGTCCATGTTGTAGTAACCGGAGGGATACTTTGCACATTAAGTAGGACTACTTGCATGCTGAAAGTAGATAAGATGAAATTTCTTATCCTGTTATACAGATGGATTATGGTTTCGCGAGCAAGGTCCCCGCATTGTTGTATTGTGTTAATAGATTATATTAATCAAATTTAATTAGGTTGAAGTCATAAAGAAGTTTTATTGTGTATTATGTGTGAAGAACTTGTGCTCTCTGTTAGATGGGTTTTGTGGTATATTAAGAGAGTGGGGGACTTATTTTTGTAGATAAACCCAATTTCCTCCAATAGCCTTTTAGAATTGAGAGATTGGTTCCGAAAAACAGATGTCTAGTTGCCTGAAAACTCTCCGAGTTATCAAAGGTAACCTAGTTTTGATCATTTGATCACTCACATTTGAGATTCAAAATGGTAGAATGTTTGGGCAGCAAACACAGACAGAGCAATTTAGATAAGAAATTATAGTGTGACATAAAGGTAAAAGCTTCCTCTGGCTGTTTTGATTTGAAGATCGAAAGGATGTTGAAAATATTATGTTTCATCACCATCAGAGTTTGACTTAAAAAATGGACAGAAAAAAAAACAAAGCTTCATATACATTATGAATCCCTCCTAAATGGTATTTTTTACATACTCTATAGAGATTTGCTTTTCTCTTTCTAGAAAAGCATTAAGTAGGCTTGCGTACTTAAGGATGTAGATAACAGGGGTAGCTATCTTCTAAACCGGCCAAGATATACCAACATGTTACATATCAATAGAAAGCTTATTTCAACAGCTCTTCATTTCATATCCTTATTTTATTATGTAATCGTTACGTAATGAGATATAATGCTTAATAGGTGTGCTCAACATGATCTTTACACCCTAAAAACTAGAAGTCCACTACAAATGGACATGTGTAGACAGCTTGACTCATGAGCCCTCATAGGGATCAACAAGAATGCGCCTCAAATTAGCGATATGTGTTAAATTAGCAGAGATATCAAAATAAACTTGGTTTCCAGTTCAACGAGACCCCCTAGCCTAACTAAAGCATGCCTAAGTTGAAAACGGAGCTGATGTTATGAAATCCCAGACACATACTTTCAGACAAACCTTAGATCTAACGAATGAATACCAGCTTTCATCAGTTGAAAGTTCTAATTAATTTTGACACTGGTCTATATCGTTCTCTTGAAGCCATAAACTGAAGCAGAGAAATCAGCCTTTTAGTGCTCCCCGGAGATTCCAACGTTATATAATCAGTGAGCTGCATTGGCAAGCTGAGAAATTTAGTTATTTATACTGGTTCAGCCCTCTACTCACTGCCTATGTAACTGTCACAATGTCTTTCATCCATTTTCAACATTAATATTGAACATTTTCAACCGGAGGCCCCCTCCATGCATTGACAGCAGCCACCATGTTAGTCGTGACGTCAGCATTCTTCACCATGTGACACCTAGGGGGAGTGCCTTTGCCCATATACGTCTCATCTATATGTCTGCTTTTCAAAGCTTTAATAGATCGTCAGAATTAAGTTCACTGATAAATTCAAAATGAAAAGTATTGTTTGGCAAGTGAAAGCGCGACGTTACTCACAGAATGTGATAGGCTTAGCAGCAATCTAGTACGGGAAATATACAGCTGCACAGTGGAGCTGCCAATCAAACACATATATGGACAAGTGTGACCTACTTTAAAACTCAGACACGCTACCACAGGGGTAAATCAGCAATTAGGCTAAAATTACGGGTTTATTTGTAAACTTTCATTATTTTAAGATAGGCTGATATGTAGTTGATATTTCATCTATCTAATACTGACAAATTCAGAAAAACACCCAAATTTTGACAATTTACTGTTATCTACATCCTTAAAAGGGGCTAATGCAGCAATTTGGACTGTAGTATGAAACCTTTGGCAATAATCAGATCTTTAACTCATGTTGGCTTTTCTGTATCTTTGCACTGAGTAACTATGTTGTTGCTTGCTGGCCTAGTATAGCTTATGGTAGTACTGAATGGGCAATCTAGTAGATAAAAGTTATTTTTGAAAGCTGTGTTAATTTTTCATGAAACTGTTATGGATGCACAGAAGCAGTGATAATGGAATCCTTGTTTCATTTTTTTTCAAACTGCTGCAAGCTTGTTTTGTTTGCCAAGTCTGTTTGCATTGGTTGTAAAAAAATCACAAAAGTATATTCAATATACGAAGCACATAAGATATAAAGCCAAAGGCAGCAGTCAATCACTCAGATTGTCCACAGAATGTTAATAAAAGAGTCAAAATATATGATTTCACTTTATTTATGGTTTATTTATGGTTATATCTTGGGTTAGTTTTATGAAGACAGATGTTATTTGAAAATTGATTTTATTGAAAATAATTCTTGTGATATACCATTGTAGATTGAGTTGCCATATGAACCTTTTTACATTAATTTTATGTCTTTTATTTCATGTTTTCCTATCTCAATCACTCCTGCTCATGCATCTATCAACTTCTTAAATATGTAATTAAATCTCTCTGTTTTTGCTTTTAAACATAATATTTTGATTACACATTTAACCTCATTTGTGTTGGAGTTTGAAAAAAGAAAACTTGTTGAATAGAAAGTTAACAGAAATTCAATGAAAACAATGTAGAAACAAAACAGTTTGAGAAAAATATAACATCCAGATCAATATGACACTGTGTTCATTTTATTTTCCAGAGGGTGTTCCCCAAGTCTACTACTTCGGACCATGTGGCAAATACAATGCATTGGTTTTGGAACTTCTTGGGCCTAGCTTAGAAGATTTGTTTGACCTCTGTGACAGAAAATTTTCCCTAAAAACAGTGCTAATGATCGCTATCCAACTTGTGAGTATGCAATAACCGTTGTGCTTCTTAAAGAAAAATTCATATTATCATGAAAGTCATGAGCATAAAAGCTACAGCAACCACTCACCTGTTACTTGATATTTGCATTTAATATCCTTAACGGGGTTTGTGTTTTGCATGTTAAGTGAACAAACACATTATTTGAATGAGATTACAGCAGTGTGTGCTGTCATTGGGGGTCACTGAGGTGAAGTGAGCTTAATTTTGTTTTTTGGAGCGCAGATCAATATGTTAAGTACTGCATGATTCTTAGTGAAAACTAAGAACTGAATTTATATTTAGGCAGTGGTCATGGTTACAGCACTAGTGACTGTATATATATATAGAGAGAGAGAGAGTGAGAGAGAGAATGAGAGAGAGATTACAGAAAACTGAAATGTTGTAAATAATATGAGAGTTGTGTAAATAAAGACTCTTTTAATACAAATGGCTGTTCATATCCAGATCCAGTTTCCTAAATCCTGAATGAAAATTGGGATTACACAGATGTACTTGCATCTGTTTTCCAAGGCAAACTTTGAACAAATATATTTCATATATTCAAGATGATTCAAATGCCTGTATATCATCTAAATATTCCTATAACTAAAAGCATCCTGAAACTTAGAGAATAGATAGGTTTTACTTCTATGATAATTTGAGACTCCCTTTGCAAGATAACATTGAGATTATGTGAAGTATACAGTTTGTCACTCTTTGTATTGTAGAGAAAAGCATTTAGGTTTGTTTTTTGTCAATGATCAAGTATCTAATCATCTGAGCCTATTTAAATGTTGAATAAATTGCGCTTTGAGGTACATCAAGTATAAGGAGCCCAATGTTGATAATCATCATGTTACTTTTGTCTGCTTATCCACATCTCTTACAAAATTGGGTCAGTATTTCAGCCTGCTTGAGTCTGAGTATGGCGTTGTGTTTGGCTGTAGACACGGTGCATATTCTGTGCAGTAATTATAGTGAAAATAAGATTTTATCCTGCTTATCTCAAACTGAAAATTAGGTTAAATGGTCTTTTTTAAGATGGTACAGAAGTCGGTAGTTCTGACCTGTGAATAGCTTTTTGAAATGGACATTTCAGCAACATGAAAAAATGTATAAGCTTACTGTTTATTAAAGCAGAAAACATCAGATAGTGTTGAGTGTACATTAATGAGATCTTGAAACCATTTTAAGAGGAGTTTCTGCATTTTAATGTTCAACTTTCACTGCTACCTGTTTCATGTTTTTGTAAATCATTGAACAGAATAACTTAAATAACTTAGTAATTGTATGTTTTTAGTTGTCATGTTTTGCCACACATTTTGATTCAAATCCATTGATGAATATAAACAATCTTAATACTGACTGGACCCATACTTGTAACACACATACTTGATTAACAATTCAAGAATATTTCATTCAATTAATTTTGAAATTTAGCACAGTGATGTGCATAGAAATTACAAAAATGACATAAAAATAGCTGTGTTTCTTATTTTCTGTCGTAAACAGCCATGTTATCCCTCATGCAAATGTGATGTTACTGTGAATGCCTCTGGGATTGAGTAGAGTCAAATAAACATTTTTACGAAAAATAATTAGAAAAGGCTTGGAGAAACTGGAGTCACACAGGTTTTACTTTTCAACCAGTCGCAGTTTTTTTAAGGCTTCACAAAACGAGGACCAGGATCTTTTTGAGATAAAATTATAAGGCCTCATCAGTGTCGTCACACAGATTGAAGAGTCTTTATTGTACAGTGGTCTCCTTTAATATTATTTCCTCTTGTGTCAAAGGTCTGAACAGACGATTTAAGAGCATGAGTTCAGTTCTTTAAGCAATAAATTAATGATCCATTGTTCTTTTCAGGTTACAAGAATGGAGTACGTGCACTCAAAACACTTGATATATAGAGATGTCAAACCAGAAAATTTCCTAATAGGAAGGCAGTCAGCCAAAAAACAACACATTATATACATTATTGATTTTGGCCTAGCCAAAGAATACATAGATCCAGAAACCCACAAGCATATACCCTACAGAGAACACAAAAGCCTGACTGGGACAGCCAGGTATATGAGTATAAATACTCATTTGGGCAAAGGTAAGAGTACTGCTGATTTTCAAATTTATTTTATGATTTTTTTCCAACGTAAACGCTTCCAAAAGGAGTTGCTGCAAATTTGAGATGGGTTCAGGAAATATGTTAAATTGCAGATTCTCCATAGACAAACTGATAGTAATAATTTATTCTGTTAATATATATATATATATATACAATAGAAATTGAGCTGTAAATATAAACATGTTGTTGGTTCAGATTATGTTTAAGATATAAATACGACAATGAATTACATCTCAAATAAATACGTCAAAATGTTTTTCAAGCCATCCATTTTCTTTCCAGAGCAGAGTCGGCGGGATGATTTAGAAGCATTAGGCCACATGTTTATGTATTTCCTTCGAGGCAGTTTACCTTGGCAAGGGCTAAAAGCTGACACTCTCAAAGAGCGCTATCAGAAGATTGGGGACACAAAACGGGCCACACCGATTGAAGTATTATGTGAAAATTTTCCAGGTAAGATATAACCATGACATTGTGACCTAGTTTGCTGGGAATTGGTCATCATAGTTGCACAGTTACACTGATACTAAATGGCACACTGATACTAAATGTCACACTGCTCTGGCTGAAGAGGATTCAAAGATATCTGATTTAGCCATCTAAAATATAGCGTCTCTTGTTTCAAAAGTTATTTCTTACTTTCTGTGAAATGAGGTCAATACCTTAAATTTTGCTGCTATGGACATCAAATAGGGAGTCACATAGGTGGCAAAATTTTCTAGGATTACTTTAAGACATTCTCCTAGAGGCAAGGTTGAATTGTCCTTGTCTCCACTTTGTACGGGGAAATGCATATCATGACTTGTGTGATTATATATATATATTCTTGAAAGAATGTTTATACTGTCTTAGTGTAAAGCTTTTAGGTAGACCGTGCATATTATCACATTTTATATAAATGAAGATTCATTTAGCACATATTGTTAGTGAGTGGTGTTATCATGGTAACCAATTGTAACTTTGGTATCAGTATGTCTGTACAAAGTATGTGCAAGGTCTCAAACCCCCCCCCCCAAAAAAAAAAAAAAAAAAAAGTGTAGCTGGGGGTGTAATTTAAAAGATTCGTGCCAATTACTAACACGGTTCTGTTCAAAAGCAAATAATTAATTGGTTGTCTTTAGTTTTTATCTTCTCTCCCTTTTCATTTTTTCAACAACATAGAAACCTGATTTCTCTTGTTCATGTGAATTATACGTGGGACTGCTCCATTACAGTGACTTTCTTAATCTCTAATGTTTTATTGTCTTTATTTTGCAGAGGAACTAGCTACATATCTCCGGTATGTTAGGAGGTTAGACTTTTTTGAAACTCCAGACTATGACTACTTACGGAAACTTTTTACTGATCTCATGGCAAAGAAAGGATGGGAGTGTGACTGGGAGTTCGACTGGACTGGGAGACAGTTGGTAAGGGGAGAAATCTTGGTAAAGTAGCAAAGCTATAGATAAATTGTTTTATGATGTGTTTGTACAAAAGTAACCACAAATAATAATGAATTGAACAGAACAGTTCAATTTTCATTTGTTTAATATTGAACTATAATGCAGAAGTTTGTATTTTAATGAAGAAATCTGTTTTTTGCTTCATATATAAATAAATCGGGAGCTAAATATGAAGGAAAAATGAAAAAAATCAATATGTTATGGAAGTGTGAAGTTCTGGTGTTAAGGATATGGTTGCACATTTCAGTCAACTCCATCAGGATCTATTCACACAACAGAAGGTGCCACTTCTCCAAACAGGGATGGCGAAGGGAGAGTCAGACACAACACCCAAACCAATAAGGTACTGAGACTAAAACTCTATCTGTACTCTTCTGTATATCTGTTGTTGAACTATGTTCCAGGACATTTTTGTGTATATGTACTTGTTACACTTACGAGGACTGTTGTTTTATATGTACCACCAGCTAGGAAGCTGGAGGCACTTTGGATTGCAATGGTCCATGTCTGACGCCTTGTCTCTGCAAAGAAATTCTAAGACTGTTAGGGTTGTTAAACTCCCCCCCCCCCCCCAACCCCCCAAACCCCCTAATGTATTCTAATTGCTTGGAAGGGTATTTGTCCCCTACCAATTGATAATTGTTTACTTGTAGGCTGACAATTTATCGTGGATGTTCTTCAGTGTCCTTTCAATTACTGTAATAGATTCAGTTACTGTTTTAGCCCCCCCCTCTCCCCCCCCCGCCCCCCCCCCAAAAAAAAAAAATTATAAACAATAAAATAAATAAATAAATAAATAATGAAATTTATTGATAAATAAATATATAAATAAGTTTGTCTAAGTGTTCCATGAGCTGGACTGGTTGCTGTCTGAGGTGCTCATAAACTGTTCTTGTTTTAAAAAGAAATACAATGTATCCTTTTAAGAAGTGTAATGAGAGAGAGAGAGAGAAGAAATAAAGATTATCCCACCTTTAGTTTCAATTCATGTAAACTGTTTACAACTTGCAGCTCTACTGAATTTATTTTGTTATTTTTTTTTTTTTTGTACATTCTTTAACCTTCTTGTTTTCTAAATTACAAACAATAAGAGGGTTTTGCTGAATGATGACAATAGAAAAACAAATGTTGATGAAGCTTTTCCTAAAACAGCCACAGGGTCTTGGAACTAAGGGATTAAATGTGATTTTTAAAATTGTTAAACCTAAGAAATATTTGAATACCCACAGATAAACAGCTCTCAGTCTTAAGAAAATATCTCTTGATAAAAATGTTACATTTTAAAAAGGATTCTTAGTTTATCAACACTTGGGTCAAAAGATATATCCCTGGGTTTTGTTGGCAACCTTAGATATCCCAGCATGCTCTGTATTATACAAGTATTATAGATACTTGAACTATTGCAAGTTCTATCAAATCTTGAGACTGACACCATGTTGATATCCCTGATCTCTATGAATTGTATTATCCTGGCTGGTGGTACATGACTTAGAGGCGCCCCACGCCTCTCTTACCTTCTAGTTTAGATAACAGACATCACTTTATATGCACTAAATATGTTTACAAAAGCTTTACACTGCTGGTGATCTTAACATTTAGAAAACACTAACACCACATAACTAAAATTAGAATTAACATGTGAAGAAAGCACTGGGTGTTTTTCATGTGGAAAGTCAGCAAAAGAAAAAGTGACCTGGTGGAAAAACTGCCAGATCTGTGTAATGTTATGAGGACAGCAGAGGGTTTAACTTAAAAAATGATAATTTTTGATATAAGGCAATTGGCATTTCAAAGGGGAAAAGGGACCACATTGGAGAGTAGTTAATGAAAAAGCTGTTGATTGAAGAAATTGTAAAAACATTGTTTAAGTGAATTACACGGCCAATGATGAAATACAGTAATTATCTCTACATCTTTTTCAATACAACAATCATCTCAGACTGCACTGATTTTAATTGAATCAATTCTGAAAAAAAAAGGAGAAAAAAAATGCAAAAATTGCTGCAGACACAATACAGTTGCAGTTCGCTTTAAAAAGCAATACATCTCCTCAATTTTGCAGCAATCAAACCCAAGGGGTACTGCATGGGGAGAACCACAGAGACCTAATAATTATCTGGGTCCTAATCTTACTCCTGCCGATCGGCATGGGGGCTCTGTTCAGGTATGTTCTCAGCTTCCTCTCCCCTGTTGTGTGGCTGTTTCGTGGTGGAGGGCGTTCATAGTGGCGTCTAATTTCTCTCTTTTTGATTTGCAATGAATCTGTTCATTAATTGTTTATGTTGTTGTTAAGTTGTGTTGCTTGATATATACCACACTTTTAACTTGCTTCATGTTTTTTCCCCATTTTTAATGTGCTTTGTAGTTAGTTTTTTTTTTTTTCTTTTGTTTTCTAAAAAGTTTCATACAATCTTGATCACATGTTTGCTTTAGTATTCTATGTTGAGTTATTGCATGAATGCACCTTTTAAGTAGAGCTTAGATATGATTTTAACTGTTACTAGCAATACACCTACGTATCCCTTAGATGATAAGAATAAGACATATTGTTAGTCTGAGAATTATTGTTACGCCCAAAAGACATTGGGGTCTCAATGTTGGTAAATTAATAATAAAGAGTTTTACATGCTTGTGATCAGTATGCCACCAGCTTAGAGCTAAAAGTTTTATAGATTTGCTGTTAAACCATTCCCCATGGCTCTGTTGCCGTGTACAAAACTAGCCACTACTCATCAGCTAAGTAACCATTTACACCCATCTTTGGTGGCACTCAATTTTACAACATTGCAAGCGATTTCTTGGACTTGGCCATTTATATATAGTGTGTCATCAAAGATGGGAAAAGTGATTCCAATTTAAACCAGTTTAGCCAAATGTTAAAACTGACTTAAATTGGCTAACAAAATAGGGTTGATTTGATTTGTTTTTGTCAAATTTAAATCATTTGTAGAAAAAATTGATGAAAAAGTAGTGTAGTCGCATGCTTGAAATTTTGAATTGGGGGGTGACAAAAAAAAGGTTGAAGCTAGAAAAGACAGGGGAATTCAGTACTTGTTTTGATTGACCTGATTTTCAGTCCTGTATTTTGTTGGGGGGGGGGGGTAGACTGTATCAAAATCAACCCATGCCTCAATCTTGTTGGTGGTACTAGTACATCCACTCAGACCTGGAATTGGCCCAAACCTCTCTGAAACCCCAGTTGTATTATGATTTGACTTTGTAAATTTGATTGTATTTTGCTTTTATTCAATAGAACACTTGTCTGTAATGAAATCACCGTTTTTGCATTAATCTCATAATCTACAGATGTAATCACAGTGACAAAAAAAGTAAATATTTGGTTTCAGTGTTTTCTAAGTTTAAACATCATGGAAAAAAGTCACATGCATGACCTTTCATTTCAACATTTACCCAATCTCTTTTGAGAGCATACCACTCCTTCTCAGTGTGGGATGTTTATAAGCAAATACAGATAGTGTGTGTGTCTTTAATCCCAGTGTATCTGGTGGGTATTTGGATACCATTTATTATAACATTTAAAAAGTTGCATTTAACTTGGAGGAATAGTAGGGGTACATGTAGTGCATAACCAGGTTTATGGATGTACAAAAAGCTTTCAGCCTGTCATTGAAGCCTACACCTATTTGTGGGGTGAGCAGCAGAGAGCTGGTGGTTTTTTTTGTATAAATGCCATATTACACTTAGGGAAAAAATTAGGATTTACTTTCTCAACGAAGTTGTAGTTGTTAAACAAAAGTGTTTTTATCTTAGAATTTTCTTTCTTCTACATGCAGAAGACTATCTGATTGGTTTTATAAACCAGTGTCCCAGGGACAAATTTTAGCACAGCTGGGAGTCACCAGGTTTGCTGAAGTCCAGGAGAAGGGATAGACAACCGTTTGGCCGAGCGTAGCATAAAGTTGGCCACTGTTAGGACTGCATCCTCTTAGCTTGTGAAAAAAAAAGGCACTTACCTTTGTGTATCAAACATCCACCGTTAAGGGCTTTCAATTAGAAGATTAAATAGTGATTAATTTGACAAGTGCTTGAATGATTTTATTTTTTCTTTTCAGGTTGTCAGTTCCACCAATGGGGAGCTTGCACCGGATGACCCCACAGCAGGACACTCCAACACGCCAATCACTGCTCAGGCAGAGGTAGAAGTGGTGGATGAGACAAAGTATGTATAAACCTATTGTATTTACCATTTAAATTGATAGTTTCATTGTTAAGCAGGGGAAAGGGCTGAGGGCAAGTAGGTGTAAAAGCATGATGGGTTGTTAGGGAGGGGGGGTACCCTAGACGCTTGTTATCAGGTGCGTTATGACAATTTGAAAATTATTTAGACTTGCGGTCTTGTGTATTACTTTCCTTTTCATCTGATTTCATGAGAAAAACTGTACACAGAAAAGGTTTACTTTCATGTTCTGTTTGCTTTCATGGATGTAATTCACACCTGATATTAGCTGAAGTGATATCAATTACGTTTCCAGCTTACAACAATAGTTGCCAATAATTTATCTTTGAGATGAACAAAATTGGAGATCTGTTATGTTCCAAAACTCGTAAACAGCAAAACAAAATTGGCAAGTACTGTGTGAGAGAAATCTTCTATCAGTACAAAGTCGTTTTCCTGAAAAGAAATCTAAGCTCGAGCAAGCCCTTTGCATTGTCATTTTATTTTTCCTCACTAGGTGCTGCTTCTTCCGTCGTCGCAAGAAAAAGAAGACGCGTGCCCCTCGCACCAATTGAAGAATAGGACATTGATAAGACTTTGAGTCAATGAGTCATTTATTTTTAACATTGATGCACCAGTGGGACACAGTGTAATAAATAAATCATTATTTGTTTGTATGATTCTGATTGGTGCATCCCCTCCTACTTTTCACGTAGGTGTTGCGGCTGCTTTCGTCAACAGAAGAAAAGTAAAAAGAAAGCCACGACGACAGCTCAACGAGGCAAATGACATGGGGCTTCTGACCAGGACCAAGACACTGTTCCTTTGCACAGATTTCGAGGAAGGAAAACTGCAGACAGTAGTACAGAGGAGAGTCGCAGCTAGAAATGCCAGCCTGCTGGGAGACCTCCCAGTGCTCCAGAAGGCCTAATTCTTATTTATTGTCTTGAGTCATTATACACCTTCATTTGGTTTAAGTCACACAAGAGGATTTCTTACTTTTAAAATCAGGGAACATGAAAGACACCTTTGGCCCCTGTGCAAATTTAATGTCACATGAAAGATAGGTATCACAGGATAGTAACTTTTTTTGTTTTGTTTTGTTTTTCACATGTGATAAAACAGATAGTCTTTGTTTGCTTTTGGAAAGATGTAACTGGCTTGAATATGTCTTTTTCTGCGGCAGGCTGTGAACTGAACGGTTCAGAGACAGTGATCTGTGATTTGCTGTGATGGACATGTGGTTTCAAACAGATGTCATAATCACTCTAGTCATATCATTGCAGATGGTGCCTTGGGCTTGGTCAGAAAGAACTATTGAAAGAAATATATATATGCGTATAACTTTAAAAATCTTTGACTCCTAAAGACATTGGGAATAATGACACACCTTATTAATAGCCAGACTCTGCAGAGAAGAACCATGACACTTCTTGTTGTTTAGGAGAAGTGTCTTGTGTAATTTTTATTATCTTCATGATCAAAGCTTCTTTTAACTGAGCACCCAATATTCAGTCTGCTGTTTGTAGTACTAGATGTACATTTCCTATCTGAAACTATAGGGAGGGAACATGCTTTATTTCCTGGTGTATATAAAAAAAGCATATTTATGTGCCACGCATGATAATCAACTGGTGGCTCCCTACCTATTTGTCACTTAGACCTCATACTTGAAAGGAACAGAGAAAGAAGGAGAATCATGTAAATGTATCTCTTTGTGTCAAAAATGTCAGTGTAACCAAGCTCAGGATACTGACATTCTACAAGCAGCTGTATATTTGCTTCTGAAATGTGCTACAAACTTCATATTATAGAAGCCATGTTTGTAATGGTGGTAGGATAATTGGCACAAGACGCTGCTTTCAACAGAGGGAGAACACAGTGGTGTAAATGACAGCTTGTTTGAAGTTCTTTTTATGTACAGACACAAAGTGTCTGAGCATACGATAGTAACCAGTGTCCAGTTGTCTTGGTTTTCAAAAAGAAAGTTGTCCGGGCAGACCTAGGATAATGACAAGCCCAAATTCCAAAACAGTTCTGCATTACAATTTACATGCATTTTGATCATTTTAAATCGTAATAGTGCATTCAAAAAGTAATAATCAGGTTTTAAAGCAAATCTTTAATGTTTTTGAGAGAAACCGGTGATATTATATATATATATATATTGAGACATGGAAATGAGGGATGACAGCTTTGTTACCGATTTGACCTAGGTATATAAGGATGCAATGCACATTTCAGCAAATTCACTTTTGAGAAATGCATTTGCTGCAAAGACCAATAACATACAATATTGTCCTGAAGGCATCTTCCTATTTTAATTTAGTCTGTACATTCTGTCAGCTTTGCTGTCTAATTAGTTATCATTCATTCCCAAAGATATCATATATGTTCTACTATTAGAGAGGGCTCCCCGAGTTCTCAGTACATTTGTGATACAGTCTAATGTCATTGCATTTGGTGGAGCAAACAGGTCATTCATTTATTCTCATTTTCATTGAATCGTACACCTGAGAGCTTTGTGAGAGTTTGCTTTACACAAATATAAACTGAAGGGAAAGTGAGGCACAAAGAATTTCATTTATTTACCCTAGAATGCAGATTCTTGCTATGACAATACCAAATGTATAAGCTGCGTCTCAAATTATATCAGACTTCTTAGAAAAATCCAGTGATGACAGTGCATGGTTTTGTATCACTTAGGAAGAAAAGCTGAAGGAAGCCTGGGTTTGCAAAGAACCTGTCACATCTACCTTGAATATCTTTGTGGCTGAGGTTCCATAAAGGATATTTTACTTCCAAGTTGTAATTGCCCATTATCTGAGACTGCACCCAAGTCAGTTATGGCTGAACTTTTTATTTGTAATATCAGGGTTAAGGAATTTTTGAAAAAGTGTCGAATTACAGTTTGTTAAGTTCAAAGATTCAAATGTCTGTTCCTTGGAATATAAGATAATAGGTCTATAATGTTCAAGTTGAACAAGATGTAGTAGTTTGTGATTTTAAGTAGGAATTTGCCCATCTCCTGTCACCTCTTTTCAATGGTCAGAATGTAAAAGTGACAAGGCAAAGATCACAAGGACTGTATCTCGGCAACTACAACATGTGTAAATGTACCAAATCCTCTAAGAATATGCCAAGATGCCTGCCAACTGGTACACTTTCACCATTAGACAGCTAAATATTCTGAAAAAAATGATCATAGGTCAGTTACCATGAGGTAAGTGATGTAACTGCACTGATGCATTTTACAAGGCACTAGTTTTATTATCTTGTTCTCAGGTGTTTGAAATAGAGAACGCCTGAAGATGCCTATAGTGTTTTGAACTTGTGCAAAAAGCCTCCTTAATTTGTTCTTCAGTCTGGGGGCCTCTTTTTTATTATCTATGAGAAATGGGATTTGGATTCTCATGACAGTAAGGTTTAATTGAGGGGGGTCAGGGCAGGACATTGTCGCAACAAATACTGTCATGGAAATGCAATCTTCGATTGTACTCATTTTGCTTTCTGGGAATTTAGGTCAAGTTTGTATGATGGATCATTAATTGTATGGAAGTATTAATCTTTTGTTCAAATTAGCCATGCTGTGGTCTCCAGAATAAAAGTCTTGTGCAACACATCAGTGCCTACTTGTCATTTATTTTCACTGTTAGTTCATTTGAATTGAAGGAGGGCATTTTCAATTTTATATTTGTAAAGTTGAAGTTTAACCTTATTGTAACTGTATGGAAATGTCTTGGGAGGTAATAGGGGACGGAGAAACCAAGGTAGCATCAGCATTATTTTTGCTGAAATAAAATAGAACTTTGAAATTACAATATAGCCTTTTTAGGCTGCATGTATGTGAACATTCAGTATTAAGCATGTCTGTATATAATTTGGCATTTGAAAAATAGAAATCGACTGTTATATGATTAAAATCATGTTATGATCAAGTAAACAGTAGAAGTGAAAAGAGTGCACTTTTAAAATGTAAGTGTATAAAAGAATTTATTTTCAAAAAATGACATATTTACAATTCACTGAGTTTAACAATATTCTGAGGATAGACCACAAGTTTCAAGTGTGGGATCACACGTGTAATGCAAATGATTGCTCCAGGATATACCCAACTTGCCAAGTCCTCAATCTAAAGAAAGTCTTCAATTTAAAGAAATATTCATTTGCACTTAGCTTATGTAAAACTTCCATTTAAACTATACTTAATGTCAGTAATTAGATAAAAATATCTCTTAGCTTGACACTGATGCTTTTTAAAAAGTTTTGTCAATAACTCTTGTGTCATCTCCAAAAAAGATTAAACCTTAGACTGTCAAGTGACATAATGAATGACAAACTATCGACTACTTTGACAACTTCTAAATGTACAAAAACGATCTGTATCGAAATACCATTAATACCCCCAGCACTGCTTTTGGGGAAAAATAAACAGGAATGATATATGACAATAAATTCTGAGACTCCAGCTCCTCAAATAGTCACATATACAGGTTACTGATACATCTGGATAGACCTAAAGGGAATCCTAGACTGTGAGCCGAATACCCAGGCTACCCAGGTATATAGATATACTTTTTTACGATGTGCAAATTCATAAATAGGTTTTATTGAAATTAACCAATCTTTGTAGGGGGGACAAACTAAATTGAAAATAATAAGTACAAATTTCAAAGTCCATGTTTTAAATATTCTAAAATTGTGCTTAAACATTGAAAAATATGTACCATAATGCACCATTACTATGCTACAGAATTTGGCATAAAATTGTATAACAGGTCCTAGAGAGACATTTTATTATGTTATTGCTTAGATAGTTTGTTTTCAATCATTTATGAATCATGAGGAAATTACTTAATGATTATGTACAGGTGGACGGACAACCTGTTTTCCATATACCCCCCCCCCCCCCTTATTTATTGGATTGGGGGAGAGGTACAAAAACTATTAGCATAAATTCTAAATCCCTGCTGTACTTGGATTCTTGCAGTATACAAGAATGATGAAATGTGTCCATAATTTCTTTCAAGCGGAGTGTTGCTCAACATGCCTGGTTAGCTCACTGATCTGCACACAGATCTCACTTCAGCTTTCGCTAATATTTACTTTTACCAATATAAGCAACAAATCACTCATCCTCATCACTTTCAATTAGAGGTTTCTTTTCTGGAATCACTTCATCATCACTGCCACTGTCACTAACTGCTCTTGTTGCTTTGCTTTTGGTAGGAAGTTTTGATTTAGCCTTGGTCTCATTTCCTGAACTGAAATAAAATATGATAAAGTCATAAAAGAGATAGCTTAGAGGCCATTTCAACAGCAAGACACTATATACTGTCTAATGTAAAGGTCTTCACCCTCATCAAAAAAGAAACAACTAGTTTAATACAAGGATGTAGTTATTTTTATCCAGTATCCATAATTATAAGTTTTAAAAAATCTGTAAAGTAAGGCCCAATGTTAGGGAATGTGTACAATGCAAATACAAATTCAAATCATGGAAATCTTTGGTCTGACAATTCACTTATCTTGTTTAAAACAAAACAGCAAGGCTCATAAGATTCTGTTTATTTGTCTAATTCAAGCTCCTCTTTTAAAACTAATGTATCATAGCCACTGTGTCTCAAGAGGAGCTTCAATTAGACAAAGACAGGGGCCTACATTGGCCATGGCACATTTTGGCATACCTTGTTGATGCACTTGGTCCTTCGTCATCTCTGTTCTCCTTTCCTTTCCCACTTGGTGATCTGAGTAGAAATGAATCCAATCCCTTCTGCCAAGATGGTGTAGGCCTTGGGTGTGCTGGATTGCCACCCGCATATTTCCCCTTTCCTAGTAAAAATTTTAAAAAGAGCAATGATTCTTACAAAAGTAATAATTTTCATACAAGGATAAAAGTAATTTATTAGGAACTCGGTCTACACTAAAATCCTCAATCTGCACTGGGAGAAATTTTGAAAAAAAAAATAAATAAATAAATAAATAAATAAATAAATAAATACATGTCATCAACTAGTCGGCCTCAGCCTGGTAAACTGTACCTGAAACATGTACTGATTTCTGACTAACTAACCTGTTGATGATGGACTATCTGCAGAAGCAGGGACAGCTGCCAGTGCTTTTCTTGGGGCTTTTGCTGCAACAGCTACAAAGATACAAAAATAAAAGATCTAAATGCTATTTATCTGTTTAAGACACAACTTGATCTTCAAATATTTATAACAGCAATACACACCTAACATCTGTTCCTCAGCTATCATTCGCTTCATGGTTGCATTATCATACTTACTGGGATGCATGTATTATGTATATAATATATTATATTAAATAATATAATGTGTTTTACGAAATTTGGTTCATCAATCTTAACCTCAAATAGTGGGCGTAAAATTACCTTTTACTGTAGAACAACTGGCTTTTGTCCTGACCATTGTGCTCCAATTTTACTGCTAACTGGACAGAGAAATGTATGGTCGCCTATTAGTTCCCACGTTCTTGATTTGCTTAATTCCCGCGTTTTTATGTTGTAGTCTCGAACGTCGAACGATAGTTAATGTAAATGTGCAAAATTGAATACTACTAGACCTTCTTTTTCTTGTATATAAGTATATAACCATTTAAGATAACATAATAACTGATTGACATATTATTATCTTTTTAAAATGAAAATAGAGAAAATATTATTTCGTCCGCTAAAGCATGATGGGATTTCCAAAATGTCTGCGCCCATAGTTCATTGGATTTGTCGTGAGCTGTCTCAATTATTAGGTTTTGAGGCGACAGAAGACATAGCAAGGTAGTTATCTTCTTATATGTAATATCTTTCATCAAAATACGCTTCTTTTGGAGATAAAATATTGTGTCATAATTTGTCACATAAGTGATTTTGTGTACACGGCGACGTTGGATTGCACAATGTTGTGACATGTTAACATATGCGGTGTTTACTAACTGCAGCCAGGCCTTTACAGTCTTGTAGGATGTTGTCACAGCACCCAATTTTGTGCACTGCCTTATTAACAAATGCTCCACGCGGGCAGCAGACACAAACCCTCTTTTCTTTCACTGACTACCGTCCGTCGAATGTTCAGTATTGAACCATCGGGCCAACATACCCTTTATTAAAAAAGTGATGGAAATGCTACGATTTTTCAGACCAATAAACCTGCGGACTATCGAGACGCCCCCGATTGGCACATGGTTATCCTTTTTTCAAATACTAAAATTATTGGTTCATGTTGTGATATATTTGAAGGGCTGTCATGTTTCACACAAGTCACATGTGAAGTAAACCAGAGTGGCTAAAGTCACTTATCCTTGTGGTAGCTACAGTCTAAATAGCACAAGTAAAGACGTTCATTATGCCCTGATTAGGGGCGTGAACAACTTTCCTTACAGTCCACTTGTAAGATCCTTGTACATGTCTTCCCAATCCCTCCTTGATCCAATAACTACTCTTGCACTGGTGCTGAATGTTAGCTAAGAAGTGTTATAATCAAGTAAATATTTATAATGGTCAGGGAATACTCGCAGATGGAGGACTTAAACGTACAGGTGTGTCCTGTCAGGTGTCTCGTAGTGGAGTGGCCGATATCGTATTTTCTACTATTGGTATAGACTGTAGGCAACGCTGTTGTTTTCAATATGATCCACAACCACAATACATGAAACTCAAGTACTTTGAGGTTTCACTGTTTTGGTTGTTTCCGTTGAAATGCTCTGTTTATGGTGAAATTTTACCAAGAAAAAATCTCGTTTGCATTGAAAAGCCATGTAGATGTACAATATACATTTTTTTATTTTAAAAGGTACATTTTAGCTATAGAAAATGCCAGAGACCTTGAAGAATATATGCTTGAGCTACTTGATGGTACAGATCCTAAAAACAGAAAGTTCATTAATGAACTGCTGAAAAAGTCTCATCCATCAGTACAGGTGCCAGATAATGTTCAGGTAATGTTTTTTATTTATTTATTTATTTATGACATTTCATTTTTGGCACAAAGAACTTTTATATCTGCATTAATGTGTCAGTTTTATTTTGTTTTAGAATCCCATTGTTATATTATCAGACTTTCAGTTAGAGCAAGGAGTTCCAACTGTTGGAGCTCCTTGGTTAGAGGAGGTTCATTTCTTTTTACAGAGATACTATATTTTTGATACCAGTCAGGGAGGGTTCAACATTGATTAAGTTTGGGTTTCATTTTGCTTACTGGCAATCAGACATAGAATGCACTAGTTATGAATAAATATAGTTTTCAATTTTAGGTTTATAAGAAAAATTCAAGTGAAAATGACTTTCATCAAGCACCAGAAAAATCTAAAAGCAAAAAGAAAAACAGGGATAAACAAATAACGGACCAGCCAAAGGATTTAGAACCAGAAAGTGTGGTAAGATAATGTTTAGACTATCACCAAAACAAGGCATGGAAGTTTTTTCTTGAAGTCTTCAAATAACTGGCCCTAATCCAATTTCCAAAAAAACCCTAGACTAACACATTGAGATTAAGAAGGCTTCCTATTACAAATGAGAACACAAACATGGAATTTTCAAAAGGTTATTAAAGAAAAGGATTTCAACATTTATTCTGAACATTTATTAAACAAATTGGAATACTTGTTACAGCTGAAAAACCCCACTGGCCCAGTTGGGCCAGTAACTGATTGATTTTCAGAAATTTCACTGGCCTGGTGCAATTTTTACTGGCATTCACAGTTATGCCAGGTTTATCAACTATTCATTATTGAAGTTAGGAAACACATGTATTTTAGACAGGCTGTAGTCATACTACCATGTCAGTTACATATGTATAATAAAGATTTTAAATGCTTTCAGGAAAATAGTGCCAAATATTCTGATAGACCTGCAGGAAAGAATAAACAAAAATTTGTGCCACTGTACAGTCAAGAAGGTCAAGACCGAATGACTGTTAAAATTTCAGGTAATGTCAATTGTTAAAAAAAAAAAAAATTTTAGAGGATTATATAACACAACCAGATAGACACATTTTTAAGCAAAGTTTTATTGCAAAGTATATCATGTGGTCACCTCTAGTAGTGACTGGTAAATTTTTTAAAGGATGATTTTTTTATAAGGCAAATGCAAAGGCCTACCAATTATTTTCAGTGTAAAGATTGATTTCATAGATGTAGAATGTTTTGGTTTATCATTCTTACAATGGTCTTCATTAGTGTCATAGGGTAATATATGGTAGGTTATGTATGGTAGGGTAAGCAGGGTTCTAAACTCCTTGATGATAAATAATAATATATTTCAAGATGCTGTTGTTTTTGTTTTTGTGTAAATGTTCCGTGCGGCATGTTTTTGACCAGTTTGTCTATTGAGTTTTGTTCACTGCTTGTTTTTGAGCTGCCATTTCACTTTCCCTCATCATGTATTATTGTGGTGGAATAATGGTTGTATTTTTTATGAAATCTGTTTAGGTTGTTTAAAAGATAACTGAAATACAATTATTTTTAAAATGTTCTCTTCTCTTCTGGTTTTGCCTACTCCTATTTGCAAATCATTCATTTTTTCCATAAATTCACTTGCATCTAATCTTATTTTATACCGTTTTTCATTACTTTTTATGTACAGACACAGATGTGTCTGTACATATAGCCGTCATCTGCGTCTGTCGTTGCCGTCGTTGCCGTCGTCGCCGTCGCCGTGCACTTTTACCGATAACACGATAAGTGGAAAACTGTTTTTTCTTTTTGTTTGAAACTTACAGAACTGATGAATATTCATAATACGCAGGTCGAGTTCGAAAATCAGCATGATCGGGTCACTTATAGGGAATTTATGCTGTTTTTTCACTTTTTTCAGCATATATGCAGCACCGATAACACGATAAGTGGAAAACCATTTTACCTTTTGGCTTGAAACTTACAGAACTGATGAAAATACTTAATACGCAGGTCAAGTTCGAAAATCAGCGTGATTGGGTGATTTTTAGTGAATTTAGGCTATTTTTTCTCTTTTTTCAGCATATATGCAGCACCGATAACACGATAAGTGGAAAACCATTTTACCTTTTGGCTTGAAACTTACAGAACTGATAAATATTCATAATACGCAGGTCAAGTTCGAAAATCAGCACGATCGGGTCACTTATACGGAATTTATGCTGTTTTTTCACTTTTTTCAGTATATATGCAACACTGATAACACAATATAAGAAAAACAGATTGGCCAATTGTCATTATACTCACAGGAGGGGCCAATCTTACTAAAATGCAGGTTGAGTTTGAAAATCAGCGTAATCAGTCCATTATTTTAGAAGTTATGCTGTTTTTTCACATTTCCTCACATTCAATTCTTAGGCATGTTAACAGTCTCATTATTGAACTAATAAGATACGTAAAAGTGTTTGTTTGACATTTCCTGCATCTTTACAACATTGTTAGTTGATTTTGTAAAAATGATGGTAAACTTGTTATCATGTATTGTGTAATAAAGTGTCAGAAATGGAAATTAACTCATATCATTGCAGTTTGTCAGATGCATTCATCCACTATGTTCAGAATCTCAGAATGAAGGAAGTTGGACATTTAACACTGTTCTATTGATACTTTTCCCATCTCATCAATTTTCTTCATTGGTCATATAAAAATGGCAGTAAACTGTTTATTTTGTTTTATGTTAAAAAAGTGTTAGAACTGGAAATAAACCCATTTCAGAACAGTGCTGTCTTGTTTACATTTTGGCATTTTCAATATGTGACTTTGAAGTTCCATGGGCCTGAAGACTTTTGCTAGTTACATTTTCTGAATAACCATGATACTAATATTTTATAATTAAAAATTGATGGTCATTATGCTGTAAAACATTATGTAATATTGCATCAAAATTTGAAGAAACCCCTATTTTGGGCACTGCTCCCATGATGACCATTTAATGAAAATGATGTCACTTACTGTTCTCAAACTTACAGGAAAGAAACATGGGACTAAAATACAGCTTCAGTAGGCAATGCAGTCTGTTTGGTAAATTTTTCTGGCAATTAAACAGTTTTTTGTGAAAATTTAATTTTTCACATATTGGCATTTCCAAGGTGTGACTTAGAACCTCCACGGGCTTGAAGACCCATGCTAGTCACATTTTGTGAAAATCCATGACACTTATATTTTATTATTAAAAATCAATGGTCAGTATGCTGTTAAGCATTATGTAATGTTGCATCAAAATAGAAGAAAACACAATTTTTGGTGCTACTGCCTTGATGACCATTATGGGAAAACCATGTTTCTTATGACTGTCAAACTTTCAAAAAAGAAACACAGGACTAAAATGCAGCCTGAGTTAGAAAAGCAGTCTAATTGGCTTCTTTTTCTGGAAGTTATACATTTTAGTGTAATATTCATTATCTTTTTGGCATATTCATTGTGGGACTCGGAGCTCCCATGGACATGAAGCTAAATGGTAATCATATTTTCTACATGTCCATCCTATTTATAGTCAATAATCAAAAATTGGTGATAATTATTCTCTAATTTATTATGTAATGTTACATCAAAATTGACAACAATCTTTTTGCACTGCTACTGCAAACATTATGAAAAGAAAACTGTGCTACTTATTATAATTTTAAACTTACAAGTACGATTTTTAGGATTGGCCTTCAGCTCATGAGAAAACCAGCTCTATTGGATTATCATGTTTATTGTATTTATGCATTTTTTGTGAAATTTTCATTTTTCTCATTCTGGCACTTTCTAAGTATAAACTTGAACTCTGATGGGCCTGGAGCCTTATGCTTTTACTTTCGTCTGTGTTACCTGTTGTGCATAAGTTGATGTTGACTGTGCAGTTAAACATAATGTATTATTGCATCAGGATTGGTAGTCTCCTTTTTTGGGCATTATGGTTTTGTGCTTTTCTTAAGGTGTGACTTATGGGCCTGAAGACCTTTGAGTGGGTCAGTCTGTAAATTACCCTTGGGTATCACTAGATAAATTAATGAGTTATAAAGTCATTTGCTTTAATAGGCCATTAAATGAGATTACGTAAAGCACACTTGTTGATATTTCCCTGTAAACTCCCAAAGGTAAAGCTCTCTGCTAGATTAATAATAAGGAAGCAGTGATAATTATGCAGGCAAATTTTGTTTAATATTGCAAATAAGTTTTATATATATATATATATATCAAACTGGAAGATTAAAAGTTTGAATAGCATCTTCATTGGAATTATATTTACCTCAAGCTCTGCCAAGGGGGTTATATTTTCACCCCTGTTTGTCTGTCATCCACATAACACAAAAAGTTATGGACCAATTTTGCAGAAATTTTCAGGAACTGTCGGAAGTGGACCAAAGAGGACAATGATTAATTTTTGGTGGTGGTCCGGATCAATAATCAATCAATTATCAATAATAATGACAATTGCTGCCTTGGCAGAGGTCTGCACTCTCAAAGTGCTTTTCTAGTTTTGTTGTTTTCCTTTATAATTTTTTCTCAAACACTTGCATTTGTGACTTTTAACCCTCATCTGCCTGGGGCTCTGCACATTTTCTGTATTTCTACATAAGCAGTTGTATTGTTTTTTATGTCTTTAAACATTATGTAATATTATTTTATGCACTGTCATCATTTTTCAAATATTGAGACTTTCATAATGTGAATTTGAACTCTCATGGTCCTGAAACTGTAATCTTATTGAAGGGGTGGATTGAGACCATCTTCTGGGTCTTCCAGAAGACAGTCAGGTTATTAAGTTTATATTGACTGGTATCTATTTTTTTCTGTTGGAAGACCATCAAAATGGAGGATGGATCAACATAGATACTTTGTAATACTGTCAGAAAATATCTCTGGGTCTGCTCCTGTTATTGACCATGTTACCTGTTGTGCAAGATTAAAATTCAGTGTTGACTGACAGTGCTATTATAGGCATTATTTATTATTGCATCAAAATTGACAAAATGACCTTTTTTGCATCTTTATTTTCTGTTTTTTGTCTGTACATTTGACAGCTTTGCTGCCTTGTTTTCCATATCAGGACGTCATGTTTGTGAATGCCAAGCAGCCAAGCACAAGTTGATTAACAACTGTGTCCACTGTGGGCGAGTAGTATGTGACCAGGAAGGGTCAGGCCCTTGTCTGTTTTGTGGACACCTGGTAAGGAACTTCATCATCTGTTAAAGTTGTAATTAGGATCCCTCAAAAGCTTAATGTCATCAAGTTTCTTTATGTCGAACATTTTATTTGTTTGTCACTTATTGCTGGAAGTCTTATTCAGTGCAGGGCAATAGTATGAGAAAAATTTGCACCTCATTTTCCTGCTGTAGTTTTCACTTCATTTGAGTATCCAATTCACAGACACTTGAGATTCCTGTTACTGAAACCAGACAGTTTTTTCAATTGTTACTCTAGTTATGGTATTTATCTGAATTTTAGGTCTGTACAAAGGAAGAGGAAGAGATTTTGTCCAGAGGTTCCAAAAAAAGTGAAAAACTACGCCAGTTTTTGCTTAGAGACCAAAGTGATGCCAGTGATGGGAGCAAAGAGATTTTTCGCCTCACTCAACCTAATGCTAAGTCAAAATTTGATGCTGCTTTGCAACACAAAGCTAAACTGCTAGAATATGATAGAACAAGGTAAACAGATATAGGGACATTTTTTTATTCTCTTTACAAAAAGAGCAATCATATATTGTTAAAACTGTAAACTTAGATAAAGAATTTGTGGTTAGTTATTTTGTACATTTTTATATCACCAGTGTGCAGCTGTAGAGTCTTTAGATTTGCTCTGAAAAAACGATGTAAAAGTTTTCCTTTTTGCCATGGCCATTTTAATTGTCATTATGACAAAGTAGTACTGGAATAGTCTTCATCATATTATGTATTAATTTTTTTCAGTGCAAAAAGGACACAGGTTATTGATGACCAATCGGACTATTATTCAGTAGATACCCAGTGGCTGTCAAAAGACGAAAAAAAGAAATTGGCAAAAAGAGAAGAGGAAATAAGACAGTTGAGACATGGGTCTAGGCTGGACAGGAAGATCACCTTTGATTTTGCTGGCAGGAGAGTTTTAGATGCGGAAATGGACAACACAGTCACGGGGAGGGAAGATGCTGTGGTTCAGGAAATTTATTATGGTGCTAAGCCTAAGCAACCTCTCCATAAGCAGCCGCTTAATCAGTCTAGTCTCATTAATCCTCACATTGGACAGGTAGCGCCAAAGGTAAGCAGCGTACTGCAGGTGTGGTAGCGCTTGTATGTTCATGCTGTTACGATATCTGGTGCACAGATATACTTTATAATAAAAATACAACATTAAGCAAAGAACAACGACAAGATTTATGTGGATGTTTACGCTGTATATTTTGAAGAAACAACTGATGAATTTTATGCATGTCCATTGTTGTTAGACCTCAAGGAAATTTTTTGTTTCCTTTTAAGTGTCATAACTTGTAGTGAAACTTAAACCTCATTTTCTTCTTCTTCTATTCTTTTTACACCATCTGGTGTATAGGGCACCAACAAAGATTTCCCACTGCTTTCTGTCACGATCTGGGTGTTGAAGATTTCCTAGCTTTTTCCCAGTTGTTTCCTCATTTTGTCCTTAGCTAAAAGTTTTCATGCCCATTTCTGTCTGTATTCCGAATTAGGTCTGTAGGTTTGACAGCTGCTCCATTGTCTTATTTGAACATTGCCATTTTCTCTATTTCCAGTTCGTAGCAACAGAAGTGCCAGACAGGGTGCCAGCCTCATCAGATGTAACCAACAAACCTGTGGACAAACGTTCAGCAGTGAGACTCCAGGATCGGGAACTCCAGGAGATGTCGGATGAGGGAATGTGTCTCAGCATGCACCAGCCCTGGGCCTCTTTACTCATCCAAGGAATAAAAATGTAAGCAGAATTTTTTCTTTCATCATGTCGAGCTTAGTTGGTTGCAAGTTCCTACAAATTTTTGCAGGAAACCTGTCATTTTAAAAGACAAATTAAGGCCTTGTGCACCATCATTTTAGCAAAAATAAATGAATGAATGAATTAATTAATTAACAAGTGAATAAATATTTAAAAATTTAATTTAAAAATGTATAAATAATAATAATGGATCTTTTCATTAATTATGAACCTTTGCCGATTGTATTGATATACTCTGAATGAAGGGACTGTTGTGTATTTTAACATGCATTCTTTTGAACTACCAAAGTATATATTTGTTTAATTTCTTTGTCAAAGAGCATTCTAAGTATCGATATGTATTGAGTCATTTGTATACAACTATCAACTTACTTTTTACTGCTGGTGGTACATAATCAGGAGAGGACCTATGTTTATTTCGCACTGTTTTAAGTTTTAGCTCGATTAACATTTGATTGATTGTTTCAGGCATGAGGGACGGAGCTGGTATTCCCCCCATAGAGGACGCCTGTGGATAGCTGCCACTTCAAAAAGTCCAGAACCAGAAGTTATAGCTACACTAGAACAGGAGTACAGATTACAGTATCAAAGTACGGCGTCAGTTTACAATTTTGAAATATAAAAAGTTTTCATTTAGAAAATAATTTTGAAAAAGCATCACAAGTTTGATATGGATAAGTGGATTGGAGTTAATTGTATGAAAGTAGTTGACTTGCACATAGCAATTTCTTTATATATTTGTTATTTTTCATTTTTGGTTTAAACACACATTGAGCTAAATAAGTATCACTTATATCTTTATCCTTTGTTAACATACACTGCAAAAACTATCAAATTGTTTTAATGCCCTTTTGTCATGTAATCAAATAACAGCTCAAATTTTTCCTGGAACAAAGCAAATTTCTATCCAATTGGCAAAGCAAGTATACCAGGGAAGAAAATAAGCATTGCCTGTAGTTGACAATATGTGAATGTGTAGATTTCACATATCACTTCTCACAACTCTAGCTTTAAATGAACTTGAAAACCAAGATCTCCTAATGCAACTAAGCTGTCTGTGAATGCCAAGTGTTTACAATGAATCCCTAACACATCTGTGCATTAAACTTTTCAGTTACTCAAACTAAAAGGCTTTTTAAAAAATTATTTCTAATCAGTATCAACTAGTCCAAAGAAAGAATCTATAGATAAAGGGAAAATAATCTGAAACGACCATTTTAATTTTCACAAGTATGGTTTTACTAATAACTTAGAAAAAATTTTTATTGAACTTATCCAATTTATTTTTCTTTTTTAGATTGTACTTTAAATTTCCCTAAAATGTACCCCACTGGCTGTTTGCTAGGCTGTGTTGATGTGCAGGACGTATTACCACAGGACCAATATAGAGAAAAAGTAGGTCCACCTAACACAAAAACACAGACAGCCACTTAAAGTACTGAGAAAAAACTTCATTTGTTACCTCTAATAATTAGAGCATATTAATGACCATCTATAAATAAACAGTTTTCATATTTGGTAACTTGTAAAGGATTAGTACAGAAGTAATAGAACTTGTATTTTTACCACAGTATTACTTGAGCACCTCTTTAATTATAGGGCAGCAAAAATAATCAAAGAAAATTCACACATTGAAGCATAGATCTTGTATCGGATTGTGTCACAATGAACAACAATTTTACATATTCCACATTTTGATCACCCTGATTTATTATTTCAGTTCCCAGACGGAGAATCCTCATCACCGTATGTATTCATTTGTGAGTCTCCACAGGAATTAGTGCTTAAATTTCCAATCAAGGGAAAGCATAAAATTTGTAAGAATACGTTTATTTTATTAATTCAGCTTTAAATGTTTAGAGAGAAGGTTGGCACTTTAAGACAGCATAATTTTCCAATGTATTTAGTTGTGTATCTATATACTACATTTTAATTTATTTATTTGTTTATTTACTGATTTATTTATTTATGTTTGAGGTTTTTACAATTGCACTAATAGTACAAAGACATTTATATTGCGTTATATTATTATTTCAATTTTGTAAATATTACATGATATAACTACAAGCAAGAATGCTTCACAACAAGGTAGATCTGATATACATATCTGTGAATACTCAAATGTTCTGATTGAACTTGGATAAAACCAATTGTTATTAATGTAAAAAGTTTATCAGATTAGGAACACTATATCTTTCCAGATAAATTAGAGGCAAACATACACCAAGCTGCCAAGAAAGGACTAAAGCAGGTTGCTACCATCACTAAGTAAGGCTGAGGAATAATGTGACAGATGGGATCTGAAGGTGAACTTGGCAGTGTTTTCAGGCTTTGGCTTTCACTACCAGTCATTACAGTAGTTTTTTTTATATCAGTCATTGGTCAAGTTAACACAACAACTTTGACATTCCTATAGAAAACAACCATCAATGCAAGTGTGATTTTAAATGATGGGTATAACAGTGAGTTTAAAACTTAAACAAAGAAATGATCTTGTTTCATGTCATGCGATTTGATGCCAAATGTATCTGCTGATTTTCTTGTAACTTGGAGAAAAAAGTTCTTTCTTGTCACCTGTTTAAGGTTGATATATGTCCACCCTCTACACTGAATATATGCAATCATTTTGAATGGCATTGATATTCGTAAGTGATCTTTAATTTCAGATTTTACTTTGCTTTTAGTATTATTGCAAAATTCTATGACTTTGTAAAGTCTTGCTAACAAGAATAGTTCTCAAAAAAAGAAGAGGTTCCTCAGGTTCCTGTTAGGGATGCTGTAAATGATTTCTATTTATGTGAGTTATGGAAGTAAAACAGTTGAGAGAAAAAGGATACTGGCATAACAAAAGCGATACTGATGTGATGGACTCCTAAAAGGAGGGTCATACTGTATTCATTGTTTGGGTTTGGCCATCTCATTTCATTTATGAAAATGGGATTTTATTTATAATAATAAAAACGGTCATTAGTAACAGTGTTGTCATGTTGTATACCCTATATTTAACTTGAAACGAGGAACCAATATACTGATGTTATATATATTGCATCCCAGATAAAATGTTTACAATACCATGAGAACAATGAAGATTATCCAGCTTAACATTCATCCCACTTTAATGGATAGGGCCTCGTAATGTGAAATAATAAAATGTTTTAAATTAAAATTTACCTTTGAATAACAGGTAATAGACAAAAAATTTCAAGGGTTTCCTTTTTATGTGCCCTGTTTTACAGTATAGTACGACTCGGTGGAGTAATTGGGAAGGGTTTGTATAGGGTATCACTCTGATTGTTGTTGGTTATTCAGGTATTACTGAGATTAAATAAGCAATCATTAATGGTTGTCTCTGAAAGGTGGCAGATGGTGGAAGCAGCACTAGATGCATGCTATCTGCCAACTAATTGTTCATTTTTCTCATTAATGTAAGTGGTGCCTGTACCAGGAGAATCCTTATAAATTTCCTTAATTGGTGATATATTGATGTTCAAGAAAAATCGGACTGATTATCTGGCTGGTAGAAGATGGCATTGGTTTGATACATTGTGACAGTACTATGAGTTGTTAATTATCTTTAATCAAAAAAGACTCTTTGTGGGTTTCAAAACTGTCAGTGATATATCAGTTTTGAACAGAATCACTTTTCATGGAATTCTTTTGTCTGAGCCTATTATCAAAAAAAAAAAAAAAAGGTAAAAGTGCATATTAAAATAAGTTCAGTTACTTCATTGGCCCTTTGATCACTTTTTTTTTATTCAAACTCTGTCAGACTTCCCCTGTCCCCCTCCCCGCTCGGGGATCCTGGTAATGTTTTTAAAAGTAGTTGGTCCTGTTTTTTGGAACTTATGAACTAGCCTTTCTCTTTGATGAACGCCCTTACATACTGAAGTATTTCCTGTCCCTGTAAACAAGGCAAACTCCCATTAAAAAGATGAAATAGATAAAAATGTTTCAGGGACATCTTTTACTCTTTCAAAATGCTTTATCAGATTAACTTCATTCTAGCCACACTCATCCCATTAATGGTATTCTGTGTTATAGGGCTATAAAAAGTATAAATGAAATGCACTTTGTTCCCTTTGGCTAGTTCTGTTAGTTGTGGAAGAGGACACGTTTTCAGAGGTGTTTCACGCTGCACGAAAATTAAACCATTAGAAACCTCGTCACAATAAATGTGTTTCTTTGTCCTTCTGCTGAAATGAGCATTGTTTGAATAGATTATTTTTAAAAGTTAAATGAAGAAAACGGCCCTAGGTTATCCGGTTGTTGTAGTAACATCACCACGCAAAAAGAAAATGTTTACAAGAAACAAAGGACGTGGAACACACCCAGAACGTATCAAGAATAAATAAAAACCCAATGAAAATTAACGTGAATTGTTTCTTTTTTCAACACCAAAAGTGTTTGTAACTAACTTACATTTTGGATCTACAAGATACAATAAGTTTCTTGTCGTATGCAGTTCATTTCGACCAATTTAGTCCACTCATATTTAACAAAGTATTTGGCATTTAAGGGTTGTTCGTGGCCTTGATCTTATCATAGGACTCCATGTAACTGCGTATATCGTATATCTTTATTTATGACATTGAACACGATTTGTCACTGAGATCATTCAACCTTCCCTAGGTTACCAATTCAAGGTCACAGGAACATTTTATTGGATGCTTTAAAAATTATGCTCTCGTGATCTTCTTCAGTATTTTTACAACACTGGCCACCACCTTAGTGTTGCCTCTTTGCTAGTCGTATCAATTTTAATCTTAAAAGTTATGTGTGATGTTAGTTGTAAAAATATGCTCTATAAAATACGATGTTTTGAACATTGTTTTTAAACTTGCGAGAATCGAACACCTGTCTAGATAATCCGACCTTCCTTCCAAATTACGTCGCATTGGCATAATGATAAAAATTTGGATGTCGTGATGGAAAGATTATTCTACCTTATAAATACCAAGAGCTACAGCATTCTGCAGAGTTCTACAATTCAACATTTAGACTCTGTACAACTGAGCTTTTTTGGCAGCTTCTTCAAATTTTCAAAACGATGAAGTGTGTGGTGTTTCTGATGGTCGTCATATCTGTGGTGACAATCTCTGGTAAGTAGCTTTTTATTAATATTTTATTCTTACTATGAGTGTCATGAATTTTGTGACAGCAGGTTTGACTGTATTCTTTTGGAAGTTTTGTTTGTATTTTCTGTCTTATTGCTTTTTTTTTTTTTTTTAATGAACCTACCCAGCACGCCCTATGCCGCGCGGAGACATTTAAGAAAGCCCCAATATACAATTCATATATCGATGGAAGCAATTATTAAATTGATATTCACGATCGAGAAATAAAATCGCAGCTCCATTGATGCACGCCTTTTAAGATTGATATCGTCGGTTTGAATAGAAACTATTTCGAATATACTATAATTGTTTGTAGAATTGTAACATTTATCAAGTTTTGCACATGGAACTTGTATTTTTTTTCAATTATTTAACGACTGTTTTGCATCGTGAAATCAAACAGTACAACAAATTTATGTTCAAAAATCCCTTTCCACGGTATTTTATTTCATATCCATTATTTTCAGTCGCTGATAATTGCCACTACAGGTGTAGAAATGGCCTCACTGACACGGGTAATAAGTTCCTCACCGGTGCCGAAGTTTGGTTTGTGTGCAGGTGTTCTAACAAATGTGCAGACGCGGGAAAATACTACGGTACTTCAGTCGGGACACTGAACTATCAATGCGACAAGTTGTGTCGGGAAAAGAATGACGGCCAGACCAGTGGCGTGTGTAAATCGGACGGTTATTGTCATTGCGTTTAATGCATGTAGGTAGGCCTACGAACTTGATTTGGTTTTTGTAGTGCTTGATGGTAAAATATACAACATCATTACAGGGCTTTCAGTCGCAAAGTTTATGTGGCTAGATGAAGAATTTGTGAGTTTTATTAGACAAAATAATTCTCTGTCAAAGTGCGTATTCCGCTGTCAGGTGTATCTAACTTTGAATATCACTTCAATGTATGTGTATGCTTGCTTCATTGTGGCCTTCGAATATCATCATAAATTCCCTTAAATATTGCAGAAATTCTGGTGCCAAGAACGATGGTCTTCGAAGACAGTCAACAAGGGAAAAATAAAGACTACCTCGTTTGAAGAAGTTGGGTCTTTAGTGTGACTGATGATGATGATGATGATGATTTCATATAATTTTTATAATTATAGGTGAATGTTATGGAGATTTATATTGAATTCATAATTATTACTAGTGCTTAAGATTTTTATTTTATTATTTTTTTTTCTGAAAGAAACCTTTTGCCGATTCATGATGTATAGGCCTAGATCTACTTATTTATCGATCGATTTTGAAATAGATATTAGTACTCACCGATTTGAAGAAGTTTCTTTGTCCTCTTTTTGAAATATCCATTAAAAATCTAAATATTCTGAGTTGAGTTGGATGAAGCTTATCCGGTGGTTATAGCAACATATCTACTAAAAACCGCATTTATGATGTAGATGAATTGTTACGTTGCTGACGTTGCGCTTTGCAAGACGGTCCAAACGGGGACAATGGTCTTTGCTGATATTGCATTAATTTGCTTAAACAAAAATTGTATGCACAATCATAGAATTTTTGGATGACAGTATTTTTCTGATGAATTTCTTTACACCGAGGAGAACACAAGCATGCATTAATTAGAAATTGCATTCATCGACTCAAACCATGGAAGTTTATCTAAATAAACTTCCATGGTCACAGATCAGCTGAACTTCGGACAATGCCTCGTCTTCAACCGAGACACCAAGAATAGTATCCAGAAAGATGAGTGCTTATAGGCCCACAAGAGACAGGCAGATATGAGCCCCCACTTCTCGCGGTCTTCATAAATTTCAACAAAAACACAAATCTTTGGCCACTTAAACTTCAATAATCCATACAATGTCTACTTTTGCTACATAATGAAAACATAGGTCTATCGTTTTCAGGATACTATTCCTCTATTAGCATATTTTTCTTGATTAAATTTGATCGATTCGTAGACCTGTTATAGGCTAGATTAGGCTACAATTTATTTTAAAAGAGAGAGGGGGATTGAATTGATTTTTCTCCTCTGCATTCGTTAAGCATGTTTTTTAATCGGATGCAATTTCACATTGTCGAAATAATAATAATAATAATAATATTTAAAAACAACAACAACAACAACAACAACATTTTGCCCTAGATCTAGATTCATTTAAAAACGAATCGTAGATTAGTGAAATTTTATCCACAACGTTACTTTCAAATGTGACGTCTTGATACGTTACGTAACTTACGTTGCATTCACGACGTTTGGCATTTATGTCATTGGCTAGTTGCCAAATACTGACGTCAGTTGGTGACGTTACTTGGCATATTGCCAAAATTTTTGTTTTGGCAACAGACCTAAGCACGTCATTTTTCAATAATTTTGAAACTCGACGGAACACGAAATTAACCTATCTATTGATGGTCAGAAAAGCTATTTTCATTTCATCAAATTATTTCTATTGTCTTACCTATTTTTCCTTTGATGAACATATACAAAACTGAAAGTAAATCCCAACACTATTTTGTTTTTCGGATATCGTCAAGGTAACTGACAGATCATTACGCCATAGTATATAAAGCGAGCGCGCTCCACGAGCGTCAGTTGACAACGAGCTTGCACAGTGAACAGACTTACGTCACTTCACAGCGAATTTCTCAGCATTTTCAACTGTCAGTAGCCTCAGGTTTTCACCTGTTCAACTTTATTTTACCACTGTATCTTGAAAAAAGATATTGGTGAGTCATTCTGCATATTATGTATTCAAAACTGCAATTTTAAGAAATCGATATTTTTAGTTTTCATTTTTTTTTAACTTTTTTTTTTTTTTGAAAACTCATAGGAATTATGCATTGAATCTACTTTTATTTGTTTGATCATTCATTTCCCATTTACCTTTTTATTTATTTATTTATTTATTTATTTATTTATTTATTTATTTGTTTCCTTGTTTGTTTGTTTCCATGAAACGAAATATTTCCTTTTCAAAGAAAGCTGCTGTAGTTTGGCCATGTTCCTAGAGAAACCGATTTTTTTTACTGTTTTTGCTGAGAACTTGATAAAGAAATTCTTCAGTCATCCCCATGCTACACCTTGGATGCATGTTTTTGTCCATTGACTATGACTTAAAATTTACGCACACTCAGTCATGTACAACAAAGATAATTTTGCTCCTTACAGAAATGTGTAGTACAACTGTATCCACCCGTAGTGGAGTCCACTACCACGCACATTATTGCCCATGTGGATGTGGTGGCATCTTTAGATCCAAAACTAAGGTATCAAATACAACGTTAGCTACTATGGCTTCAACGCTGTTTACCTTTGCCATGAAAACATTTAAGAATGTCTTTGGAAACACCACCTTTAAGTCTAGAATCCCTATAGCAGTTAACGGGTGTCTCCGTTTTACTGAGAGGGCACATTGCCCAGCGGTTGTGATCCAAAGAATACCCAAACCTAGTCGTATTCCCGTTGCTACTAAAGCATTGTATGGTGGTGGTGAGGGGAGAAATGAAAGGGGGGAAATTATTGTGGCTGATCCTCTGTGGAGGATGAGGGGTAGGCGTGCTCGTAAAACGCCTATGCCTAGATCTCTTCTGATTTCTGCTTGGCACCCTATCAGTGACAGGCACACTTCAAGAAGTGTCGCCGATGCTTTGAGGAAGACAGAGCTATATGGCAGCTCTAAGTTTTGTGGTGATGAGTTTACTCCTTGTAGTCGAAAAGTAAGAGTTAATAGCAATGCACTGGTATCAGAAGTGATACGCACTTCTACAAGGCGTTCATCGTTTACTGGTTCTGTATTGAGAATGTTCTGTTTGGGGTGGTAGCTCAGTACTTGTGCCCCTGATTGTATATATATTGTATATGATATCATAACATGGCATTCAGTCCTTCGAAGAGCGTTTGCAAATTTTCATTGCTATTATTATTATTATTATTATTATTATTATTATTATTGTTGTTGTTGTTGTTGTTGTTGTTATTTGCATTCTATACAAAAGTATTTCTAAGAACCTTTTAACAACTTGAATTTACATTGAATACCACTTGCTTTATAAGCACTTGTATGACTGCATGGAAGATACATTTTGGGCAATTTCAATTTAATATTCAATTCGTTTTGAGCGCTTTTTTATGGAAAATTTTAATATTTCATTTATAAAAGAAAATACATTAAAAATTCATCAATTTAAAACCAAATTTACTCTGCTGACCCTACAGTAATTTTGGATGAAATATATAAAGCCGTTTGTTCTACTAGTTTATAGTTTTAATGCATGTAATCAATACATAAACATTTACAACAATTTCTGCAGAGTTTATGTTATTTCTGGTTATCATTGACCACATACTCATTAGAATATCTCCGAGGAGGATCATGTTCTTGTTGGTGCTGGCCACACTGACAGGAACATTTGGAAAGTTCATGATCAACCCTTATTGATTTTGGCCAAATCTGTAAGGTCATTGGTCATGATCTTTTCATCATAGCATGTGTTTGTGTTGATGTAGGGCCCCATCAACACCAACACTGCTATATTCCTCTGGAAGTGTGAGTATGTAGGTCTATCATTACCAGTTATATCATTTTTGCTAAAGAAAGTGTTGTCATCTCAATACTTGTCTATGACAAGTTTTTCATGATAGACGAAAACTAATTAATGTTTGAGGGATAAGATTCTTTCTAAAAGTTGATTTTTTAATTGCATTTTTCCACAAAAGGGTGATATGGACAATTTTAATATACTTCTAAATTTTGTCATTTTCTTCTGATTTACCGAGGTATCTTCCACGCAGTCCTTCCCTTTCAACTTGTATATATCTGCACTCGTGTTCCAAAAAGAAGATATTAAAATATCACATAGATAATAAAATATCACATTTTAACGAAAGTCCTTCCTGTCAATTTTGATGTAAAATTAAATTCGAAATAAAAAAACTTTCTCGTACACTACATCTTGTCTTTGTTCTTTTTTCGTATCTCTCTCTCTCTCTCTCTCTCTCTCTCTCTCTCTCTCTCTCTCTCTCTCTCTCTCTCTCTCTCTCTCTCTCTCTCTCTTACACACACACACACCTACATACACAGATTCACACGTGCACACAGGCATCCACGCACAGACTTAGCGACACGCGCACGATTTTATATACTGAATACAAATAATTGGGATTACTCAGACACACATTTCTTATTTACAGAAAATTACAATTGAATAACTTCAAAATTAATGTGTATATATATATTACGTACAGAGTGAAACGGGTTGATTCAAGGGCTTATTGACTTTAAAGTGCTGTAATTACAGAAAAAAAATTACAGAAATAAGGGCAGATTAAAATATCTGTTGTATACACGCCATCACCGTCATCACACCTACATGTACGTAGTAAGACAATCCCCCAACTTCTACCTGCCAAGTCATATTGTAGTTGTACGAGCAGGACTGCACTCAACAAATTTTCTGCTAAAGAGGGCTTTTTACCCCCTCGCTGGCCCATTTTCAGAAACTGTAAAACTGATCAAAATATTAGTCAGAGCGAAACTTATTCGACCAGAAGAGCGTTTCTTTCGAAAAAAAAATTCCCGAACCTCTCCTGCCTACGGGTACGACATGCATACCAATCGTTATCATTCACTTTTAATATGCACTAGATATGTTTATAGATATGAAATGAAAATGTTTCTTTAAATTGAACGAGTACGTTGTGACAAAGATTATTATGTACGCCTTGTTTGAAGCAGTGACGGTCCTGCTTAATCATTTCGTGTTATTTAATTACACGCAAAAGCTTTTATGAGTATAAGATGCACTCTCGTGATCACGGGTGCTATCAAAAAAAGCTGTAGTTTCACAGCACTGTGATATGTTACTGTCAACAGAGGTTTCAACTAAATCCATAATAATGCGTGCATAAATTCAAAGTTACGGACATTACGTGCACGAGAAAACGAAACATTTATATGCAACCAAGTCAGTTAATTCATTTATGCAAGGATGTCTATAACCCTTTGTCTACGATCCTTTGAGCCACCTATATCGTTATTACATAAGTTTAATTTATTTTTCTTAACAAACTAAAATAACCTTATTAAAGTTTTTAAATTATCTATGGTCTGCCAAGGAGTAAGAATACACCATACTTTAAAAGTATGGTACCTCCAACTGTCATCTGCTTAAAATGCTGTATAGAATTATGAAACCCCCAGTGTAATGATGTAAGTGCAATTACAGTCAAAGGCTGTTTTATTTCTATGCCGCAGCTGATATGCTAAATGAGAAATCTGGTGGTAGTTGGGAGCGGTACAAGGAAACCATTGAATTACGTTATCTCTGCAGACATCCTTATTGTTTTCACAGTATCTCAATAAAAATGACAATGATCTTTTGACGGAATAAGTTGTCAATTTTCGGGTAGGTTGAATTGTAGTTTCCATTTCATAGGTGAAGGAGGAAAATTTCCCAGTGCCAAGAATGTGCATAACAATAATCCAAGCATTACCCAACTCGTTTCACCTTGCTTCTCATTGCATCCCAGCATGCAAACTAGTAATTGCCCCAGCAGCTGTTGGTTTTTTTGTGGCTTTAGAACACAAACGTAATGCAACAAAAGAGACAGGGAATGAAAAAATATCGTTTATGCCTTAACAATGACAGGATCAGCAGTAATATCGTTAAGGGTGTTCAACTTGTAATGTTCAGAGGTGAACAAAGCACGGAGTTTTCAAGGCTATCCACTTTCACGTCTGCCATGTAAAATACTTGAGATCACCATAATGGGGAAAGTGAGTGCTAAAAATAAACATTAAAAGGGGGGAAATAAAAAAGAGAGATTGTGCGTGATTATATAAACAAATACAGAATAAACATTTAATAAGATTTGGGGTTATACAACTATGCCCTCAGAATTTAACAGTTATGTCTGACCAGAGAATTATATCGTCTACGATACAATTCCCTGGTCTGGCATATTAACACTTTCTAACACAAAATAATTCATGCAAATATTGTTGTTTGACATTACAAATGTTTCAAATGACATGGCTTCAATATTGTGAGACAAAACGTATGGCACGTATATTTGGTATTTTAAAATTATGACACATATACATGTATATTTGGTGTTAATCTCACTGACCTTTGAGAATGAACTTTGTCGTTTTGACTAGAATGATATGTCTCAACTAGCACATTTTTTTGGGGGTGGTGGGGTAAAAACGTTTCAGTGATTATAGCAATTCATTAAATGAAAACAGAACACATTTTGACACATTTCCGACTGTCACATAGAACACATTAATTTCTAGACATTTAAAAAAAACAAGTGCCATGATGAAAGGGACCAGACGTTGGTCAATTTTTTCATCTTTAACTGTAACTTTTTATGATTAATTCAAACTTTACTCCTGATCCCAAGCCCAGCAAATGGGAAAAAATCTTAAATGCCAAATCTGCTTTTTAAAATCAATATCTCTTTAAAATTCTGCAAACTGAACACTTGAAATTGAATATTCATTTGCACTTATCTTTCTTCAGATCTTGGTACTTTTTTAATCTGTGTCCAATAAGACAGAAATCAAATCCGTCAAGGATGTACATGTAAATGTAGAAAAAAAAATTGAAAGATAGAGTTTGCTACATAGAATTCCCCACTGATCATTTCTATTACCAAAATAAAGGCTTCTTCTTTACAAATTACATTAATTGGCCTCTTAGGTCAGTTATCTCTATTTCTGATTATCTAGCATGATTATCAGTTTACCTGACGTATATCACCGGTTGTTATGCTCTTGCAATCAACAAACGGATCTTTGACAGGTGTGTACCTGATAATTACCTTTTAGAATTTCAAAGCCATGTTTGCCTAATTTGCAGAAAACCGAGTACCAGTCAATATTGACAAGACAATGACGGTGCCATTAACAAGTCTTTTTTGAAAAGTCTCAAATGAAATGAAAAGACTTTTACTGAATGTTTACAAATTGAATCTCACCTTACTCTAAGTTGAATGATGCATGCATTTGAAACTTTATGAGTACAGAATTAGGCTGAGGCTTTAAATAGTGACAAATTAAATAAAGATTAATATATATAGAACAGACGTTTTCACTTCTATGATATAGGGCTACCGTATAGCCTACATAAACTGGAAGAGTTTCAACAACAATCATATACCTCCTATACCTCATTCATACTACTGTTTGAAATATCTGGCTTTTTCAAATGCAAATTTTAGATGGAAAATACAATTTGCATCTACTTTCATGTTATGTCATTTTGTTGGTTTTGAAAACTATCTGTTTTACAAAAAATTACGATAGCTCATACACGTACATAGGCATAAACATAGGCATATCACAAAAATGCACAAAACTTGTTTAAGAAGGTCGTACTATTCATAGCATACTAAAAGCACCAGGTGAAGTACTTTGTATGGTTTACATGATCTCGTCACACGTAAAATGCGGATTTCACTTCGGTGTAGGTAATAATACTCTTTATTACTCGCTTCGCCACGGCTGACGCATGTGACTCGGTGCACTGGTGCAGTTTCAATAATCGTCATATAAACGTCCAATCACGTAGCTGATTTCATAAATCCTGCTATCTGATTGGGCCATTCAGATAACGTGCGATGAAAAGCAGTGCAGTATCCCCCGGAGTGTAATCTCACATTACAACTGTGTGTTAACCCGCGCACATCGTTGTGGAAACAAAGCTAAATTGTTAAGAATTGTGCCCGTGTGAACGGTCTCCAAATGTGTTATTCTTGCAAATACAAGATGACGTCTTGATTACAATTTGCATGCTGGGGCACTCTCATTTCCAACTATTGATTTGGTAAAGGAAATTGTACAAGTGCTATCATTTGTACATTTTGAAACCAGACGAAGTCTGGTAGGCCATAATAACGACTTCCATGAACTAAACTTGGCAGATGCTTAACGGGTCACATTTCAGCTTATTTATCTTTGAACTTTAAACAATCCTTGTAGAATGAGATTAACCTTTGTTTCAATGCATGTCCTGTTTACCACGGTTTAATGGCACATTAATCAGATTTTAGATGCTCGTGATATTGTTAAGAGTAGTCACATTAATTACACATTTGCCATATTGTTGCGGTACTGTTTAAATAATGTAACAAGAAATGGGCAGCTAGGGGTCACGAGTTTACGGGTTGATTGGTCGAGTCTATCTATTAAAGAGGAGAAACTCCCGAGCATGTACTCGTGCATCATTTTTATTCAAGAATATCGCATATGAGTAAATAATAATTTCACACACATTTATCAATATCTGCAATTAAAAAGTTATGAATAACCAAGACCTCACGCGAACTGCTAATCTTTACACCTCCAACCCCTCCGAACAAAACTTCGACTCGACTGACTTTGTAGTTCGTCTGATGGCAAGTTCACGAAATAAGCCGGAGGCCGAACATCGAAGAATAAAAAGAAGTTAGAAGAGGAAGAGAGTGGTGATCAAAGACGATTAAGAGTTTATATTGAGGATATAACATATATCATCTGACTAGTGTGCACACGTTAAATGATCAGGTAAAGTTACTTGTTTAGAACGGATGTTTGTGTGGTACATTTGTTTATGGGCCGGTGTAAATGTAATGGCTGTATCATGTGCTGCCGTATTTTAAGTGCCGTTGTAACAGTGATGGCTTAGTTTACTTCTGCTATCTTTGATAAGCATTGTGTGCACGGTGTTCAATGATACGCTTGAAGACTGAAGATACACAAACCATTTCAGCTGCTCTGATTACCCAGGACCAGTGTCGACCTTTGCCAGTGACGTCACTCGCCAGTATCCCAGTCGTTTACGATGGTTCAGACACTCAAAATTACTTATCAGTTTTTTAAATACGATTTTTAGTTCTAAAGTATGATCTGTTAACATCAAGTAATGATTATTGACATAAGGTGTAGAATAATATTCCCAACCCCATTGACTTTTTGTGTGACGTCAGTCGTCTGCCTCTCAGGTGACCAAATTGTGAAGTCTTTTCATTGTAAAGATTTTGAAGATGGATCATTATGTCGATTATACTAACTCCTCTAAAAATTTAAAAATCGTTGTTCGGGTACGGGATCTATTTTTTTCTGTGAAATTTCATGGAGTGAACTCCTGATTTGAAGATCATGTTGCAAAATAGCTATAAAATTTTAATTTACTGTCAGCCTGTAATATTTTCCCAGTTTTCTGACTCCAGCAAGCCTATTTATTATTTACACATATTAACTGTATGTAACTTATTCTGAGATAAAGAAGCCAACACAACCTATAAATTAAGCATGCTTGTTATTTTGGCAATTCTACTTTTCTCCATACCCCTAATCTGCAAATGCCACTCTCACCTGGAAAGCCAATTATTTTGGTTAATAAGTACATTTGTTATATTCAAAGTGTAGCTGCCTTTATCTTGAGATTAAGAGTATTTGCAAAACACAAACCAGTTAAATAAACTGTGACATAATCTCTCTAAGCCTGAAATGATCAAGATATAGATCTAAGTGTTGTGAATGTTTTTTTTTTTTTTTTTGTCTTGCTCTTCAGATTGATGATTGTACTACTCCAATGATAAGCACCCTGGATTAATTGATTTGTGCTTGGAAGATCATTTTTCACATTGAGATATATGTATTGATCTTCCACATGCTATGTTGCCTGCATTATTAATACAAAAGGAGAGACAATGCATTGACTGGATTTCAAAAATTCATCTAGTATGTACATCTGTGTCAAAAAAAATTGTTTTCACCATGTTGTATTAAATGAGTGGCAAGATTGACACATAGTTACTACATTGAAGGGCTTTAAAAGCACTTTGCACTGAATGCCAAGAACATTTTCTCAGAAGTTATTTATGTTTCTCAGCATTGTGATGGATATTTACCCACAGTGACTAGTAGATAATTCTATTTAAGAAGATTGGAAGCTCACAGTGGATTCATACTGTAGAAACCAAGGATAACCATGGGCCATTAAATTATAATATAACCCGTGTGAGCTGTCCGTTCATCATGGCAGGCTTGACTTTTATCTTTGCATCTTGCATATATATATTATTAAGCAGTCCATGATAAAAGACACATGAAATTAATCAGATATCTAGAATTAACAGACAGACATGCCATTATAGATTAATGGAATTCAAGTCCAACAGAATTTTCAGATTATGCCAGAATCTATTACACAGCACTTAGAAGCAGCACGGCATTATATTCTTAGGTAGAAAAGATGTTCTTAAGACATTTTTGTATCAAAATAAACCAGTTGCAGTGATTGATTAACTACAAGGGACTGAAATATGTTAATGGAAATTTTGAACTTATTCCCCCATGGAGACTCATAAATGGGAAGATACAAAGATTTAACAATTAATTGAGCTCAAAATACATTGAGATACAGGTGCATGTATATTGGAAGGGCACAAAAGTGAAGTCAACATTTGATTATTGGGAATAATTACCAACATTACTATCAAAATCTGTCTTGGTGGAAAATGCACTGTTTTTAGGCCTTTTGTACTGATCTGACATATTGAAGTCAGAGCAATACATTGCAGTCCTGTACATAAACAGACCTCTTCAGCTGTACACAGACACTTTGCTTCATGCTTCAAAGAACAAAAGGACCTTTTCAGAGGTTTATGAAGCGAAAAATGTATCTTACTGTATGATTAATATTGAACTGGCATTTATATTGAATTACGTCTCAGGGGCCCCAGTGATTTGTCCCAGATGCCGATCATAGTTTCATGAATTCTTTTCAAATACTTAGAAATTGAGTGAAATTTACACTCTGCATTGACTGGGAGCCTATTTTGATCATTGTTAATATTTGGTTGACTTTGGCATGTAGCTGCATTCCAAGACCACCTTGCTTCTTTTGTGACAAGTAGTGTGGCACTGGGCTGCAAATCTGCCAGTTCAAATTGATGCTGTTATTCAGTGTGCTCCCTGGATCGATTCATTCCTACATACATACTGAATGAGAAAAGCAAACAGATATAAATAAAATTGTCATTGACTTCTCAGACTCCTGACTATTGATCGTGATTTCCTCATTGAAACAAGAGAACAAAAGAGCAGCATGCAAATGGGATACAGAAGTATGGAAACAATGAGGTCTTTGGAAATTGTCGGCTGTAGTATAATATAACACAGCAAAGTAGAATTTTTGGACACATTTGACTGATATACATGCCAGATTTTTATCATCGCCTTTGAGCTGTTTTTGAAAGAAAGCACATAATTGATTGCAAGGCGTCAGGTACACTGGTGACTTGTGCTGGGAAATCACTGGCAGCTTATCCAGATTCCAGTAAGAAAGATCCTAGCAAACAAATCATTAAATAGAGTCAAATAGTTTGCATGTAAAATGTGTTGTGCTTCTTTTTATTTGTATTCTGCTGTGTACAACCTTGTCTCCAGTCGAGAAGGGTTGTGCCAATACATGTGCCAGGTCCTCCTGACCTCCTTCTGGTTGTGTCTTATTAATATAATCAGGGTCCATATCTGTATAATCATGACCCTGACAAAGATAGTATACTAAATATGTGACTCAGCAGTCATTCTTCGAGGGGATGAATAAAATTTCAGAGAAAAGAGGAAGTAAATACAAATGTAGAATAACTAATTGGACATTTCACTTAGTTAACAAGGATTGAAACCTACCACAAGTATGTATCAGGTAATGATCACCTGTGTATTTTTTACTTGGGAACTTAACCAGCAATCACAGTCAAGGTAGAGTACTGCATCACAGCTGTTATTGTTGCTACTCTGTCTATGGCTCCTGTTTTACCTGACAAAAACTTTTGGTATGACTTAATATAAAAGCAAGGATATTGTAGGTTTACTGTAGCATAATTATTGTTTCAGCCAAACATTTGGAAAAATAGCCAAACAAAATTTTATAGTCAATTTATAGTTAATTTGACATAACTCTTTATTAAGTGTTTTCATTTCATTATGGTTTTAAAAGTAAATTGTATTGAACATTTGGTGAAATTAGGATATGCTAGCATCAGTTTTATTGCTTGACTTGCTTTAATCCTCTTTAGATGTAATACCTGGGCAATGTTGTATTTGATTTGACTTTAAACAAGATCTCAATGTTGATGGTTCCTTTGTCATGACTGCCAGCAACATATTCATGGCGCAGTCAACTGAGAGAAACGGTGGCTTGTTTTCAATTTGTGGAGGCCCAGTTTGTGGATAGTAAAAAGACCATGTATTGTAGATCTACTTAGTGCCAGGTGGTGTTCAGGGTGGATGTGATTAATTGATATGTGACTGTATTTACACAGGCCTTTGCTTTGGTCTCAAGGTTTCTAGTATTTCCCCTAAGTGCTAATGTTACTTTGACTATGGATAACAGTCCGTAGAAGTACAGCCCTATAAAAAAAATGTAATGCATGTATCGGTTACTATTCCCCAGTTACTATTGACTTATTTTCTGTATTTTGAAGCATCTGACTTTGTGGAGAAAACTGAAACATGTTTTAACTAAAGTTTTTTCATGCGTATGGAATCTTTGGCATGCACTTGTGCCTTAGTGCAAGTGTTTTAGTCTAGGGGACATACCTCAGTTGAAAAAAATGATATGAACATTTTACAAATATTTACTGGTTATCAGGGCCACAAGGATACATGTCTTCTCCTTTAAACAGATACTCTCCCCTCGGCTTCTACAGTACCATGGGTCAATATTTGTTTTATTATAAAGAGAGCAGATTAAGCCAACACATTTAGCACAAATATTCCAACTGCATGCAAGCATGATTGCTTATGCGTCTGTCAGACATAGCAGCTCTCTCCCAATATATTTCAGAAATGTTGATCTATTCATAGTTCATGCAGATATAGTATCAGGGTTTTTTTCACCTCTGTACTTTTTACCTTTTTTCCATGTGCAAGGATTTCACGAAAATTATTTTAGACATTTAACTTATATGTTAAATATTTTAGATTTTATGTAGATAGTGATATATTCAGTTATTTTCTCATTACTGCTGTCTCTTTAGATTTTTTTTTTTTAATTATTTTGTATTTTTATTATTTATATATTATTTTTTTAATTTGAGAGTGGGCGCTATATTATTTATGTATTAGGGATACTGGATTCCTATTATTTTATTTTTATTATTTAACTTTTATTTCAATTCAAAATATTGAACTAAATCAAGATCAAAATTGTTTGAAAAAGATTTTATTCTTTCTTTTCCTTAACAGCATTTAACTAAGATTTACTATCCTAAAGTTGGCCTACGAACAGTTCCTTTGTGTTTGAGGCGTAATGCTAAAGGATACCCCATGGAGTGTTAAGTGCCAGTAAATGATGAACAGTCAGCATTGCCATGAAACATTCAAATCTATTGCCTGTTAAGGAGCCAATCAAATAGCTAAAAACTCAGCTGAGGTATAATAATGATATAGATATACCCCCTGGCATTTCTGATCTGTGCAGATTATTTGTTATGCATGTTTACTCTGTTGTGGTATGTATTGTATGAGTTGCTGCCACAGCTTTACTTCCAATTTGTTATGTACAGGCACTGGTGTGCATGTAGATTGAGTCATCACATGAGACCATTTGTGTGGATGCCAGCCATGTGCATTTTCCTCGTTAACACAATAGTTCAAAATGGAGCCACAGCTTTGCCTTTTAGTTGCTAGAATAATTTACAGAGCTTAAATATCAGGTCAGGTTTGAAAATCAGTCTGATTGGATAATTAGATTGAAGGGGGGTTAGTTATCGCATTTACATCCGGATATAGCGATAGACTAATGCTGATTATTTCAGTTTCATCTGTGGGCCGTATACAGGGATTTCTTGGTTGTCTTTGAGATTATTTTGGAAATGTGGCCTATGTGCATCTCACTGTTGTTTCCAGAATTCACTGGATTTTTAGTTTTTACAAATCTGTGATAACTGACTTTCTTAAAGATTAAAGTAACAGGTACTTATTAAAATACGTGCTTTAGATTGAGACTTGGTATAAATAAGATCAGTAAACAATGCTTATAAGGTGTTTAAGATAATGCCAGGATAATGGATGCAATGGAGAGACCACTCAAAGCCACAAAACCTTTTCAGCAGACTACTATTTAATGAATTTTTTCTATGGGCTGTGACCTTCAGCATGTTTAGTATTTTGATTTTAGTAATGTGTAATGCCCAGCTGTAACTTTAACATTTTTGATTGAATGAAATTGCAAAATTTGCAGGACTCTTTTCCATAACCTGAAATGCAGATTTAATTGCTACTCAGCATTGTAATACAAGATGCATGGGATTCACAATGACATTGAGAAATAGCAGCATCTGAAGTGGAAAATATGTGTATGTGTTAGTGTAGTAGTTAAAACTGAGAGGTAAATGGTACAATACATAAATAACCTGTTTAAACACGCTTGGTCCATATTTTTCTCTTCATGAACAAGCTCAGCTTTGCCAGTCACATTTATTATTTAAAAAAAAAGAAAGAACACTGCTAAGAAATGGTGTTTGAAACAGTTTTTTTATATGGTTTGGTCTCAGCTTGAGGTCTCATCCAAACTTCTGCTGTGTAATCCCTCTGTATTCTTGCCATCTGCTTATTCTATAGATTCACTGGTTCTACTCCACTGAATCCAGGATTAAGTGAAACACCTTATAAGGGTGAGGGCATTGTAATCAATCTTGTACTTCATGTCTTGACTTGTTATTTCTACTGCATAACTTGTCATCTCAATTTTATTTCTAGTTAAAACATTAAGTGTATTTTTTTTTTAGATTTTTCCTCCTTAATTAACAGTTTCAAAGTCACTTAATGCTGTTTTTTCCCTAATGAAATAGAAACAAAAGAAATTTGAAAATTATTGGTGTCTTTATACAGTCCCTGTGTTTAATGAAGTCAGTGATTCTGATATATTTCATTATCTAATGGAAAAGAATGTGGGAGGTAGCATTATCAACAGAAGGTGGTAGAGATCTTGAAACTGACAGTTAAGTGGGGCCTTTATGTTGTGCAGCGATAAGTATGGCCAGTCAAGTGTCAACAGGAGGGTTGGGAAGGAGCTTACAGGCACTGCTCACATGCTCAGTTCAGATAACAGTTTCTCCACTACAAGTTCTGTGTGGAAACTGAGGGTGAAGTAAAGTACAGAAAGGAGCCAGCAATGGTGTACTGATGCTAAGCAGTCTAGTATATTTGACTTCTTCATAACCATCCTATCAGCATCATTTTCCAGTGGATAAGAATGCCTCATGCAGAGGCCCTACTAAGACTGGTAGGTATTTAGTACCATCATTTTTCACAGTGTAGATTAGCATCAGTAATGCCTGTGTTTAACCTGAAGAAAGAGCGCAAGGGGATTTGCTGAGCCAGACTTTCACATGAATAGGTGGCTGAAATTAGATGGAAGATAAGGCAGTGAAGTCTACAACAGAATCAATGCATTGATTCTTATTGCTGCAGCACGATTTGGGAATTATGTTTACTCTGTTGATGCATTAGAAGAAACATGAATGCAAATATATAAATGTACATGATATATGTCAATGTCTTACTTAAATGATACTAAAAAAGTTGAATTTTTTTTTTTAACGTACAGTGTTCAGCCTATAATTAGTTTCTTAATTTACAAAATTCTGTAATTGCATCATCTCACCATTAAAATCACAGAAGTATGGGAGTGATAAAACTGGCATTCAGATAGGTAACTGTAATCAAGACTGATTGCAAATACCAGAAAGTCTCACTTTATTTACCCACAAACTTATCACTGACTATTAATATTGCAAAAATGCTGATTTTCCATTATTGTATTTTTCTGTCTTTTTTATTGGTCTAAGTGCTGCTCTTGGTGCATGTGAAGCTTGAGGCAGCTGTGTAGTGCCTGGGAATTGCTAATAAGATGGCTGTTACAGAGTATATAAATAGGTATAAACCGTCTAATAGATTTGCCCAGCTCTTTATATTAGTTACAGTAAATTTTGAGCTCATGATTGATAATTTTTGTTCATGAGCTTTGTTTTGTAGACACGTTAACCTTCAGCTTACTGGGATATTGCACTATTGATTTTCACAGATTGCTGTCTTTTCAACAAGTCATTTTAACCACAAATCTTTGTTTAATGATTCACTGGCATCTGTCGCTTTAGTGCAGCATACGCAGCGGAAATAAAGGGATTTTTGTTTTGTTTTTTAAGCTAAAGTCAAAAAGTACTGTTTGTTATCACAAGATCTGTTATTCATTTTTTTTTTTTTTTTTTTTTTGTATGCTGATTAAGGTTTAAAATTGAAAAGGTTTGGCAGCTTGTTATGTGTATGATACAATGAGAAGTTGTCTCAACACAGTGAAAATATTATAAAACATTGTGATGCTACATCCAAGATCCTGTTATTGATATCACAAGATCTGTTATGAATTTACAAGAAAGGAAAATTATAGTATACAAAAAAAAAAAAAAATAAAAAAAATTGAGGTGTATTACTGATGGCATATATATAAAATATATATGAAATAGGATGTAGGTATGATGGTTCTTGTATGACAAAATTTTGTGTGGGAATTATACCGGCACATACCACTTATGCTCTTTTTAAATCCTCAGACGAGACAGTATATTCGTTCGTACACTAAACTAGAGTGACAGGAACATAATATCTTCCTGACGTGGCTGGTAGTGGCAACACGGCTATTCCAATGATAACCTAATCTGCAACGTTTCATTGTTTCCTTAATCAGATCATTAAATATTTAATTAAGCTGGGGGTGCTGGCTGTGTGCATATAACCTTTAGGATGGCGTATGTGGCACACATGAGATAGTGTTTGTTGTGAGGCTAATGGGTTTGCTCAATATTCTCAACCTTATCCCATGCAGGTGAGTTTTAAATTCTTTCTGCGGGAGATGTTTTTAATAATGGAGGCTGGTTAGTTGTTTGTAATGGTTAACTTACAAACAGGATACAGTAATGTAGCATCACACAGGGAAAGGAAATATGTGGAGGAATAATGGACTTCCTGCAATCACGCATGGGTTAAATGTGGAAGTCTGTAGAACAGGGAGCCTGAAACAAAATTGATATGTGAAGTAAGGTGATTTATGATCATTTATCATAGGTTTTTTGCTTTAAAGACCCAGTCCCAGATCTAAAAATTTTAATGTGTTTAATGTGATGCATAATGATGTTGTGATAAGATAAAAGATAATAGCCTAAAGATATGTATTAAGCATGCATTTTTTGCCCGGTTTTAAGCCTTTGAAAACCAATTAAACAAGATGCAAAAGTGGCCGAGCTCCCTCTGCTGCCAGACTGGAATTTATCAATAAATGAGGCTTGGGTTGAATTGTAGAAAAATCAATAGGAAAAGGCCCTTTGTGTTGCAAGTCAACAGATTGTATAGATGTGCTTAGAGTATATTTATACACCTCGGAAGACTGCATTTACAGTCGTTTTATTGTGTAAAATGATTGGATCTGAATGGCACAATAGGGCTGGAAATAATTTCAATATTCTTCTTCACCTTGTTGTGTTCCCCGGAGCTACTTACATATAGTCCTTACTAAACATTAGGGGGACCGGTCCTATCAATTATCTTTCAGTGTATATCCACAGTATTGTACCATATAATTGGTTGATTGAGTATGTGATAGGTGGTTGTACTGTGTTCCTGACTGTGTAGCCAATGAGAGTGTAGGATCTGTGACCAGAGGCTGACAAGCTGATTATCAAATGTGATTGACAAGGCATTGTGAGCTGCATGCTGCACACACACACACACCACTAACAGACTTTGGAATACAGGAGAGAAATGCCAGAATGGTGAACAATGAGAAAAAATAAGGTCAAGAATTTTAGATAATCTTCCTAAAGGTTTTGTAGCAGGTAAGACAAAGAGATCTTTACCCAGTTAATGACGTGCACACTTTTTAAAGCTTAGTGGGAATAAGTTGTGTTTATTTAACAAGCCTAGTGTTAGGATCCATCAGAAGTACAGTGTGTGAAATGTCAAGAGGCGATATCACTTACCTACAAAAAGCATCAGGTTGCTTTTCACATATATGAATGCAACACTTGTTCTTAAGAAATTGAAATGGAAACAGTAGAGGGATATGAATGGTTTGGGGCATTTGAATCTTATGATATGATGCTAAGAATAGTTCAGGTCTTAGAAATGATAAAAGTCTCATGCTAGGCACCTTAATGTACACATTTCATATGGTCGATTTTATGCTCGGGATATTCTCCAAAGTCAGGCCTATTACTCACAAAAATTGATTCATGGGTTCATTTGTGTAAAAGACTCAAAATATTCCAAAGTAGCTAAAGGCAGCACACAGTGAGGCATTCTGTTGTGCAGTGGGAAAGAGGCACAGGGTCAAGCATGAAATGCTTCGCACACAAACCAGCTGGAGGATGAATTACTGCCTTCCTGAGGAGTGATAACAGTTGTTAAGAATTCCAATCTATATAGCCCCAAATCTCAGGCTTAAAAAAAGAAGTGGTGTAATTTTAGACTTCTCTCTCTCAAACCGTTGTTGGGATATGGCATTTAGAAAGAAACTGAGTTTAAGTGTATTTACACAGGGAAGCAAATCAATGGTTTCTGTTTTATTGCTGTGCAGGGGCTAAGCGCTGTCTAGATGCAGTGTGAGGTAGATCTCTGGGGAAGGAACTGATGGAAGTTATTAAAAAGAACCATTTCTTAAGGAGGGAAGACTTGAAAGGGAGAAGTGATATCCTCTCACATGAGTCAGTTTGCCTTGTGGGAGCCAAATTACATTACACTAATATATAACGTTACAGGTCAGTGAAGTACACTTAGATGTTATTGAATGCCAAAAAAGCTTGCACATTTGTTTTTATTTGCAGCATTAGTTACTAAGTATACATACTCTATGTGGTTTACGGTTTGTTTAATTTAACCATTTCGACAGTCCATCATATTCTGGCTACATGAAAATGTAGGTTTCCTGTTATGACTCAGTTCAACTGGACAGGGCACACAAAGGCTTATCATGGATGTTTGGATTAGATGGCTGGTGATAGAAACTTTTGATAAGCGCCACATTCAGCTGGGCCGCCACCACCACACCTTTCAGTACAGTTATACTTGGCTAAGATTACCAGTTAAAAGCTTAGATGCTGCAACAACTGTCTCAGGTGAATATAGTAGTCACATGAAGCACAGGGCCCAAGACTGAAGAGAAGGAACCTTTGTAAGGTGTCACATATCAGGTGCTGAAGTGATTTTTGTCCATCATATAAAGCTTTTCTAAGGGCTATATTAGACATTGCTTAAAGAGTTGATAGGTGTTCAGATTTTCCTGTTTTTCTTAAACTAGTTTTTAGAGATGTTTGCCATCAATATGTTATTGAGTTCCAAAACAAGCATTCTGTAGACAAGTTTCAAAAACATGTTTTTCTTTTCTTTGCTTTACAGAAAAGTGAATTGTGCACCCCTTACAGTATGTAAAAAAATTAGGGTTACTTACTGCCTTTTTTACCCCTTAAATATACAGCTTGTCAAAGGTAATGCACAGTTAATTGCCAATTGCCAATGAAGAAAAAAAAATAGGGAAAATTAGCTGGATCAAGTCTAAGTCCACAGTTTTAAATGAAAGCTTGAAATGTATTTCACAATACACCATGTGCATCTAAACCTATTTGGATCTCTCCTAAAATCAATTGTGCCTTGTCCCATGCCAAATCAATCATGAATACTTGAAAAAGTATCCTGCTAACAGATGGACAGCCAGACAAATTAAACTCAAGTAATCATATAAGGACTGCCAATTGGCTATTGACCATTAAAAGCTATTTACATTTAATACTTTTTCAGCATTTGTCTCAAATTACATGTTCTTTTAACAACACCAGTTATTTAAATGCCTGAGAGAACTAAACATCATTTTCCTTTGTTTGAAAGTTATAGAAACCCAAGGCAGAGATGCTACTCTCAGTTGATGGGCTTGAAAATATCATTAATTCTGTGTGACACACAATCATGAGCAGAATAATATTCTAGTGCCTATTGATTCTGTTGCTACAGTGACACATACAGTTTCAGTGAAGTCTTGATTGAAATGGATGCAGAGTGACTAGAAGCTTCAAGTAATATGGAAGTTCAATTATCTATACTTTGGACTGTATGAGATGTAAATTATGCTGTTGAATTCTAGATGCATTTGTTATTAGATATTGTTTAAATATATATATATTTATATATTAAAATAATGATTAAACCTTTTTTTGCAACCTATGAAAATGATTATTTGAAAAACAACATGTTTGTATGGTAACCTAGGTTTGTTTAATTTTGAGTTGCCTGACTTTAAGTTTATATCAACTGGTGCACTAGTCTCAAAGGTAAAGTTAAAACAGTGTTTAAATATAGCTGCATTCCCAGTTGCTAGAGTCCAGACCATTACCATTTGGCTCTATACAAATTCAACAAGTGAAAGGCTGGGCCAAAGGGCTATAATTTGTGTCTTCTGTCAGGGTAGTGGAGAATGTAATTATACTATGACCTGTCTGCTAAACCAGGTGAGCAAGCAGGAAAACACCTTGAGCATATTATCTTACAAGGCAGCTCAGGTACTTCATGTTGTGCCCTACTCACACACACACTGTATTCATCTGCATGCTATTATGAATTGCAGTTTAACAAAGGGTTAATAGAAAAGAAAATACCTGCATGGGAAGGCGTTTCAATGTATGTTTTGTTTCATTTAAGAGGTCCTGGTAGTTAAAGCCAGTGAAAAAAGAACGAAATCAGAAAGCCCTCATGTGAATGGAAATGGAATTTGCTAAGTGATGAATACATTATAAAATTTGAGGTTAAGTTCTGTTTGATGTGCTGCCGTCATTGTTTGGGACTGATTCTGTACTCGTGTGCTGTAGTCATTGTTAAATACTGGTTCTGTACTCAGGTCAGTGTGTGATTTATTGGGGTGGTAAGCCAGATTAATTATGTAACTAAAAATGCTGTCAAGCTTTGCACATCTAATCAGGTGTCATTTTTCTCCTGGTTGCAATCACTAAAATATATCTAGGCTCATGTATACATAGATATGGATTCGTTGTGAACAATATGAAAAAAATATGAGGTAAATTATCAGCCTTCTGCTCGGGGAAGTTAAAAGCGGTAGGTTTATCAGTAGAGGTGATGTATTAGGGCAGCCTAGTGTATTACATAGAATGTAACCTGCACACCTGAGGGTGATGGTCACATGAATTATGCAACGTCAGGGCCTCATGAACTTTCAGCCAAAGGGAAACCTGATCTGATGGAGCTCACTTGAATTTACTCACTGAGGAAAGAGGATATTTAGTGTAAAAGTGTATGGCAACCTTTGGTTGTTTGTGCAAATGGATAAATCACTAAGAAATGCAAGTGAGGTTAAATGTTATGCTTATAAATTGCTGAAATTAAACTCCCCATTTTGTAATCATGAAGGTGGCTAGTATAAGGTATGAGTAAGTAGACTGCTGGCGGCTTGGTTCAGTAAGATAGATGGCATTCCTTTGTCAGTGAATGGAGCCTTTGTTAATTGGTATTTGATATTTATATTAAGCGGGCTTAGCCCCTCTATAGCTGTACAAGTTGGTAGATTTATTGTATGTCATGTTGTGAATAACAGGAATACCACGAGGAAACAAAGGAAACATGTCATGATTAAGGGCTTTTGTGCAGTTATGACAGTTCTTTATGTTATCATTACAGGTCTGAGGCAGTTTCGGAAGGTGTAAGATTCTCATAGAAAGGGAAACCAATGAAAGAGAAGCCTGGAGAGAGCCCAAGTGGCTTGACCCCCAAGTCTTCAGGACGGGAGACGAGGAGCAGCTACAGCCCGGTTTCCAGTTCAGGAAGGAATGCCTCTCTAGACTATGACGAGGATGATTGGGAGTTCGGCGTTGGAAATCTCGTAATTGATTTAGATGCTGATACTAATGAGAATAAGAATACATCCAGCATCAGATCACCTCAAAAATCCCCCAGGATGAGCAGCATTGAGCACCAGTCTACCATTGATAAAGGCTTAAAAATGAAAATTAAACGGAAAAATGTGGGCTCTAAGCTCAGTGAAAGCAAACATGAAATAGCTGAAAACCCAAAAGCATCTGCTATTGCTTCTTCTACTACTACCAGTTCTTTACAAAGCAGTGGGTCTGGAGATCCTTTTATTGTCCCAACTTCCATTCCGTTTGGTACAGAGAGGGGGAAAATGAGTCCTCAGGATAAAAATAACAAGGGCAGAGGCAGTATCAAGAAGGAAAAATCAAAGGATATAAAAACAAAAGCTGCTGCCTCTGCCACTGAACCAAACAACTTGAATGGCAATCCATTCTTGCCAGCAGGTTCAACTGGATGTAGTACCTCTGACTCTGCAACTCATAATTCAACTTCTGAAACTCATATGTCTGTTTTTAATGTGAAGAGAGAAATGGTTCATGACCCATATGAATTCAATGCTAAAGTGGAAGACGGTATAGAGGATTTTGGATTACCCACTAAGAAGATCAAAATCGAAAAGGTAATTCAGTTTACTGGGATTTCCTGATAAAAGTCGGTCGTCCAGATGTTCTGTTATTGAAAATTTGATAGGTGTTCACACATGCCTTTTAAGTTTTTCCCAGCCTATGGGCTATTCTGAAGGTCAAACAGGCTTATGTTAAAATTTAAGGTAGAATGTAGCACTGATGGAGGTCACATTTTTTGTTTGTCTTTCTCAAACATTTCCGGTTTTGTAAAACAGTAAGTGGTCAATCTGAGTTGAAGTTTTTATCTCATTTGCCATGCCTGGCTCAGTTTGGTAACAGAGTGAAATTTAGCAAAAGTTTACACAATTTGATGCAAATGAAGTATAAAATCTTGTTTTCAAAATTTCACATGGTAATTGTTTATCACTAAAATTGAATAGACAAAAGTTATGAAAATTTAATGAAATATTGATGTGCACACAAGGAGGAACAAGAAAGCATGTTCATAAACATAATTTATATGCAAGCTGCTGTGCAAGTAGTATTTTGAACACATGCAAGCTGGCTTGGTTATCTTAGTTTTCATCTAAATTGTCAGTTGTGTAGCTAAATGACTACAACCAATTACTTATATGGCTCTAGTAGGAATACCCAAAAGCATCCAAACTGAATGTGGTATTAACATGTATGTGTTTCCCTCGCAGTAACAAAGCAGGTGCTCTATATGCCATTGAGATACCTGGCCAAAATTACCTGTGGTTCACGTTGGGCCCAGTTTCAAAACATTTTGAGGCGTGAACTAAGGGCAAGAATGTAAGGAAAAAAGTTTGGATTTATTTAATTAGCAAGGTCATCTTGAGATGATCTGACTTTTTCATAGATGTAGCCCTTGTGCTAATAGTGGTATTTGCCAACATTTATCTAAAAGGTTAGAAAAGAGCAAGCACAAAAATCTACACACGTAACAGCATAAGTAGGTTAAATTGATCTGTTGACTTAAAACTGAGATTAAATCAAATTATTGAAAGCATTCATTGTTGCTGCAGATTGGCATAACTTGGTGGGGATAATTTTAGACCTACATAAATACTATCAGTATATTTTGATATTAAAGAAAGGTAGAAATAATTTTTTTTTTTATTTTGATACCTTACAACATGCATGAAGCGAATACAAGAGTAAGTAGCATCAAATTGATTGTAAGAGATGTTAAAATATTTCACAATTGTAACCCTGAGTGAATTCCAGTTAACTCTTGAAAATAAATTGTAAAAGGATATATATATACTCAATCAAGATGATTTGAGTTGACACTAAGGCTTCCTATGTCATGGAATACCAATGTGGTTTTTGTGAACACATCATCACAATATACATGGATAATGAGAGTCACTTCACGTGATTGGTACCACAGGAAGAACAGTTTTAACATGGAATCAAGTGGCCTAAATCCTGTTTCATAAAAGAATCCAAGTCAGATATTGGTCTTAACAAAAAGAATTTTTAGAAAAGAAATAATCTTCTGCTTTGTAGTAGTCCTCCAGAATGAGGGTATAATTAGGTCTCCGTCTATTCCACAAATATAAAAAAATGACAGGTGTTTTAGATTGACAGTTACCATATTCTACGGAACTACTGCTGATTTATCCTTTGTTCAAAGTACGCTGACATTTTTGGTGTTCAAGTTGACACCTACTTGAGGGGTTTCTTTGTGAAAAGGGTCCATGCTCAGTGATTTGTGGGAAGGCTAACCTAGTGTGTGTGCTTGGGATTGGAGGAAGGGAGATAAATCAAAAATTCATTCTGAAAGTCGTGTCTTTGTTAATTGTTGCTTAAGGGTCAATGGTAAATGTGTTGAGTAATGAAGCAATGGCTTTTGAAAGCTGTTTAAGGAATGAACACTAATGTATTTCTGCTGGTCATTGTATCATTAATAAAAATGTTTTAAAAGTATAATTTGCCTACCACTTACTAAAGGACAGGTGGTTTTAATATCTCTCAACCCCAGTTGATTGTACAGTGTTAATGTTTTACTCGTTAATTAATCAGTTTGAATGATAAAAAAATGCATATTTTTGGAAAGGGACATTTGAAAATAAACTAGTAGAAAAATAGATGAATGATGGGGAATAAAGGGAAAGTTGTTCTTCTGCTCATAATTAGCGACAGATGGTTTGATAAATGACTAAGTCACTTATACAACTTGGATATAACTCTCTTGGGTTAAATAATGAATGATTTAAATAATTTTTTGTAAGACAGAATATAAAGTTTTATATAATATATTTAATGTTTTTCCCCATCCCCCAGCCTGAGGGAGCATCTTGCCACAGCCTGAGCCAGCAGTCCAGTAGTCACGGTCAGCAGAGGCGGGAGGTTGGGACAGAGACCTTCAGTGTGGGCATCTCTACTGAACCTGAGTGCCTGGGCCCCTGTGAACCAGGCACCACTGTCAACTTGGAAGGCATTGTGTGGCAGGAGACAGAGAATGGTAAATGTTGTCTTGATAGGGTGAAAGTTCCCATGGTGCTGTAGCTCATACTTTTCACGGCCAATTGAAAATGTTCTAACAAAATGGAAATGATATTTTTGTTTAATTTGAATTATTGATGGGACAGTAATGTGGTGGGAGAACATTCTTCGCAATGCATGAATTATAATGTACTTAAATCATTATCAAAGGTGGGGACTTCATAAAGGTAGTGTTCTGTAATTATTGATATGCTCAGCACATATGGTAAATACAGACAATAAAATAGATTGACAAACATTTATTAAAGGTGGGGACATAAAACCACCAAAGAGATATAAAACTGCCTATCTGATCAAAGTTAAGTATTGGGCATCAGGTAGTTTGTGTTTTAGTGTACTTTATTAATGCCCTTGCATTTTAATTATTTAAAAACTTGACAGCCATCAGCATTGCAGCTATGAAGAATACTAGAAACATTGATTTCTTTGTTTCATTGTTTAGATAGGCTATAAATTAACTTGTTAACAATGTGAATAGGTATATATGAATCAATATCCAAGGAGATAAATTGAGTTTGATAGAAAAAGGACACATACTCAGCATGGTGTGCAAATTCAGAAATCTGCTAAACATGCATGCACTTTACTGTATTACAGCTTCGTAAAAAGGTCAAATTAAATATTCATAGTTATTTTTGTTTCCCACACGTTGGAATAGTTTGAAAGGCATGATCGTGACCAAGTTTTAAAATGGATCAGATCTGATAAATGTGTGTGAGTGTGTGGTTTAAAATTTATTTTTCAGTGTTCAGTCAGACCATTTGATATACTTGAGAGCTATGCTAAGTATGTGGTGTTCTTCCAGGTATGCTGGTTATAAATGTTACCTGGCGTGGAAAGACCTATGTAGGCACACTGCTTGATGCTACCAAACATGACTGGGCACCTCCCAGGTACAGTATATCTTTGTATATATACACTTTCTACCCATTAGGATGAAATAAGTGGCTTTTTCCCTATTTTTTGTCGGTTTTGCACTTTGCTGATAAGATACAGTAACATAAAAGATATGTTGCAGCAGCTCAAAATAGGTGCAGTTTGATTTATGAAAAGGTTAAGTTTAGTAAGTTCTGTAAAATTGTCTTATGTAGCAAGTTGTAAGAATAGATCATCTGGCAAACGGTTTTATTATGATTTGTGTATTTTGCACGTTCTAGGTTGGGCTGTGACTCTCCAGTGAGTGATGTTGAAGTGAGGACACCAAAAGGGCGTGGCAAGCGTGGCAGAACAGCATCCTCCACTCCACTTAATGACAGTGGAAGTGACAGAAAGCTCCGCAAGGGCCGACGTGGGACTAACACCAGTAATAGCGGCTTCCAGGCCCCTCCTAGCCCAGCCAAGTCGGACATCACTCCCCTCGGCACGGGCAAGAGGAAGGGACGACCAGCAGACTTGACTTTGGGAAGTTTAGATGATCTCAGAGTAAGCAAACGGAGCCGCTCTGGCTCCCGCTCACAAGAAGTGCCATCATCGCCTGTGTTGATAGTGTGCCCCGAACCGAACTGCAACAAGAAATACAAACACATTAATGGATTACGTTACCATCAGACACATGCTCATCAAACAACTGCTGCAAATATAAATGCCTCTAATGGAAGCAGCAGCAATGGCAACAGCAACAGCGCTGTTGTTAACGAGATGCAGAAAGATGTAAAAGAGAAAAGAAAGGAAGATAAGGAAGCCAACCCCAAGGATGAGGCTTGTAGCAGGGACAAAGCAAAAGACAGTAACAACCCCCCAGCAACTAAACCAGCAAGGAAGAAAGGTTTGAAAGATTCAGATATGTCAGACAGAGATACTCCTTCTGTGGAAGGTAAAGGAATTAAGAGCAGCAGTAGTCAGAAGGATATTATGAAGACAGAGACTGCTGCAGCCGAGTCAGTAGAGACTGTTATAGAAAGGAGTAAATCTAACTCTTCTCCTTCAGCAATAGTAATACCAACTACCACAGTGACTGCTAAAACTGTAACAAAGGATATAGTAGCAGTGACTTCATCTTCTCAGTCCTGTATAGGTAGCCCATTGCAGTGTTTAGGTAATATGCCTCTAGGGCCTCTAGAAAGAACAGTGGCTGCAGTGCCCAAGCAGAAATCGGGTGTGGTGACAGCTCAAACCAAAACTACTGTTGTGATGACAGTCCCCATCCCAGCAACAATTGTCTCAAAAGCTCATATGCAAGTGGTCAGCTCCACACAGAGTACTGTAGACAGTTTAACAAAAGACTCAGAAAGTGATAAATTAGTGAAAAAACCAAAGGACTCTGTGAAAGTTGGAGACAGGATAAAGACGAAGTCTTCTGGTAGGCCCATTGTTCCAGCACACCATCCGCCATCTCAGCAGGTTATTGCTCTGTCAACTAATGTGGCTGTGACCCATTCTAACCTTTCTCCAGTGACGACTGCCACGCCTCACACTGCCCTCACACAGATTGGATCAGCTCTCAAACCCATCCAGCCCAAGCCAACAATCATGGGAGAGCCCACCAGTATCAACCCAGTGCTGGCAAGTTTGAAAGAGAAAAAGATGAAGCACAAGAAAAAAGTCAAGGAAAAGGAGAAAGACTCCAGCCAAAGTGTTATCAAAGATGTTCCCAAAGACAAGCTTCCCAAAGAGGGTGATGGTAAAGGAGATGTTTCAGAGGAAAATAAATTGCCCGTCAATTCTTCTCAGAAGTCAAAGGAACAAGGTGAGAAAAAAGTCCCCATTGCTGAGACTGAGAAGTCTCTACCTATTGTTGGAGACAGTGCAAGCAATGAGAAAGAGAGAACAGTTCAACCACCATCAGAACTCAATCTCTCCACCTCCTCTCCTCTCACTGTGAACACTGATAGTCGAGACCCTACAGGCAGTAACTGCCAAAGTCCAGCCTATTCAGATATATCTGATGCAAATGACACTGCTCCAACCTTGGAGAATGAAAAAGTGAAGGAAGACAGTAAGGTTGATGGAAGTGCTGACAGCCCCAGTGACGCAGTGACTGTTCAGAGTCAGGGGGCAGTGCACCCCTACAGTATGTACCCTTATTATGGACAGTCTGCTTATATGCTCCCCACCCTCTCTCCCCAGCCTACAGGGGGCAGCACCCTAGAGGGCAAAAGCACTCCAGGAGACCAGGACAGTAAGCCAGTGACCAAAACTGCTGATGATAAAGACAGACTCAAAAGAAAGGGAGAAAGTAAAGAAGAGAGGAAAACTGACTTGAATCCTGAAGAGAGCCAGAAACTGAAGGATTATCAGCAAAGACAAATGTATCAGCAACAACTTTACTATGCAAACCTTCCACCGCAGATACAGTATCAGTACATGGCATATGGCTATGCTGACCCCAGTTTACACATGCATCTGCTCGCTACAGATCCTAACTACAAAGCATATCATGAACAAGTGATGGCTGAACAAGAGAGGATGAAAAAAGAACAGTTAGCTTCAGAAATACAGCCAAAAGAACTCGGTAAAGATGAAGCCAGTGTTCAGTCTGGTCCAAGACCAGAAAGATCTGATAAGGAAAGGCATGTAGAAAGCAGGGACAGGGGTACTTCAGAGCGTGAGAGGGACAGAATTACTTCAGAACGCAGACATTCATCTTCAAAACATAAAACAGACTCTTCTCAAAAAACAGTGCTGAATGACCAGCAGCCTGTGTCAAAAGATAAAAACGATGTTAAGAGTTTAGGTGACCCTGCTAGGTGTCATAAAATGGGAGAGGATCAGGAAAGGAGAGATTCTCGGTATTCTGCTGAGGGTCACAGGGACAAGCATTTTTCAACACAGCATCAACAGGGAGATCACAAGCATTATGATGAAGACAAATTAAGACTTTCCGATAAGGGGAAATCTGATAAGAGACCCCCAGAGGCAGCATTAGGGAAAGCTCCACAGGAGAATTCCTCAAAAGAGAGTTCTTCACCAAAGGACAAAACTAAAGAAGTCGTACCACATAAAGAGCCCAGGGTAACTGAATCTATGGGTTCAAAGAAAATAGGAGAAAAAAGTAAAACTGGAACAGAAATAAGGGAAAGTCCTGGGGCGAAAAGTAAACAGGGTGACAGTGTGACCTCTGTGTCCACTACTGGTCCCTCCTCATCCCCTGGACCAGTCTCGTATGGACATTACTTCTCTCCCTATGCCCCTGCACCTTATGGACAGATAGCCTATGATCCCAGTCACCACTATAGGGTACAGGGGGTGTACCCTGCAGCCTCACCAGCATACCTGTACCCTAACCAGATGAGGTATGTATCCACCGTGGATGGTGCTAATAAAGAAAAGAAGGAATTGAGCTCACCCAGTGCCCCTGCTGTTACACAGGGGAAAACTGTCAGCAATTCTGAGAGCAACTCTGGCCATTATTACTCTCCCCACCATAAAATACATGAGTTGAAAGAAAAGGCCAAACCTTTGCCTCCTGGCTCTCCTCTGGAGAAAACAAAAGAAGCTGGCAAGCGGTCTGAAACCTCATCCCCAAGTTCAACCTCAGAGAAGAGATTGGGGGACCGGGAGTACACCAAGTCTCCCCCTGCTCAGAGGCACCTCCACACACATCATCACACCCATGTGGTCCAGGGAGCACCCTACCTTCTTGACCCTTACGGTGGTAAGTTGATTTGTATCTTATTTTAATGGGGCCAAGTGCTAATAATGTAAAGATTATTTTTCTCAAAATTAGGGCGTATTTTTAGTAGTACAACTAACATTATTTTTAAGGTACTTGTAACTATAAACAGGTCAGTTAAGGTTTTAATATGAGCTTTATTAGATTACTTTGCAACACTTGTTTAATTCTTTGTTATTATGGCTGAAAATGGATGTGCTGTTTCACTTAAACTTCATTGCTATCAACGTACAAGTATCTTTTCAATGTTCGAAAAAGTATTATTTATTTATTTTTAGTAAGGGTGGCAGGCCCATACCACTTATCGAATTGATCTTTTACTACTTTTTACCCTAATGCGCAGGGGATTAGAGTTTGGTACAATGTATATATGTCACTGTCTAAGAATAAGAGGCTTTTTTCTCTCAAAATCAGATATTTGTGTGTGTGAAGCTGATAGGTATGGATCTTTTGGGAATCATTGCATGTTTGAAATTGATTCTCATGTCATATATGCAAACAAGTTCAAGTATAGTGTTTCATTTTGAAAGAGCCCAGGTCACAGAATTTCTAGCAAGCTGTTTGCAAAAACATCAGATCAATATTCATGCCATTTATTGATTTGCTATTAAGATTATATCAAATGAAAAGCAAAAATACCACACATGAAACAAAATACATGTTATTATTGTTTGACATCTATATTAACTTCATCACTCTTATAACTCTTTGACATATATATGTATATATACTGTACCAAGTCGATCATTTCAACAAATATAATGAATATTTTATATATCATCTGCCATCTGAGTTTCTGATCCTTGAGTTTTATTGCTCTTTAACATGTATATTAAATTAATCATTTCAGCAGCTATAATGGCCACCCATCAGGCAGCAGCTGTTCATCCTTTTGTGCCCAAATGAGGAGGAATGTGTTAGAGAAGCTTACAGCGCAGCTGGTGTCCTCTGTCACATTGTGCAGCAGCTGACATTCTGAACTGGCATCAGCAAGATACAGTCACCATCATGAAGAGTTGGTACAATCTTACTGTATAAGAAAATTATTTACATCAGTTGCTGTAAAGTTGGAAAGGTTCCTCTGGAGGAAAAATATTCTTGGAAAGCCTGTCTTTTTAGCTTCTCAGGTCCATTGCGCTGTACTATTAAAAATTTGTCAGCTTACATGCTATATTATACAATCAACCTACCTGCAAAAGGGATTTTCCAGGCTTAATTAGAATGTTTACCCAGGGTAAAGCTTGACAGTGGTGCATCTAGAATTGATTTGAAAAGTGGAATCTGTATTGGGTATATTTGCTCAACTGCTTTATGCTCAGTTCATTTTCATCAGTTAAATTAGTTTCTTGAACATTTTACTTGTTTGGCCATCTTGCTAGTCAGTGTGGATCATGACAGAGAATGAAGTTGAAAAAAAAAGTGGGTTCATGTACAGATCTCACTTTTTTTAAAGAAAATTGTTTTCAGTAGATTGCCCTAAAGCACTGTTACCATCATGCAACTTATTCTCTAATTTTATATATATATCTAATGACAGTAACTAATTCTTATTACTAACTAACGTTACTGCTCAATATGGTATGTTTCTGAAAATATTGAAGGTATCTGATCATCGTCAGTCAATGCACTTGAACAACTCTTGGTACAGCTATAATTTGCAATTCTTCAGCATTATTCCATGAAAATGAGGGTTTTATAACTTCCCTTTCATAGCAATCATGTATTATATTAATCAGTCATTCATAAAGGAAAGAATACTGCATTTTATTCCTTCTCACTGTAAATATTCCCCAAATTTAGCACTAGCCTGTATTAAAGAGTTGTGATTGGTGATCAAAAGGATTATTTTGTGATCTATACTGAAAACTAAATTGCTGTGGCTTTCATACATGTTATTTAACATGGTAATAGTATGAAGTGACAGTAGTGGTCACACAGTGTTTTATAAGAAGCATTGGTTCATCTGTGTACTTATTTCTTTCAGCAAAAATATCTATTCAGAGATCTCATTTAGTTAGCAATGCCAAAAGCAGTCTGTAAGAAATGGTATCTTATTTAAACAGATGGGAGAGTGCTGAGGATATAAAGTAACTACCCGCTTCTGATGGGCTTGTTGTCCACATAGCTCTTGACAACCCGAAAGAGGTCACTAGTGTTCACAATTTTCGCTTGTGAACAGCATTGTATTTTCCAATGGTAAACCCCTTTAAGCAGAAATTCATGCACACATTCTTATTTAAGCCCTTTAAGTATAGTTCATGCCACATTTGGAAGCTTTCCCCTGAAGGTTTATTCAGTCTTAGAACATGCCGTGTCTCTACATATACCAGCTTTGTCTATTTCATGGTTAATGCATTGACTAAACTATATATACATATATGTAGGTCAAAAGATCCTTGTGCATAAAAGTAAAAAATAATGCATTCTGTGCATATAAAATGGAATATGAACAGCGTTAGTGAATTTTAAATGACAAGTGATCAGATTTCTAAAAACTATTCACTCAAGAAATGAAATGTTTCTTTTATTCCATTTGTCAATTGTAATGTTTTTTTTTCTGATGATCACACAATACCCAGCAATTGAATAATTTTCTATTTGATTGTTAATAGGATTAAAATTTTTAAAACAATTCATTGTTTGTATTTAATACTCTCAGTTCCAGTACCTATCAACTTATTCATTCAAAGTATTATCCCAACGTATTTTACTCAATTTATGTTGGTATTTTTCAAAACCACACATTTCTTAAACCTGAAATATTAACATGGTACATTTACGAAGCATAATGAACATCAGTCGTACAACTCATTTCACTTTAGTAGCAGTATATTCACTAATGCCTGGACATTGCAACTAAGATCGGTCTGTTGCACAGTCTAGTTGCCGAATTGCGGTAGGAGAGATTGTGACATGCTTCTGTGTAAGTGCAGTGTTGCCGTCACCCAGAGCCTGTTTCTCAAAAGTGGTATGGGTGGTTGCTTTTCGCAAGCAATCTACAGGGTCCCTTAACTTTTTTTCGGTCTTTTAACTTAGACTTTTAAACGGGTTGTGTTTGTCTTGACAACGATTTTCACTCTCAGCTGCGACAATAGCCCGCTTAGGTTCGTCAATATTTGCTGTCGACCAATCGCTCGTAAAATGCCGTTAGTCCAATATCGCAGTGTCGAGTTAACGTGGTAGGATATCCGATTGAAGGCGTCTAAGCCTTTAAGCCCAAAACTTTGTTTTTGTGAAACAGGCCCATATATAGTCGGCTGCTGAAACTTAGGAAAGATCGTGCAAATTTCATATGACCCAAATAATTTTTTCAAAATAATTGCAATGAAATGAATTTTTCATTTTTTTCTAAATAATCCTATCCATACTAAGCGAATCAACTCTCTGCATCAATTCATCAATTTTACTGACTTCCACTCTGTTCTCATATCCATATTTCTTTTCACTTAACGCTGTTCCATTTGCTATAAACTTGCTGCAAGTCTATTTCAGTTGTTTTACCGCATTTTCATCGGGATTTCTAGAAAATGGTCTACAAATCTGAACCCAAAGCGCGTTCTTCACACCTGGATTTTGACACCGTTTTGCGTTTAAACCACAAACTTCGTAACCCCTGAACACGTTCATGCCTCATCCTGACCTTCTTTGGCGTTCCCAAAAGAACTCGCGTGGAAACTTTGCCGGAGAAACACTTCCCATCAATGCGTTCTTCTGTAAACTTTTGACCGCACCCTCCTCAACCTTTGATTTTCTTTTTTTAGTACTGTTATCGTGAAATTACACCTTTTAACGCGTTTTCTCCTGAGAGTGCGTAGCAGCTCCCCCGCCTCTTCCCTCCTCAGATAATCAAGTGTCCAGCGATATGAAGAGATTCTTCTTGAGCCTGCTTGTCATCAGTGTCAACGTTCAATTTCACAGCAATGGAAACTGACTCGTGTCTTTATGAGTCAGTCAGAGATAAAAGTAATGCATGTTGCATTTTGTGGGACACTAGTTTGGGTGGGCTTTTACCTTTGCCCTTTTGTTCCAAAACTGTACCTGGAGATGTCCAACCTTTTTCATTTTTCGCCGTTTCGCAACAAAGCAAGATTCGGATCTTCGTGACTCAGTCAGATATGGAGATTATTTTTGTTGCCTTTCGTAAGACACTAATTTGGTTTTGCTTTTTGTTCTTCTTATTCGCTTATTTGTTTTGACCAAAATACCTATCTGGAATTGCCCGACCATTTTATTTTTCTCTGTTTGGTAGCTGTGGATTATTTTGTTACAAACTTGACCAAGTTAAAAACCTGGTACAGCCAGGAGCTTAGTGTTCTGTTTCATTACTTCATAATATTTTGCTGAAACTTGAAATGGAAGTGTAAATACCGTACAAAAATTGAAGCAGAAATACAAAACCGTGATAAATAAACGAGGCAAGTTATGATAAAATTAATAATACGTAATGTTGTAAAATACATTGCATATAGCATTGGTGCCTGTTCAGTTTTTACTCGGAATGCTCTCTTGTAATTGTCTGTACCATAGCACATAATTGCTTTAGGTGAAAATTTTGACACGAAAAACAACTGTTGCCTTCAACAACCAATTGAAAAAAAGATTGATATTAACAACTTTCTGTCTCCGTCCTGCATACCTCTGTCTACGCTGAATTCTACAATTTTGGCCCCGTGCCTGCCCAAAAGAATCTTCCAACAAGCACCTCAGTCTCACATGCTGGATACCCCAGGAACTAACTTGTTTGAGTAACTTGTCAGAATGATTTATTTCCTTCATTTGACTTTCGAGAAGCAATTACTTCTTTTTTTTATTCTGGAACGTACCAGTGCATGTCTTTCGCAAAATAATAAAAAAAAGAAATAAGTATATTAAACGTTTATATTTGTTCTCTCATTTTGTCTTTAATCAAATTCTGAAATGCTCATTTTGGACAGTATTCAAAAAGTTTTGATAGAAGCCTGTTATAGTTAGGCAGTAATTGACGTAATATTGCGTCTCTGCGCAGCAAAGTAACGCCTCCAGAACGTTGCGTGCGATGCACAGCGTTAGGAATAGCGGTGGGTGGAACGAAGTTCTTGATCCAAAGGTTAACTGGCCCTAAAAGTAAGGTTTAATAAACTATCGTGAGAAAGCATAATAATTGTGATGACCGTTGCAAAATTAGAAGTTATATATAATGTCTCCTTTTTCAGCTGCCGTGCATTGATTCAGCCAGTTTCAAAACAACTGATTCTGAAGTACGTTCAAGAATTAAACCTTCAATGTTGGTGATTAGTAGCAAAGGTATTAATCGTGATGGCATCTTTAGTATGGCGGCCATGGTGGTCAACAGCCCCAAAACCCTTAAGTTGCTATTACATATGATTTAGGTCGACCCTTCTCTGTACGACCCTAGGCATCGATAAAGCCAACCGTTTTCCCCATTTCGGACTCAATGAATTTAAAAAAGAACGCAGAAAAACTATTTGCCTCCACAGTATTCATGACTCCCATATAAGCGTTCACCACAACCGGCCTCCATCTCCTAACTGATTAAACGTGTTGCAATATGCATATGAAGACAAACTTTAATTTCACTTCTTCATATTCACATACTGAATACTTAATGTTATGTAATAAGGCATTCTGTGACTGATGTTACCACAAGACGTTATGAATGATAATGTAGTGTGAGCGTACTTCTGTGAGGTTCTGACGTCGTGCTCGTGATTGTGCCGTTCTACACGTGTTAAATTTATCCTTAAAGAAAACACCATTATTTTTCAGTTATGGCTAAATCATTGCACAAACGCCGAAGTTTAAGCTAGTACCCTTAAATCACTAACCGCGGAACGCAATGGATTTGCTTAGGAGGTGACTGCCACAGAGATCCCCAAACGCTTCAATGAACTAACAGCATGTTATTTTAAGACAGAACAGGAATTGAAAAGGTGTACTGAAAGAATGCAAAACCACCTTTTTGGACTGATGGTATCTCAGACTGCTCTGAACCATGTTTAAAATGCAAAATTTGTCTAAAATTGATGTGAAAATGCCCTTCTGCAACAAATAAGAAAAGTTGCAAAATTGGAGGTATTCTTATTTGTCTCACTGTGCTACATAATGCAAATTGTTTTGTTGTCTAGCAATTTTTTTTTAATTTTAAATTGAGATCTGGTTCTTTAATTGAAAATTTTAATTTTTACAATATTTCAGAAGTAAGAAGGGATGCAATATCCTATTTTCATTTTCCGAATAGAAACATTTCTACATGCCAGGCACGGTCCTACATGGCCAAAATTGTAAAAACATGTTCTGCAGACAGGGTATGTTGTCTTTTGCACTGAATTCTTAAATTCAATTTCTCTTCGTTCCCTTCTCAGCGGGTATGAACATTTGATTTGTTTGTCTCTGTCAGTCATGATAAGCTCAGAGTCTTCACAGCTTTCTATAAAATCAGGACAATTACACACTAACATGTCTGATTCTGACCTCTGTGCAGAATCCTTATAGAATTTTCGCCGTTTCAGTAAATAACCAAGGGATTGGTATTGAGCTGCTATATGTGAAATTCTTCCTGTTTATAATGGGTTCCAGTCCAACTCCGTGATTAAACCAATATTGGTGCACATCTGATCATTATAAAATATCATCCTAACAAAAGAACATATTGGAACCTCAGATGTATGGATTAATGTATTGCACTCATATATATTGATACTTGCAATCGTCTCTAATTTTTTCAGACACTGTAATGGAAGGTTTTCGTAAAAAAAAAAAAGATCACCTCGAGTGCAATAAAGAAGAGGAGACTCCATCGTTCTGTGTTTTAATACTTCATCAATCACGGGAACTAAAGCCCATTATCTTACCTTACGACTACTTGTCGCCAGCATTTCCGTAATTTACTTTGTTTGACATCACTAAGGTGAGAAATGAGGTGTTTTTTCAAGAATTTTCTTCCAAAAATCCCCCGTGGCCAAACGTTGGTGACACTTATGCGAACCCCTGAAGGTTCCAGTCAAGGTACCATGATCATAAACTGACTTCCCCATAGGATTTACTCAAAACATGGACTATTGGCTCACCATCATCAAAATTGTCTTTGTTGAGTGTCACACTTGTCTAAAGAAATAACTGCAGGCCATAAGAAAATGTATGTTGGTATTTGAAGCTTGTGAAACATGTTAAATGTGAAATATTTGCGCCTCTTACAGATCCATCTAGGTTGGCTTTTTAAACCACATCAACACGGGGTTTAGGAAAATGTGGGAGGAAAAAGAGATGGTCTCTGAACTTTTCGATTCCAAGGCTTGGCTGATCTCTGGTTTAAAAGAAAGCAAAGAGATTTATTAAAATATTACTTTGACATTCAAATAATCTGAAAAAGAAAACCACGTAAACATTTTGCATCTGTCATTTATCCAACTCTTTGGTCAGAACTGAATCAGAAAACTGGAGGTAGATAAAAAAAAAAGTGAAATGAACAGAAAAAAAGTGGCGCTTGTGACTCCATGTTTGCCTCCTAGGATATCCTCGTTGATCTGTCCTTGTCAAGTTGAAAAGAAAACCACGTAAGGATCGGCTATCATTTTGGTTCCCCACACCAAAGGGTGAAGATTTTTGTCTCCACTATACCAAAATTTGAAAATGGACAAAGGTACAAGTTTGGAGACGATGCTTTAAGTTGATGGCAAAGGTGAAGCTGTTCAAAGTCGGTTTTCAAGAGGAAAGTGTCTCAGACGCATTCAAACCCATTTTTATACAGTGTTTCCCCGCTAATACCCCCCCCCCCCCCCCGCTCTGCCTTAAAGTGACTTAAAACAATGATCATGTCTGATGACTAGAATGCCAACAGTGATGTCTATGCAAGGTAACTGTAATTAACACCGCTGATGCCCGTAGGAAGTAGAAGCAACTGAATAGGATATTGAGAACAAATACGAGGAAGAAAATATATTGAATCATATGGTGAAAAAACTACAATAACAAGATTTTTAAATCTTATGCAAAAGAATCCAAGGGGTCTCACATTGTGATGGACTTCAAAAAACAATCATGTCATTTGACTCCAGTCTTTGCATTGAGTATTCGGAGTTGAGATAAATGTCTGTTCCTTCATTAAAATAGCGTCACGTTAAGGAAATAAATGCACACTTATGTAATGAATCCCGAATAGACGAAGTTCTCCCGGGTAAATATACTATAGACAAATACCAAAGAGTTCATCAAAGACGGAAATGTTTCAACTGTTATGAGTAACTGATTCAGTCTCATCATTTCCCTAATTTTCTCTTTGGTCTCTGCCCAAAAAAAGGGATTTCCTTTCCAGTACAATTGATTTTTGACAGAAAAAGACTAAAAATGCTTTTCACCCAATCATCTAAACCACTAAGCTCTTTCGTAATATGTGACCTCTGCCTTTGCCTGATAGGGCGTGGATTGGGGGGGGAGGGGAGGGGGGGGGAGGGCGCGTATATGCTGGGTTTTGGATGACGAGTGAGAATGAAGTCGTGTCGATATTGAATGCCGACGGCATAGGTTTTGTCCTACGCCATGCACTGCGTGTAAAACGTAAACGATAAAAGTTATGCATTAATGTTGATCGGTTTGCAATAAAATGTGACTAGAATAACAAAAGTGTTCATTAGAAAGCCTTGGCATAGTGCCAATATTCTGGCATTACTGAGAATAAAACACAACTTTTACTCTCATGGAAGGAAATTAAGTTTTGCAGTCCCTCGGCACTATGCGTTGCCTCCAGGGGATGGATTTGGGATTGGTGGTTATGGTATCTTACCCCGTGTTTTCGCGCCAAATCTTAATTTTCTCAAGAAAATATTCTCTTATTCAAAATTAATTGTTCGACACGTCCTTGCAGTTGCATTTTATATTCTATACCCTTTTAATACCAGAATATATCTCTTTTATAATTTGATTTCCCTACTCACTGCAGTCACATCCATCTCTTTTAGATAAAATGAAATTATTATAATACAATCGTTAAACCATACCTGCCATCCTCTAAAAACAAAAATAAGTCTTTGACAAAACACATGACCAAGAAAAAAATTTCGCACGTTTCCGAAAACTACGAAAGCCAGTAATGTAGGAAATCCAGGCGAACTGGTTTCGACGCCTTCTTCTCTAGTATCAACACGAAGTTAGAATCATTGTTACACCCAAAGATAAGCAACAACAACAACTCAGTTTGTCACCAACAATAACAGTGGGTTAATTTGACTGTCCCATAATTGTACTTTGGGGTTATTTCTTCATGCACTTTCCTGTTTTTGCCTTTCGAGGCTTCAGTAACTTTATCCTCTCATATTACGGTTAGTACAATAGAAGAAAAGAAGCGTCAGATGCCGTAAACTTTTTACTGGGCTCAAACTACTATTGGTTGACCCCTCACGACCAGAAGATAAATTGTTCAAGTAGCAACCAGTAAGTTATAAACATTAAAATATGGAGTCATAATTTTGACATTTTGGAAAATATGTGCGCCCCTGTGTGCGTCCCATTTGTGTAGGCATCCAACCACAACCCATCTCCCCTAAATAGAGATTTTAGTCTCTCCCAACCTCCCTTTTCTGACTGTGGGTTAATACCAGCAAACAGCCCAAGGGTAAAATCTATTTTATTTTCTCGATTTACTTATGGGAGGTTTGTCCAATCATGTGCGAAGAAAACACAATCCAACTTTCAATCTCAGTCTAGGGTTCGACACAGTAGCAAGCGCACAACACATACACACAGGACGACGATATACTACACTACGGAAATTGTGATTCACTTTGTATTGCCCAAAGCCAAGGAAGTTGGAGTTCTGCCCATCGAGCCGCTATTTAACTTCCTAGCAAGCACGTTGATTGCTCAATTCTATTGACAAGCGTAATTGACGGCACTGCCTCCTAATTTTCTCAAACAGAAAGAAAACAAGGGAACTAAAGGTAACCCGTCATGTGAGGATAACGGGATTATACATACAGAAAGGACCAGGTTGGGAAGAAAAACCAGTGGAAGCAATAAGTCGAAGTGAGGGAAATATCCCCCTTTTTACTAAACTCCATTTAACAAAAACCAAAGGGAACATTATGAACGTTACTATCTTTAACTGGAACTGTTTAAGCAGTACCTGACAAAATGAAGATTTTTCAATTGGTTATAACAAGCGCCAGTTTTCTCTGTTTGCTACAGTTTGCCGCAAGTCTGAGGAATAAAAACGGGCATTGGTGGTAAGTTGCGTTGATTCCAACTATTATAACGGACAAAAAAACGTAATTTCACAGTTACATACTCAAGCATTCGTAGAAATGTGTTACTAGTGTATTTTTTCGCTTTTTTTTTATAAGAATTGATAATTATATGAAAAAAAGGGATTAAGGGGTATGAAAAGTAAAAACTTGACTTTTAAAATAGGAGGGAAGAGACGCAAATTTGACGCTATACGCCCATCGTTAACTAGACGCTTAGTTAACGAGGGTGGAGGAAAAAAACTGAAGAGTTCATGGCAATAAATGGCAACAGAGCTGATTAAATGGCCACAAAAGTTGCCGCTTGCTTGTTAAATCTATTCTCTGTATTAATGAAAGGTGTTGCCTTTATCATTGGCAATTAAAACCACATATTAGTTCTGTCCCTCAGAGCCTTCAGGCCATCCTCTGCATGTTGAACTCTTTCACACCTGGTGGTGACACTCCATAAAGAAAAGAGGGCAAAGATGCAAGTTCTTTTTTAAATTAAAAAAAGAATGGAAAAAAATCATCAGCATACCTGTGCTATTTCAAAAAGAAATTTTCTCAAAATTAAAATAAAATTGACTTTTCACTGACTCCAATAAATGAAAAATCTAAAAAAAGGTCAAAAAAGAAAAGAGAAGAAATATAGATAGATGAATGTGTGAAAAAAAAAAAGATAAAAAGGGAAAAAAAGGTGCTCTGACACTTCTTTTAGATTTTTTAAAAATCCTCCAGTAGTAGTGTTATGTACACTAGAACTGAAACATGGAGCCACCCACTTTATTGGAGTTGGGGTGGGGGTGGATGGGTTGGGGTGGAGTAGGTGTGTCCAAGCTGTTGTATGCTCTGGCAGTATTTCCTTATGGCCTTATGTCCAAGTCGCACACAATTGTGCAATGGCAGGTAAAAAGAGTATTGTACAGCCGATTTGTCATAGTAACAATGTTGCAGTGACAGTTTACTAGAGAAATGACACACCAGGAGAAACCACACATGGTGGTAGTGACAGCTTTATTCTCAATACTGTCCATGCAATTATATATACATAGTGGTTTACATACAATCCCATTGGTTTTTTATCTACACCAATAGACTACAAGAGACATTGGGAACTAAAAATTATACTGAAAGATAATGACCCCTTTGATGACATTTTACTTTTTCAAGTTTCCATTTCTTCAAGAACTCATAAAAAGTAGAAATAAACTTGCATGTGGTGTTATACTCAATTGCATATCTGGCAAAATAAAAAGCCATTATGATATTTGAAACTTTGATGCCTGAAGCACATATTACACTTGCAGCACTATGCACACATACTTATAGTTGTAACAGTTTGTTAAGTTGTAGCATGCAAACTCAATACATACAGTTTGAGAATTACTTAAATGTCAATTCATGGCGTTGAGTTATCTAAATTACGTAAAAAAAAGTGGTCATAATTGAGATCGTATCATGCAAGTCATTCTCACACAATTTTGAAAGAAAAAATTCCAATGTAATAGAGCTGTTCTCTGTAAGGTACAAAAGTAACCAAACATTCTCAATCCCAATCCTTTCTTTCTTAAGCAGCATTATGTGTGAGAGGGTTATCCTCTCTTCAGACCTCTTCAGCTTAAGCAGAAGTACCCATTGGGAGGTTGTCTAAGGGCTTCAAGCAGGAGCAGTGAAAACGAGAGAAATTGAGTCAATAACCACAGATCTGTGTCCCTACATAAATAATACCTGCTGAAGCATCTAATCTGCCAGCATGAAGTTATAGATGTGAATATATGTTCTAAAGAAGAAAAAGGACTGGTATTACATAATCTCAGTGTTTCGTTCCATCTTCCAATCCTATTAGAACAGCTTACCCCTTAGGTTAAGTGCATGGGTTAGTAGGTAGAGACATTCGTAAGCCGTGTTCAGATGTGTCCTTATAAAAATGTTTTAGTACAACTTCAAGGGGTGCGTGCACCTTTTCTTCTCTCTTCCCACAAAACAAAACCAGTCTGTCTATAATCTCCAGAGTTCAATGATTTGCAGAAAGATTGTTGGGGGGAGGGGGGGGGGATTACAGAGGAATCAAGCATGGAAACTGCAAACAAGTCTGTGGTTCCTTAAGCTAGTGCTGAGACCATTTTGATCAAAACCAGGCTGAACACAGCTGTGGTGAACCACCTGTCCAATGAACCATTCAATACTATCACTTGACATTGTTATTAACTCACCTTGTGTCCTTCTTAATGTATTCCCTCCATTTACAGTAGGCATACATACTGGGTGTGAAAAGGATTCTTGATGATATTTGTAATCCACAGATCCTTTTAGATAATACTGGACAGGTGGTGACCATAAAAATATCCGACAATGGCACAGAAGAAAGAATTAACAATGACTGATTTTTTTTTCTTCAAAAAGCCTAGTTTAGCAGTTTTTGTTGGTTTTATTAGGGTATGAATTTTTTGTTAAACTTAATATATTGTTGGCATATGTACCAATCATAGTGCAGGGGCGGATTTAGGCCGTCTTCTGGGTCTTCCGGAAGACGGTCAGATTCTTAAGATTACATTGACGGGTATCTAATTTTTGCTGTTGGAAGACGGTCAAAAATGGAGGATGGATCAACAAAGATGATTTGAAAGACTGTCAGAAAATATTTCTGGATCCGCCCCCGTAGTGTACTCATGCTCAATTATTATAATTTTTAGGATAATAAAATTTACGATTTTTATGATTCACTGCAAAAGGTCTTCCAACGTTTCCTCTGTAAAGATCTTTAATTTCTTTATACAGTGAAATCAAATGTATCCAACCTCTGTGTTGAACTGAAAATCAATTAAACCAATCTTGACACAAATATAATCGTCTGAAAAACCACTTGACTTTCTGTTCAATATTCCATTTCCGTTGCTGGTAAATTATGCAATGTTTTACTGCTAATCTGTTTGTCCTTTTGCGAGTTTTGATCAAATCAACAAAATCAATGTTCAATACTGTGCAGAGAAACTTGAAAGCTTTTGGATGTTTCTTTGTTTGTTGGTGGGCCAAGTTGAAAAGCTTGATTGCTCTCAAATTCCACAACTACATTACCAGTTATGCTGATCAAACATTTAATTAAGCGTAACAATACCAGCTAGACCAATAGTGTTCAAAATTTGACTCCTGTGGCATGGCAGTCAATCAATTCTTCATTTTCTCCTGCCTTCACTGATAACATTTAATGTTAACTTTCATTCCAAACTAAAACAGTGGAATGGTTGGTTTTTATTATTAGCGCCTTCACAAATAATTTTTGGGATGAGGGCAAAGCTCTTTCTTTTGTTCCTAGCAACATGAACAATAAAATGAACCCTTATCACAACTGATTAAAAACGTGAACACTGAATGAAATGCAGATATTTGTCTAACTAAGAAGAAACACGGAATAAAAGGTGAGAAATCACACACGATTACAAAAGTACAATAGCATGGCCCATTGCTCTGCCATTCTTGAAAAATGCCTCATATCATTATAATATAAACAGTGTTAAATTTCTTTAAAGGATGAAAAATAACAACTCCCGTGGCTCCAGCCAAATAAATTTCCCTTTTCATCTTTTGCTGTCCGTTAACCTATTTTTATAATCTGTTATTGTGTGAAAGTTGGTATAAGACATATAGGAAAGAGTTGGAGTGAAAGGCATCTAACTATCTCAGTGTTATTCTGTTATCATTGTATCCATTTTGTTTTCTTCTTTTGTGGTTGACATTTATAAGTTTTGCTTGTCTGCACAAAGGTATGCATTAATTCAACAACCGTCCGCATAGAAGTTTCTTATTCTTTGCCACAAGGTGAACCGCTTGGGCATTCCTACACTTTACTATCACTACCCTAGGGAGAGCCATTGCACAATGTTGTTTTTCTTCACAACTTCAGACTTTGGGGGTGGCAAGTTGTGGAAGCTTACTAGTGTATTTACCTAGCCGAGGAAAGAAGATACCTTACATTACTTCAGTTATTTTTCTGTTCAACATTTATATAAAGAGAGTCAAGTCTGTTACCCACAGTGACTATGGCAAAATGGAGTTGCACAGGCATGATGTGACTTAATTAAGGGGAAGGGCGGCATATTTATGGTCAAAATAGTAATGAATTGCTTTATTCACTATGTTTGTTCATATATTTTTTCTCGTACAGAATCAAAAAAGGCAAACTTTCCAGTAAAATAATATATTTACAGGTTGATGTACTATATAACAAACACAATCAAACACACTTTGGCCATATCTCTCAATAAAAAAGAAACTGAATTAAATTTTTGTGGAAAATGACTTTTCAAATGACAATCATCACTATGTAAATGTCTGTAAAATCCGATAAAGAAATATTTGTGACACTTCGTTAATTCAAGTAATGACAGGGTCTGCTAGGTTAAGCAAGATATCCTTATTTCGGACAAGGTGTCACACATTTTAATTGCCAACTATTTAAAAAGTATTTGAGACACCTACTTTATGATGTCTTTAGATTTTGTCTTATAGCATGGGATTTTTTTCCTAGTTATAAACCAAACAGCCATGAAAAATGGATAGTTCCCAAAAAATTAAAAGTGACATTTTCTTCAGACAAAGTAATTTTAAATAAGCAGTTGAGGAAAATTTCATTTTGTTATCTGGAGCCTCAGAAGCCTTGTCTGAGTACTTATTTGCAAAAATGACACTTGGGCCACAAAAGTTAATTGAAATGTCAACTTCTAAAAAAGTTCAATTCTTTGCTATTCTAAACTTCTTTTTTGGAAGGGTTGCATCATGCCAGGAAAGTGACATGCCCCCCTATGAATGAGCAATGAGTAGAGTGTCTACAAAGATGTTGTTTTGACCAAAATCTTTGTCACTCTGGGTTTTCATTTTCTGCCAAATACTAGTTACATTTACATTTTGCTTTTGACTGCGGCAGCACTTTCCTGACCTATAATGTAGCACAAATAGCCTGACAAAGTTTGAGATAAGTGCTCAATGTGTTCACCTTTCCTCCGCCTGAGGCGGTAGCCATTATGGGTCCCAAATGCAAACAGTCCCCCTACTCTTTCCAAACACACCTCCCATCACCTCTGTTTTCACTTGCCAAACCTTTAGAGATTATGTGACCTAAGGATCAATCAACTTTCATTGATTCTTAAATCAAAGTGTTCGGTAATGCTTCCATCTTACATTACTCTGGCGTTATCCTGCATCATACATTGGCCAGTGGGATATCATAAAGAGCCAAGGGGAGAAAAAATGTGAATCAAATTTCAAATATTGTTTGTGGAAGTGCCCAGTCTAGACAGTTCATGATGAAGAGAATAGAGAAAAGTAACAGAACACAATCTTCTGATTGCATTGTGGCATTCAGCAAATATAGGCCAGGGGTGCAGTTCATGCCACACATTTTGATGACTGTCACTTCATTCTTCTGTACTATTAACTCTGGACCTGTTTAATACTGCGGTTTATCCTCGAGGGTTTCATGATATATCTCACTCTATTTAAGATTTTAATGTAGCTGATAAACTGACGACATAACTTGTTTAATCAGAAATTGTCCCAACACAATTGCGCCTCTGTTCTGAAAAAAATTTTAGTGTCACTGAACACAAACAGGAAGAACTCCTTCACCAAGATACACTGAAACTTCAATTAACAATTTGTTACTTGATTGTTACATGGCTACTATACATCATGTACACTGTTAATGGCTTTTTTTTTTTTTTTTTGCCAGGCCACATCTTTGGCACCAAAAACTTTTCTTGTTAACACATTTAATTAAGGGCCATTACATAGTATTTTGATTGTTACTGAGGGGGAAAAGGTTGATTCTTTTTACCTATTTAGTAGCGCAATAATTCAATTTAGAAATGTTTATTGGTAACACTTGGTTTTTGCCTATACTATATCTTAACAAAACAGATGAAAATCTATAAGCATGGTTTAGATGAAAAGCATGCAGCTTTATGGAGAGTAACAGAAAAAATTAATTTTTCATGTCTTTTAAGATTAGGTGGCAAATTATTGGCAGAAAATACCCCATAAAATACATTGCGATCACACTTCTGATACTTTTCCTTTTAAGTCTATTGTTAGCTTCATCTTATTCTATTCAATTATTTAAAGCATTGTACACAAATGCATTTTCCAGATCTTAATTTTGAGGCTTTGACAGTAGTGCATTATTTATCTATCACCATTATAAACCTCTGTGGGGGAACTTTAATATTGATGTTTTGTTTTCATTAAATGGAGTTTTAAGTGTTTTTTTACAACAATACCTGTGATTATTGAAACAGTTACATGTATCAATACCAAAACGTGCTTTATTTTGATACAAAACATATCCCCTCTACCCCTGTCCTGTAAAGTTATATTAGTAAAAATTTGAGGGTTTAGTAACTCAGTTGTTTCCCAGTCAACTTCATATATATTTCTATGGTACACTAGAGTGGCCTGGTTAATACACTGAATACATAAGAGACTGAAAACTGTTGGGCCCTCATGCTAAATTAGCCAAATCTTCAAACCCTTGTGGGGCATTACAAAGGGGAATTAAGGTATGGAGGGGCAAGCTTTGTCCTTGATACAAATATATATGGATTGTAGTACAACTTCATATATTGAAAATATATTCTTTCCAGCATTACATACTATAATGGAATTTTATTAAAAATAAAAAAAGTTTTTAAAATTGTTGTATAGGGTATAGCAGGTGTGAAAAATTAAAATGATGTAAGAATTTACTTCAATTTGCAACAAGCATTTTTTAGCGAAGATAATGTTAGGATGACTATGAATGACTTAAGATCATGAATAAAAAAAAAAATATTAGTAAATGTGTTTCCTATCTCCTTTAAACCTTTTCCATTACTTCATAATCTTTATCAAAATACTATGCAATGGTTCATAACTTAAAATCAGAGTCACTGTTTAGTTTGCAATTTGCTTTTGTTATTTACAGGCCTTAGGTTGAGGGCAAGTTTTGAAAGAGGTACTATGCTTTTATTTTGTCAAAAAATATCCCAATTTTGGCATGTGTTTTAAAAGTACAAATTTTACTTTACTGAAAACTTGATGGAGTGATCTATAGGTCTAGGATACAGGTCAAGTGTGAAAATCTTATTTGCTTCAAATTGAGGTTAGGCTAATAGACCTATGATGTGCTCATTTTACACTAGCTATAGGCCATCAGCTGCCTGCCTAGGCTGTGTTAGCAGCAGGAACACCGATGTAGGGCAAAGATCACACTTCCCAAAACTTGGTTCAATGAACTACATACTGTATAATGTGAACCATATCTGTTAGTCTTCCCCAACGTGTTTGTCTTACCATATGGTTGGAAATGTGTTAATCTTTAACCGTTAAGTGCCATAAGAATATTGGATCGGCACGTTACATATGACTGACGTTTATTGACAGAATTGTGAGAAAGAAGCAGATGTGCCTGTTGTTTTTATATTTACTGGTTAAATCATCAGTAAATTTTGACAATAGTGTGATGAAATCAATTTCCATCATGATCTTTGAAAGTGGCTCTATAATGTAAGTGGCTCTATATATTCCAGCAAAAATATATCTTTACATGCGATAACTTTATTCATATTTAGTGAAAATGTGCAGTTTAATGTTTGGAAATGTTTGATAAAATGTCCTGTTTGAATTTATTATTAGCAATCCAAAGCTCAATTTAGTCCAAAAAAATAAATAAATAAATAAAATACCATGCACTTTTCATCACATTATTGTGTGATAGAACAACTCATACTTTGATAAGACAGTACACGCATGTTATAAATCCTACTTAGGCGTAACTGATTTAAGAATATCGGCTACTAGCCAAGAGACACTAACCTCGGACTTTGGTCACCACATTCTCCTACTATGACATTTTTTATGGTGTGGGACATCTTCCAAACAGAAAAAATATGACTTGCTTTGTTTTTGACAGAGGTCCAGCAGCCAACACCCTCCTACAATACAGGGTACAGGTCTTTGACAATTCCCAGTACTTCAAAAACCAACTTGGTCACCTTCTTCTCTCTCTGTGACATTTTTTTTTAGTTCGGGACAACTTCCAAACAGAAAAAAAATGACGTAGTGTTTTTGATAGAGATCCAGGAGCCGTCGCCCTCCCACAATAACATAGTACAACAGCGTGTGATATTTCAGAGGTCTTCAACAATTTGGGTGCATGGCAATAGTCCTAAGGTTCATTGGTCTGAATGTTCACTATATAGAACCTTCAGAGCAACAAACCCCTTTACTAAAAAAACGATAAAATTAAATGACTTTTCAGACCATTGAATTTTCAGACTATCGAGAAGCCCCCAAATATTCCCCATTACTTGTAACCATCCAATCTACTGATTTTTTTTCCTTTTTTGTAAATTCAATTTAACAAAGATATATGTGAATATATGGTATCATGATAATGTTTTCTTAAATTGACTTAAGCATTTCCATTAATCTTTTGTCTAAACCATTGAAAAATGCAATTTTATTGTGCTAGCAGTAAATAATTATTTGCTAAAATGTATTTGTCTGCTCAATAGGACTTTAGCGCTCCTCAGGGAGGTAAGATCAATTAAAGGATTAAACAGATCCATATTGACCAGACAAATTTTTTTAAGTCGGCTGATCTTGTTTATAGAGGATATCACACTTTAAACCTAAACTTTACCTTTTATTTACTTTTCTTTGAAAATAATCATATAATTTTTTTTATCCTTACACAGGTACCTTGGTCTCTCACCTACATACCTAAATGGCAGGGACAGGAGAGACGATGGAGACGCAGCGCATAGATGTAATATACGTTACTTTACGCCAGAACAGAAAAAACTTTGCATTAAAGATGATGACATTTTACAAGTAATTGCCCGCGGAGCTCGCAAGGGGATCCAGGAGTGCCAATACCAGTTCCGTACAAGGCGGTGGAACTGCCCAACTAAGAACAGCACAGATGTGTTTGGGAAGGTTTTGCAAATAAGTAAGTGGCTTTTCTTGTAAAGATTTTCAGTTGAAGGCAGCTTTTATAACAATAGCAATAAAAAGACACGATGATCTGCATGATGTAAAGATTTATTATGCTCTGGGCTCAGAACATCTGCAGCTTGGATTAATTGAGTTAATTTTTGTTGAATGTAAGCTGAGATTTCCATAACAGATGGTTATGCGATATGTGTGGTGATAATTGTACCCAAACTGCAGTGTTCTAGGTTTATTGGTTTCAAAACTAACTTCATGAAAAATAGAATAAAATGAAATAAAAATATTATCTTGTTAAAACAAGATAAGTGTCAGTATTTAAATTTGTAAAATGGCACTGTGGCCTCGAAGCTATGGAGGGTGGGGAATTTTATTACATGGTGATAAAACAATAATGGTAAAGTCAGAAAATAAATGCATGTAAAAAGACAAATATGCATTGAGTATTGATACAGGTTTTATATGTTTTAAGTTTTATTGGCAATTAAGACTTAATCATACTTTCTGTAATCAGGCATTGTTTGACATAAAGCATTTAGATTGGGGAATTTTTATTATAAGATAATAATTTTCATTGAATGATTGAATATTGCATCAAAGGAAAAATTGAAGAAAGATACTGGTGCTGTGATCATTGATATTCTGTGTTAGTAAAGTGTGCAGTTTGTGGCTCACAGTAATAAAAGCATGTGTTGCACAGTGAAGACTATTCACTGGCTTTTCCCATCTCAGATGACATGTTTTATTTAGTTTACTTGTTATAATGTTACCCCTTAACTTCTTTTAACACAATTATCCTGTTAATGAGCATATATTATTGAATAAGAAATATTCATTCTATTTACAAAGTAAAGAAAATTGTGTTATGGATCCCCCCCCCCCCCCCAAAAAAAATAATAAATAAATAAATAATAATAATAATGTCACAAGCTTGGCCATGACATTATTTTAGAAATATTCTAAAAATCTAGACATAACTTAAATATAAACTTAAAATTATAAACACTCTGGCAGTCAAAATCAATATATTTTTGCCACCAGCATCCTGTGTGCAAATTGAGATACAGATTTTTATTTTGTTTGGGTCAAATTTGTTAATGTTTATTTTTCTCCTTTCCCATAGATACATTTGGCATTGTAAACTTTCTCATATTGCACCCTGCAGACTTGCACAAGTTAGGTAAATGCTGCAATATGCCTGAAGGCAAAAATAGTATTCTTTACATGAACAAACAAAAACATTATGGCTTAATAAATCCCTTTCTCTGGTTTTACTTACTTTGCCTAAATTGACCAGTTGAAAAAATATGACGGCAGTTGATGTAATGTCACTCAACTGGTACATAAACATTTAGAGCATCTGTTTCACTTGAATGTGTGGAGAATCAGTCATTTCCAATATGGTAACTGTGTGGTTTAAGACTTTTCCTAAAAAATTGAACAATTTTCTCATAAAAAATTAGGTAAGCTATATGAAACTGATATTCACAGCAGAGAGAAGACATTTTATTTATGATTCAGGTCCTCCATATCTTTTTAGGTGCATGTAATTTAAGGTGTATGCATGTTTGATTTTTTTTCCCAAAGTGGCTGGCCAAGGAGTTTAAAATAAAGGGATAAATAAATAAATTAAAATAATAATTATTATTTTAAGAAGAATAAGAATCCCAAGTAATATACTTCTTTAAGTGGAATTTTTTATTATTTTAGAAACCAGAGAGACTGCCTTTATCTATGCCATCCAAGCAGCCAGTGTCATGCATGAAGTGGCCAGAGCGTGTGCCAAGGGAGAGCTGAAAACATGTGGCTGCGACAGCAACATACGTAACCAAAAAACCGATGGAGAGTTTGAGTGGGGTGGCTGCTCCCATGATATAAATCATGCTAATCTGTTTGTGTCTCAATTTGTGGATTCTACTGAAATCAAGGTGAAGGCACCAGGGCAGATGAATCTTTGGAACAATGAGGCTGGAAGACTGGTAAGTATGTGTTAGCTACGCCTAAATTTGATTTAAAAAAAAATAATAATAATGAAACAGTTAGCTAATCAAATTTAAAATAAAAGTATATTATTTATATATGTATATTTTCAATGGTGCAAAGCTACCATGAATGTATATTGTGCACTAGAAAGGTGATTTATTTTAAGGGAGGTTGAAACCAGGTGATGGAAAATTCCCTGTGAAATTGATGAAAACTTATCTGTCACAGTCTGTAACAAAGTTTGTAGGAAAATATTGGCTTGAAAACCTCATTGGCATTAAACAGTGATGGTATGAGCAATTTCAAGACCTGACATTGTGTTAAGATGTAGGAGATCAGTTGTGAATAAGACAAAACACAATTGGTTGTGACAAGCAGGATAACCTACCGCAATTGTCCACTCCCATATCATTTATGTATAACAGTGGATGAATATTATATATTTCAGGCAGTCTCCTTTTTTGCCTGAAATTAAATATATTTACTTCATTAAAATTTTTCTTGATCATATTATCTTTGTTTCTATCCAGGCCATTTCCGGTGAAATGAAACTTCTCTGCAAGTGCCATGGAGTCTCTGGATCCTGCTCCATTAAGGTGTGTTGGAGAACGACAGATAATTTCCGCAAAGTTGGCAAGAACTTAAAGGAAAAATTCGATGGAGCGAGCCATGTAAAATATAGCAAAAAGAAGCAAAAGTTCAAACCAAGGAACAAGTTTCAAAAGTTACCCGGCAAAACAGACCTGGTGTACATCAAGGAGTCGCCAGATTATTGTACCCCAAATCATAAAACGGACTCCCTGGGGACCAAGGGACGCTTGTGTAATAGTACAAGTCAGGGTCTGGATGGCTGTCAGTTAATGTGTTGTGGGAGGGGGTACTACACAACAGTAAAGCAAGTAGAAGAAGACTGTGACTGTAAATTCATATGGTGTTGTGAAGTGAAGTGTCAGAGATGTAAATATAAAATTCAGCAAAATTTCTGCAACTGATCAAGTGTTAAGTTTTCCTGACAGTATAATGATTTATCACTGCCAATAAGTATCCATCTATGCATAAAGGGTCCCTTTCAACCTAAATGCCCAGGCAGGTAACTTGAGATTAAAGGAGAAAAGGCAAGCTGGACTTTCATCTTAACTCCCTCTTAACTAAGGATGATGATCTTGTCTGTGTAAATGTAAATATATTTATATATACTTTAGTTTTATATAGTATCTTAGAAAAAGGTTGAACTTGACCAGCATTTGTATAAAATGATGCCATAATTTTAGCTATTATGTATAGATATATTTTGGAACACATTCCATATACCACAAACTATATCAAAAAGATGATGCATTTTGATTTTATGAAAGCAATGAGCAGACACAGATTGCTGGGTCTGTCATCAACATATGTTGCCTGTAAATCTGACTGTGCATGTAATTTGCATGCAAAAGTTTGCTGGATGATTTGTGTTAGATTGTAATGCAATAAGTGACTTCAGGGAATAATCCAACTTTAACTTCCCCTTTTCAGTTAAATCTGTCTTAGAGAGACTCTCAAAATGCCACCATATTAGAAAATGCATAACAGGTTTGATGCCAAGTCACTTTAATTTTATATTGCATTGTCATTATTTTTATTAAATTAATTGTAAATTGATTGCAGTCTCTTGAACCTTTAGCAATATTATATATTTTATTAATGATGTTTGTATGACTGTCAGCTTTGCTAGAAGTAGAGTGATGTCAAAGATAAATACTGTTGAACCTTGAATATTGCTGGGGTTGGAAGCATATGAGAAACATTCTGGACAAATCTTTGCAAGTGCCCCCATCCCCCCCCCCCCCAAAAAAAAAAAAAAAAATCAACCAGTCAACCAGTGATGTAATCAGTGGTGACATCAGTGTTGAAATTGTAGATATTAAAGAAATATTTCATGCTGATGCTGTCTCAACCCTTACTAGTCAACATTAATTATCCAATCAAAATAGTATTTTTAATTATGATAGATACCATCCACCTCATCTAAAATTATTTTCTTTTGTCGATATGGTATGATTATCAATATAAGCACTGTCTTATCATGTGTATAACTCCTCTGGTTTCAGTCGTTTTAGACATAATATGTATCTTATATTGGATTAATGGGATATTTGTTGGATTTTGTTTTCTTTAATTAATACATAATATTTTCAAAATAGCCTGTTCTTTTGTCTCATAGTTACGCTGCCCCCTTTTATTATTAAAGTCAAAGGGGTTGATTCTTTTTTCTGATTCAAAAGGAGGATGGTTTTGTGATTATCAGCATTAAAAAATATATGTGTAAGTATGCAATATTGAAAATATTTAAACTTGATGTACAAAACTTGAAATTTGAGATGAAGCACCGAGTATTATAAAGGCAACAGGTCACAGTTATTGTACCACACAAATAAAAAAAAATCGGTTACAGAATTCTAACAATTCTCACTTTTTCTTCTGATGATTGGTTGTCTAGACTAATTATCTCTGATTGGTTGTCTAGACTAATTATCTCTTTTTTATTTTTGTCATACACGAAATTTCAGGCCAGTGGTCACCATGATTATTTTGAATGTGTAAATAAGCAAGTCTAATAAGAATTGATAATAAAATAATAATAATAATAATAATAATAATAAAAGAATAAGAAATAAGAATTCTATACCAGTGCTTGTAATCTTAATGGGAGAAAATTTTTGTTGAAAAGCAACATTCGTTCTCAAAATTTAGAGTACTACATTTTAGCTTTATGATAAATAGTGCACATGGGTGCATTGCTGAAATTTGTAGAAAAATTCATTTTTTTTATTTTTGCACACACACACACACACACACACACACACACACACGTTTTTCATAGCCTCAATTCCTGCTAGCCCAGACCTAAATATAAAATCTCGTTCTCAATAACAAAGCAATAATACATTCTATTCCTCAAGGGTTTTGTGTGAAATACCTGTAGATATAACTTGGTGTTCAAAGGAAAATGTTGGTATTTTAAGATTTCATTTCTTTTGTCAAGAAAAGCGACTATCAAAGATAGCCAGAGTTAAACATCCAAATATTAGAACATATTCGCCTTTCTACGCTGAAGTTATAGTGTAGTGTCTGGTTTCCAGTTTTGTTTTTCAAAAACGAACCTGGCAACCAAAAACTAGTGCTGTTTTTCAAAAACAAACCAGGCAACCAGAAACTAGCGTCGTTTTTCAAAAATGCACCTGGCAACTAGAAACTAGTTTTGTATTTCAAAAACGATTTTGGCAACCAGGATGGTCCTGAGCCCCACTTTGGTTTCTGAAAAGTATAACACACCAATATTCCCCTCTTGAAATTAGAATTTTGACTATAGCTAAATCATTGTTCTAAACTGTACCAAAGGGCACTGTTTGCTCTCCAAAACAACAAATTTTTTTCGGGGCCCTAACCCCACACCAAGGGGGGATGGTCGGCTTCGCATCAGAAGCCTGTCGTTCCTGACCCTCCCCCCCCCCCTTCAAATAATCCTGGATCCGCCCCTGGACCTATTGTGATTTCTCAAAAACCAAACGATAAGTCAAACCGAAGCGTCCGCGCGGAAAGTAGGTGACCTGTTCATCATTATGTAAATCAGGTGAGCGTTTTGGTGAGAGGTGCTCAGATATGACCCAGGTCAGTAGAAGATGGAGAAGAAGGATGTCCCATGCCATACTGCTACTGCCACACGTAGACCGAAAAGATGGCACTGAACCCGGCAGCAGTATCTCGTAAGTTCCGTACAGATGATAGAAAATGTATTGTAGCATTTCTTATTTTTGCATGGACGATGTTTTCCCGAAAAGGTGTATTACAGGCTTAATGACCATGGGGACATCTACCTGACGCGAAAAATACTTTCTCTTAGCTTTCCCTCAGTGTCTTTTGGTCACCCTTTTGTTTCTGATACCATTAGTTTTCCACGAGGGCTCAATATATGAATAGATATATTTGTATAATTTTAAACTTTATATTGCGATTTGTTAATTATAGGATGTTAGTTACCGGGATATATGCAAAGGAAACTGACACGAATTATTATAATGAACATGTACTGCTTTATCAGATATTTAGACATAGTTTCATGAATGTGAAAATTGTATTCCTTTAATTCCAGTGACACTAAGTACCGTTTATGAAGATACCAGAAGCGCCCTACACAGAGACACGTTTGGTGTTGGACACATACTGGTACAGCCCCACACCCATGTCAAGATTGCCTCCTATGCCGACGTTTGTCTATTCGTTAATTTGCAGGGACGACATTAAGTATGGAATGTTATGTTTGCTTTTGGTTGTAACATTCTGCTCCAAAACGTACTTCGAAGTATAAGTCGAATAAAAAGAGCTTTTTATTCATGAAACTTCTCATAGAAATTTTAATTTTTAAAATTAATCCATACTAAGCTTCCGCCCTGTATGATGTTGGTTTGCTTTTTTTGATAATTGCTTTTTAATCTGTCGTAGTGCAGTGCTCTTTCTGATTATGGTGTTATGAGGGTAATTTATTAATACTTATGGGTCGGGGTTGATAGCCTACCCGTCCCTTTTTAAACCTGAAACCTTAGATTTGAATTTTTCATTTGAGAGAAATAATGTCTGTATAAAAATGATAAAGTGATAATTTTAATATTATCATATATAAATTTCCAAGAAAAGAAACGTCACTGAAAATATGTGTGGGCAAATCCGCAACTTGACTCCTCGCTGCGACACTCTTATTCTTTTAAAATGTTGTTGACGTCCGGGAAGGAAAACATTGCAACCGCATTATGAAATGGAAACTTCTGATTACATTTATCGTGTGTTCAGTGGAAAAAGAGGAAGGGATGTAAATCTACAAAAGACACTGTTAATAAAACGTATAAGCCTTAGAAATCCCAACATTATTTAATGGGCAAAATGTTCCAACGTTACTCCAGAATTGTCCACATGTACTATAACGATCTTTTAACAATTATGCATATGGCACTGTGGCTATGAATAAACTTTCTCTGGTTCTCGGTGTTTTCAGTGCTGGGCGGGGATCAAACGCCTGTTTTCTGAAACCAAGTTAGGTGGGGTAAAAATTGTCATCCGAATTGAAAAATTGATTTAATATTGCAGTAGTAGAATGGAGATCTTTGTTGCGTATATGATAAGAATACTGTTCCTATAGTTGGCTACAAAAATTTCCCAGGATTGAGATAATTAATATGCCGTTTAGGACTTATATTACGAAACAGAAGTGTCGAAAAACAAAAACGGGAAATGGACTTCATTTAGATATCGTTTGTCCATTAAAATGTTTCTGTAGGACTGACATTAATCATAGCCTGTTGCATTCCTTATTTTCAAAATCACTTGAGCTGGTGCAAAGCCCAATTTTCAGGTGGTAATGAGAAAGGATTCGATGAATTTACAGACCGTGAAGTTTGCTAAAAAAGATAGTGAATAGTTAATAATTCTTAAATAAAATCTATAGATTTTTAAAAGATTAGATTATAGGATTTATTATTTCATCTGTTACACTAAAGTCCATTCTACCAGTTTGGTCAGTTATTTATTTAAGAATTGTACGGAATTATCATCTTAAATGTTATTTCAAAGTATTTTCTTCATCTAAATGGCAAATTCGATTTTATACCAAAGTGAATCTTCACACTTTGTTTGGTTTTAATTTTTAAAGTGGAAAACATGCCTAAAATGTGCAGAGGAGCGTTCTAATTAAAGTTGTTCTGTATTCTTATACATTTTAATTTTTCGGGGATAAGGGGTGATTAAGAAGGAAGCTAAAACAGATGAACGAAGGTGGTGTTTGTTTACTTTTACGTTTTTTCCCTGGCCATTCGTTTCATAGTGTTAGAGACAAGTATCACATTTATTGACATTTGTTCAGAAATATACATGCTCCTTTCATTTTAATTTTATATCTTTTTATTGAAATTTCTTTATAAATTTGATGCTCAGCCAATGCTAATTATTTCAATATCAACTTTTTCATTAGAAGTTTCTTTAGTCTAAATTAATACATGTATTACCTTAGAATAATTGATTGCGTTATTAACGTATTACATTCATATTTCAGAACTGCAATCTAATTGGCTGACTGTCGAAGGCACGTGACTGATGGAACCACGCCCAGCCTTCAGCCCGTATTAAGGAACTGGACACACTCATGCAAACGAGCGCACACGTACATACAGTTATAACGATTGAACAGGTTTATGAACTGGTGAACTGGCGCGTGATCTTGTTGTGATTTTAAAAACGTTTTAGGATTACATATTGATTTTCTTAAGTTGAAATGATTTACTGATGTAATTCATGAGCCATATACCTTAGGTATGAATCATAATTCTTTTTAATTGTTCCAAACAACTAGCTCAGATGAATCTGATTCCATTAAAACCCTTTCGGCTACCTCAAACTGTCTACACGATTAATTAAACTTTGGGGATAAAGGTGTTTTTTCATCGTATAGTTGGTGTAATCTCTGGTAAGTTCATTCTTTAAAGTCGATTAGCTATCACATATTTTTTCTTAATTGACATTGTAGAATTGCATTATTAATTTTAGGAGTTTATTACGATGTAATCGTAAACCAACGCGTTACGAAGTATTTCACCCGAATAAAAGTACATTTCTTTTTGGAGTTTTCAATTTCTAAACAACCCAGAGATGGTTATAAAAGTGGTGTTTATATACACACGCGTTTTAAAATATATGTTATCTAGTTCAAATTGTATTCTTTGAACTGTTTCAAAACACCTAAAAGATGACTTGAAAACTTTGCAAATTGTCAAATGATATCTTTGCCCAAACTTTGTCCATGTATTGAGATCACTGTTCATGTGATGCAGTGCCTAACGTCGCGCATTAAGTTTTCACGTGAATTTTTCAACTACCGATTGTTATTTTATAAATAGATATAGTATTTAATTTCAGTTTCGCCGTGGTCTATCTTATTAACAGTGCTGAAACATAACAGCTAATTTAAACGAGAAATTAAGATATGCTGTAGATTTCTTCTAATTTATCATATAGCGCACTTTGATAAAACCAATTCTTCTTATAACAAATAACTCCATTCTATATTATTAGCCTTCATCCTTGTATGCATATTCTATGGAAATTCTAACATTACTTGTGAAACAACGTTTGAATCTGAAACCAAAATCGGTAAGAAAGACTAACATTTTGAAACAATGCACCTTGTATGTGCAAAAAATCCATTTTTCTGTTTTGCAAGAGTGTGTATCTTTCTATCAAAATAGTTGCGTTTCTACTGAATAAAAAAATATGCATTAAATTGTTTTTACATGCAATCTATTAAAACTTGGGTTCAGTTTAATTATCATGCGTACTGCACGTTCAAAGTTGTTTTCCTATTGATACTTTCAAAATGTAGTCTATTTGATTCTGTAATCCTTTAATTCAAATCTGAATAAACTGTGTTCTAGTAAAGCATGCGGTGTTTTTTGTTTTTTGTCCAACCCGTATCGAGGCGTGACAAATGGGGCGAGTCGGTTTTATTTTAAGGGGTGAAAGAGGGGCAGATCCATTTTGCTTTAGGGGTGACAGGTGGGGAGAGTCCACTCGATTTGAGGGGTGACAGGTGGGGAGAGTCCATTCCATTTGAGGGGTGACAGGTGGGAAGGGTCCATTCCATTTGAGGGGTGACAGGTGGGAAGAGTCCATTCGATTTGAGGGGTGACAGGTGGGGAGAGTCCATTCCATTTGAGGGGTGACAGGTGGGAAGGGTCCATTTCATTTGAGGGGTGACAGGTGGGGAGAGTCCACTCCATTTGAGGGGTGACAGGTGGGGAGAGTCCATTCCATTTGAGGGGTGACAGGTGGGGAGAGTCCATTCCATTTGAGGGGTGACAGGTGGGGAGAGTCCATTCGATTTGAGGGGTGACAGGTGGGGAGAGTCCATTCCATTTGAGGGGTGACAGGTGGGGCGAGCCCATTTTATTTGAGGGGTGACAGGTTGAGTTCATTTTATTTCAGGGGTGGCAGGTGTGGCAAGTTCATTCCTCTCGAGGGGTTGCTGGTGAGTTGAGTCCATTCTATTTTGAGGGTGAAAAGTACAAGTAAAAAAATCTATAGAATTGTGCACCAATTATTTGGAAGTTAAAACTAAACCATTTCATTCCATTTCCAATAATTTCTTTATAGATAGATATCTTTTTATCTCTATGATTTAGCGAGAAGGCATTAAGAGTTTTTTAAGGGAAGTGATTTCAGAACACGAGGGGGGGGTCTCCTGGTGCTTTTGATTGGTTAAACATCAACTTTTATCTTGAAACAAATGATTTAGCAAGCATGCAAAACAACCCAAAACAAAGGGTCTACCCCAAAATGAAAAATTGAAAAACTCGGACAGCAAAGTAACTCCAAATTTTCCCAAAGAGAATATGGCAAATTCAAAATAAACAAGTATGCCAGCAAGGTTTGCGGGGCAGGGAATGTCAACATTTTATTAACATAATTGAATAGTACATGATGCTCTACTATGCCAAGATTTGAAATCAAACAAATAATTACTTGGATTATTCAGTATATTTTTATGACCAGGTGATGGTAGTAGGAAAATTCTTTACATGATATTTTTCATTTAACGAAACATGTTCATGAGAAGAGGGATTTGAACTTTTGTGATCAATACCATACCATCCCAAACTTTTTAGCGAATTTCAGTGAGAGTCGCAATCCTTAAACTATCTGTATTTGGTGCTTAATTTTATTAAAGCATAAAAAATCTTTTAAAAATAGAAACAAATTTAGAAAAGTACGATTGTAAGTACAAATTATTCTTGCAGGTATTTCTAAAATATTTTGAATACACTTTTCTGGGTTTAAAAAAATTATTGCCAAAATAGGATCGACGTGGCCACATAACTTAATTTTAGGCACATTAACAAAATCTAAAAACTATTTCAAATTAAATAAGGTAACACCAACATAAAAAGCAAGAGCAATATTGATGTATTAAACTTTACAGAAAATTTTGAGAGCGCTCGCCAAATTGTTACAGATCATTCATTCCCCTTATTATCATTACCGTTTTAAGTACTTCATATCAAAATGAAGAACCAAAGATAAATGCGTTTATTCGGTTTTAAGACAATAATGTGTATATAAGGGCGTCTGGTTCCAGAATCCGCACAAAAGACTGGGTTACTTGCAGGTTCCGTTTATGCAGTAAATCGGAAAATGTGGTGCATCTGAAATACGAAAAATACATTTAGTATTGATACTTGCGTATGATAAATATATAATGTTATATAAGGTTATAAGCTTATAATTGAAATCCATTACATCTTGTTGACATTTTTGAAAGTTTCAGAAAAAGGATTGGCTTGGGATCATCTTAGATAATGGTACGAAATTAATGCATATATCGAATTTACGATGGCCGTCCAGCTATTGCACTAACAATTGGCTTTGATCATTACCAGGTATGTATTCATATATATAACATGTCTTCATATAGTTACCGTTGTATTCTCTATGGACAAGATGAGGCACCTTACATGTAGGCGCCGTGAACCTCCATGTATAATAATATTCTTTTTAATAAGCGTTAAACTTAGTGGTTGAGAAACCGTGTGTGCGCCCGTATATATATATATATGCGACGCGCTTGTGTTGAAATATTTAACGAGAACTTACCTTAAAAACAATTTGACGGTTTGTCCATCTACATCAGAAAACAGCCTACGCTTCACGCCATTCGTCTAAAATAAATATTCAAAAGTATACGATAACTGCAAACTAAATACGTCTTTACAAGTAAATTGGGAACCCATATCTTTGTATCAAAGTGTTAGAAGAGCACTCTAAGCTTTATTTGTCATATTCATTGCGATAATGCTATTCTCATTCAATTGTCTAGGGTCAAACATTTTCAAAAAGATAGACAGTTCACAGTGCTAAAAGGTATCAAATAAATTCAGATGCTACTCAACGTTCAGCTGCGTGCAGTGATTTTTCTGCATGCATTCTGATATGTAACATAACAAAGACGTGTTATAAACATTTGACTAAACTTACGCGCTTCTAGTGTTTTATCACAAAGATGATTGTACATATAATGATACTTGCAAGATATATTTTCCTCTACGCCTAATAGTAAAAGCTTGACCTCGCGATTGTACCTTGCATATCCTGCGTCTTCACTTTACGCTGCCCAACTGTCAAGTGACACATCTGGAAGACAACTCATGCTGCGATGAGTGACTTATTGTTATGTAAATATCAACAGGTAAGGTTCATTTTAGGTGAGGGGTTGTGGCTCAAACCATTCTCACGAGAAAAAGCAAATGTACGTACCCTGATACCTTTTTAGAAAAAAAAAATATTAGACATTTAATGTATTCAGACGTTCTTAAACTATAGGTATTACACATTAGATAACATGTATGCTGGAAGAATTTCAGTTGTTTTTAATGCTGACAAACGTCTTGCAGCTAAATGCATTTTATTGCTGTTTCGCAAAGAGTAATTTAACGTCCTTGTTATAAGTATATCATTCTTGAAACTTTCAATTGTGCATCTTTTTAATTAAAAATGAATAAGAGAAAATTACCCCGTTCTCTTTACTCATAAATGTCACAAGCACGCATATTTATGGCAAAGAATGACCGATGGAAGCGACCGATGCAACCACTTCAAGACACTGTTTACTTTTCAAAATATAATATAAATCAGGCGTTTTTCTCGTAACCTGCCATAGCATAAATTGACCAGAACTGACTTTTGGCTGATACAAGAAACGATAAAATCTTTACGCCAGAAGGACGAAAAGCGGTACACGCCACACCGGTTTCTACGGGGAAGATTACCTGGTTGCAGTAGACATCTAGTATTGTCTACTATCGCAAAAACGATTCTGGTTTCTCAGCATCAGAATCGTTTTTGAAAAATGACACTAGTCTCTAGTTGCCAGGTTCGTTTTAGAAAAACGACACAGGTTTCTGGTTGATCACTTGGCACCTTGGTACGGAGTAAACATTTTTTTAAATACTCCAATATCAAAACTAGTATTTCAACTATATATCTAGACTTGGAAAATTGAACACAGTAGCTAAAAGAAAGAAGAAAAACAACATTTTGTAATTTTTCTTTATTTTCTTTCACACGAAAGAACATTATTATTATGATATAAGAGTTTTATTAGGTAACTTTATATCAGCCAAAATAAAAAGCTGCACAAATGGCTAGGCAGCATTTCCTATAAAAATCTGAAATATAGAAAACTAATAATTCAATATAAAAGTTTTCTTTTTATAAAATATAAATTATTTAAAAGATTAAAGTAAAAATTAAACTAATTAATTTGTTTTTGGCATTTGAGGTTCAAAACACAAATTCAGGTAAATAATTTTCATTGTCAAAGCTTAAACAAATAATCACAGTCAAATGTGTGCTCTTATAAAATAGAAAAAAAATTGCAATGTTAATGCAATAACAGTGAGCAACTATATATACACGTGTATTTATCCAACCCACTGAAGATGTAATGAAATAAAAATAAAATTTAATTGATATCAATAATATCTCCACAAATAACTCAGGACTTAACAAATATAAATACATGGACATGGCACAGCAAAATAAAAATACAAATAGTATACCCATTCATATCTGAACTTGGAAGCTGTAAATCCCATCATTCAGGAAAAATTCCAAATGTTCATTGGTCCCCATTCATACTGAATAAATGCAATTTTTTTTTCAAAATAGTCCCTGTATGCAGCAGAGTTATATTAAGTATAAGGTTAAGACAAAACTGTACATGTTAATACTGAAACACATTTGTACATACATCTCTCATCAGAGATGTTAAAATATCACATATTTGACCAATAGTCTCAGAAGTCCACTACATCGTATATATACAGCATGAAGTATACACCAATATACTTCCATGGTGTTCAAGTTCTTGTTTCTGTTCCAGGTGGGTGGCTTAGTAGTTGAGAGCACACAACATAGCCAGACCTCTCTTAATCCAGTGTTGCTGGGTCTTGTCAGTGGGCAGCTCCACTGTGCACACAAAGTTAGTGGACAGACCAGTGGTGGACAGGGTTCCTATAAAATATTAATATATATTAAGACATGTACATGAAGTAATCTACCTTGGGATAAAATAGCACTCTTATACTAGGTTAATAATTTCTGTGTCAAAAAACAAAACATGCATGCACATACATTGGGAATTTATACATGCAGGGATAGGTTCAACTATAAATTTACCAGCTATTCAACTCCTAAACTTATATAAAAATTCTTTTTGTTAAAGGGATAATAACTCTTCGTTTCGGCCAAAAAATGAATTTTCCTGAAGTAAACAACAATTTTCCCATACTTACCAATGGTTATTGAATCCATTTTTACATTCAAAGTTAGTCCCTGTTTTTTTTCTAAAAAGTTTGGTTTTTTGTTAAAATCTCTTAAGAGATTTTAACAGAGTACAGCCATCAATGGCGGTCACGTGGTCTAAAGACGAGCTCAGATATCAGAATAATAGCTATGACTGCCGTTTTTGTGGTAAAACAGAATATATTATATTTCTATGAGTTATTCACAATGTTTTTATTGTGAAATATAGATCTCATACGAAGAGTTATTATCCCTTTAAGGTCTTAAATTTTCATTTTATAGGCAATGAAAAAAAAACCTTAAAAATTATTTCAAGACATTCTTACCTGCTCTTGTTAAAGTCTTATACACAGGGCATTCATACACCCCTGACTGGGGTGGAACTCTGCTGGCCTCAGGTTTCAACCATATACCAGGCATGTCTGTGTACAACTCCTTGGGCCTGGATTCCGTGAGCTTGTGGTTTGTGAAGTCCCAGCGCCCACCTTCTATGTATAATCCTCTGATGAAGCAGCCATCTTTTGGTGGTTCCTTGAGTTCCTGCCAGTCCTCATGCAGAACCTGGGGAAATATAACCAATACAAAGTGATACAGCAACCTAGCTAACATAATCATTGCTTTCCATTTTAAGTGAGTAATAAACATAAAACAGTTAAGGGACATTACATAGGCTTTTTGTTGTCCTTCTATGTTTTTTTAATGAACATGTTTTTTTTGTATGTAAATACAAGTAACTAAAGTTCATAAAAAATTTAAGTTAAATATGATTTAAAAAAATAATAATAGCAAACATACCTCAAATCCAAAAGATATTGTGTCAATGGAAATGACCTTGGACCTGGCATAGTTCTGCAGAGTACCAGTTAAAAAGGCTTGTGGGAAGAAGAAACCAGATATCCAAAATACCTGCAACAAACAAAAATAAATTTTATAACTCTTTTTACAAAACAATGAATCTTTTGTGAATAAATTTTCCATAAAACGTCAAATACAGTGTATATCAAGTGGTATAAGATATGAGAGAGAGAGAGAGAGAGTACTTACAGCAGGAATGCCATTGTCAATCCAGCCTTGAATGAACTCCATCCTGTGAACAAGATCTACCACCCAGGCAGCCAGAGGTTTCAAAGATGGATAGGCCTACAATTTGTTAAGAAATACCATTGCAAAATATTCATCTTCGAATTATCAGTTTAAAATATCACTGATGAAGCATTGTCACATATTCATTTCATATGAAGATTTTTCTTAATCTGAATTTCAATTATTTCTCAACTTTTATGAATTTAAAATGTTCATCAGTTTGAACACGAACAATCAGAAATCAAGTCAATATTGTCCAAATAACTAAATTTCTAAATGCATCCATCAGGCATCACTAACAAAAATTCGAGAAAAATGACCATTTTTCAATTTTGCTTAAATTTGTAAGCAATAATAGCAATAACCAATAAAACATATAAAGCACTTAATTAATTCTGACCTTTCCTGCCCACATTCCTGGGACAGTGTTGTTGTAGAGACTGTTAGCCATGTCCTCCAGTTGCTGAGACATCACCACCAAACCCTTCAAAGCTTTTAGCATGTCCTTCAGGCTACTCTTGATGATAGCCAGTAGCTTATTAAATCTAGGAAAAAATAACAAACAACTGTCATTATCCATCTTATTTAATGCTTTGGTCTAAATGACATTATTTAGTGTGAAGTATGAAATGATAATTATAACTGCATTATCCTTGTTTATACAGGTATGCAGACTGCATTTGAAATAATTGTTCAGAACTATGTCAGGTAGTTGTTCATATGGCTATTTATATTTATCTTTATTTTTATTTTCTATCTATACTTGAAAATGGCAAATGCACTGAGCAATATCCAATATGCTAAAGACAAAATATTACTGGTGATAATATTGTACTAATAATACTGCAATGCATCATGAAACATTAAAAATCAACACACACACACACACACACACACACACACACACACACACACACACACACACACACACACACACACACACACACACACAGTCTATGCCCATTAAGCAGATCTTAACAATACCTGATAACCTCCTGTGTGAGTACTGTGTTCATGGACTGTTCATATAACACAGGGAACTTCTCCATTACTGGACCTATAGGTATGGGGTCTGGCACCTGCTCCAGGATGGTCTTGGCAGCATCCTCCATTACCTAAACAATAATATACCACATATTACCAACATACTTCATCTGGATATTATTTCTAAACTGCAGCTTTTATATTATATAGTTAAGGGTACGGGGAGTTTACTATTAGACAGCAACGAGCTAATTGTTTTATATGTAAAATTTATTTGAAATTAAATGAAGACTCAATTCAGGATCAAATGGCTGGATGAAATTGCTTACTGTTTTTAAAATACCAAAATCATAAGTACTGAAATACAATCCAATCAACAAAATTTTAAAAAATTACACGATTTTCAATTCAGCCCCTATGGAGATAGGCCAAGGAATTATGCACAAAGAAGTTCTGATGTAATTAAGTGTTTTACCTCCTCTCTTGTCTTGCCTTTACCACTTGTAGACTTGGGCTGCAGGGCCAGCAAGGCTTCCAGAAGCATAAATGTCTCATTCTGAGCAAAGGTGATGTTGGCATTGTTGTGCAAATGGAAGATCTCAGGATTGTCATTGATGGGTAAGCTCTTGATGTACTCCATGTAACCCTGATAACACAACCAAAAAGATTGAACTGACTGCCCAAGGTGTTTCAAATATAAAAATTAAAATGTTGTCTGTTTTCTGAATACACATACTATGTGAAGAAATAACCCACATTATATACTAATTTAAACAGAGTCAGAACCTTTTTAAAGAAACTTTAAACTGTTTCAATATGCAATCTGAGTGCAAATCATGAAACAGATTCTAACAAAATTATGTCTACAAAAATAAAATAATTTAAAACACTTACATGATGATCATTTTCTGTATTAATCTGCTTATAGATGCCAGACTCAGAGTAGACATGGTCTTCTTCCAGGACCACAGGGTTGTAGAAGTCTGCCAGGATGCTCATGAGACACCTCCTGTCCCAGTCATCTGTCACACGGCCACCATAGTTGATATGGCCTGCTGTGTACATCAGCACCTGGAACCAACAAGAACTCTGGCTCAGGGTCTATATTCTAAACATGCACTGTTTATTTACTTTTTGGTATAAAACAGAGCCCACTTATATACACAGTATGCATACACATAAAAGCATATGTTAATAGCATATATTTCATTTCTGAACCTATCTTCCCATACAGTCTTGTTGAAAACTGTTGAAGATTGCATGCATGTGGACAAAGTACAACCAATTATTTTTTGTGATTTGGAGAAAAATCATGAAAAAATGAAAAATTGTCTGTAAAACTAAATGTTCAGGTTTTTATGTGATATTGAACTAAAGCTTCAATCTTAGTAAAAAGTAACTGTAGGAGACAGATGACCCCTTTCCAAATATTACCCCATTATTCCATTACAAGGAGGGGTGGGTTGGGGGTAGAGAGGAATAAAAAATATTTTTTTGAGTCTCATAAACTAAACAATAGATGTCCACAATACCTTGTAAGGGATGGTTTCATATTCCGCAAGGAACATCTTGAGCTGGCTGACACAGATCTTTAAGTCACCATCAGTGAACTCGTAAGGGATGTTGAAGCCGAGAGCACCAAACTTCCTCCTCTCTATGCTGACTCCGTGGAAGAGACACAGGGAGAACAGCAGTGATTTGAACTCATGAGTCTGAAACAACAATGGGAATATTTATCAGCATTTCATTAGCATAACAATTAAATTAGTTGTAGGCATATGAAGAATTTAGTGTCTAATTCAATAACTGGATAATAAAAGTGACAATTTATTGATTTGTAACAAAATGAATGAAAAAACGACATATGAATACACAATTAACAGATACTGTATTTTTGTTGATATATTCATTAAATGTAAACAATCCAAATGCTACTTTGTATGTAAAGCAAACCATGAGAATGGCCAATAAGGATGGATGGATGGATGGATGGTTGGATTGATGAGGGTTCTAAATGCATTTTGATCATGTTTTGTTTTCTTAATCTTAAATTTTGCATCTGTATTCACTGTTCACTTTATCATCTAAATATCATGCATGCATCGATAAAAATGCAAATGCAATCATTAAATTTGAAAAAAAAAAAACCACACTATGGCATGACCTCAAGACTTCAGTCAAGTGCCTAGCAGGTGATTTTCATGAACTAAATCAATTTGCTGATCACTTCATTTTGAAAGCTGAGAAAGTGTGCAGGCAAAAGAATGAACTAGAGTAAAAATGACATATTGGATAATTGGTGATCTATAATCTACATAGATTATAAAAAAAGAACAGAATGTCAGAAAGAGAAAGTTTGACATGACACATGTCATGTCAATGTCAGTGACACTAATAAGACTGCATGGAGTTTGCATTATTTCTAGCTTCTACATTTGTATACAGACAAAATTATAAATATCTTAATCAAAAAGTATGAAAATCTAACACAGAGTACCCATATCACACTACAAATAATTTCTGTACTTAAAAATATAATTCCAAGGCAAATCAATAGAGTATCAACAGAGGTGGCAAAAAACTAGATAGTACTCCAAGTACTAATAAAAAAAAACAAACAAATATGTGCTAAGTAGAATGAAGGACAACCTCCAAGATGCAAATCTTTTTAATACAAGGTGACAGGCAAATCATGCCTAACAGAAGTATGTGGAAATATAAACTATAAATATTAAAAGTAATCATCTAGCCTAGTAAATTCATAGAAAAAGAAAAAAATAATAAAGATTAGTTAATATCTATGTGTTAGCATCAATAAAAGACCATATACTTACTCGTTGTGATTTCTAGAAAAATGTGCAACAGACAAAATTGTGCATTATACCAACATCAACAATATATGACAAACAGTTAAACATAAATCATGAAACACAGACAATGTAAAAGTGGCAAACTCTGATAGTTGCACTGTAACTTTTATGACAACTGTCATAAAAGTGATACTAGCGGCAAAGGGTAAATTCTGAACACATACACTATAAGTCTAATCATAGATTGCATCGTAATTCATTCAGAGAGCTTTTGTGATGTATGAAACCAGACACCAAAAATCATTTTTGTCCTATTTTTTTAAAAAAACACAGAGCTTGCCACTAAAACATTCACCATTTTTTCCTTTTAATGTGTAGACTTTACAAATTGTGCAGTATCATAATGACATTCACATACAAACAATCAACAATTCAATGGTAGATCAATGCAGATCCTAAGATTAGATCCACACTTTCACTTTCACTGCTCAAACCAGAAAGCAAAAGTATGGAAAACTAATCTTAAATATTGCACATCTATCAAAGATCTTCAATCTGATGAAGCCTTTTTGTTATGATATATCAGTCGTCATATCTTTCCTTGACCTTTGAGGTTAGTGATAATGTTTGAAATTAACTTTATTATTACTTTTCAAATATCTGATCTTATTAGAAACTTCAAGAGTGCTACCAATAACCCATAAACACATAAACAAATAGTGCTTTTTACAAACAAAGATTAAAGTTCATGCTGTTAGTCAATACACATACTGTTTGTGAGCAGTAAGACAAATGCATGAATTAAGATATTTACTCCTCAATTTCATTTTTATTCTTTTTTCAAAATATATCATTTCCAGTTTTAAAATTGTACTTTCCAACACGAAAAAAAAAATTATTTTTAAACATTACTAGCAAAATAGTCTTTTTGAAAAAATTAACCATCAGTATTTTTCCATATTTTAGAAAATAATTTCCATGCATTTATCAACTCACATTCATGCATGCCTATAAATAAACACATCAAATATACAATATGCTTACCCGATCTCCTAATGAAAGAAGGAATTCATCAGTAAAGCCAAAGTATGACTTCATCAAGTTGGCTTTGATTCCTTTAGGAGGTTCCACTGTCATCTTAGAGCCATTCTGTAAGATGTACACAGGGAACTTTGGGCTTGGCATACTAGTCAGCCACAGACGGAAGTCACGATGAACCTACAGGATGAATGTAAAATTTTGTTGGTGAAATTATAAACAATTTACACACACACACACACAAACATATATACACACACACACATGCAAACACACTTTAACGCAAATGTAAATAAATAACTTAATAAATAAATAAATAATAATCTGGGTCTCTGATATGGTATTCATTATAAATATCACATTATAAACATTATAAATATCACTCCCAAACACAGTTTTCACTAAATTTCAACCATGTGTATATTCTAAACAATCTTTCTCCTTTAATGGAAATTAAAGTTTATACATGTTATTCTTGTTCTTTTTTTTCTTGAACTGTTAGTCAGTTACCTTGTCTGGGTCAATCTGCTCAATGAGTCTTTCCAGTGAAGGCATCCAGCTTGGTGCTAAGTGACAGTTTTGGAAAAATACCCACTTGCCCCTCTCCATAGCACTCCTCATCATGGCCTCTGCTCTTGGACCCTGGTAGAAACCACAACCATATAAGACATGACATTCTGAACAACATCACAAAACAAAATATCTTATGTTATTCACATAGTCAAAGTTATTACCTACAAATTAGCCCCAATGACCTGGACTGGGTTCCCATACCTAGATCGATCCATCTCTGAAGGGTTTCTCGCTAGATTGCTTTCAGCTTAAAGCTTTTAGCTTAGATGTCTGGCATGCCTAATAAATATGCTAAATGATAATTAATTACCCCCTAGCAGCTTAAGTAGGCGTGACAGATATCTAAGTCACTTACGTTGATTGCAATTTAGCGAGAATCCCCTTGGGGATAGATTAATCCACAGTTAGTATGACAGGGTCTGAGAATGGTCCCTAGGGCTCTACAAAGTTTAGAGGATGTCAGTTTACTTCAAAACGACAGTGAGAGTGGATTGCAGCAGTGTCAGTGTATGCCTTGACCTGGCAAAATAATATTAGTGAAACTAGCTTGATTGATTGATTGATTGATTGACATGAACTTTCAAATGTCCAACATCTATTGATCAAGTTTTTTTTCTCACCTGTCCTTGTCCCAGTGAAATGGCTGATAATTTCTTAGCAAATCTCATTTCCTCTGCAAACTTGTAAAGGTCAGCTGCGGGGTCAGTGCCAGTGGACAGGACAAAGATCAGTGGTGTTGTTGGGGAAGAGTCCTTAAACACCTGGTGAAGATCTGCCGTCTGGAGTGGAATGATAAGGTAAAAATATTTATAATATTAAATTATTTTGGAGAGTTACAAATAATGTTTGCTTCATTTTAATATTTCTTTTACCTGAGTTGCCTTATGTTATGTATGATATAATGGAAAAGGATCGGTCTGTTGATTTGCAATCAATTTGCAATCTGCAATTTGCAATCTCAATGAACACTCAAACAAAACTTCAGTAGCATACAGTACTTAAAGTATACAGTATATAATATCATATATATGATGTATTATATAAAATATGCATACATACATCATACAAGTATTCTATTGAAAACATGTCTTACCTGTGGTTCCACAAACCTCTGCCCAAGGTTCTTGGCAACAAAGTCTTGCATGGCATTAGTAATTTTATCTGATCTCAAACACTTGAGAACCAACAGTTTCTGAAAGTCATCTAGCTCTGTGTTCCAGCTTCCTGGCAGCTCCTCTCTGAAAATAACCAAGTTAGAAATGATTTATCTTGAAATATCAAATGTGCAATAAGAGAGAAATTGTCAGTTCCTTAAAAAAAAAAAATATGCATTATAAGGACCAAAAAGTAATACATGCCACCAATTAAAAATATTGACCTATAGACTTAGAGAAAACTGCATTTGTTAGCACCCAACTGATCCTGGCACTGAGACTTGATGCACTGTGAAAAATTACCATGTACATATCAATAAGACAACAATTGTTACAGGAAAGAAAAATCTCCTAAAACAAACCTGTGAGGATCAGCGCTGTCAAAGATTTTCTTAAACCCTTCAACATGGGAGGGGAAGTCGTCTGCAAAGGAGGCAAACTTGGGCACAGCCGCCAGGGTGAGGATATCTCCCCAAGACCTTTCACTGAGCCAGTCCACAGCTGGGTTAGGCAGCTCCTTGGCCTTGTGTGTCCCTCCAGCTATCAGGAACCGCCACTCATCCTTTAAAATGAAGCCAATGGATCATCATTATTTTGAACATAATATTTTTTGCAGTTTGGATAAAATGTTTGTAAAAATAGTGATTAACACCAATCATGGACAGTCAGACTTAAAAGGAAACAAAATGCATAATGCTATCCCTGTGGAAAACATTTACTTACTAAGTTAATCTTCCCTTGGTGCATCAGTATTCTGGTGCAGAGCAAGAAAGCAAACAGCAACTTGTGTTTTTCAAACAAGCTGCGACACACATTGCTGTACAAACTGAAGGTGAAATACTCATTGATGTTGGTGATACGCTGAGGCAAGTTATCTGAAAAAATAAATAAATAAATGAAAATAAAAAAACACTCATTTGTGGTATTCAACATTTCATAGCAAAGACATTCAAGAAACTGAACAAATGAGGTGGAAATTCTGGATCCAAAATATTATATTATATAATATCATATATAAACAATATATATAACAGCATTACATCTCCGCTATCATCAACTAAATTTCAACAAAACAGTTGCAGTTGTAACATTTATAAATACAGAACTTTTCGCACTATATTCAAGGCAATAACTTACCAGATCTTTCAGCATTAGAGATGCCACCTAAGAAGATCCTGATAAACCATTCCAGTGAGTACTGATACATAGGGTCAATGTTGGCCATGTCAGCCACACAGAAGAACAAGATCTGGGTATTCACTGCCACTGGGATGTACTGACTACGAGTCTCATCTATTTCCTTCTCAGTTTGTTCTGCTACAACCACTTTGGCCTGTCAAATTATCAAATGTAGATAGATGTATTTTAATATCAACACTATTTAAAATTTATGAGGTATATCTCATCTGATCCTCTGATATACAAGTTTGCAGCAAAACCAATTTTTTCTTAAAAGCCATAAGTTGGCAATAAGTTTATAGATACATGTACCCAGTTAAAAAGGAATACTGTGTGTGCATGGAAAAAGAAAAATCAATGTATGTTGCTTACAAATCTTCAGTGGTAGTAAATTGATATACTGAAGGCTGAAAATATATCTATATTTAAATAAGTGCAAATACACACCTTGATTTCATCAGACTTTATCTTGGACGCATCCAAAGTGGCAATCAAATCCACATCATCAACAGGGCTGCCTTCTGCAGAACTCAGTCTTTCCAGAATCTTGTCTTCAATCTCCTTCAGTTCATTCTTCATCTTGGCATTGCTGATGATCAGTTGGTTCTTTGCCTCTTCCAGGTCAGGTCTTTCCTCTGCCACCACTGTTCCCAGCAGCTGGTCTTCAAGACCACTAAACATGGATGTGATATATATATAGTGACATATTTGCATGGTGATTTGGACTCTTTTGAATTAATATTTAATGATCTTTATTTGACATTTGTAACTAAATACTTTCTTTGTTTTCAAGATTTGGTAAATTAAAAAAAAAAGCCTTGCATGCATAGTGTGTCAATTTTAACTTTATAATTAAACTGGTGCTAAATGAAAGAACACAACTGAAATCATATACTGTAACAAGGATTTTCTAATTCATCTCCCCATTTATTTCTATCACTCCTACAGTATGACATGTGGCAGGGTTAAACCAGCAGTACCATAATGTCACAGGCTGTATGCCTCTGAATACTCTACCTTGGTGAGAGTGTGAAGTTGACCAGTGTGACCTTGGTGGAGACCTCTGGTGTATAATGAGGGTTGGGTAGTTTGGTGGTGATGTAGAATTTGAAGTCTTCATGGTAGGGAATCACTGCATCACCTAGCTTGATCACCAGACTGCCAGACTGCTTGAAGGTCTGCAAGAGAGTAAAAGTGCACATTTGCATATTCAGTGTGTCTTTAAATTTTTTATATATGTATTGCACTTTCTCTTTTCTATATTTTTTAATTTGTCCAAACAAACAGTATTTTAAAGAGCCTATGAATGTAAACTCCTGCTCAATAATTTATCATCATTTTCATATTGCGATTTCTGATAATCTGAATGGACACTGCCTCAGTGGGTACACTATTACCAATTTAATATACTCCAAAATAGGATACTAGCAGAGCCACGTTTCTATAGTATTCCTGTGATATAATGTCAAAAAGAAATAATTCAGTATCTGACCTGCTTCAACAAGATGGGTTCCAGAGCAGGATCCAGTTCCTCTCCCACATTCTCCAGCAGACATGGTTTACCAAAGCGCACAGCATTCTCTAAACTACGCAGGAAATCCCTGTCTGACAGCTTGATGACATCAATTCCATTGTCTTTTTCCTAGTAAAATAAAAAGGACATAATTTAGCTACGATAATATAAATCTTTATAAATATACAATACCTTATATAAAATATTTTCTTGTATTACATAGTTGATGAGAAATTGCTATAATTAAACAGAATCATGTATTTCTTTAGCATAGCTGTCTGAACTTATTTTTTACACCCCCCCCCAAAAAAAAAAAAACACTTGTGATATAAAACAGCAAAACTTAGGGAAAATGACTATATATCAACAGAAAAAAAGCATAATGCAAACAAATCCCGATTCAATATCATTTCTGACTGAAGTGTATATAAATATGTTCTGCTCTAAAATCTACCATCAGAGAACCCCCTAATATTCCTCACAAACCTCAGCCTTCCACTTACCAAGTTCTTCACCCATTTATTTGCCTGCCCCTGTGGATCTATGAAGAGTGGCCACCTGCGAGAGTACTGGACCACAACCCCATTCTCCACTGAGAGGTTGTCCTTGGGGAGACCAGCAATCTGCCAGCTGCGGACCTTCACTGGATCAGCCAAGGTACTGATCAGAGTGGGGTCATCTGTGGTGGGCACTTTGTTCTCAGTCAGCTTCTGCAGCCACTGCTGGACCATGGTGGTTCGATAGTTGCCCTGGTGCGAAAAAAAAGAAAAATCTTATATCTGCTGAAGTTATACCACAAAGCAGTACAAAGATACCAATTAAAATGAAGATTGTATAAAACCATATACAAAAAGCCAACTAGACTGGATATCCATGCCAGAAGAATCACTTGAAAAGATTTGCCACCAGTACATACACTGGTGCCCACCATCAGGTGGGAAAGATCTTGTTTCTATATAAATATTCTTCTTATTTAAAATAAACAAGAACATGCTGAGTATGATAATAATCCATGCTACTCACAGTGAAAGGTCCCAGGTAGGCCACACAGCCAGCAGACATAAGCACATCTCCAATCACATTGGCCACCATGTACTCCAGTCTCTCCACAGACTCCTGCCACCTGACTTTCTCTCCCGCCAGACCTCCAATGAGCTGAAAGAAAGTTGATCAAAGGAAACATAATATGACATATGTAAAACAAAGCAAAAAAGTTACAGTTAGATGTGATATTTTAAGAGAACAGCTGAGGAGAATAGTGGTAAGGTTTAGATAAAGTGGCAGTAAGGGGGGGGGGGGGGAGTTAAAATCTCCAGCTATCATTCTTAATGTGAATAATATATAATTTCCACCATTAATGGTTCCCTAGAAGAAAACATAGGTCTAAGTGAATCTAGGACAATTCCCCCCCCCCCCCCCGGACAATCCCCCCCCCCCCCCCCCCCCCGGACAATCCCCCCCCCCAGGACAATTCCCCCCGGACGATTCCCCCCCACCCCCCAGAAATATATATTAATATACAAATATAAAGTACAAAGTGTTAAGTTTAAAACATTTCATCCATTTTATTAATGTTTTTAGTGTGATAATACAACTTCATCATGAAACAAATTATTTTATAACAAATTCCTTTTTGATTGAGTACAAGTACAGGAAGATTTAATAAATATCAAATCAAAGTATAACCACCTATACTTCAGGTAAAGGTGGGGTAAACAGATGAACAGGTAAACAGATATTTTATGAATATTTTAAGTGTGGTGGGTGGTGGGTAGTGGTCAAGCAATTAAAAGTGACAAATGGTCAAGGGAAAACCTGGATGCACCTTGATTCAAGACTTACTCAACCAAGAGGGAGTAATAAAGCAATTAAAAGTAACAGTTAATTCATCAAAGGGTTACCTGGATGAGTGAGATCATCTGTTTACCCCTCCTTTACCTGGGGATATACTTTGATCAGATTTATAAAAAAATGTTGTGTACTTCTATCTCGAAAATCGTATGTACTTGTACTCCATGAAAATAATTTGTTTTATAAAATTAATATTATCTATCCTCGAGTTGCAACATCACACTAAGAAATATTCAGAAAATGGATGAAAAGATTTGAACTTTGTACGAGTTCTTTACTTTATATTTGTATATAAATATATATTCTTCGGGGGGAATCGTCGGGGGGGAATTGTCCTGGGGGGGAATTGTCCGGGGGGAATAGTCCGGGGGAGAATTGTCCGGGGGGGAATTGTCCTGATACCGGTCTAAGTATGTCTACCAATGAATTATTGTACTACATGTACTTTGAATAAATAAATACTAAGGATCTCATGTTGTACCTTATCTGCTCTTCCCAGCCTGGCCTCACACTCCTGAGTTTTGTCTTCCAGCTCTGTCTTCTTGCGCACACAGTCATCATACTTGGCCTGCAGTAGGGCTATACCATCTTCCACCTCCTGGAGCCTGGCCTTGGCAGCATCCAGAATTTTCTGGGTTTCCGCTAGCTCAGCTTGGGCCTGTTGTAGAGCTGCCCTCTTGGGGGCTACAGCTTTAGATACAAAGTGGTACTTGTGCATAGCTCGCACCCACTGGCAGATAGAGGTACACGCTTTTGAAACCTGGTTGAAAAAAAATCATAGTGATTAAAATTTTATCTATATACAAATTAATTTGAAAAATGAATTATATCAAGTTTACTTTGACCATAGTTATGTTACATCTATTTTTAAAATGTAAATAACTTTGTCAGCATAAAAATCAGAGAGAAAGAGAGAGAATAATATTTCAATGAAACCCAGTAAAAATATCTAAAAAAAATCTTAACACAATTGCTTAAAAATTTTGAAGAGCAGACAGGTACCTTGGCAATAGCAGCAGGCTGGAAAGCCTCATTATCTATGTATGTCTGGATGGCCTTGATGGCAACATCTGGAATGTTATCCTTGTCATACTTGAACAAACTTTCCAGGAATTTGCCAGGATCTTGAAGTAATCCTTTTCCAGGCTCCCAATAGTCATCAATTTTTTCTCCAGGCTGCAACACAATTTTTCAAGAAGATTCATTATCATCATATATATATTTTGGTTATGGGAGTAATTTGTAAAATTTCCATCATTTTAATGAAATTATATCTAAAACTGTATAATAACAAAAACCAAGAAAACTTTTTTCTTCTGTATTCATAGCATATTTATCTTTACCTTAACTGAAAATAAAAACTGAAAACCACCTAAAAATTCAGTCCAGAACATTCTATGAGTCATTCAATTATTACCAGTTGTCAGAGTCTCATGAAGTCCCCCTACCTTAGATCCAGGCACTTTCTTGGGCTTGATGCTCTTCATGATGCACACAGCTTCAATAACCATGCGCACACCATCTGGTGGGCGTGTCATGGACCTCACTTCAACTACATCATTCTTGTTCAGAGACTTCAGACTTGCCAAGGCAGCATCCTGTGGAGAAAAGGAAAACAGAGTAAAGTGGTATTCTTGAATGTTAACACTAGAACCATCACAGCATTCATGAATACTTCTCAGTTGATGATTAGACAACACATAATAAAAGTTTCAGACAAAAAAACACCTTGATGGTGAGACACATGTACACATACACACACATGTACACAAATATACAGTACAAATATAAACTTTGCATTGATGCTATAATTATTTCTATCATCTCCTCTTCCATATAAAGAAGGAAAAAAAGTCTGTTTCTAGAAACATCTATGTAATCAGTCCCTTACCAAGGCTGGCAGTGCTTCATTCAGATCTCTCTGTGCATCATCAGCAATGGCCTGGGTCTCCCTGGCTTTCTCCCCAGCCTGAGCCTCCTCCTTCTGGACAACTGCCTTGGTCTCCTCGGCTACTTTCTGGAAATAAAATTTTGTTGTTTTTTTTAATTTAAAATATTGCTCATTTGATTCATCTGGCTAAACAGGAGTTTACGGGGCAAATTATTATAAAATTTGTGCTTAGTTTACCAATCACACCTAAACCTTAATCCCATGTTACTACAGTATGTCATATTTTAAGGTCAATTTAATTTTTATCATTTTTATCAGGTTAGCAATCAGGAACCAACTGAGGGAAGTGGACCATTTGATAAGACCTATTAATAACATAATCCTTCTGCTAACTCCTTAGTAAACTGCACTTTCAGACATCTAAAGGAATCACAAATAATGCAGCTCAGTCTGGACAGTTGCAACATTGGAATAATCATAAATATATATAAAACACTGCATCATTTCCAATTAGACTGATATTAAAATCTATTTGTTACAATTCTTTGTTGCACACTGAGATTTCCTCTTATAGGAAATAAACAATTTGAGGCAAAACCTCAAAATGTGTGGTGACTACAGCATCGACTTGGTGTCATATACTGACCGTGTCCACTGAAATCTTCTCCATGGTCACTATGGACTCTTGCACTGCTTCCTCCAGAAGTGGCCTCATGGTCTCCAGCTCTTCCTGAAGCTTAGCCACCTCATCAGCAGTAGTGAGGAGCTGGCAAGATGAAAAGGTAAAATTTTATAAATATTAAAGGGCAAGCTTAAAAATGTAAAGGCCAGTGCTAATAATTAAAGAAGCATTCCTGCCTGCTTGTTGATGTAATCATTTCATCAAAATGATTTGGACTATGTGGTGCACTTTTCCACTAATTATCGATAGACTGATATGTTTTTGTGGGTAATACTGAACCAAGTACAATATAAAAGATAAAAGTAAAGGTACCTTATCTAGACCAGTTTTCATTCTGTTTTTAGCAAGAGTAAGTTCATTTCTCTTGATAGACACCAGATTAGAGAAAATCCCCAATAACTCCAGGTAACTTGTTGGAGTGACATACACATGTCTGGACATCTCAGCTAGGTACAGTCTGGCATTCTCTATCACATTCTGATGAATTACTTGACACATAACAACCTATAATAAAAATAATAATCATTATTATTACAATTATCATGTAAGGACAAGAATATCACTATTTTCAAATGAGAAGATTTTTTAAATATAAACACAAACTTACAGATCACACTGTTACTATGTACAGTGGTCTTCTGACACAGATAAAAAATTTATGTCAAGATAAATTTTTAAGATCTGGTCACTTGGGAGTATCACTATAAAAAAAATAAAAACTAAACAAAACAAACAAACAAACAAACAAAAAAACTTATATTATAAACTATTTCAAAAAAACATTTTTTGAATCAGACAGTGCTATAGGAGCGTTTGTGTGTACATACCAGGCCATCAAATACAGTTTCACTGGCGTCCAAATCAACAATATCATTCAAAAACTTCATGGCCACAGAGCGGAGAGCATCATCAGGCCACTCACTAAACCAGTCTATAGTACAGCAGTTCACCAGTGCTGGGAACATACGCAGACGTGCACGGAATATTTCACCAATAGGACTGAAATCAAGGTAAAAAATGTACCATAATTACTGACAAGTTTCAACAAACTCACAAATGAAAAAAAAAAAAAATTACAGGTGTTATCTTTTCAAGTTACTCATAAAAACATACTTTCTGACATGTACCCAAACTCACTACATAGAAATAATTCTAGATATCTAATACTATAAAATTGTTTTCCAAAACTGCATGCTTACTCTATGAATCCCTTGAATGTAACTTAAAAACTTTTTCATCTAATCATCGAGTTTTATATATGATTATGCTTTATTTAAGTCTTCAGAAAACTGACCTCATTGTTACCACAGTGTGCAGATTGCTTCTGACTCTTTTAGTAAAAGCAGAAAACAAGTTAGTTTTAGTCGGCTGATAGCCAGCATCCTGTACAATAGGCTTCATGGCAGTATAGATCTGGTCCAGCTCATCAAAAGCATAGATGTTGGGCACATCACCAGAATTTAAGATGTTGTTCAAATCCTCCAAGAAAGATTCGCTTTTTATCTGAAAGGAAACAATAAAAAATGTCTTTCTTCCTATGACTACAAATGCATTCATATCTCTACATCATATTGTATAAAACATCAAAGTTTAGAAGAAATGAATGAATTCAAAGTTTAACGTTATTTCAATTTCTATTCTATGACTTATACTTGTGTATTCTCGTACTTGTGGTATGTTTTTGGTCACAGCACTTCTTTTCTTAAATCACAGTTATAGATATTAGAAAAAGTACCCCCCCCCCCCCCCCCCCCCCCCCCCCCGTCCCAAGCAATCTGAATTCAAAGTCAGTTGAAAATGTTACTAAAGAAAGCCTTACCTGTGTATCACTAAACAAGAAAACTATTGATTTATTCTCTAATCCTGCTTTCAACATGATGGTTTTCAAATCCTCCCTCCACTCAGTCATGCCATAGTTCTTAGCCAGCTCGATCTGGAAACAGTCATATTCAGACCTGGAAGAAAAACAGGAGTTCTATAGGTAAAGGTTTTTCAATGAGAAAAAAATATGCGGTCCTAAGCTTGTAAATTGTTAATACTGTATGTTCATAACTCTAATTCTTCTGAAAATTAAAATCACCAATATTTTTCAATATCAAGTACAAGTGCCAAACCTCTATTAATGGTAGGTATGGTGATGAAGCTATATCTTTAAGTTATAAATATAATTACATGTGTGCTGCCAGCCTGGTAAGACTCTGTCTGCCACTACCACCCATTCCCAGCAGTAAGGCATTCCCCAGGGGCTGTCTGATGATACGACTTATACGACACAAGTGCTTCATGGCATCCATAAAGAGCACCAAGTTCATCTTTGCTGTGTTGATTTGATTGTAGTCCTCAAGGTACTCCTCCATGACTTTTGCCATCTTTTAAGAAAAAAAAAAGATGAAATAAATGAATGTCTACTCAATAAGAAATATGCAAAATTCACATCTCTCGAAGTGTCTGATGCATTTTGACAGAATAACTGAAAATATCACTTATAATATCTTGATTTTTGAATACTCCATAAAATTCATACACTGGTAAGTTCCATGCAAATGAACATGAGTATCAAATAAGTGCTGAATTTAAATATATTAAATTAAGCAAAAATATATAAATATACAAATGAATAAATGAAAAATAAATTATTAATTCATAAAAGAAAATTAACAAACAAACAGAAAAAAAACTTGTCCTTGGTCCAGCCACCAACCTTAGCATGATCCTCTATTTCTGCATAGACTTTGTTGTCTACATTGGGCACCATGAAGTCTCCATATAGGATAGGCAGTGAGGGCACAGCATCTTGAAACTGAATGTGGAAGTCTGCCAGCATGTGTTCTTTCATCAAGTTGTCAAACCAGTCCCTGTCTTCATCATTCACCAAACGGTCCTGGAACACGCGGCAACTCTCGTGGTACCACAGACGCAGGAATTCCTGCAGTGTCTGCAATGGAATGGAAATGGAATCTTTTAATTATTGTTAACAGAATGATAGCTACAATAAACTCTTGAAATGTTTTTTGACATTATCAGATGACCAGTATATAGATGTACAGAATATAAATATAAGTTTCTGAACTTATGTTAATGCCTATCAACAGATTATTACTACAAGTTTAATAAAACACTATAATCATAGATATAGATTTGAAAATGTGTGTATATACAAAGCTGAAATATTCCATCAAACATGATTTTTTAATACTCCATAAAATCAACTTTGCAAAGATTGCTATGTGTAAATGCATGGATGAGTTAGAATCAGCTGTTAATGAGGCAGATTGGATTCATTACCTCCAGCTTAGCAGCGTCTGCCATGAGCATGCCCTGGAAGACTTTGGAGAGATCCCTCAAGTTGAATGTGTAGTGGCTCTTGGCTGGTGTTGGTAGCAGCTGTTTTAGAATGGTGTTGTACATATCAATACAGGTGTCCACCATTTGGTCACCATGGTCACGCACTGCTGGAGGACTGGCAGCTGTAAGGTGACAGAAAAAGTGTATTCAACATCTGACTTAAACAGACAAGTCTAAATAACTGGCTACATTGACTGCAACATATACATTCAACTTCAACATTGCTCCAAACAATCTTGTTAACCATAAAATGTTTGCTGGAAGCTAAAAATACATACTCGTAGCAAATAGCTGACATTACCATGGGGAGACACGTGCTGTATAGGTATTAATACAATGTTTTCACCTAAAAACCAGTTCAAGATGGTTCCAAAGATCGTCCGCTTGCTGTCATCCTCCAGGTCTGTGAAGGCCAGGTAGTTGAAGTGACGCAGCAGTCTGGGAGTGACTGGATTACGTCCACCACCAGGGGGACCCATTGCAGTCACAAAGTTCACATCAACAAGATGGCGGAAATCTCCTATGGCCTTTCTGTCGTACCAGCCTTTGAAGTCCATCCACTGTCTGATCAGTTCAATAGGTGGCTGGGCCCCATAAGTCTCCAGGGCAGGCATGTTCAAGTCATCAACAAAAAAGATGAAGTATTTTCCAAGAGGAGGTCCAAATACTCCCTTTCGCCTGGAATAATGGCCACAAGGAAATTGTAGGCATTGGTACATAAAATTGGGATTTAATATACCATATCTTTAATATGAGGTAACATTAATAAAATTAACACCGAAAAAATTACCAAGAAAGTTTTTTTATAGGACTTATAAGTGCTGTCTGAGTGCTCAGAATTCATATACAAAACCACTGTTACATACTAATAAAAATAATTATATCATTCACAATTTTGATATTTAAAAAATCCAACTTTTTACCTTTTGTCAAGTTTGCCATCAATCAGATCTTGTGTCTGGTTTGCACTGGTTTTGGCAGAAAACACGATGAATTCTGGGATATACTGTTTTGGCATGCCTCTGCTCAGTTTGTCTGCCAGGGAGAGGGTCTTTCCTGTCCCAGTAGGACCCACACACAATACCTGGAGGAAAAATCATTGTCAAGGTATACATTAATAAATTTCCAACTAAATTGGAAGGAAATTATCACTTCTGCATTGAAATTAACCTTAGGAAATAGTGAAATATTTATCAATAAAAATGTAAACTATAACTTGTCTAGTGAAATTTCCCTTAAGAGAGTGAAATCCTTATCAATACAAAAAAACCTGAGGTAATATATTGAAAGAAAGCAAAAGAAAAAATATATATGGAAACCAAAGGACATGAGCATGAGAGTCAATTTTTGATTTTTGGTAATATTTTTTATTTTGTTTCAAAACTATGAATGACTTCTATTTCCTTTTTTCCCTTTTTAAATGGAACTTACTGTTTTATTGTTAGACAGAAGTATTTCAATGATGTATGCACTTCTGATGGTGTCCATGGTGGGCACAATGATGTCTGAGAACTTGCTGTCTGGGGGAATAGAGAAATGAGCACGGCCGTGGAACCAATCCAACCACTGAATCTAGATCAGAAAAATAAAAACACTCAGATTCTTTTTTTACCAATAAAAAGCCACAATTTGTTCTAAAATGGACTTTAAATTGATGTAACCATTGAACCAGAACAGTATCATGGTGCCATTTTTTTTTTCAATATAACAAACAGTTACATGTTATTTACCAGACTTCAAACTGGTAATTACAAGTAAGTGGATCTACTTCCTCTATGAATTGTGTCAAATTTCAACAAAGTGTTAGAAAAAGCTTGCAAAATCTTGGTGTTTTATTTTGTACCTTGCGTTCTCCACCTGCATCCTCCTCCTCGTCATCTCCATGGCCTCCACTAATGCCTCCATCATCCAACCTATAGTCATACACCAAGCCTTTCTCTGGGAATGGCATTGTGCACTGGAATGAAGGTTCTTAATTTTATGCATAAAAATATAATGTTTTACATGAGAACATAATATGTACAGTTGATACATAAAAATCACAAACTTCTTATTTTCCAGAAACACACCCAAAAAATGTCTCATCATCCAATTCATACCAAACATAAAGTCTGCTTTTGGAACAGACATAAATTATTATTAGGTTTTACACACACACACGCACGCACGCACGCACGCACGCACGCACACACACACACACACACACACACACACACACACACACACACACACACACACACACATAATGCCCACTTACATTTTCTTTCTTCATCTTCTCTCTGAGGTAATCGCTGAACTTCTTCCTTCCATCATTATCACAGGTGGCGCCCACAGTCCAGATCAGGGAGAAGATAAACCAAGGCTCAATGAGATCCACAATACGCTCCAGTTGTTCCTCTGGCATTTCCTTTTCTCCCTGTGTTCATGTAAAAATACAAAACATCCTGTACTTTCTTTTCTCAACTAGTGGACTCTCTTTGAGAGCTGCTAATATTTTGTGAAAAATGTGAAAAAGTATAATAATCATATTTTTCAATTGCTTCATAATCAAAGCAAAAGCCATGCCTTGTACATAATTAAATTGGTTGTCAATACCATTTAATAATACAGGTATATCTATATGCATATGGGACATTGTTAATGATGTTTGAACCTAAATGCAGGACTATAAATGACACTATAAGTATCTTAAAATGTGAATATAATAGCAATAGGCTATTAGATGCTAATTATACAAGGTGTGTGTGTGTGTGTGTGTGTGTGTGTGTGTGTGTGTGTGTGTGTGTGTGTGTGTGTGTGTGTGTGTGTGTGTGTGTGTGTGTACGCACGCATGAGCACATGCAAATAGCATGATACTTTGATGATTGGATTCTAGATTCATACTTAGAAATTGCCTATGACTATATATAGCTATAATAGCTTTATTACTGGCAGATATCTATGAAAAAAGAATAAGGTTGCAATTTTGTTTATTATTTATCAATGATAATTGGGTAAAAGCAGGACTAGCCTAGTGGGATTTTTATACTGCCTACCCGACACCCCTGAAAAGCATGTTTTATATGCTTAACTACAAATAATACTCTCTAGACCTGAGTATTTCTTACCCGTTGATACTTCCCTGGTACCCTGTGCTATTTAAAATAAACCCCAAACAGATTAAAGCAAAACACAAAAATATGTTAAATTAAACATGACTGCAATAGAGAATTGGCTAAATGCCAATTAAGAGATCCAATAAAAACAGAAATAAACAAGTAACATCAAAGAAAATAACAGAAATGACTCTTCCATAAATCACTTCTGACTTGTATTGGGTTAAGAGAGAATGATTAATATTTTAAATACAACTCCACTTACTACTTCTTCTTCCTCATCACCCAATATTAAATGCTGGATGCACAGATAAAGACAGCAAGGAGAGAAGATGGAAAGTTAGGAGAAGAAAACAAAGACAAGAGAAGGACATAGATATGAAAAGTGTCAAATGTGAAAACAAAACACACTGATCAAACACTTGTCATTAAATGTGATAAAAAAAAGAGAAGTAGTACTATCTAAAATGGCTGTTCAAATATAAAGGAAACATGTAGGAAGTGAAAATATCAGGCTACCTCTGTGTACTTCATCACATGATTATTTATAATTTAATATGATAAACTAGAGAAGTTGATGTTTATATCACCACACCCACCTCTTTAGGAATGAAGGGGGTGAAGTAGCATTCCAGCAGTTTCAACAAACTAAAGGTCAAGTTGCTGTCCATAGATGGCACAAATTCTTTCATATTGCCTCGCAGGAAATGAATGGAATCCTGAAAATTTCACAAACAAAATCATTTAAAATGTCACTGAGCATATATAAGCTCTCTGTAATCTATTTGCTAAAACAGGCAAAATATTAAATCTCATAATGCAAACACATGTTGATATATTACATGTTAACATGTTACATGAAATCCATATTTCTTTGTAAAATAGTAAAAATAATCAAAATAACAACAACACAATCTGGTTACCTCCAGAAATGCATCAAAGAGTGCCTGGAACTTGTCCTTGTGTGGGTATATAGCATCAGGCAGCCTCTTAAGCCAGCACTCTACAAATGGTGACAGGCCCAGAATACTGGGTTCCAGGTACACCATACCACACCTACTGACAGTGGCAGGGGAGGCCACTGCCAGGTCCTGCACTTCAAACATCATAGTCATGTGCTGGAAGAAATAAGATGTGTTAATTCTTAAGGTTTATTGCTCACTCAATTGAAGAAAATATGTTGAAATATTCCACAAAAGAATTTCTAGTAATAGGTTTTTAATATGTGGCGACAATATGTTAGGAATGAAAAATGAGAGATGTTTGCAAAAAACAGAATTTTATGTAAATTCGAGAAAGAAAAAAGCTTTTTTAAATTATCCAGAATGGTAGAACATAAATTTTTTTATGAAAAATAAAATAACTTATGATATAAGATGCCCAACACAAACACCATAAGAAAAAAAAAACATGCACATATTTAACAAACATGACTATATGAAGAAAAAACTGGGACATCAGTTGTCAAAAATTGTAGAATCCCAAATACCCCGAATGTACACATACACTTCTACATTATATACCTCAGTTAATTTGATGATCTCTCCACTGCTGAGACACAACTTCTTATTGTCATCCAGCACAGTGTTCATGTTCTCAATCCACACAGCATCCACAGGGCCATCAAACAGATACCAACGCTTGTCTGCATCCTGGGCAGAGCAGCCCTGTCTGATCAGAGTGGACAAGATTCCATCAGTCCTGGAATAAAAAGAAAAAAAAAATAATAGCATATCCAGTAGAGCATAAAATAGGAGGAATATGATTTCATATATCAAATATACCAGTACTTACTAACCCTACTCACCTTACTCCAAAATTACTCATCATCAATGAATAACAGCAGTTAACAGCTACATGCATTGCTTTTACAGGCAGTAACAAAAGGAAAGAAAAAAGGAAAAAAAAACACTTAGTCTAGTAGTTCAAATGCAGACATATAAATGTGCCTACCATTCGTGTGTCATGAGATCAAACTCTCCATACAGCTGTCCCATAGTGATGGACTTGGGGTTGAGGATATAGGTGTGGGTAGCCTCAAAGGGCACACCAGCTGGAGATGGTTCTCCCTTCAGTGAAGTCATGGCTTTCTGCAGGACCTCATAACACTAGAAATGAAAACAAAATGTGAAAATGTGCTAAAACCATTTGCAATTAAAAGGACTCTTGTAGCATAAAAGGTAACTATGATTCTTGTACTATCACAGCATAAACTGATGACACTTCACTCCACAACTGTCCATAGTATATTATGGCATTTTCTATAATATGGCATTATTTTGTTTATATATCCTCTTAAATTTAATTTCAACTTTTTTTTTTATTTTGCAATCTTAAATATAATGTATTCAAGGTCATACTTTTGTCTTTCCGGAACCAGTTGGCCCAACCAACATAAGTCCATGGCGCACAACAGTGGTCTCATAAAGCTGAATGCACTTGTGTAGGAATCCATCCACTTCTTTGATGCCGAGTTTGACACAGGACTTGTTGAGGGCTTCACTAAGAGCTCCATAGTCAATAGGTTCCTCTCTAAATAAAAAATAGGCAATATTAGAGGTTCAGAAAAAAGGTACGAATCACAATCCAAGTACACTATATAGAAGTCTGAGGCATTCAGCAGTTAACAAAGTGAACTGATAAAAGAAAGTTTTGAAGTTTAACAACTTGTAATGTACAAAGTTTTTGGTTCAACAATTTTTTCTATGCTTTCATTTCATCCATTTATCTAATTATTTATTTATTTTTGAAAAAAAAATTAATAATGACTTAAATTTTTTAGGACATCTAAATATATAAAACATACTTGATGTTGGGGAAAAGATCTGATACAATGCCGTTGAAGAGTTTCAAATCATCTTGCAGGAACTTGGGCACATTTACATCTCTGATGGCTCTGAGAGCAATCAACTCTTCATCCATCTTGGGATTCTGTCTCTTCAAGTTGCCGGCGGCAGATATCACACTCTTCACAGCACGCATACCAAAGTCATAGTGATCCTGAAACCAGACATATACAACTTAAATGAATACACAATATATAAAGTTAAAACTTAAAATGGAGATGTCATTTATCTTGAATTATCATCTTGGTCTCTATTTTCATCAAAATGGTAACAATGTTTATATATATAATTGATTAACTTTAAAAAAAATTCTGAAATCTTGTAACAAGTTTTGCAAAGGAACTGCTGTCAATCATACTGAATTCAAACCCAAAACCCAAAACACTACAAAAAATAAAATAAAATAAACCACTTACCTGTGCACTAAGCTGTTCAGATGACAACTTGAAAGTTGTTGTGATTTTCTTGGAGAGGATCTTGGCATCAGAGAAACCAAAGGAGAACAAACTGATTTCTGCAATCAGGGCATAATCTGGCACCATCATAGCCACAGGACGGAACAGAGCCTGGAATACAAGGGTGTGTCTTTTTACTGGCCACAGTCTTATTGTTGTTTTTTCTTTTATCTACTTGCTTTTGAAACACCTACTTAAAACATGTCTTGTAGCAAAACACTAGAAAAAAAAATGCTTATACATGGATCCCTCTTCTATTTATTTATTTTTTTTTTGGTGGGTCAGTTATACTTTACTGACACTCCCAGATTCTATAGCCTGGCTGATGTCTTGATTTCAGTGAACATTTCCTGCTGTTTACCTTCAAGTTGTCAGGCAGTTCTGTTCTGCCTGCATAGCCAGGGTTCATGGTGATGAACACAGCACAGGAATTCTTCAAAGCCAGCTCTACGCCTTCAAAGATGAACCTGTCCACCTATGAAACAGACACATTATTACATCACACGATGTGAACACATTGATATTTTCAATATCAAGTCATAATATCAATACAAAGCTATAGTAATATTGACCTTTATAGTATACCAAACTGTTTTGTGATTAAACTCAATTTTGACTCTAATATATTTTGTCTTAATTTATCAAAAATATGATACAACCATCCTTTTATTTGAAAATGCTATAAGTTTACAAAGTTGGGCATGCTGGTGATACATACACAGCATCTCCAGGCAAAACCATAAATAAACACAGGTAATCATAAATACATAGAAACACTTAAGTCTGTAAGTAAGAAGTGGATAATTTCTGCTAATTAAAATAATCAATAAAAATAATAATTAAATATAATCTACATGCTAATGGGATGCTTCTACATGTATGTTGTCGAAGGAAGAAATAACTACCCAGCTGTCAGCCCGTATTTCTCTTCTCTACCTACCTTAGCAATGAGTGCTTGCTGTATTTGGGTGATCTGCATGGCCACCACTGACAGCACCTCTATGTCAATACGGTTGAATTCATCAAAGCAAGCCCATGCCCCTGAACTATAGAGGAAGGGAAAAGAGCTTGAAGTTATAACTACTGATTTGAAGCTACAAGCAAGAAAAGGGGGGTCAGGGATAGACAGGGTGAACAAAATGCCCATAACCTGATGTTCTTTCCATGGTGAATCTTTTCCCAAAGTTGCAGACAAAATCATAGAGATTTATGGAATCAAATATTGAATTTAACCCCAATCTCAAATTAAAAAAAAAAGATAATCAAAAAATAATAAGATAGTAGCATGGCCATGCAAGTGAGGGTACTGCCTTGGGAAATACTACCTACAGATTGTAATGCAGTGTACAAGGTAATGGGGTAACCTGTAATCAATACATGCTATACACTATGCTATGATTGGTAGAGGTCTATAGGATAATCATGCAAGGATGCCAACTCTACATCCTAAAATGCTGATATCTTTTGCTAGACATGTTATCAACAATAGAACAACACCTGAAATAAAAAGGAATTAATTCTGAAAAATGGGTAAAATACATGTAAATGTGTAGAGCTGGCAACCCTGAGTAGCTATACGTAGATCAGGTCTGGGGTGATAGTTGTACATGGAGAACATGCATATTGAAATATGCCTAAATATGCTACTGTCTAGCAAGTATGGAGAGCACCCTATGTCCAGACATATAGTGCCTACCCTTTGCTGTTGAGCTTTTTGAATGGTTGTGATCTGCTGAGCAACCACTGATAACACCTCAATGTCGATACGGTTGAACTCATCAAAACATGCCCACGCCCCAGCACTGGAAGTAGCACACCACAGAGAAACATAATCCAAGTGCAGTGCTCAAAACACAACACTTTTGTGCAAAAATTAATATTTTTTCTTTCAACACAAGGCTTTCTGAAATATGAGCAATTCTAAACAACATACCATTTCAAAATTACTTCATAAATGAAAAATAAGTAAAGTTTAGGAAAAAAAGGTGGTGGAAATCAATATAAATTGCAAGCAAACCCCATGTACTCCAGTATGGTTTACGATACACAGTTTTGAATAGGGAATCCCAAATGCGACATACATTAATACAAACATACATTCAAACAAGTACCCAGTTTTTGCATATCCACAAATAGAAAATGCTTACATAAAATCAACCATATTTAAAATCTAATACGTAGCAATCTTTAGATCAATTAAATTACTTTTGTCAAACAAAATTTTGAGAAGCAAAAATGAACCATGAACTTTTAAAGAATCACATGCTTCTGTCTATATGAACTATCAGCAGTCAGTCTATTATTTTCATCTAATCACCTTGCCAATCCTTTGAAGAATTTCCCCATAGCCATGAAGTCAAGCTGGTCAGAGCAGTTGAAGACCACACACTGAATGGCAAAAGCCTTGGCCAGATCCTTGGTGGTCTCTGTCTTCCCTGTCCCTGCAGGCCCAGCAGGGGCACCACCAAACTTGAGATGGAGGGCTCCAGTCAGAGTCAGGTAACATCTGAAATGGTTACACATTAGTTTGAATGTAGACACATATTTTTACCACCTGTATATGGAATCTCCACAGAATGCATATCCAGGTACAAGAACACTAAACAAATGAATAAATGGAAATAAATAAATAAATAAATGAATAAATAAAATCATAAAAATAAATAAATAAATAATCTCATCACCATACCGATCAGTCAGTGGTGTAATAACCAAGCGCCCTGTGTTCCCCAGATATTCATAGCCGTACAAAAACTGGGCATTCACAGCCCGTGTGTACATGTTGTCATCTTCCAACCAGTAGTATCTGGAAACAGTACAAATATGAACATCACTTTCAAGGGCATTGTGCATAAGCATTATTACGAAAAAAAAGAAGAGATAACTTGCAATACATATTCTTCCATGAATTAAATCAAATCAATTACAACTTACAATTAATAATAATATGTTATTTCAACTTTGATTAAGCATGTTTGAAGAAAACCTTCACCACCAAATCATTCAGTAACATCATGGGGTTTACGTAGGATTAAATTTCATTTAGCTGAAAAGCTGGATAATCTTAAGCAATTTTTAATGAGATTAGTGATATCTCTTGCAAAACAGTAAAACATTTCACATTTTCCCAACCAAATTAGAACAACCTTAGCATTTGGATAAGATTCTCTATACTAGGGTAAGCCAAGCTATCTTAACCTTTTGGTTCAGTTTTTCCATACCTCAACTGGCTGATCCATTCAAAATCATTGACATTTTCCACTTTCTCTTTGACCATGTTTGCTACCACATCCCTGGCGTGGACCTCAATGACAATGAGAGCAGACAACACCTGGATTCCAATACGTGTCAATGTCCCTCCTGTCACCAGGTTACGCAGGTCATCAAGCTGTGAAAACAGAAAAGAATCTTTGACACTGATGGCGAATAAGTGACTAAAAATGCTGATCAATCAAAATGAAAGACCATACAGAAAAATGTGCATATGTAAAGTGATGTGAAGTGTGCACTAAGAAAAAAAAAAAAAAAAACAGATGCATATCTTTTAATCTTTCTTCTTTTTAATAACTTTTTTGTTGAATTCTGGAAATATTTACAACTACATGTGTGTGCATGTCCCCCATTTACCTGACTTAGCAAGTTTTGAAACAGTCCAGGCAGATCTTTTCTCTCCAGTGCTGCTGACACCTCAGAAGTCCAGAATGTCTGACAGCCAGCTATGACAACCTGGCCAGGCCACTTGACTACCCACTCTGTCCTCGGGATCTGAAGAGAACACATCCAATCCAATTTTCTTATTAGTCTTATTCCTATCATATGGTATTATCTTTCTGTCTGTCAGAAAATATATGCTCGATATAAATAATAAAAAAATAAAACAAATAAAGGTCTCTGAAATCACATGATATTTTCTTTCTGTCTGTCGGAAAATATATACTCTTAACATAAATAATAAATAAATACATAAAATAAATACAGCTCTTACCTTTTCATAATCTTCCAAAGCATCTTTGATGATAAATCTGAGACTCTGCATCATGACTCTCTCCACCTCCAGTAACCAGTCCTCCACATTGCCAGTGGGATACAGGGACTCCTTGAAACTCACTGATTCTCCTTCTCCAGAGTACATAGTCGTGATCTTCAGATCATCCTCAAATTTGAGCTGGAAAAACAAAAAAAAGCATGGTGGTGAAATAACAGAATTGTTAAAATAAATGCAATAATTTAAAGAGAACCTTTTGTGTAGATGGTTGATACCACCTTTTTCATCATATTATTCACTTCTTTGGAATTTTGAACATAATACAAATAGTGAATAGTTTCTAGAATGACATGTTTTCTACATTTGAAAACTTAAAAAAAAATTCTTTTTAATCATCAATACACGAGATATAAAGAAAAACCTGTTTCACATTATAGGTAAACAGTCTGCCATTTCTCACCTTGGCAATATTCTCAAAGCACTTTCTAAGATGAGGCTGTACAGCTGTAGGATCTTTGGTCTGAGAGAGAATCTCCAGCAGTTCATCATCAGACAAGAAGTAGAAGCGGGGGAAAGAATTTCTCTTGGTCTCCAGGTACTCACTCAGACCCTTCTGGACCTGCTCCAACAGTTTGTTACACTCCTTCAAGTTGTCTAACAGGCGGGCGTCAGGGCACAGTGAGATCACCTATAGAAATATAGAAGTGACATTCTTCAAATCTAAATAGTTGACTGATTATAAGCAGGAATTGAATGTTGAAAGACAACTTAAATGTTATAATCTCCATTGTTTACATACTATATACCACACGGCTTTCAAGAAGCCAAGATCGAAGAAAATGGCAGCTACATAAGACCAGACAAAATAAAAATGTGCTTACCAAAAATAACACAATACACATACAAGCATAAGAACACACCAGTGTGCACATAGGACACTGGGACTAACAATTTATACACATCTGTGCATGCATACACAAACCCTCACGCATAAATCCATACACGCACCTAAAATACAGAAACCGCTTTAACTATTAACATTTGTTCTGTATCATAGCTTTGGGGCAGGATTTAATGTGGCAGAACATGAACAGGGTCTCAGGCTTACCTGTGGGTTGTCCCGTGCCTGCTTCATCAGCTTCCTCCAGATTCTCTCCATGGTTTGATACCTCTTGCTCTCCACTGGCAACTGGCGGTTGATGTCCTCTGAGCTGAAGATGGGCTCCAAGTACAGCCAGGACCTCTGGCACAACAGCCACTCATCAAGGACATCCTATCAAACACAAAACATGCAATCACCTATAGTTTCGTCTGCATGTTTGCTTGATGTTAAGCTATAACCAACGACCAGATATAACTCACATTTGAAGCCACAGAGAGTCAAATCATGTTCACTGCTTACAATACACTTGTAAGATACATACTTGTCAGCTGAAAGATTTTTTAAAATCCCCAAGCAGCAAATCTGACAAAGAATACAAAATTTAAATGTTTATTCAAAATTGTTTTCTTATCCTCAACCAACTGCAATTGTTATACGGTGTATATATTGCTTCATAGCTTACCTGAGTTGTTCTTAGTTTACTTTCCCATGTACTGATTCTCTCCTCAAAAGGTTTCTTGAATGGGGAGAAAGACATGCTCTGGGTCATGACAATGTGATCATCCAAAAGCTGTGAGATTTCTTCTGATATTTTCACAATGTAGGTGCCCGTATCTTTATATGGCATCACTTCAAACAGCACTGGTGCCCATTCACCTTCCATCTTGTCAAGAGCCTGATAAATAGAAGTAAAAATTGTGATTTACTATAACATTCAGCTCAAGGTTCCATCCTCAGATATAATTATTGCATGTGTAGAACATAGTCCATCTTTTTTTCCCCGCCATACAAAAAGCAGGAAAAATAATAGGAATTTAGCTCAATAAAGAGGAAGCTACTTAAAAAACATATTATAACAAATCTTTACAAAAGCTGATCAAAATAAGGACAATACAGTGCATTTTAAATAAATAAATTAATAATCCATCATTCACTTAAACATAAAACCATATTTATTCAGAAGTTTACCTGTTCAATGGAGTATTCCTTCCCTGCTACCTCTGCCACCTTACTAATCTTTTCAATGTGATCTTGCAGTCTCATCTCCAGACACTTGGAGAAGGTCAGGGACTGTTTTGGACGCACTGGGAAACCAAGGTCATTTGACAGCTGCATACAGAAGAAAAATAGAACTGTCAATGAATGTGATTATTATTGACTATGGAAGGCGAAATTATAAACAAGGGTTACAAAAGAAAATATGTAAAATTTAACTTTTAATGTGTATTTAATATCTAAAAGAAAGAAATGGTCGAATGAATTTTTCAAACACTCCAACAGAACTAAGTTTGCACTTCAATCTGTCAAAAGAATTTAGCATTCCTTGCCTTCCCCTCTTCTTAATTAAAAGAAACTGTACCTAAATAAGGTTCTACTGACCTGCTCCCAATGCCTGTTCCTCATGCCTGGGTTTCTCAAGCCTTGGATAAGAGGGATATAAGGCCTGAACTCTTCTATCATGCCTTTCACCTCTACTGCTACTTGCTGCACACCTGTAATCAGAAGATACACACAAATCAACCAGTGTCATTGGCATCTTAGCATTTCTATTACACAGATATACATTTGTAAGTATCTTGTGAGCATTACTGGCATTGCCTTAGTTCTTCTGCAAAACCATAAAATTTAGAAAAAAATCAACAAAGCTGAAACTTTGATGATATCAGTGGGGTTTGGAAATTAAAAATATACTGCACATATTATGTCATCCTTAACTGTCAATTCTATCCCATGTCTACTGTAAGTTTATGACCATATCTCTGCAATGAGAAGCTATTTTCAAATTAAAAGATCCTACTGGTATTGAACGATCACTCCACCCTCAGGTCTGTGATGGCCATTTACAGAAAAAAAGGCGGGATTGCAAATTACAACTTAAAATTCAAACTAAAAGGCAATAACTTAACCTGCCTAAATATCTGGGAAAATATTTGAAGTTTTAAAGGGGCATGTGTATAACATCAGTTCTGCTAACTACAGGAAAATTGTGCAGGGGTTCTTGTGTATGTGTGTGCACATGTGCACATATCTAATACAGCATAACACACAAATTGGACATCTTGGAAATGCATGCATTATACCCCGGCCATATAATAAAACATTAAAGGACAACATGATTGTATGAATTCAGAAACATTCAAGTATCTGTGCATCTATACAAGGGGAGTAATAAGTGCCATGGTGACCATATGATACTCACAAAACCCCCCATGTTCCTCCTTCACATATAATACTGAGTCAGCTGCATACAGTAAAAAGTTATATCTAAATAGTCTCCATTGCCTTAAAATCTCATTGTTTTCTACAAAAACTACAGTTCTTGCATCAAATACTGATCATAAGGAGAAAAAAAAACAAAGATAAAACTATCACAAAGTACTTTGCACATTTCTTTCAATTTCTATTTACTTCCTTTTTTCCCTAAAACTACAGGTTATGCTTCACCACTAAATTTGAAAACACAACTCATACCAGGTATATCATTGAAAATCTTCACAGACTTGTGCATGGTTTTGTAGGAGTCATTCACATTCTTTTCCAGGCTTTCAGCATCAATGGATGTCAGCGGATCATTCATCCAGCTCTCATTCCAACGGAGCCATTCGGAGCATGTGATCCAGAGATTTCGGAAAGGTTCAAAGTCCTTCACAAGCTTTATCAACTTGTCATACTAAAATAAAATTGGAAAATTGATGGTAGAGTTGGAGTATAGGGGAAAGGGAAAATAACTATAAACGACATGAATTTTCATGAATTTTCATTTTTAGTTCCTCACAAAAAATACTATTTGACGTGACCTTAAATCACTTTAGTATCATTTCCCCATTAATGAAACACTTCTTTGTGAACAACATCACAAATTAGTTCAAATTTAGTGAACAATTGCATCAGATGTCCAAATAACCAGACCTCCACCCAGTACTCACGTTTGTGACAGGCAGACCAAACAGGCGTTCCCTGTTGTTGTATTTGGCAGCATCCTCTTGAGCTTCCTTCAGCTGCTTATTTATTCTGCGTGCCTCATTGGCAATCTCATGTGCTCTGCCAATGTCAGTGTGGGCAGCCATACCAGCAACAACCATCTAATCAAAGATGAGAAAAAGAAATGTGTTTTAAGATATTTATAACCTGCAATGACATGCAAATCACATTTATATCACAAAAACCTTAGTGAAAAGCTAATGTTCCAGGTGCAAAATATTTTACGCTAACTTTAAAAGTAATAACAATGTCTTTTTTTGTAAACCTCTTTATACTGAAGAAAAGCAAAGAAAACCAATTCCACCAATGCTCAAAGAAAAAAAAATACAGCTTTCATCTATAGCCGCCACCCACCTGCAGTGTATCCAGTTTATCATTGAAGTTGGCCTGATCTAGGACCTGTAGCTTCCTAAACCTCTCCTCATCCTCCTCCAACTGGACCAGAGTGTTCTCCATCTGAGTCTCTATCTTGTGTGGCCACCCAATAGCAGTCCACCTAGATACAGGAATCATATTTATTATTATTATTATTATTATTATTATTATTATTATTATTATTATTATTAACAGTTTGTTGTCTATGTGGTGCACTTTTGTTGCTAATTTGTTGGCAAAAGTGGAGACCCAGTGTAGACAAGGTATGCAGCTCGTGGTAGTGATTCAACAGATATTTTTTTATTATTTGAAATTACATGATATCTATATTCTTACTTGGCATTGAAGTCATCAGTGGAAAGGTTATAGTAGAAATCTTCTATCAATTCATAATCTGACATGGCCTTGTCAATGAGTTCCTACAAAGAAAAAGATATATAATAACCATTGTTACAAAATGAAGGAAAGAGGCCATAAAAAGTCACATGTAGAAAGTGAAGATAGTTTTATGTTCATTATTCAAAACAAAATAAAACACTGAATACAATTATTTGAGTGAAACTGTCACTTTTTGAATATTTCTTATCCTTTACAGATACAACAAAACAATCTTTGGGGGACATAAATTGATCAAGTCTATTTGAATTAAGTGGGCAATTACCACAATTACCACAACTTACCTGATGTTCTTTCAGTTTTTCTGGTATTCCTTTCATCCACTCCCTCATCTCTGAGAGCTCCTCAATGCAGTTGGACTTGTCATAGAGTTTCCTGCTGATAGCCTTGAACTCTTCACAAGCCTTTAAATAATAAAGTGATGAATAATCAAATAATAAAATAATAATGGCAGAGGGTATTAAATAGACAGTGAGCAAAAACTGTGATTACATTTATCTCCGAGTATGGTAAAGCACATGAAATTTCACTTTGAAAAGATACTATACTTTAGATCATTTATAGCAGGTAAAAACTTTCCCCTACATGAGTGTTAGCTTGTAATTAACATTTTTTTATTTGGCACATTATTTTTGGATTATTTTTGGCACATAGTTAAAGGGTGATTGTATTTTAATATCCTGTTAAATGATAACTAGCTTACATCATCTGCTTGTTTCCTGAGCTGTCTAGCTAACAGCTCCAGTACAGCATTACTCAGGTCTTTCCTCTTCTTTGCCAATGCCTTCCTCACTGTGTCTGTGTTGATCCAGAATGGTCCTATGACTATGGTGCTTGGGATGGTGGCTTCAATCACTTCCTTCTCTTTCAAGTGCATCTCTACTTCATGCTTCACTTCAGCGGCTGATTTGCCTTGCTTTTCATACTCCCTTGAAGCAAACAAAAACACGGTTTACAGTTTTAAGATGGACCTGATAAGAGAGGCAAGTAAAAATCAGAAGTCCCTTTTTAGCTGTAAATTTCCCATCATATCAACAATCAATATATCAAGATTCCACCACACACATTCAGTTGGTACAATAATAAAACAAAATGGCAATATCTTCTACTTACTTGACATATGCATTTATGTCCAAATTCATCAACTCCAAATGTTTCTCATACTCTCTGGCATAGGCTTTCATAGGAATGAGTGCTTTCTTTATGGCATTTGTCACTGTGGTTCTCAGTTCCTCCACAGGTGGTTCATGTTCTCCCACAGACTCCAGCAGAGGTGTGCCAGACCAGAATATGTCTTCCATGATGTACTGAATTAGAAAAAAAATCAGAAAATAAAACTTTACAATTAAATTTTTTGAAAATTGTGTGTGCATGCACGTGTGCCTGCATGTTCGTGTATAGATGTACATGTACATGCATAATTGTGAAGGGCATAAATGATATGTACTCATGAGTGAGCTCCTGCACAAGCATTTAATTGCTTTTAATCAATTCACATACCTTTTCCAGCTGTGGCACACTCTGTGTGGATGAGATGCCTTTGTCAAACAAGCTGATCAGAGTGCTCTCAAAGCTGTTCAGATTAGTACTGTAGTGGGCGCCTTCTTTGTCCAGAAGCAGATCCACCAAAAACAGGGCATTCCTCTTGGGTCTGAATTAAGATCAATACTATACGAATCCCTTTCCCACGATCATACATTTTTATAATTGAAATTCAATATTTTAAATTGTCAGTTAGTGATTTAAAAATAGGAAAAATGAAATCAACTTCTTTAGTATATTAAGTTGATAAATAACTTTCATGACCAACAATAAAATTACTTCATCGTTTTTAATGGCATCATTATCAACTTATTAACAAATAGGGACTGTGATTAAGTGTTCCTCACCTGTAGTTACTGGCTAAAAGGTCTGGTCCCCATTCTCTGTCTTCTTCATAAGACAAACAGGCATGGCAGGCATCCAGTACATTCTGGGTGTAAGAGACCAAAGAGTCCTGGACCAGGTACCTCAGGGAATCCTGCAATAACCAGTGCCAACAAGGTTTTAAACTAGGCAGTAAATGCTGTCAAATATACAGATTTCACTCTTCATACTCCACAACAAATTTGAGTTTTAGTTTGCTATTATATTGATGAAAGGTCTATTATTCTGAGCAATTACTGTCCTTCAGTATAAAATTATAACATTACAAAAATGTGTTGAAGAGTTCCAATTTAATAACAGTAACTAAGAAAATAACTTTTTTGTTGGGAAACTGTGGTGGGCAAATTTTTGAAAAAAACTCACTTATTTTGAGTAATCTGATGTCATATTGGGGTTCGTGCAAACAGTTCAACTTATATGCCACCAATATTTTGAATTACCTGCATATTAAACTTGACCATCTCCATCAGCTTCTTGAGCTTGGAAATCTGGTACACATCCCAGTTGGTCTCGTGGATATTAAACCAGCCCTTCCCACTGTCCCTCAAGCTGGTCCTTATGGCAGCTCTCAGTGTGGTGATCCAGCTGTCCTTCAAAAACAGGGAAACCTGGAGAGAAAATAAAAGTCATAATTTGCAGAAACTGTTTTAACACAATAGATCTATATATTTTCAGAATAATTGTGAAATTAAAGTAGTGATAAATGCACAAAATGCTTACCTGGGATGTGGCCTGACTTTGTGTCTGTTCAAACTCCTCAAGCCTCATGGGTTTACTCATAGGTAGATGGAAGAGGCACATAGCAGAGACCTTGTTACATTCAGTCCTGACTTTGCCAATGGCTGAGATACTCTCTTCTCTGGTCAGCAGGGAGTTGAAGGCAAACTTGTCATACTGCTCATCAAATGGGTATTCAGGTAAGTCTGTGACACAGCCTAAATAATGGACAAAAAGAACAGCAATATTTTAGAAATTCCTTCAAATAACCTAATTTGTCTGGAGTTTTCATTGGCACTGTGACAGTGACAGCGACAGTTACTGACCTATTTACACAATGGAGCTTAAAAATTTCTGCAGGAGAAAAATTACAAAGTTTACCTTTGACAAAATGTTTGGAAGGAGAATACTTCTTATAGTACACAACATGCTGTAGAAAGCCCAACATACCTTTCTCTGGTATCACCTCTTTCACTGGCTCTGGGATAGTGACAAAGGCAAAGGTTGCAGGATCTTCTGCCACAGTTTTATCAAAGATGATCCGATTCATGGAGCGACAAAAATCAATGTTCACTTCTTTCTCCAACAGCTGTATGTAGTCATCCAGGCTATAATCAAATTAAAAATATTACCAAAGAATTCTCTCATCATAATTGTTTTATCTTATTCTATTTTAGCACCTACTACAACAATAACTTCAGTAAATTAAACACTGAGGGACACATTGAGCTGTGCAGACAACCAATTACATGTAAATGATGTCACATTTTGTTAAAATATGACTTACAATATAAATAATTTTTTTTTCTGAAGAACTGACCTTTTGTCCTTTGACAGTGAAGAAGTACTTCTAGCCCAATCAGTCATTCTCTTCAATGATGCCTGGTCCAGTTCCCCCACTCCATCCATAGGCATACAGTCCAGGTACAGGTTGTAGCGGATCAGTGCTTCTGTGTGTTTGCGGCTTCTAAAAGCATGGCCGACACGCTTAACAAAATCTCGCGGATCCTCTGCCATAAATAGCAACCTAACTCTGGGAATCCAGTACTGGGAGGGCAAAGTAATCCTTGTGCCTGGAATAAAAAAATCAATATAAAAGGCTATATAGGCACCAATCATTACATATACAATATGAAACAGTCCATTTACACTTTCACCAAAGGGGTCTTTGTTTTTGTCATTTAAATTATATAAATTGTTTTTTTTTTATCAGTGTATCTTACCATCTTTTCTCTTCCCACCATTCACTATTGTCTTTCCCTTCTGATCTACAATCCTTCCATTTTCATCACATTTCTGCACCAGATACAGCTGTGTTGCTTTATCATAGTCCAACACTCCCACATCCACCCAGGCATAGGTAATGCTAGGGTCTCTGGGATCCACTGGAAGACAAAGTTTAATACAAAATCTAATCATATAGACACAAATGCAAATAAAGATAAAAATACATCAGTAATAGTATTTAAAAGATAAAGATTTAGACACATTATAATTCCTTGGTGTTCAAGGGGTAGTTACCAAAATTTCCAAGCAATTATTTCTTTTTCTATTTACAAGAGCAAAACCTGAATTATTAAAGCGCATAATAGAACATAAACATGTGAATAACTTTATATGCATAATATAAACATACAATCATGCACATCATCAGTGGAAGGCAACAAGGCTTTGCCAGGGACAGGCATTCTCTTTCCATCTTCCTTTCCTAATCTAATCCACTCGTGGGGTGTGCGGCAATCAAACTCTTGGTCATCAAATATCTCCAGTGGTAAATAAGGTGGAAAGGGAGCTGGATCCTTCAAATCAGCATTCAATATAACATTGTTGTTTCCATTTGTCAACATTTTTGGCATCAGCATGCTGCTGTCTATGCACTCCTTGGCAAGCAAGGTCTTTAAATTCTGGCTCTCATACAGCCTCTTTCTCCTAAAAAATTGCAATTATAAATATTACTAAAGGAAGAGTTTTATAAAATACCCAGAAGGTTAAAGTGTTAAAGGGGTGAATTCCAACACTAAATACTTCCAAACAGATTTCAAGTAAATTGTTGTTTGTTTTAAATCAGTCACATTTACCTTTCAATTTCTATCTTTCTTGGACACTGTCCTGGAATGGTATAGTAGGGTAACTGGACTTTGGGTTGAAATGACTTCACTGGAAAGTCCTGCAAAAACAAAAATACATGTCAGCATTAAATTTTTATGAAATAAACACCAATCTTGTCTGATACTTATACTATACGAAAAGATGCTCTCTCTCTCTCTCTCTCAAACACACACACATTGTAATTCTACCCATTTTTCTTTCTCTCTCACAGACGAAACTAGATTATAGGTATTTCATTTCTGTTTTAGGAGCAGTAATCCAGATATATTTGTAAACTTACAGATATGGTTGTTATCTCTGTGGATGGTCCATACGTGTACTCCTGAAGTTGTGCCTGTATGTCCTCTGGTTTAAAATCAACCCCAGTAACTGAAAATGTTAAGTTTACATCAATCTTACATAAAAGTCTGATACTTTGAATCCAAGATTTGCCACTATACAACAAAATGCGAAAATAAATAAATAATAAATTAATAAAATAAAATAGAATAATAATAAATTAACTGGACAAACACACTTAAAAAATGTTCATTTTGACAAGCACTTGACTTCAATTTCATAATATGGTTCTCACTGAAAACTTGCAAGTGATTTTTTTTTATATTTGATATCAATTATATGCTTTGGCTAGATTTACAGTAAATACAGAAAATAATTCTTCTTGCAAAAATTGTAATAATGTAGTTGCACATGCAGAACAGTAGGTACCCGTAAGTAAAAACATGTTTGGGTTGATTTCAAGTCTCCTTCATTTCAAAGAATACATATATGTACTTACCTTTTGGAGTGTGTTTTTCTTTGGCAACATTCCAAAGAGTATCCTGTTCCACAGTCTCAGGCCCTTGCAATACATTCTAAAATTAAATACAATGTTTTTCAAATTATTAGTATTAAAAGTTTGGGCACCAAAACTTAATACAAATAAATTTACAACATAAGTGAATAAACCTGGATCCCATAATGTCTCCACTATGACTGTCCCTCCAATAAGCTGCCAGTCTAGCTACATGTGTAAGTATAATTTTCTTATCTTATTACTTCTCCATTAATTAAGCAAACCTTTATTTCAAAAACCTTGTTTATCAGAAAGCGGTAGCTAAGAATGAACCTCTTGTGCCCTTAGTGAATTCTGCTTCAATGTAATAGTAGTTAAGAAGCATTATAAAAATTAATGATATAGTAAGCAATTCTGTTGGAGAGAAAATCAGGCCAAATACATGTACTTGTGAAGCAACTTTTCTGTTTATTTATTTCAACTGCTCGTCCAATTTATTTTGTGCTTACTGAACTCCACAACATATTACCAGATGTGTTTCTGAGTGTAATATCAAGAGCACAGAATTGTACCAAAATAAAAAAATGCAAATTATACTTACCCCTAATCTTTCTTGGGCACCTGTTCCTAAAATATCTGAATAAAACCCTCTTTGTTTGATCTCTGGGTACTTCTGTCCAGAGACGGATGTTTTTGCTGTATTAATCTGTGTCCGATTGGAGGAGAAAGGCCTCCCATGGGAGCTTTTGGTTGCTCTGCTAGACATATTTTTGCTAGAAGAAAGAAAGATACTATAATTATAATAATAATATATTACAGTTAAAGTTTGAAAAAGTCACTACATGTCATCAATATAATCTTAAAAACAGCCTAATATTCTCAAAGCTTTTTGAGAGAGTACTATGGTCTGTACTTGGATCATCGTCTATACGTCTATATGTCTATACGACTAACCATTTACAGTACAGCCTACTTGCTGGCTGTCTTGAGTACAAGTTCTACACAGTACATTGGCACTCATATTAATGCAGAGAGTTTCAGAACAAAACTAATTTAGTAACCATATCCAAAAAATGAATATAACTGTGGTAATAGCATGCATTGAAATCTTTTACCTCTCTTAATGAAGATTCATATCCGTAATTTATACGATTTTGTTCAACGCACCATCAACAAATATGGCGGAGTTGATGGAGTTGCTAAGGTAGGTGCGCATGCGCAGGCAGGTGGGAGACGTGCCATGTCAAGCCACAAGGATTTCGCCGCTTGACCTGCCTTGCAAGGACACAGACTAACCGCCTTAAACAAAAATCTCAAAACCAGAAATCAATCTTGCAGTTTAGATTGTTCAGAATTTTAAACTGACTTAAGTTTAAAGTTCAGTCTATTTGCCGTTTAATGGAACTCTTGGGCATGTTATTAAAACACCGAATTAATTTAATTGGCAATTTGGATATAAGCAAAACAGAAAAGAAACAGAAGAAAAAAAAACGGGCTAGCGTGATGAAATTTGCACAAAAGGCCTTTAACACATTAAATAAAAAACAGATTGAAACATTTCACGTACACGTCGGTTTTGGCACGTGGGGATAGTATTTCGTCTGTTTCAGTTTAGCACAAAAATCCACGAGTTAGCACGTACTCCTATCGGTCCTATTTACTGGTATATCTATCAGCCGATATATTTACATTTTCTGATACATATAGGCCTACCTGAAGAAAATACTTGAATAAAAACTCTACAGGTATTTTATGTAGACTGGACAGTTCTTCTTGAAGGCTAAAGATGTAGTGTAATCATACGTGAAAATAATTTTTTTTTCAAGTCTTACTCAAGGAGGTTAGCATAACACATAAGATAACAAACCCTAGAAAAGATAAGATGATTATGAACGTCTGAAATCCCTTGTTTAAAAAAATACTTGTAGAAACTTATAGGAATTTTAAATTATAAAAATTGTCATTTAGAAAACAAATGAAAATAACATTTCCCATCGTGGTGTCCCATTTAAAACAATTTAAGTATTGGAATGTCATGTTCACACAACATCAATTTTACAACTATATTTCACTACACTGCTCTGGGAGGTGAAACCATTGACAAGTTGCCATAAAACTGAAACGTAAAAGAGACCTTTCAGACCTTTGCATGGGGCAACCAACCCTTTATTTAATATTCAGCTGTCAAACCTTTAGGTGCTCTGCTGGAATTCTAATGACACATGTTTTAGGTCTATTTCAGATGATTGTGCTTGTGAAATCTACGATTTTCTTAATGAGCATCAAAAGGGATATTATAATATCTAGGCCTACTTATAAAATTGATTAAATTCATCAATTTTCACTTGCCAGAACCGACGTGCCAGATCCGATATGGGATGTGCCAGAATGTTATGAAGCAGCATTAGAAGAGTTTTTCATCGATTTATCATTTTTATTGAAAAAGTAAAAATCCAAAGTTGTCTATTATCAGAGAGTTAGGTTTATGTTATGTGGGTCTATAACGTAGGCCTACAGGGCAACCAACCTACATTGTAAACTTTGAGCACTTATAGTCCGGTTGCTTAGGGCAAAAAAATGGCCAAATCGTGACACAGCGGATAAAAGCACCAAACTTTGCATGTGGGTACCTTTTGACATACTAAATCAAATTAGAGCCGTAGCCCACGGAAAAAATTTACCGTTTTGCCAAAAAATCCAAAATGGCCGCCAATTTGTGAAATTTTGTAGAAATATATACATATCTATGTTGATTTTTATCAAATTCAGTATTTTCTCAATGTTTTCCACATCGTTATTACCCATATTATGCATATATGTCAGATACCAAACTAGTGTCCTTGGACTTATTGAAAAATCCAAGATGGCCGCCGTATGGCATAGGAATACTAGAACATGTACAAGGGTTTTCAACTAACTGATGCAAACTAGGAAGATGCATTGCCCACTATCTAATTAATTTTGTTTCTTATTACACAAATAATATATTTGTGGTAAGTAACTAACCTTTATTCACAGGCAATTCGAGAAAAATCCAAGATGGCCCCCATATCAAAGGAATACTAGTATACACATAGGGCTTCTTCTGCCATGGAGATATAATATTAATTGATAAATTAGGTTTGTTTCTGAGTATTTTCCACATCTTTTTAATTCACATAATATATATGTGATGAGAATGTTATGTGTATCCTTTTTGAAAACAAAACAAAACAAAACAAAATGGCTGCCACTAGCCATAGAAAGTGGGGTTCAGTTAATACCTGCGAGAGATAGGCTTACAAATAAAATGAAGCTGAATTCAGTTGATATTCTGTTTTTTTAGTATTATTATCCCATGATACATACCCAGCAGGCAAACGACATTGATTCTACGTTGATTCAACGTTGATCCACCAAAATTAACGTTGATTCAATGGTGAATCAATGTCGTTTGTCTGCTGGGTATCTGTTAGGGAATTATTGTCCATATTTTATCATTTTGGGGAAATCCAAGATGGCCTTCTTTTCCCCATAGGAAAACTGGTGCATTAGATTTTATAGGCAATTCTACGGCAAATAAGGGTAATCATGATATTTTTTCAAAATACTAAAGGGTATACACTTGTTACCCACCAGATAGATATCTAAAAGTCCAAAAAGAATGTGGGAAATACAGAGAAACAAAATTCATTTTATATTGAACCCAATGTCGCTCTGGCAGCAGTTGACTGTACTATTCCTATTGTGAATTGCAGCAATCTTGAATTTTCTCAAATACGCAAGATGCACACTTGCTACACACCAGATTTATAAAGAGTAAGGTTAATAAGGATGTCAACATGTTTAAACATCAAACGGCTTTATTTCATGTTGGAATCAATGTCTGAACTGTTCTATTAATTGACACCTATGTGCATTTGAATGATATATTCCTATGACAACTGGCAGCTATCTTGGGTTTTTGTCCGAATGAACTCAAGGAAACATACACTTTCAAAACACACAGTCTTTCATAAGGATAAATAGGATATGAAAAACATTAAAAAACGACCCAAAGTTAACAACATTTAAATCGTACTCAGTGTATTTCAAGCATTATTTGATTATGTGTTCAAATATTCCTATGACAAAAGGCAGACATCTTGAATTTTTTCAGAATGCCCAAAGATACACACATGCTACAGACCAGGTATACATCATAGGGGTAATAATAAATGGAATGAAAAACATAAATTATTTTTAAAACAAACCCATGGAAATGTAATTGTATAATGAACCACATGCCTCTCTAGCAGCAATTGAAACCCACCCATTAGTATTCCTATGTTAAATTGTAGGTATCTTTTTATCAGAATATCCAAGGATGCACACTATTTACCCACCAGATATATATCATAAGACTAATAAGGATGGGCAAAACTTGATAAGCAAACACAAATTCACCCTGGTAGTAGATGAAAAGCCATGGATGTGCAGTTGTAATTCCAGTAGTATTCCTATGGCCAGTGACGGTCATCTTGGGTTTTCTCAAAATGATCAAATATACACATTTATTACCTGCTAGATATGAATCACAGTGTAATAATAATGTGTAAAACACTAAAAAAATAAACTGAATATGATAGTGAATTAGCTGGCATTAGTTCCAACCCTTTGTAATACTAGAAGTATTCCTATAACATATGACGGCCATCTTGGATTTTCTCAAAATGCCCAAGAATACGGTTAGTTACTCACTACATACATATTGTGTGGGTAGAAAGGATATGGAAAACACACAGAAACCAGCTTAATTTGATGGTGAAAAATTAATATTTCCAGTTGCAATTAGTTGAATCCCCGTATACTAGAATTCCTGTGGCACATGGCAGCCATCTTGGATTTTCCAAAATGCCCAAGAACACTTCGTAGTTACTCACCACAAACATATTATGTGGGTAACAAAGATCTGAGAAGCAGACTTAATTTGATAGTGGACAACGTATCGTTCTAGCTGGTAATAGTTGTGCACTAGTATTCCTATGGCTGTTTCTATGGCAAATGAGAGCCATCTTGGATTTTTCAAAAAGTCCAAGGGAACTTGTTTGCTATTTGACATATATGAATAAAATGGGTAATAAGGGTGTGGAAAACTCTGAGAAAATAATTTATTTGATAAAAATCAACATAGGTATATACATATTTCTAAAGAATTCAATAAATTGGCGGCCATTTTGGATTTTTTGGCCAAACGGTAATTTTTTTCCGTGGGCTACGGCTCTAATTTGATTTAGAATATCAAAAGGTACCCACATGCAAAATTTGGTGCTTTTATCCGCCGTGTCACGATTTTTTCCTTAAGCCACCGGACTATTAGGCCTATGCGTCCCAAGTTACTTTTAAATCAAAATGAAGAGATTAAAAAACTTACACATTTAATTATTTATTCATTTTTACTATACTTTTAAATGTGCTATTTGACATATGAATTCATCTGTAACCCCCCCCCCCCAAAAAAAAAATCTGTTCTTTCCATCGGTCTTTAATATATCCCTGATCAAAAACGTCAGTTGCAAAAAGACTCCAATATGCATAAACAACGGTAATCTTTTTTTTTTTTTTTTTTTTTTTTTTTTGCATTCTGCCATCGGAGATATGGTTGCTTTCCTGCGCTTGCTACGAACATGTTCCGTCAAAACAAAAGACAAAAATGTAGCTCACTGAACCGGCTGAACTGCCGCTTGTCAGTGTCCATGAACACTCCTTGACTTGTCTCGTTATTTGTGTTAGCGAGGAATTATGGGTAATACAATCTTGAGTGGGGAAGCGGCGACAACGCTCCAGCAAATTACATGTCAAACAATAAGATCAATAGAACTGGCACGCAAAAATGCAAGTGTTTGAGTAATGAGTTAAATTAGTAATGCATTTCTTGGTGTTTTGAGACCATCTATAACTATGTAAAAGTCGATTTCTTCTCTCCATTAGACCCTGCATTTGCTAAAAACGACTAAGCGAGGTGAGAACGTAAACAACTGCAAGCGTTGTGGACAAGCTAGAAGCACGGTAAGTGTGAACAGATGAAGCTGTAGGAATAATGTTTTCACGATTCGTCTTTCACGATTTTTTTTTACTTTTTTTCTGCATGCAAAACACCAATTGGCGGCCTATTTGACAACCGCTGGGCAAGTTGTACGTAGAAACAAGTTCAACGACTTCTAGTACATGTAATTACTATACAAGTACTCGTACATGTAGCCTACTATTCGGTTATGGTCCAAGATATATTAATAACAGCTGTGATATACAATGACTAAAGACTGATTATGTCAAAGCACAATTAAGTATATTGATCTTGGTCTCTTCACTACATTTTATATGTACTGTAATTACATGTTTGAGAACCTGAGAGTTGCAATTAAGGGATCCAAAGAAGATATGCACAGGGGTTTTAAAGTTAATTTAAAAGTCAATGTGTTATTTTAAAAATAGCTCCTAAAAATTTAGCTTTCAGAATGATTTCACAGAGCCAGATATCACCAGGCCCATTTTCAGCACCTTGGCTTTCAGTTATCAGAAACAGTAGCTAGTTGCTGATAAAATAGCTAGTTTAGAATAATCTCTTCGAGCGCGTTCAGAATAACAGACTAACCGATCCGCAGATCATATATGGCCGACCTACTTGAATACTTGTTGTGTAATCCCTGGGGGGGGGGGGGGGGGGGGGGAATCTATTCACTGTCTAATGGGGGATGAAGTGGCAAGCTTTTTAGTGGGTCGCCATACTTGATCTGCAGATATGTTATTCCGCTTTTCTGAATGCGAGTGGTGTCCAGAATAAACAGATTGACCAGTTGCAGTATGATGATGGCATATGAAATGTGTTGAGATGCATTAATTGTAAATTGTGGCTAATAAAATCTCATTTATCAATTTTTTTCAAGACGGGTGCTGATAAATATGGATTGACAGAGGAAAAAGACTTAATTGTCTCATGATTTGGACTCCTGTTCTAATATTGTGAACAGGTTGTCTTAAGAAAACAACATGAATGAGGATAAGGAAGAGAATGCTTCAAATGGTAAGATACTTATGAATTTGCCTGTTTTAGAGATTCCACATAAGAATATCCGCAGTAGGCAGGGGAGTATCCATTGTTTTATTAAGGAATATGGCAACGATCTTTCAATTTACCCCATCCCATTTTAAAGTATATTTATCAAGAAGTGTCTTTCGGAGCCTGTATATGTTTGCATATTTTTGTGTGTTTGCATGTGTGTATGTGTGTTTGTGTCCTAATAATATACTCAAAGCGGGGATGGGTATGAGCATGTGTAAAGAGGAATAGCAGCAGGTTCATTAGTCCAAGGTGATGGACCTTGATATTTCTATAAAAGTACTGCTTTCATGTGTTACTATGACAAATGTGAATTTTTAAGAGGTCTACTAATGAGCATAAGAAGAAAAGAATAAGGTAAAAGAAGGGAAGCAAATTTAAGAGTTTACCAAGGAAGCCATCTTAATAGTTATTATGTTGACAGTGGTTTAGTTAGAAGCTATAGTACATGTACCAACCTTATAACACCTGCCTAAATACCTGAAACAATTCCATAAAGGTGTAATACGATTACAAAAAATATTGTGTATATTTATTTCCTTTATTGCTTGTTTCTTTTATAGCTTCTTTGGGGACTTCCAGTAAAGGTAAAGATCGTCCTCCTAGGAATAGATTCAAGGAATCTATAGAAAATCTCCTGTAAGTATTGTAGCCCAATATGTCATCAGTTGCTGTTTGAAGATTGAAATTTCATAAAATAATGTGAACCATATTAGGACAGCTTATTTATTATCCCCCACCCCCTTTTTTTTCAAAAAGACTGTATCAGCTCCTGGTTATTTTATTGATATGTAATTTTATTGAATGAATTGTTACTTTCTCCTTTTGCTCTTACTGGTAAGTCAGTTTCTTATACAGTGGACCTTAATCTTTTGTAATAATAGATATTTATGACAAGAGAAGTTAGTTTGATAAATAATACTGCTGGCATTTGTGCAGCTTTTCTTTATAAGACTAGCCTTTTTTATGGAATAACAATGCTGCACATGAATAAAATTCGGTATTGGAACTTTTTCCAAAGGCGATCATCCGATGCTCGTCTTCAGAAAAATGCACAAAGCGAAAGAGATCCGGGGCTGCCCCCCAGGAGAAGTAAAACTAATTTATTACCACGTTTTGATATGGCTGATGAGAAAGAAGATAACACAGCAAGTAATTCAGTAGCAGGTAATTGATCAAAATTTTAAATTTTGAAACTGCGTATTTAAAAATGTTGGAAGCTGTATGCCAGTGTTATTATATTCTTGTGTTAGCACAACATTGAATAGGCAAAGGACACATAAAGAATAAGTAAGACTTTGTCTTGTTACATGTAGCTTAAGTAAAATGAACTTGGTTTACTGTGTATTATGAAGCCTTCTTTTTAAAAATTCATGAGCAGATCAATCGGAAGCAAGTGGAACAACCAGCAGGACTGATGTAAACTCTCAGAAAAATCTGTTAAATATAGGGGTACCTTTGTCAAAGCAGCCAAGGCTAGAAATGGGGAAAACAGGTTTGTTTTCTTTGTTTGTTTTGATTTCCACGATAACTGGCTTTAAGCTTATTATTTATATATAAACATTCATAAGCTTAACCAATTAGCTAAGTTGATATATACGTATATTGACATCCTTGACCAATTTTATAAGTAAGAAGGATAAATGCTTTGATTGTATCCAATTTTTCTGGACTATTATCAAATGAACATTTTTCAAATATGTGCTTTTTATGTAGGTTCACCATCAGAAAATAGTGATTTAACTCCAAGAAGAAATGAAAGAATTTATGTAGGTACCTTAATGTCTGTGTTTATTAGCCTTATTTAAATTACATATGTGTGTGTTTAAAGTATGTATTAGCTGACTTAATCCTCGATGAGAATATTTACTTATATTTGTAAAAGGTGCTAAGAAAAAATAAAATTCTATATCCCATTAAGTTTTCCCCTGAAGATAATGATGAATTGAGAATGTTTGACAATCACCGAGCAAATATTTTTTGTTTGTTATCACAGACTGTCATACAAGTACATGCTACAGTATTTTACAGGGTCACATTTCACGAAATTGTAGTGGGAAGATATTGATAAAAAAGTTTTTTGATATATCAAATTTTTTCAATCCACAGGGTACAGCTGGCAGTCTAAGAAGTACTCCAAGCAACATGTTGGATGAGGACCTTACTTCTGAAAGGGTAATATATAAGTGTAATTGAACAAAAGACTTTAACAGTATATGACATTGTTGTAAATGACCCAGTCATTGCATTATAATTAAATCTGCACTGTTCCAATTCAGTGAATAAGATACCAGTATGCCTTTGTAATATAGAAAATGGCTAGTGCACATGTTTATTCTTGAGGCCACAGACTGCTTGACTACAGTACAGTACAGTACAGTACAGTACACAAAAAATGAAAATTCCATTGGAAGTAGTAAAAAGGGATGAGGAACAAAGACAAAGCATACATGGCACTAGTAAAGCACATGTTTCTTGATGGCTGAGAAAAAATTTTTGATTGAATGTATGATAGTTCATGTGCTTTATTTTCAGAGTTTTGGCAGCAGCAGAGCATACACACCAAGAAAAAGACTCAATTCCATTCTGGGTGGAAATGTGAGCCCAGAACTCCGCTCTTATATTATAGAAAAGGTATAATAATGTAACAGTCTCATTTTGTGTGTGTTATTGTTCGTTTTTTAATCAAGTAAAAATGCAGGTTTATGAAAGATACCGGTAAACATCATTTGCATTTTGTCAGTGTTTGAGACTGAATATCATTGTAATAGAAGAGGATGAGGAAATAGTTTGTTGGTGTTCAATAGGACTTGGTGTTTTAAAAATGACTCCATTTTTTCAAAACCAAATTGGAAATTTGCTAGTTTTTAGCTTTTAGAAGCTCATGAATGGTGTATGTAATATTGTCCCACTTTTACCATCTTGCTTTATTTCTGCATGAAGTAATAAGAATTACTCCTTTAATATCTTCATTTGTTTTGGCTTTTTAGGAAGTAGTAGAAAGTCAACACAGAAAGTTACAAGTTGAAGTTACCAGTTTGCAGACTGAAAACAAGCTGCTGAAAGAAAAATATAATAGAGCTACAGGTGAGTGGTGGAAAGGGTTCTGTACTTTTTATCCATATGAGGAATGAAGAAATTTAAGGGTATGGAGGTAGCAGGCAGGAAATAAGGCTTTCTTTTAACACTGCTTAACCTTCATTGGTATCTTATTGGTGAATTTGGTGAAATTTTTCACATTGCATACAGTATATCTTTGCTTTTAGATTTATGTTACTGCTCAAACATGGCAAATCATCCATGTTTGGTCTATGGAACATTTTAAAATTTCTTTATTTTAAATGATAAAATTGCGTAATACTATGTGAATTAATATCATAATGTAAGTAAATTGTAATATCAGCACAAATAGTGAACCTGGAAAGACAACTTGCTGATGCCCAGCACAGAGTGGAACAAACAGAAGATGACCTGAGTGCTGAAATGTCCTCTATTAGAAAAAAGTCCAGAACAGAAGCAGACTCTGAAAAGCAAGACCTGCTGAAGCAAATTGCCAATCTCACAAAGGAAAATGAAATTCTCACAGCTGAGGTGAGAGGGTAAAGTAGATAATGTTTGAATGATAAGAGGAGAATGGCAATTTTAAAATGAGGTGAACTCAAGTCTGTCTCTGCCAATCTTAAAACATGCAGAAGTTGAACACAAACAAAAAATCAGAAAGAAGGAACTGCACCTTTTTGGTTATTTCATTTATTTATTCATTTTTTCACTTCACCTCTCCAAAACTGCCAAATCAATCACCTCACTTTGCTCAGTGAGGGATTATAATTCTTACGTGTATGTTACATATAATTAAAGTGTAAAATTGAAAAACTAATCAGAGTGCTTTTTTTTTTCAGAATTCTTCTCTTGAAAAACAACTGGATGCTGCAAGGAGAACCTCTGATATAGTTAGACAAGCTTCTGATAAGTCCAAGATTGTGGCTGCATACAAGGCAGAGTCTGCTTCTTTACGGGTATAAAATCATGCTCAGTTGGATTGCTAAAACTACTTAAATAAACTTGAATGTTCTTTCAGTTATTTACATTTCAAAATACACTAATGCATTTACAAATATTGATATTCTTTGATTAATACAAGCAGTGTAAGTGACACTAAATATGACTAAAAAGTTATGAATCTTAGTCTTTTTATTTTTCACTCAGGAGGAACTTAGTAAAGTCAAATCGTTGCTTAGTCAGAGTGATAAACAAAGGAGAGATGATGAGGAAAAAAGGAAAGAAAGTCTGCAGCAAATTGCCAAGCTGACAGAAATGAACAACTTACTAAAACAACAGTTAGAATTGGGCGGCAGTGCCTTGGTGGCAGAAAAACAGGTAAGATTCCTTGAAAGAAAAATATTTTGATGACAGAATGTAGCATATTTTTTATCACATATTTTCCATTATGTTTGATGAACATGGTTTCATTTTCATGTTTCATGATTTTTTTTCAGGTATATTGTCAGACTCACGATAACTGGATTAATCCCACATGATTATATATATATTGCTTGCTCTTATCAGTCTTGATAGCTATTATTATCAAAAGTAAATGAAAGTTTTATGTACACTTATGTGTACTTCACTGATTTATTACCTTTATTGCCTGTTAGCTGTTTAGATTATGTTGATACTATGCATATATGTCATTTAAATGGGTCATTGATTGATGATATAGGTAAAGTCTCTAGATGTGCGTCTCAAAGTAACAGAAGAACGTCTGCAACAAGAGAGGGCAGACCGTTCTGTTAAGCTGTCTGAGGTGGAAGATAAACTCCTCAAGGAAAATGCTAAGTTCCAGGTAGTTTTTGTATTCACTCATACATGTTTGATACACCAGAATGTTTTATTTTAGGAGATTTTTCTTTGATTTATTATGTAACATTCTTAAGTTTCATTTTCAATATTTTTTTAACATTAAGGAATTTTCACAGTTGATAATCTCATACAGCTTCTGTTTTTTTATAGCCAGATGTAGAAACAATTATTGACATACTGTTGTTTTGGTGTTATTTTGATCTTACACATTATGAGTTATCAAGTTTTTTTGTTATATGAAAATTAAGACATAAGTACCATGATTGATTTTTTTTATATCATTGATGTGGAGATATTTGGTGAGTGGTGCATACTCAAGAGGGGTCTCAAGCCTCTCTACTTTTAGTTCAAATGTTTAATCAGGATATATTAAGTTTAGTTTTGATAAAGTTATGACTTGAATATAAGATTGTTATCAACTTCTTATGCCTTGGGTATTGAATGTGTAGGTTGCTGCAAAGGAGGCTAAGAGGCAGTTACATAGAGAAAAAGAGAAGGTCAAACATTTAGAACAAAAACTGTCTTCTCTGAAAGATCAGTTAAAACAGTATGGGTCTGGTGATGAGTATGGTTCACCATCAAGAACAAGTCCTAGCAAAAAAGATGAAAGTATTCAGTATTATGACCAGTCACCTGAAGTGGAACACCAGAAGGTTTGCTTTGTTGTAGAGTTCCTGTAACCCACTCTTCTTTTGTTGCATCTTTGGTTTGAGGTGCACTAATTGCTGTTGATACTTTCACCTTTTAACCCATTTTCTGTTCATCTTTTTCAGTTTGGAGTGTATTGCTCTTTATGGTTAATATGACGTTTACTGTCTTTCTTATTACCGTTTTTCCTTGCACAGGTGTCCTCAGAGTTGTATTACACATGTACATGTAGAAGTCTTATATGTTTCACTTACTTACCGGGTATATGGTGTATTTCAGAGTCTTTCAATAGAATTCTGTTTCTGCTTTTTCTTTTTCTGTGTATGACACTATTTTGACTATTATGTTGTTGATTATGTACATTTCTGCTTCATTTGTCTCATAACTTTTGTTCTTTATTTGACTTTTCATTACCTATTGTAACATTATTGCATATTTATTATTTCTTTTAGCACTGCTTAAACTCTGTTGGTATCTTATTGGTGATTTGGTGAAATTAACCCTCTTCTTGGTGAAATCACTAATCCCAATATAGGCAGGGAAGACCATGCTGCAATGTTAAATCAAATATTTCTTTTTCAAATGACTTAAATCATGGATTTGCTATGGTCTGCCTTATTTGATCCATCATTCACTCCTCACACTTCATGGATGGAAATCATCTGAAATAGCCTAAAATGAGGCCATCAGCACAGAGATTAGAAAACGTGAGAATTTGCCTGAGTTGTGGTTAACCATAAAGCTTTGATTGGGTGAAACTGTTACATGTGCCAAGAATATTGTCTTAGGAAGTATGTAATACAAAAGCAAAATTCAAAACATGGTGAATATTTACTGTTGTGCAAAAGACTATAATTTTACAGAGCATATATTTAAGAGTTCTAAAACAACCAGAAAATATCTGTGGATAAATTTTGTCAGCTTTTACTTATTGCACACTGCATTCACTAGTCTGCCATTATCACTGGCCCCACTCTCCTTCCAATTCCTGAAAAGTTTTACCTGATTTTACACTAAGTTGTGAGACTTTGGGCTATCTTGGATGATTTTCACTCCCAGATGAGGCAAGCTAACTACAAAATTTTAAAAGGAGTACACAACTTTTATTGAAAAAGATATCAGTTTGATTCAATATATTTCTCTTTTAGTTTATAATGTTATTTTTTGTATATATATTATATTTATTTAAATGTATTGTTGACAATACTTGGAAATGAAGTGATATTTGAGGCATACATCATTGATAGGCAATGCTTTATGATGATTCCAGGACCTTTCTGTTGAAAAGAAACTCTATGAGGACAAGTTCAAGAGACTGACTGAGGAGTTGGATGATAAAACCAAGGAAATGCAGGAGCTGGAAATGACTTTAAAGCTGTATGTTTTGCTAACTTTAAGTGACCCTTTGAAAATGATACAAAGATTTCAAATGATGGGACTGGGACATTTGACTTTAACAGAATTTTGATTGTTGAAATAACTGTGCACACCATAAAAAGTTGAATGTTTGCTTATGTATATACCTTAAAATTGTAACAAAGGTTTAGTGCTCTTTTAGATTTTTATCGTTGAGTAAAATTTTGAAAAGTTAAATGAGTGAATTTGATCCCTATTTCAATATTAATGTGATGATTTTATGACATTTCAAATATTTCCTTTTTCCCTAATAGTCAGATCAACAGTTTGGTAAAAGAAAAACACGAAACTATCACAAAAGTAAGACACCTGGAGGACCAAGTAGCTGGCCTGCAAGCTGAAAATACTTCTCTAAAGGCTGGTCTGGACAGTGGCGTCTCAATGGCTGCCAATGCTGATAGTGTGGGGTCTGTGCACTATGAAGGTAAAGAACACAAACTCTACAGTCTTCATCTGTTCTTGTGTCCTTATTTTAACAGCTGGCAGTTCTATGTTGGGCACTTCATGTTTCAGCTCTGAGGCAAAAAAAAAAAAAAACACTCACACACACACACAAAAACATCTTGCTTCTCAACAAGAATGTTTCAGATCCAAGAGTACAGAAAATGTAGAAAAGTATCTGGAAAATGATAAATCATCTGTCTACAATCATATTTGATGATTTATATGAAAAATTCAGAGTTTTGAAGTATGTTTTGTTTTCAGTGTATGTTGATATGTGGGAAATGAAGTGAAATTCCTGTACAAATTAATTTATATAAATGCCTGTTATGTTTATATTGCAGTTCAAATAGAAACTTTAAAAGGTGAAATCAAAATCCTAGAAGGGAAGATAGCACAACAGCAGCGGAACATTAAGCTTTTGGAGGCTGAAAAAGAAACCATCGTCACACAGTTAGATACCAAAGAGCATTCTCTAGAAGAAGCACTGCGAGAGCTTGAAAATTATGGTGCGCAGCAAGAACATGGAGAGTCAGACAGGAAGCAGCAAAAAATTGATAGACTAACAGCTGAGGTAGATATTTTGCTCTGCTTTGATGGAACTCTTAGACCCCATTTCCATAGATTTTAGATTGATCTATCCCTGTGGGGAGTCTCACTAGATTACTGTCAGCTTAGCCAGCTTAAGCGTCTGTCCCGCCTACTAAAAGCTGTAAGGGGGTAATTAACTATGGTGCGCACTCGGCTGACTGCAAGTTAGCGTGATCCCCCAGGGAGTTAGGTCGATCTAAATCTAAATCCCTGGATCGATCTAAATCTCTGGGAATGCACCCTTAGATATCTCCTAGTCATATATTTTATGGTTACTGTTTACAATTTGTACAAGTCTTAATTTCGGTCTTCTAAAGTTTGAGTGGTAAAAAGATTTATTAAGTATACAATGTATATATTAAGCAAAGTTGAAGTTGCTTTTCACTTATTAGATTTTAAATATTCAGTTTATAGCAATACCTTGTAAAAAAAAACAAACTTTTTCATGAAAGATTGAATGCAACTGAAAAGAAATATTTACAAGAACATTGAGTTTTCAGCAATGCTACTGCTGTTTCCATTTAAAACATTACTATTCAGTTTGGTAAGATGTAAGACTCCTGACACATTGATGATCTATTATTTTTTATGAATAGAATCACAGCATCCAGTCTGAGCTGCGTGAGTGGCAGATGAAGCACCGGCATTTAACAGCAGAGAAGCAGCAGATGCAGGACCAGATGGACAAGTTGAAGAAAGAATTAACTAGATTAAAACAGAATTGGGAGAACCAGACTGCAGAACATGCAGAATCTTTTGTAAGATTTTATTTTTCATAATTGAAAAATTGCTGTTGTTGTTATTGTTTCATTTTTAATTGTCACTCTATACTAGCTGCAGTCTGTTCATGTTAACCCTCCAGATTGCTCTAACTTGAAATCTGATTCACTGTTACAGTTTTGCTTCAGGCATCTGTTCATATATGTGTCAAGTTTCCCACAGTAACAAATAGAGAATGACTCATCTGGGTTAAACTTATCAAAATCTCTTGGAAATGGCTCAAAATGCAAAACTGGTGTGAACAATTATTTTGTCAGTTTTTTATTTATTTATCTCATTTTACTGTGTAATTTCATCATTTTAATGTTAAAACACAAAGTCATAAGCAGCACCAAAGTTTTCTATGTATGGGATTTTTTTAAAAATGTGTCTTTGAACAAGTTGCTGTTATGTGTACATCTTTTTTACAGTATATATGTACACTACACAGACGATGTTTCTAAGTTGCCTTTGTATTGCATCAGACTTAATTCAACTATCATTATCTGCATGTCATTTTTATGATATTCTAGAAACTTGAGCTCCAGAGTGAGATTCATGAAAAAGAAATGCAAATCCTGAGCCTCAAGTCTCAGTTCATGCAGAATGAAGATGAACTACAGATGACCAGGCAGGAACTGATCCTGGAGCAAGAAAATTTGATACATATGAAAAAAGAGGTTTGTTTCCTTGCTATTGTAATGATGTAATACATTTACCCAAAGAGATTTAATAGGCAAATTGTTCATGTGTCTGGTAGATATAAAAAGTCTTATATATTCACTTTACTTGACATTTTATTTTCTCTTCTTGTCATGGAAATTTGCTGAATAATTATCTTTGGTTTTTAAATCAATAGGTTTTTGTCAGGTATTATTATCATTGCCATAAATGAAAAAAAAGTGTTTTTTGATTCTTGGATTCTGTGAATTTTGTAATAGAATTCTTTGGTATTAATGTTGATAACATGTAATTTTAATCAGTTGAAAGCATCGCAGATATTACTGCCAATTTTTCTGGTCTTTTGATAATATGTTTCTCTTTCTTGTCTAGGTGGAAAATCTACAGTCCTTGCTACACCAGGAGAAAGAACAAAACAAACTGCTGCACAATCAAGAAAGTGATTTACAGGCTGAGATAAAAGCACTCAAAGATAACTTAAAATGGAGCAATAAGGAATTAAATGAAAAGTCTAGAGAGGTATGCTCTTTTTGAGAAATAGGTTAGGTCACTTTGAATTTTTTAATTCTTGTCTTTGTAGTGTTGAAGACATTAAGGGCATTTTGGTTAATATACAGCTTTCAGTTGTGAAAAATGCTTGATTAATTTCATGCAAAACTGTCGACAGCCTTCAAAAAAGTAAGCGTTTAGTCTAAGCATCATGAATATTTTTGTCAATAAGCTGCTCAGTTTTCAGCTTAGATATGATGAATTTATCACATTTTTCCACAAATAGGTGGTCACTGAAATGGAGACACTTAAACATTTGCTTGAATCAAAGGAGGCCAGGATTGAGAAACTTTCAGCTACAATAAGGTAAGTTCTGATTATGCTACCATGTGCCCAATGTAATTCTTATTTTATTGAGCATGTAGTTGAGGTATTGCAATGAAACAATCACAGTGCAATTGTTGCCATTTAATTCTGGTAACAACACTGTTGCAATACAACTATAATGGTAACTCCATTGTTGCAATGTAACTATGGTAACTCCATTGTTGCAACATGACACTGTCAATTTGATTGTTGCTCTGTATCCTTGGTAACTACTTTATTATCCCATAATGCATTTGCTTACAGATCAAAGAAGAAAAACATGAATTGTGATCAGTAAATGACTTATGTGCTTTCAAGTACTTTGTTTGCTGGTCATAAGGTTATTATTTTTATTTTTCCAGCCATCAAAAACAGGACTTGGATTCCCTGAATAGGCAGATTGAGAGGCTGAAAGAAGAGAGTGCCAGCAAGACTGAGGAGATTGAGAAACTTACATTTGGGATGGAACAGAAGGTATTAATGTAATTTTGAATGTTTGGGAATTTAAAAAAATGCTTATTTGCACATTGATGTATTTGCTCATTTTCATTTAAGTGGCACATCAGAGTAGGATGCACAAAATATTTGAATGTTTTTATTTATTTTTTCTAACAGTATTTTAATGTATTCTGAGATATATTTGTCTCGGCATGAAATTTGTTTATACATTTAATTTTAAAATAATTATCCATTTATTTTGGGCTCCTACTTGTTCAGAGAAGGCATCTATATTTTTATCCTTTTTATTTATTTTCCTTCTCTAACAATATATTTTATGCACATACAGGCCTTGGAAATGTCATCTGCAACTGAAGTGAGCCAGTATCTCACCAATGAGAGAACCAAAATTCAGATGGAAAAATATGAAGTGGAGAAGAAGCTTGCCAAACAAATTGAGATGCTTGAGGAAAAGAGACTGGAGATAGGAGAACTAACAAGAAAGGTACATTTGAGGTTTTAAAAAATATTTGAAGTCTTACACTGTACACTGAAAAATGACATTTATATAGTTACTGTATATACAGTGCTTTAAATTATTGATCAATTTGAACACTTTCATCTTTTCCACCATATCAGACTGAATTTATTTGTTTCTGTTTTTTTTCTTTTTTCCAACATTTTAATAAGTTTTGGTTATTGGAAAACTTGTCTTCAGTTTTGTTGTTTTGCAACTGTAAAATAGAAGTTAAGTGTATAAGATTTATTTTGATGTTTTCAAATTTATATTTAAAATTTGTGTTGTTTGCACCACAAGATGTAAGGTTGATGATTACATGTGTGACTTAACTTCATCATCAATTTGTTATATGTGTGGTATAGTTGACCAAATCGTTCACAGATAATTCTACTCCACAGATATATTAGTGGATCCAGATATACTTCTAAGCCTTAAAAAATCTTTTACAGCTTGAAACAGAAGAAGACAGACACAGTATGACTGAAGAGATGCTCAAAGAGAAAGAGAATCATATTGTGAGTTTGGAGACAGATATGCATCGTCTGCGCAAGAAAGTATCCCAGTTGGAAGAAGAAACCAGGCAGCTGCAGGAAGAAAGTAAAAAGTGGAATACAATTAGTTCTGGTTTGGAAAAAAGGCTAACTGCTGCCAAATTAGAGGTAAATATCATGGTAGGAAATTATTAACAAAAGAGAAACAATCTTGGATTCTTTTGTCTTCATCAAAGCATTTTCTCTGCTCCAAGCAGACATAGTTTAAAATTGTCATTTTTAAATTAAAATTTTACAATATATATATAGGCCACTTTTCATTTTCTCATTCATTACTATGTTTTTTAGGTTTCTGAAGCAAAGAGTGCATCCAATCAGTTGGGACAAGAATATGGTATGGCCTCCAAGCAACTTGATTTAGTTAAACAGGAATATGAACTTGCAGTTGTAACTCTTGAAACAGAGAAAAGCGCTGCTGGAAAGCTCAAGGTAATTAAAATTTTTGTTTGTTAATTGGTACATGTAGTCATTGGTTTATTCTGGGTTTTTTAAGGTTGACCTGTTTTTATATATTTTTCCAAAGAATATACTGATGTCTTTGATGCAGACTTGTATTTTTGAAAAAGACAATAGGCAAACATAGGTTCAGGTCTGTTGCTTCATATCCACTTTGCCTTGATCTGCATCTCTGAGTATTTGTATTATCCGAGCCTAGTCGCTCATTGTATCCATGGTTTTTCTTTTACCAGGAACAGATTAGGGCTGATGAAAATAAGATCAGTAGATTGGAAGAAGAGTTGAGGTTTTCACATGAAAGAGTTGATAAATTAAATGGCCAGTTGTCGGCTAGCCAGGACATGGTAGAGCAGTTGAAAGGAGACAAGCAAAGTTTATATTCAGGTAAGAATCTGTAAAACCGTAAAAAGGTAATCTGTGTATTATTGTGTAAAAAGTATGAATGGAGGGCCATTATGTAGTAATTTAGAAGAGAGAAATATATAAGTATTGAGTGTTTTACGTAAGAATATGTGGAAATTGTGCTGTGAAACAGAACAGTTCCACTGGAGATGTACTATGAAACAAAGTACAACTACAACAGATATATAGATAGTACTATGAAACAGAACAGTACCACTACAGATATACCACAAAATAAAGTAGTACCACTACAGATTACTACGAACACCAATCAGTGAACTCTATTAAAATCAAGTATTGTGTACTTTCTTTATATAATTCACCTTCATTTTCATTTTAGATTTGCAAGAACTGTGTCACAAATTATCAGAGAAAGATGAATTAATTGGTCAGTTGCAAGAGAAGTGCTCTGAGACAGTTGAAACAGTACATAATGAATATGCAATGGAGAAGGTGAAGATATCTAGGCAAAAGGAATCTGTAGAAGAAGAACTAAAAAGAACAAAGTATGCCTTTTTTAAATATGTAAATATCATTTATATTTCTGATCTGAAAATTATAAGACATGATTTTTTATTTATTAATTAATTAATTTATTTATTTATTTATTTATTTATTTTTTTGACTGTCTGTTCTTTCTGCCCTCTTGAACAATTTGATTTACTTTTGTTTTATCAGACTTTGTCTTTGTGAATGAAGTCATCATTATTTTGTGCTTACACGCTGATTCTCTTAGAATATTGGCATACCTCCAGTTATTTAACAGTAAGTCATGTACTGTTTAATATCATTTAAAGGAATATTTTATGCTGTTTAATATCAGTTTTTTTTTTTTGTTTGTTTTTTTTTCAGATTAAAGATGAACTTGTATTTTATCCTTTTATCCCTGTTTTTCTTCTTTATTATAGAATGGAGCTGAAGGAGATGAAGGAGCAGCTCAAGCAGAAGGATATTCAGATGAATACTTATGGTAGAACCCTACTGGACCTGGAGGGAGAAACTAAGTATGTGGAGCTTCTTCTGTTTAACATAACCTGAGCTTCAGTTCACATGTGTTCTAGCTCCTTCATTTTAAGCCTTCATATTTGCACTCTTTTTAGATAAACGAACATATGTAAAAAAAATTGAAAGTTAAGAATTTGGCCCACATTAGTGTGTAGCCTGCTTACACATCATGAAAGGAGAATCAGAGAAGATAGAATATGCCACATGCTGTTTTGTCATAACTTTGGCTGCATGGCTGGTTATTGATTATTTCTTCACTTACAGAGCCAGGCAACAGCTGGAAAACAGGGCAACGGCCATGGAAATGGAAGTTCAGGAACTAAAGCAGCTGAACAGTGCTCTGAAAGCAGAGAAAGTGTCTCTAACAGAGAGCAATAGACACTTGCAGGTATCTCCTTCTCTCTCTCTCTCTCTCTCTCTCTCTCTCTCTCTCTCTCATATATTGTCAGTTGTTAAAAGAGGGGAGGGGAGATTTCAAATTTTGTCTACAGACTTTTTAAGAAAAGGGGATTTTTGTACACTTAGATCTTACAAAATCAAAGTTCAGGAATCATTTTTGGTGTGCGACTTTTGTTTGAAAAATAAAAAGTTGTAAACTAAACACTTAATGTTTAGGATGTGTTTTCAAAATTGGGTAAATTTAATGGTTTTTTTTTTTTTTTTTTTTTTTTGTTGGAGGGAGAAAACCAAACTCATTTCTTTTATGCTTTGTCCTATTACAAAAATAGAAAATTATATGCTCTAATTAACTCTTATTGATGTAAACCTGTTTAATTTAGGAAACTTCAGAAAGTGCAAAGGCTAAAATAGCCAGATTAAAGGAGACCATTTCTGAAATGCAAGAGAAGCATCAAAAGCAGACAGAAAACCTTAGGCAGAGTATGGCTGACAGAAATGTCAAACAAGAAGCAGAAATGTTGGACCGTAATGAAAAATACATTAAGGTGAGCTAAGTGGATCCATGTTGATATACCAGGTACACATTTAATCTCCAAACCATTATGTATATATATATAGTGCACATTTATGTTGTATTATGTTTTCAGCAGATCATAGAATATTTTGTGTAACTGTAACCAAATATAGACTTGTGCTTTATTGCATCTGCAAATAGTTATTTATACATCAACAGCTGGGCAGGTGGGGTGGGGATGGGGCTTTTGGGATGGGGTTGGGGGGTTGAAGGTGCCTTGTGATCAGTAGCGTTATAGTGCTACATTGTAATACAAACATCCATCTGCCTTGGCTCCCTTCATTTTTGTTCACACAGGTCACTTTGTGTGGTCATGTCAATGTAGTCACTGGATTTTGTATGTTCATAGCATTTCTAGGATTCTCACATCTTGGACACAATATCCAGAACTGGACACAAGAGGACACAAACATTAAACATTCATTTATTGCATAGTCCTCAACTCTGTTATTAACTTTTATCCAATCATATTATCTGACATCAAAACAATGATGTTGAAGTTGTTCTTTTATTATTTTTTCAGACAAATGCTACTCTGAAGACCTTAGAAGTGTCCCTGACAGCAGCAAATGAAACCAAGGAGCTCTATCTTCACAATAACAGACAATTGGAAAAGACCATAGACTCCTTAAAAACCCAGCTACATGAAGAGATCACCTTGAGAAAGTTGTCTGAGCAAAAGATTGATACTTATAAAACGCAGCTTGAGGAGGTTAAGAAGAGGAAGGTAAAGCCTTAGACACTCCTATGTACACTTTATGTGCATCTTGTCAAAAATAAATCTTTAATATTTTATTGATTACAATACTAGTATTTGCCCATACTACTCTGGTCAGTAAAAAGCCATGCATCTATCTGTTAGTTTAGATTATTATACTTACCTGTTGAATCAGAGAGAAAGGGCAGATTTTTAGGTCCTAGACTCACATTCAATTAGAAAAAAAAGTTTGGTTTTCCAACCATATGTATCTAAATTCTTGTAACATGGATGTATGTAAAAGAGAAACACATAATTTGTAGGTTACAGATGACCAGATAACCATTGACCTGCAGCAGAAGTTGAATGAGACAGAAAGGGCATTCAACATAGAGCACGAGAAACTTCAAAAATGTCGAGATGATCTCAGCAATATGGAGACCACTGCACATGCTCATGAATCTAAAGCGCAGTCACTGCTTGACCAGTTTAACACATTGCAGGTATGCATACCAAATAATGCTATACAGATAGAAAATTATTGATCTGAAATTGTGATATTTTATAGTTATCTTAAGTTTAAATGCCTTGGAAGCGAGATTTTGCAAATGCTAGTGACCATATGAAGAGCAATCAGCTTCTTCTGCTGAAGCTAGAGCTGGAGTTATTGTACCACCAGCGTTAGCGCTGGCGGTACACATGGTTTCGGTCCCGTCCGGATCGTTCCGCCGGCTCCGCCGGACGGCTACCGTTACCGCTTCTCCTCCTAGACGGTAAGGGCCCCCATACCCATCTCATGGATTTAGGTCACCTATAATCTCAACTCGTTCCACGTAAAATTTGGGCTTTGTCGGTATTGGGGTCTGGGTGTGGCACTCATTACAATGCACCCTTGTCTAAAAATGGCAAAATTAAATGCTAATTATCTACCCTACGGAAGGAGTTATGGGAAAAATTTCTATAGACGGCTTTCCAAAAGTCATATGTGTAGATTTCAAATATACCCTTGGATTTGACCTTTGACCTTTACTTCAAGGTCAAATGGGCCAAAATTTTCAAAAAAATGAAATTTTTTACGAAAAAAATTTTTTTTGCCCTGTTATTCAGACACTACACAGACTTAACCAATAATATTATTGGAAAGTGTTACCCTTCAGGTCATCTTTCATCTCCATGAATTTGGGGTCAATCGGTGCATTTTCACGGGAGTAGCGGCCATAAGATACCGAAACTGAAAACTGTCTCTAATTCGGGAACCGTTAATGCTAGAGACCCATCCTTTTTTGCATTTTGTAGAGCATGTAAAGCCCAACACTGAAGGTGGTCTCCGTTTTTTCCTATTCCATACGGTTTTTGAGTTACGCTGTATCAAAAAGTACATATTGGTGGTAAAAGCAAAATGTGCAGTACGGTAATGGATAATAAATTTTGAACTCTGGAAAAATAAAACATAAGGCTTGGCAAAGCAGACAACTTGTGTTCAAAAATGACATTATTTCATCAAATTTGAACTTCTGAAACTTCAGAGCACCTCCTATTTCAAGAATTTTGACCAAACTGACATTTTCTTTATTTTAATTAATTTTTTCTGTACGAAATTTAATGCACATTATGGTAACTCCAAAATTATAACATTTAGTCCCTTATATCTCCAAAACTGGCAGAGATAGGTCCATAGTTACTATTGAACTTGAATAGGAAGTCATATACTGGCAATCTATATGTGACCTTAAAATTGACCTTTGACCTACTTTTCACCATGAATTGAACTTTGCAAATTTTTCTTCCCTTTTATCTCCAAAACTGGCAGAGATAGGTCCGTAGTTACTATTGAACTTGAATATGAAGTCATATACTGGCAATCTATATGTGACCTTAAAATTGACCTTTGACCTACTTTTCACCATGAACTGAACTTTGCAAATTTTGCTTCCCTTTTATCTCCAAAACTGGCAGAGATAGGTCCATAGTTACTATTGAACTTGAATAGGAAGTCATATACTGGCAATCTAAATGTGACCTTAAAATTGACCTTTGACCTACTTTACACCATGAACTGAATTTTGCAAATTTTGCTTTTCTTTTATCTCCAAAACTGGCTGAGATAGGTCCGTAGTTACTATTGAACTTGAATAGAAAGTCATATACTGGCAATCTAAATGTGACCTTGAAATTGACCTTTGACCTACTTTTCACCATGAATTGAACTTTGCAAATTTTGCTTTCCTTTTATCTCCAAAACTGGCAGAGATAGGTCCGTAGTTACTATTGAACTTGAATAGGAAGTCATATACTGGCAATCTATATGTGACCTTAAAATTGACCTTTGACCTACTTTTCACCATGAATTGAACTTTGCAAATTTTGCTTTCCTTTTATCTCCAAAACTGGCAGAGATAGGTCCGTAGTTACTATTGAACTTGAATAGAAGTCATATACTGGCAATCTAAATGTGACCTTAAAATTGACCTTTGACCTACTTTTCACCATAAACTGAACTTTGCAAATTTTGCTTCCCTTTTATCTCCAAAACTGGCAGAGATAGGTCCATAGTTACTATTGAACTTGAATAGGAAGTCATATACTGGCAATCTAAATGTGACCTTAAAATTGACCTTTGACCTACTTTTCACCATGAACTGAACTTTGCAAATTTTGCTTTCCTTTTGTCTCCAAAACTGGCAGAGATAGGTCCATAGTTACTCTTGAACTTGAATAGGAAGTCATATACTGGCAATTTACTATGACCTTGAAATTGACCCTTGACCTATCTTACGAAGAACTTAAATTTGATTGTACCATATATATTTTTTGCAAAAGTTTAAAAATTCTTGTTGATTGCATTTTTACAGCTTGTCAAGCACAAAACTGGTGGCTGTGTCCCTTATTTTGTGTATGTGGGGGTCTATACGAATGCGCTTGCTCCAGCTGGTGGTACAATATTCGGAGGCGGTATCGCCTCTCTGATCCTCTAGTTCACATATATTGTTTCCACATTCATCCCTGGTAAAAATTCCAGGTGGAATTCATAATGTCCTTTTAACTGAAAACAAAAAGAGACTGCCATAAATGAAAAATGCCTGGACTTGAGGAATAAGACTTTAGGACAGATTTTACTCAAAATTATTATCTTGTGATATAAAATTAGTTACAGCATTCAAACAAAATAGTTGATAAAATGGTTTTTAGCATAGAACATTACATTTAGTGTATTTTTATTGTAGATCATTAATTTCAGCAGTGACAATTCTAAGAATAAGCAAAAGCTGGTGTTTGCTCTCTTCAAACAATTTTCAGTAATATTTAACCTCATTGTCAATAATATATCATTGAACTGTTGATTTTCCAGGCAGATTACAGTACTTTGAGGCAACAGTATGACAGTCTGAAGTACAGTTTAAGTGGTAAACATAAGAAAACAACCTTGGAACTAAAGCAGCAATTGTAAGTTGGTACACAGATTTAAACAAAACATTTTTGTTCAACCTGTTTATACTTACTGTTTATAAGAATTTGAGCCTTTAGAAATAAAGTACTCATTATTATTTCAGTATACAATATGGTGTATCATATACTGAAATTGCCAGCACAGTACAATGAGAGATGCCTGAATTTTTGTTTTCCACTTCATATTTCCAATGTAACGTTTTTTTTTCTTTTTCTTTTTTCAGAGACCATTTCATGAGTGAAAAAAATAAATTGAGCCTTCAAGTGCAAAACCTCACAGCAGACCTTGAACAGGCTCGAGACTTGGTGGCAGTCAAAAACAAAGAAAATTTGAAGATGCATAAGGAACATCTCAGTCTCCAGGAGAAGTTAAGTGAGGCTAAGAGTCAGCTGAGGGAGCTGCAGGACCAGGTGCTAGTGGAAGCCGACCTCAGGAAAAAGCTGGACAAAAGGTAATGAAAACATGCCCAAAACTATGAGGTTTTCATTTATTGGTTGTTTTATAAGTCTGTTGTGTAGGCATGCACTGCATTTCATCTTTTTGAAATATCAAAAGGATTCCTAACTTACTACGGGAAATGTGCACTTTCCTTGCTGTGGACATAACTTCATTTAGCAAAATTTCCAAGAAACACATCATTGTATTATTGTGAATATTTAAACATTGATATTACATCTCTTATTTTATTTTCAGGAACAATGACTTGGAGGATGATCTTATGAAACTACAACTTGTTGTTGGAAAGTTAGATCAAGATGATGAAGATACCAAAGACAGCAAAACTGATGACAGTATCAAGTAAGCACTATCACCTATGCCACACATAATATGTTTTTAGTATTTAGGTAACATTGGTCCCATACTTACCCTTGGACAGGGGCAATTCCGAAAATTCATCACTGTGTTTAGCTTTGAAGGTGATTATACTCTGATGTAAAATGGTAAATGCGCACCCTTGTTATATTTATTAGCCGGACTGCATGATATCAATGCCAAAGCCCACATATTTTGTGATGTAATTTAAACAACTTTTCCATAAACACCCATGTATACCCTATTCAAATACCTATGAAAAATACTATGCAATATATATGATTTTCTTTTCTGAGAGCACAGTTTGCAGGCCCGTAGCCAGCAATTTCAAAGGGGGGGGTTCTTTTTCTGAAAAAGTGGACCTTTTACCATATAATCCCCATGTACCTAGGTCCAATTTTACCCAGAGTGGACCTTTTTCCAGCAAAAAGGGGGGTTCTTTCGAACCCCCCTGGCTACGGGCCTGGTTTGATACATGTATCTTGGCAACATTTCTTTCAGTCCACTGAATACAATTTGGTTTATGTACTGCAGCTCTCTCAAAATGTGATCAAGAGTAACCTGACTGTGACACAACTCATTGCCCACTTCCCTAAGTAAACTTTAAAAATAACTAGTGTTCAATTAAATCCTGCTTGGCTTATAACAAGTCATTTACAAGTATACATTTTGTTGCACTTTCTAGGGCAGAAATTATCAGAATGCTGCAAGAGCTTAGCTTACAGCTGCACCTCCAACAAGAAACTAGAAGCCATAACGGTGACAATGCAAAAGAAATGCAGCTGCTTGAAATGTACAAGAACAAGGTAAAATCTATAGACAGATGGGTATTAACATTTTATGACACCATGATAAATGCACATATGATAATGGTATAATTATAGTATTTATATTTGGTTTTCTTTTTGCCCCACAATTTTGTTACTGTTAAATCTGGAAGGTACATATACAGTTTTACTGTAGATTTGCTAGACTCATCTAATATGTCATTTATGGGCCTGAGGTCAGGTGTGAAGTTCAGGTTAGTTGAGTAATTTTTACAGCAGTTGTTTATTTATTTTTTTTTTTATCTGGTGTTTGTTGTAATTTTCTTTACTTTTTGCATTTAGATTGATGGTTTTGAAATGGAGCTGTCCAGTGAGAGAGCCATGCACTCCCTTACCAAGGCACAGCTCCGCTCTCTGGAGGAAGACAATCAGAGACTTAGGATTCAGATGGCGCAAATCAAAAAGATGAGGAATACCACTATTGACAAGTAAGTTTATGTCTAACAGCCATTGCAGTTGGAATAAAAGGGAGATTTTAGTATAACAAAACTCGGGAGGATTGGTGGATGGGGGAGTGGGAGGGGTCAAATTGCTCTGCCATTTTTTCAGTAATTTGGATCCATCTTGTCATACATATGTTTTTTCATGATGTAGAAATATGTTATCAGGATGGGGTATTTAATTTCCGTCTCTTCTAATGAAACTCACAAATAGTCAAAAACATTTTTGAAGGAGTGTTTTTGATACCCATCAATTTTTGGGCATAAAATCTTTAACTTTAGAATATGTTTTTCTTTGTAACCTGAAATACCTGAACAGTTATATGTAGGAGATTTTTTCATGAACCCCTTATTGAAGTCAATGTGTACTTAAGCTAAATGAAAAATCAAGCACTTTAAAATGCCTTGTGGCATTTTATCTAACAATTATATATTATACCTTCTTTTCTCTTCAGGTCTAATAAAACTCACCTTGAAGAAATCAACGACATCATAGCAAGGTCACAAACAAGAGCCAAAGCCATGTTACCAACAGGAGAATTTAATCTCAGTATGACGGGCAGAGATGGAGATAATGCAGCAATGGCTGGCACTCTTCAGGGACTGGATTACTCACTAAAAATGAATGAATTTGACAGGATTCGGAGCCCCTTGAATAGTGGTGTAATGGTGGAAACATCACCAGGCAACATATATGAATGAAATGAGACTTGACACGAGACTCATTCGATAAATACTTGCAAGATTGTACTCTAGCAGGTGCCCAATAACTGCTGACTTTTCCTTTGAATTGCATCCATTTCACACTCATTACTCATTCCAAAGACACTTAAAATATGCATTACATACATCCTCACTCATTTTGTCATCTTTTTAATGGTTCAAAATTCATTCATATTTTTTGATACAATAACTGATATTTTTGCCTTTTGCATAGAATGCTGTTGACTGCTTTTATTTCTGATATATCAAGTCAAACAAATGCATTTATGATATTGACTTTTTCCTTTTTATTAAATCTTATCATAGAGATGCAAATTTTGAAATCAGGTTGGGAAAGCAGGGTGTCATATAATTTATCTTTTGTGACAAGATATTATCTTGAGAAATGTATATTTTGTGAAGGACAATGTTGTTGACAAAAGGAAGTGTCATATTGATATTCTAAAAAAAATGTAATGTTGATGTGGTATTTTGTTTAAAACTAGCAATAATTTTTTCCATAACATGATGTAGCCTAGAAAGCTAGGAATAGAACAGGTTTTACTTCCCTTATCTTGTTATTTAATACTCAGTACTTTTGTAGATTTTCCATTGTACATATACACAATTTCACATCAAATGTAAAAAACAGAATTAAAACTTTATAAGAAAACAACTAAAATTTCTTGTCTCTTTTCATCCTGTCAAGGTGGGCAAAGCTTTCTCAAAAAGAAAGTCTTAAAATTTGTAGTCATTTTGCTCTAAAGAACCCGTAAAACATAGCAATTTTCTTTTTTACTATCAAGAGATAATGGACAAAAGCCACGGGGCCTTGTAACTTGTTTTCATTTAGCATGGGTTCACTTGAGGTATAAACTTGTAAAAACTTGTAGAAAGTGAACTGCAATAAATTGACTGACCATGAAGTACTTATAAACTGCTGAGCTTTCAAACGTTGATTGACAAATAAAGAGAAGGAATGGATGATACTGGTTCATATTCACCTCAAAACTAATTTAAGTGTATGTTATGAAAATAAATGTGTTCCTTGTACTAGGAGGGTTACGCTGGTTTACACAGTAAATCCAACACCATGTGATCAACGTGTGGTGCATAAGACTTGACATGCTCTAAGTGAAGTATCTCTGTTTTCCACTGACCTCCATGTGTATTATGTAAAATGTCTCTGATCTGATCAGCTGTCATTACAGCCCATGTTTTCCACTGGTGTAATAACTTTTTATTACAAATTATTGATGTATTGTTTGAAGTAGCTCTTTCATCATAACCATTGTGCTGTTTAACATGCTCTCCAGTCAAACTTTTTCCTAAATGTTTTGAGCCACAAAGGCATGTGACTGGAACAGACATTCCTGTTAAGCTGGGAGACCCAGTGTCTTTTGCTATATCCACAGAATTACACTCGTTACTTTCAGCCATGTTCTGAAGAGTGTTCTCCATTGATTTGGTGTTTTCACACCTTTGTAATCCACCAGCAATTTGAGAAATACCAAAACCTGGGCCACTTTTAGTCTTATTGCAAGGGCAGACACCTGTTGAATAACATTGAGACCATTGCAACTGAAGATGCTCTTGTGCTGATGTTTCATTTAAGTCACCATTTCCATGTTTTCTAATAGGATTAGCTGTTTCTTTTCTAGAATCATTCCTGTGTTCAGAAGTCTTGGTTTCAACATTGTGGTGTATATGTAGTATTCCTCCTGAGTGTGACTTCAGTGCTGCACATGCTACTGGCCATCCCTCCTCCGAGCTGGGAATCAACCCAAGGTTTACCCTGTCTGCAACACCCTTAGGACATACCTTGAACAACAGCAGATATAACATATAACAGTATAAGGTGATTGCAAATAAACTCCTGAAAACGTGTTTATCTGGGCTCACACTTGTATTTGCTTTTCAGTCAAGACTACCTTATAGAAAATACCATTCCATAAAAAGTTTTAATCTATGATCAATTGTCAAACAAAATAATTAAATACTTTACTTAAATAAAAATATCTTTGCCATATTATTCACACATTAAATATATTACTGCACTTGCAACAACAAAAAAATATATTGCCTACTTGTCTGTTGTCTCCCTGATGAACAATACACCTCTCTGCCACTCCATTCAGATGTAGGTTCTTCCTCAATGCATCTGCTGCATCTGGATTCCACTCACAGGCATGAACCAGCCTGGCTTTGGCATGGATCAAGTATGGCAAAGTGAAGTAACCTATGCCTGGATCACGTAACAAATAATTTATTACTTTCATTGGTAAGTGTGACTGTTTTCTTCCAATCCTTGAAAAGTTACTGGTGTGATAATCTGTATGTATCAGAGCTTAGTTGAGACTTTACAAGGAAGGCAACAGTTATATCTAATCCCTTGTCTTTATTGCAACTGCAAACAGCAAAATTATAACTGCTAAATTACAACAACTTCACAGTGCTTGTGTAGGTTATAACCAATGTGTGTAAATAGTTTAATGGCTAAATTAAAATAAAGATTAATCTATTTTCTTTTCTAATTGGAAAGACTTTATCGTTTCTGAAAACCTCATGGTATATCCTTGGTAAAATCATTGTTTTCCCTCACATCTAAAAATCATCTCAATTGCCCAAAAAGCTTTACCTGCATATAAATCCACAACAGTCTCTCCCTCACAGTGGAAGTGAGCCACTCTTAGTTTCTCTGTAATGTTTCCTGCACTAAACATACACCTGGTAACATCATAGCTGTACCTGGAAACAACAGTCACACAAGAATATGATACATGTAGCGAATAAATACAAACAGGGTATACAGACTTCAACTGTAACTTTCTTTTACACCCTTTTATCAAACTTTAAATTTCCTGATATTCAGCCACTTCATGACATTTGCTACTTGTACAGCAATCTTAAGGAGTACAAACTGTGTTACTGTGTGAAATTATATTTATTTCCCTCTCAAGAAAGAAATCCAAAAATAATGACATCTCACTTGATATGATTGTCAATGTGAGTGACCCATCCATCCTTTCCAAGCAGCAGTTCTACCTGTGGAGTCCGGAAACCATCTTGGGATATAATTGACTTCTTAGCAAGTCTTTTGGCACCAAGGATTCTTGCCACAGTCTCCCACAACTGTGGACCTGAAATCAAATATGTACACTGACCATTACTATATGTACAAACATAATTGTTACATGCTGGTATGAATTTTTCACATCCAGATACCAAACTAAAAAGCTGATGTTTATCTAAATTGTTTAAAAACAACTTGCAAATATATTCACTTTGAGGAAAAGTGCAAAGAAACATTACTAACATCATAGTGACACACTAATATTTAGGAATTATTTACCACAATGTCTCCAAAAATCATTTTTGAAACAATGATCTGGCAGAACCACCATGTCTCCATGCTTTTCCCAGTGTTTAGGAATATCATCTTCCCATGTTTCACTATCTCTAACCCCTGCACTCTTCTTTTCATTATTCACTATTGCCAATAGATTGCCTAATGTTTCCCGGAGATGCTCCCAAGGTGGCTTTAACAAGTCCTTTTTTGAAGGTGAAAGATTGATTACATCAAGCGTGTACTCAATAGACGCTGGTAGCCCCCCTGTGGTCAGGGTCAGCATCTTGTAAGCTTCACTGGTAATGGGAATGGCCACCAGATCTTCGTCAATCTTTTTCAGACTATACCGGCTGTCCCATAATCTGCCAATTTCCAAATGTTTCCTTTAAGAAAAATAAAATAAATCAATAAAGGATAACTACCCCCCCCCTCCAAAAAGATGTAATAATTAAGTAGAATGTTAATTTCATAATTAAATTATTTTAATGGAGAAACAAGACTCTAACTGTTGAGAGCAGGTGATATGACTGTGAGATGTGAACCCTGTTTTTTGCCGTGCGATAGTTATGGCAAGGAAGCAAGAAAGGTCTCTGTTTCGGATTTACAAAGTAATTTTTATGTCAGAAGTTGCAGTACTTACACTACAGACAATTACAGTAGCCACACAAACAAAAGTCAAGAGCATCATAATTTGAAATAATTTCACGGGTAAAAAACTAATAAACAAATGAAATATAACAGTGTCTTTCAGTCACCACCTGTCCTTTCAACTAAGGTCGTCACATACCTCACAGTTTGTGCAGATGTCTTTGGAATAATAACAACAGGTACACCTGTGGGCGCTGACATATTGGATCTCGCGAGATTCTCTTGCTAGAGCGCCATCTATCACAGTTTAGGTTAACGTTCCTCACGAAGTGCTTTGTTTTCACGTTGGTTTGTGCTATCTTTGACTTAAGATCCCTAAAATGTCAAGCCAGGTTCAAGCCCTCCAGAAACAAGTTGAGCAGCTTCGACATGAAGCTTCTATACGCCGCATTCCTGTGTCTCAAGCCATTCAAGAGTAAGTGAATATTTTGCCTAGATCAGATACCGATCGATTCGACTGAGTCAGTATGAGAACATCTTCAGCTAGACAGACAGGCATCAAATTTTGATAATTAAAAACACAGAGTTTCATTGGAGAATTAACCATTATCCACTTGAAGACTATAACAAACATAGATTTCATATATGACGTAATTTCAAAGTGTTGCAGTAGAACCTCAAAGGAGGTTTTTAAAATTAATGCTTTGAATTTTAATTTAAAAGAGCTGGATGGGTCTGGTGCCGTTTGTAAATGCATCCATGGGTGTATTTTACTTTATCTAAGCCCTCCACAATATCTGGGAATAGTAAGGTGATAGTTAATATTCAGTGTGAATACAATTCAATGAGGAACAGAGATGACGTAAGGGGTCACCACCTCCCCCATTCTTAAAAATGTTGCATGGACTGCAAACAGCATAGTTACAATTTTGTACTTGGGTTCAGTGGCCATTTGATTCTGTTCTGTTGTGGTCTTGTGATTATAAACATTTGTTTAATTAGTTGATGAACTTACAAACTGCATTAAGTTATCTTTATAATTGTCGTAATATCATAATAATTGTCATTACTGCAATACAAAAAATAATAAATAGAGAAATAAATAAACCATAAAATAAAATTAAGATAAATAGATAATTGAAATTAGTTATTCATTGTATATTTAACAAGTCTGTTAAATATGCCATACATCATGATACATTCATACATACAAGTGCAGGTTGTGAAACACCAATACCACCCCCAAATGATAAAGATTGAAAATTTAAAGAAGATCCAAGGAAAATGTGTCCTTATAAGCCCATCTTCTCTTGATGATGTGGTTTGCACCCTTCCTTTGAAATTTGAAAGTCATGGATTTCAGTCACAATATTTGAAAAGGCAAAGCCCTTATTAATAATGCTTGCTGATATTCTATGGTCAACTTCTTGTACAGTATGGAAAGATTTAAGCAATATTATAGGACAACATTTTCAATGATAAGCACAAATAAAATTTTCTTCTCTCAAAGCAGCACATGTGAAATGGGTTAACAGGATGAGTAAGGCATTCTGATTATGGAACAATTGAGTCACACCACACCAGGTCATTTCAAAAAACATTATGAAAATTACACCCATAATCTCTTTGCTAAGCACACAGAATATAGAATAAAAGCACTAAAGACATGGAAATGGTAGTTCTGGTAATAGTGCTTGAAAATTCTCAGTGTTGCATACTGTACATGTGGCAGCTTTAGGTTACTTGCTCCTTTGGGACAGGCATAAAGCTGGTTGACTTTGGTCATGGAGGGTATTCGTTTATAAACTGATCTTTACCTTTGCTAGTGTTAAATGAAATATATTGTGGCTTTCTCTGACTTTCAAGAAGCACCAATGAGATTGGCAAAATTCTACCAATTGAGGTCTGTGTAAATATTGCAAGCTTTTACCCATTTCTCATTATCAGTTGTATTTTTAGGTTCACTTATATAAGATGGACAGAAATTCTAGAAAAAATTTCAAGATAGTTTCTTTTTGCATTAAATTGACATTTGTTTGTTTTTTCATTACATGAAATCGTTGCAGTAGGTCTTGCAAATCATGACCTACTGGAGTTTCTGCTGACAAACTCCACTGTATTGTGCAATTTACATACTAGCCAGTATGCTTTTTTACCTTCTGTGAATGTCAAACGAAAAGTGCCAATTTTGGACTGCTCGTTCATCTCTCTTGCATGTCTTCTATCAGCATTTTTGCATACATATTTTCAATTTCAGAGGGTAGATGTAGGGTAGATCTAGTTCAGCATTGAAAAAGTATGTACAATAGCTTTATCATTGCTATTCTCATCATGGGCAGAGGATGTTAGCCATATTCATCACGTGGGTTCAATGCTTACTTGGTAGATTATTGACTTGAGTGAGTGAATTATTAACTATGTTGAAAGGTTTCATTGACTACTTCAATCTTCAAAAAAGCACTTTAACTGGCCTGTTGACATAGTGTAGTGTAGGATAGTGTAAATAAGACCACAGGATAGTTACATGCTGCCTTAGTTAATTCATTTTCAGAAGCCATCAATAAAAATTGATTTATTTACTTCAAATGGGCACAGTATGTAGTCTGAATAGTGCCATTGATGAAAACCAATGAATTGAATATTTTAAAGTGAGCTAGAGATTATTTTAAAGACTTAAGCTTCTATTCTTAATTTTTCAGTCACTCAGACTGACTGATGTGAACTTTAAACACAAGATGCACCATTCAGTATATTTCTAATTCTAATAAGATATTTAATTCTATTTTCAGCTTAGCAAAGTTACAAAAAAATAAATAATTAATTAAGATTTAAAGACCAACACAAATAAAGGGGCAATATTTCATATCATCTAACTAAATACTTGATATATCATTCATTAGATTAAAAAATGATTAGTTTTAGCCATTAGAAAAATATCACATTAGGGTGCACACAACACAGGTGTGTTAATGAATTTTACTTGCTGCTTTGATCCCCTTCTAACATCTGATGCTGTTAGCTTGATCAATACTTTGATTCCAAAAACATGAAACATGTTAGTTTGCGGAAGACATCTTGACTACTCATGCATTTATCTTTGGCTTCAACACCTAAAAAAATTCCCATCCAAATAACACTTTCGGTTTCCTAGAAAAATTGCACAGTATAGTGAACGTGTGTGTTTATGTGTGTGTTGTTGAGGAGTTGATTCTCCTGTTTTATACAATTATTTCTATTTTTCTTGTCAGCCAACACTGATGTTTCAAATGCATGTATAGTATGGGATTGATTACACAGAAAAAAATGACTATACATGCAAAAGAAATCATTTGCACTAAAGATAAAATAAGACGATGAAATAACTGTAAGGCCTGTTTTAGAAGATATAATATCAATACAGTACACAGTAAGTACTGTTAAGTTTGTAAGTGTGTGAGTTGATGTTTGATCCCTTCCGGCTGATTAATGAGGTCTGATTTTTTTCTGTGTGTTTGTTGTAGTTAAACAGTATTCTGACATTGATATAAATTGCAAAAATTTTGGACTTACTTGTACTTTAAAGGTATACTGTGATGAAAAAACGGGTTAAAACTATCCGTTAGGTGCCCAAAAGTCATTTTTGAGTAATGAAAAAAAAGTTCTTACGTTTATTTAGTTTTTAAAGCCGATTTTATGCAGGTGTGAATGTAGTTTATGATACTCCCGCGTGGTGGCGCTTTAAGGCGAGTGACGTCACTAGCGTCAAGGCTCAGAAAGCCATATTCGATTCAGCTATCCGCTTGCTAGCAGTGCAAACTAAAAGCGATACACGCAATTGATCACTACATGATCATTTATAAATTCAAACTTTTGAAGATAGATACACAAAAGAAGATGAATTCCCCACGTGGTTATCATTTATTAACCAACAAAATACACCAAAACTATGTTAACAGTAAAGGTTTGGAAGCAGGGCAGCGAACACAGTTTTTCACACATTGCCCATCTGTCGCGTCGGCTGAACGTTCTTATCCCGACTGATAAGAGAAAGTTACCTAATACATGCAGGTGTGACAGCTAACATTATTTTTCACACCCGTGCAGTTTACCAGTGTCATTCCGGGAGAGCCAGGTCAGTGGACAAAAGGCCAAAGATATCGGACTGATAGCATCGGACACTACATTTCACACCTCTGCAACTTACCTCGCTACTTCTGCCTTACACGTGATCAGTGCAGCAGTATGTCGAGTAAAAATTTGATTCCACTATCATGTTAATATTAACGTTTTCACTAATAAAACCAAAAAATTCGACAACGTAATTCTGCTACGAACTATTTTTTGGGCTCTAGAAGCTGCTCTCTTCTTCTTGACGGCCGCATCATGCACACATCCTACAGGTAAGACTCTCGTCGGCAGCGCTCTGGCATTTACTGTCGCATTTTGGTACTCCGAAAAATCGAATATACTGGGTACAGCATCATCTTTTAGTTTTCTCCGTGCTTTTCCACCCCACAATTCAGCTCGCAGGTCACGTACGAAGCATTCCGGCTCGAAGTGGTCGCTACAGATCCTCGCGTGTTTTGACACTGTGCTGGGATTTTTTAACTTCAGAGAATTGAGCCAAATTTTACGTTTAGCGGCATCCGCAGGCAGGATATAATAGCAGATGTCTTTCTTATTGTAACCTACATTACGGCACCCGGGAGCAACACAACTTTGCGGCATTTGTTTTTCTGACACCTGGATGTTTAGTCGCCTACTGCATAGTATATACTATTACTAGTACAGCTGTGGGAAGCTACTCCACGGGTTACGTTACTAGAAACTGACCAACAGAATTTTCTCATCTAAATCTCATCTTTTCTCTCTAAAACTTAAAAAGAACAATTTTTTGACGTGGATTTATAGTTTTTATACTGTAAAAAAAGCAGTGAACGCTATGTGTTCCTAGAGCGCAGTAGGCCTTTAAACATCCCTTCTAACTTACCCCCAAATCACAAAAATTGCCATGTCCAAGCTGTACAGTTGTTCATTCCCTCTTGAGTGACTGTGGTTATGGGAGACCAGAAAACATACTAGGCTCTTCTGAAATTTTCCCCTATATCATTATTATTCAGTATTCATTGCTAATCTTGTCTGCTGCCCATAGGGAATGATAAATGAGAACATTGGGAGAAATGAAATGAATTCTTCTGCTCATTAGTGGCCCCAATTCACCCAGGATGCACCTATAAATTGAGAAAGGCTTTAGTAAGATTTAAAGTATTTCTTTCTGGCGCATCATCTTAATCATCGAACTATCATATAACTCTAAGACTTTCCTGTTGACAGTCAAATTGAATTGATCTCCCTCTTTGGGATGCTGATTAAAGAAATCATTTTTGGGTTTAATCTGTTGAAAGATCAGATTTCTGAGGGCACAAAATTGGCTTTGGGAAACAATTTTTGCCTTTTAGAAGTTTGCTATAAAGGTGGCTTTCCGTCATAAAGTATTTTTGTCCAAATTTTTGTCATGGCTGCAAAGCAGGAAGAAATTCAAGAAATGCAGTACGAGGTGGCCCAGCTGCGCCACGAGGCAGCGTTAGAAAGATGGCCGGTATCCAAGGCCCTCAAAGAGTAAGCCTATGTTAAAAATTTCTCTTATCTGTCAAAAGCTGAGGGAGTTGTATCAACTCGAGTGAGTTTTGTGTTTGAAATACTTTGTAAGTATGTATTTTGTGTAGAATTTATTTGTGATCTTGTTATTTTTTTAGGCTTCTGACATACACAAATCAAAATGCACCCAGTGATGTGCTCTTGAATGGAATCTCACAGTCAGAAAATCCTTTCCGTGATCAGAAGAACTGCACTATACTGTAGGAAACAGTCAAAATGGTGGTATGTACATGAAAACTTGTTAGTTGTTTTCATACTGATCAAACAAACATATTCTTGTACAATGTTAGAGATATTTGGTCAAATTTTTCAAGAATATATATATGAAGGAGATTAGACGCACTAGGTATTAAATTACATTTCCATTGATTTGTAATTAGGGTACATCAAGCAGATAAGACAAAATGATCAGCAATTTTATCCTTCGTTATCAGAAAACGAGTTATATAAGTGATTTGTTAGCCATATAATGTCAGAATAGATATTTGAATATCTCTGAAGTCATAGAGGTCCATACTGACTGCTAATGTTGGATGGGGAATGATATATGAATATTTGAGGAAAAAAATGTTGATTGCTACCTTAACACCAGTGACCTGTTTTTAAATTTCCTGAACAATGGGAGCCAGGGATTTTGTTTTAAAACCATGAATACTTTAGGCTTTGAAAAAAGTTTTATTTAAAGGAAGAAAGCCTACTACAAAAATAACACTGTTACTAGAATATTTTGTTATTGCAGAATATTTTCAACATACTTGGACTGAAATTCAGTCTTAATGAGGGTACTGCTCTGATAAACTGTATGTTTTGTTTCTGTTTTTTTTTTTTTTTTTTTTCCTCAAAGAAAGCTTTTAATTCATGCCATTTCATCTTTATACTAGTAGTTTTTACTTTGCTAATGGCACTTATGGAGATAATCTGTTTTCAAAAATAAAATGATTTTAATATCAGTAAGATAATATTGTTTTTGTTTTCATTTCAGATATGTCTCTGGACCTCTTTGGATCATTGTCTCACTATTCTAGTGCAGTCATCTTTGTGTGAATCCGTCATCTATATACAGCAGCTTGTAAAATGGAAAGCATGAATAGCGAATTGTACATGTCTCTGAAACTCACCGGTGTTGTTGGTATAAGTGTAACAGTATATTTGTATGTATGTACAATCAAGAACTAGTATGTATAATCAATTCATTTCATTTTTTTATGAAAACATAATCATAAAGAACTTCTGATGGAGTGAGACTATACTTGTTTAGAATGGGGACCAGCCCAGTTAGTGAATAGGGAGATAAAGCACACTGACGGATTATAGCCTGATTGATTGGATTACTTGGAACTGGAACTAGAAACTGGAATTCAACAGACTTTAATCTCTTTGAAAGTCAATATCATTTTAAAAACTTGGAGCAAATATAAAAACCATTTGATACCAAGCATTTAAAATGTTGACTGGTTAGTTAATGCAAAATTCCTTATTCGCTAATTAAGACGCACATGGATTATCATATTCACCAAGCTTTTGGCCAGTGCTGAAAAATAGTTAAAAATTTAGAGCAACTTTTTGTATATATGCAAAAGTATATTTATATCAATAGTCACCAACATTTGGGATTTTTTTTTAATCATGATAAACTGTTTAACATTTTATTCTAAAAATTTCAGTTTCCCTAAACTTTACATCAGTACATTATAGTATATGTGTAAGTCAAAGAATAATGTGAGGCAATTGTCAGCTTCCCACATAAACTCGTTAATTAGTACCACCAGCGTCTACGCTGGCGGTACTCATGGTTTTAGTCCCGACCCGTCTCGTACGGCTCCGCCGGCTCCGCCGGCTCCGTAAGCTCCGTTGGCTCCGCAGGGTGTCGTGGGATACAAGTCACCGTTACCGCTTCTCCTCCTAGACTGCATGGGCCTGTGTGCCCATCTCTTGGATTTAAGTCACGTATAATCTCAACTTGAACCCCTGGGTATTTTTGTCTCAGTCGGTGCATTGCCCTTGGCATGATACTCGTCGAAAGGCACCCTTGTCAAAATTTTTGGAAATTCAATGCTAAATATCTCCCATACCGAAGGAATTATGGGAAAAATTTCTACAGATGGCTGACCGAAAGTCATATGTGGAGATTTCAAATATGGCCTTGGATTTGACCTTTGACCTTTATTTCAAGGTCAAACGGGCCAAAATTTTCTAAAAATGGGAATTTTTTGCAAAAAATTTAATATTTTATGTCGATTTTCAGAAATTTTACAGATCTTACTTATAATATTATGGACAGGTGTTACCCTGAGGGTCTTCTTTCATCTTCGTGAGTTTGGGGTCAATTGGTGCATTTTCACGGGAGTAGCGGCCATTAGATGCCGACACTGAAAACTGTCTCCAATTCTGGAACTGTTAATGATAGAGACCTCTTGTTTTTTGCATTTTGTAGAGCTTGTCAAGCGCAACACTGGAGGTGGTGTCTGTGTTTTGTTTTCGATACAGCTTAGGCATTGCACTATATATAAAAGTTCAACATCCAATATTTAGTGGTGAAAATAAAATGTGAAATACTACAAATTTAGCAGAGATACGCCCATAGTTACTATTGAACTTGAATGGGAAGACATATACTTGTAATTTAACTGTGACCTTGAAATTGGCCTCTGACCTACTTTTCACCATGAACTAAAATTTCCAGCCCTTATATCTCTTAAACTGGCAAAGATAGTTACTATTGAACTTCAATAGGAAGTCATATACTGGCTATCTAACTGTGATCCTGAAATTGGCCTTTGACCTACTTTTTATGATGAACTGTACTTTGCATGTTTTCTGGCCTATACATCTCCAAACTTGGCAAAGAAATGCCCATAGTTACTTTTGAACTTGAATAGGCAGTCATAAACTGTGACCTTGAAATTGACCTTTGACCTACTGTTCACCATGAACTGAACTTTGAATATTTTCTTGCCCCTCATATCTTCAAAACTAGCAGAGATATGCCCAGTGTTGCCCATAGGTTTCCTCTTTTGTCAGCATATATGCAACACTGATAACACATTTCAAGGAAAACCAATAGGCCTATTGTCTAGAAAATCACTACCCATCCGAATGCGCTTACTCCAGCTGGTGGTACAATATCTGGAGGCGGTATCGCCTCTCTGATCCTCTAGTTAGAATAATTCTTGACCTAAAATGCCAATTTCTCATATCAGAACTATGTCTAGAAGCTTATCTTTTCCAGAAAGACATCCTATGTTACATACTTATGTTTTCACAACTGCCTCTAATATTAGACACTTCCTGCTAACAACCATGCAGCATATAAATCTCAATGTATGCATTTTGTTTGAGTGTATATATATATATAATAGGATAGGTACATATATTTAAAGGCAAAGAGTGAACTGCCAAAAGAAAATAATGTCCTTTCAATTGAGAAGAGCAGTAAATATGACAAGGTACCTTTGTTATAGACATTTACCTTGAGAGAAATGCAAAATAATATAACACCTTTTCAGCTAGTTTCATGGTGCACAAAGTGATATTAGATTAATTTTTCTTTCTTTTATATGCTGAGCTGTAATCTTTAACTAAAGAGTGGTTGAGGGTGGATTTTTACCTTTTGAAATATCTTGTTTCTGCTAGATTTTGTCATGTTCAATAATGTATTTTGTATTGTGATATGTGTAAATTAAGTTTGATTTTAATTGAAAATAAATATGGGATTCCTAGATATATTCTATAATTTCAGGATTTCTAAGTATAGAAAAGACTTAAGGAAACATGGACCGTTTAAGACCTTCCCTAAAGCAAAAGCAACCAATTCCAAAATTATGTTTATTCTTTTTGACGCCCAAGTTTATACATGAATATGATATCTGAAACTCATTTGGTGAATTTCACTTCTATGATTTCAGTATGTGGTAACTTGCATTGCTTTTGGGGCAGGTCTTAATCAAGTTAAAGCAATTTGTCCGTAAAACCTAAATACAAATAGTGTGAAATAGTTAAAAATGATATTGTCAAATCCACCCATTGTGTTAATTTCATGGGTGTTTGCAAAATTGATTATTTCGTATAAAACTAGGTTCTGATAAGAACAAGTTTGATGAAAATTTAGTTCTTATCATATTTCATGCCATAAACTAAAACCTGGAATGTCGAATTGGCCTTTTTAGTCTAAGTTTGAAATTTTAGAAAGTTACATTTTAGTATGATACCATTCATTTTTTTTTCTGTGAGAAGTCTCACAAGTGTATTTTATGATGAAAGGTTGGGAATTGAATGAATGAAAATCTAAATGTCATTAGAACAGTGTATTTAAATTGTTATGTATGAGCCATTTTCCTTTGGCTTATTCCCAGTATTTCCTTTTTTTTTCAGATTCTTGAATGTATAATTGATCCTTATGGATCAGTTTCCCCCCAATCATTATCAATATTACATGTAGTAAAATATGTAGTCTTGTTTGTCATACTTTTTTCTGAATAAATGTTTTATGCATCTTATTATACGACTTCATATGAAATATCTCAACGCAGATAATAAGCATATTAACAATTTCGAAGAGAATTAAAAGTCAACAAGTTTTATTTTAAGCATAGATAAAAACCACTGGAGAAGAAATGTTCTGTTCAATTTTGTTGTATTTGTGTGCTTGTAAAAACTTTGTTGCAAAAGCTTTAAAAGAAACATTAACATGCAAATGTGGAAAAGCGTATTAAAGTTTAAGGTTTAACACGGTACATTTCCAAAGGGTATTTTTTACACCTGCTGACCCAGGTTTGCTGACCCCTTCTTTAGAAGGTGTGTTATATTTAGATAACGCGAGATTCGACGGGATTTATGGGCCATAATATTCATGCGCAAAATTCCGGTCCAAATATTATGAAATTTGGTTGCATAAGTTCTATCCTACTATTTCTAAATGATAATTTCATGTTAAAGTTGTCATCAAATTTCATTTTGTTCTTAAATCTAGACTTAAAAGCGAAAGCCAATAGTGATAATCGTTAAAATAGTTCCTTATTTAGGGGAGTGAAGTGTCCCAACCGCCATTGCTTTTCGGTGTGGTGCAGGAAGCGATGAATTTGAGTTTAATCAGAGTGGGTTTACCGTCAAAAACTGTCCCTGACATTCCATTTTAAAAAGATAAAACCATATCTCATACATCAGCCATATTGAATAGAAATATACTGTAGGAGAAAGAGAATTTGACGAGAAAAGGTAAGTGCAGGAAGTTGAAAAGCGCCGGCTCAGTGACATGGCATCAATTTTAAAACGTTTCTGTTTGGTTAGTCATCTCCAAGGGAGTGTATATTTCTCTTATAACTCCCAGAGGGGACGTATAATTATTACATATTATGGTTGTTCTTCGTGTTACGTCTTTTCGAGGCTGACACATCGTCAACTGTGTTGACATATTTAGACGAATGTCAACGTGCAAATGACAGTGACAAAATTGCAACGACCAAGTGTGCTAAGGGTCGTTGAGGCCAAATATTTTGATAATGAATGCTGTATGATTTTTTATTTCGTTTGCCATTCTTAGAGGCACCATTATTACTTGAAGTCAAATACCCCCACTTAAGTTATTCAATAATATTAATATGGTTGCACTTAACAAATGTTATATTATAACTATACTGTTGCTAGTATGTGACATGTAAATGTGGCATACTTTGTTTTTTTAAAAAAAAAGAGTCAGTTAATCTTCAGTTTTATTAATTTATTCTGGATGTCTCAGTTTCATTTCATGCAAAATGAACTTTCTGACAAGACACACCTGGACTAGATCTGTTTATCCATACCCTCTTGCACTGATTTGTAGGTGATTGGGCGGGTCTCTCAGATTGATGATCTCATATCATCAGAGTAACTACCCAAGTGGTAGTTTAATTAACTTGGACATTGTTTTTGTAACACCCTTTTTACATCAAACAACAAACTTTCATTACTTTTTTTTTTTTTCTTTACTCAATGCCACACTAACTGTTTTCAAACAGATTATAATAAGCAAGTCAAACAATGACTTGGAAGTTGATTATACAAGCATTTAGTTGTTTCTGGGTTACTTGTATTATGATTCTGTAAGATGGTGTTTCTTCAAGATTTAAATTTTAGCCATGTTCACCATGGTTATTCTAGCTTTAAATTGACAGGAGGCTTTAAAATATATCACTTTGGTACATGTCAACTGTGAAACACATCAATTTACAAATAATACTTTATTATGTTCAATGAACCAAAACATGAAAAAATCTTTGTCTTAATTGTAACTCTGCATAATAACATCAGGCCATTCTTAGTGGGTGTGTCACACAAAAAGAATTTCAAATTGTGCATTCTTATTCTCCTTATTATCAGACTTTTTAAAAAAGGTTATTTGACTCACATTAATTACTTCAGAATATCTTGGATAAAGTCAGCCTGTTATTCAGATGTGCACACAGTATGTGTTGTAATGCAACAGGTGTTATGACAGGATGCTTTATATATACTTTCTGTTATGTGTCACTTATAATTATAAAATAAAATGTTGGTGCACCACTGTTTGTTTCTCATGATGTCTTTCAAAGGACATGTAAACAGAATTGTACAGTTTGATATGATTAATACCAGTAGCCTACAGCATGTTTGCTCTGTCACGTTTGTGCAGATGTAGTATTTTCTGTTATCATATATATGTATTATGACCTCTGCATTTATTCTAGACTTTCAATAAAACGTAACACTGAAACATTCTCCAAGTGATGAAAATCCATACAAAAGTGCAGTATTATTTTTACGATTCCCATTTCACATTTTCATCCTATATAAAATGAAAACCAGCCTCTACTGGTATAAAAGAAATGATGTCATGCAATAGCTTTCCGGCTTTCCAAACTTGGATTTCAATTCAGAATTGAATTTGAAAAGTATTTTGGTTGTAATTTACAGTATAAAGCAATGTTACTTGTAGTTTCTGATTTGTTGACATGTTTTGCCAAAAGGTTGTCATTTTCCAAGTTGTTACTAGTATGAACTAAGATATCAATGGCCTGGCATAGGTTCACAAACCACTAAGGAGGTCCAGTTGCTCTGAGTGGATTTCTTGGAACATATTGATTACTTTTTAACTCCATCTATTGATAAGCAGGCTACTTATTCCCCATGGATTATATAACCCAAATGCATTGCTGAGCTTTATGGGTAACTATATGAGAAAATCTTTAGCACTATATTGGTAATACAAATTCAGTGGACTTAAGCTCTGCATAGGAGGTAAATAGAAGGGAGGGGGCATTGTTTTTATGGTTAAACTTTTAAATAAAAGGCCAAAGTGGGATTAATATTTAAATTGTATAAAGATACCTGATTAGTATTAACTCATCATGGATTGTTCTGAAACCAAAGTCAACAAGATCACTGGGCCATAGGGCCATATGTTATCTTTAAGTTTTGTCTTCATACGCTGGAGACAATTTCCTTTAGAGATACAGAAAAATGAGTAGATAAGAAAGTTCTGATAAGTAAAGTATGACAGTTTTAACTTATCTAAGCAAAAAGTCAGAGTTCTAAAAGTGTCAGAAAGTGACTCCACATCTAGGTATAATTCAATTTTGATACCAATCTCTGATTTCGTGTAAAAATTAGTGATTTTGTATGTCTAGGGCAGTTTTAGAAATTACCTGCATCTGTTTTCCCTGGAAAGTAAAAGAAAAGTTCTCATATCCACAAGAACATGAAACCAATGTTTCAGCCTCCCTGTTTAGAGATTTGTCTTGGTATCAAGCCAGTGTTCTTGCAAGTTTCTCAAGCGTTTAGTAACGTGATAATGCTCAACATATTTTAATACTAACATGGCATTTCCATGTTTAGCATGTGCATATAAGTGTTCTGTCAGCTTTTTGCTCATATTTGCTTCTTAATAAACTGGGAGTCATTTCTAAGTGGCAGTTAGTCATTATGTTGCAATGTGTTTTTTTTTTTAATGCCTCCCAAAGTTACATTAACGGAAACCCAGTGTGTAATCTGATGTTAAGTCTGTGTTGTATGGTTCACAACCTAATTTGTATTTATAGAGTGCAGTGACTATTTGCACCTTAGGGAATAAAAGCAAAATGTGCATAATTCTGTTACAGTATGTTGTGCAGCAATATTTTTTCAAGGCTAACATTGGCCCATGTAAAAATTGGATTATGGATGCAATGATTTCTTCCCATTTCATTGCTTCCATACTTTGTGAAGAAATGGGGGAATATAGACAGTGGGAAGATGGGCAATTCCTATCTGCTCAATGTCCCTTGTGGCCATCAGGAGGTTTACTGGTAATTTCTAAGATTGATGTTGGATGATGTGGCTGGAATTGGTCGACAAAGCATTTGTGATCATTTGCCTTCAGTAACTTTCAACTTTAGATTCTCTTCACTGCACTGGGAAGACATCAGGCAGGCAGGGCTATATGGGTATGTTGATATTTATTACAGGTTATTTCATTACACGCAAGTCAATACTAGGACAGTTGTGTCTGAAGGTTAATGAGTTCAGCCTATTGGAAATGTGACTGTCCATTAATATGTAGGTATCATGACTGTGTGGGTGTGTTAACAAGAATGGCGATCACTTTCTCTGGTGGCAGATGTACACATATTAGAGCTCTTGGGAAGACATGATGAAATGGGATAGAAGTAGACATCGGATCACCACATCCACTGCTAAATGTTGTTCATAATCAGATACAAGTTTCCTAAAGACTGCTTAACAATTGCTATTTTAATCAAAGCAGTCATGCCATAGCAATTCCATTTTGTCGAGCAAGGACTTTTACAAAAAGGGACCATTTGCTTAATTTTTAGACCTTTCGAAACAAGGTCTCTGATGCCTTCTTGGTGCAGGGAAGAGAATCTAAGTTACTGCTGGCAAGGTCTCTTAACTGAATGCTTTGTAGGCTAATGTTTAGTGGATTCTTTGAAACAACAGTACTGACAAGGGCCAGGTGTGGTCATGAAAAAAATATGGTGTCAGCATGATATGCTTCATTTCAAGGAATATCTCTTTTTCATTTCTTTTTGTAGTTTCTTACCTGCAACCTTTCAGTATGAGCTAGTATCTGGACTTGTGGTTATGGGAAAAAAACTTGCCATTATCTTCCAATATTTTTGTTTTTTATCATAGCAGATTCCAAGTTGAAAATGTTCTTTCTGGAATATCAGCATGTATTGCTTACCTCATAAAGACAGCAACAATAAGTGTAGTGTAATTCAGAACCTGTGGCAGGCAGTACCTTTACACAAACAGTGGAGTCAAAGGCGATTATTCATTTTATATATTCCACTGATTCTTATTCTATAGGGCCCCGAGATGATGATTCATCTAGTCCTTGTGATTCCTGAACCTACTTATCATATATTCATTCCCCATTTCCCTCTCTATTACTGCTCTTTGTAGCAGCATACACCTTTTGTGTCAGTCCACCAAGTCATATTGAACCACCATAAATGCTGATTTCTACCAGCTAAACAAGTCTTATTGATGATATTAATGGTAGTGTGGTTACATGTACAAATGTAGGATTGCACTCATTATGAGACAATGTTTTTTGATACAAATGCATGCAGCCTTGATTAAAAGTGTCAGAAAGTGACTCCACATCTAGGTATAATTCAATTTTGATACCAATCTCTGATTTCGTGTAAAAATTAGTGATTTTTGTATGTCTTGATTATCAACTTCAAGTACATTTTATTCTCTTGTTCATCAAGGTTATTTGGTGTCTTTTCCGGTATTTAGTTCAGTCAGTGAGATAACAGGTCAATTCCTTGCTGACAGGAGAGAGAGAGAGAGAATCATAAAAATGTGTCACATAATTTTGCTGCCTTATTCAAGAATACAGTGTTGTCACGTGAACACTGTTACTTGCACAAATATAAGAAAACAAAGAATGTGAAAGAAGATGGTAAAAATGATCATTTTGATAGCAAGTCATGTAAAGAATAATCTGAGGTGTTGTTATGGTAGAGTTGCTTCAGATAACTCGCAGGCTGGTTGAGTTGACTTCTGACCTTACTGTGCTGTGTGGGAGCTATTAAAACGACCTCAGTTTGTCCACTTGCCGCAAAGGAGGGACAATTTGTGGTCATTATATTATGAACACATTAACCGACCATTGAGCTTGTAGTCAGATGAGAGCCTAGCAAATGAATGCTATTCTAAGGATAAATGCTGATATAAAACTGATGAAGAGCCTTTACATGTCATGTTCACTGTTTCATTTCTGTCAATAAGGGGATAAATATTATCTAGCTCATATTATACCTATTTCATGTATTTAATGATTGACATAATGGTTTCCATTGATTTTTGCACATGAAAGATTATTTTTCATGAATCTTTTTCTTTTTTTTTACTTTCAGATCTCTACGGTGGCGCCTGTGCTATAGTAGCCACAATGGGGAAGCTAATATCTAAGATATTTGGGAACAAGGAGATGAGAATTCTCATGTTAGGACTAGACGCAGCAGGGAAAACCAGTATCCTTAAAACCTGACAATCTGTCCTCAGACAGGCTCTGTATTTTGGTTGCATTGTCTGTTCTAGTGGCAAAAAGAATCTCTTTCCCACTGAGAAACAACCTCATATTATAAGACCTGGAAGTGGGATAGTTGAACAAACAAAATGGTGTGGGCTTCAGGACACTCAGTGTCAGTTTTCAGTTGCCTATTCACATAACATAGGCTACCATGTGTATGACATTTCCTGTAACATTTTATATCATTTTGAGATTAGTAGAATAACTTGTTTTATGCACCATATTTGTCATATGCCTGCATACATTATGTTTCATTCGTGCTTTGACTCTGATGTGGGATGCGTGGTATGTTTTGAATATTTGTGTAGCAGTTGTTGGTCTGATTAGGACATAAAATTAATAATTTTGATTGTTTTACCTTAACCACATTTTCAGCTGTATTGTACAAACTCAAATTAGGTCAATCTGTCACAACCATTCCAACAGTAGGATTTAATGTAGAAACTGTTACTTATAAAAATGTCAAATTTAATGTATGGGTAAGTACATCAAAATTTCTTTACCGTTTTGATATGAGTGATAAGGGCCTATTGCTCATGCCTCAGTAATGTGAGATATTTAATGTGATTGCAATGTAGAGTCTGAGCAAAATGCTGGTGATAAAATCCTGAAGTGACACCCAAAGCTCAACAGTCTGAGCATTTGGATTTGGAAGAGATGTGTAAATATTTCTTATAATGCAGTGAATATTGAAAATAGAATATTGGAAATGACTGCATATGTCCGTGAAAAAACTTGGCAGTTTAGATTTGCTGTCTGTAAGCAGTATATAAATTTTCTATTTGTGTTGTCTTTCTAGTTTGGAAGAACTTTTACCCACTTTCTTTTCTTTTAAGTAAAATACTTGCTGCTATGCATGATGAATTTGCAGGAATCGTTCTGCATTGTTAAATGATTTGCTTTTGTAAAACAGTACTTTAAGGATCAGAATTAGTTGTAGTTTATACTAGAAAATAATATCAGATTATTGCAATGTAGCAAGATCTGCCCTATACTAATTTCTCTCCAGATTATTCTATTTATAATCATCATAACATTATATTGAAAACCAGTATAAGGTGCTGTTATATTTCATTGTGGATTGATGAAAATGATGAAAATTTCTTGTCTTTCTGTTCAATGCGGTTTCCATTTCCCATTACTTTTAGGATGTAGGGGGCCAAGATAAAATCCGTCCCCTATGGAGACACTACTATACAGGCACCCAGGGGCTGATATTTGTTGTGGACTGTGCAGATAGAGATAGGATAGATGAAGCCCGCCAGGAACTCCACAGAATTATCAATGATAGAGAAATGAGGGATGCAATCATCTTAATTTTTGCCAATAAACAAGATCTACCAGACGGTATGAGTGATTATTTTTATTAAATTTGTTAATTATTTTCAAGATTTATGCATTACCATTGGGGAGAGAAAAGCTGTACTTGTCTGCAAACAATGATTTCCTTGTAAATCATTTACCAGATGCAATGCATATATGTAAATCAATAGCCATCCTTATAAGTTTTGCCCAGGTCAACATTCTGATATGGAGAATGGGCTATTGATGAAAAGAGAGCTGGTAACTACTTTAGGATGCATGTCAAGGTGTGAATGGGAATATGAGGAATTTTTTAATGTACTTCGTATTCATTTGGCTGGTAATCTACAGGAAGTCATATGCATTGCTTAATTTTGCATCTCATTATTCATACTTTGGACAACTTCTTACAAACAGAACATGCATTTAAACATTAATATAGGAATACTTTTTATTTATTTTTATCTGTTTTTATCACGTGTTAAAATATTATAAATATCTGGGCATTTGGGAGGTCTTTATTTTGACATTTTTAACATGGTTAAGTGAGCTGTGCATGTACAGATTAAATAATGGACACTTACCCATAAAAAGTTATTTGAGCTGACAAGACATTTTTGGACTTTCATTTTCAAGTTTTATTTAGTCGTTATGCTATTAAATTGTAGGTCACAGGAGTGGGAATCTGAAAAAAAAAATCAACATATTTCATCTATTACAAACTTTCTAATAATTTTCAAGTTAGAGAAAATGGCTCCCAGCTTCCCCACACATACTAGCAATCTCGATTTGTGGCTTTAGGAATAGAATTTTAATGTTGGAATAGAAAGACATTTTTCTTGTAATTAATAATTTTCATAATAATAATAGTTTTATTGTCACATTTATACATATAAAAGTGCAGAATAAAAATTAATTGATAAGAAGTCCATGTAAGTGGTGGTGATAGATGATATTTACAACTTTTTGTAATGCTTATATGTACACAAATATATTTTGTATATATGCTATATAAAATTTGCATCTTTTTTCCAGCAATGAAACCACACGAAATACAAGAAAAGCTCGGACTGACACGAATACGTGATCGTAACTGGTATGTTCAGCCATCATGTGCAACAACGGGAGACGGGTTGTATGAGGGATTAACATGGCTCACATCGAATCACAAGTCATGATATGGAACTGTTCTAGGGCTCTTAGTCAAAAACAGGTGCTTGACTGCGTACCTTGGGATTACAGAGAAACATTTTTTGCCAGCTGTAAGCCGGGATGGTGACTTAGTGCTGCTACTGCAGTGACACTGGGTGACATAAATAACAGCAGCAGCAGTTTTGTTCAAACACCTCGCCGTCAATGTGATTCAGTTTCCTTTAAAAAAAAGCTTAAGTCATAATATATTAAGTATTGAGGCTTAAATGATTCTTAAGAGTTACCTAGCAACAATATTATTATTTAACAAAGTGAGGAGGGGGCTTCCTGTTAATGTAAAAATGATTGGAAAAAAAACTAGAGACCAACTTATGATAATTTTGAACTGAAAAGTGTGATCAAAGTTGTTCTTGAAAACATACGGAAAGTTTTTATAACCCATTTCTAACATGTTTGTTATCATTTTCATGGTAGACCAGTGGTTTTCTGTCATCAGATAATGTTGCAAGCACAAGGTGCTGCAAAAGTAGAACTCTGGCGCCTTGGTTAATCGTCTGTCACTTCGACTGGTTCAATTTATCGTCTCGGATTTTTTTAAGTTAAGTGCATCATATACTATTGCTAAATTATTTTTTGAAAACAAGATGAAAAGTTAATGCTGAAAGTTGTGGAGTAGCATTTTAGCTGCAATTTTTTCTTTTATATGATTGCAAAAAAGGGTTGCAACTGATTCCAGAAGTTCAAGAAACCCCACTTATATTACTAATACTTAAATAGATAGCTGCCATTAACATGTGTACAGCTAAATATTGTACACTGGTATAGAGAACAATTGGTTGTAAATATATATATATATTATTAAAAAAGACTACTTTTAAAACAGCAGAGGTGCATATTTAAAAGACATTTGTCTATAGCCCTGTGTTTGAATGCTTGCTTGGTATTGTTGAGTGTAGAATAGCAAAACCACAGTTCTGAATGCTGGTTGAGCACATATGCCATCCCCCTCCTACTTATTCCATATCTTGAGCAAAATTGCATTGTAAAATGAATATTTGTATATAGAGGTCAACCAAGATGGCTTTGTGTATGTTAATAGTCTTGCGAGTATACATTCTACCATCAAGGCATGATTTTGTACTCACAACATCACATTAAATATTTCAAAACATAATTTATTTGTTTTATTTTCAGTAAGAAAGTTGCCTCATTCTTAAACTGACAATGCATAGGATAGTGTTTCTTAGTTTTATTTGTGTTTTTGACCATCACTAATGAGATCTAACTTCAAAAATGCCCCCAAAATTTTAGACATTTTTCCACCTTCCATTTTAAAAGAAATTGTGCAGTTTTTTTCCTCTGGTTAAATTTCTTATGAATATATTAAGTTCCTTTTATTTTGAGAGTTGAAGGGAACAAATTTTGTTTGAATCTAAAAAACACTGAAGAGTTTTAAGACCCTTCTTGGCATCTTGGAAATTCTAGTTGGTGGATTTTTGAGAAATGTGAGTTACCAAAGTTGTTTTGAGTGAAATACAGCACAAGCAATTAATATAAAATGTTGCACGAATGTGAAATATGATGTTCTCTAATAGAGTTTGCCTTTCATCATCTTTCATCCTGTCTGAAGTGGATGCCCCACATATAATATGAAGAAAAGATAAAATTTACAGAAACAAATATTTTTGCTAAAAAAATTTTTATTTTTAAATCTAAATAGTCTGATGGCCATGGAAAATAAGGAAGAAAATTTCAGACATGCTGATTTGCTGTTATTATAAAGGCTATTGTAGCTCTCAAAAAAACTGAGCGGATATATACATGTATTTAGGCATAGCAACTACCTATAGTATCCTAAAAGCATGATGTTGGAAAGTAAATTTCTTTTATAAAAAAAGGTAACGTCTATGCGTGACCTATTATTTCTATAAATGAGGGGGGTGATGTCTTAGCCGTTGTCTTCGTTCTCTGTCTCTAATATTCAGGGGCAGTGTAGGCCCTATATTGCCCGTTCCTTAAACCTTAAGAAAACATTTAAAGAGCATTTGACCATTAATAAGTTTAAAGCAAATTGTATTAACAAATAAGCTGAATCATGTAAGTTGATCATGTATCATAAGTCTAAGATTTAAAGTACGCATTCATCTAGTTGGCATCATCGGGCATCATATCTGAATCCCAGGACAAATATGTAAAATGCGTTAGATGTGACAGAAAACACCTAACACATCTTTGGAGCTCATCGTTGACCGTTTCCTTCTCTTGCAAAATTTGTATAATCTAATATGTAGAAAGAATGCTTTCACCAGCTTCTAGAATTGACACACATTCTTCTGATTTAAATTAAGACAAAGTATGACATTTATTTTATTACTACCAATCAAATAACATCTGGGTATTTTGTTCCATGTGTCGGTGAACGGAAGCAAGTCCTTAACCCAAAATGGCGGCTCCCTACAAAGTTCGGTGTTTTCTGCTTGGTCATGAAAAAGATGTGAGGTCGGTTGCACCTGCCTTTTTCCCCGACGGTTCTTTTGTATCAGGATCTCGAGACGTGACTGCCAGACTATGGGCTCCAAATGAGTAAGTCACAAATGTATTATTTAAGTAGGGTGCACACATGATATTTTTCTAAGTGAGCTAGAGACTTGAAATTTGGTGCACAGATAGCCACACATTTGAGTATGAATAATCAATTTAAATTTTTAATCTATCTCATTTAGATCAAAAGTTATTCAAGTTTTAGTAACACCATGTTTGTTCTTTTTTTCAGGCGCCATTTTCAAAAATGAGACAAAAGTTGCCCCCATCATTTTTCATCCCCTTAATATTGTCACTGACATTTGAAAATTGACACACATTAAGTATAGAAGTTGGGCATTAACCCAAAGTTTAAATTTTGGTTCTAGCATTTTCCTAAGCAGAGTTATGTGCATGTGAATTAAGCAAAATGAAGGATTTTTTGACGGTAAATGCTAGAAAATACAAGTTTCTTAGGTTTTATTAATCAACAAGACTAAAACTCTTGGCAGAATAGTTGTCTTACATATGAGTATTAGTACAAAATTAATAGTATAAGTAGCAAATTGTCATTGTGAAAAAAAAACAATCATTCAAACTCAGGAACAACCCACACCCTGGGGATCATAAGGTTATTCTTGCATATGTACTCTTACTCCTTAGTATCGAACACATATGTATAGTATGTACATGGCACATAATTTTCTTTTATGATAAACTTCCTGCAAAAAATAAAAATGCCCCCACTTCTGAGGATGTTACCCCCATGCATATTTCCATCACCCCTGCTTATAAATGCTGATTAGGCAGTTTGTAATAAAATTCTCTCTCTCCAGCAGTTGTCTTGATATTAGTATAAACCAAAATTTAATTATATATTTCATGTCAGAAAACAATATCTGGTGAGATTGAAAGAAAATAAATCAAGCTATATACATGTAGCACCTGTGATATACTACTATTTAAACCTACTAGTAATGCATAAATGTTTTAAAGCTTAAATATCATTGAAAATTAACTTGCCACGTATGAATGATAGACTTAATTTTTTTAATTCATGTGACTTAACAGAGTTTTCTGATCCAAGATTATATTGAAAAAGTATAAGAATTATCTGTAACAATATTTGTGCTTCCAATTTGTCTACCAATTTAAGTAAAGAATACACAAATGTGATTTAACCTCTGTTATAGGGAATTCTTGCACCACAAAACTGATTATTTTAGTTTTAAAAAGCTGTTGGTTCAACTATACTACAGAAGTCTACATATATAAAAAGTAAATATAATATATCAATACAAATGACAGTAAGTTTTAAAAGGGAACTTGAGCTATTTTAAGTCTTTGGCACGGAGATATATGAAAACAACATTTGTAAATCACAAAAAAAAAAAAAAAAAGAAAAAAATGGATAACCTATTGTCTCTTGTTGGCTTCCTCAAAATTTTTTTTTTATTATATTTCGATTTACGTCCATCTCCTAAAGTTTTAGATATAAATATAATTATATACATATACTTAAATCTAAAGTTCTTCACACAAATACCTACATGAACATAGAAATTTCCAAAAGGGACTTAACAATATTCACACCTTCCAGGTCATTTGAAGTCTTTGGCAAAGATGTGTAAACAGCATACGTAAATCACACACCAAAAAAAAAAAATAATAATAATAATTAATCAATAATAAACAGGGCTCAACACAAACGGTTGTCCGCTTGCCCGGGGCAACTAAAATCTGCCGTCAGACAAGTAAATTTTACGCCCAGTTGCCCGGCGGGCAAGTGAATTTTTTTTCCTTTTGTCAGTACAATGTTAGATCTGATGTTAAAAGATTGAAGCATTATACGTTTTTCCCTTTTTGCACAATAACGTCACAAACTGTAACATACGTCAATGCAAGATTTCTAAAAATAACTGGCAGTCACTATCTCCGTCGGCAGTGCCTCGTTTTCAGAGTGCTGTCATTTTCTATAATTTGAAGTATTTAGTCAAACTAAAACGAGGCAAGTTGTTCTTGGAAAAATGTAGCCACGTGATTAAAGTTAAGAAGGCACTCTCTCACATTTATTTGGCACTTTTTGTATTGGTTGGGAAATATTTAGAAGCATATAATTTCCAAGCTTTAACCACGAAAGAAGTGGAAAATAACCAGTCGCACTGTTGCTAAGTGAGAGTTTGCAGGGACCAGCTTGCGGTGTTTTTGACCAGTTAGCAGACTGATAGAGATTTCCCGGACTTGAAATGCTTATAGTTTATATATTTAGCAACAGTTTCAGAGAGAAACAGGAGGAAGAGTAAGCTTCCTTAAAGTATGGACATTTTAATTGATGAAGTTGGATAAATATGTTAACTTTTTGAACCCACCCAATAAAAGCAGTGTACTACACAAATACTTTTTTGAGGGAGCGAGTGAGCACTTGTCAGTATCCAGACAGTGTGGCACCGATCATGGTCTGTCACAAGCACTTCAGAGCGCTTTGTTGACCTAGTTTTTTTTACACTTTAATGAATGTGGAAGTCTGTCTAGGAGTATTATTTGATCTCCTCTACATTTTAAATCATTGGCTTTACTGTTTATTCACTGAAAAAAAGGTATATGAGCTAAGTTAATACCACAGTTTTCTTAGTTAAAATGCCACCAATTCAATACTTGGCTTCAAAAATGTCGATTCTAAACAGCCATGGAGAAGGGGGATCCTCATTCTAGCAATTGTAGGTGCTAAGTATGCAATTATTTATTAATGAATTTTTTTATTATGCTTAGCTTAACTTCATTTACTTCTCAAGACATATGAAACAGGACAATTATGTCACTGTGCCACATAAAATGTTGAAAAATACCCTAAAATGCACCAAAGTGCACCTTGATTGAGTGCAGAAAAGTGCTATGAAGTAATCAGTGGCATTTTAGATTTTACTATCAAATTATCATTTGTGTAATTTGGTGTTGTCAAGGCAATCGTACTATATATTAAAGTGAATTTAATTATATTAAGATCAATTTTTGAAGTTTCAAAGTATTGTTTATTTTCTATTGATTTTATCAGCTGTTCTGCAGAAATAAAGAAATGTTTTATTTTTTATAAATAGAAAAAAATAAAGAAGTTGGGGATAGTGACCGACCTATCTATACTTGATGAGTAAATGTAAAAGAGTTGGTTCTTGTAAGAGCATATTTTATAAGTAACAATGTTATGTCTATCAGTCACCATCCTGAGGAGTGTGGGCATTGCAACATTTATGCATTTGTATTCTTATAGATATCCTAATTTTATGCTACATCATAGTGGAGGTGTGCCTTTTTTCTTTTGTTTAGAATCTGTGACAAATTTGAAATTTTAGTGATGTGCATTACAAAATGTGACATTCCACCAATCAACCTGCTCATGGAGAAAATAACTCAAAGATGACACTATTGATTTTTTATAAATCAATAAAATTTAATGCTTCAAATGAAAAAAACTGCATATCGAGTGGTTTAAAATTTTTCACTAATAATGGGCAAGTTGAGGCAGAGGAAGGGCAAGTAAAAATATCTGGCAGGTTGCCCTGGGGCAACCTGGTTAAAAAATTTATGTTGAGCCCTGATAAATCTGTCAAGGCCCCATTAAGACCTTTATAATCAGTCAGAGACGCTAAACCCAAGAAGTTACAACTCCTTGCTAAACCAGACAACCAAGAAGAAGAGTCAGGATTATTCAATGTATTGATGCCGCAAAACGGATGAAAACACCTGCTCAGAGTTAAATAATTATGTCAAAGAAGCTTGTCAAAGGCCACTCAGGCTTTAACTTTTTAGTGCATTTCACCATGATTCCCAACAAACTCATCACAATCAGGATTTTCTCTGTTATTATCACTTCTAGCTGATGTATGCAAGCGATGTTACATTTTTGTTAAGCGTACGCAGTAAAAATTGACCTCGACTGGCTGCGGTCAACAAGCGTGTGCGAGAGGGGGGGGGGGGGGGCGTTGAAATAAATTACAAAAAAAATATTTGCCCAAATTTGCCCAAAAATCTGAAATGTTGGTTAGAAACCTTAGTCCTTGTTCTTCTACATGGCATATATTTTGTCTTGCCGCCCTTTGCCGACTTCAAAAAATAAATCAGTTTAAAAGTTTGCCCTTAAAAATTTTCACTTCTGACCTCTCGTAGATCGCGGAAACAATACCCAAAAGGAAGTAACAGCTGTTCTCTATCACGTGTTAAGGTAGGGTTGTTCCAGATGCAGTAGTTGAGACACGCCGTGCATTGTAAGAGCGGGTTGAAATCTGATACTCTGGGGACAGTTTTAATGGCGCTTCGCAAAATAGAACAACTAACGCCACCTAGGGACGTCTGCGCTCGCTAATTTAAGTGTTAAACGTGATATAACATATCTGCTTCGTCACTTTTTATTGTCTTTCAAGTTTTATTTTACATTATAATACATTAATTTCACGTTGAGGCTGTGTGGCTTAAACCGTGACGGTGTTTTAAACGTGCTTAGTCAAAACATGATATTTATGTGTAGATCAAGAGAAATACATCTGGGTTAAAGTTTTCAGAAATATGCCTGATTTCAGGATTTTCTGTCTTCACTTTGATCGTTTATTTGCTTATGGTATAAATGCGATGAGAGATTGCAAGCTATGTTTTCAAGATTTTCAGTTTCTATTACTTTCACCCATGCAATCAGTTACACAGCCTACATCAGGATATTCTGAATAAAACTCTCTAACACACTGTTACACATATTTATGGTAAATTTGATATGCTGTGAATAGCTGTTTAAGTTTTCTCTTTAGCAATAATACTGATGATAATGATAATATAAATTATCCATCTCTGATGCATTCAGTAAACATGTCAGTCCAATTTACATAAAATCTTTTCAAAATACTGTAGTAAAAATAAAAATGGCAATGAAAATAAAAAGAAAAAACAAACAATAAACAATCATTTTGCAGCATTGAGTACATCCAGTCACTGTTTATTTTTCAGGTCTAACTGTCAATTCACAGAAGCCCATGTGATGAGCGGTCACAGTAACTTTATCAGCAGTGTCACTGTCATGCCTCCAAGTGATCAGTATCCTCAAGGATTGATCATGACAGGCAGCAATGATAATTCTATTCTAGCCTTCACGCTTGAATCTCCCCAGCCTGTATTTAAACTTACTGGTCATGATGATACTGGTGAGTGATTATAATAATGTGATGACTTATTGCAAAACCTTGTGTATCATTTGGAAGGTCACACTGTTCAAATTTCAAAATGCTTTTAAAAAGTAAATAATACAGCTGCAAGAATTGTTATCTATAAAAGTATTGTAAGCTTTCATGCTCATATTAAAACCCTGACAGTACGTACTTTGTAGTGTTAATAAGTATGTTATTAGTGAGAAATGTACCATTACATTATTTGTATGAGTTTCCTAGCACAACAGTTCATTTAATAGATGATATAATACAAGGCATCAAATTGTCAAGTAGTATTTTGAAACCAGATGCAGACACTTGGCTAAACATTTGTCAGCTCCAGCTTGATTATATGTGTATATCCTTGCTTGTCATTCTTACTTTAAACGGTGGATTGTATCATCAGTATTATTATTATTACTATTGTTGTCATTATTAATTTGGAAAATATTGTTTATTGTGTCTGTACTATCTTCCAGTTTGTGCATTAGCTGCAGGAAGGTTTGGCACTCTACTCAGTGGTTCTTGGGATAATACTGCTAAAGTATGGCTCAACCAGAAATGTGTCATGACTCTTAAAGGTATCTACTGGAGCAAATCAATCACATCACTTCAATTTTGTCATTTTCAATTAATTTTAGATTAATTTGAACATCGTGTCATTTTTACAATTTTGCTTTAATATGCCTGTAACGTGTTTGCCTATATAAGATCTGTTAAGATTCACTGGTCAGTAAGCAAGTCTTTTTAGTAGATAGTCATCAAGAAATCCAACTTGACAGCTGTTGAGCGTGTATAACAGCATGGGAATCCTGAAACTTTAAGGAATTTATGAGCAGCATTTCCATCTGTTGCTCACTACTCAGGTTTTGATATCATATTTTGAAAAGAAATTGCTGCATTATAAACTTACTAGAGTAGTGTTTTACTAAATGATAAATGTGACCTTATGTATTACTAAAAACATTCACTATTTCACCAAATGATGCTTTGATATATTCTTTAATTTGTTTTGCTTTAATGATGTGTGTTATATATCCCCTACCACGTGTGGGTGCCCATGTGTAGGCACACACACACAAAAAAAAACTGCAGTCCAGGTTCTTCTTGCAGACCCCAGTTTAAAGAACACAACTGAGCTTGCCAGTCTTGTGTAGGACAATAGGGTCTGGAAATCTAGTTATGCTTAATTTATGCTGTTGATGGTCGACTGCTATAATATGATTCATTGATTGATATATCGCCCTTATATTACAGGTCATGAGCAAGCAGTCTGGGCTGTGGCTATCATGCCAGAACAGGGCCTGATGTTGACAGGGTCAGCAGATAAGACAGTGAAGATGTGGAGGGCAGCCAGGTGTGAAAATACTTTTAAAGGTATGGAGTAAACATTTTGAATTGCGCAATAATTATCAGTATATATGTGTTGTATTGTAAAAGACTTAGGTTGAGATTCTTCCTCTTTCTAGAAGATAGCTTACTTTTTTTGCTGGACTGTGTGATATGATAAAAAATTGGGGTTAATTCAGGACTAGGGGAGGACATTTCTGTTCTTTTAACTTTCATAAATATTATAACATACCTAAATATTATAAGAAAAAATAATTCTTTGAATTTGCAGGTCATTCAGATTGTGTCCGTGGTCTGGCAGTTTTATCTGCTGCTGAATTCCTGTCGTGTTCCAATGATGCCACCGTGAGAAGATGGCTCATCACAGGAGAGTGTGTTCACACGTACTCCGGACACACCAACTTTGTCTACAGCATAGCAGCTCTGCCCAATGGTCAAGATTTTGTGACCACTGGAGAAGACCGTACCCTAAGGATTTGGAAGGATGGGGAGTGTGCACAGACTATTACACATCCAGCTACCTCAGTATGGACAGTGTGTACATTACAGAATGGGGACATTGTAACTGGGGCAAGGTATTCATATTTTTCTTTATGTTAAAGAAATGGCATATATTCAAAATTAAGTCAACTAAAATATGCTAAAAAAATTAACAGATTTTTTCCTTCTTCATTTTTCATAACTGTTGTTGTTGTTGTTCTTCTTCTTCTTATTATTATTATTATTATTTGGAACAAAGCTTCATGATGTAGTTCAGCTGAGCCCACTTCATGATATTTTCTCCTTTCTTACAGTGATGGAGTTGTGAGAGTCTTCACTAAAGACCCAGCTAGAACTGCAGCCGAGGAAACGCAAAAAGCATTTGAGGAAGAAGTGGCTGCCTCAAGTATACCATCCCAAGTTGGAGATGTCAAAATAGAGGATCTTCCAGGAAAAGAAGTTCTCATTGAACCAGGTATCCATTCTGAAATAAAATTATGACAGGAAGGCATCTTTGACAATCTCGTTCTGTGCAAAAGCCATGCCATCTGCCTCCCCTCTTTTACACCCCACAAAAAAATGCCAGGTAGTTTATAACCAAACCTATAGTAAATTGAGCAGTTTGTGTATTGGCATATTGTGTTGCAAATGGTCTTAGATATATTGAATGTACAATTTTTACTCAAATAAAACATCATGGGATCTATTCTCATGGAGAATTTAATTAGATTTGAGGTGAATTAAAAATTGTCCTGATTTAAACAAATAGAGTTTTGTAATGCAACTTTACAAAAGCACCCTGAGTCCCCTTGTTTTTTTACTGCTATTAGGTACACGTGAGGGCCAGACCAAGCTGGTCAGGGAGGGACCCAGGGCGATGGTGTACCAGTGGAGTATGGCAGAGACTAAGTGGGTCAAGGTGGGGGATGTGGTGGGAGCCTCAGGGGGATCACAGGAGACATCTGGCAAGACCTTGTATGAAGGAAAGGTAAGGCATATGTCCTTCAAGGCAAAGAATGGTTTATAAATTAACTTGAAATTTTCTACTCAAAGAAAGACAATTGCTGCACATTTGTTGCAAATATTCAGGGGCATCTGTGATGAAAAAAAAACTAGTTATAAAGTTCTATACGCTTTCTTGCTAGCTTTTTGCATATGTACTTTGTTATAGGATGATGGCTTTTATTTTGTTTTGTTTACAAAGATATATCATGCTTTTACATCTTTGTTCAAGGTTCATATAAAGTTCTATTCGCTTTCTTGCTAGCTTTTTGCATATGTACTTTGTTATAGGATGATGGCTTTTATTTTGTTTTGTTTACAAAGATATATCATGGTTTTACATCTTTGTTCAAGGTTCATAACAGTTAATTACTAGTATTGTTATTATTAACAGTAAGAACTGCAGTATTGTTACTTTACATATCAGGGTACTATGTATAAAATTGTATTACAGGAATATGACTATGTATTTGTTGTGGATGTAGAGGAAGGAAAACCACCACTAAAACTTCCATATAATGTCACGGAGGACCCATGGTTTGCTGCCCAGAATTTTATTCATAAAAACAACCTCAGCCAAGCTTTTTTGGATCAAGTGGCAGGATTTATTATTGAGAACACCAAGTCCGTGACATTTAGCCAGCAGTCGGCAGGCTCTTACAGCGATCCATTCACAGGTCAGAATTGGATTTTTGCCAAAAGAATGAGTTTTAAACATGCTATGACTCGAGACTTAAGTAAGATAATCATGAATTAAAAGAGTGAAAAGAAGTACTGTTCTACTTTGTCTTAAACTCACTGGATAGTGTGAAAAAGATTTAGTGCAGTGAAAAAGGTGTTGAAAATGCAATAGCAGTCCCTAGATATGCAACACACTTTTATATTTTAATGTCACTTATTTTTACATGAAGTTCCCAAGACCTGTCTTCAAGTTCAATTCCAGGGACCATGTAAAAGACTATTAATATCCTAGGACCTTTCTAATTAAGTAAATTGTTTCAGACATTCTTAGACATTATATCCAAAAGAGCCTCAACCCTTATGATTTGCTGAGTACTTATTTCAATGTTTTTAGGTGGCGGTCGGTACGTCCCTGGCACAGCAGAGGGCAGCACTGGTGTGAGTTCAGATCCATTTACTGGTGGTGGACGCTATGTGCCTGGAGCCTCACAGCCACAGGGTCCTGCACCTCAGTCAGGCTCAGATCCCTTTACTGGTGCTGGTAGTTACCGTCCATCAAATGGTCAGACGTCCAGTGTGGCGGGAGGAGACATGGGCAATAGCCTGGACAACCAGTACTTCCCGAAAACAGCATTCCTTTCCTTTGACCAGGCAAACACACAGGCCATAATGAGTGAGTATGATGGGAATTGTTTTCATTGAACAGATTTTAGAGTACACAAATAGTTTTTTTTTTAATGTAAAAATATAAAACCTAATTTGGTAAAGTATACACACCATATATTGAGTAAATAAAATGACCGTCATGAAACAAATAGTCCTTATCTCATTTGATTACCTGTTTAGAAAACACATGAAATTATTATTTTTTATTATACTGTGTATTTTTTTGCAATGAATGTTAATTTTGATATCATTTAATCAAACGAAAAAAGACAATTTTTGTGACATCTTTTATCCCTAGGCAAACTAAAGGAATTTAATAGTAGCCTAAGTTCAGAACATGCAGTAGAAGAGTCCAGTCTAGCCCAGCTGTCAGTGTTTCTGGAGTCTGGCTCCCCCACTGCTGCTCAGTTGGAGCTCCTCTGGCAGCTGTTACATTGGCCATCAGGTCAGTGGAAAATCTTTGTAAAATTCTGTAAAATGTTGTGTGTTTTTTATGTTGAGACTTAAATATAATTCAGTTTAGTAAAGATACAGGTCCAGTTGTAAAGTTTAGGTAATCTGTTGAGATTTTTTTTTTTTTTTTGTCTCTTTATCCCGTTGCCCATGACCTAATTTTTGGTGTTTATATCTTCTAGAGCACAGTGGATTGATTCTTATTTCAGATTGACAGAAATTTGTAGTTGGTGAAGTTACAGAATGTCAGCATACATTAGGACAAAAAAGTACATTATAACTCTTAAAATTTTTATCTTTCAGGCAATGTGTTTCCTGCCTTAGATGTGCTGCGCCTGGCCATCAGGTCGGAAGAAGTGAACCAGCATTTCTGTAACCAGAAGGATGGGCCACAGTTCTTGAACCACTTGCTAGTGCTAGGTGGTGGAGACGAAGCACCCGCAGCCAACCAGATGCTAGTTCTACGCGTCATATGCAATGCCTTTAAAAACAAACCAGGGGAAAAGCTCATGAACTTGAACAGAGAGAAAATTGGGAAATTATTAGGGATATGCCAGAAGACCAGTAACAAAAATGTACACATAGCTCTCAGTTCTGTTTTACTCAATTTTGCTATCAGTCTCCATCCTACTGAAGATGTGGAGGCAAAGGCGATGGTTTTATCTACGGCTGCTGACGTTGCAGAAAGTGTCAAGGATGAAGAGTCACAATTCAGACTTCTGGTTTGTCTAGGAACTTTAGTGTCTCAGGACCCCAATAGCAAAGCTCTGGCAAAGTCCCTAGACCTTGGTCAGTTTGCCAAAAAATTGACACACAAAAGAGGCAAAGTGGGTGATTGTGCTTCCTTGGTATGGAATGCTTTGCAGTAGTCCAAAATGCCAGTGACCAGAAAATGTACCATTAAGAATGTTTTTTCTCTGTACTTTGCTTTTATGCTGATGGCCTCATTAATGAAATGCAATTTTCCTACTTCAATGAAAAAGGACTTCAAGAATGTAGCTAGAATAGTATTTATTGAATGAAGTAAACTTAAAATGGTAAGATGTATTGTTACACTTTGTTTTGTGCATATGACCAAAAGTATCTGCATGTGCATTTGTACCATCTTGCCAAAGTTAATGACAAAATTTTCTGAAATAAATTCTCTAAATATTTGCATCTATTAGATAATTACTGGACTTTTTGAGTTTTAAAGTGGAATCCAGTACAGGGCATAATTTGCCAAAAATGTTAGTTGTTTAATGACATTTCAAGTTGTGCAAATATTGACATAAAATCCTCTCACTTTAAATCTATGACAAAGTTGTGGATGCTTTGAGTCCATTTGGTAAGCATTTTTTACTGACAGGCCCGAGCAATGCCAGTTGCGTCAACGACTGTGGAGTAAGCAGTTTCCATGAACATAGCTCCTGCTCGGTAAAATTCAAATTAAGTGTCATGTCTATCTCACGTCGATCTTTTTTAAAATAAATCTGATTTTATCTCATTGAATAATAAAAAAAGGCTTGAGCAAATATTTTTGAAGCACCTTCCGTATCAAGTGATGGTATTTGAGCGTAATAGGTTGGTGTACTTGGTCTGGAACTGGTGAGAAATCTCCACGGGTGCAGGGGCCCCACCATCGAAATCCTTCACCACCATCTTGCCCGTTGGGACTATAAAAGGTAAATAGGTAAATGTCATTGTACATTTAAAACATTGAATCACTAATCACATATACAATATCGATTTATCGTGTATGTGGAGGCTTTCGGGTTTTACTCCTTTCAAAATGCGCGCAGTTGTTGAGGATACAATGGCTGTGCGTGTTTGAAAGGCGATAAGTTGTGCGTTTGTTTTATCGATATATTTCTGATTTCAGTTTCTAAAGAAAGACATAAAGAGAGAGTTAAGGTTACCTGCACACTCTCTTCTTCTAGAGAATGGTAGACCGCATAAACTGGAAATGCTCTCGTGGTCCGGGACCTCATAGCGACAGTTCGGGAGACACGCTTGGCCGTAGAACACACCTTTATCTAGTTGAAGAAATGATCACACAGTCATTTATGATATAACAAAATTGCAGAACTTCATTATCCGTGATATCCCCCGTTATGTTATAAGATATTGAGAAAACATTTAAAACGTAATGAAAGTGTGCTTAAAAATGGCATGTTTTACGAATTACGTCGTAACTTAAACGCGAAATAGTGCATGAAATGTTTTTCGGTAGCACGTTTGCTTCTTATCTTAAATGCCCCAAGTCAAATTTACTTATTCATTGAAAATATTTTGCCCAAACACGTTTTTCATACAATTTTAAGTGAATAGCAAACCTGTTTCTATTTCAAAATGACATGTACTTGGTGGTATTTCATTAGTGAATAACGAAAAGAATCGTAGAATTTAATTTTTTTACGTACCTCGCGGTGCTGGAAAGCCGCGCCTCTTCCGAGTGAGATATCTGTATGGACTGCCTGTACAGAGCGTGGTGGTCTGGAAATAATTACACGTTATAAAAAATATGATCATGCTCAAAGCATATTTACCATTAAGCATTATTTTTTAAACACCAACAGAAAATATGAGGGGAAATTATAATTTAAGTACAGCCAAAGCTGCAATCAGATACTGTTTTTTACTAATTTGTTTCACTCTACGGCAAAGTAAATAATATTGTAGCAAGAATATATACATTCTTGCTGTGAATTTTATCTATAGCCTACTCTGAATATGGTAAAATACGAACAACTTTAATTGGCCTTTTACGCCAAGAACTTTTTGGGAAAGAATTACGTATTTAATAAGTTTATAATCTTAAATTCAATAATTATTAATGAAACAAAACCAACAACGCATTTTAGAACTTCACAGATGTCTCATTCTGAAGGGAAATGCTAACCTTAACAATTCTTCACACATTTAGAAAAAATCATACTAGAGTAAAAATAGATAAAGAAAACTCTGCTTACTGTTGGGTTGAACTTAGTACGCGCGGGGATGATGGCCTCGGGATTCGCGCATGGCTCTGGAAGCATGGGCACTGAAATGAAATTCAACATATTAGGGAATATAACGCGTATCTTTGAATTAAAAAGCAACAAGATTTTTATTTTTTTATACCTACGATCCAAAGTACGACATTTTCAGGGTTGGATACAGAAGCTGTCAGCTTTTTTCCTCTAGAACTTTTTTGATAAACGATCTTGCAATTAAGACTGCCACATAAAAAGATGAAACCATTTTGACAATGCATTTGTTTGCACATTTGTTTATTTACTCCTTCGTTAAGTTTGTTCAAATGCCACTGTCTGTCTGTCTGTCTGTCTATTATTATTATTATTATTATTATTATTATTATTATTATTATTATTATTATTCATTTTTGCTATGTTCCATGTGTTTCAGCACTCACATATGCAGTGATCTGCTCGGTTCAACTTGGGGAAACAAAGATGTCTTCGTTCTGCATGTTTCTCGGGATAGGATGTCCTCGTAATGGACTTCTGTACAGGTGTCTGGGTCGTCTGCACTTTGTCTTCATTGGCCGGCAGCACTGTACACACTGGCTGGAAATTTATATATAGTGATTAGTAATATCTGTAATAGGGGATTATATACATTTTAAATCTTATATTCGTTTCAAAAGGAAATGATAATGGTGTTTATAATATTATGAGGCTTACCAAAAAGCATTTGGAGAGCGCAGTCCTCCGCCAAGGCAGCTCTATTCTTCTTCTTATTAATCATTACGTAATTAGAAATTCAATCAAATTAAGTAACTAATTCCACATTGTCATTATTCTTTTATTCACTATTTAATTAGTTAAATTCTCATTATCAATTAATTAATCACCAAAATCAAGTCCATTTCTGGCCTATCCTGAAAAATTTCATCAAAATTCCTCCATAACATATGTAGTGTATTGGTCTATGTATTGTTTACGCGGCACACCATGTGTGACATGACACCTGATATCATGTGACTTGGAGTGGTAATCTTGAACGTAATAAACTAGAACTCATAACAAGGGCGACAAGGATGGTCAGAAATGTATCACAGTGAATGAAAATTTTATTATTTTGAAAAAAACATGGACCCTCTATGCTCAAATGAGAGTGACAGTAGTTGTGATGAAACACGGATTATACAAATGGAAAATGAAATTAGAAAAGGTAAACTCAAAATCTGAAGGAACTGTTGGAAAACGTGTATAAAATGACAGGTGCATTACAGCAATTTCACACAGAATTTATCTTATATATGAAGCATGGCAATCCATCCTTATTGAAAATTTCTGCTTTACCCTTGAATAATGCTCAGCCTGGACACATTGAGATGAATGATCCGCATGGTGCCGTTATCCCCCCTGGCTTCAATATTTCAACGGAGTCGTCAACTCCTGGTCCAGCGGAGCTATCAAGTCCAAATGCTGATATTACAGCAGAACCAAGGCGACCAGCTGTCGGCGATCCAACCGTGCCAGTATGCCGTTATGGACATCAAAATTCTGATACAGATACGAGAGGGCCACAGCGACAGTTCCGCGACAATATACCCAGATTCACTCCCATGCAGAGTTCGCGGCAAATGGATACTCCCCTGAATACTGACGAAAACCGACTGCCACATACGAGAGGTAGGTCATTTCCCATATATAACGAGTCACATTCCCTGCCCCAAGTCGCCCACCCGTTTTCAATCATATGATGGAAGCACTAACTTCAATTCATCTTACGTAAAATTATGTTGAGTTGCTGAGAGCGAGGGATGGGAAGTCATAGAAATCTATGGATGAAATTATGATCAATTCACTCGAAGCCCTCGACGAGTTCGTAAAACTACCACCTAACGAAAGGATGCACCTATATAGTGCCGTAGATACCCTCATGAAATGTTTCGGAAAAACTGAGAACTTATCCTTAGGGCGCACAGAACTGGCCGCTATAAAACAAAAAGAAAATATCCCATTCTATCAGTAAATTGTCCTTGGTATAACGTATTGTAGTAGCTGCGCTGTCACATCTGTTAATAACAACCTGATTAGTTCTGAGTCTGCCTCTCAACAATAACGTATTGGAGGTATTACAGTTCAGCCATGGTCACTTCTCGTAACAACTCCTTTTTCAGTTCTGTTACCATGTGGTTGGTCATCACCTACGTTAGGAGGGGTCACACATTGACCATGTAAGGATTTTAGGGGCCCCTTCCCTTGCAGGGCTTTAAGTGGTCATGATGTTGCTCACAGACAAACATGTTTTATAATCAACTGATTAATTAATTAATGGATCATCACCAAGATCTCATCGATTCTTACTTGGTCTACTCCTGTCAGTTAATGAAAATTACATCAAAATCCGCCCACAATTTCCCATAATTTTGCTAACAGGCAAAGAGATAAACAGGACAAAAACATAACCTCCTATTTATTACAACCAATAATGGCAATTATGTCAGAAAAATCGAAAATAACAACAAACAGGATGCAGCAATAACTATATTACCAACCTTAAGAGAGAGAGAGGGCGTCATCTGGCCATTACCCACAGATGCATATTTATGTACTTCAAAGTCTCCGTCGGGGTGGGGTGGGGGGGGGGGTGGACCCCCATTCCATCCCCTTTTTTCTTTGAATGCAAGTTGAAAATATGCCCTATTACCTGATCATGGATGCGTCTTATCGTCCTCACGTATTTCGCCTGTGGTCTATTCCTGGCGGGAGACGCTGGGCGGACCTCTGGGCATTGTGGCGGCGGTCCCGGGACATAGTCCAGCAGATACGTGTCTCGGGTGCTCGACGACCAGGACGAAGAAGGGACAAAGTCGCTGCTGAAATACGGAAATCGATATTGGTTAACTTGTTTCAATTTTTCCTTTCCTCATTCTGCAGGAGTTCATTTCTGGCATAACTATAAGGACTAAGAGTTATTTAGACAAACTGTAGGCAGATTTAAAATGGAATCGGTGAAACTATGTGTTGAACGTCATGTAAATAAAACGAGGAATAGACAAATTGACTCGTAGTCTTAGACGAACGTATTTCATCAGCCAACTCTTACTGTCATTTTCCTGACTAAAGGGACACAAGACACACTTGCATTTGACATAAAGCTTTTTCTATCATAACATAATTATTCATATCAATAAGACATAAAAAATTGGAAATGGGAACCAGCTCTTTTTTGTGACATATTTCATGTCCTGCAACGTATCTCACCTACAAAGTTTGGACCAAAGATGCCAGCTCCCGGTCATACAGCGTTTTACATACTTTTTGCTATTCATCATTGATTTAGTGACAGGTAAAATCTACTTGTATATCTCTGTAACAAGTTTTCTCCGCTTGCCTGCCTCAATAATTTCAACATCGCCTCATCACGTTTTCCTCAACGATCCATCAGTTGACAACTAGTCGATGGCAACTCGGCGCCCGTGACGTCGACTAAACACGCTAACTAAAAATTTATAAAGATGCCCAATGGGCATGACAACATATTCTTGTACGCCACTACATCAAGTTTACGTTCTTATCGCGTCTTGTTTGTTATAAACGCGTTTCTTTTTCTATGCGCATACAGTTTTGTTTATCTACAAATATGTATTTTGTGTAATTATTTCCTTTTAGCTGTAGACATGGTTTAAAAGTTTCTTTTCAGTGTTAGTTTATTATCGTTATTGTGAATGTGTGTGTGTGTGACAGAGAGAGAGAGAGAGAGAGAGAAAGAGAGACGAGACTACATTAATCATTCATCCCGAGTACGAACCAAAACGAATGAAAGAACACAGCAAATCCACCTCCCGCATGCCGAAAATTTTCGATTTTTTAAGTCCATTTCCTCTTGAAGTAAGTAGCTTACCAACGAGACCTTTTGAACCTGTATTGCTAACAGTCAAATCTTATAAAATTCGATATATGATTAATTGTCATACTGTCTGATAGTACCCAAATCCTTATGCCCGATTAGGGAATTGATTTTTTGTGCGTGCTATGCCACTGTGTTCTGACTGTCAAACAAAACATACAGGCTGTTTTCTTTACCAGATTTTCAACAAATCAAGAAAGAAGTAGGAAACTGGGAATTGATTTTCCGATACAAGACAGCAAAAATAAAATAGAAAGACGGCAGTTTAACCGACTGTACATATTAATGAAGCCGCTTTCCGGGTGGTAACCTCAGAGTCTGTTGTAAAAAATTAAGAACCTGACTGCACATCTGCAAACAGCGGTAAATGCAGTCTGCATTGGTAATGTCATTGTTGACTGCCATAATTAAATCTACGATCCCATTATAACCATTAAGTATTCAATGAAAACTTTTGGACTTAAAAAACTATTTCGCTGGCCAGTTCTCTCAGGCCAGCTCATTCTATTTAATGTTTCCACAGCTAGAACACAAACTCAAATTCCAGACGATGTGTCGTAAGACGTATCTTGGTTTGGGCGTAAAAAGAAACTTGAATGAATGTTCCTTAAATAAGTAGAAAGGCAGAGCCAAGGGTATCACAATGTTTAATGCACCGTTTCTTAATTTTACTCGAAAACTACTCAATTTTACGGAGGGTACATGGTATTTATTTTTTTCATGCAATATAATTTTGTTCCAAGAATGGCATTCCATTTTTTTACAAAATAAAAGAAAACTCATTCAGCGGGTATAAGGAATTTAAAAAAATGATTCAAACGTTTTCCGATTAGACTTGAGAGCTTGCATGTCATCATTACGGTCAGTCTTTTAATTTCCCAGTTGGTCTTTTTTTTCCACGTCAGCAACCGAATTAACGTTCAGTGGCTTTAAAATCTTCAGGTCTGATTTTCTACAAATATCTTTGGATATTTCTAACACAATCAATGCTAAGGGCACAACCCCCGACCCATGCTTGCCGACTCCATTCCACTCACCTTGAAGCAGATACCCGAAACGGGAATGCCAGCGGCTTGATGTTAATCTTATCAAATGTCCTTTCTAGCATGTTTTTTCACTCAAATATGTCCCGATGAGCAAGCAACATGTTGTCACATGTTGTCGCTTGACGGAGCTCCCGATTTGGTGGCTTGTTCAAGCTATTTGTTTCGAGGGGGAAAAGTCAATGGATGTCAAATCGCTATAGTAGCAAATCTGACTTCGATTTTCAATTATGACGTCACGTGCATTGTTTCGTTTACATGCAGGCATGGCGTAACGCCTTTACCTCACAGCGTTACGGGGGGGGGGGGGGGGGGGGGGGGGGCAGCGTAGGGGCTAGAATACATATTTTATTTTAGGGAGAAAACAGTTTTACCAAGGGAGATATATATAAATTTAAAAAAGGTTAATGAAGGTAAAAGAAAAAAATTCATTTCAAGGAATATAATGAAACATACCAAGTTATGGCGTTAGGTAAGAAAAGAAAGGGAAAAGTTAGGTTGAGGGTCCATATTTTCGTTCACATAGTAATGCATGGTGGATGATGGGCAGAAAGAAAAATATTATAATCAAAGCACAAAGTCAATATAACTTCTTTTGAGAAGAGAGAGGAAAAGAAAAAAAAATACACGTAAATCTAGAAATGAAGTTACGCCGAATAATCGAAAATAACTGATTTTCCATTTTTCTATTCAAAAGTCACCGTTCAAGTGGAAAAAAAGAAAGAAAAAATGTTTCGATCTATTAATATTTCCACACAAAAAAAGCTTAATTGTCATTGATAACAAATTAAATCAATGGTTGGAGAATTCATTCTGATGTTTCTACATTGAATATATATTTAAAGACCTCGGGTGGCACATTCGATAACCCCCATCTCGACAGTATAAATACAATTCTGCTTACATATTAACCTCTATGTACTCCCGTTTCAATTGACTTCTAATAGAAATATTTGAGTACCGCCAGCATAGTGTTTGTATTTACTGTTAAAGCAACAAAATGAAAACACGAGCTAAATATCCAGCAGTTCAAACAGTCTAGCTGCCCAAATGTTTTCATGTATAGAGAACCAAAAACTTGTGATGACACTCATTTCTATTTATTCGTTGTTACAAACAAACTAATGGCAACAAGAAATTAATTCACTTCAGATACCGGAAAATCAGAGAAAGTAGATTTCAATGCATGAATAATAATAATAATAACAATATGTATTTATTTGCAACTTAAAAAGTTGGATTTTAGAATAAAATTAAAAAATCTTAAAACATACTTGTAAGCTTGGACATAATGACGGAATTATGTCCAAGCTGTAAGTGTTAAAATGATTCGATACACATTAAAAGTTCATAAAAACCTTAGTTTTTAAAATTTGATAAAGCCCAGGGTATAAAAGTTTTAGACGATCGGACAGTCCTCAGTTTTGGCACAGAGTACTTATAATTTACCCCCATTGGCATGGAATAAAATGCTGTGTGAGCTTTTTCGTGTTTTTGATACTTATCCTTTAGTGCTAAAATTCAATTATTCATTTTTCCATTCACTCAAAACACTTTGTCCATTTCGTTAGGTCCATATGAAAGTCACTGCCACTGTGAGCCTACGTCACCCGGAGTCTGAGGATTTGCTGGCAACTCACTTCTATATGTGTAATCAGCATTATTTTTCTACGAGGCGGTTTTCCAGTAATCTCTGAAACACAGGGTGGCTACCTTTATGACAGAGGGGCAACACTCGGTCGACATTAACACCGTGTCTCCACTATCACGAGTAGTACGACAAAACACAATAAGCAAGTTGATTGATATACAGCAGGTTGAGACAGCTTTTACTCAAATGAGGTTTTATTAATTTATATTAACTAATTGACCAGGTTATCAATATGGTTACCCAGATGATTAATGAGACTACTAAATTATGATGTAACCAAGATTCTATGTTAATCAGTTATGCGTAAACGAATTTTGTGAGGATGAGAACTTGTAATTTTTGTTCAATCTTTGAAAACACAGCGAGCAATGTTTATGGGAGAAGTGAGGTAACCTTCTAATACATATCTTTTTTCATTTGGAGAAAAGGAAAAAGTCACAAATGATATAATAATAATTTTTTTATTAAAGAGTCAAATATTGCGTAAAGTAACAAGCAATTCTGACAAGTAGCATAATTATTGCCCATTTTTTAGTCCGTCACCATATCTTTTTAATAGTAATATGCTTCAAAAACGTGATCAGTTATACATATATACATACACAGATATGACAGAAAAAAAAGAACCATACTATCTATTATTGCTTCATACCTATGTATTTTACCTCCAAGTCTAGATGTTCTTTTTAGATTTTATCTACTGAGATTCACTAAGTGTATCACTGTCATTGCAAAGCACAAGACGTAATTCTTTATCTCTTGGGAAATGTTACTCTTAATCTCTTTTAATTCTTTTTCAAAAATGTCTTCAGTCATAAGTGCGACCTTTCAAAAAGTCAATATATTAAATCCAATGGATTCATTTTTTATATATAAATGGCATAAATATGAAACAAGCTTAAAGTTGTATCCTGGATATATATGTATGTACAGCTGCCAGAATTATACAGACGGCCATGTCAGACAGATATTAATTATTCTCCCCATATCACAATACACTTTTATCATTCACAATAGAATTCAGTGTTCAGTGTTACAAAGGAACAGTTCAACACTGGTCAGTACTCTAAGACCAAAATATACTTGTCTATTTTGTCCCTGGATTGAAATAGACCAAAATCTTAAATTTATAGGACAAACTTCCGCTTTTAGCTCTTGTATAGAACTTGGCCCCAGAACAACTACTTATATTACATTCTAATATGATACATCATGACTTCAAAACTGTAAGCCAATTGAAAAAATTGCATAATATATATATGTATATATCAGACATGGCACTTGGTAACAAAGGACTGTGTAACAGGGGATCATTTTTTAAGTCCTTAACAGAACAAGTACATTTTTCACTTGCTTTTGATATGCAAGTAACTCCTAGATATTACCATAACTCATCACATGTAAAGTATAAGTTTCATTGCCTGAGAGTTGACTAAAATCACTTATCTTTAAGTTAACTGATCCAAGCTTCATGAAATATCTTTTTAAATAGAAAATTGGAAGTATTCATATTTTTAATCCGTAACTTTTCAATTTAAAGTAACTTGTGCGTAACACAATAACAATGTTAACCTATGGTCTTCCCCTTGAATGGTGTCTGCAGCAGGGAAGTAGATGGCAGTGGGAAGTTCTATACAATGTAAAACTTGGAAAAACTGAATACTTCTCTCCTTGAAAATTGTATCAAAACGTTATTGACCTTGAGTGACACTAACTTCAACCGTTTTTAAGGTGTCAGTTTTGTTATTGCTTTTCCTCAATATGGTTATCATCCTGCACAGGGGCGTCGTGAGTGTAGCCATTGCCGTCGAAACCATTGTTGTCGTAGTATACTTTGCTGTTGTCTCTTGGTTGATCCTAAAATAAAGAAGAAAAGAACATATATATACCTAATCATTTCATGGAATCTACACCCAAGACCAAACAATAGGATTTCATTTCCGTGTGTCAATACTATGCGCCTTAATATGCATATGACCATTATTCCATAGAGCTGCCAAATGACGTTGCTGCATTATAAGAATTAAACTGAATCTATATTTGCAAAGAAATCATCATTCCAGATTTCAGTAAGAGTAATGGACTGAAGAAATGAACAAAAAATTCTTTTATTGCAATCCTCAAATATGTACATAATTTTTATAAGAGGGTTTCTAATGGAAATGCAAAATGAATTCATAACACATTTCTAGCTTTTTTTTTTAGCTAAAACCTATTTGATTTAAAACTGTCGTTGTATTGTTTGTAAGCAAGCTTTATATGACAATTGGGTTGCATTCTACCCAGGGAGGTGAGAATGTCTACACAGTCTGAATCAAGGTCCAAAAATATGCCAGACATATTTTTGTATTGTCATCTGAACTGAGATGCAGTGATGACACTTGGGTATATAAGAAACAGACTTTACTTTTTAAAGTTAAAAATGTAAAAAGTTAAAACTCCATAACATCAAATTTTATTGAAACATTTTATGTTCCAGGAATAATCCACCAACACTCATAATGGCAGTGTTCCTTTTGCATTAAGAAAATGTTCATACTTAGACTCTACAGCTATTCCATATGTTTGTATTTCAGGGTGAATAATCCATTTAGGGATGATTCAATTTTTAAAATGGTCATGTGCTCAAGCTCTACAGGTAACATTATTACAAAGTACTACTTCTACACTGAAAGAACTGTCTCAACATCCCTAGAAAACATTTTCAAGCAAAAAAAAAAAAAAATAAATAAATAAATAAATAAATAAATAAATAAAATAATAATAAAAACATGACCACACACATTTGGGGATGCTACATAACATGCACCAGTACAAACTTTCCCACCATCACAAAAATTAACCTGACATAACTATGGGAAGTTATGTCCATTTTACCACGGAAAACAAATATTCCTTAAGTATAGCCAACAAAGTACACCTGCACTGCTTTTGACAGGAATCTGAAAGTTTAGAAAGTACCATGCAAAAGTTCTACAACAGTTAAAGACCATTACCAGGTTGAAGAATACTGCAAGTTATACATGCATGCACATTGAAATATTCAATCAGGTGAAACACTTGCAAACAATATACATAGAAATAGCTATAAAGTGAAGGCTCCAATCATATGTTAGGGGATGTGTTAGGGGATATGTTGTGCATAAATGGGAATAGGAAATTTCACAAAGCTGTACTATAGCACATATAGGGTGTGCTGAGTATTAGTAATTTTATTAGTAACTAGATTAGTTATGAGCAATTACAGTTACCATATTCACCAAGGGTTTTTCTCCATTCCTTATATTCCAAAAGAATAAGAAAAAGGCCCAAGTAAAATATTGGTTAGTAATATTCAATGTAAATAATAAGCTAAATCCCCCAGCTATGAGAGAACAAACAAAAAAGTCATCAAGCAGAAAAATAATATTAGTGTACAAAATTATGACAAATAAATTCAAGCAATATATATATATATATGTATATGGATAAATAGAAGTAGACTTAAGAAATTGAAAAGATATGTATGAGAAACTACGTAATTAATTTTTTATAGTTTGTGTTTTGAGTAATTAATCTTTGATCCTGTACAAGAAAATCTCTTTTGAAATTATTAACTTTTAAGAAACAGAACTGTTTCATTAAAGTATATGCAGCATAGTAGTAGCAGTGAAATAATTTTTTCTAGAAACTGTGAAAGCACTAACAAAAGCAAGCACTAATCTCACTAAAAATCTTTAGTTGAAAAGTTGTCACAAATGTTAAAAGGCTTAAATTGTTAGACAAGGTACTTGCAGAAGTAAAAGTAATTGAAACAACCAGGAGTGGTCTTATGCACCTAGATATATCTGAAATTTAGAGATAGTTAATCCAAAAGAGATCTTCCTGTGCTGGATAATTAGCTTTTCATGTACAGGCATACCTTGTGGCTAGTGAGGCTTTGAGTGGACTTTCTGTATGCCCTTTCTTTACGGAAATGGCAGCAACGTTCCACCAGGATAAATACGCCTATGAGAATTATGGCCCCGCCAACACCCCCAATTATAGAAAATATCTGTATATCTGTCAGGTCTGCAAAATAAGCAACAAACAAAGCAAAATAAGTGACCTTTAGATGACCTTGCCCTCATTTTTTTCAACTACTCAAAAATGATGAGTCATGCTTGTTGCTGCAGCGTGTCCAGGATAACCTTAGACATCAAGTTAGACCAGAATCAAAATTTTCTGCAACTTTTAAATTTTCTGAACAGTCTATAACACAGTCAAACAACCAAGATACGATGCAGTCAATCGCATGAGCCATACATTTTTGCTACAGAGGCAGGCAGACTCGGTGAGAGCACCAGAGCCTGACCAGGGGTGATCTGCTGCTGCCCCCTATTTACCTGCATGTTGTGAAGTTTGTAAACATGACTGGTTTCATACTCTCTCCGCTGTTGACAGCATTTGCAGATGAACACCATAAGCATGAGCAACAGAAGCAGGGCTGCTACACACACCACAATTACTATCACCATTGTTGTGTTTAACAAACCTGAGACACCTGTAAAATATGGCATGATTATTACAGCTCCAAACTTTTCAATTTTGTTTTGATGCTTTAATATTTCAATTTTTTTTTTGCCTGAATGGTCACTGGTAACAAGTATGCAGAAACAGAGGGGAAATTTCAATTTGAAAAATATTGATTATTTTAATTTTAATCTGGGCATTTATGCACTTTGTAAATATTTGCAATGGCTAGCATATAATGAATATGTGCCACAAAAAAAGGAAATGGGGATAACTTACTCTTGATCTATTATTTTTTAAACATGTTAACTTGAATTCCAAGAACAACAATCTTGAAAATTTTTTGATTTTTCAAAAACTGTTGTGATCAATCAATTAATACTAATTCCAGTCAAAATGAAATTTTGTTTTCTGTTAGCTATAAGCTGTCCCTGTAAAATATGTTAATCAAAATCCTGAAATGCAATTATTATTCAGAATAAGAGATATATAGTAAATTATCTAGCAGTGAGTTTTTTTACTTGTAAATTATTTCATTATTCAAAAGGTAATTCCTTGCAATCAAGCCTTCCAAACTTTAAAAAGAAAATCAATCCAACAAGGAAGGTTTTCAACTTCTTTCCCCTTATTCATGTATAAGTCTGAACATCTTCTGTGGCTTTTTCTCTAAATCCTCCCATTAAACTCAGAAACAATTAAATTGTCACTTACCACCAGTTGGTTTTTTATCTGTCCCTGAATAAATAAGAAAAAAAAGGAATTAGAAAGAATTTGTATAGTATCATCATTATTTATAAGCTCATGTCACAGAAAAACCATAAAGATGCCTTAATTATCAAATAAATGTCTGGAAAATTCATCATTAATATTTATTTTAATAACATCTATTTTGCATGTGATTCTGTATCTCAAACTCTAGATCATTTCTTGACAACAGTTTGTTCAACAAAAAGTCATATATTACCCTGTTGTTTTTTCGGCTCTACAGTTATAGAGCCCAGGTCTGCAGTCAGGCTCTGCGAGGAATAGTTTGCCCTTTTCAGGGCCTCCAGTGAATCACTCTGGGCTGCAGCTTCGCTGTTATCAGGAACGTCAGCCTCTATATCCAGTTTGGCAACCACACTGCCTGGCCTGAAAATACATCAGACTGGAATACTGGACAAGGTCTTAACTTCATCTACAGGACAATAATTCAGCAATTTAAAGCGTTGATTTTTCAACCAAAAAGACAGAGTTATTGATACAGCTTTCAGTGACAACCTCAATCTGTTTTTTCCTTCACAATTTAATAAGTCGCATTCAAATTCAAAACATTACTTGCCAATAGGTCTAACTCTCCTCTAGTAAAGATGCAAGAACTTACGCAAATTCTGCAACCCTCATACTCCTGTAACCTGGCAGTGCTTCTTTCAAAGCAGGCTCAACCTGGAACAAAACAGATGCTGTTTATAAAAAATAATAACATCTAAATTGTGCCTTAAATCATACTTACAGGGAAAATAGAAGTAGTAGTAGTAGTAGTAGTAATCTTCACAAGTCTATTATTTTATTTTACAAAGTCAGTGGAATTAATTATTAATTCCACTGACTTTGTAAAATAACTAAGATCCATACGGCATAACCAATGCCAATATCCTGGCTTTACATTGCATGTTGTTATATCTTATCACATCACCAGCTTGGTCATAGATCTTAGAGTAAAAGAAAGTGGATGCTGACTTTTGTGTAAGAACGACTTAAATGCAAAGAATGAAAATGAAAGTTTTTATTCATTGACTATAGCAAACTCACGGCTGCCTTCACTTTGCTCTCAAGTTCTATAAACTCTTCTGTGTTCCTGTTCCTCAGGTTTTCAGTGAATGTGACACTGGTAAATCTGACAGATGCAGACATGGTAACTGTCACTAAAATAGTAAAAAAATGTCAAGTCAATTGCATTCAGTTATTTATTAGTATTAATCAAAGCACTTGATGCCCTTTGTAAATAAAGCTGGAAGTTCATTATGTCATATTTCAATAATATTTTGAAACAGTTCCAACAGTTTTGGTTATCTTAAGTTGGAGCCTTTTTACAATAGCAACTCAACTTTGCACAAATTTCAGAAACAATTTTCCACCCAACATTTCATAAATACAAAGAAGTGGTCAGTAAAGAAAGCAGTCAACTTTAGAGTTGGATAGTAATATATATAAAAGAGTTTAAATTGTACGTATTGAAAAAAAACAAAACAAAACAAACACATACCTGAAGAGCATGTCTTTATGCATATTTTTTCAGACGAAATAACAGGGGTTTTGGCATGCTTGTTTATAGATGTGCCAGACACGCTTCCACCAACAGCATACATAAAGTAGTAGCAATCAGTGTCAGAAAACTGGAAGTCATTCTGGTTATCTCCAGTGTTTCTTGCTCTGGTAAACTTGATAGTTGTGACTCCAAACAGTTGGGAGCCCTCTATATTTTTTATATCTGACCTTGAGTCCACTAATGGTGGAGAGTAACCCACTGCTTTCCTGAAGAGTACATAGAAAACAATATATGAAAGTTGCCATTTTAACTGCTTTGCAAGTTCAAAATTGATGAAAATAATATAAAGGACTTTTTTGTCTACTGTATCTTACATCTGTTGTAAATGATTTTTCAACAGGAGTACAGATAAGAGCACGGACATAAAAGGAAAGATCATATGGAACATTAGAGCACTGGATGAATCAGAACATTCACAACTGAGTTTGTTTATTTTCACTAAAGCAATGTTAAATATTATTTTCCTCTGACTAAATTAAATTGGATTATTTTTGACCAATTGCATTTCCGAAGAAAATTATTATACACCTCAAACTGAATATGCTCATTAGACATCAAATACAAAACACATATAGAGTTTATAATTAATTACCTGTCCTGTACAACAACTCTTCCATCAGCCTCCACCCAACCAACAATAACATCTGTGTCAGGCTTTAAAAAATACAGATATAAAAATAAGTAACATAAAAAATGCATAATTTCTGCTAAAACTTTTTATTTAGGAGTTAGCTTTAAATGACTAGAGTAAGTCTCTACATATTGAAATTAAAATGAAACATTCTGATCAATTCACAAACACAAAACAAGACTGTTAATCCATAAAAAAAATTTCTGCAAAGAGCCAGCAGCTACATGTTCTCATGTTTTTCTCTGTGTCAATTACAACATCTCAGAAACAAATACTGTACAACACAATATCATTCTTTGAGTCTCAGATTTTCTTTTAAAACATAATCTTCAACACTAATTTTGAAGCAGTGACATTGGCAAATAACGTGATTTTTAACAATCATTCCCCCCAAGTTGATTACATACCATAATGGCAGCTTGTCCAATATATTTAACCTATATGTAAACCACACTAAACACACACTTATTTATTAAAATGACCTTTTTCTCAATTGTTATTTTCCATTAACTGAAAACTTAATAAATCAGTTACAAAATAAAAATCATTTGACCTACCATATTCCTATCCGGTGAGAATCCAATACCAATCCATTTGTTCTCAGTGTTTTTGGCTTTCAGAGTAAATGTCACCTCATCTACAGCTGCGTCATATTCCCAGGTGGCTTTGTATTCACAGTCATCATCAGTACAGCTAGTTGGTTGCTTGTGTTCATTGCCACATGGTTTGGTGATTGGTTGTTCTGTAAAAACACAGAATTGTCCATAGTTAAGTGCAAAAAACATGTAGACCTGTTGCACACATAGTTAACAGCAGAATAACATATGAAAAGAAACTTAATTGATCATAAAGATTGCATAGAATACCCAGAAATTGTTCAAGTTCAACCTAAACATTCATTAGACCACTTATGAAAATTATTTTTTTTACAAGATTTATGACTTTGACTAAGGCCAATATGCTGTTTTGCAAATTGATATTGACCGGAAGCCAAAGTCAATTATTATATGTAATTATATAATTTAATACCCAAAATATCAATGTTCTTCACGATAACACCAAAATTACAATATTGCTGTCATCCAACATTGTTATCATCTGGATGCCAGTGTGTTTCTTTAAAGACTTGTCAAAAAAAAAGTTTTTTTTTTTTTTTTTTTTTTGGGGGGGGGGGGGGGGGGAGGGGGAGGAGGTGTTGAATCACCTTGTACATAATATCTCAGCGACTAATAACATGCTGTACACTCACCCACAAAGTTGAGTCTAGCCTGTCCTCTTTGGGCACCATGACCATGATATTTGATCTCATCTGGACGATAAAAGTTGGACACAGCTGGGTTTCCTTTTTCAAGGCCAGACTCTGGGTTGTGGTAATATTGACCAATCTGCTGACCACGGGCCCAGATGACATGCATCAATTCATTTCTAATGTCATGATCCTGTTGTTCAGTAGCTACAGCCAAAAACAAAATTTACATATTTATACATGAACGGCATCTGGAAATCTTCACTCTCACAGTCTGATATATAAATAGGGTGAAAATTGCAATCTTATGTGAATTTTATATTATTTATAAATTCCATGCAAATGCATTTCCTTTTTTCCTTTGTCTATCAAAATTATACAACACAGCACAACTTCAAAAAAGTCCATACACAATGTTCAGCGATTCTATTATATATATTGTTGTGAAGTTGTGCCGTGTTGTGATATATATATATATATATTGGTCATGTCAAGAACATCAGTGCCTATACTGTCTTTAAAACACTGAACTTTCTTTTAGCTATTCACCTTCCAACTTCTTCCTGAATAACACTGTGGTCACTCCATTTTGCTCATATGCCAGTGCTGCTGTTAGACTGTTGAAGCCATTGTCATAAAAAGAATCGGGTCTTGGCGATGAACGATCACGAGTGTAGTAGTCTCCCACATTGCCTCTCATACCACGAGCTCGTCCAATGACAATGTCTGTGCAGTCCATTGCATGCAAGCCAGCTGATATGTGAAGAATGAATCAATGTCATGTGTTAAAAATGTGCCATGTCATTTTGCTCAGTGAGTCATTATAATTTATAATTGTTGGGTTTATTTAGCATCATTTTTTCATGTAAATCTTAAAGTCTCAGATGCCATACAGTTAATGGAAATAATCAATTTACAACTAACATTTTGTTATAAATATACACAAAGCAAGATAACACCTTTTAATAAAACCTTTAAAAAATTCTTAATCATTTAAGTGACAAAGCAAAGGGTTTTCAACCCAAGTACATAAAACACTTCTTGTTGAATTTATCTGAGGACAAGTTATATTTTTGATCATAATGAAAAAATAAATGAATAAATACCATGAATTAATGTTGCAAAAAATATCAAATTGACCACCTCTTGACTAACCCGAGTTTCTGTCAAACAGGTTAACACAGTTATATATATTGGGTCCCAATCCAGAAGTCAATGCAAGAATAGAGCCCAAGTTGATGGAGGAATTTGAAAAACCATCACTTAAGTGTTGGTTAAGAACTTTTTTATTTTCCAAAATTGTTACACAGTTATGGCGAGTATCAGGAGACAAGGACCAAAGGTGCATGTTTAAACGAAATAATATGCTTGAACATGCAACCATGTAACCATGCATTGTTAGAACTTAAAATTACATTTTAAAATTGTAGAGGAACTTTATCCTAATGTGTCATCTTATGAATCTTTCAGGATTCATTTCTGTTAGACTTTAAATAACACATACCTGATCCTTCCGGTTGTGCCCCTGGTTCTGAAGTGGCCCCTGGTTCTGAAGTAGCTCCTGGTTCAGGTGTGCTTCCTGGTTCTGGAGTAGCTCCTGGTTCGGGTGTGCTTCCTGGTTCTGGAGTAGCTCCTGGTTCGGGTGTGCTTCCTGGTTCTGGAGTAGCTCCTGGTTCGGGTGTGCTTCCTGGTTCTGCAGTAGCTCCTGGTTCGGGTGTGCTTCCTGGTTCTGGAGTAGCTCCTGGTTCGGGTGTGCTTCCTGGTTCTGGAGAAGCTCCTGGTTCGGGTGTGCTTCCTGGTTCTGGAGTAGCTCCTGGTTCGGGTGTGCTTCCTGGTTCTGGAGTAGCTCCTGGTTCGGGTGTGCTTCCTGGTTCGGGTGTAGCTCCTGGTTCAGGTGTGCTTCCTGGTTCTGGAGTGGATTCTGGTTCTGGAGTAGCTCCTGGTTCTGGTGTGCTTCCTGGTTCTGGAGTAGCTCCTGGTTCTGGTGTGCTTCCTGGTTCTGGAGTAGCTCCTGGTTCGGGTGTGCTTCCTGGTTCTGGAGTAGCTCCTGGTTCAGGTGTGCTTCCTGGTTCTGGAGTAGCCCCTGGTTCGGGTGTGCTTCCTGGTTCTGGAGTAGAAATTGGTTCTGGAGTGGATTCTGGTTCTGGAGTAGAAGTTGGTTCTGGTGTGGATTCTGGTTCTGGAGTAGAAGTTGGTTCTGGTGAGGATTCTGGTTCTGGAGTAGAAGTTGGTTCTGGTGAGGATTCTGGTTCTTGAGTAGTTGGTTCTGGAGTGGATTCTGGTTCTGGAGTAGAGGTTGGTTCTGCAGATTAATATGTTATTTGCAATGTGTCATCATTCAATAAAATATATAAAATGAATGCTTTATTGCACTTATTTATAGAGAAGAAAAATCTGTGCACAAACCTGCAATATTACTCATTAACCGTTACCAGTAAAGGGAAGCTTACTTTAGACAAACTTATGTACAATGAGCAACTGAAGACCTGTGAAGTATCCTTTTATGTAAGAAACTAAAACCGGTATTTTTACTAAACAAAAAGGTTTTAAGCTTATACAATTGAAAAAATAAAAACAATGTTGAATATGTTATATTCTATCTTTATATAAGTCCATTTGGGGATAAACCCATCTTTTGACAAACGCCTAATGTAAATTAAGCTATCTAGTTCTACTTTTGTTAGGCAAAGCTCATATATAGTGCTCAATGAATCAGATGGCATAAACAGAAATCCTGATGTTTCTGGGGCAGATCTATGGTATCTTTTCACAAAAGTTCCAATGTCTTAAAACATGATAACTACAAGCCTAACAAAACTATCAAAAATTTCTGCTATCATTTGCAAATTTCAAAGAACATATGGAAGCATTTTGAGTGTCACTCTTTAAAAGGATAATATGATGACTCAATCCCTTGCAATGTCATGATATGTTATTAAAAACAAAACTAAAAACACAATTTTTGTTTTACTTATTTCGGCACAAAACCAAATATTTCCTTTCACTATTCTTGATTGAGTCAGTGAATAAAGATACAATACAAAGAATTACCACAGGGATTCTCAATAATATACCTGGACAAGGTTTGATGCATATCTTTTGGTTGGACATTTCTCTCCATGAGTGATACATTATGTTGTTTGCTTCATCATAGGACCCTCCAATAGCATACAAGAAAAAGAAACAACCGTCTGAAGTATCTGTAAACTGTTTGTCCTTCTCATTATCTCCTGTGTTGCGATTGCGAGTAAAAGTAATGGTTGTTAGGCCTTCAACCTGTGAGCCTTGGATGTTCTCAATATTATTGGAGGCGTCTATGACTGGTGGACTCCTACTTGTAGCATATCTGTGTTAAATAGAAAATAAAAACCATTAATGCCTGTCTGAAACTTTCAACAATTTTATGTTGTTCTTATTCTATAACATTCTTTGGGCCTGTGCAATATGCCTTCTCAAGACTCTGTATCTGCTATCCATGTTTCATTTAATTTGATCATTGACCATTGCTACTCAGTGGTAGGAACATAACTGAAAAACAGACTACCTTATCTACCTATATACCTATCAGACTACCTATTCTATATAGTAAAAGCACCAAAATACTACACAGAAATGTATTTTTAATGATTCCATAATTATGTGTCTGAAAAACTGATAATTTTTCTTGGTTGAAATGACTGAACCATTACCAAAAATTTTGTTATTTTACCTGTCATGTGCCACCACTTGCTGCTCAGAGGTCACCCAGCCAGTTATAATGTCTGCCCCAACCTGGAGATAAACAAATACCACGTGAAGATTCTCATGTTATTCCTACAAAACCTAATTGGTTTTTTAAGTTCATTGCCTAAAATTACTTTAAAGCCATTGAAGACATAAACTAATTCATCAAAAACATTTGCAAAATGCCCTTGCAAAAGACATCACTATCCTATCTTATTATTGCATGTTTCTCATATATGTTTTAAGAAATAGCAGCAATGAAACTTATGCAAATGAATAAATCACTAAAATATCAAAGACACTAAAAACTAATCATGTTACCATTGTTCCATCTTCTGAGAATCCAATACCTATCCACTTGCCCAGGGTGTTTTTAGCCTTCATGGTAAATGTTACTTTATCTGTGGCTGCATTGTATTCCCAGCTGGCTTCATAAGTGCAGTCTGAACCCTGACAAAAACTTATTCTATCTCCACAGCCAGAACTATGGGCATCCCTCCTTTTCCTTTTGTTTCCAGAGTTTGGTGTGGTTCCGGGTTCTGGTGTGGATTCTGGTTCTGGTGTGGATCCTGGTTCTGGTGTGGATTCTGGTTCTGGAGTAGAATGTGGTCCTGGTGTGGCTCCAGGTTCTGGTGTTGCTCCAGGTTCTGGTGTGGATCCAGGTTCTGGTGTGGATCCAGGTTCTGGTGTTGCTCCGGGTTCTGGTGTGGATCCAGGTTCTGGTGTTGCACCAGGTTCTGGTGTGGATCCAGGTTCTGGTGTTGCTCCGGGTTCTGGTGTGGATCCAGGTTCTGGTGTTGCTCCAGGTTCTGGTGTGGATCCAGGTTCTGGTGTTGATCCGGGTTCTGGTGTGGATCCAGGTTCTGGTGTTGCTCCGGGTTCTGGTGTGGATCCTGGTTCTGGTGTTGCTCCGGGTTCTGGTGTGGATCCAGGTTCTGGTGTTGCTCCTGGTTCTGGTGTGGATCCAGGTTCTGGTGTTGCTCCGGGTTCTGGTGTGGATCCAGGTTCTGGTGTTGCTCCAGGTTCTGGTGTGGATCCAGGTTCTGGTGTTGCTCCGGGTTCTGGTGTGGATCCAGGTTCTGGTGTTGCTCCGGGTTCTGGTGTGGATCCAGGTTCTGGTTTGCTTCCTGGTTCTGAATCACCATACCCACTGCCTGGCACATTAATATATTTTCCTGCATATTCTGGAAATCTTTGGCACCTAGCAGTTATACCTAAAATCCAATTATATTTTGCATTAGAATAAGTAAAACAAACCCAATTGTTAAATCACATCAGCTGTGGCCATGTCAGCTATGTTGATAATCTTTGCAGAAATTCAGTCGTTTTGATAAATTTTGAAGTAAAAATGGGAATATTTACCATCAGGTCTCCAGCCTAATGCTGCATAACTGTTTCCTTCATTGATCAGCACCACTTCCAATTCTCTTGTGTCCTGATGAATAAATAATATTATTCATTAAGTATGATTGGCGACTACTTAAATTTTGTAACTTTATCTCAAGATGCATGATAAGGTTACAGAACAAAGGACTCCTTCAAATTCAAAATCAGTAAAGTTTCAAATTTACTGATAATGTACGGAAAGACAGAAAAATCCATCTTTAGTCAACAGCTTTGGCTGGGGCTCATTTATGAAAGTTCATTAAATATTTAACCAAATTATTGTACATACAAAAAATTCCAGCCCAAAAAAAAAAAAAAAAAAAAGATTTTAAAACAAAAAGTTGTGTATCCATAATGAAAATACTTACTGCAAAATGAACTTAATTTTTTTTTACCTTTAGCACTCTGTAGTAGAGGTCGTACTTAGGACTTTGGGAGACCAGAGACACATGAGTGTACAGGGCTTTATTGATGGCTGTACTAGTTACACTGGACTCTGAAAATATGAGATATCATGACAAGTATGAAAATAAGGCTAGAAAAAATTATTCACAAAGTTACATTAATACACATTTCTCATGGCCAACTACTTTCATTTCCATTTGTTTTAAATCTTTAACAACTACAAAATCTCACAAATGCATCTATTACTTATTGACACCTCCATCCACACACATACATGGACATACAAACACATATACACATGCACAAACACAGAATCCCTTTTACTTTAGATACCTCTCCATACATATTCATTTATCACTACCACCAACTCCATCATTATTGGAAACTCTTATTTTGATTTATCAAGCCTAAAATAGTTTTACAAATGTACACAAAGACACTGTGTCAAAGAAATCTTTTACCTTTCTCACAATTGGTTCCAAACCATCCAACATCACAGAAGCAGATTCTCTTAGGGTAGTTAGTGGCATCTATGTCAACACACTGACCATTGCCACAGTCACTGTCAGATTTACACTCATCTGTAATAATATGAAACAGAATTAAACATGAAACTGATTATGGAATAGTTCACAACTACATAGTTTATACAATCAAGAACTAGAGCAAACAAATCAAATGCACAATACTTTTTAAGCAGAGATGCACTTCATCAAGTCGATGGACAGTTGGAAGTTAAGGGTCCAAAAAACAATAATGAACTCTGCTCAAAATACTCTGGTGTTGACAATGTAACATTTGCTGAAACTGACAATGAGTACATATCCTGATACTGACATTGGATACATATCCTGATACTGACATTGGATACATATCCTGATACTGACATTGGATACATATCCCGATACTGACATTGGATACATATCCTGATACTTGCATTGGATACATATCGTGACATTGACATTGGACACATATCCTGATACTGACATTGTATACATATCGTGACACTGACATTGGATACATATCCTGATACTGACATTGGATACATACCCTGATACTGACATTGGATACATATCCTGATACTGACATTGGATACATACCCTGATACTGGCACTGGTCTCCAACATACATTCCAGTGCATACACATACTCCTTGATCATTTTTACTCCCATGGCCAGAACATTCTGTTGGGGAACCTGAATTCAGAAGGGAAACTTCCCATTTTAATTTCTCACAAATAAAAAATACAGAGGTCCTGACAAACTTGTACTGGGATTCAGATCACCATACATAATAAGTATTATAAAAGGACAGAGTTTAAATATAAAAAGTTAATATAAGCATTAATCTTAGATATCATCGTTAGTCAATATTATTTACTTGCAGATATAAATATATTTGGGTTTGTGCATAAATGTAATAAAAACATGGAAATGTTATCAATTTTTAGTAGAAAATGAAAACCTATCTAAGTGACTAACCGTAATAACCATGTTTTTTTCTTAAGATGGAAAAGATGTAAAACAAAAAGAACACCATAGAAAACGACCAGATTTTTAAATCAGAATAGATTTTTACTTTCTTCAAAATAAAATTTAAAAAAACTCATTAAAATTCATTAAAGCAAGCCCAGTTTGTGCAGATACATAGATTTGATAAACCAGACAATATAAATAGTTTTGTGTTGCAGGTTAAATAATTACTTAAAAACTTGGACATGTCTATTTTTAACAATGAAAGAGTATTTGGCAATAAAGAGCTAATTCTGCCTTTCAAATGGTTAAAGCCCCTTTTAATGGCTTAAAAGGTTTAAAATACCCGTGTAAATTGTTATAGTCAAGCTTTTATTCTGTTTCAGCTTACAACCATAGGACACCTCCAGTTTCAAGCCATGATGCTTTCTACTTAATAATTTAATTCTTGCATGATGTAACCTATTAGAAATAGCCTGAATGTAAAAAGGTAACTTTTATACACCCTGAACTTCAGATAACAACAGTACAAATAACCTCTACCATCAGATACTGGCATTTTCCCTTCAGCTGCCTGAAAACCACAAGTACACCAATAATAGAGGCGATTTATCAGGAGACACTAAAACTCAGGGTGCTTGCATAAAAAAAGCATGTTCTGAAACCAAGGCTGGGATCTACATGTAAAAAGCTTGTGTCCAAACCCTTGCACATTTGTTATTATAAACATAAAAAGGAGGCCTACTGAAATGCAGGGTGTTCCAATTCATAGACATACTCCATCCTGAAGGGAAGAAAACATAAGTAGCTTGGTCATATGATGGAATACTGTCCTCAACATGAACAGTCCTATTTGGAAATATTGTTTTCTAAAGAATCTTTCTTAGATAATTCATAACTAGACAACAAGGCTTGCAAATATACACACTCAGCAGAAAAAAACTGTTTTCCTATTGCTCTCTCTTTTAATGTAAACAGGCACAGTCCAGTTAACAATTACTTTGGTAAAATTCTTCAATCATGCTAATTTTTAAAAAGAAACATGTCTTTTAACCAAACCAACCCAACAAACTTAAAGTAAGGCAAAAATACAGTTTAGCAAATATAAAGGGTAAACATGCAGTATTTCTGCATGAAAAGTTTCAAAAACCAAATTGTAAATACATAGAACCCATGCATGCAGGTTGAGAATCTTAGTACCATCCAGGCTGAAAAAACAGTATATTTTTTCCAGGAGGAAATATGTTACCAAAATCTATGCAGAGCAAGGGTTGCAGTGGTTAAAATTACAAAAAGAAAGTTTTGCTGAGAGACTTTTTAAAAGTGATAATATTCAGAATATTAGAATTATCAAAATTTGTCTGAAAAATTGCAGACTAGTCAAATGCCAGGCCCATAGCCAGGGGGGGTTCGGGGGGTTCAAAAGAACCCCCCTTTTTGCTGGAAAAAGGTCCACTCTGGGTAAAATTTGACCTAGGTACATGGGGATTATATGGTAAAAGGTCCACTTTTTCAGAAAAAGAACCCCCCCTTTGAAATTTCTGGCTACGGGCCTGAATGCGGCATGCAAAGATGTGTTTACAGCAGAGACTGATTATCACATGCACGAACATCTTCACAAACATTTACATTCAGTGCACATTTTCAACTAATTGACAGCGGGTCCACGTCTCTGAATCTCAATTTAAACACAACACTGATTGTAAAGCACAACCTTCAGTGCCTAACTGTCTGTTTGTTATGAAATCATTCAAAAATATCTGTAAATTTAATTGAACTCAGCATGTTTTCTTGTTGGTTTTCTTACAAAACACTCACAAAGACAATTTTTTTATCTTTTTATCTCAATTATAAAAGTTGACATAAGTTATAAAAGCACACCACAATTCAGTGAAGGCCTTCTTGAAGAAAAGGTTACTTTATTCCAACAGACTCACCTGACTTGATTTTGATGTCAGCACAAGACCAAAAGCGGTATCCATTTCCCCACTCTAAAGCCTGGCGCAGCAGACGCAGGGTGCACAAATCACAGGTGAAGCCAGCAGGGAGAGACACAGTGTGCGACTGCTTACTGAAATACATCCAAAGTAAAGACAATAAACAGACTAAACAAAGCACTCACTACCACTTGCACAGCTTTGTTGATGTCCCCATCTCCTTTCAGTCACATTCTTTAATTTCATGTAGTCTGTGGTCTTTAAGATTTCTTTTACCTATTTAATTTAATGTAAGAAGCCTTTTGGGGACTCTAAAGGGCTTGACTCATAGTTGAAAACATACAAAATACATGGCAACATGGCCTGGTCCAAGGCACTCTGAATGTTTTGGATACTTATTATGATTTTTTTCAACATCTTCCCAATGTAAACACATTTTTTCTTTTTATCTCAATTATTAAAGTTGACAAAAGCTATAAAAGCACACCACAACTCAGCCAAGGCCTTATATCCATGTATATTGACAATGTATTCTCTATTTTGAAGTAAATCTAAGCCAGATAAAACACTTTCCTTTACAATCAACTGATCCAAGAGGGGCATGCTTGCATTGTATTTTTGTAATTGCTAATACAGGTAGAGCGAGGTTATTCAATCATTTTCCCCTGGTCCTGTTTCACAAAAGCACTGATGTCAAAAGTTTATCTCAGTCAATACTCACGTTGTGTCATTGCCAGGAAAGTTCCACTGCAAGTTGGTAGCTGTAGGAGCCAATTTGTGTTCCACGCTGCCACTGGCATCTAAGATCTCTAGGCGGTAACCACCCTGATGGGGTCAAATCAAAGTATTTAATAATAAGTAAACTATGTCTAGCAAATTTATAGGTCAGGTTAAAATTTGCTAAAATAATAACCCCCAGTTAAAATATATGTGTTATAAGCCTCAATAAAACATGTTTTGTTGTTATGTTTTGTTGTAAATAATGAATAATATTATCATCTTTATCAATCAATGTAACAAAGTGAAAGTTCTTATAAATTATGTTCTTTGTATTGCCTTTTTTCAATGTTTATTTTTGATAAATCATTAATGAAAATTTTAACCATTCTAAACTTGAAAGAACAGTTTTATATTGACTTTTTTTATGAATTACAAATGAATGCATGACAAGGTGTAATGCAACTCCAACAGAGAGAAAGCATTCCTCAGCATCTGTTTAGAATAAAAGAAAATGTTTCAAGAAAAGAAATAAATTACTGAATCTGATAAGAAATATGTTAACAATTGTTTTCTAGTTATGAAATTCCTGCAGTGTGTTTGATATGAAGTGATAGTTGTTGTGCACCCATGAGTTCCATGAAAAACAATTAAACTCTTTTATAGAGGAAAGCAAACTTCAAAATTAATGTTTGCTTTGTTTTAGTCATATAAAATTTATATTAATGTCATTTTTGTATGTCAAACCCTAAACTTTGAAAATGGCAGCTTTTTAAGGCTTCGTTGGGTCAAAAAGCAATCAAACACTGACATAAGTAAATTCATAAAAAACGTGCTTAAAAAAATCATTATTTAGACAATGTCTGGAATGCTCAGATACACTGGAGGGGTAAATAAGGTCAAATTTTCTCATTCCTTTTTCATTCAAAAATACACCTGCCTTGGGAAATTTGGCCAGGTATCAAATATGTGCATGACAGTCTCGAGCATACAGTCATGAAGTAATAACCACAGACAATTTGTAGGTCAACCTTCATGGCTGATTACACCACAAATATGGTTATAACCTCTTTTCAAAAGGTATGTGACAATTGAAATTCAAGCAGTCAAATACCTTAGATTACCGGCATGCATGCGATGATATAAGTAACATAGTTATGAAATAGTGGACTGGTAGACTACAGAAGAGAAAAAAGCAGTATTGCAAGATGCATGGGGGAAAACTAACCATAAATGAAATTCCCACCAAAACTGCCAGTTGACACATGTTTAATATGGTTATCATACCTCAGTACAGGTCTTTTCATAAATATTACTTACAAAATGATAATGACATATGTATATCAGTTTATAATTCAAATTTAATGAAGGATTTTGAAATATCATAAAAGGGCAGACATATTTGTAAGACTGCAGAAAGGGGAAGGGGGATGAAGAAATGCACAAAGATTAAAATGAAAAATGGGTCCTCCACAAAGTTAGGTTTCATATAACAAATGAATGAAAAGAAATTGAAGCTTAACTTAAATCAATATGCAATTCTAAAATGAAGCACATGGTCAATAAAGAATATTTACCAAAATTGTGAACCAAAAATAAATTGTGTGTGTTTGTGATTGGGGGGGGGTTGTTTCACAAATCATGATTGTTTTCTCCAGTCATTAGGACAGGTCTTATTTTATAGTTCTTCACCACAATTTTTTTCAGCACAAATTCATCAACAAATCACTGGCCAGTAAATTTCTACAGATTTTAGATATGATGAACAGCATGGATTGCTTGGATCGACATAACTTTGGTTAATATGAAGAAATAACTACAAACAGCAATAACTAAGCCAACCATGAATTTGCTGTCAACATACAGACACTGCTGGTTTACACAGAGTAGGACAACACTAATCTTGACCTCCATAAATTATATTACTTAAAGCAACCTCTTTACAAACTCCTAGGTAGTTAACTTAGCAATAACGTATCTTTAACCCTACATAATCAGGTCATAAAATTATCTTTTATGAATGAATCATCCGATCATTTATGATTGCCAAGGGACACTGGTTCCAACAACCAGGTACAAGGTTCCTGTACCTGTCAGTGCCAGCCCAGACAACAGTGTTCAGACTGCAGCCTTGAGCCATATTCTCTATACACCTGTCCCCAAGCACCTGCTCTGCTCCTCCATGGCTGCTCCCATACAGCATTAATTTGATTTTTAATCCTCAGCTAACACAAAGGTATCATTGTCAGAAAAGTTCACTATTTTGTTCTTTGTCTTAAAACCTGAGCCCATTTGAACAAGCAGACCTTATAAAACAGCACTTGTCCAAATTAAAGTGTATAGGTCGGAAGATGGAATTTATGGATGAGGGGCATATTATCTGAAACAACTGTTAAATGTCCACTAGTTCAATATGAACAGTATCTTTGAAAATCCACAATTTGTCTATGTTGCCTCATACCCAATCTACCAACAGGTAATTGCCTTAAAGGTTAATGTTAAATTGGCACAATAATTTTGGAAAAGGATGGTGGATAATAAAAAGGAATATGTCATATGAATTCTGAATTTTGCAATGATTAGCATCATTTCATATCTCCAGTTAAGAAAAAACTGTAACTGTTTCATCTGGGCGGGTACTTCTCTTTGTTTTATCCATTAAAAATTATCTAAATAACTACTCATAATGAGAAAAGATTTGCTTCATAAATTATAATATAAATTATTGCCAAACACAGGCCCACAGTCACGTCTTCACAATCTATGGTAATAAAATTAGTCACATAATAATAATATGAGTCAGAATAGTCATACACAGGGCAGAGATGAGTACCTTACTGTCTGGACCATGCGTGATGGAGAGACATTAATTCACAGGGATTCATCTAGACCTATGATTAATCCTGGTACTTAACATATCACAGTGGTTCTTCAATCAGTTTCACATCAGATCTGGACCAGACCCAGAGTCACTTGTTAAGACATGTATGTCCACTAAGTAATACAGAGCTGACTGGACACAAGTTAACACATTTTTTTCTTTCATAATGTGCCATTGTTTGGAAAAGTAACAATTAACTATGAAAATCTGCACCCTGTGAAGCATCCACACATTTGTAAAAATAAAGTACTTTTTAAAGTCACATATTATTGAAAATACATGTCAGGAAATATTTGATAAATAAGTAAATAACAATACGTTATTATGATTTATTTAAATGGACTTATAGGGGGAGGTTATGATTCAGTTGATGTTTATTAAATATTATATGCATGAAGTGTTAAAAATAGATGCATCTTTCCTATGCTTATGTAGTCAGACGCATCCCGAGAAACTTCAACATTAAACAATTATAATTATTTCATACTGATCAAATATCTGGCTTTCACACTCAAAGCCACAGGCATACTGATTAGGCATAGGATTATCAAAGATAGAAATATTCATTTTTAGGAATTCTATATAAAAAAAGGAGAAATGGGATGGGCCCCAATATTTCAAATTACTCACATCACCCTTCCCTTTGCTTTTGTGAGACACAGCGAATAAATTTATATTTTTGTCAAAAAAAATATATATAAGATTTGTTGTTTGTGGTTATGATGTTGTCACCAGTACTTGCTTGGAATAAACAATTGTTTGTAAGATAAACAGTTATGCTTCAGGAGACTGACAGCAAAAGTTGAAAACAACTGTTACTTTTGTTTTCCAATATTTCTTTTTAGTCTTAAATTTAATTAAAAAACAGGTGCAATTTAAACTTTCTACCAAATAAAATTGAAATATTTACCACCCCAAATCTTTTGCCCACCATTCTGATATTTCGTATTTCAAATGAGTCTAATATCACCTGGCACCAACAGTTAAATTCCATGATAGAGTGCATGACGTTATGTAATGCCATGGCTCTAACGAAATGGGAAGCAAGAATAATTTATCAAATTTAGTAGTTTCATCTATGGTTTTCTTCTGTGGCAGCTTTAAAATGTAAAAATTCAGCCTTTTTTCATTATTTTATAATTTCATATTATTTCATAATTTCAGTAACAAAAAGCAATGTATGACACCCAATTTCATCCAAAGGCACATAGAAAGTGTTCTGAGATAAAGAACATGTGTAGAGTAATTTGTGGTGGTTTTTTCAAGTTTTTTTTTAAAGCTGAAAGTCTTTTAATATTAATCTTTGAAAAAATCTCACCTGATGCGGATAAGCCAGATGCCATGTCACAGTAATGTCAGCCCCTTGCTGGAATTCTGTCACCAAGTCACCTGCAAAATGGAATAACAAACAAATAAATCGTCACTGAAAATCTCATCCCTGAACCAGACACATGACAAACATGAACAGGTATTTGTTAAACTATTTACCACGTGTTAAACTATTTACCATTTGAAAAAGAAATTGTATATAATTTGATTCCCAAAATGCGTCACACCTGGCCTGTCACAGTTAAAAGTGCAGAATTTTTTTATGTATGAAAAGCTTAGTTCTTATAAACAGGCAAGGCAAAGGGACATTCTGCCGTGTCCCCCCCCAACACTTTATTGATCTTCACTTCAAAATTTTTATCCCACCATTCATGTCAAATTAAGAAAAGTTACTCTTTGTTGGCATCTTTCACCAACTTAGTACTAGTAATACAAGTGTTTGGGAAAGATGGGAAACACTGGGAAATTCCACTTCAAATTTAGTTTCTATTTCATAATAGTTTAACATAAAATGGGAAACATCATTAAATCTTATATGCAGTGTGAACATAACATCTGAGAACAAAAGAACCCAAGGTCTCAGAAAAATTATCACATTCTGCATTATCAAAGAGAAATGAGGAAAAGAAGAACAAAAACTCCATTCTTGAACTTCCAAAAACTGACCTCTCTATTCAATTTTGGGGTCTTAAATACTCAAATCACAATATCCCTGTATAATAAAACCATTGCCATCCAGATAAGTTGCCCCTGATAGCACGTAGAAGCCACCCATTACTACCACCCCTGGGTATCACTGAATATCTAACAGCATACCTGTCTCATCACACTGTAAAAGAGAGGGCTCAACCAGCCTCGGAACCAGGGTAAATTAACACCAAATTACACAGCACTGCATCAGAAACAAGTGACAATATGTGTGATAAAATCGGAGTAACTGCATGACTTTCTTCTTAAGGTTGTAATTATGGTAAGTATGCCACTAATTAACATAGCATGATTATTATTATATCAATCTAAAAGATACTGGTGAAAGTGTGACTGACACCACTTGGTTGTGATGAAGTGATAAGCAACCATACAAAAGAATGCCTGTTTTGACATTAAGGATTGCCCCTACAACTAGCCCTACCCTTTACTCATTAAAATACAATGATGGTTTGTCTCGATCTTCATCCACAGAGCTTTGACAGCTGTAACTAATGAAATGCTTGTGCTGATTGCACACCACTGCCTAAGACATTACAGTGACATCTATGTCACCTCTCGCAGGCCAGTTAAAAATCATATCATCACTTCTCAACTAAAGAAAGTTACTCATTGCATTTATTTAGACCATATGAAAAAATTTAAAAAAAGAAAAATCTAAATGGAGACTGAAAATCCTGAAATCGGGCATAATCCTGAAAACTTTTCATCCATGCTCCAACATCTTTTCTTGCATTATTATTTTACTTACAGAAGAAAATCAAGATAAAAGTAACACAAATCGACCATGGTTTGTGGTACCTTGGACCCAATGTACACGTACATTATAATGGTACCAAATAATAATTTTACGAGACTTCATATTACTGAAGTACATACAGTATATCTATTAAGGTGCATGACACATGTAAAACAATCCATTAGATAACATTAATTAGTACAGTATTTGTTAGAACTCAAAGGCAAATTAAAGTATAACTTCAGTAACATGATATGAAAGAAAGAACAGAGGAAAAGAAGAAACACAAGAGAAAGAAAGAGAAAAAATGAAGAAAGAAATAATTAGAATAACTGATGCCCTATACTTATGTGAAGAGCAAAGTACAGTGTACTTGTCAGCCATATCAAATTTGTAGAGAGAGCAAACGGTGTCAAGTTTTTAATTCCTAATCACTACAGAATTGATAGTTATTATATTTTGCATGCCTCTCATTCTAACGCCCACTTTTCCTATTGCTCCTTAATCTCTCACATAAAATAATCTACAATAAAAGAACTTGTCCTATACACTATATGACCAATTTGTGACAGTAGACATAAATCACAAGGCATATATAAAAGAGTATTGTAATGCCTGTGTAAAAGCATGAGTCTGTGCCAGGAGGCAGACATTTAATAGCCAAGTAATGTGGAATGGTCAGGGAAGTTACCAGACACTATATCACCAGACAGCAAAGAACCCAGACAAGTTCAAAAGAGTTAATATTCCACAGCCAGATGTACATGCGTCTACCCTTGCAAAAATGAATTGATAACAAATTAATAAAGAAATGAAGACACTATAAAATTATCTATAAAATGTCACCAATATTATAAAATTCCTACAGGGATTTAAAAATACTTGTTGCCAAAGAAAAAAGTGATACTTTGATTAAATATTTATCAACTGTATACAATGCATTGGAAAAAGTATAAATGTTGTCCATCAAGTACTTAATATAGACAAACAAACAGAAAAAATAGAAACAGAACCCAGCAGAACAGAGCATGGAATACTGTGTAAATTAATAAATCCTTATGTCAAGCATACCAAAGCACTTCAGAAAATACCTTTTAAAAACTACTAACTTAAATAGCCAGTAACATACCAGTATATTAGTAGCACACATAGTAAACTGAGAAACTTTTCTCCAGCTGTTCTAAAAAAGTAAAGAAACACCTAATGTTGTTGTCGGGAAGTTATTTTTTCTGTAGTAGACCACAATTTTCAATATTAAAGATAAAAATAAACTTTTTATATGTAACTTTTCTTGGGAAATGAATCCCAGTAACCATTGCTCTCCTTTGTCACCATGACTAAACACTGTATTTTATTGCCGACTGCCGTCAGGTCACAATATGTTATGCATGCAAAAAAGATTTTGCAACATGAAACTACCCATGTCAAAAATACTAGTGCACAGGTTCAAACATAAAATTCAACTTAATATCTATGCCATATTACACTATACCGGTATACCAGTATTATGTGATCAAAGTGGATAAAAAAAAAAAAAAAACAAGAAGAGGGGGTGGGCAGGGGATCATATGAAATATGGCTTTTCAGTCCTAACAGTATGTTTTTCCTCTATATTTGGGAGGGTTGGGTACTAAATAGAGACTTCTAATTCAATTTTGTTTTTAAAAAATGGAGAGAAACTCCCCCCTTTATTTAATCAGCATATGTTGACCCCTGGAGTCGCCCTCACCCTAATCCCCCTCCCCTCAGTCTGTAGTGACTGACCTCTGCATTCTTTTGGTAAGAATCATTACCAATACCAAGTAAACGCCCAATTACACAACTTTCACTTATTGGCCAACCTGTCCATCACGATGACCAGTTGAGAGTAAAGATACAGGTAGACAATCCTACGCTTGACCCTTTCACCTGCCCCTGTTGTATAATCATAATGTAGCTGTCAACACCTTTGACAGTTAACAAGGACTTAACATCAATACTGTAGTGGATCAGTAAATACAGTAAGATTTAACATAAAATGGTCTATCAAGAATTTGTATCAAAGTATTGTGATGGTACTGTACCTTTGGGCATTCCACATGGACCCTTCGTACGTGCATTGTCTAAAAAGTCCAAATCGTATTTCCTTGCTGGTGGATATGTTAAAGCCACATGAGACAATGAGCTGTGAAACAATCCTTGAAAAGCAAGAATGACAAGCAGCATCCAGTATGTTGTAAACATGTTGTTTTTGGGTGCGTGGTGGCTGGCACTTGAACTAAATGATATACCCACACAGGCCCCTACTTCACTTTCTTATGTGACCACAATGTTGAGATAAAAAAAGTTGATGAGGTAAAAAATGCCTCTGGCATTAACACTCTTGTCACTTCAACTGTCCTGAACCTGTCAGGTCTTCCACTGGAATCTCTCTCTTTCTCTTCAGCTATCACTAGTATAATAGTCTAATAGGCACAAACACACACACACACACAGTCACACAGTGTGGTGTGTCTCCAGCTATCTTCTTTTCAAAGTTTTCCTACAACTACCCTGCTCTGTCCAACCAGGATGGAAACAACTACATGTACGTCAGGCGTAAGTCCCAAAATCTGCAACCTCACTTCACAGTGTGTTGATCCCCACCATTGTCACTAATGGCTCGGATGACTCTGCATTAAATCCCCTCTACCGGGCTATTATAACACATCACAGTGTGCAACCAGTAGAAAGTGCTTTCACAGGTGAGTCGGCCATGCACGGAGATCTGTATCTCAGAGGTCCCTCTCTGTATTCACCTGAGCACAACCACTGACCAGCCTTTGTTGTGACAAATACCATCAATGCATGTGGTCATGCAATACAGAGGTAGTCAGTCACTCTCTGCACCAAACGGGGCACTGCACTGTGGATAATGCAGCTGAGGTCTTTGTGGGACATGCATTATATACCTGTAGGCGTTGGCAGGGCTTTGTCCAAAGAAATACCAATAGGCCACTGCCTAATAATTTGTGCTTAATTTGTGTTACACCCTAAATACATAGCTCTATGATTTGCTACAGAAGAATCAATACTTGTTGTGTTGTTGCATGCTCTACATGTGCAACCTCCCTTTTGTATTTGCTAAAAGCCAAGAAATGTTGCAGACAGAGTGTCAATATTATATTATTTTTGCTTTCTTATACATGTAGTAACCTTGTACGGGCATGCCTGGATTAAATTTTCTTTCATCTTTTCTGATCAGTGAATCTCACAATGTCATGACCAACCCCCTTTCTATCTTCTATCTTATATTTTAACATTGGGTGTATCTGAAATCTGCATGAAATATATCAAAAAAGAAAGAAAAAAGAAAGATAATAGTCACATCACATGTCATTTCAATGCAAGAAATTGTAAAGGAAGTGCAAAGAGTGTATTTTTGTTTTTGTACATTTAAAGAATCACACAAATGTCCATGTTACATCCCCATTTAGACCTGGAGAATATTTATCATTGGAATATCCCATTCCTTAGAGCATCCAAACCTAAAAAAAATCATTGGTTTGTTCAAAATATGAAAAGTGGGTTAATTCTATTTGATTTCAGGCTTATAAAAAGAAAAATAGGAAAATTGCCCTACTGCACATTACTCTATTTTCACAACAATGCCACACCATGATGCAGCAGAATTCAACACTACATACTCTTTTATGCTTTACTGCATAGAAGGCTATAATGTAAACATCTTTACCTATAAACTACTCTGAACCGCCACACTTGCTAAGTCACGTGTGTACTAGTAGGAACACATTTTTCACTCTGTTCGGTCAAAGTAAATAAAAAGGAAAGAAAAACCCAGTACCACTCTCTCAGTACATATCTGAAGGTTTGCATATATTATACTGTACTGTATACGTACCAATTACAAAGAGACACCATTAGTTTCTTTTATTTAACTTTATCCAGATGAATAAATTTACAAGGCCCAGGAAAGGACACTATAAAATGCAGCATGCACTCCATGCACTGCCCCCTGAAACTTTCAATATACAAAACTGATAATTTTTGATGAGGAATGCACCGGATTTCCATGCAAATGGATTACTAAGTTCACCGGGAAAAGGAGTGTAAAATTACCACCACCAATAGTTCATTATTTCATGTCATTCAATCTTTTGGCAAAAATAAATAAAAATAAATAAAAATAAAATAAATAAATAAATAATATCTCACTAAGTAAAAAAAATGATTTTATCTTCCCAACAAGTTTTCAGTGATACACGAAAGAGATGTCTTGAAAGTTTTGGAGAGTTGGGTTCAGAATTAACATTTTTTAGCAACTTAAAAGGTATTTTATATAATCAAGAAAAAATAATAAAGATATAAAAATTTAACTTTAATACCTGTCAAATAATATCAGCCAACAAACAATGGATTAGTCAGAGTCCTGTTCTTCATTTTCAGAACAACATTCTGAAAAAACATTTTTGAGCAACTTAAAAGATATTAATCAGGAACAAAATTAGAGATTAAAAATATAACTGCAGTAACTGTCAATCAATATCAACCAACTAGAAATGGACATCTCAGAGTCCTGTTCTTCATTTTCAGAACAATATTCCGAAGACGAAATTCGCATTTTAAGACTTCATCCGGACGGACAGAAGACCCAATTGGGTATGCAATCACAGGAACAGATTTAGATTAAAAAGAGAAAACTGTGCCAACCAGTCGCGGTACTTTAACTGGCAACTTTTTCTTAAATGGATTACTGTATGTGCCTTCCCCAGTTGATCTGTCACCCTAAAAAATAATAAATATTAAAATAAAATATAGGCTATGTTAATAATACTATTTTATTATAATATAAGACTTTTTACTACTGAAAATAGTTTTAAGAAATTTTTTGATGACACTACCCCCACCCCTTAAGTTAATTACTGAATGAAAATACATTAAAAGCAGGCCCATAGCCAGCAATTTCAAAGGGGGTTCTTTTTCTGAAAAGGTGGACCTTTTACCATGTAACCTTTGTGTTCCTAGATAAAATTTTACCCAGAGGGTACCTTTCCCCCGCAAAAAAGGGTGTTCATTTCGACCCCCCCCCCCCCGGCTATGGGCCAGATTAGAGTAACAGAACTCGCATATTTTTGATCAATAGCAATACTGAAATCACCAGTTATTTCTGCATTTAACTCACCATCCTAGTATGACAGTCTCCATACCTTTTTCCATCGTGGTCCTAAAATTTTTCGCCTTGACTGCACATACCGGGTAATGACCTTCATACAAAATAAATAAATTAATAAAGACTACCTATTTCGAGTACTATTGCGCTGCATTGTATCCGCAAAAAGGAATATGAAATCCATTCACTCTGAAAAACGCCCCTTGAAGACAAATTAATTGACCATTTAAATTTTATAATTACTGACGAGTTTTTGGTAGGGCAAGGGCGAAGGCACAGTGGGCATTGGTTCTTTTTTTAGTACCTACAGTACCTACAGTGGTATTTGATCAAAGCCATTCTTCTTATCTTTACAAAAATTATTAAAAAATACACACCTCGTATGTCTGTCTGAAATATTTAATTCAAGCCCTTCGCTGAAATACATTTTATTTGCCCTTCACAAGCGTGTAGCAACATTCGTAAGAAAGCGCCGCTTCCGTGTTTACTGTTACCACGTGAATCTTCGAGATGTGAGCACAAACATTTTGGTCTTTAGTTGGGCCTTTACATACTTATGATTGTTTAAGTGGGATAATTTTCTATTTACCAACCTATAGTTCTTCAGTAAAAATCAAATTTCCATTAAGTTACAGTTAATGCATAAATTCATAATTTTTACTGCATCTGTGATCATGTGACAGACGAGATTTCAAGATGTCGGACGACGTGAAGGTTTCAACGTGAACCAGTGTACTTGAGCTTTCAGAATACCACTCTGCTCATTAAATTATTGATATCTACTGTCCAGTTTTGAGGACACTTTTGGTATAAGCAGTCAAGATGATTTCTGATATAATCTTGATAGGGTAAGTGCTCGCATTTTTATTTAAACAACATGAAATACCAGTAATACTGTAATATTAATACACAGTACACTTTTGTATGCGGTCAGTACGTCACGGTTTCTCAATCTTTTGCCATTGAGTTGAATAAGATAAAGAAATGTTTTATACTCTGAAGTTGGCTGTATTGAAGTGTATTCATAGCTTGTATTTATGGCTGGTATTACTAAATGTGTTATATGTAAATCGTATATTTCTGTACCTAAATTTTCAATATTATCCTGATATACATGTAGTTGTTGATTTTTTAAAAACTATATAAACTAATCCTTATATTTTCTGATTTTAGGACCCTTCTGGTAAATGCAGGTGCCATCCTAAACTTTAAATTGTAAGTTTGTACCCAACAGCATAGCTGGTAGGTAGGGTGTGCTTGGGAATAGGACATAATTAGACCAAGGAAAAGGGAGGGACGAAAAAGCAGGAGAGAGTGGGGATATAGACCCTCCCCTGACAGAATCATATTTGTACTTCTTGTGTTCTTAAAATATTTGAAAGATATTTTGATGTCCTAAGATAATATTTGGTCACTTTACTTATCTTTACTTAAATATTACGTAACCACAATGTCTAATTTTTATTGAACTGATGGAAATAGAAATAGAAGAAACTTTGTACTGCTTGAGCTGACACATGTAACTTATTAATTTTCTAGGAAGAAGAGGAAAGGTGAAGAGGGTTTCCTAGAAAACGCTGATCCAACAACAGGTAAGATGAATACAGTTAGATCATGATGTAAATTCAGCACGTGGCCTATAAAGTCTACTATTTTTACACATTTTCCTTTGTCGCTTTTACTAAAAAAGCTATATATATGACTTTTTGAAAAAGATTGAAGCAATTTACATTTTGTCACACAATCTAGTAATAAATAAAGTGAAGTGTAAAATAATAAAGTATGTGTGAAGGATGGTTGATGTGCCTTTCTTTATTATTAGGTGATAAAATCAGAGAGTTCCTTCTAAGTCTCCGCTACTTCAGGATATTTATAGCCCTGTGGAATATTTTCATGATGTTTTGCATGCTAGTGTAAGTATATTTTGTATTGTCATCCTTGGAAATGCCTTTTTATTGAAAAAAGAAGAATACTGATTATGTTATTGTGTATGAACGACAGACGTCATGAATAGATACTATAAATTGTCATAAGTTTACATTCTAATTTTTTTTTTCATAGTGGCAATCTCTTCAACAATTATTTTTTTATTTTTGATTCATTCCTTCTCTCTCTCTCTCTCTCTCTCTCTCTCTCTCAGCAAATGTTTAAGTAATAGTGTTAATCTATAGTTATAATACATAAAATCCATCTCTTACAGGTTCTTCGGGCATTGAGGTTGAGCTTGGAACTAGGCGTCAACCCAAGTGGTCCAGGTGTATTTCTGGGGGACATATGGACAAAGAATTTGTCATACAGCTAGAACCACCAAGAGGAATATTTATTACACTTAAAAGGAAAACAGAACAGATGACATCTCTCTCATCCTCAAATTCAACATACTGTGTATGTATATATGCATATATTTTACAAGCAGAGGGAGAATATTTATATCAAAAATTCTGTGATGAAACCAATTATGGATTAAGTGGTCAGTGTGGATGGGTGTTTGAAACTAACAGCTGCATTACAGTTAACATATTAGAAGTTTTATCATAACATTTCCATCTTATTATATTTGTACATTAAACATACTCCATTTGTTTAACATGGGGTCGTGACCTTCGGTGGTGGACAGCTTTTTGAACAAGGGGATCAGAGGATTTGTACATATTGTATTTTCTGGATTATTAAACTTCCGACATAACAGGGAATTAATCATAAATGTATTATTTTAAAATGTTTATTTCAAATTTTTGAAATAAAATAATTTAGTTTTTTCTGAAATGTAGATGTTAAAATGTTGCATTTGTATGAAAACTACATTACAATATGTGAAGAACTTTTCAGTTTTTCTATAAAAGATCTAAACAAGTGTAAGTTAGTTTGCATACTTGGTTATTTATGTGTACCCATAGGCAGTAAGTTGCCAAAAGCTTGATAGGTTATATCAAGATGAATTAAATAAAAAATACATAATTTATTTTCATATATAGTCAGTGCTGTCTCTTCATTCAGCCAGTGATGGGTTCTGTCTCTTGAGCCGCACACAAAACCGTGCACGGTAATAAGAATGGAAAATGGAAAGGGGGGGGGGAGTTAAAACGACAATTGTTCACGTGAACGTCCACATTAGTGGGCTGTATTGATGCATCCATGCTCATCCTTCATTGTTCACGATGCTATATTTCCCTTGTCTACTGCCGCTGACGTGCGTGACGTATCATTTTCATTAAAAAGAACATTGTATGAAAGCGATGAATGATGCAATTACATTTTATGTGAAACTTTTGTCTGAAATATATTTTAAACTTGTCTGCCTTCCTACAGATTTTTGCCAGGAGTTGTGAAGGGGCGCATTAAAAGCAGGCACTGTTAGGGAGCTTTAAAAAGGGCAGCCAGATTGAAGTGTGTCTAATTGCCTTTTGTAGAACAAAATACCAAGTGTCCTGACCGTGCCAACACACTGACTGCAGCAGCGAGCTCCATCCACGATTTCTACTCGGCCTGATTAACCCTTCGTATTTTACCTGCAAATATCTGGAAAATATCGAAGAGCGTATAATTTCTTATAAAAAAGAAATATTGTAGGTGCTTACTGACAGGGACCTCTTAAAACGCATTAGCTGAAATACTCATGGGACAGTGTATCAAAACTAAAACCAAGCGGATTACCTAATTGAAATTATATTTAGAGTATAAACCTGGCACAATTTAAAAATGTAAGATTGCCGAAGGTTTGTGAGAGATAGTGATGCATTAGAGCATCTGCGGTGCGAATGGAGCAATAAAAGGTGATCGTCGGGTCAAGGATTTCGTCTGAACCACTCCGCCTCCCTTTATCGAGGATCATGACGTCTTTCGTGTCAAAAGTATGACTGGTGTTTTGCAGTCACGTAACCCTGCGACACTGGTGACAATTCAAAAACGGTTTACCCGAAAAAGACCTTGCGATAAAGACGAAACGTCGTGATCTCCGTTTCAACGTAAGAACTGTAGAAGTATATATATTGATGCACCCTTGAAGATCTACATTAAAGTTGTAAAAAACAGTCCGAGCTTTCGGCCCCTGGGCCTTCTTCGGGGATTACCCCGATGATCCCTGAATCAACATGAATCCTCAACGTAAGAACTGCAAACGCCTTTGCCGAGATCCCGCAGAGTGCACGTGCTCCTGACTAAAGCTTTCCAGGTCTCCGAGACATATTTTAAAATCTGCCGCAGATCCATTCGCACCGCAGATGCTATATGTTGAAAATTGTACATGCTTTCTCTCTCTCTCTCTCTCTCTCTCTCTCTCTCTCTCTCTCTCTGTGATTTTGAAACACATTTTAACATTTTGAAACGGTTGACTATAGATCGATCGTGTTCCCTTCAGAAAATATACTTAGAAATCGATCCTTTTTGTATTCTATATCATAGCTCAGGGACTGATCATGATATTTTTAAATTATACCTTAGGGCATGCTATGTACATCATTCTATTTGAAACATATCCAGTTTCTTTTTAAATTCATCTCATTATGCAATAGTGCAATTATTCAAGTGTTTAAAATGGCATGATGTTATTTTCAGTGTTTGCAAATCACACATTTCAAAGTTGAGTGTAAAAACGCAATTTTCACGATGTTGGAGCTCAGGTAAGATTGTTTATTTAGCCAATCAACTACCTTATCATATTATTATAATCTGCATTGTATAAGTCAAATTTTATTCTTAATATTTACATTTGTGAATGACAAGCAATTTATGAACATAAATTCGCTTTTTGGGGGTAGTTTTTGATTCAATCTAAAATACACAATTAAAGTAAAATTGATATGTAGTGGATTTTTAGAACCTATACTATACTCTATTTGGAATGTATTTTTGTTCTCCAAATTTTGTAAATGAAAAATTTAAATTATTAACACAAAGCAGTTTCATTATAATTGTACGAATTTTAATTTTAATTAAAATGATATAAGTAAATTCTGTAGGTGCCAATTTTCACATTTATCATTTCCGGTCAAATTCAAATGGTTAATATCGCCTGTCGACCTATTCTTTGTCCAATGAATCCAGTCCTGTTCAAAAGATGTTCTATTTCCTCATTATATTTTATTACTTGAGCACATGAGTCCTCCAGTAAGTATACAATTGATTCTTAGGGCAAGTGTATCAAATTTGAGGAATGAAAGGAGGTGTCAGATGGGGCAAGTTCACTCCATTTTTGGGGTGACAGGTGAAGTTCATTCCATTTAAGGGGTGAGTGGTGGGAAGAATCCATTCCATTTGAGGGACGACAGGTGGGATGATTCCATTCCGTTTTAGGGGTGACAGGTGGGACGAGTTTATTCGATTGAAGGGGTGACTGGTGGGAAGAATCCATTCCACTTGAGGGGTGACAGGTGGGGCGAGTTCATTCCATTTGAGGGGTGGCAGGTGGGACGATTCCATTTCATTTGAGGGGTGACAGGTGGGGTGATTCCATTCCATTTGAGGGGTGACAGGTGGGGCCAGTTCACTTCATTTGAGGGATGACAGGTAGGACGATTCCATTCCATTTGAGGGGTGACAGGTGGGACGAGTTGACTTCATTTGAGGGGTGACAGGTGGGGCGAGTCCATTCAATTTCAGGGGTGGCAGGTGGGGCGATTCCATTTTTTTGAGGGGTGACAGACATGTTGCTACAAACAAATTTAAATCTAATGAATAGACTGCAAGATTGCTAATTTATACATTATATTGAAATTTAGATATTCTTTCAGCGGGTCAATTGTCCAATTTAATATTTACAAAAAACTGTGCATTATTGCAAAGCTTCAAACCATTTCAATTTTAAATATCGCCAGGTTTCATAGAAAAGCTTCATTCCAAAAAGAAATTTACACCATTTTTCCAGATTGAACTTGAAACACATCTGTGTAATCTTTTCCCTTTTCCATTTTAATATTGCTGCACTGTGTATTTTATATTTATATGAAAAAATAACGAGGAATTATAAAAATATTTATTCGGATTTGATATAAGAGATACATGAAATTGAGCATGATATATGTCAACCAAAGACCTTGTTGCTTGCAGGCCCATGTCGCACAGTTTCTCCCTGTGTTTCTGAAATGACAAAATAATTAATAGAAATTTTGATTCAACTGACATAATGAGAACATTTTGACTTATTCTAAAGAAGCGCAAAACATCTTATTTGAACATTTTCTTTTGAAAATATATGAAATAAATTACACATAACTTGGATGAAAGTACAATCAAGTTTTAATATACATGTAGTTGGTTGTGTAATGGAGGGACAGAATACGGCACACTGGAGACGGTAGTCAACCTGCGTAAAACTTTCATATGTAAACCATCGCTTTATGAGCAAATGACATCTGCGTGAACGTGTGTTGTATTATATATTAAAACACTTACCTTACAAAAAGATCCTTGACAGCATGTCAATCTTTAAGCATAAATGGATTGCCCAAGTGTAATCTGAAACAAGCAAGAGAACTTTAATAACTATGTGGACCCTTATTCTTGTAGTAATAATTATAATGATAAAATGATGTATTTTAAAAATTGCTAATTTTTCCCAGGTGAAATGATAAATCCATTAAATCCATACAGTACATAAATATAACCCAAAAGAAATCGTTGAAAAACATCGTAATTATCTTCAAAAGCGACGTTTGAAATGTTAATTCAATTTGCCTTTGAAATTAAAGTACACCTTGATTAGGCAGACTTCTTGTATCCAAAACTCAGAACTATGACAAGTCTTTTTTGTGCAGTTATGCTTATATTTACAAGAACAAAATTTAAATGAAGTCAATTAAATTAATTTCCAGGGGTCATACAAAAATTTCACACGTGCAGAACTAAATATAGCTAGTTTGAAAGATTTCAAGCAAACTTATTTTTTCATCAATGGTCAGCTGAAAGCACCATTTCTCCTGTACGTTTGTAGTCCCAAAGCATGGTTAACAACATATTCTGACATTGTGATTGACATTCAAGTAACAATGAGCATAATATTACAACAAATCGCGCTACTAATATATACAGTAAATTTTCTCTCATTCGGCACCTGTGTTTTCATGAGGGAGGTTATTGAAGAAGTAGTGCTACTTACCACATACTTGCTTCTACGTCTTATAAAAGCTAAAACTTGTGAATTCACCACACATAATGATGCGTCTTCACTCAACTGTGCCCAACTGCAGAGTGAGTATTCAGCTTGCACTACGACGGGCAACTTATTGTTATGCAAATTACAACAGCTTTGGCCCATTTTGGGTGAGAGGCTTTGGCTAAAACTGCTCACAAATGTTTACTGTCAAAATATCTTGGACATAATAATTCCTTTTTATGTCCAAGAAATATTAACGTACATTTTTGATACAAGTGAAGCCCACTTGTTGTTAAAATATACTACTTAAACACAAAAACTACTTTTAAAAATCACAATTGAATAAAGCGTTTTTATGACTCTGTCTATATCTTAAAACCTAAGATCCACACCCAGCAGGCATAGTTGCGTTGGGTCAACGTTGAAAACAGGTTGATATTGAATTGCCGTTGATCTACCTTAATTCAAAGTTAAATCAACGTTGATTCAGCCACGTCGAAACACCGTCATAATGTGACGTTGACTCAACGTTGTATTTTGGTCAATGACACAACCTTGCAGTTATGGATTGTAATTTAAAATATTAATTATTGAAAACGTGATACTTTGTTTATCAATATAATAACAAAAGGGGTTTAAAGTAAAAGTGACAGTTGTTTTGTGTCTTTAGTTAACTAGTGAATTTTCTCAATTTGTTTTTCAGAAATACAATAAACTGAAATACTTGCAAGGTCAGCTAACACTAGGATGAATAAGTTGATGTAAATGTGATGGAGTTAACAGTTCTTGGTAACCTGTTATAGATAGGTTGAGGTGACTGTGACTTTGTTATATATATATATATATATATATATATATATATATATATATAAGAAAAGAACTATATATATTAATCTAAACCTTGGAAATTTTAACTTAAAGGCCATACATTGATACCCTACATATATTTAGCCATCAAACATGTGCTACTGCTAAATACATCCAGGCTTATCTCCCGCTGGGTGGGGTTGATATAACATTGTTTTCTGACGTTGATACAACGTTGTTACCTGAGGTTGACACAACTTTCAAATCCAACGTTTATCCAATGTCTACTCAACGTTATGGTTCAACGTTGTTTCAACGTTAAAACAACATAATTTGCCCGCTGGGACAGTATTTTAGGTAATGAAGCCAATCAGTAGAAATAGTTTAATATGGGCAGGACAAATGGGTCCTTTCTATATAACTGGACGCTAACATTGTCATCCTGAGCGAAGTTGTATTGGTCACACATGATTTTTTTTACTTTGATACCATTCTTTCTAAATATTTTGTAGGCTTTAAAAGACAGAAGTTCGTTGAAAGAAATATTTTCAATTAGTATATAGAGTTTCAGTTTTGCATGATTTCCAAATGAGACAACAACGATTACATGGTCATTTTAACACCCCTTCCTGAAAATGATATATCTGAAAATGCCTACTTCGCCCTCTACCAATTGTTTTCAGGGTCCTTCAGCGGGCCCCGAACCCCTCGCCAAGGGGGTGGGGGTGTGGGGGTGGGGGGGTGGCGGGTGGCTTCACAACCGCGGACCCCCCCCCCCCCTTCAAATAATCCTGGATCCGCCCCTGAATATATTTAGGTTTAGAGTTATTTCATGTGCAACTTTTATGAAAAAAATGTAATTTCATTCCAGTTATTAAGAATAATCATAACAACCGTAATTGTAATAAACACCATCTTCATCTCCATCTTGCGATCATGGTCATGTGGCTGTCGGAATGTGTTAGCGCAGAAATGTTGAGACTTGACAAGCAAAAGGTGTCTTCGCACGAGCATTGAATGTACTTGAGTGGAATGTTTAAACGCGTCTACAGCTGGATTAGTTGGGGAAGGACATCGTTAATTTCTTTAGGCACTTGGTATAAAAGACTGGTGAATCCCTAATTTCGACAAGGGGTCCGCCTTCCTCAAATGGGGCGATGTCGCATGGAAATCGCGTATATTCAACGAAACCTATAGTCTGAGTCCTAGAATTTGACTTTCGCTGTGTTTTGCGTCAGCGTCGAGTCTGTGCACACCACCGAGTTTACTTTAGACCAAATCTGTTTGCGATCGTCACCGTCACCGTCACCGAAGAGCCTATTTTGTCTGTGACCTGGGGGCTTTAGTGAAGGAACTCCGCCTGTCACACCAGTTTTACAAAGTGCTCTCAAGTCTACCGTAGACCTAAAGAGGTAAGTTGTTTTTTAATCAGTTGAAATTTTGTAATGTGCAAAACTGATATTTGTGCAAAACTTCAGTACCTCTCGTTAACATTGATTTTGATTTCTGCTGGATAAAGAATATTTGAATAGCGGAAATTGGGACACATCTCATAATTTGCTTTGTGACTTTGAATCACTGACGAGGTTAAAATCGGTCTTGTTATTGGCCAAAACGATAAAAATTATCAACTGAGATAATTTGGGACAAATTCTTGGGGTTTTTATTGTCCTCTGTATTTGGATAGACTGAACCCAGTTTCTAAGGATAATTTAGCGTTTAAATAAGCAAAGGATATCATGGTGCAGGACAAATCTCCAGGACACTGAATTCGTGTGTGAAAGTTACTGACATACATGTATTAGCTGCATTTCAAGAACATTTTTCTTGCATCTTTTCTTTCGACAGACAAGTCTATTGCTCGAGATTAAAGAAAAATCTCGAAAAAACCCATCACATTCATTACCAACGGGGATTAATCAAAAATGAACTCCAACATTTGTAAGATGCTATCTGTGCCAAGATAACTTTGCATGGAAAATATCATTCTTTCAAGAATTAATTTTATATATTAATCTGGTATTTATTTATTTATTTATCTATTTATTTATTTAGTTTTTGCAATTTAGTCAACGATCATAGACTTTGTGGTATAACAAGGAGATAAACATTGTTTCTAGTGTCACATAATCCTATGCTTTAAACGCACGAGCGTACGCGCGCCCCGTTTGTGACTGAACACGTGCGAGTATTTGTGCAATCCATTAGGGAGAGAGTTTCAATTTCTGATTTCAAAATCATTTTTATAACAGCTTAATATCATCTCGTTCAGGAAACCAGATAACACAGGTATTAATCTTCTATTATCATGTATTCCTCTACCTCCACAAACAGATTTAATTTGCAGGGCCACGCGGAGAGCACAAATTCCTCCAAGAAGTCACACAGTTCACGGCATTTGCAGATAAGATTTGGTCACTTTGGTGGTATAACTTAGTATAGATAGTTTTGTTGTCAAAGGCAGTAGATATTCTGCGTCGATGTGCTTACTGACCTTTATCTAAAGGAAGTCGTTATAATTTGATGGAAAATTAAATAGAAAAAGTCATATAGTTTAATGTGAAAATGATCATAAAGAAAGTCAAAAAGCGTTGTTGATGTCGCAGGCAAATACTCGTCGTATTTAAATCGCACACAATCTTTTAGATTGAGGCCTGAAAAGAAACATGAAGATTAAGCTGATTTTCATACGTTTTCGCTTCAGTTGCGGAGGCCTTCGTCCATTCCTAAATCGACTCTGCCAGATTTCACCTACTCTTTATCTCGGCAAAGTGATATAACAGCATGTAGCATAGCTGTAGAACGTAAATTAATCATTGGGATGGTTTCGCTGGCTTTATGGCATTTTGTGAGCGTATGAACGTGTTTCATTTTTACTGTTATAGTTCATTACTGGTTAAAATTTTCATATACCAAAATGTTTTAGTACTGTACCTCCTCTCAGTTATTCCAACACCCCAAATTACTTGAATTCCACAATAATTCACTTATAAGTTTCATACAAGGTTGAATACGAATGGAACCTGCTTTTTCAAAAGACAATGAACATTTGTATTAACATGACCAAAAAGAGTACACGCCCATTTTTCAAGCTCTTCAGTGCAATTATGTTATTTAGATATTTACCCCATCGAAAAAGTAGATCTACAGAAAGTAGATCTTGACCTAGCTATTGGCTTATGCAAGTCATCGTGTGTTCTATATTCAATGTTTTTTTTATTTATTTTTCAATCATGATCATGCATGAGCAAAGTCGTCAATGAGGACACCTGTGAATGTCGATACGTCTTCGAGTCGATGCATTTCGTTTCTTTTTAAAGATAATTACATGCCATACGTCTCTAACATTTAAAAGGGACACTGATTTTGTTTCCAAACACCCTGAGACCAAGGGCAAATTTTCTCTCCCCTCTTTCTCTCTTTCCATCCATTCTTCATGCATCAAACCAAAGCGAGTGACACACAGTGGGGATTTCTCTCTCTCTTTTCTCTCCTCCCCTTTTTTCATATTATTTATTTCTTATTTATATATTTATTTATTTATTTGTCGGCAACCTAAATCAAGTCAGTAATAAATTGTTTCGTAAGTTTATTGTCTCCCATGCCCCAAGCAGGTAAACTCCAATATTGCTGAAGATAAACACCGGCATCAGGGAACACGCATGCAATGGCTCCTAAAGGGGAATGATAGCAATATTACTCATTTTATTCTGAGGAAACGAGACACTATTAGCTGAAGTAGGCAACGCGTTTTGATGCCTTATTTTGCATGAACGCAAAAGAGAAAGTTGACACAATCGTGGATTAAGTAGTTTAAGATGCGGTTAACTGGATAAACTACATATTCTGAAGGATAATCCTTTGCAAACGGTGTGATTAATATGCATATCCACTGCCTGCACGTGAGGTTTATTGACCAATAAAACCATGTCGAGTGTTCTGTCAACTTGGAACTTTCGCGCTACGTCCTTTACTCTGCTACAGTAAAATGCAAAACGCCCAAATTGTCTTTTCTTAAATACAGATACTTTACAGGTGTCCAACAACGTAAGAATTGTGTTTCCAGCCTCAAACCAAAGAAACATGCCACAGGCCCAAGTAAATACTTTCCACGTGGTCGACTACATTGTCTTCGCTGGCACTTTGCTAGTCTCAGCTGGCATCGGCGTTTACTCGGCATTCACGGGCGGCCATCAGAAAACAACGGCAGAGTTCCTGATGGCCAACAGACAGATGGGAGCCATTCCTGCTTCCATGTCCCTGCTTGCCAGTTTCATGTCTGCCATCACGTTGCTGGGGACGCCAAAGGAAATGTACGTGTATGGGACCGAATACCTGTGGCTGGCCTTCAGCTACTTGTTGGTTATTCCGGTAGCAGCACATCTCTTTCTGCCCATCTTCTTCAGGCTTAAGGTGACCAGTGCCTATGAGGTAAACGATAACTTTAAGTAAAATTTATATTCATGCTCTAATGTAGCCTACATATATCGCTTCTCTATAACTGTCTGTTTTACGTGATCAGTTGTTCTGCCGCAATACGGGCCAATGTTTGTCAGAAACGTTGCAATTTTGGTTGAAAAAGTGTGGCTTATCAGACCACAATTAGCAGATGTTGCATGAACACTTGTTGCTATCACCGAGTCCTTTTCATTATTCTAGTACTTGGAGATGCGTTTCAATAAAGCGGTGCGCATTGCTGGATCTCTCACTTTTAGCCTGCAAATGGTGAGTAGCAGCTGAAGTACAAAATCGAATGATGAGTTTGCTAACATCTACGTATAAGTAATAGTTGAGCTTTATGCAGTTCATTATTTATTGATGCACTAGAAAACATTACGGTGAGCAAATGTCACCAGTTTGAGTTTTCTGCGCTATAGGTTGCCAGTAGGGTTCATAAGCCAAAATTTCTTCGCATTATGTCTGTATTATGTCAATGTTTACCTATCGGATGAGAGTTACGCCTATTATTCAGGTAATCTGCATCTATAGATCCTTGATGCTTCTCCATAAATCAGAACCGAGACCCACCAAATTGGTGGGTACTAGAAGAGATTAAACAAATATTCATTACCGCTTTAGTTTTTTATTACACACGAAGCCGTATATCTTTGTTCTCAAATATCACATCCGCGGCGCAATGTAATGTCGATTGAGAAATAGCAGAATATTATTTTTTCAATACACATCTAATCATAGGGTGCCGGATTGTACAGATAATTTTTACGGATTTCCCATTAAAAACAAACTCTTTTTCTTGTCACTAATTTAATTGAACTCATTGAATATTTCAGATACTATACATGGCTATCGTACTGTACGCGCCATCTTTGGCATTGGAACAAGGCAAGTTAAACCCCATTCTCATATCATTTCTGGCAATCGTACACGAGTAAAACGAATGCATATACGGGTCATTCAAGAAAAATGATAACCGTTTGAGTCGCGCCAGTGACTCACTCATTTTGTGCAATATTTGCACATTTTTGACTTTTCCATTATTTTCATTGTTTATACCATAGTATTATTAAATATGGAGGGAAAATGAACAGTGCTTAATAGTTGTTATTAAACGTGACTAAAATGTTCACTTTTTGTGAAATGACACAGGCATGCTGGAAGTTTATTTCTACTTACCGTACGAACTACAATTTTTTAGAATCTGAGGCTAAGCAGTAGAGTGTTTAAATGATAATCAATATACAGTCAATTTACGTTTTAACACGAGAGCCGTTTAATAAGGTGCTCGATCAAACGGAATATTCATGTGCAGTTAATGTAATTTAAATTTCAGTGACACAATTAAACAAATGGATCGCTGTTGCGTCTGTGGGTGTCGTTTGCATCTTTTATACAAGCATAGTAAGTTACGTTAACAAAAAGAATTTGAGGATAACTGAATGACTTCAGTAACGGAAAAATAAGATAAAATAATAAGATAAAATAATAATGATAATAATAACATTTGAAAATCAATTTGGAAAACACAAGGGGATAAGATGTTCAAATGAATGGGTACGATTAATCTGACATTGTATATTAAAGGAAAATTTAAAAGAAATGTTAAAATCACTTTTCATAGCGTATTTTGTAGCACTAATTCACCTTTCCCTGCTTCTGAATAATCTGATATCTGATCTGAAATTTGATAATAAGATTTCGAAATAAAGAACATCCGTGGGTTGGTGTCTTGTTATTTGAATACATAACATGTACAGGTCTAGATTTTAAAGAACGCCATTTACATTTCATTAATTCACTGTTTTCTCCCTAGGGTGGCATCAAGGCGGTTATGTGGACAGACACCTTTCAGATCTGTATGATGTTTGCCGGTCTGCTGGCGGTACTCATACAGGGGTCCATTGAACTTGGCGGCTTTGGAAACGCTTGGGAAAAGAACATAGAAGGAGAGAGAATCAATTTTCTTGAGTACGTGGGGATTATTGGTAACATCTAGGGTACCGCTCTCGCACTTAGTTTCACCTATGAATGTGTACGAGTCTTGCATTTATCAAATCGGTTAGTTTTACAAGTTTTGTTTGAAAGTACATATACACCTTTAAATAGGACATCCGCAAATTTTTTTAGCCAGAGTGATTATTTTTACTATTTTATCTGTTCTTCTTTGAATTTTCTCATCATAATAATAATAATAATAATAATAATAATAATAATAATAATAATAATTTATTATTATTATTATTATTTATTAAACTTTTAAAAATTATTTTTCAGTTTCAACCCAGATCCCCGTGAGCGGCATACAGTTTGGACGTGTGTGTTTGGCGGGTTCTTTACCTGGCTGGCTGTGTACGGTGTTAACCAGGCTCAGGTACAGAGAGCTCTCACAGTGGTCGACCTCAAGAGAGCACAAATGTGAGTTCATAATTCACAGAATATATCCCAAAGAACAACTGCACCCGCAATACACGCAATTTAAATGAAGAGCTATTATAATATATTAGAAGTGCAGTGACATGCGTGCTATTTATCGTTGATTTCTTTGGAATGTTAACCTTGGATACAGCGCTTTTAAATCTAAAAAATTAAGTTTATTTGTTGAGTGTCTAGTAATAATAGATCTAGTTCTACAAAGACCTACCTAGCGTCTCAAAATAATCTAACGTGTAAAATACCTGTAGAATAAATTAATACTTAATTTGTGCGCCCTTCCCACTTTATTAAAGAAATATTTTATATGGGACAGAGTGACAGAATAAATTACTGATTTAAAAAAAATTGATAAGATTTACATACAAACGAAAAAGATGAAAATTAAAAATAAAGGTACTGCTTTTTTTCCAGTGCGTACTGGGTTAACGGACCTGGCTTGGGTCTGATCTTGATAGTCAGTGCCATGTCGGGAATACTTATCTATGCACATTACTTCGACTGTGATCCTAAAACAAACGGGGACATCTCAGACTTGGATCAGGTAAGTAAATAAAAATAATAATGATAAAAATTAAGTGAAAAATGTCCCAGAGCTGGAAAATGTTTATTTCCCAAGTAATGCTGCTTAGAATTCTATCGCATCAGTATGTTTCATGGCAACATAACTTCAATTCCGTGTTAAGTGATGAATGTTTTATTCATTCCACTTAATTGCCATGTATTTTTGGGCATTATATTGGAGATAAATCAAAAGAATCTGAAGTGTCACAAAGGTTCATGTAACCATTTTCCTGGGGTATTAACATTGTTAAAAAATAAACGTCATTTTCTCCTCAGCTGCTGCCCCTATTCGTTATGGACAAACTTGCATTTTTACCTGGTCTTCCTGGCCTGTTTACGGCCTGCCTGTTTAGTGGGGCGCTCAGGTAAGAAACCTTAAGAGTACGAAATAATTAACCGAGACATTTTATTGGAGCGTTTTGGCGTATTGACAGAGGTTTAAGCCAGGCGTTCAACAGTTAGACTTTTGTCTCGGGAGGCGAAAATCTCACGCGAGTTCGCCAGATAGATCTTACTAGAGTTCCCCAGAAAAATATCACTAGAGTTCGCCAGAAAGATGCCCCTGGTTTATTCTCGCAAAATATTGCTAAGATTTATGTTATTCTATTGTTTATTCAGTGAAATATATTTACAGATAATGAATATAAAAACAAATGTGTATGTATATGATGATTTCAGCACGATCTCGTCGGGACTAAACAGCCTTGCCACTGTGTTCACACTTGATCTCTTTGAGCAGTTCTGCTGCAAGAACATGTCAGACAAAAGAGCCACCATCACATCCAAAATCATGTGTAAGATACAGTCTCTGTGGTAATATCGTATGTGCGCCGACAATATGTTTATTATCATTATTTTCTTATAGCGTTAAATGCCGACGTCTTCTTTGTAAATTCATTCTTAATTTTTTTTTATTAAAACAAACTGTTGCAATAAGTCACTCGACACAATACATTTAATAATAAGATGCCTAAAATTACTCTACGATTGGTTTCTGAATCGAAGTTATCGACGCCATTAGGATATGTCAGGAAAATGGTGCTTTCCCCTTCTTTCTGTTGTATACTTATTTAGAATATTAATTTTAAGTCGTCTTTTTATCTACCCAAGTAACACATTCAGAAGCGATGTAAATAGCAAAATGTTTCTGATACAAACCTGTTGTTAACACATTCAAATATGTATTTGTGAATATGCCTCTCTGTTTATTTCTCAATACGTTCTCATACAGCGGTGGTCTTCGGTATCCTCATGATGGGCCTAACATACGTGGCATCGCTGCTTGGAGGCGTTTTGCAGGTATTTTGCTTCCTTTTTTACTGATAGATTTAAAGAAAACCCGTCTCAAAATCGTGGGCGCGATCTACCCTTGGTGAGTCTAGCTTTTTGTCAGGACCACCGCAACGAAGGATCGGACCGAAAACGGTCGACATATCCTCGATGTAAACGCGACTTGAGATTGGGCGCATAAGTTGAGCTTACGTGGGTACCTTGGCACCAATCAGCATAGGTCTTACTTGCAATACAAACAAAATTAAGATTGAAGTTCACGTTTATTTTATGAAGTCCATTCAGCTGAAATTTCGTTTGATAAATTTTATACAGATCCTGACCCGCATTACAAACATGTAGCTTAATTTTCTTTCCAGGCAGCTTTAGCTCTATTCGGGATGATAGGAGGACCTCTCCTTGGCGTGTTTACACTTGGAATGTTCTTTCCTTGGGCGAACTGGAAGGTATGAAAAATTGCTTGAGTTATGACGGCGCCTAATGTCCCATTTATTTCAATTTTTCTTTCCCATAAAACCTGTTTATATTTGCGTGCCAGTTAAGTTTTTCATAAAATATCGTCTTGATTTTGTTGTTCTACATGTATTAATTTCCTCATAGATTAAAATATATATCGCATAACGAAAAATAAACAGATGAATTAGTTCTGCATTTAAAAGACCGCCTAGATCTATTGTTTTCCGGTTCTACTTTACCAGGGAGCTCTCGCTGGCCTCATCACCGGCCTGGTCATGACGTTCTGGATCGGCATTGGTGCTCAGATCTACAAACCAATTCTCTGGACAGCCCCAGTGTCCACTGCTGGCTGTAATGTCGCCAATGCGACCAACTTGACCACTGTCATGACCACCAGTCTCACGGGCGTGACGGCCACTTTGTCCACTACGCCAGTTACGACACCTGAGTACGTATGTAAATGATGCTATGTTAAAATAATTACGTCAATTAGTGAGGTTACCTTTATGTTTTTATATGCACATTGCAGCATTTGAACAATGTAGTATGAAAAAAAATCATTTACACAGTATAATTTGGCGGTGAAAAGGAAAAAAAATATATAAGGGCCGATGACCAATTCCCGAACCTTGGTTAGATATTTGTAGCAATTTTAGAAACCTTTATACATTTTTTGGCAAAACGTGCATAGATCTACACACTAACTTGGTGCAACAGATCTAATAACAGACTAACATCATCATGACACTTTATCTTCACTTAATTATCTCCAGAAGACAAGTTATCGACACATTATTTTTCTTTTCTACAGACCTATGCTGGGTGGTTTGTACAATCTTTCTTACTTATGGTACAGTGGATTTGCTGTGTTGGTGGTAGTGGTGGTGGGGATGTTGGTCAGCGCTGTCACAGGTGAGTATCTTACCAGTACCAGAAGAAGTGAGACAAGAAAGGTGGCATATTGCTGAGCTGGTGGTAAAGACGAGAACGTTCTTTTGAGGTGTTAGTTGAGAGGTGGACACTACTACAATATCTTGTTGCTTTTGAATAAGACCCTATTCTAATCAAACTTCAATAAATAAATAAATAGAAAGAAAAAAATTAGATAAGGGGTCTTAATTCGTCTAATTATTTGGGAACGTTTGACTGTCAAATCGTTGATTATTTTATATAAATTTCAGGGTACACAGACCCAGAGAAGCTGGATTACCGCCTGATCTGCCCAGTGTTTGACGAGATGTTCTGCTGCTTCCCAAAATCCTGCCTCAAAACTTTCCGCTGTGGAGTCGACCACCACCCAGTAGGTTTCATCTAAAGAAACTGTAATGAATTTTTTTCATTTAAAACCATTATAATAACCTACATTATACATTCCAATTTTACTAGTACTTGACAAAATTCACGTATACAAATTGTCACATTTTTCTTCACAGGAGAAGTTCCACTACTGCTGTGTCTGCAAGGATGTCGACAAAGATGACATTCAGGATGAAGAGATTGTTCTGGAAGCCACTGACCACAAGGATAACAGCGCTGCTCTAAGCCTGACCAACTTGGCATTTGAGAAAGATGAAGAGGCAAATCTAGCCACACAGAATGGGCATTTCAAAGGTGGGGATCATCCCCAGAATCACAAGGGGAATGAGGGTGGTAAAAATCACAACCCAGCCACTCAAAATGGTCAACTTGCTAATGGGGTGGAACTTATCCACATCAAACAATTTTGATGGCTCTGCTTGCACTAGCACATATGGTCAAAAAAAACTTAAAGATTTTTATTTGTCAGCTTCAGTTTTTGGATACTTTTTTTGCGTTGTTCAACTCATGTATGGGAAGCCATGCTTGCATGTGGCCTAGGTCATCTTTGGAGTTTCCCATAAAAAAACTTTGTTTGGTTGGTACTCTCAAACAGTTTGTGAAATAAGAGCTCAAGGCCACATTCTGGTAAAGTAAACAAGATGTCTTAAAACACAAACTGATAATATCACAAACTGGTAATAAAACCATAAAACTGGTATTATTTTAGATATAAAAAAAGTCGAGTCTCTGCTAAGACTCCTCATGATAATTGCCTCTTTTCTCTTATCAGAGAACAGAGATGTTATTACATTTCAATGACAGTTTCTTCAGTCAAAAGTTAGCAGGCCCGTAGCCAGAAATTTCAAAAGGGGGGTTCTTTTTTCTGAAAAAGTGGACCTTTTACCATGAAACTTCCATGTACCTTAATTAAATTTCACCCAGAGGGGACCTTTTCCCTGCAAAAAGGGGGGTTCTTTGGAACTCCCCGAACCCCCCCTGGCTACGGGCCTGGTTAGGATGAGGGGATTTGTTCTTCGGTATTTTAGTATCTGCCAAGTTACCGTCTTCCCACAAAAAAGAATCAAGGGTGTTTCAATAGAAATAATGGATCCACTTCTAATGGTCTCTTAATAATGTTCCCGCTGGTTGGGCATGCAGAAAAATGTATTTGGAATAGAACACTTAAATTACAATCCAAACAACATAAACAGTTCATAATTTATTAAATGGCTGTGGTAACATTCCTCAGATGCTCTTAAATGCAGATATTCCAGCACTACATTGTAAGTGATATTCATCTAGATCAATATATATACACATAAACTTTGAGCCTATGATATATGTAATGGGTCCAATTATTTGCCAAGCAGTCTGTTTTTTCTCTTGTAGTGATTACTCAACTTTCATGATATGAAAAAATAAAAGCTTTTTTAAATACAAAGCTTCATAATTATGTTGTAGTGTGATTGTATGTTCATGAATGACATATAAATATATCACAGGAACAATGGGGAGTAAGTCCAGGTAAGAAGTGGCTTTCAACAGAGATTCACATGTATCTTGATACCCTTGGGTTAAACATTTCTTCACAAAATGGTCTTGGAATTTGCTCCCATGTACATATTCAATCCACTTCTCATTAATGTGAAATCATTCATTTTTGTATTATTGAATTGTGGCACCATCACTGTGATATTAAACTACCACACCAGCACAGAAAGTACAAGGAGACAGCAGCATCTTCTTTATGCACTCCGGTGCTAAAAATGATGGAAATAAGATGACACTACATTTTATGGTACAATGTACAAATCACATTGAAATTTACAATCAAAACAATATGGAATATCTAAACTGCAAGTAGAAAGCTTGAAGAGACAAAGGATCAAAGACTTGTTAAACCCAACTACGTTTCACCCAGTGAAGTAAAAAATGTGTATGGTTATTCTCCGACAGTTATTTCTAAATTCAAATATAACAAATCTACGGTGGATTGATAAAATAATATCTACAAATTTATCAGTAACTTAGTCTTACCAGTATCTGGTAATGCTATGGCTAAAGCTCTGCAGTTCTGGCATTTTCTGTAAGGGGTCTCCTGTACCAGCAGCAGGGACTGGCAGCAGCGAGCTTTAATAAAACAGACAGCATATGCAGCAATTCTACTACAATTTCTTTCTAAAGTTTTAAGAAACACTCACTCTCTATATAATATGATAGCATTTGTCATTGAAAAAATAATGCTGTGTCAAAACTTCACTGTACATTGTGTAACAAAACAAATATCAAACTACCAAACTTACAAACCAATGAACAATTCCTTTTCGCATAAAGTTTGATTAGGTAATGTACTTACCAAACTTGTGGCCATTCCCACAGGAATCCTGCTTTGCACTGCTAAAATTTATCACTATAATCAAACTAAGGAATTATTCCTACAAACAAAATTTTGACATTTCTGATTTGCACACCAAGCAAGTCTCTAAGCTTAAATTAAAGATCTCAAAACAATCATATTTAGGAGTGTAACTTCTCCCCTAACTCCATTCTTTTTCTTCTTCTTCAAAGGATACCTTCTCCACATATATTACATTTCTCTGCAGGTTTGTGAAACTGGAGTTTTGACTTGACATTTTCAATCAAGGTGTCTCTCTCCTTGCAATCCACTTCTGTTTTTCCACTGCGTAAAATTTGACACATTATGCAAGCAGATATTTTCCCTAAAATAATAATCATAATACTAAATGAGCAAAAATGTTCATTAGCTAGGTAGTTGGATTGTAAATGGAAATTATCAAATACAAGCCGAAATATTTTCATACCGTTAGCTTAGCCAGGTTGGGCAATCATAATACTAATAACAAGTCACTGCACAGTTACACTCTTTTAAGATTCAAATCAAAGTGAAGAGAAGGACACTTAAGTTAAACAACATTCCACCTCTGACAGAATGGTTTGGCTCAGAGATCTTCAAACAAAACCTACTTAAACACTTACATATTTCATCCAGTTTCCCTGCCTCATCACCTATACCATAAAGCCAGTCTGTGCAGTGCAACTTCAGTATTCTTTCTTCTATTGTGTCACATATCTTCTGTATATCCTCCATCTAGAATAATAAATTTAAGAAGTTGTTAAAAAAGATCCACAAATAACAGTTTTGAGTTAAACAGATGAAAAGTATAACTGAATGTAATTAATACTCCGTCTTAAAAGAGAATGATGAAATGCCTGTGCTCTACTTTAAAATAAGACCAATTGTCATACTTACTGTTTGTGAACTTATGTTTTTCAAAATACCCTGGTAGTGCTTCAGGAAAATTACACCCAAAGATCTTCAAAATAAAATAGAATCAAAGACATTTTAGGACAACACAGCAATGCTGGCAAATATAAAGACACTGTTAAAACAAAACAAAAGCCCAGTTTCCAGTAAACATTTTTTGAAAAAAAAAAAAAAATGCTCATCCAATATTTTATTTAAATCAGATCCAAGTATACAAAGATACCAATTTATGCAAATAAAAAAATTACTTAAACTTTTTGCATTATCTGTATTTCAATATTTTAAGGCTTCAACTTAATTCAAGCTGTCCAAATTATCAACTTGAGTCCCAAATGCTTACATTTCTCTTATTCCTTTAAAAATGAACCAACACAAACTGGCATTTATGTGGGAAAACTATCATTTAAATTTACCTCAACCTCTGTAGATTTTGGATAGTTAATCCCTGAAGGTTTTTATCTGCCAGCATTAAACACTCCAAAATCTGCTGTCCCTGGTTGGCCTTTTTACCAGGTGCAAATGCTACGCTAGCCAAGGCGTTATGTGTACTATGTGCACTCTCCAGTTTTCCTATATTAAAACATGAATAAGCAAGAAACACCAAGTTAGAAACCAAACAACAATTTCACATCCTTGGTGTGAGTCACATTTTTTGTATGGTTTCAACTAAGTTTTCAATCCAGGCATATGGTATGTAAACACTGGGTTTCAAGCAGGCTTTGGTTTATTAAAAAACGTTCTTGACTTGATAAAACTTGCAACATTGGCCCTGTAGACCTCTTAAGACAGGAGTACACATTCATAATCTTAATATCTTTCTCTATTATATATCTACCTTCGAGCAGGGCTGTCAAGGTCTGTTCAACTGGTGTGTGCACACTGATGTACAACTGCAGAATAAGCTTGGAGTCCTCATCTCGATTCTCAACATAATATCTGGGACTAGCAGAGAGAGGTAGAATACCATAATTATACTCTAAATTTAAACAAAATAGTTTTATCATGGTTTCCAAAACACGGTTTTGTTTGTAAAATCTGAAAGTACAATTTGAAAGTTCCACAAAGCAAGTTGGCATCATGTCAGAGATGATTTAAAGGAGGCAAGCAATAAACTAACTTTCTTACCAGTAAAAAAGTTTATCTGCTATCAATAATACCAGTAATTATATGTTGGCATGTAGCTAGTAAGTTAAGAAGTAATGCATAATATAACAGACTTGAGTGTTTAAGAAACAAGTTTCTCTTTTTCACAAATGCAAATGAAAGTTAATAATTCTATATCCAACAAATAATCACAATCCCTTTTAGTATAAAGGCTCCTTCAAGCAGTCCTTTAGACACCTACCTCTGAAGATGTGCCAGAAATACTCTGTCCTTGGAGACAGATGCCCCACAGCAGTTGACAACCTTGTACTGTTTGGGCATGTCCAGAACACTTTCTGAGACAACTTCAATATCTGCAAAATTAAATTTATTAATGAACATGTACAGCAAAATTGAAAAACCTCCTCTTATATCAGTGAAATCACTTTCAATGAATAAAGAAAAGTTAGACATATTTTCAAAACAAAGGATACAGCATGCCTTGTAATCTCTTAATTTTCAACTTTATTAAAACATATTAAATTTTAAGCACATATCTAAGGCAACTTTCAAGTGTAGCATCTACTGAAATTGCTATAGTAAATGTTGAACTATAATTTGAACCACAAATTACCTCCTGACTGCGTTTTGCTGATTTGGACTGTTTGAATGATTCCGTCTTGAGATCCAATTATAACTCCAGATGGAAAAGTGGAAAGACCTAAAACAAAGTCACAAAACTATATTTTCATTTGGTTTTCATATCTTTGAAGGTGAGACTGCATTTCTTACTTAATACAATAGTTAAGTCATGTCACCTGATGCATTTTTATGTTTGTTTACACAATTATATAGCCTTTAATTTTTGTTAAAAAAGATGACTGATGTAAATGTCCAGTACAGGTTTTTTTCATTGCTAAATTTCAACATAGGTAATCCACATCTGTCTATTTGTGTCTATACTGTACCTGAGATTATTAGATTGTTTCTTCCTATAAATGTTTTGGTCTTTTTAATCTCTATACCACTACTTGCCATACAGATGTCTATAAAGACAAGGAAGGAGGCTTTGCTTGCAACAAGTAACCTCTCCTGTAAAGTGAAGTAATTAATATATTTCAAAGGATTAAATTGTTTTTTTAATAGGTACAAGTACTTGAGTGTTTACCAGATAGCAAAAATGTCCTGAATACTGTACAATGTTTATACAGAAACCATGGTTATAAAGACATGATCAATGAGGCAGCTTTACTGAAGAAAGTAATTAGTTTAGACTGATATAAAATCTGTGAAAATTGCTGGTTAAAAAATTGATGGAGTGAAGCCATAATAGTACATATGATACCTCTTTCATCCATTCAATAGCAGTGACACCCAGTTTATCTTCTTGGTCCCACAAGTGCACAAAGCCTGCCTTGGTCAGTGCCAGCTGGTCAGTGGTGTGACTGACCACATGGGCCTTGATGATGCCTGACCTGTATCCAACACACAGTAAACCTGAAAATATTGCTATTCATCATCATCAACAAAATCATCACCATCAGTGCTTCCAATGGTACTAGTATTTAGACAATCAACTCTACAATCAAAATGTAATTTGCATTGTTTGCTATCATATGAATTGAAATGCATGATGCCAAATTTTATAGAGTTATTATATAGAAAAAAAATTCAATTGTCTAAATATGATGCTAATTATTGCTTTTTCTTCTTTAAAAATATATATATAAATCTTTAGTTCTAAAATATCATCATTATGACTAGCTACATGTACCACAACAGATATAAGGCACCAACACTGAAAAGCACAAATTATCAGTGAACAGACCCAGGAATGGGTGAATTTGCTGTTCACAAAACTGTTCTGTTACATTATAAACATAAACATTTACCTGTGTCATCCGAGTAGGAAGCCCACTTAATGCAGACTGGTAGCATGGACCCAGTGTAGACAACTTCATGTAATGATATATCATCCCTACAACACAATGAGGTAAAAGTAACTGTTAATGTGTCTAGTTAACCGTTACTAGTAAAAAATTAACAATCTTCACAAAATAAATGAAATAAGACAGACTCAAATGCATAATAAAATGTAACATCACTAAATAACCTTTTCTTAATGAGCATATATCTGACAATTTCATGTAATAATCTGGATTTCAAATACCAAAAATTCTCTCTAAAATGTAATTATAAAGAGTGTGAGAATAATTTAATAAACATACTCACTCAGTACTACATGGAATGTTTATTTTCCATAAAACAATGTGTCCACTCTTCATTGCAGTAGCCAAAAAGCAGTATGACATGGGCTCAGGGCCACTGAATTTGGCACATTTTGCAGCCACTGGTTCAAGAGAGACCTGGGCAGGGTAAACTGGTGACCAGTCAATTGCTGAAGACAAAAATATATTTACAAAATGTATAACTTTGTAAGAAACAGAAAATATGAATAATTGTTTATGAAAATCAGAACACATACAATTTTAATTTAACTTTAGAAGAGCAATAAGGCCACACACACAAAAATTTATAATACAATGTACAACTTCAAGATTTTGGAATACCTTGATCTACTGGTTAACATGTTATAATAATACCAATAACACCTAAAAATAACAGACACTGTTAAACAAATTACAGGTTAACAATTTGTACTCCCTGTACCCAAAATCTTGGAGGAAACCTCTGGCCTATTTACATGTATGTATTCTTACCTACAGCTGCCAGTAAGTAGCTTCTCTGTGTTAGCAGAGAAGTCTGGTTCTGTTTACCCTTGGGTTGTGATTCATCATCCATGGTAAACTTCTTGGTTTTCATGTGCTGGTAATAACTGTTGGATAAATCTACCACCTACAGTTGCAAACATGTTCTTATAATACTTTTAATATGAAAAAGTGTGATGATGTTAAATCTGTCCTCTTTTTCAAATTCAGCTTTTAAAATTATCAACTTGTGTCTTTAAGTGGCATTACAAAGATATGACCTATATATCATGTCTAAATTGTGTTGGATTTTTGAAAAATCTTACACAAAACGTAGCTGAAAATCAGCAATATTTGTCTTTAATTATCAGAAGATATATTACCTTTTTCCATTTCAAATGAAAGCCACCCATATTGTAAATGCAAAGTCTATGGTCCATGGACAAGGTGGCTAAAATGCACCTGTAATGTAGGAATTTATGTTAACCTTAATTCACTTGTATTGCTGACATTTGCCATTCAAATTATTATGTTTATGTCTATGCCTTGGTCAATGGAGTTTACTTTATTTTTGATAACAGTGGTCTAATGGGTAAAGATAGATTGTATTAATTTAAGATAAGATATATGACCTAACAGCAGGGTTCATAAAGTACATTATAAGGGAAATAACTTACTCCTTTTAACCAAATCAATAACCAAATGGCAAAATAAGGTACATGTATACTTTAAAAATTCCTCAGACAATATAATGTGTTACCTGCCCATGGGATCCACACCTTTGGCTGACCATCTGACAGTCCTGCAGCCACGGTAACTGTAGGGTTGACCGCTCCCAATCCCTGGACTCACTGTTCGATCCAACATTATAGGGTGTAACTCATCTGAAATATGGCAACATTTAGGATCTGACTTGAAAAATGGCCATTATTTTTAAGTCACTAGGAAGGGATGTGTTAAGAGTGTATGTTGGTGAAGGAAACTTTGTCTAATAAGGCATTAGAACCTGTATTAATTCAGATTAAGAATATGTAAGGAAACTTACAGGAGCGGATCCAGAGCTATTTACTGACAGTCTTCCAAATTATCTTTGTTGATTCATCCTCCAATTTTGACCGACTTCCAAAAGAAAAAAATAGATACCGTCAATGTAAACTTGAAAATCTGACCGTCTTCCAGAAGACCCAGAAGACGGCCTAAATCCGCCCCTGACTTACCTGCAGGCAGACTGTTGTAACACTTCTCTCTGTCTACATCCACATTGAACTCACAAACATCTGGAGAGGCAGGGATGAAAGCCTGTCTGGCAACAAGGGAATCAGATGCATCAAGACCACATGACAAATCCTAGCAAGTAGAAATGTAAAATTATGTAAATTTCTATACATGTACATGTGTAACTGTAAATATGTAGCAGTCCTTACAAATGAAAATGCTTTGTATGATCACCAAGGTAATTTGTATATACTGTACGACGTTTACGTACCATGGAATTAAAAAAAAAAAAATGAAAATTTTAAAATATCAACCTGTTTGGAAAATTTGAACTTTGTAAGTGTAAACAGGTGTACATAAACTTATATTAGGACATGAATTTCAACTTTTGCATAGATGATTAAAAGTACTGTACACAAAGCATCATAGTATAAAAGTGCTGAATAAAATGGATGCCACCTCAATGTCACTTTAATACAGACAGGCAACGTGTGCAATGCCAGGTATTCCAACAACTGAGGCAATACAAAAACTAACACGGCTTTGTCTTTGTAGCAGTACAAAGTTAAATTTACATTAAGTTAATTGTACACATTGCAGTTTGTTTCTTACCACTACATAGACCCCTCCCTCTGTGGCCACAGCAATACGGCTATCTTCTGACCATGTCAGGGCGTGGGAACTACAAGTTTTCTGATTCCACTTCAGAGATGCAACAACATTCCCTGCCATTTCTTTTTCTTCATAAAAAGGCTTCTTTTTCACAACACATGCCTCAACTGAACAAGGCTTGATAGTGGAAGCAGATCAACTTTGTAATGAGATTTTGCCGCACGTTAATTTTATAACGTCTGTTAAATATGAACCTTGGTGAAAATAAACCGTTAAACAACACTCATCTGACGTACAAAAGCAGTAAGAAAAAGCCAAAAGAAATTAAGAAAACGCCTTGTAGTGAGAGACAAGTGTCTTCTGAGGCACTTCCTTTGCAATCATGTGCATTCCGTACTTCAATTCTGAAGAGTTATATTTACCACCTTCACTTCCTGCAGAACTGCCTACCAAGAAACTCCAGAGAAACACCCAACTTCTGGGATATTTGTGGTAACTGAAGACACAACCCGGTGTCTATTTACTAAAATGGCAGCATCGTCTGAACAGGCACCGGATTTACCCAACGTGTATCTTCTCCGACATGTTGCTAAAGATATGTTGGTTCATCTGCTGGAATCGGTAAGCAAGTAGCCAAGTTAAAAGTAACTACATAATTTATAGTACTAATTCAGGGCTGTTTACTGGAAATATCTGGGGCATTAAAGCCAGAGATAATCATCTGGGTATCTCAACAAAACTGACCCGTTCTCTATAGAAGAGAGAAACAAGTGTAACTCATATTTACATGTTTATTTTTATTTGTATAATTGTTATTATTTTTTTGGGGGGGGGAGGGGGGCATCTATATCTAATGTACAGTGTACCTGTAAAAGGGAGGCGTGACAATTTATATTTCCTTTAAGTGTTAGTATCATCCTTCATACCAAAATTTTGTTATGTATCCAGTTTAATTTGCCACAATCTCTTCGCCACAGTATGTTGTGTATGTATGTGTTGATATTTTAGGTACAAGGGAAGAAAGATCTGGTGCTGGGACCAAACCTGATGCGGCCTTTAGATCGTATTGCAGGGGCAAAGCTGTTAAGGGTAATCTTGATGCACTGCTTCATTCCTTGAAACCAATTGCTAAAAATTACAGTGTGCTTTCACTGAAAAAGTATATAAAAATGGCATTTGTCTATTCTGCCTAGTGTATGAAATAAGTATAAATTGAATAAGATAAAAATAAAGAAAAACCAAAAATAAACACAGTGCCTTTTTAAGTCATGACTTTTTATAATTGAAAATTATTTACATTTCTTTTATTTAAGGAACACGGTGTAGACAAAATATTCAAACTTGAAGCTAACATGGATATTAAGGGCTGTGACCAGTGAGTGTTGTACATTTTATGTTTACATTTATGTTTACAAAATACCAAGGGTTATTTACATGTACTTAAGCTTAAAATATGAATAAACAAAAATTACATGTAAAAGATTTTTCACTGGTTTCTGATTATTTTTTTTGAAGAATTTTGTTTTGGCTAAAATGTTTTATCAGTTTGGTCAAATTTGATTTGACAGAGCTCAGATATTAGTTACTCCTATTGTTATAATTATTTAAACAGTTATTTTTGCAATCGTAAGCACTACAATACCGGTATATGTAAAGTAGTTTCTCTGTTTTAATGAATATTTTTTTCCAGACGCATATATCTAGTACACCCAACCATGTTTAATGTGAAGCTTATTGCTGATCAAGTAAATCAAGAAAAAACAAAAGCACAACAGGGACTCAGAAAAAAATTAGTGTGCAAAATCATTTTCACACCTAGAAAAGTAAGTTGAACATCATAAAATTCAAATAACATCTCTAAATTTTAAGCAATAAAAAGGGAATAATTTAAAATATTTATGCTGATTTTGATGCTATGTTTATTGGTTAAGTTGACATTGGGAGCTTACTGAAGAGCACCGGGATACCACTAAATCCATGCATTTGAGAATAAGTCTTCTCCCCATGCTGGCATTCTCTAAGATTTCTGAATATATGTTTGTCACTTTACCAGCTGCATGTGTGTGACAAGGTACTGGAAGAGGAAGGAGTGTTTGGAGACGTAGTTACAGATGAGTTTAAACTGGACCTTATCCCAATAGACCAGGACATCTTATCCCTGGAATTACCAGAGTATTTTAGAGACTTTTTCCTGGTGAGTTTGTTCATTACAGTAGTATGTGCATAATAGCTAGGGGTCATTATTTTTTTAGAGAAATTGCTATGTCTGATATTGAGTAGTCCATCAGCATTATTAAATGAATTAAATAATGATATTACAAAGGCAATTCAATATTTAATGATGTTGAAAGTTTTCTGCCTCACACACCAACCTCCCCCTCCCACACTCCCTTTTACCTTAATTTTACCTACATTATATAGTACTAATATGGATCTTTTGTAATTGATAACAGGAAGAAAGTCAAATGTGGCAGCACACAGTGGCATCTTCATTAAATGGAATTCAGCAGCTGTTTGGACCTATTCCGTGTTTTTATGCCTTGGGTAAAGGGGCTAAGGTGAGGATGGAATATGCATATTTATAAACAATTTAGTAGCTATGGGTTACAAAAACCTGGGCAAGAGTTTTGCTGTAATTAAGAATATTAAGTATCTTTTCACTTTTCTCTTTTATATCAGGCCAGACAAGTAGAGATACTCTAGAGGAAAAAATATTTGATTATGATTATAATTCCTTGATTATAATTCATTTCATGTTTACTTGTAATATTTAAAATTTATATTTATTATATATGTATTGCTACACACACATCTTGTGTCATTTTAGATGGTGCAGCAGATGTTTGAGAAGATGCCGTCATATGGTTTAGGACATTGGTCAAAGTCTATTACTGGCATGGAGTCTGAGATTGGACATGTTTTCTTGATAGACAGAAGTTAGTTTCATATTTTTTCATTTTCAAAATAATTGCAAGTGTGATGTTTACTTTTTTAATATATTGTCATTAGTGTGCAGAACAAATGTGCAGATCTTTTTATGTTGTGATTTAATTTTACATCAGCAACATGATCATAGTTACACGTAATGATTACTGATCTAAAAGTTGTTCTTGAACACAAATAAAGTAAGGATGTAAGGGAATGGATGTTCATGAAGTCCATCTTACACCCCATTCTCATAGATTAGATCGACCTACATTGGATCGACCTAACTCCCTGGGGGTTCACGCTAAATAGCTGTCAGCCGGGCGGACACGAAAGTTAATTACCCCTTAAAGCTTGTAGTAGGCGGGGACGGACACTTAAGGGGGATTATCTGACAGTAATCTAGTGAGACTCCCCGCGGTGATAGATCGATCTAAAAGTTGTGAGAACAGAGCCTTACTCATATGTAAATTATCATTATTATTGTTTTTATTAATATAAGTTGATGCATAAACAAACAATTACATGTAGGTGTTTGGATGAAGTTGTGACATATTGAACAAACTACATTAAAAACTTAACACATGATTTCAGGTGTAGATTATGTGACTCCGCTGTGTTCACAGGTGACATATGAGGGTTTGTTAGATGAAGTATTTGGTATACAGAGTGGTAGGTATTACTTGACTTTGGGCTTGAGAAATGCAGTGAAATGGTTTAAACAGAATCCATTACATGATCAGGAAATATAAAAAGGAAAAAAGTGATAATGACTTGTGTCTGTGTGAGTTTGTTCATGACATTATAAAAAAAACTTTTCAACTTGTGCAATATCTTTGCACAATCTGGTATTAAAGGTACACATTATTATCTACCATCCTCATATTTCAGGATTTTCAATTTGCCATTGCTTTATTCCTAAAATTGCATTAATTGAAAACTTATTTCCTGTGCATTTGCAAGCTTTGCTGTGTATTTGCATTTTTAACACTTGTGTAATGAACAGTTTCTGTTCTGCTTCTCAGGTTGTATAGAGTTTGGACATGAGGTATCTGGTAGAGACCAGCCAGTGAAGTTAATGCTGACCAGCCAGGACGAGGTCAGTAATGGGTTTTTCATTTATTTGTAATAATAATAATAATAATAATAATAATAATAATAATAATAACATTCGTATATTTAATACATAGATTGTTGTAGGTGAAATGGAGAACTTGGATATCATGTAAATTATTGTAATGAAATATTTACTTTCGTGAATTTCGACATGTATTTTCTTTATTTTCTCTTTCGTTGTGGTGATTCTTAAATGGTGTTTGGTATTGTCCTTTTTATAGAATATGAACTGATATGGGTTACCTGTTCAGTTTTGATGTATTTTGTAAACTGTACATTTTATTTCTCTTTCATCATGCTAGTTTGTACCAAAAAGGAGGGTTTCAATTTTGTATATTCTTTTTAATGGAAGATCATTTTTATATAAGAATACACGTCTTTACTACAATTTCTTATATTTATTAACAGATTTTTGAAGAGATCAGAAATAGACATTTTACCAATGTGTTTAGTTTCTTGAGTGGAAAAGCAAAGGAGGTGCAATCTGGTTATGATGTGAGTAAATTTGTTTTTGTTTTACTCTTTAAAGACATTTGAAAAATCCAAATAAGCAGAGATGAGTAACCTTGCCAACACTCACATAGATTAAAATTGTATTTCTGTTGAAGATTAATTGTTGCTTGATTTGATATCTGCCTTTAATCTAAGCTTGCTGTATTTTTAGTAGAAATCTGGTGAATGAAAGTGGTGCACACTTCACAAATTATTTTTTTATGAAGTAAGGTTAAGTAATGAAAATGACTTGAATTCCAGAAAAGACACCAGTTAGAATCGGTGCGTGACATGAAGGATTTTGTCGCAAATGACTTGAAGGATCTTAAACAGCAGCATAAATCTTTGGCTCTGTGTAAGTATGTACCCAGCACACATCCATATGCATTACTTAATAATTGACATATATTGAAATTATAAAGTATTTTAGAAAAGGGCACATCATTTGCCTGATTTGATAGAAAGTGTAGATGTGGTCTTGATCTTGGAATTCCAAGAATTCTCATAAATATTAGGTATGGATCTGTAAATGATACTCTCCTAACACTTTCTACTTGTAATTAGTAAAAAAGTTACTATGACAGGGCACATTTTCCTCTCATTTCAGTTATTGGTGCCAGTGAGGTGATCATGAGCAGGAAGACTAAAGGGATTGATTTTGAAGAACTTCTGAGAGTAGAATACAGTAAGCACTCCTCTACGTAAGGTCTTATATAAATTAATATAATGATTTGCCAAAATGATTTTCATTTTACAGTAAGTATGACTAGGGGTTCCAGCACTTTAAAAATTTAACTGGATGATTGGAGTATTTGGTCCCAACTCAGCATACTCAGTTAATTTTATTACTGATCAAGGTAATAATTGATAATAATAATAATAATAATAATGGATTAATCTATACTGAATTAAGTTTTTTCCTTAGGATAGAGCATTATAATTTTGTTTCATGCTGCAATACAAAATGTTTTTTGTTTTTTCTTTTACAGATATGTTGGAAGGAGTCAGTAGAACAGAGAGTATAAATTATATTGAAGAAAGACTCAACAGACAGGTGAAATTAACTTGTGATGGTTTACAAATTTTAACATTTAATTGTCATATGTGATGAACTTAGAAAATGCTGTGAATTTTCAAATTATTAATTTTAAGCTCAAATGAGAAATAAAATGAAAGAATGGATGCCTTTATGGGCTGTTAACATTGATTTTTTTCAAATTTTTGATAATTCTAGTTTAATTGTCTGCAAACATTAAGGCTGCTCTGTCTACTGTCACTCACACAAGATGGAATCCCTCCCAAAGAATACAAGTCACTGAAAACTCAGTTTCTTCATGTAAGTATATAGCAGGTCTTTACTATTTTAATTTTATTTTCTATGTATCAGATGTTTTATATATTTTGTAGCTGGTTGCAGATCTCATGTTTTTAAATGCTTGCAGACCTTGTTCTATGTCTCTGTATTTCTTGTCCCAATAACTATGTTCCTAACATAAAAGTGTATAATATGTAAATTAAAAACGGTTTTCAAAATCTTAATTGTATTGCAAGCGTGAAAATATATTCAAGTGAACAAACCTGAATGTAAGATATGCAAATTTATTTACAGGCTGAAGGGTATGACTGGATGCTCACTTTTCATAATCTGAAAAAACTTGGATTGCTGAAAGAACAGGTGGACCAACACAGCTACAAGTCAATAGGGGGCAGTAAGGGAGGCAAGGGGGCCAAGATGGCCGTGCCAAGCTTCGGGTCACTGACATGGAAGAGCTCATTTCAGACAGCATCAAAAAGTTTAAAACTGGTCAGTTGATTGGGGTTGGCTGATTAAGGGTATTCTGGGTACTCTGTACAAAACAGAATTTACTAGAAAATGATTTTGTAATAAATGAATAATTTGTGTATTGAGTTTGAATTGACTTATATGATATATGATATGATACAATAGGATAATTTAAACCTGTAATACCAGCTCCTGCTTGGACTTTCGAGTTGTTAACTTATTCATAGACTGAACAGTGGTCTCTTGAATTAATGTTTATGATGTACTAAGTTAACTGTGGTAGTCTGCAGATGCTAAGCCTTACAGTGTTTAAATGATATCTTACTATATAGCTCTGATAGCTCTGTGAGCATGATTTTTTTTTGGTCATTCAGATATTTATTGATAATTTTTTTTAAATTTAGATTCCTAAAGATACAGAAAACCTGGACCTGCGTTTCCCCACTGATATGTCTTATGTGTTTGGAGGTGCTTACACACCTCTTAGTTGTAAACTAGTGGAGCAGGTAATGTTATATGCTAAAAAAAAAAGAACACCACACACAGTTGGAAATGTGTAAACAATATCAAATGAAAGACAATTGCAACAGATAATTGTTGTGTGATATATTTTAATTAAAGAAAATAAATAATATCTAGGATATAGAAAATACATTCAAATTCAAGTAATTTTTAAATAATACAGGATCTATGAAATTTAAATTTTCTCAGAATACTAAGTATTCACTGACTCAACAAAATTTAACTTTTAAGTTAAAATATTAAATATAAAATATAAAATATAATATAAAATATAATAATTTAAAATATTAAATTACCACTACAAATTATTGACCATACATTTGCTAGTTTTGGCAGACTTTTTGAGTATTACTTTTTTATACTACCTATGCTCTTGTTCCAGATTCTGAACAAGTGCAGTTTTGAGGATGTTGATCCCGTACTCAAGACACTGTCCATACCACGCTTCAGTATGATGCCAGCTTCTGCAAGGTTTAAAGGTAACAGATTTGTGTGTGTTTATGTATGTAGAATGTTTTATGGTGTTGGTTTAAAGGGCAAGCATTAAAAAACACTTAGATTAATGCTAGGGGCTGGTTTCACAAAAAAAAAAAAAAAAATTAAATTGGACAAAAAATCCATAGGAATTGACTTAAATAAAGAATTGTCTGAAACATTAGAAATGTTTTTTTTCTGGTTATAAAACTGGCACAATATTTTTTAAAATTAAAGCACTGATTTATAAAAGTTAAAAAAAGGTTAATTCAGTAGGAAAATGTGCACTCATGTCTCACAAATTTTAAGGTGCCAGTAGATTAAATTAAAGTTAAGCAGTTAAATTTAAAATATATGTATTTTTAGTATTTCATTTTCATGCTTATCATCATTTTTATAAGTATATTGTTGTGACCGTTTTCTCAGTCCATAATAACTCCCTATTCCTTGCTGTTGATACACCATCAGTATTGAAAATACACTGAACTCAGACTCTGATTTGATCATTTATTTGATGCAGCTGACCCAAACAAATACCTTCGAGTAGTTCTTGTCTACTTTCTGGGAGGATGTACATATTCAGAGATCACAGCTCTTCGTTTTCTTGGCAAAGTCAAAGGTGGGTACAAAAAAACATTGGCTTTTAAGGCAATCTTCTACATTCATGTGGTCGTTTACCGATAAAACAGGGTATAAAGATATGGCTATAGGTTGTTTTATGCCCATTGATTTCACACAGAAAGCAAGTTAATCAGTGTCAGCATGAATTAAGTCCTTCCAACCCTTTGCCTGCTGCATGATTTAGAATACAACAGTAAATCAAAATAAGAGGCTCACAAGTGAATAACGAATAAGGAAAAAATTGTATGCAATATTTGACTTTTTTTTTTCAGGTTACAAATTTATAATTGCCACCACTTCCATAATCACAGGAGCAAGGTTGTTAGACCAAGTGACTGAAGTAACTCCCAAGTGAAACCAATTCATTCCAGTTCAACCTGATGTGCAATATTTAATGAGGTTGCCAACAACTTATTTTTTTACAAATGTGAGTCTAATATTTTACATGTTATTGGCAGTAGTACAACAACTGAAAACAATTAGGAAACTACAAGTAACAGAGCACAGAATGTGTTCATGTAGCCATGTTGGTTACGGTACCTTGAGCAAAAGAACAAAATTAAAAAAGGACATTTCTACTCATTAAAATCGGCTTTAAAAAATCTAACTGAGCTACAGGGGTGTATGATCAAATGTTAGACACCATGTATGGATGGAATAAAGATTTAGACACACCCATGTCCAAGGGATCCACAGTTCCCACAAGTCTTCTGTGTAGACAACTTCATTGTCCTCTCATGCTTTAACATATTCATAGAAAGAATGGTATCAAAAGTATGATCAAACAAAAAAGCTTGCATCAGATGAAAAAGTCTCTTTAATGCTTTGATGGTGTTTGTCACACAAATAAATTGCTTATCAGCTGCTTGTTAAGCAGTCACTTCACTTATCATTACGCATGAATGCATAATTTTATACCTTATGATACACAGTGTTGAAGTTTTTGTATAGCTCAATGAGGTATGGCCAGGCCATATCATAACAATAGTTGCCAGATTAAGATATGATTTTAGCATCCACTGCTGTAGTCGTTTTACTCATTATAAAATGTGGATAACTGGTTTTTGTTATTAAATGTAAGCATATTTGCACTTTTCCAGAGTGAAGATTGCACTTGAAGAAAATTATTTCAGTCTTTGCTCCCAAGCTCTTTGAATATTTCTGGGAAGTTCTTTTCTTTTCCATGAATGAGCTTCATAAATAACTCCTTTTGTATCCTAAAAAATGAAAATGAAATCTCTTGAACGCTAAAATGTTACTTCTAGCAAAATTCAAAATCTGCTAGGAAACTAATATATTTTAATTATTTAAAATCAAAGTTTGATTCATTTGTAAATCTAAACAGCATTAAATATTACTTGAAAGTATTATACAAAACCTAGCTTGATATAGAACATTTTAACTGGACACACACCTTTTCTCCTCTAATATCCTCTCAAGTTCATGAGATTTTCTTGTGGCTACTTGGATGACATTGTCTGGCACATCTGCTAATCTGGCAACATTTAAACCATAGCTTTTTGCTGCCATGCCTGGCACTAAGTGATACAGAAATGTGACTGTATCACTGTTGTCTTTCTCTTCTTTCTTTTCACCTAAATGAAAAATAAAAGGTGCATGTGTGTGCAAGCGTCAGTTAACTTATGAAGGTTTGTTTATCAAATATCTGTTAACCAAATATTGTAGGTTTAATAATATGAAAATTGCTACAATATCAGCTCACTATTTATCTGCTTTCACACGGGCAGATAAGACAATTTTAATTCTTCAGTTCAGAGAGTATCAAATATTAAAATATACACATAAACTTTCACTGTGAAACAGGCCCTAGTGACATGTACTCACCTGAAGTAGTGTCATTGCCGAGCAGAAATGACATGTGGTAGTTGGCCACACAGCCAGGCAGCAGGGTCTCCAGTGTGGACAGGAGAGGATAGTGGGTGACAAACAATGTCAAACATTTCACCTACAGCAACAAAAGTACACCTTATTAGCTAACAATGATTTTTGTCTTTATTTTATTTATATATATTATATTAATAACATGATTCTAAGTGTAAAGTAATAATACTTCAAATCTTATCACAATAAATAGGGTATAGTTCAGGGTGATCTTAGTTTAATTGTAACATAAGCAGTACAACATTTTCTCCACATTAAACATAATATAAACTTACTTCTTCCACAAAGTACCTGAGTGTAGCATAAGCAATGGCTACTCCATCATGTGTACTGGTGCCACGGCCCAGTTCATCCAGTATGACCAGGGACTGCTCTGTGGCATGTGACATGATCTCTGAGGCCTCTTGGAGTTCCAGCATAAATGTACTGCAGTGCTGGTATATGGCATCAGAAGCACCCATCCTGGTGAAGTGGAAAAGAAAACTTGTGGTTTAAGCACTTCTTACATTTTAAAATATATATTTTGTAAAAATTTGTTCGACTTATCAGTTGTTTGAATGAAGCACCAACTTTCTGAAATTTATCATTACACTGGCATGCCACCTGAGAATATTTAATCACAATTTAATATCCTACAAAATAATTATTTCCATAACTTGTGAACATCACAACAGTCACAGACATCCTAATCTTGGTATTATAAGTCTTCCTGAAGTATTCACAGTTCTCAGCCCACCTTGTATACACAGCATCCAGGATGCCCACAGTCGCAGCTTTGGCGGGAACATAGGAACCAATCTGCGCCATGATGGAGATCAGCGCCACCTGCCTAATGTAGGAACTTTTACCACCCATGTTCGGTCCTGTGATGATCATGCAACGCTCACCACTGCCCTGAGAATAACAAAGATTATTATTCACAAAACAAAATGTGGCATGACAAACTGGCATGTCTGTTTGCAATTTTCTGACAGATTAAAATTTTGGGGACAAAATACTCTATTTAGCGTTCTCAACAACTTCCCTTGCTACCCAATGTGAACTTTATCTGAACAAGTCTGCAAGTAACACCCATTGTAGATCACTTCTTGCCATCTCTCATCCTCATGAATCTGTGTTACAATAAATGTCACATATTTCTATAACTGCGCAATGTACATGGTGTAAACATTGTATATTTAAGATTTACATATCTTAACAATTCAAAAACTTAACACAAAACCCTTAGGCTTGCATCCTCTCAGACTATATGATACTAAACCAAAGCTGAATTCCTCTCCAAGGCAGTATTAAACATGAGGGTTTATCTATTCTTCAAATTTTAATGATATCAGTAAAAGAAACAGTAAAGTAGGCCCTAAAATACACAATATATAACCACCATTCAGTGTCTTCTTACATCTAACTTAGTTCCATTAGGGACATACTGGTCTTGCCCATCAAGTAGTAAGTCGACCACAGGGTGGCGTCCTTCTTCTATCTGAATCACTGTCTGATCTTTTACAAAAGTTGGCCTACAAAAAAAAAAAAAAAAAAAAAAAAAAAAAAAAAAAAAAAAAAAAAAACTCACAGTTTAAGCTACCTAACAATATGGCTTAATAGAGTAAAACAAATCGACAGACCAGTTTGTCTGTCTGCACAAAATAGTTTTCAAAAAAGTTATGCCAGTTTAGATGTTAAATCAAATCATTTGAAGTTCAAAGGTTTTTTCTTCAAGGTAGATATGATGTGCACATAACTAATCAAATTAGTGTTTTTTAGGTTCTAAATCTGTTTTATAAGCTACCTGAAGAAAACTTTCAAGTTGTATAAATCATGAACTGTCACCAATTACAGTAAGACTGAAGAAGTCAGACAAGTTTAAGAGTTTGCAGTTAGCTTACAAATTGTAGTACAAATTGACAAATTTAGAATATAATTTAGTAAAAGCAAGTTTCTTAATGTAATCTTTGAGAGTTCAAGTATTATATGTTGACTTTTTAATGTATTGAAATGTATCACTTTAAATTCAACTGCTATATGGTAAGGGAAATGAACTAACCGTACATAGCCAGCTGACTTTGCCACTGTAGCTAAAGAAAAGAGACAGTCCAAAGTAGCCAAGTTGCCAACAGCAGTCCTGTATGCCAAATAGTGCTCTCCAAACTGTCTGGAATTATAATACTAACCATACTCAAACTCAGAATACCTGTCATCCAACAGACTGAATTTAACTCTTTTCTGATAACACATATTACACTGAATCATAAAATTTCACTTCACTTTACTGTATTTTTCTACTGAACTTCTATAAATCTTTTTATTATTTAAAAATAACAAGTGTATAAAACAACACAAAATAAATAAATGAATAAAGTTAGATAAAATGAAAAACATTTCTTACTCAAGAAATTCAAGCCAAGCTTTGTTACACTCATGGATCAACTGCTCTCTTAGTTCATTCAGTTTCTGGTATGCTTTAACAATAAATGGGGAGTGGAACCGGCTGACAGCTTTAGTTCTGTAAGGTGAAAATACACAGCTTAGTTTTGTAAGTTAAAAGTAATACTGATCATAAATTTTGCACCAAGATGTTTTAGGTGCATTCCAACATTTACGCTTGTATTATCAATGTAGTATGCTGCTTGATCATGCATTCAACATGTGTATCATACATATTTAAGTAGAGCTAACTTTTTCAAACATATATTTACACTACTCTTTGCAAGCTTCAGTCCAGCATTTTTATCGATAATTTTAAATAAGGTCTAATGTGAATAAATTTAAATCAAATCCCTCCAATTATTCAGTTAGTACACTCACATGCTTATTTTTTTCCAATCAGACGGCACTAACTTCAAGTTAGAATTTTTCACTTCTATTAGAAACTTGAAGAAAAAAAAGGAAAAAGTGAATAGCCATTGCATTGCTATCAACATTTATCACAAGGTCATTTTGTAATCTACTTCTCCCATTAAATAGAGTTGACATTATAAAAATTTATATTTTGTTTTTGAAATATTCACACTTAACCTTAGGTGGACATAAGAAAACATACTGATTTACAAACAGAATTAATGGAAATTTATCCCAGTAAGTTAAACCTAATCCAGAGCAGGGGCCATACCTCCTGACCTGACACAGTTACATAATCCAGAGCAGGGGCCTTCAATGTCAGACGTACATCTCTGCGATGATTGTGAATGCTTGTGGTGACCTGTGCTATCTCTGACTTTATCTTCACCACATCTGGGAACTGACTCTCATCAGTGATCAGGTTACACTTGTCACCTTCCCTGAAATGAAATTATGATATCTTATACCATAAATGAACAGGAGTGCCTGCAAAATGCTATGGTACCATATATTTATTTTTAAAAGTTATACACAAGTATTACACAAAGTTTACACAAGTATTAATAAAAGTAAATGTAAGATGGCTAAATACTGGCGCACTACATGTAGCACTTGACCACATATTGGGGTCACATTTAACAAGCAAAATTATGTACGTATTCTCTCTATTAATATTCCAAAAGAACAATGTAGGAGTTTTTTCACAGTATGTTTCTACGCACACTTACTTGGCTGCTTTCTCATTTATTGCATTTGCCAATCCATGTATGCCCTCTAGTAAGACAGGTGTTTGCTCAAATATTTCTCTTAACATGCGTGCTGATTGTTGACTGGAGGTTATGCCTCTGTGTTCATGGAGTAAACTCTGTATTCTGCTCAAGGACTGGGTCACCCTGAGAAACTCAAATGTTGAACACTGCAGGAATAAAATATCAAAACAATGTAACATATTTCTTTCTTTCTTTTTTATTAAGTGTAAAACAAAAAGATCTGCACTATCTGCAATTTTGCCTTTTTATGTCATAATTGTTTATTTTAAATCTGGTTCTGGTTTGTGACCTTATTCTGCATATGCTCAGTTGAAATCTTATCATATATAATCATACAATATTCTTACTCTGTATTTTAAGCACCTGTAGTTGTTTTTTTTTCCGAGAATGAATCTCAAATTTACACTAACCTTTTTGTGATATATGGTGCAGAGACCCCTCTCCAAATCTGGTAATTTTCTCAATTCCTCCCTCATTCTACTCAGAGCTACACATTCTGATGTCATCAGCTCTGTCACTGCATCTAGACGGTCATTCAGAGCACTTAAATATAAAAGACACCCAAGCTTTATAATATGAATATTGACCAAAATCACGTCATTAAAGAAAGCACATTTGCTTTCCAGAATTTCTTGAATAAAACTCTAAAATGAAAATTAGCTGCTTTTATTTACACATTGTTTCTAAAGCTTACCCTTTCATTTTTTATCACAAAAAATTGCTTTATCTTCTCTTATACCTTACATCCAGCAATGGCTGTGACACCCATTTCCGCAGAAGTCTGTCACCGAACTTAGTGAGTGTGTTGTTTAGAACCCAGAACAGACTTCCCCTCTCTCCCTGATCTGTGATATTTCTCAGAACCTCAAGATTGCGCAGTGTGCAGGCGTTGAGATACATGTGGTTCTTTTTCACAGTAAATCTCCTAACATTACTGCAACAAAGTATAAAAAGTACATTTCAAATGAAAATAAAGAGCAACCGCTCCATATCCAGATTTCAATGTCAGCAATACTGTGCCCTGTACTAAAACCAAAAGTCATCACGATAATGTTTCCCATCAGTAGAAGAAAGGAATACTTTTAAAAAGTGACTTCAAGGTTGAATTTTATACCAGTATAATTCCATTCCTGCTTGCTGGGTACACTCTACGAAATTACTTTCAGCAAGGGTAATTTTGAACAAATCAAAACTTTGAATTAATAATAATATATCAATGAAAAATTAAATGAAAAATTAATAATAGTTATTTCAATCTTTGAAATATTTTGTGCCTCAAGCTAAAATCTAACAAGCTAGATTAAGCCCAGACTTTGTATTCTTACTTTGTCAGTTCCAGAACTCTTTGAAGGTTGAACTCAGACAGATAATCAATGAGTGCAGCTATGCAACTCACCACAGGGGCAGGCAACTTGGTGATCTCTTCAGCTGAAAGATACATTCATTCATAATTATAGAAATACTTCAAAGTTGCAAATGTGGTCAAAACTTTAAAATACTTTACGTTTTTCATGTTCTCTGTTTTATATAAGGGAAGGGAGTGGAGTGGGTGTGGGTTTGAATGAACTGCCCTTTATGCAGGAAAACATCCACTCAACATCAAATCATCAGTTCAATTTTTTTGGTTTTTAAAAACCTTTTAAATTGCTGGTTACAGTCCTCTGGTGGCCATATCATAAAATAAAATTCCTTGTCACCTTTCCCCCCCCTGGACAAACAACAAATATTAAGGTTTTCATTCCATTATCTATGAGCAGTACATTCTGAAGGGTGGTTACCTTTATTTCCATTGGAAGTGTAAAACTCTGCTACACACTGAAGAGCTCTGCTGTATTCAAACTTATCATTTTTCTGATGTTCCACTCTACATCTGTCACTGTCATTAACACTTAAACATAAAAAATTATACAACAAATACAATCAGTGAAAATATACTGTACCGAGCAATAGTGTTTTGACTCTACCTAGATGTTAACCCAAATATTACAGTAAATATGCAAAAAAATAAGTTCTGGTAAACATACAAAAATTGAACAAACTATAAAATCATATAAAACTGTACACAACATGACTTCTATATGATTAATAAAAGAAAATAATTAACACAAGATTTCTATAATATCATGGCTGCATTTGATTACAAAATTAAGGTTTTGTATTTTCTTTCTTCTAAAAATGACTCTGAATATCCTAAGCCTCCCTGATTTTCAGAGATAACTGGAAACAACAGTGACATGCTGATAGTGGAAGTTAGTTTCCAGTAATCTCTGAACCTCAGGGTAATCATAGCTCACCATGAACTGGTATAATGGCTAATGAGTTTCTTCGTTTCCTGACTACATGCCAAAGGAAGGAGGATCTCCACAGGCTGAATGACGCCAAGTCTGGTCTCGAGCTCTGTTCTAGAACTGTTGTCTGTGAAACTGTCATATATGATATCCCCTGTAGATGGCTGCACAGCCTTAAACAGAATTGTAAATGGAATATTTCAGTCTGCCTTCTCCACAATGATGGTTAATTTAAGACATAAAATTAAACAGCTAATTTTGCACCCTGTACAATAATAAACAAATGAATCACATTTTGTCCAACACTTCATTTAAATAAATAAATAATTTTCTTAATTATTATTATTTTTTATTTAGTGCAACTTTTAAATAAAAAAAACAACATTTGTGGTATTAAATACAAATTGTATCGTTTTCTTAAAAATACTGATATGGTCAATGATTTTCATGGGAGTGGACCTTCCAGACAGCAGCATTTAGAACAGTGACAAGCTTCCACTTACCACACAGCCTAATGTAATATTGCCACTGCCTTCTTCCTTCATCTGAGCTTCACACAGGCACAGCAGGTAACAGTTAGGGCTAATATCACCTGATGTGCCAGCAGAACAAAGTGGATCTACATCTAAAAAAATAGATAAATAATAAATATATTTAAAAAATCAGGATTATCGAGCATTACAAGTTCTGCATTTCTTTATTTTCAATTTATTAAGTACATTTTACAGAAAATTGTTTAGCCATTTGTTTTACTTACATTATCAAAGTGCAGTTTTTTTACATGTGAATGTATTTTAGTCTATGGTAAAACAATATTTTCTAACTGGTACTTTGGTAAAACAACTGAAAAGATGCTTTATTCATTCATAATTATTCTGATGATACCTTCACCAATGAGAGTAGATTTTGTATAAAGAGCAGAAAGCTCCCTGGTGAACGGTGCACTCTTGTTCTCTCCTGCAGCTTTCAGGGCTGCTGTCTCCGTCTGCTTTACCACTCCCACCTGATCCAAAAGAAAATAGATGGGCTCTTGAAATATTATATGGTGCTCTATAATATAAAACTGAGGACATCAATCTCAATGTAACACAATTATTAGTATTGTGTAGCCAGCAATTTCAAAGAGGGGGTCCTTTTTTTATAAAAAGTAGACCTTTTACCATGAAACTTTCATGAACCTATATCAAATTTTACACAAAGTGGACTTTTTCAGCCAAAAGGATGGTTCTTTCCACCCCCACCCCCCTTTCCTACAGACCATCTCTTTTCAAACTGGTAATAATTTCATTTCAATGAAGTTCAGGTTCAAAAACTTTTGGGATCACCTTGTAGCCAGCTGCCACCAGTCTCCTCACATGAACAAACAGACGGTGGGTTGGTATGCTGGCTGTCATGAAGTTATGGTCCATATGGCAGTAAATGTTCAATTCTTTTGCTGCAATCTTAAAATGAGAAACAGAATTTTAGTTCACAGAACACTTTCTTCTTAAAAAATAACTTACAACAAAAAGTTTAGGGTGCATCGTGCCTAACTCAATAATTTTGTTAATTTTGTTGAAATATTATGCATACTTCAACTTAGCAATGTTTTTTTCTTCCTGCACAGTAGTCTTTCACCATTTTTTTAATGACAATGAATATGATTTGACACAAGAACAACAGATAACAGATGGTCTCATTTATTGTATAAATGACCATACCTCTGCATCATCTCCAAAGAACCTATATTTATATCCACATTCCACAAACAGCACAGTGTGTGGGTGTTTGCTCTTGATTTCCATGAACTGCAGCTCCAGAGGTGTGTACTGGGACTTAGACTGCTGGTTAACTGTGGCACCATCTTTAGACCCGTTAGCATGTCCTCCTTTTACGCCTGATTTAAAAGTATTCTGTGAAGATGATTCGTCACATAGCTGAGAGCCTTCACCATCACTGCTAACCAGGTTTAGTGAATTTTCAAAAGATGAAGCATTTGTTCCTTCTCCATCAGATTTGATATATCCGTCATCTTGGGCGGGATGGGTATCTTCAGCAACCCCAGTCAAGGCATTACTTTCACGCTGTTTCGGTTGCTTGGTGTGAGTACTAGTATCCCAGTCTTTGGTTGCTGAAAAATTCTGGAGCTTAGATTTAGTTTTTGTTGAAACTGGTCTTGTAGGAGTGACAGCTTCGTGGTTTTTTGTATGTGATGATACTGGTGTTCCACAATCCACATCTGACCTGGTTGACACATCATATTTTTGCCTCTTTGGCAAATTTTGTTTTTCAGTGCTAACATCATGGATAAGTCTCTTCTTTCCCACTCCTTCACTGTGGACCTAAAGAGCAAAATTACCATTATTTAAGTGGTCCTGTACATGCATTACTTTTCTTCATAGTGTTTTTGAAATTCCTGTTTAAAAAAACTGGTAAATTAATCTGTTTTTTATAGGTTGTAATCAAACTGCACATACTGTTCAATAGCAATTTCAAGAATTGACAGTGTCAGACATGAGCCTAGGTTTCAAAAAATTAAAATAAATAAATAAATAAAATGAAAAACCTCTGAACAATTATCATGGGACCCAACACCTAACCAGCAGTGGGTCTGAATTGAATTAAAAAACGTGAAATTCCGCGGAAAAAGTTCACGTCTGAGTGCGGTCACCATGAGTATAATATACTAGAAAGGGCAGTGACATGTTTATAGTAGAGAAGTGAGTTTCCAATGGCCTGGGAATATCAAGGTAATATTTTTCTATATAAATAATAAACATCATATGTAACACCATTATACCGGTCAGTACAGCAAAACCATGCATGGATAAGGTGAAATAATTAAGTATCGGGATATGCAAAGTCCGACGTAATAACGTTATGTATCAAGAAGTGTGCAGGAAGAATACGGCCAGTAAAAGTTGCTACCTTCGTCGCTTCCACCGCCGGAATCGAGTTGCATGTTGATGGTGAAGCTACAGGTATGTTTACATCAGCAGCATCGTCATTTTTCGGTTTTACACAGAAAAACTTTGACAAAGTTACTTGTTTTTTTGATGGGTCTCTTTCTTTTAGTTTGCTTAAGTTCGGAGTCTTCGGCATCTTGCTGCCAGTGGAGGGCAACTCACGCGCATCAGGGATAGTTTTGCATTTACTCCAGCATCCAGAGCGTGATCGTGTTTCGCGCCATTTGCACTACGGCATTGTGGGAAAACATATTTGTTGATTGGATCAGGGGAAAGATCGTCAAGGTAAGAAAACGCTTCATGCATGTGTATCTATATCAAATGAAATGTAACATAGAACCAAAGTATTGGTTATGAAGTCCATATGAACAGTTGCAAATGAATAAGCAGCCACATCTAATTACGCTTTGAATTTGATTAATTTGAAGATTGTCTGGATCTGTCATTGCTTCAACTCTCAATGAATTGAATTTTTCCAAATTCGTAAATCTAGTTTATCTCTATTGTTCAAGTATTCATTTTTATGTACGGGGAAGGTGCCCTATGACTTTGTATTTAATATACATATTCATCTAAGAAGGAAAAGCTTGTCGAATAAATAACGTGCCGGTACCGGTGCATTTGTACCAGTATACTAGCTTATATAATAGTCTTGATGCTGTGTTCATATATTTATTACACTAACAGCAGGCGAGGTACCAGTGTAGTGACCATGGCTAACCCAGCTGCCAAATTCCCAAACCGAAGGGTCACTTGTCCTGGGCTGCGGACAGCCCCACCCTCTGATCAGGTACTGGACAGGATGATCAGTGACATTGACTTACAGTTGCAGGAAAATGCTAAACAGTAAGTACTAAGTGTAGTAATTCCTAAACTTATAATGAGTAAAGTCAGACTTTTTTAAAATTAAATTAAAATTAAAATCAGATAGTCTGTCTGATAATACGCATTGTTATTCACTGGCAGATCAAGTGATGGGAGGTGGGGTGGGGGAGAGGTTGAGGAGGGGGTGGCAGAAGGGGCATGTCCCCTCCCTCCTGTGTCTTCTCATATTTTAGACCTGTGATTGAACCCCATTCCTTAAGAAATTATAGACTATTTTTAGTCTAGACTGTTGACTATATATTATCCCTTTTACAGACTTGAAGGTTGCATTGAGGATATTCTGAAGTTAACCAGTCAACTCCCTGGTGGACGTAACTTCACTCTGGCCAAGGAGGCTGTGGATTATACAGCCAATAGTCATATACTGGAGAAGAGTTCTTGTTATGATCCTGACCTGGAACAAGTCTCTAACCTTTTCAGACATGTGGTATGCAATTTAACAAATAGTAGATTGAAGACTCCAAAAGGTCTCTGGTGTTACCCCCCTCTTTGTTTTATTAATTTTTTGTTAAATAAATTGAAAGGAAAAGGGCAGTGGTTATTATTTTAAAAAAGATTAAAACATGGACTTGGTTGAAATTTTTATCACTTCTTTCCCTCATGAACAGTGTTTGCCTCTTAGGAAAATAAGTTGCTGGACCGAAAGTCCAGCCATCTTGAAATGCAGCTGGACTGAATATCTGCCGGTGGGAAAAGTTATCAGCCCGTTCTGAAAGTTGTCAGCCCCGGGCAGACGGTCCAGCCTTAATTTCTAACACTGCTCATGAATAAGTAAATATCCTGAAAATTATATGACAATTTGTGTATAATATTTTGACACACACACACACACACACATATATATATATATAGAGGTACTGATGTTTACACAGACTTGTTTAGATGCAATGTTGATATAATAATATCTTTGCAGCTGCGCCAAATGGATGAGCACCCTGGCTCTGAAGAAGCCATCTTGGAATCCTTGCTCCAGCTGTCATCTCAAGAGGGGATCACACTCCCGCTGCGCTCTGCACGAACGGAACAAAACTTGGACTCAGTTCTCTCTCTTGGGGCTATCTGTGACGTCAATGAACAGATCAGTGAATCTCTGTGGAATGACATCAAAATTCGCTTGAAGAAGTTTTTCCTTGATAAACTGAATAATTTGCCATTGGAGCCTGACCTAAGTACAGTGAAAGTAGAAGGAGGGAAGAGGATGGACTATTTGAACAGTCTGTGTTGTCTGAATACTGCAGCAGAGGTGAGAAATATGTGATGGTTGATTGATTATAGTCTATTGGACATGTGCACACAGGTAGATTGAATTTAAATGAAGAAGTTTAAAATAAAATGTTTTTCAAATACTAGTACGCTTTTGAAAAGACAACAAATTCAAATTTATCTTCTAGGTGTGGAAGAGTTACAGATCTTTGCGGTCCCAACAACTGCAGAGGATGATTAATAAAAATCTTTACACAGCTGAGGGGAATATGCTGGAGTTTGAAGCTCAGTCCACGGCTTGGGAATCTCTCAGTGCCACTGTTATCAGTATGATCAACGAGGACTTTGCTATTCTGAACTCTGGCATATTTGCAAGGGTTGTCACAACCTTCGAGTGCCTGCACCTCATTTACCAAGAGAGGCTGTCTGAAGAAATAGGAAACATTGCAGAGAGACTTCAACATGAGTTGCCAGGGCTGGAGGAGCAAGCTTCTGCTGCTCCCTCTAGTGAGAGGAAAATTCCAAAGTCGGAATCCAGACATGAGTTTGGTCCTGTGGCTAACGTGAAATCTTTACTGAGATCACACTCAAAGAGTTTGGACAGTCTGTTGGTCAAGGGTGACCTGTTTCCTGATGTCAGCAAGTCAGAGCCTGTTTTATATTGTTTTGTCCGGCTGGTCAGAGCTGTGTGTGCCATCGAGAGCCATATTGATGACCTGCACAAGACTATGATCTGGGAGGTGGTAAATAAAACCAAAAAGAAAACAAGTACTCAAAAGACTGGAATAAGAGGTAAGCTGGATTCACAGAATTACTTTAGTCCAAAAATTGGGCTAAACTTTTAGATCAAAATTTTTGCTGAATAAGTCGAAGATATATAAAATGATTTAATTGGACTAGCACTGATTTATCTTGTTCAAACTAACCTATGTTCAGGACTGCGGGTAGAGCTCTTTTGAGAAACAGGCCCCTGGACATAGTTTTTTTTCACAAAAGAACTTCACTTATAAGTGAAAGATTAAAAAAAATTGAGGTTGTTGGAGATTAAGTTAAGTAAGCTAGGCTGAATATTAAAATGAGATCTTTTACATGACTATTTTAGCTCAAAAGTATATGAGCAAGATCAGACTGATAATATTTGGTATAGTGTGGATTTGTTTGTTAATTTGTTACTTTATTTACAGGTGTATTGAAGAGTGGAAGTACATCTGAGTTGGCAACGCCAAAGCAATCTGTGGAAGGATTTTTTGGCAGTTTAAGTCTTGATGATTCACTAACAACTAGTCTTCAAGGTATTTAATGTGTGATTGTTGTGCCAAGAGAGTTTCTCTCTCTTTAAAATAAAAATTGTGTAAGACCGCATTCTCAACGAATTGAGCCAGGCTTTACAAATCCTGAGACTAAAAATGGCGGACGCTCATGAAAGAAAAACTGCCTAATCTTTTAATAGTCTCTCCGCCTCTCACACGCCTCCCCACACATCGTCCCTGCGGGGTACAGTAATAACATGAATATCTCCGTGAATATCTCTGGTGATATTATCTCCGTAGATAGTCTATTCATTGCTGCTCTACGGGCCAATTCATTCCTTTTTCGTCTCTGTTTTGAAAGATAATAGAACAGAAGAGCTTTTTTCCTTCGATTGCCTTCAGCCGTCATGCTTTCTTCACCACGAGTTTAACTGATGAGCATGCGCACTTAATATTTCTCAGGTAGCTTCCGCATGGCGAACGGAGTCGAGATTTAATTACTGTACCCCGCAGGGACGACGTGTGGGGATGCGTGTGAGAGGCGGAGAGACTATTAAAAGATTAGGCGGTTTTTCTCTCATGTACGTCCGCCATTTTTAGTCTCAGGATTTGTAAAGCCTGGCTCATTTCGTTGAGAATGCGGTCTAAGATTAAAATTTGCTATTACTTCATTTTACAAAAGTGGGGATGAGTAACAGCCTTAAAAAACATTTTTTTGTCTATATAACCTGTTATGTCACCAAGACTCCCTTGTATATGTTTCTTAAAATATTTTGTTCAGCATCTGTATTCATGCCAATTTTGTTGTCTAATTGAATTTTTCTTGTATCAGTGGTTGAGAAGGTGCCAGAAGAAGAGAAACCTCGCTGGAAGTGGCGGCGCTACTTCAAACCCGTGCTACCACAGCTAGCCAGGTGTCTGGAACAGTGCATTCGCAATGCTGGCACCCAGGCAATGGAGGCAGAAAAACAGGCAGTGGAGACATCTGGTGGGCATGTTGATGCTGAAAGAGTGTGCCCTCTGCTGGTGGGAGGAAGACTAGACTACCCATGCTGTATTCCTAAAGTATGTGTTCCAAGTTTTAGCTGTGTTTGAAATGCGACCTTGTTTCCTATGTTTGATTTGTATCTCATGGCAAAGGTGTGATTCAAAGCAAGTGGTTTGATAATACACAACTTATTAAAATAAAGTCTGTACTTTTTGCCTGCCCTGGATCCTAAATTAATGTAAATATGACCTTTGTGGCATATGAAGTGGAATAAGGTTGCATGGTGTTATTGTCAATAATCTTTCATTTATAAAAGAAAAATTTATATTTAATTATTTTATTTGTTAGTATTGATACATTTTAGAGTGTTCAGCAGTTCATGTCCAGTTTAGACAGAGTGTTACCTCTAGCTTACCACTGGTCAGAAGGTCAGTATCAAGTGATCAGGACCACTTTTGTAGATGCTACAGTCCTCCAGCTGAAAGATTTCCACAGATGGATAACAAAGGTAAAATGAGAATACACTGTAATTCTGTAGTGACTCTTGACTTCCTGTATACTTGTCCATCTGTATTTCAATGATCTATGTAAATATATAATTGTGAAACTGGGTAAAAGAGCTGCATAAATTTAATGTGTAACTTTACAGTTTTACATACTCAGGGATGAGATTTTCTATCAGCAGATTTCTCACTTTTTTTGGAGTCAGTAATATCATTGGCGTAGGCAGCCCGTGGACCTCGCGTCACATTTTCTGACTTTTTCACCAAATGGCAGCCTCATCCCTGCTAACTACAGCTATTGAATGTTTCAGCTTGGCCTAGAAACTCCAAAGGAGAAGACAATACTCCAGACACTGTACTTGTCTCTGTCTGCAGCTGCCTTCATCAGAAATCATCTCCTCCATTATGAAACAGTATTAACTGGAGAAGACACCAGGTAACCTCAAACAATGGCAACTGTCATGTCCCATTATGGCCACTGTCATGTGAAATTATCTTATGTATATGATTTCATCTTTTGAGCCACATCTAATTCTTGTGGTGAAAGAGTGTAAGAGATTTTACTTTCAAAATAAAACACCTGTCGCCTGTTGAAGATTAAAAAAATTGTGTCAATTATTGCACTGCCCAAGTGTCTTGCAAACTAAAGGAGGTGTAGAATAAGAAGTGGCAGTAGTTGCAACAAACCACACCTTTTTTCTTTCTTATCAAATTTAGAAGTTGCCTTATTTTATAAGACTTGCTTCAAAGGGCTAGATTGCATTCTTGGTGTTTGTCAATTTAAAAGCTTGATAGCTATTTTATAAAAAAAAATGGTTAGATGTACTCTTAGTTGCATAGCAATTTATAGACTTTATAAAAGATATATTTGGACTTTTCTGTTAAAATCTTTTTGGTTAAAATAAAAGATACAAATAAAGAATCATTTGGCATGATAATTGACCTGAAAAAGACAAAATCTGACTGATGGTACCTATTCGGTGGTATACCCCTGCCTCTCTGAGTTTTAAGTGTTGAATTGATTTTATTACATTGTAGATAAATATTGATCATTATCATTTAATTAAGTCTTATCCTTCATTGAGTAGTTTTCTGAGCTGTAATACTTTTGTTGTTGTTTCTTATTTTTTGTAGTGTAGAACAGTTTCATTAGCTATGTTATTATAATAGACTTGTGAAGATTCTTTTGTCTATAGCTATTTATATTAGTTTGATCTTACCATCCAATATTTCATCTGCTTGCAGTCAGATTTCATCAGGGAATGAGGTTGTGACAGGTATGACAACCTGTCACCCCCTCTGGTGTGCTATTTGGTCAGATCCCCCCCCTTGCCTGCCCCTCCCTTAGGAGTGGTAGGTAGAGGTTGGGTAGCTCAGTCCCATCATTCCGATTCAACATGGCCCCATGTAAGCGGATGTTAATTGCTTCAAGAACTTTCCGGTGTAGATCTCGTGGCTCTCTTTCCAAGATTATTATGTCTTCTATGGTTGTTGATGTTATACAATGCCCTGTCTGTTCCTGGTGTTGGCTGAGGGCAGATTTTTTATCATGTTTTTTTGATCGATTTTTGATGTTCAGCGATTCTTTCAGTTAAGGAACGTCCTGTCTCTCCAACAAAAGAAATAATTGCTACTACAGAGGTGATTTGTGAACAACTACACCTCCCTCCAGAGGAAGCTGATACCCTAAGGCATGAAGTTGTGAACATCATCAAGAATACCAAGCCTCCAAAGGACAACCTCAGCCATGAGGAAAGGAAAGCCCTGAAGTCACTAAAAAGCAATAAAGAGATAATGATTGTACCTGCAGACAAAGGAAAGTGTGTAGTGGTAATGGACAGGGACAATTATATAGAAGAATGCAAACACCTGTTAGATGATCACACCACATACAAAGAGATACCTGAGGATCCAACCAAAGGAATGAAGGGCAGAATACAAAGGAAATTGAGGGCACTGAAGAATAAGGGATATTTAGACCAGATCACCTATAACAAAATATACCCTACATCGGATGCTACTCCGAGATTTTATGCAACACCTAAGATCCACAAAGACCCCCTAAAAATGCGTCCTATTGTCTCTGGTATCAACTCCATTACGTACAACCTTGCAAGATTCCTAGCAGATCTTCTGAAACCTTTAGTAGGGAAGAAACCAAGCCATATAAACAACTCACAAGACCTGGTGAAAAAAGTGGAAGAGATCACTCTGGAAGAGGGGGAGGTGTTAACCTCATTCGACGTAACAGCCCTATTCACCAGCGTACCAGGCAACGAAGTGACAAATATGGCAGTAGAAAGGGCCAAGAAGGATAAAACCTGGAAAAACAGAACACTGCTTCCTCCATGTCCGGAACCGCGCAAATTTAGATACAAACGTAATTTAGAATTAGGCTCGAAATACGGACACCGTTGGACACTTTTAGTTAGGATAACGCTCTAGTATGACCTTCCAGATTCGCGGTCGAAATCGTTACGTCTAAACGCTACAGAGGAAATCCACACTGACAAAAATGACCAGTTTCAATCGTTTAATGTGAATTCGTTGCCTGCTTAGGTACATTCTGGCTCTCTATTCAATATTACAACCTTTAGTACGTACTCCAGCCAATGGCTTCATACACTTCCTTATCACTGGCTTCTTAATGCGACAGGTAAACAAGCCCTACTCAGCCTCTTCAAAATTGACACAACGTATTATAGAGAATACAATAAAAGTTATGACTTGAAATTATTGACATCGTCTATGAAATATTAAATGTCTCCGACATATTCCTCCCTTTCCCAAACAAAGAAAAATGGAATATATATATGAAATTTTTCTTACTTTGTAGACGTTCAAATAATTATACGGCCTTACTTAAAATGAGAATCTCAATTAAACCCTGCAAGCATTACCATGGAAACCCTATTTACCAGATTATTTTAATCTAATAATAATAATAATAATGTACGCTACACACTAAGTATTATGCACTTTGCTATTAGCACCAGGAAAATTATAGTCATTAAAACAACACCAAGGAACATATATATATGCATCAAAAAGTTAGCAATAGTAATAATAACAATGATTCTGAGCAAGCAACACCTTGAATAAGCAAATGTAAAACGGTGCTGAGAGCCGGCTGCGCCAGCCTCTCCCTATTTTTTTCTTTAGGAAGAGGGACATAGGTTTACCCAATTGCTCAGACAGCACAAAAAAAAAACAAAAAAATCGAGTTGTCTCTCGACCATTTGCTTTAACATTTCTTTCTTTTTAATATATGAGTCATTTGTTCTCTAGTTAGAGTCCATATATCTTGTGCGTAGCCAATGCGAAGTGACTACATCCACCAGTAAACCCAAACGATTCGTAGCCCACCATGACGATCGGAGCGCCGATGATAATAGCGTCGGAGAGTGCAGGCCGCCCATGCGTTGTGTAGATTACAGACAACTCGTAGGATGGAAAAGGGCGATGCCTCCATAGGTGGAACCCTCTCAGCTATCACTCCCCGCTGGTGTTAACATGTCGTAGACCACAAATCGAAGACGGCCCGGTAATGGTTGTAGCCGCGCCCTATTTGACACTGCTACGGAATTCGCTCTGAAACTGAAAGTACACTTAAAACGCAAAATGCGGATTTTCTGAAAAAGAATTCATGTTAATTGAAAAAAAATTGTTATAAGCGTTAATATTTTATCCTTTTACTCCGTCCACTGGGCTATGTGCTCTCTAGAAGAAAAAAGAAAAATATCATTAGGGTAGTATACGAAAATCATTATCTATCTACAATAATATTGGAAACCAAAATTACTTGTACATTTCCATGCTTCCTTGGGTCATGCGCTGTCTACTAGAAAAATGAGAAAAAACATTAGTGCTATGTCGAAAATAACCCTATATCCACATTAATTGTATCATAGTTCATAGAATCAAGTGACAAAAATGTGGGGTATGTATACCTGCCCTTGCTAGGTATGACATCACCCTCCTCATTCTTTATGAACACATTTTGAATCCAAATTTGAGCTCGCCATGTAAAGAAAAATAAATCTTTACAAACTAAATGAAATTCAATATCATTATATTTCAAGACTCCCAGTGGATTCTGGGATAAAATGCTCGTCTTGCTCGGCGTGGCTTCTTGGATGGTCACCTTAGTAGGCTCTTACTTTTTCTGAAAAATACAAGTTTTACATGAAATTAGCGAATATAATTTCGTGGGATAACCCAAGTACCAGAAAAAAAAGAAACAAAGAACACCTCACTAGGTAACCCCCTAGTATTATCATGAACATGTCGTTCATGAACAACCTGGCGACACTGGTCAGCACTTTAGAATATGCCGATACCAAAAGGAACATTAGCCGCCCATCCTACAAAGTCAAATAACCCTCGTAGTTTTGTCAGAGACGAATGTGCACCTTCGCTCGAACCGACTGGACCCGCCCTGGCCAAGGCTGGTACAGCCGTTTGAGAGTCATTTTACCTGCAGAAAGGGTTAAAGTTAACCGTTATCCCCTTCGCCCTTGTTCCCTGTCCACTGAGGTTATGTACACCTCCCTCAGTCTGTTCTACGTAATCCCGTGTTACTACGGCGATCCGTATCCATAGTCTACCCTGAGACTACCAGTCTCCTCTTAGACTACCAGCGGTTTCTCCCTGGTGACTTCTACCGTCCATACGGCCTTTGTCACCGCCAAAGAGCTGCCTCTGGGTCACTAGGACGCCATCAGGTAGCTGCTGCCACCCCCATTTCACCCTGGGGCTAAAATACCAAGCAATATGCTTAAAACCGCCATTTTTACTTACCCATGCTGCTATCTATGCATGGAGTCCACTTCCATATTCTCTCCCGACCCACTGTCGGTTATCCTTAACGCCTTGACAGGCTGGGGACCGTCTAGTTCGTCCCCTTCAATCTGCGACAACAGCGCATCTTCCTGTTCCGTTGCTTGGATACATCTTTTCCTAAACCTTGTATTATGTGAGTGCGTGGGCGTGTGGTGTCGTGTCATGGTGTTATGCTTGCGTTTTGCATGCAATGTTGGCCTGCGTGAAGCTGCCTGTGACTCACCTCCAACACTTACCGGCATCTCGGATTCGATCCTCTCCGCTACCTGGCTACGCCCGTTGGAGTTACTTACCGCTGCGCGCTGGTTGACCTCTGCCCTTGGAGCGTTGGCGTTGACTGGTGTGGTACCAAGTTGCAACTCAGCTCTTATTGGGTTGGGTCGTCTCCTGAAAACTCGACGCGCACGTGGTCTGATCTCATCCCAGGCTAATCCTCTGTCCACAAGTCTTAATTTGTCCCTGTTCACTACACGCGACTTACCTGTTTGCTGATGACTTACCCAGAAGACGTTCCCTCTTTGTCTGGTCACTGTCCAGACTGGGTCCCATTTTGATCCAAAAGTCACGTTATCAGGTGCGAAAACAATAACTGAATCACCTACCTCAATTTTGTTAGCGTTCGCCTTAGCGTCGAAACGTCTTTTGTTCTCTAATCTAGCTGCCTGAAGATTATCTCGGGCTGCCGTTAGAGCGTCAGACAGATCACTAAGCCGACCTTTCAAAGGATGATGGTTATTTGATGCACCTACCAACGTCGACAGTGGCATTCTAGGGTTCCTGCCATAAACTAGGAAAAATGGTGTGTACCCGGTCACTGAGGAAACACTATTCCTGTAAGCAAACAAAGCATTAGCTATCTGCTCTTCCCATGTGCGAGTATTGTTGTTAACAAGGCGGGCCAATAATCCTTTGAAACATTGATTAAACTTTTCAACTTTGCCATTACATTTGGGGTTATAAGCTGTGGTCCGCCTATGATCTACACCCATTGTTTGAAGATAATTGCGAAATTCCCCCGCGCTAAATTCGCTACCTCTATCTGTGATGATAATTTCTGGTATGCTATGTCTGGGAAAGAATTCTGTAGCTAAAGCCAATTCAACTGCTTTTGAAGACTTGTCCGGAATGGGATAACTTTCGGCCCAACCCGTTAAATAACAAATAACATTCAAACAATACCTGTTTCCCTTTGGTGATTCTTGAAACGGGCCAATCAGGTCCATACCCACAACTTGAAAGGGGTAAGCGGGCATTGGCAATTCGCCTAAGGTGGTTCTTTGGGGAGTACTTTTATGGGCTAGACAAGTTGGACATCTTTTTACCCATTTAGAGATGTGTTTTCTCATCCCTTTCCAAACATAACACTCCCTGACTCGGCAGAGTGTCTTATACACGGACATGTGTCCAACATCTTTATGGCAACGGGCAATGATATTGTTTCTGAACTGTTTGGGTAGCACTAGACGCGGATAATCGGGTTCTGTCGGATTAGGTGGTCTGACCGAGTAAAGAATCCCTTGAAGAATTTCGTAATCCGAGTCTTCGTTTTGAGCTTCGGCTATCTCCGCCGGAAATTCCGCGATTTGATGTTGTCGTATGTCATCAACATTTAATCCATCGGCTTCTATCGGGATGTTATGTAAAGCCATGCTATCAGGAAATGACCTCGGATCCACCCAATCCTCTTCCGTGTCGATAATGGCTACTTCCTCGCGCTCTGATGGGAGTCTACTCAGAAAATCCGCGCACACGTTTTTCGCGCCTTTTATGTATTCAATTTTAGGATTATATTCAGCTAAAATTGCCGCCCATCTTTGCAACCTTGCATTTTGCAGTTTAGAAGAAAATAGCGCTTTCAGGGGTTTATGGTCGGTGTAAATGGTCAAATCTGCCCCCCACAAATACGGTCGCAATTTGTTGACATTGTACATGACCGCGTACGCTTCTTTTTCGATGGTCGAGTACCGTTGTTGACTGGGTGACAATTTGTGGCTGACATACTGAACCACTCTATCTTTCCCTTGTTCGTCTGTCTGCACCAAAACACCGCCTATCGCGTGATTACAAGCGTCCGTGTAGAGTTTGTACGGCTCGTTTATTCGCGGGTGCGCCATCACTTTGTTGGACATAAGCAGTTCTTTTAATCTGTCGAAACTTCTCTGATGCTCTTCCCTCCACTCAAATCGCTCGTTTTTCTTCGTTAGTTTGTACAATGGGGCTGCTACTCTTGCAAAATCAGGGACCGTACGCGCATAATAGTTACATGTGCCTAAAAAGGACCTAACATCTTTCGCTTTTCGCGGCGTCGGCATGTTTTTAATTGGTTGTAATTTGTCGGGATTGCTGCGAATCCCGTCTTTGCTTATGATGTAACCGAGGAGATGTACTTCACTTTTGGCAAATTCGCATTTCTTTGGATGGATTTTGAGGTTAGCTTCGCGGAATCTTTCTAACACCTGACGCACATGTTCGACATGTTCCTCCATTGTTTTCGAGAAAATCACGCAGTCGTCAATGTAACAGTACACCGACTTCCCAATAAGGCCGTTTAAAACGCGATCTAACAGCTTCTGGTAGTGATTAGGTCCGTTAACCAAACCAAACGGGACGCGTTTGTATTCAAATAAGCCTTTGTGACAAATGAAAGCGGTTTTGTGCATATCTGCCTCGTCTAACGTGCACTGGTGAAACCCCTGTTTCAGGTCCAGGACGCTAAAATACGCCGCTCCTCCCATGTTGTCAAAAATGTCGCTGATAAGTGGCAACGGATACCTATCGACCTTTGTTATCTCGTTTACTTTGCGATAATCGACGCAAAATCTCATGGAACCGTCTGATTTCGGCGTAAGAAGTACCGGGGAACTCCACTGACTCTGACTCGGCCTAATCACGTCATTATCGAGCAAATTTTGTATTTCCTTTTCTATGAGTTCTCTTTTTGCCAGCGGTGCGCGATAAGCTCGTTGTTGAACGGGTCTATTGTCTCCGGTGTCGATAATCATTGGCAACAGGTCGCATTTGCCTAGGGGATTCTCGGTCGAACTAAATACGTCGCGGTATTCGTTGATCATCGCGTCAATATCGTCATTTCCCGATGACGGTGGCAACTGAACTATTTCCGCGATCAGACCTGGCCGTCCATAGTCGGTCAAGGGCCATTCTTTGTCGAAGAAGACCATTGTCTTTTGTACGCAATTTATTTCGGCATTCCCGCTCTTTAAAATATCGATCCCCAGTATCATTTCATGCCCGATGTTCGCGATCACCACGACCTCAAAAATACCGGCCCCGTCAATTTTTATTCTTGCCTTGCCTTTGACCTCGAGTTTCTCTCCCGACACACTGTAAATTTCATTGGTCTTCTCTAAAAAACACGTTCTACCCGTTGCTTTGCAGATTTTCAAAAACATGTCTAAACGCAGGCAACTACAACTGGCACCACTGTCAATCAAGCTTTTACACTGCACTCCGTTAACGGATAGTGCTACGCCTAATCTATAACTCTGTGGTCTGGTCATAGCGCCTGCGGTAACTAGTTTAAATGATTCCTTTGACGTTTTAATTCATAACATTCCGCTTTTTTATGCCCCGGTTTGTTGCAGTGAAAACATAATAACGTACCGTCTTCGCGCCAACCTGCAATATCTCGGTAAGCCCGCGGTGAACCGTAACCTCTCTGTTTACGCGATTGTTGGTGTGGCTTCTGTATACGATTTCGCGCCGTAGGAGTGTGGTCTGGAGAGTTGTACACGTGCGTTTCCACTTTTGCGATACGCGTTTGCATGCGCTCCTGCGCTTTAAGTGCTTGTTGTATGCTTTTGGAGGTCTCTTGTAATTGGGATAAAAGTAATGCCGTATCTTTATTAATCGCGTTCATAGAAGATATGTCCATATCTTCCTCTACCCTTGGTGAAACAACCGTCGCGGCAAATTTGTTTTGTGCGATGACGTTAGTCTGCGGCGCGTGATGACCTTGCGTGGTCATTTGTCGAAAAATTTCTCTCCCGCAATTTTCGTTTTCAGTCCACTGAATGGCTGCCTCCAGAGTTTCAGGTCGACCCCTGACTATTAATTCCTCAGCCAATCTCTGATCCAACAACCCGCGCGTATATGCTCTCACGATAAATCTCTCCGTATCCGCGCCACGTGGAGCGGCGTACGCGCGGCTTGCCGCCTCCCTAAACCTTCTATTAAATTCCAGCAACGTCTCGAACGATGCTTGTCGTAAAACCTCCAATTCCGATTTAAGGCGCTCGGATTCATTCGCCGATAAGAAAGATCGTTGTATGTGTTCTTTAATTACTCTCCACGGGGTTTCTAGCCTTGCCGGCTGCGTTTGTAAAAACCTTTCTATCTCCCTCCTAAGGGCCCCCCTTGACGTTTTCGTTACCAATTTAACTGCTCCCCCGACAATATCATGTAAAGAAGCATACATTACCTCTAGGTCGTCTAAGTACGACCTTACCTCCGACACCACTGCTCCGTCGCAGACTGTTATACCTTTAGCCGCCTCTTCTATTCTCCTCTCTTTGATAGAACGCACATGCCCTCCTTGAATGTCCTGTGCAATTATTTGCAGCGTCTCCACGAGTTGCTGCATCCCCTCGGCCATTGTGTAAGCTCAGATATTCCTCTTGCGAAACGTAAAAATTTTAACTGGCGAGCGACGCCAAAACGTGTCCGGAACCGCGCAAATTTAGATACAAACGTAATTTAGAATTAGGCTCGAAATACGGACACCGTTGGACACTTTTAGTTAGGATAACGCTCTAGTATGACCTTCCAGATTCGCGGTCGAAATCGTTACGTCTAAACGCTACAGAGGAAATCCACACTGACAAAAATGACCAGTTTCAATCGTTTAATGTGAATTCGTTGCCTGCTTAGGTACATTCTGGCTCTCTATTCAATATTACAACCTTTAGTACGTACTCCAGCCAATGGCTTCATACACTTCCTTATCACTGGCTTCTTAATGCGACAGGTAAACAAGCCCTACTCAGCCTCTTCAAAATTGACACAACGTATTATAGAGAATACAATAAAAGTTATGACTTGAAATTATTGACATCGTCTATGAAATATTAAATGTCTCCGACATCCAGAGGACTTTGGGGACTTACTAAAGCTAACAATTGAGACAACCTACTTCCGGTACCAAGGGCGTATTTACGAACAGGTATATGGAATGGCAATGGGCTCTCCACTCTCTCCTGTCCTGGCCAACCTATTCATGGAAGAGTTTGAAGAGCAGGCACTAAGAACAGCCACCCACCCACCAAAATTTTGGGCCAGATACGTCGATGATACAGGGGTTATAATACAGAAACAACACGAGGAGGAGCTTTTCCGACATATCAATGCACAACATGACAGCATTAAGTTCACAATAGAAAGGGAAGATGACAACCAGACATTACCCATGCTGGACTTACAGCTTATTAGGAAGAATGATAACATCACAACAGACATTTATAGAAAACCTACGCATACAGACCACTACCTTCAGTGGACATCCCACCACCCTGTCCAACAGAAGATATGAATCATCAAGACGCTGATGCATAGGGCAGACACACTGATAAAAGAGAAACCCAAGGTAGAGATAGAGAAGGAAAAAATCAGAGTGGCTTTTAGAAATTGTGGTTACCCAGAATGGGCTATAAAAGAAGGGGAAAAGAAAGGAAGAGAAAAACAACAAAGGCCCGAGAACATGACTGAAAAAGAAAAACCCAAAGGATATGCAGTACTACCTTACATGAAAGGGGTTAGTGAAAAGCTAAAAAGAGCATTCAGAAAAAGGAATGTAGTATTACACCATAAGGCAGGACAGACACTAAGAGGCATCCTAGTATCCCCAAAGGACAAATTAGACCCAGGAGAACAGTGTGGAGTTGTATACCAGTGTGAGTGTCAGGTGTGTGGAGAGAAATACATCGGAGAGACAGGACGTTCCTTAACTGAAAGAATCGCTGAACATCAAAAATCGATCAAAAAACATGATAAAAAATCTGCCCTCAGCCAACACCAGGAACAGACAGGGCATTGTATAACATCAACAACCATAGAAGACATAATAATCTTGGAAAGAGAGCCACGAGATCTACACCGGAAAGTTCTTGAAGCAATTAACATCCGCTTACATGGGGCCATGTTGAATCGGAATGATGGGACTGAGCTACCCAACCTCTACCTACCACTCCTAAGGAAGGGGCAGGCAAGGAGTGGGATCTGACCAAATAGCACACCAGAGGGGGTGACAGGTTGTCATACCTGTCACAACCTCATTCCCTGATGAAATCTGACTGCAAGCAGATGAAATATTGGATGGTAAGATCAAACTAATATAAATAGCTATAGACAAAAAGAATCTTCACAAGTCTATTATTTTTTGTAGTTTTTAGTTATTTCTATCAGTTAAATCATTCATGTACCCTCAGCAGCTTTTAGTTCTTGCTGCACTCTGCTCTGCTTTCAAAGGTCTGACTTTCCATAATTTTACTTTGGTGTGATTTTATTTCAGAGAGGTGTTAGTTGATCCTCTATTTCATAAACCTAGTGCCAGGTAATGCATGTGTTCAGGCTTTGAAAAATAACACGTTTATCTGACAGCTAGCAATTTGTCTCACTTTTGAGAATATTTATTCACAGCTTGTTTGATATTATTGAAATTTTTTTGTGTATGGAGTTGCTCCAAAGGTTTTGCTAACTGAAGCACTATTGGTGGTTGTAAAATATAGCATTTTGCATGCATATAAATAGATACAGACACATATACAGCAATATACTAAAAAAAAATGCAGATGATAATTGCATTGTCCATGACCATGACTAAATATGAATTCATGCTTTTGTCATTTTGAAGTCTGACCTAAATATTTAAATAACGTTTACATATTAAATAACTGTTTAAGTTGAAATGTGCTAAGAATTTGTATGAACAAAGTGCAAGTTTGAAAATCAGCTTTATTACCTTAGAGAAAAAACATCAGCATTTTTTTAAAATATGTATTTTTGCATTGTTTACTACAAAACTGCCCCCCCACAAATATATGATATTAAATAAAGAGTTTCTGTGAGCATACATCTGAATCATTATTTTAGAGTCCTTAATGTTATTGCTAAAATTTTTTTACTTTATATACATCATATATGTCTGTATATTTTTCAGCTTTGCTGTTTTGTTATTGTTGTGATGCAGTGAATGCTTTGACAACTAACTGTTGACTTTTTGAAAATTGACTTTGTTTTAAGCATTCAAAGTCAATCAACTAAAGCTCAGCATAGATTGAAATATGTATTTTCTAATTGCACTTTTAATATTAAATCTGTGTGTATCAACATTTATGCCAGCAGTGATTAACACCATATTGTAGTCATCCCACCATTTCCATTGCACTCTCTAAAGAACCATTTCCTTAATGAAATATTTACCAACAATTAACTATATATCATGAGATGGACTTAAAATCTCATCCATAAGTTTTTAAAAATAATTTCACAGTTAGATTTTATCTTGAATATTCTCTTCTTTTGGGCCATAATTGCCTTTACATTCAATTCTCTTCTTTTATGTCCTTATTAGATGGCTTTATGGTGTAGCACGTGACAACTTTGATGCACTCATTTTTGTGTATTGTGACACTGACTGCAGTTTTTGAAACATTTGTTCAGTTTAAATATATATATTTCTGGAAATCAGATAAGGTTGCATTGTTTTGAGAGAGCTCCTCAGAATATCAAACCATACACCCAAATTATTTTTGTTCCAAATATTGGAAATTTAAGCAAAAGTTGTGCTTTTTGCATTTTTTTAAAATGATTCAAAATACCTCTCACTATTCTAATATGTTCCTCTTTTTATTTTCAGTAAAAAGGTGTTTGTGACAGTATATCGCCAATACTGCCACCTGGTGGAGAGTCTATCCCAGCATATTGTAGACTTCCACAATAATGTTCTCATATCTGGACTCCTGCATGATGCAGAGAGCCATCATTTTGCTGATGGCAAAGAATTTTATGAGGTAAGTGTTTTTTGTTTACTTAATAAATACAAATTTGAAAAGAAAATAATGGAATCATCTGGAAGCGATTGCAGCATTTGAGAATTTAAATGCCAGTCATGGTTACCAGGGTTTCCGGAAAATATAACTTACAATTACCAGCACTACCAAGACCAGGTGTTTTAACAGATAAATTAGTTTTCCACTGAAAAAAAACTGTGCTCATTTTCCAGGATGAAAGGTGCTCTTTCTCCATCCAGATGTGGAACCTCCACATGCAACGCCTTCAGCAGGACCTGTGGTCAGTCTGTCCACCTAGACTGGCTCAGAACATTTACACCGCTGTCCTACAAGAATCTTTAGCCATCTTTGCCCTGAGGTACAGCAGGATTAAACCATCATACAGAAGGACAAAACAGTTTAGGTGAGATGGTGCATTATGGGAGCTGCAATGTGGTATTTGGCTTTTTTTTAGAGTCACATGGTTTCAGAGCTTCTTTTTCAGCATTTTTATAATTTGATGTGTATTTTTTCTACTGTATAGCTTCCTTTTTGTCATATTTATGCACACATTGGTGAAATACATTTCCAGAAATTCTTCTGAATTCATTCATAGACATCAGCGGTGAATAAGAAGTGACAACACTTAAATAACTTGCAATGAGGAGCAACCTGCTACATGTATATTTTAACTATATAATTGTGTGATTTTCATATTCTGCTGAAACTATAACTAATAATGTTGTTCATGATTTTGTTTTCTCACATTTAAGGAGTGACATAACTACCATCCTGTTGTGCACCTCCCAGCTGGTCATCCCGTCCTGTGACAGTGTGTCCAAGCTGGTGGATATATGTCCAGTTTACCAAAACCTGTGGTCAATTCACAATCACTGCAGTACCTTGTTGTCCACTCTGGCCATTGTTACATCTCCACTGGACATCCTCTACAAGTAAGATATTTTTTATTTCTGTGTTATATTTGTCCATATCTTGTCAGTGTTGCCCAGAGCTTCAGATTGCTGCTGAGGATCTCAAAGTGTGACTGGGACTGTTCCAACATTTTTATCAAACGAGCATCATGAAGGAATACAAAATGAAATTTCGTTGAATTACCATGGATCATTGTGACAGTTGCTATTTAAGTTTGAAAATCTTTTTTATACACCTTTTATTAAAAAAAAAACAAGTGATATGACCATTTACTTGAAAGATATTCCGTGTGATTGTCTTTGACATGGTTGTGTGTTTCATTTTAAGTATATAGTTATATGATTTAAATAATCTTTACTTCAATTTAAATTTTCATAATTCTTGACAGAATTTTCAAAAGAGGATTGCATGGCAAGAGGAAAAAGTCTGAGGCTAGAGCTTCATCAAGTTTGCCACAAGGCCACCCCTGCCAGTGGCTTGGATGGATGCACCCAGGTGTTTTTAAGTCAGATTGGACAAGGTAAGACGGCTGTTATATTGCAGGACAGCTTCAAGGCTTGATTTGAGCTGTGGCTTCTCTTATGTTTTTCTCTAAAACTTTCGCATTAAGTTTTGGTAAGCCATATTTTCAATGTTGTAAGAAGTTTAATTTGTAAGTTAACATTTTAAAAATTCTCCTGGACTACTGATACTTGCTAGTTAGAACTTCAACTGCCTCAGCCTTGCTTTAAAAAAAACTAGCAGCATTTCCAATATTTTTTAATTCTTAATGCATCACTTTATTCACAGAGCATTCTGCTAAATTTTCTAGCTATGATGACATGCAGACCACCACTGCCCTGTACTTACAGCTGTCCTTACTAGCCAGTCAGCCAGAACCTGCATGGATGCTGCTTTTGCAGGTAATATATATAATATGAAATGAACAAAATTTTAGGGCTCTTGGTAACAGAAATGTGAATATTTTTTGTTAATGTTTTAGTTTATCCATTGACTGGTAGAAATGCAGGTAGATTTATAGATGACAATACTGATCACTGAACAAAAGTACAAGTGCTTTACTATTGCTCCTACTTATAGTATAATAGTTATTATAAAAATTATCATTGTTATTGTTATTATGATGATGATGATGAAGTGAAATTCTGCTTTGATAATCATTACCTGGTTAACAAAACAATCATTGATATTGCAGACCTTACTGATGAAGGATGTGACTCTTCCTATCATGTTGTTAACCCACTATGCCACTAACAAGTTACCTGCTCAGACTCCCCCAGATGTCCAGCAGTGTGGTGGCATGGGGTGTTGTGAGAAGGGCTGCCCTCAGCTCTGTGGTCAACCTCAAAGCCTGTACCAGCCTTTCTTTGATGTGCTCGTGCGGTGTGATCATATCCCAGATGCTTTGGCCAATGTCATCTTACCTATAATAGACAGGTATGCTTTAAAGTATTTGTTTTCACTGTAATTTTGATGTTACCTAAACTACTATCACTAAACACCACAGGCCTGCACCACAAAAATTTGTAAGTTCTTGTGCAAAACCATAGAAGTTATCTACTTTTATGCCTAAAGTAAGGGTTTCCTAATGAAAATAGTTATTTGTTAATCGATCCAACTCTGTGGGGACTCTCGTTGATTTTAAATATGTCCTATTGTGTACTTTAAAATATTGTTTTATTTGTTAGAAAGCATTTACTTAGGAATTTGTGTTTGTATATACATATATTCATCTACTTGAACTAAAAAATAGAGGACAAGCGAATAATAACATTGTAAAAATTAACACTGTTTTTTCTAGGACAAATGGCTGGAGTTTGTTTGCTGCTCAAGCTATTCCAGGCAAGACAGAGCTAGTGCCAGAATGGCTGTCCTGCCTTTTTGATCTTTTCAATCCTGTTGTGGAAAGGTGAGTTTTTAAGCAGACAGGCATTAATCACAGCCAAGGCATCAGACTTAATTTTAAAACATTCTAAAACAATTTTGCTTTTGCTTAATGTTACTGGCTGGCTTTCACCTGGTAAGAAGTGAATGGTATTATTAGCAGGTGTATTTCAAAGTAGAATGGGGAGGAGAGTGTTTCAACTACGCGCATACAGTTTTGAACTCACTTTCTCATACATTGATATTTAGAATACTCTTCATCTTCCTTATTGTTGCAGTACGTCTTTGGACTAGACCCACTGTTTGAGCAAAGTGTGTAGTTTCATTAATATCATGTTCTTTTGTTTAATCTGCAAATTCTACATGACATACATGTAACATTGCATTGCATTATATTACACTACCCTATATTCTAGGATAATTGGACCTGCTGTTTGTCAGATCTTGAAGCGCCAGTCTGTCAGTGCTGACATTCCGCCATTGTCAGCCATGTTGGAAGAGCTCCCATGTGGCTGTGATCTCATCAACCACCCGAATAAGGTCAAAGATATGGATGCAAACGAGGAACTTCTGGGCATAGCATTGTCTCAGGTCTTACAGGCCCTTGGTGAGGAGATATATGCAATCCCACAAGCTGTAGGGGTGTTCTTCAATATGCTTCAGTCCAGGCTGCAGGAAAAGGGCATTGAAAGTGCACAGGATACTGCAGGTTTACAGGTAGTGCATTTGCCCACAAATTTTTAATTTTATACCTCACTTCTTTCAGTATATTAGCTTGATTTTCTGCATCCACTAAGTGGGTTCCTGGTATCATGGAGTAATTTTAAATGATCATTAAAAATAATTATAATTTATGAATTATTATAATTATTTTTTTCTTTATGTGCCAAAATGTATTTTACGTACCTAATTACTTTAAAAAAATTATTTTGAAGTTAATTTCATCTGTAACATTTCACATCTCTCTAATTGTTATAGTTTTCTTCAGTAACTTAACACAGCTTTTTTTTTTATTCCAACTAAAATTTATTTATATTTATATATATATATATATATATATATATATATATATATATATATATATATATATATATATATATATATATATATATATATATATATATATTATTTCAGCTGCTGGCCAGTTGTCTTCGATACAAACTGTTAGACAGTTCCTTTATAGAGAGCCTTACAGGGATGCATATCAGGGTAGCTGAGAAGGAACTCTTCATTAATCTGGGAGAAACTCTCTTTCAAATTCTTACTGATTCAGGTACACATTTTGTAACAGTGTTTTTGTCCAGAATTGCAAAGAATAACTAAAATACAATCTATGATTATATTTTCTTATTAGTAGTAAAATACTTTTATTCAAGAAGGAAAGTTACATGTGCTTTTTTTGAAAACTGTAGTCAAATAATTAATGTTTTTTTCGATCTGATATGTTCTTATCCAAAGATTTATTCTGAATTACAGTTAATAGAGACTGTGAAATTATAGCATTGAAAACTGCATAGTTTTGATGTAGTAATTTTTAGTGATGCATGCAGTTGTAATGGTTTTACTTTATATTCCAGTGAAGAAAGGCAGTTCTACACCGAGAATCTGCAAACGCTACTTAAAGCAGCATCGAGCATGGGTGCAGGAACAAGTGAAACAGATCAAAGCATATTTTCTCTGTCATGAGTAAGAATTTCCTAGTTCTTAAATCTTTACTCCACCAACAAACAAGCTAAGATTGATTATCAGTCACAAAAAGTCCTTGTGTGTAAAGGAAATGGCATGCCGTTTTAAAGCGTTAAAACTATGTTTGAAGGATAAAACTGACTATATACATGCATTTCATGAAAGTAATATGAATACAGAAAGACACCTTCGCTTCAGTCTTTTTTATCTAGATTTTGGGATGAGACTGCCATTTAGTGAAAAATTCAGAATATATGGCATGGGGTCCAAGGGACTGCTGAGGCCAATGATATTTTTGACTCTAGAAAGGTCAGAAATCTGCTGATCGATGAAAAAATCTCATTCCTGTACATAGACAAAATATTTCTGATTTCAGTATATTCAGTGTAGAGGAGGGTAATCTTATGGAGGGGGCACCTTCAGAGTTTACCCACTGCCTGATGACAGCCTATGCCAGTAATGTGATGAACTCTAGCACAGGTTGGTAGCTTAGAATTCTCCTGTATGTGTTTTATGCCTAATGGTTGTCTTTAGCTTTACTTCAACACAAGACACTTGACATTGTGGTAACCACAATCAGTCCATCAGGCAAGAGTAAAACAATATTAAAACTAATCATAGATATGAGAAAATATGATACACAATGACCAAATCAATTACTGTTGTAGTAATGGGTTAAAACAAAAGGTACAAATAAAGGTGGAAGCTTTGATTAACAAATGTTAGAAACAAAGGCATCAATTTTTTGTGCAGTTGTCATGGACAGTAATAAGCAAATTACAGGGTTAACATATATAACAGATCAATTCAAACAGATCTCATTTTGAATGAGATGAAGAAAAGGGCCATTGAAACACCACCTGCAAACCTAAATTCAGTATTAAATGTTATTGTTTTATTCATTTGCCTTCAAAGCAGATGATATGTAATGATTCACAATGAATTTTTTTCTCCTGTTTAGGAATGAAATCTCTAAACCAGATTTACAACTTTGTGTTGAACAACAAAGACTGGATTGTGGCCCAGCTTGACATTCCACTCCTTGTCCCAGCACTAGAGCCACCTTGTGGTCATGAATTTAAGTGTGATTTCCAACCTCCTTGTGTCAAGGAATATAATCCTTTGGAACAATTCCAGAAGATAGGACTTTTTTCATTTGACCATGTAAGTTATATTATTACATATATTTTATGAATTGTTGTTTTTTTTTACCTGGACCTTGTACCATCTTGAATGTATGATGGGTCCAAACCTGGGCCATATTTTCAGCTGTGCTTGTACGTGTACATAAATATAATGCCTTGCCCCTTTTTAAAGAACAATTCATTCCCTTACTCAATATGCAAGGCTAAGGAATACATGTTACCATTTGCTTGGCTGTACATTTGGGGATATTTTTTAAATTTACATGAGGGATGGTTAACAAGTATCATAATCTTGTTGAAAATACTTTTAAAATGGTTGATTTTGCTGTTTGGAATGTTAATTGGCTCTTAGCCTGTTAAACCACGCCTTTTTGTTTTTCTGTTATAGAATTACATCACTGAATTTGCTTTCAACTGGACAGAGTTACTGAAAAGTGACCTGGGTCTCAGTGAGCTTGGCTTCAAGACTCTTCTCTACCACAGACATGACATGCAAGATGGGGCATATTTGGAACAGGGAGAAAAGAAACCTGTTCAAGCTCTGAAAGCTAAATTTGATGTTGAACCAGCGGAGTTGGTTTGATAATGTGGTGCAATCAATATAAGTGTCTTCATTGTACTTACAGGACCTCTAATACATGTATTTGTATGTTCGTTGTGCCAATATTTATTTTTATATGTAGTATGTTAAAGTTGATAATCTCTCCCTTTTGTACTGCACAGTACTCGTGTATTGGGAATTACAGTATTTTATAATTAAATTAGGTAAATGTCATGTTAAAAGGGCATGAAATGGAGGCTTCATTATTCAACGGGTGTGTAGCAATACACAAATATGATTACTCACAGTTACAAATAAGTTTTTGCTTCTTCATGATCTGTGATTGTTGTCTCATCCATACTTAGATTAAATGAGAAACATTTAGTTTTTGTAACTGCATGACAATCGGATTTGTAATTTCTGTCTTTGAATTAAGGTTTTTAATAAGGTTTTTCTTTTGTCATCATTTTCCTTTTTTCTTTTGTGTAATCTTTATTATTCACCAATGACAATTATTTCTCAGTACTTTATGGTGCAGTGCTCTTATTGTCAAAAGTTCCTCTTCTCAAAAAATTGGGAAAAATTAGGTTCCGAGGTAATGTTGACATCATCTTTATTAATTTTGAACAAAAACTGACTAGAAATTACCAAAACCTAATGTAGAATTTTCTTTTTTCAAATAATTTTTGACAAAAATGTTTTACTTGCTTGCTCTAGTCTTTCATGAAATATGTAAAAGTGCTAAAAAATCTCTAAAAAACAGAAACATGTATGTGAAAAACAATAATTTATGGAATAAATTCCCATACAAAACCAGAAGACAGTCCATAATTTTCTTCTTTGCATTCATCTGTTAAGTCATACTCAGCAATTAATCTTAATTTTGTCCTAATGGGATGGTCCAACATGTAAATCCTGCAAGGATCCCCGACAAAAATCTTTGTGTTCTGGCCTGCAAGCATGTCCATCCATTCCAGCACTCTGTCTGAAATGTCTTTGTCATAAAACATATCTCCCAGCAGAAGGATGTCCCAATGTTTGGAGTGACCTATAAGGTTTTCTGTAGATATTTCAATGTTTGGATAAACTCCATTTAATTCTGCATTCATCTGAATGGCAAGAGCCGCCACTAAAAAAGAGTAAAAAAAGATAATTACCGAATTGAATTTTTATTGTTGTTCATATGTAATGGTATCAGATTGTGACATATGTAAGTGGAATTTCAGTGTTAAAACAGTAAGCTATTTGTGACATAATGTAAGAAATATTGTTTAATTTTAAAAAAGAAAATATTGAAGTGATATAATATATATAAAAATGTTTGAACATAAAAATCTGCTTCTTAAGAAAGTAAAGCACAATTGTACCAGGATCTATGTCATTTGCCAAAACCTGTTTTGCTCCCATCATGGCAGCAGCTATTGCACTGGCTCCACATCCACTGCCTATGTCAGCAACCACTTTACCTGCTACTTCTTTACCATTGTCCAATAAGTACCTGATATGAAATACACATATATAGATGAATACTGCAGAATGAGGATATGGAATACAGCACACAATGGCACTAGCTGCTAATGGGTGGGGAACCTTTTGGAACAACTTGAAAACCAGTATGCATGTGAAATGTAGTTACTACCAGATTAGTTATAATAATTCTACCTTTAATTTTTAATAAAATGTACATTCTTATGAATAATGCTTGAAAAGCTTCTTTCACAAAATAAGGTTACCCCCTGCAAAACTAAATAAATTATATAAAAAATAAGATTTTTTAAAGTAAAATGACGTGTCCTAGCTATTTCCATTTATGTCGATTTCTTCTATCAACAATAATTAATATACAGTCACCCCAAGTTGCAGAAATAACTAGCCTCTATTCTCAGCATGCCAACTGAAAATCCTAGATGCAAGCTGCTAACACTAGGGCTGCAAACAGTCAATATATTTACCTGGTCAAAGCTTGCCCCCCTGGCCAGTAGAATGCCCAGTAAGGGTCACTGAAAATGCAGTCCTCTATGCCTGCATACCACAGAGGACATGTGGGAGTCATTAGATGTAACTGAAGTTCTGGAGTCAGGTGGTTTGTTGTGACCTCGGTATGTTTTTTGATCAGCTCCCTGTAGTCCGAAGACCTGCTTGCGTTATGGTTTTGTTGTGTGCAGTACTGGTATGTTCTAAAAAAAAAAAGACATTTTTTTATTATTGAGCCATTTAAAAAATCCATATATTACCACAGCAGTGAAACCATCTATTTTACTTGATATAAAAAGATGCAAAAATTAAGTTTTCAATAATTCTAAACATCAGCACATTTTTTTACATACCAAGGAGAACAGAGGCTGAATAACACCATCGGATGTAATATCAATTAACATTCTATTAATAAAATACACAATGTCCATCTGTATACTGTAAATGTATGCTTGGTGTTTATACATGTAGATCGACAACATGTCAATGTAAAAAATTCATAATGAAAATGGACAATGAAAGACTAGGCCAGAGACAGGATAAAATAGACCTGCACTTTCTTTAGACATACCCTGATCTTTTTCTCTTGGCAACTTCTGACAGTGGAGACTTGGAGAAAATTTTTATTCTTCTTGTTAAATTCATCATACTGTCACTTCCATGGCGGGCTTTCTATAGAACAGAGACATAGATCTACTTACTAAAATGCATGTAGTAGTATATCATATAATAGCATGTAAATAAAATCTTTTAAATGTCATTGCATGTTACATTTTCTGTAAATTGGAAGGTGATTAATTGTACGTTTTCATATAAGATTAATCACTAAAATTGGCAGAGATTCTTTTGCACAGATTTCTTAACTAGTATCAGTAGTAAGTACAATGAATGTTACACTGTCAATGTACATGTACGCTGTACATGTAATTTGTAAATAACGTACTGACTGCAGTATAGTTCGTTTCCAACAAACTGTCAGACAAGGATTTCATGCATGAGACTCTTAATTGGATTCTTCTCCCAGCTAGCTCAGTGAGGAAACTACTATTATCGTGCAAACTGTCTCATTTTCAATAAAATTCTTGCCCTGAAGGCCTAGGTCTGTGACAACTCGTGGTCCCACTGATTATACACTGTCGCCCGGAAGAAGGGGAATCCGTGACGTAGCAAGACCATGTGACCGTGGTATTTTATCAACATGGCGTTTGAAGAGAAGAGGAAGTGCATTTGGCATGCATTTAACGCTCTAGACGAACACCAAAACGATGCTGTTCAAGTGTCACAATTAAAGGTATGGTTGGAATATGCCTTATGCAAAAGTTTAGAAAGTTTGGGATTGAACTAAGAATCGAAAGTTACTTTTTGCACCACATTAATGAGATATGCTCCAGGTCACTGCATTGCTTTAAACTGTATCAACATCCTGGGAGTGCCAAGGGGAGACGCAAAAATGTATTGCAATTTCAACAGTGGCATTTTAAAACACGTTTGTAGTGTGTAAAATAAGTTTATTTAATCCTTTTGTGAGTTACCCGTTATCTGTTTGGAAAACTGTAACTCGATCTATATTATGAATGAGGAAGTTTGCATACTGATGTATTCATGTAATCAGTACGTAATTTGAATTATGTCAAGCAGAATTAATGTGCTCACTTCCTTGATTGAAGTTTATCTTGAGGGCAGTGATTCATATCAAGTGAAAAAAATAAACGGTAAAAATCACGACTAGTTGGAAAACGATTTTAAATTTACATGTTTACCCTTTATTAATTAGAGTTTTAAACTACACGTTTTGTAAAAACATCTCACATGTTACTGTTAGTATCCATGTACAGTAATGATTCATGATGGGGGAGTTTGATTGTCATATCAGATTCTGATATGAAGCCAGGGTTGTGAATAAAACTCATTCACAAATTTAGGCATAACGGTGATTTAAGATGTCTCATGTCTTGTTAAACATGAACACATGCACATGTTTACACAAAACTGTCTGATGCAAACTGCATTATTTATTTAAATTGTGATTTAATTTTATTATTTTCCTAATTTTTGGTCAATAAATTTATTTATTTATTTATTTATTTATTTATTTATTTATTTAATTATTAATGTTGCAAACAGAAGAAGCTTGTTAACAGTGTGTAAATCATTACTAGGGATTCCCAGGTGAAGTGTAGATAAAAAGGGCTTGTTTTAAAAACAAGCCAACTAGGCAGTTCCGAATGAAGCTTTCTTGGCCTTTAAACTTTTTTCTATTTTAGTCAATTGAGATTAAATCCAAAAGTATTCAGTGATTAGAAAGATTTATGATTTTATGAAGTTTTGACTCTTATCAGACAAAAAGGCTTTCAATAAAAACCTTGTTTTATGATCTTGGCTGATAAAAAATGAACCACACCTTTAAAGTCTTACGCCTGATGAACTTTTCTCCTAAACAATACCTTGAGATTGTGAAATTGGTCTTTCATTGTCTCATGTATAAAGATGATAAAAATGAATCTTTTTAAAGATACTGAACTGTTTTTTTTTACCTGTAGGACATGACAGAAAGGTCAAAACAACAAGTCTCACTGGTAAAAATATGTTTGGTCTTTTAGAAATGTTTTTCTTTTTTTTGTGCCAATGCCTTAAAATTGCATGGATATCTGTTCTGTAGTGACTGAGAGAGAAAAAAATGAATCCCAAACTAACTTTTTGATGCAAAACTATGCTGCTGCATTAGCAAACTAAGGAACTGTAGTTTTTAAAAAGGCATCTGAATACTAGTATGTGAAAAATTAATTATCTTCAATTATCAGTTAGTTGTTAGTTGCATGGTAATAGTGCTTTTGTGTCTACTCATCAAAATACATACCCCCCTTTAGTGGATATTGAACACATGTTTACATACTGTTATTGCATTTATATCTCCAAACTTAAGTAGCCTATTGTTTTCTCAAATTGGACAGGTTATTAATTAAAAGATCCAAGTCCGTTTTGAAGTTTTCTAAGAAGGGTGTAAATCAGAATGTAAATACTGATACTATTTAGCAGTCTCATAGGTAGCTCAAAGGTACTGATTATTGTGACCTACAGATAGATAAGTAAATTTATTTAATCATTGACTGACATGTAATTTTTTTCACATTGACTCAGACTCTTTTATTTGAGATATATATTTTTTTGGGGAAATTTCACATGAAGTGTAAAAAAATGAAATTAAAAAAAAAAATGACAAAACACATAAGTTGATTAACAGGTCTGTAACTAGCAAGGGTCCTTTTTCTGAAAAAGTATACCTTTTAGCATGAAACCCTTGTGTACCTTGATCAAATTTTACCCAGAGCAGACCTTTTCCGGACAAAAGGTCACTTCGTTCGAACCCTGTGAACCCCCCCTGGCTACAGGCTTGATTAACAAAATGTGCCTTTTTGTAAACAGGGTTGGTAGACAGAATTAATTTGGGTTTTTAAAACAGATGATGTTTAATTACAATGTTTAATGGGCACAGGAGTCAAATTTTTGTGTCACTAGGATTTTTTTACTTGGGAGTGGGGGTCTAATCTGTAGTGTGGACACTTTTTGAGCATGAAAACCAAACATTACAACAGCATCAAAATTGTACCTAGTGTCAGTTGTAAATTTTCCTATTTACTAGTAACAAACCTATCCCCAATGCCTTTTTGTCTACTAGTAAGGAAATGGTGCAGAAATCTGATTTCTACAAAATTAGGGTTGGTTGCACTCATTAACCAACTTATTAATTTTGTCTGACCTTCCTTTCAGGTGGCTACTATCTGATTTATTCTGGATTGAATTAGATCAAAATTATGGGTCATAAATTTAAAGTGACAAAGTGCAGGATTTTAAACATATGATAGGGGCATAAACCACTTCTTGTTGAACTTGCTTGAGGACAAGAAATGCTTCTTGATCATATTTTAACAGATAAATGCCATGAAATAATGTCTCCTAAAAATGATCAACTTTACCATCTTTTTACAAAGCTCCCCGTTTTGACACAGTGTAAAATAATATGGAATCTGGAATTTTGGTTCAAGTATTGAGCTCAAAGAGATGTCAGAAATTGAGAATTAAAGCATGGGTTGATATTGTTAAGTTATATAGTACGGTGAGTGTCAGAGGATGGTCAGAAAAAATACAGTTTAGCCCAGGAAAATTCACGAAGTATGAGCTTTTTGCTGGAAAACTAATCCTGTGCCCCTTTAGGGTCAATTTTAGACTACTAGTACATTCTTTTGTTTAACTGGGCACTTGGCAACAGTGCAATTTTGGTTTTGTAGGTATGCTCCTTAACAACATGTACTGCAGACTTGTTGAACTAAAAAAGTATGTTATTCATACCTTGCAGCATTTAATGTATATTATTGCCTTCTTATCTGATAACGTGTTTCTATCAGGTGCAGGACGTATACAGTATATGTGAACCATAAAAAAGGCAATCATTTTATCAGTGTCAAGTATGTTACAAAACATTAAGGTCATGTAGCTTATATGTGATATTTTTTATGATGGACCTATTTATGCAGTTATAATGCATAATGAAGAGTGGTGTCTTCGTAATGCTGTAAAAAGTGCCCTGTTTAGACATTTTGTTCTACTTGCTAGCTTGTCTCAGCTTTTCATCTCCAACATGAAAACTTAGAACTATGTTTTCTGTTTGAATGTTGGAAATGAAAAAGCCCAAGCCATCAATGAATCTTATGAAGTCAAAGACTGAAGCAATGTTTCATAATTGATATATAATCCAACTATGTATTAGTTACAGTAAATCTTAAAATATATTTCTAGAATAATCAGAAAAGAGGATTTGTACTCAACAAATGATATCGATATGTATTATATATCATTTGGGTTTTCTGTTACTTCCAGGTACTAACTCATAACATAGCCAACACTTTGGGTGTACAGCGAGCAGAACAAAGTTTAGACATGCACCAGTCTTCGACAGCTCTCGGTTTTAAAGACTTCCTTCATATCGTCCAGTCGGAAATATTTGACCCACTTTTGAACTCCCCCAATGAAGTCGATTACAATAAAGTAGATGAAGTGTGCTGGATGGTATGTAGTAAGAAATACCTAAAGCGTGAACAGGCTGTCCTCAGTGATGATGGAGTGTACAAACTTTGGAGAGTTTTTAATTTTTTGGCAGAGTGTGACTCTGAGGGCGTGCCTCTGTTCCCAGTGGTGATGGACTGCGATGAGGTAGCCTTCGTGTTCAAGGAATACACAGAAACGGTCGGGGAGACATGGAATGAAAAAGACTTTGAAACTATCAGCAAGGAAATCCCCTTGTTTAATTATCACCAAGTATTGAACTACATGGAGTCCCATTGCGCCAAGGACCAGCAAACCAGTGTGGTCTCGGCAGGCTTGCAGGAGCTGTATAATCAGTTTATAAATGATGTTATACGAAAGGTAAGTTGTTACGATTCATAATATTATGTTTACAACTATGTGCATGCATGAATGCGCACAGCTAGGAGCTTATGCAGTGTATGGCATATGCATCACTGTGCAAACAGTATAATTTGACAGAATGATTTCAGTGTCCAGGTATGAATGTGATTTTTGATGTTTTTTGCTAAGGTATGTAGAATCAAGTATCAAAGATAAAATTTGGGTAAATGTATATTTTAATAAAATAATTAATGCAGTATTACTAATTAAGAGCAAATTAAGGTTACATGGCATGAAAAGAATATTAATATCTGTAACATCATTAAAAATGTAAAGTGGTTAACTTTTCAAATTGAGTTTGTCCTATTTTTGTTCTGTAGACAGTTTACTGACATAGATACAACCTAAGTAAAGTTATTGTAAAGATTGTAACAGTAAAGTAAATTTTTGTGTGCAAGAATAAAAAGGAAGGTATTGTTTAGTTCAATAAGTTGCTGAACATCATGGGCTTCATTTATTAATCTCAGCTTTAATAAGCCATTATGATGAGATGTAAACCATTAAAGTTCAAGGTAAGATCCCAGGTAACAGAGCAGTTGTTTGTCATCAGCTCAGAATGAAAATTTTCAGATGTTTATTTTTCCTTTTGTTAATAGAACCTCAGGAATGTGTGTGGTTGTGTTTTGTCGCGAGCTAATAATTTTTGAGATACAGGTATGTGTCAATGTCAAGCTGATGGCTTTGGTCTACAGTGATGTCACTAGTGGTTGAGAATTGTTGTTTCTGCCCCCCCCCCCCCCCATCCCCATTGTCATGCCTGCAGCACAAGTAGATTGTCATTCAAAACACTTTTGAGTATCTCAAAAAATTATTAGTTCGGGACAAAAGAAAATTTACAAGCTGATATAATAATCATTTTCATTAACAAACTGATGAACTTATTTCAACATGTTTGGTTGTGCATTTGTACAGTGTGGAGTGATATTGTCGTAGATCTGTTATTGGATTCATTTGCACTGCATTTGCTTCACTGTTTTTATGCTGTCTATGGTGCCTTTGTGATCTAGACAGATAATTAATTTGCCCAAGCATAATTTATGTTTAGAGATTCACCTTGGAAAAAAAAGGAAAAAAGAAAAAAGATGATACATTGTGTGTAAGTTTAGATTGAAATTTTTATTGAGTTAAAGGAAAGTTCTACTCTTTTCATGCAGGGCTGGATAAAGATAAAAACAAGTTCAGACACATGGGAAGGAAAAATGGTTTGTTTCATATTGGGGATTAACTGGTGTATTTCTATTTATTATGCTATGTCAGTGAGGTAATATGTTACGCTCTGTGCTTTTATGTGTGTATTCATTACTATGCATGATGAGAATTTTACATTTTAATTATCCCAATATAAGAACTGGTATCTTGGAAAATTACTCTATTAACCCTAAAATGTTGAGGTTTGTAGACTTAAATAACAAATGTGACATATCCTTTATTTTGAAAGCAATATAAACACCAAATATTGTCTCCTTAGAAAATATTTAAGGTTAATCCCCCCCCCCCCCCCAAAAAAAAAAGGAAAAAAAAAAGAAAGAGAAGTAAATCTATTGAAGCTTCTATGGTATGCCCTTTTTGACATTTGTGAGATTTCAAAGGATTGCGACAGAAGACGTAGATTTGAAAAAAGTCTTATACATATATAACTTAAAGGCTGAGCTTAGAAGGCTTTAACCTTAGGAAAGATATGCTTGATTGCACCCCTTGAAATCGTAGGCTCTGCTTGATGAGATTGAAACTCGGGACATTTCATATTAAAAACTGAATGTGGCCTTATTAATGTGTAAGTATTTATGTATGTCACATTAGAGGTAAAGAAAAATGCCTGTACGCTCTGATGATTAAAGCACTATAAACTCACCTGCTCAGTGTAAAAAGCTACGTGGTAATAAATAGGATTTATCACGAATAAAATCTTTGAAGCTAAAGGGTTATCAACAACTTTTACAGATCACCTGAAGATAGCAAAGGACAAACAAGTTTTGACATGACAAATTTTTACAGACTGCATGGATGGTTAAAGTGCAGGAAAACAAACTGAATTTTATACTGTTATTTTCTTTTTTATTCAGATATTGTTGGTCTGTCCATGTGGAAGCTTTTGCAGTCCACCACAATCTAGTTACGTCCACAAAAGACAAACCTACTAGTAAATTAGTTTGTAATATTTGATTTAAAATCAGAATACTTTTACAAAAATATCAGACCTTTTGCTTATGTTTTGCTATAAATACATATACTTTTTATATGTGAAGTCGTATATATCTGTTATAGTCGAAATTTGCTAAGAGGTTACGTGTAGTCATAATGCAGCAGAAACCTTGCAAAAGGCACGAGAACACAAATATCCAAAAATGGAAGAGAGAGAGCTTCTTAAATGATCTTTGATCAGTATGATGTACAATAAAACATGGTACCAACAAAACATGAATCATCATCACATGAAATACATATCACTAGTATGTGTTTTTCAACCTTTGGAATGTTTGTCTTATTGTAAAGTGTGATAAAAAGGACATTGCTTGCTTATGTCAGACAGGTATAGAAGAGAATGCCAAAATCACCCGTATTCTGAGCATGAAATTTTTCTTGATAAATGCTAAGGGAATCCTATGAGGGAGAAGAAAAATGGTGTTTGTCTTACTTTTAAGATATATTTTCAGCCACATTTGATCATGTGTGTAGGTACCAGCATGGTGGTAGATAATGACAGTGAAGTTGGGCAGAAGAGATGTGTTTTGGGTTATAATGTTGTCATTGGTATTATATGTTGCATACTCTCCTGTAAGTTGTGGTTTTGGTACCATGCATGTGGATTCCATCAGTTCTTGCAAGATTTTAACATTTTGAGCCATTTTAAAACTTCTTGATTTTGGGGTCAACCTGTACATTTTTACAGGTTTTGCAAAAGTTACATTCATTCATCATGACAAATACCTCGTACAGCTCAGTCACAGTGCAGACTAAATAACAGACATTTGTAGAACTTCTTTTGCACATCTTGTCCATTAGAGGAAGTGGCATCCAGTTTTCTACTGTAATTGGTGAAGATTTACAAGTGAAATCATTTTAAGTGATAAAATTGCAGTACACCAAGTTAAAGACAAGGTCTGAAATCCTGAGATACGGGTGTACATTAACTTTTAAAATTGGATTTAAAAGATGGCTTGTCCTGATTAAAAAGATGTCCTTTTTGAGTCTTACTTGAATGTCAGATTTTTTGACGGTGCAAGAACGCTTGCTATTGCTACTCTGCATGTTCTAATGTTATGGAATGCATAAAAGCAGCTAACTGTTGCATATATCTGGTGGCTGCTAGATGCCCTGGTTATTTATGCCTCTCTATTCAGTACACCTCTTTTATTCAGATGACAAATTTTTTATGGTATTGCTTGCTTAAAACCCAGCAATGTCCTTATGCAGACTGTTTGATTAATCATGTTCCAATTCTTGTGAGAACACTTGCATGGGCCAACCCATAACTTTCTCTGTCCCCAGTAGATGAAATGTAGAATCGTTGGTATTGAAGTGCTTTGTGAAATGGATTGTACTTTTTTACCTAGTGATTTGATTCAGGGGGCATGTATAATGATATATTTATGTGGGGCTTGTATTCATTAATGCATGTGTGTGTGGGGGACAATGGAGGTATGGCATGCAGGAGAATAACATGGCAAAGTACACATTTTGAAGTGGTTAATGCAGATAACTACAATAACTAATGTAGAGTGGGAAAGGAACATGTGATATCAGTGTTTTTCCACTCTTATTTACATGTGATAGTCTTTAGTGAATGAAATCAGATAAGAAATTTTAATTTTTGTTAATCCTACATTTTATATACAGACACGTAGTTTGTATGTAGAAAGCTATTTATAGATCACTAATGATCTGTCAGTTTTCACCATTATCATCCCCATCCACATATTAAGTAGATTATTTTCAAAAATCATATTATATTTTCAATTGTTGTTTTAAAACATATATTATGGCCCATATTTCCCATTAATGCCAGACCCTATTCATGAAATAATGATAATATGTTTGAATATTTTATATGGTTGAAAGTACACTTTTTGTCAGAAACTTGAACTTTGAATAAGATGGTGAATTTCAGAAACTTTTTATTCAGCTTCTGTTTAAGTCCAGACCAGAGTGACCTATTTATGATTTATGTTCATTAGTTTGGAATAAAAATGTAAAATGAATAGATCTCTTACATTTTCAATTTCTATAAGGAAATTTTGCCTCTTTCACTCAAACTGAAAATAATTGTGCCCAAGGCAACTAAGCTGAATCATACAGGTTTGCAAACTTTGCCCCCATCCTCATCCTTACCGCTTAATTCCTTTAGGCCCCCTGCGTTTCAGTTTTTTGCATTGTCAATTTTTTATCTATTTCTGCTATCTTGAACAAATCTTGTTTTTGTCTTTATTATTGTACCAAAGGAGCAATTGTTTAAAACATATATATATAACACAAAAATTATTTTTATTTTTTTAATTTATGTTTTAAGAATATCACTAAAAATCTATGAAAAATGCAATGTATTGAAGATCATACATTTGACATGCATTTTTCAATTCGTTCTTTTTTCTTTCACAGGGCTGGTTGACCAAAAAAGGTCATATGATGACCAACTGGAAAGAAAGATGGTTTGTTCTTACTCCAAGTTGTTTGAAATATTTTACCAACAGAGATGAAGTGGAACTTAAAGGAGAAGTGAGAATTAGCAGCCATGTTAAAGTAGAGGTATGTATGTTTTTTTCCTTCATTTTGAGGAACTGTGTAATTATGTGATGTTGCTGTACCGTAGTAAAAATTTTCCTCCAGAAATTTACTTTAGGTTTCTTTTGTGATTATCTTGCGTGTTTACTAAATACATAAAAAATAAACTAAAAAAGCATGTGCATTCTACAATGAGTGGATCTCTACATACAATTTATGAAAATCCTGGGTAATTTATTATGTCAGAGTCATCTCAACATTAGTCAAATACCATGGCGACAAGCAAGTAGAACCTTAATTTTTATTTCCCGGAGCCAGTGATTTTTCTTTTTTTATTATTTAAAAAATTTATTATTATATATTATTATTCCCAGTGTCAGTAGAAATGATAGGAAATAGTTACTATGGAATTGAATCAAGAGTGATACATGAAAAATACAGATCTTACCATGACATTGATCTTGATTCAATATACACAGGATTTTTTTCCATTTTTGTAATTTTGTAAACCTTGTTGCCAGTAAATTTAGAAACATCATTTAAAAGCATCATTCAGATATACTTTTTTGTATTGGTCAGTAATATTGAGGTCTGTCTATAATTTATTAGCAAGAGGATCAATGAGTCAGTTTTTGCAAGTTTGGAAGTAATTTTTTAAACCAGAAGCCATTAGATTTGACATTTACTTGCCTTGTGCTCATCACTTTCATCTAATCTTACAAAGAGCTGGTGGTACTTGGTCAGGAGGCAGCCCTCACCTCTGTCTAATACTATTTAGGTCACAAGCAAGCACAGGTTACTTTAGTGAAATAACACAGCCTTGCTCATATTTGGTAAAGTATTGAAGTTTTTTAATTAAGAAATACTGAAACCAGAAATGGATCACCATTTGCAAGTAAATCATATCAATAGTAAGAAATCAAAATTTTAAGTTCTAATTTTATTCAGCTAATTTCTGAATTAATACACCTTGAGAATTCTTCAAATTTTTTTATGATTAACAGAAGTAGTATATTTTAATTTTAAAAAATCTGAATAATCAAAGAAATAGAATATTGAATTCTGTTTCCCAGTCCAGTCCTCTATTTCCATCCACAATTTTCTTACTGTACTGCATATGTATCCACTGATCAGTGTTTAATTGTTTCAAAAACATGATTAGAATGTTTTACAGTCAGGACTCCCTCTATCCTGCATTTGAACTCACCTTGTTCCTAACAGTAGTATTCAAGAATTAACCTCTTTAATTTTGTTCCTTTTATGTAAAACATTGTATGTTTATGTTGTCATGAATGATTGTGTATTCTACATGTTCCAGTATGGACAGTGTCATTGTATTGTTGTTGTATTATCATTGTTTCATGTGACCTTGATTACAGCTGGTTGCAACTGTCAGAACAACTTGCACAGTGCCACCTGTCATTTCTTAGGCTCTCAGAAAAAGAAAAGTGAATATTATATATTTAGATTCAATCATGAAAAAATTGCAGGGCTGTTGGTCTTAAGTGTCTGTCTTAGTGTCATGTTTTTTCCATAAGCAGTTTTATTGGCTTTCTTTGTTAAACCATACTTGTCAGCAGCGACTGAAAAAAAAAAAAAAACAGTCGAGATAACTTCTTAAGATTTTATCTTACTTTTAGGCCTATCATTTTAGATACATTATTACAAAAAATGCATTTTACATTAATGTTTGATAAATTTGCAAGAAGTATTGAGTTGGTTCGAATAAGGATAATTTGTTAGAGGATGGGGTGGGGGGGGGGGGAGCAATTTACCACCCCCTTTCTAATATCCAATATTATATATGGCTTTGATATAAAAGGAATTGTAAATAACTGTTCTCTTACTAAATGCTGAAATCTGTTTGCAGGCTCTTCCAGATAAACCTAGCCACAAAATGGGACAACACCGTTTCCATGTATGTTCAGAGACAGGCAAAACATATGAAATAGGCGCTAAAGACATGAAGAACAAAAACAGATGGATAAGAGGTACTTTGTACATTTTCTGTTCCTCAAAGATATTTTGAAATAGGTCAAATTATTTTATGGATACAATCCAGGATTCATAAGCTTGTAAAAAATGCCTAATATAATTTGTTCTTTTACACTGAATAAGTATGAAGAGAAAAACATTTTTGTGTGTATTGTAGCGTCAAATAAAAGTGTCCATTAATACTGGACCTAATTTGAAGCAAGTCACAATAAATGAGCCATGTTTTTCTAACATCGCTTTAAAATATTTTGTCGTAATAGCTGTTCAGCTGGCTATAAACCATGCCCCCAGTGCTGAGAAGTTCCAGCGTACCCAGGCCATGGCCAGAAAAGCAGAGAGAGATGCAGCAAGAGCAAAAGCCAAAGAAGATGAGGAGAGAAGACGGAAAGAAATGGAAGAAATGGAGAAGACTAAATCTGAATTAGAAATACTAAGAAAGGTTAATGAAAAAAAACTTTGTTTTTGTTGAATGAATAATGTATAATGATTATTAAAGGAAAATACGAATTATTTTCAGCCAAACCATTTTGTCATCATTGCATAGGGTATATATTTTGATTCAGATTTTTTGCATCATTTAGAAATATGGTCAATTCTGTTTCAGATGAGAGCAGAGTCTGATGCAAAACTGCTTGAAGAAGCTTCTTTGAGAGAATCTGAACAGAAGCGACTAGAGGAACTTAAAAAAGCACAGGCAGAGGTAGAGGCCAGGCTCAAAGAAGAGACAGCTTTGCGTGAAGCAGATCGAAAGCAGCTTGAAGAGCTGGCACAAGCTAGAGCTGAAGCAGAAGAAAGGTTGCGAAAGGAAACAGACATGCGTGAAGAAGATCGGAAGAAGTTGGAGGAGCTTGTTAAGACACAAGCAGAAACCGAAGCCAGGCTGTTGGAGGAATCTGCTCTGCGAGAGGCTGAACAAGTGAGGCTGCATCAGCTTGAAGAGGCACAGAAGCAGCTAGAAGAGATGTTACAAGAGGAGATCCAGGCAAAGAAGGATGAAGAAATTGTCAGATCTCTGCAGGCAAGGTGGGTACAGTCATTGTTTTATCTTAACAGTATGTGGTATTTTGATGAAGATGATCAGTATTTCATTTGATTTTTGATTTTGAATAAGTGATATGATTAAACAAATTGTAATAATTATATCAGTGCCTACCTCAAGATATTTTGATACCGGTAATGTGATCCTGGTGATCTTTTCTTTCTAACTCTGTTTCTTTGAAAGGGAAAAGACCTCAGTAAATATTGTTTTTATTTTTGTTACATTGTTGTACTTAATCATTCATTTAGGCTCCTTGAGGAAGAGTTTGAAAAGAGAGAGGCATTAGAGAAACTAAAGGCTGAACAAGAACAGTTGCTAGAGACAGAAAGACAGAAGAGAGTAGGCCTGGAAGAGGCACAAAAGAAGCAGGAAGAAATGCTTAATGAAGCCAAAGTCCAGCTTGAAAGATTGGAACTAGAGCGCAAAGCTGCAGATCAAAAAATGATGGTAAGCAATCTGCCCCTCTATACACAAATTTCTATTTTAAGTATCAATTTGGTTTGATTTATTTTTTAAATTTAGTTTATAAACATGCAAACGGCACTGAGATGCAACCACCATGTAGTTTTATATATTATTATATATAATTATTAAAAGTTATTATTTTTCGTGGCAGTTATATAGCAGCTATAACAGCAGCTTGTTTTGAAAAAAAAAACTTTTTTTTTGCATTTTCAGATTATAAGAGAAACATTATTGGTAGAAAGAAGTACTTTATCAAAAGATTTATAACTTACAGAACAATACTGAAATTTTGATACAATTTATATCTGCTTTTTATCAGTAACCTGTATGGTATCAAAAATTTTGGAAGAGGAGTTTATAGTTTACTTTGCTGTTTTCAGGAAGCAGCTGAAAAACTGAAAGAAGCTGAAAAGGCTCGAGAGGCAGCAAAAGCCAAAGTCCGCGAACGCCAGAAACCAGTCGGTTTAGCCAGACTGATAACACCAGAGCCAAACCCTTTTATTACACACAGAGGTTATGGTGCTTTCTCGGAAGCTGAGTTTCTTCCAAAGTCAAAACGTCAGAATTTATTGAGCCATGATGCAGAAAAGTCTGACACAATGGATGGCAATGATTCTAGCCCCTGTGTGAGTCCAGTTGGTCCCCAATCCCCACAGTCGCCTCCAGCACTGCCCACATCACCAGTAGCAGCCTCCCAGACATCGCCACCACCTCTCCTTTCATTACATGAAAATGGTGGGTCAGGGCCTGTAAAACTTGCCATGAACAACCATGGAGAGGATGAAGATACAGTAGAATTGTAAATCAAGGGGGGTAGGTCTAAAATATGGGGGTGGGGGGGGAGGGGGCTATCATTTTTGCCCATTTTTTCTATCCATTATTACATGCATAATTGTATGTGTATTCTGTATTGTTTGTACCAGATTTATTTATGATAACTTTTCATGAAAAAAAAATTGATCATGAGGAAGAAGCCTTAGATTTTTCTCAAGGATGTTATTTTGTATTAAAACTTGTATTAAAACTTGAATGTTTGTGAAATAAGTATTAATTGGTGATTATTTATATAATGAAAATGCAATAGTATACTGAAATTGAAAAAAAAAAATCTTGAAGTGTGCCACTTAATATTTTGAAAGCATAGGGATGAACTATAGGCACAAAATAATCCACAAGAGGGAATATAATTTTCTATACAATACTTTCCCTTTATACCCAGTGTGAAGTTAACTTTATCTATTCATTCAGAACGATGTGTGATCTAAAATTTGGATGAAGATTACATTTTACATCTTTCATATTTTAATCACATAATAGTAATCAGTCACAAATGTGCTTTATTCTGATGCAGCCATATCACCCCTTTTCCCCGCTGCAAGTACTATTCATATATTGTTATATATTGAAAAGTCTGACACATCACGTGTTATATATTGATATATTAAATATTAATGGACAGCACTATTTTGCATTATTTTAGACACTTGGTTTTCATGTAAATATTTCTATACACATGCATGTAACCAGGTTTTGAGGTTTCTTTGTAACATGCCTCTTAATGTGACTAATCTAAAACATTGTATTTTAAAATATTTTATCAGAATGAAAGCATTCCTGTTTTGGAAGAATGTAAATTAAAAATTGCCACGAGTTTTCACTTACTTTTCATTGAGGCAGTTTCAAACAAATGATAGTAAAATACAGAGCAATGTGTAATCTCAATGTCAGTCATGAAAGACAAGAAATTATTCTTCATAAAACAGTTTTATTTACTACTTTTAATCCAAGGTTCTGCCTCAAAATCCATAAGCTTTGGAATGCAGCTTGGTCATAGTTTCATACAACTTATTACTTCTGTTGTCAGCTTACACCACTGTGATTGATTTCATTGAAATCTCTTTTCTTCAGTGGTTGCCAGTTGTATACCTTTATTTCTGCAAGTGAAATAGTCCAAAAAGTGAAATACTTCCAAAGTATTCTTTATTACAGATATAAGTAAAAAAGAAAATCCCTATCTTCTACCATTGTTGTTTATGCAATAGGGAAAATAAAGATATTTTGAAAAGCTTCATATAGGTGTGTGTGTGTGTGTGTTAATATCTCATGGTTATACATATATTTTATCACTGATAGAAGAGATAAGACATCAAAACTGTTAAACAAGAAAGAACAGAAATAAAATGAGGAAATAGATAAATAAACTTAAAATTGACCCAGTTCTACAAATTTTTCAATTGTAACTAAAGTTCAGAAATTGAAATGTTCCTAGCATCAGTCATTTAGAACAGCTGGTCTCGGGGCATGGCCCATGTATGCCAGTTGATTTGAGTTCTGATAATTGTTTTTTATGTCTTCTAAGTGCACTGTTGGATACACTGCAGCCCAAAATGGAACCCTTTGCTTGACCGCTCTTTGTAAGTCCTCTTTGGTGCAGGAACAGTCCAGAATCTTTGACCATGTGGCTGTTTTTCTGATTTCTGAAAGTAGAGTGGCCAAGTCCATAAAATTAAAATAAAAATCTAACAGCTCCCTGGATAGTTTTGTGCAAATGATCATTTGCAGAATAATTATGATAAATAATAATAAAAGGGAAAATGTATTCTCATTGGTTTGGACATTTGTTTTTGTTAGCTGCCCTAAGTTGTGCAATTTTTGTTCGTTTTTTATGTACAAAGACTTCCCCTGTCCAATTTTTTTTATGTGCACAGACTTCCCTTGTCAAATGGACACTATTTTTTCATAAAACATATGATATGCAATTTGTATTTTAACCTCATCTATTAACTCGAGCTGAAATTGATGTGTAAGTGATTATGCTATAGTTTATTATTAGTGTTTGCTCTTCTTACTTAAAATAGCTTAGTGTATGTAGCAAGCTAGCTACTCTTTGTCTCTGAAGCTCTATCCTTTTAAGACCAGATCCATGGACAGGTGCTATGGCCTCTAGGACCATTGGCCAAAGTCCAGGGGAATGCTTTTCACAAAAGGCCTGAACAACATCTGGCTGGTTTAACTTTTCACCACCTTTCTCATAATGGGTGTATAATGCTCTTTGAAAGGTGTTAAGGAGTTGAGCAAAACTTCCTGAAAAAAAAAATTATATGTACAGCAAGGATTATGTCAAGTGCTCCACATTTTCAGAGATTTTGACCTATTATACAGTAGTTAACTGTACAATTTTAATGTTAATTGTTCAAAGGATAATAATTCAATTTATGCACTAATTGTGATAATAAATTATCATTATAATTTCACCTTTGTCTTTTAGTATTCGCAGTTGTTCTTGGAGCTCCTTGATAGTATCTTGCTGATCCTTTATTTTTTGGGAAATCAATTGGGCATTGCTGTTTGGGGTCCCAACAAATACAATCTAAAAAAGAAATTGTAATTTTTATGCTTAAGCTTAATGTGCCTTCCCACAAGATATGCCAAATAACCAAGGCAGAGAAAAAGACTAGGGCTTCGTTCACATGAAAAATCTATTTTCTAAAAATCTATTTTCTATCCGCGGTATCTTGTGATCACTCCGAGTGCAGCCGAGAATTAATTACAGCTTTGGAAGTAACTGGCTCGCGCTGCCAGTAATTACGCCGCGGGGTATTCAGGGCACAGACTCAGACTATGATCACAAGATACCGCAAATAGAAAATAGATTTTTCATGTGAACGAAGCCTAAATCTTGGCTTGAAAGATGTCTATAAACCAGGTATAAAGGCTCATCACATCATGCTAGCCACAAGGGGTATGAACTCCCAAGAAGGAAGTGCGCACATTTGGTTTATTGACAATTTAGGCATTTTGACTCTTTTTACACACGGTACAAAAAATTCACAGGTGCTGAGCTTGCTTATGCTCTGATTTTGTGAACTTTTCCATGCTCTCTGAAATCGGGCATGAGTAAGCTCAACGTTTGGGAAGAAAAAAGCCATGAAAGGAAGTTACCTGGTGCACATGTTATTTTAAGTGTACTGTGTGTAAAAGAGACAAAATGCCAAAATTATCAATAAACTCAACATGCTTCAGCAGCTTTCAGCAATGTGGAGACACATGGTTCATATTAGGATGGAAAGCGGCGATTTAAAGTGAACAAGGTTGAAGATTACAAAAAATAACAAGGATTAAATTGATGCCAAAAGAACAAGAGGTACCTTGTAGATGCACCAAATGTGAATGATTCAGAAGCTGTTAATGATGCAAGTATAGTATAAGAATTATTGTAAATTATGTAATTATTGTAAATTATGGCCTTACAAAATTTATATTGTGTGGGGTATACCATTTTTTTTTCTTTTTACTCACATAGACTCGTTGACTGTTTATTGGTCCAGGAGTGATTGTTTCTGTGTCTGCAGTGGATGAAATCTGAAATCATAGTAATGATTTTTAATACCAAGGACAAACAATCTAATTAATCCAATTATCATTAATTTGTGAAAAAAGTCAAGAGAAGGACATTGCTTTTGGATTTTTATTTGCTTTTTACTCACATGGCCATGTTCACTGTTTATTGCAGTAGCACCTCTTTCTGCAGACAATCCCTGGAATCAAATTTTGAAAATGAAAGGGAGCCTACATAATTATGTAAGGCATTAATAAACGATGTTGGTATATTGTGCCATACTACTTGTGTGTTCATTTGAAAACAGAAACAGAACTGATGCAAATGCATGCATAAAAATTACTTTGAAAAAATATTTCACATGATCTTAGGGAAGATTTGTATTATAATATGTTTATTGCTAGTTAATTTTTTTACTCACATGGTCACATTTACTATGTATTGGTCCAGAATTGGGTGTTTTTCTGGCTGCAGCAGCAATCTGAAAGCAGTTATTATTTTTAATTCCACAAGGGCAAAATATCTACAAGCCTGTGACAAGTTAATCCAATTACCTTTGTGTTAAAATTAAAAAAAAAAAAGAATGACATCTTATTGGATTTTTATTTACTTGTTACTCATATGGCCAGGTTCAGTTTTCATTGCAGTGTATCTCTGTCTGCAGATGATGCCTAAAATCAAATTTTGAATATTAGTGAAAAGCAGCATGTATACACACAGTAACTGTGTAAGGCATTTATAAAATCACATTGATAATGATGTTGGTATAATGTGCTTTACTATTTTACAGAAGTTTATTTTTATTTTAATGATATAAATATATATATAATTTTTTGTATACTCACATAGCAATGTTCACTGTTTATTTGAGTACTACTGGTAATACTACATGTAGTAACTGTATCTGCAGCAGATGAACTCTGAAATCAAGTAATGAGTTAGGATATCAAGGACAAACAACGTACATGTACAAGCCTGTGCTAAGTCTTTTTATTTTTAATTTGTGTAAAAAAGTCTGCGAAATAGAAGATATAATGATTGAACAGATACCATACCTCTGATATTCTTTTCCTTTTTACTGGTGGAAGATATGAAGGGTGGTGTTGAACAGTGGTGTCAATGGTTTTGTAACACAAGTGACAAATATCGACCCATTTCTTGTAGTTAGTATTATTACTGCCAAGATCATCTAACACTCCCGGGGCATGGGCTATATTTTTTCGAGTGACGTGTAAACAACCCCGTGCCCTGGGTGCAACAGAACTTCGTGTGTACATCTCTATAATGATATTGACATAATGAAGAGCCTATTGCTACTCCCGTCTTCCTTGCTGCTCTTTTATCTGGCACATTCATGACGCGTCCGCGAAACCTCGAAGACTAACATAAACAGCGCTTGTCCATTTTACAGTGTGTTGTCTGCTACTGAACCAATAGAGGACGCCAGTGTTTGCTTCCGTGTGTTTTGATCGACATTTTTAATTTTTCGGAAGCGAAGCAATGGGACTCAAATATCAGGTAGTTCAAAGACCGTCTGCATATACAAATTGATTCAAATTGAATTGTATAAACTGTGTATTGCTACAGACTTCGCGAAGTAGAAGACCTGGATTTGGCTCATCATTGCTACAGTGCCAGCTATGTTGCCTCTAGACCACCGAAACGAAAGGTGAGGGAAAGGGGAAGTTTGTTATTTTTTTCTTCCAGATTAACCGAATCCAGAACGAACGTGAATAACAGGTATACAACATAACTTAAGATAATATGTTTATGCATATTTATTGGCACATTTATTTCCCTAAGTGTGTTTTATTAAGTAAAATATATAATATTATCTGACTGCCGCTGGCGACATTTATTTGCACCACTAATCATTGCTAGGTTATGATATCAGTTTGCTAATAAATCAAAATAGATTCGTTCCAGAGTCGTTCAAAGAAAACAATGCTGCAACATTTCAATCGAAATCGGCGAATGTTTTACCGAACTTATTAAAATCAGTCATAAACAGCCAACAGCTTGAATAGAACTGATTTTAAAAATTCTTTTTTGTTGTTCTTTCATCAAAATCTGTTCACAAGTTGTGCTACGTTTTGACAGACAGGCAATTGGACTCAAAAACACAACTTCATTAGCAGAGGTAATTAAAAGCAATACTGGCATGATATTTGTCTGTGCATTTCAGGTTCTTGTCAGACTACAGGAACAATGGCATCTGGAGGTGGAAATAAGAAAAGACAACCAGGAAACAGGAAGAATCGGGAAGCCAATGTTGATTCCAATTTGCAGCACTGTGATGATAACAGTGTGGCCCACAATGCCGAGCATCACTTAATGCCAGAACAATGTGAAGAGCCCATGTCTACAGACTCACACGAAGCGGGAACATTCAACCAGCAGCACCTGGGGCCAGCAGCACAATATTGTCAACAGAAACAACATCAGCAACATCAACAACAAGTGCAGCATCATATGCACGTACAACATAATCCCTCAAGCCCTCATCAGCACTGCAGCACACAAGTTCATGACCATAATATATCTGAGTCCTTGCACTCGCACACGACCACGTTGTCTTCTCTAAACACAGGCTTTTCTGGTCCAGTGCCTTATAACTGGCAAGCCTCCAAAACTAATGTCAAAGACCGACTTGCATTTATGTTCAACAACGAAGTTATGAGTGATGTCCACTTTGTAGTTGGGAAAGAGATGAATACACAGAGGATACCAGCACACAAGTTTGTCCTCTCTGTAGGAAGTGCTGTATTTGATGCCATGTTTAACGGCGCCATGGCAACAACATCTGAAGACATCGAGCTCCCTGATGTTGAACCAGCAGCATTTTTGGCATTGTTACGCTTTCTGTACTCAGATGAAGTTCACATTGATGCTGAGACTGTCATGACAACATTGTACACGGCCAAGAAGTATGCTGTCCCTGCCTTGGAGACTGCTTGTGTGGACTTTCTTAAGAAAAATCTATGCAGTGATAATGCATTCATGCTGCTCACCCAGGCTCGGCTATTTGACGAACCTCAGCTTGCTGGCCTCTGTTTGGAGACAATTGACAAGAACACATATGAAGCTCTGAGTGCTGAAGGTTTCACTGACATTGACAGAGACACCTTGTGTGTTGTACTGGAAAGAGACACTCTAGGCATCAGGGAGAGCAAGCTATTCAGTGCAGTGTGCCGTTGGGCCGAGGCAGAGTGTCAACGTCACGGCATTGCCATCACCCCAGAAAACCAACGCCAGGTGTTGGGACCGGCCTTGCAGCAGATCCGATTCCCGCTGATGTCAGTGGAAGAGTTTGCCATGGGGCCTGCCCAGTCCAATTTGTTACAGGACAGGGAGACAGTGCAGCTGTTTCTGTACTTCACTGTCAACCCCAAGCCTACTGTGCCCTTTTTAGACGTGCCCCGATGCTGTTTGACTGGGAAGGAACAAGTGGTGTCCAGGTTCTGTCAGATTGAGAGTAGATGGGGCTACAGTGGAACCAGTGACAGGATCAGGTAAACTGATTTCATAAGTTTTGCAGGATGTTAATTTAAATGTTGTTGAAGGAAGTAAAAAAAACACATGTTCAAACTGTCAATGCTTTTTATTAATGATTATTTATTGATTATTATTATTATTAATTTTTTTTTTTTTGGACATAAAACTATCTAGGATGTACTTTTCTTGCAGGTTTATGGTGAACAGGCGGATATTTGTTGTTGGTTTTGGTCTATATGGCAGTATCCATGGCCCAGCTGAATATGTGGTTAACATTCAGGTTAGTGGTCAGTTTATTTGGAATACTTTCTCAATATAGCACAGCAGGATCTCCCTATTTGATTTTTATTTATGAAGACCAAAAATATTCAGTTATTAGTTTAGGTAGTGAGGTCGTTGACTTTGTGTAGAGACACTGCTGTGGTTGTGCGTTTGGAAGCTGGAACTTTTGCCTAACTGCGTTGGAGCATCTTTTGGGCTTTCATATATGTTATTTATTTCTTACTTGTTTTACAGATTATTTGTACAGACACTGGTAAGATAGGTGGTCAGAGTAACAGCACTTTTCAGTGTGATGGAACCAACTCTACCTTCCGTTTGATGTTCAAGGAACCTGTGGAAATCTTGCCTAACATCAACTATACTGCCTGTGCTACTCTGAAGGTGAGCACAATACGCAGTTATTGTTTATTTATTTATTTATTTTTCCTGTGTTACATCTGCTCAGAAAAATATCATTTTAAAACAACACTTTTTTTACTCTATTTGTTTGAAGACATTTGAGTCTTTATGTATGCAGTCTTATTTTTTCCTCCATTCATCCATTGTGCCCAGTAGGATAATGCCATGAGAACTTTTATATTTTTCCTGTGGGAAGCCTGTGATGGAGGGCAATAATGCACAATCAGATAAAGTGCTACTTTTATCAGAACAAAGTTCTTTATTTCATAAACATTTAAGGAGATTGATTATTTTTTTATGATTTAAAAAAAATTGTTACCTTGAGTTTTTGTTCTTCTGAATTTGAGTTGATATTGTACACTTTTAGGGTCCGGATTCCTATTACGGCACAAAAGGACTGCGTAAGGTGACCCACGAGTCCCCCACCAGTGGCAAGGTGACATTTCAGTTCACCTACGCAGCAGGTAATAACAATGGCACATCAGTTGAGGATGGACAGATACCAGAAATCATATTCTACACATGAGGATATCTTGAGGATGAAGAAGAAGAAGGCAAATTATTGGCATGAAGAACTCCTTCAATACTGTTGCGGATTGCATTGTAAAAAAAAAAAAAAATATATATATATATATATATATATATATATATATATATATATATATATATATATATATATATATATATATATATATATGTTCTGTGTGGCGTGTTTGGATTCCACTTTGTCAAAATGAGGAGATTTTGAGGCTGTCCTTGGCTGGGAATATTTTCATGAAAATCAAAATAGATAAATTAAGGTGGTCATTTGAAAGAGAAAGCATTGAAATTGAGATCATAATTTATCTTATGGGGTATTTTGTGCCATTAATATGCCTTCAAGAGAAGTTTTAGCTTCAGACAATCTAATGTACAATCAATCCTGAAAGAAGTTGCCAATTTAAGAATTATATTGAATTAGCATTATATGGGATTGAATTTAGAAGAGCGATTGGATTGAAAATGGCATGCCAACCAATATCTTTGTGCTGATGTGCAATTTTATTGAAAGTTTGATGTATTCATTGGAAGGAAACTAAAGAATTTTTTAGAATTCTTGACTTTGTGGGCTTTTTTCTAATAACCAAGAACTTTGGGAGCCAAATATGTGCAGCTTTTGGAAAAAATGTTGAAAATGTATGTATTTCATGCTAAGAGCAACTTTTTCTGAAATGATGGCTTACTTTTTAAGGACCAACAATTAAGAAACAGTTTCTTGGCTTAAAATTTATGCTTAAGCTAATTAAGGTCAGCCCTTTGAAGAAGGTACTTTCAGTGCTATGTAAAGTTGTACAAAATGTCTTTTGCGTGTAGTTAAAAATTGTCAACAGTAGTGGGTATAAGTAACTGAGTGCTCTTCTCTTAATTGCATCATTAGAATTTCAAGCCAACTCTTTCAAATTTCTTATATATCCGCACAAAAAATTTCTAAATATACCTAAATTTGAAAGGAATGCCAACAAGTTCTTATTTTATAAGACTTTCATTAGCTGTGTTTGGGTGGCTTTTTAGTGCTTGGCCCAATTCTCTAATGTAGGCATCAATTTTGAACAATTAAAGTTGAAAATTGGTTGCCAGCGCCCAAGTAGTGGACAAATGTTGCTTGTTGCTAAGATCATGTGCAATTAAACTAAAGTTCAGAATAGCTGTAATGAAATCATGTGTGTTGGCAATTGGACAGGTTACATGAGCTAGTTTGAATACAATTATATTCCTTCCTTTTTTTTGTCTTTTCTATTAATTTTTCACCTTTTCAAAAATTCTTAGACTGATGCTAAGAGAATTTCAGTATTAAATTTTCTTCTATTATATCTTTAAAATTTACTAAATGTGTTGTTAAATCTCTATTGTAAAACATCACTTTACAAGTGATATTTAATCTTTTTTTCTTTTTTCTGGATTTGTTGTTGATAATATCTTCATGAGGTATAAACAGAAAACAAGACAGTTAAATGTCTAAACATACTAAAACAAGACAAATGGTTGTACAATCATTATTGAACTCTATTGCAAATAAACACAACGTCAATGTACCTGTAAGTGTGTGTGTTTTATTTTGTATCTTTGGATTGTAAATGTGAAAATACCAATTGATGAAAATATATGAAGGTTTATATGTTCTGCATTACTACAAGTATAGTTGTCAAAGTTGGTTTTACTATTTTCATAAAATTGAAAGGTATAATTTTGACTGCATGATCAGTAGACCGTTTAATTGTTTCATTATGTATGTAGCTATGTAATTTTGTTCTTGTAATATGAGTAAATATGGGGTAACTTGAATGGTCAATTAATACCTTGTCTAATGTCACAGAGATACTTTTCTTTTATACCCAATGTCATTTTCAATTCATTCATTCATTCATTCATTCATTCATTCATTCAATCAATATATCAATCAATCAATCAATCAAAAACACATCTTTTTTCAGACCATCAAAATCCTACAATGTACATTTGAAATGAGAGCATAAACATACCAAATAAAAACGTTTATCACCCAAAATTCACGGGCGAAAATTAACTCCGATAAAAAATTTTGACACCCCAAAATCTTGTTTTAGTATCGGAGCCCAGTATTTTCACTTTTTAACAAAATGGCAACTTCCTCGCCGGCGGGAGCAGTTGGAGTCTTGACCCCTGTTTCAGTAGGTTACTTTGATATATTTAAGTAGAAAAACTCCAACAAAATATCTTTGATTTAATGGTGTGCGCAAAATATGTAAATATACTCAAAGCGGCTTCTCTGTGCTGAATGAACGCAATGTCTTGTGGGCTAGAGCATTCTTGACAAGACACTATTTTGTTGTAACTATATATTATAATAGTGAAATGTGTATGTACGTTCATTATATGCATCTAACATTAACTATGGATCCTCGATTAGCAGAACAGTTTACAATATGAATAATCTTTTTTAAGCTCATTGATTTCCTGTTTATAATATTAGTATGGTAACATCCACATGTAGTGCTTTTGTTATTTCATACATTTCAGTATCCTGTAGAAGGAGCTACATTGAGTCTTACTACTAACTGATAATATCACATTTTCTATTTTTTTTATGAAAGGTAAGGGTGCAGCAAGCCCTTTTGAAGCCTGTCCATCAAAGATGTCAGGAAATACAACATATTCTAGAGGAGACAAGCACCAAGGTACTGCAACAAAATAATAATAATAATACTTTTCCTCCATATTCCTCCTGTTTTTCTCCTATTGCGCTTTGCTTCTAGAATTTCATCAGTCATCCAAGGTTGTAAATCTCTTTTCACGACATATTTCATTTTTATTGGAGCAAATGTATCAAAAGGTGAACTGTTGCCTTGAAATAATTGTGGATGCCAGATACAGATTGAACACCAGCCAATTAATACATCCAGTGCTAGTGTATTTCTGCACAGACAGTTGTTTTTAACGAGGAGGGCACAAAATGAAAGTTAAAATTTTTGAATTTTTTTATTAACCCCCATTCTGTTTTAACATTTTTCTAACAGTTAAAATAAACAAAATGAACTTTGAGGTACAGATATACCTGAAATATATTTCTTTTTGACTTTGTCCAGTATGTCCTGTGTTTACAATTCAATGCATGCCAGCTCTTTCATTTTTAAATGTCCACATATTCACATGCACTCCATGGACATTCCCACTACTAAACATGGATAGCGATGTGTTAAATATTCAGATGTGTATTACACTTCAGGACCTTCACCAAATATTCCCTTATCTTGTGGAGAACATCTTTGGGTTCAACAACCAGCCTGGATGGGGTGTGGGAACCATTGCCAAGAGCACACAGCAGCTGGATTATGACATGATGCGTCAGTTCTTGTCCCCAGGTGGTCCACTGATACGCGTTGTATACAGACTACAGGCTGACCCCATGTGTAGATATGATTTTCCTCTGTCCTGTCTGCCAGTAAGTACAGACAGTGACTCAAGTTCGCATGCAAGTGTGCATTCTTGCATGCACATGCGTACGTGCTCACACACACACATTGAAGTTTATACAAAGAATTTGTGGCCACAAGGCTTATTTAGTAACTACATATAGCTCAGCATGGAATGTTTGCTGTGTATCTTAAAAAATTTAATTTGTACTTTATAGTAGAAGAAAGAAGCAAGAAGAAGTTGAGAGTTCAGTGTGAAATTTGATATTTTTGTAGAGGGATGTCTCTTTGTACACACTCTGATATAATTTCCCTTGCATAAAACATTTTGCCTTTGCATCACTTAAAGATTTTGTGCAATTGTCACTGGATATAAACACAGAGAGAATACCAAATAGGAGAAAAACTGACACATTGAGGAGTAAAAGACGCATGGTAATTAAAAGCCTTCTCAGAATTTACAGCATCACCATGAATTTTTTTTTTTTTTTTTTTTTTTTTGTGTTGTCGTATCAAGAGAGATCTTATGAGCTTTGTATCAACCAATATTTGTCCTAACTTAACATTTCATGATTGCAGTTCCCCACGAGGCAAATGTTCGAGGACAACAGCTACCATGGTGCAAGTCACATTCCAAGACAGCCTTCAGCAAGATCCCTATGTATCCTTTGTATAATCCACTTAATTCAGTGTATAATGTTTATGCAACATTGGTCTGATGAATTGGTGAGCTTTTTAAGAAGTACATCAATGGTATATTTTTTTAGAACTTCTGATTTACTGTTATTTACTTACTGGATTGAAATAATTGGATTTGATGGGTACATAAATGTGGTGGTATAATTTGTAACTTAGTTGGATGTAAGAAGATTTAATGTGAAGTGTGTTTGTCCCTTAACTTGTCCCAGCTGCATTTGAATTTTATTTCTTCCATTATTTCTACCTGTGTGTTAATCCACAACAAAGGGTTAGTACCTGTTTAGCAGAAGTTACTTTATCTTATACAAATTTTTTTTTTTAATGTTGAATTTAAGTAGAAAGGACAATCTGGGGAACACAAATTTGACTGGGTACCTTAACCTTAAGCTTGGGGTATTTTCAAGGTTATAAATATAACAATTGTGAAATTTCAATGTAATTCACTGCTTAATGACTGAAAGTGAAATATCTTTAGATTTCACTGTTTCATTTATTAGTACTTAATCATCTGTTATATGGCTGGCTAACTAGTATTTATTTGGCACTTTAAAATCTTTCATGGTGACATATCTTTTCATCTAGCCAAATTACACTTGCATCAAAATATGTTTTGATAATGACAGTATTTGATATTTGTTTTAGAGTTTCTTTAACTGGAGTAATGCCTCGGAAGCATTGTTCACAAGTCTGCTGGAAGATTATCTGAATTGTTTTTTGCCCCTGAAGGGTAAAGTTGTTAACCCCATGCCAACAGCTGCTTCACCAATAAGAAGTCCTGTTGCACACAAGACACACCTCCACAGGTACTCTGATATAATGGAGGTTTTAGGAATTAATAAGCATGTACCAGAGCAGTTTGACATTTAGTAGTGGTTGTGATATTTGGCATTTTGAGAAATTTGATGTCATGTGATATGTGAATGGTTTATCAGTGGGGAGGGATTTTCTTTGCTTAAAACAAAAAATGAACCTAAATACCAACCATTTATCATCATGAAACCTACACATCCATTATGTTGCACAAAAATGTTATATAATTGTTGTTTTTATGATGTTAATGAAAAATAATTAAGCATTTTTGTCTATCTTTAAACCTTTTCCAGACAAGGCTCTACATCTGGATACCACAGCAGTGGCAGCCCTGGGCTGAAACCACTAGTCAGCTTGCTGAAGTCTCCACACAGCCCCCACCATCAGGTACAGCAGAGGAGCATCCCCTACCAGGTGTCCACCACAGACCCACTGGACCAGGAAATGTGGCGATCAGAAACTTTTGTGGAGGTAAAGTTTTCTGGGGGGGGGGGGGGGGGGGGGGGGGGGGGTGTCTTTACACAAAGAGTTTTAGAGCTTGGATTAAATTGCTAAAACTATATGTCTGACTTTGTGAAGTTGGCTTCACAATTTTTGGTAAATGAATGAAATTTGGATCTACAGTAAATGAACTAGGCTGTTGACATAACTGAGATTAAAACCTTTGTCAGAACAATAATAGTTTGCTTTAGTTGTTAAGTAGAAGAGTGGAATATTCGAGACTTAAAGGTTGAAGCAGGTTGCCTTTTAGATTCTTTATAATGTACAGCTTCTGTTATCTGAAATACTTTGCAGAGGTCAATTTTGAGCTCGTATAATTTCGTGACACAAGCCCCTGACTCGAGGGAGCATAGTATTATGTGGATGTTGCTGGATAGATGAGATTAATGTGCTTGCGTGAGTCTGGAAATACATACCCTATTTATTTACACCAGCTTTCAGATGAAAGTGCTGTTTTCATTTCCTTTCAGATTCTTGTGGAGTTCTGGTTAAATCAAAACAGTCTGGACTCTCCAGAGCACCATGGTGGGATCAGGCAGGCCATGGTTAGTATTAATATTATTATTATTGATTCTTGTGAACTATTGATATGCTGGCTTATTAGTGTGAACATTTTTCAGAATTGTAAACAAACATTTTCAGGGTAGATTTTGGAAATCGGTATTGCAATTGTGAAAGATCATTGACTGTGCTGAGTATCTGTCAGGGCTCAAGTTGTGTATTTTCCAAAAGAGCATACTAGATTAGGAGTAATGTAAGACAAAAGCAGTTAAAATTTATCAGGATTGCCTAAGATATCTACCAGAATGCAATTTCTGAATTAGCACATGTCGCAATCAACTACCTCACCTCACTTTCATATTGCAAAGATTGCATCTCATTGAGCATTTTTGTACCATTGCTGTCAGTCTTATGTCATTTGCATAATTAAACCCATAAGACATTTTTTTTAAAAGAGGGGTAGGGGATGAGGTTTTGACAGAAGAACATCCTACATTTGTTTGGGTGATTAATATCTGTCTTTTTCTTTGCTTATAAATAGTCCTCTACCTATCAGGTCATATCCCTGCAGTGCATTCAAAACCTTCAACTTCCTATTTTATTTTGTCTTATTCCTTCTTTTACTTATATTTTTTTCAAAGCTTAAATCTAGTATAAAATTGTACTTTTATTTTGAAAATTAACATTGAACAGTTAAAGAAGTGTGTCCACTTACAGTTTTAAATCTTCTTGTACAGTGTGTTCTTTTTCTACACCTCCTAGATTGATGGCTATCAGAGAGTTCTGTCATACTCAGATCCTTATTATAATCATTTTTATCGAGTGAGTATAATGGTTTCCTTTGCTCAGTTTTTCGGGAATTATGTAACCAGACACTATACTTCTTTTGTTTTGTAGCATATATTTATGTGTCCTTCTGTAAATGCTCTCAATAATGCTTTACTGCTTCTACCCAATTTTTGTTTTGTACCCAGTTTTTCATATTGTAAATCCAGTATCCATGTATCTACCCCTGTCCTCCTGGGACATATTTAATGTTTTCATTTATCCCTTTTTGCTTATACACTATATGCATGAGCAATTTTGAAAACAGTTTTTTGGCCTTGTTTTGTGCTTAACTGTGGTAAACTTTTTTGACTGTATACAAAGCCTTGGTTTTTATTGTGTTTGCATGTCAAGATCCCATACATATTATATATATATACTTGTTCTAAATGCCCACAATGTATTTCATACATATGCTGCAATTGCATTTATTGATTCAGTTCAAACTTTTGTTTTTATTGATCATATTTATTCCTTTTTGAACCATCTATTTAAAAAAAACCTATAACCTATAACCTCTTAACTGTAAAACAGGTCAACAAAAAGTGTGATAATCCATAGCTGAAACACAAGCTTTTTCATGGGTATGTTTGCAGATGGTTTGTTTTTATTAGATTTTCAAGTACATAAAGGTGAAAATTTGTGAAAATGATGAACTGTCAACTAAATGTACATATATAACTTGTGCCCCTACACAAGTCATTGTATCACGCTTTCCAGGTCACCTTTCTCTTGTTTCCTGGCAGGAGTTCATGGACTTACGGGTCGCTTTCAACAATTGTGAAATGTTTTCCATTCATTATGTACTATGATATATGTTTGCCTATCTTAAGTCACACTCAAACCTGTCTTGCTGGGAAGCAAGATTGCTAAGAATGCCTTTGGAAGAAATTTGGGGGCTGTGCATGATTTTGCATTGTGTTTGAGAATAGCTTCTTTTTCAGTTTGAATCTTTTGCATATCCTCTTTTCTCTAGGGTGTGCTATTTGGTCATTTAGGAAATGGAAATACATTTGTACTGTTTCTAAAACTTGAAAGAAAAAGGGATACATTTTTCTTTCAAAAGATATTGAGTTTTGTAATTTTTGAAAATTTTATTACCTTAATGTGTTAGGTTATAACCCTTTTGAACATGTAAAATTGTGAATATATATTTAAGTATTTAGCATCTGTTGAATGATCCTTGGAAAAGGTTTTTGTGGGTATGTTTTTTGTAAGTTATCTGTCTGTATCAAAAAGTATAAATGTGATTTCTTGAGAAAGGTAATTTCTAGCATCAGATAATTTAGAGTAGACCTATTTGAGACACTAGTATTATTATAGTTATTTCAGACAGTTCAGTTAGAATCTTCATGTACTTGAACACCAAGAAGCGTATGTCCATCATAACTAACTTAATTGTATTCCTCATTTCCATATCCACCCAAACGGAGCATTATAAAACGGTGGTGTTGGGGCATTTTAACCATATCCAACAATAGTTCTTCCAAGTTAAGGCTGTTTGAAATCCATGTCATTGGTGGTGATTTATCATATAGATGCTTTTTAAATCAGAAACATTGTATTTCCAGGAGGTTTTTCTTCCCAACAGCGACCAGGTCCGGGTTGTGCGTATGTTCATCAAGCACCTCCATTTCTTTGCTAACAGTGCCTCTCCAGACCTGGTACTGGCTTCATATCAGGCACAGAACCTGTCGCCTCTGGATGAATTCAAGAGGTCAGTATGATGTCACACATCTGGATGTAGCTGCTGCATTCAGACATGGGGCGGGTTATACAGAAAAGTAAAGTTTGAGGACAACTTAACTCAGAAAGCCAAATATTTAATTTCTGCTTTCTGATATGGTCTTAAAGCATTAAATAAACATTTGTCTCATAACGAATATACTTTGCATACCTAAAGGAGCCATTGTCAGGACAGAGGATCAAAAACAATTTGTTCTAGAGGCTTAGTGATTGGGTGAAAAAAGGGGAAATATCCAAGATTTTTTGTGGAATGCAATCTGGCATGCTAAGCCCAATAACAGTCTTTGCTAAGAGTGATTTTCACCTGGGGGACTTTGTGAAAAGAGACACGAACTATTTAAAATCAGAAATAGGTCATTCTTACATTATCATATTATTTTAAAATAGTGGTAGAAATAATTGTAGATAATAAGTTAAAGTAATACTTACTGTTGCAGGAATGTTATTCCACAGATGGTACAGAAGAAGTTGTATGTTTTCCTTAGGCATGGCTTTAACCACTGGCCTCTTGACTCTTCTTTTAGATTGGTAAGATCAGCACTAAAGGTTTGAATAATAAAAAATACGACATTGTATCGTATTTAAATGATATATTTGGAAGTAGGGGTATTGTTTATTATGTTGTCATGGGGGGGGGGGGGGGGGGCTTTAAGTCAAAGATACAGTTCAAAGTATGTGAGAGAAAAATTCAAGTATCTCAGTGATGGTGTGATAATAAAAGAGACAACTTGCTTGTAAACATGTTTAGAGACATTAAAAATAAGAATGAAAATTGTCTGTTATATACATACAATCATGTACATTCAATAATATGCAAGTTCACATGAGCTCATAACTTAAATGTGACTTTGGGGCACATCTATTAAGATGAATTCCTTTTCAATCTACAGTTGTTGGAGACCTGGTTAAGTTATGTCCAGCCTTGGCGGTATGTTGACCCCAATGCCATCATGAAAGAGAAGGAGTCAAAAGTGGACAACAAATGGTGAGAAGAATCTAGAGCAAAGCAGCAGTTTGGATCATAAGTTGCATTCAGACAAGATTTTATTAGAATGGATGTGGATTTAACTTGCACTTAAGATACAAGTATAAATATAGTTTTGTCTAAACACAGCTTAAGACATCAATGGAAAATCATGTAAGTGACGGCCCATGGTCTTTCTCTGGTATTATACTCTGTATTTATGAAAGTAATTTGGATTACCAATATTGCCTTGTCTTTGTGGAATGCAGCTTTATTTTGTGTATTTTCTGCATAGGTAAGATTCTGGATAAGCATTATTCTGAATCCACAAATTATCCACAAATTATGTTTGCTTTTAATTGTATTTAATATTAAGGAGTTGTTCCTTACTGAGTATGCATTGCTCTTTTTACTTTTCTTAGGTTCCAGTTTATTGTGGATAATCTGCTCTTTTACACACACCTGTTTCAAGAATTTCTTCACCGAAGTCAGCGCATGGATCTCTCCTCTGCCAAAAATGCCTACATGCTGTTCAGGGTCACCAAGGTATGTATCTTGCAGGGATGAGACTTTTTCAACTATCAGCAGATTTCCAACTTTTTGGGAGCCAAACGTCATTGGCTTAGGCATGGAACCCATGCCATATTACAGTATGTAAAGTTAAGATGTGTACTTCAAGGTTGCAGATTTTTTTTTGTTTGTTCTCTTCTTCTGCAGGAAGAACATTAAATGAAAGATCACTAATTCTCTCTGTTTCAGGTGTTTGGACTCCCTAATCTTCGAAATATGTTGGAAGAAGGTGAGTAAAGCAAAGTTTTCTCTCCACCTCTCTCCAAAGTTGAAGGTGGTAGTTGGGAATTTGGTTGTCTAGATTTTCCACTTGTGTTTAGGTCAATTTTTGTGCTCGTGAAAATATTTACATATAGTTGGGTGTGTAATGTGTAGTTTTGTATTTTTTGATTCCTCGTTTGTTATTATTGAGCATTTAAAAAAATTGTCTTTTATAACAATGAGAAAAAAATTCATTTGGTATGTTTCTATAATTTAATTTTTGTCTGGCTATTTCCAACATGTTTCAGTCAATTTTATTGAAACTTAACACATGTGAAGCACTGTTTCAGCTGGTGTGTGCCTGTAATAGTGGATAGTTCCTGAAAGGCTCTTCGTCAAAGTTACAATTTTAGATTTTTCAAACAGCAGCTAAAACTGATGAGGGAATGATGAAGGTGTCTTCTTAGGCCCTGAAATATTGGAATGCTAATACTTATAAGTTTTAGCTCTTGTTTGAAGAAGCTCTCAGTGTAACTTTGCCCAGAAAAAATTATTTACTAGACTCTTAGACATTATTTAGATTCTGTGCTATTCCAGCCGAGCATCAGATGTATGAGTCTCACCACAGGCTGTCCAGGCGTGGTCCCCAGATGGACATGGGCTCCAGCTACCTGTCCCATAGCAACTCTGTGAACACAGCAGCCATCCTTAGTCTACAGTTTGCAGAACTAGAGGGCCCAGCCTTTCTTTATAAACCACTATTTGAAGAGGGGACCAAAAAACAAGTACGTGTTGTACAATTTAGAGAAAATGTGTGAGAATGTTTTGGGATTCCGTTCTCTTCACTGATTATGGATTTCAGTATTTTTGTTATTCATTAATGTGATTCTGTATATCTTTATAACAATATGTTTGTCTTTCATGTCTATTTGTCTTGGAATACCAATAAAATGAAAGCAGTATGTCCAGTTTTGTTTAAATGTAGAATATCAACAGTGAAAGAAAACATGAAGAATGAGAGCTTGGGTGATCATTTTACCAATTTCACCAATCTTAAAAATGGCATCAATTTTAAAATTAAACAGATACCCCCTCCTGTTTTTGTCTTCTTGCCTGGATTTATAACAATTAAATATTGTTGGATTTGATAGTTTCTTTATAATTTACAGATAGAGTATCTACTACAGCAGATCCTCCACGCTAAGTCGACCTCATCCTCAACACAGAAGTCCAGTGATGGGGGAGGATCTGGTGGGCTGCTGTCATGGTTGGGATATGGAGCTTTAGTGGACTATAACGCTACCAAATTTACACAGACAGGGTTTCCCGAGGAAGACCAGAGCAAGTTAGTTTTCCACCTAGAGCAAGCTGCAAGGAATCTCTGCAACTTATTTCAACTGTCGGTTAGTATATCAGGAATAATATATTCAAACTACCTAGAAATGATGTTATATGTCACTTCAAGGTGTAAATGACAAATATGAATAAATTTTTAAAAAATTAATTCTCATATTTTTGACCAAAATGTGCCAGAAACCTGAGACACTGCTTCTTTTGCTGTGCCATTTTGCCATGGTTCTGGTTTTGTACTGCTTTGCAATGTTCATGATTGTCCTCTGGAGTTCTAAGTCCTGTAGTCCTGAAGTGTCCTTATCTGCCATTGCAGGGAAGTGTGCATCACTTTTCCCAAGGATCCAGAGCATATTTAGAAGTAGAAAGTATCAGTAATCTGTATAAATCCTGAATGAAACATGCTTCTTTGGACCTTGCAGTGGATCCCCAAATCGGCCTTTTCTCCCTTGAAGAGGAGTTAAGAGGCTGAATCCACCATTTAATTATTTAGTGCTTCCTGGGAATTTTCCCCATGTTTGAATGTTTCAGAAAAATAATATTTGTATTTCAGATGGAATCGGTGGAAACCATGGCAACGTCTGTCACACCTCCCAATGCAAACAGCAGTGCCAACAAGTTTTCCAATCAGTCCCTGCCCCCAGACTTCATAGAGTCACCCACAGGACCTGTGCTAACACAGCTGGGGAAATATCAGGTATTTATTTTTCTTTTGCTGTTGGCACTCTGGGTTGGGCAGTCCGTGAAAGTACTCTCTGTCTGTCTGTTAACCACAGTCATCACGTCATTAACATCACAACTTTATTGATAAAACCTTGAAAAGATTGTTTAAAAGTTCTGAAAAGCTAGTGGAATTCATTTGATGAATAGTGACACAATAAATGATATTTTGTGAAAAAATACAGTATATTAAGAGGTGGCATTAACTGAATTTTGTGAGTAGATACTGTGATTTGTTATTTGCTTCAGCTAATGAATGGTCTCCGCAAGTTTGAAATTAGTTACCAGGGTAACCCCGACCTTCAGCCCATTAGAAGCTATGAATGTGCCCCATTGGTGAGAATACTCCATCAAGTCTCTTCATTCCTGAATAACAAGGTACAGTGCAAAAACCTTTTTACCCTTTAACTTTTTAACCATGATTGTTTCCCTTGAGAAACCATTCCTGTAAATTCTAACAGAATCCTTACTGTGCAAAATATCACTTCAAAAACAGTTTTCCAAATCCATCAGCTTTAGCCAGAATTTATGAAATTTAATTCCTGTGTAGAGGTTACATGTGAATTTTATTAATGCTGTCACAATTGAAAGTCACCTTATTGCCAACTTTTAATTAAAAAGAATTCCCCAACCTGAGCAGAATTACCTAAAAAAATTGACTACACACCTGGAAAATGTTAAACACAGGAAGTTTTATGCAGAAATCTGTTGTCATACTTAAATATGTGCATTTATACAGGCATCACTGCTGAACCTTTGTACCTTAAACATACATATGTGAAAACCAATCAGTTTATATTTTGGTTTATGAAAAACTGATATTTAAATATTGACAGACTTTCTCTCTTTCAATCAACATTAATGAGTAACAAAGTAAGCATTTGACTTAAATACTAGAGATTGAGGTTTACAGGATTACTGATTGAATTGCATCTGGTTACACCACTTTTTGAATTAGTTTTCAGACAAAATTCAAAATTACTACACAAGGGATGACATGGTGGGAAAAATGACTTTCATATTATTTTCACCGCCCTCAGAACAGAAAGGTAAAAAATCAAGTTTTGTAGCATCACCAACAAGAACAAAAGACTGGACCACACCGAGAATAAGTTTGAGATTTTTGGCAAATTACCAGACTCTGGGCTACCTGATGGGAGGATATTTGTTTTTTTACATGTTTTTTGGAATGGGACCTGTAGGATTCAGCTTCATACTGATGCTTGGACTGCTGTTGTCAGTTTTCTTCAGAGCACTGGTGTTACCAGCTTCAAAATTTAAGCGAAGTTAATATTAATGTTGAAATACAAGCCATGCCATAGCTTCATTACAGCTAGTCACAATGGATCTATCATGTTGTTTAGTCAAGTAATATTTACAGATCATGTAAATTGTGATAGTCTATTATCAGATCAATACTCGTTTAGTTTATTTGAATTGTATTTTCCTGCCAAACAAGTCTGAATACAGCTCTTTAATTTCTAGAACTGCTCACATGTAAAACGTCTAAGTAAATCTCTGTTACACCTCTGTGAGGTCACTGCTACTTACCCTTACATCTCGGTTGTCTTAAAATAGAAAATCAAAGTTTTATACTGGATGTGAATGCATTTTCAGTTCTCTCTGAAACTCAGCGTAAGTTATCTGCACTGTGGCTTAAACTAATATCCGGATGCCCAGAAAGAAAATATCCAGTTTAAAGACTGTACTTCTAATTACTCGTTTATTAAAATAAAATGTTTGGTAAACATAAATTCAGAGCATCAAGAAAAGTTACTTGTTTATCTTTTTTTTATGAACAACAGAGAACTGATCTCAGAGCTTTACAGCTTATTTTAAGCCAATAAATGAAATAAAAGTTAAATAAATTTTTCTGCACAATACATTGTATCAATTTTTTTAAAGAAAGCAATAACTGACTATTAACAATAGTAAACTAGAAATGGCTCTTCTCTATCCAATGTAGATTCTACATAACATATTTATAACACAACTTTTGTGCAATTTCTGTGGGATTGAAGTTGGTCAACTTCTTTCTTTTTGTTGCCCTTTAAAATATCAGCATTAAGACTGGCTAATCACTTCTGTATTTACATACAAAGTGGCACTACTCTTTGCTATTAGCTTCTGCTCTCACCCTGAAATCAACTTATGGCAAAGAAGGGGGGGGGGGGGGGGGGGGCTGGATGGATGGACAACATCTTATCCTCCATATCTGTCCAGGCCTATCTCTGTATTTTTAAAACTTTTTTTCCACATGAAGAGGCCTAATTCTTGAGAAGCATTTTTCTGAAGTCACTATTACTGAGTTTTTGTTCACCGGGATTATCACTGGGGGCTCTGGCAGAAGTGTCTGCCTTGTTCCCAGCTGCTGCTGGCTTGCTGGGCGCACCACGGGACTGAAGAGCTCTGGGCACCATGGACAGCTGTGTTCTTGCTTTGCCTCGCCTGGAATAGTACACTGTCTCAATTAATCTCTGATGATTATGTGCAATAGGAATGATGAAGTATTATCATGACCTATATTCTATAATTTTCAAAAGTAGTTGATATAAAGTTCCTGACCGTAAACAATTCCCACTGCATTTCTCTACACTGTATTCTGAGTTAAATATTATGTGGCAATTACAAGCATGTACACTAGAAATTTAAGATTCCTGATTTTTTCTGCCTAAAATCTACTCCGTCCATAACCAACCCAGTGAAAAAAAAAATTGAATCCCAAAAAATCATAATTATATCTAAAACATACTCTGTTGTTTCTTTCTTCCCTCCACCCAAAGAAGCAATAAATGAGCTTGACTCTCTCTCTTTCACTGGCACTTTCCTTTGAGGTGGGTTGCTTATGGCCACAGAGATGGTGTGATCTTCTATATGAAGCCCATCTGTCTTGAGTACTGCGTGCCCTGCATCAGCCTGGTAAAAATGAAAAAAACATTTTTTAAATAATAGGAATGTATAATACTTTTTTTTAAGTTTTATGTAGCATGATTATCAATCACTTGTGAGTGGCTAAAATTTACAGACGTCACAGAATTTGTTAACATTCAAAATAGTTATGAGAAATGTGCACCTTTTTAGCCTTCACTTAAGACCCTCAGGTAGTTACGCTTTGAAATGACTTACCTCATTCTCATATTCAACATAAGCAAGTCCCTTTGGTGCTCCACTTCTGTAAGTAACCAGGCGGATTTCTTTTAATTTGCCATGTTGGCCAAAGATGGTGCGTAATGCCTCCTCTGTCACAGAAAATGGTAATCCTTTCACAAATAATTTGTTCTTTTCCATACTGGATGAAAACTAAAATGAAAACCAAATGGGTTTTAGCAAATATTTATTAGATGAACAGTAACTACCAATCTTTTTACATGACTATGGTGATAAGGATTTTTTAATAATTCATAAGTTTTAATATTTCTAATCTCAACCTCTTTTCTACCATTTTCCTATTGAATTCCAATCCTAAATGAAAAGAACAAAGCTATAATTTTACCTTGAATTGTTTGGTTTTGTGGTCTTTATCCATACAGGGAGAAACAAATACAGGCCTCCCTTCCACAGATAGTCGGTCCTTTTTTAGGGCATTTTCTGCTGACCTGGACGTCTTGAATTCTATGTAGCCATAGCCCTTGGAAAGACCCTTGAAGTTCTTGATGAGGCGGACATCAACTATTTCACCACACTGTAAATAATTATTATGAAACTGCAGTCATTATGACAATTTAAAAGCCATTTTTTACCAAATGTCAAACTATGCTTAACAAATCTTTGCTTAATTTTATTACATTTCTGACATTTCATTTGCTCCCTGACTCATAGTTTCCAACTGACAATGAAACATTCCATTTGATGTATTTGAATAAAATATTTTAAAAGGAATGATATTAGAATGCTGCAAAACCAAGGCTTTAAATGGAAAAATAAGACAATGTCCGAGAATACAAAAAGAAAAAAAAAAAAAAAAAAAAAAACAGCTGAATGGTAAATCTAATCTAGATTCAAACCAATGCATGTAATCATCACATAACAAATAAAACATAACAAAACACACGTTGTATTGATATACGAACTAAAATTTCATTTTTGACCGCTGATAACCCACTCTAAATAATGTGCTTTATCTTTTTGTGTTCACTAAAAATCTGAACTTTGGTAAGCTTTTAAATGTACCTCACTAAATATGCCTTTGATTTTATCCTCTTCCACAGAATATGCCAAGTTACTAAGAAAGACTGTTCTTTCATTGGCACCATGCTCAGTCACATCTTGAGAAATCTGAGATTCAGTCTTCTCTGCTGCTAGAAAAAAATTTGAAATAACAAATATGATAATGTGACTGCATTGGTTAAAACGTACACATTATTGATAAATAATAACCTCTAGATAACATTTCCTTATAATTGTTTCTATTATGAAAAAAGTATGTCATTTTTAGTTGTAATAAAATGATTGCAATAAATAATAACAGCATACACGTCTTTATGTATAATGTTCTTTTTTCAAAAAAAGCTGCAAATTCATTTCTCGTACTGCCTCCAGAATCAAACAGCAAAAAATATCCAACACTACATAACAAAAAATAACATTAAGAAAAAAAAAAACAAAATTCTACACCAATATAATATGAAACTTGACTTTTATCATTTTTGTGCAAAACTTACTTTGCATCCTTTTGAAGGGTGGATCATTATCATTTGTGTGGAAAACTTACTTTTCATCCTTTTCATGGTTAAATCATTATCATTTGTGTGCAAAACTTACTTTTCATCCTTTTCGAGGGTGGCTCCTCAACAACTTCTGTATGTCTGGGCTTGTACCCAGGAGGAGGTGGAGTTTTGAACACATTAGGTGTGGGTTCTTTGGATGGAAGAGGGGGGAAGGCTTTTTCTGTTGTTTTCTGTCCAATTGGTTTCTTTGGTTCTTTTTTGTCTAGCACCGTTGGAATAGGTTGGAAGTTCTAATAAGATACAAGAAAACCACGATAACAGTATTCAAAATATGTGGCTCTTTATTGTGTATATGCAATAATATGAAGCCTAAAGATGACAGGAATCTTATCCAAACGGTTGAAGAATACCATACCTGACTAAAATGAATCAATATCAGAAGTGAGGAGTGCTTAAATATATCAGATAGTTACGCTGTAATGGCATAAATTTGTTCCTTGGTTTCAACATTAAACTGTAAGCCACTTAAAATTTAACACCGTAAGTTTTGAATTTGTTTGTCTTAGGAAATGATCACTTGTGCCAAAGTAGAATGGCATTAGTTTAACAATTGTGAGTTTAAATGATTTAAATTTACTTGTTGCTGTTCCTGCTGTTTCGGGCCCCCTCTTGGTTTCTGTGGTTTGTGTTCTGGCCTTTTCCCTGGCTTTTTCTCCATTCTGTCCTTTTTTGTATCTTCAAATGCTTTCTTTTCTGCTGCCTGAAGTGAAAAGTTACTCATTCTATCTATTTTTCAATCAAATTATGTTCAGCAGAAATGAATGCTTGTCTTCTGAACATAAATTCAAAATAAAGAAAAAATTGAAATAATTTATTAATTAAAACTAGGTTTTAACTTTACACATTTGAGACATATGGTTACTTTGACATCAAGTGTTGGATTCTGTTGGTGCAAAAGATATTTCTTTCCCAGTGACAAAACACTCAGGGTGTTAATGGTATCCTATATATATATACTTCAAATTTTTCCAAAGTGGAGGGAGCTTTATAGAGGCTTAAAATAGCAAACACAGACAACTGCCTTGCCAACTTCAGACAGAGCTATACCTTAGCTCTTCTTTCCTTCACTCTGTTCAGCTGCGCTGTGCACTTTGTCACTGCAATATCATACTGGGAGAGGGTACCTGAAAATCAAAGAATTATTTACATTATTAACTTTAACTAATGTGGCCCTTGTTTAAACAGAGCTGAATTTCCTGTCCTTCTTCTTACAACAGAACCACAGCAAGGGAGTTGCACAATCATAAGTTGTTTCTGGCATTCAATATAAGGAGTAATATCCTTAGTTTTTAATTCAATCAAATAGGTACACACAAACAAAATGGAATATATAAATTTTTATGCAAACATCAATATGACACTGTAACTTCAACTAAACATGTAGTTTAACGACTGAATCTGTACCTTCTTCTCTCTCGAAGTTGATGTAGGTTTCACACATCGTTTCAGGCCAGTCATTCACAGAGTTCACAGCTTGCTGTAATAACTTCCTGCAATGCTTGCTATCACCATGTGCTCTTTCTAAATTGAAATATTCCATCCACATCTGTGCTTGGTTTCCAAAGCCAGCAGTCATAATCTGATTCCATAACTCTCTTGCCTTGGTCATGTTCTTGCATTGTTTTGCCTGTAGAAAGGAGAAGATTGAAAGGTATTAGGCTGACAATCACCAAATACCAAAATTAAATGCATTTGCCTGGCCAAAGTTTGGGTTTTTGTCTATAACATCACCCATCAATTTGCAATTTCATGGCTACACCATTTAAGACAAACTCATTGTTGAATACAGATTCTAAATAAGGAGATCCAAGAGGTGTGGGCCACATGCAAAGTGTGTGTGATTCAAAGTCACATCACATCCTCTACGGTACAGAAAACAGAAATTTACCTCTATCCTTGCCCAGTATTGCTGAAGAGTGCAGAGGGGGTCACCATCACTACCAAAGGCTGAAATGACAAAGGCACATTCACCATCATGAAAACTACATTATGTATCAAATCTATATCAAAATATATCTCTATTATATACCATTATTTAGTATTAGATTCATTTACAAAATTTAGTGATAGTACTATTACTTCTTGCTTGTGTATACTATTTCCATGGCAAGGCAAAAAATTATTCAGGTATTCATGTGTTGGTTAATATTGAAAAGCAGTGATACATTGGGGTAGAGCATTTTTTTCAACTCTTAGTATTCAGCTTCAAAACTAATAAATTAAACCAATTCATGTATCATTGTAAACATAATAATTCTGTATGTTACAACTTAATTGACCACCATTTTATCTAAAGTAAGAAACTATTACATTCACAAAATAATAAATAAATAAATAAATAAATAAATAAATAAATAAATAAGTGAAATGGCTTACCTGTGTATAAATAATCTATGGCTTTTTCGCATTCATTTCTGAATTCTTCAACATTCTGCATATTCCCTGAAGTTTAATTATACACATATTTTTGAATTGTTAAGTCTCAAATTCAATAAAATTTACCAAATCTTATATCTAACAAAAATTGAAAGCAATTTTTTCTGTGAAAGCACTCCATTCCAAAGAGCCACTAAGCATCAAGACACTGCATTGGACTCCAAAGCTCAGAGCGCTCAGAGATGATATTCTCTACTCATACATTTACTTAAGACATGGGCAATGATATCAATTCAACAGAACTGCCACCTTAACCATACCTTCTTCCCATTTTATTTTCCTTCTCAGATAATCACAATAGGCGGTATACAGCTGGAGATAGTCTGATGCTTGAGTGAAGCCCACAGACAATGCCTTATTCAGGCACTCTGAAAATACACCCAATCTCATCTTGAGACTAGAGACGAATGGTCTCTGCACAGATAAATTTACATATTAAATAAAATTCCAATAATCAGATCACTTTATATAAGTTTTATGTTAAATATTTTATTTGTTGAAATACAATGCCACACCTTTTATAGTTTCTTGTGGTCTCTCGGCTCTTTCTAAAGCCCGTAGGTAGCTAGTCCACAATTCAACACACCAAGGGCAGTTTCTCACACCTCTCTCATACACTTCTAAAGCCAGGGATGGGATCTTCAAATCCATGTCCTTAAAATATCACAAGTATAAAACAACAGTGAAAAATAGGTGGCATTTACAAGGACATTATAATTCGCCTCTAAAACATTTTGAAAAGGGTGACATGTTTGTTAACCTTAGTTTGGTGAAAATTTGCCAAATTAACATGCTGAGAACTCACCAAATACTTTGTGTACTGAACCCAGAGATCTGGGACCAGGCAGTTTTCTTGAATGGCCCTTTCAAATAGACACTGGATACGACTTGGGTCAGACTGTGTCAGCTCAAAGTCAATGTAACTCTGGTACTCTGCCAGCCTTGGGATGTCTGCTGCTAACTAATAAATGTATTTTTCTGATAATTATGATTTTCTGTGTTGGATGTTTCCTAGAGAGCATTCACATCGAGAGGTCCGCCATATTTAGGTCTCGGCCTTGCTAGACCTCGGCTCTTCTCGATGTGAATGCTCTCCTAGACTATGGCTGCATCCTGATCTCTAAAGAGTTATAACATGAGAACTACAAGCACTTAATTACCTTCACTTGTACCATTGACTTTGTATTACATTTATTCAATGGATCTTTTAAAAAATATGCTTAGAACTCACCATACATGACTTATAAACTTAATATGGCCCATCAAAACCATGATTAAATCAATAAATTACCAATGCTTCTTCATATGGCTTCAAAACTTTCAACTTTGCCACAGCTTTCTCATATGCCTTTTGTGTCTGGACATCAATGTCATCAGAGACCCACTGTTGATATTCCTCATATGTATCTTCCATATCTGCAACAACAAAAGTCTCTGCAAGAATTCTTTAAAAGAATGCTATAAAAATTAATCTTGTATATTTATAACTCTTCACCAGTGATTACTGATCACAACAACTTTACACCTAAAAAATTTAAATAAGAAATAAATAAAACACATATTTCTAAAAATCCCTTTTTTCTCCACTAAGCTAAAGACTTGAATTTTCATCATGGTGATCATTAAAATGTGAGTCTGACAAAATAATGACCTACCCATAAGTGGTACAGCCAGCTGCCGCTTGAATAGGGTGCTAATGCGATTGATTTGATCTTCAATTTGGGACTGCTGCTCTGGTGATGGTATGCTGCCAATACTTGGCTGAATAAATAATAGCACAAGATAAATTATTATTATTATTATTATTATTAAATAGTGTCTGAATAAAATAAGGAATTAACTTTCAACAAAGGAGGGGTATTACTTCATTTATGTGAGCAGTTACTGTGGTCAAAGACAAAGTTTTCTGGTCTTCTGCTGAAGCAGGCAGATTAAGCTTGGTTACAACTGTCCTGCCTGAGCACATTTATTGACATGTTTTAATACCCTAGTCTAAAAGACATGACCCTTACCTGTAATCCACTCAGAATAGCATTTTCAAATTCTCTGTAAGCCTCCCAGAGACTTGCCCCTTTTGTCATATGAAGTCCACCTGCAGTGATAGCTCTTTCAAATGTGCTTCTTATATGGTCTATGCCTCCTTCCTTGGCCATTTCTCCAATGGAAAACTGAACATACTCCAGCCACAGTGGAATAGCTTCAAAGCAATGAAAAGAAAAAAATTGCATAATTAAAATCTAACTAAAGGTATACAACATCTGCATGCAATGTTGTACTTACCATACTTGATTTAATTGACAAACAAATATCAAATCAATTAGACAGGATAACACAAATAAAAGGGTTATTTTTCATGCATGATAAAAGAACAATTTTAAGTTACTTCAGTGTTTCTTTCTTTATGTACAGTGTACATGGCATCCCCTCTCAAGAAATAAAATCAGCAATGTCCAGGTAATCTGATATAATGCACTGAGACTGGTAGGTCTAAATGACACTTACAAAGATAATCCTGTACAGCTTTGTCAAACAACTTGGTAACCATAACTCTTTCTTCTTCACATGAGATCAGTGGAATTTCATCTTGTAACCAATCAGTCCAAATCTCTAATGAAAAACAAGATTACATTTAAAATAAATTAAGAGACTTTTCAAAAGTTTTAAAAATTTATTACTTCTGGAAAAAATATCTTCTTTTTCAAGAATGAGCATGGCAAAGCTTGTAAATATAGTCAAAAATACACATTGTTCAATATGCATGATTAATTCAATATCAGAACAATTATATACAGAAATGTGAACCGCATAGATATCATGAAAAGAATATACTATTCAATCATCATCGAAAATTAAGAAACAGAAATAAAAATACCTTCTGTCAGTGGAAAAAGTTCACTCATAACTTTACGGGCTTCTCGTAATTGCTTCAGTTCACCACACTGTTTTAAGACTTTAATCAACTTCACATGACCATCATAGTAGTAGGGATTTTTATCCACCTGTTGAAATATACAAAAATAAATATACGTACACATATATCTTAAGCCATTACAAGTATGTGACAACTATGAGACCAATTATTCAGAGAAGACGAAGGCCTATAGTAAGCAATTTCAAAGGGGGTAGGGGTTCTTTCTACTTTCTTCCTGCCCCCACCCCACCTGCACGCTTATGGATATGTTCATAATGATATATACACTTTGATGGTGTTCTGTAAACTGTAACTCTTTTTTTCTGAATTAGGCTGCAGTATTGTAAGGGGCCCATCGTCAAAATGGTGCTATATGAGAGCACCTCAGGCAGGGCTTATACCTGGATACTTTCTGGCGATTATGTGCTCAGACAAATACTATTTCTCCATTTAATTTCATCTGGAAAAATCGGCTCTAGGGACGATATTGCAAGCATGTAAATGACCTCAAGTGTGACCTCAAGTGTGTTCTAACATATAACGTTGCAAAAATGTATCTTGGAATTTTTAATTTTGTTAAAAAATTATTTAAATCTCAAAATAAACAAACCTCCGACCGGAGTTCTGTGATTTGCTGCTGTAGCTCATCGTCTTCATCACTTGATTCATCAGACTCAGACTGGTCTTCTGCAGTCTCCATCCTTTCTGGCTCCTCCTTGCTGCCTTCACTTTCCATAATACAAAAATTTTATAATCAGTCGAAGTAAATGTCAATGCTTGACGTCTGTCACTGTGTCAGTGCAACGCCGTTCAAGCTACTGAGTATCTTGAAGTAAACACTAAACGCTCCCCTCGTGCAATATAATACTATCAACTTGATATTATCAAAAACCAAACGTTAATGTTCATCAGTGTGAAGTAAGCCGGAATATTTTGCACGCCGACTGCACGTTGCTCCAGCCTTGCAGTGTCAACTTCCGGTAGTGACGGTAAATATTTGCGCATGCGTGACGCAGATAACTCTACAGACGAAAGTGAAAGTATCATTTCTGAGTCCTGACCCCCCTTCGGTTTCTGAAAAATATATCACACCAATATTCCCCTCTTGAAATTAGAATTTTGACTAGCTAAATCATAGTTCTCAACCGTACCAAAGCTAAAGGGCACTGTTTGCTCTCCAAAACACCACAAAATTTTCGGGGGCCTTGAGAAGGCCCCGAACCCCACACCAGGGGGTGGGGGTGGGGGGCGATGGTCGGCTTCTCATCCGAGGCCTGTCGTTCCGGACCCCCTCAAATAATCCTGGATCCGACCCTGCCTAATCCCCTTTCGAGATGGAGACTCATTGTACCTTCAAATAAACCAGACTATAATTCAAATGAAAACGATTTCAACAGCAACCCCTCAATCAAAATGTGCCAAACACGTTGTAATTTGCATAACAGTAAGTCGCTCAGCGCAATGCGCACTACTCGTATCTTCTTGACTGGTCACTTGACAGCAGGACACTGTAAGGACAGGTCGCTGATATGTGTGATGAAGTCGCACAGCCGGGATTTTTATTCAGCTTCGAAAATTGTAAAGAAAATCGTCATGTGAGTAAAAGCTTTTCATGTTTTTCACGAGTTCAAACTACCAGATAATAATTTCTTATTATTTTGCTCGTTCTAAACTTTAAGTTGGCCTGGGTAGTTGACTGGATTTGAGAAAAGATTCATAGTGATATCTTTAAAGCTCTTGAAAAGCACGTGCTGCCAGTAAAACATAAATATAATATGAAGAAAGTTTTATTAGATAGTTTGATTTTTGGTGCCCAGATGCTGTCACTTCAACGTCACTCACTGTGCGAAATTAGGCCACCTGAATATATTTCGTATTTTTAACACTTCCATAGTACATGTACGTGATATATTAATGTGAACATTCTCAGATGCCTACATTACAAACTGATCAGTATAACTGTGCATTTAGTTTTACCAATTTAAAAAAAGATTTCCATATTTTCAATTGGAACATTAACGAGAGAAAACTATTTAAGTTTTTCACGATGACTTGGTTGTGTATGTGTTAGACTCTATGTGTAAGTGTTAATTAATTAAGTCACTGTATGTAAGAAAGTAAATAAGGTTCCCATACCTAGATACCACAGTTAGTACGATAGGGTCTGGGAATGGTCTCTTTACCCTGTAGACGCTTTCCAAAAGTATTGGCCGCATTATTTCTTGTGATTCTTTTCATCGTGAAATATCAAAATATTTGAATCTTGCATACAAACCGTTTAGTCGATTTTTCAAATTTGGTATCCAGTTAGCCGCAATCTGATTTTTTCGGTGTAAGCAGAGGTTTATCCATTTTCAGTTAATCTAATTTTTATTCTCTGTTTTCGAAGAATGAAATATCGCCATTTAAATGTTATTTTAATATTTCAGAACTGCAAACGCCTTTGCCGAGATCCTGCAGAGTGCACGTGCGCCTGACTAAAGCTTTCCTGGTCTCCGAGACGTATTTTAAAATCTGTCGCAGATCCAGATCCATTCGCACCGCAGATGCTATATGCTGAAAATTGTACATGGTCTCTCTCTCTCTCTCTCTGTGGCTTTTAAACACATTTTAACATATTGAAACGGTGCACTATAGATCGATCGTGTTCCCTTTAGAAATTTTACTTAAAAATTGACCCTTTTTTTTTAAATATATATCATACCCTAGGGACTGATCATGATATATTTTAAATTATACCTTAGGGCAGGCTATGTACATCATTTTATTTGGAACCAATCCAGTTTCCTTTTAAATTCATCTCATTATGCAATAGTGCATTTATTAAAGTAATTAAAATGGCATGATGTTATTTCCAGAGTGATGGCAAATCATAAATTTCAAAGTTGAGAGTAAAACGCAATTTTCACGATGTTGAAGCTTGGACAAGATTGTTTATTTAGCCAAGCAGCTACCTTATCATATTATTATAGTTTGCACTATATAAGTCAATTTTTATTCTTAATATTTACATTTGTGAATGTAAAGCAATTTAAGAAAATAAATGCGCTTTTTAGGGGTAGTTTTTGATTTAATCTGAAATACACAGAATTAAAGTAAAATAAATATGTACTGGTTTTTTATAATGGCACGAATTATTAATAATATTATAAGTAAATTCTCTAGGTGCCAATTTTCAGATTAATCATTTCCAGTCATATTCAAACGCTTAAAATCGCCTGTCGACCTATTCTTTGTCCAGTGAATCCGGTCCTGTTCAAAGACTGTTCTATTTCCTCATTATCTTTTATTATTTTAGCACATGAGTCCTCCAGTGAGTATTTAATTGTTTATTCGTGGTTTTCTGTCATTAAATATGTCATATAATAAAAAATAAATTGCTTGTCTTTGCTTGTAGATTGAAATAAATAATACTCGTATGACTTCATAGATATGAGTGAAAGAAAAAAAAAACGTCTCGTCTTTGGGCAAGTCTATCAAATTTGAGGGGTGAAAGGTGGGAGTCCATTTGATTTGAGAGGTGTCAGATGGGGTCAGTTCACTTCATTTAGGGGTGACAGGTGGGGCGAGTTCACTTCATTTGAGGGGTGACAGGTGGGGCGAGTTCACTTCATTTGAGGGATGACAGGTAGGACGATTCCATTCCATTTGAGGGGTGACAGGTGGGACGAGTCCATTCCATTTGAGGGGTGATAGGTGGGGCGAGTTCACTTCATTTGAGGGGTGACAGGTGGGGCGAGTCCATTCCATTTGAGGGGTGACAGGTGGGGCGAGTTCACTTCATTTGAGGGGTGACAGGTGGGGCGAGTTCACTTCATTTGAGGGGTGACAGGTAGGACGATTCCATTCCATTTGAGGGGTGGCAGGTGGGGCGAGTTCACTTCATTTGAGGGGTGACAGGTGGGGCGAGTTCACTTCATTTGAGGGGTGACAGGTAGGACGATTCCATTCCATTTGAGGGGTGGCAGGTGGGGCGAGTTCACTTCATTTGAGGGGTGACAGGTGGGGCGAGTTCACTTCATTTGAGGGGTGACAGGTAGGACGATTCCATTCCATTTGAGGGGTGACAGGTGGGGCGAGTTCACTTCATTTGAGGGGTGACAGGTGGATGACCCCATTTCTTTTGAGGGGTGACATGCATGTTGCTACAAACATATTATTAAATATTTTATGAATAGATTGCAAGATTGTTAATTTATACTTTATATTTAAATTTAGTTATTCTTTCAGCGGGTTAGACCTTTAATGTCCAATTTAAAAATACATAATTACAAAGCTTAAAACCATTTCATTTTTAAATATCGCCAGGTTTCATAGAAAATCGTCATTCCCAAAATAAAATTACACAATTTTTCCAGATTGAACTTGAACATATTTTATGTAATATTTCCCCTTTTCCCATTTTAATATTGCTGTACTGTGGATTTTATATCAATATGACAAAAATAAGGAGGGATTATAGCAATATTTATTCGGATTTGATATAAGATATACATGAAATTGAGCATGATATATGTCAACCAAAGACCTTGTTGCTTGCAGGCCCACGTTGCACAGTTTCTCCGTGGGCTTCTGAAATGACAAAATAACGCATAGAAATTTTGATTCAACTGACATACTGAGATCATTTTGACTTATTTTAGAGAAGCGCAAAACATCTTATTTGAATATTTTCTTTCAAGAATATATGAAATAAATTACACATATAAACTTGGATGAAAGTACAATCAAGTTTTAATATACGTAGTTGGTCGTGTAATGGAGGAACAGAATACGGCACACTGGAGTCGGTAGTCAACCTGCGTAAACTTTCATATGTAAACCATCGCTTTATGAGCAATCGACATGTGCGTGAACGCGTGTTTTATTATATTAAAAACACTTACCTTACAAAAAGATCTTTGATAGCATGTCAATCTTTTTAAGCATAAATGGGTTGCCCAAGTGTAATCTGAAACAAGTAAGAGAACTTAAATAGGTATGTGGACCCTTATTCTTGTAGTAATAATAATAATGATAAAATGATGTATTTTAAAAATAGCTAATTTTGCCAAGTAAATTTAACAATCCATTACAGTACATAAATATAAACCAAAAGAAATAGGGGTCATACAAAGATTTCACACGTGCAGAATTTAATATAGCTAGTTTGAAAGATTTCAAGCAAACTTATTTCATCAATGGTCAGCTGATAGCACCATTTCTCCTGTACTTGTGTAGTCCCAAAGCATTGTAACCAACATATTCTGACATTGTGAGTGACATACAAGTAACGATGAGCATAATATTACAAGAAATCGCGCTACTAGTATCTATAATAAATTTTCTACGATTCTGTTGCACTTGTGTTTTCTTGAGGGGGTTATTGAAGAATTAGTGCTACTTACCATATACTTGCTTCTACGTCTTATAAAAGCTTAAACTTGTGAATTCACCACACATAATGTTGCGTCTTCGCTCATCTGTGCCCAACTGCAGAGTGAGTATTCAGCTTGCACTACGACGGGCAACTTATTGTTATGCAAATTACAACAGATTTGGCCCATTTTGGGTGAGAGGTTTTGGCTAAAACTGCTCACAAATGTTCACTGTCAAAATATTAACAGTACATATTTAATACAACTGAAGTCCACTTGTTGTTAAAATATACTACTTAAATACAAAAACTACTTTCAAAAACCATAATCGAATAAAGCGTTTTTATGACTCTGTCTGTATCTAAAAACCTAAGATCCACAGTATTTTATGTAATTAAGCCAATCAGTAGGAATAGTTTAATATGGGCAGGACAAACGGCTCTTTTCTATATAACTGTCGGCTACCCTTGTCATCCCGAGCAAAGTTGTATTGGTCACACATGATTTTTTTTTTTACTTTGATACCATTCTTTCTAAATATTATGTAGGCTTTAAAAGACAGAGGTTCGTTGAAAGAAACATTTTCAATTAACATTTGGAGTTTTCGTTTTGTATGATTTCCAATGGAGACAACAACGATTACGTGGCCATTTTAACATCTTTTCCCGAAAATAATATATTTGAAAATGGTCTTTGCCTATTTCTCCCTCTACCAAATTTTTTCGGGGCTCTTCAGCGGGCCCCGAACCACTCGTCCGTCATGCTTTTAAATTTGCTCTGTACATGTGACATCGTCCCATATCTACATATGCTCCCAATACTCCGCCTAACCCTAACCTTTACTTCTTGCTTCATGTCACATTGTGGGACCCCGGACTTCCATTTCAAGGACTACCATTCCTGTCACACATGTTCCACATGGAAAAAAATCCCACAATTTGTTTTGGACTTAAATGCATAAATGTTTTTCTCCTTTTGAAAATAATTTTATTTGGCTGTCAGACCTATTTCTTCACATTGACAAATAAATGTTATCGTTTAATATTAATTCTTTTGTGTTATCTCCCTTCAAGGCCAGTGGATCTTGTACACACAAGACGCGGACGAGTACCATTTCATAGAAATAAATATAGATGAAAACCGCTAATAACCTTTTATTCAAGTTCCTTTTAATCACCAACAGCCCACACCATGTCTGACCAGGTAGACTCCCCGTACGAAGTAGGCCTACTGAGAGTAGCAATTTTATTTTTAACTTAAAATTTAAGGGCGCAATCCTCTTATTTAAAACGGACTGGTTTATAATCAGTATATTCACCAGCTTTTTATGTATTTCAACTCAATGCGAAGAGGAGGCGTGTTAAATTTGTTAATCTGACTTCGTTCAGATATAGTATTTGCAGAGTTGGATCGATCTACGTAGAACGATAGTTTCATTGATTGGAAGTGAGCCCTAAGTGAAAAGTGACAAGTGAAGCACATGCGCAGATAACTACAATCTTAACTTCCGGTCTAGTTTCACCATGTGTAGGCAATGTTGATATCAGCAAGTGGGTGAGAAATTTGCCGGTTTCCATTTTGGATCTACGGTGAGTTTGGCAAGTTTGAGCATATCATTCAGAAATTGTTTGTCCCTCATTAAACTACTGAGACTTATTTACAGACAGCTGGAGACATTTATAGACACTGATCGGCAAAATCTTCCGAACATTTTCAAGATTGCGTTGTAGATGCAAATTGTTTGGCAGCTGGTGATTCAATAAACATAATAATGTTCATTTGCACTATCTTCTCCAAACCTTACCAAAGATGTATAATTATGAAATTTGCCTACGGGAAGGTCCATTTTGATAACGTGAAGCTTAATTTTCAGTTGCGGTTTATACGCTATGTTATTCCATCAAGCTCATTGATATATCATATGCTACAGTATTACCTGTCTCATACGTAATGCTATGATATTAACTTCCTAGTGAAACGATGCCTCTTCCACGGTTGACGGGCGCACTGAGAGCGTTCTCTTCTGTGTCTGCCCAAGATTCAGACACGGGACAGAATGCCGACTTGTCCTCAGATCTGGCAAGAAGAAGACAGCTGGCAAGAGAGGAGCAAGCTAAAGAGGGGTTGTCCTGGAAAAAACTGAATCAGCTTATATCCAAGCATGCTAAAGCTGATGAAAAAGATGTTAATGCTCATTTAAAGCAGCTTCTGCAAGCAGCAAAAACCCTGGGTAGGTATTACGAGACATTTGTGGGCATTTAAGGCATGCGGTCAACTGTGCTAAGAAGTTTTTGTACATACATTTACTAGTAAACACGTTTCCCATATGGTTTTAGAAGTTTTGTTTTCTTCTCAACTGGTGAACAAACACTAGATTCTTTGATTGATTCAGAATTTTTTCATGAAAATCAATCTTTTTGCAGTTGGCAGTGACTCTGATACAGGCACCGTAGAGGGTGCAGCTGCATTTCTTGTGGACACCTTCAAGACCACAAAAACAGTTGGACAAAGGGAAAGCTCAAAATTACGCAGTTTATTCGGTCACTTTCCTGCAAGTGCAGCGACAAGTGCTTGTGATGCAGTGAGGAAAGTGGTAGACCTTCTCCCAGACTATGGTCTGGAGGAATTAGCAACACCCAGCGTCAGTGACAAGAAAGCAACTGTTACAGGGATAGAGGAGTTTGGGAAAAACATTCATTTTAATGCTGACGCACAGCTGGAATCAAGCTTTTCAGATTCAGAAACAGATGATGAATATGAAGAAGAAGCTAACCATGAGTTCGATCTCAGGTACGGCATGGGAGAGGATGCGTCTCAAGCAGCAGGGTTAAGTTATGATGGCAACTGGTTACAGATGGAGGTAGCCAAAAGCTTTTCTGAGGACAGTGGGGTGTCAGTCCTTGATATCTGTGCTTCTGTATTTGATATACTTAGCTCTGCAAGATCTGATGAAGAAATTCAGAATGAGGTAACTGTCAGTAATAAACAATAGCATAGTGTAGTTCATGTCAGTAAAATACAGTTGTTTAGTATTAAAAAGGAGAAATTTTCTTGTTTTGTGAAGAAATAGTCATTGGTAAACATTAAAATGTATGATGTGACAATACTTTTTATACTTTAAGTAATGGATTGCAGCTTCTTTAAATATTAAAACATTGTTATTAAAGTTTTCAATTTTATTTATTTTCAGCTGTTTGAGCTTTTAGGTTTTGACAGATTTGAATTGATTCTGAAGCTATTAGAGCATAGAAAAGATGTTATTGCAGCAACTTTAAGCACAGGGACAGATTACATGATGGCAAAGAGCACAGGTGGGATAGATGTAGCAAGCAATTCTCTTTTTAAGACCAATAATTCAGACTCTCTCCTGTTAAAAAAAAAACATGGACTTTCTCCCCAAATGGTTATTTGCTTAATGAAAGACATTGTGTGTAAAAAGATGCACATGCATTTTCACTTTAGTTAATATTTACTTTTCAGGAAGAAAGACAGATCCATCTGCAAGGCCTAATTATGGTTGTCAAGTTACTATACAGGTAAGTGTATTACCATCACCCTTGAACAGATTCTCATCAAGGACAGTTGAAAATATTTAAAGGATGTAATTTATTAACTTCTTCATAAAACTTACAGAAAAAAATATTTAATATAAATATAGGGGCAAACATTTATGAACAGATTTTGTATTTATTCATTATTTTTTTAAATTTGCTATCAGTTAAATAAGTGGTGAATTAAATATTTTCTGTTTAGTCTGAGGGAGAGAAGCAACTTCGAAAGCAGCTGAGAAGGGAAGAAAAGAAAATGTCGAAGTTGGACAGCAAGAAGTTGCAAGAAGATGAACCTCTGATGCAAGCCCTGGGGTTTGATCCTGAAATATTGAGAGCACAGAGGTAAACAGCAATGAAAGACTATTATAGGCATTTTCAGATATGACAATGCAATCTAATCATGTGACTGACAATGAGGATACTGGAAGCTTATAAATCTGATGTGGTAATTTTGTGTCTTCATGTATGTATTATGGGGTGACAGATGGTTAGAGTTAGTTTAAAGGATTATACTTTTCATAGAGGCATTGTGCCTGTGTATGTTGTTTATATTTTCAAATAGATGTCATAAGGGTCATTTAAAAGGTATGAAACAGTTATATCATTAGTTATTGACTCTCAAGACTAAATGTTGATTTTTTTTTTGTTCAGGGAGCAGGCATTAATTACTGCAGCAACTGCTCCTCTGTTCTCCCAGAGGTCTTCAAGAGCACCAGAGAGAATTCAATACCCAAATGTTTTTGACAGTTTTGCTGAAGCACAACAATCATCTGCTTTTGTGGGAGGAAGCAAGGTAATTGATTAAATAGTTTGACTTCATAAGGGTAATTGATATTATGGTTTAACTTGATAGTCATGAGATCTAATTTGGTGTTGGATTAGTTGTATTATGCATTATGTATTATGCATAATAAGTTAAATTGACTTCAACATCAGTATTGGTTAAGGCGTTGATTAAATGTAACCAGATGACAAGTAAAGGGACAGACTTTAGAACATAAACTAATTTTGAACAATTTGTTTCCAAAAATTTCTAGTTTGGAATAAACCTTTGTTATCCATATTATAAAGAGATTGCTACCCACAACCATAAGAATTGGAATAAATGTATTTAAAGTACATATTTAAAACATTTGAGGTTAAATAAGATGTAGATACCTGTGTCTGTGATAGATAAGATCTCTTATACAGTCATTACTATAATGGTCCTAGAAAAATGTATTTATATTGTTATCATTATTATAGATGCTCCTACCAGAGGGCTTTGAACGAGTCAACTGTAAGATGTATGAAGAGGTAAACCTTCCAGCTTCTGAGAAAGCTCCAGTGAATGTTGGGTGTCAGCGTGTGCAAATATCTGCTCTTGATGAGGTGAGAAATGACTGTCAAAATCTGTGTAAGAATTTAGGCTTTTTATTTCAGACTGTTGTTGTGGTAGAGCAGTTGGAGAGGTCTTAATTAACTTTAATGTATAACAGTTATGGAAATGTCACTGAAAATGTAATAGATACAACAACAAGCATACATATTTAGTTTCTTCAATTATAAGCATGCAATAATAGGCATTATAACACAATAATCTTGAAAAAATGAACCTTTTCAGATTGCCAGGCTTGCTTTTCAAGGCACAGATTCATTGAATCGAATTCAGTCTGTTGTGTTTGATACTGCATACAAAACCAACGAGAATCTTCTGATCTGTGCCCCCACTGGAGCAGGGAAAACTAACATAGCCATGCTGACCATTCTGCATGAAGTGAAGCAGCATATTGACCAGGGGGTGATAAAAAAGGACGAGTTTAAGGTAAGGGATATCACAGTGTGCAGTTGGTAAGTTTAATCTATACTTGGTTGTTTTGACAAAGAAAAATAAATAATATAACAATTTATTTTTTCTTAAAAAATTTATTACTGATTTATGATTTTTTTTCTGAAATTGCCTGCTTACATGATCCAAAGAGAATATTCATATTTAAATGAAAGATGTAAAGTAATTTTGTTCATTAAAAGGAATTGGAAAGAAAGAGGGAAAATAATTCATGAAAATGCATTTCCATTATAACTATATTCTTATATTTAGATGTGCATATTCCTAGTAGGTTGCAATAAGCACTGAGAGTTTACTTTACCACATGCTGTGAACAAAAAAATATTAGCAAAATTTATAATTATTTGCCCTCCAAGTGGTTTAATAGTGAGATGAAGTAGACCAGTTTCAAAGTTTGTACTTCCTTGAAGGTGGTATATGTGGCCCCCATGAAAGCCCTGGCAGCAGAGATGGTGCGGAACTTTGGTAAGAGACTGCAACCACTGGGAATAACGGTCAAAGAACTCACTGGGGACATGCAGTTGACCAAGCAAGAGATCATGCAGACACAGGTGAGAGCTGCAGCAGTCACTGATATTGTATATTTATAAGGGCAGGATTCTTGCTCGATTTTTACATTCCCTTTTTCTTTATGTATAAAGGAGGAGGGATTAGAAAGAGTTTTGTATGAAATGAAATGATAGGAAATTGGGGAAGTTTAGTGAAGGGGGAAATCTTTTCCTTCTTTTATTAGCATTATTTTAACTAATTCTTTTTATAGATTGAAATAAATTAAGATGTGACAAGAGAATAGTGTCAAAGATATAGAGAAGATACAAAGGTTTGATATTAGTGCTAAACTTAAAACATGGAAATGACCTCATTTCATGGCTGCAATGATTATAAATATTAATATTATTGTTATAATTTGGTATTCAGATGCTGGTAACAACACCAGAGAAATGGGATGTGGTGACAAGGAAAAGCACTGGAGATGTGGCCCTGTCACAGCTGGTCAAGTTGCTGATTATTGATGAGGTCCACTTACTTCATGATGACCGAGGGTCGGTCATAGAAAGCTTGGTGGCCAGGACTCTCAGACAGGTGCTAGTGGTTATGACAAGCTTTTTTCTTTTTTCTTCCTTTCGTGGTACACATTATTTATTTTCTTTACTGTACATCCTTTTACCCCTTCAAAAATTTTACAATGTGATCCAACACAATTGCAGTGAATTCACACCAGTTCTTGTTATCAGAACAGGATAAATGATGTTCATATTATTGATAATTAAGGTTGAGACCACTCAGAACATGATCAGGATAGTAGGTCTGTCTGCTACACTGCCCAATTACCTGGATGTGGCTGTGTTCCTTCACGTCAACCCCTACATTGGCCTATTCTTTTTCGATGGGAGATTTCGCCCTGTGCCACTCAGTCAAACATTCATAGGTAGGTTTACAGCAAAAAAAAAAAAAAAAAAAAAAAAAAAAAAAACTACAGATAATTATGATTACAAAAAGCACAAGCCAAGTATCAATCCTTTATAATGTGTATGTGGTTTATTTTCTTCAAATCAATGTGATATTGTATTACTTGTATTGGAGGAGATATATAAACATATGAAACTGACTTTAGCCATTTGAAAATGCATCTATTGCTGATACCCCCATTGGATAACCTATCCTTTAATACCTTCAGCTTCTTCTGACTTGGTACCATTATTTTCCAGGTATAAAAAGCACCAACCGCATGCAACAGCTGCAGGACATGAACCAAGTGTGCTATGATAAGGCACTGGAGATGGTCAGGAAGGGACATCAGGTACTTTTATTTCTTTTATAAACTGAATTAATAGGTAGAAAGTTATTTCAGAAATATCTTTGTTTCTTAAAAAGTTTTCTCAAAATTTTTCATTGTTAAGCACTTTGTTATCTACTTTGTTTATTGTTTCCATAGGTAGAAATTTACCTGAAGCAGCTGCCACAACATTGGATTCCATTCTAGCTGATGTGTTTTTTCTTCCACTTTGTCAATTAGATCCTACATCTTTTATGTATCTTCTTGGCTCCCCCAATGTATCTAGGATACTTTACAGCAATATTGTCTGTTTTGGAGCACTATTGGCTCATAGGAATGACTTACAAAAATCTCTTATTGTGGACTCCAATGCCTTGTTTACAGCTTTGACCTTTTTATTGTCCCTTTTAGGTGATGGTGTTTGTCCATGCCAGGAATGAGACTGTGCGCACAGCTATGTGTCTGAGAGAGATCTCAAAGAACAATGGAGAAGCTGGCTTCTTTGAGCCCGAGACAGGGCCAGCCTTTGGAGATGCCTTGAAAGCAGTGAGTTTGAAAAGTCACTGGTTTAACAACAGTAGTTATGGCAGTATAATACATCTTGCAGTATGAAAATGAGTGTAAAGAGTGATGAATCAGTCTTCTTTAATGACATAATGAATCTGTTTTAAAATAGACCAGTAATTGTTGTAGTGAACTTCTATGCATTTATCATTAATTGAAGTGAACCTATATTTTTGGTCTGAAAGTGACACCTAACTGACGTTTTTATATAAAATGCCCCCTCTCCCCCCAATCTGGATAATTTGATAAAAGGTTGAACTTGTAATTTCTTAACTTCAACTCTGAAAAATTGGGGAGGGTAAAAATAAAATTCATTCACACTTCTTCTAAGTATGTTTTTTCCTCCAGATATCAAAATCCAGAAACAAACAGTTAAAAGAACTATTTCCTGATGGCTTTGGCATTCACCATGCAGGGATGTTGCGCCAAGATCGAAATTTGGTGGAGAAATACTTTGCAGCAGGTCACATGAGAGTGCTGGTGTGCACAGCAACACTGGCCTGGGGTGTCAACCTACCTGCTCATGCTGTGGTCATCAAGGTAGGTGTCTTAAAAACTGGGGACTGTAGCACAAAAATGAAACTTTTGAGGCCTATTTCTGATAATAAAATTCGATAGCCAGCTGCGTAATGTCACTTTTGTGATATTGGTATTAGTGTGATTCATGAGGGATTGTCCTCTAAGAATGTAGCTAATGTGCCTAGATTTGCTATTCTCATCTCTGACAGTAAAAAGCCACTGTTCAGACAATCACACTTTGCTGTGTTATTGAAAGATGTAAAAAAATGTTAGCAGCTTGTAAGATTTAACATAGAAGGTTGTAATTCTTTGCAGAGACTAAGACATTAATTGTTTTGTGAAACAGGTGCATAGGTTGTAAAACCATGCCAACTTACTGCCTTGTGTAGGGAGAAATTATGAAGAAATGATCTTCCAATAATAACAGTTCTTCAAGTTTAAACACTTTTTAAAGGTCATTAAAGACATCCTCCGGTTTAATGTTTATACTCCAAAAGATCAGCTAAGGAATGTGACTGGACGTTTATGCATTATGTTTGAACACACAGTAAAAAAAAAAAAATTCCCCTTTGTCTCCAGGGTACTCAAATTTATGATGCCAAGAGAGGATCATTTGTAGACCTGGGCATACTGGATGTAATGCAGATATTTGGGCGCGCTGGACGACCCCAGTATGACAAGTCTGGCCATGGCACCATCATTACAGCTCATGATAAGCTGTCTCACTATCTATCCCTGATGACGAGACAAAACCCCATAGAAAGCCAGTTCATTGGAAGCCTGACAGATAACCTCAATGCCGAGGTAAGGGCATATGGCAGTTATCACTTTAGTGGTTATTGATTTTGTTGATGGATTACTTGTAATAGAAAATTAAATTATATGAAAATTGATCAGTATTGTCTTTGTGCATACATAACTAGTACCAATCAGAAGAGATTTTTACATTAAGAAAACCTGATTTATTTGTTTATTTATTTTTGAAATATATTGTGTTGTATTAACATTGACATCTGATATTTAGTTTTACTTCAGTGTTATTAATTTTGTAGGGTTATATAATTTAACTTGTAAACATGGTATTTGAAAATCTTTCCTGTTTGTTAGAACTGTATTTTAGGGTTACGTAAACAGGCACATGTCTAAACATGTAACATGTTTTGTTGCATAGGTTACTTGCTGGAATTTTTTTAATTTTTATTCCATTAATTGGTTGTTCATAAATTCTACACGTTAATCTAGATTCTAATTATTTTTTACTACAGATTTCTCTTGGCACTGTCACAAATGTGGATGAAGCAGTGAAATGGCTGAGCTATACCTACCTGTATGTTAGGATGAGATTCAACCCACTTGCCTATGGCATTACTATCAAGGCAGCACAGGTTAACAGTAGTGTTGTAGAAATAAGAGCTTGTTATTAGAAAGTAGAAGTAAGAGCTTGTTTTTATGTTTCTAATGACAACCCTTTTTTATCTGTGGTGGACACATTTTGTTGCAAGGCGTAGTAAAACAACTTGTTTGTTCTTGAAAATCTGTTTCTTTTTAAGTAGTATTCATCAATTTATTGCTGCAGACAAAAAAATTAATATACTACATGACAAGGTGAAGCCAAAAAGAAAGGCAGTTTAAAGAGCCAAGCACAGAATCTAAATGTTCTCATTGGTTTATATATAGGATGACCCTGGTTTGGAGAAACATAGAAGAGATTTGATAGTAAATGCAGCCAAGCAGTTAGACAAGAACAGGATGATCCGGTTTGAAGATGCTACAGGTTATTTGTTTGCAACTGACCTTGGCCGAACTTCTAGTCACTTCTACATCAAGTATGACACTGTAGAGGTAGGGATGTTTTCTCATTTAAATAGGCATGCGTGAAAAACATTTGCATATACTAGATATTGTCTAGGGCCCAGCTGTTATATATGCCCTTGAACAGATCATTCAAGGCACACCTTCAAAAAGCATGGTCGGACAGAGTGCAGAGCTCAGCTTTGTGAATGCAGCAAGACCAGGGAATCATTGACAAACTGCCCACAGCAGCTGACCAGGTGGTCATCGCTAGGATAGTATCATCTTGGAATAATGTGTCATTTGAGACAACTAGAATCATGAGGTCATGAAAGAGGGAGTCGATCCAAAATGAAGTCCCAGAGGTTTTGAATGATAGTGATGAGAATGGCGAATTTTTGGTTTTGATTATGATGGAAAAGAAGTTGCTGACTTTGGCCACATAACCAAGCAAAGGAATCAAATTTGTGCATGTATTTTTTTTTTGATATATTTGTTTTGAGAATCTTCCAATTACATATGTATATTGTAAAAGCTACCTATTTTAATTTTTTGATTGAAATTTCCTGGAATTTGAAATCTTCATAGCATCTGATATTGACTGTTACAGGGTAATAGAAGAGCTGAGCTCTATCTATGATTTGTTTTATTAACTTGCTAATTAAAGTAATTCATTAAGTTCAGAAATCAGAAGAGACTGTGAAATTTACACAGGCATTTCTTTCTTCATTAAACTTCAATTTCAGGTTATAAATGAGATGTTGAAGGCCATCATGACAGAGGCTGATGTCCTTACCTTGGTGTCAAATGCACAAGAGTTTGAGCAAATCAAGGTACAGGATAGATGTAGTGGATTGCCTAACCTATCACTTATTTCAACCAGAGAACTTTTGATTCTCTGCCACATTTAACTTGACATTGAGACAATCTGCACAGAGACATACTTAAAACTATTCTTAGCACTTCCTGGATAGCTAGAATTTTCACATTTAGCAGTCTTACTTATTGAAATACTTCTTATGTCTTTGCAGAATAAGTGTTGTCAAATATAAGGGTTGTGTTTCTGACATTGCATAGCAAAAATAAAAGGAAAGAAGTTCTAAACAAAAATACCTCCTAGCATAGTCAAACCCTTGTGGTGGTTGTTCTTGTTTGATTGTTGGGCACAGTAATGGAGATTATGTTTTTATAACTTTTAGGTTCGTGATGAAGAATTAGACGAGTTGGATTTTCACCACTTGGAGTCCTGCCCTCTGCCTGCAGCGGGAGGCACAGAGAATACCTACGGCAAAGTGAACATTCTTCTACAGACCTACATCTCCAGAGGGAACGTGGACAGTTTCTCCCTGGTGTCAGATATGAGCTATGTAGCACAGGTCAGCCAGTGAGCGTCATTCAAAGTGACCAGTATTGTGTAGACTTTGCCATAACAGATTTATATACCTTTTGCACTATTCTGACTCCCACCTCTGCTTTTTTTTGTATTTTAAGGTGAAAAATAACATAGAAAAAATCTGTTAGATTGGAATGTACCTGTATGGTGTAAAATGGCTTGGTCATGGAATTCATTTATTGATATCTGTCATTAAGTTTTTCCTAGCTGTAAGTGAATACTGTGCAATTTCAGAATGCGGCTAGGATAATGAGGGCTCTCTTTGAAGTGGTCCTGCGGAAAGGCTGGCCTATTATGGCAGGTCGTATACTTGCTATGAGCAAGACCATAGACAAACGAATGTGGGGCTGGGAGAACCCCCTACGCCAATTTTCCATCTTGACCCCGGAAATTTTGCATAAACTGGAAGCCAAGAAGATACCCATTGATAAATTAAGGGAAATGGACTCTAAAGAGATTGGCATGTAGTATTATATATCATTAGAAATCGTGAATCATTGTTTAAAAGGCAAAAATGATATGTAGTTTAATTTTTTTAAATAGAAACTTTAAAAAAGAATGTTAAATTACTTTGCATACAATATATGAATTTTTAAGTCTGTTGAGTCCAAAACAGGTTCTCTGTTTTTTATTCATTTAATTGTAGAATTTGTAAATGTGTGTAAGTGATGATTTAGAGAGGTTGCATTAACTTGATGTTATCCTCACCGTCTTCACTGAGCAACTGGAGGTGACCATAAAATTTGACAGATTCACATTTGATTAAGAACTTAGAGGATGACTCATTCAGTTAATAAAGCAAGTCAGCACAAAAAATGTTTGATGATAATTTTTTTGACACATTTTGAATATCTTTTTCCAGGTATTTTAATCCACCACCAAAGAATGGGTCCCGTGGTGAAGAAATGTGTCTCTCAGTTTCCCACATTGGGATTGGACGCCAGTATTCAACCCATCACCCGCACGGTTCTCCGTGTGCGTCTGACCATCACTGCAGAGTTCTCATGGAGTGACAAGGTCCATGGGAAGACTGGGGAGCCATTTTGGATTTGGGTTGAGGATCCAGAGACCAACCACATTTACCATTCTGAATACTTTATGATGCACAAGAAAATGGTAGGTCTCCCTGTGTGTTACTGATACTGAAACCAATTTTAAACAGTTAGGAATGTCACCTTTTGTCTGTTTTTAGTAACCATAGTCATTCTGTGCTTCTTGTACAACAGCAAGTTAAGGCTCCTCAGACTATGTATATTTGGATTTTAGCATACAAGAAGCAAATTCTAGCTGTGGAACAAATAGAAATACTCTAGAATGACCTATAGACAAAACCATATAGTGAATTTGGACCATTCCATTCTTTGCTGATATATATAACAAACGTAACTTGTGCTGCACTGTCAGATATCAGCATTACTAATAGTTTTCCTGACATCATTAGGTAGTGACAGAAGAGCCGCAGCAGCTAGTGTTCACCATTCCAATCTTTGAGCCTCTGCCCACCCAGTACTATGTACGTGCAATATCGGACAGATGGATAGGGTCAGAGTTCACTAGTGCCATATCATTCCAGCATCTGATTCTTCCTGAGAGACATCCTCCACATACAGGTTATTTGCTACATTTGATTTGGTTTCAACTTTATCAGTAGATATCAATTAGTAGACTCTAAATTATGGAAAAATAATATTATTGCTTTATACCATATTTGGAATCTGTATTCCAATCCAAAATTTGCCAACATGAATTTTACTACGTTAAAAAGTTATATATGTCCAGCATAGACCAATTTGAATACAGTAGACATGAAAGCTATCAAAAATTTGAGCTATTTGTACAGTGAGCCAATTGTTTTTTGACAACTGATTAAGAACAGATACAACTCATAGATGAACATTAGATTTGATAAATGCTTAAGGAGATATTTTGTAATATAAAAAAAAATTATCTGATGACACTTTATTTTAAATGAGATTTTTGTCTTATTCATTTTGAAAACTAACTTGCATTCCAGACCTGTTAGATCTGCAGCCTTTGCCAGTCTCTGCACTCAATGACCCCCAACTAGAACAGATGTATTCATTCAGTCATTTTAACCCAGTACAGACACAGATATTCCACACCCTGTATCACACAGACTACAATGTGCTGCTGGGGGCCCCAACAGGCTCTGGGAAGACTGTGGCAGCAGAACTAGCCATATTCAGGGTGTTCAGAATGTACCCAAATGCCAAGGTAGACAAATTGTGAAAACTGCAACAGTCAAAAAATATTTAGTTTAACTTATTGCTGAAAAAGTAATTATCTTAGGAAGTTTCCTAGTTGAATGTGTAATAGATTTTTTTTGAGATTCCCATTTACAGGTTTTTAAAATTGTCATTGGTTTCTAAGGAAGCCATACAATAAACACTTTTAAAGCAGACATTCTTCACAAAATCATGAATCATTAAATCAAGTTATTCAATTGTTTTTTTAGTTATATGTGAGCTTAAAATGATGCTTTAACTCTTGTATTTCAGGCAGTCTACATTGCCCCATTAAAGGCACTGGTCAGAGAGAGAATGGAAGATTGGAAAGTCAGAGTAGAACAAAAACTGGGCAAAAAGTAGGGCTTTTATATATAACTTCACTGCATGACTTTAAGTTTGACAAATTCTCCTGACCCCATTCATATTTCATTCATCATCATCATCATCATCATTTAGAGCCTATAGTGTTCCACTGTTGGACAAAGGCCTCAGCATGCTTTTTCCATTGTTTCCTATCCTGAGCCTCAGATTTCCAGTTTGGCCAAGGTTTCTTCTTCCACGATTTCCAGTAGTCATCTAATTCATCCCTCCATCGTTTCACTGGCCTTCCTCTTTTTCTTTGTCCATACCTTGGGGTCCATTCTGTAAGCCTGATTGTCCACCTATTGTCCTTCATTCTTTTGACATGTCCTGCCCACCTCCATTTCATTTCTTTAACTGTGAGCAGTACGTCCTTCACTTTGGTCTGTTCACGTAACCATACATTCGTTTTCCGCTCTCTTGGATTAATGTTCAACATAATTCTTTCCATCTTTCTCTGAGCTACTTGTATAAATATTGCATATTTCATTGCTCAAGCTTTATACCTTACCTATTCATAAGTCTATTGTAATTACCCATAAATTTCTACTACCATAATATATCTGATTTTGTTTGTCAAAAAATGTTCTTTAAACTTCATGATTGTGTTATCTGAAAAGGACCATAAGCCTGGAATGAAATATAATTTTTTTCTGTGATTATCCAAATATTCAAGGCCAGTTAAGAAAAATAAATTTAACATTTTGGAAGTTTACATGATTTCACTGCTATAATATAATTTATAATATTATAGACAATAATAACTTTTATAACATGAATACAATATTAATAAGTTTAAATGTTTTCAGGGTAGTGGAGCTAACTGGAGATGTGACTCCGGACATGCGAGCGGTCAGTAACGCTGACCTGATTGTGACTACACCAGAGAAATGGGATGGCATCAGCAGATCCTGGCAGACTCGCAGTTATGTGAAAGCTGTGGCTCTATTGGTCATTGATGAAATTCATCTGTTAGGTATGTTTTGATCTTTATGCATGTGTTTTTTGATAATTTGATAAAAAGGAAAAAGTTTCTTTATAATTGCTTGACTGTGTAAAATATAAACAGCTAGCCTGAAATTTAAGCCTCTTCTAGAGCTATCTGAACTCATTTTAAACTATGACTCACTGATTAAGAGCCTAATCAACATTTTTCAAAAGCTTACACCTCCATCAAAATATTCATTGGGTTAATAGGAGATTTGTTGATTTTTTAGATCAAAATCTGACATACCTTTTGTTCACAATTTGACTGCTAGATGTCCCGTGAACGCATTCCAAGATAAACATATATTTTACCATCACTTTAAACTTGTACTAGGATTTCAGTTTCAAGAATGCCACATTAAAACAAGCAAAAAGATCTGTAAAATGTGTAGAGTAATTGTTAATGCATAAGAATGTGTAATTTTACTTAGTATTAATTAAATGTTTGTTATGATGCATTTATCGTATCAAGTAAATGAATTATTATTATTTTTAATTAAAAATTTATAATTTTATTACTATATATTTATGATAGGTGAGGACCGTGGTCCAGTGTTGGAGGTCATTGTGTCTAGGACAAACTTCATTTCTTCTCATACAGAGAAACAAGTGCGGGTGGTAGGTCTCTCTACAGCACTGGCTAATGCCAGAGATCTAGCAGACTGGCTTGGAATTAAACAGGTAAGTTGTGTGTGTTTTGGATAGTTATACCTGACAAAGAAGGACTTGAAGGCTGTCTTTTTTAAGGATTGAATCATGACCTAATTCTTATGCTGAAATGAGGTGGGAGTCACGTTAGTGCAACATTTGCTGAAAATGTGCTTAAAATTTTCCCTAACTTTTCTCATCTTGCTATTAAAGACCTTTATATTAAGTAACGATGATTCAAAATTATTTAATATTTTTTCATTGTTATTAAATAGGTTTTCTTTTTTAGTATTTTTTTTAGTATTTTTTTTAGTATTTTTTTAAAGTATTTTTTTAGTATTTGAAATCCTGTTTTTACACCAGCTGTTTGAGATATTACATCTCAAGATATTCTATGGCCACAAAAGTATTGAAGCCAGGAACATTTTATGATTATTTTATTTGCTACTCTCTCTAATTGAAAAAAATTGCCAATGTCTTTTTTTATTTTGGCCAAATGTTATTAGCCATTGTGAAGTCTGCACTACACATAACTGATCATTTTTCAGACTCAAAAATGTACAGTACAGCATGACTCTATCATTTAGCAAATTTTAAGGGCTTTTTACAGTAATGGGGATTAAAAGATACTATCCAGAGGTTTATAGAAGGATCAAATACCATTGCTAGCATTTTTAGCCTAGCAACAATATGCTTCCATCTTTTTTAGGTTGGCTTGTTTAACTTCCGCCCTTCTGTGCGTCCAGTGCCCCTTGAGGTTCATATCTCTGGGTTTCCTGGAAAACACTACTGTCCAAGGATGGCAACCATGAATAAACCAACTTATCAAGGTGAGGAAACACACCTGTTGTCTTCTATTGCATTGTTAATGGCAGCAATGGTGTTCAGCAAACAATAATGGTAATGTCACTAATGCAGCTCTCTGAGCATCATATGAGGTGGTGTGACATGGTTTGAATTTGTTTACTGAACTGTCTTTTGCAAGCAGAGGACATAATTTTTGCAAAGTATTGTAAAATATATTTTTTAATATTAATGTAAGTATAAGCACTGGTCTCAAAGGGATTGCCTCAAATTAGTGAGGGTGGGCAGGCTAATAAAAAAAAACTCATCCTAAGTAGACATTAAATTACAGTGTTGGATGAGCTTTTTTGTAATGAAGTGTTCATATAATGGCCTGTCTCTATATGTAATGGTAAGGTCCCCTAATGCAGCTTAGCTAATATATGACTTGATCTTGGCTTCAAAGAATATCCTTTTATTTTATTTTTTTAAGATCTCTCTTATGCTGTCTACATAGCCTCAGTCTGTTAGTAATAAGAGTTATGTATAACATTCTGCATGTCTCAAAACTATTTTTGCTTGTAAAACTGAAATTGGACAAACAAACAAACAGAATCTGATATTTTCACAAAGTCAAAGTCATAGCAGGTATTAGACTGAATGTTAGACAAGTTACAGCCCGTAGTATGTTTAATTACTTTTGCTTGTTAAGAATGCCAGTATACTTTCTCAGTAAAAGACTTTGGGGAAAAAAACAGTGGGGTTTGTATTAGTTTAGCTAAGTTGATGTTTTTTTATGAATAATGTTGTTTTAGTATTGTAAAATGGGGTGTGTTGTACATATTTTATTCATTGTTTCCATAGAATTTATGTCTCCTTGATCTAAGCTAATTGAATATAACAGCATGCAAAATCATGTAACAAACACAAGTATGATGTTCGAAATTTGGCCGATGATGGCCGCATTTATTGAAAGTCCCAGTATTAAAAGAAATGAAGCGGATGGATACTAAACGCTGAATAGTGTTAACATAAGACATAGAACATTTATGTGTGGGCCTGAAATATCTACATATAAAATAAAATTTCCAAAGAGGTATTACCTAGTTGGTCTGAAATGCTCAATAAATGAACTTGATCAATCAGATTTGATTCTTAAAACTTTTTATGTGCATAGCCATGCCTTTGTTATACTCCCAATCATAATTTATGCCTTTGTTCATACATTTAAACAAGGCTCAGCTCAGTGAAATCGTACAGAGATAAATAATGATCATGATGTTTATAATGAACATTTGCATGAAGGCTAATTAGTGGGGAATAGTGATAATGCTAACATACATTTATGTGATATATGAGTGCTCAGGCTGTTTCCTTATCCTCATAAGATATCATTAATGGGACTATTTATGCCTGAGGGTTTCCTCTTGTCCTTTGTTACATAAGAATGCTTATGGAAGGTGTAGCAGGGTCTATAGTAACAAGCTGTATTGAGGAACCTTACCTTTACATATAGAGACAGGCCATTACATGAACACTTCGTTACAAAAAAGTTAATCCAAATTGTAATCTAATTGCTATAGAGAACCATTATAATTTATGATATATAATTGATGATTTAAGATAAATTGAAAGTTGTCATGAATTAGTAATTATCCAAATGATGATCTGCCTCTAAGGTACTTGTTATTTTGTCAAGAATTGTTTATAAGTCTCTGATTTTGAGCATTTTGTATTCACACTGAGAAACCCCTTCACTTACATTTTATGTTGTCACTTGTTTTTAGCTGTGAAAACCCACTCCCCTGGTAAACCAGCTCTCATATTTGTATCATCAAGGAGACAAACTCGCTTGACAGCTCTGGATTTGATTGCATATCTTGCAGCTGAGGATAACCCCAAGCAATGGTTGCATATGCCAGAAATGGAGGTGAGAGAGAGAGAGAGAGGGGGGGGGGCAGATGGACAGAATGATAGGATATTTTTATTAATGGGTTTTTACATATTATGAACTTATTGACTCACATTGATTCATCGCCGTAGGCATTGTTTTAGATGTTATCTTAGTAGCAGCCATGTGATGTAAATGTCCATTTATAATGGCACATGAGAACCCCTTAGGGAACTCTCATCGATGAAATATTGTGTATATAAAATTATATATATATGTATACTTGTCATCTATGCTAAAAGCCCTCATTGTGCGGGCAATAGGGCATCAATGCAGAATAGACATTTTTCAGCCAGGATACATGAATCAAGATTAACATTTTAGCTACAGATAGCAAGGTGTGATTTTCCGAGATGGGATTAAGAAGGAGTGTTGGAAGACCAAAATTTATCATAAATTTTTCTTCATTTCTGTTTACCCTGCTGTTGGTATATCTCCTAATGGTTACAACTTTTGTATTGGAGTCGGTGTTACAGGCACCTCAGTCTAGCAGTAGACTAGCACAAACAATGGAAGAACTGGAAGAATTGTTGAGAAATTCCACCAAAACAGAGAGAAAGTTTGACAGGCTGCCTGATGTCATAAGCAAAGAACTAGATATAAAAATGAATCTTGCAACTTTACAGCAAAGTGTTTCTGTGGGTCTCCATAATGGAGAACTTGATCAGAAGAGAAGAGAAAAGCTCACAGAATGGAAAAATGTTATTATGAAGAAGACAGCAAATGTTCAAGGCAAGGACTTAACTCAACAAGCCACCTTTTCAAGTTTTCATCAAAGAGACAAAAGCCACAAGAACCCAAAAATGACAACTCTAGTGAACAAATGTCCAGAGATTGAGACCGATTTTCATGAGTTTGATATTGGTGAATTACAACCAGGTGTAGCACAGATATTTGATAAAGCTAAAAAAGATTTCAAAATAAGAAGTCCTTTAAAGTTAACAATTCATGCCTATTCGGCTTACTTAGATCACAGGAAGTTGGAAACAGTTGGAAAAATTCATATAAGAATATTTCTTTTACAGCCACGCAATATGAAAAAAAAGCTTTCATTCTTTTGTGAAATCAGCACAGAAAAAGGAACCTTTACTGCACCAGGAACATTTTATGAGATGAGTGAAAATCACGGAAGGTTATTTGGAGTTTTTATTTTAAACTGTGAATTTTCCAAGCAAGTTTTGGACTTACAACCTTGCAATGTGTCTGTTGTGTCCAAAGTTGATGGGAACAGGACCAAAACACATGTTACCATGCCTTTAAGATATGTTTTTCCTGTGCCGAGGCAGTTGGATTTTGCTGTGTGTCTCCCGCCAGTGTTTGGTAATATCCAGCCAAATGTTTTTGTGGAATTTTTTGAGTTATCCAAGATTTTAGGAGCACAGCATTTTTATGTGTATGACTTCACTTCTTCAGAGAGTGTTCATAAGGTTTTTGATTACTACAAGAGACAAGGAGAACTCACAGTTTTAAAATGGAGCTTACCAACTAAAGCAGGTTCGTTGACATGGTACAAAGGTCAAAGTTTAGCTATAAACGACTGCATGTATCGAGCAATGGGCAAGGTTAAAACATTGGCAGTGAACGATTTAGATGAATTTATCATACCTAGGGATGGATCAACGTGGTATGATTTATTGGAGGGCATCAGCACTCCAAAAAGCTGCGGATATTGTTTTGAAATGTCCTTTTTTAGTCCCAATAAGGAAACTGTCCTGCCAGATACCATGTTATCTCAGACAGTTCTTGAAAGAAGCAATATGACCTGTGGGTTCAGAAGAAAATGTTTGGTTCACCCAGAGAAAGTGTATGAAAAAGGAATACACCATATAAGCAAGCAGATTGAAGAGGACTACATTCCTGTTGCTGTCAACAGTTCCTTAGCTCTCGTTCATCATTACCGAGCTTGTAAAAAATTCAGAAAATTTCAGTGTAGAAATACTACCACAGATGAAACTGCATTAAAATACAAGATGGATCTTGAAAGGAATTTCCATAGTACCTTGTATGAAATAGGATTGAAAAACTCAAGTCCACTGCATTAAGCAGTATCAGGTGGTATTCACATACTGTTGTGTTGGAAATTTTAAAAAAATCAATGTAATAACCACCACAGCTGAGACTGTACCATTGAAACATTAGAAAGATCTTAAGCACAATTTCCTTAATTAGTACTTTGTATGAAAAATAGGATTGAGAAACTCAAATTCACCATATTAGATAGTTTTTTTTTTTTTGGGGGGGGGGGGGGGTTCAAGTACATTTCTGTCTTATATGGTTAAACTGGAAAAAAATGAATTGCTGTAATACATTACAATTGTTCATTATGGTGTCTTATCATTTGTGATGCTAGCTAGTAAATTGACCTATTGTGAATCAGTCCTCTTCTGCCACTAATCCAATCATTGTGCACTATTTTTACAGAACCATCTTGCTTGTAAAATATACAGTCCTTTCCCACATTATACAGCCTATTTCCTATGGCAAACACAGGAGTGTTTTAGAGCAGGTGTATAGAAGAAAAGAAATTTGAGGCGAAAAAAAGGAAATGGCTCACGTTCATGAATCTTTGGGGATTAATTTTAGAAAACAGAAATAAAAGAGGCCCAATCATAATTCAGTCAATAGAAAGAAAAAGAGGGCCTGTCAGAATAGACTTCACATGCATTGTGAAGTTCTCATTGCTGATTGTACATGAATTATTAATGAACCCATTCAAATTCAGTAGCTGTGTGTGGTTTTCATTTAAATGCACAATTATTCAAGTCTGCAGCCCAGCATTATGCAATTATTGTTTTTGATAGATATATGATAACATGTTTTTTCTAGTGGATGTTTCCTAAAGCGAACAATTGATTTTTTACAATATTCCCCCATCTATTTATCCAAATGTTCATTTCCAAAAATAACCTATGTTTGAACAAGCATACACAAGTGATTACAAGGTCCATTAAAATTAAAAAGAGCTGTTGTTAATGAATATAATTGGTCATGGTTTTTTTACCATCTTGTTGGATTAGTTGGGACAAATATTGTGTAGAATAGTTGGAAAAGAGAACATAAATTATTTGGACAATGTATGGTTTTGCCACAAAGCAATGCTCATAAATAAGACATGACAAATGACCAATTTTGTAATAGACCACTATCTTATAGAATAAAAGAGGAAACCCAGACAACCTTTCTGATTAATGTCTGCCGATCTCAGTACAGAGTGTGGAATTTTCTATTTTTTTATTGAATGTTTGAAAATCTGGTCGTGATATCATTTATGACAGTGACAGATTCATTCAGCAGTGTTAATAATAATAATAATAATGGTAATAATAACTCACAACCTGAAGATTAAAGTTCAACAAGAATGTGCCTAAAGGATTATGGAAATTACTCATGAAATTTTACGAAAAACAAAAAATACTACAACATTATATTATTTTGAATGAAAATAATTGAAAAGGTATTTATATTTGTGATACAAAAATGATGTTTTGTGAGTAACTGAGTAACTATTAATCTTCAAGAAATATTAAAATAGTAGGGTGTTTGGAATTTTTAATTAATTACCATTCATCTTTACCCTGACTGAACCCCCTTGGTGATGAACTAAAACTGCTTCCCCCCTTAATATTGTGAGGAATACCTTGTAACCCTAGGCCTATTTGATGTCACATGTTGGACAGTGCATGTTGATGGGTCATTTATGCTTTGTGACGGAATACCACATGCTTTATGGAGATTTATCTGATGTTGAAGATATAAAGATGCCTGATTTATTATTTAAGCAGAGTTTTGAATTGATCTTGATTATAGTTTTTTTGTTCATGCAGATAAATGAAATATGCATAGATCACCACTGCCAGACTCTTTCATATGATTAGATGATAGTGGTGTGGAACAGAAAAACATTTGGGGAATTATACGTTGTAGTTGAAATAATAACAATACAATTAAAGAAAATGATAAAGAAGTGCTTCACATTCCAGGAACCTATTGTTTCTTGAATATATGTAAGAATTGACAATCATATACCTGCTTTTTATCGGTATTGTCAATGTGGGTAGTGCTATCAATGGAAGTTTTTGTATTACTAGTGAAGAGTGTAAAGAGTCAGTGAAATCTTCTCCTTAGGTTGTATATATTATACTTTTAGTGTTTGGAGAAAGTTGATTTCTTTTTGTTATTTTGGCCTGTATTTATAAATATTCAGATCTTGTGATTTACATTAATTTATGATTTTATTTTTAAAGTTAAAATTTATTCTCTGATAAAGACCAAATGAGATTCTAACTGAAAATTTTTTTATCCAGTTTGTTAATAAATGTCACTGACATTCAGCTGATTATTCATGAACTTCAGTTTTTCTATCTTGTATTGTTAAGACAAAAGACCAGTATTTAAAAACTGATCTGGAAAGCATGTTTACATTGTGGAAAATGTGGTTTTGTGGAAGACAAGATAAAAATATTTTAAATCGTAATCAAAATCTGTTTGAGGGAGTATTCTGCACCAGTAAGTTACCATCTTTACTTCTTATGGGACAAAACGCAAATGCAAATGTTAATCATATATCAGAAAAAACTGTATTTCTCAATTTATTTGCTTTCAAAGAAAATATTGAAAAAAGTTCAAAAGCAATGTGCATATTCTGTAGTAGGTGCAGTGATATTCAAATGCAACAACTTTATTGTGAAAGGAAAGTACCTCTCTCTTTTTCTATCATATTTACAGATGTGCTATTCTCTCTCCTCACATAACTTTGTTACATGGTCATTACAAATGGGCACAACTGCCACAATTGGTGAACAGTTAGTTTGTCAGCAGCAATAGGATAAAAGATGTTAAATATTGAATTGATATACATGATGCTAATGCACACTCCTGTTTGCTAGCACTTCTGCTTTTTTCAAAGAGGGAAAAAATTCAATATTAATTATTGTCGCTATTTGAAAATGAAGGCTCAAGTGCCAACATGAATTGCTGAGATATGTGCTTAAAATGCAGTTTATCAAATTTACTCAACATGTTTTGTTTTCATAGCTAGTACAAATATGACAGAATTCAATGTTAGGAAAGTTTTAAAATTTAGCAACTGAAACCTTTATCACTGATGAGAGTCTAACCATTTTAGGCTTAAATAGCTGAACTTGGATAGCTGACACCGTTAAGCAGTATAATGTTAAAGCATGTAATAAATGTTTGACTCTAATAAATTTAAAAGAAAACCCCAAAATAAATCTGATTGTTTTTACCTTTTCTGACAATGACAAAAATAGACTGTATAAATATATAAACTAATTTAAGAATTACTGAAAAAAGACCAATTACAAGTGTCTTTTAGGGATTTTTTGCACTGAATGTTTTGTGAAACAGGCTCCTGAAGATTTTTGATAACCTGTCAATAGCCACAAAGTGTTTGAAAGTGTTCAAAATAGCTTTTTAGAGTAAATTTGAAATTAACCTTAGTCTGTCATAAATTCTCAGCTGTCTTTGCTTAGGCCAATCTTCAACTTAAAATTTGTAAAACAGGCCTAACACTGGAATAGTACCTTGTATCTGTTGTCAGGGGAGTAGAAAAATTATGCCATTTTGGTAAAGTGTGTTATTTCCAGTTTATTACCTGTCATTACTATTATCTTCTAGATGGAGAACATCATTGTTGGCATCAGAGACAGTAACCTAAAGTTGACCCTTGCATTTGGCATTGGTCTGCACCATGCTGGACTGCACGAAAGAGACCGCAAAGTGGTTGAAGAATTGTTTGTGAATCAGAAAATACAGGTTTGTCCACATGTAGAGAATTTAATGAGGCCATTAGTGTTTGTACTTAGTTTTTTTTCTTTATGGAAAAGTTGTAATGGATTGTTCTCATGTAAACATGGGCATTGAGGACATAAAGGTCAATTGTCCTCATATTTTGATAATACAAATGACTGTGATCCTACACTCACTCATGGTTTTTGATAATAAAAGTAGATGCAATTTATTTAAAACATTTTTTGCCAATATTTTAATTGGTTTGTAAAGTCTTTGATGATAAGTTATTTGGAACATTTTGATCATCAGTATATTTTAAATAGGTAAATCTCCATGCATGATAATCAGTATTTTTTTAAAGATTCAGTTTGAAAAAATTGTACTTTTTTTTTCTCAGATACTGGTAGCTACTAGCACTTTGGCATGGGGTGTGAATTTCCCTGCCCATTTAGTGGTTGTGAAGGGCACAGAATACTTTGATGGAAAAACGAGGCGATATGTGGACTTCCCCATCACTGGTTTGTTTTAAGTTTACCTCACATTGTGATCTGTCAATTTCCTACAAATTTAAAATACACAACCTATTCTGATATTATAATTATTCTATATTTATCATGTTTGGTTAATGGTTAATGTTTGGACAATGGATTTCAGAGGATGAAACTTACTAAATGTTATCCTGTTATACATTAGAAAAAGACAACAGCATTGTTAGAGCTTCTGAATTACCTAAAATAGTGGCTTTGAAAGGTAATTTAGTAAGTACCTCATCCCACCCCTATTTATATATTAGTTGTCGCATTACAGTTTATGATGTTCATTCTCATGCCTCATTTTTCCAGATGTGCTTCAGATGATGGGTCGAGCAGGCCGACCACAGTTTGATGACAGTGGGAAGGCTGTCATATTGGTCCATGACATCAAGAAACACTTCTACAAGAAGTTTCTGTATGAACCATTTCCTGTGGAATCAAGGTGTGCTTATTCGTTGTCCAACCTGCTATACAGTTAAATGCTTACTAGAACTCACATTATTTTTACTTAGTAGTAGTAAACAGTAGTAATTGTTGTAGCCTTTTTTTTTTAAGTTTTTTTTATATTTTTTACAGTTTGCTGGAGGTTCTGGCAGACCATCTAAATGCAGAGATAGTGGCAGGGACTATTTCATCCAAGCAAGATGCCATGGACTACATTACCTGGACTTACTTCTTCAGAAGACTGGTGATGAACCCAAGGTGAGTAAGAATATACTCAGATACCCTCATGTTCTTTTATGATGAAATTTTGAAATGTTTACAGGATATTCTTAATACACCCATCCCGGGATAGAAATGCTTTTTTTTTGTTTTTTTTTTTTTGGTATCCAAAGGTCTGTGTTAACAACCTTTTGTTTTAGAAATGTAACATTATGAATTAAAATAAAAATCCAAAAATCATGATCTTACATGACGGTGCAATTCCAAATATTCATGAAACATAGCTACAAATATAGTATTCAATTTAAAAAAAAAGTTTTTCATAACCTTGTTTGAGCCCAAATGTCCAGTACTATTAACCAAGTACTTACACTCATGTTAAAGGTTTAAAATCTAGGCTTCATTTATTTGGGAATTATTTTTTTATGGTATTAAGAATGCATCAGTAATACAAATTAAGTAACTAGTGTCTTATGAATAGAAAAACCACTTAAGTCAGGTTGAGGTGAGGTTTATTCCTGTGTTCCTTTTATGAAGGTCCTTGATTTTTGATCTGCTTATACTGGCATATTCATTTATCTTTTTATTGTAAAATATTAAGTAAATTATACATAATTTATTGGAGCTCTTTACTCTACATGACTGACTTCACCCCCCCCCCCCTGAAAAAATGTAATTGAACTATGAAAAGCTATTTACAAGTAAAATAAGGGTAAGATTAGTATTTAAGCAGAAATGTTGCTACTAAGTTATAATATTCTTTCTTTGCCTCAGATTTTCTACCCTCTATATCACCACCAGTTGTAGTTTTAAAATATTAATTTTTTTGCCTGCAGTTTTGTTTCCATTAACTATATCACTGTCAAGGTACATAGAACTTCAGTCTTTGTATAAAAACAAGTACAATCTAAAGAAAGCAGAACATTGGATATAGTAGCTACTTAACATATCATTAATTATGAAATATTTGATTGAATTACAATTAGATATACACATTTATGATAAAGATTATTTTTATATTAAAAGATGACATAGTAAATGGGCATATTTTTTTAATAGTCATGAAATAATTTATACTAATATTGACTGTGTTTGGCTGCTGTCCTCATCATCATTTAAATTTAGAGAACTTAAACTTCGATGTGAGAGCCTCTCTTTCAGCTCATTCTGGAGCAGTTCTCCGAAGCCCACTGCATCTCTGGGCAACCTGTGGCGTTTCCTTTCTGCTGTCTTTGGTCTATATTGTGTGGCCATTCCATTTTCTGGTGGTATATAATCATGCGTAGAGGTATCTGAATCTGAAAGATACCCTGATGGAGGTGGAATTGTTATAGGTTCGTAAAAAGGGGCTGGAGCAGAGTTGTCTATGTGTGAATCGTATGGTGGTATCGTACCTGTAGCTTCAGCCTCCGGATAATTATAAACACTTGCATCTAGACAAATGGCAGAATTGTCGTCTGAGAAGATGGCACCATTACCCTCTCCATACATCCTTTGCTGGGTGTCAAAGCCATGTTGTTCTGGCATTACATAGTTGTATGGATGATGTTGTTGTTGTTGTGGGTTCACTTCTTGTGGATCCCTTTGGTCTGTACTTTCCTGATGGACAAACTGTTGGTCGTAGTTGTCACAAGTACTGTATATGTCTTGATTCTGCTGATTGGTTGGATACTGCTCTGTGAAGGAAGGAGGGGTGTCCTCAAGGACTGGTGTTAACGGTGGATGTCCTAGGTTTGGGCTGTTATTTAGAATTTTGGCAAGTTGGATGACTGGAGGGGTAGGTGGCGCTCGCCTCTTTTTAGGGCTAGGTTGTTGTTTTGGCTGGCTAGAGATTTCATCCATCTGCCCATACTGGACCTCATCTATATCTTCTACAATCACTCTGGGTGGCGGGGGAGGGGGTTTGCGTTTAGTTCTGATAGTTTTGGTACCACATTCAGGATCAGAGTAACCTTGTGTGGTTGTTACACAGCTGGCAGATTCAGAAGGGTGAGGTGCTGTAGGAGGTGGAGGAGGTGGTGCCTTGCTCTTACCTTTCTTTGTTTTGGTGAATTTCTTTGGTTGCTTCTTCACTGTTTCTGTTCTGAATGTGTGCAAAGCGCCAAGGGTGTTGTTGTGAGGATCAAAGTTTGTTGCCATCGTTTTGTAGTTTTCTGATTCTTCGGAAGAGGGAAATCGGATTGGAATGCCACCTTCCTTATCAAGCTCTTCCAGGTCAGAATGGTCTATATCAGACAATTGGGGGTGCTTGGATGCTCTTCCTTTGGTACTGTCTCTGTCTGAATCAGGGGAAGTTGAGTCATATGGCTCATAGGCTCCAAATTCAGATGCTGGCACACCTGTGTTTAAAAGGAAAAACAATTGGCTTTATGAAAATGCATAATAGGTAATTGCATATAAACAGGTTTTGGATTATTTCATATTTTGAAATATAGTTAATTTGGTGATTGTTGTTATTGTGTAATTGTTGATGCTTAAAACCATGTTTAATTATTTTTCCTATCTGCAAAGGGTACCTCTGCATCTTTCTTTTATAAATGTTGGCCATGTTTCATAAGTAGATTACAGTTACATTTTAGTAAATTATCTGGCAAAAATAACATTTCTAATTTCCAACTCAGAAAACTTAATGATGTTATATATCAATGTCTTAAACAAAATAAATAAAATAATAAGTGCATATTTCTGCCATTTATTCCCTACATGGGACTTGTTTATCATTATATAAATTATTGTTACAGTGTATGTTATTTCATATGTAGTTTGTGTAATATCTTCAAAATATTATTTCTTAAACTACACTTATTTGTATATTGAGAACCAAGTTTTTCCTTCGGGTTTATTTGTTTACCAAAACTTGACTTTTGAAAGTCATGGCAAGTAAAAATGAAAGAACATACCTGGATAGTTGCTTGAGAGAGTTCCACACATGTAGTGAGTTCCACCATACTCACTTTGGCAGTCATGAAAGCGTGGATCTTTAAGTGGATTAACTTCATCTTCATCAGACTGACAGTCAGTGTCCCCTTCAGGACCCTTGAAGTATTTCCTCTCTAGTGTTGACATGTTACCTGTTGTTTTCTGTGATGCCCAAACAGACACATCTGTGTCAGCCATTTTATTAGCTTTCTTTTGTCTTTTTAAAGTGCTCTTGCTCAGGATAGACTGTTTATTAGTTGGACTCTCCATACCTGCAGTTTTCATGGTACCATAACCAAGGGTGGTGCTGAGTGCTGACTTTGGGATTGTATTGACTGGAGCCTCTGTTTGTGTTGAGGCTGCCTTGTCCATTGTAGTGGTTGCGTCTTTGGACTCCGGTCGAGTCTGGGTGCCAGTGTCCATACTTAGAACTTCATCCATATCACCTTCATGGTGACCGTTTGATGACCTAGCGGTATCATCTCTGAAGCACACAGAAGTCATGGTTGTAAAACCAGATGAATCACTCCGTGCTCTTGGTGAGGTTCTCTGGGGATAGGGTGTCATTGGGATGCCATCTTGGTGTTGTTTACTCTGAGTGCTATTTGGAGTTTCTCGAGGCTGGGTTTGAATGGTACTGAATGCTGGGTTTTGCTTAGGATAATTCTGGCGTTTTCTAAAAAAGAATGATATAACATACCTGTTGATTTTATAAAGAAATTCTTGAATGATTTTCAAATGTAAAAAAATATCAAATCTGCAACTTGTATTTAGTAACATTCAAGATGAGAAATCCAGATTGCATGGGAACAGGCTTTTTTATTTAGATATTTTTACTATTATAATTATTAATTTTTTTTTTTACTAAATCCAAATTTGAGAATTAATTATTGGGATAAGCTTGATTTATGCTTAAACTGATTTAACTCACCTTTTATAATACAACAGAAGAATAAGTAATGTCATGAATACCAACCAGAGAACTATAGCCAACACTATTAAGACTGAAAGAAAAAATTTGGTCTTTTTTTATCTTTTGTTCCCTTTACCTTATCAGAAAAACAAAAAATAAATAAATAAATAAATAAATAAATAAATAAAAACTAAAATTTGCCAGTGTTAAGCTACTTATGGAAATATTTGGTATGGAATATAAACTTAAGTAACATTTTGAATGTTGGTGTTCCTAAGTTTAATCCCACTTTCCAAACTTAAAATTATTTTACTTCACGTTAAAAACAAGGAGGTATACAACACAGTGAGCAAAAGAATGTTCCTTACCCCACATAGTAGTTTCATCTTGGGTTTTCTTTGCTTGTGCTTTCTGAAGTTTTTTCTGGCCAGCAGTTTCACCAGCTTCGATTGGTGGGGCATCAATAGAGTCTTCAAATGGCTGATACTTGTTGCTATTAAAATTTGTGGTATCCAATTCATCACTGGGGTTTGCCTTTGCATGATCATGGAGGCCGCTGTGTGGCTCTGGCCAGTGGAGATAGGACAGCTCCTCCTCTGTCAAATGGTCAAATCCAATATGCTCTTTGTTCTCCTTTTTAGGGGGTGGTGCATATTCTGGGAGAAGTTGCCATGGAAGCCAGAGTGTAGTGGCCTTTGGTGGTAGTTTTTCAGTTGAGGTTTCTCGTGGTTGTGTCCCAGCTGTAGACACTGTTGTTGTTGTGGTAGTTGAGGTTGTGCTGGCTGATAAAGTGGATTCTGACGTTGTAGTCGTGCCTTGTTCGTTATTGTCAATTTTTGGTCGATGCCATTGTATCACCACATTGTCAACTGGAAGAGGCAAGGTCACCATTGGTGGGGTGGTCTTTTTTCGATCTCGTTTCCTCGTTGGACGTAAAGATGGTAGAGTGATGTCCAGCCAGGGAGCGTGGTGCCAAGGAGTGGTCTCAGTTACAATGAAGGAGTGTTCTTTGTTCAGGTATTCCAGCCACAAAGAGCGCACTGCCTCAGTAGTGGTGGATGGTGAAGGGAGGACTGGTATGGTGTGCAGCATGTCCTTAGTTTCATCTTGATTTCTTGGCACTTGTTGCCTTTGTGGCTGGTTCAGCTGTGGTAGAAGTGATTTAGGATATGGATCTGGTAGTGGTGGTGCTATGGGAAGAGCTGGTTTTGGTGTTGATATAGTTACTTCCATGGTGACACTGTATGGGAGGTCTGTAGTAGGAGTGGGTGGAGGAGTTGTTTTTTGGTAAATAAAGAAATCAAATATATTTCTATTGAGGCTAGATGGATGCTGTGAGAACTCTGTTGTAGTGGAAGGTCTAGCAGTTCTTTTATGGTTGACATAGAAATCAAATATATTTCTCTTGACACTTGATGGATGTTGTACTGAACCGTGTGGTGGTTCTAGTATAAGGGTTGGCAGGGTCTTTCTTGGTTCCTTGTCTACTGCAGCTGGTGCAGTGGCTGTTGGTTCTTTTAAAAGCAGAGTTTCATGAGGGTTCGTGGGTCTGAGAGGTGATGTCATTTTAACTTTGGATGTGGTAGTTTCCTTTGCAAATGCTGATGGTACAGTTGAGTCTTGGTATATTGAAGATGTGAGTGGCAAAGAACTATATGGATTTTTTTCTTGTTGTTTTCTCCTATTACCCAGTGTTACCTGTTTTGCCTTTGGCAGGAGGTTGTTGATACCTGTTGTGCCGAAAACTTTTGTACTTGAAGCATGAGTGTTTTGTGGTGTTGTCTGTATTTTAGGTGTTGTGGTTGTAACTGGTGTTGTCAAAGATGTCAACCATAGAGTTGTGGCTTTTGCGGGAACAGAGATTTTGCTTGTTGTTGTGTCTTCTTTGGTGGTTCTCTTTTCCCCTGCTGTCTTACTATGTGATGTTGCTATAACAAGTGTCTGTGTCGCTGGTGTTTCGCTAGTAGGTAAGGTTTCTGGCAGTGCAGGTGTCTCTCCAAGCATTATATCCAACTCGGCATCAGGTAGACTCAGTGCATTAATGGAAAACTTTTTCTGACTGTTCTTTGGCTTCTCAGCAGGGAGATCTAGGACTAAACGAGGCCTGACTGTTGTGGTGTACATGGTTTCTAATACAGCAGAGGTGGGCATTCTAGTGCTAGTGGGCAGTAGTTTTGGTGTAGAAGATTTTTTGTATTCATCATTTCCTATATGTCTGAACTTAGGATGTGTAGGTGGGGCAATGTGTGCTGCATTTATTGAAGTACTCATTTGTACTGTGTTTAAAACAGCAGGTGATGCCTCTGTTGTCTGTGTGTGCTTAGTGACTGCCTCTGATGTTTGCGTAGTCTTCATAGTTGTTGGGTAATGGCCGACCACAAGGTCAAGTGATAAGCTTGAATCTGGTAAAGCTTGGTCTAATATTAAGAGACCAGCAGCAGGTGTTGTTGAAGATGTTGTAGGGGGCACAGTGGTTGTAAAGCTAATTATTTTTAAGTTGGCTACAGTTGATAAGGTAGTTGTAGCGGGAGGTACACTTGATGTTTTAGACTTGGTCTTTGTACTGGAGATAGTTTTAGTTGCCTTTGTGGGCTGTGAGGTCTGTTCCCCATCTTCCCATTTAAGCCATTGACTCTTTTTTGACTTTTTTTCAGATTTATTGGAAATTATTCCTAGGGTGACAGTTGGAGTGGTTGATCCTGTGATGTTTCTTGTAGTTGTAGTGTTAGTGGTTGCACTTTTGGAAGTAGTAATTGCTTTCATGTTGTTTGTATTATTAGCTGACATTGCATTGGTAGTAAATGGTTGCACTGTTGATGTGACAGTGGCTTCTGGGTTTTCTATAAGTAGCTCTGGAATAAACAGGCTTTCTGTGTGTTCTATATTTATTTCTGGTGTGGTGGAGTTGGGGGATAATGTGGTGGTGACAGGCTCATTTTGTAATGCCCAGCTACAACGAACCATCAAAGATTTGGAGCGGATAGCTGAAAGAAAGATAGCAAATTTTTTATCTGCGCTCACTGAAATACAAATCTTTGTTGTGGCCTTATTGTAAGATGACAGAAAAATCAAATAATGGTGGTGATTAAAATATGTTGGTCTTCTACCATTTTCATTTACCATCAGAAAGCATTGTATGTCAATTAAAAAAAAGTACTAATAATAATAATAATTATAGAACAACAAATACCTTCATAGCTAATCCAGAATCCTTTTAAACTCTCTTCCTTATCTGTATGAAACACTAATTGGATTGTTTCTCCTGTGAATGTTCTTTTATTGGGTATGTACCCACAAAGTCTCCTTCTTCTGTCTCCTATGATAAATTCAAGCCAATCGCTACAAGGGTAGCTGTACTTTACCAGGAAAAACACGGTTTCCACTTTGACCATGCCACCAGGGGGAGCTGTGAAGGAGCATGTGCAGTTCTGATTTGGTGGATATATGTTGTTTGGGAACAAGGGGCTAGTGATGTAACCACTGCTGCTTTCAAATTTGTCTTCTATGCAGATGTTCATTAGGTCAACAGCTGAAAAATGTGGATCTCTGATTAAATGTTAATACTAACCATTTAGAGAAGATAAAGTGTTATATGTGTATCATTGCTTCAGGCAAAATAGCATGACTCTAATTCAAGAAAAAATTGTAAAAGTAGTGTTTTCCATATTTTGTATGGTATGTTGCTTGTTGGACTGTTTGGGAAAGTTGGAATATTTTCACTGTTAAATGGCAATATATTCAGATAAGAACATGCATTAATAAATCTATTATTTAGGAGATAACACCTGCAGGTTCATTTAGTGCTTCATGATACAGGGAGTTTAGTGTTAAAATCAAGGTCTCTTGATATAGGGAGTTTAATGTTAAAATCAAGGTCTTTAGATACAAAATCTTGACTTAATTTGTACTGCTATCTATATATATAAAAGGCAAGACAGCTCTGGGTTAATCATTAATACATTGCCAACTCTTCTAGACTATTTACCCCATGTCTCTCATGTCCCATGCTTTCCTGATTAACCTTCTTTTGCTATAAATTGTATATAGCAAAGAGGATGTGGGTGCCAAGTTGAGTCCCAAGGAAAATGCCTGGGCCAGTTTGAGTCAATTATAATCAATTGAGACTTATGCTTTACCACAACCAATGTATACAGGTCAAGTTATTATAGTCTAACTGCTATATGTTGTATTTTCTTTTCTTTTTTTTTTTGTTAAATAATATAATGTTGAAATCATTTTTTGAACAGCAGATATGGAACAGGTTGTTCATTGTAAACAAATACGTTAAATAGTAAAGGTAATAATTATTTGAATTTTTTTCTTACCTGGTATACATTCATATTCCACCTGCACATAGTTGCTGTACACATTCCAGCACTTAATTCCTGTGTCACTGATATATTCACTCTCAACCTGAACAAAATCACACTTGCGTTTGCCCCCACATCTCCAGTTGATCTTCCCATAGGGTTTAATACAGTCTCCTTCGCTATAACTGCAATGGCCCTGTGGGTTCAGTCCCAGAATTTCTGACTTGATTTGAATCATGAAGCCATAGTTGCACTCAATGTTGATGAATTGTCCATAACAGCCAAAAATGGTGAATTTTGATGATTCCTTACTGTTGTCTGCAGTAATTGAATGAGCAAGTATGATAAGAAAGCATAGCAGGAAATATACAGAAACATATTTATTTTGGTTTTGTAGAACGTTCCTTAAAGAGAAGTTTTCTGTACACATCATGGCCGTGTCACTTCAAGTTAATGAATTTTTACCTGGATGGTAATTGTAGTGTAACACTCTGTCACAATTTGTTGTGGATTTTACACTGTCTTGCCAATTACTCATTTTCGTACCCCATGCTTCATCCATTTACCTTATGAAGGTAATACAATTTAATGACAGATTTTGAAAATATTCATGTTTTTTCCTGCTGCAATCATTGTATTATAATATAAAATTTGAGCCCATCACTATATCATAGCAACCTGAAATTATAAAAGAGAAAAAACTTTGAATGGCTTTTGAATGTCTTTACTTTGCAATTTGAGGAGATTGACAGTAAATCAGATAAGTAACATTAAAGGCCTGCTCATTTTCAATTATTCTAATTGTCACTAGACACTGAAACACTAGTTATGAGAGGATCTATGGCTGATATTATAAATAGCATAGAAAATTTTCATAATGGTCAAGTTGTTGGAATCGGCATACTAAAGATCTATCTGAATCTATAAATACTTACTTTTGAAGAATAAAATCCACATTCACAACAGATCCAGGTCTGCTATTTGCTTTAGTAAACAGAGCCTGTTAATTCTGTTTTCTAAATTAAGGATATTTCCATTGAAAATTTGCAAAACAATTATGGATCTAGTGTTATCTCTTGTCTTGACAAATTCCAAAAGTTAACCACACCCGTTCTGTTACAATATGGTAGCACCTGGTACACATAATAGATTTTATTGTCAAAGCAAGCTGTTGCCACTTGTGCTACTTTTTTCCCCTATAACTAATACAGAACATTCCAGTAGAAAAGATATGTAGCATTAGCATATTTTACTGGCACAAAAATCTGACTTGATGATAGTTAAAATTTGCCTATAAGGCCAGAGAACATTGATGTATTGGTTAACTAGTGATTAAAAAAAAAAACCAAATGGAAAAAAGATAATTGTTATTATGCCCTGTCTCTCAGAATGATATCAAGGAGGTTGTAATGATATTAACCACACCCTGTAGCTTAAATAAGTCAGAAATAAGTTGTCTTTAAATGCAAGTACCATCTGAGATTGTGTTTTTTTTTTAAATGAAGCAATTATTTTTAGGTATGAAATCTGGGTATTGATTATTCTATTGAAAGTACTGACAGTTACACACACTGGTCAGCATGTCATGTGTTGTAGCGATGTAACATATGTTTGGGTGGGGAAAGCTTTACCATGTGTTTCAATGCCTTGCAACAGTCTGGACATGGCAGGGGTTTTATATATGTTTTGATGAGTTTAGAAAAAGAAAAGAAAATAATATGCTTGAAAAAGAAAAAAAAAATCACCCTCATGTGTAACACTCTGAATTTAGTATGTTTTATCACGTCATGATACCTGTCCATATAATTTGATATTATAATTTGATCAAAAAGAAAAAAGCAACAAATATGATTAAAAAATAATAATAATAGAAATAGTGTGCACTGAGACGGTCACTATGAGACTGCAGCATTGCAACATAACTGACTTAACATCTGTAAATGGTTACTTTTTCTTGGCTTTTAGGTAATAAATGTGAACTAAGGAGACTTTGTCTCTAGCATCTTACTTTATAATGCTTATAATAAATTTATCTTAGCCATTCCCTAAATAAACTATGAAAATGCTGTTCAAAATCTAGATATTTCATCCCAGGAAATATAAGATATTTCATCTCAAGACATTCTAAGTTTGTACATAGTTAGTGTTACTGCTCTTACCCATTCAAGATATAAGCAAATTTTACGGGTTTAAAAATGTCTCATTATGACAATGAATTTTCTTCATGAAAAGTGCTTTCTTGTCATAAAGTTAAGATGGATTATGAAATATGTTTATATGTGAGAGATGACGTACCAGCAAGTTAAGGGAGATTTGACAAATCTCAACAAAATGCCCTTGATTGTTGAAAACAGACATTTGTCATTCCACAAAAAAAGTCACATCAGTGAGCACACATTTTGTTTATAATTGTAAATCACTTTTTAATATCTGATTTCTTTCGACAATGGAGAGTACTATAGTATGAAACATAAAAATAATTGGTAAAGTCAGAATTGTGCAAATATTTCACAAAATGTAAGCATCACTCTAGTGACTGAAAGAGTCATTTTTTTTGGATAGTATGTAAGCCATCAGTAGTCAGCAGAAGTCCATGTGTTGAGACCCCAATATCTCCTTCATTATAATTTTTATAGCCCAATAAGCTTGTAAACTTTTGTCTGAAACTATTTCAAATGCATATTAAATAATTTTTTGAAATTTATTGAAATATATTTGGAAGTTAAAACATAGAATTACTCAGAGTAAGAAATGTACCAGCAACCTTTAAGAAAAAAAAAAAAAACAAAAGACACCATAAAAACCAAGCAATCTAGTAGTTTAGCAATCTAGTAGTCTAGTGGTGACAGGAAGCCAGTGTCTGCACGAAGATAAATCAGTTCGTATTTTTTGGGCATAAAATAGGGATGTTAAGCAGTAATGCCAGATCACATGCATATTCTTTGTAAACTGAACAAAGGCTTATAAGGGTGTTGGATAACTTTGATGCATTATACTTGAAGTAAGACAAGTCTAACTGTGGAGTAAATTAACATTCTTTTATTATCAAGGTCATGAAATGATACAATCACCATTATAACTCAAACAATAGTCATAAGTATTAATGTATTGCATTACAAAATAATAAGCAGTTATTTGAACAGTAGACAAAAAGTCATTATTGAAACAGAGACACATTAATAAAAAAGAAATTGGATTTTTTCTCATTTCAATATTTTTTGCTGTATGGTTCTATATAAGGTGCACACATACTCATTTGATTGTTATTGCACAGTGATTTCATTAGTATTTGAAATATGGAAACCCACTGTATAAATATAAATTCTCTAACTCAGGAATATGAATTCCAAACAGACATTTTTTTTTACAACTTCAGATTGTTTTCTATGAAAATTAAAATGATTGAAAATTTCTTTTTATTACAGTTATTTATTTGATTAAATGACATTTTATTGAGTTATCTCTTCAGTTAATTGCTTAGTTTATTTATCATTACTGCTGATGTTGCTGTTAATGATATTTTCTTTAAAATGATGCTCTAATATATAGTTTATCCACTGTTTCACCAACCATAACACAGTATTATAGATAAGTATATTATTGAGACTGCTTAACTCAATGTAATTTGAATTAGTTAGAAGTTTCTCTATCCATCTCATCACTGTCTATCTCATTTTGACTGTCACTGTCATGGATATTGTCACTGTAGCTGTTACTGTTACTGTCATCAAGAAACCCATCATTAATTCCACAAACATTCCCGAAGAATGTTTCATGCATGTTGTCTTCATCAAGTTCCTCATCTGTACTCGTTGTAACAATGTCCAGTGGAACTGGCGCATTGGATAGGCCAGAGTAGAAGACCTCCATTTGTTCAACCAAAGATGGTGAGCGACTGTGTCTTGGACTCCTGGGTGCCGTGAGAATCTTGTTTTTGTCTTCTTTAACAAACTCACCATCTTCACAGAGTTTTCTCGGAGCCATTGGGCTGCTCCCTGCGTAAGAGTTTATTTCACTGCGCGTCTCAGAATATTCCCAAGATGAGGCTGATGAAACAGATGAACAGTCCTCTCTGTTGTTGTGGTACTCCTCCTCTTCCTCCTCTTGCTGTTTTAGCACCTCATCTAGATCTATGATCTCCTCGGGCACAGGACTGTACCTCTGATTCGCTGCCGCCATCTTGACAGGAACTGGAGGAATGAAGAAATCCTCACTAAGAGTTCTATCATCTTTAGTTGCCTGATTGTTGTTCACAGCCCCAGTGCTTTGAAAGTTCCATGGTACTCCGCTGAATGTCAGGGGTTTCTTGCCAAGTTTGTTTGGCTTTGCATATATTGCACCTGTACTCCTTGTTGTTGAAATATTGCCAGTATTTTTGTCCTCCATGGGCGAGGCATAGACTAGATTTGGGTTATGTGAGGGATGACAGTTTTGCATGGCTCGGAGAGTAGGATTGTCGTGCCACAGAGTGCTTGGGCTATAGTTGGGGTTTTCAAAACTAACTTGGACCGGTTGGTCACTTTTTGGAGGGTCATAAGCCCAGATAATGTCTTTATGGAATTGTTCATCAATCTGGTGCCCTTCTTTCCTCTTTCTGCAAAACAAAATATAAACAGGTGAATAGCTGGCTTATAATTTCATACCTGTCATAGAAAATATATATCAAGGACAATGCTCAATCTGATTTAATTAACAACATGTGATTGAATCATTAAGATGTATCTACTTTGAGATACTATCTTCCTATTATGCAGGTTCAGACATTTTGAACTAGAGGATGATTTCTGAATTTTTAGAAGCCAAAAAGATCTTCCTTGAGATTTGTGCAAATCCATTGATGTCTGTATGCTTGTGTCTGTGTGCTTATTTCTTTATTACTTATTTATGGGGACTGGTAGTGGAGGGGGGGGGGGGGGAGGGGAGGGGAGGATGGAAGGGAAATTTTCACTCTTCCCTGAGCTCCTGTTTATGTCCCTGCTCTGCTCACTGAATTACATTGTAAAGAAGGGAATGTTTTGATCTCTTTCATAAAAATGAATAGATAAAACATCCTGAATGTGGTAAAGAGTTGGACTTTTAACCTACAGAGCTCATTGTTTCAGTGCTATTAATACTTAAATAACATTTTAAAGGTACATCTATATGAGATATCTTTACAGGAAAATCTGATGTTTGATTTAAATATGAATTTACTTCCTGTGGAGATGATATTAAACAATTCTAAGTATCATACATACTTGAACCATAAGTATATGATCATGGCTATCAACATGGCAAATACTATCAAGCCCACAACTGTGCTGGTGACTATTGCACCTGAAATATATATATATATATAATTGATTTACACATAGACATAGACATAGCAGATGAGAAAATGCTTCGTTATTTAAACTGTAACTTTAAAAGAGGCAGAATTAGTGCACCAATCTTGAAAATGAATTTCATAATAATAGTGAGAAGATCATTATCACTCAGAAACTCTCAAGGCTAATATCTTTAAAATCCATCGGTAATTTTATATTTCATTAAATATACATGTACAGATATAGCAATGTCACTTATTACGTGTTCATTAATCAGTAGTCTGAGACTGGAACATTTTGAAAAATATAATCTCTACCATTTCAGTTCAGTTACACGTGTTGATAAGATGTAGAAAAAGTTATAGATTAAATAGGAATTTTTTTCCTCGTAAATCTTCCATTTTTTTTTTTTTTTTGGTTAATAGATAGCCTGTGCTTGTATCCAAAAGGTGTTTTACACTTTAAAAATAATAATATAAATATTTTGCTCTTGGACAGAAATATGTACTAGGCGAATGCAGTATACATTATTTTATTATCATTTTCAAATGCAGAATCTTTTTCTTTTTTAACCTAAAATGATTCAGAGTAGATAAAAGAAGCATTGTGTGTGCCATCACATTTATAGAATTGTTGAACTTTGAAATTAATTTTATATTAGAAGTTGTGGATTATATTATTGCTCGGGGCATCATTATTATCGTCATCATCATTATAAATGATCATAAGCATAAGGGCAGGGCATTAAAAACTACAGCTACCTAAGATACCTGTGGTACATTAAATAGCTTCATGCTTTTGGTGGATTTTTGCTGACCTACCTGTATCTGCCTAAAATCATCACGGAGATATGAAAATTGACATTTTTTTAAAGCAGATTTTTAATTTTATTCTCAGGAAAAATGTAAATTTGTTGTCATATTTCAAGCAAGAATGAATTTGGCTGTTGCTTATATTTTGTGTGATGGAATTTGCACAGTGCTCTGCTATGAACTTGTGGTGTTGATGCCAGAAGTTCAAGTAGATGCAAGTTTTTACTTTGATATCCACACACCTGTTGACCTTTGAGCTAACCATCATACCAGGCTCTTTTTTTATATCTGTGGTAGGTGAATGCATGGAGTTTGCTTTGACCTTGGGAAAACTTTGTCTTGGCTGCCATTTTATTAAATGACCTCTTTTTCCCACAGAGCCTCTTAGGCCAGATAAATGACCCGTGGCATGCAAAAAATGACATTATGAAAATGCAAAGCTGCTTGTGGGAGAAAAGGATATCATACTGGTGCATTTATGCATTCAACGCATATGCTGGGGTCTTAAGGTTATGTAATAGCCTATTTATGTATAAATGATTATGTCATAAATTCAGATGGGATGCCTTGTCCACTTCAATATATATCATTGGGCGCATTCACAGTGAATCTATCATAGTTTTCATACAAGCTAGTGTGCACCAACTCCACATGGACTCTCGCTGAATGCAATCAGATAAACAGATTGGCACGCCTTCTCCTGGCTTAATTGGAGTAGAATACAGAAAAGCCAGTGATTATACGAGTATGTTGGAAATAAGGAGGCGTGATGCATGATAATTTGGATAATATGTATTATTGAAAATTTAATATCAATTTTTAGAACATGAAGTTGATATAAAAAAAAAAAAAACTTGCAATAACTAGCTTGATGCAAATAATTTTTTCCAAGTTAATTCATTAGTGATTTAATAAAAGCGGCATTAATTGACCAAATAATGCATAATCATTGCTCTTTGTTTGTTTGCCTTTTTTTATGGTTGTGGAATTTATTTCTTGTGGCAATATAGGATGGGCGAGACTTAAAGAATAAGGTCAGTGTCCCTAAAAGTGTCTTAAATGCTACCAAGTTGTCTACAATCTTCCCTAAGACAAATTTTCAGATTTAATAATTATTTAAAACAGAATCATGGAATGTATTTGTAAAATTTTTCCTCTTGCTCATTTTTAAGAAGTATTTTGTGGGTTATTTATGAGTTTTGAAAATGTGATTAAGTAAGAAGAAGAGAGCTAAGTAGATAAACATGATAGATAAAACCTGCTCATAGAAAAAATACCTATAAAGAAAACAAATTAAAGAAAAATCAGCAGAAGTCAAAACACACCTGTCATGTTCTGTGCTGGGCTTCCAGTGGGCTCGGGGTCGGCCCCAACCTCTGCCTCCATCCCAACTGCTGCTGCCGCTCTCCCAGAAGTCTGCCTTGTATAGTGTTCCAAACCATGAACTGGGACACCTTCCAAGGTGAGGTCCCCAAGTGGTGTGCTGTTATGCCTTTCTCTTGTGCTTTTTATCCCTAACAGTGTGTCATATACTGCTACTGTTCTTGCATTGCTGTTACCATGTGGTATATCAAACGCTGGCTGTGTGCGGTTACTCAGCAGGAGTCTCCTCCACTCTTGGGTCCCTACCCTCTCCTTAGCGTGTCCATCAGTCAGAGGAAATGCTGCAGTGAAACAATTCAAAGTGACTGTTACATATATACATATATTTATTTGGTTATGCCAGTTTGGAAGGTACCCTAACTGGACCTTTCTTCATTGCTAAGTGGAAGCTCTGAAATTTTGCACTCCAACCTTGATGACTTATTGCATGCTGGTTTTGTTAGACAACATTGTAAAGCAATTTGCCTGTATATCTAGTCAATTATCATATCTGAATAGAATGGTATACATAATAAACCATAAGGATTTTTTCAGCTATTTCAACAACATAGGGGTTATCAATAATTTATTAATAATAATGATTTTATAATTGATATTCAAAACCTTAATTTTCATGGAATATGGATGCATTCACATCTGTGCAACTTAGTCCACTTGCTTTGCTTTATATTATAAGAATTAAAAATATATAAAGGTATGAAAAAACACTAGGTAATTTGTTAATGAAATTGATTAACAGACAACAAATCTATGGAATTTCTGGCTGCCTAAATGTCAGAGGATTTACGACAGGCAGGTTTGCATGACCAGAGGTATTGACTGTGATCCTTCTTTGCCATTAACCCCAAAGATGTCTCCCGTCTTATGCCAGCAGCAGGGAAAGACATTGCTAACAGTCTGCATAATTAACAAAGAATGTATTTGCTCCTATGAGATATTTATTTTGGCTAACCAGGAGTAATATGAATGTTTTTCAATCTCTCATAGATGGACTTTTTCTTGGTTTGGCCCACAGGTGAATATGCCTTGAGGAGCCATTTAGCGTGATGTATATGGTGGTGATGTGGTATTTCATAACCCTGGGGCAAATAAAGTGACAGATTAGTTGACCCTAGAATAGAGTAAGATGACAAAAAAGAAAAGAAATAAATAAATAAAAGGAGATGGTGTGATCTGTTTTATTTTTGCTTAGAGCAAAATGTTTTCATTGCCTGGGGGAGCTTTTGGGTAATGTTGTTTCCACAAGTTATGCATGACATTTTGAGGTCTTGATGTACATTCACAATCTCCCACAGGGGCATTGGCATATGGCTTTAGTAATTAAGGTAAAAATATATATATATTAGAAGAAGCAATGGTAACTGTCAGGGCACTAGATGTCCTTATCTGGCATACACCCTGTACCATTTGGAGTGTTGAAAATGCACAACTGCAAACATAAATGTTGAACATGGGCAGCACTATTTTGCATAGTTAATAGTGATGCAGCAGATGTATGTCAGACAATGTCACAGAAGAGAGTGACTTGCCAGTTAATCAAAATATTGTGAAGTAGTTTCATTGGATGTCAGTTTTGATGGTTGAAAAGTTTTCATTTATGGTAGATAGTAAATCTATCATAAATGAAAACTTTTCAACTAATTGAAATATTGGAGAACAATAATTTTTAACTGTTGATTAAAATATCTGTACATCAATCTAGCTCTTATTTACACATGATGTGTAGAAATAATATGTTAGAGAAAATTGATTATATGCTCAATTTCATCTTTTTTTTTTAAAACAACTTACCTTCATAGTATAGCCAGAACCCCTTTGAATTACCAATCTCATGCTTGTCACTGTGGAATGTCACTGAAATCTGATTATTCTCACTGAAGAAAGCAACCCCACGTCTTTTTCCACGGCAAAGTTTCTCCGTTTTATGAAGACTGTCACTTATTACAACATGATCGATACAAATGATCCTCGAGTCGGTCTTCAAGTATGCCAAATAAACATCCAGTAGGTAAACCCTGATCTTCTGGTGTGGTTTCACCTCTATACTTATACTGCATGACGTCAGCAATGGGTACTTGTCTGGGTAGTTTGGGCTGGTTAAGTAACCATTTTGCTCTGTGATTTTGTTTTCTTGGCAGACGTTATTATGGTAATTATCTGTAAAAATAATATACTTTTTTCTCTTAATGTTACCAATTATGCAGCTGTTCATACATTGAAAAATTAAGTATAAAACCACCCTAGTCCATGGAAATTTTCCTGACACCTTTATTGATTATGCCATGTCCACACCACCAAATATAGGAGTGGTGCTTGTTGTCTTTCCACCTTTGTTCAACTCCATAGGTTAAGTGTGCTGGGTTACCCTTGTTTATGCCACAACATAAAACAATTATTATACACAGCAAATAATTTTTCTCGAAATTCAAGATATTTGGGAAAAATGATAAATATTTAAAATTAAGTCCTAGATAACATGACTCAAAATGATTAGTCCATGTTATACCTGAGGTGCATTCATACATGAATTGAAAATCATTGCTCAAAATGATTGGTCTATGTTATACCTGGTATACATTCATACGTGATTTGAAAGTCATTGCTGTATGCACAGTCCGAGGATAGGAACACCCAGGGGGCTGTGAAAGCACACTGTTGCTGCCCAACACAGGGGGGGTTGTGGGTCTCTTCCTGTATGCAGTAGATGCTATGATACCCCCCAGGACAGTGCACTGACTGCCTGTAGAATGCCGTGATCACCCTGATCATGCTTCCAGGCTTACACTCGATGATCATGTCTTCTCCATAGCACTGGCTCATGCTACTGGCACTGGAGGAAACTGAAAACAATTTTGAAAAAGAAAAGGAAAGAAAGAAAAGAAAGAATTCAGTGTTATATGCATTATTCACTTCATTAAATAAATTTATCCTATTAATCCTTTCCCCTATTAAGTATGCATTGGATAATTGCAGTAAATATGTGGCTCCGATTTTTTTAAAAAATGGGTCGACCTGGATACATTTTCTTGGATAATGTTGTAAAGTCAGCAGGAAACAATAAGCCATCAACATGCATCTGCATCACATTTGTCAGTCACAATAAGGAATAATATCTCTCAAACTTCTGATGGATATGAATTACAAGGAAGAATCCGAGTAAAAAAGATGAACATGTAAGAACAGATAACATATCTTTGTTTTATCACTAAAACAAACTAAAGCTAGCATAGTAGTAGCCAAGGAATAATACAATGGCTGGAACTCTATTAATGGCTAGCAACTCATTGAGAAAAACATTGCCAACAGAAAATGATAGATTGTACTCGATTCAGTTATCTAATAAAGCAGTATTGCAATGTGAAGTACAAGAAAAATGATGGGTGGTATGTGAAGGTGAGGGAGTTCAATCTATACATGACAAGGAATGCTTACTATGTAATTTTCATCATAAACATTTTTGTCATATTTAGATTGAACATCTTCATGACAAAGAATGTTTATGAACCATAGCTTAGGATGGCTCATTGCCTCTTACTGTCAAAGATTTTGACTCTTTGGTCAAGTTAATCAGTAAATGGAAATCATTTGGCCCAAAAGTTGTGACTTATGTAAAATCAGATGAGATTTTGGGACTTGGAGGACAATGAAGTCAGTCATAATGGTAGACTGATGTGGAAATTTATCAAATAAAAGTTGACATAATTTATCCACAGATATTTTCTGGTCATTTTTTCTAAAATTCTGGAAAGTTATTCTGTTGGACAATAGCACGGATTTATTATTTTGCATTGCTTTTGGAGAAAACATACTTTTTCATAAGTTTTGAATTTACTAACCTATAATTAACACTATACATGAAATTTTTCATTTTTGACCAATTTGACCAATTTGAAACATCAATTTTCTAAAATTTTCCAAGTAAAAACTATTATTTTCCCTTCCTCAATATAATGGTATATTCATATCTTTTATTCTTGAACAATTAAAACACTGGAGAAACCTACACTATATCATATTGGATTCTCTCCAAGTATATTTTAGGAAAAATATGTCATGCATAAATCAAATTAAATTATAATGATAGCAAAAAAAAAAAAAGCAGAATAAAAACTTTGTATACACATTTTTGTTTTATGTAGAAATGCAAATGACACTAAAATTATACTGTTTAATTCTGCTTATATACCCAACCTACCTTACCAATTACAAAAACAGATAGGAAGGTGAATGTATTTTTCTTACCATTGGTTATAACCTGCTGTAGGAAAATATGAATAATTTGGAATGCCAGAAGAAATGTCTTAGATTCCATGCTGGAGTCTTCTTGGCTGATGTCCTACGAATGAAAACTATATCTTCTCAAGCACAAAATACCTCAAATTAAAAATTAACATAACTTCAAGCTGTTGGTGTGTGCCATATGCATTAAAACAAGCAATTGGAAATAAATTTACCAAAGGGCATGTGACAGTCAAAGGCGTATTGGCTATTTAGAATACTAATTACTTGGTATCTAGCAGGCTGTTTTAATTGTATATATTAATGAAATATTTTTTTATTTACATTTTTTCCTAAAAAGGATCTTTGATATCTGGGATATTATTAATGTTCAAACATTTAAGATGTTATTTGTTGATTTTTACATGCTTGCCCTATCTTTCTTTATAAAATTAAAGAAAAAATGAAAAGCTAATTCAATGCATTTAGGACATTCAGAAAAAAAACACAGCATTTGATACTGTATCATATATAGAATTCTCATTGAAAATTGAGCTAGAGACGGTGCAGATAAATTAGTTATAAAGTTGCTTGGTCATTGTCTCTTTGAGTTTCAGCAACTGTCATCTCAGTTGTAAATGACTTTGCATGTCTCAGGTAATTTAGTCCTGTGTGTACTGAAGAAAAAAAAAACGATTGCAGAGGTATTTTCACACAAAGCATTTCATCCGTTGGCTGCTTTTGTCAAATAAAAGAATGATGTGTTCACCTCATGCAGTGTACTTGACTCAACGTGATAGCTTTTGTAAGACTTCATCTGATAGGCCTGTCCTGAATGAGTTACTTTTGACAACTGATAGAAGGCGGTGCCCTTTCTGATAACCGCACTTTTGTCCTAATAATTGAAATATGTCTCAAACAAGTTATATAATATGAGAAGCTGTGGAATTGGCTAAACACTCAGCATATGAATTGTCCTTGTTTCAAGTGGGGGCATAGTAAATTTGAAAAAAATATATGGGAATTTACAGATTTTATTTACTATGTATACCCTCATTATAGGCTGTGCACCTCTTATGTACATAATTTAAGTAAACAGAAAACACAAGTATTGGCTTTACAAGCTTATTATAATATTTCCCTATATCTATTTGCAGTTGATAGGTTGAAAAATTATTTTCATTGTTTTGATGCCAGGAATAAACAGTTTTTGGCATTAATTTCCTGACGTATTTATGTATTGTCATTTCTATGCATGGTGTCTTCAGTATTTGTCTACTGCTGCCAAGGGATTTTATAAATATTCTTTTAAATTTTGAAATTTTGTTTGATAAAACATTTTTTTCAGCATTTCAACTGAATTTACATGTTTGAACATTCAGGCCTGGTAAGAAATTCATTTGGCACAAGTGGACAATATATATATTTTTCTTTCTGTATGTTCTAACATTGTGATCAAGCCTTACCTTAGCTTCTCTAACACAGTTAACCCCGGTAAACTAAATTTTATCAGTCTTCTCAAACACAGGTCTCCAGTGACACAACAAATTTGGTTCTGTGTGGAATTTTTAATGTTGTTTTGGCGTGGTGTATATTGATGATTATTAAGTCACCAGTGATTATGATTATTAAGTTATTGTTTTTTTTTTTTGTTGAAATTTGCCAGAATATTCTATGTGGCATAAATGCAGGTCAAATCCTGATAGTGTAGGGAGTCTTGCTTTGATAGATTTTATAGAAATGACATGCATTTGTGTGGCAATTTTAATTTAATTTTGATTTTAATTTAAAACTTGATGTTAAAACTCTGAAAAAGTGAAGCATAATACACATTATCTGAATTATATGACAAATGTAAGGTACCAGTCATTGTAATTCACTGAATTGAACAGGCTAACCCCTATTGAGCATGCAAAGTACATTTGACTCTTTGTTTTAGATAGGTCCTTTATGGTGTTGAGGTTAAATTTGGAAACAGAATGTCCTTATAACCAACACCCTAAACTTAAACCCCCTTCACTCTGATTCTTTCCCCATTTAGTGTCTATCATCGCAAATAATGAGTTTTTTTCTCAAGAAAAGTCAGCAGTTTAGGTGACATGCATGCTATTGACGGTGTTGATTTTTAATATGATATTTGCCTTGATCTGTGACCTGTGTGGCACCTTTGATACTTTTTGGGCTTAATGGTTTTCGGAAAATGTAAGGTCCTTAGGTTGTTTTTTTTTCTGATAGATTAGATATGTACATATCTGTCTTTTTTATGATGGTTATTTACTTTTTGTAATGCCAACTGGATGATGAAAGGCTTTCAATTTTCATTGTAGGGTTTGGTCATTTATAACATAATAATTAATATAGATAACTAAATAGCTTTATTCATAGTTCACTTTAGCGGACATAATAATAAGCTGCAACATGGAACTGATGTATATACAACTGCTCAAGCAGGACAAAATATAATACATTGAATATAATGGTTTTTCAAGACAATAAGTTCATTTAATATATTAACTCTGGTACATTACAAAATAGCTGTGGCATGATTTTTCTTAAAAAAATAATAAAGCAACATTTTATAAATACTACTTTCACCTTGTAACTAAAACTTTTTTTATTTATTCCCTTGATTTTTTTATTATTTTTTTCACTGCCATTAATCTCAGTTAAGGTATATTGATTTGTTATATCCTGTAAAGATTGCTGGTACTGCAACTAACATTTAAGTAAATATATAAAAGGAATTAAAGAAAACTATGGCTTACTTTGATAAAACCAGACTGACAAACTTCATACAGCACTATACTTCTAGTTAGTACTATGGCATCTGGGTTGCTATGTTTACTTTGGAAGTATGCAAGCTCTTTGATAATATATTAGCAATAAATACAATATACATCATTAATTAGTGTAAATACTACTTCATCTTCCCCACATTTGAATGGGTTTGAAAGAAACATGATTTTTTGCTTAGATACATTGGTATATTTGGTGACTATTTGAAGTCACTTTTCTTTTTTTCCAATTGTAAATTCATAAAATAAATAAATAACTTAGTTGAATATGATGAAATAATTTACACATTAAAAAGAAACTACACTGATTGCCTTGCAATTCTTCTTGCACAATGCTAAGCTTTTTGTAATGTACAAAGAAGGATAAATAATGTACAGCTATTTATATACATAGTAGGTATTGCACACAAGGTCTGCATTGTTTTAGAGGTTCTAAAAAGCACCTCTAGCACAAGCACTTCACTGATTTTGTCACATTTACCATACACATCTGCCACCTTCATCACGTTATAGCAAAAAAAAAAAATTATTTCAAACATGGCTAAGTAGCTGCCCAATTAAAAAGTTTACCACTTATTCAAGATCATTTACCATACTTAAATATCACTGCTGCTGCCATTTTATCTTTTGTCAGAATGTAAAAAATATACTTACAACATATCAAGTTTGAAAATTGATACAGTTTGCATATATGAACCTTAAAAGTATTTGAATGTATAGTCATGCATTTGTCTAACATTTACCAATATAGGCTACAGTGAAAAGCTTTTAGCCAAATTCACATTTACTTAAGTAAAATTTAAAATACATAGAGTTGAATACAATTAGAGAAATTTCTAAAGATTAAATGTGATATTAAAGAACAGTTTTAAAAAGCAGATCATACTCTTGATGTAACAGTGCATTCAGAAACTGCAAGTTGAAGAAATCTGGTGTATTTTTTTCTATTACAAATAACCTACATTTTATACTTCTGTTTAGAGTCCCTTCATATTTTGATATCCCACTGTCCTCCATCCTGTTGTGACCTTACATTTGGCCACTATTCACCAGATGGCAGCACCATCCGTGTCGGTTGCCTTTTGTCTACTGACCAGCAGATAGAGCTCACACACGCACACATACGCTGACCTGTGGGCAGCCTTCAGGTCAGTGTGTTCAGTTTGTTGTGATTACTTCTGGACTCGTACCAAGTGTTGGAGTTGTCTTCAATTATTGTTGAAGAGGAATGTGATGGACTGAGGACGTTTGTTGAAGTATATTTAGGTGTCCGTTCTCGATATCTGAAATCATTTTAGAGGCACAAAATACAGACTGGAGCACAGAATGTGATTAAGTCCATGCATACATTTTGGAATTTTAAAGTACAAAAATAGTTAAGAATGAATTATACAAACATATAATTACCACAAATAGGAATGTCATTCTGCATTACTTATAAAAGTGTACTAAAGTTAAGTACAATTTTTTTTCTTTGGTGATAATACTTTCTTAATACTAAAATAAGACAAGGCTACACATTTTTAGTTACATGTAAAAATGGCAGTATAGCTTAATTAGTCTGCCTTCAGTTTCATGCCCTGCAGACAGTATTTTGTTCTTAAAATATAAAATCCTGCTGACTTCATGATATAATGATCTACGGCCATCTGTGACAGACATGAATGGCAGCACCTGCCTTATCAAAAACCTTTGTCACATACACAGTTAAACAATCCCGGAGAACAATTATGCATGCATCAGTGTCGGCCGTAACAAGCTGCTGGTTTTATATAAAAAAAGGCAGCTGTCCCAAAGGGGCAGTATGTAGCATGAAGATGATTCAAGAGGATTGGAAGACTAAAGATAAAACCATATTTTGCCTCACAATGGTGACTAGGTCATAATTTAAGTGAAAAAGGGCCGCTATTTAATACTTATATAATCAGTTGAAAATACTGGGTTGAAAAATACTTCTGATCATCAACACTCAGTTGTGTTGAGAAAAAATTCAAATAAGGAAAAATAATTTTTTTGCTCTTCATTGAAATACTGCTTTGGCTTATTTCGTACTTATAACTGCCAATAATTTGACTGGCAAATACTGTTTTAGGCAAAGTTTTGTGTGGCACTTATACATACTGTTTGTAGTAGGAATACAACCAATCTTTTTTTTCAGTCAGATTGCAGAAGATGAACTTCTTTAAGGAACACTTTTTTTTGCAGAGCATATTTGTTAGGTCAAAAGACCATGCTTTCATGTAAACATTTTTGGCTCATTGCATATACTCTTGGAATGCAGATCATAATTGATAAATTGTATTTTTTTTCAATCTAAGTCAATGTCAGGTACATCCTTTCCCATAGTTTCAAACATTTTTGCAGTCTCTTTCAGAGTGTTAAAGATACGCTTGAGGCATCTGCGAACTTTCTTCCAACTTTGCGTATACTTCCTCTGGTGGCGTTTGCTGAGTAGGCCTGCATAAAACACGAGATAAAATGGAAGGTGATGGTGGTTTTAGACAATTCAGTCTAGACAGGCGGGAAGGAGGGAAGGGCAGACTGACATGCAAGCAATTCCCAGATGCCACAAAGCATCTTCCCCATAACGATAACATGCACTGCATTTACAGAAACTCATAAAACATAAAAAGTAAAATGAAAAAATGGCTATACCTTTTTATTATGAGAAGAATGACTAGGACAGCCAATATTAACAACAGGCTCCCAAGGACGCCTCCGATGATTGCAGCTGAAAGGAAAGCAAGACAATGCAAAGATATTGCTTCATCTTTTCTATATAGCTTTGAATGTGTATTGTGTAGTTTGTTCCTTTGGGAAGGAGTTGCCAAAGATTATTTCTTGTTGCAGCCATGTTCATAAATACCTTTGACAATCTTTTTTTAGGCATGCTTGTTTTATATTGTGTTCTAATTAAAAAGCAGTTTCTGATTGAAATCAAATAAAAAGATAGCATGGGAGTTAACAAATGCAAACAAATGGCCGAAGTCTAAGAACAGCATAATTAAACCTTTACTGTAAGAGGCGAAGCCAAATTTGACCTTCATTGACCCCTCATGTAAAGAAGTCATTTTAGTCACTACGTAATGCTCATTTGGTGCATTACATTCAGGTTTAATTTCTCAAAGTTATTCAAAGACCCACCCAAAAAAGTAGCTCATTTAATTTCTTTGCAAGCTGCTCATATTTTTCAAAACACCAAATGAATACATTATTTCATTTTTTTCTGTCATCTAATTTCACATCAGTGGATGATTTGCAGATACATGTTTTATGGTGAAATTCTTATAGGTGTCTTTTTTTTTTTGAACTTTTTGTTTATTGCAAAGCGTAACTAATAAGCAGCATTACTAATATTCTACAGCAAGCCCATGATTGCAGATATTCTGGTAAGCTTGGCACATGTACAACTGAGAAGCTGGACAACATGGCAGACATCATGCAAAGTGGGTTAAAAAATATTTCTTACTTAATTTTTTTCTATTAATTTTTTAAAACCAAATTTAATCGGTTTTCTTTACAAAAAAATATATATATAAGTGACGTAATTAAAGTTTTGCAAATCTAACTAATTTACTGTGCAGGTTATATCAGATCACATCTAGGCAGGAGATGAGTCTTGATGGCGTATTCTTACCTGCAGGGATGGTTGCTTCTTCTTGCTGCATTAGGAATTTTTGGCTGTGCTTGAGCTCTGTCGTGGCAAAAGATGGCAGGAGTGATGATAGAAGTTTAGAGTTGGTGGTCGGCTTGACAGATACTTTCATCTGATTTCGCAATGTACTGGTCAGGATGACATCATTCTTGGGGTTCGGTCTTGCGCTTGGTGGCATCCTTGTGGTGGGAATAGAGGTTGGGTTCTGTGTTGTTTCCATGGGAGGAAAAGCTGCAAAAAATGCAATTAGTTGTTATGGTGCCTGAATATTTTATATTTTATTTTCAGAAATCAAGAAGAATATATTGTGTTTTTTTTTTTTAATTCATAATATGCACCTGAATGTAATCGAAACATTATCAAACAACCTGCCCATGAGATTGGGTAAGAATTAATCCTAATATATTTGACCAGTTCCCAGAAAAGTCTAAGTATTGATATAATGGATTAAAGAGCCTGATAGATCCCCAAGTTCCATACCTTCAAAGTACAACCACAACCCCTTCCTTCGACCATTATTGACTCCACTTTTGAACCTGAGAATGAGCTCATTGGCCATGGTGGTGAAGATCAGGTCATTCTGTCTGCTGCCACAGAGAGTAGAACCACGCAGATTGTCGTGGATGTAAAGCGTATCTTCACAATCGCTGCCATTGGCATCTTGGATGTGGAGGTCCAGAGCCAGAAGTTTTATTTTCTGACCCGGATTCACAATGATATGGAGCTCACAGTCCTTGTTGCTAGGGTAGTTGCTAGGGTAACGTGGGCTATGGATGTAGCCATTCTGGGTGAAAAGTTTGTCCTTATGCTCGTCACATATGTCGACGCTCCAGTCCACTACAATGAACAAATTGATCAAATTATGCCTAATGCTCAGTTCTGTTATCACAAATGAACTATGGTTCTGTAATGTACTGCTTACATTATATTTTATTATAAATTATAACTGTGTAAATGATGTGTTGATAATTTATAGAATTAAATGGCAATGTTGGAAAAACTCTTAACAAACAAAAAATAGTCCCCCCCCTCCCCCCCCCCCCAAAAAAAAAAAAACCTTCACTCATCAGCAAGTAGGCCCGCCTTTCAACAGTAAAGAACACCATGAATGAACTTTTTTTACCTGGTATACACTCATATTCAACCTGGATGTAGTTGCTATATTGCTTGCAGTGGGGGATGTAGCGCCCATAGTCCCCAGATGGCAGGTTGATACCACAGTGTGACTGGCCGACACAGGAATAAGGCGTGTCTTCAGTTACATGACAGTCACCTTCAGTGTAGTTACATTTTCCACTGGCACTGAGGCCGTAAATGATCTTGTTGATGCGTATCATGGATCCAATGCTGCACGTCAGGTTGAGAATATTGCTGGGATGGGCAAAACAGATGCTGGCATTTCTGGGTTCAGCTGAGGAAAACAAAAACAGTAATATATTAGGCGAAATGAAAACAACCCAGAGCAGCTGGAGGAGATTTTGAGGGATACAGTACATCTACAATGTTGAAACATAAAATTTCTGTTTTTATTATAAAATTTTAAAAAATGAAAATGATAATGTTGAATTATTTTTGTGAAAGGACAACCAAAGTCAAGACAATGAATTCAAGAAAGTTTAGAGCATCACAGTCACTTGCAATATATTTCTGATGTTCCAGATAAAGTGTTTACTCCATATGGCCTGCATACATGACTGTGATAAACAACATTATAATAAGGCTTGACAACTGGTGCTCATATATGTAGCTAAGATCATTCTTTAATAGCTTAACTTTGTTAAAGTTTGTAGTTTTCAGTTAAGATCATTTGATAAAAAAAGAAAAAACTTCTACGTCTCTTCTGTGGTCCTATGTTCTACTTAGCACAAGATGGGGTGGTCAAGGATGATAGGGGGAAATGATTTTGCCCTAGTATCTGCTTCCCCTGTGCTTCCTCCAATTAGGCCTGAAACCTTGTTTAATGCTGGGACCCATGTAAAACTGTTGAGAGAAAGGGGCTGCAGGGTGATCTCCAGTCATTCAGCTGTTTTTACACTAGACCTGAATGTGGATGTGTAGCATGAATCTCATGCTGGAGAGATAAGATGAGTGACCTTCTGCAGATAGTAAGTGACCCCAGTAGAGTAAAAGTACCAAACACCAGCACGAGACCAACAATTTCTCATAGGTCAGAGGTATAATGGTGAGGTGCAGAGAAAACGATAAACCAATAAACAAAAAGATAATTAGAAATAAAAATGTTATAAAATAGTTGTAAAAATTCATTGAAAATAATGTTACACAGACTTGCGTAAAAGTTAAGTAGGCATGATTTAAGAATGAAGGGTTGATTACTGGTTAAGTATAGCATTGAAAGAGCTAAAACTTCCTTATTGAAATCAGTTTACAAGAACAATGAGTGTGCATTGTGTGGACTGATTATTCATTTTGTATTGAACACATCTTTTTTCACTCATTGATTGTTGTTCAGTCAGTCAATGTCTTAAACTGAAAGTAATTTCAGACAAGAACCTGGTCAATAATTGCTTAAATATTGGTGTATTACTACTGATAAAAAGCCGTGATTGCTATTTTTCTGTAGTGCACTGACTAAGCCTTCTTAACATTTTTTTTTGTAATAATGGATGTGAAACTCTTTCTCTCTAAAATGATAGCGATATGTAGAGAATATTTTTTTTTTACTATTCTTCCTTTGGTTATTTAATAAATGGCATTTTTAATGTTTATATTGCAAAAAGGCATCAAAAAATTTTGAGTCTTCCTTGATACTTGCTAAAACAATAATATTGCTACCTTGAAATAATAACTTATCAAATAACTGTTTAAAACCCCACTTTTAGGTCCATAAACATGAGATATTCTTGAAAATATGACAGACCACATACCTAGCGATATCCCTATCTTCGTACATAAACAATATTACTATCAATTCAGATTTGCCACAACAATGAAATAACACACCAAAATAACACCAGCATAAGATAAGCTTACAAATAAGTACAGGCAGAGAGAGATAAACTTACAGGGCTCACTCAGTGCAGTGTATTAGTCTTATAGCTTCTTATATTTTTAAAACCAGAGAGAAGAGTCAGTGCTAATCCACATACACATACAACAGCTGTTAGCTCTACTACTACCAGTGATGCCAATGCACAGATATAAATTACTCTGTTACTCACCCATCGTTTCCTTGTATCCAGTAATGCACATCACCATGACTGCCAATGCAGTTTGAAGGCTCTGCAAGTTTTTCATCTTGAATGTAGACTGATGTTTTGTTTTTCCCTTAAGTTCTTCAATTCACTCACTTCACCAGCACATCGATGACAATATGGTGCCTGTAAAGGAAATTACAACCATTTAAATAGAAACTCCACTGGAAACAGCTTGGAGAGCCATGATTTGTGGGCAACATTTACGATCTTCTCTGATTTTCTTGGTTCATACCCCTTGACCTATAGTGGCTTTTTTAGGCCATCATAAACTTACCGCTGGTGCTGGAAAAATATTTTTGCACCTGTAGCGTCAGTATGCCATGCAAGCCTGTATGGTTTCCAGGGCTCTAATCTGCTAGTCAGAGTAACCTATAAACTAAACTGAAATGAAATAAAAATTGGCGGCACATGGTGCAGGGTCTTTTCTTTCTTTCTGGGTTGTCAGCTGGGTTGCCGGGTTCACCTGCCTCTTTTTTTAAAAAAACTACCTCTGAGCTAGAACATGTTTTCTACCTGTCAGTCAGTAGATTACTACGAGGCTGTTGCACACAGGTAATCTAGATGTGCTGCACTAATGATGTCAGCACTGTAGTACTTGGAATTCGTTAATGAAATGCTATAGTTAAAGAGAGGATCAAGCAGTCTTTGCTTTTGTATATTTTGTACTGGAATTGTTCTCAATCTTTATAATCGTAATTTTTTCCCCAGAATTTTCTCAAAGTATAAATACTTAAATGAAATAAAGTGTTTTTAATGTTCTTTTCACATTGCAAAAAAAATCATTTTTAAGGCAATCAAGGGGCTAGTTCCGTGAAATATTTCCTCTTACCTGCTAGCTGTTGGTTCTATGTGTCCCCTTGTGCGATTGGTTTATAAGTACTACACCAGTGTTAATTACCGAATGAAGTGAATTGTTAGAGGCCATACAAAGCCATCCAGTCCTCTCACTTAACAACAGTACAGTGAAAGTGAAAAGATTCATTAATTTCCCTAGCCTTCATTGTGTTCTGGCCTCTAGTTGTAAAGTAGGAAGTTGAGATGAAACCTAATCTATTTTATTGATTTCCCTACAAATGTCTGCTGTATGCAGCCATGTATTAAAGCTTGCGTAGTTTAATAGTAATCTTCTACTCTGCAGAATATTTATTGATGGAACTCATAAGATTACAGGCTTCCGGGATAAGATTATGCAATGGTTAATTCAATAAATTAGCATAACTTTCCTTTGACTCAGCTTATGAAGCTTTCTTCTCATTAGACTAATCTCATTGTTTCTAAGTACATCTGTTATCTTAAAAAGAAAAAAGCCCTGCCAACAAAAGGCTGAGATAATACCAGTGGGTAGAAGATCCATGTGTATGGCAGTCTCTAGTTATACTCTGGGTATTGGAACAGATGCTACTTCTAACTTGTTTTATCCCCCCACCTGACACGACTCTCATGAAAATAATCTAAGGCATTAAGCAGGAATGATATTGATAATATGTGTAGCACTAAATATCCAGTGGATAAAATACTTTTGATATCTGACTCAGATTAAAAGGGGGTTTAGATAAAACTGGGGTATCATCGACAGAGAAGCATTGTTTTTGAGGCAGTGGCACTGCATGAAAATTCAATCAGATAGGACAGTTTCTACCACTAGTACGGAGTCATCCTCTACATGACCCCTGTAAACTGTCAGTTTTTCGTTGAAACCCACAGCAGTCAGTGGCACACTTTGCCTCCCTCAAGGGAGGCACACTTTTCTCCCCTCACAAAATATTTAATTGCTGTCCAGCTGTGGTAATCAACATTCTGTTGATTCCCTACAGTGGCAACAGAGTGCAATAAACCTTGGCATAGGTGAGGTGGAACTTTAATTGAAAATTTCTGTTGGTTCTTTTTTTTTATGGCACTTCTAACTCCATTTAGATAAACAAACTTTGATCACATTGATACATTATGGAAGACTCTTGAAAATAAGTCACAGGATACACTTTATCCTTTCTGGTTTGTAAAGAATTTGATAGGCGTCTTGTTGCCTCATCTAAAATCAGTCTCCATTAATAAGACTTCTTTTTTTTTTTAAAGAAAATAACATGTTGAATATTAACCAGAGTTTTTACTTAGTAATCAATGTACAGACCTTACTTCCTTTAGGTTATCTTTCTCCTAAATTGAAGAAAATAGACAAATGCTGTTCCTCCATTCTGAAGCCCTGTTCTCATCAGATCTAAGTAAACCATTTTAGGTCTAACTTTAAGAGAATGAAACTTGATTACAATCACCCTTTTCAGATTTGTCTTGAACACTGTGATTTTACAACTCAAGTCAGGAAGTACAGGGGGTAGGGTGGATGGGGGTAGGTTAAACACCAGAGTAGTCCAATCGCACTGATTATAGACCTAAAAATGTTCTCCTTAAAACTGAAGTGAACAAGTCCCTATTTAACCTCCCTCCTAGCTCACTTAATATTTACACTGGTTCTAAAAGTCAAAAGGCATACCTGCAGAGGGTGCACACGCCGGCAGTTAAATCCAAATAATTTGTTGGTTTTATGGTTAAGTCCCCACAAGCTCCTCATTCAAAGAAGGTGTCACCTGCACGTGCCTGAGAGTTCCAACTGACAGCCGGCACACGACTGTGATTGCTTTTATATACTGTGGATGCCGGCTCTTATTAATCTAATACAACAGAACAACCACAGGTTATCAAAGGCCGGTGTGCCGCGCTGTCATTAAGTCTGTGGCTGCACAATTAAAGTATCAGTGCTGCCTGCCTCTGCTCTGTTAACACAATAGAAGCAACCATCTGAATAATTAGGCACGTGTGGAGGGCTCACTTTGACAAGCGGCACACTTCAAGCATTAAAGGGGGAGGTACCCTCCCTCTTAAATAGGATAATTTAGGAAGTTTCATCCCAGAGATAATCATGATTTATTATACATGCGGGTCTTAGGATATGCAGAAGTCAGTAAACTGTCCCTTTGAAACTGATACTGCTGGTCTGTGTTTATTTCAAATTATAAACAATAACAATGTCATCTGTATTCATCCTCAGCCTATCTTTCAGGCTTTTAGGTGTATTTACAATCTAGTTGTGGCATCTTAACTAAGCAATGTACTTTTGCCACATAAACAGTCAGCAAAGATAGTATGGTGCTCAGTTGAATTGCAACTACTGGACTGTATGTGTATTTAGAATAAACTTAAGGAAATAAATTTTGACCTTTTGTGGTTTTTTTTTCATGCAAAATAAGAACTTGTGACTGATCATGAAAAGAAAGTTTGAAAAGATGCAGAAAAATGTAGGAAAAGGCAGTTACAGAGAAGGTTATGAGAGGGGAAGGCCTCTCTCTCTTTTATTACCATTTTACTGTTCCTATCTCAGAACATATGGTCAAGGGACTTGTGCTCTTAATTTACCCATTGTGTGCAGTAGCGACTAGGGAAAACAACAGATTGTACATTTGTTGACATCATCCAATATTTATTTAAGAAAATGCAATGAAGAAACGTTGAATGATGTGTAAGGCATGAGTGTATGTGTGTGTACCACATGCATTTGTGTGGATGAGTCTATCTGAAATTCATTTAAGGGTTGCTGTCAGGTGTTTTGCTAGAAAATGAAGGCCTGAATATTAATATATAGGTGTATTTCATGACGGAGAGCTTCAGAAACAAAAGGGACAGACCACTAGAATGGAGTGATGGAAATCAAGTCACCTGGACCTTGCAGATGGTGTTCAGGAGACTTACAGATAGATATTCACTAATTAATACCCTGGCATCTTTTGAAGTAGGTGAAATCGCTACCAATAAAAAAGCCCCAGTAATTTCACAATGACTGAACTAAAACTGTCATCTGGCCAGGGAGGCTTAATAACTGTCACCTGCTGTAGGGCAGCTTCAAAGCACCAGGACTCTAATTATCTCATAGCCACAGACTACAGCAGGTGGGGGTGGCAATTAGCTAAAAGCTATACACTGTCAGGGCCTTGTTGAAAACAACAGCTGCCTGGGACAGGAGTAAGCTGGCAAAGTATTGATTTATACAGGGTTGTGGCTGGTTAGCTTAGCTTTAAGGAACCTGGATATAGTGGAACTCCCAACTGAGTTACCTGGAAAACCACAGATGTCAAGCTACAGCAGAGGAGACTGCTAATTGTTGGTAGACAGGTCTGGTAGGATCAAAGGGAAGATGTAGAGATGTTGAAAAAATGAGGTGCCACAATAGATCAAAGAAGTGCCTAACAATGGTCCTGATGACATCAAAGAGGTAGTACCAGTGATGAGGCAGAGGAGCAGGAGATGTATGGGGACAGATGACACTGGTTTCATGCCTTGTGATGAAACAATAGCCTGTTTCACAATGGAACTTTTAACATTGAAAGTTGGGATAAGCTTTTCAACCAAAATTTGAGTCTACTTTGACATAAGATAAGCTGAAAGCAGTCTGATTAAATCAAGAATTGCACCTGTTTTATTACAAGAGAAAAAAGTGTATTATTTTAGAGCAGTAGTAACTGCCTCTTAATGAACTTCTGTTGATTTTCCAAAACTGAAGTATTTTAATTTTTTGATTTGTTATCTGAGACAAAATTTTTGTTGAAATTTGTTTTTGTGAAATAGGCCCCAGAACATGAGTTAGGGTGTGTCATACTGTGTAGTTTACTAAACCCTGGATGTAAACACTTGATTGCACCCTACCTAGGCAATACCTCAGTAAAGTGGTCAGCATAGACAGGCTAGCTGGTTAATGGGGGGACCAAAAAGATTCTAACCTGATCCAGATATGTTACTATCATTATTCACAGTGAAACTATTTACTTTTAAGAGTTAGGACTATTTTAGTTAGAACAGTCTAAGTGGCTTTTTTTAAAAAATTGACAGTGTAGAGATATAGATATAAATGCTTTTTCAGGCCTGTAACAAGAATTTCAAAGGGGGGAAAGTCTTTTCCTTTAAAAAATTAGGCAATTTTACTGTGAAACGTGTCATGTTAGAAAAAAAACTTGATCAAAGGTTCAGAGCCGATCTTCCAGCCAAAAAGGAGGGGTGGGGTGGGGAGAGGGAGGCAGTTCACCCCCCTCCCCCCCCGGCCTATGTGCCTGATGTTTGATTTTGAACAGATGGATGTTGCTTACTGTAAGAGATATATATTATGGATCCTCTTCCATCATGGCCAATGCAGTTGCTGAGAACTAAAATGAATAGGCAAAATACTTTTGATTAGAGCAGATTTTTTATCACATAAGTCACTTCATGCAAACGGCAAGTGCACTGCCTAGAGGAGTAAAAAGGGGCAGTTAGTCACAGTAGGACCAGCTGATTAAACTCACCTGAGTTCAATGTTGTTTATACGTGAGTTCATTCATGCTTCTGCTCACATATTTTTTGTGCCCCTGTATCCCTGTATTGGCAAATTAAAGCTGCAATTTCCCTGTTAAGTTGATGATCAATCTTATTATTGGTATAGTAGCTCTTGAAATGATTGCTTTCCTGATACCTATGATGTCTTGAAAGGGAGCCAGTTACAAGATAGATATATTTAGCATCTGCTTGCCTGTAGAAATACCAAAGTAATAGCTTGGCCAGTAGTTTAAAAGCCTGTCAATAAAAAAAGGACTGGTAAATTTCCTGAGTTTGCTTTCCAGTCATGAGGAAAGAAATAACAGTTTTTAGATTGAATACTCTCTGTCTGTTCTTGCTATTATAATTACATAACAAAGAGAGCAACAATCATGTTGTTGAAACCTCTAAATTTCATCTCCGGTTTTCTCTGCCACCCCCCCCCCCCCCCATAAATACCATCACTTCATTGTCCAATAAAAAGCCTTACAGATGAAATCTCATAAATTCCAGAACTCTTTTCATCAGACTGTTCTCTGATTGGCAGTTTGGTAATGGGGGAAGTGTGCCAGGCACGGGCCAGCTGTCATGATACCTCAGCAGTGGCAATGGCCTGATGGGGAACATTATCGGCACATGTCTGTTGCCCAATCCAATTATTGCTGCTCCATTTGGCCAGTTAGGGCTGATTTAATTTGTGTACACCGTTACACGCAATAATGACTGAAACTGGCAGCATGCCAGATACATGTTAATGTTAATCCCCTTAACTAAAGCAGCACCCCACACATTTTATGTGCAACTGTCAGTGTTAGCTAGTTTGTCAGATTCAGTATTGATTCTTTGTTTTGCTGACTCTGTCTGGACAAAGCAATGACACAATCAGATTGGCCAGTTGACCGATTGCCTGTCATGACCACAGGAAGCAGTTGAATCATAATGGCATATGTGCCAAGGACAACAAACTGGAAAACTCATATTTTAGACATAGACTTTTCATAAGGCCTACATTTTTCTTCACAAAACATCCATTTTCAGTGTTGCATGTAAAAATTCACTAAGTCGTGGTGCACCTGTCTGACAATTGCAGGATTGCCTTATTTACAAGCTGGAATTTGTAAGATTGCTGCATCTGTTTGTGCATCATGTTATATGGTGATTTTATTTGATGTCTTATATATAATTATAATTATATAATTATGGGTATTGTGACTGAAAGCATGTTAAAAACATTTGTTGGACTTAACTTAGATAATAAGTCAAAGGGTATGGTAGGGTAGTCTCTGCTGTTTTAGAAAAAAAGTTATAGAAAAATTAATAGAAAAACAAATTAATACCTCCTTTAAAGTCACTTTGAGCATAATATCTGCTCCATTTTGAGAGTTGCGTATTGCAAGATGCCTCTCATTTCATAGTATTTCTTTTTCACAACACTGTGTTGGGAAAATTAATGCATTGTATGATTCATACTCGACATCGAGCTTTTACCATAATTGTTCTACCATCTGACTGCATGCCATCTGATATAACAGAACATTCATCACTATAGATGACTGTTTGAAGACAAACATTAATTTTACCTATGTATTCTCTATACCATTGATTCCCTGCAAAAGTTAGATACTGAATAATTGATCCATTGCACTGTTTTCAGTGTAGATAAACACATTAGGAACATCTGATATGGCCAGCTTCTATTTTAAATAAGCCAGACACACAATTGTTACGTGGACAATCAAAATTAAAAGTTTGAGAATTTTTTATGAACTTGAAAATATTTTTCCTTTTATCACTTTATGATATATAAATATATTGAGATTCATCTGAGAAAGGTGAACATTTTAAAAGTGATTTCATGTCTCAACAAAGGAAAGCTGTATAGAGTAACAACATGCACTATTTGCAAATATAAATTCCTAATGTTCTGTGTGGTTTTGTGGCTTTGGAAGGATATGAACCTGTGAATTAAACATAAATGTCTCTCCCGGTGACCAAGGAAACCAGGCAAAGGTTTACACAAAGAATGCTGTCCTGCTGTCTCTGGTTTATGAAAAAAATTTGAGTATGACATGACCAATTGCCACAAACTGCGCACACTTGAAGAAGTGAGGACTGAGCCTACGGTACTGGGAAAGATTCTGTATTACGGGATGAATCACAATTCCTTCAAATAAATGTCCAAAATCTAATAACAAATGACAGTTCCACTGGATGATGGATTATGTTCAGATATGAAACTTCCTTTCATCAAGAATTTTTCTCTAATTGACCACAGTTGTTTGGTCTGTGAAACTTGAAAAGATTCCATCTCCTAAACTAAGTGAAGATTTCTTCAGACAATGTTTTCCAATCAATGCAGATCATTCAGGTTTCTTTAATCAACTTTTTTTACTGGGCTTCTGCGAGTTCACCATTTATCTTTGTGAATCAGGCTGTTAAATGTCTTTTATTGTCCATGTGACTTGGAAAGTGGTTTATTGATGATAAATATTTACTTTTATTAGGCAAATAACTGGATTATCCACACCTAATGTCAAGTATTCATCATTTTGAATGGGCTTCAGTGGGAAATTTAAACATGCTGCATTTTGTATTTGCTGTATAGGAAAATGAGTCTGTTTATTATCTTTTCTCATTATGAACTTGCGTCTCTCACTCCTGGCTGGTAATACTATTTTATGTCCTACTCTCCAATCTACATTGCAGAGACTTTTTGGGCTTATTTTTTACATAACCAGTGGTTATAATTTACCAATACTAAGCTGCAACAATAGTGATTATTTTAGATTTTGAGTGTCAAGTGGAGTAATTCCATTTGGAACATGACTGGAGAATTATCATATTAAATAACAGGAATGGATTGAGGCCGTCTTCTGGGTCTTCCCGATGACAGTCAGATTTTCATGTTTACATTGATGGGTATCTGATTTTTTTTCTGTCGGAAGATGGTCAAACATGGAGGATGGATCAAAAAAATAATTTGGAAGACCGTCTGAAAATATCTTTGGATCCGTCCCTGAATAACCACTACTGCAAACAATTTGTAGAGATGTGCCTTTGGATTTGGTATTGTATTTAAGCCCTCCCCCTCCCCCCCCCCCCCACACTCACACACACACACACACACACACACACACACACACAGCTGTGTGTCGTAACTGCTTAAATTTTTGGGATTTTTTAAAGGTCCACTTTCATCTCTGTATTGACAACCTTATAGCCAAGAGGAATATATTTTATATATCATTTTAGTTTCATTAATCACAAAACATAAATGGAGCATTTTACTCTCTCTCTCTCTCTCTCTCTCTCTCAAACACAAATGGAGCTTTTTACTCTCTCTCTCTCTCTCTCACACACACACACACACACACACATACACACACACACGCACACTCATCTTCTCTTTTTAATTACCTGTATCCCATGTAAAAAGCTGCAATACCTTTTGTGCATCTTGCAGCATTTTGGTCGAAAGAAAACTAGCTGTAGTGCCAAATGCTATTTTTTCGACGTTGCAAGGGTTTTGCTGTGTGCAGCCTCATTGAAATGTCTGTGAAGTGGATTTGGCATTTGCCCTTTGTAGCTTTTTACAGAAACATGTTTCTCTGTATATCAGATGAAATGAGCTCGAAACTCAGTAATTCACAGTTTGATACAGATTTTTTTATCAAAAGTTCTGTCAAATTATGTGATGATTAATGCAATTATAGTCAGCACGCTGTAAGTCATAAGAGAGAAAATTTAGTGTGTTTATACATGTAGCCACAACAATTTCAGACTTGCTATTATTTGTAAATCAAACCATTTGAACTTATTTGCATTATATTTTGATTTTATATGCATGTGAACAGACTTTTTTGTGACAGAGTACCTAATTAATATCCTGTGGTTCTTGGTTCTGTTTATAATCATTGCTTCTTCCTTTTTTTTTTTTTTTTTTTTTTTTTTTTTTTTTTTTTTTTTTTTGCATAATTGGATTTTTTGGTTTTAATACATTTACTGATTATGTTAGCAAACTTGGCAGAGTCAAAATCTGAAATTTTTTAATGAAGGAGCATATATCAAAGACACAAACCCAAATTATTATAATTAGTAGTAGTATTAAAATAGTGGTATACCATATACACTATTGGCTATAACGTTAAGTTCGTGGTGAAAGAGCATACCTTATTTATGGTAATGTCTCATGTCTAGCTGCCCTATTTTCTAAATTAAGAGTGCATCAGCTTGAACAACTTGTATAATACTTGGCCCCTAGCTGGTTGTCAATCATTTGTAAAACTAATTTAATCTTGCTGGATTTTTAGAAACCCTATGGAACAAACATTCTCTTTAGTTGCACCCTTGATGTCATATTTTAATACCTGACTGTGAATCAAAAGGATATTCGTGTAAATGAAAATGGGTTTGAGAAAGTTATCAAGTACAATAATGGTTGGTTATATGTACAGAAAAAAAAGGAATAAAAAAGAAACTGAACATGAATGTTTAATGACAGTGATCAGATCTGAAGTGGAAATGGTAGACCAGTCAAGCATTTACACAAGGGAAAATGAGAAAAAAAGGCATTTAGAAATGTGGAACCTACAGGAAATGAGAAAATCCACATTAAATGGAAGATGAATGTCCAGTGGGATCAGAGGAGAGATTCAGTTTGCATTTCTACATCCATTTCATTAGACATTGCATGATGGTACCAGGATATAGGAGACACGGGGATATGAATATTTAATTCATGAATACGCCATAATTGTCCAATTTCATGTTATGTTTAAACTGAAACTGCAGCTATCTATACAGTGGTGTTAATTGAAAAAAAAAGACTACTTTGGAAAGTATAATTGAATTTATCTGTTTTTATGTAACATTTTGAATCTCGATTCCCTAGATTAACTACCTAGATTTAAGACAATGTTCCTGGGCTGTTTCTGAGATTTTCTAAACCATAATGCTGCGGCAGATGGGAAGTGTCTCAGATATCTGTTCTGCTTAATTCCTGATGTTCATTTCATTGGCTTTGTCTCCAAGCCTGTGCCAGATGTGAAATGGTTTGACTTTCACATATTTAGGTTCACCTCACTTCATCAATGTCTAAGGACAGTTTTTCTATCGTGGCTGATGTGTCCAATCAAGAAAAACCAATAGCAATTATTTGGTCAGTCATTAATGGGTATTGATCTGTGAAGTTTTTTATATTCAGGCACATTGTTTCCATTCTGATCAGCTTTGTCTATAATTCATGACTTTTCAGTATTTGAATGTAGTTTATGAACATTCTGAGTGACCAAGATCTTTAGGCACAGCATCAAATAAATTGACCCCTATTATGTATATATATGTGTTTACTCTTGATGTTATCATTCTGAAAAGGCCATGGTGCTTAAAGAAAAACTACTGATTTTTTTTTTCATTTGAAGATTATTTCATCAATTTTTGGTTATGTGACCTAATAACTCTGAATTTTTTTCTTTTTAATGTCTGTATATTTGTCAGTCTTGCTGTCTGATTTTCAAACTTGATTTGTTGTATTAACACAGTTTGTATGTGCATTGTTTGAAACAGACTATATGTTTGATTATACCCAACATATCTTTAACCAAAAAAGCACAAAGAAATATTCAAAGATAAGATAATTGAAAATGATAATGGTAAAAAAATCAAGGACAGAATCTTCAAAGAATACAATCGAGATTCATATTTATTGAGATTTTGACATTGAATAAAGTGGACTATCAAAATGGAGAGAAGTTGACTGGCACTTTATTCTACTTGTAGTTCAAGACAAGGTTTATTAACCTAACACTCACACAATATATTAAATTCCATGAAATATCCTGCAGTTTACACTGTTCTTGCACTCTGAAGATGAACACAAATGTCAAAGCTTATACTTTGAGAGGATGGGCCCTTTTTCAAGGACAGGTATTAAAGGAAATCAATACAAGATGTATGCAAATGTGTATTTTCATTGCCTTTATAACCTCTTATCTACCATGAAACACTATTTCAAGTGGTTTAATTAATTTTTGTCACTTGATAGTACAGCGCACAGTCACATTAATTCCAGTTTCATAGACTTAGTTTTATATTCCATGATTTTGTTATTCTTGGTTTTAGTCTTGCATGTGCATGCTTGCATAGGTGCTCCCATGTGCATGTGTGCATATGCACGTGCTCGCACGTACACACACACACATACATACACACACACACACACACACACACACACACACACACACACACACTGTGAACCATTTTGCCAAGAGATATAAATACACAACAGAATTCCATCCAGTCATGAATGGGCAGATTTATGCTTTCTTCTTTATCAAGTGATTAACTGATGGTGCTTTAGAGATAGTTAGCGAGATTTTAACCTACCATCTTTATTTGCCATTTCAGTTGTCAATATTATCTCTTACCTCAATTTATTTGCGCCCTTTCTCCTTGTCTACTGAAGTGTGATATTCCTGCCTATGCCTCATCTCCGTCTTACTACAGATATTTTTGGATAGATATTGTCCTTGGATAGATATTGTCCTCAAATCAAATGAAGATTTATCTCAATAAAAGGAATCACGCACTGAGTAATCTTGTGTATGGTTTTGTCAGGCTGGAAGAAAAACCTTTCATAAATAGATTGAGTTATGATCATCCAGTCAGTGCAGTTTTGCTGGTTCTTAATGTTCATAAAATTATGGCTGAGAATTTCCAATAAGGCTGTCGTAGCGTCCAGTCTTGTTCTTATATGCAATCTGTGAAGACGTAGGAGTTACAGGCAATTGAACCATTCACCTGCGTATTTACAGCCATGTGACGGCGACCCAAGTAGCTGGTCGATGGTTTTCAGATTTCCGCATAAATAATTCAGTGTTTTCAGGGTCCCACTGCTCTGGTACATTAAACAAGTGATTCAGATAATTGTCATACTTTATATACAGTGGTAGGGCCTGGGTATATGTATATTGGTCTTAGAAAAAATATCTTTGATATCCATATATATATATATATATATATATATATATATATATATATATATATATATATATATATATATAGAATTCTACAACAGTTACATCTGCGTTACCATGACATTAACAGAGGTAATTAGTAATGTCACAAATGTTTAGGCCAAAGGAAATGGTGATGGTTTTCTAGACTATACCTTTTTATAAGTAGTGGAAATGATACCTCATCTGGAATCAAAATGTGTCCTATCAAATTGTGGCAACATGCACGAAGTATATAATTAATAGCTTTTTCAGTTTACGTATTCTTCCTCCTCCTCTGATGGCTGGACCAAGACTGGCATTCAGAATTGCTTTAAAACAGGCACAGAATATTTGCACCACTGTAAAGTTGGTAGAATTGTTCTTTCAATAAATGAAAATATTGATGTTTTTTTGATGTCCTTCTGAGCAGTGTAATAGGTTAAAGATGATAAAATGTGTTGACAGGGCTTTACACCTTGAAAAAGGACGGAAAACAAACCATTGTCACATTTCGAGGCACCATATCACAAACAGTTCAATAATTGTTATTCCTACTCCCTATCATTGTTGTCCTAATCTATAGATATCCTCAAGGATAACACCTTAGAGGGTTTTGATAAACTATAGATAAACAAGTATATTTGAGGAAGGGTAACAGTGTGACAATAAAACCCACCAGTCATAGGGAAAAATGTAATTAATCGATGTGATCAATTGGTTATTGATTGCTGGATCATTTGATATGTGTTGACTATTGTGCAGAATAATATTTACTCTGACTATTGAGGCAATAGCATTTTCTTGTGAACTTGTTGCAATATCTGTAACTATAAGGCAAAAGATAACATATTGTTATGAATGCATCCCTAATTAATGTGGCACCAAGTGCTAAATACAATGTCGACGTGTCAACCAATATGGCACACAAGGGTAGACGTGTAAAGATGATGTAATGATAAAGACATTCCGCTAGCATAATTACTCTCAGTCATATACTGTAAGAAAAAGGGTCACTTAGGAAAACTTGGATCAGAAGTCCACTGTAAAACTATTTTCTTTATAATAAGAGCCTGCAATATTCAATTCTATGCCTAGAATGCAGTTGGTTTTTCTCCAGTTAAGTATTTGTAAGATTTTTGTCCTTACCACTGCCTGGTACATGCTTATTAATTGATTTCACATTCAGAAAGTGCAAGATAGTTATTCCTATGTATATTGGCTAATTTTAGAATACATCTCTACACCTTGTGATTCATACATGTATTGAACATGACAGACTTTGTTTACATTATTTGATATAAAGATAAACAGTGATATGTTATAAGGTTAAAACAATACATCTTTGTCTGCTCACTATCTCTTATGTACATGTAGATTAAGCATCACAGTATATCTACAGAGAGTTGCTTTTACAATGATTCAATTACTTTACACAGTACACACACATGCACCCGCATGTGCACACCCACCCACACCCACACACATACACACTAATATCATAATTCTGAAGTACTGGTATTTACAAAAAGTATGTGCCATTTATGAATTATAGAAATTCTGGATGAATGATACTGAAGTATTAACTGGTATAAATTGCTGCTTCTGACATCTTAAGAATGTTTATCCTTTCTGTCTTTTAAAGCAAAAAAACTGAAGTTAAGTTCTTTATGAGTTTTGATACAGTTTTTAAGGCTTTGGCTACGTACAGACAGGAAGCTGTAATAGATGGCAATAGGATATTACTATTGACTTAAAATATTGCTATCATATGACTAGTTTTGCTTTGTCCTGGATGCTTTAATATGCTAAATTGCAGCAGCAGCATTTGAATATGTGATGCATTTATATAATTAGTCTGATTGATTGTCTTGTGAAAGGCATGGAACGAATAGGTACAAATAAATGCTATTTTTCTCTCTGATGACTTGATATCTCACATGACCTACCAGATGATAACCTATTGCGGAAGTACATTAATATAATGGGCCACCACACTAATTCTATGCACCAAATAAAATTTTTGAGATTAAAATGATGTTCGCAAATACAACAGAAATATTTTATGATGGTAATATCCAGCCTTTAAAGCACAAAAGCTTAACCCCCGTTTTAAATTAACCTGCTGTGATCCAAACTAAGGAACAGAAGGTGCAGAATGTAGTGCCATTGATGACAGTTTTCAAGTGCAATTTGATTGAATTATAGCTAATAAAGATTTCAGTTAAGCTTCATATTCTCTTGTAAGAAACCCTAAGAGCTTTGACTTAAACCTACCAGTCCATCTGTCCATGTAGTAAGTGCGGTACTTCCAACCAAGTAATGGCGATGGTGGTAACTACATATAGCAGTCACATTGATAGAAGAAATGATTTCCATAAAACATTGTCAGTTCTCCAGTTAATGTAATCAGACCAGAGGCAGTATTCAAAATAAGTGGTAGTGATAGAGAAGTTTACCACAGCAAAAGTGGCTTATTTTCAAATCAAATCGTATTTCCTCTACTTGATCCAACTGTTGTGCTGTATTGTTTAGTTTTTATGGAGTTACCTTTGCCTCTTTATCAAGCAGAAATTTAGCTTATCGGTAAGCTTAATGGTGTTTAGTGGAAACAATGGGTGTTTGGTTATCTAGAGATATATGAAAGTTCAATGCTGTTTTGATTCAAACCTATTTAACTCTAACTTCAATAGGTGGATTGTTAAATAAAATGGAATGCCTTGGTCACAAAGGTTGTTAAGATTTTCCTTAAATTCACTTAGCTATATGCTTAGTGTATAGACTTCCAAATTAAAAGATTATATCTTATGTTCTTCCCTACTTTACTAAGTAAAGAAAATTGTTGTTATCATATACTTGACAGTGACTTCATACTCTGTCACCTGTGGCTATAAAACCAACAAGTATTTAATCCCCCCCTCCCCCAATCATTAATCTAATATATTGTTAGATAATTTTATGGAAAAAAATTAATGTAATATATTGTTAGATCATTTTGTGTCAAACCAACATATACTGTGTATCTATCTGCTCCTTAAGTTATCTCTTTTTTTGTTTTCTTCTTGGATTACACTTACTTGTCACATTGCCTAGATAAGTTTTACTTGTGGTGCATTGTTATATATTTGCTTCTATTCTCAGTCTTCCAAAGGTAAAGATATATTAAAGTTTTTTTCTTTCTTTTGTGTTTTTTTTTCATGTTGCATATTTACCTGCTGTGGACAACTCTACTTATATACTTTGACAATTCAATTAAAAGGTGAGTAAGAATTTGAAATTTAAATTGTCATAAAAATATAATGTTGTATAATACCTTCAGAATTGAGCTGTAGGTATTTACTTTAAAAATTATGTAAATGTATTCTGGTAATCTACAGCTGGTGCTATCCACTGTTAGTCATTTCCCCATCTACATTAATTTTATCATAGCCGTACCATATGGGCACACCTAAATATAAACAGGATTCTCTTTGTCCTCTATTTGTTAATCATTCTTGGACTTCAAAGACAAAAATCACTACTAAAATAGAATACTGTTGTAACATATGCATTCCCATTGTTGGAATGACAATACACCATATCATATAAATGATGAAAATTATTGATTATTTGATATCATCAAAGTGCAGGAAAGACGTTACTTTGGTATTTACAGTAGATACCAGTTGTGAAAATTCTTAGTCAAGAATCTGATTTAATGACCTTTGATATTTGATATCTAGTTGAATTCTTTATTTGCTATCTACTACCATACCAATAAATAAAAGCATTATATTGTATTTGATTCTACAGCACCTTATTTAAAGATTGAAAAAATAGCTCTACAAGAGATGATATGGCTGTTTTCCACCACCTTTATTTTACAAAACTATTACAAAACATATCACATATCATCAATTTATCATCAACTTATAATGCTGTTTTACAGTTTCCATAAGCATTGTGTTCATACAATTGTTCTATGCATCATATTAATTTATACTTCATATACTTAAAATTGCATTTAAGTTTTTTATTGTTTGTTTTTGTTTTTTCAACATCCTACTTCCATTATTCCTGGTAATAAAGGGAAACACAAGGATGATCATGCCATTTCTGTTATATGTGATTATTTAATTTTTGTAATATTGAATTGCGAGGTCTCTCTTACATGTGTACTGTTGTAATAGCATTAATTTACATTAAACAATAATAATATAAATAAACTGAATAAAAGTGAAAGACAATTGAATAAACAAAATGTAAGGTAAGTACAGTGGCAGTTATGGATATATACATGTACACAAAGAAGAAAACGTTCTCTCTGTTGAAATATTTGTTTAAATTTAAGAATACGTGTCATGTACAGCAAACCACTACATCGTTGGCAGATAGATATCTGATTCAATGAAAGGATGCTGTAAATTAAATATAGTAGTAGCTAAAAATAATAGTTTGTGTTGATAGAAGGTTGTTAAGTTTATTGGAAGCACTTGAACTTTGTTGTTTACTAAAGACTTGTAGATATGTAGAAAGTGCACATATATGCACATGTAAGTGGTACATTTAGCCTTGACCCCTGTGGTTAGGGTTATATTATAAAGTCCTCCTGTTCCTTCGGTAATAATCCCACAGGAACAATCATTTCTGGATTAGAAGTCAAGGTTAAAATGTATTTTTTCGTCATGTGTGATACAAATGTGGATCAGTATAAAATAATATCATAACCAAATTTAAAGCTTAAGGTTACTGTTCATGAGAATAGTGTGGGGGTGGTTGACAGTCATAATTGGCATGATGATGTTGGCATTGGGTTGATGGCTCAAAATCTGATCAGTGTTGAAATCAAGGGTTAGAGTCTTGTTGGTGAAATGCACTGCATTGCCATTTCTAAAATATTAGTTTGATCATGTATTGGTCAAAAAATAATCAAGATTTAACATGGAAATTAAATTCAAAAGCTCTCTGTTCAAAACTGTGAAGCTTCTATTTGTCATCTTGCTTAAATGGGATTTTCCTTGATACCACTGTCTTCTTGTGAATCCTGCTTCACATCTTCTGTACAGTTTGTGCTTTTTTCAGACTTTTCTTCTATTTTCTCAAACGTTCCATTCTTGTCACTACTTGTCGGTGACACCGGAGGATCAGGTAGAGGGCGACTGTGTTGACTGCCCCTAATCCTTCCTGGAACCTGACTGCTATTAGATTCAGAAGACGGGCTTTTTGATATTTTCTCCTTGTGACGCTTCCTAGAATTTGAAGGAATATTTAATTGAATTCAAGTTGTTGCTCATACTATGTAAAAATCATGATACTGTGCATGGCATAACTGCATGGTTTTGAAATATAATTGGATACTTTTACTATTTTGGCAGATATGTCTGAACTTGAATATTTTTAGTTTACACGCATTACAATAGGGCAAGTTTCAGGTGAATTACCCTGAATAATAATATGTGTAGGTTTGTTCCTTTAATATACATACCATCTACTACAATTGTTATTATGGTTTATACAATGACATGTAGGTGAATTACCCTGAATAATAATATGTGTAGGTTTGTTCCTTTAATATACATACCATCTACTACAATTGTTATTATGGTTTATACAATGACATGATATTCCCTCACCTTTTGAATCTGATGAGTAGAACTGTAAGAACAACTAAGAAGGCCAGAGATATGACACATGCTATAATAATCCCAGCTAGAAAAAAGAAAAAATTGTAAACATAATTTGCAGGTTTAATTTGTTATAATTTAAGATTATTTGCTTTTTGTTCCTTTTATGAACAAGCAAAGTCATTCACTGTTTTTTTTTCCCTTATTTATTGGATCTATAAGTTCTGTTAGTCTTAGATATGTTGTGAGATATATGTGTACTCAATCTCCATAAATATACACATCTTAAGAAATTATGATGAATGAGTACAACTTGGCTTATATGGTAACAAAACAAGTAAATTTCTTTTTTATTATAATTTCAATCCTGCAAGACATTACTACCCAAACCAGAAATAATTTACTTTTTTACCATTACTACAAAAGAAACAATGAAAATCTTATTTCACCATGCTTTGAATAGCTCTTTTTTTGTTCAATTCATAGCATACTATACATACCTATAGAGGGTTCATTATTTGCATCTGAAATAATGATTATATAGGTCCTTTAATAGTTTGTTAGTGAAGATTATGCAATTGAAATCAGGACAGTTCCCAATACAACCCATCAACTTGCTCCCAGATTATGCCACATGAAAGATGGACACGCAAAAGGGGATGTCAGATTTTTTTTTATATATGTGAAACTCATAAGAGAAAGCCCCAAATTTTTAGAATATTTTTCTAACCTGAGAATAGAACTTTTACCTGGCAGTGTGTGTGTATTTTCCATCTCTGCCAACTTCTCTGTATTTTTATTTTCTTCCTCCGTATTCATCTTGACTGTAGTTGTTGTTGAGGGAGGTTCAGTGGTGGGGATATAGTTTGTAGGGCTGCACTGCACAGTCACAGGTTGGGGGGCTAGGAAGATAAATAACTGTGAATTTATACAGGTACATGTGTGAAGCAAAATTCAAGAAACTATGTGCGTAATATGAATGGACATCGGATATAGCAAAACTATGAGACTAATGCATAAGAAACAACTCTTAAATCCAGACTCAAATGAGGATTTTTTGCTTTAAATATAAACATATTTTGTACATGATTATATATCAAGTTTCTAGGAATCAAAAGTTTGAAATGTATTGTGTATTTGTATTTGAACAAGTGTTATGAAGCTTGCGAAATGTTGTTTCCAGGTATTTGTCCTGATTAAGGATGTGCTTTTTCTTCTGAACATCTAACATCTTCACATAATAGAATTTAATTTGCTGCTTTCTTGTCATTGGACTAACGTTGGTTTTGATCATCAAATGTTTACTTAAATGATTTTTTTTTTCAATTTTCAAGACAAACTCACACTTGAAATTCATCCAAAATCCTTTCCCTTCTTGCTGTCCATCTGCCACAAATCGCACCAGAACGGAACCAAATTTGGTTGTGTAGTTGAAGTTCCTGTGCAAACTGCCGCATCGCACTATGTTGTGGTGACCATCATATATACGTATAAAATCCCTTTGACAATCCTTACTCCATTCTATTAGGGCATCGACAAAAGTCAAGAGAAGTTTCGCATCTGGCTTTGTGGTAATATTACACGTACAGTCTGTCACTGGGCCATAGTTGTTTGGGTAGTTTGGTGATTTGATGAAGCCTGTCAGTGTGCTGTGAACTCCACCACGGATACACATGTCCAGGGTGTCTTTAACTGAAAAGAAAAAAAATCTTTGAAGAACTCCTTTATCATGTAATTGTTGTTCCTTTTAAATTTTGCGTTACAGTGTTTGGCATTAAGGATGAGTGACTTATTATTTGAGAAGTTATTTGTACTAAAGGTACTGTAGAGTTTCAGGACTTAATACATGTCTGTGGCATATGTTGGGGGAGGGGTAATTCTACAGAATATTCTAGAAACTACATATTACGATCATGTTTTCAATAGCTTTCTTTTAATTCCTGATGTCAACTTCATATCACATGTATATATTGATTGATTTATTCATTCACTCACTCATTCATTCAAAAGATAAAAGACCAACTTTTGCTTTTCTGAAACTGGCCCTGGTTTACCTGGTATACAGCCATACTGTACATAGTTATATGTACTGTATGCACTACACCATTGCATCCATGACACTGTCACAGTTGTAGAACATGTGCTCTTTCCGACGCATTCCTGGAGCTTGGCATCTGTGTCTGTGGAAATGACATCAGTGCAGTCCCCCTCCTGGTATTCACACTGGTTAGGCTGGCGACTGATGCCTTGTATGGCTTTGGTGATCATGATCATGTCTAGTTGACTGCACTTGCTCAGGTCTATCTTTGGTACTCCGTAGGAATTGAAACAGCGACTGGCTTCATGGAGTTCTTTTAACAAAAGAAGTGTGATGCAGTTGATTTCGGCTAAATTCTAAATGAGCAATGTTTGCAGTCCTATACCATTTAAAGAATTAAGTGCACTAACCTATTTCTTAACCAAGAAGGAAAAAAAAGCTTACACGACAACATAAGTTTTACATAAATTTTTTAGTAAAAAAAAATTGAAAATAGCCAATAATTCTTAGATATATGATTGAATTAATTTCATGTTAAATCATGCCTTTGTAAGTTAGGTTTACAGTCTTGAAGTGTCTTCCCTATCATTTACTGCTCTTGACAGAACATCTGTGGTTCCCTTATTATAGACACTTTCAAACTAACTGCCATCCAAAAGTATTTAGAATTGACCTTGGTCAGATGCACTATTGCTAGTAATTTTCCACGTCATTATGTAAAGCAAACGCTGATCACCACAATTTTTAATATTCTCTTTTTCCTCATTATTACCAAATTTTACATTTTCCCTTTTTGTTTGGAACAAACTTAACTTGTTTACAGAGTTAAATGCTTACAATGCACTCATACAGCAATTAAATTTCATTTAAATCTGTTGACTTCTTTTTTACCATCTTTTGGTTGTTTTTCAAGTAACTTTTTCAAAACTGCTAAAATTTCAAGAAATGTCTTAAGAAGCCTTAATACTTACTATAGTGTCCACCTATGCTCAGTACTCCCATTGCAGACATGGTAAATATTAGTATTTTCCATCTATTCCCTGTCCAGTTGTCCATTCTGGTCAGTCCCTCCCCAAGCTTCCAGATCCTGGTCAGTTTCTGCCTGCCCTGTGCCTTGAGATAAAAATTAATAATTGGGCCTAATTGTTGGCCCCATCAAGGGGTACAGCGGTATCTATACAGCTGAGATAGTACTCCTATGGACTGCATTATGCTGTGATGAAAATGCCAGCATTGTGGACTGTCTTCGCCAGGAAGGGTGTGGTGGGAACGAAATGTAGCGATGGAACAGTTGTATGTAACATATGGCACCAGGCTGATGGCAGTGCTCAATCAAGAAAGTTTAATGTGCCATTGATCATGGATATAGACGAGGTTGTTTATAGTCACTGCATTTTTATCCACGTGTCTGTTTTATTTACTTTGTTAATTTGGAGTTTTTGTTGTTAAATAAGTTGTTGTATTTAAATGGAAAACCTCACTTGTGATATGTCTTAATGGCGTATTGTAAGACACAAAAATTTCTGATATTTGAAAAATGTTGACAGATTCTTGAAAAATGTGCACAGCCATCTGTGTCACAGACATGTTGTTGTAATATCAGTCAACTGTCAGGCAAATGGGTAACACGACTTCCAAATCTAACAACTTTTTACTTGCTTTGCTCAGATGGGAAAGTTAACACATGCAGCTACAGCTGTATATAAGAAACGTCCCAGATTTTGAGGAACTGAAACAACATGATGATGATGTGGAAGTTAATGTAAGAAGCAATAAAAAAGAACTGAACTGCAGTTATAGAGAAAAAAAAGGAGCTGTCAGTTACATAACAGCGGCTTGGTCAGCAAGGCTGTGTGAAGCACATCATGGTGACGAAGTAGTGCAGCTGTACACCTGAGGCAAATGCAAAAACACACATGTACTAAGATATGATGTAACTTCATCTTAACATGTTCAGCATACATCAAAATGTCAGTTACATGAAGATAGCATTTTTGACATTGTTGACCATTCTTGTGGTATCTTTGGTTTCTATTGATGCTCTGCTTATATTTCTCCTGTACTGGATATAATTTGAAACTTTTCAGAGTTGCTTGTGATAACTTTTTGTAAATGCAAATGTATTGATGCTGTATTTTTGTTTTGCATTTAATTTGATGGTATTTTTTGCTTGAAAATAAAGCAGACCAAGTTACAAAATCAACTTGATCAAATTTTTCCAAAAGCTATTACACTTTTATGGCTGCAAAAGGAAAACTTTGTTTACTTGAAATTCAATTTACATGTAATATCCCTTGTTGTAAATAGGTTCACATAAGGCTGAGAGTTTGAAAAAAGATTATTTATTTTTACAAAAGCCTGTACAATTTTCTATTTTTTGTATTGGTTTTTATTTTCTGGTACGTTCCATATACTTAGGTATTGTTGTCCTTTCAATTTCCAAATTGTACAATTGTATTTGCTGGGAGGATCTTTTTGGTAAAGTCCAGGTCCAAGTTCAAAAGTTGGCATAATTTAACACAATAAACCTATCTTTAAGAGATTTTTTTCTTTCTCCAGTTGCATCTTAATTTTAGTGCATATAAATCTCTCTTAATCTTATCTATCATAATCGCAATCAGTCCCATTTTGCTGAATTTTTACCCCATCTTCTCTAGCACAATTATATGTGTTAAAATACTATTCTTCATGAAAATAGTACATTTGATTATTTTATTATATATATAAAATGTATGGATTGTCTATGTGCAGTTGATAATCATTATCTAGATATGAAAAGCATACAGGATTAGTAACATTTACTGATAAATGGGCCAGAACTGGCATTGGTGGATTTTCTGTTCACGGTGTTGGAGATACAGTATTAAGAATGTAAGCATCACCAGCAGAAAATAAGCAGAACAAATTTTTATGTGACAATAGTATAATATATTTGCTCCAGAATTTTGTTAAAATTGTTTTATGGCCATGGAAATTCACTAAAGCTGCTTGTCTTATGGTTGATGCCATCTTCTTATTGATTGGTTCATGTTTCTAAAACCTAGAGATTTTATTCCCCTTTGAGAATTGAGTAAGAAATTCAACAATAATAACATTGCTTTTTGTATGATTTATTTGACATGTACCATGTAATTTACAGAGGTAATAGTCAGAATTTTGGGTGATGCAGTTATAATGACTGTGTTATGACTTAAAAATACTTTAAAGAGGAAGCTTTCTTATCAGCCTACAACAGTGTTGTCCATTGACAGCAACTTTTTTCAGTTCATTAGTGCAGGCTAAAATGAAAATTGGGATCTCGCTTCATGAAAGAACTTGAGTCAAAATGATCTTTGGCTAATCCTGGTTAGAATCTTAAAAGCCTAAGTTATTATATTTAACAAAGATTTTAAAGGGCTGCTGAAACTTTTTTCATTTTTAAACTGGTGCCTTTGACCAAATGTAATATTAACTGTCATGGCATTAGTATTTTTTCATTGTTCATATATTTAGTTTTAGATTAGCCTAAAAACTTAAACCAATTAATGAGACTGACTATGGTGTTTCTTTCTAAGAGTGATTCCATGGTTGTGCTATCTTACCTAGTTATGTATATAGTATTACATATACATGTAGATATACATTATGTGACTTTGTATTGTATTATTATGTTGAAAGGAAATATTTGAAGGTGTAATGTGTTATTGATCCTTCTCAAGTTTGATAATGCTTCTGTATGAAAATTTTTGATATTGGTTCTATTTTTTTTCTTAGTTTTGGTTCTTTCAAATACTGTCCAGTTAAAGTTTGATCTTTGTTTGCAAGAAAACTCATATTTGAAAATAGTTTATTGGATCTCAGATTTGATAGTCAAAAAGTTTTCATTTATGATAGATCTAGATATTTGATTTACCTATTTAATGTTTTGTCCGTTCATTCTGACAGACTTGGTCACAACTGAATTACCTGTTCAGGTGAAGGTGAACAGGGTATTACCTCAGTCTTGATGATGACTTGTTAATCCCTCTCGCCATGATGACATTCTCAAACCCACCTTGCCTCATTTACAGTGTACCTTTGTTGTGTGATGCCTGAATATTTCGCTGGCAAATTATTACCATTTTCAGTTATTCTTTGTTCTACTATACAACGTAAGTACCAATAAAAACTACATATTAAGGAAAAAATGTATAGGGGATTAGCTATAAATGTCATGTTAATAATATATATAGATTTTGACATGTCAACATCTTTCATTTCTTCAACATTTTCATCTTTTTTGTATCGTGAATTATTTCTAATTATTCAAAATTGTCTTCTTTAAAGTTCCTTCGTTGTGATAAGATGCTGTTTTCTTGTGGTTTAACAGCAAAGAACCTTTGATAAGAAACTTTTCTCAGTGGGGGCATCCTCTGTGTCCATGCCTTAGCACGCATTCCTTTCTGTGCCTCCTCATCAGTTCTTGCTGAGGATTGGTACGAGTCCGCAGACTAGGAAGAACAAACCATGAATGTGATTAATATAGAGCTGGCTTTTATTTATTTTGTAAAGGAGTGTTTACTATTCAACAGTTTGTTCTAAATTTTATTGTTTTATTTTTTTTTTATTTTAAAATAAAGGTCAAATTCTGTAATTTCTAATGATTTTTTTATCCCATGCATATTACATCAATATTTAAGCAAATTTAGTTAATGATGATACTATAAATGATGCAGTACTTGATACTCACATTCTCACTAAAATGCCCACCACAACAATCAAGAGAATGCTACCAATTACTGATGCTGCAATAATAGTCACTGAAACAAAAGGGAAAAAATATAGCTATTTTGTGAAGCACATTTTAAAGTAGATCATGCCACAAGCTGAGTCACTATGTGTAAAAAACTATACACTGTCAAAGGGACATGTACCCTTCTCAGATGTGTAAATATATTAAACATGACCTTATAGATACAATGAGCATGATGTTGTTGCAAATTTGGGGAACTGCTTTGTCTTCTTTGTTAATAATTTTTTTAGTTTCTGTCCAGCTTATGATTAAAAGTGGGTGTATTATGGGTAGTTATGTGCAAATTATCATGTCTCACCCGTGAGAGAATCATTGGCATCCCCATACTTTGAAGAATTTTCTTCTTTGTCTGAAAAAATTTAATTTAAATACAACTTATTGCACATTATGATATGTATCTTTGCACTAGTGGAAACTGGAAATCTTCCAAAAGAGATATTGTAAAAATGCTGATTTTTGTTATTATTTTTTAAAAAGATTAGTTTAAAATGGTGTTGCTAAAATCGTACACCGATAAGTTTTTATCTGTAGAAACACTGACCAGTAGATTTAATGGATGAAGGTTATTTTACCAGGTCATAGTTTCTCTCATTATTTATTTATTTATTTATTTATTTATTTATTTATTTATTATTATTTATCATTAATTAAGGTAACTGTTATTTATTACTTTATGTGATATCTGAAACTAGGCAGTTGGGGCATCTAGGGCCTTAATTAAAAAAAAAGACAAATGAGATTGCAATGTACAAGTTATAAAATCTGACCTTTTTCCAGGGTCTTGTCACCTTGCTTTTCATCCCTTCCAGCATTTTGCACTGGGCTGGTACTGTCTGTTTGCAGGAGTTGGTTTTTTCTTATGTTTGTAGATTTATGGATAGGACCTCTACCACCCTCAGGCTGACTCCTGCTCTTGAATTTCACTGCTTCTGTTGTTGTTGTCAAAGATTTGGCACTTGCCTTTTGGACCTCATTGAAGTCTGATTTTGTATCTGTTATGTTCTTTTGTCTCCTTCTTTGCCCCTTCCTATGGATTTGTCTCACATCAGTTCTTTGGGGTTGTTTAGTTTTTCTTGTGTAGCTTCTGGGAATGGGTATGGTTGTTGTCTTTTTTGTTGTTGGAGTGTTAGTGGTGACTGTTGTAGTTGGAGTAGTTGTTGTTGTCGTGGTTGTTGGTGTGGTAGTAGTGGTTGTTGTAGTAGTAGTAGTAGTTGTGGTTGTACTGGTTGTAGAAGTTGTGGTGGTTGTGGTAGTTTGGGGCCTGGTGCTGGGAAGGCTCTGGCATTTCACATGCACTGTTTCTGTCTTAGGATGTACTGGAATAGGAGAAAAAGTGTTTAATTGTCATTAAAAATCTCAGTGTGTGTCCACTGCCACAAAGTTAGTGGAATAACAGTCGTGGTCTACACCTTTTTTTCTCAGGTGCTGAGAAACTATTCTCGGTACAAATACAGGGAATTCAGATGGCACAGAAGAGCCTGCTATCATAAGTGGCTATAGCTAGCTATGTTAAATTAATGTTGGCTAATAACAGAATTATATTGTACATAAGTTCTGTTGGGACAAGAGTAGGCACATGGAAATAAATGGAAATTAAAATGTATCGCTGTAAAAAGGGATTAATGGCGTAACTATACTGGTCCTTATTTTCACAGTTTGAACAAAAGAACCTGTGTGATGGCCAAAGCATGTAGTTTTGCATATTTTTTTTTCAAGTGTCACACTGTAAAGAATATTATAACTATCCAACTTACTGTATTACCTTCATATTTCAACAAGAATCCTTCTTGTCTGGATGATTTGTACCAATCAGAGTCAAAAGCAACTGTTAATGGTTTCCCATAAGTGGCGAATTGCTTGGGGCTGTAACTCCCACAGTAGTTTTCCTCACGTCCATTTTCTTTGATGCTAAGTCGGTCTTGTTCACATCCCTTGCTATATTCCAGTTTCATCATGACCCGTGTTATCAGCAGCCTGCTGCCCTCTGGTGGCACAAACTCACACTGACAGAACGTTCTGTCTGGATAGGGTCCAGGGTAGTTTGGAGAGCTGATGTAACCAGAAGATTTCACCTGATCTGCTGGGCCACAGATGTCGTGTACAAGATTTCCTATAAATAAAGTTGTGATATTTCTAAATTTCTGCTGCTTGACAAATTCCTTTCAGAGAGATTCAAATGATTTACAGAATTGTCACTCTAAGAGGGCTTTCCCAATGTAAGTATGGTTGTATGTAGATGAATGCAACTCCACGGGGACTCTTGCTTAATGCAATTAGTTTGACTGAATGGCATCATGTGATCATGTGCTCCGCTTTTTCACTTCGTTTTAAGTGCGACCCAAAGCACACGAAAGTTAATCACCCCTAGCTGCTTGAGGAGGTGTGTCATTCAGTTAATCTGATTGCATTCAGTGAGAGTCCCTGCATATTTGAATCAATCTACACAGAACAATAGTTTCATTGGGAACCTGCCCTAAGAGGATGAAAAGTTCACTGACAAAAATATTTAGCCATGTCTGTTTCATTAGCACGAAGTAACTCTAACACAAGTTGCATATTATTTCTGTTTACTGTTTAGTGAGCATTTTACAAAAACATATCTTGGAGAGAATGTCCAAAGTACTGAAGAAAATTGCCCTGATGGTCCAGTAAACAGTGTCATTCTTTAATTCATATAATTCTGTCGAATCCTCTTTGTGGCTCCAACAGGAAGAAAAGTTTTGAATCTGCAGAAAATAATATGAATATGATATTGTTTATTACAGAATTTTAAAAGTATTTTTATAGAAAAAAAATGAAAGATTGTACAAAAGATATTTGAATTACCTTGCACACACTCAAATTCCACATACATGTAATCACTAAACTGGTGGCAGGCGGAGAGAAAATACAGCATCCCCGTGATGCGACAGTTACTGCGCCCTGTGCACTTGAGGACATCTGCTGGTAGCTTTGGACAGCCATCTTGGTCATAATCGCAACCACAGTCATTGACATGATAGCCACAGGATCTGTTATTGCCTGATGTTACCTAATATTACAAGTTTTGTCTTTTTATCATATGTATACATTTGTTAATTTATAATGTTTGCATAAAAATTAATGAGGCTTGATGAGCATGGGTAAAGTGCTATCAGTGTTGAGATATAACTGACTGATACAATGAATGTAAGATTATGAAATTTTTATTGTGCAGGATAGGGCATTTTGTTCAAATCATGAATATAAATACAGTGTACATGTATCAAGAGAGGGTTTTCATAGGTCGCTATTTTTTTGTATCGCGTGACAAGAATGAACTTATCTTTGTAGTTGAAATGGGTAAATACAAGTTAAACATATTTGATGCAGACATTATGGCTTAATGATATTTAAGTGATTATGTGAACTGTACAATACAAACAAAACAAAGCATAGCTATGAGAAGCTAAAAAATGGTCACTGTAAGATTGTAGTCATAGAAATTGAATACTGTATTTGCAAGTGTCACATATTTTCCCTGATGCAACATGTATCCTTTAATTAGCAACCATCAATATATTTAAATGTACAGCACTGACTTCAAATTTTATTTTAAGATGAAATGAACAGCATAGAGAGTCCTGCTTACTCTGAGTCCAGCTTTCTTGATGTTGACCACTTTCCCCCTAGGACAGCTAGGGCTGATGGTGGGTATGCCGCCACCTCCCCAGCAAGCAGAGCGAATGTCATCAGCTGGGAAGAAAACAAACAAAAATCAATTAAAACAAATCAGATATCCCAAGATTTGATTATGAAAGTTACCTTTTTTAGTAAATTGTATAAAGTTCCAGTTTGACTTTTGCTTGTATTTAGAGTTTTGCTTTAAGTATATATTTTTCTTATTTTTCTCATCCGTATTCAGAAATTAAAATGAAGGGTATAATATTGTCTTGCTTACCAGCACATATCAGGAAAGTGGTGCATACACAGCTGCCCCTCATTTTTTGATGATAATATTGCTATTTTCAAAGGTAAAATCATGCATTAAGTTATCAGGACAAAGTGCTCAACAAACATAATATTAAAACACTTACCTTCAACCCAGGATCCTATTGATAGAAGAAACATCATATCCACGAGGCACAGAACATTTTTTAATATTCTCACCATCTTTGTAGTAATACATGTACATTTGAATTTACTTATTTTGGCTGATGAATACTGATGCTCAGTATATCTCGTATCCAAACTACATTGCTGTTAAAGGAAGAACACTGTTTGAAACTTCGTTCTCTTCACAATTATCCACACTTGTTCACCTGTACAGTGATTAATCAAACATGATGTAAAGGGTCAACACTTACAACCCTTTGCCAGAATATACTGCCAAAACAAAACAAAATAGATCACGAAGACTTTCAGCAGTTTGTTGTCTTTCCTCAGCAATGCTGTCCCGGTGTAACATGTTGCACTTCATCATCATGCCAATTCAGGGCACCATTCTAAAAAATGGAACTTCCATATATCACATGACAACACGAAAGCACTCCTTAGAAGAATCTTTATTATTCCTCCTCTTTGCCAGTATTGTTATGAACTGATGATTAATAAAGATATTTTTTGTGTAAAGTTGCCATTTAAAGTTGGCCCTTCCTGTGTTTAATAGATGTTCTGAGGCCAGGTGAAGTTGGAATGGGTGTGTCTTCCGTGTTGCAGCTGTTACCATGTGAGGTAGCATGGTTTTACAAGGAAACAACATGAATGAGAGATTTTAATGAAGATTTTAAAATGGTGAAACTTCCTTTTGGCCACAGTTAATTGTGTGTGTTTATAATTTCACCTGGTTTGATATCTATATACACGTGACCAAAAAAGTTTGGAAACATTGTTATTTTAAATAATAATAAAATCGTATCAGCTAAGGTAAATAATTTAATAAAATATTGATGGATAATGCATTCACCATTCATTACGTTTTTATATACACTCAAGATTTTCCCACTACAGTGCAAAGTTTAATTTTTATATATTGAAAAACAATTTCATGTTTCTGAACCTTTTTTTTGGTTTAGTGTATATATGTACATAGGGACACATAGGTTGTTAATACTCAGAATATAATTGGCAGTAACTTGGATGCTTGAACTCAGAACAAGCATGCTGCACTTAGGCCAGTGACTTTCCAGCTGGTCCAATAACATGTATACATGTATCTCTCTGGCACAAAGTGTGTGACGTACACCATCATATTTTCATCTTGAATTTTCTAGCATCATGGGAAAAATTATGTGGGAATTCTATAGTTTATGAATTTTAATATCTACCAAAGTAACTTACGTACATATCATCCGTATATTGGTAGAAAGGTGTATGATAACATTGAAATGTAAGATATGAATATATGAATTTTTTTTTTTTATTTGTCATCCTTCTTATACCCTTTAGGGTGTCGAGGGGAGAAAGAGTTTTCTGTCTCTGGCGAGCTGGAATGCTTGGTTGAGTGGGATGTTGTTCGATTGCAAGATCTCTCGTACTCTATCTACACACTTCTTTCTCGGGCATATATAGTTATTTGACAGTGTAATTGTTCAAAGGATTTTGAATTGACATTAAGATGATGTATTTACAGCAGATTTAAGCTTGGACATAGTTTGCCTTGAAGTAAGAAAAAAACAGGGACCGAATCATTGATTATTTCTATAATAACTTTGCTCCAAGACAATTGCCTTTAGTTCACACACTGGCAATTATTATTAATTACAGCAAAGTATTCTGAGGAATAAATGGTCATGTAACGTATATATTTAAATGAAACTAAATCTTGTTGGCAAGTTAAAATGTTCATCTTAGGCCTATATTAATATATATATATATATTAAATTTTTTTTTTTTTTTTTTTGACATTTAATATGAAATGCATTTTTCAGAAATTATGAAAATAGAATTGCACTTTGTTGTGTGCACTTTGTTTTCAAAAAGTGTCTCCTTGTTACAGATAAAAAAGAACACCTCAAATTTACTTTGTAATTTTATGTAGTATGATTCAGTGAATTTCTTCAGATCTAGGTTTGAAAATTGCAACAACCATGATGCTTTAATTTTCAGAGAAATAAAACAATAGGTCTTTCATTTCTTTGTTCAAATTGCATTTATTATGTCGACAGAAATACCATTTAGATTGAAATGATGAAAACATTGCATCAAAGCCACTGAAGTGGTCAACCATACCAAGTGAACAAAAGAAAATAATCCACAATTTCAACATATTAATAAAATGTATCATGACATATCTGCCCCATAGACCATAAACATTTGATTTAGTAGTTTTACAAGGTATATCACATCCATTTTGTTTTTGAAGAATAAATATTAATGTTTTCTGAATCAGAATTAAAAATACTTTGAGACAAAAGTTGACCTGGTCAGGATGATCAAAGCATTTGAAAAATTCCACTTATATTACTGTTTGCAGTAACATCTGTGAAATTCATCCCAGCAGAAGTTTAAATTAATATAATATTTACAACATAAAGTTTCATATCAATGTGACATATTTTAGCTTTAAGAAATATTGTCCAGAAGGCTAAAATTATTGAAACACTAGAGAAATTTGACAATTGTGTTAGATATCAAACTTGATTTTATGGTTTAAAACGAGCCATTATTGAGTTCTGTAATTTGGATAGTATAATGAACCAAAGGCCCTTGGCAACAAGGCAATAGCAACAGCATTATTGACAGAAAATAAGTGATAAATTCTGCATGTGAATAGAAACTGCCTGTACATAAAGTCAAAACATACATCTCAATACATTGCATTTTGTATCTTGATAACTCTGTCAACAAATTTCACCATGTCTAACCTCTTGTTAGTCTGCTTTGTAAAGTAACTATAGTATTCACATTATATCACAATGATGCTTGATGGCTGTTATTGAAAGGTAGAACAATATAACAATATTACGTTAATTTATTAGCACAAACATATAAGCCTTGTACACAGTACATAATTGTACTACATCATCTCACTTTAAACACACAAATATAAAAAGTATGACTTTGTGTAACTGTTCTAAAGATTTGGTTCTTGCAAGCAAGAATGCTGCTTTTCAAACTTTTTTCTTATAAATACACAGTGAGTTTTTTTTTATTTTTTCACTTTTTTGCATTCATTTGCTTTTACACTATCAGAAGCAATTAACAATAATTATGGAGGTAAGTTATCTTAATTGGTTAAATCATTTTTTCTCCCCTTGTGATTTCTCTTCTACTTTAAAGAGGTATAAACATGTTTTTGACATTTGTTCATAGCACTTAAAAACCATACGAATGTCAATGACAGTAATGTCTTTGGAAAAAAACACTATATGCAGACTGCCTTTGTATCTTTTTAATGCCTTAAGTGGCATGGTTTTGATTTCCCTCATGTCACTGACTTATTTCCATATGGCATACTTTTTGTTTTTCTTTTGAGAACTAAAAGAAAAAAATTCTTTATGATCCTTTCATCACATCTTTGGTTGTATTTCCTCATTCTTGTATCACATCTTAGGAGTCTGTACACTGGATGTAGTTACACAGGACTAACATCATCTGTAATGGAAAAAACTATGAAATTATTTGTGCAAACATCTCCAATTTTAGGATTTTTGTAAACAGGAACTGTTGTCTGTACATAATAATTTTGCTGCCTCAGGATTTACTAAGTGGTAAATAAATAAATAAATAAATAAATAAATAAATTATTTAATTAGATAATTAGATTTAATTAGATATAATTCTCTCACAGCATAGAATAAGGGCATTTTAAAACTGCTTTGAACTCCTGAAACTTACCTTCTGAAGACCAGAACTATGACAATGACAACAGCTATAAGAATTAAACAGCCAACTACAACTCCAGTTATTATTTGCACTAGAAGAAATCAAAGTAAACTGTTTTAGAAAAAATTGCAAGTAAATCCAAAGTTTAAAGGACATTACAGAATTATGAATCATGTTATTTCAACACTGCATTATGCAAAAAAAAAAAAAAAATTAAGATGGATGGCAGTATCTGAAATGAGACTACTATAGTTTCTTTAAGAACTACTGAAATGATTCATCTATATTGATAAAGAGGCATATTTTTTATAAAAATAATATAAACTGAAAGGTGAGAATTTTTTAATCTGACTAAAAAAAATATGGTGCTTGTTGACATGAATATCATGCCTAGAATCCAAAATTGAATTAATTAGGGTAGGGGACAGCTCACAGGGTCACATGATAATGTGACCTCCTGTTATAGGCTCATCAATTTGAATGGAAGATTAGGTTCTGAAGGACAGCAAATGATCACTTCAAAAGAAATTATAAACAGATTATGTAAATTTGACATTTTCATTATTATAATGTCATATTTTCTTTATTATAATCTTCACTTACTTTTGTCAATATATCCTGTAACTGAACCACCTTCTTCTTCTGCTGTCGTGGAATCTTCAGCACTTTCAGAGCTCCCACTGATATTTTTTGTTTTGTCAGCAGATTTAGTTGTTCCAGTTGATATCTCTGGTTCTGTCTCACCGCTCTTTGAAGGTCCTTCAGTTTTGAATAGATTATTCAGTTCTTTATCTGTGGGTAGCTCTTGTTCTTGTATGATATCTGACTGTTTATATGATTTACAGCTTATTGTGACCTCACTGCCTGGTGATGATGCTGAAGTATAGAATTTAAATTTTGGATTTATGAAGAACATTGAAACAAGTTTCAGATAAATGCTCCACTGGAATGTTGAATCTGTCTGGAGATAAAATTGATGTATTTGTGAAAGCTTATAATTATTATCTTATGGTATATTTTATAGGAATTGAAAGAGGTATATATATAAGCCATTTGCATGGTACATAAAAAATATGCTTCCTTTGCAATATAAAATTACTAAGAAAAAGATATGAATAAGTGGTGTGCACAGGAACTAGAACTGACCCTGCTGTGTTACAATTAATCCATTAATTAATATGCATGATATATATGTAATAAAATAAATAAGCAGGGCCACGTCCAGAGATTTTTTTTATTGACAGTCCTCCAAATTATCTTTTTTGATCCATCCTCCATTTTTTGGCCATCTTTAGAAAAAAAAATCAGATGCATGTCAATGTAAACTTTAAAATAAAAAGACCCACACCCAAAAGACGGATTCCTTCTGCCCCTGATTAAATATAATACATGGACATTAAATGATTACATAATACTTCTATCCAAAATCCTCTGGCATGTCTTTCCCCATTGGTTCTAAAACGGATGTTGTCATGATTCCCATCAACCTCGATCACAAATGGCAGGTATTTAGGCTTAAAGTAGCCACAGTATCGTAAACCTCCTGCATCAATCATGTCACTTTCACATTTTGCTCCACCAGTTCTGTCATCATCAATCTCAAAATATAGATATTTTAATATAACTCGGCCTGCGCTAGCCTGTATTTGGCAACCACAGTCTAGGTTTGAAGTGTAATTTTTCTTTGGAAAATTTGGACTCCCTATGAAGCCATGCGTCGCTGTTATAGAGTGTTGTCTACATATATCTAAAACCTCTTGACCTGTGAAATGGAAATTGTAGAATAAAAAGGGGATTCATTTACTCAAAGCACAGAAACTAGCCAAAATTGTTGCTATTTATTCTTTCTTATATGTGTATATTTTGCTTTGTCATACATTATAGTGGAAACTGTATTATAGCACCAAAACAAAATAACAATTATTTGATGATATATGTATTTTGAAGTTATTTGATGAAATAAAATCATTTGTAAAGTAAATTTCATACAAGATATTTGGAAAGTTGATTTGACTATACATACAATGACAAAAAATAAAAGGAAAAGAGAACTCACTTGGTATACATGTATAGTTCACCTGAAGGTACCAAGCATACCCTTGGCAGTTGGGAAGGAATGGGTTACTAACGGGCAAGGCACACCTCTGCCTGCCATTACAATTCTGGGACACTTCAGCAGACTCCGTGCAGTGGGAGGTGGAGTCTGAATGGTAGTATTCGTATGAGCACGTGTTATTTTTGCGTAGTCTTGGGATACCGTAAAAGGGGGAGAGCACCTTGATTAGGTAGAAGGCTGGGCAGGTGAGCTGGGCTGTGGGAATTCCTTTGATTTGGAAACAGCTACTGGTGTTCTTCAGTTGATATTTTGGGTCTGCAGTCAAAAGAAAATTGAGGAGATATTAGAAATACAGGATGGTTATAAAATACGCAAAATATGTAAAGTGATAGTTCACAGCAATTTTATTAACTCATTATTTTATTAACTTAAAAACTCATTATGTATCATTTGGAGACAATGGATTAATTACTTGCTATATGCTAGTTTCATTTTTAGTCATATTTTCAGTGCATAGGTTCTTATTCAGTTTATGACATTTTATTGTGAAGCTAGTTTTTTAAATGAAACTTTCATTAAAAAAGTATTGTAACAAAAGGGAATAATGTAACAACAAACAGTGAGTTTGTAAACAGTATTAAAGATATTTATGTTTACATTTATATGTTATGTACATTGGTTTTTAACAAAAAATGGCACAATCATCATTCACTCAACATGGAAATGGGAATCAAAATTCTTAACGAGCGATTGTTTTCCATTTTTCACCATTAAAGTCAATGCCAAAATTATTGAAGAATTTGTAATGAATTGAATGTTGATTAATTCTATTGAATGCTGTCATGCCATTTGAACAAAAAAGTAATTCAACTAACCTATAAAATCCTGGCTTTTGCAGACATTTTTCAACAGAAATGTTGATGCCAGAAGTAAAATCCTAGCAGTAATAAGCTGGGTTATTTGAGTCACCAACATTTCTGCTCAGCTCCCACCAGCCGTAGTAAGTAAAACAGTGAACCACACACCCAAGAAGGTTGCCTCAGTGTTTCATTAGTACGTGTTTTTCGTCCATTAGGTAAAGTTACTTGAGTTGGTTAAGATGTCAATTAGTTAGGAAAAATTGTTGGACACTGGCATGATTTCCTTTCTGTTGCACTGTGCAGTTACTGCTGTTTCCGTGTCACATGAACAGTACAATGTGTTGCATGCCCCACCCTTTATTAGCCCAGATGGTGTCTTTGGTAAATACTGGAGCAGCCCCTTATGCAAAAGTCCTTCCACACAGTGTTCCCATTCAAATGTACAGGCTTATTCTATATGTGTCCCTTTTCCCATACCTGTTTCGTATGTAAACTGCCTTTGTCATATAACCTAAAAAAAGAATAAAATGTCAAATATTTTATTGAAATTCATTTACATAAACAAATTTGGCTGACTTTGAGGTGGCATTTTCACATTTGACAGTTTATAATGTTATTATGAATGATAAAAAGAAAAGAAAACACTGTAGAAGAGACTACCAGGCATAGCTTAATGTGGAGACATTGGCCCTGACTGAGTCAAACTGGGTGGCTATCAATTAATCTTCTTGAGCAACACATGATTTCAGGTTTCTGTCTAGCACACTGCTAATTGCAAATTTACAGATAATGGTTTGGTAATTAGAAATATACAGTCAAGTTAAGTGATTTTCTTCAACATACATGTAGGTCAGCTAACCTAATCTGTGTCTTTAGGGCCAACTTTATTTTCTTTTTGATGTAACAGTTCATAAAATGGAAAGAGGCAGCTGATACAGTCAAATGTGCATATTCTTACTTGTACTTATATTGGGCTAACTTGCAAAATAGTTGAAAAGTTGGCTCTATGTAATCTTTTATTTAAAATGGAAGCATGAAAGCATTTTATTTAATGATAGGGGCCATTCATAATGATTTGAGTACTAACTGATCCGCCGACTAAATATGGCCAACCACTCTTCAAAAGCAATGCTGCCAATTCCCAATTCCATTAAATGGATTAAATCTTGGCTCGGAGGTTTAATTGCTAGGCCCCTGCAGCAATGGCGCGTGTGGAGGCAGGGATACCATCATGGAATTAGCGGCATCGCTTTTGAAGTAGGGTCAGCCATGTTTTGTCAGCAGATAAGTTAGTACTCAGATCATCTATTCTGAATGGCCCCATACTCATTTTTTTTCTATTTCACCAACTTACAGAAAATTTTGCTTTATTATTATTATTATTGTTGTTGTTGCTTTATTTTATTTCGTAACCTCCAAGGAGGTCATGTTTTCACCTCCCTTTTGTTTGTCTGTCCTTTTGTCACCTACTAACTCATAAAGTTATGGATCAGTTTTGATGCAATTTGCTGGATAGGTCTGAAATGCAGGCCCTAACTTAAAAGTGATTAGATTTAGGTGATGATCCATTAGTTAATTAATGGTTGATTATTAGTTCATTATATGTTTTGGTGGAGGTCTGCCTTCTGGGTGATTTTCTAGTCTTTTGATGTTAAATGTGTTTATACAATTCTTATATGATTTTTAAAGCAAATATCTCTGTAAGGAATTTTTGCCAATTTATAGTATTCCAGACAAAGTAACTGACCAGGAAATTTACCTATAAATGATCGAGTTTCACTTGACCTTTTGATAAAGCATCATATTTTTAGCACACTTAAGTTGTTATCATGACACTATTGTAAATGGACCAATTTGGTGTCTTTGGGTTAATATTAGAGGACAGTTTAAGTATAATGTTAATGTTCCTATGCTTTGATGTTTGTTAAGCTTAAATGAAAATCTTTGCTTCAATTTAAATACATTTTTATAAGTTTGGCAACCAGTACATGCCTTAAATGCCTAGAAATGATTTATGGAGGACATCATTTTCTCCTTCAATAGTAACCTCACATTGTAGAGCTGGTATGGTTTTGATATAGCATTGGTTTTATATTGCTGGCTCAGCATAGAGAGCCTTATATTATGGTGGTCAGTCACATTATGAATACCAGTGCTTGATTTCTGGCCATTTATTGCTTTTAGATGATTGTCAGCATGCACCTTTCTGGTTAAATCCTGATTTCTTTGGCTAAGTCACCAAAGTCATTGACTAGAAGTTTTTATTTTTAATTTTTAGTCTTTTAATTGGTGATATATACCCAAACTCTCATAAAATTCAAGTGAAACAAAAATAGTTTGGCAGTATTACAAAAAAAAAGTTGGATTTTCAACAAATTTTTATTGATTTCCTTTTTTGCGTATATTTAGGTACTGTTTGTCCCATAGGTGCAAAAAAAATATATTTTTGATTTTGCTGGCATTGCCAGTCTATTTGATTTGAATACATCATTCTTCAGCAGTGATTTGTCATTTTAATACTTTTTTGTCAGTTTCCACATATATCTTGACCATAAAATCTCAACCAACTCTTCTCTATTGCAATTAGTCCATTTGTGGTGACATCTCACATTGTCCTTCTCCAACACAATGAATTGGGTTATGTATGGGATCTTAGCCACAATTTTTAGAAAAGTTGGGACATGATTATGAATATAGAAAGTGTGCATATGTAAGATATATATTGATATTTGGTTGAATATGTCTAGCATGGACACAACTTGAAATGGGCATTTAAGTCAGAGGAAAAATTGAGCAGAAGAATTTGCAGATATAAAGTAACTGCCAAATCATATTTCAGTTTAGTTAAACTTTGTTATGAGGCTCTCTGTGGACAAAATACAAGGTAGTTTCAAATCATTAAATAATTTTTTTTTCAGAAGTTACCACATGTGTTTTAGTATCACAAGTACTTTTATATCTTTATCCACATAACAGCCAAACCAAATGACCCTTTCTATTGAACTCTGCAGGTACGTTCTGTATTTTGGAAATGCGAGCATATTTTGAAGTGTATAGTGATAAAAGACATGTTTAAAAAGATGAAAATTTTCTTGGAAAATTTAACACCCAATTTTAAACGCCAAATTATATTACATTCAAATTTTTTTTTTTTTTGCTGAAAAGACCCAATCATTTTGGCCCTGTATTAAATAGGGAAGCCACAAATTTCAAATGTAATATGGTCTGTCAGCTAAACACACACACACACACACACACACACACACACACACACACACACACTCTCCCCCCCTCAAGAAAAAAAAACTCACTTTATCAGATAATATATTGATTTATCTCATTTACATTTTTATTATTCAGCAATGTTTTGAATCTCAAGTGCTAAGTCATTTTTATTGTATACAAATGAAATGTGGATTATGGTGTTTGAGAACATCTCCTTCATCATCAAACTACTCATATTTTAACATTCATTTCTTTTGTATTTTCACATTTTGTCTCTGTTCTCAAATTGAAATTGCACTTCCACCAATCATGATAGAAGTGCCTTTTCTTTTCCAGTATCAATTCAAGAATATGCCAATATTCTTACTTTTGTTCTTATATATATATCCATGATGCAAGATTATATTTCTCCTCTTCACTAATTCAGACTAATGAATATCTACTGATATCAATTGTCTGAGGAGATTTTTGCCAGCTGCAGAATGAGTAATGTATGCATTTTGATCCCCTGAGGCCATCTTTCAATTTACCCGCAGAAAAAAAGTCTTTGTTTATTTTTGTATATTGTATCAGTATTGCTGGGGTACAGCTTCATGGGTGCATTTGAGTCCCAGTGCCAAGAATGCTGCTTATTAATATGTTAATATAGCACTGTCATCATCAGCAGTAGGGTAAAACTCCAACCTCGTGGCAAGGTAGACGCAGTTCCAGCTATTACAACACCTAAACAAGAAGAAAAAAGGAAACATATTCATTAAGAGTGAACATACTTGTCTTGATGCAAGGTAGATACAGTTCCACATATTACAACACATAAGCATTATCAAAAAAAAAAAAATCTTACTTACTCATTAGAAATGAGTTATTGGTATGATGGAAGTATTTTACTGCTTTGTATTCTATCATGATGGAGAACAGAGCACTGCCTCCAGAATTCTGTAATTTATGTTACTCCTATGATGACAAAAAAATCACATTTTTATCAACTATATGTTGGCATTAAAATAATTAATAAAAGATGCACTGTCGTCTTTTATCTTACCTCCCTTTGGAATTGGATTAGGTGTATAACTTTGAAGTTTCTTAGGTTTAGTAGGACCACATTTTACTAAAACCTCATCTTTTGGCTCAGCTGTAAGAAGAATAATGTCAATAGTAACAGAAAATCAAATAAATTATTAACTGTTTTATAACGATATAAACAATTAATTAAAATCGAGTTTCTCTTGCATAAGTGCTAGGGTTGTTTGATTGTATCCATTTTTTTCATTGATGATTAAAAAATACAATCTTAGTTTATTCAAATCTTTTCAGTAGACTAATATCACTGTTTGAAGGTAATATTTTCTCACATTTATCAAAGAAATAAATATAAGAATATCTGTGGAAATAAAAAAAGAAGAGATTTGTGTTATGAATCTTAATTATTGCTCAGTCACGGGGGAGAATGTAGCATAAAATTCACCACCTACAGCTGTGGCTTCTTCTAACATGAAATTGCCACACTATGAACTTGGCAATTCATCTGCTACACCAGTTAGTATAGTCACATGTGTGTAAGCAGTTATTTTCTCATCATTGGTTTTTAATTGAACTTTGTAGTATATTATTTACTCTGATAGTGTTATACTTACCATTTGACATGTATTAGGTCCAGTTGTTGCCTCTTTGGTTTGAAATATACAGTGTAAGACATTTTTATCAGGCAGATACAAGTTTCACTACAATTTTTGGCTGAAAATTTAGATGCACCGTACATCCTTTCTTGTTATAGAAACAGGGTAGATAATGAAATACTTTTTTGACCACTGGGCATACCATGTTCAGGAAAACAATATATATAATAATTACCATTGAAATATACCCAAAAGCCTTTGAGGTTTCTTTGTGTATTATAAGAAAATGACTGTCTCCGAGTGTTGTTAACGTCTGTGTGAAAATGTAACCGTATCTGAGGTCCTTGCCAAGACACATTCTTCATTCCTGTCATGATTTCTCCACAGTTCAAATCTTTGTAGTCATCGTCGTAGATCATCAACCAATCAGCACATTTCTTTCCATTCATCTCCAGGAGGAGGTCATAAAAAGAGACGAGCATGCGGCTCTTTCCAGACACTGAGATGTTACATTCACAGTCCCTGTGTATTGGGTAGAATGAAGGATAGTTGGGACTTTTTATGTAACCCTCTGTCACATAAGTATTGCTTTTCTCACAGATGTCAAATACTTCTTCATCTAGAATGTAATGGTAAATTAAGCAGGCTTTAAGATATAAAGTTCATGATAGTTATAAAAACGAGTGATCACATAGTTTATCATATGTGTGACATGTTATATCGAAACATTGTTTAGGTTATGATATATGTAAGAAAAAAAAAAAGTGTGGTTTACTCATTACTAGCTGAAGATTACAAATGACACTGCTTTTAAGTGTTATACCAGCAAAATTTATAATAGTGCACTGTACATACTCTTTACACACTGATAGTCAATCTGCAGGTATTTGCTGTAGTTTCCACATTCTCTTAGCCATGACTGTTTCACAGATTTAACGCAATGTTCAGCACCAAGACAGTTTGACCAGTCATAGTAAGGTGACAAATCTCCATCCATACAGTCCCCTGGTAAGAAATTACAACGGCTGATGTTCTGGTGGTGCATGCCATGGAATGCTCTGTTGATTTTGATCATGTGATTAGACCCACAATACAGTGTCACAAATGGATTGCCCCTGACGTGGAAACACTGACTGACAGTCTTCAAAATATGATCTAAGAAATAGTAAATTTCAGCATTAGATGATTTTTGTATGATCAGTAGAATGCTAGTCTGTAACCATGTGCATTGGTATAGGCCAAGTCTCCAAAGATAATAGGATTCCTCTTTGGTAACCTTCATTTTGATTTTGAATGAAGACGATTCATGAAAGTTTACTTTTATTATACATCAATATTTGTTTCTAATTCAGAAATGTTTTTAAATAACATGAGGAAAGAAAGCTTAAATATATGCCATATAAAACAGACATGTTTGCCGGTGATATGTGCAAAAATAAGACTGAAACATAGTAAGTATAATGGAATTTTGGTATTTCAACAGCTGCTCAAGATAATGATCACCGCTACAATGTACTATGCCATACACTCCTTGCATACTTATGAGATGGTATACCAACCCAGATTAAGAAGACAACATTATAGCTTTAATTGTTATGCTTCATGTCTATTGCTAGGCACACTAGAAAGTTGATTAAAATTTTTCAAGTGTGATGTTGGATAGAGATTCTAGATCAAACATATGTTGGCAGTGATCTTTGTGTGGCATAGAGTCTTTCTTTGTTTAACAACTAAACACACATTACTCACTTTCATTAGACTTCTCTGCCATCTGCACATCCCGTTCTTCCAGTCTACCATCATAACAGTGGACTTTCCCAAAGCAAAGCAGGAAACAGAGAATGATTGTAACACTGTAATCCGTTGTGGTCATCATTGTCTTCCCCAAAAACCAAATGCACAAATGTGTGCAATTTTTTCAGCTTTTTTGATTACCCAATGTACCGTTCAGGTGCAGCGATTTCATAAGTGCGTGACACCAACAAAAAATCTGAGGAATTATAGAGAAAGCATATGGTGCCATAATACATGCTGCCGCAGGGTGTGGTCTTGCAAAAGAACGGCTGCTATTGATTCCAAAGATGTCTCTTCCTCGAACATTACATGCAAATTACTTTAGAAAATTATCACATCAGCTGTGGATGTGCCTGTTGCTGGTGTTAAAAATATAGTTGAAGGAAGAAATGATTTGAAAGCCGTTATCCAAAAATTCAGATGAAAATGTTCATTTATGACATATCTTTACAAATGACTTTCTGGCTGACCACTGTTTTCTGACATGCCTTGTTATTTTGCTAGCATTTGAAACAGAGAGTAAATGGAATAGCTGTCGCATTTTTTGATAAATGGAAAATAAAAGCCATACATTTTTTATGGCAACTTGTAAGGAATACTACTGTCACAGACATTGTCTTATAATTATATATATGCAAATGTGATGATCAGTAAAACCTGATGAACACTGGAACAGTAAAAAGAAGATTCAAGAACCCGATTATATTATAAGTTTCATATTTCCCAAGTTTGGAATAAAAGTGCTTTAAATGTATTCAATAGGATGTTACTGAGCATTGATATTCTAAATATAATAATTGCTTTTTAAGGTAGTGAAATTTTATTTCCTGTAATTGGCATCCTTTTGTTTCTGAATTCAGAGCAAATCCAACATAATCAGAGGCTTAACTTAAACAGACGTTAACAATATTTTGTTGCCATTTATTCCTTTTTTCAATTTTAGATGACCTATGCTTATGCATTGAAGACAGGCAACAAATTTTGAATTATCGAATTAATGACCATCACTTTGTTTAACAAAGAAAAATTTGTTTAGCAAAGAATGCTTGATACCTTTCACTCAGCAATAAGCCAAGTGAAAAGAACAGTGTTTCTAAAAACACAAGTTTTTTTTTTTACTTTAGAAAACACTACAGTGATGGTACACATGGTACACAAAGCAATGGCAAGTTGTTGAGGATGCCAGTAAATTTTTTTAATCTATTGTGTTTCTGCTGTATATTCTACAAAGACAAATACTGGCTTCACAAATGTCAGACATGATCAAAGTTTCATAGACATTTTCAGGTGGTATATTAAATTGTTTACTTTTTCACAAGCAAGAAAAAGTGAACTTGACGAAAACAGCAATCATTATCAAATAGTTTGTAAGCTGGACCTTGAATGTGATGCCGTGATTAGAAAGCAAAGCTGTCACAGTTGTGGTACCTGGAATAATAAAGTACGCTGTACATGCTACAGTTTGACAGTTAAAGAGTGTTCTCATTTTGAAAATGATAAAAAAAAGTCTTGAGTAAATGGTTCATGGTTCTGAAGAATAATGTTTATTGTATTATCCTAAAGAAAATATTTAGGACTTAACATTCTTGCTTCTTACCTGACAGTGTCTTATTTGTAGCTCGAATCTTTGATCCTTTCTTTTTCTTTGGTTCTGATTTGAGTATATTTGGTTCGGTGTTGTTCATTTGAGCAGTTTTTCCCTTTTTATCTTTGAAGTTCTCCTGCAAATTTTCTTTTTTGGTTGTTCTCATTTGACTTGGCACTTTAAATTCTCTATCTGAAATTGCGCATAATCTTTAGATAACCATTTCTTATGGCCAGTTGATAATGGTATCAGTTAAATAAGAAAGTTTTGTTCTTTTATGATTATCCTTATCAGCTGGTTAAGACATCATATAATATAAAAGTTATATTTTAATTCTTGCAGCATTAATGATCATAATGCTTAGGTGGTCTTTACCTTCAGTTTTCACATATATTTTCTTTTTCACTGACTTGGGTTCAATGTGAGAAGTGGGACTGCATGTCACAGTGATCTTGGTGTCAGCTTGGCTGCCTGGAATTCACAAGATCACCAATGAGCCAAGGCCAATGTGTTCCCTTTATTGTGTAATGGTCCCATACAGTTTTGCAGTAAAGCAGGTTTCATCTTCTTTTCCTAGCAATTTTGTATATGACATGGCGGCACATGCCAAGTAAAGGGAGTTGAATGTATTTTTTTACCCTTACTCTTCATTAAATAAATGAAATGTTAATTTCTTAATGACTCCCCATCCTCTTAATGATACTGGATTGCTTAAGTTTTTTTAGTTCAAATTTGATTTTAAATGAAATACTTGGTCTCCAAAATTATTCCGTCTCAATACTTCACCTTTCATATGCATCCAGAATCCTTTCAGTTCTTTAGTTTTGTCATTGGTGACTTTAATCCTCTTGACATCATTGGCATTGCTACTGAAATAAACATCGGTAAAGTGCTGCACTTCCACTTTTGCAGCACTTGGTAGCTGTTGGCTGCAGAACACTTCTTCTTTCGTTTGGTTCTGGACTAGCACCCAGTCTTTACACTCCTTGGAGGTGTCTTCCAGGGCCAGGTCAGCAAATGTCAAATACAGCATCCCTCCAACGGCCACTAGATGGCACTTGCAGTCAACACGAGCCTTGTAGGCAGATGGGTAGCTAGGACTACTGATGTAACCCTCGTAACGGATTTGTTTCTTAGTGTTACAGATATCTAGAACATCTCCCACTGATAATTGAATATGATATATAATTCCATTATCAAAACCTGCATAAAAGTAGTTTACTCAGAACTTTCAATTTAATGATGTTACAGCAATTAATGAAATGCCTATGAAGTTAAACATGAAAATAAACCATGTGAAATAAACCATTATTATCTATAATTTTTGTGTATTAAGCTGATCAATATGTGTATTGAGATTAACATATGTATCTTGAATAATGAAAAAATAAAAACTTAGGAAAAAGTGATGAAATTTGAAAATTTCAAAAAAATAAGGCAAAGAAAAAAGAAAGAAATATGAATGAAATAAACAATGATCATAAAGCTAAAAAGGGGTTTGTATTCATGCACCTGAAACACATTCATATTCCACCTGCAGGTACTGACTGTCTTTTTTACAGCTTTCAAGATAACTTTTCTTCACTGGTTGAACACAGTACTGTAGTCCCATACACAGGGACCAGTCATATGCCTCTGCATTTTCTTCAGTGCAGTCATCTAACATGGCCGTACAAAGCCCAATGCTGCCTTTATGTGCGCCATGAAAAGCACGCTTGATGTTTATCATTAGCCCATAGCCACAATATAAGGAAACAAATGAGTTTCCTGTCCCATAGCATTGTCCAGTCACCTTTTCCAGTTCTAAAACCAGAAAATCGAAATGAATAACCTACTAGACAAATACCCATCATATTTTCCTCTTAGTAACAAATAATTGTTTCATTGGTGATTATCATATCAACGTAAGATTTTTTTGTTCGTAGAGCAAGTACATAATGAGTCTCTGTCAAAAATATTTGAGAAAAGCAGTTAAGAATAACAGATGTGTCACAAAACTGCTTACCATCTTTTCCATCAACAAGAAGTACATGGAGAAAAAGCATCCATACACAAATAAACAACATTTTCTTCTTCTTGGGGAAGATTAGGTCCCAAATCAAATAAATTTGTGTTCCAGTGGTCCACTGTTAGCAGCTAAATCTTGGGTGTGGTCAAGGTCAAGAAAAAAGAGAAGCATTTTGTAATACTAATTATTCACAATGTCATATAACAGCTGGGCAAATACATGTACAGTGAGCATCACATACTTTTGCTTCCTGTGTGTACAGTGTCATTTATGGCTTGTTTTGTTGCATTGGGTGGATAGATATATGCATCCTGCATTTTATTTCAATTTCTCAAAAGTATTTAGCGAAGTGTAAGGAAATTCCACTTTATTCCACTGGGTGATATTGCCTCTGGTATAGAAAAAATATCTTTGTAACATATTCCTTTGGTGGTCAATATAAACATCATCCAAAGCACTGTCCTGGAATGTTGTGAGTGATTGGTGTTAATTTTCATGTATCGGTTGGCAACAAATGAGAGAAAATGCCAATGAGCCAGGAATATGACCACCTTTGTATCAAAGTATATGCCAATTAAAAAATATGTATTACAATTATTCTAAGTTAATCTGAAACATGATTTTAATTATAAACAAGGTGCAAAGATTTGGAAAATATTCATTTCTGTAGACTTTTTTAACCTAAACGTTTTTTATTAAGAAAGCCAAGCCAGGTATTCTCATACTGGTCTCTGCAGGAGGTGAAAAAAAATAGAAATCGTCATTTGGAAATATTATACGTTGATTGTTAACATTCAACTTGTAAGACAACACGCTATCAATGATACCTTTACCACCTAACCAAGAGGCTTAATATGGATATAAGAATATAATTATTTGGCGGCTTAATCGACAATGCATTGAAATGTCAAAAATAACTCATTCAAAAATAATCAGATAAGGATTTACTAAAAATGTCATGTAAAAACAATATTAGACAATTGAGAGGTTTTGATGTCAGGGTTCATGAACATTAAAAATACCAAAATAATGAAATTATAAAACTGTTATTGTGAATATCAACAAGATTGACGTTAAATTGAAAAATATGTTTAAAAACATAGTTTGTTTTAAAATTAACAGTAATATATTTATTTCAATATAATTTATGGATTTTTATTTGATTTTGCGGTGAAATGTTTTTTATTGTCTTTCGTACAATGATGATAAAAATAAATCATTTCTACAAATGAGGCATGATATTTTGACCTTCCTGTTAAATCACATTAAAATCTCTTTAAAGATTATTTACTGCTTTATCAATATTTTAATATGGTGACACGTCACAGTGCTGATATAACCCCAATTTTTTTCAATATCAACTTAGGCAAATTCATTAAATGCTAGCAAGTAATAATGGAATGATAATTCACATCAAAATGGTGTTTTTTATGTTACCCTCAATAACAACATAAAATAACAAACAACATGTTAAAAATCAACTTTTATTATATGATCTGTTACATTTCATTTAGATATGCGTTTGCAAATACGAATTTAACTCAAGAGCTATAACTTTAAGAAAATGGAGGACAAGTACACATAATTACTGATGCTGTTCGGAGGCATGTCTATAACTCGATATTTTGAGACAGGTTTTTTTCGAAGTGGCTCGGGTTCTATTTAAGTCATCTCAAGAAGCATGATGAATGTCTAAAACTTTTAAGTTCTTCACAACAGGGTTAGAAGCAGCAGCAGTACAGTTGACACTACAGAGGTGAAGGCCAGGTTCAGGCTTTTGAAATCCGCTGAGTTTACAGAGTTTCTTTTGGCAGTTGCTGAAATTGATAAAAATGAAAATGTAATATTTATACAAAGTATATAAATTCAGTTAAGATTTTTGAATGTATCTGTAGCACATATGAAAAGTGAGATGGAATGTTCCATCTGTTAATGGAACTTAAATTGTAAATGATATAAATATAATTTGAAAAGCTTATTGCAGCATGGTTTTATGAATACATGCTGAACTGTGTTGAATGTATAGATTTTCATTGAAAACTGTTTTGCCTGCAGTTGAATGACATCTTACATTTTGAGTCATTGGATTTGCCCTTATTTCTACAACTTCTTCCTCCATCTAGGCATGTAGTTTTGTGCCCTCTGGAATTGTTAGTAGCATGTGTGGTGGGTTGGGTGGATCTGCTGGTGGTTGGAGGGACGGTCACTTCCATAAGGCCAGGGTCATCTGGAGGAAGTCTACCACATGATATTTTCATGTTAGACGATACAACTGAAATGAAAATGTCAATGGGATTTTTTTTCTGTCTTTGATATATGGAATACGTTTCATAGTTTGTATGTAAACTTAAATGAAAAAATGGTTCTTTTTCATGTAATTATGTTGACTAATAACCCTGCCTCCAATGGTTAATACAAGCATATTGATGGAAGTTAATTTTAAAATGTCAAAAAATCTATACTTTTCCTTACAAAAGGCACATGAAATGTATTTGAAATATCTGCAATACATAGGTAATCAAAACCAGTATGCATACAGTGAAGAAGTTAAAATGGATAATTATGATTAATTTTTTCTTACCCTTAAAGTAGAGCCAAAATCCTTTGAGAGTCCTAGTAAAATACTGGAACATTTGTGTGCTGACATCATTGGAGTCAGTGTAGAAGTACACGTCCACCACTCTACCAGGAACCGTCATTGTTGTGTTGAAAATCTGACCACAGTGTCTCATCTTCGTCTTTGAATTCTTGATGAGCAGCCAGTCCTGGCACTCCTTATCCTTGTTCTCCTCCAGCAAAAGTTCATATATTTGGAACTCCACCCCACTCTCTCCCCAAGAAGCTTCCAGGGAGCATTTGCATGCTTGAGACGGCTGGTAGTGGTTGGGGTAGTTTGGAGAACTGATGTACCCATCCCTGACCCATCTCTCTGGCTGGGAGCACACATCAAACACATTTGCCTCTGAAAAATAATTGCTTATAGTATAATGTTAGGTTGTTCATTTAAATGATTCTTGGAGAAAAGGGTTAAATGTAAATTTTTTATGCAGACTAGTGGCAGCTAGACCCTTTTTGAGTCGATCTTCCTAAAAGGTTGAAAACATTTGTGGCATAAAATATGTGATTTCATTTTTTCATAAATGCTGTTTCAGTCATGACATTAAATATTAATTGGCAGAAAATCCAGACATTTATTTATTTGAGTATAATATGTTTTATCCTGTATCTTTAATCTTGTATAAAAAATCTTTTGTTCAAGTGCAGGCACATGGTATCACAAATTTCATAACTTAAGTTTTCTAAATTGTAAACAAACAATATTTGAGGCATTTTTAACAATGTCTAATTATCTAGATAATCATTCACAGACAATATAAAAGTGACTTCTTACTTGGAATGCACACATACTCCAAGTAGAGATAATCGCTGTATTGCTTGGGACATTTTGGCATGTTGGTTTGCATGACATAGTGTGTGCAGTTGGACGTCCCCGTACATTTGGTCCAGTCATAGGCCATGGTCAGGGAGTCGTCAATGCAGTCCTCAGGGCAGTAGATGCACTTATTGTCCACCCCATCGGCTTTGTAACACTTGGAGCTGTCAAAAGACGCCCAGTGCCTGTTGGTCGCCTTGCCATGAAAGGCATTCTTCATCAGAATCATGGCTGTCCCTGGAGGCTGCTCACATGTCATTGTAATCAGGGGCTGACCTGTCTTCACATTGAAACACTGACTTATCCATTTTGTATCTGAAATGAGGATGATGAAAGAGTTGGTCATTTATCAGTAAATTCAAGTCTTTTCTATTGTAATAACAATACACATGTAAAGTTGTGTCTCATGTTAAATTCTAAGGATAACAGAGTCCAGATATTATATGTTTGCTGCACATTACTTTCTTGCAAACCTTTTCATACATTAAACATATGCCTTTACAATAAACAAAAAAGCAACTTTTTTAAAGTTAGAAAATTGAGATTATTTCAATTATTTCAAAAAATCTATAATAAATATATCACAATTTTCCTACCCTTTTTACCAACAGTTTTGCCCAAGGTAGAGAATGTCCCATACAGCAGTATACATTGAGTCAGAATTAAAAAGTTCATACTCTAATTTGAAAACAAGAATAATGAAATAGGAGTATATTATAAAACTCCTATGGTTGTTGGCACATTTCCCTGCTCCTACAATAGGTCTCCGAGTCAATGGAGTGGTATGTCTTCCTGGTAGTGTAGTGACACCATCTGTGGCTAATCGCAGTTTTAGGAAGACCAGGTCTAGCAATGGGCAGAACCCGCAGGCTTGTCCATGCTGCAAAATGTCAATATGCACATCTGGGTTTCCTCTCTCTCTAAGTCTGTTGCATATACACATATGATTAACTCAAGTTGTGTTTTTATAGGTTTTAACAGCAGTAATTTTTTAAGGTCAAGGTTCAGGATGTTTTTGATTGCAATACACCCAGATTAATAGTTCCTTGGTCCCTCCAACTGTTCCTTGGGTTTACTCATAACTAGGAGATTACAGATGGATTATGCTATAATAGGCAATGAAAATCTAACACAATAACCATTTTTGTTTAATTCTTTTATATTTTGACCTGGTCAGATCAAATGATGCATTTTAATCAACTTTCAGTCTATGTTACTATTGCGTGTGACCAGATCAAAAAGTTGCCCTCTGCATGCAACAGTTGTTGTAATATTATGCTAAAACAGAGGTTGTACTGCACATTATGTTACTCGGTAATCAGTAATTTTTACATGACTTGTGTTGTCACTTTGCCAATTAAATGAGGAAGTAACTGAGTTGAGATTTAATTTGTATGTTTTTCTGCATCTGGAAGGAAATATGATTGATTTTAGAACCTTCTTGTTCTCTTTCGAACAAAATCTGCCCACTGACCTTGCATTTTTTTCTGCATGGTTATGTTGCCAAAATATTACTAATATAAAAATATATTTATTTTAAACTAATATTTTGACCTTCCATTTATGAAATGTTGTCTTTCTTTTTCTTTTTCATGTTGTTGCCTTGGTACCTGACTACACCTATTGTGTTTGACATTTTCTGGTCTGATGAAATACCTTACATTTACACACATAGGTAAGTGCTTTCCTCAATAGTTCATGTTTTATTAGTTGACCCCAAAATTGCTTCCCAAAGAGTCTCTAAAAATGTGGAACTTCAAATTTTGTATGTTTGCACTAAAATGATGCCTATCAATTAAAAAAGTATTCTTACAATGCCAGATTTGGAGTGTATTCTGAATAGGCCTGAATTTTTTTGGACCTGGTTCAGAAGTAATAAACATAACTTTTATTCTAGTTGACAGTCAATATACAAATTCCCTATGATAAGTTTCAGATTTTTAGCATGTATATTCATTTGTCTTGACCAACATTTTCATAATTCTCATGTGTGTGCATGTGTGTGCATGCGTGTGTGTGTGTGTATGTGCATGTGGGAGAGAGATTGAGAGGGAGAAATTGATTTATTGTTATCATGTTTCGAATTGTGAAACAGGTGTGCATACTGTCATTTATAATTATGTATTTTAATATGTATATCTTACTTATGAACAATGTTTTCTTAGACACTTTATTATGTTCCACAGAACATATTTTTTTGTTACATGTTGTTGTCGTTGTTAGATCATTTGTATATAATTTGATAAGTACTGACAGAATGTTAATGCAATTTAAACAGTACAGATTCCCAAAAGTAATTTATAACTTGTACAGGACAACCATTACAAAATAAAGAAATGATGTTTTATCATATGAAATGCATTGCTGTTACCCACATTTGTTGGTTATTACAGATCTATTATAGTTTAAGTCTCTCTATTTGCATGGTTGGCATATTGGTTGATAATGAACATATCACATTGATTGTCATTTTCTACACTGGGTGAAGAAATTATTTTTTCTCTTTATTTTTTTTTTCATATTTGTTGATATTTTTAACAACTTTATTTGTGGTTAAAGTAGATGATGTGCCTCATTATCTGTGAAGTCAGACTAGAAGAACAAATAAATGCAGTCAAAAAACTCAACAATAATCTACATTCTACATTTATTTTGCCTCATGAGGCATTATAAGAAACTAAAATGTTGCAGCGGTACTGTTGCATCCCAGATTATGTATATAGTACAGTTTATCTCCCAAATATTGCATATGCCACCAATGCATTTGAAAGAAATTTGAAAACACCTTTTAAGGGAAAATTATTTTCTTTGCCACTGTCCATGCCAATTATTTATTTATTTATATCATTGGTTTTGAAATCATTCATGATAGGCTATGTTATGCCTAGTAATCGTGAACAAATTACTACAGATTCCTGAATACCTGAACATGTAGTTGTGCCCATATTGTATAGAGTAAAAATTGAGAAGTGTCAGTGTGATTCATATTTTCAACCAGTTATCATGAAGCAAATTTTAAGTAAAAAAATAACATTTATGACCAATCTTTCTATATTGTTTTTATTGTAATATAATTAGGCTTATTTACATTTAGGTGTCTCATATTGACAGGCTCATATTCACCACATAGATGGAGACAGTTACTTTTATTTGAATTATGTTGTTGTTATATTGTCATTTTCACTAAATATCATTTCCATTTACACATGTATTTAATCCTTTTCATTTTTGTGTAAGGTGTTAGGTTTTTTCAACAAATGAAAAAGAGATTCAAGAGTTCACACTATGTTATCATTTCTACAAAAAGCACAGATATACACATAAGGTCAAGTCTCTAGTTATTTCTCCAGATAATAAATAAGAAAAAAAATTGTACACATGGAAACGATTGAACTGCCATGGAGTGGGGAGGCTGTGTTTGCAGCTTTTCTCTTGGAAGTTGCTGAAAGAAAAAAAGTAATTGTTACTTATATCTCATTGCATTCTTTTTATTATGCTTTGAAAGAGAAAACGGTACACAGATAGTAGTAAGAATATTATAGAAATATTCATTAACATGAACGATAAACATTTTAAAGTTAGTTTAAACAGGCAATGAGAAAAAAACAGTAAATGCCATTTATTTAGATTTTAACAACACTAAGCTTTATGAACTAAGATTATGTAAATTTGGTAAACAATAGATTAACATTTGCAGCACTTAAAAATTGGAATTATATCATATATATATAAACTTCTACCTTACCTTCATTTTCTTCACTCTTAGGAACCGATTTCTTTTCTTGGTTGTCTTTGTGTCCAGGTTTTTCTGAACCATATGCAGTGTTATTGTTTCTGTCTTGTCTATTTTTTGCGACTTTTTCATCAGCCTGTGTGCTGTTACCCGGGCTTTCTGATGTCATTGGAGGAATGGTCATCTCCATTAGTGTAGGGTCATTTGTCTTGAGTTGACCGCAGCTGACTTTGATGTTAGACCCCACAACTGGAATAAAGAGTGTTGCAGGATTATAATGACTGCTGCAGATATTGGTGCAACGTGTGCTTTTAATGTGTGTATTTTTAAGAAAAAAAGGATATGTTGGTTCAGATGGGTTTTATTCAAACTTAATCACATATACCATAGTTGAAATGATTGCACTATGGCATACTTGCTGGCATTTCTAAAACAGTGATTCTGATAGACATAGAATTGCTTTTTTTCAGAGTGGATTTTGATGAAAAATGGGGAAAAAATGCCCCTTTAATCTATTTATTTATCCAACAATATGCTTAAGTCCAATGATACTGGATTACAACTATACGCACATCTGAAATGGAGCCAGAATCCTTTGAGTGTTCTGGTGAAATACTGGAATACTTGACTGCTGACATCGTTGGAGTCGGAGTAGAAATAAATCTCTGCCATACGACTGGGAACTCTGATTGTTGTATTAAAAATCTGGCCACATTTTCTCTCTTTCTCATCGCCATTCTTGACCATCATCCAGTCTGTGCACTCTCCATCTGCATCTCTCTCCAGTAGGAGTTCATATATTTCCAGTTCCACCCCGCTGTCCCCCCATGTTGCCTCTAGGGTGCATTTGCATGCATGTGATGGCCCATAGTGGTTGGGATAGTTTGGGGTGCGAATGTACCCTTCTGTAACCCATTTTTCATCATTTGCACATATGTCGAACACTGATGTCCCTGAAAAGAAAAAACAAGGATTTTACTTTTTGTCTTGGGACTTTGGGAAATTTTTATTCGGTGTCCCTTTTAAACATATATTACAACTGTTATGATGTTTTTTATTATTATTCATATCTTCTATTTTTCTTTTTTTTTTTTTTTTTCAGTTTCCTGTTTTAGTTCTCAATTTTTTTTTAGTTTTTAGTGTAGATTAGTACTGACTTTTATACAAAGATTTCTATAAGGAGTACACATTTAAAAATTAGTGCCATTAGAGGAAGTAAAACAATTTCTGTGTTGCACTCACTTGGTATGCACATGTACTCCAAATGGAGATAGTCGCTGTATGTATTTTGACAGTTTGGCATTGACGCCTGCATCACATAGGTGGTGCAGTTAACCATCCCCGTGCACTTGGTCCAGTCGTACGCCACCATGATGTCTTTGGACTCATCCGTGCAATCATCTGGGCAGTAGGTACACTTGATGTCATCGCTGCCAGCCCTGTGACATTTGTCAAAGTTGTGGTTTGGCCATTTTCTTGGGGTAGTTTGTCCGTGGAATGCTCTCCTCATCAGGATCATCCCTGGCCCTCCCGGCTCGGCGCATGACATGGTCACCTGGGGTTTGCCCACTTTGAAGCACTGGCTGGCTCGCTTTAGCTCTTAAAAAAGATAAAAGAAGAAGTGAAAAAAGGAATGTTATAGGCATTCTTTTCAATGTTTTTTTTCTTTTCATGAAGTTAGTCTTATTTCTGTGTCTTATATTTCCTGTGAGATATTCAAGATAAAAGATTCTCTTTTTGGTTTATATTCTCAAGAGTATTCATCAATTTTTTATTTATAATAAGTCATGAATTGTCATGTAAAAATTTGGTTGCATTGATGGAAAATATATTTGACACTCAATGTGCATATATACAAATTTACAAGGTGTAGATTGTACTTACCCAGTGCAAACCCCATTATTGGTGGCAAAAAATAGAAAAGCAGCACAGTTGAGACTCTGATGTCCATCTTCATCTTTACATCAAACAATGCAGATAAGATCAGTGGAATCGCATGCATAAACCAAGTAAAAATATTGTTTGCATTGACAGAGATACTCGTTTTTCAGGTAACCAATACAAGAATAGAAGGACTTGTGTCTTCTTCTATATTCAGACTGGTCTTTCTAGGGTGTGTCACATGTTACATATGTCGCAAGTCACAGATGTTGATAATTGCCAGCCACTTTTAACTTTAACCAGGTGACACACTTCGAAGGATGAAGCCATGGAGTGGTTCGGGTTGAAAATTAATTGTTTACAGGAACATGTTGAGTTTAAAATGACACAGCTGTTGAAGTAAACATTATTTTATTGTTTGTTTTTTTTTTTTACAAAAAAAGGAAAATTTCACAGTTGCAAATAGGCAGATTACAAACCACACTTCAGTGCACTTCAAACTGATCACAGCTACATGTGGGGTGTGCTTACATGTGATTTTTTATATTATTTCATTTATAATTTTCTTTGTAAGAAAAATTGAGAAACCAACTGCCACCTGCACTAAAATTGCCTGTGCACGACTCAATTATTTACAAACTGCTTCGACAAAAAGTGTATTATATTAATGTGAGGATAATGTGTGTAAAGGTATATACTGTAACAGTTAAAATTATTATACTCAAATCGGGGTTAAAAGTATGTGTTGCATATTTGAAATTACGATTTTTTTTATAACTTATTGGTAAGCAGTTACATGTACCATCTGTTTTTCAATATCGTATTCCTTTTTCTCAACAATTTTGGAATGTGCAAGTCTATATCACAGATTATGATTGCACTCTTTTTTTAGCCCAATATACATTAGAGCTCAGCAGTTAATACTGTTTCAGGTAGATGCCATTTTGCATGAAAGTAAGAGTTATTTACAAATATTTTGCTATCTGTGCTACATGTGCTAAGTTTTGAAATTGTATATAAATACTTGATTGGCACTTGATGAGATTGTTCTTGGACAGTTATATTCAATAGTCTGTCAGAAAATGTGATTTAGTCTGAGTTAGGATTAAGCCAGTCAAAGTCTGATTTGGGACTGTTTGATTTTTTCACTGATGGTCTTTTGTTTTGGAAAGCTCCTTCACTTCTTCTCCATTCCCCCTTCTCAAATATGGTATCCTCAAAGTGAACTTTCATAGCAGGAGGTGTAGAGGATTGTGGCACATCTGAAACGGACACTCGTCTGGGCTGGATTTGTACGTTTGGCATCTCAAGATCCTCGAGAAATGCCTGGTTGTTAAAAGCATGAAGAGCAACACTCTCATACTGGTTGCCCCTTTGGGGTTTCAGTTGCAGGGTTTCGTCATCTGCTTGGTATTTTCTTCTTTGTCCAGTCAGTTTGATTGGCATGGACCTGCTGTCTGTATTCCCACTGGGACTCATGTCTTGGTCATCATTTGTGTCTGGGATATTGTCAAATTTCTCAAACCTCTGGCTCAACTGCTGCTGCCTACGAGTTTGTCTTTTTTCAATATGTCTGAAAAATAAGGGCTTTTTAGAACAGGTGTCTATATCTGTTACACTGTTACATTTATCATATTCTTATCAATGCCTATTCTTTTATAACAAATACCCCCCCCCCCCCCCCCCGAGAAAAAAAATTAGGTTATAATCTTTAGCTACAAAGCATGTTTCCTATAATCCTATTATTAATTTTTTTTGCAGTTCTTGTAATGAATGTTTGCATGGCTCATCCATCACATATGGTTTTGTGTGTGTTTGTTTATTTTACTGCTGTATATGGAAAATATTAGAAATATGCTTGTAAATTACCTTCTCCTAAAGTAGATAAGAGTAATAGCAAGGAAAAATATCACAACTGCACTGGCAAATGCAATGCCAATCAGCCAGCCTGAAAAAAACAGAAAAACCATATTTAGAGTCAACTTGAAAAGTGAGTCCATGTTGTTAAGATGTTTTCAGATGTCATTTTGTTTTATTCTTACTAAAATATACAAGCTAAATCAGTCATATATAAATACAGGAGTGAAATAAGAAAAATCGTTTGCTGGCTACAAATTTCATAAATTCTGCTTTAATTTAAATGCCACATCTCTTTTGCAATGACTGGATTCAGAGGATAATTCAGGTACAAAGATGCAGATACAAAGATAAGTTATTGTTAACAAAACTGCAAAATTAAGTACTTATCATAGCCATTGCCATACCTGCATTTTTGAAGGCCACTTCTTTTGGTGTTAATTTGTGTTCAGGTTGGTATGGAACAACCTTGGTTGCAGTAGTTGTGCTGCTGGGAGCAATTGTGCTAGACTCTGTCATTGATGTAGTGGTTTTATGGGAACATGTCAGGTTTATTGAAGATGGATCTAGAATGAAGAAATGCTCATTTTGTGGCATATTTATAATGGTATATAAATAGATAAGATATTTGAACGTGGTATTAAAACAGTAGTAAAATTGATTTCATGAGAATTGTAAATAATTTTTTTGTGTGTGTGAGCACACAAACAGTTTTCATATAACAGTTTTGGCATATGTTATTACACAACACATTCATTTGTGGGTATACTGAATTCAAAATTTTGTGTATTTTAAAAATAAAGTAATTAGTCATTTACCTTGGATTTTTATCCAGAGTCTACCATATGGGTTAGAAATGGCGTTAGAAGAACTTTGGAAAGTTCTGTTTCCAAAAGGAATATTCCACGCTGGAGACGCACTGCATATGTCATAGGTGGCATTCCCTGAGTAGAGCTGAACGAGGCCTTGGCAATGACTTAGCAAAACAGTGATGTTGACACTTGCTGTGGATGTCAGATGACACTGACAGTTGCTGTTGTTGTTACTAATGGGGAATTGTTCACTGAACATGTAATCTGTTGGAGCTGTTGGTGAACAAAATGAGCTGGCAGTTTTGGCTGAAAGCAGTAAAATATGAGTAACAGTAGATGACAGCATTGTGTTAGATGAATGACGTTAAGGTGAAAATTGCCATACAATATTCTGAGGACTTGCATTAAGGAACAAAAAAATGTATATTAATTTCTTGCTTTCATTGTATTTATTTATTTTGTTCAAGCAAAAGTATATGAAAAATGGGAATGGAGAGCAATGTCCTGACTATTATCTTTTTATTGAGATTAACAAAAATAATGTTATTTTATCACATGCCCATTGTTAATTAAAGGAAAACATGGGCATATGAAAGACTTCTTACCAGGTATGCATTCATAGCTTGCTGTAAGTGAGGTTTGAGGAGTGGTCTGGTTGATGTTGTACCCACAACTCTTGTTGGTCAACTGAAAGGTACAGTTGGTCAGTCCAGTACAGATGGACACCAGGTCGGACATAATGTGAGGACGGTCACATTGAGAAGAATCACACTGTGCTGTGGTGTAATTGTCTGCCTGATTGAGTAGTCTCACAGATTGAATGTGGATCCATGTGTCTTCCTCACATTGGAGGTGGACTGTATTTCCAGTGAGACATGTCTCTGCTGCTGATTTAAGCTGGCTTATACCTATGAAAAACAGGTTTAACTAGATTAGATAAACTCTAAAAATGTATGTATTAAGTGACTTGATGTTGTATTCACCTCATCTAAAACATTAAAGGTGCTGCATAAGTAAAACTTGCTTATCTGAGGGTTGTTTTAATAGGTCATGAAACATAAGTAAAGTTCACATTTCTTTCAAAGCAAGTAAAAAAGTCGAATTCAAGGCAGGTGTTTCAAGAATAAAAGGATTTAAAATCATTAAGTTATCTGTTAGTTTAAAGTCCAACTTACACTCAGTTGTCTAGCTGTATAAATGCACGTAATATTATACATTAAGGCTAACTTCTGCATTTTAGTTATAAATATCTCCTCATTTTAAATAGTTATCCCTACACTAAAATAATAGCGACATTTTGCGCTTTCCTCATACTAAGCAATAAAAGTTATGACCAACCAAGTCAGTTGCAACAGTGAGTACAGGGTGTTCAGGAACTCTTATTTAAAACCCTCTAAATTAAAAATGAAATAAAAGTTTGTCACCACTGCAATTAGACTGACACACCATGTTGAACATTTACGTTTAAAAAGCTTAAAGTAATGTGTGACAGCTAAGAAAGTAAAGCAATTAATTCTTTTGAAATTAAATTTAATTTGTTGTGTATAAATTTCTTGACACTTACCTTGTACTCCTCTCCCACTGATGACAATGACAGTCACCAACATCAGAACAGCATGTAAAATACACAATGAGTGGTTACTCATGTTAAATGCAGAAATAAATCACCCTTGAAACTTAAATTTATCCTCTGTCTATACTAACGGCAGCCATAAAATGGTGGCCAGCCCTGGTACAGGTACCTGTTCAATGTTCAATGTACAAGTCAAACAAAACAAAATATTGATTTTGATCACGTGACTGTGGTTCATAATGAGAGGTCCTTGAGAGCACTCTGTGTAACTAATCAACCGTAAATACCAGGCCTCGTTTCTGCACACACTGTGCTGTTCTTCCATTGTTCTAAAAATCAATTGTGAACTACAGAAGTTTTCCACTGTGCTGCCATCTACTGGTATTTGAACCTGATTATGATTGTAAACCTGGGGATTTTACTGAAGAACAATTTTTATGAAGAAGATTTTTCTGCCTGTACTTAAGCATATGTATGTGCATATGTCACAGAATGTTCAACATCTGAACCAGTATTCAAAACATAATCATTAATGATGTTGTATAATGTTTTTCATTTCATTTATAAAAGCTGTTGCAATGCATTTGGATAATCTACTCACAAAAAGTTTTCTTTTTATTTTAGTCACACACACAACTTGTTCGTAGATTCAAGATGTTTCTGATGATATTGTTTTTAAATTGGATCAGTCGTGATTTTGGTGAAAATAAGAAGCACGGAAAGAAAAAATGATTTGTAAAATATGAACTCTTCACACTTGAAATTTTTTCACATTCGATTAAATTTTTTGAAAATTGCTTTTCTTTAAAAGATGCTTGAATATGGTAATAAGTGGAATTGTTTCTTTAAAATTTTTACATAATTATGAGCTGTAAATAATAGAATTCAAGCATGGAACTGTGTAGATTTTTACATATTTTGTATGTATTATGCAATCAAATTACTGGGATACTGTGGCTGTAACAGAAAGATGGTAAGTTGCAGAAAGTTCATATGAAATTGTTAGATACTGAATACCAGCAGCATCCAACATCCTTCCAAAATATACAGGTGCCATTTGTAATATTTTTAGGTGTTTGTTTTTCAAATTAATGGATGGTCTGTAAAAAAAATGGATTATATTTAATTTGACCCAGCTATGTTAAATCTATAGAATATCAAGATCAAACAAGTATATATCTGAATTAATCCATTTTTTCCACTTATTGTGAAAGAACTAAGCTCTATATCCTCATTTAAGTAGACTGTTACAGGTTTAAAGTGTCAAAGCAAACAAAAATTTCCATCCTTTCCCTTTTTTGTGTGTGCATTTGTGTGCGAAAGAATCCCAGCAGTGATATATATCATATTTCCATAGTAAAAATGGTGAAACCAAGTATTTTTATCAGATAGAAGTAATACAAACCTTTGATAGTATACTTCAAAATGCATTTATTGAATAGAATACTTTTTTACCTTTGTCAAAAAGGCATAACACCATATTAAGAAAACATAACACACACTGTACAACCTTCTAAGTACAAAAATGTTTTTTTTTCTTATTAATAAGCAAGTCCTCATAATTTCTCAGGTGTAATGTTCTAGATGAAGCAGGAAACATCCTTATTACTATCTAAAGGCAGGGTTTTTATATCCCCTGATGTTTTGACTGCTGTTAATAGATCTTGGCCTGTTCATTGAATTACTGCTTTGTGTTCTGCTAGGGGGCCCTCCATTCCTTCCCTGGTTGTACTTGTATCTGCCCATAGGTTTTTCCTGTAGATGGTGTGATTTTCCAGGCAGTGGCATGGTATTACTGCCATGGTGTTGAATTGGGTTGGAGTAGTTGACTTTGTTACTGTTGCTGTAGGTACTTGAAACGCTGTCGCGCTGGCCTCTCTGAGCTGAGGCACGGAGACTGCGGTGGCGATCTCTCTGCTCTCTGTGATTTCTTTAAAAAGAGAAGAAATATACTGTATTCTACAACCTTGCTATTAATGTTTACATTACATCTGAGCCTAGCTGCCTTCTGTCATTGATTAATAAAAAATGACCTAGAAAAGACTTTACACAGAATCAGAGACAATCCAAGTTAATGAATTTGTGACAGTTTTTGAGAAACTAAACCCTGACTTATTAAAATATGGGCTCTAACTGATTTGACTGTAAAAATTGATTTTCAATTTCAAATTACACAAAAAGATGATGATTAAAAGATTAAATGTGTGTTATCTTCATATTATTTTCAAAAGAATATGTCCCGAATTTTGATGCCACGAAACATTAAAAACACTGTAAAAGATTCTGACAAATTTTATAATTTGTCAAGGTAAAAATAATCACTTTCATTTATTCTCAGAGAAATTAACTCACTTTGCTTTAAGGCAAATTCCCACTATAATCCCCACAATCAAGACCAGGACTGCCAGACCACCCAATACAATACCTGAAATGAATGTTTACATTCCAATTTAGGTTGTAGTAGTAGTAGTAGTAGAAGTGCTGATGATTAAATTTACTTAGAAGAACAGAAGCTTAATCTTGGCTATATAGAATACTAAGCATTTTAGGTACCAGTCATAAATTATAGATTACACATGCATTATCACACAATGAATCAAGGAGATTTGTAAAAGAAATTATTGACATTTGCAATTGAAAATGAGCAAATAAATGCGCTATGGTCCTTTTTTCTGTAGAATATTTAATATAGTAATATGTTAACTGATGAATTTGAAAACATACCCATATTAATATTAGGATCTTCAATGAATGTAGCTTGGGTCGTTGTAGAGTGTTCTGATACGTTGATGGAAACCGCTTCGTTTATTTCATTTAGTATGATGCCGATTTCTACTGTGTTTGTTGGTTGCACATCTGTAGTTGTTCTTGGTGTTATCATGTCATCAGATTTGTACACGTTTGGTCTTTGGGAAGGAGAGACAGGATAGGGTGTAGAAGAAGCATCAAAAGTTCTCATTTTGGTGGTGGTGGTGCTAGGTGTAGTTAGTGTTGTGGATGAAGTGGTGGTAGTGGTGCGCCTTGTGGTGCTTCTTATGGTTGTGGTAGAAGTTGTAGTAGTAGTAGTGGTGGGAGGAGGAGTTGTAGTAAGTTTGACTGTTGTAGTACGAGTTGTAGTTGTTGTGGTGGCAGGAGTTGTAGTAGTAGTAGTAGTGGTAGTTGGAATTGTAGTTGTAGTTGGTGTTGTGGCTGAAGTTGTAGTTGTTGTTACTGGGATGCTTGAAGTACAGTTCACTGTCACAGGACCATTCCTGGCTGTAAATATAAAATAATATAAATATTAACCAGGATGTTCTTTACCATGCAACATAGTATTTTGGATTACGTGTTAACATATCTTTTTATATTGGGTCACTGCGCACAAGGATTTCATATATTACATTAAATATATAGTTTATTATGAGCATAGAAAAAATTTTAGATGGAACAAACGAAAATTGGACAATATATTTTTATGATAAAAGCATTTGGTAATTTCCTTACCATTATAATGAAGCTAAAATCTATGAATGGACAATTACATTTCTATGATAAAAGCAATCTGTAATTTTCTCACCTTTATAATGAAGCCAGAATCTCCCTGCATCCTTCTGAACAGTATTGACAAAAGTGATGTTGACCTGTCCACCAGCAACTTCATACATCATGACATTACTTCTTTTGTCACAAGAATAAACACTGGTGGACCTGCTGTGGCTGTTTACTATGAGTTGCTGCTGATGCTCACACCCTAACTCGTCGTACATGTGGAGCTCAATAGCCGATATGCTGACGCCATTGTTGGGCTCTGCGGTAATTGCACATGTGCATTTGCGAAAGTCGTTGCCTAGTACAGACCGTGGGTAGTTTTCACTGAGAATGTGGCCATCGTCTAATATACGGTCTCCCTCCTCACACATAGTATTTGTAATACTCACTGCAAGTATAACAATACAGAAATATAAGATTGTGTAGTGATGGCATCAGGCATTGATTAGATTATAAATATTTTTATGTTTCTTTTCTACCAAATCTAAATATAATAATGATGATGAGGAGGAGGAGGAGGAGAAGGAGGAGGAGGAGGATGGGAGCATTTATTAAATGATGAATTATTTATTGCATGTTATGATGGACAAAAGGAGCAATTACTAAAATGATGAATTATTATTTCATTTTATCAACATTAATTAAACAATCTCCTAACAGAAGAAAAAAAGATACAAGGCACACATTTCATCCAGGAATTTCTACTGACCTGGTATACATTCATAGGTGATGTTGACATAGTTGCTGGACAAAAATTGACTTCCGCACATGCCCTGGACCCTGTTCACAGGCACATTACACTCCCTGTTCCCGAGACAATCCCCAACCATGTTTCTGTACACCCCTGGGGTCCTGACAGCCAGGGGGACGGTGCAGTCTGTATCCCTGGGGCAGCACCTGTGGGGGCAGGAGAGGTCAGGGGCACGACCATAGATGGCGTCATGGATCCTTATGTGAGTGCCGACATCACAGAAAAGCGTGATGTGGCCAGGCAGCACGCCATGGCACATGGACACAGTTGTCTTCAATACTGAATTGAATGCAGACCAATGAAAGTATAAGAAGTATTGTTCTTGCATATTGGTTAATGTATTGTCTCAAGGCAGCATGATTAATTTTCACAATAAAAATACCTGTTGATATTATTTCTGATAAAAAGTTATAATGAAATCGAACTGCCAAGCTTTGAATATTTTCATGCTCTGATCACACTTTAAATTTAAGCTAATATATGCGTCAGTCGCAAAGAAAAAAATGAGATGTATTGTTTAGCAAAGTATAAAATGGCATATTTGTTTGGTTTCCTGATGAAGAAAATTAATTTGTAATACATACCTTTGACACATTCATAGACTACATGCATGTAGTTGCTATAGCCTCCACCAAATGCACACTTGACTCCCCACATTGGTCCCTGCTCAACCAACACAACACAGTGACTCTGACCTGAGCACTGCTCAACCAACTGCTCATAGGATTCTGGTCGGCTCTTTTCCACATGAACTTGACAGTCCGATTCTTTTGGACAACAGATGTCACCACAGCTGCTTCCGTAACTTCTCCCATAAAATGCACTGATAATCCTGATAAAAGTTTTCGGCTCTGGGCAGCTCAGTTCCATGTGTGGAGGAATTTTTCCAAAGCATCTTCCCTGAAGTTGGTAATTAGGGTTGGTTGCCAGAACCTTGTAGGAAGTCAAGAAGTCATCTTGCCCTGTAGTATCGCCCCCTCCATATTGTCGTCTACGGCTGGTGTCAGAAGCTGTGTCTGTTGGGCGTGGGGTATTGTTTTCATCTGGATTTCTATATCTGTAGGGCTGTGTGACCTTTTGTGTAGTAGGTATGGTTGTTGCTCCAGGTTTTGGGGTGGTGACTCCCACTGGTTCAGTGCAGTTCAGTGTGACATTTCCAGAAGAGGCTGGAAGTGTTAGCAACACAAAATGATCATTTGTCAAACGTATTATTATTTTTATGTGTAGACTGTGCCTTAATTTATGTGTACCTTTGTGTGAATGTGCGTGTGTGTACCTATGTGACTTTAAGCATTCAAAAGGTAGTTACCTAATATGAGGTTTTATATTATTTCGGTGCATTTGTATTTTCCCTTACCTGTGTACTCTAACCAGAATTGACCGACATTTCCAAGTAAAGTGTTCAGGAAAGTCACATTGACTTGATTGCGTGTGGAGTTGTACATCCAGAAATCTACTCTGTGTTCACATGAGAAGCTGCTAGAGGGCTTTCTTTGCTCTTCAAATGTCAGCGTTTGCAGGTCTTGACACCGCGTGCCATTGTAAGGACTAAAGTCAATGGCGCGGACAGCTATGGTGGCAGCAGGTGGGGCAGTGAGAACACATTTACATTGGCGGAGGTTATTCCCTGGGATCTTTGTAGGGTACTTCTCACTCATGATGTAGCCTTGATCTAGCATGTTGTCTTCTTTGGTGCAGAAGTCGTTAACAATACTCACTAGATTATAAAGAAAACCAAATGAATGATTGAGGATGTGTGAATTTTTTTTCTTTTTTATTAAGATTAACTCGAAAAAGGTATCAAGTTGAGAGAAATTGTTTTAATGGGAAATTGGAAATAGAAAGAAGTTCTGATGTGGGGAATGTATTATTTTTGGCTGAATATTGAAAAATCATTTGATAGATTAACTTCACATAACCTGAGGCTGCTATTTAGTTGTGCAGGGTCATGTAAAAGAACTTATTTATACACGAAATTTGCAATTGTTTTTCTTTTAATTATGGATAATGCAGTGGTTATCTTTTAAAAAAAACCTATAATCTAGATGACCACACTAAATTTCAAGCAGTGACATTAATTTTATTAATATTGTACTGAATGGCATAGATAAGCCTTTTCACAGTTTCAGTTGGTACCAATATGGTCATGACTTACCTGGGACACACTGGTAGGTGATGTTCATGTAGTTACTGTTGTAGAACTCGCTTCCACAGGTCCCGTGCAGCCGTTCCACAGGTATACTACACTGTGTTCTACCCAAACACTGACCCAGTATGGCAGTATACAGGCCAGGATTTCTGGTGCGCACTTTCTCTGCACAGTCATCCTCTCGAGGACAACAGCGGCGAGGGCACGGTTTGTAGTCGCTTCTTCCAAATATGGCATCTCTAATATGGATGTAGGTACCAATGTCGCAGAACAGGTTCATCTCTGGAGGATACTCACCATAGCACTTAGAGATGGTTGTGACCTTGGCTGTAAGAAGTTAATTAAAGTTAAAGAAGTGAGGGTTTATAACATTTTAGTTAATGAGATGTTTTTGCGATTGTTAACATTTGCAATGATTTTAAATAAGAAATCTATTAGTGTAATAGAACTATTAATTTACTTCTTGTGCCAGATTATCCCATATTTTCCTACTTATTTAAAATCGTGTACAGTTCTTTGTTTAAAGTTATATTCTTCACAGAACCTTTGACACATTGGTAAGCAACCATAAGATAATTGCTGTATTTCCCTCTGCCACACTCTGCAGTCCATAGTTCCCCTTGCTCTACCAATACAATACAGTGCGTCTGACCAGAACACTGGTCAACTATCTGTTTATAGGACTCGGGACGGCTAGCATTCACATGGACTTGGCAGTCATTATTGCTGGGGCAACAGATGTCATTGCATCGGTCATTTGTGTTCAGTCCATACACTGCAGCTTGAATCTTAATAAAAGTTTTTGGTTCTGAACATGTGAGTTCCATGTGCGGTGGACTCTTTCCAAAACAGCGAGATTGGTACCTCCAGGGTTCTTCCTGGCTTTGGTCACCAGTGTCGCCACCTTTTGTGTTGGGATCCGGTACTATAAGGATAGATCTGATGCTGGAGCCAGGGTCAACTTTCACCATAGGCTGTGTCACTGGTGGGGTGAGGGTGGTTGTGGTGGTAATGGAGATTGCAGAGGTGCAGTTGACTATCACAGTCCCCCAGGATGCTGAAAATTTAACCAATGAGGAGTCTTGTTACCTCAGAATCACCAATGTCACTATGTTTAAAGATTGCATCTTTGGTCGACACATCTACCGGTAGATAGCAGCTTACAAAACAAAGTGTAGAAATTGAAAATGACATTCAAGGCACCCTGTGAAAAAATTTTAAGCATTTTCCACAGAATTAATCCAATAAAATATCTATTTATCTTACCACTGTATTCTAGCCAAAATTTCCCTTCATTGCTAAACAAGGTGTTCACAAATTTTATATTCAATTCATTTGCTAGTCCTGTGAAGAATATTTTTTTGCATTTTCCACAGAATTTATCCAATAAAATATCCATTTATTTTTCTTACCACTGTATTCTAGCCAAAATTTCCCTTCATTGCTAAACAAGGTGTTCACAAATTTCATATTCAGTTCATTTGCTGGCCCATTGTACAGTATGGTATCTGTGATGTGTTGACAGCTGTAGGCTGCTTGGTCAGTTTTTGTAAACATGGCTAACTCTTGATGCTCTCTGCAGCCTGGTCCACTGTACATATTGATGTCAACAGCACGTATGGTGATTGAACTGTTCTTGGCTGTGGAGAGTCGGCACTCACAGGAACGTAGGTTGTTTCCTGGCACTTCTGCAGGGTAGCCCTCACTTTGGATGTAGCCCACATCAATGGCATTGTTCCCCTCCATGCATACTTCATTGACAATGCTAACTAGAAAAAATGAATGATGGGTTCTTGACCATTGGTTGACAATAGGAAAATGTTAACAGAATTGTTGAAGTTTGTAGCATATAGCTATTTGGGAATATGAGAGGAAGGGAAAGTCCCTCTTTGTGTAATTTGGACCCGAGATGGAAATTAGGATAGAAATATACTGTAAAAAAGTCATAATGCTTGAAAACTTAACAATTAAGGTACAATTTACCATGGATATTGTTTTAGTATCTGCAAAAGAGCTAGACTGAGTGTATAAATTGGTATTCTTGGCAATGACCAACAGATAAATTTGATTATTATTACCTGGTACACACTCATAAGTCACATTTACATAGGTGCTGACATGAAACTGATTTCCACACATCCCAGAAATCTTGTCCACTGGAATGGTGCACTCTGCCCTGCCCAGACATTGACCCAAGATGGCCGTATAAAGAGGAGGGGTCTTTTCCAGAAGCTTCTCTACACAGTCGGTCTCGGCAGGACAGCAACGCCTTGCGCAGGGTGTGCGATTGCTACGGCCATAGACGGCATCTTTGATGTTGATAAAAGTCCCCTTCTCACAATAAAGATGCATCGTGCCAGATGGTTCTCCATAGCAGTTGGATTGGGTTGTTATTTCAGCTGTTGTAGGAAAGTAGTGGAATATGACAAGTTTGACTACTGTTTCAGCAAGGAGATATGGCTAAGATTAACAACTTCTACTTAACATGATTATTGATTGTGCAAATGCAGTGAGAAATGTTCACTTTATGAAATCATTTTGATTTTATTTTTTTTCAAGATGGGATCAGATACATGAAGTTTTACATACCTTTCACACACTCATATTTGACTTGTAAGTAGTTACTGTACTTTCCCCTGCCACAGGGAGCTGACCAAAGAGACGCTTGCTCTACCAACACTATGCACTCTTGTTGGCCAGAGCACTGACCAAAGATTTGGTTGTGGGTCTCTGGACGACTCATATTTACTGGGACCTGTTGAGAAAAAAATCAGCTTTATTTTCATCTTTGCAAAGCTTTAATTCTTAAAAAAAATTAATTAGCATGTTGACTCTTTGTGTTAGTTCAAATGCAAAATATTGCGTATCTAATGTCATTTAGAAATTCAACTAAAGCAATAGAAAAAACCATTGATTTCCACTTTTTTAATTAGATCAAAATTGAGACAAAATAAAAACGGAAAATTCCAACAAATAGGGCATTATGTACATTATAATATTTTAGAATAGATATATTATCTTTTATAAGATATAATGATGTCACATACATGTACTATATGTGCATATCCCATTTCCCAAAGGCACTACATTTTCCGGTCTTGTTCAAGTTCAAGCTATTCTAACTGTTAAGTTAACAGGTCTTAAAGGCAATGATATATTACAATTCCTTAATTACCTGGCAGTCGTTGACTTGGGGACAGCACAGGTCCCCACATGCTGTGTCACTGCTGAGACCGTATACGGCAGAGATGACGCGCATGAAATGTTTGGGATCCGTGCACTCCAGCTTCATGTGGGGTGGAACAATGCCAAAACACCGTGATCTGGTTATCACTTTGATGTTAGACGCATGCTGGTGTTGACCTTGAAAAAAAGTTATCATCTAATTAAATACTTTGTTTTTTTCTTTTTGGGATACCTTTTAATAAATTTAAAGGAGATTGATGATGGTGCTTCATTATATAAGGCCTTTTTTTAAATGGATCATGCCAGTGCAAAGCCCTTGGCTGTTTGCATGAAACTTGACAATAAAGCTCCTCTATTTTTTTTTTATTAGTTTATACTGCACTCACTGGCATATCTAAAAATGCATTATAGGTTTCTCTTTAAAGATAACTGATAAAGTGGTATTTCATGATACTTAAATCTGGTCTGCTTTTGGCACATGAGTAATTACTATTTGAGTGTTATTGTGTATGCAGTTTTAACAGATACCTGGTTTGGGTAATTATGCCCTTTTAGAGCAGAGAACTATATTGTATTTCAGCATAATTACCTGGTGTAAATTAGATAACAATCTTTGTCTGAGTAACTTTGTACAGGTAGACTAACTTATACATGTATATGTAGAACAGGAGTGATGCTGTGTTGGATAAGTAGGTATCTTGTACGTGTAGATGTGTGTAGTAACATACAGACAGAATCTGATTTTTTCAGATGCATTTTTTTCAGTAATAATTTATCTTATTTGATAGTCAGTGTTCATTATATATTTCAACTGTTTTCAGTGTTTTTGGTCATGTTGTTGAGAGTGCTGGAACTACTTGTCATAGAAAACTGTACCCTGTAAGAGTTTTGAAAAGAATTAAATACATTTCACAAAATGATACTAATATACTGCTATTCATATTGAGTTATATGTTTACAGTGCATTCTTTGCTGAGATGGCAGAAGCTATTTGTTAATGACTTTGGTCATGAAACAAGGTTGGCTAATCGCTTTGACTGTGGTCTTTCTCTAATGTGTTAATGGTACAAAATTGGCTCAAATTTTCTCTTTTTATGTTTGAAAACTTCTCATTGTGTAACACAAAATTGTGCTTATACAAGAATTCTTGAGCCACGTTTGTACTGACAAAAAAGTTCCATTTTGAATAGTTTCTTTGACTGAGCTTCTTTCATGATCTATCTTATAGACATACAACTTTAAAAAGAAAAAATATTCAGACTTACCATGAACAACAACAAATGTGAAAAACCCCATAAACCACAGCAATAGCATAATTTCCCAAGGTGCTCCAGTCTCCAGAAATCCTCAAAGTTCTTTACATGTAGTATGGTGAGGTTTGTTACCACCACCACCACAGCCACTGGCGTCTAATCTACCTGCATTTGCCTGCCTCCCCGTTCATGTCAGAGAAACATTAGTTCTATGTTGTTCCAGTCACCAGTGGAATGAATAAGCAGTTGACTGAAGAAAAGACAGTGTGTGTTTTGTTATTCTTTGCTCCCATCTGGTTATCTCTAGGACAGACCTGCACAGATCAGACATATAATATAGTAATTGATAATTTAAATCTGTTTGAGTAATATTCTTCTGATTAAATTTATCTGATTATATCAAGGAATTACATTTGGACAATTTTAACTTTATGTTACTGAGAAAGGAAGGTGGCATTTGCATTTTTATTTATTGAGATGTGAGATGAGATTTGTGTCCCTGTTGGAATGGTGTTTAAAATATGAAGCTTACAACCTTTTTACTGACATCACTGTCACTGCCCAAATCATGAATATTGATGAATGTGTGTCACTGAAATGTGTAATAGGAATTTTATATTTCAAATGAAAAACAAGTTTCATTGTCAATTTCGGTGATAAAATAATAAAATTACCAAAAGGAGAAATTTGGGGACCCCTGATTTGATGTATAAACAACTTTTGTATTTTCTGCCCAAGTTGCCAGAGTAGAAATAACCATGATAATGGATTGAAATCACTTTGTTGCTAAATTTGAAGTTAAATCTATATATTTGCAAAACCATCAAAGGTTAGATATTTAATTTTCAGTTTTTTTTTATTTAATCATTTATTTATTTATTTATTCATTTATTTATGGTTCAAATACATGCATCATCTGTAGGGTTGTTAAGTCTCTGAATTTAGATTTATTAGGGTGAATATACAATTTTAGTATCTGCTTCCTTTGTTTTTCATGTCATTTTTCATTACTCTAAAGTTACACAACAGATAACAGTCTTTTTAATTTATGTTTCAGCCTTGGCCCTATTTTATAGTGAAATTTGTTACGTTGGTGTCAAGTGACAAAATGTGTGAAACGTGGGACCAGTATGGTGTTTTTTATGCATTTTTATTGAATTATACATATTTAGAACAGATGTTTGTAATAATGGGATATACTTTGACAACTTTATAACGTGTTCACCGCCATGTTTGCCTAGTCACAGACCTTAATCAGAGCCAGGATTTTGTCCTGTCAATAATGCTTGTTGCTCCAATGATCATGTAGAATTGGGAAAGCCAGCAACCTCAAATATAAATTCTTTACTTTTTCAAAGGAGCAATTAAGTATACAGCAATTTTTTTAAAGCATCATCTAATAAAGTTTTCTTGGGATAGCTTCAAATTTTCAAACATATGTGAATTTAGGTTAATATTGGAATATCCCAGCTCTTGAGGGCATTTTTTATGCCCCGACCCACATACTAGGTACACACACACACACACACACACACACACACACACACACACACACACACACACACACACACACACACACACACACACACACACACACACACACACACACACACACAGAGGTAAATAGTTTAAAGACCCTGTGATGGCATCCTTATATACCGTGACAAGCACTATTTATTTACCACAAAGTTTGTACTACTGGTACCCCAAGAGCTGCACATTGTTTATCTTTTATCTCTGCATTTTAATGTTTTATTTACAGTAAAGTCTGTGGATTTTTCATACAAAAACAATCAAATTTTAATGTAAATGGAATAAAGAGATTTAACTCACTGGCCAGGTAATAATTTTCAGAATGAGAAATAACTGTTAAGTATTTGTTAAGAACAATTGCCAAACAGGGAAAACTTTGGGAAGGTCAAGAGACAAGTCTTTGCATTGCTTTGAAGCTGTTTTTTCAAACCTTAAAGATTTGTTATATGTGTGTAAGATTGTTGAGTAATTGAAAATTAATTATACAAAAGGGAATAAAAATCGTGTGTCATCATGTTATGGTCATCATGTTATTTAAACATGAGTTCTAATATATTTTTATTGAATTAAAAAAGAAAATGCATTTTTATAAGCACATTTTATATTCTGGGATAAAATCTGGGATAATTTGATAAATATGTGTGGTTTTCATTTACTTAAAACATTCAGTTAAAATGATAAAAAAAATTGTGTTAAGGTAATAAATTTACACTAAAACAGCATAAATCTGACATTCACTGCTACTACACTAAAATTAAATATTTGTGTATAACATAATTACTAGTACTCCTCAGATACATTATCTGAGATATATAACCACATGAATGGTTTTTTAAAACTATTAAACATATTAAAATACATTAAAGCTATGTTATGGAATGTTTCATACTCCATGATTGTAAATTGTAAAAAAAAAAAAAAAGCATTTTTGAGTTCGGCACATCTGTTGGCGTCACTCCTGTAACAATTGCCTTCATTTCAATATGTCATTGCTTGTCCTCCTGTGAATGAACATCTTACAAAACAATCATTTGGCTTGAATCTGTCATGGCTCCAGCACTGTTTCCATGTCCGTGTCTCTTTTAATTAACTCCTTTCTTAAAGGGTTGATATTTGATATAGAAATGCCAATCAGCAGAAGATGTATTTTCTACATTATTAGCATCACTGTCACAAATCAATTAAAATATGACATACATTGTGTGATATTAAGTACCTTCATTAAATGATGGTCATTTTTTAGTTTCTGTGATACATTTTTCATCAGAAGTTTTTCTGCTGGTTAAGAATGTATAAATAATGTATATCCGTATATATGGAAGAACCGGTTAACAATTTTTATTAGTTATGTACTTGATATTATGTTTTGCTGGTTATTTAATCTGGTGTTATTTCAATGTTGGTTACATAAACCGCACTGCCATTTTGCTTCTGTTCTGTCATTTCTTCTTGATTAGGTGGGTGGCCATTTTTAGTGGGCGATTCTTTTCCATTTTTATGAGAATGCTTCTTTGAACTTTTTGAATCTTCTTTGGCTCCTTTGAATTTCACAGTTTTGCCTTTCTCCATGCCACCGAAGAAGAACTTGTCGTTATATGCTGGAGAACCCGAGGTATGACTTCCCACTGATGTGGGGGATGCTGCACGTGAAAGATACTGCAACCTGGCTTCTTCATATCTCTTCTTTCTAAAAAAAGGAAAAAAATCATTTGTTATAATGCAAGTTATTCTCTCATTACAATAGAACATAAGGAATGAAATTATTCTGAATTTATCCAGAATACTGTATATTTGAGTGTTGTATTCCTGCACCCAGCCCCCAGCCCATGTTGGTGCTTGCATTGTCAGACTTTTTTTTGTAAATGTAGGTCCACTTTCATTTCATCAACTTATTTCAAAGTTTGTGAACCACAATGGCAGAAAAATGTAACTTACTGTAATGAGATTATACAACAGAAGATTTGCAATGGAAATTGTTGTAGATGATGGACTGTCAGATTTGACTCTCATGAGAATCATAATCATGCCTTTTTTAATGCTTTGCACAGCTGATTCAGAAAAAGTGAAAGATGAAATTTATTTTAACGTGTCTTTAAAATTATAAATATCTTTGAAATATTGGCAAACAAGATGCATTTAAGTGCATATTACTGCAAGGAATACTCACCGCCTGTTTAATATACATATTCCAGCAATAATGGAGGCAGCTATCAGGATTGCTGCACCTGCTATGCCAACGACAACTAAAAAAGATGGAAATACAGACGTCTTGAGATTTAGGCCATAGTGAATTTTTTGTAGTTGTTGTTTTTAAAGTATTATGTTATCTTGTTGTAGACATTTTTTTACATTCTTTTGTCCCTTCTGTATATTACTCACCTAACAACAAAATTTACCTTCATGTGAGAAGGGAAATCATATGTTGTTAGCCTAGCAACAGGATACCTTTCAGGCAAGCTTTTGTTAAGATAATTTTGGCCCTCATTTTATATATGAAGGTATTTTTGTGTGTGCACACTGTATATATATATATATGTACACAATAAGAAGGTGTCATATTGGGGCAACTTTGCTTGGTCTCCTCATTCACTCATTCACATTCATGTTTTGAGGCAACCAATGTTACACAGCCTCTTATGTGCTTCTAATTGGTTGGATCATTACTGACCAGTTTCAAGACAATTTAGTTTTAAAACATTAAGTTCAATTTTACAAAAATAAAAATCTTCATATTCATGGCCATATTTAATTTTAGCCCATGTACTGTATATCCAGATATCCACAGAAAAGCACTCCCACCCTAAGCTGAAATCAAACTAGGAAATTGCAAAGGTAGCCAGCAGGCCAGTTCAGTTAACATTTCTGATATATTGGTAAACGTCTAAGCACATGCTGGTTTTTAAAGACATCAAATAGGCTCGGAAACTCTGGGTGTCCAAATACTATTGACGTGATTATGTCCGAAATGAAAATCTTCCAAGCTATTAGCACTACGTGATGGCACTGTGTGAGAATAAAAAATGTCCAAGAATCTATATGGGGTGGGGGTAACTTTTCAATGACAAAGGCATAACTCTGTGTGGTTGGAATGTCATCTTTAAGAGAGCAATGAAAAAGTTATTGTTGTGCAATAGACTGTAGAGAGAAAACGAGCAGAAAAATATTTGTGCATTGATGTTATGCTTAGTTGTTAGACATTGGACTATCTTCGATGATTCCAGTTGAAATTGAATGTCTTCCATTTGTAATTGGGGGAGGGAGGCCAGATTTAGAATAAAAAAGGAATTTCAAAATAAAATAATGTAAATAAGAGAGTATTATTGCAATATAGTTTTGACCCCATGTTCATCTATCATTCTTTGCTTGTGCATCATCTCTAATCAAAATATAGTTATATGTTCATACTTACTAACTATTATAGTTTCTGTTCCTATGTAGGTACTGCTGGTTGTAGTCACCCCAGGTAGTATGGTAGTAGTAGTAGCCATGTTGCAGAATAAGTATCCTTCCTATAATCTTTCACCTGTATATGGTCTTTCACTACAGTTGATGAAAGGGGCTGAGCTTGGGTAATGTTGCAATGACTGCTTTACTAAGCCCATATAATCATCTCTAATCACTTATCGTCAGTGGTGTTGATCAATATCTTCTAGTACTTCCATGGACCAAGTGACAGCATGGTATTCAGTGTGGTATTTGGTTCACTGCATGGCATTTGACCACTCCTTATTGATTTGATCTGCCAGGAAGGCCCCTTTCAGAGGTCACTAACTGTAGAGGTCTGAAATCAAGTATGATATAAGGGTATACAATTACAGAAAATGGAGTATTCTGAACACATGGCCCTTTTGAACCAATGTCACTGAACTCTTATTTCTATATACAGATGCAGTTTGCACTCAGCTAAATTTATCCTATTGTTGTGGCAGTGAAGCCTTTAAAGGTCAACATGTTTTTGACATGTATTTTCCATTTTAAATTCACTGAAAATAAGTCTCCAATGAACATCATCAGAAAACTATAGATTTCCAACTAACAACATGATTTACCATCCTCAAAATCTCTTTAAAGCAGCCCTGTGGCCAGCAATTTCAAAGGTGGTTATTTTTTGAAATAGTGTACCTTTTTACTCCAAAACTTGTGTGTGTTCATAGAAACCGTAAATCAAATTTTGATTCAGTGGGGAACTTTCCTGGCCAAAATGTTATTCATTTAAATCAAACAAGCCTACCTACGAGCCTGCAATTACTTGTTTCTTCTTGGTATTACAGATTGCAAAAGAGATATGGAGTAGTCCTTTGGCATTTGAAAATGAGTGTTGCTTTGAGAAACGGAAAAATTAGCACACCAATGTGATACATTGCTGTTTTGATGGATATGACCTTAAGAAAATACCAAGTTGAACACAGAAGAAACGTGATTCCATTCAATGTGATACATGCTACTGAATATACCCTTTATTATGTAGAATTTTAAAAGAAAAGTTATTATACAGTATAGGCTCTGTCAGTCAGTGATCATGTAGAATATCTCCAAGATGTCTGCCACGTACCAAGTCAGCAAAGTATTGAACCACCTGAAAATAATCCCAGTCAGTGATAATTCCTATAGGACTGTAGCCCCACCCTTCTGTTTACAAGTACTATAACTTACCTTTGGTTGAAGCTAACTTTGCAGAAATGTTAGATGATAAAAGCCAGCAAAATTGATCAGTGGCTGTTTCCAAGTAAAGTTACCCATGAAACAAAGCATTTGTGTTAACCTATTTCACCAAAAACTACCTTAACTTCCCCTTACCTTACAGTTACGCCTCTTGAATGCACACTTTTCCGCCAACTCTCTTCAAATGTATTTACTCAGTGGACAAAGCACAACAATAACTATCAAGTGTTTGGGTAGGATTGTATTACTTATACGTTACAACAAAGCCACTGTGGTATTTCCCAGTAGTAATACACTTGAAAGGCACATGGTTGGTCAAGATTGTTGAATCAAAGTCTAAAAGAATCTAGCCGTTTAGATTTCTCCTATTTATTAACATACCTATAATCCTCGTCTCTATTCAGACAGGTCATTGTATTTGGCGGAAGGCTTGGGGACATTGGATGTTAAGCAAAGGGGGGCATTGTGGTGTGAATATAATTATATAACATATGATTAAATGGGACCTGTCCAGATTTATCAATCGATGTGTAGAAGGTGTGGTTGTTTACCAGGGGTGACTAACCATGAGTGATAGTCCTCAAGTAATGATATGTATCAAGACTTTTGTAAAATTGACATGGGGGCCACACCCAACATTAAAAAATGGGTAGTTTATGCAGTATTGGCAATCTTTTGCCTTTAAATCAAATTTTCATTGAATTTTGTTTAAATGTTATATTGATTGAGAAAGTATGACACTATGTTAGCAATAGACTACAAAAAGCTTCAGTGTCAGTATAAGGTCCCTAGCAGTAATCCAATAACACAGGCTAAAAGCATACAATACTCTATAGTTGAATACTGGCTGATAAGTGGTTGTAGACAAATTCAAAGCAATTGCAGTAATGGAATATTTTTCCGTTAATTTGGAAGTGAGGAGAAAGCAGAATGCTATAGTGACCACTTCCTAATCGGATTTTAAATTGAGAGATAAAAGAGGTAACTCAGGCCTTTCTCTTTTGTCAATTTTTTCACATTCTCTGATGCTGCTGTCTGCATGGAATGGTGGGAAAAGGTGGTCAGACATTCACAGTGGCCTTTCTATAACCCAATTAGCACTGTTAGCATTAACAGTAAATGCACGCTTAGAACTGTTTCAACTTTTGTCCTCAAGTGCTCTTCCTGCATAGAAATTTCTTGCCTATTAATTCACTATAATAATAATATGGATATAGCATTGATTATAATGTTTTTTTCACATCTGGCAAATTTACCTTTATGCATCATGCCAAAATAGGTATATCAGGTAATTAATAAGAAAATAAAATTTGTGTTTTTACAATAAAGTTTTTATTTTAAAACATTTAAATGATACATTATATATGAGTTTATAGATAACTATAAAAATGTTGTAAAAATGAGGAAATGGCATGGATGATTTTAATGTTATACTCAACAAATACACAGTTGTGTAAAAAGCCAATTCCACACCTAAAAATGTCATCAAAATTAATACTCTTTTGAGTCATTACACGTATGTCTCTCAAATTCGTGTACTGAACTTCAAATAATTATTTTGGAGTCCCTTTTGGAAATTTATTGTTTTTTGTTTTTGTTATTGTTTTTGGAAACTTATTGTCAGCAGCACACTGTGGCAGTCATCTGAAATGGACCCAATGCATTAGGACACATGATGTCTGCATCCCCATATGTGGTGTTATTATCACCTACTCTCTCTAGAAAACTCATGAAAATGCACAACTTTTCTAAGTGCTGAACAATATTTTGAAAATTGATGCTATATGAGAGAAATGCCTTCTAGTGCTTCTTTTACAGTTACTCATTCTTAGTCTTAGTCTTAATTATAGACATCAGTAAATACAATGAAACTATAATTTTACTCTGGAAAAAAATGCTTACTTAAGATACAGTAACACATTAGTCTTAGCTATAGGCACCAGTATATGGCCTTAGAATGGTATTGTCCATTCTGGAACTATTTATGCAGTCTTATTTTTTCATTTATGTTCCAAATGACAAAAATAAGAAAATGATATATTTCATTCAGTAATATGGTCAATTTTTTTGTTTGCCTTCATGTGAAAGAGCATTTTTAAGTTGACCCAAATCTTCAAAGCTATTGTTCACACACGCACACAGACACATGATACTGCAAAACTGAATCTTTTTATTTCTAAAGGTATGAGTCATAAAGGTAATTACAGTGTCCCTTCATATACATCTCCCTGTTAAAAAATGGAAAAACATTTTAGTGTGGCTGGTGTGAAAAAAATACAAAGAAAATGTATCACAGGAAAGTGAATGATAAATGATATGAAAATGAAATTAATTAAAACATTTACCCTTCCTGCAATGTACAACTTAGACTTTGCATATCTGTACACAAACATCCAGAGTTAAAATGCATTTTTTAAGCAAAATCCTTTCCTTACCTTTCAATCAATGATAATAATCCATGCTTCAGCAGATAAAATGCCTTAAAATATCCTAGATTTTGAGTTTTCCTGCACGTATTTGTGCATGTAATGCCCTGCCTCACTGCAACACTAAACTGAATACATTATCACATTATCAGCAGCATGTCTCCCTGGTGCTTTACATTTTCAACCTGCACATGCTTGCACATTGCAATTGCTTAGACTAATCAGAGAATTGAGCTCAACAGACATTTGCAACACTAGGAAAGTTAAGATACCCCCCCCCCCCCCCCCCCGAACAATGCTGCATATTGGTGTATTCTGAAATAAATAAAATCTGCTTCTGTGCAACTTTTTTTTTAAACTGTGCTGGGTTGGATCTACCACCTGCCAGGGGTCTCTGTAGTTTTTTTTTTTTTTTTTTTTTTTTTTTCAAAATAAAGTAAAAGACCCCTGTGAGATTTGAGCCCCCCTTCCCCCCTGGTGCTGCTGTTGATGCAAAATAGTAGAATATGTATTTTAGTCTACATAGGGGTCTAGTTCCTTTTATAGTGTAAAATCCACAAGAAAAGAAATGAAATGTGCAATATCTCATAATTTGTTTCAGCTGCTGAGCTCCTTGGCATAACTACTAAGCTGTTGCAAAGGCAACACCATGAATATAAAAAAAGAAAGAAAAGAAAAAACCTCATTAACTTTTTTATCACAGAAAGGCTGCTAGTCACTACACAATGAAAATAAGAGATAGAATCAAGTCATTAGGCAAGCAAAAAAAGGTCCATCAGACACTATTCAGAATAAAATGAGATACTTATGAAGACTAAACAGGAATCAAGGAAAATTCCCAAGGGAATACTTTGTGTTAAGTGGCAGGAAAGTGAATATCACCTCATTTGTTCTGCATTGGATACATTGTAATGAACATCTTTCTGGGATGTTAGTCTTGCAAGGTTTTTGCATTAGTTTATCATGGTGTGTTCTCTTGTGAGAATTATTATTGCTTGTGTTTTAGTTTCTGTTATGTGGCCTATACTTCTGTTATATTTGCAAGTCCACACAGACTCGTCGAATCATTAGAAAAGATGTTCTGGATAACAATGAGCAGTACAAAAAGAACAAAAGATTGTGATTCTATACAATATGTCTTACATGATTAAGCAATTCTGTTATTATTGGCATTAGCCTAGGGTAAATTTTTTTTAATCAAAATAAGGCACCTTTAAAACATCCAAATACTTCATTAGCAGTGAACTCTGTGTTAAAATTTGAAGTCACACATGGAAGCATTAATGAATTTCAGAAAAGAACAGTAAGATTTTTAAATGGTCTAGAGAATACATTGCAATATAGATTTTTGATTTTTCTTTTCAAGTGATGCTGACATTGGTGGGCATAAAGGAAAAAGCATCGGAAGTGTAACAGTTTACTATAATCAAAATCTATTTCATCGACTTTTTCCCTGCAATAATTTGTCCCCTGTGCCTTTATCTGACAAAAACAGAAATCAGGTTTTTAGTGCAAATGCTTCTTCATTACAAATAAATATATATAATACGATCTATAGGAAGACACTTCATAGTTTCTAGATGTATGATTTGTTAATGGCAATTATTTTGTCATAGAATGATGCCTAGGGATATGAGGCGTGCTGATGCCTATACTGGATTGTGCAGATAAATAACGTCATCTTGGCTACAAAGGATGATGCTGAACACTTCAAGTTCTCATTAATCACATCTCTCGAGACCTATATATTCAGATCCGAGGTGGTCCGTATATCCCAGAATGAGAGCCATACAACTGATTCCTCACTAATTCCACATCACTTTGATACTCCGAGCTTGGCCCAGTGTCCGATGGGGATGATGTCGTCACAATGATATCGGGGATGCGTGAATTATCGTAAAGATTCCCACTGCTGTAATGATATGGCCTTTTCCCGGTGTTTTTATAGTGTGATAAAGGAGGGTTCCAGTCAGTGTGATCTGGGTTTCTATATCTTTTCTTCACAACTTTAGCATACAGGCTGTCTATATCACTCCGCGTGCCTGCTTCGGATGGTGAATTATTGGCATAGATGGATGTAGCATTGTCACTGTCATACACCCTGCGACTTGATGCTGGAGTCAAGGTGGATGGGGTCAAGGTTATGTCCTCATAACTATAATTTTTCCAGTTACCTCGTGGGTTGTTTGCAGGGAAGTGTTTTTCATAGTTGACAGCTGCTGCAGGACTGTCGTACATTTTGATGTAGTCTTGATTCCTGGGTAATGGCTGCAATACGATGTCATCATAGGTCGTTGGCTTGTCATCCTCCAGGTTAGAAAATACAATGTCATCATTAGAAAATGCTGCATTGACCTTCCCCTCCAGTTTACGTCTGTGCTCCTCCATTTCCTTCTTGGTGATATTTCTCCTGTAAATGGTCATTAAATAATATATATTAATGGGTTAAAAAGAAAGTGAGAAGTGAAATTTATAAAGCATACTTTGATGAATTCAGACAAATAAATCAACTGAAAGTCATAGTCAGTTTGCCTGTTGTCTTTATCATATAAATAGTGCTGGTTTCACAAATTGTCATAATTTTCTTTCTTTTTTTACTTATATATAATTAGATTTTTCTGATTTTAATGTCTCTGAAATTGGAGAAACTAGGCCAGCATTAAAATATTTTCAGTTTTACTTTATTGTTCCATACCTTTTACGGACAGCAAAGCTTATCCCCACTATGACTGCAACAATCACCAGTAGAGCCACAGCACTGCCAATACCTATCCCTAGAAAGGCATTGAAGTATTTAATTTAATTCATTCTCTGTGCGTACTTTAGTCAGTAAGGGTTCCTATCTCTTTCAAAAAAAATTATTTGATTATTAAAACATATAATTTTTTTGAAATTACAAACAAAAAGCCATTGCATACTGAATGATATACATTAGAAGTCAATTAAAAGAAAGTATATTGTGTGGATTTGTCTGCATGAAAATAGGACTAGTTTTGAATTAGCAGAGACACATTCATTGTGAGTAAAAGCTGATTAATATGTGTGTGTGTGTGTGTGTGTGTGAAGTCATTTGCTGTTTTGTTAAACATACAACAAATATTTTTTTCACAGCATGCTTAATGTTCCATCCAAAAGGAAAATAAATCACGTTTAACCATCTTCCTATGGTTTCTTGACACTTACATAACCCTGTGTGATTTTCGTCACCACTTCTAGTCTTTTCACCATCTTGAAAATTTGATGGAGCTTCATCGCCTTTTGTTCTCACTGTAGTCTTATCCTCAGCAACATCGATCCCCCCAGCAGTATCCAGAGAGGTGGGGCTGAGTGGAGGACGTTCTGTTGGTGCCACGGTGCTGGTGGTCACCACTGGTGTGGTGGGCACCACCATTCTAGTGGTGCTGGTGGAAATGGGTGCATTGCTCCAACAATTTACTGACAATGGCCTGAGGTTGTTATAAGCTGGAATATGATGGTGAATATGATTTTTATCATTTGCAAGTTGGTTGCGTGGATACTCCATGTGTATACAATGAATAGGGTAATTATGGGCATAACGTTTTTTGTAGCTCATTACCATAATAGTCAAGCATGGTCAGATTATCAAACATATCAGATAAAATAGCCACTTGTATATAAGAATGAAAGGTGCTGATGCATTGTTTTCAGAAATGCTTTGTTTTTAAAATTATACTTATTGTAATAGGTTTTTAAGCAAGATTATGCATGACTATGTTGCAATTTATAAATAAATAAAAATGTCCTGTGTGCAGAAATTGGAAAAAAAAGAAAACTCATATATTTAATTTTTTACGTACCTCTATACTGGATCCATAACCAGGAGTCAAAATCTGATGACTTGTCCTGAAACTCTAAGTAAATCTGTACAGGTCCAGTCTCAAATTTTGTCCATTGTTCATCATTATTTTCACATGTGAAGTTTTGGCTAAAGCCATTAGAACTTTTGATATTAAGATTCTGTCCACAGCGACTGGCTATGCTTTTTTCAAAGGAAATGTCAGAGATTTGCAGCATCAAGATTCCATTGGTTGGCAGGTTGATGTTACAGTTACAAATTTGTGGCCCAGTGGAAGGTGAAGACTGGCTAGACTGCCTTATTATGTGGCCCTCTGATTCATTGTTGGCAGTAAAGATGCTGCACATAGATTTCATTTCACTGTCTGGAATAAGAGAATGTTATTTTTCAATACATTCGATATATATTCATTAACTATCATAGTAGTTCTTTGACTTGAACAATCATAATAAAATAATTACAAAAACACCAGTTTCAAATTGATGGAAAATTTCTGCTTTTCAATCACCAACAAGGTGGTCTATATAATCTAGTATAGTCTCCTAAATCATTAACTGCACAGGAAACCATCTCAGATACATTGAAACCTGTTAGAAAACGTGGGAAAAATGGTAAAACATTACAGGAGATCATGAAATTTTGTTCATTGAGCATTTCTGCTGCAAAATACCATGGTACCTATGTGGAATAACAATCCATCTAGAAAGTACATAAAAGTACACTAAAATTCATTGACCTCTGTATGTACTGTGCATATAACAAGATTTGCAGTATGGTAGTGGATGTAGTACGAGTGTGAAAAGTACAGAACCTGAGGTTCTGTCATTGCCAGTGGTACCTTCATTAATATTTTTCAGATTGCTTGAAACATGGGCTCTTGTATGGTACATTTGCGACTAATTACAGTACCATTATCCACCAGTCTTAATACAATCTATTGGCACTGTTTCAACTTGATACATGCACAATAACCACTAGTTTACCTTGGCTGAATGATATATATATAGCAGTGTGAGGTAATTGAGCTTAAAATGTCTTTTAGAAAAAAAAATACGTAGCAAGCTAGTTTTTTTCCTGGTTGAAAAGCAATTATGGTAAACAAAGTAATCACCATAGATTGAGTTTGTCCATGGTACATGTGTAACACAGATGATACAATTCCCTAAAGGACTTGGGGTTGAGGGGGAGCCAGGTTGCCTTTCGTGGCATTCAGTCTTATAAGTTTATTAATTCACCATAATTCAACTTACAAGGTATGCACTCATAGTCCACTGACACAAAGTCGCTGAAGTCAGCAGAGCAAGCGCTTGCTCCTGGATACTGTATCTGATCAATAACATAGGGACTGTTGCACTGACTTCGCTTGCGGCAGGCCTGGAGTAGCTGGGAGTACAACGAGGGTTGTACTTCTTGCATTGGGCTCATACAGGCCTCTTCTGAACCTGGAGGACAGCATCTCTGTAGGGAATTGTCGCAGGGGTCACTTGCACCATAACTGACATCTTTCACATTTACCAGTTCCCTGTGTTCACAATTCATGGATGCTTGGAAGCCATAACAAGTGTAGCCTCGCTTCCTTGTCACTGCTGAAATGTGAAAATACATAGATTTGAACACAATGTTTAGTTTTTTTTTTTAATTAATATTTTCATGATGTGACATGCAATTTGATATAGAATACCATTTGGTGAAAAAGATCCCCCTTATGACGTGTTGTGAAAAATATTATTTAGGATGATGTGTTTATAAAGATCATAATAAATTGCTGTGGTTTTAGTTATCTTCAAATAGGCTTACCTGAACAATATTATAATTTTTTCATTTTATCTTTTTATGCATTAATTAAAAATGCTTTTTTTACTAATACAGAAGTGGGTGGAATTCTAATTTCAAGAAGTATAAGCATCTTGCCTGAAATTTTTTTAAATGTTCATAGGACAGTGGACATGCTTGATGTCTGTGATTTTGGTGCTGATGGAATATTAGCATTATATGCAGAAAAACTTTGTCAGAAATTTAATATTGCATTAATTTTTCTCAGGATATCTTCATGACCATCCCAGAGAGGGAAGAAACCAATGTATGCGAGAAATAGTATTGGTCCCTTGAATGCTGAGGTTATTTTTTTCTGAAAGAAGACATTGATGAAATAGCAATTACAGAGTTGCCAATAAATTTGCCATCTGCTTGACTGATTACAGCGGACATGCAGTGTCTTGATCTCCACTCAGTCAGGCAAAGCACCTCTTTGCAAATGAACTACGAACCATGATGTTAATCAAACTGGTTTTGATCTGGTTTATCTTTTTCATTGTGAGTGCACCTTTGAATATTCTCATGATTTCTTTGTAGATAGGAACATTAACTTTATGATTGTTGATTGCAGAAATTCATTTTTTCCAATGCGTTTTTGCCATTCATGACAGCTGACATGCCTTGCTGTCCAAAGTGTACCAGTCGGTGCCAGTATTTTCCCTTATTTATTTAAAATGCCAAGGAGATTAACACAATTATTATGATAACGAATATATCTTTTAGGGTCAAAGGAACTAAGTGACATGCCACTAATTTGAAACATTCTCTCAGTAATACTTTTTCCGTCTTACTGGGGCCAGCAAGACATGACAATTCATTGGTGACAAGTTGCTGATCACCATCTTAACCACCTCATGCCATCAGATAGCATTATATGAGCTAGGGACACACAACATTCAGGTTTGTTCCTGTTTGCAGCAGGTCTATTTCATAAGCAATTAAGTGCCGTCCCTCTCATAAGACACAGAACAAACTCAGTGTTCATTTAACCAGATGAGTAAGGATAATTAAAAGATGGCATGTGCCTGAATTAATTAGTGGTACCCAATGGATAAGGTTAAATTTTGATGTCCAGAATGGAAAACAATAACAGAAAGAGTATTGTCTAACATCAGTTATTACAGAATATTAGTTAAAGAATATTCTATGACAGAATCCTTCTTGTTGATCTTTGCCAAAATGTTCACTAAAAATGTGGCCTGCTGCCCCTCCCATTAAATTGGCACCTTTGCAGGTGTTGGAGAATTGCGCTATTGGCGACAGGGTTTACTTATGGGTCTTAAACAGCCAGTGAGTCATGAAGAAATGTGATGATTGGTTTTCTAACAACCACCTTGTGAAACAAGGAAATGAGAAGATGGATTGAATGCACGATAGAAGTTGATATGATTCAGCATCAACGATAAGATGGTATGCCTTGCAGAACTGTGAGAAAATGGTTACTATGAATGTAGAAGTTTGTTTATAACCCCTTATATTGCTTTGAATTGTGTAGAAGTTAAATTTGCAGTGATCTCTAATTGAAAACATTATATCAGATACAAAAATATACAAGTGCATGTACTTGTGGAAATTTTGTGGTTTGTGAACTTCTCATCTTAAATAGTTCCATAAATAAGGTGGTGCTGTACTAGTTATAATGATACCTTTTTAAAAAAAATTCAACAGAGGTACATGTACATGAACCCAACTGCTGATGGTAGTAGGTTCTCTCTCTCTCTCTCTCTCTCTCTCTCTCTCTCTCATTGTTGTTTTGAAAATGGCTTTTAAGAATTTTACCATTAAGTTTTACCAAAAAATTCAAGGATCATGCAAACTTGGGCCTCTGTTTCACAAACCGTTCAGGATAATAAGCTAAAATCAGTTGTACTTAGTAACTTCATGCAGGACTGCTATAAATTCTAAGCAAGTGAATATGGATTTTAGAAAGAATCTTAGGACCATGTTATTTTCCTAAGCTAATGGATTGAAAGTTTCTTGGCTTGTGTTTGATAATTTTCATATATGATCTTATTTTCTATTTTAAAACTAAGCTCTTACATGTACTGTAGCTCAAATTCACATACCAGTTCCTGTAGTTTGGTCATTGGTTCTTACTCTCTCTGGTGACAATAATTAAAACTACTGACGTACTAGTAAGTAGTTTGCCAGCTGCATTTATTGTGAGATGATCACCCTTCAAAGTATGTCGCAAAGTTGACTGAAAGTAATTGACTATCTGTGTACAGCAATTAAAGCCAAGCCCAAAAACTGAAGACATTTTGGAAAAGAAGTCCATTTGCTTAAGCGTATTATGTCACTACAAATATTTGCTGCTACAGTATTCTTTTTGATAGTTATTGTTTCTCCTTACCTTGTGTACAGGGGTGCAGAATTGCCAGCAGGAACAACAGCAGTATGCCCATAATCTTGTAGTCCAAATCTATGGCTCAGCAACTTTTTGCCCTTGTTGTTTGAGATGGGAACATGGCACTGTCAGTAAGTCGTTGGTGGGAAGAAAGATCACATGCAACTTCTGTAAATACTGGAGTATCTTCGTGCCATCATCAATGGTGGGTGTATCTATGTGTTTTCCTGCAGACTTAAGTATAGCATTGTAGTCTGTGTAATAGGTAAATGGTCTCAAGATAAATCACTGACGGATGACAAGGACCCATTACTGGGTGCTAGGTGAAACAGTGACTGGGTGACCTCTTCTGATTACCATATTGGGAGTTGCATGTGAGGAGTCCAAACATATGGCACCAGGCAGGCAGACAGGCATGGTGACACACACAAAAATGAAAGGACTCATCTGATATGAATTGCAGGAAAATCTATTAAATCTGACTTAAAAATGAGAAAAAAAATAAATTTTTAAAATTGTTCTGATCAAAAGTAATTTGCCTTGAAAAATTAAAAACTTTTTTGGTATGCTGTCAGATGTACAGTACTACTACATGTATGGTGTCAAAAAGGGATGGCAGATTTCCTTTTTTTCTTAAGTGGAGGTGGTAATCGCCATTCTTATGCCTACCCCAAGGAAAATTTAGTTGTAGAGAGTATAAAAATATGTGCATCTGTGGGCCTACTAGTAGGCATGTCTTTTTCTCATCTTTTGAAAAGTGATGGGGCTGGATCCAACTTTTAATAAATATTATGCAATCCTAATTTATTTATACATTTCCTAGTCTTTTCTGTATACCTTTCTTAAAACACTAATTACAAATCTACTGCCCCTAAACAGGCTTCATAAAGGTTTAAGTAATACATAAATAAAACATATGAGAGCAGGACAGTGTAGGATGGATGATTTCCTTCTTAAGGCAAGGGGTTGCCATCTCCTTGTGCATTTATGCATATTGTTTTTTTTTTTTTTTCAGTATTTGTTTGTAATGTTTCTAGGTATATCATTCTTTTGTTCATATTATGTTTGATGGGAGATCTGCACATTTTGGGTACTTATGATAACACCTTAAAGAGTGAGTGTAAATGGGCCTCCTTGTCCACACTCTCCCCCTCCCTGGGTTACCCTCATGCTTTCTTTTACTTAAATACATAGCATGTGTTTTGTCCTTTATATTTAAAGTGGGACCATTATGATGTTATCACAGCCCATTGGTCATTTAGACGAAGTGCTCACCTTTGTCTGAACAAAGAATAAAGAGAATGGAGGATAGAGATTCCTCAGATAAGAATCTCCCTGGTGTTAGAATAATATTATTGAGAAAATAGGTGTGACTAAGTTCGAGATTTTTGGTAGATATCTTACCAGGAATGTATTTTTTATTTTATTTTCTGTTTTTTTATTCCACTCTGTATCTCAGCAGTACTCTAGTTTGGATCAAACTGATGTGCCTTTTTTTGTGTGTGTGCCCCATAGCTCCTGTTTTTTAAGTAGTTTGGTAAAAATGTTAAGAAAATAGGTGTGATTAAGTTTTAGTTTTATGTGAGATATCTTGCCTGGAATGTTTCTGTTTTTATTAATTCTACTTTTTAAATGTAGCTGGATAGTATTCTGGATTTGGTTCAAAGTCATGTGGCTTATTTTTGTGTTCCAAAACTATGTGATTACTTTAAAAATGCAGTTGAATAGACTCGAGAATTCTTTTAAACTTTCAAGAACCCAACTACAAGGTGATGCACAGGCAACCATAAAAATAATGAATCGAATTAGAATAAATGTTGTCTAGGAATACAAAAAATTCAGTTTGCAGAAATCATTTAAACTTATGTGAAGAAACCAAACCAAAGTGCAGCATACTTAGGAAAAAACAGTCTGAAAGAAAGCACAGTTGTAATAGAGGACAACCACAAGGGGCTCAAGATTTCTAATGTTACCAGGTAAATTTCCGAGTCTGCCAGGAATGTCATTATTCTTGTAAATTTTATAATAATAAATACATTATCATCAACATACAATGTCAGCAGCATTACTCTGGGTCAGTGATCAGAATGATTACCAAGTACTTCTCTTTTTAGCTCCATTTGTCTATCTATCTGTCTATCTGTTATTAGCAACATTATGCTAAAAAGATGTTGATGGATATTGTTAAAATTTTCAGAAACTGTTGAGGGGAGGGAGGGTGAGGACCAAGTAAGAAATGGTTAGATTTCAGTGGTAATGCATTAATTAATTTATGGTTTATTAATGATTTGTCTGTCAGTCTGTCTGTTAGCGACATTATGCAAAAAGTTTTTTTCACATTTTCAGAAACTGTTAGGAAGGGACCAAATAACAAACAGTTAGATTTTATTGGTGATTAATTAAATTATTAGTTAATCAAAGTCTTAACAACATTATGCAAAAATTTTATTGATGAATTTTTATGAAATTTTCAGGATGGCCACATGCGGGCTAGATTTTGGTGGTGAACTGTTAATTATTTATTTTAATAAACTTTTAATCCATTAAAATTAATTGATGGATTATATATATAATTTTAAGATTATGATATTTAAATGGTTAATCATTTAGTTTATTGATAAATAATTAGAAATGATGAAATTGAGCTGACTTGTCAGAGGTCTGAGCGCTTTAGTAGTTTTATTTTTTTAATTTGGGTCATTGGTCTTTCTTTTTATTGGAATCAGATAGCATGAAATTTGTGAAATGCTTAAAGCATACGTTTTCCATTTCTTCAGTTTGCTGTAAGTAATTTCTGACTAAGAAGGGAATGAAGTAAAGTAAAAATGACACACCAGTTTTATTTTAAATCTTTAATATGCCTTGCTCGATAATTGAACAATTATTTTCGTTGAAATAATCATTTGTAATTTTTGTTAAAATGTAATTGATAAATTAATGGCAATTAATGGGCTATCATAAAATGAAGAATTGGTGCAGGTTTTATAAGAAAGAATTAAATTAGATCTTGCAAGAAAAACAAAAGATGCATCAATGGCAAGGAATTTTTAAAAATGTGTCAAGAAAAAATGCATGGGATGTGTTTTAAAAAATGTTTAAATTATTAAGCTGGAAAGTAAGATCTGGTTTAAAAAGATATGAACATTTGGAACTACCCATAATTGAATAGGAAAAATGAACAAAACTGTTTGATTCTAAATTTAATAACAATATTCCTGGTTAGTATACATTTATATGAACAGATAATATTAGTGATATTGGCACAAAATGAAGCTTACTATATTGATAACAAGAATGACTATGGCATCTATGACTATTTCACATATTTACAATCATACAAAACAATCAACTTGTCATAAGAAACTGGGAATAAATGGTTACAAATGACATTTATGTTAGCCATCCCACTGATGGCATTGTAAGCACAGTGCAGCAACTTGTAGTTACATTAGGAATGGTGCTAGGTGTCAAAGGAACAGTATTTTTATGAATAAAATTAGGCTTGAATGCAATTTTCAAAAACTTAAGTTATTTAAATTATAATATTTAAAAGGAAAATTTCAATACATATCCAGACTTTTTATACAAGCACAAATACATGTGCAGGTAAATAAGTTTAGGTGAACTGTTTGTGCTGTACTACTGTGTCTTAGTATGTAAGTCACAATTGGGGCAGACACCTGAATGGCACTTTTGCATGCTTCCTGTTGATTTTTTTTTCTTTTTGAAAGTTAACATTCCCTTTGTGTTCACAACGATGGGCTGATAGTTGATGTCTGCACACAACTGTTTGTTTTAACAATGAACCCTTTAACAATGCGACATGCTAGTTTTATAGAAGTACCATTAATTCTGGTGTGCTTCTCAGTATGTTTTTTCTCTCACTCTCACTTTTTGGCAAATAGCCTTACGGGTGAACATTGTCATATGAAACTTGGTACCACATTGTATTGAATTATTTAAGATGATATTATATTTATCCCTCAGGTAGATGTCACATGAAAATCAGTGGTGAAAAAAATCCCATCAGTAATTCACACTGTATGCTCTTTTTTGAGAATAGTGTGAGGGAAATTAAATATTTTATATGTCTTTAACATTTTTATTAACCTAAAGATGGAAAGTTTATAAGGAAATATAATCTTGTTCATACAGAGATTTCTGTGAAGGGTCAATGACCTCTGATACTCTCCTCTGGTTGAAGGCAGGGTTTTGGAGGCCTCCTTGGTTCTCTTTTCCGGTTTGATCTCTCATCATTGGTCCTTCACTCCTTGCATCCACGTTATCCTCATCCATATCATAGTCGACCTCAAGGTCTTCTGGGTCTTCGCGAATATCCTCAAGACTGCCAACACTTCCACTTCGCCCACTCCTGCTTGCGCTCTCGTGCTCCAGGCCCATCCTGCCAGAATCCATGTACCCGTTTCTTGCGGAATGAGGTAGACTTCCATATTCTGAGCCTGCACGGGAATCACTCAGGTACCTTGCATTGCCGCGTGGTAGACTGCCCGTCTCGCTCACAGCATGGCTAGCATCCAGGTGGCCTGAATTTCCACGTGGTAAGGTGCCAGCGTAGGAACTTGCACCTGCGATGGAGCCTTCAGTCATCCTGCTGCTAAGGGGATGCTTTCTGCTGTCCAGGGAGGCCATGGAACCCCAGCGACTGGCAGATTCTCCATTATACAGGCTGTTACGTACAGAAAAGTGACTGCCAGCATAGATCTCAGAACTCAAGTCATCATCCAGCTGTGACCTGAAAAAAGAAAAATGAAACTGTTATTTTATGTGACTAAGTGATATAAAATTAATGTAATACCTCCAGCTCTGTAGGCATGCATAAAGTAAGGCAACTTGAAAAAAAATTTTGTCTATAAAAGCATTAACTTTTTTATCCAATTTGAGCAAAGTATTTAATACTATTAACTTTTCCCACAAACCTCCATGTTTTTTATTCATGTCTACTTTAACCTTGTTTTTGTTATTTAAAAGAAAACTTAAGCCTGCATATGTATCAGAAAACCATTTTCTGTGCACTCTCCTCCCAAAATTCTAATCTTTCAACACCTGCATTATTTAAGCCCTTATCAGTTGACTAATCAGTTGACCACCCAGTTCATATTGTAATGCATATTATGTTAAAGGATGGCATTGTCCAGGGAGAGGTCAAGATTAATGTGTTTTTTTCATCACGACATGTGTCTTGACCATTTTTACAGTTGAGCTTTTGTGCTGAGCCTCTTGTGCTTCAGTGGACAAAAACAGTGGGGTTGTCACCCAAGGTTTATAGCCTGGATCCCTCTCCACCCAGGTGGCTATAAGACTGTATATCTGCTTGATAGTCCATTTAGAATAACATAACTACACATTTAGGTAAATCTCTCAGATAATGAAGCCTTGAGGTCTATGGTACCTGGTATTTGGGAAGAAGAGCTATTAGCTCTAGCATTTTATATTGATTTTGTTATATTTAGCTGCTTTGGCAATTTAAACAAATTTGCACCACAACTCTCTCGATGCCAAATCTAAGCATACTGGTTTTGTATTTACATAAGCATGGTTAAGCTGCATTTATTTAGTGCAATTTGTCATTGTTTTTGGGAGGGTGGAGGTCTTTACTTAGATAGGGATCTAATTGTGTCCAGGCCATAAATGAAAAACCAGATTTTTATCATAATGGTTGCTTTATTTTATGCTGTTGAAAAGTATTTTGTTTAGAGGTAGTAACATCATGTGGTTGCTTTGCAATAAATTAAACTACTTATTTTTCATTCTATTTCAATATTTTATTTATTTGAATATTTACTTATTTATTTATCATATTTTTTGCACAGCATTTTTAAATTTTCATTGCATGGTTTTATGTAATTTATGAAAACTATCTGAATGATATATTTGATGCCAATTTTTATCTAATTTTTTAAAAATATATTTACTCTAATATGTTTCATTTTTTCCTCTAAAATACATAATTAGGTATTGCTTCATATTGTGAATGGAGACTTACCCTTGGTATCTCTTGTATTTCTTGACAGACCTGCTAAGGAACAACACAGACAGTACACACACTGTTCCAAATAGGATAAGAGCCAGGCATCCTGATAGGGCAGCTGAAAAAATTTAAAATATACATAGAAAACAAGCAAGCCCAGAAAAAACTGTTTTTATATACTGATTAGATATTCTTCCTTTGTTTTTTAAATAAATAAAATATTGTAAAGGAAAGTCATATGCTTGTCATATAGTTCCATATAGTGCCATATAGTACAATGAATTAAACAATCTATGATCTAGACAGACAGGAGTCTACATGGAGTTATTCCCTAATATATTCAAATTTTGATGATAGTAATTACTACAGAAACTGGACACTCATTCATCTTAATATATGATAAAGAAGGGACTTTGTTGTATCTATTTTAAGTAGTTCCTTGTTAGAAAGTTACTGTGACTAAACTGACATACCCAGCAGTATTTCCATCGGCCATTCTTCAGACTCGGTTTGGCCAGCAAGTTTGGGAGAATCTTCTGTAGTGGTAGTGGTTGGAGTGGTTGTAGGTGTGGTAGTTGTGGTTGGTGTAGTAGTGGTTGTTGTGGTTGTGGTTGTGGTGGTTGTAGGTGTGGTGGTGGGGGTAGTAGTTGTTGTAGGGGTGGTTGTAGTTGTAGTAGTAGTAGGAGTTGTAGTAGTTGTTGGGGTGGTGGTTGTAGTCGGAGTGGTTGTGGTAGTGGTTGTTGTTGTAGTTGTAGTGGTGGTTGTGGTGGTGGTTGGATCACAGCCTCTGCCCAGATTCTCATTACATGAGACACAAATGGAGATATCCCTGGAGTTAGCTGCAAATATTTAGAAAAAAAAAACATGAAATGATTGACCAAAATGATTATGAAATATATTAAAATGTAATATAATAATATTATAAATAATATAATATAAAATATATTTCTCAGAATTTTTGGTACATTCAAACAAAAATGATTTTTCTAAAATATGTAATAGGCTTCTTTACTTAAAATCTATTATGGTGCCCAAAATAGTGCTTAAAATAATGTTGTATTTTTGTAAATAATTTTCAGCTCTGGCCCTCTCACCTCTGTAATACATCCAGAATCGTCCTCCCTGAGCTCTCTTAAGAGAGTTCATGAAAGTCACACGGATGGACTGAACTCCAAAGCTGATCTCGTAGTTAGCAAAACCATTTCCTCTCAGAACCTCGGTCTGGGGGCGAGTTGGGTCATTACTGGACACGGTGATATTCTGGGAGGCCCCGATGGGCAGACCTGCAGCATCTTGCAGGCTCATGTCCACTATCATGAGTTCTACATTGTAACCTTTAGGGGCAGTGAGGTCGCATGTACAGATGTGTGTGTCCATGGTGTCCAGTTGGGTTGGTCTTGGCATGTCGTGGGGGTAGGATGGACTGATGAAGTGACCCTCAATGATCCTACCAAGGACGTTATCACAGATATATTGAGAAAGAAGTAGATAACCTGAAAAATAGGAAAACAGTTTCATTATTTGTATTGATATTTGACAAAATAAGTAGCATGGGATGTATTAAATAGAATTATATAAATTTGATGTCATATAAGTACCATGAAGTGTAAATAAGTGAATTTTTTAATTTTGATGTCAGCTGAAGATCACTACAGAAGAATAGGATAGATTTGACTGAACTGTTTATATCCAAGCCATGAATTTTCATGATTGCCTACTTAAAAGCTAGACTGCATTATCAAATACATAATCAGGTACCTGGTATGCACTCATATGTGACAGAAATATAGTCAGTGTATGGGGCACATGAATTGTCCTTGATATGAGCATTGTCTACTTGGATTTGCAATGAGCAAATCTTTCTTCCAGAACACTTATCGATGATGTTCTTGAACGTGGCTGGTCTTTGCTTCAGCATGGGGGAGGTGCAGTCCCCCTCTGCAGGACAGCACTGTTGGTTTTCCTTGTCGGCACATGCACTGACTCCATAACTGGCATGGTTGATACGGATAACATAATACCCTGCACCGTGCTCTCGTTGGCATTGTAAATTTAAGAAGGCTCCTGCATCATAGCAACTTCTTACTGTGGTTATGTTGCCTTCTGAAAGTGCATAAAGATATAGTTTAGTGAAATAGTTTTGTCACAAGCATCATGTTAATTTCTTTTAATATATGTTGATATATTTTATAAAAAATTTCTCATAGAAATTTGTTCATAAAAGGACTATTTGGCAGTAAGTACCACTTTCAGCCAGATAGGAAGTTCTCCATAATTTTTTCTTATTTTAACAGTCAATTTCAACTATTCAATTTATTTTCTGTTTTAAATACTGTGTATAAATCTACATAATTTCCCCCTTTATAATTTTTATTTTGGTCCATCAGTCCCTTGCCATTTTAGCAGTTTAAAGCCTCAGTGCTTTAAATGTTAATCTTTTTGTTAAATATATTTTACAATAAAAATGTTTTAAATATTTTGTAAGAACCATACTCAGAGATATTAATTCAAAACTTTACTTAAAAAAAGAAATGCTCATATTTTACCTTCATTTTGTTTTGGTTGCTATAAAAGGTAGTTCATTTTTAACACTTTCAATATTTAGAAGAGAAGTCAAAAAAGCCATTTTCATTAAGTATTAGTCATTTGTCCAAAACATGCAGATTTAAGATAAAATTCCTCAAAGATGAAGAGTCACACATGAGTGACGAGAACCACGATTTTAATAAATATAATTCAGTTTTTAATTCTTAGTCATTTGTCTCACTAATCTAATAATAGTAAATGTATATACTTAATTTCACAGAGGTCCATGATAGAGTTTGTAGTGACTGTCACATCTCTAAGTTTTCCAGCTTTTAATAATTTAGATTTTTTTTTTTTTTTTTTTTTTTTTTTACCATTGTTAAACAGAATATTGTGGACACATGAATCAACTGTTGATTGCACAACTGTCAGGAAACATATGGTTTTAGATGGTTTTCAACACAGCCTATACTTGAAAACAAATTTATTCAAGTTGTTGTACTTTTATATGGCAATGTCATTTTGCCACTGCAATGATTAGTTTTTGGTTTTGGTAGTCTAGTTAAGATATTTATGACAATTGCTGCCAAGATATACATTTAAGTTTTGTTTTTGCCATTTCTGGTACACTAACAGGTATGGGGTGCTATATTTCAAAGGCTTACAGTTACTTTCACACGCAAGACTTTTCCAGATAACACCTACAGTTTATCAAGATTTTCTCAGGTGTCAACCCCGACTTAAAAACAGGTTTACAAGAACCAAAATACAACACAAATGGACTTACCTTGGCCGTGAACAAATAATATACCAAACAGTAGAAAAAGTAAACATATTCCTCTCCGTAAATTTTTGGTTGCAGTCTTCATTGGGCTGGTCTTTGTCTTCTCTGCTAAAATTCACTGACTGAGAAGTTAGCGGCAGCAATTTTAAAATGCAAATGAGATCGGCATGCACGTCACTAATGCATATATGTCAGGAGAAGGATGAGAAACACTTACTTATCTGATGGTGACCGAAATTATTAAGGGACATTAAACCAGCAAAGTGGTACTGTCATGAAATGTGCTTCCCTGTATGAAAAAAAATTGTTTATGGTCAGAATTGTTCTTATCAAGTACTGAGTAAGAGCCCAACCCTTTTTCATACCGGAACGCACGTTTCCCTTTTATCCTCGAAACACCCCATGAAGACAGGTGCAGCAGAATTCTGTTGTTTTTGGGTGATTTTGGTTTAGAGGTGAAAGTATATTAAATATGTGTCTGCCTGTGCTTACCTCTGCACTCGGGACTCTTTTGTTTTTCAAAGACAATAGCCCCATTATCATAACTCCAGTGATAATTGGGAAACATCATGCTAGCATTTTGTTGCATGTTATTAAGGGAAAGAGAAATAGAAGCTGTCTGTATAGAAAATGAATTGTTCATGTAAGGCTAATGAGGCAATTGTTAAGTTCTGCTGAAGACATGTTTCAGTATGTATAAAATTGTTGAAAGTGTTCTGACATGTGTGAAGTACCACATTGAGCTCAGCAATGGTGGTACTGTCAAACAGATAAAGACTTAATTCACCTTTAAAATTAAAACAACCTTGCAGTTAGAGGTTAAAGAGTGACAGGGCAAACCACCACCTGGTAAAAGGCCAACTTTATCAGTAAATTAAATCAGTGAAAATATAAAATACAGGTGCTTCATCAACCTCATCCCAGTTACGGCCATGTTTTGGTATCCTGTATTCAATTACTTTTTTATGATAAACCATCGTGATATTTTTTGTGAATTCTTTAAAGGCAAGATGGTGCTATGGCAATCTTAATTGATAAGAATCGGACAGAGTCATATTGAGTCAGTGTGCTTGGTGGTGTGAGTGTTGTGGGATATCTTCACACCTGCATGCCCAGATGTGATACAATCAAGATCTCTGTCTTGACAGAAATTAATACTATCCCACATGAAGCACACAGGAAAAAAAAAGAAAATATATATTAAATTTAATTATTACATATTGTAACATGTTGGAATTGGTACTTTACCTTCGCTTTATTTTGCAGAATATTTCTGTTTGTTAGGAAATAGTTTTTAAAAGAGATGGGTCTGTTGTCATAATTTTTAAGTGTGGACTGTGATTGTTGTTTTGATATGAGACATTGATTTGGCTACATAACAGCTACATCCTACTGTACATGATGGGCCACTGACTTTGTGATTTGTAGCCGGGGTAAATATGTCCATTTATGGAAACGGGTATGATTGCTGTCGTCAGGAGAGTTCTAATCCAGGGTCGTGTGTTACTTTCTTCAAAGAAAGTGGACTCATAATGAAACAGCAGGCACGTAGCCAGGGGGAGTCAAGGGGTTCAAACGAATTGTGCATTTTGCTGAGAAAAGGTCCGCTTTGGATAAAAATTGATCTAGGTATACTGAGGTTTCATGGTCAAGGTCCACTTTTTCAGAAAAAGACCCCCTCCCTTTGAAATTGCTGGCTACGGACTTGTTGTGAATAGTATATTTTCACCTGGTGATTTGTCTTTTTACTTCATTCAGGAATATTAAATGCACCTGGGATGAACCAGTCCAGCAATGTTACATCTCTGATTTATGTTTAATCAACCATTCAGTTTGCATAATACTTATGATGTGTATGTGTGTATATATATAGCCATCCAGATAGACTGGTGAACATACGGGCAGGCAGACAAATGGATATGATTTGTGAAATTGAATTTTTTTCCTTAAATTAAGATGCCTAACATACCTGTGGTTTTTGATACCGGTATCCATATGATGTTTCTGTGAGAAAATAAAATAAATATGTGTGCATGGATGGCAGATGCTATTTTTTAAATTGTGTAAAAAAGAGGATAAATTCTTTAAAATGTTGTCATTTAGACTAAACTTCTACAAATAGCATATCAATTAATGCCCCAAAATGGTCATGTTCATTTTTTTTAAATTTATATCTTATATATATATATATATATATATATATATATATATATATATATATATATATATATATATATATATATATATAAAATGCAGGTCTTCCTGCATGCACAATATTAATGTCAGTGCTGTTATCAGAACTAGGATCAAAAGCACAACTTTGAAAATACATTTATAAAAAGAAGGAAACAATTTTAAATGGTTTCTGTGGCCCAGTTATACAAAATATTTATCTTATGCTTGTGGCTCAATGAAAAAGTTTTTAAGGGAAAGAGAAATAGTGGAGGGGGGAGGGGTCAGAAGCTTAAAAGAACCCCCCTTTTTGCTGGGAAAAGGTCTGCGCTAGGTAAACTTGATCTAGGTACATGAAGATTTCATGGTAAAAGGTCCACTATTTCAGAAAAAAGACCCCCTCCCCTTTGAAATTGCTGGCTGCGGGCCTCAACTGGGCCTGGTAACTGTTAAGTATGTATAGAAATTTTTTAACAAATCAAGTTTTCAAACTTTTTCCATCACTTTTCCAGTTATTACAATTTGGATGATACTGATCATGACAGCATCAACAAGTTTCTGTCTTCACTTGTGGAGAGAGCACTGGTGGAACTGGAGGCTTCATCCTGCATTGGAATTGGTGATGTAAGTGCAATATTGAAGGGTCTTTTTAAAAAGAAAAGAACAGAAAGATTGAGTTTTAGGAAATACCTGTAGATATATTGTAAAATTAAATCAATTTTGTCATAAACAAAAGTAAGGAATAACTGCAGCATCTTCTGTATAAGAATATATTTTGTTCAAAAGTAAATTGATTAATAAGCTACCTCAGCTTTGAATTTTTTTTTTTCAGGATGGCTCTAGCATTGAAGCTCTTACTTTGGGGCGCATATCCTCTTACTACTACTTGAATCACTTGACAGTGAGGATGTTCCAGGACAATCTCACTCCAAACTCCACACTTGAAGAGCTCTTGACAATGCTGTCGGTAAGTTTTAAAAAAGCAATAATTTTTTTCTTGAAATTGTGAAATGTCAGTATAGTTATTTTCATTATGTTTTTTATGAAAAGAAGACAGAGAAAAAAATAATCTGCAAGTTTTCCAAAATATAGCATCCATCCATACTATACAATATATATAATGTCCTGAAGGTTTAGTAATGTCCATAGATAATTTGCTTCTAAGAGTTTAATTAGTCTGAAAATGATTATAATGATAATGCACAAAATTCATTATCAAACTTAAAGTGAGGAAATTAGAATTAACTATGGATCCATTACTAAGACAAACAAACCTTTGAATCTGTGAACTGTTGTACTATTGAATATTTCAGAAAATTTTTTTTAAAATTTGGAATGAATGTTTTGAATATTGAAATTTCAAAGTTGAAAATTGGCCTAGGACTACAAAGACACGCCAGTTCATTTGATAATCAGCAAATTATTATTTATATCAGAGATTCACTATAGAATAGGTTTAGTTATATCTTTGTTTTAAAACATTAGGTTATATTGTGTAATAATGAAACATACAGGACAGAAACTTATTGTCATTTCCCTACTGCTATCATGCATTTTATCATTTTAATGGATAAAAAAACCTGATCTAACCAGAAAATGTTGGAATTGTTTTGTTTATAAACATAAAGGGTGCTGGACTCTCTGCTTTTGTATTACAACACAAATCATTCACATTTATTGTTTATTTTTATTTCTTATATTTATTTTGTTGTATTTTATTTTTATATTTTTATTTTTATTTTTGCATTATGATTGTAGTCTGGGATGGCCTTCAGTGTCAAAACCAATCTGTTCATTCCACTTGCTTCTTGAAAATCAGAATCGAACTCTTTTTAAAGAACATAGATTTATTTATAGAAACCATCTGTACAATTTAAAGATAACCCCCTACATTCATTCCCACTCCAGGAGGTGTTTCCAACCTCTATAAAATGTCATTTTTCTCTGTTTTTGGTTATTTCCTTCACAAATGGCTGTTGTTTTAGGATGCCCATGAGTATGCTGAGTTACCAGTACGGCACAATGAAGATCAGATCAACAGGTACAATGCTATTTACAGATCTTTGGTAGATACTGCCATCATTTGTGTGCCACTTCATGTGCTACGCCCATATAGCAGATGGGAAAGCTCAGGCATATATAATATATAATATATAATTGTGCAGAGTTGACTTTTTTCTACCATGTAGAACTTGCAAGTAAATTGAACTCTTGTTACAGCGTTATGCAACAAAGACAGCATACTTATTAATACAAGGCACGATTGTACTTCAAGTTTGCAGAAGGTGCATATTTTACAGTGCAATTTTTTTTCAACTGTAAATGATCTTTGAAGACAACTTCAGTGTTGACATGTATTACAGAAGTGATTTAGTGTCCATGAACTGCTTTGTTTGAGAGATTTATGTTATGTTTATGTAGAAAAAGTTTGCATGCAATAATACAGATTGTTCTTTAATCTTACATGCAACCATTCCATATTTTCTTGTAGATCTACTATGAAGTTACTGTAAATACAAGAAATTAATTTTTTTGCAAAAAAGTTGTATACTCAATGAAATTAATGTTTCTGGGCCATACTTAGAATGCTGCATGAATCATTTCCATGTGAGACAGGATGATATTTTTCTTTAATAATTCTTTATAGGAAATCCTATATAGGAAATGAGATAATATAACTACGGGAAATGAAATAATCTGATGGATTTATTTTTGGTTAAAGGTATTTAGAAAATAGTCTTGATATGAGTAACATTCCAAACTTCTTAAATACTGAAGTTAATTCAAATGAATGATATGTTATTTCAGTGAACTTGCCCCCAGGCTCCCCCTAGCAGTAAACCCTCACTCCTATGATAGTGCCCACACCAAGGCTCATCTGCTGTTCCAGGCTCACTTCAGCCAGTCCACACTCCCTTCCACAGACTATCTCACAGATACCAAGTCTGTGCTGGATCAGGCCATCAGAATTTTACAGGTTATTTACTCTCTCTCTCTCTCTCTCTCTCTCTCTCTCTTTCTCTCTCTCTCTCACACACACGTACGTACACACACACACACACACACGCAAGCACAAATTGGTCTACTGCAATCAAGGATAAATCTGTAGTAGTCCAGGAAAATAAAGTGTTTATTGTCTATCTGAAGTTTTTGCCACATTTTCTTGCTTTTGGTAACACAGGCCCAATGTCCTCATATATGGTCTAGCGGCTACCTTTGTGTCAAAACCATTGCCTAAGTACCATGACTAAAATTGTTTACAAAAAAGTTAAATATAAACATAGGTGCAACCAAAATGAAAATAAATATGAATCACTGTCCCTTTTTTGTTGTCTTCAACCAGTGTCTGTTGAATAATTTGTTTTGAAAATTGTAACCATAAACAAAAAACATATTATTCATTGGATATTTTATATGTGAATAAACAAAGTACATGCAAATATGCCAAGAATGTTTTTTTTCTCCTTTAAGGCCATGCTAGATGCTACAGCAGACCAGGGTAACTTGATTCCAGCTCTGCATGTCATTAACCTGGTACAGATGGTGGTCCAAGGAAGATGGGCACATGAGTCATCCCTCCTTATTCTTCCACATATCCATTCTTATAACCTACACTGTATTAGGTAAGACGGGTGTGTGTGACACTGTGTGTGTGACACTGCGTGTTGTGTGACACTGTGTGTGTGTGTGTGTGTGTGTGTGTGTGTGTGTGTGTGTGTGTGTGTGTGTAAGAGAGAGAGAGAGAGAGAGAGAGATGATAAACTTGATCAAGTGATTATTTTAATAATATTAAAATATGCTCTCGAACCATTTTAAAATTTTCAACTGCAAATGTAAAATTTGCAAATGTATGATAAAAACTTGCCCTTAATTGCACCATCTGTTGAAAAAGCACTGGGCACCTTATAGTCTGGATGTAAAATATTATGTTTGGCTAACAATTTCTAACACTGCCAAATAGCTGTCCAATGCCCCATGGAGGTAAAAAAAATCACAATTCCTTCTATATAACATCTTTGCTCATCTAGACTATTGTTAGTCATTTTGAGAAACAGATTGTTAACAAGGTGGTATATATTGTGTTTCTTAATTTACAGGTATGTTGGAGATAAGACAGGAAAGAAAAGGACTGCTATTGAGAGCCTTCCTGAACTGATGGCTTACACTGAAGACAGGTTTGAGTTGTTGTTGGAAATGTTGGAGGGAGAGATTGAGAGAAAAGAAATCAGTCAGGTCAGTGATTCTTATTTTCAGTGGCAGTTCCTTCCCTTTTTTGTTTAAAATGAAAACTGGCATTGACAGCCCATGATTTTATGTTAAGTTTTCATTATATTTCTTAAGAGCTTATTTCTATGAATTAAATTCAGATGTGATTGTGTGTGCATATGCATATGTAAATATACGCTACTGAGAAGACAATTTATAGACAAACTTTGATTAGCAAATCTTGAAACTTTTGGATCTTCTAAAAATTTACAGACAAACTTTGATTAGCAAATCTTGAAACTTTTGGATCTTCTAAAAATAGCTGGGTTTGGAATTTAATTTTAACTTAACTGAACCCATTATACACTCAATGCAGCCTTTAAATTGTTAAATTTGGACTTTGACAGGTGTACACTGTACTTCAGCAACTGCCAGTGATAGATGTGAAGATGACAGTCAGAGGTTGGTGGGAGGGAGAAACTGGACAGGTGGAAAAGATGGTGCCAATGTCACATAAAGGTAGTAATTCTTTTTTATTTACATGTATACGTAGTCCTTTTTGGGTATAAAAACTCAATCATAGAGTCACTTGACTAATGATGCTGATATAAGGAAGTTTCAGGCTTTTAGTTGTCATGTAAACTTGTTTGCAAGGGGAACGAGATATTGTCTGAGTCAACATCTGGAAGGTTTTCAGAGCCAAATTGGCAAATTTATGTTACACATGTGATACATGTAGCTTCACAATTAAAAAAGCCAGAGGTATTTTTATTTGATCCTGTAAGTTTACTGAACATATCTTTTGAGGAAGTATACAGCTTTTGATAATACACAAGTTCCATTAGGCAATGAACTCCGGTGCAGTTTGTTTATTAGCTGTATTAACTGTATATAACTGTCCTTCACTGTTATTCAAGTCATGGAATTCTGGCAGCTTCTGTGAAAGTGCTTGATAAGACTTTTAATTATATCGTTTCCAATCATTCCCTCAGGTGGATCTCGGCCAGACAAAGACTGGATTCCAGTTCATGCAGATCAGGAATATGTCCTGAATGTGGAGCTGAGAAGAGCAAATAAGGTCAAGGTAATGTGGGAACACTTTTTACATAAAAGTTTTTTCATGACGTTGGATTTCTTTTCTATTATTTATCTGCATTGATTAAAGTGGATTGTTTATTGAAATTGCTTAATTCACTCTTTAAGCCAAGTGGATATACTTACATTTTATATCTGCTGCTATATTGTCAATACAATTGATATAGCCTATTACATGTACATGCTTAAGCATCAGATGATGCAATGGGATATCATTGTATAGAATACCAACTTATTTTCTTTCCAGAAGCATGACAGCAAGGCCTTCACCAGCAGGTTTCCTAAACCAAAAGATGAGGGCTGGTTTCTTGTGATTGGGGAAGTGGACAAGAAAGAGCTGATCGCCTTGAAGAGAGTGGGTTATGTCCGCAACAGGACCAATGTCCAGCTTGCACTGTACACACCTGAGATACCAAGCCGTGTGATTTACACTCTTTACTTGATGAGTGATGCCTACCTGGGTCTGGACCAACAGTATGACATTTGCCTGGATGTTGTACCTGCCAGCATAGAGGCTCAGGTTAATACAGAGCTTAAGGAAGAGCTGGAGGGGCTGGACTTTTAGATTGGTTATACTATAAGGCAGGCATTTATCTGGCTTTTCAAATGTGATAATACCAACAACTTGCCACTGTTTGAAAGACGGATTATATTAACACCTTAAAGTTGGGGGAATTGGTTGAGGGAAACAGTTAAAAGAAAATTACCAGTCAATAACTAGTCGTTTTGTCTCTGATGTGAGTTCTTTGCCAATGTTAGACTGCGTTGAAAGTTCACACTTGATTTAAAGTAAAATTGAGTAAGATAAAAGATTCTTTGACAATGATTTTTTGATATCCATTATTTATAATGATAATAGTTGCTATTTATTTTAATTGAAACAAGTATACAAATCAGGTGTTTTATTAATCTGAAATTCTTTACAAAGAAATTAACTTTATTGAAGCTCTTTTTAAACTTGTTGAGTGCAAACATTGACCACATAGTCAGAAAAAATTTTGATGAAATGTTGAATAATCCACCTAAGCAATACTATAATACAGTTTCCGATTGGAATGGACTCAGTGATCAACAAGTAAATGCTGACACTGTGGAAGGCTTTAGATTAGGCCTACTCTGTGACTAAGTTTCCCATGCGCTCTCTTCTATCCGTCTATCTCATACCAGTAGTGGTCTTCTTAGACGTATATGGACAGATACAGATACCCCTGGAGTTAGGTATAATGTTCATCAGGGACTGGTTTCATAAAAGAAAGACCAAAATATGGTGTTACATTGTGTAACCCTCAGACAGAACTTGGGTCTCCTTTAGTTCAGGTTAAAAATAATTGTCAGTAAAAATAGAGTAATTGTTAGTCCAAAACAAAAGCCAAGTCTTTTTATTATTATTATTATTATTATTATTATTATTATTATTATTTTAAAATTAAAATTTGGAAAATACACACAGTATTTCATATCAGTGACTTACAACTAATATATAGGCCTATCTTGGGTCAAAGTAAATGTAAAAGTAAAAATCAGTCTAAAAGTTAACACCAATTTTCCATCTAGGGTTCTTCTGTGAAACCAGGTCCATGTGTTATCTGCAAATTAACATAAGGTCAAAGACCTCAAAGTTATGAGAAGAAGCATGGCTTTCGCCAGTTCAATTACCATTTGACAAAAAATAATGACAGTACTTGCTCTACTGAGCATGATTTATGGCAGTCTGAATGTAATCTGATATATTTGAATTGAGTTTCCACACAAACATCATGTTTATTAAGTGGGAAAACCATAGTTTTTCTGAAATTTAGGTTATTTACTTAGCCCTTCTAATCACTTCTAGTGGGGGTGGTTAAGGGGAGAGGGCACACATCTGATAGGCTTCCCCCCTCTCTAAAGCATAAATGCTGCTGAAACTAAAATGCTAAGACTTTCTCACACTCGAAGGAAATCTTGAATAAAATTCTGGATCAATGCATATCTGTGTCTGTGTTCATTGCTAATATAATGAGATTAGAAAATTTAAAGTCCATGTATTAAGGAGGTATACATAATTAAAGAAAAAAGATAATAAGATCATGAACCCATACAGACTGCATAATATCATATTTCTTGAATTTGCATTATTGTATGTTCTTATGCATTTAATGTGGAAAAGAGAGATTTTAATATGACCGAATAAGCTCTGAATATTCCTCAGTTTTACAGCTTCAGAAATTCTAGGGATCATTAGTAAAAAATTGGGTTACGACATGCATACCACACACACATGCAAGAAGTATCATGCAGATTTTCACACTGGTCCTGTCATTTAAATAAATAAAGCTCCCTAATACATTTTAAATAAAACTAAAATATATTTTGGCACTTACTGGGCGACAGCTGCAGTCTAGCCTTCTTTTCTCTCCTGGTCTATCTGAGGTCTCTCACTATTTCTTAATTCACCATCTAGATGAGTAACACTTCAGATAACTTGGTTGTATCCCCCCCCAAAAAAAATGAATAAATAGATTAATTGATCTTTTCCCTTAGTCTACTTCTCTGCAGACACTTACAGTGTCTGTACACAAAAAGGAGCAAGAACAATTTTTCCTAGTCTTATATTTATCTGATTGTCTGTTCAATTAATTAAATTTTTATCTCTTAAAGTGTTTCAAGAACTTATTTAATGTTCTTCAGAATGACATCTAAGACAAAAGATAAAGCACTCTCTAACTGCTTAAAGCATATCATCTTAAAGTGCTGGTATTTCTGTCACATACATTTTGTATAAATGTTTGTTATGTATATCTGGAATGCCTCTACAAGAGGAATTTTACAATGAATTTTCAAGCATCCTGTGTAATGTAGAATTAATGACAGCCACTGCATACCCCCTTGCTCAGAATAGTCTAAACCACGGAATTAACATGACAATATACAGGTGAGCGAATTTTATCTGTGTAAACCAATAGCATCCCTACAGTGCTGAGTAGGCCCAGTATTGGGTTTCGGTGCATTCCGCAACGAGGGATTTAAGACATATATTTAAATGATTGATTAAATAATATGTATCAGTAAAGAGACCATACAACCAAATTTTATTAATTAAACTATAAGATCACGTAGATTCACCATATTCGTGAAAATGATTATTCCAACAGCAACTCCCCAATCAGAATACGCCGTACCTGTTGTGATCTACATAACAATGCGTCGCTCAGTGCAGTGCGAGCTGTCTTCCAGAATAGTCACTTGACAGCTGGACCCTGAAAGAAGAGGACGCAGGATAGGTGTGGTGAAGTCGCAAGGCCGAACATTTCAGTCAGCATTGAAGCAAATATGTCGTGTGAGTAGCATTTCTTCTACAACCAAATGTTAAAAGTATCAGTCGGTCGTAACGTCTAACGCAAACGTCTAGGCAAAATTTCAAAAAGCCAGAGAATCAAATTACTGTCTAAGGACATATCTGTGAATATCTTGTGAAAAATCAATCTGTCGCCCTGGTAGAGTGTAACGTCTAACGTGCATAACTGAAAAAAGCATGCACGACTATCAGCAAGTATGCTTCTCCGCTGTTGTGATTCTAATTTGGTATAACTTGTATATAAGAGATTTTAGAAGCTTGTTTTGGTTCACAGTTTGTTGATTAGAAGGTGGGACTCTTTGTCGGTTTTGAATTTTAGATTTTTTTGCACCAAAGAGATTTCTTAAATTTTTGTAACTCGAGTTTAAATTACCAGGTAATAGTATCCTAATTTTGGCATGTTCAAAATACCAATTTGTCCGAGCGGTACCCTGGATTTTAGAAAGGTTCTATGCTGATAATCGCTGAAATCTTTAAAAAAGCACGCTGTCGACAGAAGCGTAGATAATATGAAGAAAATTTGCTTTCAAATTAGATATCACTTTGTTGCCCTGTTACTGTTCAAATTGTATCACCAAACACTTTAATACTTCTGCCTTTGTATTTTTAATGATGTATCAGAGTGAAACTTCTCAGGTACTTCTATTAGAAACTGGTCTGTACTACATTTTGCTGTAATTCGTGAAAAATATTTTAATTAATATTCATTTATTATTTGCATCTTAAAAAGGTAAACGAGGAAGACATTTTTATTTTTCATGATGGCACAAAATGCTCATCATTAGAATTTATTACTATTTTTAGTTTCTAACATTTTATAGCTTTTGTATCATTCATTAAACTAGATTTGCTTTCACAAAAATATGAATTATGAGTCAAATTACTTGTCTTGTAGAAGACTGCGAACACCCGTCCGTTCCAATGTGGTAGAGGTGCCTCATTAGTTTAAGCCTTTAAAATTAATTTACTCTTTCAACATATTGATTTATTTGTCTTGTCATTCTTTTTTATATTGTAACAAATATTAGTGTACGGCATTTTGTTGTCAAATATCTAAGACTTTCAGAGATCAACTACTTCCATCATATTAATCAATTTGATGTTTAATGTAAATAATTTTTCTGACATCCTTTTTATTTGAATTAATTCAATCTTACTTTTAATTTGGATTGTATTTGAATGTTGGATTGCACTATTAACGTTATTTTCTTATTTCAGAACACTGTCATCTGCTTTGCCGGGATTCTGCAACATGCACATGCGATTGATAGAAGCCCGCCTTTCCTTCTACCCATATTTTGGATCCGGATATACACATGCATGCACACAGTCGAACAAGCTTCATGGTGAAAATGATTCATTCTTTTACTGTGATTTATAAACCATTTTAGGTCAACATACAATTTTGTACATAACAAAACGTTGTCGGCTACAGAAATTGTTCCTTTTTCAAATTATTCAAATCGATCATTTTTGTTTTTCCTATGATCTTTAGTTCCCAAAATTTCCCTCGAAACACCTCAAATATATCTGATTCAATTTGAAACCCATGTATGAAAATGCCATTGCATAATTAAATATTCTGTGTTTGTATATCATATCGTTCAAAATTGAAGTTAAAAGTGAACTTTTTCACCATATAGCTTGTTAAAACTTGAATAAAATTGCTTATAAAGTATCATGTGTTATTATGATTTACTGTATATAAATCAGCCTTATTGTGTTTACAATTTTCGTTTAAAGTATCAACTGACAATTATAAATTACAAACACTTATGCCTGAATAAAAGCACTTTCTTGGGAAGTTTTCAATTTGATCTAAAAATTCAAGAGAGATAAATACGCACTGAGTAGCTTACTCGATTTGAAACAAACTTTTTTTTTTGCTTTAACTTTAACAAAATCGCTTTAAATTTTTGTAAATTGAAAGTTGAACTTTGCCCAAAATCGACGTGTCTGTATTGAAATCAGTTGGTAAGATGCAGTACAATGTCAAAATTTGAGAAAATTGTGGAAATGCCAATTTTAAATGTATATATTTCCGTTGAAGTTGCCATTCTCCTCTAGGCTTATTCTATGCATCACGTTGAAAAGAAATTTTAATGTTTATGAAAAGACTGGCAACTTCCCTTTTTTTTCCGAAATCTTTTACATAATTTGGCACCATTTTTAGAGACAGTTTTTTGCTAAAAAGATATGATCATAATTTATCAAAATTTTAGTACAAAGTGAGCAGCCCCTCTCAAAAATTAAATTAATTAAAGAGGAGTGCCCGGAGTTGCATTTGCTTTTTGGATGCCAAACTAAGATGGATCGTGTTTTTAAATGTACCTATAGCGAAGCTTTAATAAGTACAATTCTGTTTCAATCCCGTTCAATTTCATTTATTTATCCGACCACGGGAATCACGGTATTATCTAATATAAGGGCGAAAACCGTGGAAAACGGAAATGAAATACTTTTCAAAATTGGCCTTTATTCCACGAAGCTTGGGGGATTTTATTTTCACAGAGCATTTGTAATAGCTTTTAATCATTTTCAATGCATTTGATAGTAGTTGATGTAGAATTATATAGTATTTTCGTTTGTATTTTTTGTACATTGTATTTGATAGTAGTTTTTGTAGAATTATGTAGTATTTTTGTTTGTACATTTTTAAAGGCACATTGTTAGTTTTTGTGCTTGACATTTCTCTTTCATTTAGTTTGTGCATGTGATAATTGACGTAAATTGTGATAGAGTTGAGCAAATTAAAAAGCACATTTTTTACACGTGCCAAGATTTGATTTTGCTTGCTAGAAACTGGTGACATAAAAGTTAGTTGACAGTCTTGCATAATGTACATATTACCATTTGTTGAAATAAATATCAAAGCCTAGAATAAATTTTACAAAGTATATATGTTAAATTAAAGCATGATTTTCTGTAGTTTTTGTTATCCTATAATAAACAATACATTTCAATCCGTTTTATAGTTTGGAATGAGTGTGATTGTGTTGGGATGAGGTTTGGGTGGTGCCACTTATTTGAGGTGTAACAGATTGGGTCAGTCCGTTTCACTGTAGGGGTGGCAAGTGGGACATTTCCATTTTACTGAAGGGGTGGTGGGCTAGTCCATTTTCCAAGAGGGGTGACAGGTGGGTCGAGTCCATTCAATTGAAGGGGTGAAAGGTGGGTCGAGTCCATTCAATTTGAGGGGTGACAGGTGGGGCGAGTCCATTCAATTTGAGGGGTGACAGGTTGGGCGAGTCCATTCAATTGAAGGGGTGACAGGTGGGGCGAGTCCATTCAATTTGAGGGGTGACAGGTGGGGCGAGTCCACTCAATTTGAGGGGTGACAGGTGGGACGAGTCCACTCAATTTGAGGGGTGACAGGTGGGGCGAGTCCACTCAATTTGAGGGGTGACAGGTGGGGCGAGTCCACTCAATTTGAGGGGTGACAGGTGGGGCGAGTCCATTCAATTTGAGGGGTGACAGGTGGGACGAGTCCACTCAATTTGAGGGGTGACAGGTGGGGCGAGTCCATTCAATTTGAGGGGTGACAGGTGGGGCGAGTCCATTCACTTTGAGGGGTGACAGGTGTGACGAGTCTATTTTCATAGGGGTGATAGGTAGAACGAGTCCATTCCATTGAAGGGGTGACAGGTTGGGAGATTCTATTTTTCTATAGGGGTGACAGAAGGGACGAGTCAATTTTGCATGAGGGTTGACAGGTAAGATGAGCTTGTTCTATTGTAATATATAACATTGTAACTAGGAACCAACTACCATTTTTTGTGTCTGTTTAATGTCTTCAAATAACAGTATTTTTCATATTTATTTTCAAATCTTAAATAAAACATAGTTGATTGTAAACAATGATATTCAGAAACTACCATTTTTAAGTGTTACATTTATAAAACCCTAAACAAAAAGGCAAGAAAATATATGCATCAAAAATGTAATCACAAATGTATATGTAAAGAGGCAATAATAATAATCAAAAATAATAATCAAAAATGACAAAAACTGTTGAAACAAAAAAAGCAAGAATTTATAAAACTATCCATTTTACAAAAAGTTGTTAACCCTGGATGCAAGGGTCACACTCAAAAAGAGAAGAGGATGCATTTAGTTCATCTCGCAAGTAGGGACATCAATTTTTGAAGTTGTTTGGTCCATGTTACAGCGTTTTATTAATTGTAATGCTATTTGCGTGTTTAGAGCAACATGGGATTTGTATGAGAAATGAAAGAATCAGATGTTTGAGAATATCATTTGAACTGCGCAAAATATTCTGCCGACAACAGGATGGGTAAATGTGTGTTTAATCATTTACTATCATAATTCCAAGATCCAATCCAATTAAAGTTTTCCTCTATTTTTCAGTTTTGGTTTTTAAACATATATTCATATGAGGATTTTAAGATCGTCCATTATGAATTTATTTGCAGCCGCAAAATCCAAATATTGATCTGAACTATGTAAAGAAAATTGAGAAAACATTAACTCTAGGGGGACCAACAAGTTTTTTCTAAAGGATATAAATAGCGATTACAATTTCTAAAGGCAAGAATGTAAATGCATTTTCTAATGCAGGTAGGTGGAAAATCGGACAATTTTTTCAGGTTTAAAGAATTTTTAAATGTCAAAATGCCATATGATACTAATGATACTATGGATTATATTGGGCATGGTTGAAAAGCTTTTTAATCAATTTTAATGAATGAGTTTGTTCCAAGGGATATTAAAAAAGTATGCTTAAAAAATTTTTTGAAGTGAAAATTTCAACTAGATAGTAATGGTGGAATATAAACGGAGATCACACAAAGATATTCAAAGAAACGGATCAATAACAATACGGATGAAAAGTTTTAAAAAAATTAAAAATAAACCTACAATACATACCATAATACTTGGTTAAAAAAAGTAAACGTTTCACCGTTCACAATCTCATGGTTTTCTTTTCAACCATCAAAATACAACTACTTTAACAAATGTTCCATGTCTAAAATTATCAACTGAACATAATAGCTCACATAACACAACCATAATCCTACATAAGTAAGCCATAATTCATCTAACATCGGAAATTTAAAGGCAAGCGAGAAAGTAAGAGAGCATCCCTAAATTTTACAGACTTTTAGAGATATCAAATATGAACGATAAATTACTACACTACAATTCCATGACGAGAATGAATTCCCATAGTGTCTGTAAACAATAAAATTTACTTACAGTAACCTATAGAAAAATTTTAATACAATTGTCATAACCCCTTACATACTGAGTAAAGGAAAACACTGGGCAACAAGACTGCAAAGAAACAAATGTCTAAATAACCGTATGAAAACCAACAAATCATGCCGATTTTCTAAAGGAACAAGCTTTTTTCACAGAACAAAGTAAAAGAGAAATATGTAAAATTACAAGCAAAAAATTTCAAAACTAAAATTTCATGAAAATCATGACTTTTAAACTCAACGTGACTTTTTGCCAAACAAACGCTTCCGCCAAATTTAGTTTAATAAAAATTTGATTTGGCAAATTGGTAAAGAAAAATAGGTCGGACTGCAACAGTGACAGCATGGAAAACACTACTTTATACTAGAGATCGAGTGAGTGATCGTAGGCATATGAGCAAAGCTTAATACAAATTTAATTTTAAATCTCTTCAAACATTTTCAGAATCTTACTCCTTTTCTTTTATCATTATTAACATCATTGTCATCATTCTTCTATATCAAAATAGAAAACCTTAAAAAATCTATCTATTCAGTCATAACATAATACATGAATGGGCGAGTGGTTTCTGAATGCCAGCAAAAGGCTTGCTTGAAGGTGCATCTAGTCCAGCATCTTGGGGTGGGCTCCTGAAACAGGAAAATAATGTTTAAAAAACAGGCTACGGTATAGTTCTATTCTATGTAGTAAAAGCACCACAAATATAGAAAAATTATTTTTGTGATTATAAATGTATGTATTTGAAAATTTGATAAATTTTGCACATCGAAGTTTAAAATAGAAAGCACTCCGAGAGTGCAAAATGTACGTTTTAAACTACTACAGAAAATATAAATATAAGGAGGTCTAAACTGGGTTTAAATTGTTAGAATTCTTTCCTTCTTGAATAACCTACTATTCTGAAAATTTCATCAAAATTTGTGAACAATTTGGAATTTATCTTATCCACGAGCAAAAAATAAAAACGAAACGGACAAACCAATGACAATAAAAGCATGATCTTCTTCACTGGCAGAAGTAATTGGTACAGTAGTTAATCTATAGGATATAATATTTACAATCGATATTAACATCAAGCTTTTTTTGGTGTTGGTAGGGTGGGGGCTAACACTTAATTGCAACTCATGTAGTCAAAGAACTGATCAGGTCAATTTTAGTAACGTCACTTACACCTATTCTTTGACGAATCATGGATAAAATTACGTTATTATGTCCAAGGACGAATGCATCAAATATATCAGACAATTTGATAGTAAATACAATTAGGTGTGGTGTTTTCTTTAAAATAATAATAAGAAGAAGAAGAAGAAGAAAAATTAATTTTAATACAACAGCAACTTACGACTAACTAGAGACAGAGACAGTAAATAGTCACTATTGTAGAATAATCATGTATTAATCATTATATTGGAGCAAATGGTTTGCATTTGTGCATGCTTGTTTATGTGCGTATGTGTGTAAAATTGTAATACATAAAACATACTTATCCTACAACAATATTTTTGATGGCTCGCCAGTCTAAACAGAAAATGGCTTGTACCTCACGCCCAAGTCTAATCTGAAATAATAAAAAAAAACATACAGTTGCTGCATCAATATATGTAACCTTATACCTGTACACGTAGATGGGCCACGTGCCTGGACATGTTGACGGGGCACACTTATCCTTGTCGTATTAATTTATGTCTTTCGCAGTTACTGCTTCGTTCATTAAAAAAACACGTAGTATAAAACATGATTTTAATTTCAAAACCTTACTGTTAACAATGGCACTTGAAAGTAACAAATCGTTCGAACGGCCATTAAAAAACCGAGGAGGTGAGTAAAGGTTCCGGGAATAACGATGAACGGGTAAAATCACAATGTGAAAAAGGGCCAAGATTCTGCTTGGGGCTTAGTAACGGTGCGGGGAAGCAACAATGTGGCGACGTAAAGACATAACCTCGTCTATCTCTTGCAACAGTACGTTTTCAATCCTACAACTACTATAGCAAATTTTCAAAATTTGAAATTCTATTCGAGGGATACTATAACAAAGATATGTGGTATAAACATCTGACGTGCCGAGTAGGCCTACAGTGTACATGTATCTGAAAAAATAGGTACTTACGATATATGTATTTGCTTTTTTTCCACACCAAAAGGTCGAATTTGCAACTGCACCACACACTAGTTTTCCTGCGTCTTCACCTCTCAGTGTCCAACTGTCAAGTGACTATTCCAGACGTCAGTTCGCACTACTCAGTGACCAACTCATTGTTATGCTTATTACCACAGGCGTGGCTCAGTTTAGGTGAGCAGTTGTCGCCAGGGCACCAGAAAAGCATATGAATGAAACAAATAAGGAAGAAAAAACTCAAAGCCTATGGTCAATTTTAATTGTGAGAATTACACCCTTTCTGAATATGATGATTTTAGTACCCAGTTATTACTGAATCGGCACGCGCAGTTTGCAAATTGAAAATGGTTCACAAACCAACCCAAAAGCAAAAATATCTGCAAAAAATTGCCCAGTCTAGTGAGTTGAAAACGAATATACTTTCAGGAATGTCCTCTTTATGAATAATGCAGGCAATAGGCTCTTCAATTTTTACAAATACTGGGTACACATATCATAAAATATATTTGATATTTAGATACATAACATAATGGGTATCGGGGGGGGGGGGGGGAGTCCGACATAAATATTTTTGGAAATAACTGGAGTTTTTCTATTTTGTTCACCGAAAATCAAAACAAATAATTCAAATCTACTCTACATTACAAGAAATATATATGGTATGATATAATGATATATGATGACTGCTGCTTGTGAGTTAGTAAAAAAAGAAAATAGCAAACATTCTGGGTTATTTGGTTATTTTTTAACAATTTTTGTGATTTTCACCCATACCCACTTGTATACCAAGGCTCATGATCAAAACATTTCCCCAAAAACCTCAACGACAGGGAAACACACCAAGATCTTCTCTTATACAATCATTAAGAAAAAAATCTCCATGTAGTAACAAACCAGGAAGCACAATGAACTAAACACATCTAATGGAATAAGTGTAAAAGAAAACATTGCTTATAATCTGAATAATTAAAGGGGCTCCATACAGATTTTTTTGCCAAATCTTAAATATTAAAATTTGCCTAATGCACGTCGACCAAACCTACCAGTACACTGCACGCTGCGTCTTTCCATGGGGCCATTTGAAAAAATTTGCGAGCGGTTTGCTCACGCGTTAATATTATAACAACTTTGTCCAGAAATGTTATAACTTTAAAAAAATTTGATGAGACTAGAATTTTTGGTCTACTTCAGATCAGAAATATAATATACATACACACCGATTATGCCTACTCAAAAGTAATCACTGGTCCAAATCAATTAGCCACATCTTTTTTATTTTAGAAAAATTGAGACAAATAATGAGCCAACTACGACTTACTTAAGTAGCTTTAAATTGAGCTACGATAGCGAGGAACAACTCTCCATCTCGAGTTATCTGGGTTGTATGCAGATTAATATATCATTAAAAAATAAACAGATATCAAAAGTAAGAGCGTTCAGTTGTCCTTTGACAAAATGAATAAATACAGATAAATAATAAATTAAAAAACAAACAAAACGTGTCAATTTAAGTACTTTACCCTTTTTATTCTTTAAAAAATCTATACACTGTTGACAGTGAATTTTTTTGTGGCACCCAAAATTAGCACACTTGTAAATTATGCTTGGTGGAAGGAAATTTTGGTTGACAATGTTCACTATTATGCTAGAGTTTAATATTATGCTGGTACAGAAAAAAAGAAAATGCAAGCATCTTGACAGACTACTTCTATGCAAGTGGTGGACGCACTTACACTAAGCTCCCCCTTCCCCTAAGCATATCTACTGCTCTAATTGTATACAAGATTCCAAACATACATTAAATAAATAAATAAATAAATAAATAAAGTTAAACAGTAAGTGTGCATATTAGATACTATAGTTTTAAACATGTTTCTTTATAATTGTCTTTAAAATATGTGTCAAGAACACTTAGTATCTAAATTAGCTAAATTGATATTATAATAAAAAACAAATATCTATCAGCATATATAATTTTATGGCATAGAACGCTCCATAGCACCTGATTATATTTATATTAGATATGTCATTGTAAATGCCATCTGCACAAGTTTTTAAACAAATTGTTCTGGTTTTCTTTGTATGCAAAAAATAACCATTCAACAGTTTCGAACTCATGAAGTAAACAAAATGCCTGCATGAGTTTATAACTGTGCAAGATTAAAGAAAAAACGTACTAAAATTTCAGTCAATGAACCCATTTATATCTCTTGAACTTGGGTTTTTATATATCAATAATATCTAGTAAGGAAAAGAGTCATTTTTACAATAAATCTGAAAAAGCACCAAACATATTTTTTTCTAATTTTCCATCTTCACCAATCCTTGCTCCAATTCTTTCATTATTCTTAGACACAGTTCTTCTTGGAATGGAAGAGTTGCACACTGTACAGTGACAGGCAATCCCTCACTGCCTTCACAACCCTGAAACAGAAATACTATCTTTCTCACAGCTGAAGATTTTTTGATTTTCAAAAGACAAAAATCATCATGCCCTATGATTTGGTGAAGGAAGAATCCACTTTGTATCCTTCAAATAAAATAATGACAAAGTGTAATTTCTGCCCACATTTGGTTAATGAGAAGGCATTCAATACCACATTACACCATCAGATGATACAGAACCTTGAATAAATGAAAATAATTTTGGATAATGACTTCATTCATAGCATGTCGATCACAAGGTTGGGTTCATCTACATGACAAATGTGCTCAATTTACTGTACAGTGGTTTGCATTTAACACTTTTACTAAATATTCAGATCAATCACTTAATGTATTAACTCATCTAATTTTTATATAACTGTTTTGGTAATTAGCTAATGACTTCACTTGATTTCTTCTGAACTGTTTCTTAGCAATTAACCTGATAATATGAATCACTATATTACAGCTATGATGAACTATTGTCAACAGAATTATTTACCCTTTTCACCACTTTTTCATATTTGGAATTTGGCTTGTATTGCTTCAGTTTTTCTTCATCGTTTGCTGTCACTTTGGTGACAGGAATGATGCCTGTTGGGTAGTTAAGCAAGTTGAACAACCAACTGAACCTCTCTATGCCTGAAAGATGTGAAAATGATGTGGATTTTAAAAAACAACATAAAATAAAAAGGTATGCAAGTATGCTTAAAAATGCACTACAAAGTCATTAAATGGATAAAACTACTTCTTGTCAGATGCAGTTACAACATCATACATCTTCAATCAAATTTATCATATTCTGATGATTTAATTAGAAAAAAAAAACAACTTTAATGGCTTCAAATCAGATTACATTCCAATCAAGTCAATGTTGATAACAGTACAACCCAGCACCTAAATGAGTAACAACATATTTTTTTGTACATTAAAAAAAAAATATTACTAAGAAATTCGAAGTTTATTTTGCTTTATAGCCCTAACTGATGCTATGACTGCCATTAAAACAGGCTCAACAAAAAGGTGACAAATTATCAGAACCCCACATACGTAATTTAGAAATATTGTCTTACCAACAGAATCAGCCATGTCACCAAGAGGAAGAGCCGTACAAGAAGTGGTGGGGCAGATGACAGCATCCAATCCTTGGCTTTGCCAAGCACTTTGGAATTCTCCTTTCCATGCCTTACAACAAATGTAGAGTTTTCTTTGAAAATTTGGACATTTCCAGTTCTGACTGAATGGTTTAAGATACCAGAGTATATCCCCCCACAAACACACTTGTATAGAAAAAATTGTAAAATGAACTAACAATATGTGAATTTGCACTAAAAAGTTACCTATGAATTTTAAAAAATCTTTCAAAAGTACAAAAATGCATTTCTTTCTCTGGGAACACAGTTCAATAAAATTACATGTATAATGTTTCTTGCTTCAGTTGAAATACTGATATTTGTTTCTTCTAACAAAAATAATCACATTTTCAAACTTACATCAGCTTCTTTACCATAGGAAAACCATTCATACATAGAACTGAAAAAAAAACACAAACAGACTAGAAAAATGACAAATATACACAGACCTAACAGAGAAAAAAAAACATTCTCACTGCTTTATTTTAACATAAAGAGGCAAATTTCAATTAATGGTACAATTAAAAGACATTGTTCAGTATTTCAATAAGTATGACATTCATTACAATTTTTTTGCAAATTACTACTGTCAAAAAACTTTCAGACTGCCTGAAAAAATCAATACCTGAAGGGTTTACTGGCATATAAAAACTTGGACATTAGACCGTCCTGCATAAAGAAAAGAAATTATCATATAAAAAACAGTTTTGAAAGCATTACAGAGTTGTAGGAAATTTTTTCTCAGAAATATGGCAATAGACCCCAACAGGTTGTATTAATTTCTGAATAACTGAAATAATCATACCATTATCAAAAAGGAAGACTTTTGTGTTTATTCAACTGTAAACAGAAAAGGAAAAAATCAATTAATGAGAAAACATTCATTTATTGAGATATTTTACTGACATCAATATGATCGGATACAGACAACAGAGTGCCTATCTGTGAATAGTTCACTTGTTTAGAAGTTCTTACCACTGGCTTTACCAGTACTGCCAAAACACTCCTAATGAAATAAGGTATCTTGAGAAAAATGTGATGGGCGATACATGTATCTCTTTTGTCCCCATAACTGAAATATAGAAAATAGAGTGGTTCATTTTATACTGAAATTCAAAAGTTACCTGGTGAATTATAACAAATAACAATTTTTAAAATCTTTTACTTAAAAATATTATGTCTAAATATCACTCAAGTTATCATGTACTGTTTTGCCCTGGCTTATGACTAAAGATTTTGCATTTATTTTATTAAACCATTCTCTTTGTCAATAAAATACTGATTATATTTTTATCAATTTGGTCTTGAAAAAAATTAATGTAGAGTGAGTTGTTTAGTAACACTTCTTTGCATTTGTTATTACTTTGCTAATGATGTTGAGATCCATGCTTTTTGAAATCCTGTTCATCTGGACCTCATCCACATTTGCTCATAACTGAATCCTGTCTGTGAATTTTAAAGCACCCTAACCCAACAGTATCAACAAAAGGGTGGGAAGACATTTTTGCTAGCACACAACAGAACTTACGATAAAAGCAGTGTTTCCTCAAGTTGGTCAGCCAAGGCAATGCGATGAAAATACTCAAAGGCTTTAGTATGAACATCTGGAGGAGTCCATGGCAGCAGCTAGGATAAGAAAAATCTCATTATACTAATATGTAAACTAATTGAGACCTTTTGGCTATTATTTAGATACACACACACACACACACACACACACTATCATTTACTCATGGTGACATTAACATTAACATCAACATTATTATAAACATCCCATAAGGACAGAAACAAGGCAGCAAAGCTGTCAAATGTACAGACAAAAAACAGAAAATAAAGATGCAAAATAGGTCATTTTGTCAATTTTGATGCGATAATAAATAATGCTTATAATAGCACTGTCAGTCAACACTGAATTTTAATCTTGCACAACAGGTAACATGGTCAATAACAGGAGCGGACCCAGAGATATTTTCTGACAGTATTACAAAGTATCTATGTTGATCCATCCTCCATTTTGATGGTCTTCCAACAGAAAAAAATAGATACCAGTCAATATAAACTTAATAACCTGACTGTCTTCAGGAAGACCCAGAAGATGGTCCACCCCTTCAATAAAATTACAGTTTCAGGACCATGAGAGTTCAAATTCACACTATGAAACTCTAAATATTTGAAAAATGATGACAGTGCATAAAATAATATTACATAATGTTTAAAGACATAAAAAACAATACAACTGCTTATGTGGAAATACAGAAAATGTGCAGAGCCCCAGGCAGATGAGAGTTAAAAGTCACAAATGCAAGTGTTTGAGAAAAAATTATAAAGGAAAACATAACAAAGCTAGAAAAGCACTTTGAGAGTGCAGACCTCTGCCAAGGCAGCAATTGTTGATTATTATTGATAATTGATTGATTATTGTTCCAGACCACCACCAAAAATTAATCATTGTCCTCTTTGGCCCACTTCCAGCAGTTCCTGAAAATTTCTGCAAAATCAGTCCATAACTTTTTGTGTTATGTGGATGACAGACAAACAAGGGTGAAAATATGACCTCCTTGGCAGAGCTTGAGGTAAATATAATTCCAATGAAGATGCTATTCAAACTTTTAATCTTCCAGTTTGATATATATATATATATATATATATATATATATATATATATATATATATAATTTAAAACTTATTTGCAATATTAAACAAAATTTACCTGCATAATTATCACTGCTTCCTTATTATTAATCTAGCAGAGAGCTTTACCTTTGGGAGTTTACGGGGAAATATCAACAAGTGTGCTTTATGTAATCTCATTTAATGGCCTATTAAGGCAAATGACTTTATAACTCTGAAATTAATCTAGTGATACCCAAGGGTAATTTACAGACTGACCCACTCAAAGGTCTTTCGGCCCATAAGTCACACTTTAAGAAAAGCACAAAACCATAATGCCCAAAATAGGAGACTACCAATCCTGATGCAATAATACATTATGTTTAACTGCACAGTCAACATCAACTTATGCACAACAGGTAACACAGACGAAATTAAAAGCATAAGGCTTCAGGCCCATCGGAGTTCAAGTTTATACTTAGAAAGTGCCAGAATGAGAAAAATGAAAATTTCACAAAAAATGCATAAATTCAATAAAAATGATAATCCAATAGAGCTGGTTTTCTCATATGAGCTGAAGCCAATCCTAAAAATCATACTTGTAAGTTAAAAATGATAATAAGTAGCACAGTTTTCTTTTCATAATGTTTGCAGTAGCAGTGCAAAAAGATTGTTGTCAATTTTGATGTAACATTACATAATAAATTAGAGAATAATTATCACCAATTTTTGTTTATTGACTATAAATAGGATGGACATGTAGAAAATATGATTACCATTCGGCTTCATGTCCATGGGAGCTCTGAGTCCCACAATGAATATGCCAAAAAGATAATGAATATTACACTAAAATGTATAGCTTCCAGAAAAAGAAGCCAATTAGACTGCTTTTCCAACTCAGGCTGCATTTTAGTCCTGTGTTTCTTTTTTGAAAGTTTGACAGTCATAAGTAACACAGTTTCCCCATAATGGTCATCAAGGCAGCAGCACCCAAAATTGTGTTTTCTTCTATTTTGATGCAACATTACATAATGCTTAACGGCATAATGACCATCGATTTTTAATAATAAAATATAAGTGTCATGAATTTTCAGAAAATGTGACTAGCATGGGTCTTCAAGCCCGTGGAGGTTCTAAGTCATACATTGAAAATGCCAATATGTGAAAAATTAAATTTTCACAAAAAAACTGCTTAACTACCAGAAAAATTTACCAAACAGACTGCATTGCCTACTGAAGCTGTATTTTAGTCCCATGTTTCTTTCCTGTAAGTTTGAGAACAGTAAGTGACATAACTTTCATTAAATGGTCATCATGGGAGCAGTGCCCAAAATAGGGGTTTCTTCAAATTTTGATGCAATATTACATAATGTTTTACAGCATAATAACCATCCATTTTTCATAACAAATTATACCTGTCATGGATTTTAAGAAAATGTGACTAGCATGGGTCTTCAAGCCCGTGGAGGTTCTAAGTCACATCTTGGAAATGCCAATAAGTAAAAAATTAAATTTTCACAAAAAACTGTTTAATTGCCAGAAAAATTTACCAAACAGACTGCATTGTCTACTGAAGCTGTACTTTAGACCCATGTTTCTTTCCTGTAAGTTTGAGAACAGTAATTGACATGATTTTCCTTAAATGGTCATCATGGGAGCAGTGCCCAAAATAGGGGTTTCTTCAAATTTTGATGCAACATTACATAATGTTTTGCAGCATAATGACCATCAATTTTTAATTATAAAATATTAGTATCATGGTTATTCAGAAAATGTGACTAGCAAAAGTCTTCAGGCCCATGGAACTTTAAAGTCACATATTGAAAATGCCAAAATGTAAACAAGACAGCACTGTTCTGAAATGGGTTTATTTCCATTTTTAACACTATTTTAACATAAAACAAAATAAACAGTTTACTGCCATTTTATATGACCAATGAAGAAAATTGATGAGATGGGAAAAGTATCAATAGAACAGTGTTAAATGTCCAACTTCCTCCATTCTGAGATTCTGAACATAGTGGATGAATGCATCTGACAAACTGCAATGATATGAGTTTATTTCCATTTTTGACACTTTATTACACAATACACGATAACAAGTTTACCATCATTTTTACATAATCAGCTAAAAATGTTGTAAAGATGCAGGAAATATCAAACAATCACTTTTACATTTCTTATTAGTTCAATTATGAGACTGTTAACATGCCTAAGAATTGAATCTGTGGAATTGTGAAAAAACAGCATAACTCCTAAAATAATGGCCCGATTATACTGATTTTTGAACTCAACCTGCATTTTAGTAAGATTGACCACTCCTGTGAGTACAATGACAATTGGCCAATCTGTTTTTCTTATATTGTGTTTACGGTGTTGCATATATGCTGAAAAAAGTGAAAAAAAAAGCATAACTTCCCTAAAAATTACCCGATCATGCTGATTTTCGAACTTGACCGGCGAATTATGAATATTCATCAGTTCTGTAAGTTTCAAACCAAAATGTAATACAGTTTTTCACTTATCGTGTTTACGGTGTTGCATATATGCTGAACAAGACAGCACTGTTCTGAAATGGGTTTATTTCCATTTTTAACACTTTTTTAACATAAAACAAAATAAACATTTTACTGCCATTTTTATATGACCAACTAAAAAAATTGATGAAATGGGAAAAGTATCAATAGAACAGTGTTAAATGTCCAATTTCCTCCATTCTGAGATTCTGAACATAGTGGATGATTGAATCTGACAAACTGCAATGATATGAGTTTATTTCCATTTTTGACACTTTATTACAGAATACATGATAACAAGTTTACCATGTTTTTTACATAATCAACTAACAATGTTGTAAAGATGCAGGAAATATCAAACAAACACTTTTAGGCATCTTATTAGTTAAATAATGAGACTGTTAACATGCTTAAGAATTGAATCTGAGGAAATGTGAAAAAAACAGTATAACTTCTAAAATAATGGCCCGATTATGCTGATTTTCGAACTCAACCTGCGTTTTAGTAAGATTGACCACTCCTGTGAGTATAATTACAATTGGCCAATCCGTTTTTCTTATATTGTGTTATCAGTGTTGCATTTATATTGAAAATAGTGAAAAAACAGCATAAATTCCCTCAAAATAGCCCAATCATGCTGATTTTCGAACTTGACCTGCGTATTATGAATATTCATCAGTTCTGTAAGTTTCAAGTCAAAAGGTAAAATGGTTTTCCACTTATCGTGTTATCGGTGCTGCATATATGCTGAAAAAAGTGAAAAAACTGCATAAATTCCCTAAAAGTGACCCGATCATGCTGATTTTCGAACTTGACCTGCGTATTATGAATATTCATCAGTTCTGTAAGTTTCAAGTCAAAAGGTAAAATGGTTTTCCACTTATCATGTTATCGGTGCTGCATATATGTTGAAAAAAGTGAAAAAACAGCATAAATTCCCTAAGAGTGACCCGATCATGCTGATTTTCGAACTTGACCTGCGTATTATGAATATTCATCAGTTCTGCAAGTTTCAAATCAAAAGGCAAAATGGTTTTCCACTTATCGTGTTATCGGTAAAAGTGCACGGCGACGGCGACGGCGACGACGGCGACGACAGACGCAGATGATGGCTATATGTACAGACACATCTGTGTCTGTACATAAAAAAATCAAAAGTGAAACACCCCAATTTCTTAATTTTCATGTTACAATGCACAAGTCTAAGGCCATTTTTCACACCAAGTGATGCAGTTTTCTGTACCACACCAATATGATCAGTGCTACATATAGCATGTAATTATACCATGAGGTTATTTACTTCCTATCACAAGTCCAAATGAACTTTTCAACCTTAACCCAGTTAACTGACCATACCAGGCATTACATAGAGGCTCTGTTTCAGTTGCTCTCTAAGAGCATATTCAGATTCAGGCATTGTACCAGGATCGATCTAACTATGCGGGGATTCTCACTAGAGTGTAATCAATGTAATCAGCTTAATTGTCTAACACACCTCCTCAAACAGCTAAGGGGTAACTTAGCCAAGTGCTCACAGAAGTAAATTACCCCCTAGCTGCTCTAGGAGGCATATCAGACAATTAAGATGATTACACTGATTGCAATTCAGCAAGGATTGCCTGCAGAGTTGGATCGATCCAGCTGGTAGGATGTCTGAATATGAACATACTAGTAATAGTCAGGTTATTTAGTTGTGAATCTATCAAAATGGGTTGTACAGTAAAACTGTGCCCCTCCATTTGACAAAACTGCTGCTTTGGTCTTGTACACTTGTACATACCAGATGTCCTTTTTTCTCAAGGACACTTTTGGCCAGCTGGACTGCTCTCTGCACTGCTGGCATTGCATCTCCGCCTCCATCATTCCAGTAATATCCTATCTTCAGAGGTCTACTGCTTTCATAGATCTGGCATGAAAATGATAACACACAATAAAATACCTGAGACAAATGGAATATAAACCAAAGGAAACAAACTAAGGGGTTCATCCCTTAAATACTCCTCCAGGAAATGTACCTATAATTACCAACAACTTTGGGAAATGTGCTACTCCAAAAACTTTGGAGTTCAGGATGCGGGGACTGTGGCAGTTCAGCCAATGTTATAAATTTTAAATTTTGTCATCGACTAAATAATTAAATGCCCCTACTTTAAAAAGATGATAATAAATATGATTAACCCAATTTTCATTGTAAAACAATTCTTCAACATACTGTACATGCATATTCAAAAATATTTCCCCTTACCTCATCTCTAAATGGAATTGGTGGGATGTAAGAGTCCAGCTCAAACATGTCTGGACACAACAAGGCCTTCATGATGACCACCAGACTGTCCACATCTCTGCCCATTGGCCCCACACAAAACTGTACTGAAATTGGAGCCATTTAAAATGTATACAATATTTTGTTATTAAAGGTTTCATTGATTTAGCTACAGTGTAAGTATTTTCAATAGAAATGTAGTTCTTTGGTCAGTATAGTTTGAGAAACAGCTGGTACTTTACAGTTTATATCTCAAGCACATATTAATGAAATCATGTCTACATTTCTATACAATATTGAAAGGAAAAGAATATCAAACTTTTTCATGCTGTAACAATGTCTGTTTTAGATGTGTTGCCATTTTTTGTGGTGTTAGGGCACTAATTATGTTAACTGTCCCCTATTAGTACCTGTATTAGTATTAGTATGTACTGTATTAGTACCTGTACGTATGAAGCAGATCAGTGACTTCTATAAATAGTATCAGCAGTTGTGGTAATCTTGTAGCAATCATGTTGGAAGTGTTGTTTCTTACTGTCAGGTGAGTCATACTGTCAGATGTTTTATACAGAGTTCATTTCTAACCCACTTACAGTGTTTGTTTCCTGACATCTGTGGGTGGTTCCCTTTGTTGCTGAAATATCACAAATAATATTTGCTGGTAATTACGCTAAATATTCTATTTCTTTAATTTAAACTCTTTATATATAAAATGTGCTTGACAATAACCTGTTTTATATGAATTTATATTTCAAATCATTAGAAAAAAAAACCTATAAAAAATTAACTGAAAAATTTTGACAGCTGAAATGAAATATTTTCATAATTAAGCCATCCCAAACCTTATTCTGTCCCATGAGGGTTTGAGTCCATACACTCCACAGAAAGCACATGGCACTCGTATGCTTGAACCAACGTCTGTTCCCAGTCCCACAATGCTGGCCCCTGCTGCCACAGCACTTCCTTCACCACCAGAGGAGCCGCCAGTCGCACGCGTCACATCATGTGGGTTTTTAGTCAAACCATATATTGGGTTGCTGCAGACGCCAGTTCTAATGTATAACAAATGTTACAGTTTGAGTGGAGAAAAAAGTTTGACTTGCTCACACAGGCACAATTGATCTTTAGGGAAAAATGGACCTCTTTCAAACCACTGAGCTAAGAAATCGAGAGAGAGAGAAAGAGAAAAGAGGAAAATGGCATACTTCAAAGCACTTACGACACTAAGGTTTGTGGGACATTAGTCTTCATAAATGGAATGGCTCCTTGTCTTTTCAACACCTGAAAATGATATTCATTTTATGTAGATTATTCTATGGAACAATTCACTCACTAATCATCCAGGAATTACATGAGAATCTTGGAATAATATAGCCTTACCCTTTACTCAATCTACTGCATTCAAAAGTCTGTGACACAGTTAAGCTAGCATACAAAGGTCCTAAATGCCCAGTTGTACAATCATCTTCAGGTCTTTTAGTAAGATTTTATTGAAACTGAGAGAAAACCTAAAGCTTTAACTGAAGAACAACACTGCATAAAATATATGTACCAATTACAGTCTTTAAATTTTATACAAAATGGAAAAATTAAAGAAAGAACTGCTTAAGTTGCAAGTGCAAGTTATATGTTGATTTTTTCTGTGTAAACTGTTACGCTGGAAATGATTAAAAAAACATGCACTCCCCACACATAACATACAGTGAAGGTGGAAGTGCACTAGTATAACTTTAATTGAAAATTTATTCTTGAAGTCACAAATGAGGGAAAATACCTTGACAACTGCAGAGTCCTCTTCCCAGGGTCTGTCTATCCAGTTGGCACAACCTAGTGTACAGTCATAGCCCTGAAATATGTAACATACAGAACTGTCTGTTTTTAACATAGCACCTCTTTAAGTAGTATAATCATATGTGTGTGCCTGTGTGTGCACCCAGGCATGTATTAACTGCAGCATGCTGTTAAGGAAAAGTATTGACAAAGTCCTATCAAGGCAGACATTCTTCAAAGAAAAACGTGATGTGTTTCAAAATAAAGGAAATATTCAACAAGTAGTCAGACTAACCTTTACTCCAATACTCTCTTTGATACTGACAGGTAAACCATGCAGTGGTCCTTTCTTGACTGCAGCATCACAGGTCTGGGCAGCAGCCTACAAGGACAAGAGCATCCTACATGCTGTTCATTTATCTTTATCTTTTTCTAATAACAGAACCTGCTTAGGTGTGTGTGTGTGTGTGTGTGTGTGTGTGTGTGTATGTGTGTGTGCACGTGCACGTGCATGCATGTACGCTACACGGTTTAAAAGAAGACCATAACATGTGTACTGTACAATTTTAAAAATTTATAATAAGTACCCTACTTAGCTTAAAAATTTACCATCATCTTTCTATAGAAAAAAAGGAAAAGATCCAAGAAATTAGTTAAAATTGCTTTATCCTAATTATCAAACATCTCATAACATCTCCCAGTCTAGTGGACATCTTACCTCAGCTTCCACAATTGGTGTACTGATGAAATTCAAATCCTTGTCACATTCAAGGGCCTGCAAAAGAATGGAAAATAGGATTTTTAAAAGCCATATCATTCCAACACTGAAGATGTGATCTTAGTTTATGACTCGACTAATAACATTATGAAAACAAACTAACAGAGAAAGGAAGAAAATTCTTGAAGATTCTAAATCAACAAATCCATATCTTTAATACCCCAATATATAGTTACAGGCAAAATAAACATATACAATGGGTATGATATTATAGACATATGAATTCTATAAGTAATCCTCAGTGATTAGTCAGATTTTTCGGTATGTTTCATTACTTCAAAACTTATTTGCTCTTCCCAGAATACTGATCATGCACAGCTATCTGTGAGACCAAAGTCAGGCATGAATTAACTGCCTCAAGGTTTCACATTCTGACTGACACCTGGTTTGTTACTGAGCATCAAGCAAATTCCCATTTCTCACAGTCTGAGTTGGTCGTAATTAAACAATGTCAGTCCTGCTCAAATGCCTTCAAAAAGCCCTGTTCCAGTGAATGAAGCTATTGGTCTTTTGGTATGTGGCTCTAACTCCACCAGGACTCTCGCTGAATGCAATCAGTGCATCAGATTAGGAGATTAGGTCCTATTTAGTGTCTCTGATGTGTGAAACTTATGCTAACAGTAAATTAGCCTTTTTCATCTTTTCCGGAAATGGAAATTGCATTGTGGGTAGGGGAGCCCTGCTACGTCGAAACACTTACAGTGGTGCTTAAAACCATGGCTGGGTTTACGTGCTTTTTGTCCCGCTACTACAATAACAGTAAGCGAGATCGACACATGAGGTTTAATAAGTTCCCAACAAACCCGTTAGAATGAAAAATATGGTAGAAAGAAAGGAAAATATAGCAAGTTTGGATCAAAAGCAGGGCACCGCATTTGCCCTGAACATTTCGAAGGCGGGAAGAAAAACTATAATATTAGGAGATCAACGGTGCTTTAATAAAAAACAGAAATGCTTAGTTAAACAACGGATATAAAGAACTATCGGCAAATAGAACTCGGGGTAAAAAATGCGAGAAAAAAAAACATTATAAAGATTTGAAGAAAAAATTGAAGAAAAGGCCGGGGCCTAAAAATTAAGAAAAGACTTCAAGCATGAGATTATGGAAAAAGAAAGTAAAAGCTTTGAAGTTTTACACGGGGATTCTACTTACAAAAAATTCAAGAACTTTCACGACTTTTTGTGTAACAACAAAGAGAAGGTTTGAAAAGTTTTGTATGTAATATCCTTTTTGTGTGTGTTTTATTGATAAGTGATCATTTTAAATGTTGTAGGCCCATCACAGGTTTTAGTCTCTAATAACCCTTAGCAGGGTGGGTTCTATTTTTTTTTAACGTGAGACGTTAATAAAATTTTTATTATTATGTATTCAGTCCTGTATACGTATTACTGATTTGTACAAACGGGGCTCATATTATCAAGATCAACAGAGACATACGAAGAAGAAAGTACATCGGCTCTTGTTGAATGCATTATCAGCGAAATAAAAAGTTATTTATTTCTGAACTCAATGACAAGAGAATTGGAAAATTCAATGGGCATATTTTTACAAAAAATGCAGAAAAGCCTTTCTGTAAGCTACACGTACATAATACATGTATGGTAAAGACAAAATGGATAATAAACATAATCCAACAACGTATTTGTAAAGTAATACAAATATGCTTAGTATTAAAGTAGGCCTACGTATATTTGACTGTCTTAGATAGTTGAAAAGTATGAAATGTGTGGGAAACACTTTATTTGAATGTTTTAATTGTCTGTGATTGAAAGCGATGAAAATACGCATAAAAACGTTTAAAAATCAAATAATTTGGGCTCTTGCTATAATTTTGTTTTTGTTTCAGATTGACAAAATTTTCATACTTGTCAGACCGAAAGGCTGACATTTTTTACCTGTCGTAAATTTTGTGCATATACTAGAGTAAGACACGGTAAACTTTAATTATCGTCTGGGAAAGAGTCGAGAATTCCTGTCTCACCTATTTAACACTTTAACATTTAAGGTTTTAATTACAGAGGAAAGGTCGTAGTTGTGGCCGCCCGCCTTACTGAACAATTGAACAAGTAACACCTGATGCCTTATCAGGTACCAAACGATTTAATCAGTTCACCGACGAACGATCTGCGTGTCAGTTTTACCTGTATACACAGTATTTACGAGTCAAACAATGCAGGAAATCTTTTCATTTTATCACTTTAAAAATCTCTTAAGATATCCTTCAAACAAGACATAAAAATCGTAATGAATTGACACTGCCGGTACATGAGGTGATATCGCCACAGCTTGCATACAACATGTACAAAATTGTGAAGACGTAGGCCTGCGCACCTGTCCACACTCTTGAAAGCTGTGTACGAGTCTACTGGCTATTTTGATTTTATATATAAAAAAATAACGAGTCTCTTTCGCATATCTTTATTATCGGAAGCATTTAAAAGAAGTCCGTAGCTTTAGTTCGTCATCACTATTGAAAGTGCAGCCAAGGCTCGGACGCTTAGGTGAAGTCTAGTTGTAAAGCGCATCGTATTTAAACTGAGAAAGAAAATATTTAATTGCTTGATTCTCCGTCCAAATAGCTGTTTCTTGCCTACAGTTTACGCATTTCTGTGCTTCAGCCACCTTTTTAGTTTGACAGAAAGCAATGCACGCTTCATACGACCTTTTTATATGCGCACCTTGTACATCATCTACACCTAGCATTGCCATGCTGGAAACAGCAGAGGACCACCATGACCCCTGTGGCGCGCGGTTCCTGTCATGCGCACTTCGTATTTCCGCAAAAGATGAAAAAGGTTAATAGGAGCTCTAATGCTATGAACTTCATGCATTATATACTTTACCTTGTGTTGGAATGCATGAAGAACGTCTACTGCAAGGAGTTGTCCACTTTTTAGCTGACCCAGCAGTGCTTTGGTGGGTAGGTTAGTGATGCTATCGATGGTCTCCTCAGAAAGCTGAAATTAACCAGATGAATGATCGTTTTTGTCTGGCATATGTGAAGTAATATAAAAAAAGGTATACATACTATTAATGAGTATCCCTACTACACAATCTGTAACAATGTTTTGGTTCATCATTCTTTTACAATGTAATTTCTTCTTTTATAATAGAGTTAAAATTCAAGTGAGAAAGGTACACATGTACAGCCATAGACTGCAGAGCACTGTCCATATTATCATATACTTACTTGTAGTTAATGAGGGGAAATTGATTAAGAAATCCATGTGGGTTCATTACATGTAATTTGCCCCCTCGTTTGTATTTTGAGACCATTTTATCTAATAAGATTTTATCTAACAAGGGTAAATATGAGGGTTCTATAAAGAGATAATGAGGGATGAAGGAAAGGTCCGAGATAAAGATTCATTCAGCAAGGGATTTACACCTGTGTTTACCCATATTGCCCCCCCTCCCCCCCCCCCCTCCCCCAATATTCACCACATCTTAGGCTTAGCCACTGGTTTTAAAAATAATTCGTTTAAATACAACTTACGTGGTGCTTATGTTTACCGTATTTTACAGCCTCTGCGTATGTCTCTGACTGTACATGACTATTCCGCACGATGTCTATCATCTTTTGTCTCTCCTCGCGTTTTCTATTTCGCTTTCCAGCATTTTTGACCCTCAACCCGAACCATTTCAACCAGGCCCAGACGAAGTGCACGCCGATGATGCCCGCGACTGCTAGTAGTACTTGGCGGTGGCCAACAGTTGACAATTCATCAACTATTTTGTTTCTTAGCTCATTAAATTGCATATTTGACGTTTTTTCTGCTTTCAATACTTTTTTGCGTCGTGTTTACAGTCTTATCGACATCCGTCGACACAACGTGTAATCTCCTTTAGTAGGTCAATCAAGGTCATGGGGTAAGGCCAAGATGAGACCCATCCCAATTTGTTTTAAATCGTCACTGAATCGTAATGTCAGTCTGAATAAGTTGTGAAAATGTAACTGTTCCTACAAAAAATACCAGTGAAATCATCAGAATATTTAGCCCTACAGATGAGCAATTAAGTATTTTTAGTTAAATTAAATCGTGTTTAGTGAAGCTGTTTGGCGAGTTTTTATAGTATTATGAATGCGTTAGTTGTGCTGCACTGCTGCGCCAATGCTTCTTTGTTGAAATATTTGTGTGAAAGCCCCAATTTTAGACCTAAATGATGTCTGTTGGGTGTGTTTAGACTTTTTTATGTGTCATAGGTGCAGTTTAGTGATTTTGACCATATTTAAGATGATTAGAAAAACTTCCGTACTTAAGTGATTTATGTTGGTGTTTTTATTTAGAATATCGATACTTTTAACTAGGGCCTAATATATGGAATTTGAATTCAGTTTCAGTAACCAAAACATTATGATTATTTTTTTGCTTTTAAATGCCAAGTTTAGTTTGTTTGAAATTTAAAAAACCGTAGGTCCTCATCTAACAGCTTTCATGTTGGCCCAGAAACCTCAATTTTTTCCCCGCCAGTTGTCAGTCCCGCAACTTTTGACAGGTAGGCCTAAATGAAAGAAATAATTACTGTATATGATTTATTCTTTGACTCAAAAACTACCGGGAACCGAAAAAAGTGTACATTTTAAATGTAGTGTGCAATAAGTCCCAATGCAAGTATATACTTAAAGATTTTACATTAAAAATTATATAAAAAATTGATAACAGCTATTTTAGTGCTAAGTAAAACCCGTGTTCAAATAATTCATTATTACAGATAAGCCTAAATTTATTTAATATAATGAAAGTGCAATTCAAACTAAGACAGGTCCAATTTGAAGGTAAAAGAAAAGAAGACAGAAGAACATTTCAATACCAATGTATTGTTTACTTTGATGTTCTTTGACTTACATGCTCTCAGGCCGTTTCGTTCACTTTCAGGGCGAATGCCTATCGGCGCGCGCCATGTCCAAAATCCTACCTTCTCCCAGGACCACAGATTGGTTTTTCACTTGTTATGCACAGATGTGTTAATTCATGGCACCTTTCTGCACTTTTCAATTAATCTGCAGCCTTGGTAGAGGGTACCAAAATCCTGAGATAAAACAGAATCAACAGTTAATCAGGTTAATTGACAGTGTAAGTTTTTATCTGTGTATATCATTATTTTGTAAAAATGTGCATGTTTCCAGATTGTTTAAAGTAATTGGTCAGACGTGTGCTTGGTTATTGAATGTTTAAAAAATCGTGATTTACGTGAAACATTCAAACATGATTAGTCCTGTTGTGTGTAGAATATCAAAATTAGTAAAATGCCTTTTCTCTGATTGTGTTTTCTTTTAGAACCTAACTACAAATTACAATTAATTATTTAACTTTTTGTATGTTTATGTTGACTTTGACACATATTTCTATTGCACTTCCCTAGCTATGATGAATGATATGATAATGATAATTTATTCAGCTTATAATGTTCCGGTTAACATTGTTAAATGTCTGTTTCTTCACTACTGTTTGTAGTAGGCCTATTGTTTGCTTATAAAATTAAATAAATAAACAAATAAATACAAAAGGTATAATATTAAAGGTATTTTTCAATTTTGTGAAGTAAGTATACCATAATCGAGTACATTTTTTATGGGCTTCTTTGCCCTTGAAAATCAATAGTTTTTGTCTTGTGTGTGAGGAGAAAACAAAAAGAAATATTTATTTACAAATAACATTTTAGTATTTCTACGTTAAATGTATAACGGGTACACAAGTGAAAGATCTGAGTTATCATTTTGAATTTAACCATATGGAAGCTTGAGTGAAAATGTCACCTTAATGCACCAAAGCGTTAAGTATGCTAAAATTTACTTGAGAGAGACAGCACTGGCGGCTGTTGGCTTCGCCCAACTAAGGATTCTCGGCCAACAAATTTTTACTTGCGGCGTGGCCAAGTAAGTTTATTTGTCGTAGAATCCTTCGTGTTCTTCTAAATCTTAATATTCTGTCATTTTGCCAACTGAGGCTATTTCTGCCTCAGGATCTATTAGGGCGCTCGTTATGCAAGGAGTTCTTTGGGGCTTGTAACTTTTTTCGCTGGCTTAAAATGTAGGTCCCTATCTAAGGTTATATTCATAGACAAACTGTAATGTATTTCGGTACTTTTTCGCACTGCATTCTCCAGTGCAATTGGCATCGGTTAGTTTTCTCTCGGTGACTCAAAAATGAATGCTAGCATGGTTAATTTGCTATAAAAAAGACAGTAAAATGTATCGGCGGCAATCGTACAAAAATACCCATTAGAAATGCTTTAAAGAAAAGTCGCGCAAGCAACCTATTGATCAAAGTTGTATCCAAAGGTGCAATTTAATAAAAATCTTTAATACGTTGAAAATTTTGATAATGATGATCAACTTTATAAGGTTTTATCTGGAGTCTGAATTGCGAAACCAATTTAACAAAGTAACTTGAAGAGTAACAATGTCGTCTTAAGTTGCAAAGGTTTGTAATCTTAGTGCAGACGCAGGCCGCCTACCTGACACCCTGGGTTTTAACAATATCATTAGGTGATCATATGCCCTCGTGTCTGTAACTTGACAAAATCTACATTGATAAGTAAATTACGTGGAAAAATAACAAATTCAATCCTTCCCGAATAATGAAGTCCCCGACTGTGTCAACCGTTGCAGAGCTTTGTTCCGCCCCGCTCCAAGTTGTAAGGATTAGCCAAATTTGGCGGGTAGGATGTAACGATTTCACAAACGGTGACCTTACATTCGTGACCTTAAATTACTTCTTACAAAAAACAGCTATGTTATTAGCAGACAGGCTTAGAGATGAGGGCAAATTAGGGCTCGTCTGCGGCTAGATTTTGACCTGATATTTCCAATAAAGATTAGTGAGTTGATTTTTATGTGTTGTGATTCTGTGAAGCGTACCGGCTTTTTTCACGTAACAAGAATTTGGCACTATCCTCCTCTCTCTTTCTCAATTATTCAAAATTGTCTTAAATTTTCTACAACCACTGGAGCACAGTTTTCCCCAAGCAAAACGTTTTCATTTTTAAATTAAACCTTTAAGTTTCAAAGTAAAAAAAAACTTCGTAGGGAATGTGGGAACTTAAGCTTTTTTTGCAAAAGTCCCGACAGAATCATACACTATCAAAATGTGTGTCGACAAATTTCAGTAAAGGCTTCGGCACGCTACAAACAAAGCTGCATACACAAGATAAAAGTGGGGTTGGAAGTGCTCATATTGACTGCGCAAGGGAAGGAAAATTTATCACATCCGCAGTCGGGCAAATTCATTCTTTTTTATGGGTAAAACATTGCAGAAATGCTTGCCTATGCAATAACAGTCGTTCTACGACAATATGGCATTGGATGCACGAGCAGACCCTGGAAAACACTAATCGTGACTGTGTGTAACTGAGGCCGAAATTGTGAGACTGGGGGAGCAGGTGATATGCTATAACGGCGCAGTAGTTCGTGCCTTCTGGCTTCGCACCTTCTCATTCTTCCCCGAATAATGGAAGGTGTAAAAGAGCCCGGTGAAACACAAACACGCACTTCTCAAGAACAACAACTCAACTGCTTAAATGTAGAAAAGTAGCGATCAAATTTCTCCACTTTGAAAGTTTGGACAAATTTTTACTGTTGTTCTTTTGATAAGAAAGAAAAAGTGTCCTACCCTTCCTCTACTATTTCCTTAAGGCTTTCTGCAAACATTTGGTCTCAAAACACACTCGGACTGAAAGCTCAGGTGCAACGTAACTTAATACAGTAAAACATTAGCGAAATAGAGAGATGTATTTTCAGACAAGCTTTCAGATTTAAAGGATCTCTATGTTTCGTATATAATAGCTCGGGGTATGCGCTAACCACTTTTGTCGTTTACATATGATAAATTTTCATCCAATGCTTAAAGGGTATATCGTATTCATGTTTATTTTAAAGTCTTTAAAGGTAGCATAAAATAGCCGAAAACTTTCAGAATTCAAATTCACATTTGTTAGTTTCATGTCACTAAATGCGATGTAAAGATTTCCAAATAGTTACAGCCCACTTGTATTAGGAGAAAAACAAACAGTAAAAATCGTTTTGTTCAGAAAAAAACGCGTAAGCCTTTGCTGGTTAAATAACTGCCTTAAATCTTTTGTTAGGGATTTAACTCGATAAAAATCCGAATTATTTGTGTATCAGATCATCTGGATCTCCATGCCACCATGTCTCTCATTGTTGCCTGCTTGTAGTGATAAAAGGTTTGAAACGTGCAAATTAGTTGTAAAACATGGCAGCATTGAAAACGTGCTGATCGTGAAAACTAAAAGGATTTGTTCAGTTGTACATCTAAGAATTTTTATCATAACAATACGAATAGAAAAAAAAATTGATACATGACATTTAAAAAAGAAATAGATGTATGAAATAGATGCCTATGACGAGACATTTTGTCCATAATTAGCTTCAAACTGATTCAACACAAGCCCTACTGTTCAGAATGCAACCTAATATAAGAGACCATTCTAAATAGTTGTTTTACATGGTAATCCCTGGTAAAATGCGTTCATCCATGTGTCAAAATACGATTTCACAAGACCACATTTTTTTAGATTGGCAAACCATGCTGAGACCTTAATCAGGATACACCATGGTAAAACCACCTAACCCTGCTTGACACTAGTTAATACTGCTAAACAACCCAGCCCTTCGAACTTTGCTTCAAGTGAAATTGAAAAGTACAGTAACGAACTCGAGCTCGCTACCTGCCTAGTGGAAAACGATTTTTTTATAAAATAAAAAATCACGCCTGTACTTATACGTGCGTTTTTTTATAACTAAATTTACTGACCTTTTGGTCAAGTTTAGGAATGATAAAAAATATGCATCAGAGCATGGTATTATTAGGGTTCTTATCCTCACTGCTAGAGAGATGGTGACGAGTAGTTTTTTAAAACACAATTTAACTTACCTCCAAAGCACACGCTTGGAAATCAAATTGGTCTCAAAGCAGTGCACATATTATCGAAGGTCCTACTGTGGTTTTTAGTAGAGTTGTTTGACGTGTTGGTAAAGGTGTCGTTTTGCCATATCAAAAAATGTTACATTGATGCATTTGTCTCAGAAATTGATTTAACTTTGCCGAACAAATTTCTGCTAACCGACAGAACAGTTTTGTAGATGCAGCCATAATTCTATAGTGATATTTTCGACTCAAAGTCGATTTTCAAAAAAATACGATTTCTCTTAAAAGGATTATAACAAAAAGTTAACTAAAATTTAAAATTGTACGTGTTTTTTAAAACAAAAGTGCTTTTAAAACACCCCATATGTATGACAACTTAATTTTGTTACCACCAGTTCTATCGCATAATCTCCCTTTGTAATGTACAGAAAGGTTGGTTTTATATCATTCACACGAACGCACATGACGACGAAATGAAATTTGTGTGAGAATATTTCTTCCCCGAGGACGAACAAATGCAATTACCAAGCGAAGACAATCGTGTTACACTGCGCCTAGGGGGAGAACATGATGGAAATACAAGATGGCGTTAACCGATTGTTACTGTATTTATTTTCTTAAAAGCTGGTCAATGATCTGATCACACTGTCCCGATTGTACAAAGCTTAACAAAACAATATTGTTTGATCGCAAGGAGAGAGGGTGTGTTTGCTCTCATAATGTACCGGCCCTGCCAATGTGACGAGTTGTTTTGCCAACTTAATAACAACGCGTGAAAAGAAACTGCAACACGCATAATACTTTCACACACACCTTCGACAGGGTGGATAAAAGCCTTCGGCATGGAGTGTTTGATTAACACGGCAAACTAACCTCTAAAAGACTAACAAGTGCCCTTGATCCAACACAAGGAGGGATTGGTCTTCTCTTGACAGCGCGAGCTAGACCCACGTGGATTTCTTTTCTGGACGCTCTCGAAAGGATTTTAAAAATAACGTCGGTTTTTCATTCTCGACATCACATTTGTGTTTGTATTTTAAACAAATATGTTTTAAGCTTTTGGAATCCTAAAATAATCCGCCCTTATGTTTCAAGTTCTTGAAATGCAAGGGTCCAGTTTCAGGCAGCTTTTTATTTTATCTATATATAGTACCATGACTCTGACACTGAATCAAGATCAATGAAGATTACTGTAATATTTTTGAAATTAATCGCAGGACACACAGTAGAAAGGTACAGGTAACCAATAATAGAAGAGGTCTTTAAAAACAGACATCTAAATATGCCTTTTTCCCATTTGTAATGCGATGTTTTACTAGTTGAAAACAATGTCAGACCCTGTACTTCTTGAAAACAATTACAATAAAAGAAAAAATGGAACCTTTATTTTGCATTTTTATCTTCTGTAAAGGAAGCAGTCTAGACACATTTAATGTAACAAATAAAAAGGGGACACATTCAAGGATTACTATATGTCAAGTATATGCTGTGTCTACAGCTTAATCGGCTGGACCGTTGCATAATGTGCGCGTTAATATCGGGGCTTTGCCATAAGATTCTTGACATAGTAACTGATATAACATCCAAAGTTTTACCATGTATTTCATTGTGAAAAACAAAGTTATGTGTTAGCGGATGTTTCTAATCAACTTGTAGTTGTTTAAGAGGTGGACTAAGGGTTAAATCTTCTTCGAATTCATTATACATGTATGATAGATAAAGGATTTGAAGTATTGCGCTGATTTTACTATTTGGTTCAGAGTACTGGCGGAGTACATCTCTAGGCCTACTATAACACCGCACGCTTACCGTCACGTTTTCAGAAAGGGCCAGAGTAAGTTGAATACAAAGCATGATTTCTCACAGGTTCTGAAACTCAGGGTAACAGTTAAACTGATTGTCACTGTTAATTATTTTAAATGCTACGAAGGAAGTCACCATGAAATTCGATGGGCATAAGCGACTGCGCTCTTACTGTATATAAATGTACACGGATATGCTGAGGAATCTGCCCAATAAGCGAGTCACTTTACTTAAGCATTAAAATCCCTCGTCATTTACCCGGAAGATATTTTTAAGTGGGGGACTCTGTCTTTCAGTTTCCAAAATTTCATAGATTATGCGACAATCAAGTTATTAAAATATCAAAGCTTATCTCGCCTGGTCTGATCCGTTGGTCTAGCCATATCGGCAGTCGTGGAAGCTTTTGAAACTATAATACAGGGAGGCGGCATTTGTATGCATGTGATAATGCCCCTCAGTGTATGAACTGTAGGAAATTAATCAAATCAAATTTTAATTATGAGATATAACTTTTTTATCTCATTGTTTGTATAACAACCAATCTTTAATTGTGTACCGAAGAAAAACAAGGCCCACGGCGAGATCGATGTTGTGTCATATCAATATATTTTATTATAATAAATACAAGCAGATTAATAACAGATTGTAGGACGCTTTCCAATCCAAATGGACAAATAATACATCAATTATAACCGCAAACTCTTGGTAACAATTGTTGACAAGATGATACGCGTGATAATACGTGTGTGAGAGGTTGTGAGAGATTAATCCATTGCACTCAAGTCAAACGTCGTTGGGAAATTCGATCCAAGAACTTTAGACATTAATAAAAACACTGCTCTGATTAATAATACAAATGTGCACAAGTATTAATCGATGGGAAAGCGATGTCTGCTGGGGTGATCTATGGACATCAAGCGCCTATAGTGGTGATTTTTAAAAGATTTTATCGAAACTAATGTTCATTTGGCGAACAGTCAATAGCAAAAGCGGCAGGATACGGGCCTCGTAACAACCCATTCCCAATTCGCTGACAAAACATATACCGCTTAGTATCAATATATACAAAAATGACCTAAGTATTTGTTAGTAGAGCACAATTTACATTTTCCGATATATTCGACCCGGGATTAGGGACCCTATCCTGCTGTTAAAACAGTAAAATGTTTATTTTGTATAGCAACAACCGAAATGTTTTCTAGAGATTAACTACATCAGTCAATATCAATATATCAATTTTCTTTTTACAATTTGTCAGTTCTATTATCGCGTATGTACATACATTCCCCGCATAGGGTGTACCTACGTCCGTCATAGCGTCAAATACGTTACATTATATACATGGGGTTATTACATAATATATGTTCATCACAACGGTTTGATTGGGCCAAAGTTTCTCAACCTTGGTAGAGATATAAGCACCATTTGTCACTTTCATTCGTTTCGATATAGTTTGTAGATTGTCTATCAACTTTTATTGGTAAAGTTCTCAAGTCAAACATCGACGGGTTTATCTGTCATCGCCGAAGGCGTCACCATGCCCGGAAAACCGAGGGCAGATTTCCCGGCCGCAGTGGCGAAAGCGCTGTAGTTGTACCCTGCGAAGTTGGGCAGAAACTGAGGAGGGTAGGGCATAGCTAGCAGTCCTCGGGCATTATGCGGGGGATAGGCGTACCTCATGGCCGAACTGAAAGCTTGAGCGGAGGCCAGGCTGCTTATTGGGGAAAACGCTGACTTGAAGGCGGTGGCTGCTGTCACGACTGGCGTCGAGGGAAGATAGGGCCGGTAGAGGGCACTGTTGGATCCAGGCAAGGATAAATCCGCAGCGGAAGCGGTGTGTTCGCTGTGGTTATTCAGGACCTGTTCTATGGCCTGACTAACGTCACTGTCACAACCCTGTAGAATAAGCTGAAGGACACTCCGTTTCATGTGAGGGAAGATCCGACTTAAGACTTCTATTGGCGGTTTCTTTCCTTGTTGGCGCCCGATGGGAGACGCTCTGCAAGAAATGGCACCTTCGCTGGTTGGCTTTTTCGGGGTTTTGCGTTCCGGTTTAGGTGATTCGCGACGGTCGTCTGTCTCCGGCAGTTGGGTGCCGGCTTTTTCCGGGGAGCCAGGAGTTGTGATGTCCGGGGAGCCGGATCGGTCGCTCATGTTGTCTGCATCAGATTTTCTCCTCTTTAAATCTGAAAAAAAAAAAAAATGAATATATTTATTACGTTGGCAGATTAACCGCTGTGGTCATTATTTCCTACCCCATTCAAAAAAAAAAAAAAAAAAAAAAAAAACTGATAAAGTTTTCACTGAAACACCTTATTCAAATCCAAAAGTGTATAGCTCATTTTAAATGTGCGTGCGTGCGTGCGTGTGCTTACCATCGGCTATTATGTCACATATAGGACCTACGTGTAGATGTAGTGTAAAAAAATGATGTTCGGCTTTAAAGAGGCAAAACACGTGCACGACACAAAAAATAAAAATGAAAGTATTATTAAATGTAATGATTTGTGGCATGTGACATTCTTATAAGCCAGTTACCATGTTTGTTGCTTTAAGAGGCCATCAATTTACCAAGCTGATTGAAGGTGGTGGGGTTTGTGTACGCAAAATAAATAAAAGCCAAGCTTAACAATTCAGCATATGGCACGCAGGTAAGTACTTTAAACTCCAGCTTCTGCGGCTGTTGCAAAAAGGCATGCTAGACACCGCCTTCCTAAACTAATATCAATTTTTAATAGGAACACAAAGTTTAATTACGAAAATGGGCTGCCTATAATTCATATGATTCTACAAGAGCGCAAAGTCCAACAGCAAGAAATGGATAAAAACAGCAAAATATGCAAAAATTAAATCTCCCCGCCTTATAATAAACATTTCAGACAAATCTTTTCTTTTAAAAAGACAATCTCGTTCTAAAAAAACTTGAACCTCTTGCACAAGCAGTTGAAATCGTTTGTTCTAGTCATCTATAAAAACAAATGACTACAATCTACTGTTCTATTTTTCGCTATATTGTGCAAATCCGACACGTTACACGACATTAGACTGATAATTAATGTTAGTAAAATGATGCGACCTTACGTTAAGAAATAAACCAGAAAAACACCAGGCCTTTTTGACTTCTAGGAAATTCAATCAATCCAATCGAAAGCTGACTTGGAGTACGAGGTTTACAGTGACAAATTTATCACTAAAAACACCAGCATACAGCCTTTTGCAGAGGCTAGCGATCTGGCATTCTGTCATATTCAAGTATTTTGTGACTCCCAAGCAAGAATAACTGTATGCCAGGTGCCACAACTGAATCGTGGCATTTTGAGAAGGAAATGATTTAAGGTTACGCCGTTGTGTGAGTATTTCACAGTCAGCATTGTAGGAATTGCCTCCCAAAACTAAGTGTGAGGGCAACATTTGGACACACGCACGCACACACACCTGCTTCGCTCCCATGCTCGGGCATGCAGAAATAGAAACTTTTTCGGTCAGTTACAGATTAGACACGTTGGCAATGCTGACTTAAAGCTGTCGTAACGGCGGACCACCCGACAACTGGCAGAAGGAAATATACACAAATCAGTCGTTTTTGCTGTCTTTGCTTTATTGAGCGAGAGCGGATCTTAGGATTTTGGCAAAGGAGAGTCAAACATTCACCTCTAGGGGTTCGGTTACCGCGGCTGGAGACGCAGCTTGTATACAGTCGCAGTTTTAACAGAAACACGATAGAATTAAACTTCTGTGGTGGAAAATCACAAATTGGATGCTGTGAAATTGTTTTACTGAAAACGCTCTGATTTATCTATCTGTTGTTTATTTGTTGAGTGTAAAAAATAAACTCCATTATCGATAAAAAAAATAGTTGCCAAAGACGTACACAGGTTATTTTTTCGTTATCTTTTTTTAATTCTTTATCGAGCATTTACCAATATAAAAGATAAGTTAATAACGTACTGGCAAAGAAAAATTAAAAGGAAACGGCAATGTTCTATTTTGGTACGTTTCCTGAGACCGTTTTTAAGTTGAGTAAAAATAAAAAACTTTACTGAAAAAATAGTGTAATTTCCCATTGGCTGTCTGTTTGGGTGTTTAGCTTTGTAATAATTCCTTTATTATGTTTAAATGTTTCATTAGTTTGATCAATAATTATGATCAAAATCCCTCTGTCGCATTAGAGATCTAGGAAGATGGCATATCGAAATACATGTATCTCTCGTGAATAAAAAAGAAATTAATTTTTGACCAAAGAACTTTTGGTCATTTCTTTAATTCTTCCAATTCGGTGGAACTCGGATCAGAAAAAGAAAAAGAAATCTCGATTATGATTTCTTAAGTTTTGCGTGTTCTGTTTGTCGAGCAACAACAGAAGTGCAAAGGTGAAAGAAATAAAGCAATGTCTGATATCCAAATAAATTAATAGGTATGTAATCGATTTAAGATATAAGTGTGCACTGATTATCAAACAACGACCGTTCACAGCACACGCACACACATACACACACACACACACAAACACACACACACAAACACACACACACAAGAAAAAAAACGTGTACTTCTTTTGACTTTTCCACCTATAAATTGAATAGATATCCAAAAATCCTTTTCTCTGTCATGTTCACTTGGCCTTCATTTTTTTCATTATCTCGCCTCTTGTCCAAGAATGGATTTGCAAATGAATGAAATTATTTCATGGCTGTTTACGCTCTATGTTACTTCAATCGCCCCTTTGACGGCAATATTTGATTGAATAAAAACGCTATAACTCCGCATTTGAAATTGACAATCTTTTCTCGCTCTTTGTCTGTCACAGCTGACAGCTTAGGCGCATGCTGATCGTTTTATTAAGGTTTTTATGATAACAATAATTGGTAATGTTCACCTTAATAAGAGTCAACAAAGGATAATTACTTTGAATTGAAAGAAAAATATGCCGACACAAGAGGTAATCACTCTGAAAACGATTGAAAGAAGTTTCGTAAGAAAAATGAAAAGAAAATGAAAGATTTGGAGGGCTTTGAGTTTATGGAACTCATAATGTTTTGGAGATTTTTTTCTTGATCTTCATAAACCTTTGATTAATTTTCATGGTATCATTCCCTTTTTCTCTCTGTCTCTCTTTCGTTCTCTCTTTCTCCCTGTGATGTCAAAATAGCAACATAGTAGAGTGAAAAGAAAAATGAAAGCTAAAACAACTTGCCGTGTGTGAAGTGTTCCACTCCCGTTAGTCGATCAATCAACAGCATTTAATTTAGCGCAGCGCCCTCCGTTCATGGAGTACTCCGCTTTACTTTTTCCCTCTCAATAAACGGCTGCGAAATCGGATTCGATTCTCACCCTCGTCGTTTAATTAAAGAATTAAGAAAATTTATTGTGTTTCCACGAGATAAATGTGCATCTCGATAAGGATCAAAGGAAGGGAGTCGAAACATTGTTTTCGATTATTGGATCTTTTATCATCAGTAATTGTTAAAGTTTATACGGCGTGATGCTAGTGCGGTAATTATGGCCGATATCGGAGTGCCTTTCCGGCTCAAATTCTCGTCAATTTCTCACGAAATGTGCCGTTAAGTGCAACTACATGTATTTCTGTTTTATTTATTGGTCAACTTGCGCGTTTTATGTGAAAGAAAAACACGTCATTGTGCAATAAAACATTGAGGGCTAACGGTGGCGTGTGATGACAATATTGCAAATTAAAAGATTAATCAACAATCGGAAGACCATCAGCATTTATCGCTTTAACCTGAGCGGTGGCAAAAGTCTCCTTTTTCGTTTGAGTGATCGAGAGAAAGGAAACAAAGCCATTCGCCGCGTAAAAAAAGGGCTGAAATTCTAAGGCGTTTCATTTATCATTTATTTAGAATATAGCATATTCATTGTCATGCTCATTGAAAGAGAAAGAAATTTAGCGAGGCTTTTTAGTTATTGATAAGGAAAGATACAAACATAAAAATGTGAAAATATATTTTCTTTATACTTTCTCTTAGAGGGGGATACTGCTGCACTCTTTTTCAATTTCAAAACATGAATTTTTAGAAGCAGCTGCTCTTGATTTGGACAAGGATGTATCTTTCACTCTCATGATTTGAAAACATTTTCATTTCGAATTATTTTTGATTAAAATTGTGTTAGATTGTCCTTTTTCCTTTTTTTAAATTCCTTTTCTGTCCTATTATCCAGGCTGGTCACGTAGGCTCTAAACGACTGCTCAGGGGACCATATTTTTACGAGTGTTTGCATAAAAATTATGCAGGTTGTGGGGATATTAAGCGGAAAATGGTGGTGTTTGCACAGGCGTTTCAGCTTTATTCTGACGATGAGCACCTTTCGTGCTTTCTACAACACGCTCGCAGGTGTAAGTGTAAAAGAAACATCTTCAGCGGCCCCTGAGTTACTCTTAACCGGCCACTTCCTATTCACCGTTATGCAATCAAGATTTTATACAATAACTTTTATATATTCTGAATACTTTTTCAAACCCCATCGTGGGGGTACACGGCGGGCTGTGGAATTTTCATTATTACCACACGCGAGTTCATAATTTGTTTAATCACCCTCCAGAGAACAATGGCCACGTCCAAAACATATATTAAAAAGTATATTCATAAACCCTTCTGCAAATTATCGTTCCATTTCAAATAATTCAAAATATGTTACCTCACGTAGCTATTTAATCAAAAGATCACGCCTCAATGAAATCTTCAAAGGACTTCTGTTTGAAATTAAATTATGAATATCCAACCTCATTACAAAAAGTTGCCTGAATCAAGCGATTAGTAAAAAAAATGAAACAACATATTTTCAAAGAAAAAACTTGAAAGCTTTTCTTTGACGGTAGACAAGCGATGCCCAGTACATTTTTCTTTTCTGTATCATTACTTTAGCCATATTTCGCAGGACTTTGTCATTTTTCATGCCATCATAAAATAAGTAAAATGTATATAACTGTTCGAACACGTAACGTTTGCCAACAATACTAGAAAATACTTCAAAATAAAGCAGATGTAAAAAAAAAAAAAAACATATTGACAGCTATTGCATCTGAAGCTATTTGAAAACAAACAATGCAGAACTTTCTTTCTTCACTAAAACTATATTTACTATGCAATATTAAGAAATATGTAGCTAATAAGTAATCGGCCAAATGCATAGCAAATATCAACACGTATCAAATTTAATTGAATAGAAACAAATGATGGAAATTATACAGAGATTATTTACCTGGACTTCCAGAGTCGCTGTCCCTACTGTGGATCTTCCCAGCGTACGAGTTCAGCTCGGAGTATTGCCGGCTTATATCGGGGGTGAAGTTCTCCGGGTTCATGCTGAGAAGACCCCCAGGGCCGTACAGCAACCCTAACTCTCTGGCTTCGTTCTCTTCTTGCGCCTGTTGACGGCGAAGCGCAACCTGGGCCGCCATCACGCGTTGACGCTCCGCAATCAGGGTGCACTTGGCACAAACGCAGTCCCTCCAGCGGCAGTAGCGTTTGTGTCCCTTCAACGCCGAGACGACGCCGTGATTCCGGCACCGTGCACATTTGGGCGTTCTTGGGTAGCGCTCGGCCGCACGGATAAAGAGGGGATGTTGCATTTGCGGTGGTTGGGAACTACTGACGGGTGTCTCGCTGTCAGGGCCTGTGGTTGCACTCATCACTATTTTTTTCCTTTCCTTCTTTTAGCTTTTCTTTGAAATATCGAATTTGGTCCGTTTTACAGTTATTTCGATGTTTCCTAAGCTCAGGAAAAATCTGGACGAAAATCAATTCACGCTTCCTTCGTACCTCGTGTGAAAGCGGCAGCTGTTTCTCTAGACTGTCACTCTCCGGTTAAAGTGTAACAACTTATTTTCAGATCAAGGTAGTTGATGTTTGTTTAGACTGTTTGTGTTACGGCTGTGCTCACGCCGAAGCTAGCAAATAGTACTAGCGCGCATTACTACGCCTGAATAGTCATTCAGCATAGCTCTCCCCTCACCTTTAAGCTGCTGGGAAACTAGATACTATTGGTTGACATCTCAATTAAGCAAGATGATAAAGAGGCTCGTAAGGACGACGAAAGATAGAATGGGTTCTTCAAAAAAAATACCTTAGTAGTAGCTTTAGATCAATATTTCAATATTTTCTATTTTTTGTTTCTTAACTAACTACGATAATTTGCCTACAAATTGAATCTATTAGAAATTCTGACAAAAAAATTTTTCAGTGTTTTCATCTGAAACACGGTTTTGGTCCAATGATACATGTACCATGGTTCCAAAATGCAGTATATCTATGCATTTGAAAAATATTTTCTTATGCTACGGGAGTTCAGCTTATTTTCTTTAGAAAACAAGAAAGAGAGAAAATGAAGAGAAAAACATAAAATATGTTTAATGAAGTATTATCTTCTCAAACGCGCCTAAAATGAATATATATTATCTTACACCTTAACATTAATTTATGACTGGTAATGGTTCTTTTGAGATTATCAATTTGTTTTAAATTGCCTTCTTAATTTTTGTTTGAAACAAAATTTGGCTTTCACTGGGTTTAATCTTTTTAAAGTGTGGAAAATCAAGGATTACGCACCACAAATTCCACACTCCCGCCCTCCAAAGGTCCTTCGTCTAAAGACGTCATATTACACATTCACCCGCTCTAGCCTAGGCATGTCAAGCTTCTCTAGTGAAGCGATTATTTTCGTTAAAGTTACTATGTGGATGTAATGTGAAATAACAGCTTTTTTATATCTTTTTCAAGATAAGTGTACGGTTTCTTGTTACTTTTTTCGTTAATTATTGAACCCTGCGATGCGAGCGTAGACCCCGTCGAGAGGACATTATTTGACATTCTACTCCGATTTTCCGCTCGGGAAAAAGTAATACCTTCATAATTGCAACATCGCAGTAATTGAGGAAAGAGGGCAAGATAGGCGAGGGTTATAAAGACATCCTTTGTAAGTTTCTGATGTCTGAAATGCGTGTTATAGTGAACGACAATACGTCAAGTTTGTTCTGTAGGAAAAAAATGCTTAACGGAAAAAGCAGTGAGAGATCAAGTTCTTGCTGGTAAGGTTTGGCTGAAGTAGAGGGTACTTAAACCGTTTAATCTGTTATAACCAAAGAAACTTACTAGTTGATTCGCCTGGTGAATGTGCTGAGAATATTAATGGAAGGGTTGCGTGATGAGAAGAAAGAATTTACGTAAACAATTAAACACAATTAGAAAATCAGATTCAGCCATAATATTGTCTTTGTGTGTGTGTGTGTGTGTGTGTGTGAGAGAGAGAGAGAGAGACTGACTGGTATACTAAGAAAATAAACCGTAGAGTGGTGTCAAGAAGCAAGTGAATCACATGGCATTCATAAGAATAACCATATACTTCCTATTCAACCAATGCAACGTCTTTTAAAAATAAGAATCAAAACATGTCACTTAGGCTGTCAAAACTCTCCATAAACACATCGAACAGATCGAATAAAATTATGGCGTTCCACTTGATTTAAAGGTCAGATTTTACGTGACCTGACTATCGCTTGCCCTCCTCTCTCTTCAAAATTCTTTTCTCTGATATTTGTTATTTCTGAAGTAGCAAGAAAATATTGCCTAACATATGTTCTGTTGGTCCAAGCATTGCGTACATTACCAGTTTATGGAAGTTATAAATGTTTCCTATTTGTAGTGTGAAAAAGCACCCTTGTCCAAACCATTGCTTTCATTAGCAGGTAATCCCATTACAAAATAAACACAGACTGAATAGAAAACTCCATTTCTCTCGTGTTATTAAAGGGTTGGCTCGAATTACATCGCTCCTCCCTCACAATTAAACACGCAAATGAGGCAGAAGAATACCCCACTCCAAAAGTGCTAGGACATACATATCAAACACTGAGACGACGAATGGCTTTCATCAGTGCTCTCTGAGGTGAAAATCCGATGGATACATGCAAGCCAGTGAACCATTCACGGGAGAGCCCCTCGCGGCGGGGGTGCGACAACCTCAAACCAAAAATCCACATGTTACCTAAAATATTTTTAAAAAGATAACGCAGCTGCGTACGGGTATGATATATAATGACCTTTGGGGAGTCTGTCCGATAAAAAAAGGGATTAGACGAAATCACCATTTAACCAGGAGTTCCAGGCTGATTTCACATAACCTTATTTGACCCTATGTTTGGGAGACGTGTTGAAAGTACCAGAATAGGCCTAACTACAACTGAATTTGTTGGCACTGATGGCAAGCCTAAATGCCAACCGCATTTTACAATTGATCACATTATTATTTTTTTTTTGTCAAATTTTATTATTGGAAATATTTTGGAAAGAAAACATAAATAGAAAGAGGAAAGGGAAAACCCCAATTATCACTAGAATTTTAATTATGGTGTGAGGAAAAAAATCCCGCCTCTAATATTTATTTTAAGAGATAAATAATGACTTACATAAAACGTCATTTGGTAATTCAATTTATTAATATGATATAATGTATAACCATCAGCTTTCGAATGTTTTTTTAACAAACCACTGCTCAACTTACATGTGACGTCAAGTGTCGGTTGGGGTATAAAAGAGAAAGTAAAAATGTGTAGGGAAAATGTTAATTTGGCTTAAAGCTTAGTTTTGCCTTCAGTTTGAAAAAAAATAAAAATAAAAAATAATAAAAATAAAAAACGTAAAGCAGCTTAGGTGTTGCTTATACAAAAATTATCTGTCTCAAATTTCGTTTGAAATCAACAAGAGATCAGAAAAGATTAATTAACAATAATTTACCACATAGTAATCTAGAAATACTTGAATACATAAATTAGAATGTACATTTGGCAACTGGTGAAATCGGCAAAAAAGCAAAAAAAAATCTAACATCCCGCTTATTCATCAGAAAACTAATGCAAAAAAAAAAAAAAAAAAAAAAAAAAAAAAAAAAAAAAATTACGAGTAAATACATCTTTCAACAGTTCGCCTACAGATTTCAAAATCAATACAGTCGATCTTTGAATATTCACCGTATTTTACCCTCGCTTCCCTAGGTGTGATTTCAGTTAACCAGCAAATGAGGCGTGTAATATGGTGGTGTAATCTCTCAAAATATCGCGTTACGTAACGAGACTCAGTTCTGTGCCATGGCGAGAGTGGGAAAGTTGCAGGAAAGTTGATCCTAGAGCGTGAAGGTCAGCACGTCCGCCGGCCAAAGTTAAATGGAATCGATAGTCAATGTTTATTGTGGTTAGGCAAGGCTGTAGGTTTTAAATGCTGCAACGCAAAACGACGTGATCAGTTCGAATGCACTGCAAATTGATATCCGCTTGTCGGCCCGATGGTAAAATAGAGATACGTTTCAGGTCTAAAAACAAAAGAAAAATAATGTTTCATTTTAGATATATTTCCATTTACTTACGTTGGACATACACTTCGTAATAATTTTGATTTAAATTAAATTCCAGCATCGTACATAATCATTTTTATCTGTTCATATGTTCACGCGACTTTTAACGGGTAGAAACGAACATGCATTATTTATGCTGTTACTTTAAAATACACAAGTAAATTTCTGTATTCGGAGACCAGCAAAAATGATTCGATGCAAATCGGACAAAAAGGTTAATTAAATTCTGTCACCTTTTAAAATTAATACCCTGTCTTCATTTATTCAGGCATCTTTTTCGGACACCATTTTTCCTTTGTTACCTCTTTTATTAGGATAAAAAATGTCATTGTTAATAAAAAATCAATTTTTTTCTTTTGAAATAATATGAAACTATTATCACAGAAATAGAAAAAATATTTGACGCACCTCTGGAGAGGCACCACACGTCATTTATGTTTTTAAAACATTACTTCTTCGCTAACTTGCCAATCATTCTCAATACAACAAAAATGTATTTTTCAAAGAGTTATTTTCATTCTCAAACTAGGCGTTGTTGCCCTGACGCAAGGCATGTGGCATTCTATGAAAATGAACGGCTGTCAATTTCCGGTCACAATCCATGCTCAATTAATCGATGATTTGGTTAATTTATAAAGACCAACTAATACCGTCATTATCCAAACAACATAAGTGGAGAGGGGGCCATTAGTTGACATTCGCTCAATTCATTCAGCACCGAAGCAAGGGCTTAGGAAAACGTTATCGTTCCTGCCGCATAATGTGATTAATGACACAATTATCCCGCGATGAAGTGCCGATGACGTGGCCATTGTGACACCCCACTTGTATGTCAACACCAGCTTGCAACAATCGCAGCTACCACTCAGCTTGGTCAACAATTTAGCCAAGTCCCTACAATAATCTTTTATAAAAAGGTAACACTATACAGCCGAATTTGTTTTTATTCCAAATCCGGTGATATATTTTCACAGGTGAGAGGGCAACCAGGCGTAAGGGACGTGTTTCGATAGGGTGCGATTTTATTTAATCTGGCTGACCCCGTTCAGTATGTTCGTATCCCTGTTTCCATAATTGCCTCTTAGGAGAGAACTGTGTAATCAAACAGAATTTGTTCTCGGTTGTGCTTCGTTTTCACAAATTTGTATTGAGAAAAAACTCGAGGCCCGCGGATATGAAAGCCGACACCCTCCACATTGACACGACTCACTTAGTTTTTGACATCTGAAAACATCAACAAATCTATTCATGGTTTTGCCAATCACAATGCGCAGGTGTTAGAGAACGCGACTATTTTTCAATTAATCTATCTTAATAGGTTAGATAGGCACGCCACACAAGCTGATAGTTTACCGGGCAATGATAATCTTTCTCTGGTTCCTGACTAACTGTGCATGCTTATATGTGTCATAATGTGTGTATGGGAGGGGGGGGGGTTGACATAGAATCTGCTCTAGCTATAAGGGAATTGTTTGGGAATAATCAGATCAAACACTGTATTTACGGCAGCTCACCATTAGCTCCTCTCTGCTGAAAAGAAAGTAACGGTTATGTGATCAGATATTTGGAGGGAATAGAATATTTTCGAAAAATCTGCAGAGTTTAAGGCCAACGAAGGTGAAACAGTAACATACTCTTTTTTAAAGTATCAGGTGGATTAAAAACGCCAATGACTATAAAACTGCAATAACTCAAATGTTATATAGTAAAGCAATTTCCCATTTTAGTTTTTATCTTTATAGTAATAAATCTGGCATACGATAGCTCTGACGCAATAGTTCAGCATCCGTGTGGTGATGAAATTGAAAAAAAATATCCACATTATAACACTAATGAATGAGAAAGGCGTAATTTTGTTCCATAATAATATAAGCAAAATTACTGGTGATTTTCATCATCCGTCTTTCTATAGACCATCATATGGAAATCTTAGAAGGGCTTGCCACCGCTTGAAGAACGCATTTTGACCCACTATCACAAATATGTACCAAAAGAAAAGAATGCAATGTTTCAAGTTCCTTAGCACTTATGTATGAATTTGATGTTGACTATCAAATATTGTCAAAGCACCGACTTAATTTGAGGGGGTGAGGCTGGGTCAAACCCCCCTTCTATTGGTTGACTATTAGATACCGGTATATGGGAGGAGAACAAATCGTCAAATTATTATCAAAGCAATAAGGACGCATAAATCATACGACTGAGATGAAAACAAATACATAAGTACAAATAGCACATGCAATACATACATTTACATCCAACTACAAATAATTCGTTTTAAAACTCTTTCATTACATTCAAGCATGCTTAATTCTCCTTATTCAATAATAAACCTTCCTGAGTGGTTTCCTTTTTTTCCTTAATTGATATTCAATCAACATAAGGTTTACAGGATAGAGCCAACAGTAAAGGTTTTCAACCTATCGAGCTGCATTATCAAAAGAACTGTGTAATATGATATGACATTCAGTGATTTTTTCCAGTTATTCTTGCACCTTGTTTCAGCCTGAGAGATTCACTAGTTGCAGAAAATTTGAGCTTGAGGAAACATGAAACTTGAACCATCAATACTGCCTTCTTCAACAATTTTGTTTGAATGAGAATGTTAAACCCCCTCAACGAAAAACACGACATAATATATAAGTAAACGTCTCGCATATATGGCTGTCTCTGTGGGTTATAAAAAGAAACTAATTCTAATAATCATCAACAAGTAATGAAATCTAATATAACCAGTGATGATAATACTTTTGCCAAAAAAAGGAAACGTTGAAATGCTAGAAATATACATTAATATAACATTTGTAAGTTACGGAATTGCAATAAATTTTGTTTGTATGAAATTGGAATAAATTACGTTATTTGAATAAATTTCACAAGTAATACAAAAATAAAGAATATAGAATAAATAAGATAAAAGATAAAAAAATAAATAAAAAGGTGGTTGGAATTATAAAAACCTGTTAAAGGTCACGCGTTCACCTCTGTCGCTGACGTGTGGTTGCAATTTAAATTTTGTTCAACAAATCCAAAGGTCGATGACGCCTGCTTTACTAATGCATTTTTAAACTGGCCATACAGCGATCACGGCATTGGTATACTTATGGAATAGTCCGCAGTTTTAAGCTGGAGTATACTTTACTACATGATCTTACGCTAAGGCGAAAAATTCATCTTCTGTATGAACGAGTATTAAATGTTAGTATTAATAATTGCAGCTTCCACACCGATAAAAGCTAAAAAAATAAATGAATAAACCAGAAAGAAAAGAAAAGAGAGCGAGAGGGAAAATTGACCTCACTGCGGCGAATAGCAAAGACCGTGGCATCGTGGATTGAATACTACCGTTACACCTGATGTGTTAGGTGTGATTTGAAGGCGTGCAATGCAATCTTTGCCGAGATCAGGAAACCCCGAGACCAGCGGTCATCACATATATTTACTAGCCTTTTGGTTATCTCGAGAGATTTACAATGTAGGTGAATTTCACCTCGAAGAAGAAGAAGAGGAAAAAAAAGAGAATATTAAAATGATAAAATTATTATCTTAAAAATAACCAAATAAAAAGATATTCGACCCAGACAATAATTACATTAGAGTTTTCTTGGCTTTTTTACAAGCAATCCTGAACATAAACAATAAACAAGCAAATTTCAATAGTGCAGAGCGGTGTGAAATACGTATAGATGTATAGGGAACGGGTCATATAAAATAGGGTTGTGTGGCATATGCAGGTCGCGTAAATTAAAGTTATCAAAAAATAAAAAAATACGAAAAATAAATAAATAAATAAATAAATAAATAAATAAATAAATAAATAAAAAATTGGCTGTTCAAAAAACTATTTCCTGACTAAATTGTGTACGTTACTTCTCTATGTACTACATGACATGTACTAACTAAGATAAAACATTTCGATGACAACGTGACAGTTTAGGAAAAGCAGAGCTAAAATAAATCGTAAACGTTAAAACATAATCGTAAACGTTAAAACATCGCTGAAGACCCGTTATCTACACCAGTGTCAAATGCCATCCCATGGTGAAACACGTCTGAATAAGCATAAAGGAATTGAGAACTATAAGCCATAAAATATATTATACAAAACCCATATTATTTTAAGTGGATTCCTATGAAAATGAATTATATCTCTTCACAGCCGACCAGATGAAATTTGAAAATATGACGCAAGCTGAACTTTTTTAACAGGCCCGGTAAAGCGGTGACAATATATTACTGGCCGAGTATGTTGTACAGCGTTTTGGTACAGAAAACTTAGAAGAACTATTTCACTCTATTCTTGTCACAAAGAAAACATGAACTGTTAAGAAACCCCCTTTAAAAAACTGCAGATCACCTGCTGTAACCATTGACCTACCTGTATATAGGTCGTTGCTGTGACAAGGTAGACTAATGGGTCTCTTGGGTACAACTATCGCAATATAGCCATGCTGGCCCACTTTAGAAGAACAGGCATTGGTAGCTCCCTCAAACGGCCAGTTTCTAAATTAACAGAAATTTTGTTAATCTCTGCTGGTTTGTTTGCTTCATGATCTATGAATTACGGACCAGCAAAATATGGACTCAGCATTTGTTAATAAAAAGATTGATATTGCTTACCAAAATAGTTTTGCAATTTCCTTTAGGACATGACCATAATAAAATGTTCAATAAATAAATATGAAATTTTATCGACATAAATTAACAAATGTTTAAGTAAGATGAGTGATAAATGAATATTCGACGACAATACGCCAGAAGAATTACAGAAACACAAAATACCGGTTGATTATTTTACATCGGTGTCAATATGATAAATGCATAAATTTATACTTAATTTGGATTATTAAATGAAAAACAAAAGTTTATGTCAACATAACAAAGGAGAACAGTGCTTAATATACAACTGTAAGTAAGTCTTTTTTACTGTTCTTCTTAAAGCATAATAAAAGTTCCCTAATGTCGTAGAGGTCCCATACATAAGCACTTATACATATTCCCCTTCCAAATCATACTTCTAGATAGACATATATTTTGGTTCACTTTTCGTGAAATAATACTATTAGAATATTTGTGAAGTCTCATGACTTAAGCGTTTTGCAACGAATTATCAATTATGAAATATGATTGTTAAACGCAGTTTATAAAAAATAGGCCAGAAGAAAATACAGTCGGTAAGAAAGTGAACCGGTCGAACTCATTAAGTGTCCTTGTTACACTTTTAATTCATACAATAAACGCAGTTATTCAAACAATCATAATCTGACACCAACCGCTGTAACCGTAACCGTCTAGTGCACGGCAAATTGCACGCGCGACCGTCTCGCGTGTTTGTTTCGTTATTTAAGCTCTTTTCTATGGCTACTGTTTATGTTTAGTCGCCTCTGTTTACTGTTGTTTTCTTACGTCTTGCCTTAGCACTTAACATAAACGCCGACGCGATTGTCAACCGGGAACCGCCATTGTATTCAATGGAAACATAAACTACGCGGCAGCAAAGGCAGTCTTAGAACAGGTGGTTGTTTCAAACAGTGGGTCATTCTGAAACAACATAGTTTGCCGGTTTCCGACCTCGGTGCCATAGAGGTAAAGCATTCGTTTGACCTGGGAGCAGACACTACCTGCAACAGAGCTGTAAGACGGGAGTTCAGCTTTATGGTGCGCTCGCGGGGAGAGGCGGACGAAGAAAAGTCTGTTAGCCTGTTACATGTGGCAATTCTTCGTATGGTTTTGTATGGTTTTCGTACGCACAGCACTCGAATTAAATCATAAAGTTTGCGTTATGTTTGAATGATCAGGAAGTCTAACATTTCATGTCATAGTTTAACACTCAAGTTTTTTAAAATCCGTGTGATATAAATGCACCTTGTCTTGATTTTTTATTCTTTTAGTATAATTGAAGAAATGACGCATTATTGTACATGTGGAATACTATACATTCATTTTATAACCCCTTTTAAAATATTTTGATAAAACACACGTACACAGTATCTACGAATAAACACACATTGCACTAATATCTTTACAACAATAATTTAAATTTAAACCTGTGTTTTGGATATCAAAATTATGTGTATGTTAAAAAAAACTTGAGAGTTTTATGATGTATCTGTAAGACGTTGTAATGTGGACATTCTATCTCGTCGGGACTCAGACAGCCCATGTTACGTCATTAATCAGGGGCGGATTTAGGCCGTCTTCTGGGTCTTCCGGAAGACGGTCAGATTTTCAAGTTTACATTGACAGGTATCTAATTTTTTCTGTCGGAAGACGGTCAAAAAATGGAGGATGGACCAACAAATATAATATGGAAGACTGTCAGAAAATATCTCTGGATCCGCCCCTGTTAATACAGGTAAAACCAGTGTTAAATGCTCCCATGTGTAGATGTAAGTTATATATAGTATATTAGTATTTTTAGATATACTTGATAGAATTCCAATTCAAAAGTTAGATTTAATAATGCATTATATTTAACACGACTAAAGTTGCTTTTCTTGTCCGTTTTATTTATGAATGAAAAATACTAGTTCGAATAAAAATAATTGCATAACGTGTAATCATTTACCAATGTTTACTGGCGTTACATACGCTTTCTCATAAAGCATGGGATTTAAAGTGTCACCAAAGATTTTTATCACGACTAAAATTCTTTCCGAGTTTACAATCTATCTTAACTACCAAGATGAAGTACGAGTGCGAGTCCCCTTTCCGTCCTTCCTTTTTCAATATTTGGTGTCAAGCAGGGAAAATGTATAATTTGTTTACAGAAGAGATGCCTCATTTTGTTGTTCTCGCATATCTTTCCGCTACATATCTCAAATACAATATAGGATTATCCTATAACACGGGCAAACGCATAAAACACACGCTAAAACAAGATAAGTGTTTTTCTTTCTCCCTTTTCACAGACATCTAAGCTAGGTACGAAAAGTAGACGAAAGGGGAAAAAAGAGCAAAAACGAAGTAAACAAAGATGGAAATGCCGTTTCCCACATCCCTTCCCTCACCTCCCGCAGAAATCTGAACTTACGGTCATATTTCAACAACCGGTTATGCAAATAAGAAAAATGAATTTGTTCCTCGCTTTACAGCAAAGAAGCATGGCCAAGCGTCAGATTTTTGTCGCTTCGATGCCCCTGGTCAAAAGCAGGCCCTCTTAGAGTGGCTGAAGCCCACTGTGCCTCCCAGAGCGAACTGACCGCGGGTTCGTCTTGTGTTCGAATGGGAAGGACGTGGCACAGTGAGAGGAGACGATTGACACATCCGCTGTCACAGCGACGAGTCGGTGCGTCTTCTGCGTCCGATCGCGTATAGTAACTATGCTCTGACTGACTCAGGTAAGTTATGCAGACTGCACTGTGCACACACTACGCTACGCTACACTGGTTCCACGTTGTACCCGAGTCGGTCGGATGATTATCACAAGCGTCAGTCGCGTCTCGCGGCGAGGTAGTAGACACATTTACATTTACAATTTTGGTAATTAGTTAAAGAGACAATTACACCATTGATTGCTGCTTAATTCTGATTGCAGTGACAACGCGTGTTAAGGGTGATAGCACGTGTTTATGATCATATCTAACAATTTAGCTTTTAATTACTTCGCCATCTTTGTTTAAGCGCTTATTTTTGCTCCCCACACATCTTTGGAGAATTTTACGGACAAATAATCTCTCTCTCTCTCTCTCTCCATACCTCTATATATCTTTATGTGATATGCGTTCTTGCACGTAAGTCTTATACAAAATTCGGGTACACGCCTAAGGGGCACGGGGTTGACCTCGAATGTTGAACATTAATATTATATCATTATACACGATGTTTGACGGTCTCGAGCTATTGTCATATTTGTCATCCCATGCGGCGGTGTCATATAGCCATATAATCGGCACAGAAATTTCGAACCCGAAGCAAGTGATCTGACCGCAGAACGCTTCCACCTGGCTACGTCTGAACAATACATCTCCGCTGGTTTTTGTATCGCTGTACGGATGGAGTGAATAGTTTCCTACTCTTTATCTTACTCATATTTTTATCATTTTAGTTTAGACGATAACTGAATTTACACTGCGTCCGTTTTTTATATGCATCTTTCATATAGGGCTAGGTTCTTAGTTTGTGTTAGGTGTTTATGCAAAGAATGAGAGAAGATATAATAATGCGCTTATGTGCATACGCTGACATCACTGAGACTTAAAGAGAATTTCTCTGTGCTACATATACGATTGGCTTTTATCTGATACTAGTATTCCTACACAGAAAAATGGTGTTACGTATAGAACAGCAGAAAATCCAAAGCATATGGAACGTTTGTCCACTCCAACAATTCCAGATTTCTGGAACCTCTAGTATTCGTACACCAGTGTTGACTTCTAGGAAATGACAGTTAACCGCAATAAGATGCGACGTTGTGGTACGCTGTAATGTTAATGGTCTCACATATCTCACTAGCTGACAGGACTACGACTGTGCTATACAATACAACAAATGTTTATGTCTTTCAGAAGATTAGAACGCAAAAACTACTCACACAGTGTTGGGGTATAGGGGGGAGGGGAGGCAGGGGAGCTTCATATAGAAAGTCTGGTGAGGAAATATAAAATGGCCTCTTCATTACAATAGATATTAGCCTTTGAGCATTTGGGGCAAAAAATCCCTTTACGGAGCAAAAATATAGAAGTAGACTATGACGAAATATCAGATAAGCTGCAACACCAGGATGCTCAGAATGTTACCCGGATAATCAAGTGACAAACAGGGAAGTATGCAGGGTACCGCCAAAAGTATTAATAAAAGTGCAACAAGGCAGAATACGCCCTCCGGTGACCCCATAGAGAGGGGGTTGACAAGAGGATGATGCATGGACGTGTAGTCTGACTACCCACTGATTAGACTGAAAGTGGAAGAATTCACAAAAGTTCGTGGTAAAAATTGTTATGAATTTTTAAATGGACTGTATTGGAGGAGAGAGAGAGAGAGAGAGAGAGAGAGAGAGAGAGAGAGAATGAAGACAGCATGTGAAATCTGAGAGGTCCCCTGATTGGCACCCTGGAAGTAATAGTAGGGGTAGTCTTTGTGAACACCACGCCCATATTTTGTAATATGCATGGTTGTTTTGCCCTATTCACTTATCTCTGTAAAACGCCTACAGTTTGCATGCAGCAGCTCTGTTGGTTTTCAGTCACAAAGAGTAAGTCAAGCACGTGTCATTCGTGGAGGGGGGGGGGGGGGGTAAGAGTTGAATGGGAGGTGGGGGTGAACCATTTACGGAACAGGTTACATCGTATATGTGTAAAAGAAGAAAGAAATTCAGTGCAGATTTTTTCAGGACACGATTATACAATGGCACTTTTATGTAACTTTGTGTCACTTATTCACATGTGCGGCAACTAATAGAGATATGATTCCATCGAGTGACTCTATAAAATTGTAAATTTATCCACATTTTGAATGAATTAGTCGATTTTCAACATCTCCATACCATAATAGCTGACAAAAGACGAAAGGAAGGGGCGTCTGTTTAGGTGCATTTAGCGTTTAGGTTACTCACTTTGGTCTCATTTTCTTAGCAAAAAAAGTATTCAACTTTTATATTTTTATCCATAGCCCAGGTATTGTTCAGTTCATATCGTTCTCTAGTTTCCTTAGGGCGAGATATCAAATGAGGATCGTTGTCAAACACAGTTAAGTAACAACCTGCCAATGTGATCGATCTTGTTATTTACGCCACATGTTTTATACCTGTTTCATAAGTAAATCCGGCTTTTCTAAACATTATAATAACTGAACTGCTAGTATATTCAAAGGTGCAGTTTTCGGGATATGAATGACAGTGTTATTCAGTCAACACAGTGAATTATGGGGTTCATATATGACATGTTTTGCTGGGAGCCTTTGTGTAATGCCCCGCTCCACACCCTCTTTAAACTTTGATTCGAGTGAGAATTTCGACCTCGGAGCATATGGCCCTGGTCCTTGACATTTCTTCAATACAGCCACCCCATGGTGCATTTAGCGCCACGTTTCTTTATTTGAGTATATGGAAAATATAAATGAGCATTCTTTAATGCTGATTTCCCCGTTTTCCTCTTCTTTGGAAAGGGTCAGAATGACGTTTCTGAAAAGAGTCCTATATGGCCAAGGGGACCTTTAAAATGGCATTCATACGTAGCCAATCTTTATATAAAAGCACAACCTATTTGATTTTGTAAAATTCAGCAATAGTGCTTTAAATTTGTAAAAAAAAAACGTTTTATATAAAAAATATACCAATTAAAGTTATCAATTTTAAGAACCAAGTGTTAAAGGGCAACAAAACGTAACCGACGTATCACGTTTTCAAAAAGACTGAAATATTTCGATGAAAAAAATCGTTCAATAATTCAAGAATCATCAAATTGCTTTTTTTATACAGAAACGTGTCAGGCATTTTGACTTACTGTTCTACCTATGAAAATGAACTTTCTTTTATAACAAAACCAATAATACATAACTTTAGACTAGCAGACCATAAACTCGTGATCAATGAGGGAAGGCATCCAGATTGTGTCAAAAAATGATGAATTCCATTTTGTCTGTTAATGTCCATTTTACAATAACTAAAAATACATTTATAATTATGCAATTGGAGAAATCCTAGTTTTTTTTTAGCTTATAACAACTATATTAAACATAATCTAAGAGATAACAGTAATTTTAGCAATTTTTCAAGAAAACTGTAGATATAACAGCTTTGTAAAATACTTATTAAGTCTCATATTGTCGTCATCATCATCATCATCATTATTATTATTATTATTATTATTATTATTATTATTATTATTATTATTATTATTATTATGTAAGTTTATTTTGTTTTGTGTATCTATTGTATTGACAAGATGTCACGGTAAACAAAACTAAACTAAATTATTAGTCATTAGTTTTCAGAGACGTTTTGAGAGACGTAAAACTGGCACCGGGTTGTTTCATATAACGTTATCATAAAATATTGTAATAGGACAGTTGACCGTACAACAGTAGGTTGCTTACTCTCAGCATTTATCCATTCAAAAGTCAACCCCCTCCCCTTGGAGAACAGTCTTACCACATTATCAAATAATATCGTAAAATATAACGCTTTTTGCCAGTATAATTTCACCTTAACACGACCTTCATCATTTGCTAACGACATCCTTGCTTAGAATTTGCGATTATAATTTCTTATTCATTTCTGCTCAACTGTTCCCATGAACTTATGGTCAACAGTTTAATACTTTCCAAGATCTCTTTCACGAAGGGGTCGAGGTTTTTTAAGCTAATTGATTGATTTCTGAGACCCGTACCTTGTGTGTGTGTGTGACAACGTTGACACCTGTGTGTAACGTATTTCAAGTTGCTACTAAAATAAAACTAATTTCACACTGCATTTTGCAGGCGCAATTAGAATGTCTTTGATTTTGCATACATTGATACGGAATAGTTGCTGCATGCTGTGGCGATAATTGACGTAATTTTTCTACCGTTTTCTGGCATCATTGAAAAAAATCCAGAGAATTGGCCTGTACTGCGCCTTTCTTTTTTCATGTGTAAAGTTTTATTTCCACGAAGTGTGTGTGTGTGTGTGTGTGTGTGTTCTTGTGTGCGTGTGTGTGTGCGTGCCTCCGTTAATAAAGTCGGGGGCATTTTAGTTGTGGATACTCGCGTGTCATTCTCCCACCTAATCTAATATGCAAAACACACAAACAATGCCCATTTTTGTTGAGCGAAAACTTTCACGAGATAATCCACATTTATAATGGGACAGGGCAAAATAAGGTGTGGTCGGGGGAGCCGAGATCTAGGATTGGGCCACCAAAATTAATGAAAATTGCGGTCAACAATTTCCAGGTTAATAATCAGACACGGGAGCCTTTGACCACTTGAAAGTGGACATTTGACCACTTGAAAGAGAAACGTGTATCCTCCTCCCCAACCGTTTAGATTTATAGAAAAACCTTTTTTTCATATTAAGATGATAATATTGGTGCATTGGTGTTAGGAAAATATGATTATCTTATACCAGCTTTACACTGACAGAAGATGGGTCAAGTTGCGTGGGAAGCTACCTGCCTTTTCTTTTCCTACACCAATTAAAAGCTATTTATGAATTCTGTATGTCAGAGAAATGCCAAAAACGTTACTTGAAAATGAAATCCAAATATCATCGCAAGCAATATCCTGTTTTTAAATAAAGACTTACCGGGTGTGGGTTTCTTTTTTATGAGAATGGTGTTTAACCCATTAATTTATGTGGGCAGGATCACAGCAACCAAATCCTATGAATGTGTCCGGGAACGTCACTAGAAAAAAAAAAGGTAAACGCGTTGACGCCTCTTCATTTCTTCTGGAATGGATGTATGTCTGGGGGAATTACTCACAACGATTTCAAATGATTTTGAATTGAGAAAGACAATTTTTAAGGACATGGAATGACAAATGCCCAGTTTTAGGCTGTTATCAAATTAAAAAATAATACAATACTTTATTGCCAGTACGGTGCACTGTCCAAATGCTTGCTCTTGTGGCATTGTTCAGATGCTGTCTCGTGTTGAGGGAACAGATTTTGACGGAATGCATGTCCTTGTGAGAGTTTGCGGATGTGTGCGCACGTGCATGTGCTATATCTATTAATTCATCCAACCTAACCGGAAAACGTATGCCTGTGTTTAAGTTTTCGTGCGTGCATGTGTTTAGAATTGTGTGTGTGTGTGTGGGGGGGGGGGGTCGTTTTGCAAATGTCAAGAGCATTAATTATTATAATGTGACGTAGTCTCCAGTTGATGAATATTAAGATAAACCAAACAGAAGTACCTTGAGCAGGCGTCACGCAAGCGTGAGGTAAAACAAGGATTAAAGTGTCGTACTTATCGAGTATAATCTCACTTAAACGTTGGGCATAAAATGTCCTTGATAGATATTAAGATTTTATGCTTGGCGTCAACTTTATCTTTACCGTACAATGGGTAATTACGTGAGCACTCATTATTTTTGTTAAACTGTGACTGTTAGTCTTAGATTACAAGATATATGCTTGCAAATATATTCGTCGCTTTGTCATTTATATCAATCATTAATTGTCTCTGCCTCTGCATCTGTAAGTGCTTATTTAATTCTTTTGCTCAGCGATATCTCAGACTAGAATCTGCATATCAGAACTATTTTATCACTTACCAATTAATTTGCTTAAGCTTTGTTTTAGAAAAGTTAAACGTTTGCGATACCAATCGGTTTTATCTCCTAACTCATGCACTGCGTGCCACTAAGTATTTTGATATACAAAACCTTAAGTTGGTGTGAGCGGCAAGATTGTCGACATTATTGGCTTTCCATGCGCCATTTAAACAGAACAGACGTGTTGTTTATTTTTATAATCATTAACAGAAGAACACCTTAAATAAAGGATTTTTATGTCAAAAATAGGATGAAAACTTTATGAATATTTATTTGACATGAGGAAAACAAACGTGTATATTTGTCATCGGGTTTGAAAAAAATAATAATAAAGAAAAAAATAAGAAAGAAAACAATGTTTAACTGTATTTGAATCCCATTACAGGTGCAAAAGCGCAGAGCAATTGCATTTTTTTCATGTTATATTGAAGAAAAGGCGGGCCACATAAGTGATTTCGCATAGGAAAAAATTGGTGACCCGCAGTAGCCAACTTCGCCGAGATCCCAGCCTGTTTCACATTGTTATAGGGTTACAATAAAGAGCTGAATGAATATGAAAGATTGATACTGCAGCCTGTGTGTAGTTTGAAAGACCAGGGTTGTATGTCGGGGTCGAATAAAGGGAGATACTTTGCATTTCTAAAGGCCGTGCTGTCATCCCTTCGAAATGATGCGCTTCATCTCTCAACCCATTAAATGTATTGTAGGCACAAATAGTAGAGGGGAACGCTTAGTCATAGGTTGCGTGGTGAGAAATATCCTACTGAATCCACTGAGACCCAGCGATGTATATTGGAAGTTTCATACAGACGGTGTGACCCCGTTGATACAACATGCGCTAGTGCCATCTTGGGCGAAAAGCTCGTTTTACGTTGGTGTCTCTTATTAACTTTCAGTCGACATTAGGGGATGCTTCATAAGTATGCTACCTAATAGAAACGGAGGATATATTTTGGGAAAGGGATGGGTACTAAGACATTAACTTTTGAGAAATTGGCTGATTCTCCATTCTCTGAAAGTTGTTCTATTCTTTTCAGGTAGAGTTCAAAAGTGCACCTCAGGCCAGGTGGCAGGTGGAGATAGGCGGGAAATAGGACCCGACTCAGGAAGACAGGACATATTAGCTGTGTGATCACTGTCTCCGGCTATGGACCACTACATCTTAACTCTCTCTCTCTCTCTCCTTCGTGTCGAGGTGGTCATCTCTGCTATGTGGGGGTGGTTTGCGGTCAGATCCACGGTCTCTCCGCTATCTGTCGACCGTGGCGCCACGCGTCACCAAGTAATCAACCAACCACGTGCCTGGCATAATGATTACGCAGAAAAAATCAAGCGGCAGATGATGCAAAATTCATGATAAAATCCAAAATGATAAACGTCACGGCGACTGTATGCTAAAATCCAGTCGTTTTCAGTCTCCTAAGTTGGTCAGAGATACTATTGCACAATCACATCGTTGCGTGTCCGTGGTCATTCCTTCTCATTTGAAATTCGCTATTTGAAATCACCTCGCTCTGTTTTCAAATAATAGATTCTATTGAGCGAATCTTTTTATCATAGTTAGTATGTCACTCACGCTTCTGACTTGCGCATTACGTGGGGTTTCGCGCGCAAACAAGAGCCTTTGTGTGGATTGCCGCATATCCCACTCGGAAAGGAGTATTATCGGTCGATGGTCATGCCGTCGTATAAGCATTTCGGAGATTATCATTAATTACAAGAATTTTATCTTAGAAATTTGAGATATGCAAATGGCCTTGTGTCGTTTAACGAGTCACGGTACTATGCACAGCACGCTCTACGCACAGACGGGCCATTATTTATACAATTCCAACGCTCGCATGTCACCGGGACATAAGCAGAGAGAGAAGGAGAGAGGGGTATCTTCTGAATTCCTCTTATCTAAAAAGGGGATCGCTGGCCACGTTGGAAGGGCCCGCACTCGAAACTCATTTAAAGCGGCGGGTGCAATGGAAGGAGCGTCACAGTTCGAGTCTCACCAGTCTCCGTGGTGGACGTTCCACTGGCATATAAGGCGGGGGAAGGATATAGAGAGAGCATGGAGGAGACAAGAGCCCAGTGGCCTGCCCAGCCAGGCTGTGTGGTCTCGCGTGTCCTTGGGACACCGCCCAGGATCAGCAGGCGTCTCCGGCGAGCTAAGGACCCTCCGTGAGGAAACATCTGGCGTTGGCAGATAGACGGCTTACCCCGCACGTTGGAGTAACAACGCTGGGTTCACGCCTTGCTCTTTTACTCACCATTCGCCATATTCATCACATATACCTAGTCAACGAATATCGGCATCTGTGTGAATGAAATGGCGTCTTTTAACCACAGAAATACACCCGGATCTACCAGGATCATTTTGAATCTCCGACATTGGGAATTGTATGTGTAAATCGTGTGTATGGCGTAATTGCCGTGCTCTACTGGCTTGCACAGGTTTTTCTTTTTTTTTTTTCAAGATGTCGGAGAACCACCTCGGTTTCATCTTTGGTTATCTAGCTGTATGATAGACTTTGGACTTCATAAAGCTAGGTTACCAAAGTTAAAAATGGAGGTGCACACAACTTGCTCGGACAGACGTGGACAACGGGCGGACATTCGTATGGCAGGTTAGCTACTATATCATCAAAACCTATAGCCAAGTAAGGTCCCCCTGCTGTATGCTTGGTTGTTATATCATCCAACAGGGGACGCCCATTGCTTATAGGCTCATATGAGATGTTCTTAGCTAAAATTATTTTGGGTAAGGTTTTGCTTATTGCATGGCTTAACTCTTATAGTTGCACCATTAACTGTTGGAATGTATTTGGATTTTTTTCTCTTACCTTAAAATTTTATGATAGATATTTCTTGGCCAGTGGTGTAGTTTATATGGTAAAATTCTCATGTTTCTTGTAGATTTTGGAAGATGGGGTGATTTATTACAATAATTTTCCAGAGCAATTGTCCGTGTGTCTGATAGTAGTCACAATAGTAATTAGGCTGTTAAATTTATACCTTGGAATGGAAATAGCTTGGACTATCCCCTGCTTTTATATGATGGCTCATAGATTGCAAAGATATCAAATTTATATTAACTTTCAGAAATTCATTTTTCGCTTGTTTATTGTTTTAGAAAACATCTTTATCCTTATCTTTTCAGTTTTGGATATTATTATCCTATTGGATTTTGTTAATATATTATTCGACCAACAAAGATATTCGCAGAGTATCCGTGAAGCTAAATATATATTTTTTCCTTTTTATACATTTATCGTGAGATAAGATAAAAAGTCTCTTTTTTAATATCCAAAAAAATTCTAAAAAGTTTCATTCCTAATTTCATTTTTACGTTTGACGTTAAAACAAAGCCATCTGTGCAAAGATTCCTCTATAAGTAGTCTTCAAGGGTCATCTTTAATACTCCCATGCTTATGCTTTTAAATGAGGAAAAGAGCCTAATTTTTCAAGTTTAAAACTTAATACCCCCTGTTCCCATAAAGCAGCAGGAAAACAGCCAGAAAAAAACAACTGCCAGTAAAATTCAACTATTCTCTCAGAAAAAAATTAATCCACAGGCTCTGTAAAATTGGGTAGCCGAGTTTCAGGTAGAAAAATCACCTGAGTGATCGGAGACATACCGATCGTCACGGGGGTGAAACGTGATCCCGAACATCAACTTGGAGAAGCATCCACGCCTTTCACGACCACCGAAGCCTGAACTCGGCGGAGGAAGGCCTCCATTATTTGGTGGGAACGAAGGCAGCGACTTCGGTTTTCAGGTAAGATTTCATCTTGGCTGACCTCGACTTAATATGACAGCTAGATAACCAAAGAAAACCCCAGTCAGTGAAAAGCGTCTCACTTGGTTGCTGATCATATATGTTTATTTATATCTTGGTTGCTATACATATATATTTATATATGTATATAAATTGCAGTTTTAAGACGTTTCAAAGAGAAGTTGATAGTTATTCTTAGTTTTTAAAAATATTTATTTGGTTGCATGCTAAAAGATTTCAGTAGAAAATTAGATTGTCGTTTTGCTGGATTGTCGTTTTACTTGGATTTATTGTTATTAATTTCGTTTGCTTTATTTAATTTTTCCAATTTTAGTTATGCCTAATTTTTATCATGCTCATTATACAATATATTTTGCAAGCTTTAAATATTTTGGTGTTGAAACAGTTGTAAAAATATAAAGAATATGAAGTTACATAATATGACTATCTTGATAAATGACACCACCAGAAGGGCATAATCCAAAAGAAAAACATTTACATCATTCGAAAATGTCCCTCTTGTTTCCCGAACCATTAGTGTCAATTCTTCACGACAATATCATCTATTTCCTCCAAACACCAAACTCATATTTTATGCAGAATATTTCAATTCTCTTTAGATGTACCACAATCTACTGGTTAATGGACAAGAACTCGTGCGCTGAAATGACTATCGGACATGCGAACGAAATACACATTAATACAAGCAGTGGCTGGTGTATGAAACTTCTCGACCCGCCCTTGTTCCGACTACTTAACTTGCTTCGTCTTTCTTTGTACAGGATTTGTTGAACCCTGAAACCGTGCCCTTGTTCGCTACTGTGCGCAGATATTTTTTCTAGTTTCATTTAAATGATTCTGGGGGCTTATGCACCACGGACTCCTGCACTCTATTTCATCATAATGCCTTGCACGAAAAACGGTGTAAAGTGAAGACGTGGCATAGACTACACCGCAGGCCAATCTCAGCGACCGACACACCTGTTTTAGTCACAGTAAGAACAACGCCATGATTCAACTGTCAAAAACTCAGGCTAAGACAAAGCATAATGGTCACGAATACATTCATTAGATATATCAGTGTCCAGTCGCTCGTTAAATCATTTAAGGGCGGACGAATTCGCAAACAGCGTCCATAAAGGTGATTCTTACTGGGCTGGACACAGATTCTATCTTCCTTCGTCCATCTCAGTCGGTGAAAGTGGCCATTACAATTTCTGATAACAATAATTTTTACCATAAGAATCTAGCAAACGAAAACAAGCTTTTCGGGTTCAATATATAAGCATTATATCATTAACATGTTAATGTTACAATTTCATATGCTCCACTAACATAAGAAACATGATATATATTTTTTTCTTTTTTGGTAATAATTTATGTAATGTCATTGCTTCCCGAATTCCTTCAGATTGGGCCGTTTATCGATTATTGGAGCAAGTTAGGTTTCTGTTGTGCTACATGTAGATTGCATAATTAAAAATTACGGGAAATTGCACGTAAATAAGTTATAGACGAATTTGCCACAGGCAAATTCTTAAAACTTTGGATACGATACTCTTACATGCATCTTGTTTTCAAATACTTGTATCAATACATAAAATCTAACGAAATAAAACCAAGATTTATTCGATCTATTATAATGTTGCTTTGTTATTATCTTGTGGTACTACACACTATTATTCTTACCAAAAGAGAATTTTTGATTTTAACATATATGATGTTATCATAAAGTTTAAGTATAAAAAGGTCGAAGCTTTATTTACATATAGTTTCCTGTATTAAGTTTCGTTTTACAAGGAGAGAAAAAATCTTCAATTTAGGTGTAAAAGATCTCTCAAAATATGGGAGTATAAATATATATAATTATTTTGAAATTCCCTCACCACTGTCTTTAATGACTGCGTTACTGTGAAAAGGAAATATAACCTGATCTACGGTTATGGTGTTGATAAAACTGCTTCCAATAATCGCCATAAGATTTCATCTAAATAATTACCCAATATTCATACAAAACGGAAGAAGCTCAAATATTGTAACTCTTTGCAAAATGAACTGACAATTCAGTAGTAAAAATAAGAATAGTTCAATTTTTAATACAAAGAAAACGACTTCATATTAATTTTTTTTACCAATGTATCAAATGCTTTTCCAATAATAAAAATACTCTAAAAAACTAGAAATAGGTTGAACATATTTCATACTTATTTTACCTTTATTATAGGTAGAATATTGTAGAATATTGTAGTATACGTGGGTGGCGGTTGGAAAAGAGGTCTCTCTCTTCCTATTTTGAATCTGCAAATGCCACAGTGATCAGTGCATTTGAAACCAAAATATATTTACGACTTATATAACTCAAAATCTGTCCCCCCAAAGAATTTCAACTCGTTAAGAAAATTGGCTGTATACATTAATTTGAAGTAGATGGAATTTTGCTTTTTGACACCGAAGCCAATGGTCGTTTTGTCCCTAATTAAAAAAGAAACTATTTTCTATTCAATCAAATTTTATTCAAATTCAATATCATCATTATTAATTAGTCCATATTCTTCATTAAAAAAACACTTACTAAAATTTGGAGTTTCCTAGAGATAAAAAAAAAATATTATTTTGCCAACGGATATTCTCCTGAAGTGACTCTCTCAGAACAGAGTAAAGTGGTGACTTATGTTATCTGCGGTAAATTCTATTCAGAGATAAGATTATCAAGACCACACGTTATTAGATGATCTAGATTCCCAGCTGACGTATTTTTGGATAGTTGGGCAGGTGGATAGTGTTGAAATGGACGTTTTCAACGTGTAAATTGATTTTGTTATGATTTGTTCATCACTGATAATTTTTTTAAATGGGGGGAAATGTGAGTATTCGCGTTTATTTGCACGTTGCAATACTGTCGTCTAGGTTGCGTAGTTTCACATGAAATGAATATCAACCTGATTTTAGAAATAAACTTGAGAAAAATAGTTTGCTCATGAAACAAAGTGATGAATGACCAAAATCTTGTTTTTGAATTGATATATCAGAAAACCTGTAGGTGTCAATACAATCTTTATTCTGTATTGTGTTAAGCATATGGAAATGTCACTTACGTAACTAAAGCCGCCTACTCATATATGCACGTCACAATGTTTGGAAGCATTCCCTATCTTTATTCCTAAAAATACACTGCAAATGTTCGTGCAATAATTAAAATTAAGAGAGATGAAAACTTTTTACAAAATTTCGATTATTGGCTAGATCTGAAAATATCAATTTCAGCCAAACGGATGCTGTATTATCCGGGTCAATGTGAATATTAATTAATTGAAAAATCTAGCATTCATGAAATTGCACAAATAATGTTAAAATTGTCTTAAGATTTTACCCCAATGCACAGGATGTGCTAGCGACATGCAGTTTTACAGTACGTCCTTTGTTTACAATTTTTCCAAAGTGGGCTTGTTTTTATAACAACAAATAAGTAGTACATTTTGTTAGATGCGAAAATCTTATGTTTTAAAATTAGCTGTAATTTCTGAAAACCATACACACAGATTCGCAAAAATGAAAATAACTTTAAAAAGGAAATTTCTTAAATCTTTGATTATTTTATCAATGAACCACATAAATAGTGTCTTCTTTCGTATATTAATTCTATCTTTGAAATGTTTCACATCATAACTCAAAATCCACTGCCCTCTTAGTTGGTTTAACTCCTATGACATAGCAAAAAATGATTCCAAGTTTGGCTATTGTAAACGTACATCTAATACCTACCAGATGGTTACATATGGAGAGCATTTTACTCCCTCTATTTTCATACAGAAAGCAATATTTTGTAGGCCACAGCCAAGCACAAACGCTAAAAACAATGAACTTCACAAACATAAGCCGCATTTGTCTTTATAATTAGATATCTGCTGCTGTTTTTAGATAAATTCTCGTAGTAATGACCGTCTTGCCAAAGCGACACTACCATTCCTACTTTTACTTATGCATTGCCTGAAATGGTGACCTTCGCGTTTATCTGTTTTTAACATTATGTCATGACAGAAGCAGAATTGTAACCATTTTTTATAGAAAGTTTATGCTCCTTGGTCAAATATATCGATATATCTTCTGTGCTACTTATCCCAGAATATGAGTATACTGTGTGTGTCAAATTTTGTTAAAAGTCTCATGATTATCAATTTCTTATAACTAGTTAAAGATAAGCACCATCTACAAATTAAGCTATGTGTAGGGGGAGGGGGGTGCAAAGGCGGCCTTGCCTGCGAATTCTGAATATAGGAATATTCTTTACATTCTATGATAAAAATCCTGTTTATATTTCATCGATGACTAAATAACCGTCACTGAATATTGAAAAGTACAAGAATCATCACGACCGTTTTTCCAAGTAGATTTCAAATAATTGCTGATGGGGGTCAAGTTTATCTAAAAACTGGTAACCTTTTGTTGTTGATATAAAAGTTAAATGAGGCTAAAGAAACACCTATTCTACCGTTGAGGTATTTATAGAAACGATTTACATTTTTATCATCATTCCACAAAATACAATGAATAACCTATTTGATTTTGTAGTTATCCAAGCATGAAAATTTTACCTGCACGATTACACGTGGTTAGCCATTGAAGGCTACAAAAGCATACAAATAGCTACATTTGTAGTTTACCCGCCGAACAAGTATTTTGCCCACAAGTGCCCTTCGTGGTCACATAAAAAATAAGCATGGTTGTGAAAGGCACAGGTAGGTATTCTGGCATTCGTGCGCACTTGAAATTAAGAAAGATGAAAAAGCAACTCATGCAAGTCGCAAACAATAAGTAGGAAAAACCTTGGCGGAACAGATCACTGCAGCTGAGTGACATTTGTGTTAGAAATTGTTCTTATTACATATTTTTGGCACAAAAATGAGGCAGAGAAAAGAAAAAAGAACAAATGATTAAGACAGGTGAATGGATAAGTAGAAGGTTAAGTTGCTTAGTGGTTAGTTATGTCAGTTTTATAAAACCTTTAAAATTCTAATGGTTATTAAACTACCTTGTATTTGGCTTTTAGACGAGACTTGAACTCCCTTAAAACTTTTAGTAAAACCAAAATCTACTACCCTATGATTGACTGAAAATGCCTATGAATACCCATGTATCCAGTCAGTACTTTTTGGTGATTAACTTCATTACATCGTTTATTTTTCTAATAAATTAATTCTAGAAATCCTTTCTGGTCAAAATAGCCTAGACTTAAGATTTCTCTAAGCATAAATAGAACGCGAAGAGGAAGTATGAAGACCCCATGGCGCAGCCACCTAAATACATGGTCGTGTATCGCTGTCTGGTCTAGCAGCACGTTTCGAACCCATTTTCTTGATGACAACGATTTAAAAAAAATAGGGCATCAACATGTATTCTCTCCGAAATTTCAGGTCTTCGCCTTAAGAACTTGGGTCAGTGACTTTGATATAAAATAGGTTCACGAATGACAATGCACAGTACCCAGTAGCGACCTCTGCATAAAGACACATGAAGACTTGAATTGACACAAAACTCAAGCTGACATTCAAACAGGAAGTAGGAACCGGGAGTAGGCTGTACAAAAGAACTTTTAAACGAAAGCTGAACTCAAGGTAGAACATTTTGGCCTACTCCAATTCAGGACAATGCAAGTTAGGTTTTCGTAAACAAAACAAAATGGACTAAAACATTTGTCATGCCTCTCTTTTTTTTTTTTTTATCTAAAAGAAGCACGTCATTTCATTTAAGTGGATTTATTAACTGACTTATCTTGGGCCAACTTCGATTATAATTTTTTGTGGTTGAAGTTTAGACCAATGTTCAGTCAAAAGTTAAGTTAGTGTTTAGCGGTCTCTGTCTTGTAAAAGTGCAAAAAGGGCGTGATACATTTTCATTATCCGCATGAGAATGGGACTAGGCTGTCGACCCCGGCACTTTTATAACTTCACAGAAGTGACACGATAATGTGTCTATCAAGGCTGCCTCGTGAACGTTTTTGAGGTGCTTTCGTGCAAGTTTGCTAGACGTTTTTGTTTTACTGTTCCATTTTTCATTTTTCGTTTCATATTTCTTTACGTTATTTCATCCTTTTTTCGTCTTAATTTTTTCTTTCTTTTTATAGTTTTTTTAAATTTCTTTTCTCTTAGTTTTTTCTTTCTTTTTACTTCATATTTGTTTTCTTCTACATCATTATCTTTGACACATTGGAACAAATATTTTAACAGAACACTATAAATGTGCCACGGTATTGAGGCACTATTAATCACAGAGCCTTTCCTAATGGCTATATGTAAAATATTCGTAAGCGCTAGATTTCAATCCAGTAGTTTGCCGGTGCAACAGAATTAGTGGTCCGCTTGGAACCGTAGTCCGTATCCATCACTCTGTACAGATGCCATGCGTTTTATACGTGTATACTGTGCTAACCCCAACACTTCCGGTTAACCCAATCCTGTACCTAGGATAGAAAATTTTGGGTCCTACCCTGTACTCATCATGTGGAACCATGGACTTCCATTCCTAGGACCACCATCGCTGTCACACCCGTTATAAGTGTATGATTATGATTCTTAATAATTGGGAAAATGTTATATAAAAGTGCGAGGTTAAGGTTGCTTGCGTGACGATGGGTTTTACAGCTTGGAAGCGTGAGCGTACGTGATTACTAGGTCCAATGGTGGCTACTTGCCTTTGAATGCCCCTTAACGTGGTGAAAGTAATTTCATCTAAGGAAAATAAACCTAAAATTCCTTACATGCCATATGGACTACACCCACTATAAGAACGCTCTTGTTTTCATGCTAAAACAATCAGTATACGACAATTATAATTCCACCGGTTTATAGAACTTTTGTGCTGTTCATTCACTTTTTTGTTTTGTATTTACATGTATCAAGAACATACAGAAACAGATATATTATGTTATATGGAATAATAATATATCACGGAAAATCACAGCTCCTTAAAATACCCAGGATACAAAACGTATTTTAGTATTTATTTATTTATTAAGGTGACATGTGATATAGATATACAAATCACCCGGCCTCATGGGCCTACAAATCACCGAACTTTGTACATATATCAGAAAAAAAAACTATGATTAAGGTTGAAAGTTATAACTAAGCAAACACTATCATTTATGGTACACTTAACTCTTGAGTCCATATTGTTGGAACCAGAATAATAGTTGGAGCTAGTTCTAATTGCTAGTGACCGAATGACGTCATTGAAATATGAGAACAGGTTTGTGTAACGTGTGTCTGTTTGATTAAAAATTGAAGAAAAAATGGTTAGAGAATTAAGATTTAAATTGCATGTTTCTTTGCTGAACCTAGGAAGAGCTGAAACATAAAAAATATCATCATTGTATTCTTTATGTTTTCATATACAAGACATTTTTAAAATATAAAATCAAACTTTTTAGCGTAAATTAGGTGATTTTCAGTACACCAAGATGGTTTTCTTGTTGATAACACTGTCAAACTGCTCTTGATTAGCCAGTTGACAAATTGTCAGTTATGCCAAATCAAAATCATGATGCATATTACTCTTAAGCACACATAGCATTTAAAGGTTTTTTGGGGGAAAAATTGCGAACGAACGTTCTTAAGTTCAAGTTAATATGTTCAAAATTATCTGACCACGTGACACAGTTTTGTCACAAACATTACAACCAAAAACCAGATACAATTTACATGTTAACAATTATTTTTAACTGTCAGTGTAACTATATTCACAACATTAATTATAAGTTTGGAAACTACACTAGGACAATATGTAGCAGGGGTAGGCCCTATGGACAATACAAATAATTTGGACATTCCCAACAAAAACCTGTGTATTTTTTCTATGGGTTATGATATTTCTATGAATGTAAATATATCTTATTTTGTATATTTCAAAAATATTTAGCACTGCGATGAAAATGTCATTGAAAATCATACTAAAATAAAGATATTATGTAATTTGGAAAATGGCGGAATTCGGATGAAAAATTATCAGCATAAATATGTTTCAGATAAATACAATATTGGAATATCCTTCAGGAAAAGCAAAAAAATTCATCGAATAACTCTTATTTCTGGACATTTCCCCAGAGAGGTAATAGCAATGCGTAGTTCATACCATTCATACTTAATTCTCGTAACGAATTTGTCTCACAAAATGAGCAAAGTAAAATAAGTAATTTTGTCATTTTTCAATATTATAACAGCAAGTCTTGGCATAGGCTGGTTTTGACAAGGACGACCAAATAAACAAAACTGACTTGTAAGGACCGACGAAGCACTTATAATAACTCCTCAACCCAGGGAAATCCAAGTTGCAGTTTCAGTGTTTTAAGTAAAATATATTAAGGAAGTAAATCATGGCCTAATTATAAAAAAAAATTGTCAAAAGCAGTAATTTTTTTAATTAGTGGAATGTTAAAACTTCTCATGTGTTGCAGGGTAGGAAACTGGGTTCTCAATTCTGGTACAGTTTGCTATTAAGGTGAAATTCGAGTAAAAGTGTCTTGAAGCTAGAAATAATTACACCGAGAATATTAATCCGAAAAGAGCACATTTTCAGCCAAGAACAATATTGAAACGGATAGTGCACGATCCTCTGTACATTGTAACTATGCTGTGTGGGTTTTGAGTCGCCCCGTTGATTGCTTGAACAAATCTTAAAAGACTTAACAGTCAAAATGTACACGAAAGGAAACGGACACTTTTCTTGGGCTGACATGTAACTAATTTAATACTGTGAAAGATTGTACCATAGGGTTCGGAGAAGCCTTAACTCTATCAATGAAAATAAGCACTGGTCGTGACTCAAGTCTGTATTACCGAGAAATTGATTTTAAAATTAACCTTTGCCTCTAGCTGTTATCACAAATACATGTATTTTTCTGTTCTCGGAAAAAAGGCCTATCAAAAGACCACAATCCTATACAAATGTCTCCCAACAATGGGTTCAGCACTCGATTACTTCGTTATTCTGACATATTAGGTCCTCTTGATTCTCAGCATAATGGTGAGATGTTAGGGGTTCTTGCACCCATTTTCTATCTTTTCCTATAAAACGTCCCTCCACTTTTTTGTCACTCTCCTGGATCAGAAAGTATGAACTACTCACGTTTGAAGGGAAAACCATGTCAGTTTGCGTACACGTAAGTATATGAATTGAAGCGCGGTGCTTAAACTAACATGTTTGAATTGATAGCTATAAAAATTTGTAAATAAAGTCCACATCCCGACAGCTGACCACAGTTCTGTCAGATATCCAATGACTGTCAGAAGTTTTACTTACTATAACCAACTGATGCCTTCTATAAGATAACCCGTTCTATTTCAGTCAGTGTGAACGCGCCCTGTTACAGTGAATCTCTGAGGATTTGCGTTCTGCAGAAGAAAAATTAACATCCCATCTGGCAGCATGGCGGATAACGCAATCTTATCGAACACTTGCTACTTATTATAATGGTGTTCCACAACACTAGTATTACGTCATGCCATATATCCTCTGTGTGCCACGTGCATATTGCGCAGCATTTTCATTAAAGCCCCATTATATTAATAAAAAATTGATACAGATACGTTTCCTCAGCCCACGCGCCCAAAAATAGAAACGAGAAAAGAATACTAAGATGAAACCGTTCGTTGGGACTGCATTCAATCTAAAATGACAAAGACGAGTATTTCATCAAATACCAAACGTAGAACCTCGTTCGTTCGGGACAAACTTGCCACATGGTGCGCTTTTATGTAACGTGAAATCTAGACACCCTGCACGGCTTATATTAGGCTGACTTGCGACCTAAATTACTGAATAGTGGTTTATTGATTGCATCACTGACAAACCGAACTGTCAGGCTTTGTTCGTTTTTTAAAGCCCTTGTATCGAATTTTTACAACTAACTCGGGCACTCGAGTAAAATACTAAGAGGAGAGTATGTCCTAAAACAGCTCGCTGAATAAAAATGATTGAATAAATAAATAAACAAACAAATAAATAAATAAATAAATAAATAAATGAATAAATATTTTATTTAAATAAATAAATAAATAAATGAATAAAAACATTCGTCTTTCAACCCATCCAAATTTGGGGATTGAGATGGAGGTTGGAAACAGATTAAGGGAGGCTAGCAGGATGAGGAAGGGTGAAAAATTAACAAATTGTGCTATTCAGTCTTCTTTTGCTTTTCTGTAAACTTCTTATCCATGGGAAAAATGGCGATCAACCTTTAACTTTTTGCCTTCTCCGCGCAGGGGAAAAGAATCTATTGGATTTTAAACGTGTTCTACCTACGCATAATGTATGCTAAACATACTGTATAAAACAAAGGTTATTACTGCAGCATTTTCTAATGGAAATATTTAAAGGCATCGATGACAAAATTTTTATGTCTGTTAGAAGCAGAGTCATAATTGGTTTGAATTGAATCGGGGGCGGACCCAGGATTATTTAAAGGGGGGGTCCGCGATTGCGAAGCCCACCCCCTTCCCCCCTCCCCCCTGGCGTGTGGTTCGCTAAAGTGTCCTGAAAAAAATTGCTCTTTTAGAGGGCGAACGGTGCCATTTGGTACGGTTTAGAACTATGATTCAGCTAGTCAAAATCCTAATTTCAAGAGGGGACCATGGGTGTGATTTTTTTTTCAGAAATCGAAGGGGGGGGGGGGGGGGGGTCAGGACCCCCCCCCCCCTGACAACCCCCTAAATCCGCCACTGCAAATAGCTTGCATTTGCAATGGTCACGTTTTTAGTGCTTCAATTGAAAAAAAAAGGATAAATAACGCAAATAAATAGATGAAAATGATAATAAAAACAAGAATAGGATGAAGAAAGAGAAAATCATTGAAATATGAGCTAGTGTGAAGAGTAACAAAATGAGTTGTCAAAAATAATCAATACAGTTATGATTTTAATGCAGTATTTTTTTCCAATGAGTGACAAATGTGAAGTCGACATAGGGCATTTAGTTAAAGGTACCGAAAACACAATAAAAAATATGTAAATTAAGTATTTTTCACAAATAATTCGATCTTTATACCTTTAAAGGGCATCATAGGAGAGTGTTAAATTGAGAGATGGGTGTAAAGTCTGACAGCAAATTAGATTTAAAAAAAACTAACGTCAAAGAAAAACGATGATTCAACTATTGTTTAATGACAGTTTTATCAGGAACTTAAAATGACATTTTGTTGGCAAGTATCGTAGTCAACAAATTAAAATATGTTTTTTCTGATAGGCAATGTCTTTATTATGTAATTTATGTCAAGCCTTTGTATATTTCGCACGTCTGACGCTTGCCTCTCCCTTACATTTTTTAACCAATGCCGTATTCTCTCTAGAAAAACCTAATAAAAACGAGAAATGATTAAGTGTTTCAGTGAAAAGGTATGACGCACACTTGTCTTCTAAGTACTGCGATGGATAAGTATTAAACAGATTCATAAAATTAAAAGTAATTTGACGTTTTGTCAAAATCGTGATTTTTATTAATGTTTTTCTAATTGACTATTATTCACTCACACCGCCAGGACGAAAAGTAAGGACATGAATCAAGATAAAGAAATGCTTATCATATTCGCTGAGCACAATCGACAATTAGGCCCTATTGTTTGATGAATCACACATACATGTAGCTAGATATATGTTGATGACGGTCCTGCTGGTACTGAGTGCACTTTACTTTTCATATTTAAATAAGCCGACATTAACATAAGGTGAGGTCTCTTTTCTTAAAATATAGTTTTTATAAAATGAAATTATTCATTTCTCTCTTTTTATATTAATAGCTATTTATTTTAACTCATCTCATCAAAGGTGGAAGGGGTTGCCATGCTTAACAAATAAGTAAAAATAAATGAAAATAAATAAATAATGAAGGTATAAGAGGAGCTAAAACCTGAAAAGCATATACATTTACCATATTATGTTAATCATTGGCCAGTGCGATTGAGAACACATAATATATGGCGAGCTCTTTTCGAATAGAGACCCGAATCACTGTCAAGATGGCTGCCTTGGCAAGGTCATTTTCTCTACGGGTAAGAAAAACTACGATATTTATGATAATATTCGTTGGTTGTGTTATAATGCTCGATCTATGCCACACTGGATTAAAAACACGTAAGATATTTCAAACTTAAAATGATGCGTTATTGAAAAGTGTCCCAGTACGTATTCTGTTGCTGAACTGTTTATACTAAGTCTGAGAAGTTGTTTACCGTCCTTCGTCTGACCTTTAAAGTTGTAGTTGACGCGGTATCAGAATTACTTTATCTTCAAATCTTACAGCTAAACTGAGACCTCCGGATATTCCTCCTTCCATTTCCAGGTTTGAGGTACAAAACTCCAGATTAAGAAATATTCCATCTTAGGTTTGAGTATTAAATTTCATTATTTTTTCAGTCCTGAAGCTTAGATTTCACTCAACTTGCATTCTAGCAGAAGCAGCTCTGCAAAAATCAAGTGGCAAAATTATTGAAGCCATCGAACCGTGTCTTTATGGGAAGGGGGTGCCCCACCCTTCCACCTAACTATCATTGATTGGTTCACAAAATATATTATAGGTTTTCTCAGCCTGGCATCCGTGCATTACAGTATACATATACATGTAACAAAATGGAATATATCATATGAATACTATTTGTAATACCCATAAACTGTAAGGTAGACCCATTGAATGAATATTATATATGCATATTAAAAAACATAAGTATACATCATGTTATTTGATGCCATTTGCAGAAAGTGTTTACTGATCGCATTGGAGACATACTGCATGTGAGTCCCCAGACTCGGATAAACCTTGTCAGCCATATCTGTTGACCATATCAAATCTAGAAACAAATTAAACAAAGCTTTCTTTTGTTTTTCCATGTAAACTGGTTAAAATTTGGAGTAAAAAGGGCTGTGCATTATATTCACCAGTATCACATAGATGAGTCTTTGAGATTAGGGTACACTTGCTGAAGTCTTAAGGAACTTTCAACCTGTACTTATGGTAATGACTTGATCTTTTCAGTAGGGGACAACTGTGAATTTTACAGATACTGTATTTTTATAAGTCATAATTTCTTAAATTTTGAACATTCCTATGGAGTGGTAGCAACACAAATGATATATAAAAAAATAATTTTCATATTTCTAAAATTATGTATCAGAAAGATTGGTACATTTTGCCCACTGAAAAGATCAAAGTTATTACTGTACTCGTAAAATACATAAGGACAAATGTATCTCTGTACAAAAAATTGAATTTTGGTCTAGGTATGGTTCAGTGAATTTTCTTTTTATAGGTATGCCGCAGTCTTCTTCAAGTTAATGCACCATCAGTGCCAGTATGTTCAGCAAAGATGTCTGGAAAGGTACTGATCTTTTATTTTTCTTTTTATATGAAACAAACTAATATTTGAATGATCAATTGTTGTAATTATCTGTGATCAAAAATATGTGTTTCGACTTTGGTAGCTAAGTTTATTTTAGAAAGATTCATTGTAACAACAGAAACCTCCTATTTTTGAAACCTGTTTTAAGATTTTAGAAAATTGTTCATCCTTGATCTTAGTTCCACTTTTGCACCAATGAACTTTTGGACCAGTGAACTCCAAATCCAGACAAAAAGACTTATTTAATCTCTGGGTGTTTATTTATCAGCTGATTTATATGTTTGTTTATTTATTCGTTTTTTTTTTTTTTTTTTTTTAGAAATAATTCAAGTTTCCATTTTTTTGGTTTTTTGAATTTTTAAACTCCTTCCTTTGGACATGCTCATTTAAAATTTTTGTGTAATAAAGAAGACAGTATTATTGATAATATTGATATATGTTTATATAAAGAAAACACAAACAAGCACGCACACATAAAAAGACCTTTTTTGTTAACACTAGTCTTTTACAGTTTAATCTGGAAAGTTATAACTGATGTTAATTTCTGATAAGACTTGATAGATTTCATAAATATAAAATGTATTTTAATATTCAGGTCCCTGACAGAGTGTGGAAGCTTGGGAAACTGAATCATGTTGCCATTGCAGTCCCAGACCTAGATAAAGCTACAGCATTGTACAGAGATGTCCTTGGAGCTGAAGTCAGTGGAGTGCAGGTATGGTTAAAGGATTTCTTATGCACAGTCATAACTATACACAAGCATACACATGTACACATAAATAGTTACACAATTGCATTTCCTATTTTCATTTCAGATCAATAATTTTTTCAGCCTTTCCTGTTTCATTTGAGATTTATCTTTCTCAGTGTGATATTTATTGATAAATTTGTCTTATAGGTATATTATTATTATTATTATTATATACTGACACAGTTTTTGTCTGTATATATTCTGATCACTATGTCTTCATGTGTCATCACTGTAACAGTTGCTATCACTGTGGTGGTCTGATAAATCTTTTGTTCATCCTACAACTGCCAAACAGCATTTTTGTTTTACATTAAATTTACACAGTGACTTTGTTTGATAAAATGACATGTTTTTTAAAAATCAGCTGGCATGATCAGATTATTGTTATGAAAGTTATTTTTTTTTTACGTGTGTTTTGATGACATTTGCCTGAAAAGTGCAAACTGAAACAGAATTTTTGTATGATTTGCTGACTGTCTTTGTTTGGTAAAGGGTCCTTTAAAAAAATTTAAGATCGGACAATTTTTACAAAATTTATTGTTTTTTTGCATACTTTAAGTGTGTTTTGGCAGCACTTAGCCCATAGTTGCCAGGCTGTATTTCTGTTCTACTTCAAATTTGCTGAGTGGCTTATTTTGGTAAAATGCATTTATTTTTGTGAAAGACCAGCATGATCAGATAATTAATTTTATGAATGTATTGATTTTTATGTTAAGTTTATTTGTATTTAGGCAACATTTCAATTTGCCTCTTAAGTGCCAAACAGTATTTTTTGTGAAATGGAATGTCCATTAAAGAGCTGATCCTGTACACATGGTTAAGATAGAAAACGTGGGTGAAACAGCAAGTTCAATGCAAAACAAGCAGCCATGTTTTGTTTATGAAGATAATTACTGTAAACATTGAAAAGTTGAATTTTTTTTCAATGTATACTGGCCAAGAATGTTCCTAATTATGTTAAAATGGAGCAATATAGGAATTATGGTATTTTCTGTATTTGAGTAAATATTTGCCAGCTTAATTGTATGGTTGAAATTTTGTTATTCAAAACCTTTCTCTTATTTTAGTGTCTCCCTGAACATGGAGTATACACAGTATTTGTTAATTTAGGAAATACAAAATTTGAGGTAAGTTTTCATAAAGCGTAAAGCCCTTTTTTTCTCTGTTCTCAGATTACCAGAATTGTCTTCCAAAATTATATTTGGTTCCATAAATTCCAAAATTAAACTTTTCAAAAGTTGGTATCATTATAATCTCATTATTATGCAATTTTACCATTAATAGAATAACATCTTTGTCTCTTCTGAAAATATTGTGTCCAAAAGAGTGATACAATTGTTGAAAGTATGAAAATTATGGTGGTGGCAACTTGTAACTGAAAGTCTTCTGCTTATTATTATTATTATTCCAGCTACTACATCCTTATGGGGAAAAGTCTCCTATTCAAGGTTTTCTGGATAAAAACAAGGCAGGAGGAATGCATCATGTGTGCATTGAGGTAAGGGGGTGGTGTATTTTAGAATTTCGTATTTTGTAAAACTTAAAGATTTCAACTGATTTCAGTACTAGTTCATTTAAAAAGTTGTTGGTGTACCACAAAGATGCCCAACTCAATAGCCAATGCAAAGTGAAAAAAATGTGGTATAAATTTGAAATAAGTCATAAATTTATAAAAATGTTCAAGTGTATTGTTTTGTAACTAATACATGACATATATTCACTCAAATTTGGCATCTGCATCAATTTTACTGTCCATTTTTGTATGAAAGCCAGTGAACAGTGCATGAGCAGTTTACAGGAGATTGGTTACACTTACCGTACAGCTTATATTACTAAAATTATGAGGTTTCATCATAGGTCTTAGTTGATGTACATTTGTAGTATTAACATGTGCATAGTAGGATTTTTAAAATATAAAACCAAATGCAGTGTTTTAATTTTAGAAAAGTTGAAAGAATGTTTCCAAATTAACATCTGTGTTCATTAAGATTTAACATGCATGAAAGATATTGAATTTTCTGACCAACAAAAACTTTAACATAAGATGAGAAGTAGAAAAGGTCAGCTTGACATTTTTTTTCAAATAATATTTATACCATCTATGAATTGTGCTAACACAAACTGACAGCTGCTTCTGAGAACATACTGGCATAATGGCAACAGGATGACTGCTTTAATTAACGAGGCCACAAACTACCCACACTTGTCAAATCCAATTACAATCAAAATGTTGATAAAGAGAAATAATGGTTTCTTAGAGACTTTACATATTTCCTACGTAAGAGACATAACTGCTTTTAGAAACAATTTTTTTATTGCATAATACAGATATATTGAAAAACCAATTTTACCGAATCAAAATGTTATGCGTATAGAACAGTTAAATCAGGAGGGTAAAATAATATTTTACTTTTACAAGCAATATATTATGTCAAATTAACCCATTTTTTTTTATTATTTACCTCCCACCTGTCTTTTTCAGGTTGACAATATTCAAGAGGCCATGAAGGACTTGAAGGTGCACAATATCAGAGCTCTAAGTGAAGAGGCTAAGATTGGAGCCCATGGGAAACCTGTAGTGTTTCTTCACCCCAAGGACTGCAATGGAACCCTGGTGGAGCTGGAACAGGCATAAAGCCTTGAGACCCAGGGAGCTTTCCTTTGAAGGAATACAGTTGCATGTATGAATTGTGGGCAGGCTGCTTCTTGGAAATTAGAATGATGCTTATTGGACATTCATTTTTCAGTGCAGAGGAGGACAAGGAAAGAGATGACTAATAGATGTGAACAAATATATTTTTGGTTGCTCCTTGGAAAATAAAGAAACATGCTCTATATGCAGAGTGATGCCTTTTTGGAAATTCATATTGCAGTGCACAGAGAAGAAGGAAGAAGGAGACCTATAAATGTAAACAAATATATTTTTTGTCTTCTGGAACAGTTATTCGCTAGATACTGTTTTCATATACATGATGCTTACATAAGCTTATTTGTTGTTATTATTTTTGATAAGTCAACAATTCATCTCCCCCGCTGATTGTTGAATTTTATCAGTAGAAAAAAAAAAATGCATATAAATTGTAAGAAAAAGCAGGGCACTACAGAGGTGGTTTGAGAAACTTCAGGGAGATGAAAAATTAAATAATGACAGATTCACAATATGTTGCCAGTGGATGTGAAAAACACAATTCGTAGGCAATACTGTTTTTGATGTTAGCAGTTGGTTGTTTTAATTGGGGAATTATCGGAATGTGCAGAGCATGGTAAGATAAAAATGGAAAAGAAATCAACTTGCATGCTAGATCTTACATTTGTAAACAGGATGACTTTATCACAAAGCTTTCTTCAAGTTAACTGATGTTGAGTTGTCACCAGTGGTGACTATATGTATGGAATGAATCAAACCATTTACATTTATTATGCAGAATGTGCATTTTATTTTTAAAGCATTAAATGCAGAATTAAGGTTTCGCTGACATTATCACGTTGTACAAAAGATACACCTGTATTTGTTAATTTTCTAAAAGCAAAAACAATTATTTGTGCATTTATTATATTTTTTGTAACACACTTATTTTTATTTGTTTGGCAGATTGGCATTATTTTATTTTTTAAACAAGCTAATAAGAAAAGTGAATCTTCTGGTTACTGTCTTTAAAATAAGTTATGACATAAACATGTACTTGTATTGGTTTACTTGATTTTTCAGAATAAACTATATCATGAACATTATACCAAAAGAGTTGTCAATAAGAATTTTTTGTCAAAGTACAGCATGGTCATTAACAGTAAAAATAAGTGAATGTTAAAAAAGGTATCTGTTTTGAAAATAATATAATCTCATGTATTATAAAAAGGCGAAATGCCAATCATTTCAATTTTGTATTAAAATAAAGCAAGTTTTGCAAGTTATGAGCATTATATGTAAAATATATTGGGCTTTTAAACATCTAAACCTTTTTAAGTGTGAAAACAAAATTTGGATACAGGAAGTCAATGCATAATAGATATAAAATATGTTAGAACAAACTACAATAAGGTCTCTCCTTAAAATACTGATGTATTTTAAGGAAAGAATTCATTTTGATTTCATTGCTTTTTAACTCCACAAACTGAAATTTAGTCATTTTCATTTTCCGCATAATGATGCTCAGAACTATTGGATCATGTTCACCCCGTCTGATTGTGATTTTAGCGTAATTAGTCTAACAAGTTTAAATTATCCTTTCACTTTGTTGATTAATTTTAATTTTTAACCGAACATTCCTTTTATTGTGAATTTGGGAGGGACTTGTCAAAGATACAGAAACTAATATAAAACGTGCCTTTGACAAACAGCTTAACAAAATTTTATTTCTGAAAAAACCTTATCCTGAGCGAAAAAAAGATAACATATACTCTTAATTTTGATAACAATTTAAGTTAATGAAAAACTCTCGAAGTGCGTGACAACTAATTTGCTGTCGGACAACACTTCATTAAAAGTGGTGGCATTGCGTTATTAAGAGGTACACCTGTATAACACGGCGCGCCACATCAGACGTCACTACAACTGGTCTACCTTCTTCAAATCTTTGTTCTTAGTCGTGACTGAAGAAAACACCAAGCACTGCGTATTAAAGTAACCGATAACCAAAACAAGTCTGATATTCATAAATCAACAGGGATCATACATAAAAACAAAAAATCGCGTCAATTGTCTCCGAATCATCTTATCGAACCTGAATTATTGCACGCTTTAACCACCCACCGCTGGTAGTCTGTCACACTATAATTTTATCTCCTATACTTTAATTTTGTATGCTATTATACAGGCACCTGATATCAGAGGGCATAATTCTTGTACGTGTATCATCTAACGAGACAAGGCATCACCGTGCCGCGTCCTGCATATTAACTGCTATCTCCACATCAGACTGGAGATAATGTATTCAAATCTCGGCTTCAGCACAATGAATGTGTCTATTCACCGCACCATGGTAAAGTGAATGTCTATGCAAATATCTTGATGACACGAAAGGTGAAATGGTCTCTGAGTCAGCATGGGGTGGCACTGCGAAAATCGAAAAGAAATGTACACTAAAATATGTTTTAAAAAATAATATTTTTGTGCATTACCGGGAATAAAATTAAGAAAAAAACTGAGGCATTTTTGAAAAGATACAATCTTACACAGTAGCACTCCGGCCATTCGTTTCTTTGTTTTGTAGCGTAACGTGGTTTATCTTAAATCAGGATCCCAGCATATTTTAACTTAATTGAATTTAAAAGGCCTGGGACAACATTATAGAAAGTGGCCCTCCAGAAGAGAACGTCTTTTACTTCAGGCAACAACAAGATGGCGGCTTAAGGGAAAAATAAGTTTCCTTCTTTGTTTTTGTCGATCTGTGCGATTAACCATCAGTTTAAAGACACTTCAGCGATGTGGGGATCTAGTTTAATACTTTTAGCGTCCATTTTGGGACAGTTCAGTGAAATAAACGGCCAAGCAAGACCCCAGGACGTGTGCGTTCAGGGAGACGCGGTGAATGAAGGGAACTGCTACGCACCAAAATGTTACTGCAGTAATATGTTCAATTTCCCAAGGTGAGTTTCACTAGGATGGAGTTTTGTTTCTTTAGAAAAGTTTAACCATGTATGACAAAAATCTGTAAATCTCAACATTTTCTGGTTTGGTCTGTATTTTGTCCTCAGTATTTATGAGTTAAAAAAAGCTAAATGTGTTTATGTGTATATCATCCTTTGTTTTTTAAAGTTTCGCAAACTTTAATCGCGGATGAAAAGCCGAAGCAGAGCAAGTAATATTTTCGTTCCTCTTGATTTAAATGAAGGCTACCTACATGTATCTGTCGATTTCAACGTACTAAATTACAAGTTAAATACGCCACTAGTCAAAATTCACTTTACTGCTGTAGTAGTAATGTGAACAATGGATTTTGTCAATTTTAAGTATAAGTAGGCTTTCTAGCTATATATACATCTTCACAGGTACAAGCCATTTGTAACAAAAATATATAGTATTAGAATCCATTTAAGCAAATAAACACTGCGGCTACTCCGTACTAATACTTTGCGTAAATAATATCATCTTAAACAGCAGCGTCAGTTTTCTGGAAAAACGGTTGATATTCTTTGTTGTATTGAGAATTATTCGACACAAAGTTTAAAAACTACTAGCACATGTAGTACGTAAAACTAACATGTAGTATAGTGGTATGTATTCAGCCATTTAAAAACAAAACCAAATTCTCCAATAAAACACAAAGTTGAAACATATTTTTTTCGTCAAGATAATTGGTTAGTAATAATTATCGCTCCTGTATGGTAATTGTGAAGTTTTAAGTGTAGACATTATTAAATGGCTGTGGCCCACATATAGCCATCCACTGTTTTGGTTGTTAATGTCATAATGGCGGGGGATCATGCAACCGTGTCAGGTAGATACAATGAGATGCACTGTCTCGTTTATAGACCGAGAAAAATTTCCGCAAACATCACGGCTAAAGAAAAATGACAAAAGGGGCATTTACAGAGATGAAGAATACATTATGATATAACATATACAGTGTAGTACATGCATATTATGAATTGCTTAATCACCCCCAGCCCTCTCTCTCTCTCTCTCTCTCTCTCTCTCTCTCTCTCTCTCTCTCTCTCTCTCTCACACACACGCGCGCGCGCGCGCGCGCGCGCACGTTGATCCACACGATTCAGAAATTTTGCTAAACGGTTAAAAGTGTTTGGCAAAAGTAAATGTCAATGTGATACGCTTTTCAACTTCAACACTTACTTGTACTGTGCCTTACAAAGCTTTCAATAACTACCGTGACCTTCCTCAGTGTGTGTTACTGTGAGATTGAGCACTATTCACTAATGTCTCAGTAATAATTGGTGTCTCCCTGTTCAGGCTTGGTTTGTGGGTACCCTCTACCAGGCGCCACAGACTGATTTTTCACTCGATATTAACAGATATTTCTCTGGTTAAATAGATGACTAATCTCTGTACTGTGTCACCTTAGCGAAAATATCCACAAAATAAAACGGATGTAGATTGCTTCCTTAACCCCCCTCTCGTACCATGATGACATGACATAATCAAGAGACTACACAGATGGATTTCCATCAAAATAAAAAACCCATGTTTGAAATAGCAAAAGAAAAGATAAAAATAAATAAATGAATAAATATTTTTTTCCAGTTTCAGTTTTTTTGTCAGTTTCAAATTGATTAAAAGAATTGAGGAGATATGTGTCTTTTAAGTTGTTTGATATTGGTGGATTGGTAGCCTTAGAGAACCAGGACATATCTAGTAATTACCCTTTGTTTTTATTTACAGGTCCATAGAAAAGGAAACAAAAGGCAAACAGAAGAATGTAGTGAAGTTCAGCAGCAAGGATGACATCCCTCAGATGGTAGCGTTCACATTTAACGACCCTGTTGACCAGGACACATACGAACCTTACATGGACCTTTTCTATGGCAAACAGAACCCCAACGGATGTCCCGTGTCTGTCACTATCTTCACGTCCGACAACAACACCGACTACTGTATGATTAACCAGCTGTACCGATACGGCTATGAGATCGCCAACAGCGGGAAATCCAGAAAATCAACCGTAAATTTCTGGCAACAAGGGTCTGGAGATGAGTTCCGACAAGAGCTTTCAGAACAGATCGAGCTCATACACGAGAAGGCCGAAATCCCTCGGACCGACATCCGCGGATGGAGAACACCGCTGCTTCAACCTGGCGGCGATAAGCTGTTCCGCATCCTTCACGGCAATAACTTCGTGAAATATGACGCCACAATTCTGGCTGGACCCCAGAGTTTGACTGATAATATTACCTGGCCATTCACCCTGGACTATCCCATTCAGTTCCCCTGTGGTATCCCACCCTGCCCAACACAGAGATACCCCGGCTTCTGGGTCGTCCCCGTCATCCGTATTCTGGACGTCAACGACTTGGTCTGTTCGTTCGCCCATCGCTGTATCTACCCGCCTCAGAACGAGGAAGAGACCTACGAGTTTCTGTGGAAAAATTTCGAGCACCACTACCGACTGAACCGCGCCCCCTTCATCATCAACTTGGAGGCGAACTGGTTCAATGAGAAGCTGTACGCTTTCGAGGCGGTGAAACGGTTCATTCAAGCTCTTCTTTCCCGCGATGATGTCTACCTCGTCAACACATGGCAGATAGTACAGTGGATGCAGGACCCGACCCCTCTAGGAAAGGATAACAAACTGATGAACAACTTCAAACCATGGAAGGAGAGAGGGTGCGAGTATCTCCCTAGAAAGATGAAGTGTACTATCAAAAGAAAATCGAAATCGTTTGTCGGAGAAATCAACTTGGCGCTATGGCAGTGGCTCTTTATGGCTATTGTGTTAGCCATTCTTGTGCGTAAAGACTGGAATGCTAAAGATTAGAGGCGTTTTATGTTGATTTCTATCTTAAATCGATATCTTTACCCCCTCCCTCACACACTGAAACGAACAACATTCAATGTATGTCTATGAAAATGCAGCCGACAATGGACTTTGGGTTGTAACTGCTTACTGTACATGTAACTTTCTTGGCTTCAAAATTTAATTCAAACCAAGTTTTTTCCCAAAGGGACTTTGCATTGTCTGTTTGCACTTCTGTAAGTTTTTTTCTCTTCATGTCGTTCCCACAACTGACCTCTCCAATGAAGAATACATCAAGTCATGCTTGAAAAAAAAAAATACATTGCTTTACTTCAATGCATTATGAATGTGTATATGAGTTTAAGTTGATGAGATAAATCATTAAGACATTACATATTGTAAGCAATATGAAGTTTGCAAAAGTTCGAAAAATTATCAACGTTTTTGTTATAAAGTTTTCTTTTCATCTGTTATGATTTTTTCAAGTTATCAAAATTAATGCAGTGACTACTTCGTGAACTCCATCAGATGTGAAGAAAGTGAGCAAAATTGCACATACTCGTAATTAGTTGAAAAAAAGCAGGGACCCAAACATTCACTATTGTGGTTACAAAAGCAATCAAGATGATGTTCATGTACACAGTTTGTTGGCATTATTCCGTCATGAGCTGATTAATATTTTCTAGGATTTGATATGGTGGACCGAGTGAAAGTGAATAAATTAAGGAAATAAATTAATCTTAAATAAATCAGGATTTTCTTTTTCATCTACTAATGACATTCATTGACATTCATTGAGTCTTCCTTTCATGTAGGTCCGCCATATTTAGGTCTCGGTCTTGCTAGACCTCGGCTCTTCTCCATGTGAATGCTCTCTTAAAAAGTGATATGAAACACACAAAATACAATGACCACTGGCTTGGTAAAACGCCGTCCAGTGTAAAGGGGTTTTAAGTTGGAGAAATGTACAATTCACCCCCAAAATAAATAAATCTATAAATCAAAAGTTATGGATGGATTAAGATTTCGGGATAAATAGGTCACAAATGGGCTAAATTAAAAGTGATTAAATTTTGGTGACGATCCTATAATTAATTAATTAATGGTTTTGATTAAAATTATTAGTAAATCATTTATCTATCTGTCTGCATGTTACATATGTAGCAGCATATTCAATAAGTCATAAAATTTTGATGGAATTTTCAGGATATTTCGGAAACGGGCTATGTGTGTGTGGTGATTAAATACTTAATTACCTTATAAAAGATAATAAAGAGATTTTAGCTTATTACACGATAAAATTTAAGTTATTTCAAAATAGTAGAAATGAGAATTAACTAAGTTAGATCCTAATCAATTAATGAATGGATTAACTAACTTATAAATGAATAATGAAATTGAGTTGTTTTGGGGGAAGTCTGCACACCCTGAGTTTTTTTTTTTTTTTTTTTTTTTTTTTTTTTCTGCATCATCCCGCACCGGTCATAATATATAATATAGCTTCTGAATATTCCCACTTAGATTGTGGAGGAAAGATAGTGTCTTTTCGAAATTATGGATAATTAGGAGGATAGCACTAGATTGAAAAATGTATACATAAGTTTCCCAGGGTGACTCTCTCTCTCTCTCTGTCCACTTGAGCAGTTTTAATTACTTGATTGGGAAAAACCATACACCGATACTTCACATCAAAATAACCGGAAGTTGTTTGCCCGTGTAGATGCCCCGTCTCTGTTAACAGTTGGACGACAGGTCTCTCACTCGCTAAGCCAGGGGAGCTTGTTGACTAGAGGTTAGTTTTGTCAACTGTGAGTGATGTAGAAAACGTAAATGTTAATGTCGATATAGGCTTTTACGTCTACGTTAAACTTTGAGCCATTCACTACTGTACATCACCGTCACATGTACATGTAGATATGATGTCTTATCAGTTTTTTTAACCACTTTAACACATAGAAATACATTCAGTGAAAGAGAAAAATGATGCATTTTTGATATACAAACTTATTTGTCAAAACAGAATGTCACTTAATGTGTAATTTTAAAATTTGTTCTTTGAACCTTAATTGTGATTGGTTCCCCGTACAATTCATGATCACTATGATCAATGTAACAGTCTCTGTACTTAAATCCAAATTTCTTTGCTCTTGAACTAATGTCAATTATAACCAAAATGAAACGGCAACTTTTGGAATTTAATATGAAAAATGGACAGTTATTTTAAAAAAAGTATTTAATCATTAATTAAAAATAAAAATGAATTAACCAGAGTTATCATATTGACTGTTACATATTGCTAGTATTCTGAGTATATATATATACAGTATACACACACACACACACACACACACACACACTGTATACTTGCTGATATGGGTAGAATGCAATATAGTGCAGTAAGCAGTCACATAATTTTCATATTTTTCCTTTTAAGGGTTGTATGCCAAGATGCTGCATGCAGTATCTTTCATTGGCCTAGTGCAGTCCCAGTTGGTTCGCCTAAGTCAAAGTAAACATGCACCAAAGAAGAGCTCTGGACTTCCAAAAGAAGGGGTCATCAAGTTTGATATCGATCACAGTGATGCCATCCTCACTGCAATTGAAAGGAGGAGCGCAGATAGAATAAAGCTTGTTCGGGATTTTCTTTATAATCTACACTTGGTTGGACAGTATTTGTCAGGCCCCTACCAGGGTCTTGGATTTGGAAACGTCAGCGAGCTGTTACCAGTACAAGACCAGAGGGAGGACACTTTAAAGACATTTTGCATCACAGGAACCCAGACTGGTACAATTAAAGCTCTTGATTCTGGGAAACATTTTGCTGTGGTGACGGAGTATGATTTTGAGAAGTACAGAATCAAAGCTCATGGTTGCATCAAACCCAGCAGTGAAGCCATTACGCATGCTGCTATCTACGAGAGCAGTCCTCACATTCAGGCCATAATCCACGTCCATTCCCCAGTCCTGTGGCAGGCACTGTTATTATCACCAGATGATGAAGTATTGAAGACAGCCAAAGATGTGGAATATGGCTCGTATGAACTAGCTCAAGCCATTCGCCAACTTATTAAGGAAAATCAAAAGCAGGGATGGTTTCTCACAGCAGGCCATGATGATGGGTTATTCTTTTATGGACCTAATCTAGTCAAAACTCTGGAATTAACTCTCCAGGTTTATAAAATTGTGTTAAAAGTATCACCTGTAGTTATTCAAAACATGAAACGCTTGGTGGCCCGCTTAGAGACTTGGAACAAGTAACTCATTTTTCAGCCTGAATGTTGCAATATGCATTTAACTGGTAACAATTTGATATGTATCCATTTTTCCTGCATAAAAGTAATTTGCATCAGGAAGTGGTGTGATTTCAAGTCCAGAATTGAAATTTTTCTTTATGAATTGCAGTCTTCTCTCTGATATGTACAAATTAATTAATTTATTACTGTATAGGAATTTTCAGTAATAATTTTAAATTAAAACACCATTTATGTGTTTATGCATGTAGTTATGAAAGTTTTTTTTTTGTTATGGATTTTATAAAAAGGATTGTTATGCTGAGAAAAAATGAACGTGATTGCTCCACAATTCAATCTCTTTTTTAAACAAATATGGCTTTGCACAATTTCTGTGCACTGAAATTACCAAAAAATCAATAAAAGGGGAAAAGAAATAATGACTCAAAATTTTCTATTTTATACATGTATTTCTAACTTAATTTATAATTTGAAAAACAAAATGAATACACTGTATTTTTATCACAGATAAATTATCACAAAAAGTAAACCTTACTATATCTACTATGTATACTTTGAAACATTATTAAACATGCCACAAAAAGATCCATTATTACAAAAGTGTTTATGTATATAAAAAAAAACTTACAAAATAACTAGTATATTCAAACAACTGGAATTCTAAATGATTATGGAATGTGCATATATGGCAAACAACAATATGATATGTATCAAACTATGCTGCTACCATCACCAATTAAGGTAATGGTTTCAGATATGCTTATTTCTAACAGACCTACGCCCCCCTCAAAGGAACACTTAAAAAGAACTATCAATCACATAATGCTACAGAGATTTAAACCTCAAGGGACCAATTTATATATTTCCTAGTTCACATATATTTAACAAAGATCACAAGTAAATTGAAATATATTATTGTTTTAGGTATAATCATGTTCTATAAAAATATCAGAGATTTAAACCTCAAGGGACCAATTTACATATATTTCCTAGTGCACATATATTTAACAAAGATCACAAGTAAATTGAAATATATTATTGTTTTAGGTATAATCATGTTCTATAAAAATATGTTTAGCAGAAAATTTTTAATGTGCAAACTGCTTTTGTTCAGGCCTCGAAAAAGAAGAATCTAAATAAACTCAAGATTCTAGGACAATTCCCCCCCTTGAAAATCCTACCCCCCCCCCCCCCCCCCCCCCCCCCCAAGACAACACCCACCTCTGCAGGAAAGTGTTTTTGAATTATTTTTTTAGGGATTTATATTCTACTTGAAAGAAGACAAAAAAGAAATATAAACAAAAGTATTGGCTATCAATTACAAGTTTCATGAAGCTCACTTATGTGCTAAACAGACCTTAGAGGCAACCTTAAATTATAAGATGCTATATATGCAAATTTTGTAAATTTGCCATTAGGTGCCATTTTTTAATCAAACAAATACTACCATTTTATCTAAAAGTAAACAAATGTCACTTTATCTGCATTTCATTTGATGTTAGTTTTTCTTTTCTATCTGGTTAAGTAAATAATAATAAACTAGAAAAAGAAAACCAGATTTGAAAGTTGTTGCTTATTTATGTTAGGGGGTAGTGGTGAAACAATTAAAAATGACAGTTCATCAAAGAGCTACTTGGATAGTGAGATTACCTGTTTACCCCACCTCTAGCTGGAGATTCATTTTGATTAAAGGCATAATTTATAAATTTAAAAAAAATATCACATTCTTTATTTTCAGAATGATATTCATTGCAGGAGATTGAGGTGGTGGGGTGGGGGGTGGGGTGGGGGTGGGGGGATTGTCTGGGGGGAATTGTCTTGATACCCAAACTATGCTGTCTATATTGCACTTGTTACCAATAAGAATTCAATCATGCAACACTTAAATTTGTTTCTGCAGTGTCTGAAGATTCCATGCCAACTTCATTGCTATTCCTTAAGGTCTGGTATTCAGTGTCAACTTTGCTACGGTGTCTTGTTTTTTTCTTCTTTGACTTTCCTGGACTATGTATTGACTTTCCTGAAGCATCCTTGCTCTAGAAATGGATAATATTCTATTATTTAAAATTAAGGGACAAAAATTCTTGGAAATAATTAACTTCAATCTGTTATCTGATGGAACTTTTGTGGAACAGAAGAAATTGTGCTAAGTCAGATAAAATACCCTTTTCCACATATATATTTCACAAGCTAACACTTCCACATATAAAACATAAAATTTAAACCAGTACAAAGAAATGAAACTCAAATTAAGAAATATGGCAAATTATATTAGGAAACTGTGAGAAAAACCTCTTCACTGAATCAGTAGCCAATGTATAGGGAAACACATTCTTTGAAAAGTCAAAATTGATAACACCATCCTTATCTGAAGTCTTAATTCTACAATTGTACTAAACCAGTGAAAACTAGAGGATCAGAGAGGCGATACCGCCTCCAAATATTGTACCACCAGCTGGAGCAAACGCATTCGTATAGACCCCCACATACACAAAATAAGGGACACAGCCACCAGTTTTGTGCTTGACAAGCTGTAAAAATGCAATCAACAAGAATTTTTAAACTATTGCAAAAAATATATATGGTACAATCAAATTTAAGTTCTTCGTAAGGTAGGTCAAGGGTCAATTTCAAGGTCACAGTAAATTGCCAGTATATGACTTCCTATTCAAGTTCAAGAGTAACTATGGACCTATCTCTGTCAAGTTTGAAGTTAAAAGAGAAAGAAATAAACAGAGTTCAGTTCATGATAAAAAGTAGGTCAAAGGTCAATTTCAAGGTCACACTTAGATTGCCAGTATAGGACTTCCTATTCAACTTCAATAGTAACTATGGACCTATCTCAGCCAGTTTTGGAGATAAAAGGGAAGCAAAATTTGCAAAATTCAGTTCATGGTGAAAAGTAGGTCAAAGGTCAATTTCAAGGTCACATTTAGATTGCCAGTATGTGACTTTCTATTCAAGTTCAATAGTAACTATGGACCTATCTCAGCCAGTTTTGGAGATAAAAGGGAAGAAAAGTTTGCAAAGTTCAGTTTATGGTGAAAAGTAGGACAAAGGTCAATTTTAAGGTCACATTTAGATTGCCAGTATATTACTTCCTATTCAAGTTCAATAGTAACTATGGACCTATCTCTGCCAGTTTTGGAGATAAAAGGGAAGCAAATTTTGCAAAGTTCAGTTTATGGTGAAAAGTAGGTCAAAGGTCAATTTCAAGGTCACATTTAGATTGCCAGTATATGACTTCCTATTCAAGTTCAATAGTAACTATGGACCTATCTCAGCCAGTTTTGGAGATAAAAGGAAAGCAAAATTTGCAAAATTCAGTTCATGGTGAAAAGTAGGTCAAAGGTCAATTTTAATGTCACATATAGATTGCCAGTATATGACTTCCTATTCAAGTTCAATAGTAACTACGGACCTATCTCTGCCAGTTTTGGAGATAAAAGGAAAGCAAAATTTGCAAAATTCAGTTCATGGTGTAAAGTAGGTCAAAGGTCAATTTTAAGGTCACATTTAGATTGCCAGTATATGACTTCCTATTCAAGTTCAATAGTAACTATGGACCTATCTCTGCCAGTTTTGGAGATAAAAGGGAAGAAAAATTTGCAAAGTTCAGTTCATGGTGAAAAGTAGGTCAAAGGTCAATTTCAAGGTCATAGTAAGATTGCCAGTATATGACTTCCTATTCAACTTCAATAGTAACTATGGACCTATCTCTGCCAGTTTTGGAGATATAAGGGACTAGATGTTATAATTTTGGAGTTACCATAATGTGCCTTAAATTTCGTACAGAAAAAATTAATTAAAATAAAGAAAATGTCATTTTGGTCAAAATTCTTGAAATAGGAGGTGCTCTGAAGTTTCAGAAGTTCAAATTTGATGAAATAATGTCATTTTTGAACACAGGTTGTCTGCTTTGCCAAGCCTTATGTTTTATTTTTCCAGAGTTCAAAATTTATTATCCATTACCGTACTGCACATTTTGCTTTTACCACCAATATGTACTTTTTGATACAGCGTAACTTGAAAACCGTATGGAATACAAAAAAACCGAGACCACCCCCAGTGTTGGGCTTTACATGCTCTACAAAATGCAAAAAAGAATGGGTCTCTAGCATTAACGGTTCCCAAATTAGAGACAGTTTTCAGTTTCGGTATCTTATGGCCGCTACTCCCGTGAAAATGCACCGATTGACCCCAAATTCATGGAGATGAAAGATGACCTGAAGGGTAACACTTTCCAATAATATTATTGGTTAAGTCTGTGTGGTGTCTGAATAACAGGGCAAAAAAATTTTTTTTCGTAAAAAATTTCATTTTTTTGAAAATTTTGGCCCATTTGACCTTGAAGTAGAGGTCAAAGGTCAAATCCAAGGGTATATTTGAAATCTACACATATGACTTTTGGAAAGCCGTCTATAGAAAATTTTCCCATAACTCCTTCCGTAGGGTAGATAATTAGCATTTAATTTTGCCATTTTTAGACAAGGGTGCATTGCAATGAGTGCCACACCCAGACCCCAATACCGACAAAGCCCAAATTTTACGTGGAACAAGTTGAGATTATAGGTGACCTAAATCCATGAGATGGGTACGGGGGCCCTTACCGTCTAGGAGGAGAAGCGGTAACGGTAGCCGTCCGGCGGAGCCAACGGAGCCGGCGGAACGATCCGGACGGGACCGAAACCATGTGTACCGCCAGCGCTAACGCTGGTGGTACAATAAATTTGTCCAACCATGCCCATGCATTCACAAGTGAAAGGAATGTAGCTAAAAAACTTACACAGTACTTACCCCAGATTCACTATTGTCACTAACATGTGTCTTTTCCCCTTGTTCCTGAGATGCTTCTATTGCAGCCTTTTCTGCCATTTTTCTCCTCCAAGCCACATCAATAACATCACACAGAGAATGGAATTTCTCAGTGTTGGCTTCCAAGGTTTTCTTTTGCTTGAACCACTATTAATATTATAATAAAAAGAAAGTGAATCACATTTGAAATTTATGTGGGTGAGCAACTGAAGCCAAAAATTAAGAAGAATAATTTGATTACAAGAGTTGATACCAGTACATGAAAGACATATTGTATAATGCCAGAAGTTCAAAAATGACATACATAAAATGTCAATTGTGTCAGAATATTGTTGAAATGTAATTATGACATCAAACAAAAAATTGAAACTGTAGCTAACAAACAAAATACAGAAGTATTTCTTTATGAAAATAAACCATAGAACAGAAAAAGAAAGTCCATACTTTTTTCACTACAATAATGCCCATGACCAAATGAATGATGACTACGCTGCCAGTCAAAACACACACTGATATTAGATCAAACAACCTGGCTGTTGTCTCGGTCAACAAGGAGGCCACTGCATTCTGAACCCCCACCAGAAACTGTATTGTCATACAACTGATGACATAAATATCCTGCAGGAAAAAATTTAAAAAAAGTCAAAATGCTGATAATTTGAATATCTTGCACAATAAAATATTTTTTCAGGTATGAACTGGTGTTTTTTATTTTTAATCTTTAAGTATGTTAAATGGAAGTTTGAGTTTAAAAAAAGCTTTTCCGTCTTAAACTCATCGTGACAGACTCTCGATGTTATCAAAATACTAAAGTATCACTATTTATATCTAAACACTTAAGTTTTAATTGTTATAAAAAGGACTTTCAGAAAAATGTGACTTTACAAATATACAAAGTATTTGAAATGTATAATCTCCAAATCTTACCAAGTATGTGAGGTAAGAGACAGCTGGTAGCTGTTGCGACACTACAAACTTAAAGGCTACAGAGGTTAGAAGTAAGGTCAAGGTCACACCAAGCCTGTCGGCAGGAGCAGACGCCTCCACAGTGAATGAGGAAATGGTCAGCAACATGATACAAAACTGAATGAAAAATATATATTGATGTTATAGCTTAAGTTACAGGGGTTGGAAAGAGGCAATGAGGAACATAAAAAATCACAAGTCAATGCTTAAATTTTTCATTGTTTGGCAAGCAATGTGAACAATCTATAAATACTGTATCTGCTTGGGCAACTTCATGTTTAGCAACAGGTCAATAAAGTTATATATTAAAATCAAACAAAACTGTTTTAATCTACTCAAAAATATGCTTTATTATAACTTAAAAATGCTTCACAATTGATATTTTACAAGTTTCTGTACTCACCATTACCAAAATAACATTCCACATATAAAATCCTGGTTTTCGTTTGACTTGAAGTGTGATGTTGTACAGTGGATATTGGTTGTGAGCAGCTGATTTTTCCTTCCAAGGTGTGACTGGTTCACAGATCAGGTGTGGATATAGTTTCCATTCCTGCTGCCCTGGAGATAGAGGAATAAGTTGGTTACAAAACTGTGCCATCAGGTGAATTCACAAGACAGTTTAACAAACAGTCAATGCGTAAAATTCAATTTATACATCTGTATGTTAAAACATCTATTTCAAAAGCACTTTGTTCATAGTTTATATGTGAAGGTTGCTAGAATATTGTATTATTAATAGTATATTCACAGTGATCATTTCTACTGGAAATATCTTGGATTGACATGTATTTCTCTTGACATAAACTGATTGATATAGTAATAAATATTGAATTAACATAATAATACAACAAACTGTGGTAATGGCAGGGATAATCCTGGGCCGCGCGATTGCGCCAAATGCGCGAGCCTTTTCTCAAAGGCGCAAGTAAAATTCTAACTTGCGCCATTTTGGCGTGTACAAATAGCAGATACTTTTTTTTCATAACAAAGATCTCCCGAGATAATGATGTCGCTCGAAGTGCGCACAGCGATGTTGCGAGGGCTGACATGTGACCCGTTTCACAAAAATTTAAATGAAAAACACGTAATGCTCAAAACACTGAAAACCGGCCGCGCACGGACCTCTGAGAACACCTAACTACACGAGTTGGGTAAACAAGTATGGCTTCTCAGTTCAGTTGGACCGCATGTTGAGTAATCGATAAGTGAAAAGGAGAAATATTCGTCTGTTTTTTTAGATGAGTGCTTTTAACTAAAATTCAACAGACTTTTTTTTGTAATTTTGCACCTTTAGCGGCGCTCCATGTCCTTAAATGAGGGACAACATCGTTTTCAATATGGGAATTGCGCAATGGATGCACAGTCAGGATTTAAAACTGCCCATCATTATATCCACCTAAAGGAACCAGCTTAGATATTGAAAAAAATTGCACTTTTTTGAGGTGGGGTGGAGGGACTGTGCAAGTGGAAATAAGCTGGGGGACAGTTGAAACTTGTCAGCAGTAAGCCTGAGCGGACAGGTGCCCTGAAAAATAAGCGTTAAGCCCTGCAGCAGTGTAATAGTCACAAATACTTAATGTATAAGTACATTAATCGATATGCCAACTAATTTTAGTAACGTTATGTAGTTGCTTGCTAGATTTTTATGTAAATATAAATATATGTAAGACGGGTTTCTCTCAGCTAAGATCATTGCTTAATTGTTTTCAGGTTAGAAAAGAATGCAAATATTTTGAAAAATAAAAATTCTTTTCAGAGCAATGGCCTTTTTTCACAATAAAATGGGAATTATCAACCTTTTCCATGCAGTGCTATTACTCAGCACAGTACAATGATTAATTTTTGGGACAGTACAATTGTTAATTTAGAAGATTTTTCCACCCACTACAATTATTTAGAACTCAAGAGTAATAGCATCAAGCATTTCTTTCAGTGTTTTTAATCATATAAAAATATTGAAATATAATGAATTTTCGCCAAATAATTCACGGCACACATTTTTTTAAAATGGCCCACTTTTTTTGACCAAGTGGGCCAAAATGGCCCAACCAGATTTTGACCCAGGAAGATCCCTGTAATGGTGAATATGAATATTGACTTTACAAAAAGAAATACTTAATTTTGCAAACCTGAAAACTGGTCTGTTCTTATTGCATCTTTAATGCTCATATCTTTCTCAAACTCTATTTGTTTGATGGGCCAATCTGATGACAATCGAATGGTTAGATCCTAGAAAGAATGAGAATATATTTGAAAAAAAGATCAAATTATTAAATTAAAAAAATTATATTTCCTACAACAGTACATTGAAATATTGTACAAATGTACACAAGTGCTGTGCTTTTTTGTTTTTGTTGTTACTTTCTTTTTTAAAGAAGATATGCCATCAAAGATAACATATTATTCATGATTTAATCATTTGGATAAAAAAATACAAATTTTCTCTTTGAGTATTCCTGATAAATCATACCCCTCACTGTGAGTGCTAGGGGAAACACACATGTGATTTTGTTTTGTAAGAAAAAAGTAAAAAGAAACTGCATGGTTGCCTAAATGGACTATTGGCCTTAAGGCTGATTAATCAAAACAACTTGCATATCTTTGATGATGCATTTTGTAAAAAAAAAAAAAAAGACTGGTTATTTAAACTAAATTACATCCTGGAATCATGCCATTCAGTTTCCTTCATTGCAATTTGCAAATGTCATGAAAGGACTGGCTCCATGCATTCTGGGTAGTGCATACATCACTAACTGACCTGATGACTTCTACTGACCTGATGATCAAATGGAAACTCATTCAATTCCAGATTTTCCTTCAAAGTAACAGTCATACGCATACCTGTAATGTAAAGAAAATATATATATTTTTATAATACCAAGGTATAAATGTAGTTCTCATTTCACACAATTCAGTAAATTTTTATCAACAATGTGTGCTTAGTATCTCCATATATTACACCAATATTGCTTAAAACTGGTTGTGCTTAACTTTTCTGCTGTATTACTTATTACAAATGTTAAAAGAAATATCACATAATGAATCCAATTAAAGTACTGAATGAACTCATTTACTTACTAAATCTGACCTCTGGTATGTCATCTGGTTCTTCATATACCAAGAAGTGTTTTATTGTCTTCTTCAGTACAGCAACCTCATTCAGTAAAGTTATCCTTGGGTCCCAGGCTTGTGACCAGTCCACCTCCTGAAGTAACATTAAAGGGATTAAAACTCTTTACATGAGATTCAAATTCTACAATTAATACATTGTAAACAACACAAGGAAATGTAAAAAAAAATTGCATGGCAGTTAAATGTTCATCCCAGTATGGGCAGATGTTGGACCTTCATTGATTGTTACCCTCTATAATTATCTCTTAAGAGATTATTACTAAAACCAAACTCTTAAAAAAATCAATTTACTTTGAATGTCCAAAAACCAGGATTTATTAACCATTGGTAAGTATGGGGAAAATTGTCCTTTATGCCAGGAAAATTTGTCTTATGGCACTCACCCCGCAAAAATGAAGAATTGTCATCCCTATAAGCTATTAATACAATATTTTCAATATTATATCAAAACTTGGGAAAACTGCCACAGTGAACTGGCTTCTGCTCCATACTTAGCCTGCTGTACTTACTTCAGGTAAATGTGAAACAGAAATTAGGTACCACACCAGGGCAATCTTCAAAAACTTTTTGCAATTAAAAAAGGCAATATCACTAACATTACATCTTACTACAAATAATTACACATTAACATTAACATTGCTATGTTACCTCCTGCTTCTTTCCTTTTAGTGTAGGTTCTTTCCATATTGCTCTCAAGTATATGTCCACTGTAAATTCCTGTTTCACATTGTCTATGTCACCCACGGCAATGATGATGACCCTGATGCCTACTTTTACCTGAATATAAAAAGCACACATAATTTTGTTAACATTGGAATTATTACACAGCTAATTCCTTGCTCTTTTTGTCCCACCCCATAAATTCCATCAGATACAGTACATCATACATATTTAACAACATAAAAATCAAATGAAGTGTGCTTAATAGTGCGTGTGTGTGCATGTGTGTGTGTATGTGTGAAATAAAGGTAAAACAAAAAACTTAACTCTTTTGCAGTAATTTTCCCCCACCCTATAACTTTTATGTCAAAATTAAGTTATGTGGCGACTTTTCATCAATGTCTCTGCTATTCAAATGGATTAGTTTACTTACTAATTTTTGTGTATTTATTAAACATTCAAGCTCTTTGACCAATAGCATTACGGCAAATGGCCTCAGCTCTCATAATATCTGGATGGCATAAAGTTTCATATTTGAAAATTGTTAAATTAGTAAATTAATTGCCCTACCAATCTATTTGAAAAGGGGAGACATTGTGATAAGTCATCACACAAATTAATTTAGAAAAGAGATAAAAATGAAAGAGTGGTGGTGGTGGAGAATTTTTTAAGTTTTACTTGATAGTTAGGACGTAGTTCCATGCGTTGTGGTTTTTTAAATAGTACAAAAGGAATGAAACTTCGGGCTACTAAATACGAATACTATGGCACTAAGCATGGATTGAAGGCCTACAGTGCATGTACATGTAACGGTACGTACCTTTTCACCACCAACATCTTCTCGCGAAAAATGGAATACTTCTTCCTGAGGTGTAGATTTGGTGTTACTTTGAATATCTTCTAGTAACTTTTCTATCCTTTCTAAGCGACCACAAACTTCATCTATGCGCTCTGTTTGATCCATAACGCCATTTACCTACTCAAATAAGATGCGAGTGTTTGTTTCTATGCGCCATGTTTGGTATCGGAAGTAAGAAAGCTGGTAATGCGCATGCTCTGTAAAATTAAGGGCATTCTCTTCTTTCTGAACACTGGGGTCGCTAGTAGTCTGTCACAAAATTATTGTATCGGCCTCTTCTTCAATTTTGCAACCCTCTTTGATTTCAGAGATTAGTTTTGGAGAGTTATATTGATTTGATACACACTGTATTAGTCTGGATATACTCTTTTGAGGTGTCTGTCTGTCTGTCGCCGTCAACATATAGGCTACAATTAAGTAATTAGGCCCTATTTGTTTTACTTTGAGTGGCTTTGTATTTTAATACAGTCAGGTTCCTCTTGAAAACCAGCATGTTTGGAATACTTCTTACAAGCTATATTGATATACAGGTATATTCATTACAATATTTTAATATAACTTCAAATTTGTACAATGGTTTAAAACTTTTGTTTAGGAAAAAAGCAGGTTCCTTTCGAAAGTCAGCAAGATCAGAATATTTTTAATTTTTTTCTTTTTTAGTCTAGAAATTATTACAAATTTTTTTGGTTGTTGGTGTTTGTATATCTTATTTGCCAGCTTCGCTCTCAAGTTCTCTTGATCTTTATCATTTCCCCTTGTTTGATTATTATCCTATGTGTGTGTGCGTGTGTGGTGGTGGTGGTTAAAAAAATACACATTTCATTTTTGTATACTTTGATAAATGTTTTTATCGAAAGATTTGATGAAATTCGACATTTTTAGAGTAGGCCTAAGGAAAACTGGTACAGTAGGCTGGTTAATTTTAGCGTTTAAGGGAGTATTCCCAGACATTTAGATCGATCTATCAACGTGGGGAGTCTCACTAGCTTACTGTCAGATAATCCGGCTTAAATGTCCGTCCCGCCTACTACAAGCTGTAAGGGGGTAATAAACTTTCGTGCCCGCTCGGCTGACAGCTATTTAGCTTGAACCCCCAGGGAGTAAGATCGATCTAGTTTGGATCGATCTAATCTCTGGGAATGGGTTCTAAGACCCTATATACCGGTACATGGGGCTTTAGGTTTAGTTACAACCATTGCTAAAAGATCGCGCAGCAATCGTCTTCACCTGTTGTTCGATTCAAAAGGCTTTAAGAAGCACGGGCAGTTATTTTGGGTTAGAGTTCCACATAAATATATACTCAACATTAGATTTGAAAATGTGTGTGAATGGTGACGGAAATCCAGAGCTTTATTCGGTCATGACAGATGGGAAAGACCGCGTCACGTTACCCGGTGACAACTAGTACTCCCTTTACTTAGGACCTCTCCCCCCCCCCCCCAAACAAACAAACAAACAAACAAACAAAAAAAACAAAAAAAAAAAATAAATAAAAAAAAGTATGATCAGCAAAATGAGGCAAAACCTAACTCTTTTTTCCACTTCTGTGCCCTACATATAACAGAAAATAGTCTACAGTTTAATATTTGCCTCACTTCGCTGGTAGAAATCTATTTACCCTGGCGTTCCCTTCATGCACGCTACATGTAAGTAAAATCCTTGATCTGTCAATGTATTACGCATCATAGGGAAAAAAATACCAACATGTGACCAAGGGGCTCTTATGCTCACATAGTCCCTAAGATACATGTACGGCTCGTAAGAAAATGTGTAAAAAGTAGTAAAGAAGTGCTAATATCTATTATTTCGGAGTTCCCCAGAGTGATTTCCTCGGAAAGCGTCCCACAGAGCGAGTCCCTATGAAAGTCCGTTTACGTTGTTTACGTGGGTTTTAAAAAATGTTTTTTGCCTGGGGCCTCTCAGACCGTCTTGTCAGATGGTCATGAAAGAACGTTGCAGACCGTAGTCTTTTTCATGTTTTCATTACTGAGCTATTCTCTTTTTTTTTCTCTAAAATCAAACCCCAACTCTAAGACAACATTTTCATATCTCGTCATTTGAAAAAAGAGTAATTCAACTTACTGAACATTAAACATTTTGGTTTCTACTTCATCCAAAAAATTGATATAAAGATTATTAGTACAATATTTAGTAGAAATAGCTTAACCGGCATTTATCAGTTGAGCGTGCGGTGTACGATGGCTTGGACGCTTGATGAAGCAAGTAGTCAGCAGTCTCATTCTGCTCTTTTGCAGTACGGTCAAGTCACGGAATGCTCGAGTCATGCCACTCACGGTTTATTAAGATCGGTCTCCGTTGAACGAGCCATGTAAGCTATCTATTTTTTTATATCGAAGCAAAGCTGCGTTTCTCATTACAATTTGGACATAGATTCGGCGAAGATGTAAACTGCAAAGGAGGTCTAGAAAGTAATACTATTTGATATTTACTGGGGTTGCGGAATAAAATACATGTAAAAATGACGTTCTGCATCCATGAACTACATGTTATTCTACGGCCTGTACATAGTCTTTAAGTATACGATTAATAAAATGAAAGCACCTAGTGGCCCCTAACTTTCGATTAAGAGGTGTCCTCAAATTGCCCCTTTTTCGTCGAGCCGGCCAGCAGCACTATCAATCTTATCCTTTTATTTGTAATTGAAAATTGTGGTTTTGCTCTGAATGGCCTGACCTCTAAAATGTGTCAACCACATATAGAAAAATCGAAAGTGCAGCGGACCAAATTGTTATCACGGTTAAACAGCTGATACATTTTCATAGTTCATTACAGATAAGATTTATTGTAAAATGATTTAAGAAAAATATGCTTTCCGATATATTTCCAATGGGGCACGAAACCCTCACTGAATTTTCACATATACAAGCAAACACATAGATGGACCTCCGTATTTCACAGAAAACAGTTTGAAGGCAATGGATTCGAAACAAAGACAAACGACATTGAAATTTATGGATATTTGAGAGAAATACTTGCATCTTTCCACTATAATGCATCAAAACGAAGTGTTTCATTTGAGTCTACTACTTGGCCATATCACAAATATACAAAGGAACAATTTGATGTTACGTCCTTTCAACGGAATGCATTATTTTAGTGTATCGAGTGACTTTTCAATGAATTGAATTTCTTTGAACTCAATGCCGAAATTTTTATACATTTTCAGTAAAGAGAAATTAAAAAGAAGATCCTTGATGAGTGAGAGGTTATCAGATAAGGACATAAATCATATACATTTTAGATTGCTTAATGAAGTGCTACACATGTATCATCAGACTCTCCATTCATTTCAAGATAAGGACATGCTTGAAAATATTCAAGAAACCATCCACTAAAAGCTAAAGCCAAATATATATACTCGATAACCAAGGTTAGCTTCACAACACACACGCACGCACGAACGCACGCACGCACGCACGCACACAATATGTTAAAGGAGTATTAAACGAATCAAAACATTTCAGCCTAATAAAAACGTTTTCAAGGACACAAGGGTTACCGAACCATGTATCCGTTCGTTCAAGCATCCATTGCGACTGAAATCAAAACGAAATAGGACATTTCATCTATACCGGTGTTAAAAGGAATGCAAGTCCTAGGAATGGAAGTCCAGGCTCCCGTGTGATTAGTATTAGGGTTAGTTGGAGTATTGGAGTTAGAATATGGGACGAATGTCACCTGTACAAAGTAATGGGAAGCGGACTACGGTTCCCAGCGGACTTGCATTCCTGTTACACCAATGGCCTCTTCATTAGTCAGATTAGTCTAGGTCCATGCAGTCCTTGCCTACATGTACATAGAACTGGTGAATTCTGCAGCATCTGTGAAAGAATCGATAGACTACTCATGGAACAGGGTAGTGCTGTTTCATTTAGTTCAGGGCGGAAATTCCAATGAGCAGTTAAGTATTATATGATTGATAACGCGACGTGATTCCATATTCAGCCCGCGTGATTATAAAGACAGATTGACGGCCATTTCTGATCGCATTACACACCTGTATACTTTTTAATGCCAACATGAAAGAAACATCGGCGATGGGAAGCGCTCCCCACCTGGTGGAAGGGGGTCATTTACATGTTGTTTTGTGCGAAAAACCGGTATCACGTTGTAACTTAACGCGCGCACCGGACATGCACCCCGACAAATGAACTAGTCTTCCTGCTACTTGCTGAAATTATGCATGTGCATGTGTCATGCGTTCATATTTGCACCGACTTTGCGTCTACACTTGATATCTGAATTAAATACAGCTCTATGATAAACGACCTTACATATGCTGGCGATTCAATTTAGTTGGTAATACTCGTGTTATGATTCCTCTCGTCACCCTGCATTTCTGGGGTCAGAGGGCTGGTTACAACATTTTTGAGGGACAAGCTTGATGGCATTTTTTTAAAAAAATAAACATTATAATTAAGACGATAACGTCAAGTTAATCTTGATTTCTGTCTTATATATAACTAAAGAAATGTCAGATGCCCGTCTTTATCGTTCACTATCGCAGTGCCTCATGTGTTGAGTCACTTTCTGTAACATTAACGCAGATTTTGGTTCCACCCAATTCCTTGTTAGATGAGCCATTTCCGATAGGAAAACCGATTTCTTCTGAATATTTTATTGCAGGATCGTCTATCTCCGTGCAGTTTTGATGCAGCAATAAAAAACCGCGTGTTCATAAAAATTGTGATGGTTCGGTCACGTGACACCTTGGAATGAAGATTTGCGGGGAACATAATCGGGTGAGCCAGTGTTTGCATACGGGTCGTGGCTACACATTAGGAAAACTTAGCTACTGCGGCTGAATCAAGAAACGTTAAATAACAAGATGAGCGGCCTCATTAAATGCGCCATTATCCGTTGTTTACAAACTTCGGACAGCGTGAAGTAAAAAGGCATTGACTTATCAAGTTGGGACCCTTTTTCTCTTGAGCAGAGAAAAGAGCAGGTGGAAATTTTTCGAAAATCTAAGAACATATAAGTATGCCGAAACGACATATTTGTAGGCAATTTACAGCGAAGGGATAATCTCAAATTATCCATCGATGTTGCAGGCAGGATTCAGAAAACATCAATAAAACTTGGCAAAGTAAGCTAAAAAACAATCGACGATCAACATTTCAACGGAAATACTTTATTACACTGAATCGACTGACAAGGACAGAGACGGTGAGTAGAAATTGTTCAACAGTATTATATCGAGTAGAAAAATTCTTGTGCTGCTAATGATTTTCTCATGACGATATTAGGTGCTAATTGCTGCCAATGAAAAATCCAGCTTGAGATTTATAGTGTTATAAGGATGCATAAATGTTGTAGAATGGCTGGTCTATCTTCCATATCTTACCACAGGGAGCCATGTAAACGGTGGATGGCTTATACGTGTGAGATGGTAATTGTTTATAATCTGCAAGATAATGAATTGTAACGTTCAGCATACACTTCCTGATGGCTGGTATGTTTTAGAGTAAACGTATCGAGGTTGATACACGTTCTCCAATTATCACTCATCATAAAAAACGGTATTTTTGCCAGACATCATGGGGTTTTGCCTGCCTTCCTGCGGATACATAGATTAGGAACATTATAACTTATGTGCAGTTACGCGAATGTTACTATATAATGCTAGAAGCCGATAATATTCAAAGTCAGAGTAGTTTAAGCAACGAAGATGAATGCCGCTGTCCCTATAAGCCGCCAGAGTACAAGGGGATACGCGATTTAATATAAAACCGTTTAGTGTGCATTGCGTCCCGCTTTTACCGAATTCTCCATGCTGAACAAACTGGTGTGCGTTAACTTTTTAATCTACTCTGTACTGTATATACTTTTGCTGTAGTTGTTTGGACCACGGTCAGAAATTTCGTAAAGACGACCAATATATTCACACGACGGTCTTTTCTTCTCCAGACATCCCTTCCGTGATTGCGACATATATTTTAATGTGCATTCAGCAATTAGTGGTATTTTTTTTTTTTTTGCACCAAGAGGGGTAAAGCGCTTCACCTGGGCTGAATCTACGAAGTAAATGGCAGATTGAATTAAATGTACAGAAACGAGTGATCGGCTGTGCTAGATAAGGACATGAGAACATTTAGTATTAGCTACTGGGTGAACATCGGTACCAATCTTATTTCATTTCGTTTAACGTGGTCTTCACAGTCTTTAGACGAAAGCCATGGGTATAGTTGAGACAGGAATAAGTTTCATAACAAGACGGCCTGGACTGGCTCTGGTCAGTTTAAAGAGATTTATGTGTATAAAAAGTCTGACAGTTATCATGTAGACGGTGTAGAACAGAGCTTGCCTGACTATCTGTTTACACGCCGTGCCGCATTTCGCCCGCTTCGCCCTGTAAACAGTTTTCTCTGTGGGTGTATGTTAACATATTTGCACCAGGAATGGATCTCTGACAGTTCAAAATTGATCGCTGACCATCAAAATTCTCCACGATTTCATAAATCACCGATTATTAAACTCAAAAGCAACCTGGCTATCTTAGATGTGGAACGCAATGAATTGGTAGGCGGCCGTTTTTTAATTGAATGTTGTAGCGCACGCATTTGTTCTCGGGCCACATCGCTAAACTTGAACACCGTGGGCACATACGAATGGCATCATTTACTAACACCTTCTCCGTTACATAAAAAAGAATCTGTCTGATTTTAACTTAATTACAGCAGGTGCAGTTTTCTCTCTTAAAATAAGGTCTCCTCTTTCTAAGAGACCTACTTACATACGGCCGCAGTAGAAATATTCAGGTTATAATTAGAAGGCTATCATAGTTTCTTCAATAGTCTTTTAATTGTTTTTTATTGTCAAGTCGGTATTAGTGTTGAAAGGGGTGGGTTTGAGTTTTCTGGCTATTATGGGGGGTTAATTCGTAGTAATGCTATAAAACTGAACGTGCAAGGAAAACCTGAGAGGACTAGTGCCTTTGACAAGAGAGACATAATATCATGCTTTGCTTAATCAGCAGCCCCCACTAGGAACACCATTAGCAAATGAGCGCGACCTCCTCATGTCTTACCTGTACATTCAACACGTTCTGACATAGCTGTTATGTGAAGTAGATCCGCTATTTTCGTACCTGTTAACGAATATAGAGCATCATAATCTACAGTGTTCTCATCAAAATAAATAAATAAATAAATAAAGAGTATAAGTTGGTGTGCAGGAAACAAGTTCTCAAACCCGACCCACATAGAATGTCGCCAGCTCATTTTTCCTAAAACAATTTTCTAATATATTTCCCTAAAATAATGATCGTTTCCCTTGGTTTTCATGGGATATAGTTTTTGAACTAGAGGCAATAGGAATACAGTCAATATCTATGCATTTAGAAATAATATAGGGCCTACTGTATACTAGCTGATGGTAACTATGTACGAGGTTAATATCCCAACAGGCATTATGGCGTAAAAACCTTACAATTGTTGTGGATACAGTAGCCTGTATATAATCTCAGGGAAAACCCGGCGCGACCAATAATTTGTAATAAAGCTGTCTTTCTTCCACGATAGATGAGGGTAGCATGCCCAGTAAAAGCAGCCTGATGCATAAAACAGTCACCGACCCGCACTTATCTTTTCGAGTTCGTTTTTATGTCGCAATTAAAGACTCGAGACTTAAAGGCGTGGAGCTAGCCCAGATCTAAGGTTACTTGTTCAATGTCGCCTTTATGGTCAAGGTTTATTAAGACGAAGTTTGTGTTCTGGTCGTTATGCACGTTTTACAAACTGATTGTCAATGATAAATAAATAAATAAATAAATAAAAAATGAGCATACATGCATGGTGGACTGATGTGAATGAATAAAACATTGTAAGATATAGGTTAATACGATAGTTTATATATATATTAGACATGTACACAATGCAATAATCTAGAGAGAGCACACGCTGCAGTAAAACTTTCGTCCTTAAGTTTAATCTCTTGTCTCTGGTCTCCCCGTCTTTTAGTGTCGGAGTGACTATTTATGCTGAACTTTTGGGTCAGGTCACCATCTTTGATATTCGATCCGTATAGGATACTTAGCTGTAATCATAACTTATACTGGGCTCATGGTCATACACTATAAAATGTGCACGTTAATAAGATAATATTTTCATTTGGAATTAAGAAATAAGAAACACTCGTCTGTTATTATTACACAGCTAGATGGTCACCTTAAAATTTTTAGATGGAGTAGCATTGCCAGACATTGGATTTCTATGTAATTTCGACTTGCTTTGCCGGTGGAAAGATGAAAGAAGAGGCCTCATCACTTCGAATTCCCTATGTAATTTTCTGAGACAACGATGACATTTAGACGCGGAACTAAATTCAGCCTTACATCATTTTAATGATAAACCAAGGACAAGGAAGCGATACATTTATTGCCTGTTTGCCTGATTTCTCTCCAACGGTCTTAGTTGATGTTATTTATAAACAGAGCTGAACAGGGAAATGTAACACCGTAATTTCGAAGATTTTTGGTAGTCAAATTGTTTTGCGAAAGTGTGCCGCAGAAATGAGAGAGAGAAAGAGAGAGGGGAGGGGTAGGCGCACATTAATGAGAACAATGCAGTAGTAATTGCAAATGCTTGATCACCTTTCTATGTACAGACATTACATGTCTTGCACATGCACTCTCTCTTCGCAGACGTCTATCTACAGTTGATTTTTTTTCGCAAATAATAAATAACAAAAGAACACTGCTTTCACCGCGTGTCTGATGCACCTGCATATTAATACAAAGCCCGTGACAAATTTTTTGTCTTACCCCTAAGCCCTCAATATCTCGTGCTGTACTAATTTGGGATAGAGGGCGCTTTGTTTCAATCTGAACTGAATTGCAAGTATAAATCATAGCCTGTGGTCAGCTGGGGTTGTCTGCCAAACAATTTGTTACATATTGACATAAATACCCACAGGAAATGTATTAATTATATTCCGGTCTGTTTGATTAGGCTGACATACTTGGTAAGAGCCATTTCAACAGATTAAAAACTCCAGCTACATGTACTTTCAGACGGATCAATGAGAGACTCCTGCATTGTTCAACTTGTTCCACCAAGTTACGTATTTTAAATCTTCTAAGCCAGAAATGTGTGTGATGTAGACGACTTTTTGTAATACAGGGGTATTTTCTAACATAAAAGCTACGACTGAAAGTACCTCCAAAATATGGTCAAAGACACAAAAATAAGATTTGTTTTTTCATCCCTATTTGAGACGGATTGTTTCTAAAACTTGGTTAAACTTATTTAGACTGGTTTGAATTTTGTATTGATTGAAAAATATATTTGGCCTGCCACATTATGAGTTCAGTGCGCATGTTTTAGACAGCCCATAAGGATTTCATTTATAGCGAAATTTACGATGCAGTTCTACTTCAGCGACAGTCCTGAAAACTGTTGCTTTTAACATGGCTATGTCAATATTTATTAGTCAAACACTCATCTGCAATGCATGTTCAAGTATTACCTGCCCATTTTCATAAATTCGAATATTGGCTCTTACTTTAACATAGGCAATTTCAGTCTAATACGATCCGGGATAAATATGTGGTAGTTCCCTAAAACAAATTAAATATACGACAAATTAACTAATTAATCAATTAACTAATCAGCATTAATCGTTTTTGGTCTTATTGTTAAAAATCAGAAATCAGACTATTTGCTTGAAACTTAATGAGCAAAGAATATACTAATGTACACCAACATTGTTTTCCTTGTCACAGTTTGTGAAGTTTACTGTCTGTTGAGTCTTCAATATCTGTAGGGCGAAACAGAAAAAGCCATGATACTAACTAAAATATTTTAACAGTTAATTAAACTAATTTGTTTTGGAGAACAGATCCCTAGCTTTACACATGCGTGTCGTGTGCCTTTTGGGGGGGATAGTATATTCAAATTTGGCGACAAAACTTTTTTCAATTCGTTCATTTCATCCCGCATTACCAGAAACGAATCTTCATGTTATACTTATTGATTTGATATATCGTGATTAAGGCCATAGCCTCGACCTCTTAACGTTACTTATGGTTATGGTCATGCAGGACGACAGTAAACGAATCGTTTCCAGTCGACAAGATGTCTATTAACTCGCCGACCTGAACGCTATAAATCAGTCAGCGAAATCACAGACGGAGCAATGAAGTTTAGAAGTAGTGATTAAACATTTGCAAAAGGCGCGCTGGCTGAGGTGTCGTCAAGGGATGCGACTTTTTGTTTTGTGGTTTATAAACGGACAAAGTCGTGTTGTAGGGAGCTACATGTACACGTAATTAACGGCCTCTGTAACTTGGTATCGAGTTACACCAGGAACACGGATATGTTCTTTACGCTTGTCTTTTACTAAACGATCTACTGCTGGGCTTTGTCAACAGTTTTGATAGTTTTTCTATTCTAAAGCATTTGCTAACTGGTGCGTGTATTTAGCTCCAGTAAGCCAGGGCCTCTATTTCCGAAATTTTAATGGATTTACAGAATCAAATTTCAATTAGACCGTCGTCTGCCTGGTTGAAGTGACTTAATGAAATCTACCCATGTATTTGCATTAATCTAGACGCAATCCTATCTATTGAGAAGGTAGACCCAAAAGCTTCACTGTATCTTGCTGCAACAATAATTCCTTTAACTGCAACGCTTGAATAAGCGCCAAAATAAATCACTTCCGAAAGTCTGCTTACTACTGCTTCTATTGCCTTTGACATATCGAAGCTGTTCAACTAGGAATAACACCTGCTTGATTATAATGTTATATGGTAGACCACACGAAACTTTAGCGTGCACCTGTACTGTGCTTTCAGACCCATGTCACTTTGCTTACTGCATCCCAAGTTATTTTCTAATTTTTTAAAAATACCAGTCACCATTACAGACTTAGAATAGAAACTATTTTGCATTTTATGTATGAAATTAAGCACACCTTAAAATGTATGTAACCAAATAAAACAAAATGTATGCCCTGACAGTAATGATAATGGGTTTGCCGCGTGATATGACAAAAAACAACATAGTCATATATATTTCAACATTAATTTGTTGCGCGAAATTGACAAAGGTGTGTCTCACACGTCAGGTTACCGCCTGGTCTAGTACACAGCAAACAGTACTTGCTCACATCTAAACAGCTTCTATCCATTCTCTCAATTTTGAGATGAGAAAAAAACGTCTCCGGAAATGGATTTTGTAGACACAATGACCCTAGTCTCTTATTTTTCTACTTTACGTCTCCAAATTGCATTTAGCTGATAGACACAGATCATAGACTCCTTATGTCTGTTACGTAACCGTTGCGTCATTGTTGGTTTTGGATAGATTAGTAGATTGATTCTGCCGTTCAAAATCTCGCCGAGAACTTCCTCAACTGAAAGGAGGAGTCTTTTGATGTTATTTCTCGCAATTACTATCTGGCGTGTACCATCTATGCTTTACGTGCTGCATATTCATTTCCATTATAGCACGTTGGCATGATACGCGGCACTAGACAAGGCGGTTGGAGCGACATGAAAGTAAATTAAGTTGGCCTTTCGTACAGAAGGTACGACTGATAAAATATACCTCCATACTAAGGGCCAGCAAACCGAATTATACCATCCAAATTACATGTATTAACCACGACAAGATGAAGATGACTGAGCAAAGTGCAATAGAAAAATCCGTAGCGGATAAGGATTATTATCAAATACGACCAAAACCTGAAAATAGCGCTATACGCAAAAGTCAAGGTAGGTCAGCTAATATCTTGAAAAATTATGATAGTCCAATGATGATGTTTAATGTTTGATGATATCACTAGCCATCTGAGTGCAGTTTGTGCTGAAGCCTCCTTTTCTTGTGAACAACTTAACTTCGAAGGTGAAACGCATATCATTAGTCCAACTTTCTAATGCAATGCATGCATCTTACAATCAAGCAAATTGAGTCTCTAGACTTAAAGATGTCTAATTTGATGAGCAAATGTAATCAATGAGTGTTTATGCCGGAAGTGAACAATGCATTAGAACAGGCCCATGTCTAGAATGAGATGCTAGTATTTACCTCAGCTGGTTCCTCCTTAGGTTTGAAATTACAAAACGTAGAGATCAGAATATCCCCATCCCCCCCTTTTTTAGATGTTCTTATTCTTTCCTGTTTTCTCGGCAAAACTAAAGCTTCTAAAACTTGGGTTTAAACTGTGTTTACTATCTAAAGTTAGACATTTACTGTTGCAATGACATTGTTTAAATTACTATAAGTAAATAAAGAAACATGGTTGACCGAAACATGGTTTAAAGTAGTTGGGAGGCCATCTTAGTTTCAAAATAATTCACCTTTTGAGGGAAAAAACTTACACCACATTTGGAATCAAGTTGCAGCATTTCACGCGGTATTCAAAAGAACTAGAGAACTGCCTTCACTAGTATTTCTCTTGCATGCACACAAACAAATGAGTCTGCTTTCCAGAAAACGGTAATCCGAATTTTCTTGTCACCTTATTAAACGGATGAGTACTTCGCGCCTGTTAAGTAAAACCTACATGATGCAAAAGACATTGAGCAAGTGGTGTCATTCTACTAAATAAAAGAGACAGCTTGACATCTCGTGAGGCTTACGAATCAAGCGAGATTTGACGTTAAATATGTCAAGTTGCAGAATAGTTTTTTACTCTTCTTAGCACAAACACACGAGCTGTATAAATGTGACTGCACCAAGTCGCTCTGGTGTATTTTTTCCAAGGAACTTATCGCGCTGAGGTTTATACCAGAGAAACAAGAAACTGTAGGTATGGTGTCTCATTTTTTTTTCCTTAAGAATGTGTTTCGTATCTGTAGATAATCTCCCACAACAACTCTAGACCGACCGTTTTGTGATATGACATTTTGTCTTTTCTTAACCTGTTGTGATATATTAAGTTGTTTGTGAATAGTAAATTGCAATATTTTTCTGTGCATTTTCTTTTGGAAGTGAGAAGTTGAGTAAAAAATACTTTGAACTAAATTGACGTTGAAGCTATTTTTAACCAATATACTTACATGTGTACCTCTATATCGCTGGTAGCATATCATGCAAGCCAGTTAAAACATATATGTACAATGTATATGATGGTCCTGCTGTATAATTCAATAGCTGTTATGTTTTAAGTGGATAATAAGGACGTGAAACAAATTATTTAACGGTAATAATCAATTATTGAATCATCTCAATCAAGGTAAACGGAGGTCCTCTTAAGTGTTGGTGACAGTGTTAAGTTAACGACAACAACCAGTAAAGTCAACTCCTTTGACTCAAGATGCATTTGTTTTCAGGTTGCCTAACTAGGCCCTATTATCATTTCACGTAACATAATTTTGTGTCTTACATGTAATTTAAGAGTGGCATCTTCGTGACTAACCCAGATATATTATGATGGTTGTTTATCATCGGCAAATCAAGGTCAGCGTGCTAAACTTACGTAATAATACATATGATTGTGATTCATTTGTGCTAAGCACACGATTCTCGTCCAACTTCAAATGCGTGTTTCATTCTAGTAACATGCGGGATTACACTATTCACGAATTCTGAAAATCAGTCGAGATTTTGGTGCTTTCTGTCTTGGCCAAAGTCTAGTGAATGCACCAAAATTTTGAATAACTTGCAGAATTTTTATACAGTATACATAAGTTGAAACATTCGCGAATTAAAAAGGGATTCATTGTTCGATGTATTTCTTCATATAAGACTTAAACATTGGTGCTCCATTCTTTAACTTTACAAACCTTGATCTGCTAATGTTGTTGCAAGTTATGCCATAAACTTGCTTTGAAATCCACGACATAATTAGACAACTGATATATCAATATAGGGAATTTCGATGTTTCTGTCAAATTATTAACCATACCAAATATTGTGGATCAATCCAAGAATTCAAGGTTCAGTGGAATGGATACGGACTTGCCTATTGTACATTTAATTATTGTCAGCAAAATTGCACTCTTTCTGTCCTGTGCATCTTGACATTCAGAATTCCTGCGGACATGAGGGGACTGGACATTGGGGACGGGACCCACATTGATGCAGCACCTCTCAGGGGTATTGATTTACGATAGGGAGAGGAAGCCCAGGCCTGCTAGATGCTCTAGATGTAATGGATTCAGAAGGGCATTGAGATATGAATGCATGATTTGTGATGTTAAACCAATTTTTCCCTACAAATTAATCTTCTTTTCCGGGTTGTGTGATGGTATGCTGTGACAAAATATCAACAGGATCGAATAAAAGGTGGTTAGGAGTGTGGGCGAAAAATACCCACGGGCAAATAAGTAATTAAAGGTTAAACAAGCCCTTTTAGCTCATTCAACTATGTACTTTTATTTCAGTTTGTCATCGCATTATTATTTCAGATGTATAGGCAAAAAATAGCCTCTTCATTTTAAATTTTTGGGCAGAAAATCTACTGTTCCTTTAAAACAAGGGTCTCTTGCATCATTGATGATAGTTAGTTCGTACACATGATCACGTATAGCAGCATGGTCGTTCACAAAATTGCCTCCTATGACTTAATGTTGGAACATATTTGACATGTCAGATTAGGACCAATATACCGTGTTTTTTTTTTTTTTTTTTTTTTTTTTTTTTTTTTTGCATTTGTCATTAACGCTTAAATGGCGCTAATTCCACCCTCCTCCCCCAAAATACATATAGACAAAATTATTTGGTCGAAATGACTGAAGCATTCGAATAGATCAAAGGGTTATCGCACTTTTATCACCATGATTGAGGAAAAAACACTTGTTGGGCGCCCCATTGATAAAGCCAGAGAACCTGTGACCACATATAAACGAGAAGAGATTGATTAACCCGATTAACCTTCAGTGAAGTGTCCTTCAAACATTTGGAACACGATGAGGTCTGTAGTAATTTATGGCCATTTAGAATTGCTTGTTTTACGTGTGTTTTACGGCATTGATAATCTCCCTTTTTTCCTCTCTCTCTCTCTCTCTCTCTCTCTCTCTCTCTCTCTCTCACACACACACACACACACACACACACAGAGGAACTTTCACTAGTACTGTTGTTAGATGTCTTGTCTATGACTCTCTGATGGTTAGATTTAAATCACCAGGCAAAAAAAACGACATGATCTTTATTTCCTGAACATTTTTGATCAGACTCCTCAAACTGCACTTAAGGAAACAAAATTCCATGTCTTCCTTCACTCAGAGGAATAAGGAAAATAATGATCTGGTGGATCCAATTCCGTCGATTGAAGAATTAGACGTAAATCAGTGTGATATCTTATCGTGGAACGGTGCAAAGGCGATGAGGGATTATGAAAGCATTAGCTCCTGGTTTGATAGAGAGATGCTCATATTCCTGGGTCATTTACGTTTTATTCTGGGTACCTTCAACATATAATGGTCGCGATATCGACTGTCGATATGCTCTTTTTATAGCAAGATTCTGATTCTGTTTTGTTTTTATCACACATCGCGCTAGCGGGCCTTTTGTAATTTCTTTTAACGGCATTCATAAAAATCTCTAACCATAAAAACAGTGCGGGTAATCATTCATAACGTCTTGTCCATGAAATAGTGCGGATAGTCGCTCCTAGGTGCAATTACTTTTTTTCTGTATCGTGCAAAAATCACATTTTCGACTGTAAACAATTGGCACTTGAATTAAAATGTTGTTTTGTAAGTGCCAGATCGAAGTATGCATTGACGGGCCTGGGTGAATCACTGACCATTGTCCTTTAAATGGTATAGTTTCCAGATGTCATGGTATAAAGGGTTGTAAAATAATTCAATCTAAAGGAAAAGAGCATATGGCACGTGTTTACTTGCGTCTAGTTGATAGCATGATTAATGGTGTATGTTGTGTAAAGTACACAGAAGAATTAATTAGAAGATGGCCACTTGATTGGACAGGAAGCTTAAGACGTCTGAGGCACCATTCCATGGTCATTGATTTGAATTTTGGAACAGATACCATAAATCAACTGGGGTTTTTATCAGACACGAGTTTTTGCTCTTTTTGAAAATTTGAATTTCTGCATTTCTGCGGAATTTCCGCCCCAAAGGCCCATTGTAACAAATACATTAAAATTCTGTTGTAATTAATCCATTTGTCCGGCGACGTGTTAAAAGCTGAAATGGGGTAATTACCTTAATAGCAATTGCCCAGAACTGTATAACCGAAGAAAGATATTTGAAAATTTTGTTTTATCGGTACAGTTAGAAATCTGTGTAACTCCCGATTAAAACAAACATGAACAATGCCTTACAAACCACTTGATTCGAAATTTAGTTACCAAAGATAAAGAAGTAAATGGAATTTAGCATTGGAACCAATACATTGGTTTACCTAGTCCCAAGGTAAATGGATTATACGAGACATGACATCCACATAGCCAGGGTTCTGTAAGTACAATTGTGCTGGGAATGCTAATTACTTAACACCACAACAAAGCGGTAGATGGTTATCAGGAAATTAAACAGAAAGTCAGACAAGGTTAACTTTCTGTGTAAAACATGTTCAGAGTCTCTGCTTAGGAACCTGATGTGCAATAAAAAACATGTACCACTGTTAGCCAAGTCAGATAAGGGAGACACCAAGGTTCCAGAGCCGTTTACCGTTTGTTCACAAACTGTGAAGATCTTGACTAGCTGTTTCTCTGTAGACATTTTCCCTAGGCTACAGGCCATAGGCTGTATATTGAATGCCGTGTCATATATTGTTTGATACGACTTATGCATCACCCCCTTTCACGGTTCCATCATGCTGCTTTTCCGGAAGCTTTCGTCTATGGCAATGCCTTGCAGGAATTAGATCAAATACTTTGGGCCCATAGCGAATAAGAAGGACGACACATGGACGCTTTACATTAAGTATAAATGCACCAAAGTAATTCTGAGTACATAAAAACGCCCTGAACATCATCTCTTACTACCTCTAGAATACAGACGTTTTGACATAGCTGGAACATGGCATTCAGTAAAAAAAAAAGCTGAAACGAATTTCATGCCATTAAGGTTATAAAAAAATCTACTTGTACGAGAACAAATGTAATGTCTGAAGTAATACATATTCTTGCTTGTTTTTATGATATCCTGTCTGTAAGCCAATTGGAATGTTCTAATTTTAAGAAAATATGACTTAAAATACAGTATCTGTAAAATTCACATATGCCCCATTGCAAAGATCGAATAAATGCCGTACTCCTTGGAGTGGCCAAGGAATGTTTTTTAAAGAAAGGCCGTATGCAAGCGTGCAAAAGATATTTCAGAAGGGATCCTCTCAATCTGGAATTGGGTTTTTAGACCGACTTTGCTTTTTGTGTAGATCATCACTAAAATGTTACATAAACAGTTCAGTCAAACCAGCGAAACAATGGCGTGGAGTGGCATCGAATGTAATATCAGTGGGCTACATGCATTATCGACAGCTTTTGAGTTGTTTTAGTCCACATTTTGGAAAGTCTTTTTTATCCACCCGACATACTGTATTACTAAAATCTGTTACGTTGAAGGGAAAGCTTTTCTTCCCAGATTTGTGGAGCGAGGATATCTCCGAAGACCAAACACCTGATGCTCAAGATCGTCACAGCATTTAACCATTTCCATTGTCAGTCTCTTAAACTTGATATTTGATTTCGTGTGGAGAATGTATCAATTAAAGGGAGTGTTTTCTTTTTAGCCTGATCCCGAGGGAATCGTCTATCCAATTATGACAAGCTTATGGGAGTCAACAACTGAAATGATAAGACCATTTCTTGAGAAATACACATTAGCGTCCATTAGTTCCATCAGCTCATTGTTGACGAATGATTGTTTTTGGTGTACATTCGAAACCAGGGGGAGGACTATTACTAATTATTTGGTAAGAAACCAATCTGAAGACACACAAAGAAAACACAGAAATCATAAGAAAAAGAATTCGGGTCTTAGCATGGTACCCAGACGCCATGCCGAAAGGATCCTTTCACCTCTTACGCAGTTATTTTAATCAGTTTGTTTCAGCACAATAATTCAATTCATGGCTTTATTAGCAATGGATCCAGGTTCATATTTGCCTTTTTTTTTCATAAAGCAACAGGCCAAAAATAAATGTTTTTATGCACCAAGAAAGAATCAGTAATGGGGGTTTTGACTCAATATGAAAGGTGTCAACGACCATTAGTGCATGGCTATTTATTCAAGTCGCTAAGATGGCATCTGCTCTCCCACATCGCATATTGCTTTTTAGAGGTCAAGTGGGCTTGCTCCAGAACGAGTTCATCGGATCCTATGGAGAAAAACGAAACATAACGAAATATGTTCTAAAACGAAATATATAGTACTATTATTGTCAAAAAATGTTTGCTTGTTTTTACTTCAGTATCTTTTTGGAAGTCACTGGCCGCTGTAGGGTTTGTGAGCATGCTTTGCGACGTTGTATTGAATGTGATAGGCGACTCTAAATTGGAGGAAATTGTATTTTCCATAATAACGTGGAATTGAATTTGCAAAATATTGATTTAGTGACAGAACACATTGACCATATCAGGTTCACGTAATATCCTTTAGAAGGTTAGAAACGTTTTGTTATTCACTGCCTGTAAAATGATGTAAAATCCAAAAACTATTTCCTATTGATTTTAAATGTCTTTATTTAAAAGTGAAAACAAAAATGAGCCTATATATCAAAGCGCCAACAGACAAAGAAAGATATGTGATCCTACTATCTAGGCTTTGAAGAAATGTTTATTGTTTGGATATAGCAAGGTATCCTTAGTTACAGTCATCGTTTCTCCATGCTTGCCACAAATTCAAATGTAGCAAATTGAGTAGATTAACTAATTTGTAGATAGGTGAATAAGTATGACAAAGGTAATTTTATTATACACCCCTGTATGTACCTTATACCCTTAACACATATACGGTAGTTATCAAATTGAATAGATTAACTAACAAATAGATAGATGAATAAGTATGTCATACACCTCCGTATCCATTTTATACCCTAAATACATATTAATATGTACGGTAGTTATGCACTACCACAAAGCTCTAGAGATTTAACCCCTGACTTGTAACGTTTTGGGTAACTGAGTTAATTGATTCCTATACCTTTAGTCTAAGTGCATAATGAACACATTGTTGACGGCCATTTTAGATTTTTGATAGTATAGCAGTATGATTCGAAATAGTTAAGGGATACATTTAGAGACAAATTTCTAGTGCATAATTGGGCTAAAGTAGTATGAATAAGGCTCATCTTTGCTAAAGTTTACATTTCTAAGGAAAATGTCGGCCATTTTGGATTTTTCATGTTTCCCATTTAGCGATTTTGTGGGACTTTTAGTATGATACTTTGGGGACCTCAAGGAAATACTTATAAAAATAAATTCTGTTGCAGTTTTGTAAAAGTTTACCCACAAATGCCCTAAGTATCTAGCCTTCACTTTTACCAGGTGTCATCAATCAGACACCAATCTGGCGGCGGACAGCGATGTTGCAACATTTGATGTTACCTGGATAGGTATTGGCCTTCAAATTAAAAAATAATATAGTAAAACAATTTTTGACTTTCGCTTTCAGTTAGCATGTTGTTTTGCAAACCTAAGCCAAAGTCAACAGTTGCACGATATTGATTCCAAACAACTGTTTTTATCATTTCAATTCCATGACTTATCATGACGTGACAAGGAAGTTTCCACTAATAAAAAAAGCGTAAATCATAGTTCCTTGAAAAAAACTGTACTTTGCGTTTTTTCAGATTAAAAGTTTATTCACTTTTGCAGCATGTATCTGAACTTGGCTCAATACGGTCTCCAATAAAGTCGCAACATGTCATTTCGGGCCGCGGTTCTCTATAAAGCGTACCTCCATGAAACATGAAAATAAGATCAATAATACAAATATGGTTTGCGTTTCATAGAACTTTCCTTACATGTATGCTTAATCTCCGGTCCTGGAAGGGATATTCCACACACTTTGACCACCGGTCAGGTACACCTAAATAAACTTTTGACCGATCAATACCGGAAGACCGCGGCTCACACAGCTAATTGTAATCTAATATTTACATGTGCCCTGTACGTAAGTGCTTATGTCCCAGCCGTGTTTTTACATACACCCTTCCGTCTGTCTCACTATTAATCAATAGCCTTTTTTTCACTGCATACTGTAAGTCTTTGGCATAATATGATTAAGAAAATGGAAAGTTTCTAAAAGATATTAACTCGATGTTTAGTATTTTACCTAGAATACAGTTTGCTGAACGTATTTATACAGCGAACTCAGGACGTTATTAGAACGTTACCATAACATAAAAATTACCAAAAGAAACGTTATGATAACGTTATATTATGGTAACTTTATAAAACGTTCTGTGTTTGCTTTGCTGGGGAGTCATAACGGTGTAGGTTACACCAGTCTCTTCGATGTGGGTTAGTGTAGCCCACTACAGAAATGTCCTTTTCTCGATGTCGACACATATATGTATCATTTATTGCTTATCTCTGCTTGTGGTAAGAGTTCACATCGTTGATGCACATACGCATCTACACATACCCATTATATTGTAGCAATGACAAAATTAATCAAGATGTCGGTCAAAATAAGATTCTAATATGATCGTTTTAATCAGCCCCATACAGCGGTATCCGATTTCCAGCATAGCTGATGGTAAAAGATAATAACCATCAGGCTATGTACAAAATTTAGAGAATCGGCTATCATCTGGTTTTAACTGGACTTCCTACCATACCTTAAACATAATACTATTTTGATGATAAATGGCAAATATCTATCAAGGGTTGGAAATGACAATTTCGCTTATTAGTGCGTTTTTGGACGGACAACGTTCGAACACAAGAGCTAAAACAAAAACTTTAAATCGTTCGTATGGAATCGGAAGCATTTTTTATGCCAGAATCAAGATACGATCACTGCGCAGCTACATGATAGCCCGTGAATAGTACCAGTACCAACACTCTTCATAAACGAACGAACGCATTGCACATTTTTAATAAAATATTCCATTGGTGGAAAGAGAGTATCAAGAACGTGTTGTGGTCCAAATCCCCCCCTTCCCTGTACATATTAAAAGTAAAGTGCATTTTGAACACATTTAGTATATATTATTTCTCTCCATAGTAAAACAGATGCTGAATCCATCGTTCTGTTTTTAAGAAGTGAGCTCGGTCGACCCATCAGATATCCGCGCTTAACGACATTTTTGTAAAAAGGCCTCGAGAGAATATCCGAAGAAGAGTTCAGCTGTTAATCCAAAATAAGATTAGGGAAAATGAGAACATAGTTGAACTTTTATATCTACTAATGAAGAAAATCTCCGTTCTACTTTATTGTGTCGTATTCATACATAAACATCTGGGAGGAAGGGTTTTCTTATGTCACACCGTAAAGAATGCAGTTTAATGGGATCACTCATAACTGTTGACATTGAGTGTCTCACTTGCTGCCATATATAGTGAATCAACATTTGCAGTCGACAACTTGTTCGATGAGAAACATGAGCAAAGGAACCGCTTACGTAAGTAAATGTAGGTCAAGGCCACGGACCACAATCTTTGCTTTGGGAATGTTTTTTGAAAATGCTTTAGAATTTTTGTCATTACAATAAAAATAAGTCTTCTTGGAGGATGACTCAGTAGCTAACAGCGCTCTTCCGGCGCTCCTTTCCTTACTTATCTATAAAATACAACCGAGTCCAGATAAAAACCATTCAGAATTAAATGTATAGTTAAGTATGGGTGGAATTGGATATGATGAGCATGAAAAATATGTACGATGTAATATTACTTTTGGGATATTTACTAGTACCTCTGCTCCTCAACTTGTGAGATTTGAAAAAGTGTCTAATTACCTCTTAAAAAACGGTCGCAAATAGCTCTCTTGGTCCACCATTGCGCACGTGAAAGGTAAAGCATGGCCTCTGGGACAAAATACTCCATGAAACGGGTTGTGAAAATATTTTTCACCTTAAAGACAAATACGTAGTTCACACTTCCCGTATACTAAAAATGAGAATAGAAATAAAATGGAATATTAAAATAATTGAAATAAGAACCGGAATTGAAAATAAACGCATATTCGAGATAAACGTTTGGTATAATTTTATAAATGTCATTTTCAGCCTCCACCAAAAAGGAGGCTTGTCTCATGTCCAACGTTTTCACAACTTTACATTGTTAACCAAGGCCCCTCGAAACAACTTGGTTATACAGTTAACTAAGTATTCAATAGTACCATATTTTGTCATTTAATGCTAACAAAATATAAATCTTTTCTCATGAATTTATGTCTTATGATATCTCTCTCCGCAAGATAAGGTACAGAACACGCGTGAGTCTTAATATTTATCCACTTGGTTGATTATTTAGATATCTTCCTTTGTTCATTCCGGGTTATCGACAAACAGCAGTGATTGAGTTGTACAATTTCCTACGCGACATTTCAGTGAGCTCTGCTGTAGGGTGGAAGCGCTGCTTTGCGTGCAAAAGGAAAAGGAAAAAGCAGCTGTACTTGACGCAAAGTTCGTTCATACTTGGTAAGATACCGTCTTTTACCATAACGTATATTTGCATGCTTTCAAAATTGTTTTTAAACGTTTTTCTATTTATCCCTGCTGAGTTGAGCTATTAACAACTGGTCCGAGTAGGTGGGCCTATTTATAATGTACAGACACCTCAGACCGAAGGTCATTAAACTCGATATTTTTGCCATATGCGATAACCTTGAAGTGATTTTTATTGTTTTTATATCTATTGCTATGTTAAACTTTCTAGTTTCTTACTCTTTGTTTGACATGAATAAAAATAAAAAGTATGGGCTATATAAGGTATTCCTCCTGATGTCATTTTGTCTTTTTCGCGAACACTTTGAACATAATTATTGTAACATGTTGTCATTCTCAGACTTGTCAAGACATTAGTTTAAGGGCCGTGCCATGTACCCCTTATTTAAAAGTAACCCATGGTAAGCATCGAAGTCTTAATTGAAACTCAGCGATGCTCAATCCACCTCATTTCACCTCTTTGTCTGTATAACGACCTTGGGCTGATCTTCCAAAGGGGAATATACAGTGGCGTGATCCATTAGATTCAATCTTTGCTAAAATTTGAAATACTCATATTCTTATTGCTGTCTTTGATGACCACGGTAATTCAATTTTCATTTTTCTTTGTTAACGCTCTAAGAAGGATTTCATGAACTTTTGACCGAAAACCAGCTCAATGGGGTATAGTATCAATTCGTCGGACATCGTTTGTTGTTTGTTGCTTTTATTGTCACAACTAATATTTTACCAATCACAAATTGCCCTTCACAGTTGCCAGCAATCACGGAGATGGATTTTTGTGTTCGAATATCACGCGTTGTAGTCTAGAAACGAAACAGATAGATTAATGTTGCAGTATAGGGTGCATGTAAACTTGCAAATATATTGCTGGTTCTTATATATATGGGGGCGCCATACGTAATCTACGAGTAACTTCACGCATGCTTTGATATTCAATCGCTTTAAACTACATTCGAGTTTCTAGAAAGCAGAATCGACTTTGAATATGAAACTAGGTGTTGTCACAAGAAGACGCACAAGATCAAAGAATGTCTACAAGTGATATGTAATCGTACTGCGGTAATCCATTGCTGTTTGTCACTTCGGCGCGTCTAATTGCTTCAAAGTCACACGGACTTTGAAAAGTAACCCATTGTTAGCTAATATATTTAGTGAGAATTATATGACAAAGGTGGAAGAAAGGTTACATTACGGTCATTGACATTACTTCCATATCATATTTATTGTAACATTCAAACGCGTTGACTTTAGGAGGGCGTTTATATAATAATAATAATAATAATAATAATAACAATAACAATAATAATAATAATAATAATAATAATAATAATAATAATTATTATTATTATTATTATTATTTATAGAACAGCTGATGTTTGACTTGTGCATCAGCACCACATTCACTGCTAACACTGCGGACAGGAAAATCTGTTACCTGTAACATGAGTAATGAGACAACCCCAGCAAATTCTGAGTCACGTAAAGACGTTATTAGAGCAATTATATCATGTTGTACGTGTATCACTCGAGTGATTTAAGAAGACAGTGATCGATTACAGGATAAAAAACACAACTTTTTGTTGGAGCTCAGAAAATGACGTATGCAACCAGACATAATCATATGAGACACGCAGACACGAGGGCACACTGCCAGTTTGGATAAGTTTTCTTGGTCTCAAACTTTGTCTAAGGGGCCATTCAGAATATATGATCCGAGTACTAACTGATCCGCCGACTAAATATGGCCGACCCCACTTGAAAAAGCGATGCCGCTAATTCCATGATGGTCTCCCCACCTCCACACGCGCCGTCGCTGCAGGGACCTAGCATTTAAACCTCGGAGCCACGATTTAATCCGTTTAATGGCGCGTGTGGAGGCGGGGAGACCATCGGGAATTAGCGGCAACGCTTTTGAAGTGTAGTCGGCCATATTTACTCGTCGGTTCAGTAAGTACTCGGATCATCAATTCTGAATGGCCCCTTATAAGTCTACATGTATGATGTTTGACAGTTTCCCCAAAACACTTGGTGACTTGGTGATACACTCATTATTGTGTATTTTCTGATATATAACATTGGCAAGAATAAGATGGGTAGTTGATCCATTTGAGAATATAAAAATTATGCAATGTTTTCAGTTATGTACTACATTTGTTTTTCCAACCTTGGAGATCAGATAAAATTCGAACGCCATACGTTTTATATGAGAAGTAAATACAAATAGCATTTGATGTCTGAAACAGATATAGGGAACAATATACTGTATTACTGTATATCTCCATGCATCCACGGTGTTATCAATAGTCATCCATTGGCACTGAACATTGCGAATATCTGATACATATCATAAAGTCTGCAAGAGATATTTCAGGTTGCAAAATGTTGCTTTTTTCGAACTTCTATCTCTCAGAAACTTGGATTCGCCTGTGGTAGTCACTGAGTTCCCAGATAGAAGTCACGCTCCATGCCCAGCGGTGGGCAAGCCAATGAGTGTGAAAAGAAGGGGCTACTGGTACCTTTGGTGCCTATGAGTCGCACCGAAAAGGGTCGAACCATGCATCTCCAATGTGAACTTAGTCCTACTGGCTTAATTAAGGCGAAAGGCATCACAGTTGTATTGGCGGACTGGGTTTAACGTTTATCGTTTAAGTGATTTGAGCAATTAAGCGGAAGAATTTTTGGTGCGCGCATGTGAGCGCTTTCGCGCGCGAGGAAGAATGTGTGCTAGTACGAGTAGTACGACTGCGCATTAGCAGAGAGAGAGAGAGAGAGAGAGAGAGAGAGATGAAGAGACTACATATCGATTGTCACTGATATGTGATTTACGTTCAAGTTCCCGTGTTCTCGAATAAACGATGTCATTGGTCTCTCGTCTGTACTTTTATTTAATTCACACCTAACACAACCCAAACTTTCTAGATGTTCCGTCTCTCAAAAGACCTTTTGACAAATAGTGATTTAGCAACCATACCTAGTTACAATAACAGACTGAGTAGAGATCCAATAAGCGTAATCAAATAGGAATGTTATTACGCAGTATTTTTTATTGGCAAAAATCGCTTATTCAATTAAATACTTCAGCAACCAAACCGTGATTGCGTTGTGGAATTGACATTATCTTGATACAAAAATACTATTCAACTTTATTTCCTTTGTATTGATGTTGTAAATTAAGAGGTATTATACAGTCCTTGCAATAAAATCATCTATTGCCTTGTGAAATACGAGTGAAAAAGTAGACAGGCCATTTGTTGGGAACCCGTTGATCGATCGCAGTCTCAATAGTTGCCAGCATGCGAGACCAGATCAAGTCCAGTTTATACGCAGCGGTTTCAGTAACACCAGAAGCGAGACCAGATCAAGTCCAGTTTACACGCAGCGGTTTCAGTAACTCCAGAATCAAAGGTTATCGACGAGACCAGATGTTCGTTATATCGAATTTTCCGATTCATCGACATTTCTGTATGCGAACCTTTATGGCGGATGTTGTATCAAATATTTTGAATTATCTGTCGGTATATGTATGTTTATGATAATACTTTTTATGGATACATTTTTTGTCGCTTTATATTTACTATTTCATCGAAAAGATAAGGCAATTTACGTAAAACCGATGTCGCCCAGCTTATCCCTCCCTCAAAAAAAGTATTTTATATGTATTTGTTGAGTTTTAATGCAGTGATTCGTCCCTTAAAAGAGCATCTAATGCAATTTGAGTCAGAAAAAAAATCTACACACGCCCCAATTCTCCCTAGATTTATAGCCCTACAATCTTGTTTGTAAACATGCTGGTATCTTAATTGCTTTGGCCAACAGCGATAAGTTATTTCCGTGACTGTTGGTGCTTGAAATAAAATATAAACATTATCGTAGGTGATATAAGGTATTGGCATGGGAAGTCAACATTACACGGCGGGGCATGTGTGGGTATAACATACAGGAACACTAGGGTTTTACGGTGAGATGTTCTATTAGTCTTAAATTTTTGGCCTGTCCCAGTAATTCTCGAAAAAATGAATAACCAAAAATGAAAAGCGTATGTGTTTGAGATTTGGGACTATGCACTCATAAATTGACCCCAGATATACACACTGGATTTTATATGAGGTCGTAAATTTTTGCAAGTGGTGGAAAGATGAAGCTGTAAAAAGTAATATTTCACCAAACTTTCAGCGTTAAAAAATATCACACCGAGGTAACTAAGGGCTGATACAAGTGCAGTAAATTAAAATTGAATCCTTAAATAGATTTGATGATTTTAGGAGGTTTCTGCTGTGAAGTAAATCTGCCCAATGACACTTTTAGAGCGTAGATCTGTCCAAGTTTCTTTCTCGAGTGGAAATTATTATTTCAAGATGAAAGGAGCTAGAGTTGATGCTATTTCAAATCATATGGGATATGTTAAGGTTCTAATAAAGCAAATTAAAAGCTGTCCCTCTTCTTTTTGATGTGACGCAAAAAGTTTTTATTAATAGCAGGGTCTGACGCAGACATTTTTTTGTAAATGTTAGCAACGGAGTATCTGGGATTGCTGCGCAGCCGTTGGGTTGGCCCTAGGATTACAACCAGATAAAATTTGCAAAATGAAAAAATAACTATTTTTGTTTAATAATTTCACAGATATCTCTTTTTCTCTACGTGTCATCCAGCCTGAGCTGAGCACACAGGTATGCAAAGGCAGGTCGGTGACAATAACTCCTTTACGGAAGTAACTAATCCCCTTTTATTGCTTGACACTTCTTAGCTTTTGCTAGCTATGCTTGGAAGTGATCCCCAGACAAATACGACAATATCTGGGCAAACTTGTTCTTTTCATTACATACAGGGAATCGTGCGTTAAGAAATAGAAAAAAGTAACGAAAATGTGTTTTACGTAGTATCCCAGTTATTTCAACTGTTATCTGGTCTTAGGTGTCATTTATCACTTGCATTCTTCAACGCTGAACCCGGAGAGAGAAGGTACTCAATTTGTGCTGGGCACTATTGTACGTTTTTATCCGAGCTTGCCTCGGTAAATACGTATATCATACCTGATACCAGCCCAATAACGTCGACAGGCTGGTCGCAACAGAATATTCTTATCACCGATGTTGTTAAGTAACTTATCAAACTAAGGGGCAGCGTTACAAACGGCTTAAAGCCCTTACACACCGGCTTAAGTGTGGCAATGATGTCGCAGTCGTAAAGTTAAAGTTTTGCTACACGTGTGATCTTCACACTGTGTATTAAACGTTTACGTCTCACCGGTATGCGTGCCGTATTTTCGACCGGTAATATTTTTTCTTACTTGACTTATGGGAAAAGCGTCGTTTAAAACCGATACAAAGGAACTCAGGTGTGGTGATAAAATCGTCTAATTACCGATGCACGGAATAATTCCATCTGCCCGGTAAAAGACGGCAACAAGCAGATTACCACATGCAATATCGGGAAAGGTTATGGCAAACATAAATCTTTGATAATAGTTCTTCCCCACTTCGCGATCAGCCGAGTGCGGATTGTTTGCTCGCTGTCAGCAGTCCAGTAAGAAGCTTAGGGAGACTTGTGACGTTTTGCTCTCAGAAACTCCCCTCCAGTCAGCAGCTTCTCAGATCAATAGCGACGTTTGGTTTCACTCCCAGTCGGGCCTTACCGTTTGACCCACCAGGCAGAGAGCGCGTTCAACTCTTTCTGGAGCTGATTCTTCAACTAGGTTGATTCTCAGAATTGTAACGGATTTCGAAATGACAGCTGCATAAAAAGAGACGAATCTTGTGTTGACGAACGAAAGAACTTCGATGATTACTTGAAAAAATTGTTGACTTTTCGAAGACCTACGTCCAATTAGAGAAGACACACTGAAAGTAAGATATTGCCATTTTATTGATTTCTCACTGCGTCTCTTTTTCAGTTGGGGAACTATCTAGTGGAAACGGCCGGTGAAGTTATGGTGAAGATTTGACAAGATAAGCCGGACTTTACAACTGAGAACATATGCAGCGCATTGCAATGGGTGATAGCGGTAGATTGGCGCAGTTCCCCGTCTTCGACAACGATTCATTTGGCGATAGGTATACTTTTACCACAAGTGGCTTTTACCCCAATGCCACCAATGAGACAGGAAACACAACCGAACCAGAAGAACAATCGGCAGTTGTTCTAATTTTCAAAGGAATCGCAATGGCGATGATCATGCTGGCAGCTGTGTGCGGTAATATACTTGTGATTGTGAGCGTGATCCGATTTCGAAGATTACGAGTGATAACGAACTGTTTCATAGTTTCCTTAGCATTTGCTGACTTGTTGGTAGCTATTCTTGTTATGCCTTTCAATGCCATACAGGAGCTAGCAGGAAAGTGGATATTTAAAGACAGACTTGTATGCGATATATTTAATGCAAACGATGTGCTTTTCTCGACCGCTTCCATATTACATTTGTGTTGTATAAGCATGGATCGTTTCATAGCCATTATGCATCCTCTTCATTATGAATCTAGTATGACCAAAACACGAGTTGCAATAATGTTGACGTTAACTTGGGGTGCGTCAGCGACCATATCCTACATCCCAATCCACTCTCAGTGGTACACCACGCCCGAAAACTACAAAGAAATGCTGCGGCATCCAGAGACTTGTGCATTTATTGTGACCAAAGTGTATGCTGTGATATCTTCGTGTGTGTCGTTCTGGATACCATGCTCCATCATGGTGTTCACCTACCTGAAGGTGTACCGCGAGGCGCGGAGACAGGAGAAGCAGATCCACGCCCAAACCACCCACTACGCCCGGGGCTCCATCAGCACCGACGGCAGTAACAGCAGCGGTGGGCAGGTCAACGGAACGGCTTCAGAAGCCTGGAACAGTTCCTTTGCCCGGCATGGCGAGAGTGATTCGGGAAGGGACAGGCGGAGAATGAAGCGCGAACACAAAGCGGCAAAGACACTAGGAATAGTAATGGGGGCGTTTGTCCTATGTTATCTGCCATTTTTCTCTTGGTATGTTATAAGCACAATGTGTGACTGTGACACCCCACCTCTGGTGGTGGCGACTTTGTTCTGGATCGGATACTTTAATAGCTGCTTAAACCCAATCATTTATGCTTACTTCAACAGAGAATTTAGAAACTCTTTCAAAAAACTCTTAGGTTTGGACACGCGATGTGGCAAAAGGCGTCACGGATCGGCGCGGCATTCATTCGGCCGGAATCACGTCAACCGAACGTCTGTTAAAAGCATCCAGCGCCCCTCCGTGGACTGCTCCTGACAGTTAATAACACGCCCCCAGGGGAAGGCGCAGTCACCAGGAAAGGCCACCGGTAAGTTGATATCAATTTTTGCTACACTTTAATTAAGTCTTATTCTACATTAGGCCTCTGCTCCGTGGTGCAGCAATTTATTGGTATTTGCTTTCAGACCAGAAATGCACTTTTGTTAACTGTGATTTATCGCAGCGACTGTAAAAATCAATTAAGCGATTAGGCACACACAGCTTACAATCAGAGTCAGAGCCGTGATAATTGAACTGGGAATAAACACTTCCGGAACTCAATTAGAACGTTTTCCTATTTTGACCCAGAGGGACAGCATTTTATTTTTTTTTTATCTACCAAATTCAACTTGTCCCCCTTTTTTGGCAAATTCTGAGCTTTGGGAAAACAACATTACATCAACTGTTTTCAAAAATAATTTTTTTCACTGACTGGCCTAACATACAGTCTTAGGAGTCGTTATTGGCACTTCTTGGAATTCTGCAGTTAAGGTCATTTCAAATTGCCTGAACGCCCATTTTCATATTTATTAACACATGTGAACGGTTTTTAAGCTATAAACCCACTGTTCCGTGCATTCATAAAAACATTAAATCTGTCAAAAAATTATGATAAAATTTTGAACCCCCAAGTAAAAACAAATCACCGACATAAAATGTTTAGATGGTCAAAAAAACCGACAGGTAATCATTTAATTATCAACATAGCCGCGATATTGACATTCCTGTGGGTCGTGGTCTCCTGCAGATTCACTCTAAATTTAATGTACCGGGTTAAGAACAGGGGCAAGTAGAAATACCATTACTACCCAGTTAATATACCACAAGATAGAACGTGAGCACTTTCTTTATAGATCCATTTGTTTGCGTCTTATCAATTATTCGACAGCTTGTGGCCCCATTTCCTCTTAAGATTTGGTGTGGGTCATTCTGCAATAAAGTACTTATGGAAGAAGCAATGTTGGGCAAGTACCGGTATCATTGGGGAAAAGCTCAAGCTTGGTTGCCAACAACAAACAACATTGGTGTGAGTCATGAATGGGAGACCAAAGTTCTTGCGATCATGACCACATAAAATATAGATATAGTGCATAGTGTTTTTTATTCTAGCTGCAGAAATTGTATATTCTCTGTACTTCAATTACTTAAACTGGATATAAGGAAACACGTCTAAAACACTTCAGTACATAGCCTACGCGAAAGCTATATGAGCAAAATCGTTAGATTCTCTGATCAAACTGGAAAAACACCGGATCGTGACTCTTAGACCGTAAATCCCAGTGGTTTCTTGCACTTTGTTCATGAATCCCATACCTTATCAACACGTCTTCTTACATTACATGCTGCACATAGACTTGGCCGTCATGACAAGCAAGCAGTGCTGTATGTCGGCTTTGTCGGATTAAGTCTGAAGAACAAATACCCTATTCATGCAATTTCAAAACTTCAACACATATAAGCCGATTTAGGTGATTAGTGAAACATATGAGTCCGTCTAGTGTTTATTTGATCTTTCATTCGATCCCTCCAATATAGGTTTATTTGAATCGCGCAGATAAAGAGATCACCTCAAATTTCAGATGTTAATTTCTCGAAAAATCACCGCCATAAATGCAAAGCATTCAGCTAAGTAATACGTTTCGGACACCTAAGTTTTGACTCAGCACCTCTGGTATTTATGCCATGTACCTCAGTTGAAAAACAGCATAAAAAAGAGATTGGATTTAGTGTTTTGTTAACTCCTGGATGACAGCCTGTCTCTGATGGTCACAAGCTGCATCTTGACGACATTACAAGATCCAACAGGAATGTGGTATCATACACCATACACTTAGAAAAGTCCGAATGCATTTCAAACAGGTTGGGTCCCAATTAACAATAAAGAAGAAAATATAGATGAAATTTATGTGGTCGTCTTCAGGACGTGAAACGGTTTATGTCAAAAATGACTACGTGCTCTTTTTAAGAAGGCGAAATACCAATCAAGTACCCGTTCTAATAGGAGACTGCTGACAATGAAACGATCGGTTTGGGCACTTCGTTTTAGGACTATGGTATTTGTATTTATATATCTACGAAATAAAAACGTTTTAAACACCGAAAGCAATACCATGGGATAGTAATTACCTTAATTCTAATGGGGATCGAAAGATACTGAGTGTTTTAGAAATCAAAACCATAAAAGCTGGCCGTCTTTTATCCACTCGATATACTCATCGATATCATTGCCCGCGTCATGTTTGGCACCAAAAGTGAGCGTATTAGGATGTTTCTTGGAAAAAATGCAGAAGTAAAGGGTGACCCCACGTACGCCCCAACGTTTGAATTACTAGGATTATAGATAAATGTGATGGTATGAGGTCGTGTATCGTACATGTTGATTAAGCTTAACATTCATTTCTTTGCCCTAATTACATTCACTCCAAAATTTAATGGATAAATAAATTAACCAATCGATAAATCAATACAACTGAAATAAGGAGTAAACAATTAAACTCTAAAATATGTTGTATTTTTAAGTAGGCTATGGATCCCATAAGATCGTTCTCTTTATGGTTTTGTTTTAGCCAAATGTAGCAATTCGATTGGTCAATTGGTAATCTCCAGGCAGTGGCGACCCAGAGGTCTTCTGCCGCCATTTTAATATTTCTTTGTTTTGAAGTAACACTGAGAACATTTAAGATGCAAGTTTTCCTTAAAACATAAACTATGGGGCAATCGCATTGGAGGAAAAGAAGTATCGCTGTAAAGTTCATATGTACTCTATTCAAATCTGTTTGGAATAACCTTTCTTCGTGAAAGAGCAAAACGGTCATAAACTCAAGAATATTAGCAATAACTTTTCCTTCAGTTATGCATGTATTTATAGGTTTTTTAACCAGAGACGTGGTTTCTATTTAAAAATCCTGCCATTGGCTCGAATTCATATGTCCCCAATTTAAGAATTACACTGGATTCTAGTAAATCTTCCACGTAACTTTTTACAGCTGTTCTCGTTAGTTTAACATAGTATCCATAACGTGTCTCAAGCATAAATCTTGCGTGTCTTGCGTGTGCGTATATCTTAAGATTCGCTGAATTTTGCTGTTTACAGGCTACAAATCTGTTTATGGGTACCTTACGGGATGCCTGACTGGTTGTTAATGTCGAACAGTTGAACCGTGGCATGTAAGCCTCACAATGCTTCTGAAAATACAACGTTATTACCAGAGACTCTCTGCCGGTGTTCTACAAGTTTTAGTGGCCCAGATGAATTAACGTCCCTACCAATACCTGTTGCATATTCTGAAAGGAGACGATTGCTTAAATGCAATGCGTTGTTTAGAACAAACAAAATACACTGTGCTTACTGCTCATTTTGACATTAGGGACGTTATGCAAGATTAAACGTGAAAAAAATGAATGCTCGCCTTCAGATTGTTGACAGTTTCAGTTGCGAGCAATTATAGATAAGATTTAGACGAAATCGTCAACAATATGATCCTAAGAAGTCTGGTTACGATTTCTGGGAATATTTCACTACTTGCGGTGCAGTTGTTGAGGTGTCAGTAGTCATGTGTTACCGAATTTGTTGGCGCTTGGCACATTCTTTATTTCTGTTTAGCTTCGAGATATGGCTGATTATACCTTAACTTTCAAACCTCTGAGAGAGAGAGAGAGAATACCAAAAAAGAATCCATGACATCTAGATGAATGCACTTAAGTTTGCCCTTGTATAGGGAACAGCTATACATCCAGGTCAGGCGCTCTTTAAACGCTGCCCTCGCTTGTCCTTACAGTGTGAAGGCAAGAGAAAAATATATATGGCCTCAAAAAAGCCACAACAGGTGTGAAAGTTATTCCTGATCAAAACTGTGAGCGTAATTATTCATCACATTTCGAGCGAAACCTCCTTGGTGCACGACATGAATCAAACTGATGAGGAAATGGTATGCCTTTTATGTGGCTTCGACCCTTGATGCTGCGAGCGTGATTCGACAGAAGTGACTGTTTGTTTGATTGGGAAGACTCGACAACATTTGTGTGTGACGTATCCTTAAGATGGAGTGTTCTTTTCGGTTTGTTGTTTGGCGATTGTCTGTCATGCGAACTTAACAAGATCTTGTGTCTGCATTAATGTCTACGCTGCCTCAGATTGCGTTCTCATTAATTTTAAAAATGAAAAATAAAAGTGCATCTCCAGTATTGATTTTGTGGACTCGATGGAAGAGATCTAGAAATAATTTTGAATCTGAACATTTGACTGCTGTCGACTGTTATCACAGGCAAACATACTCTGTTGTTGTGTTCTTATTCATTTTTTGTTTTTTCTAAGATTCCAGAAACAAAACACACACGCACACATACAAACTTTAATTTTTTTCTTCAGCCACTAAAATCGTCCTACGTGTTTTATCAAATAACGAACCGAGTCAGCGATTGAAAATCAAAACCAACCGAATACAAAATAAATACTAAGTAGTAGACGCTAAATTTATGAAAGTATTTAATTTTTAGAATATTCCTCAAGTAAAATACCGTTATCGCTTATAAACATAAACCACTTTTTACATAGTACCAATAAAGATATATAATGTTTTAAATGCGACTACATTTTCGACTCCCGGGGCTAAAAAAGTTTGTTGTCTATTTCATTGTTTTCACCTGCGTCATCATCATCATTACTTTCCAGCAAATTGAAAATGACTAAATATTGATTAATGGCAGAAGCAATAAGGTATTATTGTGTAACGTGCTGTCATTTCTTCGTGGTGTTGTCAGAAAGGAGAGACACCGGTCTGCTAAATGTTGAATGGCGTGTCTTATTAGATGAAGTGCGTGACAGGTGTGTCTTTTATTACTTCCCTGATCAGTGTTTGTTTACCTTTGATGGAGAAATAATAGAGAGACCGTTGGATTTAGTAGTCTACTGTGAAATGCTTAAGTACCACACACAATATTTTGGTATTACATTGTCATTTGTGTTCAGTAAAACATCGGTAACAACGCCAGTAAATGGAGATAGTAAAGTTAAAAATTTTAAGATATATAAGTGGTTTAACAAATAAATTTAAATTTCCACAAATGGAAATCAAGATATAACACTCGCACAAACACACACACACACACGCATACGCATATGTATAGTATATGTAATATGGTTCGCACAATCGCGTGGATACGATTTCCTATCAAAGTCCAGCATATTTCCATTTCCTTTCTGACATAGTTTATAAAATGACCTATCGATATTAATTCTCATACAAAATTCTCATACAAAATACGCAGTATCCTTAATTGGTCCGACGAACATGTCCGCGACAAGGGGTTCACCCAGCAAGTAGCGAATATTTTATATAAAAGGCTTCCAGGCGATTCGCGTGTCAATTTCATCCTTTAAGATATTATCTACTCATGATGGCTAAATGAAGTAATCTAAATGGACGTATCATAATTACGTGTCGACCATCTAATATCTCGGCGAAAATCTCAAAGTGAATTAGTCTATCAGCAGGTTAATGACTTATGGACTGCAAATATTGATTGGTTTTATTCAGTGATTAGTGTGAGTGAAAACACGAATTAGGCACAATGAAAAGACACTACGATCATTTTAAAGTATGGCACCAAGTACGCTGTCGGATCTAGACTACAACTTTTCCATTTCTTCTTCTTCTTTTTTATTTATTTTATTTTTTTTTTTGTCAGCGTATGGATATTTTTAATTTCCTAACCAGGGTCAAATTTTCGAGGTTTATAAAATGGTTTGGTTAGCTAACGACCGTTGACATTACTGGCTGTTCTCTTTTTGGGGTGAGCGAACAAATGGGTTTGTTCTTATAAAACAAGCATTGTCATTGTGGAAAGCCTGGTCCTTAGAAGTATTCCACACAGGCCTCTATTGCCTTATTCAAAAAAAGATTCAGCCACACTGTGAAGTCATATTTGCATATTACCACGGGGCAGTGACATAACAAGCCCCTGGCGTACAAGTGTAATGGTGTGCAAACACGACTCTGATACGTTTATGTTCACATTTGGCACTGTGGACAAACAGCGGTATCGCTGAATCCAAACAAAAACGTCGTAACCGACTGATTGTCCAATTAATTGACTTTTATGACGCATGTCCCAGTAGTAAGATCCATCAGTGACGTGGTTATCTTTACGATCCTCTTGCCACTTGGTCGAACCGCATCTCAAACCCAAAAGGCCCAACATATCTGATTAGTTCTAGCTATCCGTGGCAGATCTCACAGATCGTGTAGTCAAAGTTCAGGCCATGCCAGTGTCATCTTTGACATTGCTTACCGTTATGACACGGCGAAGTGTCACACTACTGGTAATCTGACCTTTTTTTATAGACACATTTAACATGCGATAACACAAAAGTAAAGTAGATTTCTGTGATATTGCGTAGATCGCCAGTGCGGTCGCCAGCCCAACGATAGGACACCTTAGTTAAAGGAAAACAGCCGTTTCGGGAGTGGGTGCCATTTCAGTGTACATGAAGATTGTCTTATCATAACAGAGGAATAATGACGTCAAGTTTGGCTATCCAATATTACTGTTGCATGTTTGAAGGGATCATTACAGAGGCTACCAGTGCGTTAGAGGATGTTTCAATGTGAAATACTGTAGGGTCGTTATCAAGTCGAGGAGAGCTTGGGTGTCGTAAAAGGTGATCATTAAAAGATTAACATGTTTACGTTTTATGTCATATCACCATTTTGTGGAATTTCCTGCATTTGGCCTGCTACCCTGAATGACAGAATGTTATCGGTGACACTTCTCCTTTATCAGTATTCGCTGGTTCACAAAAGTAAGTTGGACACTAAGGGTGCAACTCTCAATGCAAATGTCAAAGAGTGGGTTTGTTAGCAACGTGCTGTTATTGAAGTTGAAGAGACACGAATAAATCCAACAATATAAAGGTCATTAGATACGAAAACAGGGAAACGGCTCGGAAAAATTAATCCATCCGCATAAATGCCTTTGATGGGCCAAGTATTGTTTGGTAATTCCCGGTCGCTGCGGGAATCAGAAGAGAAATCGCACAAGCAGAAATCCATTAATAAGGACAAGATATCATTAAAATCACTGCGCTGCAAAGTAATTCGCCGTGGCAGTTGTGTATATTACAGTGCTAACGTTATATTATGAACACAACCGAATCTCAGGCAACACTAAATGATCAAGTTAGGCCCAGGCTGGTATATGGCGATCCGTCAATTAGACCTCAGATTTTCTATGAGTATCCTATGTATTCAAGCATATAGGGTGTTTTCTGTAGCTGTCACCGTGAAAATCTATATCTCAGCGCTGTTATGCGATAATGACGTTTTTAAACTCAATTCAATTAATTGGGAAATAGACCATTAGTTGGTTATCTATTATTATGCGTATCAAGCGTCTACTTATTCTGCTATCTCCTTTAATTGAGTTGGGTTTGATTAAAATCGGCCAATCGAGCACTGTTATGCTTTAATTTGCCAGGAAGGGCACACGCAACTTAGACCTTGTGTTTTGGAGAAATTGTTCCACTGCCACTCTGCTAAATCTCGGCATTGCTCTGAAGTTACGTTAATTGTTCCTTTTTTTCGAACACATTCAAGTTAGGCATGCTTAAATTTCCAGGAAAACTTAACATCTTTATAAGAGATATCTCTAGACAACCACGTCTTTCGGCCTGACTTTGACCGCTTTTCGCATTTGGTATTAATTAGAGTATTGGTTATGGTTTCAAAAGCATGTAAGACCCCATTCCCATAGACACCATCGGTCTTCGTAGATCGATCCAAATCTGCGGGGATTTTCGCTGAATGCAGTCAGCTTAAATGAATGACACGCCTCCTCTTTTTTTCCAATCTACTCGTATAAACATCAGCTTTTGTGTTTTCTACTCGACCCCAGGATGAGGCGTGTTAATCGGTCAAACTGATTGCATTCAGCGGGAGTCCCGTGGAGTTGGGTCGATCTAGGCAGACCGATGCAGTCTATGGGAATTGGTCCTAAAGACATATAAGTAATTATGCACGTACCAGTAAGACCCACGGGAAGTGCTTGTATATTGCCGTTGCTGATCCTGCGGGTAACACTATTATCATTCACCTGTCAAATGAATAAATTGAAAGATAAATAAATAGATAAATGAAATAAATTAGCAAATAAATGGAAGATGAAAAAGAAGAAAAAGAATGAATAAAAGCTAGCACCAGTAAAAATAAATCGAATAATTGGAGTAAATTTAAAAAATATATATATATATAAAGGGGCATTTTAGATGGCCAGATGAAGCCCAACACAACCTGGACTTACTAATCCTGACAGTTTCACCGAAAGTGATTGAAAAAAAGATTTTTTGAAACAAATTTATGACTTTTTTGTTTTTGATTTTGCACAACAGGCAATAAATTTTGATAATGATTACTAGCACGTGTGCACAAATTAAGCTTCAGATAATATTGTATTACATGTAGTGAAACAATATCTTAATATCTTTGTTCTGGATTGGTATAGACAAACCGTTATGGCGATCTTTTTTAAATCAATGACGAATGTTATTGTGGATTAAAAAGCGAGATAAGAGCAATTTGAACGGAAATATGCGTTTATCAAATTAACACCTGTATCCAAGCGCAATATGGAAAGATTTTAATCATAAGATTCTATTAGTTTATTGATTCCTTCTTAATCCTTGCTTCCGTTCTTCAATGCTTCTTTCGTGGGACATTCATCTAATTGTGTCATAGCACAATGCCAAGGGTATTTATTAATGTAGAATTACCAGTGCTCTTTTAAATTACATATATGACTCAATGATTGAACATGTATCACTCTCAAAAACTATGAACAACGAACAGTGTTCATTTCTTACAAAAAATGACAAAAGTTATTTACGATGATTTTAGTAAGGTGGAAGACCGTTGGTGAATCAACTCCCTTTAGGACAGTTATTTATGAGAGCCCTGTAAGGTACTTAACTTATTTAATAGTCAAAACAAAGTTTAGAAGAGAAGGGGTTGTTTACGACAAAAATAACCAAGGCCACCGTAACTGGGGTCTCTGTAGACCGCAGGCGTCCCAGTCAGGATAAGGTGAGCTGCACGCCAATGCGGCTGGTTAATTTAGAGGGAAAAATGAAAATCTCGTTTGCTTTCATAAACTAACCATAATGGCATTTTCAAGCTAGCATCCCAATACTAAAACCCAAGCAATTGCTTATAAGGTAAACGGCCTGGGATGACTTCAAAATGATTTATGGCTGTTTAACGGGTTTTGTAAAAGGGCATTCCATTCGTGGCAACTTGGAATCAACATTATTGTGCTTCGTAATCAATAAAGGTAAAAATCATTTTATTTAAAGAAAATGCCCAGCTTTTCAAATTACTCCGTGCCGGTTGAGGTTGATTATACAGTTACAACATACAGTTCTTGAAGTTACAGGCGAGTTTACAAAATCATTGGCGATAAAAAAAAATCGCCCTGGTGTACATATAGATATTTATAGAACCGACCGTGGTATTTACATCTCTAATTGCCAATTAAGAGATAGGATGCGCATACCTCCGCGAAGTATAACGTAAATAATAACATCACACCAACCAGCGTCTCTCATACTTACGCCATCTATGTCTATACCAGACATGTATTGCATGCAACGAGAGCATGCACATAAGCAGGTTATGAGAAAACTGACATATTTAGACGTGTGTTTCATCATCGTCATCAACAAAAAACAGGGACGGCATTAACATCAACAACATATTAGGGGTCCAGTGAGAGGAAATAGGACCCGAGGCAAAGCCGAGGGACTCTCTCAATATACATGTACCCTGTTCATTTTTATGTAATCGAATGTCCACCGTGGTATTAAGGCCTAGGGGGACAGCGTACATACTACCTCGGCCTGTATAATGCCAGTACGTAAGGCTTTCGTTGACAGTCGCATCGCCTATATTACGAAATATCTTTCAGTGATTTTTGCTAATTTTTAGTTCGCTTTGACAACGATTTGCACATGATGCACTTGTTCATATTGGTTATGCATAGCATTTGTTCAATATCTCGGTACCGGAACATTTAAACCAGACTGTCATACAAGCATATGGCAGTAGAAGTAAAGGTCTTGTTTAACAGGGATGCACGAGTAGAAGCCATTTGCAGTTCTTGTTCCAACTGACCTTTTACGTTGCAATTTTTACGTTTTTGGTGTCGATTTTTGACTTTGATAACATTCTGGATATCGAAGACAACCCGAGACGACCTGGGGTGTCAATCTAAAGACAATTGGCATTTGACTTATCGTACACTACTTTTTCATGAAATGAGTGTTAAATAAGATATCAATCGACATTCCGCTCCGCGTATCGGTCAATAAGCCTGAATAACCAAGCGAACAGTGGACTATTCTACATGTATTTCTTCTGTTTCAATATCTGTTTCAATTTTGATTTGTTTCGTTTAACAGCTTTGTTCATCAACATTTTAAACCATGCATGGGCCTTCATTAATCAAACAGACACATTTGCTTCTGCAGGACTTTCCTAGGGATTCTCTGGCCTCAGAAAAAATACTTGAAAAAGGATGAAACCAACCAGACTTCCCTTTCATGTTAATGTACATACATAGTGATGATATCAAAGGGAATTACAAACCGTAAATGTTGATAAATAACGGAATCAGCTGTTACTTGTGTGGTATACACGTTGGTGATCTGATCCAGGGCAGAGCCGTTCTGCATGAGAAGACCATTTGTTCTCTGTTTCTTTTTTTGTCTAGGTACCGGTGCATCTGTCTGATGGCCGGGTGCTTAATTACAATATCGAGGGCTAATGGCAGTTTCAGGTGTTCGCAGATAAAAAGATGGTACACAGAAACTGTTTCAGCATCTTCATAATTCATTGTGCCGCTTTCATCTTCAAGTACACCCTTTGCAGAATTTTACCAGCGATATTGATTGTATTGTTCTATAAATATGATCCGAAATTAGTTGTAGCGCGCTACCACATGCAACTTCCCTACTGAGACTCTATTTAAAGCTGCATAAGGTGATCAGCGCTTATTAATAATCGTACCCCAGTACCTGGATTCGAATGGTAACTTGAATGCCAAAAAGAAAAAAAAATACTTTCATTGCACACTTACGAGTATGTGGCGTGATTTTGTTTTTTAGGGATCTCCCTTGTACTTTAAAATTACGGTGAAACTGAAATGATTAAAAGAAAACAGAGTACATCGTGTCGTTGGTAAACGCACACATTTATATTCCGACTGCAGGAACCGACTCTGAGACAGAACAACATTTACGTGCATGTCCGTGCTTATACTTTTTTCTATAATGCATATAATGCAGACCACCCGGCGCCAGCGCCCCATTGAAGAATCCTTCGGCCCTCCAGTCGGTTGCGTGCATAGAAACGTATGTTCGCCGTAGGGACAACTTCATTTAAGTAGACAATTATAGATCGCAATTTTTCCTGATGCAGAAGCAAGGTCATATCCGAAAAACGATTAGTTTTGGGCTCCTTAGAATAGCGTCAAGCATCTGCTGGCTTAGAGAGGACAATTACGAGGTTTTCTTATTGAGCAAAAAGCCTATACTAACTGTGAGTTAGCGAGACCTTTAGCGACCAGAAGAATTTATTCTGTTGACATCAATCATTTCTTTAGACGTTCGTAATTTCCTGGATCACTACCTTTATCAGTGAACTCGTGGGGAAAAGGGATTCCCCCCGACCAGCGGTCTTTTTCAAAGGATCGGCCGTGGATTCTTTAATTCTCTTTGTGTTTTCTTTATAAAATGCATGTGCTTACATTCCAAAGGCATATTTTACAGTCTTCTGAAATAAGGAATAACTCCCCCTGTTTATTGCATGTATTTTGATGGCAAGAATATGCATGTTTTCAAAAACATATTATTCATGAGGTAACTATGAGTTAAGAGCATGTCCGGTGAGGCACAGAATTTGTTGAGGACACAAGGGAAATCTTTGAAGTACCGGTATACAATTACAACAGAACAGCTTTACGCTGTTTTCCCATTTAAATACGTTTCACTGCAGGAAAAGTAGCCTTTCTATACTCGCAAATAAACAAAACAACTGTATTTTGGGGTGATTACTTCCAGTGTATTTCAATAGGCTTAAAAGACTTTACCTAAAGGCAATTTAACTTCTTTTAATTAGATGTTTTAATCTTTCACCATTTACATATCTGTACCTAAGTCATGGTGAGTTTTGACCAAGCGATATTGTTTCATTTGATAGAGCAGTGTCCTGGTATTGGGCACTGTTGGTCAATCGACTTATCGTCTATTAACCCAAGAGTGATTTGCTTCTGGAAAGTTCTTTTCTACTGTGGTGAATATCTTCTCAGGGTGTTGGCCCATTATTGTGTCTTGCTTTACCAAGATGGCCAGTGGGAGACTGGGGTTTTCGTGTACAGGACCAGGGCGTTCAATACAAAGCATGGTTCATGGAGTCCCATCTTTCATTAGTCGACAATACCTTAGAGTTTTGGGGAAAAGGGCGATTTTCTTATGATTTTATTATTTTTTATTATTTTCCTATACAGAGAAAAAAAATCATTCGACAAGAACTCTGTGGTTTCTACTTATTTATCCCTGTTTCAAGGGTTGAAATAAAAACTTGTCACGTTTATCTTGTCACAAAACATACCATGAAATACCAACACTATGTGTATATTGCCATGGTTTAGGTGTCTGGCGTACCGGGATTGTAACAGGATCTTCCTACCTTTCTCAGAATCAGTGTCGTCATGATGAGAAAAAATCGATTCGTGGGCAAGTTCTCTGACATTCTTTTACGCCTTCTCGAGGAAAATGTTAACCAAGAGGTCGACCAGAAAATGGCAACAAGTCACCTAAGTATGCACTGAACGAGAAAATTAATTTTCTGATTTGGACTGAAAATGTCTTAATGTTTGGTTCATTGAAAATGTTTGACTAAAATACCATCAGTTCATGGAAAGTAAATGTGTGACCCACGCGGATGGCAATGAACGTAGAAATCAGGTGTTCTTGTTTACGTAATGCAGACGAGAGCTGTAGGTGTTTTAAATTTGCGTCGAGATAGGGTGTGTAAAAATTGAAAGCATATGTCTCATTGATAGGAATGAGCAACCACAATGAAATGCTTATTTTGTGCCTATAGGTAAAAGAAATATTTTAAATGCTAGAAACATCTTTTTAACACTATAATAACTCCATAGGATGGGCGAGCTCAGCAAATGTTCCCCGGTAGGCAGGGGATTTATGTTAGAATTAATTAGAAGTAATGATAATGCTCTCTTGAGTTAAGTGAAAAATCACTTAGCTAAGTTAAAGAGAATAATCACATACCGCATGATCCAGATGCAAGCGGGACACATTCACAAGCAGACAGACACGAACACTGCCACACACGCATACAAGTGTAGGCTGACACTCACAAATGCACGTCTCAGTACATATACATATACCTCATAGCAACACCATGGATGATTCAGCTTTTTTTTTCAGTTGTTTTTCTCGAAGGACTTTGAACCGCAAATTCGACAAAGAGTTGCTCGAATCACGTTTATCACCATAATGTAGTCGAGCCATGTATAATTGCAGTGGTAAATGTAGGCCCTGTGTATTGCTGACATTAAAAGGTTTTTTAAGGGTGCTGTTCATACCATCAATGACAAGAATGTGTTTCTGAATGACGATTAGTTTTGGCCAAATCACCCTAATGCACTTAATGAGTTGCTAGATTAAATTCAAGAGCTTAATATAATGATTGAGTTTGGTATTCCGATCCCTCTTTTTATGTTTCCTCTTCGTTGTGTCAAATGTCCTGTGCTTCCATAGCGATTTATGATTATGCATTTATTAGTAACAGTCAACGCGCCATTCTTTTGACATATATTTCCTCCCCCTCGCTTCTGCCAGAGTGCAACTTATTTCAATATAATCTTTAAGGGGAATACTTGGTCAAACATCTAAGCTTTAATCAATGGACAATTCAAACCTTGGCAAAGTGGGCGAAATTGAAATTTAGTAGTTGGCACGATATGGAGTCTTTGAGTGGAGTTACACCAAACCCAGCTTGATCGAAATGACTTCGGGTCAAATCCGATGTCATATTTCTAAGTGCACAGTGTAGTTGTCCTGTCATAAAATATTTCCCTTACCCCCCCACTCATCCCCCCATGCAGGATAATGTTTGATCCCATGGGCTTTCTCCCAGAAGCCGCAGCTAAGCCCTATGAAATTTATCATAGATTGATCTCCCCGACCCTTGTGTGAACTGCCTTTTGCTCTGTTGGGGCAATAACTCATTATCGGCGATAACTGTTGACCAGGTACTCGAGAAAAACAATTGCAAACCTTGAGTCACGAACTGTTAAGTGCTAGAAAAGTAATTTCCAGCTCTAATACATACGCATTTGAATTTTAGTGTTCCTGGAACAGCTTCCTTCAGCCTTTTAGAAGATGATTTTTCAGCAAAAACAGATTAATTGTTGTTCTTTTTTAATTTCGTGATTGATAAGTTGGTGAGGTTAACAAACAATTTGCTTAATAGGAATCGAGCTCAGACTTCGTCTAGGGACAAAAACAAATAATCGAGTTAGCTGGAATGTAAATCATTGACAACGGACAGAGAGTAGTAAATAGACGCAGTGACACTTTCTTTGGTGCAGCCTTGCACATCCCGTGTCGTTTGTAGTCGACGGTTGGGCAGCAGAGCTTGATGCTTATTTTCCTTTTACTCGGAAGGAATCAAAAAGAATGCAAGATGACTATACTTGGAACTTGTCTTTATCCCCAATTCTTTTAAGAAATACTCGACCCCTAAACGATCGAATGTTCCCTTCATTCACGGAAATTCCGAAACTCGCACTTTTCATCGAAATCGGTGAGATTCTCAGATAATCAGTTCTCAAATTTTTTTCAATTCTCATGGTCCATAATGTGTGATGCCATCGCCGTGCGATGAAATTGTCCATACGATTTTTTTTCTTTTGAAATCGTAAGAAGCTACGGGCTACGCCGAGTACGTCTACATTACATGGCCTTAAATCCGTGGGATTTAGCACGGCCACCGTCTACCTCCTCTCAGACGCCGTACGAAAAGGGTTTTACGGTCAGTATACGTGCACCGTACGGGCATCGCATTTCAAATGTAATCTAGGCTTTAGTATTAGTTTCATCTATTATAAGTTACAGTGTTTGTCTTTTTGGCGTTGAATATTTTTATAATTTTGTCAAAAGCCAACCGATGTTTTTTATCAATTCTAAACGGGTCCCAGTTAAGCAGATGCTGGGACTGACATATACGTAGCCGGGGCTATGATATATGTACATGGGTTTAACATGGAATCCGGTCTCTGATTATTTTCTGCACTATCTTCATCATGTCCGATGGCAAGTGTATCGACAGAGGGTTGGCGCTTCTTTTTTGAGAAAAAAAAAACAGACTCGGTTTTTTCAGCATCTTTATGTCAGCAAAAGATAATCATAAAGCGTGTTAGTGCGTTTTCATTTGTCTTGTTTCACGTTACTTGGCAGTTTATGAATGTCAGGGCTGGCTCCGATCATTCACCCTTCCGTTAATTTGCAGTTCAAATATTAATACCTAAAAGTACTCCACAGCCAACCCGCTGTGGCTCTGTTCATTCTCAACCCAATGGCTAACAGTATTTGATTCAAATAATCAAAATGATCTTCGTGATATGCATTCATGACTCCTATAAATAAATTTGCTTTCATCTTTTCCTACAACCACACCAGATCCGAAAACAAATAAGGAAGCAATACTCACTTGTATTAGCTATAGATACGTTCGGAAAATAACACGAAACGACGTTTCCTTATAAACGCTCACGTACGGAAATGCACCGTGATACTACAATGCTCTTGGAGAGTTCGTAGCAGCGTTAGCCTATTCAGAAATTAACCCCTAGAGATTTTACCTATGTTGTCAATGTTATCTCTCTTTATACTGACAGTAATATCCTGAATAGAAGATTAACAGGTCCTCCCTCATCGCAACATCTACTACAATTAATCCCTGTCTTGGGATCTGTTACGGACATCCATGTCCGTAACATGATGACCATCGGGGTTATTGAAGAAAAAACTCATGAGTTTTCCTGCTTCACCGTCCCCCCTGTTGCGCTATACCATATCTCTATGTGCAGCCGTGAATTATTTCACACTAAGTATGCTTATGAGACAATAGTGCATTCTTTCACTTCGCTGTGCTGCGATTTACATGAGTTGTGGTCGATGTATGACTTAAAAAATACAGAACGTCCGCGATCTCTGTAATTTTAAAACTGTAATTTTAGTTTTAACGAGTTATATGAAATATCTTTAATTAGATAATAATTTCATATTACAATTAACATAGCACGGTGTAAATGGATATTAAGTTAGACAAAATATTGTATTAAATATACGAGAGTCAAGGGAAGTGTTTTTGCTTTACAATGTTTTACGTTTGGTTTTCAGTTTATCTTGTTGGGTGTTGCTCACACTACTTCTAAAAGCATGTTGGTGCATTATGAATTTAACGTCTGTATTGTATTGTTATACGCAGATTAACTGTGAGGTAATGTGAACACCATATTGTTTGTAATGCTCGACAGAGGGTCTTTTCCTATAAAGGAGAGTAAACTGATATGTTCCGATATATGGAAATTAATCAATTTCAGGATTGTCCTTACGTCTTATCTTATATTTCCAGAGCCTTTACCGGAATTTGTCTGATCGCCACTTTGCAGACAGCGCTCAATCGGCTCAAAGACCTGTTCAACGTCCGACTATCTAAACATCAGGCGCCATCTACCGATGTTTTATTACCTGCAGTAGGGCGCAGCGACATCAATCGGCGGCCGGGCTTCAAATAAGCCAACTTGATTGACCAAAGAGACAGATATTTCACAGTTATTATTAGAAAGTCTTAAAAAGACACGTTGTTATTCCCACACAAAGTTCCAGACATACTTTATTGAACGAACATAATGTATTAGTTATGGTGTATTTTGATGGCTCTCGCACTAGATGTTTCGTCTTTATCATTAACGTAAATCTGATTTGACATTTGAATTCACATCACTAGTATCGTACAAATTCAAGAAAATGATATCTGATATCAAAATCCACTAGCCTTGAGTCCAAAGAGAATTGATACCATCGGATGATTTATGATTGCAATCATTTACTCGCAAGTACAAGACCGATAAAACATTTGGATAGCTTTGATGGAGTTTTATCGGACATTCATTTACATCCAGACTCATCAGTAAAACCAAGCCACCTTTCAATCGGAGATAATTATATTTTGTGTATCAAATCAATGGTTAGGATTTTTTATAAATAGACACTTGATAACGTCCTATAATACGAACATAATATACTCGTAGGTGATAAAGTTGCAAGGTACTTTGTTCCATTAGTAATAGCTTGATGCACACAGGGTTACAACAACAAGTTTTTTTCTTAAGAATCCAAGGCGCAATGCTACTGTTTTTTCTGTTTGAGGCGATTCGCTTTACAAGCCACGTTTTGTGAGTTTGTTTTGATGTTGTGAAGTTAAAAGTAAACGAAATGTAATGCAAATTGTCTACATGTATATGTGTACACGTGTAACAAAGTGCACTGCACAAAAATCTTTACCCAGCATTTCCAAGGTTGAAAACGAGTGAGTTACACATTTCTGACCATGTCCGCAAAATGCCCTAGTTGATGGCGTGTTCCATTATTGGCACCTACCACACAAGGGGCATCGTTTCTTTTCACTGTCCAATAGCTTAACTCGAGAAAATTGCTAAGATTTGAGACTCATAAAACTTGTCATGCAAACCCTGAAATAAATCAGTCAGGGAAATCAATTTGTCCTTTGTCGATTTGCACAAGAAGTTACCGTACATGTGCACTGTTTATCTGCCCTTTAATATGAAAAGCAAATTGTTTACCAAAGAGGCGCATCTTCGTGCACATAATGTGGTTGGGTGTGGGGTGGGGGTGGGGGGGGGGGGGGGCGGAAACTACAGCACAAATCTCCAAAATAGCACAGTTATCAACTATTAGCATCACAAACAGTTTGACCCCTTCGTCTGACGCTTTTAGAACGTGCATACCCGGTTGAAGAAAAAAATACACTGTGATTTTCAATACCAAATGTATAACAGGGGATGAAATGTCTATATGATCTGAGACTCCTAAGGTAAGTCTAGAAATAAAGAAAGAGTTAACCTTTTTCCGTCCATAAACTGCTCTTCTTTTTGGCATAAGAAATAGTACATGCACACCCAACTGTAGTGCTTCGCTAAAACAAGAAATGCTGACGGAACGGAAATATTTCAAATGCAACTGGGATTAATGTAGCAATTGACATTATATCATGTCTTTTATGTTGGGTATACATTAAACTCACTCTACATCGCCCATGTATCTTTTTTTTTTATTTTGCATCATGCGACATAATTGAAGTGTGCTGAGTTTTGAATGTCTATATACTTTAGACATAACATAAAATTATCATAATTGTACTAGTACATGTAAAATATAAGGCACGATGGCTGGTAACGGATCAGGCCTTGTCATGTTCTGTCTACATTGAGACATAATTAATAGTTAATATTGTTCTCTCATTTTGTGCCAAAGAATATGTAACGTGCTGCTTGTGAAAATTAAAACAATTGAATTGTTATCTTAATATTGTAAATGACAGTTCTGATAAAAAGTACGCTGTAATGATATATTTATTGAATATACCGTTTCTGGTGTTTTATCAATATGTTGTAAGACTGTTGTGAGTTGTTGCCGAATAAATGAAAACATAGACCAAGTTCAGTTTTGAAAAATAATCTGGCAATTTCAACTGACTCTTCTATATTTTCTAATGATTTGACAATTTCCACTGCCTCTTCATACTTCTTATATTACATTATATTTTAAGTGGCCGTTTGTGAGTCTTTCATAAACATTTTAGCAATTATGTATTAAGTTCTTAACCAACAGAAAAGAAGGAAAAGATAAAAGAAGCTTGAAGTAACATTTCTTTATCTTACTTTTTAAAGAAAGCCAAATGAACGGCTGTATAGAATTGCATTACATGTATCTTAAAATGATGTAAGCAAAGAGGTTTAAGTCGTCTAAATAACGATCCATTCTCTTCTTGTGTTCTAAGTTTCCACTACTTATCTTATTTATTCGTTAATTTATCTTTTTATTTATGTTCCCTGAACTTATTTCAATCGATTAAAGTTTACAACCGGTATAGTTAGCTTTGATGAAGCCTTAATTGATGGAGTGTAAGTAAGAGACACATCTAAATCACCCTTCCTTTCTCCTTTTCTCTATCTCGTGCGCGTTTGAAACGTAATCAAATAAAAATAATAGCTAAAAAGTTTTCATTTATGATAGGTTTACATATTTGATTTACCTGTTGACTGTTTCGTCTGTTCACTCTGATAAACTTCATCACAACTGAATTGTCTGTTCTTGCTCAGTCTTGTTGATGACTTGTTATTCTCCCTCGCCCCAGCCCCCCAGGGTGGGTTTGAGAATATCATCATACACACGGAACAGTCTGTGTGCTCCATCTCTGTTTGGATACCTTTGTTTTCATTTCAATCTGAAGTTTCCCCTTTTTATTGTCCATTTTGGGTAGTTACACTGTTTCAGTGCCTGTGTTGTATGTTGTTTTCTTCTTCGATTCTGTCCTCTGGTTCAGTCACGAGTTCATAGCAACGATCTAACAGTGACTAAATTACTGCCAATTTGTGTGCTACTGGATGGTGGGATGTACTAGTTTGTGTGCTTGGTTTTCTATACACTTTGGTAATTATGGACTGCTTTGACCATAATATCTATATCCAAGAATGCTATGTGGTTGTCCTTATTTTCTTCGTCGGCGAGTTTTATACTGTTGAAGAGGCCAATACTATTCATATGCTGGTTCACTGTTGCTAGAGTATCCTTCAGTATTATCGGCAGGATGTCATCCACATATCTAAGGAACTAACAAGTCATCATCAAGACTGAGGTGACTACCTGTTCACCTCCACCTGAACAGGTCATTCAGTTGTGACCAATTGCAAGTCTGTCAGAGTGAACAGACGAAACGGTCTAAATCAAATATGTGGATCTATCGTGGATAAATTTTTTTAACGATAAAAAAAAAAAAAAAAAAAAAAAAAAAAAAAAAAAAAAAAACGAGATCCAATGAAACTATTTTCAAACATTTATATATGCAATCAAGTTGTCTGCAGACTTGATCTAAAAGATAATGTCGTAAATCGGACGTGCATTGTACACTGAAGTGTATTCAACCGATTGTGATAGAGACCATTGCCTGATTGTGCTATATTGCATATTATATAGTGGCAGCTAAGAGATTGTGAAATACTGTATATACATATAGCAATTGCTACAGCGCAGGCAACCTAAAATAAGATCTCCTCATTGCATTTGCGAATAAAGGAAATGTTGTTATAGTTCCTCTGCGTCTAGGCAACATTCTTTATTGTAAAATAGGTCTAATTTATTTGATAGAAGTGTTGTGGAATGTTTGGGCTTAAAGTTATAAGAACAAGCTTTGACTTAAATGTGCTGTTCTGTTGCGGACCTGATCCCAGAATTTTTGTCACGAGATATGGAACATTGTTGACTAAACACTGTAGAAGGGTTTGTTGCTTGTAGAACATGTTACCTTACTTCATGTTAACGGCCCACCTACAATGTAACAAACGCTGTTTTCAGCAATCATACCGGCGAAACAAATGCCGTCAAGGTTTCTATCACGAAAACAAATCCCTTTTTACTTCAATCTGAAATCGAAATCTTAGCGAATGTGAAATATTTCAATTCGAAAATATGGATTCAACTAATTGGACATTTTGACTAAATGTTTCAAACCTGTGGTCATTAAGCGGCAATCCGTATGTTTTTGCTCCCCTGGATATACCGAAAATTTTAATTTACTTATACGACGAATGTTACAGGCTTCTCTGCAAGTGGGTTTTTACTTCATGTCTTACAATTAACGGATCATGAATAAAGAGAATAGAAACAATTGCTTTGCTTATTTTCATTACTATATCCTTTATTTAAATAAATGGGCAGTAATGTTGAACTTTAGACACATTCCTTACAATAGTTTCTATATGACAAAGAAAATCAAACAAACGAAAATGAGCATGTTAACACGAATTTTACTTATTTACCAGTAGAATTGACAAAGAAAATGTTATTAGCCTACTTGAACTACTGTACTACATCTATAAGGTTGCCGACGTTTAGTATAACTCGACCTATATATATTATTCAAGGAGCCGCCAAAAATACAACCAAACAGATTTTATCGTCCTGAAGAGGCCAGCTATCAGCCGCGCTGCAGTTGTTTACCTAAGCACAAAACTTTACATAACATACATTTTATTTTTGAAACAGTTGTATGGGATGGTAAATTATAAAACAAAACAGATTCTAAAACAACGATAATCACAATGTACAGCTCTAAGGTCGTGATGACCTAAACGCTTGTTTAAGTCAGGGACATTTAATCTACAGATGGGAAACTTTCATTAACTGTTTGATTTTAAATGTTAAGGGTCCAAATTCTTTACAGAACTAAAGGGTACATGTAGTTGTATAATGACTTGTTTGTAAACTATAGGTTTGCCAACTACCCTTTAGAGACCCTCATTTTCAACAGATGGGATGCAATTATAACTATTGTGTTTCTCACTCAAATCAAGGAGTTATAACAGAAGGAGATTACACGCGTGGGGGCGGAGCCCGTATTACGGTCTCTCATTGGTCGGAATGAATAGAACCCAGAGAACAATAGATGCCTATCTCTGTTACGCTTAATTGCTACTCTCGTTTAAATCTCGTTTGTTAGTATCTGTGCCTTCGTCTGTTGATTTTTGAGGACAGACACAGAAACGGAGTCCCAAGTTTCTAAAAAATGAGAGAAATACAGAATTTATATGATATTACGTTGGACAAGGTTGTCAAAAAACAGGTAAGTGCTTTTCAATGCATAACTACACGAAATATGAAGATAAATTGCAACTTTTATGTCGTAGGGTCTCACTGTGTAAGTGTCCAGCTACACGTTGATCTCGCGAGGTGGTGTGTGGAGAATAAATATTGCACGAAAAATATTTCCCACTCATAACAAGTGCCTATAAATATAGTATCAGATGAAGAAAGTTTGGTCTTTATACAGTTGCAATTGTTAAGTAATTTGTGGCAATAGCAAAGAATAAAACTCAGGTGCACTTTCAGTAGCCGAATAACAAGCAGATGCTTAAGCCGCCATCTTGTTAATATTTCGAAAAAAAATTACTCCAAAAGACATTTTCCTCCTACTTTTTGAAACTTGTGTCACATGACAGTCATAAAATTTAACTAATTGTTATGTGTGCAACACACTTGCTTGAGCAGTATTGTTTTTTTTTTTGCGATTTTACATGTGGTCTAGCTTGGATACGACAATTGACAATATTCATGAGTTCCGATCAAAAAGTGTTACGCTTGTTACGGCCAAAAGCCTTACCGCTTTTTGTACTTTTCAAATGCAAGATTATAAAAAAATTTGGTGTGTTTAGATTCTTGAACATCTTGGTCGTGGCGTGGTATATATTGCATGGGTATTGCTCCAATATTTCTTGAAAAAAATAACCTGATTTGTTCAGAATACCAATTTTTTACTCTAGTGTTATGGGTAAATGTACCATTTTGGCCTTTACCTTTTTCGTGTTTAAAACTAAAAAGACTTATCATGACAGTTGGTCATCATTTTTCTTCTCACCATGATGGGTGGCTTTGGAGTGGTAACTTTGTTGTTAAAGTAAGGTGCTCAGTTATTTTGACTGGAAAAGTTTTGCCTCCACCCAGCATTTTCCATCATGGCGGTCCAGTATCTTTGGTATAGTTATTTTAAACTTATTTAGTCTTCCTTTTACATATATATGTTTTAATTCATATTAAACCTTTGAAAAAAGAACACACATGAATCCTGGTGCTGTCTTAATTTAAAGTCTTAAGGTTTTAAGTTCACCTAGGCTCCACCAATTACTCTACCTGTTATCTCACTACACATCTCCCTTTGGGTCAAGGTGTGTAAGACACCTCTTATTGTGTAAGACACCTCTATAATTAAGGGTACTTGCTTCTCTACTTTAATTATACTTCACTACTTTGGCATGTTAGGTGGCAAGCTTGGATGTTTCAGTTCATTTTAAGAAAGAAGCTTTGCCTTGGTGGTTACAAAAGAATAGAACTCTATTAAGGTTTATTCATTACTTGAAAGTAAATATTTCATCTTGGAGTGTTGAAACAGAAATTCTCTCAAAATTGATAATGAATTTTACATGCTTATCTTAACACTGCTCAAGTTTTTTTCCCTTCTATTATAGATATGGGAGAAGGCTACATTGAATGTATGAATTATGGTCAGGCTGGAAAAAATTAAAAAATGTCAATGAAAAAAGGAGGTCAGCGTGTCTGGGGTAAGTTACTTTTCTCATAATGCCTACGATGCATTAAACATTCACTAACAACAGTACCCTTTTTTTAAATTTTTTTTCAAAATACAACAACCTTGGGCATTTTCCTTTTAGCAACCGGCCTCTCTGAAATCCCCTTTTTGTCCTGTCAGAAGAGTAGGAACCAGGGCGGATTTAAATAATTTCTTGTAATAAGTACAATTTCTTTCAATTTCTTGGAGTTATTAGCTTGTGATCATGAATCTTGATATTTTATATAAATTTAGTTGTAAATTGTTCATTTATGTGGTGAACATTATTTCAGTCAAGTCATAACAAGATACATTAAACTTCACTGCGTAATTCCATAATGTCTACATGGATACTAGTAGTTCATAATGCTATTATGATGTTTGTTTTTTTCTAACCTACAGGTTTCTCTCTTTTCTGAGTGGCATGGCATTGGCAGGCAGAAGAAAAGGTCCTGAAGAAATTCTCACTTGAGTTGTCCTTTTTGGAGAAGAAACTGGATAAGACTGGCCAACAGAGATTGCATTAAATTAATAGTGCTCCTTCATGACATTTTAAAATATTTTCAGTCACCTAACTGATTCTATACATTTCAAAAGTTGACATAAATTTTATGTTACTGTCACTTGGAAAAAGATTCAAAACCTATATATAATTTGTTGAGTGCCATGGTATAACAGTCTACTTGATTGCAAGTAAAATTTGGACTGTTTCAGTGAAATTTCTTTAAAGCAGTTAATTTTTTCAGCTGTAACATGTACTCCAGTTCATTTTATAAATGTTCTTACTAAGTGTTGTCTTTACTTATAATTACCTTTTGAAAATCCCATGTTTTTTATCCTATTTGTAAGAATTAGCCACTTTAACTTCTAGGGTTTTTTTTCATCCAGCCCATTAGATTCTCAGACCTTGCTGGCCTGTGAGTGGAATAGTATCTGGCACAGACTGGTATCAGCAAGTCAGATAAAAAAGAATATAATTATTTCTATTTGCACAGTTGAAAAAAATGCCAACATAGACTGAATAAAACTGGAAAACTATAGCAACTTAATCATTCTTATGACTTCATTAATTACTGCTTATGTGTAAAATTTTGTTTTTGTTCTTCTATTGATATAATAAAATGGTTTTACTCACAGATGCTACTATCATGATGCTTGAGTATAGAGTTGACTTAAAAGATATTTTAAGTTAATATAGTAAATAATAGTTTGAAATTAAAAATTCTCATCTTTATTTGTTTCACTTTAAAAAGCTCAGTTAATACTAAAATTTCTGATATATTTTGTACATAAATATATTTATGAATGAATATTCTTAATGTTTAGCACTGTGTACTTGTTTACCGACAAATATGAAGTGTTAGTATGTGTCAAAATAATCCTAAAAAAAAAAGGGAGATTTCCAAGATAAAGAAATTTATAACGAGTATTTAGTAAATTGACATGTCGTGGCATTGCTTCAACCTTTGATTAAAATTTCACTTCAATGCATTAGGATATTAAAATTATACCGAGTGACAGAAAAAAATACTTAAAGAAATTTAAAACCATGCAGTCACAAAGCTTAGGCACTGTCTCAATGTATATGTTTATGGGACCCAAGGGCAGGAGGGTCCAAACGTTTATGTTATAATATTATGTTCTTTGGCAGTGAGGACAGACGTTCACTTGAATGTCATTTTCACAAACCACAGTTGGGACGTTTTCTTTTGACTTATCCTTGGTGATTTTTCACTGTGTTGTGCAAAAGAAAAGCCATCTATCACCGACTCAAAAAAACTCATGGCGACCATCCTCAGTCACCACCTTAAAATCGCTTTCTATGATATCGTTCCCTCCCAGCACATAGTCCAAATAACTACCTGTGAAAAAAATCGTCAGCATACAGCGCCGCTTTGACACTACTGATTTCGAATTCTAACGCGAAATAACGCATATAAAATCAATCTCCGAGCGGAGGAGAGCGACCCAGACGAAACCTTGAGACAGGAGGCCCCCCGTAGCTAGCTCCGCCCACCGTAACAGACATCGGACAATAGAGAGGCTTGCGTGTAATCTCCTTCTGTTATAACTCCTTGCTCAAATTATAATCTCACAACTACAGTATACCTACATTTTGAACATTGCCTACATCTTTGAGGAGCACGTTATATAGGCCCTTGAAGCCATGCGTTGCACCTAAACCCCACCTAGCTGGCCAACAGAAAAAGCCATGGTGTCGAGAAAGACCACACAACCTTTTTGTAAATAGTAAGTTGCGAGTTCCCCAAGCATTAATGGACCATATACTAGTATTTATATGATCCTAATGGTATAGAACCCGACATATCTGCATGCTCATTCAATTCTGGGTGATGTTTTAAAGGCTAAGATTATTGGTTAAAAAAAAGTGGTTGCTAGGAGTCCAACCAATCGCAGAAGTGACGCATGCGCAGACACTCTATATACCTAACATGCTCAGTCCTCATGGGCATAGTATTCAATGCTAGCTTCGTCGACCACCTGCGGCTTTGACATAGATTTCTTGACGGATCTGAACGTCCTTTCATAATCGCTTGTGCTAGAAGTCATGGCATCACCGTCTATCTCTTCGTATTCAAATTGCCCTTTGTACTGCCTGTACTTTTGCAGTGCAGCAATGGCACCAAAGACGAATAAGTCTACGGCAAAGATGCCCCCGTTCACGTAAAACACGTCATCGTACGAGTGCCGGAGGTCGTAGATTAGACCTGGAATGTACACAGTGAACAAACTGATTTATTGCTGATTTTCAATACAACAGAAACGTTCTATTCCTGTTAATTTACTTTTTCAGCTTTCATAATATCTGTAAACTTAAGTATTCAAAAGCTTAGAACCTACGGAGATTCTTAGAACTCGGGATGTAAAATTCAAGATGTAGCAAGCATTGCATAGTTTATCTCAATTGTATGGTATCCTAGGCCTGCTGTAATTTGTTTAATGGAGGTCCCTCTATACTGTTAGCTATATCTATCAACTTACCTGAGAAGAAAGGTCCTAATAAGATCCCAAATCCTGACCACATATTTGTTAACGCCCAAGCGACATCTAGCGATAGCCCTGTAACTTCACCGGATGCTGCATATGCATACACTATTGTCAACCCAAGAAATACCCCCATTGCTGTAATTATAAAGAGGAAATTTTTCTATATGTTAAAACACTTGTCCGAAATAATATCCATATACATCCAGCGTTATATAATTATAAAAATAAAACATTTTAAATGTTAAAACACTTGTCCGATATTATATCCATATACATGCAGCGTTACATATAGTTCATATTACTTCACAATATATTTTATCCGCATTCGACATACCCCACACGACCTTCGATCCTCAAAATCCGTCAACAGTTTTCAAAAAGGACCATAAGTGTATAATGGTTTAAAAGATGATCTTAAATATACACCTACCGGAAGAAATCACCATTATTTCAGCGTAGCTGGCGTCCACAAAAGGCCACACTATACAAATGACGGCTAGTGCCAACGAAGCCAGTATATTTGAGAAGACTAATTTTCCTCTAAAGAACACCCCGACCAAGGAGGCCACCACGTAGCTTATGCATTCCCCTAGGCTCAGAACGGTCAAAGCCCAAGAGCTGTCTATTGCTTTGATACCCTTTAACTTCATGTAATACGGCTGGAATGCAAATTGAACAAAGGTTTATTTTATTGGCAATAAAGCATGGAACGGACATCATTTGAAAACGATCTCTTAATGACGTTCTTCTTTCAGTAATTTCTCCTAAATTTGATGAAAAGTGGCTGAAAATTTGCATTTAATTGTTTAGGTTAAAGTGGAAGTGGCTTATTGTTATAGATAGGTTTACCCATCGTACAGAAAAGCAATTTAAACCAACTGCAGTCTTTAATATTGTGTCGTTAAAGTAAAGGAGCAAACTTTTCAATCAATCAGTTAATTTATTTCGAATGATTACCACCATATGACTAAGATAAACCGTAATTATAAAATTTAACGTACTTAACCTAACTGAAAACATCTGTCACAAAGCCCCATGGTGGCAAATATTGCAATGGATTTCTTGCGCTCCAAATTAATTTTCAATTGAGCTAAGAACATATTTGGATAGTATATTTTAAACGAAAGAAAATATGAAGTTGACAAAGAGCACTAAGGGAATAGTGAAGAAAATGCAATTAAGTTCATTTTAATGAAAAGCCCACGCCAATGATTCGTTCTCATGCCTTCGGGCTTTATCATCTCTATTTATGGCATGAAACGCGTCATATTTTTTATTAGACAATCTTGATTATACTACGTATTTGGCACTTCATATCATAACGAAGCACACAGATTGGTCTTTTCTATTGACTGATGACAACTAATAACAACAGAAATCTGTTTCAATTCCTTATAATTGTGGTCAAACACTTTGCAACTAGAAGGGCAAAGGTGCTGAGGGATTCGTAAATGTCCTTGGTGTGTATCATCTCTCCACATGTAACATGGACAATGAATAGGCTTAGGTTATCTCTTTAAAAATCAGCCTTTTCTATAAATCAACAAGTCGCTTATTGATTGTCTCACCCAGAGAGCCCTAACCTGCCTTTAGACCTTTGGGTGATGGTCTAAGGAGGATTTACGAAAAATCAATAATTGATTTGATACCCTTAGTTCTCCAGACAGAGATATATCTGCTACCAAAAAGCTTAAAGAACTGTGTTTAAAAAGGTTCAATGCCACCAATTGGCATGCTACTTAACTACAATTTTTATCGTTTTATTTACAAATGGGCGGATTTTGGGGGTATTGGCTAATAGACGGTAAACTTGGAAATGACTTATTGTCATGAAGAATGGAGTAAAAATGCTGTCAGTTACGGCTTCGGAAACTAAAAACGATAATGTAATAATCACTCTTTGTTTTTCTTTCTTGAGTTTTACTTTGACTGAAACATTTCACCTGATGTAAATTTAACTCCCAATGAATGAGCTTGAATCGCATTTATGGAAGCGCCTTCACAATGCAGCAACTGTTAGGAAACTGGCTGCATGCTTTCTTTGCACACTCAAACTACATGTACAGTATGCATGTATCGCCAAATTCCTCTCGAAATAAATATGAATGAACCCAATAAATGATTAGAACGATATTTAAAAAACCGTCTGGTGCGTTGAGAGACAGTTATGCCACCTATTGGCAGATTTAAATCATTGTTATTGTACTCACCAAATTCAAAAACGGCATATAAAACCCCAAGTAACTCAACGTATTTCCAAAGAGCCAAAGTAGAATCTCTGGCCTTTGTTTTAGAACTACGCAGGAACCAAAACAACTGCGCAGAGACAGGTCTTTTGTCTTCTCTTCGTTATCCAAGTCGAAGTAGGCCGGAGTTTTCCGAGGAGCAAATGTAGCTACACAGCAGACGCCGGCAATGAAGATCATCCCAGACGCAGCCCTGAACGCCACTCTCCAACCGTAACTGTTTACCAACCAGGCGTTTATAGGATTGAAAACAAGACTCCCTAAATTCAAAATACAAGAAACCGTTAGCCAAAAAGAAAAAAATATAACTCCCTTTTAACTATATGTAAGTTAATATATGTTGACATGACAAGATGATAATTTATTTATCTTGAAAAAAGGTACATTTTTGCTGAAGCAAATCAGCACTTGGCGTCACATTACAGAAATCACCATTATGTCCAAGTGACACATATACCTTTAATCAAAGGAACACCAAGCAATTAACACCGAAAACCTTTTTATGCAGTCGAAAGGACTTGCATTTACTCAATTCAACACGCACAAAGGACATCTCTCATCGGCGTTTTGGCTTCAACAATTACAAACCATTCAGAAAACCTTACGCTTCGGTTATCAAACCCAATGGAATGTGCGCTAAGCATTACTACGGTTGTTCAGCCCTGACATGAAAGTGCCATTTAATCTTTAACGCGCGTTTCTCCCACTTTCACCGCCTTCATCAACCGATGCCAAGATCGATGTTTAATGTCCTCTTACCGACGGGGTAGCCGCATAACAAAATACTGGTGGCCAGGACATGCTGCGGGTGGTCCTTGTCGAAGTAATCGCCAATAATCAGCGAGGAGGCCATGTAGATGAAACTGGAACCAATGCCGTACAGCAGACTGTGGGTCAGAAACATCCACTCCAACGAGGTGACCAGGGACGAGGCTATACAGCTGACGGTCAGAATTATCACTCCCAGGAGACCCACGATCCGGAACCCGTGAGGTCCGACCACGCGTATCAAAGCGACGGAGACGGGGGAGAAGGACAGCGACACGCAGAATGACAGCGTCCCCACCCAGTCTGTAATGAAACAGAGACATAATTTGTTTACTTTCTACGCGTGTGTATGTGTTTGCGTGTCAAAGGGTGTTCTAATACATAAAACGTGATAAATTGATTCGCTTCAATTGGCCAGAAAAGTGTTGTCAGTTCGCATCCATACAATGTTTCGATTGTCAGTCCATGCATGTGTATAGGTCATAACGTGTTGCATAATGTAGCATGAATCATATGACACCTTTACGTTTCTTATTCGTATTATTTGCCATTGTCAAATTTGATATTCTGCAGGTGTTGCATAAGCGTATGCAACGCGGGTAGGCTTTCACACATAAACAACTTTTGAACATTTGAAACTACAACGTCAGGAAAAAGTGTGCCCGTTTTAATCTTTAATACAATACCAAGTGACTCGGTTAACAAAAAAAGTTGGTTTCTCTAGCCTTGCCATTATCCATAACCTAAGCAGGGATTTAAACTATACCAAATATCTGCTAGGAATGGACACATACATGTACAGTGAATAACGTGGCATACATACCCCATGACCCAATTTGCACCCTAGCGCCCTAAAATGACACTGAATTTGTTTCTGCCAATTAAAGTATGTATAGGGAAAAATCAAACAGGACTGCGAAACAGTCAGCTTCGATTGTGTTAACAAAGATCAATGACATTTGCACTACCTTTGAGTAACAATTTCTATTCTATACTAACGGCGAGCGAATCTAGGTCCTTTGTAGCAGGCGGATGCTGAGATTATTATGTCGCTTTGATCGCTGCTAGTGTAAATTGCAATGGGACTGTTCGTTGTGAGACACGTAAGAGCAGTTCATAGAAGGTAACTGAAAAGTCAGACGAACCTTTGTTGATGAATTAGAGGTAATGGCAGTGCCACAATAGTGTCATATCCTCTACAGGGAATGGGGAAGGTTGCTGTTTTGCATAAACGAAGGACAGTATCTTGCCTTCATTTCTTACCGTGCCTTTCTTTATATATTACCACGAAAACCGTACTTAAGATGTGCACAGGTATTTTGACCCTGTTCAAAACGGAAAGCCTTTCAATTAAATAGATATGATATATCATCTTTTTTTTATACTGATTGCATAAATCATCAGCCTTCAAATGTTAATACTTCTGCATTTCAAAGCATTGAATTGCTCTGCTAATCACAGATGGCACATGCATTCATTGTGATTATGAATAATTAAGTTTCCATGTCGCTAATTTATTAATTACGAAACCGCGACAAAACAGGAAAAATACCATTTTTCCTTTTCGTCACTTACGACAAGTGACCTCCCTGATAAAGTACTTAACATGGATTAGGCTCTTCAATTGAACGTTTGATTAATGACGACATGGTGTATCGTTAATAAAGCACATACAGAACTGGTCTTTTAAGTTTGCAGCTTCAAAGTCGGTTCTCGTTTGATACAGTCTGTATGGATTTAAACGAAACAAAAGGTACAGTAGACCGTAAAATAGATGTTAGAGTATCTAGTTTCTTTCCAAACAGTTTTAAAAATGTTTTTTTCTGTGGTATCTCCGCCACACACTTTTTATTAATTGTATGGACTAGATGAGGTAAAAAAAATCAGTGTCGGAAGAGAATGGTGCCACAGTCAGTATAAAGGTTCACGAGGTGGGACATTTCATCTGACAAACCCACGTTTTGAACTGAAAATCTTTTTCTGCACATTGCGGCGGAAACTCCGAAAGCATACTGTCACACCCAAAAAGTTTAAACATTTAGCAACATGCTTGATAAAATAGTGATGATATTGAAAATGATATTTGAAATTAAAGAGCCAAAAGATCATGTGGATGTAAAAAAAGATTGCAAGGATAGTAATAAACTAAAATAATAATAATAATAAAAGATACAAATGCAAATCAAACAGACACCCACTCTGTTCTGCCAAAGATCTGTGGTAGTCATTGGTGAGCTTGACGACAAAGACGCCGAAGCTGTAAGTAATCCCACTTCTGATGACGGTCACGATGAGCACGGCGAAGCAAATCAGCCACCCTTGGACGTTCGGGGACAGCGTTGGGCGGGGTAGACGATCTCGAAGCTGGGATAATTGAGACAGCATACTAAAAAATTAAAAAAGAATGTCCAGAGATTTTGTTGTTGATTTTGTCAGTTCAGTAGAGCAAAGATTGGATAGCTTGAATAAAATAATTATAAAGCAATATGCATTATATAGTGTATATAGATCTGTCTAGATAGAAAACATCTGAAAACAGTCAATGACAAAAATGCCAAGACCTTAGTAAAATCCGTTACCTTTGATTAACAATATACTTAATAAAGACTTTTTTCCGAAATTGAAACAACATGATATGCCAACTCTGAAAGCTGAACCTTGGTCAGCGTGACTGAGTTTATTAGTCACTTAATCATCTTAAGCAATGCCACTAAGATTTTTATGTTGCATTCGTGTGACTAATCAGCTGGCCATCTAGAATAATGAACTTACTGTGTCCAAGATACCTATACACTTTAAATAACCTTTGTCACTAAATGAACCAGAAACTAAATTGCTTGACCTACGTCGGTCTTAGGGAGGCAGAAAGTCTTTGCCAGTTGTCAAATTTATTGCCGAATAGCCATTTGGTCCAACTATTATACAGTTTTTTTTTTTTTTTTTTTTTTTTTTTTTTTGTAAGGGGGATCTAAAAATGCAAACAGATTTAAACGATCACTTCTTTAGATAGGTTACAAGCACGCACTGATGCTAGAATGTACACGCTGATACTACTTGAAATCAACATAAAATGCCCCAAGCTACAAGGCAGTGAAGTTGGTGTTTCTAATAGAAACTGGTGTTTCTAAATGGGAGCTGTCTTAAATGATAAATATGCCGCGTTTTAGAATAAAACGTTTGCCCTAGCTTTATATTGATGTCATTTAAATGGGCGAAGTGGGATTTAAATTTTTATTTTAGAGTATGCATCTTACTATCTATCTATCTATCTATTAAGTTTTTTGTCTTTGGAGATATAACAGTTACAACAGACATAAAAAGTAAGGACGTTGCCGTCTCGTTCCTCTCCCTCTGGGATTTCAGCCGGTGTTGACAATACTCAGTCATGTTACGTAATGGGCAGAGAAGATGATCTGCACAGTATTTTCCATCCACCTATCTATCTATCTATCTATGATTATACAATGCACATTCCCTTATAATTGAACAACAGGCTCTTCAGACATCTAAGCCAGTATTATGTTCAGTAAGACAGGGAGTTAACCTTTAACTTCTAGCTAAAAAACGGAGAAGTATCATTTAAATATATTTGTATAAAAATTGGAAAGTGCCTGGCGCCAGAATTTCAACATCGGCTCCTGGGCTAATCGATTACTCGGAAAACAAAAAATGAATGAATCACATGCCAATTGCATCGGGCAACAAAAATAATTTGCTGTTACAATTAGTACTTGATTTCATGGGATAATTTTCAAATCAAAAATCCAGCCAGAGAATGGGAAAAAGTGACCTTAAGGGTGAAAGTAATAGCGTGGCGGACCTTAGAATATTGCGCAGACGGCAAGTTAATCACGGTTGACATTTACAACTTTAATCTTTGTACAATCCTATAACTCATAGTTATGCATGACTCCCGCTGGAGATTAGAAACGTAGGTAGTTTCTTCCAAGAAAGAAAGAAATAAAAAAAGTTGCTGGCATTACCCGGTCTCTAATTAAGGTATAAAGAGACCTAGCATAACACTAAAAGGCAAAATATCTTGCTTCATGTTAGTAGACTCTCTCTTCTGCTTTAAGCATATCATTTTAAGTCTGAAAGATAAGAGTCGATGAAAGTTAGTGATGAAGGTAATACATGTAAATACAAATACATGGCCCTTTTTAAATAACTGAAATTTTTAATTGCTCAAGTTTCAGTTTTTTTTAAATTGTATTTATTGAAGACAAATGTACAAATGAACACATAATTGCAAATTGCAAAACAGTCTTTTTTCGCCTTCGGAGAGTTTCCGTCAATTTTTAACTGAAACAACCTAAGAGGCCGATTCATGCACTGGTAACCTCTCGAACTGGCAGGTGCACAGTCTACTCCTTGTATTCCAAAGTGCCATGTTAGAAATAAACTCCAGTTTTACCAAAATTAATGTAATATATATTTAGCAAAACAAATATGAAAGAAAACATTACAGCAATTCTTTGCCATCAGGCCATTCAGAATTGATGATCCGAGTACTAACTGATCCGCCGACTAAATATGACCGACCCCACTTCAAAAGGGATGCCGCTAATTCCATGATGGTCTCCACGCCTCCACACGCGCCGTCGCTGCAGGGGTCTAGCAATTAAACCTCGAAGTCGAGTTTTAATCCGTCTTATGGCGCGTGTGGAGGCGGGGAGACCATCGGAAATCGGCGGCATCGCTTTTGAAGTAGGGTCAGCCATACTTTATCGGCGGATCAGATTGTACTGGGATCATCTATTCTAAATGGCCCCATTTGTATTGGCTACTTGTTTGACAAAGGACACTTTTGACAATTTATTGTTAAATTTTAGATCTAATTAAGAAAAGTTTCTATGCAAATAAGTCCAAAAAGTACAAACTAAAGGATCTTGAAATGACATTCAGCTGAAGAAACAGGATACGAAACATACCCTAAAGATGGTCATCGTGCCTTTACCATTGCAGAATTATTGAATGTGACTTAAATACATTGAACTTCTACATACAGACTTATATAGACACGCTAAAATTTTTAATTCACCTTTACTAGATATTTAATCAATAAATGATAAATTTTGTTGTCTTATTGTGGTATGCAGTAATCAGACATACTAGAAAAAAGACATACTAAAAAACTTTTTACGACTATTGTCATTTTGTCCTTTTTCAGATTAACATATCGAACATATAAGAATTCTGCTCTTTTAAATCTCAGTGTTTCTACGTATATTGTATATTATGATTAAAAATAAAAACAAAAGATTACAATAAAAATATCAAATATTATTCCACAAACAAAAAACAAGAACTGAGTATAATTAACACGTTTTGTATGATAATATCGATTAATTGTTGGACAATTTTGAAAGGTACTCTGTGTACAAAACAATCATAAACGCGATATATTTTTCCAATATGCAGTGAAAACAAAGTGCGTATGCAAGGCTACTTTTTGTCTTAAACGGATTTCGCGCGTTTTGTGAAGCCTACAAAGTTCAATAAACGTCACGTTTTCACTATATGAAATTCTGCCCACAAGGTTGAAAGGCATTGTCATTATGAGCCTCCTTTTGCATGGTCCAGTAGTGCACTTCTTTAATATGTGATCCAAACACGATATGTTTCAAATCATGTAGTGGTTACCAAATTAGGATCAACTTTCCTTTTCATGGTTTTTGAAAAAATTCAACACGCTTTTTACAGCGCGTCAACCAGATATATCTCCAATGTGCCAGATTAGCAAGTTCTCCGTCTTTCAAGAAATAGTGTCTACTTTAGCATCTATAATTTCTTTTTCTTTGTGTTGCCCTTGTTTCTATAATTTACTTTCTAACAAATCTTAACAAAAATCATAAAAATCATTACATCATTTCGTACTGGTTAATACAAAATAAAATTAGAATGCACCCAAACTATGGCAAATGACAACACATTTGATGGATTGATTTTTGTTTATTTTAGTTGCACATTACCGTATACACACTTATAAATATACATTCAAATGATCAATAATATAATCTTGGCATTTTTCTAATTTAATTGGACCTATTTTTCATCCATTTTTACCAGTCACTCTTTACTCTCTCTGACTTTAACATTAAACAGTATCAGAGACATGAATCTAAAGACTGGCGTTCCAACTATAGAATACCTGATGAAAAACGATCTATCCCCCACCTAGACCGTGGCACTTCATTTCGTTTTCTCTCTTCAACAAGATAAAGAATCGTTTTGAAGGACATTAACTTGAAAATTAAACGACGAGTGGAATATCTCTTGCTGTATTACCCAGAACCGTTTTTAAGTAACACAATGCACCATTGTTATAATGCCACCAAGCCAGTCCGTTGAATATACCACTTTTAAATATTGTGTTAATTGGCAGTTGCTGGCGCCTATTTCTGAGATCTACTATTGTTATAATGCCACCAAGCCAGTCCGTTGAATATACCACTTTTAAAAATTGGCAGTTGCTGGCGCCTAGTTCTGCGATATGTGTGGGAAGTTTCAAAATCGCGTGGGTAAGGCAACAATTTCCACAGAGGCCTTAACTCAGTACAATTCTGCCCCACCCCTGTTTTCTCTTGTGCGACCTGACGTCTAAGAAAAGCTCAGGATACGCTGCGCGCAACGTTAATTGTTATAACTTATCGGCTGTCAGAAAAAATGAAACTCGTTAAAAAGGGAATTAAAGTCCGTAATTAAAGAAAGCCCCCGAGCGGACCGGGTTGCGATAAATCATTCTTTCCATCTACTTCTAAATGTTATTGTCGAAGAGTTCACATAAGATGAACGCCCAGTCGCTGCCAGGAAGTCTCACAGGCCACTTGATGTTCCTTTGGCTTTAGACGGATCTTTTAGGGAACTGTGGACGCAACTAGATCATCGTAGCTTTAAGTAGATGATGTATTCCATCATTTATATTCTGTTTGTATGAAAGCGGTACAACATTGTGTAGACACGCAATGGCATTAAACACAAGTAATCCAAAGACCAGTTTTGAATAACATGTACAAACGCTATCAAATGCAGTTACACATATCATAAGTTTGTAACCGATTCTATTGAATAAAATGGTGAAAAACCTACAATATATACAGTTTCAATTGTTGTGTATTTTACATGTATTTCAAAGAACAAATGTGAAAAAAATTAATGCGAAAAGAAGGGTATTAACTATGAATAATATTTTGATGTTGTTGAACTTTGACTAGGTGTTCATACACTCCGAGTCTTGTTGAATTTCTCAACTGCTGACTAATATTCCTTTATAATCATTCATTCATTTCCTGCATATTTCTTTCTTGGCCACCTGAGATAAAAGGTCCTTAATGCTAAGAAACCTACAAAAGTGCCTTATAAAACATATAAACGTAGACGTGGTTCCACAACTACAAACATTAAAATCTAACAAAGGAAAAAAAACAGATATCTGTGAGAGAACCTTATGTGATGAACAAAATGAACAATTAAGCACATAAACAAAACACTTCTATCCTTTTCTCGGCAAGTGGCCAAAGTCAGATGAGAAAAGACCCCATTTCTGTTTTACATGGGATGGGTTTTTCAAAAGCAATTCTCTGTAATAATGTCTATCATGTACACGAGGCCAAATGCACATGAAGAAAGTTGCGAAATACGCACTAAAATTTTTAATGTCTATATACCTTACTAACGTCCTTCCATCACATATTAGAATCAATTAAAACTTTGCATTTTAGACAAAAGAGTTCTTCTAAAATGTGTACTTGACACTCGAAAACTGAACAGAAATTGATTGAGAAATAAGTGTTTCACGGCAAAGAACGGCGTGACAAATACGTGAATCATAGCAAATTGTAAAACAAAATCATTTGCCTTTGAAAACAGCTTTATTGTACAGAACGGGGTGGTGAATCTAGTGAATCAAAGTCTAGGAGTTTAGATAAAAGAACTCGTTACACTTTTCAGCTTTGGATCACATCACCATATTAATTTTAGACAATAACGTATAGAATATCGAAATGTGTTGAAACTCGTGGAAATGTAAACGACGGAAGAGTAAAACAGGTCCACATTCGCAGAAACATTGCGTTCCGGTTAAAACAGTTGTATTAAGTGACGGCTGAAAGGAGAGATTGTCTCTAAAGATCTGATAACGATAAAGCAAAGTTGCATGAATAAATTCCTGAGGACAGATACCCATCCCATGACGTTCATTATATATACCTCCCGACATGACTGACGTATGACATTATTTATGGGCGATTTCACGCACTGAGACAAAACAGTTTGTTAATGACGTAACGTTTAAGTGCTGCACGCTAGAAGATACTTTGACTGCTATTAAGCCAAGGACAACAGCTTTTCCGATGGAAGACAGCAGAGATGAGATGCTGTAATTTTATACACTTGGCAAGGATATCCGAGCACTCAGAGATGAAACGTCGATTTCTGGATATTTCAGACAATAGAACCTTAACGCGTTATTTATTATTATCCCCTCGGGGCCGCGTGCTGTTCATATGATAAGAAAGTGCTGCTGCTTTTACAGATTATTTGCTTCGCAATGGCAGCAACTGCTTGTGTTAACGCATTTCGTATCGCAGCAAAGTGGACCTTTACAGACCTGCGAAACATTTGGTAGACTCATACATTAAGGTATGCAATTGCCATTTATACACCGAATTATACCTTAGTACAAAAAAGGCACAAACCACAATGCCACAAAGATCATCCCCTTACTCAAGACATCTTTGTTATTGATATTCTTATCGAGAAACGTGTGCCACAGCATTGTATAAAGCCTTGCAATGTGTAGGAAAGTGGAAATAAAGAGTAGAATTGATTTTCATGAAACAAAATTCATGTTGGTGGTGAACAAATTAGCAAATGTGATTTAACAATAATTTATTATATGTATTATGACATTGAATTACTCGTTAAAACACTTTCACACAAACAGGAAAAATAATGTGAAGTGCATAGAAGTTCGTTGTTTGGTGTTCATTTTCACATCGCCTTGCACTAGGTAAAATATCAAAAAGCACTAATATAACTTATATTTAAGAATAACTAAATTTGTTTCCTGGGAATTTGATATAACGTTCCGGCTCTTTTACCATTCTTATTTGGAGCACAATGTAAGTCAACTTTTTTTTTGTTTGTTTTTTTCTGATTTTCTGTATGGAAAATACGTTTTCATTCGAGAAGGCAAACACGGTCAGTTAATTACAACAATTCCAGTGAATTATTCAGAGTGCTTGGTAAACGTTTCCTTGTATCTGATACGTGGAACTAAAATGAAATGATACATCAAAATATACCTAAACATATACCGAAACACATACATACATGTGCATTAAATCGACATATTACCGCATACTCAAAGCTTAAATATACTTCAAATAATATGCAGAAAAAAGGGTGGGGAGACGGTGCATTGGAACTTAAACCAAATTAATTCCGAAATATACCAAAGCTTTATGTCCGTATCACAGTACGCAAGATCCATCATCAGTCGTTGAATAATACATACAGCGCCTTACCTTAGACCTTTTAACTGTCATTAAGAATAGTCTTATGTGATCAAACCTTGGAGATAATACATTGATACCAGAAATGGAAATGTGTGCTGAGACGCAAGTATTCTGATATTGCCTTCCCCTTGCCTGGACAATATTGTCGTAAGGGCATCAATTTGTAATCATTTGGTTCAGCGAGGCAATGTGCCCGGCAGAGATCTTTGCCAAGAAGCCCAATAATCGTTCCAAGCCATATATTTATCTCCGGTGTCTTCTTGATTGGTTTCGGGATATAGAAAGATTGAAAATGTGAGAAGGTAATGACAAAGATATGTACTTACCTGCAGCTGAGCGAGAGAGGTGCAATGTATTTCGCAATGAGGAAGGCAATGCTGCAGCGTTCTTTAAAACGATTTTCAAATTAGTGCAAACACTGGTTCCTTTAACGACGTATCAGCATAGTGCTTAGTAGTGATTAAAGTTATTCATTGACAGATTCCTGTAAAAAAAACTCTTCTGTCCACGAGTTTCTTTATCTGCTTGGGAAGGCTGTGCGGCTTTCAGTCCCAAGACGGCTACATGGTGCCAAACCATTTAGTTCCAAATTATTACTTCGGATGGTACCGATATGGCCGTGAATGCTGCTGTTGCCTATGATGGACGCACTGGCAGTTTTGCTGTCTTTTGTTATCAAACCCCCTTTCGTTGCAGTGTAGGCCTACTGCAAAAATCGTTTTTCGCGAGATTTTCTCACCGGAATAATGTCGCTAATGGACTCACACAGGGTGCTCGATCGAACCAGGACAAAAGCAAATTGTCGTCACTTCCCCTATCAATACTTTCAGAAAGAACCACATGGGGATCCATGCACCTTCCGTCTAATACCTGGCTTCCCGTGTCACTTAGTAATACAGGGGCCCATCAATCTCTTAGCCATTTTATTTGTAGTTTTCAAGTATTTACAGCCAGGTTCGATACACTTTCCTTCCCGCCAGTGACGCGAGAGAGCTATTTGCAAGACAAAACAACTTGAACGGAATCCGCAATTACGAAAGCGCTCAGATTGTTGATCGCGGATTCGATCTCTCAGAGTAAATAGGAATAGTGCGGTGGATTATAGTAAAGGTTGCTTATCTTCCTCCAGCGCGAGTTCCGCCCGATCCATTTACCGCACCTTGCAGGGGTTTGGTTTCCATGCTTTTGGGTAACTATTCAAGTTGCGGTGAAACCAATCAATGCTCAAACTGCAGCATTAAATAAAGCAAGCATGTTCAAAACTGATAACCGTCCTTGTTCCGCGCGTGGAGGATATTAGTTAATCATTCTTCCTCGAAAACTATACCAGAATCCATACTCCTTTAAAATCTCACATGACAGAAATCCATTAATGATTTTGAAATTCGCTATTTTCGTCGACGTCGTTTTCACCCCCTCTTCTTCTAGCAATGGAATTATCCAATTTACGTGTGACGTTACGGAACGCCCACACAGTGCTCAAGCGTTCACTCCGGCGACCGAAATAAAAGCTGTGAAAGCTCATGAAGCAAGCCATTCAAGACGACACTGTCAAAAAATTTGGAGACTCACAGAAAGCCGTTTTAGGTGAAGTCAACCACATAACCGGTCCAAGCAGAGACGGAGTTCGGAAAATCTAGCATCATGACAACACACGTCAGACGAGGTATGGTGACTTTCACTTTGATCTTTTGGTGGGTGTGTACATGCAAGTGGTAACCTTATTGACATCTTCTGTATTTTTAGATGTTTTTCAAAAAAAATAATCGAGTTTGATAACAGTTTATAAATAAACTCTTCGCCTAACTATTATTAAACATATAGATTCGTCACTCTTCCGTAAGTCAATTATAAATATATAACAATCAGGTGTGGGGATAAGATTTATTTTCATTTTCCATTTCGGAAAACAACTTTTATGTACAGTTATTTTGCAGATGTCTTCTACGTAAAATATTTTTCACATGAGTAAGGACAATAAACCAAGTGCTCTGGAAATAAAGTGAATATCCTGCGAGTTTTAGATAAAAGCGCGACCGGCTAACGTTATGATGTTACAGTAAACGCTATATAAGTAAAATTTAACGCAATATAAGACAGACCCTGCGGCATATGTTGGAACCACTCCAAACCGTTTTAGTTCAGGCACAAAGCGTTTTGTGCGGGCCATGAAAGCCTCCTTTATATAGAAAAAAAAAAATGAAATATCTAAAAATAGACAATATGATTTAACTATATGCATTATCTGTCATTCGCACGACAAGATTACAATAGAGACAAATGTGTTAAAAGAAACTAACAGTTTCACTAAGCTTCAACATACTGCACCAGGTCGTAAAGCGACAACAGATTTTCTAGTATAATTTAATAATAAAAAGTAAACGAATAAATTAATTTAAAGATAAAATCATGTCTACCTGCTGATAATTTATTTGAAATAGTTGCCAGACAATTACAATGTGGCTTATTCATCGAAAATAAATGGTGTACGAACACGACATTTTAAAAAATTTTGTGTTGTGGATGATAAGTAATTGACATGACATAATGCCCTTGTTATCATCTAGAATTATATTCCATAAAATGCAAAGTTGTTTTAGAACAAATCATCCAAGCATTAATGCACAGATTTTCATCTAGGATTATTAAAGGTAATAATCAAAATTACTTTACTTCAATGTTTTATAATTTCATAATTACTTATTTATTGCAATTATTTTGTGTTTTTTTTCCAGGAATAGGAACACCACTCCAAGTAAAAGAGGAAACGTTGACAGACACCTTAGAGAAAACGAAAAGCATCCCGAAGGTGGTGCTGTGGGCAGTACCCCGCAGTATCTCAACCGCTTTCTTCAGGGCAATGATGAATAAGAAAAATGTGAAGGTAGGGCACAGCCTCGTTTTCAGTCAATCATCATGACGAGTACCGGTACATGCATACTATGACGATGGAAAACATAGGGTCATGTCGCAAGCGGTTAGGGATTTAAAAAAAGAGAGAAAATGTTAGATCGCTTGCTTTATAAAAACCGTGAGAGATACAATGGTATCCTGTGGTTATAATGAAATTTTGTAAAATAATTTTCATTTGTTCGGTTTTCGTGGAATAGATTGGAAAACCGCATTGGTGTTTATGGCATTACATGTTTATTCCAAATTTGGCGTTCACCTGCTCAGTACCCGAAACAGACTAAAGCATATTTTGATTGATTTACACTTTTTAGTTTAAAATAGAATCGACACGTATTTGTACAATCTCTTAATCCAGCTGCTCAGAAAACGTATTTTTATTACCCAGACTGTCATAAGCAGGAAACGGGCGCCTGGGAAATTGATTGTCGGAAACCTCAGGCAGATGCACCATAGAACACTTTTCTGATACCTCTGCTTCTGTGTTTACAGTTTCTTCTCTTTGGTAATGCTCCCATGTTATCTGTGCCCAGTCGTTTTTTATATGCAGTGACAGCAGAGGTAACGATTAATGCCCGGTTTGCCATATATTTCCCAACAGAATAAGAAAACATTGTATACGATGTCTTTTACAGCACACATTAATAACATGACCTAAGAATGCTTGCTGTCAAATGCGCTGGGCGGTTTGACAATTCACATAAAAGGTAGCTAATTGACACGGTATACACACTATATGTAGGCATCACTTATGTTTTCGTTACACGCAACAACCAGATGTGCACTTGACACAGTAACACTGATTATAAACTGGATGTTTTAAGTAGGATGGTTCGTTATGATATATATATAGAAGAAGAATACGCGATATATATATATATATATATATATATATATATATATATATATATATATATATATATACCGCATTTTCTCGTTTTGTCTCGGTTTGAAAATAAATGCCAAACAAATCTGTTGTCACATTTCTCTGCATGCAGCGTAATTTCCAATGGCTTGTAGGAGTCAATACGAAATTGTTTGCATTGATTGGTCAAGACGCTTAACATAGAAACATCTACAATGTACGTATTGCGCTTAAAGTTTTCAAATATCAAACAATTCTGTTTGATACAGATCGCCTTGGTATCATACAACTTTTTTAATTTGAAGCCACAGCAAATAAGAATTAGATTACTACATGTAAGACAAATTATCGTTTTTATGATCGTACTGTTTTTACTGACTGTAACCAATCGTAGCTAAAAAAAACCCCTCAAAACAAGGCAACAAATCAAGCAGAATGGCTTCCATTCTTTTTACACACTTATGTATACACATATATGCTAATGCACTTGCTGCCAATATTAATATGATCAATGGGTTGACGGAAAGACATCTCTAGCGGGCACTGCTGGGGAGTTTTTTCATTACACCTTATCACTCGTGGGTCAGGCGGGTTAACAGATATATTAAAGCAATGACTGATTGATGATTTGTTTCCGAAGGCAAGGTGTTGGATTTGAAATGGAAATGAACTTTTATTCCCCTTTTTGACCTTAGTTTCCTTTTTCTCCAGCAGACGGCGTGTTGTGAACCTACGCTAATTTTGTGCGTGGAACTGACTGTTTTCTTGCGTTTTGAAAGTTTGTTAAGATAATACTCCGGTATAGAGTTATCGATTTTTACCAAAGTTTGTTGCTCTAACAGGAATAATTCTTATATTATTTTCACTTTTACAGACTAAAAAATGTCCAAAGGAAGACCTCGGTGCCCGAGTAGTTACTAGTAATCGTTTAATGTTGACTATATCATTTACTTTCAATTCGTGTATTAAAAAAATATAAAACATTCCTTAGAAAACAGTGAAGCTATAACATTCACGCGAGAAAACTTTCGGGCGTAAAATAAGGCTGAAATTTTGATCAAGTGAGACATACAGTACTCTTACCTTGGTCTGTTACACTATTCTTCCTAACCAATGCTTTCAAATAAGCAAACATAGTTACCATTCAAACATTATAAGCAATTCATCATAGCAGTGTATCATAGAAACATCATAAACTATGACATACGATGCCATGTATTTAACAGTGATAGTGGAAACTGGGACAAGGTTCATTAAGTTATTTTACAGTACTTAACCCCGATCATCGAACGAACATCTGCAATTAAGATTTTAAAAACGTGTTGCGTCATTGCACTGAACTCAATATTGCCAGGTCAATACTCTCGTTTGTCATACTTCTCCTACTGTTTGCAGACAACAGAAATACTTTTGTTCTTTACAATAGGCACTTATTTTCACAAGAGACAAGGATCAATGACTAGATGTCCAGTTATATGGTGTATGTATAACAGAGATTGATCGGTCAATGTGTGGAGGTCATATAGTTATACCCATCTCTCTCTCTCCCCCCCCCTCTCTCTTTCTCTCTCAGACACAAAAGGAGTTTTATTTCATGCCTTTCTGCTCGAAACTCACTGAAAAAATATGCCGGGTGTGGTAATTTTCATTTTTACAACAATTCGAATGATTTATTTCGTTCAGGAAAGCTTGTTGCGTAAGTAGGCATTTTTGTGTTAAAGAAAATTAAACCATTCATATGAGTGATGCATTCATTGAAAGACTCCAAATTCTTTCTTTTTTATAAGTTGCCAAAATACAAACTAACTGCATAACGCATTGCCTGACTGGATCAATACAATCCACTTTAAGGTTTATTTTACACGTGCGTTAAAATCCTACACAGCATAATTACCACGTTTTATCAGTTTACAATAAGAATGATCTTCCAGGTTGTGATTCCAAATGCACAACTCTCTTTCCAGTCGATTGTGATAGATAAATGGATCGCGTGTCGTAAGATGGCCGGCGCCCTAAACTTGTTTGTGTTGTCTTTACAAAAAACAGCTTCAAAGACTTCCAAACAAAAGAGTCAGTGACGAAGTGAACATTTAAAAAAACGGCATTATGCCAGAAATATATACAGTCTGTATGAACCGTATCTCTGCGTAATGAGCAGCCACGGCAGCGTTGTAAGAGTAAATGAAAGAGTGAAATACATATGACAGATAAGTCAATTTTGTTTTTGTTTTTTTACTTCACTGAGTTTATGGTATCGAACCATCATCAAGTGTGGTTTTGTTGCATATCTTCAAAGTAGCGAAAATCATTAGTTTTTTAAATTAAATTCTATCCGGTGTGTCTTTGGTCACGTACTTTATAAATGGAACAAAATGCCATTGTTTTGTTTATACATGCATGTTTGTTTGATTATCTTTAAGGATAACAAATTCAAAATAATAATCAAGGATAACAAATTTCCCGATAGCAATGTCAGATTATCTCAGAATACCCTGAAGGTTAGGTATCACTTTGTAATAGGTTTTTGCTGGTGGCAATTTTGTCAGTATGGTCTCTAAGATGGAGATGTAAGTAGAATTGGAATCTACTAGTTTTGGGGACATGTGAGATCTCGGCTGCGGCCGCCATAAGTAAATAAGCAAGCACCAGTAGTTTGATACATTTAGAGATACAGTACATATAGTATATGTATGTTAGTGAGAGCCATGCTTGTACCAACGCATCAGGTTTTGGTGAAAGTTTCATTGGTGCCATTGGTAATCTACCGTAACAGTGTAGAGTGTGATTTATCACTCTTTAATTTCACTTTTGGCAATTGACATTTAAGTGTGAAATAAATGAAGTGCTTTTTATTTGAAAATGCATTTTGAGCTACAAATAGCAACGCCATCCCGCTAGAATCTATTAAATGGGGGAAAGGATACTTTGAAATGAATTACACAAGTCTCTTTTAAGAGTTCTTTGAAAATGGGCAATTCAAAATATACCAAGGTATTTAGTTTGCATAACTGCGGTTTGCTTGAACACTGTTCGCAGTAAATGCCAAACTCGTTTGAATTGTAGACTTACAAATGGATGTCATTTTTGTGAACGAATAACAGTTTATTCTGATCCCCTTCATTAATTGCCTTCTTAATTACAAACAAAGTGTTCTTCAGGTGATGCTGGAACCATACGCCCGTGCTTATTACTATGGCAATGAAAGGGTCAGCACCAGATATGGCGATCAACCCATCACTGAAAACTGCTCCTTTGAGGACATCAAAGGGGAATACGAGGACGATGTTCAAGGTGAGAGAAAATAAATTCTATTTATTTTTCGATTGCATTTATTTAATCGACATAAAAGGCGCAGTCAATCTTCATGGCATTGCGTGTTAAAAACGGAAATAATTCAATAAGGTGCCCTGTGCCGTTGATCGCAGCAGGTACGCGTTAAGAACTAGGCACCCGGACGGCACATTTATATTGCTTTATTCATGATAAACAAGGGCGATTTACTTTTCGGTCAAAGAATATTGCACTTTACATTGCGTTGGCATTTGGTTCATTCCGATGAACCGACAAGAGTTAAAATAAATAAATTTGGTTCAACCTGTAAATTGTTCTTTTCCCATGCACCAATTTATATCGTAATTTCGTTGTCCAGACCCTATTATTTGATCCTAACATTCATACACTGACCTATCCACTTAAAACAAATTAAAGTCACCATTTGTGCGGACACAATATTCTTAAAACAGTTTCACATGAATTATTTAAAGTGAATGGCGTTAACCACGAAGCATTCATATTTCCAGACATGGAAGCCGTGTTCGCCAAAGACATGGCTTACTACTTGACAAACAACCTGGAATCGGTGGCCTGTTTGCCCAACGGCTATTTGCACACTTTTATGATCCGCGACCCGAGGAAATCCATCAAATCTCTGTACCGAATGTCCATTAAGAAGGAATTAACAGGTGCGTATTGGACCTAATTTTGCCATTAATATGTACCACACAGGACATTCACCGGTAGACTGGTTTATAAATCGACAGTTATATTTGGTAACGCCTACAAATGGCGCTGGGAATGGAGCTTCATGATGATGTCTAAGCGTGCTGTCGTTGAGGTACCCACTGATTAAGTCTTACGTGAGTGAACAACAAATGGGACCCAAATAACGCTTTGAGAAAATGCACTGTATTACGAGTGAAATTAATCATGGCTTGACTTAATGTTTTGGATAAGCAAAGCTCGCGTTTTTTTGTTGAACATTCTTGTAATGTTGTACTTTACCGATAGACGTTGAAAGGCACCAATGGTTGATAAGTCTCCTCTATTGGGCGTGTCTGTTTTATCCACAAATGGAGTATCTTTAGATAATCAGCCAGATAACATGACGCATGGGCTTGTTTTCAATTAAAAAATAATATGCCTTCCTTTTGGTATTCCAATTCAACAATGCCATTCCCTTTAAAGTGACAGATAGTCTGCTTAATACTCAACTCGTGTTATATGCAGATACATGTATTACTTTTGATATCTATGTATTTCTTTTATATGTACTAACGAATGATAAACCAATTCTTATCTAATAGGTTGGGATTCATTTGACCCGTCCGAAGCAGGGTTTGTAGAGCTTTTCAAGCTTTATCAACTAGCAGTCAATGAGCTGGGACAGGAACCCATCATTGTTGATGCAGACGATCTCATTCAGCACCCAGGTGTGTGTGCATTCTCTTTGGCCAATCGTAAAACTTTTGGCATGTCGTAAATATGCGTGGATATAAGCAACAAAATTGTCCTGATAAATGATTCTCCATATTGTAATTATACATGTAGCTTCATACATCAACAGAAACAGACATTGTGTTCATAAGAAATGAAAGTGAAAATGAATTCCTAAAATACATGAATATAACGGGGTGATAATAGGCAACTTACTTCCAATATCAATTTCTCAAAAAGGTGTTTAGAAATATACAAGTATTATACAAAATGCAAGCATCACTGATTCGGAGATGCACATTTTTTGTGGAATGATAATCAGTTTTTCCATAAAAAGAAACAGGTGAAACTCTGAAATTCTTTAGACAATTATATTTCTGCTTAAGCGACTCGGTAACATGCAACAAAGAAAAGACCATACCGAACAATTCTAAAAATGATGTGTACACTTAGAAACATAGAAATGGTCGCGCATTAAGTTAAAGATCTTGAAATCAATCCAACTTGCACTATGTGCGACAAGTCATTGCTCTTTCAAACCACGCTTTAAGTATTTTTTACAATTCCAGAGGGCATACTGAAAGCATATTGTGCTAAAACGGGCATCGAGTTCGACCCCATGATGCTTAACTGGGAACACAATAAGCCGGACATGGAAATCTTCAAGGAGTGGTTGCCATGGTTCGAGAACGCTATGACTTCCAAATCTTTTCAGTCTTCGGGGCCATCTGCTAAGCGCCCGCGAAAGGCTGACCAAGACGAGCTTCCCTCTGAGGTCAAGGCGTGTATTGAAGACTGCATGCCCTACTACAAGAAGATGTTTGCCAAACGGTTGCATCCATTGTAGAAATAATTAAACAAGACCGCGTCCTTTAGTTACTAGTTTGTGACCATTAGGGTCATAGCATTGGTCAATAGGACGCAGTCATTATGCCCCATACTACATAACTACTTTGTGTCTGGACGGAGCAGCTACTAGTAGACTTAATAGACGGCTTTTTGTAACTTCTTCATTTTTAACTGGAGGGTTCTAGTACTGGTGGTATGTAGTGTTCTTATCCCACGGATAAGGGTAACGGTGTTATTTTGCACATTCCAGAAACATATGTGGTTACCAAATAATCTTACATCTTCCGCAGAGATCTCTCAGTTATATTTAAATATTTAAAAATCCTTTTCTGAAATTAGCAAAAATACATATGTAGATATCCACATGGAAAAAGGAAAGCACACTTTCAAAATCGACATTGAAAATGGATAAAATGGAAAATAATCAACAGGACACTATACAACAGAAATCAAGGAGAGCTACACATTAATCCCGTTGGAAAAGTGCTCTTTATATATACTCCCAAGAGGAAATGAGTGGAAAAGAAATACCTGTCAAATAACACATTTATCTGATTTTTATTTGTGACAAGTTCTGGATTCACTTCTTGAGTTGCAATCTGAATTCCAAGGCGCCTGCGATCGCACATATCTGATTACCATGTTTCATGTTTTAATTTTGCATTCCTCTATAAACGACTGAAGTTTCAACCCCTCTCGTTATCTACGGCCCCACGACTTTTCATGACAATGGCCCTTACCAAAGCTTTTCTTTAACAGTTCCTGTAATAACGCAGTCGGTCTTCATCACGTCTTTTGTCAAAAAATCTGATCACTTATCTGCATCCTATCAACCATTAATCTACTTGGGGAATTTTTTAAAGACACTAATAATTATATCATCACTAATTTCGAAATGCATTTATCGCGATTATTGATTTTTAATCTCGTTCAACATTCATCTATTTTGATTTTGACAAACAGGAAGCTGTCATTGTGCCTTAGTTGTAGATTTAAGCTCGTGTTCGCAATGATCATTGATTTATATTTTACTTGAACAGTTAATGTCAAACAACTGGCGCATTCAACATTATTAAACGAAGTCTTGCATTGCGTGATCTCATTCCTAGGATGAAATGTCAAATTTCAATTAAACCGTTGGATGCGATACATGTACATTTGACAGATATGCTTTTGATTCTGTTCAGATGAATGTGGCTTTTGAAAATAACAGTCAGCAGTAAGGAAGAGCTCTGCTAGTACTACTGATAAATGTTACAAATATCATTTCAAGGAAGGAAAGGAAAAACTATGTTAGTGATAGGGTTTACACTTTGTAGTGAGTAGCAGTAGAAATAAAAAATAAATGCTTTAGTAACAGAAGTAGCGTAAATAATGAAATTAGAAATGGACTTAGATATATACAAGAGGAAAAGGAAGGATCTGAACAGTACGTCATTTTGAAGCTTATTACAATTAAAAATACTCATTATTGACTTGGAAGTACATATTTGGGGGCGGGATCATATAGTCATTCTACCCCTTCAATTTCAGCAATAGTGATAGGTATTTGTAAATAAAAAATATTCCATGGGTAGGCCCTATATTTAAACCAAGTCAACGTAATTTAAATGTTTGCATCCATAGGACTATCTCAGCAAGACTAATATTAGACTGGCAAAATCGTTTTTGATAAACCACTGAGCCTGGACTCACTGGATCTGTATACTGTAGCTGATTTATAGGCCTACCTATATATATATATATATATATATGCACCATACATGTATATAAGATAATAAGCCGGTACTTGTTCGATATGCTGCGTTTCCTGGTACTTTACGGTATCAAACTGTAATAAATATAATACAAACTACAATTTTATGTGGCTTACACTCCATATGTTAAGAAAATGAACTAGGCAATAAATGTTATGATTAAGTAGTCTTGTTCTCTTATTGGTTCCTACCGGTACTGCAGAGTGCATAAACCCAGTGAAGCAAAGAGAGCAATCAGTTTATCAATAAGCATTAATGAAGCTGTGATGAATGGAAACAGCACCAGCATATGAATGGGTTAACTGAAGAGTCCACTGCAAACTACGTAGGCCTACGATTGGCAAGTTTGCCATAAACCAACCGAAAGATAGCCCACAGAGACCGAATTTTAGATTCAAATTGATTTTTGAAGACGTGCCTAAAAAACTTTTTCTTTGAAAGTTAAGAGTGTCGTTCTTGCAGCCACCATACTATAAGAGTAAGACTGAATGTTATTTTTTTCGCTGAATAACCTACTCGTTTAGAGTAATATGGAGGCCTATCTACTGCAACAGAGCCAAATAAACTTCCTCCTGAACACCTTGGGCAATTTTTTTAATTCAAAATCAACACAAATGACCTTAAAATTACACAGTCGGCTCAGAACCAAGAGCAATCTGGCTTACCTAAAGAAACGATTTCTAAAATAAATGTACCGCTACATGCAGCTGGGCGCTTGTCGGTGCGTTGGAAGGGTAGGCCCCATTTAAACCTGTCCCTAGGGTCATATAAATCTATGATAGCCGGAATGACAAAGATTTGCCATTAATACATATGTTAAATGCAAGTGTCTCATTTTGCATGAAAAGCCTTTATTTGGGATGAATTGAATTATGCCATGGAGGTCCCCTTTGATTCTTTGACGGAGGCAGAAATATTATACATGTAGGTAGAGCCTTATGGGATAGGCTTAGAAAACGCTTTAAGGCCTACTACAGTATGAAGGCCAGTATGTAGGCCTACATGTATGTACACCCTTCAAGGTTAAAAAAATAGATAAATGTATACATTGATTAATCAATGAATTAAATTACATGGAACTTTCAGCTATGTACTGGATAAAGATATAATTGATGATATAATATTTTGGATAAAGGGCGCACAAAGTTTTTTTTAACAACTTAAAACAGTCTGAGAAAATCTTACAGCCGAAAAACGACGTTGCGCATGCGTATGACCTACCAGATGAATGAAAACAGGAAGTGAAACTTATGAGACATCACAATGAAAATGCAGTGTGTTTGGAGTGAAAGTAAAAGATTGGAAGGGGTGTAGGACTTGCAGGATGGCAGATTCCCCCGATTATCTAGTTTGTGCGGTTTTACCCGCCGGCGGTTGCGGGGAACGAACTGGAATGAAGACTCCGAAGCAATACTGTCAAGTCTTGAGCAGGCCTCTAGTGGCATACACTTTACAGGCATTCGAAAGGTTGGTGTTGTTTTGATTCCTGGTCGATCTGCACTGGGTTTATCAGATCAGATCTACTCAAAGCATTGCCGCGTCTTTTAGATTCCATGTCAGCCCTGTAATTACGTTAAACGATGTGCATTTCAGGGTGCCATGGATAAAGCATATAGTGATCACAATCCACAATGATTACAAAGATTTACTACTGGATGTGATATCTACACACAATCTGAAGAAGATACACATTGTGGGAGCAGGCCCCACCAGACATAGGTCCATATGGGAGGGAATCAAGAGTTTAGGGAAAGGTAAAACCTTGAAAAGAAAGAAGATTGGCCAGGGTCAGGAGAATGGTTAACTGTGTGTGTGTGTGTGTGTGTGTTTTTTTTTTTTGTTTTTTTTTTGGGGGGGGGGGGGGGTAGATGATTTCAGGGATGATAAGAATGAGGAAGTCCTATGGACAGATGTTGAAACACTGTCATATATCTAGAGGTAGCTAATCCTTATAGTGGAAGTATTTGCTTCTCATATTGTTTATTTCATGTTTCCAGTTTGCCCAGTCCCAGAAGTGGTCATCATCCATGATGCAGTGCGCCCATTTGTTGAAAGTGACATCTTGTGGAAAATCGTGGAGGCAGCTAGAGAGTGTGGGGTAAACTGAACATCCTCAGTTCAAATAACTTTGTTGCATTCTCTGTTTGTAATTTATATATGTGTACAGGTATGTATGTTTGCACTATAGTACATTATGTAAGCACACATACATGTACTAGTAGATTGAAATTCAAGAACTGTCACTGCAATTTTTTCTGTGTTTCTTCTGTGTAACTGCAAACATTTATGACACACTTCTAAAAGTTGGATTAAGCACCTCATTTAAGTTTTTTTAGCAAACTAGATAGATAAACAATGTTACAGTCATGTTATTTTCTCCCTTCTTTAGGCCGCTGGTGCTATCCGTCCCCTAGTGTCCACCATCCTGGCTGTTGATGGTGATGGTTTTCTTGACCATTCCCTGGACAGGTCTAAATATAGGGCCAGTGAGATGCCACAGGCTTTTCATTATAATATCATCAAGACAGCCTATGAAAAGGTATGTCAGTTAAGGAAAAAATGGGTTAATGAATTGTTCAATAATTTAGGAAAACAATGGCTTACATTTTAAAATGTTGATAATTAAAAGTATAACCTAAATAATCAGAACAAACTAAATCAGCATACATGTATCTATTAAATATTTTCTCTCTCTTTTTAGTCTCTCTTTGTGTTGTAGTTTTTTACAGGTCTGAATTAAACTAAACCAGTTTAATATATAATATTATGCTACCAAATGTTGGTAATCATTATAGAAGTGTTAATATTCATGCCTTTTTACACACAAGAAGTTAAATTCCGTCTCTTCATCAGATCAACAACCATACCAGGAGTTAGTTGGTTTTGCCTATGACACAGAGGGACTACCTTGGGATTGCACCACACTCATTTTCTTTTAAAAAACACTTTGAACAATGCATCTTCTTTATCTTAGATATATTCTTTTCAAGAAGAGTCTATTGTGTGAAAACAACAGTAGAGGACTGTATCCAGTAGTATATGATATCAAAGCTCTGTGGAAATAAACACCCATGCAGCTACTCTTAAAAGTTGTTTGATTTATGTTCCAGTGCACTGACTATGACTTTGACTATGGCACAGAATGTCTTCATCTAGCTCAGAGGTATGGTGGGGCCAAGGTGAGGCTAATTGATGGACCAGATTCCCTGTGGAAAGTCACCCTCAAGAAAGATTTGGCTGCAGCAGAAGATACCATAAAAGGTCTATGCAGATTCGATAGAGTAATGATTTACATTGTTTGTGATAAATTCTCCTTTTTTGGGGGGTGAAATTAATGAGCATACTTGGTGTTTGCATTTTGAATTTCTTTAATTTTCAGTCAGAAAAGTATTTCAAGAGATGCTCTGTTTTAATATCATTGATCACTAATGGAAACTGTTTTTGTGTTCAGGAAGTATTTATCATTGAATGACAGATCAATAATCTTTAAAACAAATTTACAAAAGGTTGGTAATAGTGACTGTTTGGACCAGTGGATGTAGTGAATCTCAGTCCAGTGAAAGTGCTGACCACTGATATGAACTATTTTAAGAAGATAGATAAATGGGGAAAGTAATCATTTGTATCCTATCAATTGTGATTCTGTAAACTTTACTTACTGAAAGGTTGTTTTTAAATTTCAGATTGGAAGAAGAATGTTGTTTTGGTCAACTGCCCTGAGAAAATACAATCTGAAGTGAGCAGAGCATTTGAACTACAGAATTTTAAACTACATGTGGGTTCTGGTATTCACACAAACACACAGGTGTTTTTACTGTCAAGCTCTACCGTACCTTACACACGTAAACAGGAACTCCAGACAACAGATGCGCATATATTTCAAACACTGTCAGTAATTTTCGTCAGCCAGCTGATATTTTTTATGCCCCATCTCTACCAAATAATGCCTCATTACAAAAACTGAAAATGCAAATCTTTGGTCATGAAATCTGTGAATGTGTAAGATGTCAGTGTTACTTCCTTCATTTTTTACAAATATGAAAATAATTGCTAGAACTTGGTTGAAGATGATTTTATTCATAAATTAAAATTATGATATTTCAGATAACTACTTATGGTGCTATGGGTCCTTCCAGTGCAAACCATTATATCATTTTCCATACCATATACAACCAACAGTCCATATTGCAAATGAGTAAGGACTTCCTTAATAACTATGCAGGGACAGCTGTAGTGACCACTGTCCTTCATGTGGTCACTACTTGTCAACTAGGACCAGAAGACTTAGATTATTTCAAAGTGCAAGCGTGTATTCAAAGGTTACAGGAGAATGTTGCTGATGATGTTTGTGTTGCCTTGTTGTTTGATATGGTAAGTAATCGCAGCCCTGACAAGGCACACATAGATAATATTACTATAATACAAAATAAATTTACATTCAGGAAATCCCAGTGATAAAGAATAATTGATTGCAGAGCTTCTTAAGTGAACTTTGTTTAGAAAGAAATAATATTTTTACAAGCAAAAGTATCTTTTTTTCCCCAAAAAATATATGTCAAAAGTTCAAGAGTGAAAAACAAAAGAAAAACTCACACACAAAAAAACTAGCGCTACCTCAAAACTATACTGTATTGACTAAAATTCAGTTTAACCAGAAAACTAAGAAATACCTTTGAGTGAAGTAATTTATGTGTTTTGCGACTTTTTCTAGACTAACTCGCCAAAGAAGTTAATTGAGCTGTTACTTACTCTAGTCAGGAGCCAGAACCCCATCTTGGGAGGACAGATTTACACCATCTTAGCTGACAGCTGACACAAAGCCCTGAATTTAGATGGAAACGTGTATTGGCAGAGTTATACCAAACTAAATATGAGACTCACTTATACCAGTTATACCAGACTTAGCCTCACTTGTCTAGATGAGAAATTAAGGACTTGTAATGCAGGGTTCAGATATGATACCAGAAATGGCTGAATATTATCAAAAACTATTTTAGACTGTCTGTTGAAACTATATGTGTTTGAAAAAGTCAGTGCATTAATACTTTGACCCATTTTTGTACTGTGAACTATGTATTATACTCGTGAATCTCATACATTTGTTATTTACTAAGCAAATCATATATTTTATTATTTGGATTGAGATTTATGTACAAATGTAAGTGGAGGATTTGGCATTTTTGAAAAGAGGTCAACAGTGACAAGATGAAGGTCACATGTTTTTGGGCAATCTCAAGTATCTCGTGTCAAATTGAAATGTGTCAGCTCTTCCAGCGGGCCTGGGAATGGACCCTTTTTTAGGTTCCATCTTCAAGTAGTTAAGTCAATTATGGACCAATATTTTTAAGATATACATTTTTTGTTTCAGAATAAAAACATTTCATGTTTTGTTTTGCATAGTTCATTGATTTAGGTAAAAATTAAAGAAAGATCTTGTAAATGATTGTTCTAGAATAGAGAGATTGTAATAAAGGAAATCTCCACAAAGCATAAAAATCATTTTTCCTTTTTAGGGGTTCAATTGCAAGCAATTCTACTTTACTTAAACTCCAGAAATAAATATATGGCTGTAAAATATTTTGTCCTTTGAAAAAAATTATTAGCTTAAAATATTGTGAATATTTAAAAGAACTGAACAAACAACATTTCACTACTAGTAAAGTTTTTTTACTGCAGGTATCTGCTACTTTTTAATAGTTTTTAAAACATCAAGATTGTTGACCATGTATATGGGCATATTTTTTAAAAATGTAGAAATGGTGAATAATATAAATGTTTCTCAGAACAGCTAGGACAAATTTTTAATAATTTATTAGTAAAAAAAACTATAGTGAGAAATCCTATACAGTATATAACACTTATGAACGGTGGACCCTTGATCACATAATTAGGCACCTCCAATGTATTTCCAGATATAATCATGTGGGCACAGCCTGGTACTTGCCTACAAACCCATCACTCTGTCCTTGGACTTCCACAGCACAACTCTGTATCAGATGAAGACGAAAAAATACAAGGCACTTTCCTTGGCCTATCTGAATCCAATTTTTCAAACAGTCCATCAGCTTTTCTTTTAATTTCCTGAAGTCTGGAGTTCTCACTAGTAGGGACATACAGTTCACTGGTTGCTTTTCTCTTGCGTCCTTGAATGCAGTAGTGTTCACCAGATGATATGACAGCATGTTCTGGAAAGATAGTAAAATGTTGATAACATATGTATTAAATTTTAATACAATCTAAATGATTGGCAAGAGATGAAATGCTGATTAGGAGGGTCCCATTGGGGAGGGTGTAGTTATCACAGTTCATGGGAAGTAAAATCATCATTTAACAAATCACATTTACCACATTTAATAAACCTTTATTCATATTTCAATATCTCATTGAATGCAAGTTTAAAATCACGAATCACCAAGTATAATGACTTCGTTTCAAGAATACTACCCTAACTGAATCTTGTGCTCCATTACTCAAATGGACATGATGTTATTGCGACAAAGATTAGACAAAATGAAAGTCCTATAATAAATGGATTATATTAAATCGTGGACTGTAAAAAGTGACAAATTGTGAAAGTTATGCTAGTTTACCTGTGATGCTTGCGACCTCTGCTGTGAAAGAAAGATTTTCACCAAATGTGCCATCTTCTCTATGTTCGCATAAAGCTGTAGACGAAGCAACTGCAGCAGAGGTGTCTGCTTTCTTTGAGGGTGACAAAAGCATAGATAGCTGTTCATGAATTCCTTTGAGATACATGTGGTAGGTGTTCAGAACAGACTGCGTAACATCAGCTTGGAAGGCAGCAGCAATTCGGCAGGCTTCTTTCACACATGTGCACTCACCTCCGGGAAGCTGGCGACACTCATGGTCCAGTATATTTGGCATGCATTTGATCAACATTTCCCCATTAATATACCTTGAAACCCCACTTCTGTTGCAGCTGATATAAACTGTTGGGTTTTTTGCCTTCCCATCTCCAAGGGAATCCATGGTTCTGATAGTCTGAGAAAGGGAAATGGTACGTCTCATTGTCCTTCTATCGTCACTTCGGATTTCATGTTGATGTGGGGTTTCCAGTTTGGTAACAGTTTTGTCAGAGTGGTCTTTTATTGGTTCCGCTTTAGAATAAAGAGCTTCAGTTGATAATGGTATCAAGCTTGGCCTATGCTTTTTCTGAACAGTAACAAAGCTCACAATAACATCCCACTGGTTTGAGGCATAAAACCGATTCGAGGCAACAGGTATTTTTGTTTTAGGAGAGCCAAGAGAGTCTGTCTGCACTGCTGGTACGACATACTTGACATATGTCTTTTTTTCAGGAAAATTTTGTAAACCACTGACAAATTGTTTTCTTGCCTTAGCCCTTCTGCATGGTTGCCTTCTGCTCCTTGCATGTCTCTTTTTTGATGATGTTGGTTTTATACTTTTTGATTTTGATGAGCTGACTTCATCAACTGCCATAGAAGCTGACTGTTCAGAAGTATTGGAAACATTTGACACTAATGAAGTAACACATTGTCCAGGCTCTGGGGCATCTTTGGCTTGCATAACTGTAGGCCTGAGTGTTTCCCGTTTATTTGGTGATCTTGTGACAGTGTCTGCCCTGCCCTCTATCTCAATCTCTATTTTGCCATCCGAGTTCTGTTTCATCAGACTTGAAATTGTTGAACAGTGGTAGGCTTTCATGCCTCCACAGCCACAGTGACAATATTTGCTGGGGGCCTTCAATGCTCTTGGACTTCTTGTCGGATTCATATCTAGAAGTAAAAAAAGCATTCTATTTCAGTTCCAAAATATTTAGCAAATTTGTCATATTTATAAAAATAGGCTTTAGCTTTGGATATAAAACACTATGATGTAGACAATCTTAGTTATTTTAGCCTAAAAAACATCGTTACTAGCAACCGCAAAATTTTCGTTATACATTTTAGAGAACCAATTAAAAATATCATAAACGAATTCGAAAATATTCACACTATAAATAATACGATGCAGCGATCCTCTCAATATCATGCAAGTAATTGTGGTTTCAATACGATTGTTTTGTCGTGGTTTCCAATCACTGCTGACGTTTCCTCGTGCAAGATTGCGATTCCGCGTGCAGATTCAAATATTTATACAGCGAATAAATGTTCGTGCCTATTTACATTTTGCACATTTTGTGTCAGAGGTAACACAGATTTCTTCTTGCAAACTCACCGACTAAATTCGTGGGTTTCAATTAAAAGCACTTGATATTTTTGGTGAAGTTAATGACAGTTTGCTTTTTTTCCGGGATCTAACTTGAAACGTGGACAAGCTTGCGCCACACGAGTACTCGTAAACAAACGATGTGCTAGGCAACGCACGTGTTGTGCGTACACATGTAGGGGACCACGAGTAAGAAAGACGAAGAATCATCGTTGGATAAATGCTGTCTATTCGCGCAGCGTACTGAACTGTTACTGATTACTAAGCTGAGTAGAAACGAACTGATCTCAGCCAAACTGTATTGAACTGAACTGGTGAAAACTAAAGAAAATGAAAATAATACAGTGAAACACCAAGGGAAGTAAAACAAACTAAATGTGCGTACAACTTAATATACTAATAAATCTGCTAAATTCTTTTAGCTTAAATTATGTGTTCCTTTATGTAAAAACTCAATCTTTACATAAGTTATACTTCACTTGTTATTTAATCGCAAACACTTACCGGTACACTAAAACAATATATATCCATACTCGTTATCCGCTGCCAGCTGGCTGCCCAGAGACGGTCATGACCATGAGCTGCTACTGCAATTTAATAATAACGTAAAAAAACTTGTGAGTGTTGTTTATAAAAATGCCACACCCACAACAACATACATTTTTAAAAACAATGCCCATAGGCCTACATAACTTATTCTAATTATGAAAAACATGTAAACTATAATCAAAATTTAAATCACACAAAGATACTTCCAAATCACACTATAATAAATAAATCAGTAGACTAATATACAAGCTACATGTAATATCAAACCATACCTTCACTGTGCCAGTAAGTAAAACATGACCGCGTAGACCACGTGCGACATTGCCTTTTGTACAACTGACCATATGAATAATATGAATAGTTAAACACGTTACCTTATTGAGCAGTGTTAATAGTTTCTCATCTAACACAATCTGAACAAACGTAAGAACATCGTGGAAATAAAGATGAAAGTAATACAGTGTAACTTATATATAATTCCTATTCTCAGATTGCAAATTAAACATACCAATATCTCAAACAATAAGACAATTTTTGTGATGGGTCTAATATACGTGGACATTTTAGTGTGAATGACTGCACTTCTACCTACTTGTGCTATGTGCTATGGCTAGAGGCCAAATCCACGAGAAATTGATTTGTCTACTTCAAGAACAATTAATATCACCATAAAAATTTCTCTGAATAAAGTGTGACGTATTGATGAAATAACGAAACGGCGAAACATTTAAAACTTCAATTATGAATTGATTATTTTAATAATTTTAATTGAAAAGTTCAAGGTTAAAAAATTCAAAATTGCTAAAATAAGCATTTATACTTTTCGGTTGGGCTGCCGATAGCCTGAGCGTATGCTAGTGTTTTGAACTTCGGGTGTGTGTGTTTGTGTGTGTGTGTGTGGGGGGGGGGGGGGGGAGTCATCTAAAAATGATAGAACTGTAGCAAATAGTCTACAACACGGTTGACAACAAACGGAAAAGTTTGTGCCGTTATCACTGTTGACTTTTGTGGGACAATCTCGCCTCGATACAAATCGAATGACACCGTTGAGAAAGGCGTTTGTTTCTAAATTTCTAAAACTTCCAACTGGACTCTCGTTTTAAAACACGCAACCTACCTAGACTTTGAGAGGTTCGAAATTATCAACTTCACCTACATCAACGGGGGACCTCCCTCACAACACCTATCACCCGGCAAATCAGACATTTTTGTCCTTGTCCTTACTTACCTTACAATTACACATTCCTTATATAGATTTTGTTCCGAAAAAGTTGCTAAAATTGTGCAGACTCTGATCTAAACCAAAATTATATTAGTTCCTTGCTTTGCTGACGCCACCAAAGTAAATCGATTGACATTTTTCTGCCTGCATTTTTTTTTTTGTCAGAATGCCATGGGAAATTCTACTTAATGATTGTGTTCAAATGCGATACCCAACAATATTTTCATATACATTGCTCACCTGTAGCAATACAGATAAACAGAATTCGTTAAGGGAAATTTTTGCTTTAAAATGCTGATCCTTTTTTGTTAATTTTAAGGTCTAGACTTAAAGGTACACTCCATGGATTTGAAAGTCACCCGAAAGGTTATTTTTGCCATCCACCTTTCATACACCATAAAAACAATTAAAACCTCTTAAATATTTTTTCTGGAGCGTTCCTCTGGTTAAATTTACATAGGACCTTATACAAAGATGGTCGTTGGTTATAATGACTGGCCAGTCTTTTTAAACTAAATCAACCTTTATAAATTTAATTAAAGGTTGAATCCAAGTACAAAGAGAGATAGATAAACGGCTCATGAGTACCAGAAAATTGCTTATTTCCCCGGAAAAATCCAACGGAGTTGCCTTTTAAGCAGTGGTATATTTCATAGATAAGAAATACTGTTACTCAGAAATTAACTCTACAAAGATTCAAAGGGGTATTTATCAATTAAATGTTATCATTATCATTAGTAAATATATCCTCTAAATAGGAGTAAAATTAATCAGGATCATCAATCAAATAAGCAGATATGTTGACTTGAAGCAAATTCCCCATTATCATGCTGTATCAATGTTTGGGCAATTTCCTTGCATCAAAATATTTATTGATACAGATATTTTTTTACAAGACTTAAACTATGTCATAATTTTTCACATATTACACAATACACAAATATCACATGGTGTTCATTGCTTTTCTCAAGAATTAACACAATATTTTTCTTCTCCCTATAATTTTTTTGTCTACAGTGCATGACAGTGGGAAAAAGGAAGCTGCCAAATAAAAAGGTATTTAACTGAATTAACATTTTTGGATTTTTTACCCAAATTTAGTAATTTTTGTAATTAATCTGCTCAAGCATTTTACCATGAAATAGTGCTTCCCACAATCACAGTTTATATAAAACACAAACCAGTCACTTGCAAACAGTCTTACAATATATTTCATATACAGTATCATATTGAAACTTGCATCAAAATGACATGATTGTTTGAATAACAAATAAGGCAGCAAAGCTGTCATATGGACTGTCATATAAATGATGGAATTGCTGAAAGTAGTATCTCTTGAACAGTCTTAAATGAAAAATTACCAATTTAACAATGAAAGTTCACAAAATATTTTGGTAACTCTCACAATATCAAATGATTAACAGGGTAATAACCAAAAGTAAAAGCTGCTATGTAACAAATACTGAATGATAGCATGTATGAAAGCCTAAATATCAATGTCATTAGAAACATATTATTCAAAGGGATTTGTTAATACACACACACACACCATTTATCAGTACAAGGTCCTACATCCATCAAATTATATTGGCATAACCATGAACTCCAGCTAAAGGGCAAGAAAAAAGACAGAAGCAATTTATCCATTTTTTGTTAATAAATAATTATACCTTTCAAAGGTGCTTGGCGTTTTTTTATGGTAAATCAACCTCTTTATATATCATGCCCACTTGTAGTGGAAACATGACATTCAATACTATTACATTCCACTTCATATCAATAATTATATCACCATAGGAGCTAAATAGACAATGAGTGCTGTTCCATGTCACTAAAATGCTAAATAAATAGAGTTTTCCAATAGCAGTTGGTTACCATGGCTGGACTGACACATCGTAAAATATAATATAAAAATAAGTCTACAAAATATGACCAGCCTTTCTCCATCCATTGTTGCATGATATGCCCCTATTTCACACAGACCACGAATCCCACAAATGGCCATGAATTGACAAATTTCACGATTCGTGGTTGAATCGTAATCAGTTCGTGAAGTTCTTAACAGATTCGAATATATTCGTAGTCAGTTCTTGCACTTCTTGACCAACAGGAATTGGTGACAAAAACTTTGATGCCCCTATTTCACACAGACCACAGATCCCACGAATCGCCAGGAACTGAAAATTTCAGGATTCGTGGTTGAATCGTAATCAGTTCGTGAAGCTCTTAACAGATTCGTATATAATTGTAGTCAGTTCTTGCAATTCTTGATCAATCGGGAATTCGTGGCAAAAATTTTGAGCTGTTCAAAGTTTTGGCCACGAACTCCCGATTCCAAAAAATGGTAGTGAATTTCTGGACAATATTTGTGCGATTCCAACCGAATCCCACGAATATTCGAAACACTATCGCACCTGTATCGTAACTGAATCGTAGAGCGTGTCGAATTAGACCAGAAAATTGGCAAAATCTCACGAATCCTGAAATTTGTCAATTCCTGGTGATTCCTGGGATTCGTGGTCTGTGTGAAATAGGGGCCATACTGCTTTTTACCAAATTTCGGTAACATTTGCTAAATTATCAAACATAAAATTGTTTGTTCGCAGTTATTCAAGTGTTTTCATCTTTTTGGTGCATTTTCTTCCTGTTAAATGAATTCTGTTGTTAGGAATGATTTTTTGATTGACACATATTGATCCAGCTAGGGTACCCAGCCACCATATGAAACTCCCTATTATTGCATTAATTTTGTGATGTGCACACTTTAAAATACACTGATAACAAATTAAATATCTAATACTTAAACTGAAGTTAGAGGATCTGAGAGGTTTGAACCCCCTCCTAGGTATATACCACCAGCCAGGTATATCAAAAGAAAAACCTCAGAGACATCTTAACAAGGGCACTTTAGCCACTTTGACCCATTGGAGGTGGACATGTTGTGCTTACAATATACAAGTACTGAATAAGTATACAGAGTTCATTGCCATTTGAAGAACTCTGCACAGAAAGGTGCAAGCTGCATGAAGCATATTCTGTACTATCATTACTGCAATCTGAAATTATAGCCTCTAATCACTATAATTACAAGTTATATCATTATTTTCTGAAAAACTCCCTAACAAAATTTTCAATGCCCAATAAAGCAATCACGAAATAACATAATAATAACAATAATATAAGACAGAGTAAACTATCAAGTTACCAAAATTTTCCATTGTTTAACAAAAAATTTGTTTCAATTTGTTTCAGCTCATATTCTTCCAAGAACAAACTTATTAAAATTAATCAACAAAAACTTATTTAAATTATCTGACAAATTTTACCCCATTTGGCAAAGATGGATAGATATCTCTAAAATACACAAAAGCAAACATTTTCTTGTCCAACACATTTCCTTATTTTGTACTATGATATGTGCCATTTACATGTGATATTCTTCTCCTGACACTAGCAAACTGTTACCTCTAGTTGTCATTAATTTTTCCATCTGAAAAATACACCCAAAAAGATTTAACTTGACAGATGTTAGTCTGTAGCAAGTACCTGGCACAAGAAAGATTTATGATTGCGTTTTCCTTGTAGGTAAGTGGTAAGTTGACTTAGTATCTGCAGGATACTGCTGAGGCCAGTGGTAGGGTAATGAGGCGGGGGGGGTTGGGGGGGGGTTGGGGGGGGGGGAAGGATCCAAGATACCTCCACCTTAAAGCTAGTGCCACATTTAATAACAAGCAATTGAATGCCTTAAGCAGAATGCGTATATGTTCATGTACAATACTTTAACATGTGACAGAGGACAGATGTGGACACAACCCACTAACTAATCACAACCTTATACCATACAATAAATAACATTAAGATTCATATCAATATAACAATTATATAACAATATCTCAATTAAAGTTAATTGCTGATCTGCTGATAAAGATTTGTCAGCAAAATCTTTAAATTATTAACACTGCACTTTTAAATGATTTAGTTTAAATTCAAATCATGGTACGATTTTATCTATATGATGCAGAAGTAGAGACTATGTCAGTTACCACTTGCTACATATTAAGCCTTTTTTAAAGAAGGTGAAATCCCCCACCCACCCCAACTCCTTATCTAGGGCTTAATGAGTCAAAACAGGGAATACAAAATTTATAATGCTTTGCTTATGTGCACTGCAATTAAGGAAAGCCAAGGATTTTTTCTGGCTTTTTAAAAGAAAAAGTTTATCAGCCATGAGTAACTTTACTTGGTGCCCAGGCTCAGCCTGGCACTTAACTGATCCCAGCATTAAAAACAACAGAATATGTCTGTCACAGTATGTCACTCCCATTCATTTTTGTGTTTAGACCTAGTATCACTGTATAGTTTTCTTTTTAATTTTTAAAAAATATATTATAAAAGCTGCAGGGAAGAACAAGCAAAAATGGAAAAGATTGAAACCTTAGCTGTCAGAGAGAGAGAGAGAGAGAGAGAGAGAGAGAGAGAGAGAGAGAGAGAGAGAGAGAGAGAGGGGGGGGGGACACAAGAGTATGTCTGCATCAAAAACCACATAATTTAATGACAGTCATCGTGACTTCATATCTGGACAGGTCAAAGATGTGCTTCCCTGATTTGATGATTGATTACTAGTTTTTTCTCCTAAGACTTATGATATTTATGATTTATACTACATGTCATGGCAGGTATTATGTTATTATGACTCTCTATAAATAATATGTTTTTACACCTGGACAACTTCAATGTACTAAAATAGCACTTAGAGCAATTATACAAATTGTTTCTCATATCTTAGAGTATTTGGCTCATTTAACTGGGCAGAAAGTATTGATTTTTAGAAATGGTGCCACCTTTTACACAACACCAAGCATATATCTGTCAGGAGAGGGTGATCATGCCAGAAGGTGGATACCCCCCTCATCTAAGAACTTGCGCTTATAAAACTATTCATTAAAACTTAATGGAATCCTTCTCACTGTTATTATTTGAAAATAATTTGTATGGGTACCAATCTAGTTGACGCCGCAGGAATCTCCTGCCATGTCAGTAAAAAAAAAAAAAAAAAAAAAAACTTTTACTGCTTGGAATATTATTAACTCTCTGAGGTAGAAAATGCCATTTAAATATGATAACACTATACCCTGCTGTACTCTAAAACTCTATAACAGACTGAAAAGAAAAGACAAATGTGATCTTATATTTCACCCAGTTTGAAGATCATGGTAACAATAGAACTAACAGCTTTCAACATCCAGTCTTGTTTTGTTTGTCTGCATTAAAATGTTCTGTTTCTCCACCTTCCTGCGGTTTTTCTTTTTGCTTTTCTGCCTCCGGTCGGAAATCTACAATGGGAAATGAAAGGGAAGCTTTCTTTAGAGTTCAAGTCTGAACTTGAAATGCCATCACTTGAATGTGATCAACTTAACAATTTAACCCTGAAACCACAACTATGGACCTTATAAGGCTGAAATTTCTTTGTTCAAGGGGGATGGACACAGTGTGCTTAGTTTCTTGTCCCTTGTATGTATACGGTAATGTGCCATGAATTTCGAACAGTAAAAAATAATTAAATTTGGGAAAAGATCGTTCTGGCCGAAATTCATGAAAAGGAGGTGCTCAGAACTCCTGAAAGTTCGAATTTCATGGAATTCTGTCAATTTTGACCGGAAGTTGTCTGTTCGTCGCTAGGCCTTCTGTTATCTTCTCCCGACGATCTATTTAGAGTTACCATAATGTATGATGTGTGAGTGTCGGTAATTGCAACCAAAGGTATACACGTACTTTCACCCGATCACTGTGTATGGCCCATAGATAGAGCGGTACTCTTGTCTAGGGCCGCAAAACAGCATCGTCATCAGTAGTGTCGTTTTTCAAAAGCGATTCTGGCAGCCAGAAACTAGTGTCGTTTTTCAAAAACGATCCTGGCGCTCAGAACGGGAGTGGACGGAGGGAGAGACGGCCGACGATTAGCGTCTGCCACGGCCAGATAACCTTTACTATGGAAGCTTAGTTTTACCGTTGCTCCTTTCCGTGCACTGAAACCGAGACGACAGCCGATCAGTGTCTATGGCGCACGTGCAGGTAGCCTTCATCTGCGATAAGTGTCTTCCGCGACCAGGTTCGTTGCCTTTACCGTTAAAGTCGGGCGGAACTTTACGCGCGAATGCGTCCTCATCTCGCCGTTCGCGGGTCGGTGTCTCCGACGCATACGTAGCCTTCCCTGCAGAAGCCGGCCTCGGCACTACGGCCTCTCCTCCGTGCGGGGAGGCCACTACGACCGCAGGTAGCCTTCGGTAGCCTTCGCCACGGCAGCCGAACTGTGTATTACGGTCTCTCTCCGTCGTGCGCTGCGACCAAGATGACCGCTGATTGTTGTCTGCGATCAAATATACTAGGTTTGGGGGTGGGGGGGTGGGGGGTGGGGGGGGGGGGTGCAGGGCCGTTTTTTTTTTTTTTCGCTCAGGCAACCCAATCTTAACCAGCAGCAGCAACTGATTTCCTGGCGCATAGTTGCGTAAATGTACGCATTTGAAAAGCGTGTACGTTTTGTCATCTTCAAACAAACGCGAGAGATAGGTAATCTAGAGTAAACCGAAAAGACAGTTTTTATATTCGTTCAAGGGACTGGAAGATCGTCAATGAGCGATCTGAGCGCGATAATAAGCCAATTTCCACACTAGTTCAAGGGACTTCGTTACTATATTCGTCAGCAAGAGATCGTCAGCGATCCGAGCAAGCATAGAAGCTTGGACTTTTTGTCCATGCTAGAAGGCAATTTTCATGTAGTCAGCAGGATATGGTTTGCTGGTTTGCGACAGGGGCGTAACCAGACATACGCACGGATACACTGTGCGTATATAATTTTTTGGCCAACCATGATATTATTCTCTATAAATCTAGTGTACTTTTCAAGGAATATTATCGAAAATCCCCGTCGATTATAAGTTAATGTCACCTGAATGTACAAATTCTCTGTATAATTTATATATGCACCATTGTTCTGACACCCTTCTCGTTAGCTTTCACAGAACTGAGGTAAACAATACTAGTTACCATCTGAAGTCCGATCTTAATCGTCCATCTAGCTGGAACTTGCTTTACCTCTTAATCAGAGGGTAAAGTGCCCTACAGCTCACAGGTAGCTTTTGTCTTGAGTGTATCGAACGCGATATTTATCTCAGATAAAAATCTACCTGTGTATTATTTCAAAGAGCTGCTCCAGCAGACCTGGGGGCACTAGATAAATCTGATCATCGGGATAAACAAGGAGCCAGAGAAACAAAGGAAGATTGATTTTTCCTGCAAAGTTTCAAAGAATTTTGACACGGACTTGATCCAGCTTAACCCTCCAAACTAACGGGGTGGCATGGGCAATTTTTACAAAATTTACAAACAATTATACTTAGATATATTACAATTTTATCCTTTAATATAATTTTGGGAGGCATGCACCCGCATGTAAGCTGGGTGATGTCAGTAAGCCCCTAGTTAAATAAATATACCCTTATGAGCAAGGCTTTTCCCAGCGAACCGTCCAGCCGTCATTTGGACGGCCGCTGACATCACCGGACGGCCTATATTTTCAAAGACGGCTAGACGGCTTGCGACTTTTTTTTAATGACGTCTTGGCTTGTCGGGACAGCCGTGGACGTAGTAAGAAATTTTCTTAGAGTAATTTGACGTACCTAGCTTTTATGATGCGTCACAGATGAATGGTACTACTTTGTAGTGTACGCTGATATTCAGTCACGACGAAACTACTTCCTAAAGCTTACAAAACACAATAAAATGTTTCTATGAACCTTAAGATACACATTCCACGCCGTATGCAGCATTGACAAGAGTGACCTTCATGCGGTACAAAACACTAAGCAAACTACAGGCCAATTTGTGAAAGGGGACACCTTCCGGACCTTCATACGCACGGCAACTGACAAAGCTGATTGACAAAAAGGAAAATTTCAAATTTTCAGCGAGAGATCGTTCGCAATCCGAGAGAGACCAGGAGGCAATTTTCATATTTGTTAAAGAGACTTCGTAAGCCAAAGGGCGAGACGAGAACGCAATTTTCGTATCATCAGCGTCGCAATCCGAGTGAAACGAGAAAGCTCATACTCGTTCAGTGGCTTTCGTTTGCGGCAGATCGTCAGCCGGAGATCGTTCTCGATTGTTTTTAACCCTCCATCCCTCCCCATCGGAATTTATAATTTTTAAAAATATTTTTCATTTCATTTGTACATTTCAAGGGACCTCATTAGCGGAAGATCGTCAGCGGGAGATCGTGAACGATCTGAGCGAGACAAGAAAGCAATAATGGTAATCTTTATTGCAGCTCTTAATATTGCTCTTTTGTTCTGTTACTGAAGTCTCTACTGTTAACAATGCTATTGTGCGCCTCAGCAAAACTACCGATCGCTATCTCACACCGAATACTGCGGTAAAGAAACAACAGCCCGACAGTACAACTCTTAATAGATTCTCCTGTTATCTGAATGAATGGATATGACGATGTTGTTTAGCGTCCTAAACTAACTGTACTGATCGTTATCTTGCACCTTGGGCCGCACACGTAGTACTCAGGTAAAGGTACGCTAGGGCAACATTGCCGACTGTTAGATCTTTACAAGCGCGAGAATAGCCCGGTGGCCGATTTTAAGGTGTACGAAATTCACGAAATCAAGATCGCGCAAAATTGCTTACTGGCCGAAATTCATGGTCCAGAAAAAACTCCAGACGGCCGATTTTAAGATCGTTCGAAATTCAAGAGCCGTTCGAAATTCATGGCACTTTACCGTAACAACATGTACTGATCTGTTTTTGCCTATGAGTGCAGTCAGTTTTTAAACTATTCAAAGTCCAGCAGCATTATTGACCATACAGGATCTGATTTTTGTTAAAATGTGCGGGTATCTTAGATACAAATAATGAAAGGGTGACACGATTCAGGTGCTAAGAACTACTCAGAAGTGGAGCAATAGCTTACCAGGAGGTCCCCCATCAGGAGTGAAGTTGTAAACAACTTTAGCTTGTAGTTTACTCAATATCTGCAGTTGTGGCAAAATGCGGAATAAGTCTATAAGAATCCTTGTACTTCTAGACCCTTTATTGCGTGACACCTCGGCAGCTAAGGCATCGATATAAAAATTGTGTAATTTCTTCACAAGCTCTGCATTTTGCAGTCCTTCACGATCTGGAAATATGTCATACACTCTAGTTGGGAAAAATCAAATACTGTGTCAAGAAGGTAATGAATATAGAACAATTTATTATCTTAATGATATAACATGCACAACAGAATTTATAAGCACCTTTCAATTCAGGTTACAACAACTGTCAAACTATATGTACAAAATCCTATTTTGCACATATGTGTCTTATAATATGATAAACCTTATTACAGCGAATTTGTAAAAATAAATAATAACTAGAGGATCAGAGAGGCGATACCGCCTCCGAATATTGTACCACCAGCTGGAGCAAGCGCATTCGTATAGACCCCCACATACACAAAATAAGGGGTGCAGCCACCAGTCTTGTGCTTGACAAGCTGTAAAAATGCAATCAACAAGAATTTTCAAAATATGCAAAAAATATATATAACTAAAAATGGTGCAATCAAAGTTAAGTTCATTGTAAGGTAGGTCAAAGGTCAATTTCAAGGTCACAGTAAATTGCCAGTATATGACTTCCTATCCAACTTCAATAGTAACTATGGACCTATCTCTGCCAGTTTTGGAGATAAAAGGGAAGCAAAATTTGCAAAGTTCAGTTCATGGTGAAAAGTAGGTCAAAGGTCAATGTCAAGGTCACAGTAAGATTGCCAGTATATGACTTCCTATTCAACTTCAATAGTAACTATGGACCTATCTCTGCCAGTTTTGGAGATAAAAGGGAAGCAAAATTTGCAAAGTTCAGTTCATGGTGAAAAGTAGGTCAAAGGTCAATTTCAAGGTCACATTTAGATTGCCAGTATATGACTTCCTATTCAACTTCAATAGTAACTATGGACCTATCTCTGCCAGTTTTGGAGATAAAAGGGAAGCAAAATTTGCAAAGTTCAGTTCATGGTGAAAAGAAGGTCAAAGGTCAATTTCAAGGTCACAGTAAAATTGCCAGTATATGACTTCCTATGCAAGTTCAATAGTAACTATGGACCTATCTCTGCCAGTTTTGGAGATAAAAGGGAAGCAAATTTTGCAAAGTTCAGTTCAAGGTGAAAAGTAGGTCAAAGGTCAATTTCAAGGTCACAGTAAAATTGCCAGTATATGACTTCCTATTCAAGTTCAATAGTAACTATGGACCTATCTCTGCCAGTTTTGGAGATAAAAGGGAAGCAAAATTTGCAAAGTTCAGTTCATGGTGATAAGTAGGTCAAAGGTCAATTTCAAGGTCACAGTAAGATTGCCAGTATATGACTTCCTATTCAACTTCAATAGTAACTATGGACCTATCTCTGCCAGTTTTGGAGATAAAAGGGAAGCAAAATTTGCAAAGTTCAGTTCATGGTGAAAAGTAGGTCAAAGGTCAATTTCAAGGTCACATTTAGATTGCCAGTATATGACTTCCTATTCAACTTCAATAGTAACTATGGACCTATCTCTGCCAGTTTTGGAGATAAAAGGGAAGCAAAATTTGCAAAGTTCAGTTCATGGTGAAAAGAAGGTCAAAGGTCAATTTCAAGGTCACAGTAAAATTGCCAGTATATGACTTCCTATGCAAGTTCAATAGTAACTATGGACCTATCTCTGCCAGTTTTGGAGATAAAAGGGAAGCAAATTTTGCAAAGTTCAGTTCAAGGTGAAAAGTAGGTCAAAGGTCAATTTCAAGGTCACAGTAAAATTGCCAGTATATGACTTCCTATTCAAGTTCAATAGTAACTATGGACCTATCTCTGCCAGTTTTGGAGATAAAAGGGAAGCAAAATTTGCAAAGTTCAGTTCATGGTGATAAGTAGGTCAAAGGTCAATTTCAAGGTCACAGTAAGATTGCCAGTATATGACTTCCTATTCAACTTCAATAGTAACTATGGACCTATCTCTGCCAGTTTTGGAGATAAAAGGGAAGCAAAATTTGCAAAGTTCAGTTCATGGTGAAAAGTAGGTCAAAGGTCAATGTCAAGGTCACAGTAAGATTGCCAGTATATGACTTCCTATTCAACTTCAATAGTAACTATGGACCTATCTCTGCCAGTTTTGGAGATATAAGGGACTAAATGTTATAATTTTGGAGTTACCATAATGTGCCATAAATTTCCTACAGAAAAAATTAATTAAAATAAAGAAAAGGTCATTTTGGTCAAAGTTCTTGAAATGGGAGGTTCTCTGAAGTTGCAGAAGTTTAAATTTGATAAAATAATGTCATTTTTGACCACAAGTTGTCTGCTTTGCCAAGCATTATGTTTTATTTTTCCGGAGTTCAAAATTTATTATCCATTACCGTACTGCACATTTTTACGGAAGCCGACTGGTGCCATATGTTGAAAAAAAAAATTATCTCGAAATTTCGAGATAGCATTTTTTTTGTTCAAATTTCAAAATACTATCTCGAAATTTCGAGATAAATTTTTTTGCTCAAATATCAAAATGCTATCTCGAAATTTCGAGATAATTTTTTTTTTGTTCAAATTTCAAAATGCTATCTCGAAATTTCGAGATAAAAATTTTTTTTGTTCAAATTTCAAAATAGTATCTCGAAATTTCGAGATAATTTTTTTTTCTACATATGGCACCAGTCGGCTTCCATACATTTTCCTTTCACCACCAATATGTACTTTCTGATACAGCGTAACTCGAAAACCGTATGGAATACAAAAAAACCGAGACCACCTCCAGTGTTGGGCTTTACATGCTCTACAAAATGCAAAAAAGAATGGGTCTCTAGCATTAACGGTTCCCGAATTAGAGACAGTTTTCAGTTTCGGTATCTTATGGCCGCTACTCCTGTGAAAATGCACCGATTGACCCCAAATTCACGGAGATGAAAGATGACCTGAAGGGTAACACTTTCCAATAATATTATTGGTTAAGTCTGTGTGGCGTCTGAATAACAGGGCAAAAAAATTTTTTTTCGTAAAAAATTTCATTTTTTTGAAAATTTTGACCCATTTGACCTTGAAGTAAAGGTCAAAGGTCAAATCCGAGGGTATATTTGAAATCTACACATATGACTTTTGGAAAGCCGTCTATAGAAAATTTTCCCGTAACTCCTTCCGTAGGGTAGATAATTAGCATTTAATTTTGCCATTTTTGGACAAGGGTGCATTGCAATGAGTGCCACACCCAGACCCCAATACCGACAAAGCCCAAATTTTACGTGGAACGAGTTGAGATTATAGGTGACCTAAATCCATGAGATGGGTACGGGGGCCCTTACCGTCTAGGAGGAGAAGCGGTAACGGTAGCCGTCCGGCGGAGCCGGCGGAGCCGGCGGAACGATCCGGACGAGACCGAAACCATGTGTACCGCCAGCGCTAACGCTGGTGGTACAATAATAATTGACTGGAATAATCAACATTATCAATTTTCCTTTCTTTTAATATAAGCAAATTACTCTGATAGCACAATACTGAAATAATACAGTAACAATTCTCTCAAAAGAGCAAAAAAAAATTATCTGAATTTAAAAATCCCATATTAAAACTTACGATCAGTCATGACAACTGCACACAAGAGTCCATATTCTGCAGGATTGAATGAGAGGCTGTTCAGCTCATTGGCAATGATAAACATTAAATCTACCAGGTCTTTGGGTAGAAAACGTCTCATCCACGTCACTGTGTAGCGAAGATCGGGCTGTGGCATAAGGAAAGACACCCCATCTCTCAGCAATGGTGATGAAATAGTCTTGCAAAAGAGGAAAATATGAGACATGGTAAATACCATCGCTGTTGTGAAATAATTCTATGTGCTGATGTGCCAAATTACTGATTCTGCTTTCTGAAAAAACTACAGAAGAAGGAAACACATCTCTTAAACTGTGCTGTCCAAAAATTAGGAAGAAAGGTAGTTCCCTTTCCTCTTTAAATTAATTCATAAATACCAGTGACAGTGATAGTAAAAAATTTTTGATATTTAAAATTTAATTTAAAATTTATTGTCAATTATGTCTTTTGGTCAATTGCTTAGGGTGAGTTTGCTTATTAGGAATTGTATTTCCTCTGCAATTTTGCTTGGAAATGACAACATGAGAGCTACATACTTTTATAATGGTCAAAAATAGCACTTTTGGTGAAAAACAAACACCTTTTCTATGATAATTACAGACCCAAAATTCACCAAGAAGATACACTTCATATACACCTACCATCCACATATCAAGATAAGAAGACTTCACCAACAATGCTTTATCAGGTAAGGAGTCAAAACCAGGTATCTCAGCACAAAAACCTATAAGTGAACATTCTTGTGAATTCAGCAGGTATATTATATATATATATAGAAAGGCAGGAAGAAATTGGTCACCCCTTATCACACAGAACCCCACATCAAGATGAAGATTCCACATATTATAAGGCTAGTAACTCAAATAATATAAGCAATATTATATTTGTAAATACTATGGAGTCCATAATTAATGAGTGATCCATCACTGATATATTAATCAAAATTTCATCTGTCAGTATATGCTAGTGGTATGAAGAATTCAGCAAATTGTCAGATTCAGTTTTAAGCAATGCAATATCTATGATTCTTGCATGACAGAATTATAATGTTACCGTCTTATTCAATATTTACTGTGTTAAAATCAGAGCAGTTCAGTATGATTCCAGATTTCTTTCATCATAAAATGGACCAACATTACTAAAAATACACCATATCCCTTAAATTAAGGTTTGTTTTCAACGAATACTTTCAACAATGAGTAGTCATTTGTTTCATTGCGAATGTTTCCTTTTGCTATTTCATTCAATGCCAAGCATTCCTTAATTTACTGCTAAAACATGCATGATGCTAGCATTGGATAAAACAAAAAAGTTCAGATTGGCAAGTGCTTGATGTCACATTCGAAAAACAAAGTAATGACTCACCTAAAATGGAACTTGTTGTATTGTCAATTGAGTCAAAAAGTGCCTTCCACAGTTTTTCAGCATTCTCTTTTGAGTGGGGCAAATCATATTTTGTGAACTAAAATAAACACATACACATATATAGTATATATAATAATAATAATAATAACAACCAACTCAAATTTAAAAAGCTTAAATTTTGTCCATCAAATGTTAGTAAAACAAGACCTAAATATTTTACTTTTCACAAGTCATTACCAAAGAAAAACAAAGACAGCTTTGTCTGCATTTATATTGTCATGCTAACAATAAGTAACTTTTTGTACAAAATCATGGAAAATTGTTGTAAAAAATAAAACTCCTGTAATAATCAAACACCTGTTTAAGGTTTTAAGTTTTAAGGTAGATATCTAAATAACAAGTGTCAATTTTAAAATTTTGGATAAAGTAACAAATATATTGAAAGCTTTCTATTTATAATATGGCTCTAATACATATGCTTTGACATTTCTGTCGCTGCTACTGATTCAGAAGTAGTTAGTTAACAACATTTCAGCAGCTGCTCTTGACAAATTATTTTTGGTTATTGAAAACATATCATGCACTTAACTTAAACCAAGTCTGAGTGGTAAATATAGGTTACTCACATCTTCTTTGCCAATCCTGTCAGCAACATCAATGGCAATTTTCATGTGCTTCTTGTATACCAATTCCAATGTATGTGCTATCTCCATATATATGCTGCTCTTAGATAATCTTCTGCTGTATGGCATGTTATACAGCTCAATTGCCTTATAAAATTCCTCATCACTGGCATCTTCTGTGTCATTTTGGCTTCTCGTGTTTTCAATGCCAACTCCCACACCGTTCTGTTCAATATCATTGTGTCCTAACTGCACTGGCTCTGATGAACTAACATACTGGTCAAACTCTTCTTTAAATGATTCTAAATGGTGCTGATCCACCAGTCCAAACTGAATATTTAAGGATGAATTATGTCCGTTGAGACGCATGTTGTTATTGTTGTTGTGCTGTAGTTGTTGTGGCTTCATAAATGTTGAGTGATGTGCACTGTTGTTGAAACTCCTTCCACCGCCTGCCTGGCTCATCAAACCTACCATCTGCTGGGCTGTGTTAAAGGCAATAGTGTGCTGCCTGGCTGTTGTGGAGGAGGAGGAGGAGGAGGAATAGGGCATATTCTGAATACAGTCAGGCCTGAAATGCCCCCCTTCACTTTTCACCTCCATTCTCCCGCCTGACAATGAGTGATTGCCAGAGCTCAATTGTGCAGGGGACACCATAGGCTGTGCGTTGTACTGCATCAACAGACCCTGGTCACAAACTACCAGGCCATTGTCCCCCTGTCCAACATCTGTCACCTTGGTCGACTTACATTTCTCGAGGAGTTTCTGCGCTATCAACTGCTGCATGTCTGGATTGCCCTGGGTGGTTTCAATCACCTGACTCAGGAGTTCTTTGATAACGTCTGGACTGTAGAAACGCTGAGGCCTGGGGACTGGAGCATCTGATTCTGATGAGGTGAAGGATCCATTCAATGATGACAGGCTGGCTCTGCCTTTTTCTGGAAAAAATGTGAAATCAATAATAAATCATATTCGTACTGACACAAGATATATACCCTCTGTCAGACAAGTATGAAGCTTAGAGACATAAACAAATTATTTAAAGGTTAGCAATAAAATTAATAAAAGAAAAAAAGGGACTGAATGGGAATTGAACTCACTCTGCTGTGTTTGGCAGCCAAGGACGTTACCAAGCGGCCTGCAATCTTGCTATCTGATATAGTGTTATTGACAATATATGATACCTGTCACACATGCTGAAGCTTTATGGAAATTGCCGAAGGCTAGAAAATGCCTTCAAAATATACTTTTAACAGTTTTAATCAAATTCAAACTATGGCCACTATCTTCCCACTGCCCTAAAGTATTGCTAACCCCTGTCAGTTGTCAACAAATTGTTGTAGTTTGGGAGAAAAACGTGAAAAGGAGACTGCTACTGATCTGCTATTGCAACATAGATGATCCTTCCTCTATGCCCTCAAAGACGTAACATCCCCTTCATTCAATTTAAATAAATAAAATGTTAATTGTTCCTCATCTTAATGAAGAATTATTCACTTTTTATCATTACTGTTATGTTCAAAGTCAACTATTGGAAACTTGGGCATACATCTTTGTGAACAAGTAGTCTTTATTCAACTCCTCAGTCAGCCAACACATTCAAAGATATAACCTTAGAAAAAGAGCAATATCCTGCCTAAGGCTATGTCAATTAAATTTGAAAATAATAATGGTTAAAGCATTTAATTACACAAACTTTGAGTTAAGGCGATGCAGTGAAAAAAAACTATGTGATGTTGGTACAAATATAACACACGTAATCACCATCTGACGCAAGTGGAATATTTGTATGTAAATCAACAGTTCATCTTTTAAACCTTTAATTTCCTTTGAGAAATCAAGGGGATGTGATACCTTAGAAAGGCCTACAGGTTTCTGTTATATAAAATACTAGTCTTCATATAAGTGCAATAAAGTCACTATTTAGTTTAAGAGTAATAACTCCCTTTTTTCTTTTTTTTTTATGTCACCACCCTATGCACTCCTGCACATAAGGTGGCCAAGCATTCACCTTCAATTTTGCTGCTGTATGAATTGGTGTAAAACGGTGAATGATTTCCAATTCAGCTCTGTAACATGAAAACTGGCAGGTCTAGAGTGTGAAGTACAGTTCAGTGCCAGGTTTTACTTATTTTGTTTAGGAGATATGAGCCCCTAATTTCAATGATCCATTTAACAGACTCTTTACTGATAAAATCAGAAGTAAGCCTTTCAAGAAAATTTCCTGGCATTGAATTGCAGTAGTCATCATTGTGATTAAATAAGTGTTTAAACAATACTGATAGCTGTTCAGGTAATGGAAATCTGCTAGAAATGGATATAACATTTTTTATACACAAAACATAAATGCTGTTTTAACATCATCAGCTCGAATTGGCAAATTCACCCTGATGTATTTTTTAGGAAGGTGACAGCATTAGTTATAACATGACACGTTTATTTCCACATTATCTAAGCAGATAAGAAAAAAAATCATTAGACATAGCCTCCTTAAACTTTATTCATTTTGACAACCAATTCAATTAAAGGCCAATCATGATACTCCGTCATAGAAAAATAAACAAAAACAAAATAAAAATACCTTTTTTCAATACCTTTTGTCAAATTTCTTATACATCCACTAGAGTTAACTTTTAACATGCCATAAAGATGACCCAAGAAGCAACGGTGGACAAGGGTTTACTTTATCAATGTAATGCATTTTCTGTTCACCATCTCACCTGAACTAACTGAAACTAAGTCTACTCCAGAGTCTGCTGGGGATTCCTCACCAGCAGCTGCAGACACCTGGGTGGATACAGTGGCAGCACTGGACCTGGACATTGATCTCGATCGCGAGGAACTTGTGGAATGTTCTGGTGCCAGGAGAGGTACTTGGTGATGGTTTAGCACTGTGTCTGGAATGTCCGGAAGTTTGTCATACTGTTGAGCTGTAGCCATGGTTGGCCATGCAGTCACGGTTGGACACGGTGGCTCTGGTATCAACATCCTTGTGGTATCCATGGGGGCCTCCCGCTGGGGAATCTCAGGTTTGGGCAGTAGAGTGGGCTGCTGCTGCAGCTGCTGTGAATCTCTCATACGCCGCACTTCTTCTAAAGCTTTCTCTTTGTCTATCTTTGGTATCCTGCCCATTTTGACAGCTGGAAGGTATATATTTTTCTTTATTTAACATCAGATTCACAACATAGTTTATCAATGTCATTGAGGAAAAAAGGAATATGAAGTAAATGGAAACTGTTATGTTCATGCCTCCCCCCCCCCCCATCGCCAAATTAAAAATATATTCAAATGACCTAGATGGCTCTTGGTATATGGTTCATGTTTCTACCAGTGTACTGCAAGATTAACCTTAGTTGATTAAGAAATATTAAGAACTATTAATTATCTTTTTAACTCTTGAAATGTACGGATCACATACCTGAGTATATAGCATGAAGCCACATAGGTGTTAATACAATGTAACTTGTGCATAAATGTTCATACTAATTGTAAAATCTGTATGCTTTTTAGGTTATGCTTTTGAAAATACTGTTAAGTGTATGTATACTGCTAGCCCATTTATTAAGTATTTTACGGCATAAATCCAAGTTAGCAATATGTATATGTTTTGCGATGTTTTTAATATCAACCTGTAAACATGTTTATGTTTTTGGAATGCTGTGACGTGCCTAAAGACTGTTATGTTACAATTTTGGCTAGTTAATTTCTCAATTGCCTCAAATATGCTTATGTACTTTGCTGTTATATATTAAATACATGCATGTATTTAATAAATGTACATGTAAATGTGTGTGTGTGTGTGTGTGTGTGTGTGTGTGAAAGAAGTTTTTGCAGTTTTTTTAAATTTTTTTTTGCATTTGTATTATGCATTGTATTATGTTCTTCTTACCAAGTCTATTTTAACTTTTTGAAAAAATATCAAGAACAATGGCCTCTTGAGACACAATATCTTCTTTCTTAATTTATATATGTTAATGTGTATGAATGTGAATCTTCCATAAAAAAGTCTCTACCTATATACATCTTAAAATCACTTAAGCAATACATCAAGGCAAATTACAAAATTAATGCTACTCTATCCACTGTCAGAATTCTCCAACAGTTACGATGTTTCAGGCAAATCGAAGAGAACAAATGGTACTCAGCTTAGTGATTCAATTTATTATCTCCAGTGGTCTTAAAAGATAAACAAGTGCAGTGAGATAGATGTAGAACTGGCAACCTGGAGAGGACAGTAAGGACCATAAGGAGTGTCCATGGTAGATTTAATTAACTATCACACCTATCATGGGAAACAGCAGGACCCTTGATCAAAACTAACCTTAACAGCAAGAGCTTTAAGGGGAGATAAGAGAAAGATTCCTATGTAAGTAGGACATTCAAAAATCAATATTAACAGAAAATTCTGGAAATGCTGCTTGCAGCTGACAGGATCAAATGCCATAAATCCATTGTACATAAATAAAAGTCATATATCTCTGTTTGAAAAAGGAATTTCTTACCCTCTGTGGACATTCCTGCCCGCAGACATCTTTGCCATCGACAAGCCTTGCACCTGTTCCTGTTCTGTGGGGTGAGTACACACTGACCACCAAAGTAACACTTGTACTTATCCCCTCTGGTAATGCTTCTTTTATAAAAACCCTGGAATTTTGAAGCATTTGGTGAAGCAGCTTAAGAGAACTTAACAGACACACACAAATCAGCTGGACTTATAAAGTTTTAATTGGCCTATAGTTAATTCCTTACCTTGCATCCCTCACACGTCTCTATGCCATAATGCACTCCTGTGGCTCCATCTGTGCAGATCTTGCATGGTCCAAAGGGAAAGGGGACTCCGCCAGTGGGCATGGCAGACACCTGGTCAAAAAAAGACATATTTAACCATTACACGTTAGAAAATCCACTGACCATTACATAGGAGTTGGAGCTACTGTAAGCCCCCTTCTTTTTTCCTAAGGACAAGAGGAATCTGAACTAATTTTTTATTCACTAGTATAATATTTTGTAGATTTCAATAGGACTACTTGATGGTCAGTAAACTGATTGTTTATCTCAAAGAATGAAAACTTCAACCAGCAAAAATATCCTTCAATAAGCTAGACAGCAAGAACACTATATCACCACCATTCCTGTTTTCAAAACTTGGGGACTCCTTTTTCAGCACCAGTGACTAAAATCACATCCACAGCTCCCTAACAAACTGGTAAACATCTGTCACAGATTTGCCAGACTTTGTCATGTTATTTTTTTCAGATATTTCAATGTATATATCCAACATGGATGATTTCAAAGATGACTGCCCATATCACACAATTTTCTTGTCAATCAGCCAATATACCTGTTGACAGGCCAATTAGCCAGCAATGCCAGGAGTAACAACAAGATGTTTACAAGCATAATATCCAACCAACGGAGATCAATTAGTCTAGCAACTTGATATGTTTTATGGAAATGGAAACCTTTCACTGCCCTTCAGAAAATGTCATCAAATATACCATACAAACATAGGTGACAGATTTCTATAAGTTTCTATTCTTTGAAAATGGGAAATATAGGAAAGGACCAAAAAGTTAAATCCATACTTTATTTATTTATTATTATTATTATTATTATTTTGAAAAACCTCCATACACCACAGGACCTAAGATACATTAAATACTGTATTCTCTATAAATTTATTAATCTCAAAATGAAGAACGTCAGTTTTTTCCTGGTTAAAATCTGTAATTGTGCCAATTATCCATGTCCTATCATACCTTTCTCTGTAACAAATGAGCTAAAAAAACCTGGATTGGAACCTGCCAGGTATAACCTATCCTAAACTAGAGGATCAGAGAGGCGATACCGCCTCCTGATATTGTACCACCAGCTGGGGTAAGCGCATTTGTATGGGAAAGAAAAAGAAAGTGGGGCCCCACCTGTATGGTTGTGGGTGACAAGCTGCAGGAAATGTAGTAAACAAGGTGTTTTTTTTTTTTTCAGTTTTGGCATCTAATGGCTGCTTTTCCCATGAAAATGCACCGATTGACCCCGAACTTCCACACATTAAAGCAGTCTGCAATTGTAACCCCTCAGTATAATATGAGAGCTAAGGTCTGCTTAGTTTCTGAACATTGGCACAAACAAATATCTTTTTGCAGAAATTCCCTTTTTTGCGATCTAGGAGGATAATTGGTTATGGTGCCTTTTATCCCACGCCACCCTGCGGAGCCATACGATATGGGTTGGTACTAAAACCACGAATACCCCCAGCTTACACACTGGTGGTACTAACTATGGGCATATCTTTGCCAGTTTTGAAAGTATAAGCACTGAAAAAAGTTGCAGAGTTCAGTCCATGGTGAAAAGTAGGTCAAAGGTCAATTTCAAGGTCACAGTTAAATTGCCAGCATATGACTTCCTATTCAACTTCAATAGTAACTATCAGGGGCGGATCCAGAGATATTTTCTGACAGTCTTCCAAATTATCTTTGCTGATCCATTCTACATTTTTGACCGTCTTCCGAGAGAAAAAATTAGATATCCGTCAATGTAAACTTGAAAATCTGACCGTCTTCTGGAAGACCCAGAAGACGGCCTAAATCCGCCCCTGACTATTGACCCAACTCTTCTAGTTTTGGAGATATAAGAGACTAAAAATTTTCAAACTTCAGTTAATGGTGAAAAGTAGGAATGTACTTTTTGATACAGCATAACTCGTGAACCGTATGGAAAACAAAAAAACGGAGACCACTTCCAGTGTTGGGCTTGACATGCTCTATCAAATGCAAAAAACAAGAGGTCTCTAGCATTAACGACTCCAGAATTAGAGAGAGTTTTATGTTTCAGCATCTAATGGCCGCTGCTCCCGTGAAAATGCATCGATTGACTCGAAACTCACAGAGATGAAAGATAACCTGAAGGGTAACAACTACCAAAAATATTAGAGGTTAGGTCTGCGTAGTTTCTGAATATCAGCACAAATAATTTTTTTTCGTAAAAATTCCCTTTTTTTGAAAATTTTGGCCTGTTTGACCTTGAAATAAAGGTCAAAGGTCAAATCCAAGGGCATATTTGGAATCCTCATATGTGACTTTCGGTCAGACTTCTATATTAATTTTTCCCATAATTCCTTCAGTTTGGGAGATGTATAGCATTGAATTTTCAAAAATTTTGACAAGGGTGCATTTCAACGAGCGTCATGCCCAGGCAATTGCACCAATCGAGACCAAAAAACTAGGGGGTTCAAGTTGAGATTATATGTGACCTAAATCCAAGAGATGGGGACACAGGCCCATGCAGTCTAGGAGGAGAAGCGGTAACGGTGACTTGTATCCCACGCCACCCTGCGGAGCCGGCGGAGCTCACGGAGCCGGCGGAGCTTACGGAGCCGGCGGAGCCGTACGATACGGGTCGGGACTAAAACCATGAGTACCGCCAGCGTACACGCTGGTGGTACTAATGATATGGCCATCAGGCATTGTTTGACTTTCTTAAATCTAGACATGTTAAATAAAGCCCTTTCTTGCAGCATTCTGATGGGTTTCCAGAAATCATGGAAGCCCCCCCCCCCCCCCCCCTCAATTGGTCCCTCACCAAAAGATGTAGAATTACCATGGAAAAGTTTGGGTTTTTAAGACGTGAACAAAATCCTCTTTTATGAATTAGTTTGTACTAATTATTGAATATTGTTTATGCTGAATCCAAACTTCATGCACAGAATCTCAATCCTACAAAATTGAACAAAAGACTTATCCATATGACCTTGATGCTAATTTACAGTAAAACGATGTTAATTATAATACTATCACCAAATTATAAAGTTTGTACTAATCATTGAATATTGTACTAGTATATGCTGAATCTAAACTTAATGCACATAAACGCAATCCTTCAAAATTGAGCAAAAGACTTATCCATATGACCTTGATGCCGATTTGCAGAAAAATGACGGTAATTATAATACTATCGTCAAATTATTACAACTGCATTGTTCACAATTAGTCCATGTGATATATAAATCTGGCATTCATTCTAGGATAAAGGATCCAAAAAAATCCCAGATATGAAATTAAACATATACTATATCAGATAAACAATATTAGATATATGTGCAAGTGAGCAGAATATTCTAGAAGGACTGAAAATATATAATATGGGATATAAAAATTACCCATTTAAACACTATTTCACCAATGTAGCATTCAGCTTAACTGGGTTTGAAAGTTAACCTGGTTGACTTGGGCAAACATCATTTTAGAGCTGGCCCTAGTTTTAGGGGGGACCTCTCTTATTACTGTTGCAAATGGCCAGAAAAGGGTCTAAAAAAACACCATATCAGCATTAATTGTTGCTAGGCAACAAGATTTCACAGACGTTTTCCAAACTGTTAAGGTCCACTAGCACTTTTTTAGCTAGAAAAAGGGGTTCAGGCCTCTATGGAATCTACTACTCATCAAATAAGTAGTTTTGGTGGGTTCAAGAAGGAATGTAACATCGGCTCCAAGGGTTCAGCACACAAATGGGAACATGCCACATAGAGACATTTTAAAGCAACAAATAGGTAATTTGCATACTATCTGTCCCTTATACAGTATATATGTCAGTTAACTGACAAAATAACTATTTGCAGACATTTATCCATACATTAGTAAGCTGCAAGGGGCTTTAAAAAACACCCAAAAAATATATTTCAAAGTCAGTTACGCATTAAGCATTTTCTCAAAATCATGACTACTCAACTGTCCTTAAAATTTGAGTACCCACCATAGTAATATAATGTACATAAACTTAATGAAAAGGAAGTGGAAATAACATTTTTCACACTGTAAAATGTTTAATATTACTGTACCATACTAAATAGAAATCAAGGTCAAGTCAGGTGTCATATTTGCAATAATCCACATACCAAATGCTGCAGGTAACTCTGGCCCTCTCTTCTTTGGTGACAATAATATTTGACCTCTAACACTGACAAGAGGCAAGCAAATGATTCCTCTTCAAACTGAGGCAATTCATTAATTGCCCAAGACCTGTGTTAATTGAACATAATACCAACTGCAGCAATCACCACTTCAATGGCACATAAACCAAAATTCATGTTTTCGGTTCTTTTTGGAATGTCTTTTTAAATGGATGAATCTGGTCCTTTTTGTGCTTAAATGCACAGCAGTAATCGTGAAGAGCAGGTGTACGAGTTGAACTTAGCGCAAAATGTTGTCAATGCGTGTTAACGTCAAGTCATACGAGTTGTGCATAAAAAGGTACAGCTGCTAATACCAGTACCATGACACAAGGGGCTTATGTTAACTACAGCTATACTAGTACCTTTAATGAGTTTTGCAACTGTACTAGTAGTAAATAGCATTACATTATAAATGTAGTATTTATAGTAACATTGCACCCCTGTTAAGTCAACAGCGAAGGAAGATTTAGGCAGTCGTGCCATTCAAATGTTTTTTTTTTTCATTCAGAACAAGGCACTAGTAATTAGAAATTGTATTTGAATCTTTTGTAGTCTACACTTCCTACTACTAACAGGGCTTGACAAAAAAAAAAAGGGTTGTATGGTTGTGTTTTGCAACCATCTCTGGGGTAGCGCTAACACTCCCCAATTTAGCCAAATGCTAAAACTTACTTTAAATTGGCTAAAGAAAAAGGGCTTGATTTGACTTGTTTTTGTCAAATTATAACCATTTTGATTACAAATTGACAAAAAGTGGTGACTTGGCTAAGCGAAAAAAATTGCTAGCGCTACCCCAGCATCTTTTACCCTCAGGCTACCGTATCTTGACCAGCAGTTGTCACACAGTCCAACTCATTCCATCTTGTTCAATGGCATTGGCTCCTCTTGGTAAATGTGTATAATAGTTATTTGTGTTCATTAAAAGATAGCAATAAAATATTCATATATATTACATTTTCTGTTATCTTGTTTTGTAAAAAAAAAAAGGCAGTGAAAGTGACATAACTTTTTATTTGGAATTCTTTATGAATCTAGAGCAGAATTTAGAAAATAAAAATTATTTAATTGCATGCTTGGTAATTTATGATAAATATATGATATAGCAATTGTGTACATTTTCATTTTCTTGTGGTATTTTTTGTTCCAACATTGATTCAATTTAATCTGCACTATGTAATATACATGTGCAGTAACCACACAAGCTGTGATGTCCTGTAAATGGCTAATGTTTACTGGCAAATGGCCAAATAAATAAAAACATAAGTGTAATACATTAAACATATCTGGCATCTATACAATCTTGTAAGTCACCTGTTCACACATTCTAGATATCACTCATATTATCATATTGTGGGAAATGACATGCTGCATGGCAACACAGACCAACTAAAAAACAAACATTTCAACAATATTTGTTACTTATTAAAAAAAATAAGGTTAAAATAATCTGACCATGCCAATTTTTGAAAGAAATCTGCATTTTTACCAAACAAGGCCATTCAGTAGCAGAGTAAGAAAAAAGTCTGGTACTTATGAGGTGCACTTTGTCAAAACATATTCAATGAAAAGCACACACACATGCAAAAAAAAAAACAAACTTTTATACAAAAATAAGAGATCCTGCTAATTGTCTAAAAGGAATAAAAGGGAATAACAGCTGTTTATATGAGATTCATATTTACAACAAAAACATTGTAAACAACTCACAGAAACATAATAAACTCCATTTCACCACCAAATCAGGAGTTATCCCAACTATTCTGAAGCCTGTGATAACCATCAAACCATGTGGACCTTCATAGATGGCTATACCTCAGTAATAATCTCTTAAGTAATTGTTAAAAAAAAAAATTAGAAAAAAACATTAACTAACTTTGATTGTTGGAATGGATTCATTTTAAAGCAGTAAGAGAAAATTGTTGTTTACCCCAGCAAAATCGAACAGTTGTTTTCCCTTTAACCTGTCATTTTAATGAACAATGTCCCTCGGTTTAAAACTAAAATCTAATCAGGCAATAGGAAATTTTCCCAATTCTACCAATGCCTACCAAGAGAAGCAAAAATCAGGGCTCAACACAAACGGTTGTCCGCTTGCCCGGGGCAACTAAAATCTGCCGTATGACAAGTAAATTTTGTGTCCAGTTGCCCGGCGGGCAAGTAAATTTTAGTACAATGTTAGATCTGATGTTAAAAGATTGAAGCATTACACATGTTTTTCCCTTTTTGCACAATAACGTCACAAACTGTAACATACGTCAATGAAAGATTTCTGTATTCTAATGCATGCACAGCTTTCTAAAAATAACTGGCAGTCACTATCTCCGTCGGCAGTGCCTCGTTTTCAGAGTGCTGTCATATTCTATAATTTAAAGTATTTAGTCAAACAAAAACAAGGCAAGTTGTTCTTGGAAAAATTTAGCCACGTGATAAAAGTTAAGAAGGCACTCTCTCTCACATTTATTTGGCACTTTTTGTATTGGTTGGGAAATATTTAGAAGCATATAATTTCCAAGCTTTAACCACGAAAGAAGTGGAAAATAAGCAGTCACACTGTTGCTAAGTGAGAGTTGGCAGGGACCAGTTTGCGGTGGTTTTGACCAGTTAGCAGACAGCTGAACTGCTTCTGTAACTGATAGAGATTTCCCGGACTTGAAATGCTTATAGTTTATATATTTAGCAACAATTTCAGGGAGAAACAGGAGGAATAGTAAGCTTCCTTAAAGTATGGACATTTTAATTGATGAAGTTGGATAAATATGTTAACTTTTTGCACCCACCTAATAAAAGCAGTGTACTACACAAATACTTGTTTGAGGGAGCCAGTGAGCACTTGTCAGTATCCAGACAGTGTGGCACCGATCATGGTCTGTCGCAAGCATTTCAGAGCGCTTTGTTGACCTATTTTTTTTTTTTTTTGACACTTTAATGAATGTGGAAGTCTGTCTAGGAGTATGTTTTGATCTCCTCTACATTTTAAATCATTGGCTTTACTGTTTATTCACTGAAAAAGGTATCTGAGCTATGTTGATACCACAGTTTTCTTAGTTAAAATGCCACCAATCCAATACTTGACTTCAAAAATTTCCATGGAGGAGGAGGAGAAGGGGATCCTCATTCTAGCATTTGTAGGTGCTAAGTATATAATTCTTTATTAATGAATTTTTTTATCATGCTTAGCTTAACTTCATTTACTCCTCAAGACATATGAAACAAGACAATTATGTCACCGTGCCACATAAAATGTTGAAAAATCTGTTCAAAATTGCCTAAAATGCACCAAATTGCACCTTGATTGAGTGCAGAAAAGTGCTATGAAGTAACCAGTGGCATTTTAGATTTTACTATCAAATTATTTGTGTAATTTGGTGTTGTCAAGGCAATCCTACTATATATTAAAGTGAATTATATTAAGATTAATTTTTGAAGTTTGAAAGTACTGTTTCTCTTCTATTGATTTTATCAACTGTTCTGCAGAAATAAAGAAATGTTTTTTTTTATAAAAAGAAAAAAAAAAAAAGAAGTTGGGGATAGTGACCGACCTATCTATACTTGATGAGTAAATGTAAAAGAGTTGGTTCTTGTAAGAGCATATTTTATAAGTAACAATGTTATGTCTATCAGTCGCCATCCTGAGGAGTGTGGGCATTGCAACATTTATGCACTTGTATTCTTATAAATATCCTAATTTTATGCTACATCATAGTGGAGGTGTACCTTTTTTCTTTCGTTTAGAATCTGTGACAAATTTGAAATTTTACTGATGTGCATGACAAAATGTGACATTCCATCAATCAACTTGCTCATGGAGAAAATAACTCAAAGATGACAAAATTGACACAATTGATTTTTTTTATAAATAAATAAAATTTAATGCTTCAAATGAAAAAAAAAAACTGCATATTGAGTGGTTTAAAAATTTTCACTAATAATGGGCAAGTTGAGGCAGAGGAAGGGCAAGTAAAAATATCTGGCAGGTTGCCCTGGGGCAACCTGGTTAAAAAACTTATGTTGAGCCCTGAAAATATCTTGAAAATCATGATGTTCAGAAAGATAACTAACGGCCCAACAGTGTCAAAACTAAATCAACTCAGGACTCCTTTAAGATTGGATTAAAACTGAACACACCAACCCTCCAGGCAATTATGAGCGATTACCAACGGAGTGCTGTCCTTTTCAGGACCCCTTATGATGCCCATATCTGCCATCTCCATACCTGAAAGGACACACAGCAGCACACTATAGATAAAGACCTTTATTTGTCACTACAAACAACCCTTATCTGCTATGGGACACACATATTGCACATACACCGTATGATGCTCTTAACACTGGGATAGTGAACAAAATTTAGGTATAACTTACACATATATATTTATTTATACATGGCAAGGGTTTAGTCAGCTAGAAGTCCAGTGGTCATTTGGACAGCCTCTTTGTGGAAAGGACTGCCTATCTTACAGCTGGATGGTTGGCATTACCCAGTTTTGCTTCAAAATGTGCTTTGCCTTTTAAGTGGTTGTCTTAACATATCTAATATCCTCTGAAGATAAGCTCTATCCCAATGGATGATTGTGCAACCCCCACATTTTTGCCAGGGAGGGGGGCTTTCAAAATACACATTTCACAGGCCCCCCATCTTTAACCTTGTTATTTTGATTATTTTGATATATTTGATATATTTTGTTATCTTGATATATTTGAAGAGGATATCAACTAAAGCATAAGCCAGAACCACCCATGTCTTTCACTTGATCTATAGTAAAAGCAATATTAGGCAATATTTTTAATATCGCATCTTAAGTACTTATATTAAGACTATCGATCTACAAATTTCACCCATAGAATTATACACAAACTTCAAATTATTGGGAGAAAAAAAGGGTTACAGTGTACACTGAATACAAATGTGATATATTCATACATGGCAAATATCACACTCATACTAGTAAGTCACTCATAATACATGCATTTGTCATTTTAAATGACTGGTGAGCATATGTACTGGTAGCCCCAATTTTCACACACTCATATCTTATTACCCATGGCCTAGTGTATTCTCAACATTGTGTGTGTCATCAAAAGTTGTTTTAATTTTAAGTGAACGACAAGATGTGTTCGAGTTGTTACACTGTGTCTAATTTACAATGTATATTAATGAAACATGGTGTGTACGTTGGAGTGGTGTGCACATAGAGTGCACATGTAACATCAGTGCATACCATTGTAACATCAGTGCATACCTGTTGCCCTTTTTCCTCCAAAAACACATACAAATTCACTACTTTAATCTGTGTAAATTCCATTTCTTCCCATTTAGAATTTTCGACCAAATCCTAAGACCAAACAAAAAGCTCAGTCCTGTATAACAGGAGCAAATTATACGTACTTCCGCGGTAGACAAATCACACTAGTAACAGAAGTTTAAGATCTACTGTATCAGTGTATGTCAATGTCGTAAAGAAAAATATTGGATCAACGTTGAACGTGACCGTCAGCGATTAGCTTCCAGATTCTTCCTATCCCTTTGGTCCATAAATATCATATGGTTCTTCATCCCTTGTCATTGGCTGTAAAGTACAAAGCATTAAATCTCTTTAAAACGATGAAAACCGTCAAGTTTTCAGTAAAAACAAATCAACATACCTGTTACACAATGGTCGATAACGTGATCCTCTGTGCAAACCCACTCGCAACAAATATAAGTAGGTTAACCCGCAATGCACTATGGGTAATGTGGGTCAATGTTGTTTATGTACAGAATTTATTTCACACATAGATCCATATTGTAGCTCTGTTGGATGTATAATTACATAAACCAATGGGCGTGGCGTGGTACCCAATCGTGCATCGGGTGTGGGTTGGTTGTGCATTTCGGTTTGTTGCAATCTCGATATACGCCATCAACACGAGTGACTTACAAGAACCTATCGCACCATCTCCTACATTTTTCTTGTGTTAGGAGCAAGTGAAGCTTTTAACAACTATTGGGTGACCTCATTGTCAGTAGCTACCAAGTTTACTTGCACCAGTAAGAACATGTGTACTCGTAAAATGTGGTAACGGGCAACGAGGGACTTGCCTAGCCTGACATTTCTCAAGAGAATTTAATTATCTTACTGAAAGTGAAAGTTTTTTTTTTCAGACGAAGAATGCAAGCAACGCATTCAAGCTGGTTGCGGTTTATCCAAAAGAAATCCAATTACAAAGATAAAAAAGATGTTTTCTCTTGGTTTATTGGATTTGAAATCGAATATATATATATATATATATATATATATATATATATATATATATATATATATATATATATAAAGGCACATTTTAGGAGAATCAAAGATTTTTTCTAGAAAAAAGGAATGAACAGCCATAAGATCATCAAGACTGGCAACTTTGTCATCTATGTGAACCTGTAAAAAAAAAGGGGGGGGGGGGGGGGTTAACATATATGCTAACGCTACGGTGATGCTCTGCAAGATGCTGGCAAACGCAGTGATCAATGCATATTCCTGTAGCTACCAGAACAGTGTGCTGTGCCCTTTATATGCCATATATTGGCTTATAACAAGCATGAAAAGGCCACGTTTTATTCGTCCAAGACATAATTTAATTTTACCGTATCTTTTATTGTTGGGAAAGAGAAAAAACAATACCATATATAGCTCGTCTAGTTGAGATTCCCTTTATACTAGGAAAATAACAAAAAGAGATGTCGTGCACGTGTTGAAAAAATAAATAGATGCATATAAATAATAAAATTAATAAATACAGAAATTATAACCTCTTGACATTTTTACCTCCAGTAAATCCCCAATGCTGATACATAGACCTACTGACTACTTGAACTGCAATATTATTGTTGTCTATGTTCTTTGGTTATAAGTATCATAACTGTTTGTCAGGTCTGTTGTATTATAACGTCCCCTGATTGAGAAAAAAATTCAATAAACAGGGCGCAGCTGGCATATTGAAACCCTCCCCAATTTCCAAAATTTCCAATTTTGCAAACGCTAGTTAAATTCACTCAGCAAAATTACGTATTTTTAGGCTATCCCTGGTTAAATTATCACAAGTGAACTGTGTGGCTGGCAACCGAAAAAAAAGGATTTAATGCCATGTACGTGTAATAAACATAAAAAATAATAATAAAGAAAGAAAAATAAACAGATATATGAAATTATGAAAAATAAGAAATTAAACTGGAAAGCAATACTCAGCAGTACACAGGGCTGCGACAATTCCACGACCATGGCGATGACAAGGTTTTGATACGAGGTACACGTAACTCTCACATTACATGTTTCGCCGGGCACTCTCTGTTTCGTCATCTATTCGAGTATAGACTACACCAGCAATTTACTTAATGCTTATCGCTACTCTGGGTGCAATAGCTTATCAAGTTTAGATCTTCAAACTTTTCGGACAATCCATTTAAAAGTATGGGCTTCTGAACGCGTTGAACATTCCCCAAAGTCACGTTTACGTATCCCGCAAAGATACTTTTCTTTCCTGCTAATTCAAACCTTAAAATGATAAAATCTGCAGGTAACATCTAAAATAAACAGGGAGATATTGCAGTCTGAATGTCTGTCAGTCATTTAGAACTAAATGATTTAATTAGAAACGATATAAAACGTAGAACTTGAGTTCAGGGATTGGTCCAGCAATGCTTCTTTTTTCGAGGAAATATCGAATTGGCGGCAATTGTCTGTTTAAATACCCTTATAAAAGGAACAATTAACGCCAGAGCATCAATCAAAACACAATATTTATTGAGTTGAATATCAAACAACATCATTGATCCCATAGGTTAATATTAATATTATGTTAAACTAAAACTGAAAGGAAAAAAGAAAGGTTTTTTAATCTACTCAATATGTTGATCCAGTTATTGTTCAAGGATTTTATACAAAGTGCCTGGATACTTCCTTGATAATATTAGAATATTTCAAACTTTTAAGTAATAAAGTACCTTAAAGTAACAAAGGTAATAACAACAAAATTTGCGAAGTTAACATGGAAGCATTAACAATCAAAAATGTTCTTGTTTGAAGTCAAATCCATATTTTGTACAATTTTTTCCAAGTTCTGCTCCAAGAATCTGTGGTCCACAGTAAAAAAGGGTGACGTCGCCATGTCTGGCAGATGCGATATCTTTAAAAATCTATAAAAAAAAAAAAAAAAAGAATAGGGTGAAAATCTGTCTAAATTAACAGGAGAACATTGCCCTAGGCTCAAATGAGGTGCTGCATAATTGAATTTATTATCCTCAAATCATGGGTACAGAACATTTTTTCTGTAAAAATTCCCAGCGAAATATACCACTGGACGTCGTGAAGCTGAAATAATAAAACCGGGTTTCCTGCCCACGACCAGTACGAAATATGTAATGCCCCCTTGTCGTTTCAGAAATTTGTGACATTTATTACCTTTCCCCAGTCTGGTCTTCCTGCCTTAGTCCTCGTCTGCAGCCCTGTCACCGCGTCTGTGTGCTCCTCCTCGTGCCATAAGTCCATTGCCAGTTGCAGCCCCAGTCCGCTTAAGTCTGACGCTCCCTGGGCGCCCGTCATGTAAATATGGATATCGAGAAAGCGTCCGACAGAAGACCGCATAACGGCTTGATTTCGTTCTAACTGATTCAATAAACTGCTCATCCATTCAAAGCTGTCCTGATTGCGGTTTATCCAAAAGAAATCCACCTGTAGACAAAGAATGCAAAAGTTTCTTTGGCACTCTCTTGGATCGGTCCGATCGGTGACATTGTAATGAGAGAGAGAGAGAGAGAGAGAGAGAGTGAGTGAAAGAGACTTTGGTAAAGCCATGATATAAATATATATATAGATATAAATATATATATAGAACGGAAAAGTGTCCATTTTGAAATTGTATGGTTGTCTGCTTTGGTCAAACAGCCATAAGATTTTCATAGATGGGTACATTTACCTTTCTAAGCTTCATATTACCAAGGCTGGCTGCTTTATCATCAGTCCAACAATAGCGACAATCTGGACATTGGTGATTGGCGGCATTGAACCTGTACATGATGCTCTGCAAGATGCTGGCAAACGGAGTGACACCTATTCCTGCAGCCACCAGAACAGCGTGCTGTGCCCGGTATATGCCCGCAGAGGCAGTGCCGTAGGGGCCGTCAACGTAGACCTGAACTCATGAATATATGAAAAGACCAAATTAAAGAGATGATTTATATATTGATTGCGATATATCGTTAACTCTTTCAATTCTGAAAAAGAGTTGATCATTTACCAACATAAAAATCATTTTTACCTCCAGTAAATCATCGTCGTCTGATGCAAGCGTCATTTCTGGGTCACCCTCTACACCTCTTGGCGGTCGCTGATCATTGTTTATGAGGGTTTCACACTGATACCCAGAGTCTACAGATATATGTCGTTCTTTTGCGCTGACACATGGGTACAGCTGATTACCACCAGTGGAAGCCTCCTCCAGGTACAATTCCTGGACTGAGTCTGATTCCAACGATCTGTCGATGAACCCGTAAGAGTGTGTATTGATGCTTTCGTCAACGAAAATCACGGTGGGATTGCTTCTATTCCGACGCGGTGTACCTGGTACCTCCTCCTGCTTTGGTAGCCACTCGGGTGCAGACGATGAGCGTATTTGTCCTGTGTTCTCAGTGCATATTTTCCTCTTTTTCCCTATTGACGATAAGCTCTGCTTGCAGTGTTTTTCAACATCGTTTTTTACTTTAAAATGCTGGTATGTCTTGTTCGTCCATACACCTACGCCTCTTATATGAACAGTGAATACTCCTATAATGAACAATAACTTAAATTTAAAAAAAGGCGCAGACCTCTGCCAAGACCAATTATTAGCTAAAAATTAACCATTAATTAATGAACCACACTAAAATCTAATCACTTTAGTTAACCCATTTTTGACCTATCCTGAAATTTTTATCAAAATCCATCCAAAATTCTTTGAGTTAGGCTGATAAACTAACAAATGGAGGTGAAAACATAACATTCTTCAAGTGGCGGAGGTAAAACAGGATGTTTACGAGATTCATTGTGTTCTTTTAGTTATGGAAAGATAGGTTGTGTAAAGAAATCAAGCCCCTTGGTAAATTATAATGTTGCCCTGTAATTCAAAATGGACAAAAAGAACAGGTGCCTTTATCTGTAAACACGTCACCTCGCCCGTCAGAATTTTAATTTTCGTCTTTTGTTTGAGGTGATTGTTTGACAATACCAAGGCTTCCATCAAATGGTGATGTATATTGTTTATAGTGATACAACAATAGATTGGCACTTGAAACAATGCAAAGTTTTGGGAAAAAACTATTCTATCACCTAAAGAAATGTAGGTGAAAAGTGTAATTACAAATCAACCCACTCTCGTTTCCCAGTAGCTCCCAGTGACACTAACCTGCTTCCTCCGGTGCACTGCTAATGGTGAAGGGATGCCACTCGTATCTACTGATGACGGGGATATTCAACAGCACGTAATCTCCGGCATTGAAATAGAAGTAAGGTGGTTTCGTAATGACCAGCTTTGTTACCTGAAAAAACGTCTTTTGTGTAAGATCTTAATCGGTATTTTTTTTTAATAAATAAATATTTTATTCATGAATAAAATTAAATACCAAATAAAACACAATGCATGTATACACTGTGCATGTGCAGATGCAAGATGCACTAATGGAATACCTTAGAAGGCAGCGCCTCTCCCTTCAGAATTTTACTTTTCTTCTTTTTATTGAGACATGGAGACCGCATCAACTTCTCCACCAGAAATGCCAAACCAGGAAACAGGAACCATTTCCAGAAGTTCTTGCCATGAACCAGTAAAATAACCCAGTATGGTATGTAGAGATGGTGAGCGAAGAAAAAGACCTAAAAATGTATGTAAAATAGAACGAAATTAGAAAATGACTATAATATTGATAAAACAAAGGTCGTTTAACTTGACAAACGAATGTTTACTTAGTAAAAATTATAGTTTTCATTTTGATATACAGTAGTATTTATTTAGTCCCTGCATTGCAAATTGTTTTTATGTATTTGATTCGGCAAATTGCATCCAACTATATACGCATTCAACAGGTTGCTTACACTGCATACTAAATGATACGAAATACAAGCCAAAGAAATAATAAATGATGCCATAACAGACCGTCAAAAGTTCACGTTATTGATAATCGACTCTTATCGCAAAAACCCAGGTTCACAGAGTAGAAAATAATGCATGGGTGAGGATAATTATATTAGGTTATCTTAGTTATTCTCACGCTGAACAACTTCCTCCGCACTACGGGCAAGGAAAAGCAGAAGATACTCAGTAGAATAGCCAACAGTATCCACCCGGTGAGAACATATGGATCAATGAACCACAAACCCCAGCTCTTCTTCACCACAAACGCTGGAATATAGATTGATTAGTATATAATTTTCGGGGTTTGATAATACATTTTTTTCATTTTATTCTTTATCGTTATTCTTTTTCAACTTTTGTCAAAACGTTGAGTTGTTAACAGTTTCTGTCATAAGCATGTGACTTCTTATTTGTCACTGAATTTAACAGATATATAATAAATTAAACTGATTGAATAGATACAAAACAATGAAGTACATATTAAGCTTAAACGAAATAAAAACGTATAAATATCCGCTTAAACGGAATGAAGTAGTGATTTTTCTTCAACCAACAGCTAATATTGAAATTGTTGTTGATTTTATGTTTAATGTAAATAGTGATAACACTGTATCGACATCCAAAATATGAATGAACTTATACCAAATAATGTCAAAAAATATTTTATCGATGTATACATTATAATGCTCGACTCTTTGTTTGGCAACCTCTTCAATATGTACCTTCTCCACTTTTTTTAGGGGGGGGGGGATAGCTAATACCGTCTAATACCGTCAGGGTATCAAGTGGATTGATAGGAAAAACGGGCGATAAAGTAGCAAATTGACTCACCGTTATAGCATGTATGACAAACTCCATGCAGCACAGCGTGCAAAACAATAACGCTACCAACCACTCTGTGTAGGGCAATGTGGTCATCAAATGGTAGAAATCTATACAGCCATGTAGATCTCATCCAGTTTAAAATCTGCCTTAAAACCAGTATTACAATAAGTATACTGGTAAAGTTTAGACAAGAACCTGAAACAAAAACAAGAAATTATGTTTTTTCTGAAGCAAAAACATAAAACATATGAGGTAGCGCATTTTTACTTCTAATGTCACTTCAGTGACCTCACTCCAAGATAAAGTATTATAAAATGTTTGTACCTGAGCCGCGTGCGATGCAGACAAGAGGGTGGCTGCTATTCAACCAGTAGCGAACGAACGCTTCCAAAAACAGGAGGATATTGAAACAGGCGAACACTGTATTGAAGAATATGAACTGGGCGTTGTTCTGGATGTATGTTCTAATCTCTTGGCGACCAGGGAACCGGACGACAGATTCCCCCGAATCCTTTGGAGACTTCAGCCAACTCAAGGCGCTGCAATCATCAACAAGTTTACCACATAAAGAATTTTAAGTAAGACCTTATACAAAAGATACATGAGCAATATACCACTTGAGATGGATATTTCTTAATCTATGAACCTGTAAGCATGTTTTTAATCTTAGGCTTTTAAACCTTTTAATCATTTCATTAATAAAAATCTGTCATCTCTTGCATCAATTTTGAGGCATGAACGTTTTCTCAAAAAAAAAAAAAAAAAAAAAAAAAAAAAACCATTTATGCTAAGGAATGGCGTACCTAATAGTAAGATTCTCTAGGACGTGCGGCCGTTTTTCGAGCGTTTCCCTTAGTTCGTCGAAAGAAACGCTTCCAGATTGGTCGATATCTAGCTCATCCCACAGGAGACTTGTAAGACGCGAAAATATATCATCTGCCATTGCCAAGGAACTCTCCTCGATACAAGCGCGCAGCATGGCGCCCAGCTCCTCTCGGGACAGCTCACCATTATCTAAATAAGAAGAACAGGTACGTCTGCCAAAACACAGTAATACGAATGGTGCAGAGCAAAAAAAAAAAAAAGTCATATTGAAAGAAATTTTTGAGTGATTAATTCATGAATATATGTGATGGGGGAAAATAAAAACCGATGGGGTGGCATGAGAATGGTTTCAACGTCAGCAACGTTACGTTACGCGGTGCGCACATATAATTAGATTTGACAAAATGTGTAGATAAATGTTCAAATGTGGACATTATCTACTTCACTGTCTAGCCAAATTCAATGTACCGGTGATCATGAAATGGATTTTTGGAATGATTGTTATGTATACTGCTAACAATCACGGCGAACTGCTGGGTGCGCCAGTCGTAAGGATTATTATTATTATTATTATTATTATTATTATTATTATTATTTACCTTTAGCAAATCGCCATGCTTCTTGTCTTAAACACAATGCGCCTTTAACTCTTTTAAAGAAATAAAAGCATACGCTTACATATAAATAACTCACCATCGGCGTCATATACATCGAATAGAAACTTTAGCTTATCTGTGCTGCTACCTTGAGACAGAAGATCAATGGCGCTGATGAATTCGTCTAGCTGAATGGTTTTTGAATTGTCTTTGTCCAAGATAGCAAAAAGGCGGGCGCTTAGGTAATCCTGTAAAATCAATAGGCTAAATTGAGAATTTAACAAAAAATGCATAAATTCAATTAAAACAACCAAAACAACCTCCTTGGCGGAGGTAATGATAATCCAATATAGCGGGTTTTCATTTCATTTCAAGACCATAACCGTAAGAACATTTTCAGAAGTTGGTTTTCTCGGGCATTTTAAAACTGTTAGAGGCTAGTGTAAGTAAAAAAAAAAAAACCGAAGAACAAATTTAACGTATATACAACTCTTGCGGGTATATTTTCATAGGCCTCTGATGGTAGATATTCAGATTACATAGCATTATAATGCGATATTTTTTTGTGGGACCATCTTAGTGAAAATGAATGTAATACTAGTTTTCTCATGGCCATCGCACACTGTGTTTATGGTAGGTCCAAAATTATCTGCATTATGTAGACAGAGAGGGTTGGAATTCCAAAGAATGTCTTACATTTTTAGAGTTGACGATCTTGCGAAATTCTTCCTGTGTTATTTCCTTACATCCTCCAGTTACTTTCGTGATTTTTCTTGATAACCGTTTGTTTTCCGGGCCGTTTCTGAAATAAGAGAAATAAATTGCAAGTCACATCGCATTGAAATAGGTGTGAAAGACCATGGCTTATGCGTAGACTCTTAACTTAACTTGATAATTTCTGGTAGGCCTACAGGCATTCAGTACCTTGTACTTAACGAGGTGGATTAAACCTTATTCGAAGCTCTTTTGCCACTGAGAAATAAGACAAAGACTTGGCTTCCATCAACCAAGAAGTTACAGCTTCTTGCATCAACAGAGATGACAGTAGGCCCTACATGTGTACTCCTTATTTGAAATGGTAATTTAAAAATCCTAAAATGACATCAGAAAATGTTCACATTTTAGCTCTAAGCACGTATATAAGACATGAAAGTTTCACATTGCATCCTTAATGTGAAAGAAAATCACGTATTGGAAATAATCTAGTTTAAAGAGACCTGCACTTGAAAAGGCACTGATTTCTGTTTTCGTCAAGTTTTTGTCGCATATTTGTTGCCAGGATGTCGTGAATTTGATACTAAACATTATCTTCATCTGGATAAATTAATGAAGTTTATTCAGGGAAAATATGTCGTTAAACTCACCTTCGTATGTTTGCCATCCCCCTATAAAGACCCTTCAATTATGCTTCAATTGGCTTAAGTTACAATGTCTGTATGGGAAAAATAAGAATAAGATGTGACATTTGGCATATTCTCATTCGTAAAAATACAACAAAATATACATATTGACGGTTACATACAGAAACCTTAACATTGCAATGCTTAAATGAAAAATACCTAAAATATAGGTACTGATGGCCATTTTGATTTTTTTCTCCCATCAGAAGTAAAATAAAATGTCTACAAGGGTCCTGTTGGATATCCTTAGTGGGGTCTAATCTACCAGAGACATTTATGATTTTTTTCCGCGGGGAAAGGTTCAGTAAAATTCCACTGGGATGTAAATTATTTTAACAAATCTTTATTTGATTATTAATATTTTTATAGGTTATTTAATTATTTTTATAAATTGTTTAATGATTTTTAGAAATTATTTTGATAAATTGTTTAAAAATCTACGCGGAAAGGTTGAACATTACACAAAAGAAAAGACATATACCTTCTTTTTTCTTTATTATGCAAACATTTTGAGAAATAAAGAAGTACGCGTTAATACGTACATGGACGACTTTGAAATAACCACGTGTTTTCGCGTAGGCTAATATATAGAAAAACCAACTTACTTTTTAGGTGCATATGTAGCGGCTCCTGGGTCTAAACCGTTGTAGGCATAAGCATGATTTTGAGTTTTTTCGTATTGAGCTTCAAAGCATTTCTTGCCTTCATCGCTAATCGGCCATGGGTCGGTAAAGTGTCTCTCTTTTAATTATGCCTAACCTGAACAGCCATCAAGGGTGGTCAAAAAGGATAGTAGCCTATTTGTCTAGCACCTAGGGTGTTAAGTTGGTGACATGTACCGAGGAGTTGAAGAAATAAGATAACGAAGGTGAGAATGCTATTTACAATTGTCTAGAATGTGGCTTTAGAAATCTCTTAAATACATGTCTTTCACGAAGCTCAGGATGTGTACAGGTAGAACCCGTCCCAATTAAGGCTTGTACTGGTCAAAAACTTTTTTTTAATTTTTTTAGTTATTTATTAGGCTACAGTTTACGATGTGAAAATAAAATGATTAATTAAATTATGCATTAAAAACAATAAAAATTGAAATTAGGGGTTGAAACGAGAAACAGTTTATGGGTAAAAGCTCTTTAAAAAATATTATTGTATCTTGTTGCTTGGTAAAAAAATAAATAAACAACTGAAAACAAGGCACTCATCGTGTTCTCCATTCTCTTCTCCATTCTCTCAACATAAATACCCTCAATAAATGGTTATTCATAATAATAATAATTCATAATAATAATTTTTTCTGGGAAGTTAAAACTTTAGGCAAGCATATCAGGATTTAGCGCAACATTCGGCTGAGTATTATTTGTCCTGGCCAAACCAACAGCAAGGTGAACTATTGATACAGCAAGGTTAACTCATACACTCGGCTAACCTCGGGTGGTTTCGTACTCAAAGATTACTAAAGTTTCGTTGTCAGAATATTAACAATATTTAATAATGTGGTATGTATCACTTCATTTTGATACTTGCAAATGATGTTGCAGTATCCAAAGCTATATTAAAAAAAATCCAAATAAGCTGAAAATCCCCAACGGGGAAAAAAAGAAAACTAAACTCAAAATCCACAGTAACTCTTCAAGGTCATGTTGTTCTGGTAATTTTCCACAGATTTGTTATCATTTGTCATAGCGAGCAGCTGATCAACCGCGTAGGAGCAAGTACTGCAACCGATTGTGTGTGATAGAAACAAGTCTTCCCTGTGCAATAATTCAAAAGCAGCACATAACAATCAGGTATGTGATCGCTCGCTAACTTGTAGATTTCACGCCGCAATGTGCATTTAAATTAATTACACGGTGACGGTCTCTGTGACCCCCTTTCCAGACTAAGCATTTCAATCAATTTGAGTTTTATTGTTCCATTTCTAGTGTTTTTTCTTCTTGATCCTTTTGGCAGTAATGTGCAAATATTCCTGAAGCGAAATGATATTTGAACGTAGTATTGTGATTTCATAGTTTTCTGCTAATTGTACTATTATTATTTTTTATATCCACTGGATCATTCAGTAGCAATTATGTTATGTGTACATCGTTAGCTTATTATAACTCATATATATATATACACTCCAGCCGCAAGATTAGTTTGGTAAAGGTTTTTTTTATTACTCATACATACTCCAGCCGCAAGAATAGTTTGGTAAAGTTTTTTTTTATAACTCATATATACTCCAGCCGCAAGATTACTTTGGGTTTTTTTTAACTCATATATACTCCAGCCGCAAGATTACTTTGGTTGCAAGATTAGTTTGGTAAAGGTATTAGTAATTCTAGGGTAATGCCTATATAGTTTGTCTCTCTAAATTTAAATCAAATATTAGTAAGTAAATGATTAAGAATCAGATATACCACAGTGTTTGTAATTAAGGTCAGATTAAAAAAATAATCATGGATTATGACAGAAGAAAAAAAGACTTGTTTACTTCATTAAAACAAAATGTGGTCCATAAAGTGGTGTATAAAATTGTCAGCTGATTAATTACAAGTCACCTATATAAGGCAATTGTTATCTTAACTTTCTTAAAAAAGTGTTGGCATGCATTTCACTTTAATGATTTTGCTTTTATACAAAGAAGCTCTTAACTGCAGAAGTATCGCTAAGATTGCAAGAATTTTGTTCAAACACATCTTAGCATGGGTGATTTGAAATAAAAGCAATTACATTCAGAGAAGATGATGGGGTATAAGAATGTCACATGTATATATCATATATTGTAAAAATTTCAATTTTTATAGATGAAAAGAAGAATGCAGCATCATTTGCTAGCAATTAAAATTTCATGTTAAGATTGGATGTAAATCCCAATATCCTTGATATACAAGATAAGCCAGCTTTACAATATTTACACAGTCTTTACAGGTCCCTAGGAAGATATAACCTATAGATATAACCCAAGCTGTTGCATGTGTGGTGCTGGGAATTATTGATTCTCAGATACAATCACAGCCCTGGCCCAGTCTGTACTTCCTGCCTCAGCCTCCTTGTACTGTATATAAACCTGGCAATACCATTTTTTAATGGTGATTGATTTAACTTGGATGTGTAGATTGAAGAAAGACCCTAAAGTGGAGATGACCTCCCTGTCCACATTGTCTTTTACAGTTTGCTTTATACAATATCAGTTTTTTTTTTTTTTTGGAAAAATTTTTCTACACAATAGTTTTATTTCTCAAGTTAGTATTTAAACTGATATTATAGGTTACTTTTTCAGCTTTGAAAACTGGAAATAGAGAAATACTCAATTCTTGCTTTCTTTATTTCGTGTGTGCATGTGTGTATGTGACTCTTAGCAGGTATTCACTTAAGATTATTCCATGGTGTTAGGACACATATAGCTCATTGCCTATTCATTATTGATGCAGGTATTTTGCCATGCAGTTTTGTTGATGTTTTCTCTTCATGCGGCACAGCAGTAGTATGTGCTAATGTGCTGTCTAACTTTCTTTCGATCCCTCGACCATGTAATGATTGAGGTTCAAGGTCAACACCAGAAACTTGTCCAGAAATTCATATCATTATCATTCTGTTCAGGTAGGATTTACAGAGAAACAAGTGTACACTGCATTAGAGTAGCTTTTAGTCTTTCTGTATGTGAAGGTTGCCTTGAACAATTAAAATGCTGATTCTTAATATGTCTTTTTTCCCAGGAAGAGGTCTTATTGAAGTTTAATACATGACACATGGTCACATGATTTAAAAAATGGATATCGCCTCTACAAAAAATAACAGATCACATCAGTGAAAGTATATGCATTTACCTGCACATAGGTTTTAGAAATCAAACATTGCTGTATACCAAATACAAGCAATTGCAGGCATGTAAAAATGAAATTTTGGCATAATGCCATGTTTAAGGGGGATTTTTTTTTGAAACAGTTTCAGTTTGTCTGGATAAAGGATCAGGTAAGCCACATTTAGGAAATTATGAAATGTCGGAGGTTCTTCCTTGTTGGTATCTTGAATGGCTTGTGTTTGTCACACATATGACTGTTACTCATTAGCCTTGTCACTTGAGTGAGTTATCACCACAGATAGTCATAATACAGGAGAGGAGCTAGGATTTATAAAGGTAATGATACACTTTATGATCTAGGTACAGACAGGGTGTCTGAAATCAAGTCAGTGTTTCCTGTGAAAATAATTGATTTATGAGTGTTGTTATTTTGAGGATGAGACATTTTATTGAATTTGATTAAAAATTGCAGCTTAATCTCCATAAGCATGGGTTTATTATATCACAAATTGTTTTCTGTGTCAGAAATTGCAATGTTAAGTTCTACGCCTGTGGAGGTTTGTGTTGTGCATACAATATTCAATTGTCTGATGGTTCTATCTATATTCCAATCGAAGCTGACAGCAAATAAATGAAAATGGGTTAGGCAAAATATGTTTATACATGTATACCTATACTGTTCTTAAAGCGTAGAAATTAGGTCACTGCTTTGAGAGTCGCACTCTATTAAAAGGTTATTGAAAAGAAGTAATAAGTAGTCCAGGGAAAGTAATTGATCTCCTGGGATTTCAAGCTTTAGAAAGTAGTTTTGTTATTTCAACTTTTTGATAACCAAACAAAAAGGTTAACTTGTACAGTTTTAATGAAACAGGTTTTTTGAATGTCTGTTGTATAATGATGGAATGACGCACCATCCCTTAGGTAGAAAAGTGCATATTTTTTTGTATTGTCTGAATGTACTGGTACTTATTAACTTGTGCAGTTCAGTGGTTGAGGTATCATCACATGATCTTGTGTACTCAGCATTTATGGAAAAGGGATGGTGTAACGATTATCGCTGTAGTGTTAATATAAATAGATAGCTTTTCTTAATAGACATGTGTAACATGGCTGATTGAAAAACAGAAATAATCCTACCCCCACCTTCAATAATTGTCATATGGGTAACTGAATTTGTGGGATACTCATACCAAAGTAATCAAATTTCCTTTACACCTGCCATTCTGACGACATTCCAGGTGACTCACTGTTGTCAACTTTCAATTCTTGAACCTTAGAGTGTCAGAGCCAAAATGTGTCATTAAGTTTTTCTTTTGGATTATAAATTTAGTTTCTTCAAATAAACAATTATTCTGGTGCCTAAGATATCTAGAAAGGGGAATAACACTATCGGTGATGCAATGCTGCTGGCAAAGAACATTTCCATTTTTATTAACAAAAGAAATAAGACTTGATCAAGCAAACACCTTTAGAATTTATAAAAAAAATGGTATATTTACAATTAATCAACTAAATTCATATAATAACTGCCTGGGTTTGAAAAATATAAACCAATTTACATACTTTTCTTTATTTACAGACCTTAACCCTGAATCTGCTGAGACAAGATACCTGGAAGGAAAAATGGTACGCCTGACATGTCAATGTTTGAATGTGAACATCCACAGCAAGACCCCCAACCTTGTCACTGCTGATGTTGCAAACTTAGGTCAGTGTCTTAATGATATAACTGTTCTTAAGTTATAAAGAAATGAGCGTTAAAAACTTTAAAATTTTGAAATGACTCTCGAGAAGGCTCCTTATACCAAGAGATAAATGCATGTCATTATTTATGTTTCCTGAAATAAGCTATGAATAAATTTGTTAATAACTTGCTGCTTACCTTTTCATTAGTTCAAAGAGTTGGCGCAATTTGATTTCATCAGTCCTCTCACACGTAAAATTGGCAACAACAGATTTTTTCTCAGATGTTTTCTAAGTTTTTGATGGCTTTCCAGGATTAAATGAAACTCTCCAGAAAGAAATAAAATACTCAGAATTAGCTGAAGTTCAGTTGGATCTGGAAGGAATATCTCAGGTAAACACTCGAATTAATATTTCCTGTTTATGAGCATGAAATGTTTGATTGCTTCATGGGCTTCCTTATATATTCAAAAATTTTGTTTTATGGATTAGTTGACAGAGACAGTTTTTGGGAAAAATTGAGTTTTTTTAATAAGGGTAGCAATTTCATCAAGCAGGTCTCATAGGGTTTTTGTAGACAGAGACAGTATTTGATAGCACCAGCAGTTTCTTATAATGGTAGCAGTTTCATCATGCAGGTCTTACAGAATGGCTGGTTTATTGCTCTAATTCCTTTTTGTTGGGAATATGTGCTAGATGTCATGTACATGTTTGTTTGTACATGTACATGTTCGCTTTTCTACAAAAATGGGTTAATCTGTGTTGATATGTGTCGAAGCAGGTGTGGGAGGGAAGAACAGGTTGGGTTGAAAAGATTATCTAAAAAGGTTTTTAAAATCCCTACAGCGAGATTTTAGTAATGAATACCAGTGTGGCAATATATATCAATTTGGTCTTGTAAAAAAAGAAAAGTGAATTCATGCAGAAATGAAGAAAACCGGGCATCATTAGAGAGGGAGATGGTTCCTAATATGGACACTATTCCCAATATGGACACCAGTGATTTACCTTTTCTTATCTCTTGGCTGATGAGCACTTCATTGAATAAATATTTTTCATTGCTGAATCAGCTATTTATTAATCAATAAACAGACTTAAAAATAGATTCAGGTTTTCCATGTTATATTGACAAAATGATTACTTATTGTAACCATTGGAACAACAAAGTTGACATCAACAACCTTGTTCATATTCATGTTTTTTTTGATGTAACTGTAATAAAAATCATCAAGGTTCAGAACATATTGAGACAAATATCTTTAAAAAATTGAGCCACCAGTATGCAAAAGTATAGCATGGTTCAAGTAAAATGGTGCTGCCTGCAAGTTTTTATCAATATAACAAAGCCCTAAGCACTTTAATCACCCAGCGGAGTGTTTCCCTGTTGTAGTGGGTCAATAGCTATTTTAAGCCACTTGAGCTGGATACAGTTATAATGCTGGCCATACACCATGTGGAACTGTTTATTGTTTCTGGATGGAAACTTTATTTTAGTGCTGTTCCTATTTCACAAAGATAATGCACACCTTTATGAACATTTGTAAACATGAACCCAATGTATTTTTATATGAAGCATCTTTTGGTTTATGCTTTGTGTATAATAACAAACAGCAATATGATCAACATAAAGTACATTTTGTGTTTCATGTTTATTCATTTATCTTGATAAGTAATTTCACACACACACTTTTACAAAAAAAATTAATTTAAAAACATAAATCTTTTAGAAATAAACTATCTTAGTTACAATTACATATCTTTGCCTTACTCCCCTAAAAGAATATGTATTTATCTTCAAGGCATTATTCTTGCATTCTGATTAAACTGCTTGCTGAAAAATCTTGTCAGACAATTACAGACATCATGCTCCAACCTATATTAAAACTTGGTAACAACATTGTAATGTGATCAACAGATGTGTTATTGCTTAAAGCGCTGGCTGGGCCTAGAGTATTTATGAGAAAGTAAAGTGTAATGGGTGAAATTGGTTCTTTCAGGAACACCCCTGTCTACTGAAGAAGAAAACTGTTGGACATTGGACCACATATGAGTGTGTCAACTGTGGTTTACTGACACACGCTGTCAACACTGCCTCCAGGAGCAATAGAATTCTAGTCAACAAAAAGTTACTGGTAAGCAGTTGAGGAGGTCTTCTTTCATCTTTTTTTTTTTTTTTTTTTTTTTTTTTTTTTTACCAGGCAGTGCTTTCCATGTACTAGTCTACTGGGCTAGTACTTGTAGGTGAAAGCATACACATACAAACAACTTTTTTGGAAAATTGTAGAAGTTGGATGTTGAGGCCGATAATTTATTAAAGCAATTGTATTTACTGAAGCGCTAGCTCCCTGAGGAATTAAGAATTAAGATAGATGTACATACATGCAATTTACTAAGGATTTAACACATTACCAAAGCTCCAGTCAGTCTATGGGGACAGTATGCACAAAGGCTAAATCTACCTGTATGTTTTGAAATTGCAGCATTTTAAACAGTACACTGTTCTGATTATGCAGTCATATACAGGTTTCTTTCCACAATGACTGACATAACATTAAACAAGGAGGGTATATGGATATGAGTGAAGGGTTTCTTTTGATAACCTGAGGGTGACACATGGTTTTCACATCAGTGACCTTGGATGTATTATTGTTATGTACAAGCTGGTACAAAGTTAAAAATAAGGATTGCCTCTGAGTGACCTGAGATGAGGGCAGCTAAGGTGAAAGCTCTGACCCTTGTTTTTGGCAGAAGGGAATGACTGAGTTACTAGTACTCGCAAATTCATTGTTCTCCGTCTATTTAATACACCGTCTGCGTAACTTGAAGGGAGAAAGGGGGTAAGTGTTGAGTTCATATGCCTTAAACACTGGATTAGAGTGGATTTTGGCTTACTAAAAGTAATGACTTCTAAACAACTGAATGTGCAGAGTGCAGAAGAGTTGGCAATGCTAAGTTGTGATGTGATTTATGTCACGTTGGTTTGTCACATTAAAGGTAAGAAGTGTGATAGTGTAAGACAGCCCAAGACAGCCAGGCACCTGTGTTGACACAGTTTTAGCACTTACGTCATTGTATCCTACATATACTTCTGACGCAATGCATTCCAGCTGTGCTGCTGAGTAGTTTATCTTGTGATTTTCTTCAAATTTTTTTATCAATGTCATGAATGTTGATGTAAACATAAGAAATATACAGCCTAATTTTAATCTGTGCTCAATATAGCATTTGAAAAAGTCTGCAAAATGCTTTAAAATAATTGTTCCATAAAAAGGGAATTTAATATGACATGGCATTAATTTTCACTAGTTTAAGATAAAAGGTAAAATCTGATATTAAACTTGTACAGCATGTAAAGATAAGCAGTTAATTATAAAGCACCCTGAGGTTTAAGTGTTTAATATCTTGTTATAAGTGCCAGGGCACTGACTCTCTCCCCCTTATCAGCTTACAGAAGGAGGGGGGGGGGGGGGGGGGGCTTGCCATAGACAGGCTTTATGTGCACCCCCCCTCCCCCCAAACACATTACTGTTAGTCATTCTGTTTATATCTATTATTTAAGACTATAAATTTGGCTGCAGTATTAGCCAACATTTAGTTCACCCATGTGATAAAGATAGTTCCTGCTAATTTTGAAGGTCATTACACATAAAGTCTATGGATATGTATTTTTTTGCGAGTTTAATTGGTTTAAAAAGTCATAGCTAGCATCACTTGCCATATATACCAGAGCTTTTGCTTATAAGGAGATCATTTGTGCAAGTTATTTTAATCCATCATCTATGACATCAATTTAAGGTACTTCAAAACTAGATAATTAATGAGGACAGGTGTCTTATTTGACCTGGTGATAGCCAGGCTGGCTTGTCATTTGTGTACACATAGTGGGCTGACATTTGGGGCTTTGAGATTAGAGCCTGGTTATAATACACCTGCTAAGCTGTGGGGACTCCCTGGGCTGTTTACTGAGGCACTGCGCAGTGTGGTTTCATTTCAGCTGGTGGGTGACCCGTGTTCTATTTTCAGCAGCTGACCACCTTTAGGTTTGACATAGTGAGTGAATGCAACACCCTTAAATGATAGGTGCTGCAAAAGTGAGTCACCATTTGAGGAATATATCTAGGATCCGCTGACAGCTGTGCAATTTTGCTTAAAACTTATTTTTGAAATTAAGTAGGTTTGTGCATGGCCAGTGCAGGCTGCCATTGATTTTATGTATAGAACACAGTGCCAAGAAGACCTTAGTGAAAATTGTGTACAGTTGCATTATTTATGGTCAGTTGTTTTTGATTATGTACATATTTGTATTGAGTCTTTTTGTTTTGGATTGCAGAGAGACGCTACGGCAATTGAGAGTTTGATGCAGTCTCCAGACTATTCTCCTCTGTACAATATTGTGCTGAAGGGAGTGAATGACAATCAGCACAGGTTCACACCTTTTGGTAAGAACTGAGACCTTAATTCACAGGGTATTGGGATGTGATGTGCCTCTGTTGACATGGGTGGGGTAGGTTTGATTGTGCACTGTGGTAACCAGTGCGTGTTTATATGTATGTGTGGCTGCATGTGTGTTTGTAGGCATGTGTGCACATATGTGCATGGAGGAAGAGGAAGGGGAAGAGTACTACAATTTCTCCAATTTTCAAACTTTGTCACAGAGTTTTTTTATGTGTGTTGTGTTACACAGTTTGAAAATAAGCTTTTTGGTATATATATATATATATATATATATATATATATATATATATATATATATATATATATATATATATATAATCTATTTGTTAACTGTAGCTGTGTTTTCTATGTCTTCAGGCCTCCAGTCCAGTAAATATGAATCTCTGCAGGAAACTTTGACTGCCGTCCAACAAAGACTGAACCAGTATCTGATACAAGAAGAGGCTGCAATGGAGGAAAGAATTAGGTAAAAGAGTTTGTAGATGGTTAGAAAAATATGTATTTCAAGTAAATATAAGGTGCATTATTTGTCAAAACTGAGCCCAACTGTTTTGTTCCAAATTTAAAATTTTGAATTCAGCTTCTAATATACCTTAAGTAGAGGTATCAAGACATCAGAAATAAGAAATTGAGAAATATGAATGGTCTTTATAACGAAATGCCTGCAACAAATAGCACCTAAGTTATTCATAATCTCTAAGCGATTTCTTTAGCAGATTTCCAGAAGATAAATATAGACACGTGTGCAGGCTCAGGTGGTTTATCTACTTCAGTTGTCAGAAAAGATATACTTTATACATAGAGACAGCCTTGATAAGGATAACATGTTTGGCCTTGAAGATAAAATTTAACTGGTCAATAACCTTTCCAGGGTAAAAAGAAACAGCTATGAGTAGTATAGTTACATTTTCCCACCCCCTCATATTAAGAGTGTACTCTTTGGCATTTTGCTGAGAGATTTCACAGTATGGAAAATAGAAAAAAATTGATTACAAAGTTACTGCAGTTGGGGTTCTTTGGTTTATGTGATAGAAGGATCAAGACAGTTCTTTTCCAGATATATATTTGTATGATAGTGGATTGCATTTGGTAATTTTTTTCTTTTTGTGTTTTTTTTTCTTTAGAAAATATCAAGAGGAACAGAGAACACAGTATGCAAAACTTCAAAGCAAAGCAAGGAGGGATAAAAATACTTTGATCAGGTAAGCTTGTTCAGTATGAGATTCTTATGCACACATTATGTATTCTTATTTTCAGATAAAAGAAATGGAAACCAATGAATAATTTAACACTGCACAAACTTACACAAGTGTTCATACACATAAAAAGGAAAAATAAAAAAGTTGACTTTGAAAAAACACTCATCAGATATAGAAAATGTACATTCTAGATATAAAACAAAATCAGAAGCAGGGTTTTAATTTTGTTAGGCACACAACTAGATGAACTTTTATATGCAGTGTATCCTCCTGCATTTTTATCCTTCAGAGTGGTGTTATGTACTTGTAACTGTTTTACTCTTGATATAAAGAAAGATAAGCAAGCCAGGTGTTGCATTTTAGGTCCATGGACTTTTTCTGACACTGACTCACATTCAGCCTGCTTTGTTGTTTACTGCCAGTGGTTAGATACCCTTGTTTACAACCAAAGGTTATGAAAATAAGTCGAAATATGCCCTGAAATAATGACCAATATATCACCTGTGGTCTGTGCTGAGATGTTACCTGATTGGGGAGTGTCATTTCACGTGCTTAGATATTGTCCTGCCATTAAAAAACTTTGTGGTAGCAAATTAACAACAACAACAACAACAACAACAACAAAAGATATTGAAAAGCTTGTTTTTTAATTAACCCTAGTAGTGTGCAGAAGATGACTACAAAAGACATGAAATTCTCATTTTAGTCATTTTTATCCTTCAAAAAATGAGCTACTCATATAATTATATAAGAGTCAAGTCATCACTTTTCTAGAATCAAATGTCAAGATTTATTGGTTACATAATATACACTTGTACTCCCTGTGTCCACAAGACTAATATATTACAGTATTATATAATAATGTTGGCTTTGCTATAGTCCACATCTATGTCAAGGTCAAGTCGTATATTAAATCTGGCCTGGAAAGAAGTTGATAGGATTATCACTACCTGCCTTTGGAATTATGCCAATAATAGGTGTGCGCTTCAGAATCTTCCACTGTGTAAGTGTCAGAATATATTTTTAAAAGAATATATTTTTATGAAGATTAGGTAGTAATAATCAGTAGTGTGTTGAAATTGGTCTTAATGAAAGGAATAGAATTTTTGCTATGTTATGAAAAGTTGTGAAAGGTTTGGTTATAAAACTGATAGGATTTTGATTCTCTGAAGTGTACACCTATTTCATTTTTTTAGCTCTAAAATGTTGTGTTCTCATGTTCTCAGTGTTACCACATTAGGGGTTTAACTCTGGCAAAGTATGTAAGATCAGCTTATACACAGGGATGCAGGGACCACAGAATTGTTCTGTCCAGGGTTGCTATATTTATCACATGATCTCCTCAGCTGTTGAAACAGATCATCTCCATTTCCTGCAATCAACAACTTTGTTGCTTAATTGGTTATTTGTATATGTCATCAGTTTGAATTATTTTATCATGCCCTGGTCAGGTATGATAGTGTACTCCTGCTGTTATCATTATTATCATGCTCTTGTGATAAGAGGGGCATAAAAGGGTCGTTGTATCTTGCGTTATCTTATACACGTGCAAGGTGCATGCAAACGCTCAAGTCGCGTGTATTAATTCAGGGCCACTAACTATCTGTGCTCCCATATAATCCCCACTTGTGATCGGAACATTTGTTACAAAGGGATAGGCTGTAGATAAAGTGGATCAGGTGGTGTTCAGAACAGTTTGGACGGAAAATGTTTCAGTTTTAACTGCAGGAAGTGGGAAGGCAGTTGATTGCAATAACTCATTAAATTGTCTATAAGTTAAACTGAAAGCACAATTAATTAGCTGTGTGGGTTAATTAAGAGATTAAGAAGGCTTAATAAAGAGACCCAGAGACTTAATTTATAAATGTCTTAACTCCAACTGTGCACTTCCAGAGATCAGACTTGAACCCCTTTAGACCAGAATGACCCCAAATGTGACCCGAGATAAATATGTAATAGATGCACAGTTACATATATATGCCCCGTGCATTTGTGGTGAATTATTTAAGGCTTGTGCAGTATTTTAAGGCTGCACATTGTATAGCACTGCAGTATGGGCATAGCTGTGGGAGAGCAGGTGCCAGACAGCAAAAAGAGGGAAGATCGGTAGGGTGCAGGAAGTGTATAAAATGATGATAAATTTCTAGGAAATTGGAGATGTTTTAAAAGGCAAAAGTATGTGAGATATAGTGTACATATATTGTTAACTGACAGAAGAAAAGGAAAAGCCATTTCTTTCAAGTCATTGCATTTTGTTTTTTTTTTCTTACAGTTCCCTGCTTGCTTCAGAAGCCAAAGATCTCACCGAGTCTCTGACGGAGGCAATGGTAGATGATTCTAGTCCAGAAAATAGTGTGGAAGGTTTGTTGTTTGTTTTCAAGTTGACTATAATGATACTTGGCACAGTGAAATATAAGTGATAAATATGCTGAAACTATATTCCATATGTCATCTAAAACAAAGCTACCAACAAAAAAAAAACTTTAAAAGATGGATATCATAATTGTATGAATTTGTTGGATTTTACCATTATTTTCTTGTTACAATGAATGAAGACAGAGGTAAACATTAGGTTTATCATATATATTTATACATTTTTAAATAATTTTAGCGAGCAGTTTGACTGAGTCATCCAGCTTAGAGCAAGACACAAGGAACCAGAACAAGGTTAGAACATCAAAACCCCAGATTTTCAGAATTAAACTGTTTTAGGATTCATGCATTTCTTCTTCATGAACTCTGTACAGTCATGGTAGTATTACCTAATAAAACAAGATTCTGAACCTTTTCATCATTTGTGATGTGAACATATAAGTGAAAACAGTCTTATAAAGTACTAGCAAGTGGTTTGTGGGCATAATATGATTCAATCTAGGGCCTTATTACTTGAAACTACAACTTTCAGTGGTTTTCTTACACTGGTGGTGTCATATTAGAATGAACTACAAAAGAGATGAGCAGTTAAAGAAAAGTACCTGTAGATTGGAAGATGAGCAGCTGTGTTTTTTTCCAAATAATTACACTCAAAACCTTTATCATTTTCGACAACAGGTGTCACCAGTGCAGCAACAGGACAAGAAAAGCCAAAGTAACTACCAGTCTCATCAACTACTGCAACGAACCACCTCTGCTCCTGTGAGGCTTCAGAGCAATAGAAGTTTAGATGAAGGTAAGGATAAAAATAGTAAACATTGTTCCTATCATAACACAGGTAACTCATTATTTTATATATCTTATCGTAGGTGTTGAGGTTTTGTGATTTTTTTCAGCATAGTACTAGATTACTGACTAGTCCAAGAAGAATTATTTAAATGAATAAAAAAAACCTAAGCTTCTTATTCTTGTACAGTAGCTAATTTTTTTTTTTTTTTTTTATGTCTTGAATATGGCCATAATTCTTATATTGTTTCAGTATTTGAGCTGGAAGGCTTAGATGACGATGAAGACTTACCAGCTTTTGATGAGTCAGATGATGATACAGGTAAGAAAGGGTGTTACAAGGGTGTTAGTTTTTGATACTGAAAATTAGTTTGGCTTTTTAGCCCATTGGGTTTATTGATAAATTGGTGAAATTAAATGAATTATTTTTGATGTCAGTGATCACCACAGCAACTGTACATTTCATTAAACCCAGAGCTTGACAGAAGTTCTTGCCTCTGAATAAAGTTTCACGGATGTTGTCTTTGACTGAAACAGGATGTAAGTTGTTTAATCTAGATCTATGCTGAACATGTTCCAGATTCATCTGGGTTGTCGTTTTTAAGCCAAAGTTGATAAATTTGTCCTCATTGATGAAAATGTTACATAATGTAACATATTTGTTAACTTTAATAACGACATAATGTAAAAGATCAATGAGATATGATTTTTTAAAAATAAAATTCATATGCCAAATATATCTGAGTGCGTTGAAGAGAGATAACAGTAACTGGATATTGGATAATCCCTGGTTAATGTTCCCAATTCTGACACCTTACTATCACATAGGTATAGTTTTAACTGTTAACAATGTGATATTGTAGATAACAGTATGAATGAAGACCAGAGCGATAGCAGTGATAGAGACAGTGGGATCTACTCGCGCTCCATCCCCATATCTGTTCCTATGGCATTCAGGACAGGAAAGTTCTCTGAGAGAGAAGAGGAAGATGTATATGTGAGTGTACAGGTTGAAGCTAAATGTGTAGTTTGTTGAAAAGATAGAAAAAGAAAACATTTCTGTATAGTAAAAGAATTAAGTGAAAAGAGTAAGTTGGATCACTTCATTTGAATTGACTCAGTTGACTCAATTGAATAAGGCACTTATAATATAAAATTGTTCTCTTTTTGGGTCAAAAACTGTCTCTACCAGTATTGAATTAACCATTCAAAAGCTTCCATTGGTACTTGCAGAAGACAGCCCCAGACCCAGAACACATGGCCGCAAGTATTAAAGCCCTAGCACTCAGCGTCCATGAGGACGGAACAGAAATGTTTGGCGATCTGCCAAGACCACGCCACAACACATGGGGTGACCATCACAGACCACACAGAAGCTTTAGACACTAGCAGATAGAGATGCTTAATCTTGAGTGACTCTTTTTCGGAGATATCAAGAGGAACTTGGATCTAACTGTACTTTTTACACATTGACTATCCATGAAGTGTGATATCGTCACCTATGGGTTGAAATATATGTTGCTAAAGTGATGGCGCCACCTATGTGGTGAAATTTTTGTTCGTTAAGTGATGGCGCCAACTGTTGTTTGATATAAAACTTTAGCAAAGCCTGTGTCAAAAGAATCACATTCACTGGGCTGCTTCAGGCTGTTATTGACAGCATAATAGAACAGAAGAATGTGAAGTAAACACAAATTGTATCATTTATCTGGTGACTTGAATTCTGATCTTCCTGTACTTTCAGACATGAACCGAGTTTGTTTTAAACTTTTAAAAGGGCGTCTGGATCTGATAATTGGAGTAATTATCATTTCACAGGTAGATCTTTTGTGAGATATGAATACAGTTATGACTGTGTTGTTATTAACAGAAAAAGGAAGAAAAAAGAAAAAAAAGGAAAAGCTGGATTTGTTTTCAGGCTTAATTTGCCATTCGGTAATATACACTGATGATTTATAAAGATTATACTGCATTAAGTGTGATGTAAGAAATGTCAGCTCTTTTTCTGTGGCTAGTGGTCTGCTCTGTTTTATGAACTTGTGTCTCAAACCAGTATGCAGCATGTTGTAGGACCTGATATTCATGATGGTATACATGATATACTATTTCTGTCCTCATTAGTGTAAAGTGTTTCTTCATAATTTGCAAAAAGAGGAAATGGGAGTTCTGCATGATATTTTTGATTATGTTTAGACTTCGGTATATATATTTTTTTATTAATTCAGAAGTTGCATGCAGGATTAAATCATAAAATTACAGTATTATCTATTGAATTATTTTCTAAACTTTCCAAGGTTCACATTTATTAGGAGGCTTATTTGTTTGAGGCTTTAAGTGGTTATATGTTTGTCTTTTTAATTCCACTGCGAAACATATGATGGAATGTCTTTATTTATTTATTTATTTTTTGTTTACACTGCTTGCGGGTATTTGCCTATATTGCAGTCTTTGTGATTGTTTAAAGCTTCTGTTTTACAAAGTTATCTGTATTCTGGCTTTATAGGTTGGTAACATTTCAGTTTTGATTCAAGTACTTTAATGTACTTTTACCAGTTTCAGCTACTGTGTATAATTAATGAACATTTGTTAATGTTTATTTCTTAATGTAAGTGAAGATGATCAGCGTCAACAGGTGCACTGGTGTGCATATGGATTTTTTTAAAAACAAACATGGCAGTCATGGTAAAGCACAAAGTTCATTGAAGAGAAGGGGTAATTTAAAAGTAGAACTTGCTGCTCTGATGATCCTGGAATCATGAATATGTTGAAGGGTTGGAGACGTGAGGCATAGTATTTTAATCATGGAAGCAGGTTGAAGAAGATTATACGTGTTTGGTATTGGGTGCTGAAATAGTCTTTTGGAATTTAACAGTCTTTTGAAATGGGGAATTTTTTATTTTATTTTTTAAACAAAAATACTTTGTCTATGGCCAGTGATTTTATAGTTAAATTGCTGTTCTGTGGCCAGTGATTTTATAGTTAAATTGCTGTTCATCGTCATCACTGAGAAATAGCTGTTCACTAAGACAAAGCTCTTAGTTACATGCACAGTACTATATATATTATATATAGCAGGCTGCTGATGTTTAAATAAGCTGTTTTGTGTGGATTTGGACAACTTGCTCTTTGTATCTTTTTGATATAGCAGATTTCAATCACTATGGTCTTTACATTTCATTTGTTTATTGCAGGAGTTCTGTATATAGATAAGAGCTTCTCGTGCTATTACCCTCTACCATGGCCACGAAATAATCATGTGCACTTTTCTCTAACGCGTAGAAAATTTGACATAACTTATCCAGAGACATCTGTGAGTATCGAGTGAAAAATCAATCTGTGGCCCTGGTAGAGGGTATCATGCTACTAAGGTTACACCAGTCCTTCGTATTACAACAGCATTATTTGAGGGGGCTTCAACTAAGAAATCTTCAGATTTTAAAGTTTTGCCTAAGATTGTGTGAGAATGTATTGTGTATTGATGCAATATTGGTGTCATAGAATCATATTTTGTAAAAAAGGGATGAAGTTTTCAGCACAGTCTAGGCAGTTTTTGAAGTGGTTCAGCAGGCTAACCAAGTATTAAATCGGTGCTCTGCCTGCAATGGTCAGTTCATCACTTGCTTCTCATTACTTGAAGTGAGTTTTCGTATACCTTCGAAAAATTGAAAAATATTTCTTATGAAATATTGGACAATAAAACAAGGTGCTACTAATTCTCTTTTTCTTATTGTCATTTTGGATTTACTTAGTAATTTCACTAATGAAATGAGGTAACAGAATACAATATTTATCTATTCACTTCTCCCTCCTGGCAAAATGAAAAGTTTGCATCAAATTTGCTGCAAACTAAAAGTTTGTGGCAAGGAGTTTGCAAGAAAAAATTGTATTGTTGCTAATTCCGAGCAAATTTGCAAGAACAAAATCCCTTCATGCAAATTTGTGGGAAGAGGATGCTGCAGGTCTGATATTTAGCCAAGCCCCCCCCCCCCCCCTTCCTCCGTTTCACAAAAACTTCGGTCTGTGTGTTCAACGGCAGTAATGTGTGAAGTCGGATTAGTAATAACAGTTAGGCGTGACCTTATAGGTTCTTTTATCACAAACTAACAATTGAAGATAAAAGAAACGTTTCATTGTCCATCTGACATCTTTTCTAATAGTCTTTTTGCCATCCAATCGCGAATCGCCATCCTTCCTCCACCATTGCTCCATCTTGCTCCGCTGTCGCAATTCAGTTCGAAAAGGAATCTAAATTCTTTCCGTTTGAATCTGAACAAATAATCTACTTGGAGCAAGCCAAAAGAATATGTGTGTTAATATAGGATGAGCTTTTATAAAACATTCAAAACATACTAAGGAAAAAAGCGACTGCATAAAAATTAGATTAACGTTACCATGGGTACATGGATATGGGCAATCCAGTCTGCGACAGAAATATGGATTTAATCGCCATGTATTCAATATCTCCCTGAGTACGTGACGACGAAAATTAGTTACAGTGACATTTCTCTGCGACACAAGTAGTCCGTGTATAATTGGTTTGTAAAGATGTGTATCTATCCTGTGATATTGATCGTTTTACACAGGCGTCTTATCAGGGAATGCACAACTAACAAACGTAACAGTTTTGCAAGCACCAATGTGGCAAAGGGTGCGGTTCTGAGCTGCACTTTCACGGTCTTCTCTGCAGAGAACAATATCTAATCAACATATTTGTTAGTGTGAATATTTCAATATCTTAATGTTAATCTCAGACTGACATTTTGTTATCGCGTCGAAAACAATAATATTTCTTGTTCCTTCTGACGTTGCATGGAAACCGTGATTGCGAACGCAGCAGGAACAAGTACACGGAACGATTTTCTGAGGCTCTGTTTGAATAGGGCGACGTGCCAAGCGGCAGGGGGTGGGAGCCGAACCATGACGTGGCATCCCTTTTTTTCTTTCTTTCTTCCTTTCTTTCTTTCCCTCCGATTTTATGACTTCCTGTTTATAATAGGGTAAGGAGTTTACAAAAAAAAAAAAAAAAACAACAAAAAACAAAAAACAAAAAACAAAAACAAAAAAAAAACGGAATTTACAAGTTGTAAAAATTTACTTGTTTGTTATTATTATTATTATTATTATTATTATTATTATTATTATTATTATTATTATTATTATCTGTTATTTAAAAACTTGTTTGACCATATGAATCTGAAAACCCCAGCAAATCTAGATAAAAAGCAAAAGGGGAATTGGCTATATCCTCTAATAATGACTAAGGTATAGGCAGCAAGTACTAGTTCAACTGTTCAGTACACATCACAGCCAACATTCCTCCTGCGAAATTTTACCCCTTTTTCCGACACTTACACTTCACTTCCTCTATGGCACTGTGCAAAACAATGAACCATGAGCCAAACAATATAATGGAATATCACTTAAGGCAAAATCAACAACATTAAAAAAAAACGTGAATAGTTTTAAGCTTAGTAACAAGTCTAGACGTTGATATAGACTACAGTATACTCCGTGGCACCGGGATCTAACTAGAACTATTTCAGTCAGGAAGTAGATAAGAAAAAACCCTCTCTAAGTTGGAATGATTTCTTAGCAATGGAGAGTGAACCGAACGGGTAGAACCTTTTTTTCAGCTTCAACGCAATGAGCAAACAGGTGCATTTTCACCTCGGCAGTCCTGCTGTATATTCAGTATATTTTGAGTACTCTTAGCTATGCGGGTTTATGAATATCCCAAGCGAGCTGTGCATATTACCTAATATTTGTGTCTGACAAAGGTTGATTTGTAATATATGCCACGACGGTCCATAAAATCAGCGTTTGTTTGCGTTGGAATAGCCGTTATGTTTACCCGGTAAATGAGTTCCTCGTTTAGGCAAGGGGCGCATTTGTCACATGGGCTGTAGGCAAAATCCGTCAACTGAACTGTACGTCAGCTGAGTGTCAACTCAGGTGCATTATGTGCTACATAGCGTGACGCAGATTACACAGAGGCAGAGGAGCGGTGACCTATGTGGCATACAGATAGGCATCAAGTGGTTGTGCCATAGTGAAATATTGATATTAAACGACCGCAGGCACCACGTATGGGACTATGCAGGAGCGGAGGACGGCCCTTGGTCCCTACAGTGGCGGAACGAACCAGTCACTTTGACGGGAGGTGAGCAGGTTGCTGCTATTATCAACGTATTCACCAAGACATAAAGAGAATTTTCAAGCCGACTTCGCGCTGTGAAACGGCCATTGAAACGGGTTTATGAAGTTCAGAAACTTATTGAATTTCCCTCTGTACAAGTTGCCAGTGCCAAGCTTTAGCAACGCAGTACAGATGACAGCTGGACTCCCTCGGTGACGATGGGCCATGGAAACAGCAGACAACTTTCCTGTCCCGGGGAGAACAACAGCAATAATAACACCAAGAGAAGAATCTCGCGTAACATTGATGACAACGATTTCAAAATACTGAATCTAGAGGCCAAAATCGACGATAGACCCATCGAGATTAAGGAAACGGAAAAGGTGTTGATATATATAACGCCTAAGTTCAGGTAATTATAACCAGAAAATAACTCGAGCATGTTGGAACTGGGGGAACGATGTAGCGTACGCATACCAGTTCCAGAGCTTTGCTCAGTGATATATTATGTATGCTGTGTACACAGCTAACCGCCACTTATTCATGCGTGTTGAAAAGTAATAGCATCAATCCTTTCCCTGATGGATCGTATTATATGAAAAGGATCATTGGATCTTTTCGTCGTGATTAGAAATAATACGCAAATACATAAAATATACATAATATAGAAATAGTCGAAGTGCTGTCACCCACGGTAGCCCTATAAAAGTCATAAAACGGCGATCCTTGTCACATATAAATTTTGGGTTCGTACCCTCCCCCCCCCCCCCCACTCTGCCTCCTGCTGGTGATGTAGGTACTCGTTATTTTAGACTAGAGCCCAAGCTCCCCCCCCCCCCACACACACACACATACATACAAGACCTCTCGCGCGCACACACACGTAGAAAAGGGGAAATGAGGCAGGCCAGCTTGTTATCTTAATGAGAAAACCTATTATTTTAGTAAGTGCCTAGTGACCGATAGTTCAATATTTAGAGACGTGGTTTATCGAATTTATGTTAAATTTTTCCCCACCTTCATCAGTCACGGTGACGGAACTTGTAGGGTGCGATTTTCACGTTTGATAAATGCATGTTTGAACACTCATGACGTCAGTCTTTGTTGTGGCAGTCTAAAGAGATCCCATCATATTGTAATGTAAATATTTGGGATCTCTTGAGGTATGTTGGCTATGATTCATAGTATTTCGATCAAATATAAATGCAGAACATGCATAGGCCTACAGCTGCATGGCTCCAATACCGTCAGCATTGTTATTTAGGTCTCTGCCATGTAAATGTCATCGGTTCTCTTAAATAAAATTTGGGCTTTGGTAAAAGAAACCTTAACCAGCAAAGTAATATACTTGGTTTCCCATCATTTCTAGTAATGAAATGACAAACCGAAATACGGGTCGGGCGTTGTGGTCATTTCTTTTTCAAGTTGTATTCATTGTTAAAGAAAGGCCTACGGGCTGCAGACGAACTATTTCGATGATTCAGAGCCGTTTATCGTGCTTCAGATAACCGCATCCTGGATACGCAGCACTGACTCCTTGTGCGATTCAAACGTCTGGGGGGAAAGGGCTTGATAAGGCGGCCATGTACTATTTTTCCCGTTGTTATAAATCGCTCTCCTTTTTGCCTCTTTCCCCCCAAGATTTGATAACGCGATCAAACATCTACGGTAATTGCCAATCATGTTTTTGTTTATATTTATCTTTTGGGTCCTAGCTAAAATGTAAGTAAATATTATGAGTTCTAATTCTCCTGATAGAAATGCAGTCGATTGAGATTTTCATCAAACTCCCACGGACCAACTAACGCATTCTGAATATCCTGCTTTTCAGAGCAAGTGCCAAAATCCAAATCCCTCCTCTGCTTGAAGGCGAAGAATGGCAGATAGGATGGATCCAAGCTTGTGATTATATGACCTTTATTAATTACTATGGAAACCAAGGATGGTAAGTCTGAGAGAGAGAGGGAGAGAGAGAGAGAGAGAGCGAGAGAGAGGGTATTAGTGTTTCACACCTCATGTCATTCTCAGCGAACAGAGTTTAAAAGTATTCCTTGAAGCCATACGTTATAAATATACGATGGAAGAAAGAATGACAGGACTCGGTGGAAAGCAATGGCATATTTAAGAAGGTGAAAACACCTGCCTCAATTTAGCCTGAATCGTTTGGCTTGTCTGGCAATTTTTAATAGTTTACTGTTTCCCTAGGCCTAGGCCTGTTGCTATTTGGTAAGTGGCGAGACAGTTTGCAGGCATTCATTTAAATCGAGCAAAAGAGACACGTGTATTTTCTGCTCCTTTATCAGGATTACTACAACATTTTTTCTCTTTAACTTCAGTACGTCATGGGAGATCCCCCAATTGCGAGCTTCCAGCAATAACGAAAATGCTTCCAGAAAATCTGTGATGATCAGTGACTCTGATGGCCGTTTTTACCCGTGGTACGGAGAGACCACGGAAGTCGTCTGCGTCCAAGGACCTGAACATTCCTTCCGCACAGTACGTGTTGCCATGGACGATAATTTTTCTCCAAAAGTCGCCTGGTCTCTCACTGGAGAATACCTCAAACCGAACCTGACCAAAATCCATCGCTCACAGAGTTTTTACACGTGGCTGGCCGCACGAAACTCAAAAACGGGATTTATCGTCCCATTGAAGACGATTCGATGGAAAATTGAGCTTGATATCAAAATCAATCGTAGGAAAGGTCTCGGGCATCGAGCAACAGACACGTCAAACTTTGAAATAACAATCCAAGAGAAAAATAGGGCAATTCCTAATGAGATTTTGGGATCTCCAAATGCCAATTCCGCACAGACGTTCGTTTGGCTTGGGAAAAATGGCGAACGGCGTATTATTCTTCCAGCAAAATCAGAATGGACAAGTAAAGAAGAAAAAGAACCTATATAACAGTTGTTACGCTTACCTTAAAGGCTTTTTAAACGTTTAGGGATACGCATTTTGTTGTCCTATTTTTGTTATTGAGATAATGATGCGATGCTTGTACAACGATTCGTTTTATATTGATATATCGAAGACAATTTTGATAATGGAAATGGGTCAGTGACCATAAAGAGATGACATTTTTATTTTTCACTCACTGTCGACCTTGAACGTCAACGGCAAATGTGCCATGGTGATAACATAAAGATAAAATGGGTCCAATAGTTATAATTCCTTTGAGTGCCTATATCATTCCAATGTTTTATCTTTTTGTAACTCACGATAATTTATCATCTGAATTTGTCATGTAGACATCATTGCAAGGGTTATGATATTATCATTTATTTTCAATTGCTCAAGTTAACAGATACAAATTACAATTGCTCTCTCTATGCAGGTTAAAGTAAAACATCAAGTAATATGTTCAATACATTATTCATCTATGTTAGAATATTGTTAATATTTTGGATGGGTAAATAAAGAGCACCAAACTTACGCTGTTGTAACTAGAGGTAATTTGACAAAACTCACGCATTTTTAAGGAAGACGTTTCATAATGGAATGATCGGGGGGGGGGGGGGGGCGTGAAGAGATCCATTTTGGTTTTCCATTTAGACATTTTTCCCTGCAGTAAGATCCAAATAAAACATTGAATATGTCAGTTGGAAGAAAATTCTTAAAAATACTAAGAATTTTTTTTTTAATTTCATAGTAATTTTTCTGTCTGTATCACATGCAGATATAGTATATGGCAATACAAGCAAGGCACTAGTTTCCAATATTTTTTTTTATTATTCATTAATGATTGCATTTTAGATGAACATTTATAGAACCACATAAAACCATCTTTTAAATGACATTTTAATGTTGCGAATTTAAAATACCTGGATAACGCTTTGCAAATATATACCCAGCTGACAATCTCGCTTCTTTCATTTTACTTACACACACACATGCCGCTTCGAAAAGCACGGCTACAATGAAACTTCACCTTGCACGTGCGGCAGCATCCCCTATACAGATACGTTTTAATTGTTAACAGATCAAAATACCCCTTATAAGTACAAGAATTAAGTTATGAACCTTACTTCCACGTACGTACTTAGCAACTCACATACATGGACCCATAGTCAGAAATTTCTCATACTCAGACTTTAATGAGTGCAGTCCAGCAATAGAGCAAACAAAATCATGCAATTTCGCCTACAAGCGTGAAAACTGTCAAGCTGTAGAAAACAGTATCAAATGTTTTTCCATATGGAGAAAATTCTGAAATTTGTGACACCAATGATGACAAGTTCAAAGGCATTTAATACCTAAAAACCATCAGAAAAACGCAATTTTTTCACAGCATCCCTGTAGTGTGGTCAATTCATTTGAGTGTGAGACAGCTTATGAGTTGGGTTCGAAAAAATCTACACTACCATTATTTTCATACCAACAATAAACCATTCAACATTTTAAAATTACTTTCTATTAGTGGATTTCACCAGTCTTAGTGGAAAACTAATTAACTACAGTGAATGGCAAGAATCACACAGTTTACCATACTTTCCCAAAGTGCAAGTCTTACTGAATAATAAACCATGGTAGACCTTTTTATCACTTCAGAAGCATTCAGCTCACAGAAACAGAACTCATCTTACTGGAAAAGACTAACTTGCTAACAGTGGCACTTGTTCAGGGACCTCCTAAATCTAAACAAGTTTTCAGAATGCCCATTAATTCAACTTCTGATTCTCCCCCACCCCCCAAAAATAAAAGCGAAAGAAATATATAGATTTATATATATACTTATAAATATATCTTCCTCGGTGACATCTGTCCCTTATAAACTGCCCACGACATCATTTAGAGTACAAGTAGCCTGCACTGTGCCAAGCTTAAAGCAGTCTCTTATCGTGCAGGTGAAAATATTCTGAATTGATGAAAACCCCTTTAATACAGCAGTCAATAGACTACTAACAATCTACACATGACAAAGTTCATTAACTTCAAAATAAGGTCAATACATATCAATTTCGGTCTCTGTACAAGGTGACTGACCTAATGGAAGTGTTCATTATATTACAGAGAGACTATGAGACTAATACAAAAGATAAAATGAGTTCCACAGGCCCCATCTGAGCCCTGGTTCTCTCTAATAATAATAATAATTACAGACTTTTCAATATAGGAACAACTCACAGCAGGCCAAGTCTCTGCTGAAAGTGTGTAGCACACATTGCTGTATTGAAGGGCCTTGGTGTCCGCGACCTGGCTTGCCACTCCCTCTCTTTCCAGTATCAAATCTGTCAGCACTCACAGATAACATGCTATGAAGTCAAACCCGGTGACATATTAGGTTAGGATATTTTGGTGTCAAATAGGGGATTTAAATGAAGAATACAACAAGATGGTTTTCAGTAGGCTAAAGGCAATATACTTAGACAATCTGTCAAGTGCTTTAGTTCTAAGCATTTATAAATCCAATTCTTACTGCTGATTCCAATGTTTTATTGCTACACAAAAACAGGACACACTTGTTCTGGTAGTACAAAGTTGTACTCTCATTAGCTGGTGTGAAGATTTACCGTGTACATCAAACCCATATACCGCCTGGATAAAAATCTATAATCAGTTCATCATCATTCCAGTTATTCATGAGACGTAAACTTCATTTTTCTACTTGTATCTTTTTGCCTGTCAACCAAAAGTCGCAGCAATGTTACTTGGCACCATATAACAAATAATCTGCCATCACTGTGTCTTCTAATCACGACCAACAATGTGATAACATTACAATACAATAACGATGCTACGCTGGTGGCAATGTTACAATGTTAATGTCAACACAGTACAAAAATGACCAGGGCGGTAAGCCCGTTTTTAGTAGTGACAGATGAGAGGAGGGGGGATGATGACTTGTATTGTAAACTGATTTCATTGTGCTCGTGCTTGTGTCACAGGAGCTGCTGGAACTCTTTTCTGTACATCATCCAAACATCAGCAGTAAAAAGTGTTACTGCTGATGTTGTTGTTGTTGGTGTTGTTGTTGGTGTAGGGGACCGTTGAGAGCGCGGATTGAAGAGCTCTGTCCTAGCTTTCTACACTCGGCCCATGTTATGAATACACATGGCCCTCCAGGGGCACATAGCTTAATACAAGGCCAGTATCACTAAAGTGGAGTCTCTATGGTCTGTGGAATCTGAAGAAAATATATGTTATTTTTATTGTTACATATTATTTTTATTTAATAACATGTCTTAATTTGTGCACGTGCCATACTTATTTATGGACTAATTAATCTGGGATAAGAACTAACTACAGATGAAAATGCAATTATTTCAACCACTAAAGAATAACGCTAACATTAATGTTATTTCAAGAACTAGAAGATCAGAGAGGCACAGGTATCTCCTAGGTAACCAGCCCAATTGGGTATTACAATAACAAAATACCAAATACTGGGACTCACCTGGTTAAATGTTTACTATCAGAGTGCACTTCCATTTCTGCACTTTTAAATTCATTAAGTTCTTTTCTTATGGCAGCCTGCAAAAATAATTGGTGTAAATTAATTTTGGTAAATTGTGAGCTTGGGTACTGTAAATTACAGTAATCATTAACAAAACATGTTCACCAAACATACTCGAACAATTTACTGCTGTATTTATGACAACAATGAGCACATTTAAGAATGAATCTCCACACCTTGATTAAACATAAAGACACAAAGTATCATGTCAACTTTTTTAAATATCTGTTAATTGTTTGTAGGCAGAAAGCTGACCAATTCCTTATTAGAAAAATTGAGACTAATTTGACTTTAACCTGTACTGAGTTTATCAATACAGAGGTGTCCTGTATTACAAGACACAGATAATCAATGACAAACAAATCAACTTTGAGCTAGCTGAGATTGGGGCAAGTCAGACATTTTCTTCAAAGATACCTTATCTCTAGGGGTGAGTCTGGTCCAAGGTTTGTCTGCCCTCCTATCATATTCCTCAGCATCTGTCACCTCTACATAGTCACTGAATTTGATAATCTTGCGCTCCTTCAGTTCCTCAATTGTTGGCCTAAAACTTAGCTGTAATGTGAAAGAGGAAACACATAAACATTTTTTAAATCCCTTAAAAAGTAAAGGAGCAAATTTTATTTGAACAAGGAAAAATCTTTATCTGTCCAAGTGGTAATTTCACAGAGGAAACAATCTAGGTATTCTTAAAAAATAGAAAACTCTCAATAACTGTGAATATTTACATCAAACGATAACTGAGTTGTTTTTAAATCAACATAGCTCTAACGTGAATGAAAAATCCTCTTCCCTCACAGTGATCTCCCTATCAATTGTGTACCTGAACTTAATTTTCAAAATGTCTAAGTTTTAAAAAATTCCAAAATTTGCAACATGCAAAGAACCTAGGTCACCAGAGACAGGCTTACCTTTCTTGTTAGCACTTTCTTTTTCTCCTCTAATGTCAACTGCTCCTCTTCATTTGTTTTCACTGCAAGAAAAAATTGGGGGTAAAAAGCTGGTTTAAAGATCATTAGAGAAGTTCCGAATATCTTGAAATTTGTACTCAAGAAAAAGGAAAAAAACTAGAGCTCATAAGCCTGGCTCTTAGCAACAATAATATTTTTTTTACAAATCACAACCACCTAAGAAACTTTCAAATGTCAGATATAAGTAAATTTGTGAATCTCATCGTATGCACCTCAGGAGAAACAGAAGTGGATAAACACAAAAACGTATGTACTTACAGTGCAAAATATTTCTTTGCTCTAATTCTTCTTTTGTTGGCCTTAAACTCAACCTCCTATATAGTAAACAATAAATATGGCAAAAAGTCAAATATGCATAAATATCATATTACTATGCATACAATATCTTAACCACTTATTTAAAACAATATTTTTTGTTTTGTTTGGTACAATAAAGCAAAATGAATTTTTTTCTATGAAATTCCATTAATCAACCGTGGCAAACCCATAGTCTATTAAAATACTAAACATACTCAAGGCGCTTCCAATTCTGTTTAAATAACAAAACATACCTGTTTAATTTAACCTCTATTTCTTTTTTAACATGTTCTTTCTCTGTGCTAGTACAAGACGGGATGATGTTCTTGTCGACAAGCTCAGTTTTCTGAGGACGGTTACTCAGAAAACGAGCAAGGCTATCTTTTCTGGCAACCTTAGAAGCTAAACTATCTGTAACAGGAATAAAACAGCACAATGAAGATCGATAAGTTTCCAAAGCACTTTGCAGTACATTCACACATAATTTCTGATTGGTCCCTTGATGGTTTGACAAACCTAAATCAAAATTATAACTGGTTCACAAATTCTAACCAATTAGTTGAATATATTCTGAACATGGCATATTTATCCATAAGAACATTTCTTACTTAGTTCTCAATCTAGGAAATGTTCATCTGCCACCTAAATTTCGTGGTTTCTGTTCACTTACATGTGCTTTTTAAACATGCTGATTGTTTTAAACTGCAAAATGATTCAACATCTGCTGTGTTGCATCAAAACCTGCAGTCACGTCATCTTTTAAATTGCATGTACAATCCTACTTATAGCAGCATAAATAAATGTTATTATTATTACTATAATTACCATCATCATCCCTATACTGTATGGGTTCATCATCAGAAGATGATTCACTGCCGTTTAAATTATCATAATCTGGAATATTATCTTCGTAAGTTTCCCCATTTGGCTGGTTCTCTTTGTTTTCTTGTTCTGTTATCCTGTAAATAATATCATTTATGCTACTAACTTTTTAAATCTATTCAACAGAAAACACTTTTCCTTTAAACTATTCAAATGGATTTTGCAATTTATATTCAATATCATCCCCAATTACACTAAATTATATGAAAATTAACAGCATGTTTGTTTAAAAGAGGTTTAGGTCACTTGCAAAAAAAAAATAAAAAAATAAAAAATACACTAAAAAGTATTGCTTTGATTTTCGCATAATAACGCATCTACTTACGTTTTCGACACAGAGACTGCCTTCAGTGACCTAGGTTTAGGCGTGGGTTTAAATCCCACCAACTTTGCCTTGGGGGTGGCCCCCTTGAGGGCACTCCTGACTGGCTGCTTGGACAGGTCCGGCTCCCTGACAGGGATTTCTTCAACTCGTGAGGTATCTACAGCATGACTACCCGGCAGGTGAAAGTTAACACCACCCGTGTCCTGACTCCCCAGCGAAGGAGCATGCTGGACAACCAGCGTTGACGGAGCTGGACTTGCAACAACCACTTGCTGCTGCTGTTGCTGCTGTTGTTGTTGTTGCTGCTGTTGCTGCTGCTGCTTTTGTTGTAGTTGTTGTATGAGTCTTTGTTGATCAGATTCAAATGGTACTGTTGTGGTTGTTGACATATTATTCAAATTATCGTAATCACAGTCAGTGCTTTCTCCACTTTCTACCTGCCCCGTGCTTCCAGCAACTTGATTTAATTTACCTGGAAATGACGAATTTCCTTGAGTTCAATCAAGAACAAAAATGACATCACTATTCTCATCCATTCAAGCTGTTATCAGGAGAAATCTTACTGAAATTTTGGTGGACAACTCAGAAATACCTCCAAGGTTTACTGTCCACAGGAAACCTACCTTTCAATGAAATGAGCTATCTAAAAATCAGAGACTTTTTCTAGTTCCAATTTTATAGAGCAAATGTGTGCCACTACACGGAGACTTCCACTGTAAACTGGCACTGACTGTAAAGGTTGCAATGTGTTCCTTGTTCAGTACACAATTTCCTACCCTCTTGTACAGACACCAGTGGTATTAAGTACTCACTGCCCTGGGTGTATCCTTCCTAGGAATCACTGCCACAATGACACCAAATCTCCTTCAAAAACATTTCATCTTTGGTTCAAAAACTAGTGAAATATCTGGTATCCTTTTTCACAATAAAATGTTCCGTTTTCCCAATACAATACTGGCTTGGCTAAGAAAATATTACTGGCCGAAAAATTTCAAGGCAACCTGCTGAAACACAAATCATGCTAACCCAAACAGTGTAATATAAGATACCAATTTATTCTCCAGTAGACAGTGGCATTCCCAGTGAGAATCACTCTTCAGGGTTTTAATTGCTGTACTTGCCATCTGCTGCACATATCCATACCCTCTTTAACATGCTCACTCAAGCTACCACATACTAAAATGTATTCTGAAAGGCAATGATCATATAAGACGTAGAATACCAAGGCACAGAAATGAGAATTTCACCCATTACCTACAGTCACCTACTCTGTCTGAACATAAAAATACTAGTAGGCTTTCAACTCCGAACTCCTTTTTTTATCATGTATCTGAAAAGATGCTTTTATGAAATAATAGCATCTGGTTGTCTGTGCAAGTGGCTTTCTACACTCGTGGTTTCCAGAAATGTTTTTACTTCCTAGAAATTGCTTGGAGTTGAAGGCACATGATGGAGGGAAATTAGCATAGTGTTCGGTAAACATGATTTGCAGGTTTATTCTCCACTGAGCCTCTTTTCTATAGGAAGAGCCACAATCTCGTGCACATTAAAGATAAACATCAACGAGAGAATGTCAACAGAAGCCCTTTCCACCTTAAGCAGCACATATGCATCTGTCTTAATCAATACATTTAGCAGGTAGATCATTATATCTTCATATATCACATACTGATTGCTTTCAGTATATTACAATAACAAGAATTGGGCAATATTTCCATTACTGTCAGAGCTCCAGAGACACAGACAGGCACAAATCACTGCCTTCGTACAAGTATTTTTTAAAACCAGTTTCAATATTGATTTTAAACAGCATGTTTTCATAGCACATGGAATTTATGCTAGGCATGTTTGTTTTAATTCTACTAACCCAATTTGTCAAGTGGGCATATAAAATAACATTAATCCATTTCCCTTTCTATTCTAACATTGTTAAGACATGCTGTGCATGCACAGAAAACCAACAGACTCAAGAACTTGATTCAAATGCCTAATATTTCCCCTAGTAGTTCATCATTATCATCAAGGCAAGACAATATATAACACTTAACATATGGCAGACAGACAGAAAAACTTGCGTGCCAAGTTGTAAATAAAAAGAAAACTTGAATCAAGAAACAATGCCTACATTTCTCCAAAATAGACACACCTATTACAGATACTCCAGAACATATCAATAATTGCACATATTGTGCAAAATATCTCCCTACATTACCTGTAACTGTGATGGCTTCTTCTCTCTGATATTTCACCTTTTATTTTACTGTGTCAATATTGGCAAATGGCTTGAATAAACTGAAACTGGGTGTAGTGCACAAGTGCCAGTGTTAGCATGCACATCCAGAACGTCAGGTAAAGCTAAATCCCACAACATGAGAATCTCACCTCTAGGAACCATTTTCAATGACAAAAACAAGCCAGCTGAAGCTGACAAATGTACAGCTCTGAACCTTTTAGGTAACAACCTACTTCAGTCTAAACACTAAGACATATTCCTTTTAAACAAGATGAGATTCTAACATCTTTCTTGAAAAACAGGTAAAACACTTTGCTGAAAACTACTTAGGCCTTTTTTAAAGCAATGCCGAAAAAAAAATGAGCAAAGAAAGAGCTGCTGCTTGCCTACAGCACACCTGCAAGATTGACAGACACAACTGAAATCCAAATTTACCGTCATTGTTGTAACCATAAAAAATCAATAGAAGTAAAAAGAACTGATTTTTCAAATTTTCTTGATTTAACTTCTCATTTACAATGTTCAACCTATCACAATGTATCACCTTTCAATCACAAACCTTCATCACTCAAGTGATCTAGACTGTGATCCATGAAGAGTCCTGCAGAGGGCTTTGTAAGTGGATGCAACTTTGTTTTAAGTATAACAGTATTAGTCCAGAGAACTCTCGCTGAATGAAATCAGGTTAACAGATTAACACACCCTTAGATCTATTCTTCTATTCTTAACATCAGAAGTACTTACTAGCTTACATAAAACCATAAAGTTAGTGGAGATTGCCAACAGCTTCAGATGACAGAAAGTTTAGATGAGTTTAAGATGAAATTGTCAACAGGATTCCAAAAGTAACACAGATGGACTTCTTTTATGTCAGGGGGAAAGGCACACTCAGAATGATAATTCAGTCTAAAAAAGGTTCTAAGCCATTAGGCAAAAAGGTCCATTTTTTCCAGAAAAAAAGACCCCCCTTTTTGAAATTGTTTGTTACAGGCCTAATGGATTTAATTTTCATGAATATTTACCAATACAGAGAAGAATACAGTACAGTTTAAAAGCAAGCAGTCCTACTCACTGTGATCTGATGGTGACTCTGGCTGTTGCACATGAGAAGGCATGACAAACACCTGGACAGGTGGCGCTGGCGCTGTGTCTCCCCCTGGTGACTGGACAGCAGTGGCAGGCGAGGTGGGCGAGCTGGCAGGAACGTCCATCAGGACAGGGTGAATCTGGGAGGTGCATACTAAAATCAAAAACAGTAGGCAAGAATGAATGCACCAGTAACAGACTATAGTAATTTTTGCTAAAACATGTAGGGTTTTATCTGTATAGATGGTAGACGTATTTTTTAAACGAGAGTGAAGGTGTTAGTATAACAGTTTTGGTTTCTTCTAATACAAGTCCTGACATGTGTAAGAGGTTTCAAAACCATATCTATAAAACAGCAGTGATATTTTGGAATATTGGAAACAATGCTAAAAGTATAGATTATAATGCCAAATTACAATGAAAAAATGTTGTTAAAAATCCCCCCCCCCCCCCCCCATTTGGCATCCCTGTTTTTACTATCTTGAAAAAGGCCTGCATAACAGCCAAGACAAAAACCACAATGGATTTGCAGTTGTTCCAATTTTTCAACACAAATAATTACATAGATTCACACAATCTTGAGATAACACAGACCATGAAAACCACAATGGGATCTATCTAGATCTGTGAATTGCAGTACAAATATTTAGTTGCTATCTGGATGGCATAACCTGGGTCGGGACAATGACAGTCAAGGAAACCCTAAAATTACTTCAGACCCAGAAATCTGGACGTGATTTTCCATATCATTCCAGCAGACCCTAGAATATACATATACTCACACACAATAGTTCTATCTGTTGGAGGGTTCGTCTGTACCACCTCTGCCTGTGTAGTTATTACGCTGGGGGAGGACCCAGGGGGGTCACTCCCCACTAACGTCCCATTCGTTTCTACTGGTAAAACTTTATTTCCTACATGGTCCTCTGTATGAACTGGTACAGCACCATCTCCTGTGTCTGAGTTTATACAATTTAGCCCGTCTCCTTTCCCCTGAGGTGGGGCACCGTCCTCTTCATCCTTTTTCTCTGAAAGTAAAGTAAATGTTAAAGTTACAGAGACTGCCATTTGGAGAAAATTTGGAAAATATGGAGTGGGGTCCAGCCAGCTGCCTAGGCCAATAGTATTTTTGGGTCCCCAAAAGTTGAAAATCTGCAAATAGTCAGACAAACTTCATCCCTGAAGTTATGAGTTAATTTACGAAAACAGTTTATATTGACAACAGCAACAGAACATATATAACATAAACACTTCACATGTATGATAAATTGGAAGGCAGCTATTGATCGATTTTTACATAATTAGCATGATTTGGGTACCATTGTAATATCTGTGACTGTAAACACAAAACAAGTATCATCATTAAAATGTCACATCAGAGTCATGCACATGATTCCCTATCAGATATAATTTGTTGATATGAAACAGGCAGCATGCAAATAGGAAATTTTTCAGTTTGTTCATTAAGTTTGCATTAAGTGTCTGTTTAATGACATTTTTTCCAATGGTCACTAAATATCAATGACCAATACCTAACCTAAAGTACATTCTCTCTCCCTCTCTTTTTCAAACTGACATTAGGGGAAATTGCTTCCCAACTTTGCTTGATGAAATGGACTGTGAATATCTATTTCCCTGAGAATATAGGACAAATAAAAGTATGGGAATGAGGCACCTGACATATCTTAGATAGCCACCCGCAATAGTTGTGAAATTAAGAACTTTCTAAAAAAGAAAGTTTCCAATTTGTCATTACATAACAACCTCATCTTAATTGTACTGACATTTCAAAATCAGATCTCCTATCAACCTATTTATATGAGTTTCAAGCTAGGTAAGAACATCACCAAAATTGCATACATAATTCCAGTTTGTTTAATGGGGCATGTTTTGACAAACTGGAAACTGAATCCAAGACTCATTTTAGTGAAAGCTAACAGAAGCTATCAGGCTCAATGTCTTATTTGGTTTAGAACATCTGTGTGTGTGTGTGTGTGTGTTAAGCAGGCATCGGGCTTAGGCATCGAAAATGCACACATCTACCAAGCATCACTGCTGTCTATCTGTGTATCTCAGAATACAAAATAATTTGTGAAGTAAGTTTGATATGTTACATGCAGGGGTCACTTAATGGGTGAAAAAGATAGCATTATTGCCTTTCACTACCTTTAACTCGCACTCCTGGATTTAATCAGATAGGTCATCTTGCACGCCCAAAGTGAAAAGGATTCTAAAAGTCACCAGACCATCTATAACTATGTTCCAAACATTTCACAATTATCAAAGGTTATAAAACACCCATTGTACACACCTTCTTAAAGAAAGGCCAGCTCTATATTAACACCTCACCATCAAGCTTAGCTACATTGCAAACAGAACAGTACCCAAACCATTTCTGTAATAATATTTCTTTGCAATAATAACACATTAGTGTGTTATGGTCTAATTCAGCTGATTTGCCTATTAAAAAGACATATTACATTCCTGATTATCTACACTGCAACCTGTTCTCAATTTTCAGCTCATATATTTCAAGCTCACAGGACTATGGCTGTCAGAGAACATTAGCTCATAATGGTTTTGATATATATCTCAACTAAACATTACACAAATCATACTAGCACAAGGTCACGTGTATGCATTTTTATGTTCTATTGACATATTTAGTGCAGCATCTTACTTGGGGTATAGTATTTTAAAAGACAATCTGCTGATCAATAAGTTTGTTATTTAATCTAAATGTTGAGCACAAGTAAATCAAATCTGCCTTCGCAATTCTTTTACATCATTTATTTTTCAAAAATTGCACAAGGCTTTCTCATAATGTCACAGAGATAACTTGCCTGTACATCATTTGTCCACCATCTAGGTGGTCCCTTAAGTGCCAAGATGACCTTTTTCATTGCTACATTGAAAATATTAATTTCAGGTTAATCATGTTTTGTAAAATTACTTTGTCTCAACAGATAGAACCCTGGGGCAAGCCACATACTTTGAATACAAAAATACTGTTTTGCAGGATGATAATTATGAGAATAAACACCAGTTCACTTATTGGTGCAAACAAAACCTGGGAACCAGGAAAGAGAATGATTAACAACTCCTCCCAAATAATTGCTCTATACTGAAGTGGGCGGCACACCTGTGAGATTTTGGTGTACTAGTACATGCGGACATGCCTGTCCCATTATTCCATATCTGAATGAGTCATCATTTATTTATTTTTATCATTTTCCAGATAAAGGAATGTTGTTTATCATTAGTCATTGGGCATGCTTTATTACTTGAATATTCCCACTTCAAAGATGCATCTACCAATATGCAAAACTGTCCTGTTTCTACTTTCTTTTATATGTCTTTATTTTTGCATATCAATTATATGAGCATCATTTGCCTGAAAAGGTCATCGACAGCTTGTTGGAATAATAACTCATATACCTATTTGGAATGCTGTACACTGTCCAACAACTAACTTTGTTTGACTTAATATTTTTATATATTAGTTGATTTGCATGTATGTATGTATGTATGTATGTATGTATGTATATATATATATATATATATATATATATATATATATATATATATATATATATATATTCTCTAGTCAGTAGTATAAACTGTCCCCCATACTTAAATAAGCAGATCATGATGGGTATGGAAGGGGTATGTTTAAGTGCAAGTTGTTTACATAAGTATACCCCAGTACATAACCCAGCATTAACTACTAGAGCAGAAAAAAAAGGTAAGACATACCATGGCTCCCTTCAACTATATATACAAGTCTATATACATACTGTCAGACAAAGTTTTTTTTTTATTTTTGATCCTAGACCAGCAATCTGTCTGTCATGTGCTCACAACACAGCTGTCCTTGGTCTACTGCCAAATAGTCTAATGCGATATTTCAAACCTCACATCACAGCAATCATTAAAGCAGATACTGATGTGTAAACAGAACTTATATGCAGATTTAATGCATACAAATGTTTATATTACACTGACCATTTAACAATATCCAAGTAGAATTTAGTAATAAAGATTGAGCCTATGTTTTCCATTGCTACTTCCTTATTTTGTGGCCTGATACTAATGGTCTTATTGTTAACAATATGATGCTCCTTGGCGGGACACTGAACAATCTTAACCTTAAGGTGTGTCTACAATGAAGATAGGTTAATCCAGCTTTGTAAAGCTCCCCTGCAGCCATCCATAAGCGAGGACATGGAATTATCATTGCTTATTCAGAGCATACTCTCATCACTGTGTTTTAAAAATTGATTAAAACATAGCTTGTGTCAAGTGCACCTCTTAAGGCCAATATGTTTCAATCTATACATGTGCATGTGATGCAAATTTTGAAAGAAAAGACCAAAGGGGATGGGACTCTTTTTGCGCTGAATTTTCAAACATGGAAATATTCTTTTTTAGAGTAAAAATAAAAAGTTTGAATGGTCAGATTTATTTACTTTACCTTGGCTCTTCTACCCCTGAATTCTAATTACAAAGTAATATTTGCACTTCCCATGCTGACCTATCAGCCTAAAGTGATTAGGAAATCTCTTGAGATCTGAGACATTTTAGATTCAAGCCAAAAGCGAATGGGAAATCTCCTTAGACTCGAGAAGATAACCAGAACTATAGTATAGTGGTAAAATTGCTTTAACCTACTCTTTTCAGCAAGTTGGCAATGAACCCAAATGCAGTCTATAGAACATCTCAGGTCGATTGCAAATAACGTGAAGCGAAAGTGCTATTCACAATGCCTAACAAACGATACGATGCCCCTGGAGTTACAAGATACCAAGTATAATTAAAAATGCAATTTTTTTCTGTAAAACACTATTCCCCAACCTCAAATTTAAGCCTGGGGACCTACTGTTATCAAATGTAGAAGACTCACGTTTTTACTGAAGTTTGATTATGAAATAATTTTTCACATATATCATGGATTTATAAAAAAATAATAACAAGTAAATAAACATTATCTATAAATGTGTTTCTGAAGGATGTGTATGAAATGATTATGTATTTCAGTATATCTCTAAATGTTATCAATATTCATCCATAGAGATTACTGATAATATCACAATCTACATGAGACCACATGAAGTAGAATGCAATGATTTCATGACTAAGGCACTTGTTAAATCCCCCCTCCCCCCGTCTTTCTCTTTCTCTTTCACTTAGAAATCCTAGAATATTGCAGCTGCTCACAATTAAGTTCAAGTTCATTAACCATCATTGGACATGTTCTAATTTTACAGGTTTCAAGTGTGTTATTTCCCTTAATGAATAACAGAACAGAATGAGCCACACTTAACAAAATGCCAAGAACTAGTAACAATTTTCCAAGGATGTAATAAAACCAACACCCTCAAGTCATAACTATCCTATTCACTTCCTGTTTCTAATAAGTCAATGGTGTACTAGTCATGCATATTTGCATAGGGAGGATATATCATGGTGTACCAGTATGCTCAGCTTTAAGTCATCATATATATATCTGGCTGTGATTTTACCTTTAGATAAACAAGCAGAGCCCATCGTCTCTCTCCCCAGCTGATCTCTCCTCCTTTAAGTAATCCTCCCCAGGTTTTAACACACACACTGTAGTTGTTTGCAGTCTAATAATTCCTCTCCCCAAGTGCATCAGGTTAACATGGCGGTTGTGTAAAAACAAGTCCCCATTGCTGGGCTCAGCGTGAATAGGACCATTGTATTCAACTATGCACTGAATGAGAAAGTAGGTCACGACAGCAGCACCTCCATCTTGCCCATTTCAGGGGTCCCACTGACTCTCCAGTAATATAACAACAGGGGAAGATCGGGTTAATCTTGTCCAGTAAATGTGAAAGCTTATTCCACCAGCGTAGTAGTGCCACACTCCTCTCCACCACGGCCTTTCCTTAAGGACTGGCTATTAATACTTGGCGGGTTAACCCTTCACTGCTTAAAACATCAATACCTATGGTTAGTGTGCTACACAAATACCTTTGAGGGAGTCATCCTCATATTAAGAGGATAGTTTTCAAATTCCAGGATCTAGCCAAGGAGGAGGGTTTTGTGTATGAGTCTCGTGTTTGTCCTTCAAGTTTAATTAGCAGGGAAACAATTGCGCCTGAGATTTCAGCTGACAGCCTTGAGAACAATTTATTGTGCTGTCAGACTGTAACTTGTTGGCTTAGAAAAACATAATCTTGACAGACAATTGTTGCAACAGAGTTGCAATGCAACTGTATGTGTAGTATAGTGATCAGATTAAAAAAAAAATTTTTTTTTTGAAATATGACAATCTTTAGGATAAAAATCAAAATGGGTTTAGCTGCACAGATGAAATGTTTTTATGCATTAATTCCACACAAATAGTGGGAAATGGTTTATGTATTTGTCATCATAAGCATAGCATCAAGTCGCTCATTTACTTTTCCCCTTAACAATCTTTTCCATACTGTTGGACATTTTTGTTGGCTTCTCATTTTAATTTTTATTTTACTTTATGTAAGCAATTTTAAAGTCTTTTATCCCATTTTATTTCAATTGCTGACCTACTATATCTCAAATTCATTTTTAAGTCAGCAGGTAAAGTTAATCACCTTTCTTTTTTTCAAGTTAATTAACTGCTTACGTTACTTCTGTTAACTGTACATGAAAAAGTATATTTTTTTGTGACAAAACTTTATATCAATTTAAATATGGTGTACTACACTACACAAAAACAATTCATGGCAAATTCATGAACTTTCTATGTATATAGTAATATATACTGTACTGAGATTATGCATTTTAAGAAATCAATGCAACCACACAAATGTCTTAGCATCTTGAAAGATCAAAATAATTTTGTTTAAGTATCTTTCTGTTAATTCTTTCCAGAGGCTTTGGCCATTTAATTGTAAAAAAAAAAATCACTTTTGCTTTTTTAACATTTCAGTTATTAATACAATTTTTTCCTTTCCACATACATACTAGTATAATGTTGTGACTCATAATCACTATTTCTGAAATAAATGAAAATTGAACTCAACAGTACCACTGTTATCCTCATGCAGTACCAACGGTCACTTTCAACATGAAAATCTATATCCTGTTACCAATTAAGTGAATGTGTCCTCCCTACTCATTGTAAGATTATCTAGAGTTCAGTATTCAGGAAAATTACATCTAGTAAAGTTATGGAGACAGTCCTGGTTTATTCCATTCTGAATAGCTGCAAGCTGCCAAGATTATCCCACCATAAAACTTATTTTTTCAGCCTTAACCCACAACCAAATCTATGAACTGAAAAAATTATGTTGGACCACAACATTTTTCCAAATCTAGGAATATTTTAATGAAAAAACAATGTTGAACCATGTAATATTTGTCTAAATCTGTGAGAATCTGGAGATATAATAAAGCAACAACATCATTTCTGCATTATATTGCTGTTTGTTTCAATCACTGCTGTATTGCTAAATGCCACGTACTCACCTATAGTAACAGTCTGTGCCTCATCTGGTACATCTTTCAACACCCCTCTCTGAATCAATTCTTCCCTGGTAGCACGCACAGATATCTTTCTCTCTAGATCTGGAATGGAAGGTTTGAACATTTGGAAATGTGCAATTAGATAAGTCTCCCTCCCCTTTTATTTTTGACTGTGAGCCTTTTTGTTTTTCAGTAATTAATACCTTGTTAATTACATGACAAAAGAAAAATCATGGCAGATCCAAGATAAATCCCCCCTCCCCCCAAAAAAAGTCATGTAAGGGAGTCTTTCCTCTAATTTTGGACAGGTGCAAGGGGCAGAATTCTACCAAAATTGATTTTGTTTTAGAAAATGGAAGGGGGACTTTGACCAATACAACAGGGGCGGATAGAGGGCATTTTCTGGGTCTTTGGGAAGACAGTCAGAATTTTTGTATTTCACATTGACAGGAATCTAATTTTTTCTGTCGAAAGAGGGTCAAAAATGAAGGATGAATCAACAAAGATCATTTTAAGACTGTCAGAAAATTTCTCTGGATCTGCCCCTGTACAATACCATACAATACAGCTTACAGTAAAAACTACAACACTCACCAACTGCAGTCTTCTCTATCTTCTCGCTCTTTTTCTTCCTCTTCCACTTCCAGGGTTTGAATATCCTGCCCAGAGCCGCCAGCTTGCTGTGTTTTCTCTCTGGCACATGAATGTGGTGCACTGGCATCACTTCTGAGCCTGAACGCAATCCATTCTTTTTCTTATCTGGAAAACAAACAGCAGTAAAACTTCTGAATTACTGTTAAATCAGTGTCACGCTTATCAGAAAACAAACATGACATATATATTAAAATGATTGACTGATACCGATATACTGATCAAGAAGTCACTCTAGAGTCAGAGGATGCTGGCAAATGTACAGCTAAGGCTCTGCTTTAGCACTGCAAAGGTTTGGACCTACTTCAGTTTGAACTTTGGATATTTCAAAGAAAAATCTCTTTTAAGAATTACAAAATGAATAAATAAAATGTAACACATACTAAAAAAGAAAAGACTACAAACAGTGCCAAGTTTAAAAATAAGGGGAAAATCCTGTTTAACAGAAAAATCTATTTTAACATTCTTTGGGTGGTTGGCCGATGCCTCAAGCATTTCAATACAGAAATAACCTGCAGAAAAGAGAAATGTTCAGGGAAGGTGCCAGGTAAAAACTGAACAATGCAGTAATTTTTGGCACTAGCTGCAGTGGCCTGTATTTGATCCTTAAAGTGATTCCTTTGAGTTTGAGTGAAAACCTAATATCCATTTTACAGATATTTCTACTAGTTTTAAATTTTTTTTACCCCAAAAATAAAATGACTCATTCAAAAAAAAAGACATACATTAAAGGGCTTACTAGTAACCTGTATTGTAAAGTTCATTAACATTTTTGGTCTCTGTTATTTGTCTTATACTGCAGATTTTTGGTCTCTGTTATTTGTCTTATACTGCAGATTTTGACACCCTACTGTCTATAAACATGTTTTCATGAAAATAGTTTGTTTTTCAAATTTGTACATGGTTTGCTTGAACATTATTGGTCTCTGTTATATGTCCTATAATGCAGATTCAAACATCCTAATGTATATTGTAATCTAATAATCATGTTTAAACATGGTCTGTTTTTCAAATCCCTCTATGATTTACTGCACAGTTGCTGGTCAATTTCAGTTTTACTAGGTCACCATCCTTTAAAACTTGAAGTCTGTTAAATTTCGGTGTACTTGACTTGAAAACTGTGGATTAAATTCTGAGAGCATTAACAACAACTGTAGAAGTTGCCATTTCATATAATGACCAACAACTTTACTGCATATGAAAATATATTCTCTTTATAGGGGATAGTTTGAGGAAAAAGTATTTCATAATAGGCCCATGAAAATACCACAGTCTAGAAATCAATATGCATCAAGATACTGTCACACATAGTTGAAAATAAGCCTCCAGGGTAATTGACTACAGGAAATAAATGTCCATTGAAAGAAATAGTTTAGGTTGACAGACTGATCAAAAACAGAGATGGCTCACTGGTTCTGCTTTATTACAACACACACAGAAATGAAATAAAAAATAAACAAGGCAGCAGAGCTGTCATGTGTACAGACAAAAAGCAGAAAATAATGATGCATAAAACTTCAACAAAAATAAACTAATCAAACTAATTTTTGAACTTGATCTATATATTAGACCTTTGAATAAGTGCTGCAAGTTTCAAAGCAAAATATGACATGGTTTACATTTTATTTGTATAATGCTGGATAAAATATGCTGGAAAAAAAACAGCATAACTTTTGGATAAATGGTCTGATCAGGCTGATTTTCCTGTATTTCCTTTCTCCTGATTTTCCTTGGATTGACCTGTATTTCATCAATATTCATCAGTTCTGTAAGTTTGAATACAAAAGGTAAAAAAATTTTCATTTTATTTGTATAACAATGAAAATGCACTGTGACGATGATGTCGACAGACATAGGCAAAGGCAATCTGTGTCTATACATAAAAAGTAGAATTCAGTTATAAGTGAGCTAATTTTCATTTACAATTACATCTGAGGCAATAGCTACGTATACCTGAACAGAAAACCCTGAATTCTACTTTCAAAATCTTATCATGTTTCAAGTCAGTTACATATCCTGGCCATAACCTTCTTACTGTATTTACCTGATCCGATTTACAAATATGTCATTCAAAGTATCCTTGTGAATACAAACCCAACTCAGTCTCAAGAACGTGTAATGGTCATCATATGAAGTAAATTGTCCTAGTCCAGGAAGAAATGATACACTTCATCATGCACTCATGTCATTAAGCCAGCTTCTGTATGGAATTCTAAATCACTGCCACTGACAAACAATTTAGAATTTACTGTACGCGGATAATTTTTTTCTATTTCATTTGACTAGAAATATGTAATTATCCAAGGATTTTAATTGTAATGTATTTGTAAGATGACCTGTTTCTTTGTCATAGAAAAAAAAAAACATGAAACTGAATTGAAATGGGAAACTGTATACAGTAGCATGTTAGAAGAAAGTATCCACACTGGAAACAAAGCTTCATTTGAACCGACTGTGACAACCATTAAGCAGAGGTATAAATCAAAGATTTAAAAACAAGGCACCATTAAGCACACCTCTACACTTTTGGAATTTTCATCTGCTTCATGTCAAATTCTATAATCAGCATATCCTAAAGAACATACGCCATCACATAACTATTTTTCCTGCTCATAATAGAGCAAGGCTTTCAATACAAAGAATTTAAAGAATCAATGCCTCCTACTCTTCCTGACTTGAATTTAAAAGATGTGCCAGTATTTGGACACCTTGTACTAGACAAAACATATGCTTCAAAAACTAATTTTTGAAAAAATAAATTAAAAGTAATGCAATGTTGTACATGGCTTTAGCAGTAAGATATAGGCCTTTATATTTTGCTTCAAACAAATTCATAATAAAGAGACGCATGTACATCTGTGACCCTCTTGTCATCAAGTCATCCGACTGAGAGAGAGGAAATTCCTTATGCACTACTGGCATTAAAAGAAAGCAGCCATGTACTTGCGCCTTAATCAAAACTCACATCTGTCACGCTGCCATACTTTCTGGCCACATAGCCATACATCTTGGCATACTAATGCGTTCAGTTTTCCCCAATCTGGGCTGCAACAAACCAGACCACCAGTCACCAGAGCAGGGAATCATGCTCCCTGATTGTATCCACACTTACCCTCACCCTCCTTCAATTCCTTCAACCTGTTCTTTCTTTTTCTCTTCCAGAATCTCATGTCTTCTTTAAATACTGTTTTTTTTTTTGTTTGCAGAATCTCACAGAATACAGGAATGCACACAAGACTTTCCTCTATAACTAATTCTGTTCTTGGTCCAAGTTGGAGTTGCCCTAAATTTGCTGCTCTCTTGGCTCAGGTCACTAAATTAAAGAGCAATTTACCCCGGGTCCTATTGGCTAGGCAAAGTCACATGGGCCACATCTGAAATATGCGTGTGATCTTTACGCTTACATTCCGATGCCAGGGTAACTGGCCCACCCTGCTGTGAAGAATAACTTAAAACAGGGTCACAGGGAAGAGAGAGAGCTGCATATTGCATTTCACATTCCACAAGTGTATCCAGTACAGAGAGCAGCACACACAAATACACACACACACACACAATGAGATGCAGTCAGTCACAGGAGCAATGTGAGTATTCAATATGAATTCAACTTGAGGCAATGATAAACTTCTTCTTAAGTTCCTGTCCTTTGGGAGAACTTGGAAAATTACTGGACCTACTTTATTTTTTTTCTTCATATTTGTCATTCTAGCTCAGAGATAGGCTTATACTGAAGGATGGTTTAAGAAAATAGAAGACGAGAAGAAAAAGAAGGTAAGTGGATCAAAGTGTTAGAGACTGTCTAAAATAAACTACACCTGTTATTTTGTCCCATAAATGGCATTTATACCAATAAAAATTGCTACAGATTTAGCTGGACAAGAGCCAAATGTGTCTCTACCTCCATCATCTGCATAAAAATCCACTAGAAAAATCTCACTGCCATATAAATGTTATCATTACTGCCAATAAAAGTACCACAAAAAGTCAAGTTTTTGTACCAACTGAAGAGGTGGTATTATGTGAGATGTATTGATCAGGGTCACACTTATTTACCATCCATAATGTATGAAGATTAACTGTTCTATCCTTTCACAGCAACAGATCACTTCTAATCTGAGAAAATCTCTGCTAACCACCACTGATGTCAGCTTTCCATGAAACACTCCACAGCCTTCTTCAGGGTTCTTAGCTAGAAACTAATACAGCGTATCTATTTCTTATTTACTGTCTTGAAACTAGGTGTTTAAGATGTGCACTAAACTGACACCACAAGATGATGCAGAGACAAGAAAGGCAGCCATTTTCAACAGTGATTCTTAAACCCACTTTATGCTTAAATTAATTTTTTTTTTCAAACAGAGACCACCAGTAAATATCTAATTTAATGCAAACAATTTTAATAAGTTTCAAATGTGTCTTACTTCGACCATGGGTTTATGGTACACGATTCAACAGTTATGTGACCAGGGCCCCTTAACTCAAAAGCATCGCGTATTGAGAATAGCGATATCACATAGAGGCTACAATGTGTTATGTGGGGCGAGTATGGAATCGAAACGCTTGTGCTCAGTCGCAATGCGCGATGCTTTCGAGTAACGGGGTCCAGTTCACCCAATCTACATACGTCCCTAACCTAGTACTGTGTTCATCACAGCTTAAGCCAGCCTTTACAACTTGGTTTGCTTTAATATTGAATTTGAAGGTATCCATTAACCAAACTGTCTGTTGCCAAAGGCTCTCATTAACCATATTTCTGCAAACTCAGATCGAAACATCATCTTCACCAGCAAAAAAAAAAAAAAAAAAAAAAAAAAAATCATCTAAGCAGTGGGAGAAAGGAGATTTAACACACAATATCAGAATCTATTTTTTCAACTGTCTCATTGAGAATTTACAGCCAGGAATGCTGATATAATGTACTAGTACAAATGTACAACCAACAGGGAACCAGCCTAAATCCTCTTGTCTTGCTAAGAACCAGTATTTTTCACTTTGGCAGGAGCAGGCCACCTCCAAATGTGCATGTTTTCCTTGTATGTCCTTTTTCATATAATAAAAATCTTTCTGTGTCAATCTGAATTTGAACAAGTCCCCTCAAAATAGCTTCCCAAATGATAGTCGCACTGTTCACTAGTATATATCATGGAGGTGTCACTGTACTGTGCTGCCACTGTGGCAAAATGAGGTACTAACTGATATATCACCTGTGGAAATAAAATGAAGGGGCTTTATTGTATAAAATAATAGAAGTAAACTATAATTAATGTCAACATCAACTATGACATCTATGAAGTCTGAAGGCTAAACTGGAGCAAAATCTATTGAATATATGCTTTATATGATAGCTGCCAAACAGGATATTACAGAAGTGCAATGGACCATATAAGGGATGAGTTATGTTAATTAACTTCATCATCACATATTAATGGGAATCATGAGACTGTTAGTGCTGCGTGATGTCACATAAGACTACTAAATATGTGAAAATTCAATTGAAGTGAGACTAACCCTTTGGGAACAAGGATGAAACTCCCATGTGCTGAGAACGTTGGCATAAGGTGCATTCCCATAAACTCTTTAGGTCTACATAGATCGACCCAACTCTGCAGGGTTTCTCACTGAGTGCATTCAGTTTAACAGATGAACAAGCCTCCTCCTGGCATTAAAGGGATAATAACTCTTCGTATGAGATCTATATTTCACAATAAAAACATTGTGAATAACTCGTAGAAATACAATATATTCTGTTTTACGACAAAAACAGCAGTTATAGCTATTATTCTGATATCCGAGCTTGTCTTCAGATCACGTGACCTCCATTGATGGCTATACTCTGTTATAATATCTTAGGCTATACTCTGTTATAATATCTTAAGAGATTTTAACAAAAAACCTAACTTTTTTAGAAAAAAACAGGGACTAACTTTGAGTGTAAAAATGGATTCATTAACCATTGGTAAGTGTGGGGAAATTGTTGTTTACTCCAGGAAAGTTTTTATTCCTTAAGAAGTTTTTATTCCTTAAAGTGGAACACAGACAAGCTGGTGGTTATACAAGTATATTGGAAACAAAAGGAGACATGTCACTCAATTAAGCTAATTGCACTTAGCATGAGTTCACGCAGAGTTGGGTTGATCCACATAGACCGATGTTGTCTTTATGAGAATGGGGTCTTACAAAGCAAAAATCATGATGGGTACTTATTGTGCAAGAAAAAAATTAACAAAACCTGAGAAAAGACAACCAAAAAAATATCTGTGGACAAATTCTATAACTTTTTGTTTGTTATCACACCATATTTGTTAGACTGTCATCATTTCTCATTTCTGACCCCTTTCTCTTCTAAATGCCACATGACTTTTGGCTACTGTGGATGATTCCTATTGCTCTAGAGATTAAGTTCCTCTTGTGGTAACCTTGAGCTGAATAATGCAATTTCCTGGCTATGTGGTTAGCTTTGGTTATTTTCACAAATAGCCACACCCAGTTGCAAACCATTTAATGAAGGGAAGGCAAAAGACCTGAGAATTATTCATTTCACTGCTGACATTTTAACAGCAAAAAAAAAAAAAAAAAAAAAAAAAAAGGTGGCCCAACTTACTAGTAACTGTAGGCTCACCTTAAAACACAGCGACTTAAAGTAAAATCGACAAACACCACCATATTTTTAGCACAAATGGCTTCCAAGTTCAAAATGTGGTCAAAACCTCAATATTAGATTATATGTCATATATCCCTGAAAAAAAATATGAAAAGAAAATGTGTTCACCTTAGCCAGACTTCAAACAACTGGTACAGCAGTCATCCTTGTTAGTAGGTAGAGCTTAACATCAAAACGTCTTTTTTCTTTTTATCGCCAAGTAAAATGTCACTGGGTTCATCAACTTGGATGCACCAGATGTCATGTGTTTTACTAAGCTGCAGCATAATACTTTGACCTTGTCTCTAATATGACAAACATCAGCATTTGGAAGATTTGCATGAAATGAAAATCATGGCATGTCCTCACATCTCTCTTTGTTTGATAAGTGGCTTTCTTTTATACTGGTATAAAAAAGCAAGATCAGATTTTCAAAATAACGTGCAGCTTATTGCCCTTCATCACTCTGGAAAGAGTGGTTGATAATTTCTATGTTAAATACAAAAAACTCCCTTTTCTCTCATTTTGTCAAGGAACACACTTGCCCCTTTTAGAATATAAACCCAACTACTTCAGTGTCAAAGAATTTTATTTATTTAATTTTTTTTATTGTGAAAGCACAACTGTTAAAGAACATGGTAAACATAATTTTTTCCATTAACGTCAAGACCAGAATATTGATTACTTAGTCATATGAGAATAAGTTCATCAGATGCAGTTACTTCCTGAATGTGTCTGATGTATATTTTCACATAAGTCACAAAATGTATCTTTACGGATCTTCCAATTGAATGTCAAAGGAGGAAATCAATTCATCTGCTCTGACAATGACTACATGATCCTGATAACTGCATCAATTTACACTTACACAAAGGCAACACAATAACAACATTCAATGCTTTTACTTAACATATTATCATGCAAGGACTTATTCTATAATTCAATCAAGATACTAACAAAGTGCTTTTTGTTCAGTGTGTCAGTGTATTTCACGTGACTTAATTGTAAATGAGAAGAAAAACTGGTGGTTATCAGTCTGTATTCAGAATACCTCAAATGTAGGTTAATCTACTCTATTAAGTTCTATTAACTTCCTAGTTAAAATACTAGTAGCCAATTTTATAATGTACTATGTTAGAACATATGTAAAACAAACAGATGACTTATTTTTCATGTATCAAAACAAGCCATATCATTTTTGGTGGCATTAGGCAAAGATGTTAGGATTAAACAACAGGTGATACAAGAGAACATCATGTAACAAGCAGCTGCTACAAGGCAACATATACCTTAATGCATTACAACCATTTCTCTCAATTGCAATCAAATGTATACAATCATGCAAACCTTATATTCAACCACATATCAATCAATACTCTAATATGTTATAGACTTGTAATATCATTTCTATTTTAAAATTAATAAAATCATGGACCTAATACAAAACAGTATGTCACACTGATGAATCTAGAAGTATACAGATGAAGGAAAATGAAATGTCTAAAGTTTTTTTTGTGTCTAGAGTCAAATAATGAAATATATGAAGCGTATACAATCAAATCATGCTCATTTTCAAACTCTACTTTTACTCTGTTTTCCTATGTATGCAACTTTTGTTGAAAAACTTAAATGAATTTGTTCACTTTTGTAAGTACTACATATCTGATTGTGATATCCAAAGGAGTGTTCTAAGTGATATTTAGCTCTATACACCTAACAGGGTCATAGTTTGTGATGAATCAAGCATACATATCCCAGGGTCATCTCTTCATATCCCTGCATTGTAACCACCCCCCATTGTTACTCCCCAAACAAATTATTATGTTACAGGCATCAATACACCTCCACATCATTACCTCCCCCATCCCCTCATTTCTTTCCTATTGTTACTTTCTCTCGTCAGGTTTTGTATGACCATTGTGACAATATTACTTTGGGGACAAGAAAGGTGTATTTTTGTTTTAAAAAATGTAAATTTACAGGAAGGTTTTGAAATCAAGAACTATCTTATGCATGGTACATTTTCACTAGTCATCTGAGTTATACTGTGTGAGAGTAACCATGTATGGTAGTAATGGTGCAGGAGAGTACTGTTGAAACTGAATGGGGACATAAAACAATGTAGCCTGTATCCCAATTATTTAAATGGTTACTGCTCCTTCCTAAGTTATGACCAAAAGTTAAATAGTTCATTTTCCTGACATGCATTGGCAACGATTTAGTTTACTAAAGTCGCCTCTTCATTTATGTGAATAAACGAATATAGCCTAGGACAAAAGACGTTGTCTGTTGGCGTGTGATGTGTATGTGTTTGTGTGTGGGTGTGCGATTAATCAAAATTAAATCGGCTGCCAAGCCCAAATAATAGCACTGCTTCCCCCCCCCCTCATTGTGTTCACTGCAGTTTTTGACTGTTGTGTCGAGAGCCCTCCGGTACTAGTAAATAGAAAAACGCAATTTAAAGATGTGACAAAGAGAGAAAAATAATAGGACCAGCTGCAACCGGAATTGAAACAGCGAAGAAAAAAGTAAATTTTCAAATTGACCACAACGTTTTTCACTTCAGATAATAATACTCATATATACCTTTTTCCTGTACAGTTCCATTTTTTGTACCTTTTGGCGATTTGGGCGCGGGGTCACTGGCAGATCTTTGATGTTGTGGTTTTTTGCCAAGTTTTAAATCTGGGGTCTCCATATTGCAAACGGAAATAGCCGAACACCTTTAACTTCCGGTATGATCTTAAGCTTTTTTTTTCAGCAAAACCTTAAGTATAAGTTTTGGTATATTTCGAATAATCAAATATATTAACTGTCATAAAATGAATTTTCATATGATACTTTCTGTGAAAGAAAAATAAACAAAAGCCCATCCCATATACCATGATGCACCGCAACAATATTCTATTTATAAATCGCACCATGACCTAATGTTCTTGTGATTCACATGATCTGGTGACGTCAAAAGCAAAATAAATAGGATAAGAGACCTTTATTTCGCAAGTAACTACTAAGAACAACCTCGTCTAAGGTAAGCATATATCTGTAAATGAATTTAGATAAGTTTTCAATACGTTTGAGTCCCAAAGACAATCGTTTAAGTCGCTGGCAGTCTTCGGTACTCTGTTATTTGGCAGCAGCACTACGATCAAGCACAACTGAAATGCAACGTACTCCCATAATCTATCCTCACCGTATCCTGGTTTCATTCGATAAACGAGAATTAATTCTGCACCCCTTTGTAGGTACCTCAGTTATTCTACTAGTAAAACTATGTATGGATTGACCCTTTTATGAAGTGTTAAAGCAGTTTGTTGATTTAGGTTGATTTTTTGGTCTTGTACTTCCTAGTCTTCGTATCCGTCGCATAATGATTATCCTGAAATGTCTCGAATAATAAATTTGAATTTAAACAAGTTGACGGGATAGGAAGATAAATATATTTAGCACTTAAGTGATTATATAACAACGGGATGAAGACAGGGTAAGAAAAAAATAAGCAAAAATCGTAAGCACTGCATGTCTTGTGACTCAGTGACATCTTGTCTGTCAGTCACTAGGGTCACAGGGACAGAATCTAGGCTACTGTATTCAGTAGTAGGAAAGTAAAGTAACAGTAGTAATAGTATCATAAATTGTCACATATTTCAGACAGTTGTTGTAGCATCATGAAAAAACTGTAGAAACAGTGCCTCGAATTTGATGTTTATTAACTTGGGTATTCGTTGTCAGTTGACTGTCAGTCTTAAAGAATTTCCTTCTGCCATGGTCATTAAAACAACAAGTGCCCCTGGACTCAAGTAGTCTACATACAGATTTGATTTAGTACCAGAATGAACTTAACTTTATGTGTGAAACATGCATGGATTCCCCATGACGCATATAAACCACTTCTACAAGTCAGCCAACAAGCATCAGGTGCATGAATATTCCATATTTATATGTGGCATCACTTTGAAAATTACAACAGATGCTGATTACCCAATAAATGCAGCAGTATGTACTAAAATATGGGTGGATATTGAATTTAGTGCTTAACTTAATCTTATAATATTTACATCTAGGGTAGTATGATGTGATTTATTTCAAAATTGATCTTGACAGACATTAAGGAAACACACTGTTTTTTGCTCACATATTTTTGTTTTCTATGGTTTGATTTTTAAAATTTTTTTTTTTTTACTTTTAGATTTAAGCAAGTTATAGATTGTCAACCAGCACACCAGCACCATGTCTCTGTACCCATCACTAGAAGATATGAAGGTGGACCACATGGCCCAGGCACAGATGCAGCACAGCCAAGCCCAGGCCCAGGCAATCCAATACCCACAGCAGGGACAGGGGTTGCCATACCCTGTGAACCCCACGGCCGCTGCATACCCACAGTCCTCTCTGTACCCTTCACTCAATGAGTACATGGGGCTGTCTCTGGATGAAGGGGCTATTCCTCCTGCTTATGGTCAAGTGGTGCCTTCTGGGGGAAATCAGGTGATTATTATTATTATTATTATTATTTTGAAGTAATTATGTTGGTAACTATATGGTATGTAATTTACTATTTTTCTTTTACTTGGGATGTTTAAATTACAAGAGTGCTCATTTTTCAAAAAAAAAAACAAAAAAAAATTACGCTTTTATTTATGAAAGGTTATAAAAATTTTATTTGATTAACTGTGTTAAAAATATTGCTCTCATTTCCAAATGAATACTACATACAAATGAAAACTGTATTGAGATTTCATGTAATATTATCAAAACATTCTAGTCCCTCTTTTCACCCCTTCTTTATATTGAATCCATTATAAGCAATTTTTCTTAGCTTAATTAATTTGTATATTTGTACCATTAGTTGGCAGTGAGACAGACCCAGACCGGGAATATGCAAGTGGCCCCTGTCACTGGTAATGATGTCGGTTTAAGAAGAGCAGAAATCAAACAAGGAATAAGAATGGTCACGCTGTGCAAAGACCAGCAGGGCAAGTGTGGCTTGAGAGTGAGAGGAGTCAATAAGGCAAGTTGATTTTAGTGAAGAATCAGTGGAGTTCGTGCTGTCTGAATCATTGTATTTTTTTTTTTTTTTTAAAGAAAAAAAAATTGAACTTTTAAAGTACATTTACTAGTAATTTTGTCCACTTATGGACTTTATAATTTGAATAGCATCATTGAGAAATACAAAGATGCAGTTCAAAAATGCACTAGGAGGAAATATTATATTGTATGTGTTATGGTAACAGGTCAATGAGATAGCACACAGATAAGGACTTCATAAATGATAGGCCACTTGGCTAAGCTGCTTTTAGATAAGATATGTTCTCAGGTGACTTGGCAGAAAAACAGCTTATAAACTGAGCCAAGAAAAGATGAAATTTATTATGATAGCACTGGTAATACATGTTTGCAGTGTCTTTAGGTTCATTCTCCATATTTGAGTGGAATACATGGACACTGTTACTAAATTATTGGATTCAAGATTAGAAGAAAGTTAAACATGTAAGATTGGTAAAAAACAGTTATCCAATAATACAAAATTTGTGTTTGGTCTCACTGTATTTGAAGTAAAAAGGGTGAAAAGACCTGCCATTATTAACATATTTTTTAATTTTAGTTTTAGAGTGCCATCATCATCATCATCATCATTAAGGTTAACTGTTAATAACCAGCCAAAGTCTTCTCAAGGAGGATGCAATATTATCTAGTCATACTAATCATCTATTGACAGACATTGTTCATTGTTTCATTATTTCAGCAATACTTATATAATTTACACAAAAATATTCATTCAAACTCAAAAAAAGCGATCATCCTATCAAAAACTGAGAGTTGTGCGTTTTGTGTATCTACAGGGTGTGTTTGTTGCCTTTGTCCATGTGAACTCCCCTGCAGCCTTGGCTGGCCTGAGGTTTGGGGACCAGATTCTAGAGATCAACAACCAACTTGTGGCTGGCTGGGACACAGACAAGGTCATGAAGTTCATTAAGAACGCAGCACCAGAGAAAATATCCATGGCAGTACGTGACAGGTAGGGTGACAGGGGGCGACACATGTTGGACTCTGGCTCGCTTGGACAATGTTTTAGTGGTTAAAAGATGCATTTTTTGGATAAAGAATATTGAAAAAATTGAATAATTAAGTAATTTATTGTGTAATTTATTTTAAAAAAAACCTTTAAGCTCTCATGTAAGTGTATGCTTTGAATGCATTGCAGTCTTGTATTTTGTTTGTAGTATTGTTAATATTTGTAAGTTTTTATTAAATAAAGATTGAAGTTAACCTCAATGACCATATGATTTTTCAAGTGTATTTTACGCCTATTTAAACAATTCTGTTACAGACCATTTGAGCGTACTCTGACCATGCAGAAGGACAGTGTGGGACACATAGGCTTTGTCTTCAACAATGGTAAAATTAACTCCATCGTGAAGGACTCCTCTGCTGCAAGAAACGGCATCCTTACAGAGCATCAGCTCATTGAGGTCAATGGTCAGAATGTTGTAGGACTAAAGGTATGGATTCAGATGTTTAATAATCAAGTTTTCAGCTGAAAACACGATTTAAATTGTGTTATGGCAAGGGTTGTACAGAGTGGTGTCAACTGAGCATTAATTTAGTAATTTAAAAAATATTTTTCTAGATAATTCTAAAGTTTTCCAGCTACTTTGGAAAATTCCCAACTTTTGAAAATGCATATAACGATTTCACATTAAAGTAATTGTATATTTGTGAAACATACTTGTGAAGAGCCATGTTTGAGTAACCATTATATTTGAAACTACAAAACTGAGTACTGAAAATAATTTTGTGCCATTTTCAGGATTCTGAGACACGTGACATCTTTGCTGCAGCACCAAGGACGGTCACTGTCACCATCATGCCTTCATTTATCTATGAACACATTGTCAAATGGTAAGGAACTAAACATTTTATGCTTACAAGATTATGGGAATGGGAGTATTTTTATTTATTCATTTATTCTTTTATTAATTTTTTTCTCATTTTTAATAGCATTCAGCCCCAAATCTTTCGAATGGTTCAAATTATCTTTTCAGAAATTTCATACTTTTTTCAAAGGGAGGTTTGTCTATGGCAGTGACTGAGATGTTGCTATATGTGCAAAATTGTAATATGAAGTTTAGTGGACTGTTTGTAAAAGAACTAAGAGATAGATATACGGGCCAGAGCTGAGTTTGGCACACAAACTGGGAGGGATCTTTTGACACAAAAATAAAAAACTTGCACATTTTTTAGAAGATAAAAATATTTTCCATTCCAATTTTTTTTTTGCTTTTCTTACATTTCAATTTCTATCTTTTCAGCATGGGTTCCAGCTTAGTTAAAAAATTGATGGATCACTCCATCCCCGACATCTAAACTTAACTGTCCTGGAAAATGCAGATTCAGGAAAAAGTTGTGCAGAGTTGCACATAAACATTATTGCTGGATAAATGTTTGGATGACTCAAAATAACTCTCTGAGTTGTTTTACCTTGTAAATATTTAAAATCTGTAAAAAAAATGGTCACACAGAAGGACAATCCTCTGGTCGAATGAGAAGAAAAGCATCTATATTTCTGCATTTGGAGCAATAGGAATAGAACTAATAAAATGGAACTGTGAAAATGTTTGCATGTGGCATGAAGAACATACCATGTAGAAAGCACCTTCATTCAGTGCTTATAATTCTGTATTCAAGAACTAAAATCCAAGTTTTCAGTGGATGCCTCAGGTGCAGGGTCAATTGACTGATGTTTCTTTGAATAGAAATGATTCTGCATGGGCAATTAGTGTGATATCAACGTGATTACTAAACTGCTTATTTATTCAAGATTTTGCTGCATATCATATGGCGTAGTTTTTGAATCACCAAGTTTAGCAAAAGATGGTCATAATAGATGTTCTCTTTTTGTATGAAGGCACTTGTTCTACCTTTCTACAGTACATTCTAATGGCAGTGCCATTAGCTTATTGATAAGAATGAAAAATATCGAGTTTTGATAAATGTAAATATTAGATTTTGTGAGTTTGTGGAAACGATTTGTAGGATAAAATAGTCGAATATTGTAACACAATGCTGTTTGCTCTATTTTATTATAAAATTGATTTATAAATAAATGTGTTTGTTATTAAATGTTTTTGTGCTCTCTACCAGCAGTTTTCTAGCTGCGACAAATTTGTATATATTTCTCACAATTTGGAACCGCTTTACGACTTCTAGGAGTGTTGGTGTGTACTATTATACCAAATCACTAAACATCATCAACATTAAAGATGTGTTGCTAGATGTATTGTCCCCTTCAAGCCTGCACAATATGACCTAAGTGAGGTAGTTATCCTGGAAAAATGAAGTTGTATTTTGTGCAATGACAAGAGCATTTGCTTTGAAAGTGGTTATTAACAGAACACTAGGAACTATCCACCCCATTGTGTTACCCGTTGTGAGAGAGCTATGACAACCAAATTGAATGCATTAGAGAAGACAAGGTGAGATTCCAGTGGGGAGAGAAAATGTTTTTGAAATTTTAACTGTCGTTTTGACATAATTGCCGTTATCATATTTTCAAATGCATAACGCATTTTCAAGCAAACTAATAATCAAATGTTGAGCAAATATGAGCGTAATTTTTATGATTGTCATAATATTTCAATGGTGCGCTTCTTTTTTGTGCTCAGACAGCTAGAGTAATCTAAGCAAAAAAAAAACCGTTATTAAAAATTGGATAATTTCCTTGTGTTTACGTTTGTACTATAAAGATAACCGTCTCTGCATTGAATCTTTGGTTATCAGTAACATTTTTTAATCACCAGCTTGTAATTGGACCCAGTTAACTGTTTACTGGGTCCTAGGCTTGTGGGGAAAATCTAGCAAAAATGATTATCAGTTTTCTCGCAAAATATTTATTTTAGTGATAAAAAGATTGATCAAAATCCTGATATGTGACCTATGTTGTCTCCGAATGAAACGTATATGTATGCGTTCAACCCAACGGAACCACAAATTCACCTGAAGCGCAGTTTAGAAACTTAAGCCCGTGATACACTAAATTGTACCAGTACTGGTATTAAGATTTAATATAAATTATAACCGATAAAAAAGATCAATAAAATTGTATCGGGTAAAAGACGATGTTTAAATAACTGTTGCTACCTCTAGAAAAGTACAATTATGTAGTTTTCGACAAATAAACCCACGGCCTTTTCCCATTTCACAAAATTGTCCAGAAATCAAGTTTTGTGTATAACTAATGTAAGTAACTATGGAAACAAGTATCATTTTCCAGAGCTAGTAAATTAGTGTAGTGCTTTGTATAGACAAACAAACTAAAACAAGTTTTGTCCTGCTGATATGAGCAAATATGTAAAAAAACGTTCTGGGCAGAAGATGGTTAGTTTGGCCTAGGCTAATGCATGTGCGGAGGAACAGGTATGAAGTAACTAATTTGTGTGTGGCAGAAATAAAAGAAAATTGAGTAACTACTTTTCTTGTCGTCATGGACAATTAATCAGATCAGAGGGACAATAATTGACATCCAGACATGTTAACTGACATTCAACAATATTTGTCCAGAAAACAAGTTTTGTGTATAACTAACGCACGTAACCATGGTAACAAGTATCATTTTCCAGAACTAGTAAATCATGTGACTGCTTAAAAAACAAATTAAAATAATTTTATCGGGTAAAAGTAAAAATGTTGAAATAGCTGTTGCTACCTCTAGAAAAGTGCGATTATGTAGTTTTCGACAAATAAATCCACGGCCTTTTCCCATTTCACAAAATTGTCCAGAAATCAAGTTTTGTGTATAACTAATGTACGTAACTGGTAACACGTATCATTTTCCAGGGCTAGGAAATCATGTGGTGTGTTTTGTAGAGACAATTAAAATAAGCTTTGTCCAGCTGATATGTGCAAATTTTATGGAAATAAACGTTCTGGGCAGAAGATGGTTAGTTTGGCCTAGGCTAATGCAAGTGCGGAGGTACAGGCAAGTAGTAACTAATTGGTATGTGGCAAAAATAAAAGAAAATCGAATAACTACTTTTCTTGTCGTCATGGACAATAAATCAGATCAGAGGGACAATAATTGACATTCAGACATGTTAATTGACATTCAACAATATTTGTCCAGAAAAAAAGTTTTGTATATAACTAACGCACGTAACTATGGTAACAAGTATCATTTTCCAGAACTAGTAAATCATGTGACTGCTTAAAAAACAAATCAAAATAATTTTATCGGGTAAAAGTAAAAATGTTGAAATTACTTGTTGCTACCTCTAGAAACGTGCGATTATGTAGTTTTCGACAAATAAATCTTGTCGTCATTGACAATTAATCAGACCAGAGGGACAATAATTGACCTTCAGACATGTTAATTGACATTCAAGCATGGTGTAAAATATAATTTTTTTCTAATTCAAATCTGTTTACAGACCCGTAGGACAAACTATAAAAATAAACATTACAAATATTAGACAGCATTAGCAAATGTACGGTCCCTTAAAACAGAGGTGATAATATACATTTATATCTCACGTATGCTTTGACACTTTTCTCGACTGACTTATTTCAAATGTGCCTTGCAATGACTAAAAGACAGCTATGGCTAAGACAAATTAAAGGGCGAAATGCCGACTCCATAGAAGCAAGATATGGGTTCCACAACGCATGTTGTATTCGAGAAGAGTGTATTTCTCTTAGTTAGGATGACTCTTAGCGGCCATGCTATATGTCTCTGACATTGTTTCAATCAGGATATACATTGGGGGTGGATATACATTGTTTTCGCCTATGGGTTTATGTACATTTATTATTTTATTTTATTATTTATTTGTTTGTGTACATACGTTTCGCCAATAAAAAAATAAGCATACACAGATTTTGTGTAGAAGGTATGAAATTTTTCCTATGTGTTGATGAAAAAAATATTATAGAAGACATATTACAGAAAGCATTTATGTGATAAAAAGACACCTGGACATTCATACTTATAACGCTGCTAATCGCACTGCTTTTCACCTTGACAACGAGTAAAAACACACGTGGAACGTTCACCGCTCTGTGGCGCCTCTGTGGTTAACTGAGGAACTGGCCTCTGTGCCACCTGTCGTCCTTAAAGTCTGTCGCAGCACTCACTATTATCTCACTGGGAGGGAAATTGGCGTCCTGTCTGCTTCAGGAGACCGACAACAGACTTACAGTGCCAGTTGTCCAATTTGCTTTTGCCGATACATATAGAGGAATCTCAAGAAAATCGACAAGTAAGATATTAATTTTTGCTTTTATTTTTGTGTTTTTGGCAACGGAAATTTCATTTGTTTTTGCGATATTATGAACATGTAAAACATCATTTAGGAGACTATATAGTTATATAATTACAGAATTGAGCATGCGCAGTCCATTTATATATAGGCCTATATATACATGTACACTGTAAATGAAACATTTGCTACCTGAATTCAGCTACATTTCAATTCTAATGAGACAGACAGAAAACTATAAAAGACAGATTATCGAATTTATTCTTGAAAGTATTTCTCGTTTCAGACATATTACTGCATAAAAAAATGAAAAGAACTGATCAACAACAGCATTACTTTGGTGAGTGCCGTTCCAAAAACAGCCACGAGGAAAGCTTGGATTTTGAAAACGAAGTCTGCGACAATTCCGAGATGAGAAACTTGTCATGCCATATTGCCTCAAAAGGAAGTCAACAACATCCAAATAACGACGACGGAAACTTAGCAGATCAGCATGACCTACGGGACGGCGATGGGATCGAATTTGATGATTTACAAGGACGAACACAGTCTGAGGAAAACACCTTGAGCGAAATGCTCCCACACATCTTGAAACTCTGTGATCTTGACGTCGTGACCAAGGAGTTTGAATACACTGGGTTACCGACGCATCATGATTCTTTGCCTTACGGGGCCTACGCAACAGAGGTGCCAAAATCGCCTTCAATTCGAGGACGCTATCGAAACAGTGATCCTGGGCAATCAGCGTCCAAGGAACCCCACACAGGTCACCATTCGTTGTCCTTACGGCAACATAGCATTGATTCCCCGTCTTCAAACGTTATTTGGCACAATGGGCGGCGGTATCGATTGGCATTATGTGACGACCAGGAAGCACCCGGACTTGGGCTGACCTCTCCAAATAGTCCAACCAATTTAATGTTTCCTCCGTCTCCGCCGTTTTCAAGCAGGCCCCACCCGCCAGCGTTCAACATTATTGCTCCTTCGCCAACAATGTCTCTTACGGGGAAAGACTGTAGTGCAGGTAAAATCATGATGTCTTCTCTGCGTAGAGCAGAAAAGAACATTTTTGACTCAAAATCTCCATCTTTGTCAAGCCCATCTTCCTCGATGAGCCCAGTTTCAACCTCGTCTTTTTCCAATTATTTGTCTGCTCGAACACTATATGAAACCGGGAGTCCTCTGCCTCCCGTATTAACTCCTAAACCTTTAAGGAAAAATTTACTTCCTCCTCTGGATCCATTGGGTCGAATGTCATCTTCTGGCGAAAGTATGGACGGCAGCACCCCAGACAGGATGCATTTTTTCAGTAAAAGCCCTCTTCAAAGCCCTCACAAATTGGAACCGTGCTCCCATATATTTCATTCAAATAATCTAGATGGAGGTTATAAATACAACGAAAAAACTCCCGGGACGAGGAAAAAGAAATCTTCAAGATCCACGAAGAAGAACATCAGTTCTGATAGTGAGAAATCTACAGGCTGTCTTATTGATGAGGAGCAGCGCCGCAGCAACTTTGAAGTTAAAACAAGACCTCGCAAGAAGTCGAGTATAGCCACAAACAAGGCTAATGTATTGAAGTGTACATCAAAGGTCAACAGAATTCTGGTCAATGATCCAATACCAGAGAAGTACGCCCAACAGGTTGTAACAGAGCATCCGAAAAGAAAAACGAGCAAAACTGTCAAGACCAAAAAGCGTCACAGCTCATTCAGTGTTCGGTCTACATATCGGAGACGCACTGATATGTCGGAGACCAGTTCAAAAAGTGGCGAAGGGCTCAGTCAAGATGGCAGGGACAGTTATTGTACTTCTATTGCGAGTAGCGTAGATGCTGCGCCCCCATCACCTCCTATTCGTAAGAGAAAGAGTGCAATAGTAGTTTGCACAGACGGACCTCGTGACTCGAATGTTTATTTTCCTGAAATTAGTCTTAAAAATTCACCTACATCGAAAAACTGTTTCAGCTACCAGGGGATGGTTCAGCATAACGCGAAACCCGAGAGAAGAGAATCTAAAAATAAGTCTTCGAAAACGCATCGCTGTTCTAATGCAACGAAACCGATTGTAGAGAAAGCGGAAGTCGCAGAAACAGTTGAAGAGAGAGCGAGTCCTCAGACAGAAAGCATTAGTTGGAAAATCCAACGTTTCTTTCAGCGCTCTCCTCAAAACTAGACATATGTATACTCGACTGTATAGAATTCCTGTCACTGATTAGCATGTTAATAATTCATTTTTCGGAAGTGGAGAACATGTGTTTCACGTTAATCACGTATGTAGAGGCGATAATGAATTTCAATATAATCTAATTCGCATCTTGATAACCTCTACATGTCAAATAAGCAGCGTTTTCTTTCACTCATTTATACTTCATTTAATCATTTTTTCTTAAAACTGATCTCAACATTTCCCCGATTTTTCTGTTACAGAATAATAAGTCACATTTTACATTAAATGATTCTGATTATATATTTTATATTTCATTATCTCTCATAACAGTTAAATGTAAAGCTGCTTGGCAGGCCTGTTATACGAGTATATGCATGTATGTATAAGCCATTTTGATTAAATTATCAGAACAAATATCAAGCATATCTTTTTTATTTGAAATAGAAAAAAAGAAAGAAACACAAGAACATGATATTAGAAACTGCTTGGAACAAAATCAGAGTGATCCTTTATGTAATTGGCTCCTGTGGCTTATACAGAGCGTAGACCTGACTACCAAGCGCCCTTAGGATTGGGCAGTAACTTTTAGCTACAATACAGACAAGTATTTTTAATTTCCATTGGATGGGGAAAAGTCTCAGTTCCCGCGTCCTGGGATAAGTACCCCTCTCTCGTGTTGTCTCTTCCGGGGCAGCACGGTTTTATTATTTTTTTCCAGAAAAATAAATGTCAATTATCGCCGTTTCTTTGATAAGAAGTGATATATCTGCTTAAGACCTCTTCTTAGCCAAGCAACTACTCTTAAAGTTGACCTGCTGGACTTTATCGTAACTTACCCGCCATTTTTTCCCCGTTATCACTGTGAGATTGCGACCCTTGGTGTTTTCTCTCTCTCTAAAGTACAAGTCGTTTTGGCGCGACTTCGCTGCTCTCCGCTTGCAGCCTATATGGTTCAAGGCAAGCAGCTAGCTGTCGCAGCTCATTGACGTGCAACAAGGTCCTTGCGTAACGTCTAATCTGGTGAGTGAATTTATAGGAAGACCTTGTTATGAAGTGTTCTAATGTCATTCTTAGTGACATGTGTTTGTGAGGCATCTGCAGAAAAACAGTGCAACGTTTATATACAAAATCTGTATTTAGGGCTGGCCATGGCGTAACCTGCCGAGTCTAGTATAGCTTTCTATGTTCTCCATATTATTTATATCAACAGGTGGTTAGTTGTAAAGGTAGATATATAGAGATTAATATCCATTTAAGGTTTTTATTATAAGGATTGGCATATTATGGGTTATAGTTGAAGAATAAGTCGGCTACAGTAGATGGAAACGGACCTACTTGTGTCGAATACAGTAAGTTTTCTGATAATACATTGTGACCTAATCAGGTCGATGGGTTACGACACTCCGGGCATATTCAGTTGTTGAGCACGAAATGGTACAATAATTGACACATTTGTTGTCTCTCTACGTTATGTATGACATATGATAACAATAGTAATAACAATTTTACGTTTCGTAGTTACAATCCATATCGCACAAATTATTTAAAAATCCTTGTTTGTAATTCTGCACGACTGTGTGTTGGATCCAGGTGCTGATCGCGGCAGCCCTAGCTGTCATGTCACCGTTTTGTTTCCATATGTCCTAGAAATGTGTTTTTGACCTATTTTATGACTTTATTAAACGGTTGGCACAGGTGAGTGAGAAGAGATCTCATTTGAGTGTGGTCCGACTTGCCAGGAAACTCGTGTCACGACGGAGAATGACGGAACTCCGAGAACCCCTATACACTTGATTTATAAGGAGACGGAAAAATATGACCGTTTTCTTTTTCTTTGGTTGAGATAGTGGAGGTAAAGATAAAGTAGGCGAAATATGCGCACAAAATATCCCATTAAAATGGAATGTGATTGCATTTTTGATGCGTTTCCCTGTAAGCTCAATGTCAACTCCTTTTCTTTTCATACATACAAACCAGTTTCATGCTCATTTTCGTTGATATTTGCCTCCGTGCATTGGCTACGAATTTTTCTTTATTTACTACTTGGTTGCATTTCTTGTCAACTAATGCTACGTTGAACTGTACATACATCTTAATTTATAATGTTCCTCAATTACAAAATTCGCTCAATTTTTGACGCGAAAAACTTGTCTTATTTCACTTTTCGTCCATTTTATTATTTCGATGCATGTATAAATGAAATTAACCCATTTACTTGGATAATAGGTTATGCGAGAGCAGGGCAGGTACGGTACTAATAAACCCATAACAGCATAACAGGAAGTTTAAGGCTCTATTCCCATAGATTTTAGAACGATCTATCCCCGCGGGGAGTCTCACTAGATTACTTTCAGATAATCCGACTTAAATGTCCGTCCCGCCTACTACAAGCTGTAAGGGGGTAATTAACTTTCGTGTCCGCCCGGCTGACAGCTATTTAGCGTGAACCCCCAGGGAGTTAGGTCGATCTTAAGTAGGTCGATCTAATCTATGGAAATGGGGTGTAAGGGTTAAAACTGTAATTTACGTTGCAAAACATATTCGATCCAACAGGAAATCCCTGAACACAGAACACAGATGACTCTTCATTTGTTATGCACAGTACATTTTCTTTTTTATCAAGAAAAAATAAGATTTGTTGCGAAAATCCAGAAAAGAATACCTTTAATTTGTCGTTTGGAACCTGGACAAATAAAACGTTTTATTAGTACAAGTTTGGAGGATGTAACGTGCTACATTGTACAATACAATACAAAATACAATACAATAGAAATGAATACAAAAAGGTACAATTCGGGTACAATGTTGCTATTGAACGACAGAAAATGAAGAAAATGAAAGATATGTCTATGATACTACGTTATCCTGTAAATGAGATAAACTTCTAGCTATCTTTCAGTGGTAGTATTTATTCCCTATCGGTGCTTGTGTCAGTTCTTATGAAAAGAGCCCTTGATTTCCATTTTCAAGGTTATCGCAAATGGCATATTTTTAAGTGCCAAGATTTGATATTCCATATAATATATGCGGCAGTAACATTATGGGTAATATCTGCCTATGGGGATATTACTTTTATACCTTAAAATATGTGATGCTATTTCCAAATTCCCGAGAATGAATGGGGTGGACCATCATAATTAATTGTTCGCTTGTTTGTTTGTTTATTTATTTTTTATCTCCATGACACATGTAACGTCTTTACGCATGTGTATGTATCTTTGTAAATGTCCAAAGTGTTTGGCTTCTTTTTAAATGGCTTGCAACACTTTTTGTCACTTCTGATTGGAAATTAGCGCATAAAGATTTGCTTCTAGTCATGTTGTACGATCGTTAAATTATCTTCACTACCAATGGCAATATGCTAATTGGTTGATATGAAACTAGAAATTAATTGCTTAACCTTAACTATAGGTGAGATTTGAAATAATTAAATCAGTTTCAAAAACTTGCTTTAAAATCTAATTTGAAGTGGAAGCAATTCCCAGCATTGCATGTCCCGATAATGAGTACCTTCTCAAACACAAATTCCTTGATTTTGAAAGTGATAACTTATATTGCATAGGTATCGTAGTTTAACCGAAAGTATGATGTCAATTTGTTTGTTTTTTTTTTCTGTCTTTCATTCTTTTCTCAAAGTTGGGACTTTTATGTAACATTAGATGTGAACCATGCCCCAGGCACAAGTAAACCAGTTCGGCGCCGTGGACTATGTCGTCTTCGGTAGTACTCTCGTGGTCTCGGCGGGCATTGGCATTTTCTCAGCGCTGACGGGAGGCCACCAAAGAACGACATCAGAATTTTTAATGGCAGACAGAAAGATGGGTCCCATTCCAGCAGCCTTGTCGTTATTGGCCAGCTTCATCTCGGCCATAACTTTGCTAGGGACGCCTAAAGAAATCTACGTGTATGGTACAGAGTATCTGTGGATGGCGCTCAGTTACTTTCCGGCTATTGCTGTTGCAGCGCATGTGTATCTTCCTATCTTCTTTCGGCTCCAGGTGACCAGCGCACATGAGGTGAGCTATAATTTGTAGATGAGGAAATAATTGTTAAATTATTGTTTATATATATATATATATATATATATATATAAAAACGCACACAGAATATTTCAGATTATTTAGTGTCTTTGTTAAATATCATCATTTTCAATGTCCTTCTTCATAATATTTTTATCATGAAATAAGCAAAAATAATAATAATAATAATAATAATAATAATAATAATAATAACATTATAGATGTCTCAGCATTAAAGTGAATTATCTGTTGCTCTGTAAGCTCTATTATGAATATCAATATAACTTTTAGTACTTGGAAAGGCGGTTTAACAAAGCGGTTCGAGTCGCCGGATCACTTACTTTTAGCTTGCAGATTGTGAGTAAAAAGAAATCGCAATTTTGTTTTAAAATAATAATGAAATATTATGGAATTAATAAAGTATTGAGTATCGAAAGTTAAAATGATAGATTCTGAATATAATATCAAACACTAGTTTTAAATAGTATTTTCTGTAAAAGAAAAGTTTCTGTAAGCATCCTGTCTATTTTGTCTGAAAATTGTCGAAAAAAAAAAAAAAAAAAAAAAAAAAAAAAAAAAAAAAAAAACAGAATAATAACAAAGGCGAAATGCAATATTCCAGATCCTGTACTTACCCATCGTGTTGTATGCGCCTTCCTTAGCATTAGAACAAGGTGGGATGATATTTCTCAAGTCCAGAATTTAGAAAACCTTTATGATGATGTCTCTGTTATAAAAATGTAATGATGTTTACTAAGAAATACGTGAAAATATAAAAATTGAAATGCAATAAGCAACCTGGCAAGAAATAATTAAAGAAAAAACTTACAAATAAAGGTAATTCATGGTTAACTGAACTTTGATAACTAATTTAAATTTGATATCTGAATATAATACAGGATAGTACTGTTAATAATTATATTATATATATACAGTAATATGTTACTGTATTGTTTTTATACAGTAACCGGATTAAACAAATGGATCGCCGTTGCCACTGTGGGAGTTGTCTGCATTTTCTACACAAGCATAGTAAGTAGGCCTAAGTTTCATTGTTCACCGACGCAGTAAAGTCAATAGCTTAATAATTTAAGACAACACCCGTTTTTTTAATTCGTAAAACGAAAAGATCGTCAGTCATTCCCCCCTCAAACCTATCATCACCCCCTCCCTACCAATACACACACGCACGCACGCACGCACGCACACACACACACACACACACAGAGCGAGATAGCGAGCGAGAGAGAGAGAAAGAAAGAGAGGAAAAATATTGACCATTACTCCACTATTCAGGGTGGCATCAAAGCCGTGATGTGGACCGACACCTTCCAAATAGGTGTTATGTTCGCCGGTCTGCTGGCAGTGCTGATCCAGGGGTCTCTTACCCTGGGAGGATATGAAAACGCCTGGGTAGCCAGCCTCGGGACGAACAGAATTAACTTCCTGGAGTAAGTCAGTCAAATTAAACTCAAATCAAATCATGTGAACATAGTAGCATTGAACAAAAAACAACAACCAAAAATATTATAAATCCTATAGTGGGGGTTACTCTTCTTTTCTGTGACAAATCTGACGAGTAGCTGACAAATATTTGAACCTGTGAAAATAGCATAAGCGTATATCGGGATGCTATTGTTAAGAGTAATCTGTTTACTTTTAGGTAAACAACGTTTGAAAATGTGATATATATTTCGGATCACTAAAATCTTTAGCTACATTTGATATGTTATAATGATAATAAAACGATGATAAATTAAGCAAACTATATTTTTATCATTTTTCACAAGTCACGTGAACGTTTTGTAAAAAAAAAATAAACTCGTAGAGAAATGACACCAAGAAAATTTGCCCTTTTTAGTTTCGACCCCGATCCCCGAGAGCGCCACACATTTTGGACCTGTATATTCGGCGGGTTCTTCACCTGGCTCACTGTCTACGCCTGTAACCAAGCTCAGATCCAGAGAGCACTCACAGTGACCGACCTCAGGGGGGCACAGATGTCAGCTTGCTTAGATAATCTATTTAATATATTATTTTTTAACACATGAATAACATGATAAATATAAATTGTATGTCAATTAATAGCGTGATAAATATAAATAACGTGTCAACGAAAGTCAGCGAGAGGTCATTGGGAAAAAAAGAAAGAAAACACCCATTGGGGGTATGCTAGTCTTACTGAAAATATATTACCTGATTTCAAAATAGAGCAAAATTGGCCAAATCAAATAAGTATTTATCGAATTTTATTTAGTAAATATGATCTGCTTTGTCTCTCTAGTGCATACTGGGTCAACGCGCCTGGTCTAGCCAGCATCATCATTCTTAGTGCTATGTCTGGGATACTCATCTTCGCACACTACTTTGATTGTGATCCTATGAACAACGGGGACATTAATGAACTAGATCAGGTAAGAAAAAGCCAAAACGGGGACATTAGCAAACTAGCTAAATCAGGTTAAAAATAGAAAAGTTAAAACGGGGACATAAACAAATGACACAGGCAAGAGATACAATGAATATTCCTGGCAAGATTGCTACGTGATATGTATACACCAAGGCTCAGAGTGCTAGTGGTAGCTTCTCTCTCCCCAACATGTAGGGCCTACAGGTGCTTTTCCATTAGGTATGCTGAAATAATATTGTGAGTGTCCGGGAACTCAAGGTGACCATACGTAACTAATGAATTAATTTGAGCTTATTGCACACATAAAACAACTGATATTTTCCGAGCTTGTGTTATTTTAAGACGTGCAATATTGTTAAAACATGCAATTTCTACTTCAGCTTCTGCCTCTGTTTGTAATGGATAAGTTTGCCAAAATACCTGGTCTACCTGGCCTGTTCACGGCCTGTCTGTTTAGTGGGGCGCTCAGGTAAAATGCCACGACAATAAATGTGTTGATGTCAAAGTAATCAACGTGTTTTCTACCTATGAGGCAGGATATTCCGCCTCTCCATGAAAGACATTTGATTTCTTATAATTACACGAACGATGAAAAACCTATTTCTCCGAATCAGTTTCTTGTGCAAGTTTTATTAACGATGCAGTGTATTTCATGTTTACTTTTTAGCATCCCTTTGTTTTGTCACAAAAAGCGGGTGCAATGAAGAAAATAAAAAGAACATCTAAGATTTTATTTCTTAAAAAATTATTCTATTATCACATTGCTCGATCTATGTTTATAGAAATAAATTTAAAATCTTTTTCAGTACAATATCTACAGGACTGAACAGCCTGGCAACTGTTTTCACGGTAGATATATTTGAGCAGTTTTGCTGTAAAAAGATACCCGACAGCAAAGCCACTATTGTATCTAAAGTTCTCTGTAAGTTTTCTGCTTTTCATATCTTTTATATATATAAATACAAGCATGTCTTTGCCCGGAAAGGCGGAATATGTTCCAAGAAATGGGATTGGTGTAAATCATAATTAACACATTTCACAAGTCATTTCAGTTTCAATTGACTTCTATATGATATATTACGATATATTATCATTTATTACCAGCGGTAACCTTTGGCTGTATCATGATCGGCATGACCTATATAGCGTCACTACTTGGAGGCGTTTTGCAGGTATTGGCCAGTTGGTCCACAAGATCGGTTAAAATAAAATTCGTTGTCGAAATATCCTATCTTACTATCAACGCAAGAAATGTCTGTCTTTTAAGAGTACTTAAAACTATAATCAACTAGACAGATCAGTGCATACACTAAAAGAACTACTGTTGCAGACGACCAGTTTTTTTCACCAAAACAATATTATGGAATTTTTAAGCTTAAAGATTTGAAATGTCCATGATATTGCCAATGCCTTATTCTGTTATATCGCTCCAGTTTTAAAAGTTCGTCACGTCATCACTTTCAACGTTATGTAATAACTGTCTGTAAACTGAAGTGGTACAACGTAATAAATGGAATAGGAAATTCCCTATGCTCTATCATTTAGGCCTTCATTGCTTTGTTCGGCATGGTTGGAGGGCCTCAACTCGGACTCTTCTCTCTTGGAATATTTTTCCCCTGGGCAAACTGGAAGGTAGGAGAAACGGTCTATTATACGTACGGTTCTCTGTCTGTCGTAGCTCTTTGGATATGTGGATTTAATTTCCTTGCTGCAATTTTGTATAAAACACGAGGGTAATAGATGTGATTCATTTGTAGTCAATATATATTTTTTTTATTTTGACACAACTTTATTCTGTCAGGGCGCCATATCGGGCCTCATCTCAGGTCTGTTGCTGACGTTCTGGATCGGTGTTGGCGCCCAAGTCTACAAACCAATTCTCTGGACAGCCCCAGTGTCCACTGCTGGCTGTATTGCCGCCAATGCGACCAACTTGACCTTGACCGACAATTTCACAGACATAATGGCCAATTTGTCCACTACACCAGTCACACAATTAGAGTACGCGTAAGTTTAGTCCCAAAAGAAATTTCCGTTTCTATTTAAGTGGCTGATAAATGATAAAACGTGATTATTTTCCAAGCGACTTAATCCAGCCTTGAAAGTATCCCTGATGTTTTGTGAAGTGATGCTCTAGCAAATACGGTTATCTTCTTTGATCAAACGCACGTTGTGAAATTTCAAGTATATAAATATTGGGACTTCAAACTATGAATTTAGAGTAATCATACTATTTTCAGGCCGCCACTGGGAGGTTGGTATAATATATCCTACTTATGGTACGCAGGATTTGCCGTGCTGGTGGTTCTTGTTGTCGGGTTAACGGTCAGCGCAGTTACAGGTACTTACATGTACTTCACTTAAATAAAAGGGGCAATTTAACAGCTTTATTCGATAGCTTTATGTTTAAGAAACATTCTGTATCTTTTAATAACGTCCCTCAGACAAATTTATAAACCAGACTTAAGCCCAGTACCATACCTGTGTAGAGAACCCACAGCTGCAATCTGAAAAGTAATTTGTCTGCTGTTTTGATTAAGGGCAGCCTCAATTTATTATTTTTACTACTTCTTATTTTTTTTATTTTTTATCTTCTTTACATTATAATTACTTTTTGAGTTGATATTTAAATGTAAATTAAATCTGACGCGAAAGCAGAGACTTTTGACTTGTTAGGCAAAACCAATGATCAAATAACCCCGAGGACAACTGCCAGTGTAAAATACCCCTTTAATAACATGTTTATAATAGGCTGCAACGACTTAAAGCAGAGCAAAATGTCTTTCGATTTTAAAGAGAAAGTTAAAAATTAATTAATGGTCTTTTGGAACCCATGTGTCATAACATTGAATGTAAAAACGTCAAATGAAAACAGTGCTATCTAATTTTAAGGACAGATGCATTCTTTTCAATATCATAACGATAAAATGAAGATATAAGCATATCAAATGTAAAATTTACTTAGCTATTGTAATAAGGTAATTGGGTTTTAGGTTTCACGGATCCAATGACCTTGGATCATCACTTGATCTCTCCCATATTTGACGTGATGTGTTGCTGCTGTCCACTGGCATGTCGTGAATGTCTTCGCTGCGGGCTTCCTCATGACCCGGTGAGTTACATGTCCATGTCAGCTACTAGTGGCGTTTATTTTTGAAGAATAGTTTCAATACTCGCTGGGAATCTAAACATATTGCAAAAAAAAAAAAATCTCGTTTGTGCTACGAATTTTGACATACTTTTCATTGTGTCATCAAATATATTTTTCATTGACCCATGACTGTAGATTTACATTGGTAATCAGTAATGGTAAATAATGAAAGTGATACCTGATGACAGAGAATATTGAGAAATTTAGATTTTAGAGAAATTCTTAGCGTTAGGGTAACATCTGTCTCCCTATGAATATGGTATTTCTTACAGTTAAGGCTTTTGCACACTGAATGACTTAACACCCTTTCACAATTTCTCAACAAGATCGTTTCCGGCTATAAATAGCTGAGTTGTGACGAACTCTGCAAGTAATGCTCCGTTTAAAAATCTATTATTTGATAACCAGGCTATTAAGTTGACTATCTCTCAAAACATACCGGATACCAGATAAAAACACAATGTGAAAAGACTTTTTTAATAGCAAAGTTGGATATTATCATTGTTTTTCCACTTTTGTCTATTTAAGGCGCAGTTCCATTACTTCTGTGTGTGCAAGAACGTGGAAAAGGCAGACACTCAGGACGGAGTTGTCACTACAGAAATATAGGATCTTTATTTCTCAAATAAATCGAAATTGTTTGGTGAAAGCTTAGACTGATAGCTGACTATAGTCAGTATATACTGTATAAAGTCTATAAAGGAGACTTAGTCACATTGGCATAAGGGCGGGAACACTGCTTAATGTTACTTTTCTTACGGTAGTTGGCTAAATTACGATGGTGAGCGGAGGTATGTGTCACAAAAGAAATAAAATGTAAAGTTTATTTTAACCTTTATACCGAAATTTTGATCTATTTTGACTTCAATATATATTGGTAGTAGACCAATGAAATGAAATATTGTTAATGTTTCAGATCACTATTTACCACTGCAGTGAATCTTTGTAAACTGAGGTAGACAAAATTTTGGGTCTTAGACTGCATTCCCACAGATTTAGATCGATCCATCTGGATCGACCTAACTCCCTGGGGGTTCACGCTAAATTGCTGTCAGCCGAGCGCATACGGAAGTTAATTACCCCCTTACAGCTTTTAGTAGGCGGGGACAGACATTTAAGCCGGCTAAGCTGACAGTAATCTAGTGAGAATCCCCACGGGGATAGGTTGATCTAAAATCTGTGGGAATGCAGTCTTAAAGTTATTTACGACAAGCCAACACTGTTCCCGTTACCACTTACTCTTAGACTCTAGGTCGTCACTGATCGCTTACTGCAGTTTTTTCTTCATGATCAAACACTTCTAACTTTTAAATCACTTATTACTGATAACTATTGTACTCCCTGTTAATACTTTTCCTTACTATAGGTACTTTTAGTGTTCGAAATAGCTCGGTTATTCCAAATGTCAGTTTACATGAGGTTAACGAATAACCTTTTTTAAAACATTGGAGGATAGGAGTGGTGAGGCGGCCGCGCTTGATTTGGTAAATTGTTATCATACTATATATATCTGTGCATTCCTTTATGGTAAACTGATAGTAATGATGGCATAAGGTGGGTTGTATGTGAAACGCCACTACTATTAATATTTAATTATTATTTGTTTGTATTATAAATGGTACTTACCCATTCTCGGCTCTGGTGTCAAGGGGTTGAGTGGTGGGAGGCGTTTTCGTAGGCTTACCGACCAACTTCTCTTTCACTTGACTGATTCTCAAATGTCGTCTCGCTGGCCGTAGCTCAAATGGACACTGGTCAGTACTCGGTTCATGTGTTCACTCGGGCGCTATCGCGTAAGATTAGTGGACCGTAGATGACCTTAAGGGTCACATGGGCACAGCTGTTCCCGCGATTGCATAACATGGCTCTTCTAGCACTTGTGCGTACGCGATTCACATCTACTAGTAACTGGGTATGCGCGGCCACCTCAGATCCTCCTTTCCTCCCAATAAATTTATTATTTTGAAATAATAATCTTATTACTTACTATTATTTAAACATATGACTGCTGTGTTTTACTTGGTATGATTTAGTTACATGTAAATGTCTCACTGTGATAAGTCAAATTCAAACCAGAAAACACCTGAACCCTAAATCCCGTTAAACGCCCAATACGTACTTCCTTATACAGACCGGGACGAAAAATTCTAAAAAAGAGCCTTCCAACGATATGCAACTCATTGCATAATACCTTTCTATTTAGGCTAAAATCACAATTAACTTTTTTTCGTTAATTAATTACGCCATGGAAAAATTATGGACAGATTTGCTCTTTGCACAATTAAAGATAGTCACTACATTATTTCCCGTTTCAAAATCTACTCAAAACATTTACATATTTTTAACATGGCATTTCAAAAAAAAAAAAAAAAAAAAAAAAATGTTTGCATAGTCTAGATACATACAAGTGGGACATGAAAGTATGTGACATTAACCACACCACAATATCTGGGTTCATCGGTCGTGGTTGGAATCAATCAGTCATTATTGTTTAGAACAGATATACCTGATATATTTAGAGTTCATATGCAACCAAATCGCAATTTACAGTTCACGTGGAAAAAATAAAATTAGCCCATTATCTCACATTCAGTATAACGAGACAACAAAGGAAAGATATGATTACACTATTGCTATCGCTCCTACTGGACTTGCTGGGCGGAGTGGTGGGCGGCGGTACCTTTGTTGTGCTGCTACTGAGCATCGTTGTGGTAACGTTGTTGCTTGGCGTTGTGGTAAGGTTGCCGTTTGGCGTCGTGGTCACGTTTCTGCTTGGCGTCGTGGTCACGTTGCCGCTCGGTGTCGTGGTCAAGTTTCTGCTCGATGTCGTGGGAATTTTAGTGCTTGGCGTTGTGGTAACGCGCGTGGTTGTTGAGGTAACAATTTCGCTTGTAGTTGTGGTAATAATACTGCTCGTTGTTGTAACGTTGTTGTTGGACGTTGATGTTGTGTTTTCCCTGGATGAAGTAGTGTCAGTTGGTGCCATGGTAGTGACGGTTTTTGTTGAAGCTGTCGTTAAATTTCCCGGCGACACCGTAGTAACGATTGGTCCATTACAGTCCATATAAAGTAACCTATTTGCCGTTCCTTCTTTGTGTCTGATGTCAATTATGCCTTTAGTCGCATAAGAAAGCAGCCACTCTTTTATCTCGGAGGGATGCATTTTTTGGGTAAGATTCGTCAGATAGCGCGCGATTACACCACTTACGAAAGCTGCACTGTTCGATGTGCCGTTTTTAAGACCGGGACCATTGAGACCGATGCCCCAAATGTGCTCTCCAGGTGCAAGAATGTCTACGGCGCTGCCATAATTTGATCCGACGTAATGAGACATGTACCACAGCCTGTCTTTTCTGTCCGTTGCCCCAACTCTTATGGTGTTATTCCTTGACGGAGAGTGATGACTTGCGTCCGCAAACTCGTTCCCGGCGGGAACTACCACAGGGATATTTAGGTCCACTATGGCTTTAACAGCGCTTTCCAGCACTGCGGAGTGTTTTGGAAGAGTCGCGCCAAGATTGATGACAGATTTGACAGTCGAGTTGGTGCCAGCAGAGCGGTTTTTGTGGTGTTCTGAAACCCACGCCAGCCCAGCTAAAACGTCGTCTAATTTCACAGAGTGAAAGTTAGCATCCCCTACTTTGACAGCCACTAGCGTGGCAGATTTGGCGACTCCGAATGTTTTAGACCCAATGATGCTGGCAGAACGGGTACCATGGCCATTAAGGTCTTTTTCTCTGTTAAGCGATTCGTAGGAAACGTCGGCTCCCCATATTGCTCTCACACCAAACTCCGGGTTTACGACATCAATGCCAGTATCGACAACGTAAACGTAAACGCCCTTGCCAGCGTCTGTTTCGTATTTATAGGTGACGTCGTTTGTCCCCCTTTTGCGGATATTTATTCGGGATAGGCCCCACAAATCTCCGCTTTTTTTTTCTGTATTCTCAGCCTCGCACAGGGCGCAAAGCACCATCCAGGTGTTTGGCTCTACAAGCTCGACTTCGGGCCGGTTGCGTAACTGCAACACTACCTTCTCGTCTGAGTGTTCAAAGGAAAAACCAACAAAATTCTTCTCACCAATAAGATAAGTATGGCGAATTTTGTGATCCGCAGAATCGTTGAGCACGAGAGCTTTCATTCTGTCCAAAACTTCCACAGGGTTGGTAAGATTCTTGGTGTTTAAAACGACAATATGCTCTTCACGAATGTCTCTCCTAACTCGACTGCCGCTGGCCAACACCGCGGTACTCAAAGCAATTGCTACAGCAAACCACACCCAAATCCTCATTCTGTTGATAAAAAAGGAAAGACTCTTTTTAATCAAGAATACGTCCATTATTGGTGAACAATTATCAGTTTCAAGCAAAAAAGCGCATGTTATTTTGTCATAGTGCTGTTATCAAGATTCATAGTGAGAGACTGATAAAGGGACGAGATGCATACATGCACAAACCCCTTCTAAGTGGAGGGAGTCTCTGCTATTATCTTGGGATTCGTCTTTTAAGTAACTGAGGAAATCCATACAAGGTAAATACTTTTAAGTATTAAAATTTATTAAAGTTAAAATTCGCATTAAACTAGCTTCGGATATGGTACCTTTCTAATGTACGGTAGATTGGGAAAGGCACCACCTCATACTGTTCATTAATCTAATGGTTCCATAAAGTTAAAGGACAGATAATTTCATAAAACAGTTATTGAGCAAAACAATATCGAAAATTTATCTCATGAATTGTCAAGTTCAAACGAAACTGAACTTTGTACGAGGACTTGTTGATCAACATTTAGTAAGAAATTTTCATAAGGGCAAAATATATCTAACTACATATAATTCAAAGTTTAATTCACAACTTTCATCGAATATTCCAAGTTTTTAGTGCACACATTACATAATGGTGACGGGAATGAAAATGAAGTATATTAGAGAGAAAGGTAATACTTACCTGTATCGTCACTCCAAACAGAAAATAGTTACTGAAAACGCAATGCCCGTTAAGTGACTGCGGATTGATATCAAACCCGGAGTTCGAGATTTCAGTTTTATATATTTATAGCTATCCATCCTAATCAACTGATTCATGATGTAAGTATTGAACTATCATAACTGTCATACGGTCAGTGTCGCACCTAAAATCCTCACGTGCTCCTGTCAGACACCAATGAATCACGCAGTTTAAATTCAGGTACCACATTGCATTGCAGACCATAGCTTTCCCGCCCTCACATTTCCAGTAACGTTAAAGATGGGGGACCGATCACGCACGCCTTGTGTCTCTCCCTCTATAGAATTGGATAATGAATAAATGTAAAGAGACCTCCAATAAACAGAAAATAAAATGCATGGTATAATTGGCGCAACAGGGAAACAAGGGTCGATACTGGAGCTTTTAAGTGTGACTTTATATATATATATATATATATATATATATATATATATATATATATATATATATATAAGACGTTGTTTTATGCTTTTGGACCCCATGTAATCTAAACCAAGCTTGTTTTATTTGCACAAAAATTTAATTATTCTCTTTTTTCTCTATGAAAGACGTGTCTTCTCAGATTTGGCAGGGTGCCATGTTACAAATACATTGTTTAATTTGCGGAAAGCTTCAATGAGGTCTTCGAAATCAAATGATGCAGCACCATCCAGGGCCTGATAGGCTCAATAAACGCAGGGAATGACAAACAAAATTCAAAATACAAATAGAAGTATATTTAATATCAGAATAGATACCTTGTGCACAGATATGTCACAAGTCTTTACAAGGTAACGCAGTGCTCTACAAAAGACATCACAACACTTTTACAAAAAACAATATTAAAAAGCATTAGGCATCACTAATCAACAAGGAGAATTTCATGGTATATTGTATTCCCAGGAAGTAAAGAATATCATATTAAATCACAGATGAATAATAATAATAATACTAATAAATATTGAAGAATATTAAGATGAATACATTTCAGATTGTCAGTAGTCTGCAAGGAAAACGAGTACAAAACTTCAAGAATAAGAATTCACCCATATATAATGGTGATAGGCAATTGTAACTACATAAGTCGAAAAAAGTATTTAAAAAACTAGTTGCTTTTTCTGTGATAGCAATTCAGCTAAGCAGCTTCAGCCATGTTTGACAAACCATAATTTGGTAATGGGACAAGAATATTTTTTTATGTTTTACACGTTCCCTTAAATAGATAAGTTCTGTTTAAGAAATATGAATAACACATAGAAAATACACAAATACTAATGTTTGTGCTTAATGTCATAAAAAATAGGATGCCATCATTTATTGTCATGAAATTATTCCAAACTAAATTAGCATGTTCACAGGCATATGTGAGGGAGGGAGGGGGGGAGGAGAGAGAGAGAGGCAGCACCCTTTTTTCAAGTACAACTGTTTTTTCACCAGTATTCTCTCAAAAGGTACAAAAGTTGAACTGTGAGGCCCAAAGAGCCATGTTTTATATAAACTATTTATTATTGGGGGAAAGAGAACCATGAAAATGACAGAGTGACACTTAAGGGGCCCTTCACATTGTCCTGAGTATGCCTGTGGAATTAGCTCCACATTTCTAATTATTTCTCACTGCTCTTATCTCCAATAAAGCAACAAATACACATTTTAACATTCAGCATGTTGTGCAAAATTGTCATCAACCTCTCAAGTAATTTTCCTCTAAATTTTCTAAATGGAAAGAAAAATCCCAGTCAAATGGCACCTGAGAACTAAAATCCATCAATCAATAATCTCAGATGAAGAAATGACACAATTAACAAGAAAAAATTACAAACTTATAAAAACATAGGACATTCTACTATATATAATACAGACATGTATTCATATCAAACAAACAAAACACAATGCTTTTAAAGTGAAAACAGACATCCCCTAATGAAATCCCATAAAATCCAACACAACTTGGGCCAATGGCGTGATATTCAAATGCCAAACTAACAATAGAATGAAAAGACTTGTCACGAATTGCACCAGTCTTACTGCACTGATAAAGCTTACACTACAAGAGTGGACTAGATTTTTCCCTTCATTTTCCTTCAATTTTCAATCTCTCACCATGAACTTGGATTGCCTTAGATCTTAAATACCCGTGAATGAGTAACAATGCACCAACTATCACAGTGAGCAAGTTTTGACATAATATTCTATTAGGGTACTAAGCTTTAGCACACAACACAACATGCTTTTGTAATTCCCCTATCTTTACCTGTGGCACAGCCAAGCAGGTTGATATGCTGTAGATTTAATATTTCTCATCTAATATGTGTCAGAAATACACAACTCATAATATGAAGAAACAATAAATGCAATATAAATCAAGGTGATTAAACACGAGTCTAACAACTTCAATTCTTAACCATACCTCCTTTCCTTGAAAGAGAAATATTATGTCTGACTCAGTTTTCTCAAAGGAAAAATTTCTCAATTGTTGTAAAACTGGTGAATAAATGACAAGCTGTTCCCGCGATTGCATAACATGGCTCTTCTAGCACTTGTGCGTACGCGATTCACATCTACTAGTAACTGGGTATGCGCGGCCACCTCAGATCCTCCTTTCCTCCCAATAAATTTATTATTTTGAAATAATAATCTTATTACTTACTATTATTTAAACATATGACTGCTGTGTTTTACTTGGTATGATTTAGTTACATGTAAATGTCTCACTGTGATAAGTCAAATTCAAACCAGAAAACAACTGAACCCTAAATCCCTTTAAACGCCCAATACTTAGTTCCTTATACAGACCGGGACGAAAAATTCTAAAAAAGAGCCTTCCAACGATATGCAACTCATTGCATAATACCTTTCTATTTTGGTAAAAATCACAATAGGTCAATTAACCTTTTTTTTTCGTAAATTAATAACGGAAAAGTTTTGCCCAAATAATGAACAGATTTGCTCTTTGCACAATTAAAGATAGCCACTTCATTATTTCCCGTTTCAAAATCTACTCAAAACATCTATATATTTTTAACATGGCATTTCAAATAAAAAAAAAAAAATTCGTATAGTATAGATACATACAAGTGGGACATGAAAGTATGTGACATTAACCACACCACAATATCTGGGTTCATCGGTCGTGGTTGGTATCAATCAGTCATTATTGATTAGAACAGATATGACGATATATTTAGAGTTCATAAGCAACCAAATCGCCATTTACAGTCCACGTGAAAAAAATTAAAATTAGCTCATTATCTCACATTCAGTATAACGAGACAACAAAGGAAAGATAAGATTGCACTATTGCTGTCGCTCCTACTGGACTTGCTTGGCGGAGTGGTGGGAGGCGGCACCTTCGTTGTGCTGCTACTGAGCATCGTTGTGGTTACGTTGCCGTTTGGCGTTGTGGTCACGTTGCTGTTTGGCGTCGTGGTCATGTTTCTGCTTGGCGTCGCAGTGGTCATGTTCCTGCTTGGCGTCGTTGTCATGTTTCTGCTTGGCGTCGTGGTCACGTTGCCGCTTGGTGTCGTGGTCACGTTGCCACTTGGTGTCGTGGTCACGTTTCTGCTTGGCGTCGTGGTCACGTTGCCGCTTGGTGTCGTGGTCATGTTTCTGCTTGGTGTCGTGGTCATGTTTCTGGTTGGTGTCGTGGTCACGTTGCCGCTTGGTGTCGTGGTCACGTTTCTGCTTGGTGTCGTGGTCACGTTGCCGCTTGGTGTTGTGGTCATGTTTCTGCTTGGTGTCGTGGTCACGTTGCCGCTTGGTGTCGTGGTCAAGTTTCTGGTTGTTGTCTTGGGAATATTTGTGCTTGGCGTTGTGATAACGTGCGTGGTTGTTGAGGTAGCAATTTCGCTTGTAGTTGTGGTAATAATACTGCTCGTTGTTGTAACGTTGTTGCTGGACGTTGATGTTGTGTTTTCACTGGATGAAGTAGTGTCAGTTGGTGCCATGGTAGTGACGGTTTTTGTTGAAACTGTTGTTAAATTTCCCGGCGACACCGTAGTAACGATTGGTCCATTACAGTCCATATAAAGTAACTTATTTGCCGTTCCTTCTTTGTCCCTGATGTCAATTATACCTTTAGTCGCATAAAAAAGTAACCACTGTTTTATCTCGGAAGGATGCATTTCTTGGGTCAGATTCGTCAGATAGCGCGCGATTACACCACTTACGAAAGCCGCACTGTTCGATGTCCCGTTTTTTAGATCGGGACCATTGAGACCGATGCCCCAGATGTTCTCTCCAGGTGCAAGAATATCGACGGCGCTGCCATAATTTGATCCGACGTAATGAGACATGTACCACAGCCTGTCTTTTCTGTCCGTTGCCCCTACTCTTATGGTGTTATTCCTTGACGGAGAGTGATGACTTGCGTCGGCAAACTCGTTCCCGGCGGCAACTACCACAGGAATATTTAGGTCCACTACGGCCTTAACAGCGCTTTCCAGCGCTGGGGAGTGTTTTGCAAGAGTCGCGCCAAGATTGATGACAGATTTGATAGTCGAGTTGGTGCCAGCAGAGCGGTTTTTGTGGTGTTCTGATACCCACGCCAGCCCAGCTAAGACGTCGTCGTTTTTCACAAAGCGAAAGTGGTCATTAGCGTCCCCTACTTTGACGGCTACTAATGTGGCAGATTTGGCGACTCCGAATGTTTTGGACCCAATGATGCTGGCAGAACGGGTACCATGGCCATTAAGGTCTTTTTCTCTGTTAAGGCCGGTGATAGGGTTAACTACGCTTAAAATCATGTTTTTGAGTTTTTTGTGTGTTTATATTAATCAAAAAAGTATCTAACGTTGGATGTAATAATTTTTATGAATTTGCATTGTAAAATGTGTCTTTTGATGAGTTTTTCAACCGGCACGTGCCCCAGTCAGGCTGACAACTAAGCCACGCCTCTGTTACTAAGGGCCGTTGCCATGAGGGGGTCGGAGCACAGTTAATGAGTTATAAGCCGATTACATGTGCGGTAATAGGTCAAAAGTCTTACATCAGCTTAGCAGCGAAGAAGTCTAGCTAGTACACTATGGGGAAGAGAAAAGTTCGTGTTAAAAGTCCATTTCCAGAGGAAAGAAAGAAAATTTTGAAAGAGAGTAGGGCCTATGCGTGGCGGTTGGGGAAACCCGGCCCTATTTGTTCAGTCGGATGACTGATTTCTGTATACCTAATAAATGGGTGAAAGAGTTAATCGAATCGTTTTAAATTAATTGACAAATGAAAGAAAAATCGATAAATAAATAAATAAAAAGGCTAAAAAGGATACTTTTAGCCTAGCTCTTAATTTTTGCGATATATATCGGCGAGCGTATCTGCGACACGTTACGAAACCGGAACGATTGTTGGTCGCCGTTTGCAAAAGGTAAATCTAATGTTGACAGAATAAAATTTTATTCTCCAAGATATGATATCATGGAGCTTGAGAGACACGCGAAAAATTGTGATGTGAATGGCCAAACGAGAGAAATCCAAGCAAGGGTTGACAGCATGATTAAAACAATAAAAATAAAAACGCATGTTAGCGGCTTTGCATTTTGCGATGTTTGGAGAAAAACAATTTCAAAATCACTGATCAAGCGTGAAGAAAGAGTTCAAAATGTATCCAAAAATGAAAATCACAGAAAGACACCGAGAATAGTCAAGACTAGCAGGTAAAACGCAAATAGGGTCCAAGTGTCATGTGTGTAAAAATAAAATATTTATTCAAAAGCCTTCTCTCAGCCACTTTTACCGCTGAATCTTGTGCAGCTGAGCGTCTCCCCTTTATCTTAGCTGGCATTTTGAGAGATACCGCTCTGAAGTAATCACTGGATTTTTCCGTTGATCTGACGATTACCAAGTGCCGTGCAAAATAATCCTGCAGCGTTACCCGTCAAAAAACTCGTATTAACACAAGTGACGGCCACTTGCTCTCGACAGACAGTTTTATCTGATCACTTTGCCGATAACAGAAAAGGAATCTCTCTGGTAAAATTACTCGATTGCCGAGGAAGAACCATTGAAACGTTCAAATGCAACTTCACACCTCTTAATTGCGGTTAAACGTAATCGCCTTTGTTAGCGCTTCCTTCTACATATCCTTGACACCCTACTGGGCATCACTAGGCTAGGCCCTCTCCAGAGCTGTCAATCAAAATGGCGGCACGCTTACAGGCCTAACGAGTGGTCGGAAAATGTAACAAAAGCACGATTTTCTGCCCTTTCAAAGCACCCAAACAAAATATTTTTAGATGGCAATAAGCAATGGTTCTATCTGATCGTATAACCGATAACAGGTAAATTTGCCAGCTAAGCATTTGACTAATAATCCCTGTTAACCAACCTGTGAACGTTTTTGGCTGTTTTAACAGCTTTCTATTTTGACGAGATAAGTGAATCGCTGCCAAGTATATCTCACTATCTGAGCAACCGATCGTTACAAAAGTTGCACCTATTGTTGTTAGGAATGTGGACTACAGCATGATATCAGGGGTTTAAGAGGAAATTGTTTGTTTGAAAGTTATCGCCTTTTGAAGTGAATAACCCATTGAAATATGGGCTGATTTAACGTAAAAGATGATAAAATCAAAAGTAGATAGTTTAAGACAATTCCCTGGTACCCCGCTGTAGTGCTTTCACCCAGCTTTATGAGGCCTTTTGAATCACTTGAATAGCTGTCTTGGTTAAAGAGAAAATCCCAATACCGAAAACGGCATTTTTCCCCTCAAATTGGCGCCAGAGCGTCATCCGTTGGACACTGTACTTAATCCCCGTCTTTAATTGGCCCTTTGGGAAGTTTGTTTTAATTTTTTATAAAAACTTATAAGCCCAGGGCTTTGTTTCTATGACTTTGGTCCTTTTACTATGAGTGGCCTTAAGCGATTCGTAGGAAACGTCGGCTCCCCATACTGCTCTCCCACCAAACTCCGTGTTTGAGACATTAATGCCAGTATCGACGACGTAAACGTAAACGCCCTTGCCAGCGTCTGTTTCGTATTTATAGGTGACGTCGTTTGACCCCCTTTTGCGGATATTTATTCGGGATAGGCCCCACAAATCTCCGCTCTTCTTTTTTGTATTCTCAACCTCGCACAGAGTGCAAAGCACCATCCAGTTATTTGGCTCTACAAACTCGACTTCGGGCCGGTTGCGTAACTGCCACACTATGTTGCCGTCTGTGTTTTCGAAGGAAAAACCAACAAAATTCTTCTCACCAATAAGATAAGTATGGCGAATTTTGTGATCCGCAGAATCATTGAGCACGAGAGCTTTCATTCTGTCCAAAACTTCCACAGGGTTGGTAAGATTCTTGGTGTTTAAAACGACGATTTGTTCTTGACTAATGCCCCTCCTAATTCGTCTGCCGCTGACCAACACCGCAGTATTCAAAGCAATTGCTACAGCAAACCACACCCAAATCCTCATTCTGATGATAAAAAAGTAAAGACTATCTTTGTAATCAAGAATAAGTCGAATTTTGGTAAACAATTATCAGTTTCATGCAAAAAAGCGCAAGTTATTTTGATATAGTGCCGTTATCAAGATTCGTAGTGGGAGACTGGGAAAGGGACGAGATACACACATACACAAACCCGTGCTAAGGGGAGGGGGCTCCCTGCATGTATTAACTTGGGATTCGTCTTTTTAAGTAACTGAGGAAATCCATACGGGGTAAATACTTAATTCCCAAACTAGCTTCGGACATGGTACCTTTCTAATGTACGGTAGGTTGGGAAAGGTACCACCTCATACTATTTAGTAATCTAAAGGTTTCATAAAGTTAAAGGACGGATACTTTCATAAAACAATTATTGAGCAAAACAATATCGAAAATTTCTCCCATGAATTGTTTAGTTCAAACCAAACTCAACTTTGTCCGAGGACTTGTTGATCAAAATACAGTAACAAACTTTCAAAAGAGCAAAATATATCTAACTACAAATAATTAAAGTTGCGCGCATCACATAATGGTAACGGGAATAAAACTCAAGTATATTAGAGAGAAAAGTAATATTTACCTGTATCGTCCTCCAAACAGTTACTGAAAACGCGATGCCCGTTTACTGACTGTGAATTGAAATCAAACTTGGAGTTCAATATTTCGGTTTATATTTATAGATATCCATCCTAATCAACTGATTCATGATGTAAGTATTGAACTATCATAACTGTCATACGGCCAGTCTCGCACCTAAACTCCTCACGTGTTACTGTCAGACACCAGTGAATCACGCAGTTTAAATTCAGGTACCACATTGCACTGCGGTTCATAGATTCCAGCTTTCCCGCCCTCACATTTCCAGTGGCGTTAAAAATGGGGGAACGATCACGTACGCCTTGTATCTCTCCCTCTATTGAATTGGATAATGAATAAATGTAAAAAGAACTCCAATAAATAGAAAATAAAATGCATGGTATAATTGGCGCAACAGGGAAACAAGGGTCGATACTGGGGCTTTTAAGTGTGACTTTATATATATATATATATATTTAAAAGGCGTTCTTTTATACTTTTGGACCCTTCTCAGATTTGGCAGGGTGCCATGTTACAAACACATATTTTAATTTGCGGAAAGCTTCAATAAGGTCTTCGAAATCAAATGATCCAGCGCCATCCAGGGCCAGATAGGTTTAATAAACGCTGGGAATAACAAACAAAATTCAAAATACAAATAGAAGTATATTTAATATCAGAATAGATACCTTGTGCACAGATATGTCACAAGAGCTTACAAGGTAACGCAGTGCTCTACAAAAGACATCACAACACTTTTACAAAAAACAATATTAAAAAGCATTAGGCATCACTAATTAACAAGGAGAATTTCATGGTATATTGTATTCCCAGGAAGTAAAGAATATCATGTTAAATCACAGATGAATAATAATACTAATAAATATTGAAGAATATTAAGATGAATACATTTCAGATTGTCAGTAGTCTGCAAGGAAAACGAGTACAAAACTTCAAGAATAAGAATTCTCCCATATATAATGGTGATAGGCAATTGTAACTACATAAGTCGAAAAAAGTATTTAAAAAACTAGTTGCTTTTTCTGTGATAGCAATTCAGCTAAGCAGCTTCAGCCATGTTTGACAAACTATAATTTGGTAATGGGACAAGAATATTTTTTTATGTTTTACACGTTCCCTTAAATAGATAAGTTCTGTTTAAGAAATATGAATAACACATAGAAAATACACAAATACTAATGTTTGTGCTTAATGTCATAAAAAATAGGATGCCATCATTTATTGTCATGAAATTATTCCAAACTAAATTAGCATGTTCACAGGCATATGTGAGGGAGGGAGGGGGGGAGGAGAGAGAGAGAGGCAGCACCCTTTTTTCAAGTACAACTGTTTTTTCACCAGTATTCTCTCAAAAGGTACAAAAGTTGAACTGTGAGGCCCAAAGAGCCATGTTTTATATAAACTATTTATTATTGGGGGAAAGAGAACCATGAAAATGACAGAGTGACACTTAAGGGGCCCTTCACATTGTCCTGAGTATGCCTGTGGAATTATCTCCCCACATTTCTAATTATTTCTCACTGCTCTTATCTCCAATAAAGCAACAAATACACATTTTAACATTCAGCATGTTGTGCAAAATTGTCATCAACCTCTCAAGTAATTTTCCTCTAAATTTTCTAAATGGAAAGAAAAATCCCAGTCAAATGGCACCTGAGAACTAAAATCCATCAATCAATAATCTCAGATGAAGAAATGACACAATTAACAAGAAAAAAATTACAAACTTATAAAAACATAGAAGGACATTCTACTATATATAATACAGACATGTATTCATATCAAACAAACAAAACTCAATGCTTTTAAAGTGAAAACAGACATCCGCTAATGAAATCCCATAAAATCCAACACAACTTGGGCCAATGGCGTGGTATTCAAATGCCATACTAACAATAGAATGGAAAGACTTGTCACGAATTGCACCAGACTTACTTCACTGATAAGGCTTACACTACAAGAGAGGACTACATTTTTCCCTTCCTTTCCCTTCATTTTTCAATCTCTCACCATGAAGTTGAATTGCCTTAGATCTTAAATACCCATGAATGAGTAACAATGCACCAACTATCACAGTGAGCATGTTTTGACATAATATTCTATTAGGGTACTAAGCTTTAGCACAAAACACAACATGCTTTTGTAATTCCCCTACCTTTACCTGTGGCACAGCCAAGCAGGCTGATATGCTGTAGATTTAATATTTCTCATCTAATATGTGTCAAAAATACACAACTCATAATATGAAGAAACAATAAATGCAATATAAATCAAGGTGATTAAACACGAGTCTAACAACTTCAATTCTTAACCATACCTCCTTTACTTGAAAGAGAAATATTATGTCTGACTCAGTTTTCTCAAATGAAAAATTCTCAATTGTTGTAAAACTGGTGAATAAATGAAAGGGCATTATTCCCCTTTTTACTGAAAAAAGAATCAATCTATTTAAACAATTTTTGGGAACGACAGAGATGAAAAGTCAATCTAAAGGTTACACTATTGGTTTTGAAAAAATTAAAAATAAAAATGGCTAAAACTTCTATTCCACTGGATGAAATCCAGGTTCATACTTCCCTATAGTACCTATTAGACCAATCCAAAATAATTAAGTCTGTTGAATGTAGAACTTATTATGTAATTTCCGCAGACTGTATCGTACAGTTTTTGAGACAAAAAATTAAAGGTCAAATTTCTCCATCCAATACCTATATTAATTATGCTATTCTCTTCATATATTCAGGTTAAATTTATGTTATTCAAACTCAAGTGGTTAATATTTTACATGATTTTTTGATGTATGTCATTATACAGCCATAGATTGTTTTTCAAATCAAACAGCATGGACAAGAAGATCCACAAGTGATTGTACCAGGCAGATTAAAATGATAAATTTGAGCAATAAAATAAATAAATAAATAAATAAAAACTGGACACATAAATACATGCGCATCGTCTTCAAAAGTGAATATGAACAATCCCTCAAATGCTCTAAATTTATATTTTCCACACCCCCATAAAGATCATTTGTATGCATGAGTTACATCAATATTATTATAGTAATTATTTACTACCCTCATAAAACCTTTATTCACTTATATGATAAGTACCCAAAGCATTTCACCATATAATGCATAATGCTGATTGAATGCATCCAGATTGCACATAACTTGTCCAATAAAAACCTGTTTCACTTACAGATGTAAGGGGAAGTCAGTATGGATTCTGGTTCAGCTTATCAGATGGAAGGGAGAATTTGATTGAACACTCAATCCTAAATAACCCAAGTAAAAAGACTTTCTTATCAACAATAAATCAAAAACAGCAAGCTCTGTCAAAGCTGGCTGCCTAGAACGATTCACGTCTCCTGATGGTGCAACTGTTTAAAACAGTAAGACACAAGCAATCTTATCAGCTAAAAGAGCTACATGTATCTCCCTACATGCTGCAAAACCTTCCATATCTTCTTCTTCGGCTTTCAAATTGGTGATGTTTTTAATGGGACAGTGGGGAGTCTGGATGAAGATGGTTCATACCCATACAAGAAAGTGGCAACGATCACCAATGTGGCTCCCACAAAGAAAAAACTAAAAAAAAAAGAATCAAAAACCTTTAAATATGTTTGTTACAATTAGCTACATGGAGCTGGGATCATTCTGACAAAACTGTAAAGTTAGCATAAAGTGTATGACAACATGGACGACTGACAGATGCCTGGGATATTTATGTTATGTGGCATTAAAAGAAGATGAAACACCATGGCATATGAGTTTACTTGAAGGTAATTTGTCAACTCTCATCAAAGTTTCTTTTATTGCTACATACTGTACATGTATCATCAGCAAAATGCTCTACCAGCACTATGCATAAATTAATAAACTGAGAATCGTTTTAAGGAGAACAGAAACATACAGTAATGATTCAATCTTTTCAATGGGGAAAATTTTATATTTTACAAATACAGCTGTATTTTTTAAAGTCATAAAGTAATAAAATTAGAACATTTCTATTGAGTGATGCCAACGAAACTGAAAAAGAGGCTACCCTAAATGCCACACAGGAATATATTTTTAATGATTCTTAAATTACATATCTGAAAAATTGATTATTTTTCCCCATTGAAAAGATTGAATCATTACCATACTATGTAAGTGTCACTATTTCTGTTATGTGTGCCTTATGCATAAAATAAAACTTTGTATTATACTCACTGTGTTGGAGTAAAATCTCCCAGAAAAGAAAACGATAAAAATGTTGATAAAATAATGGACAGAGATACGGCAAACCCTTTCACAATATTGTCTGCGTACTTTATCACCATGGCAATAATAAGACCTCCCACAGCCTGTAAGGAAATAACAACACCATTAGCACTCCGTGGGGTTGCTCTAATCAAGGTATTTACAATAACTTATTTATTGCAATAATTACCCTTTTTTAAATCAGGTCTAAAAAAAGTGTAAAATGGCCTGGTGTTTTTCTGAGTATAACACAGGAAAGCTATTTTCACATATGACCAATGGCCACATTCACAAACAAAGTCTATCTGCTAACTAAAAGATCGGCAGATCAACTAGTTGTCAATGTGGCGGCCTAAAGTGTTTTTCAGATCTGATGCTGGACAACTTCTTTGTTTTCAAATTCAAGTAAAAACTTGCCAATCCTTGCAGGTATTGACATTTTGTAAATGAAGAAACTGGCATGCAACAGAACTGACAGTTAGGGTAGAAACAGCTAGAGTAAAAGACAAAAGGATGAACAATACTATTTGTGAATCACTGCACCACAGACATTACTGCTCAGTCAATAACTTTCCAATGGTTCAAAATATCAGTAATTTCCAAGCTTTTGACAATAAATAAAAACTGTTCATTTTTTTTTTTGCCATATTGTTTATTGTTAACCTTGCCATCAGTATCTCAAATTATGTAGACCCCCACCCCTCTCTCAACAACACACATACATACAACCAGGTATAAATTGGGACACAGCTGTCAGCTATACATGTAGAAAGTAAACCAGCTCACCTGAAGTGCAACTGTGATCCACACAACCAGTGTATAACCTTGGAAAAACCCTGCTGTGATCACTGCAGTGTTGTCGTTCATGTACACACCTGCCAGTGCAATTACACTGCTAAACATGGCTGCAATTTAAGAATATTAAAATAAAATAACACTTGCAACTTTTCTTCACATCTGTGAGATAATGGCCTGATACTGGACACGTAATAAGGCACATTTGTGAAAAATTTACTTTTTCAAAAGGAATGTTCATAAATAAACTTACACACCACAAGGCTAAATGTTTTACCATTTATTCATCTTATGATCAGTTCTTTGTTTCTTTAATTATTGTATTTCTTTATTTATTATTAATTCCCCTGTTCACCATTAACCATAATTATAATGATCCATAATTTAACACTGTGCTTCAAACTATAACTTACAATAACATTATTAATTTTTAAAAAATTTAAAAAACTGCCTGTTAACATAGATCAAGAACACTGGCTGTCACATTTTTCCAGTCATGTCAAAGAATAATGGGCAATGAAACCAACACTGTTCTTAGCTAACCTGGTAACACTGGTTCATATAGGAATTTCTATGAAAAGATTATCGCTTACCTAATTGGACATTTCGCAGCCATATGCTTGGATTAGTACCTTTCAGGATTTTTTCAAAGTAGACTCCAGCGAACCCACTGCTGAAGCAAGCACATATTACGGCTACTAACCCAATCACCTGAGAGGAAAAGTTGCGGCTTTTCTTCACATCTGTGGAATTACTGTCAGGAAGCTGGAGAATTAATTAGGTTCATGACAAGCATATAAATTAGCAGTATTTCAGAAGTTATTATCGTGTATAGAAATTAAAGTGTCTGGTTAAAGATTATTGTTATGGTTATTTATTCTAAAGCTTCTTAAGGTCATATTTTCTTCTTTGTATTTGTTAATAGGCTAGTCACTATAAGCCACTTATGTGCATCTAGATCAAGCTATTAAACGTATATAATATACAAAAGAGATACGTTTTCTTCTGCCAGTAAATTTGGTTCTGCAGCCATAAAAATTACCAATAAATCAAAATAAACATTTTGAAATGAAACATACAGTAATAACTCAATATTTTCATTAGGAAAAATTGTGCATTTTGCAGATGTTGAGATAAAAACATAGCTTTATAAAATTAGAACATTCTGGGGTAGCAATTTTTTTCGCTTAGCCATATCACCACATTTTTGTCAATTTGTTATCAAAATGGTTATAATTTGGCTAAAACATGTCAAATCAAGCCCTTTTTCTTTAGCCAATTTAAGTCAGTTTTAGCATTTGGCTAAATTGGCGAGTGTTAGCGCTACCCGAGACATTCCTACTGAGTGGTGGCATCAAAATTGCAGGCTACCCTACAGTTCTATACAATAAACACATTGAAAATGTTACAAAGAAATATCATTTTAACATTTTTAAAATTATATATCTGAAAGTATGATTATTTTTGCCCAATTAAAAGAAAGAGTCATTGCCATGCTTTGTGATAACTGACAAAATGCTCTATCATTATATCTAAGCATGATATTTGATGCTGAAAAAGAAGATAGTCAATAAAAAAAACAAACCATACCATGAACTGATGATCTCAAGGGTTGGTGGGGGGGGGGGGGGGATTCCACAGCATAATTCAACTGGTGCATTGATTTATTAACTTAAATGAAACCCTTGAGGTGTGTTTCCAGTCAGGTTAGGTGGACCTGTCTCTGTACAACCCATCTAAGAGAGCCATTATGATCATGATTGGCTCACTCTAATACACTGTTATTTCACCCCAACAGCAATGTAACTAAGGTAAGTCAACTGTCAACAGATAAACACATGTCCTGTTAAAATATCATCTGTCAACCAAACTTGACTTGACATGACTGGTTAGAGTCTAGTTGTGAAAGGTAGCCCTAAGTTTGTCCAATGTGGATAGCCCGTCTGTATCACTTCCGATAAGCTTCCTGTGTCAATGTTGACAATCTACAATTACCAGTGTTGATGTTCTACCTGTACCACTGTTGATCTACATGTACCAGTGTTTATGATGTAGCTGTAATGGTGTTGATGATCTACCTGTACCAATTGAGATTACCCACTTGTACCAGTGTTGAACCTAACTAACCTACCTGTACCAAAGCCACACCAGCCATGAGAACAACCAGAGACAGCCATTTGGTAAGGTTCAGCTTTTTTCTTAGCAGTATCACAGAGAAGATGGCAGTGGTTAAGATCTTCAATTGGTAAGTTACCTACATTGAAAAGAATATCACAATGAAGTAGAACATATCAACCAATGAAGGTGACATTTTCAATTCCTGTGCCCAGAACTACGGGAAAAAAAGGTACAGCCAATTAATTCTAATTTCAGCACCCATGTAAGGAGAGGTGAGTCTACAGTGTTCTTACAGTCTTAGTTATTGAATGTTGCACGTAGATATACTGCATGATAATAATAATAATAATAATAATAATAATAATAATATCAACTGACGGCAGTAATTCCCCAATGTTTTTTTTTTGACATGACTGGTTAGAGTCTACATAGCATACTAATAATTGTATTTTTTCAAACTCACTTGATATGTAGCTGCATCTAAATTTGACAAGGCAACAAACAGCAGGTTGTTCTGTATTGTGTAGAGGCCTGCTGGAACAAGCAACTTCAGGGTGTCCACTGGCTTCTGAAGAATATCTTCATTGAGACTTGAAATGAGACCAGTGGGCGAACAACCTGAAAACAGTGAACAAGAGTAGGTATGATATACTGGTACATCGGGTGGCTAAAAATCACTTTTGATTATTTTTATTAATAATTTCCAAGTTCAATAACTTCCACAGTTCACCAGCCTTTGGGTTGAAATTTTGTGTAGATTTTTGATACATTAATGTAATCAAACCTGAAAATTTCAAGTGCTGAAGTGTAACAATTTTGGTATTTTCATCAAAACAGAAATACCTTGACAGGCATCAAAACTTCCAGACAGTTGGCATGTGCAATAAGTCACATAGGCAGGCATGACATTTTTTGATTTGAGACCTTTTTTTTACAGTGTGCCAAAACTATGAAGAGTAGAGTCATGAAATTTTTGGCATTTATATAATACAAAATTTTCCTACAATAACCCAAATTTAATTGCAACATCTTCAAACTGTAAATATAAATTATTGAACTTTGAAATAAATAAATATTTTTGAGCCCTTCCATATACTTGTACCGCTGTAGTTGTATGAAATTCAAATAACACAATAGCAGAGAGGATGACCTTGTTTTAAAATTATAGAACTTAAAAATGTAAAGACCATTTGAAAGTCTAAAGCTACTCTGTGAAACTGATCTCATAACTTTTAAGTTCTTTATCACTAACAATTTTCTAACCCACCTCACCTAAGTAAGATATCCCATAGTTACTGTTATAAACTAGCAGTCGTTAAAAATATAAGTCAAGAAATGGGAACAATATAGTGCCCCAAAGTTTATTCATATTAAAAAAAATATGTCAATGTGCATACACAAACTTATGTTGGCTGAAGAGCAACTACAAGTACCAGGTACATGTACCTTTTTCTAACAACATAAGGAAGAGGCAAATCACAAGCTTGAGCACTTCAGCATTGAAAACTGCTGTGGATGAGAGATAGCGCGGCCCCTCCTGCTGACTGGTCCTTGAGTAGCGCAATGTCAGTACTAAGACGGTGGTCTGAATAATCATTACCATCAGACTAAGGTATTTCAGGCTCACACGGCCACCAAGCTGAAAATACAGAACATATCAGCTTGATAATAGTAATGACAAATATTCAAATATAATATAAAGTTATTGATATAACTGAAATGTCATCGAATGCGACAAGGGTATTTGGCACAAGGCACAATCAAAATACACTTGTAAATGGCTGCTTAATTCAGAAGAAAATCATCTTTAATATTTTGCAAGTTTCTTTACACTGACAATGGCACATACCGTCAGGTCCATGTTAATATGATATGTAACCAGTTTTACAAGTACGTAACCAGTCCTGCATGGAACTGAAAATATGGGACTCCTATGTCTTCTGAATGTTAAAAATCAAATAACCAGCAACCACAAGAACTTATGTTAATCTGCACAACAATGTAAAAAAATGCCTGCAGGCTTTTTATCTATACAGAGATCCCCCACTTTTCAGTACCTTTTTTAGGGCAAGGTCTATACACATATATAATATATCTATACATGCCAGGGACACATTATTTGAAAGCAATGTGAGACAGCTATATACGGTCTCTGTCCACTAGCCTCTTTTTATCAAATATTCATAGTCTACTATGTTGGTGTAGATCATGGTATTATGATAAGCTTATTTAACAGATGATTTTTTCAATGGACCCAAGATTTCTTTTTCCCCATCAAATTACTGATACTTATTGCCTTCAAACAGGGATTTATCAATTATAAATTACAAAAAAAAAAAAGAAAAAAAAATTAAAATTCTTATGTCCATGACCTGCAGGTACTGACTGATCATTAGCAAGTTCTACACAGGCATATATTTTTAACCATTCATCTATATATACCATTATTGTTATGTTGTTCATGTTGTGACAAAAGCTTTATGATATTATTCCACTTAACCCATACTATTAATAGTCTTCGGGTGTACAAAAATAAGTATTTAAATGAAACATGAATTCACAGCAATAACAACAAGTGTCAGCATTTTGCAATAAACAGGAATTTTATAATTAGAGCTCAGCAGGCTTTTTATCCATTATCAATTTACAGCCTAGAGTGGAGAGAAATAATATATTTGTTACCTCAGGCCCCCAACTGAGAAATAAAGTCATCTTTCAAGACAAAACTTGTGCCTTGCAGCAGTGCTGGGAGAGAACGAACATAAGGCCAATTTTCATTCAATTTAACAGACAAATAATGTCTAGTTTTTATGATGTCTGTTATCTACATGTATCACATCTGGAACTAAATGTTTCAATACTATATGTACCGGTATATCAATATGCTTAGCCTGAGCTTCAGATCTAACACAGCCCACAGCTTATACATTAAAATTTCAACATAAGAATATGCGTATATGGAGGAATGAAGCTGGTATATTATTTACATCAATCTGAAGTTCAGGGCATAGATTCTGTGTACTATATATTCTCTGAAATGCATGTACATATATGAGAAAAAAAATCTAACAATGGTGGGGGGTGGGTGGGAGGGAGGAGCATGTTCTAAGCATTTACCCATATGTGGCATCACATAATAAAAAGATAATTAAAAAGAAAAAAACATAATTTAGAAGTAGGGTTCAACTTTGTGCAGCAATGGAGAATGAATTGTTCATTTACAAGATGGAAAGACCTTTTTTGACAAACAAGCTGCATTTACTTATTATTTTTATATTAGGTAGATTTCTAGTACTGGACAACATGAACACCTAAAAAGTCCAAAATCAGTACAATTTGTCAATAATTTCAGGAAATAAACCGATGCTTTGCCAGCCCTTATTTGGTCTGCTCACAGCCACATTCCCTGGTGAAACCTCACTGGATGGGCAGATGAAACACTGGTTGATAAAGTACCAGTTTGTTTTTTACGTTACTGACAAAATAACCACTGGTACATGTACACTGTACTGTACAGCAATTTTATTGAACCTTCATACCTGCAGCAACTTTTAATATCCAAAATCACTTTTTCGTGTCAAAATGAATGCCCAAAACCACCAGAACATACCGTTTTTGCTGTGCCCATCTGATGCAGATCTTCCAAATGCTATGCCACTGATAGGACTGAAGTCACATTATATTTTATTCATTTACATATTCTCATGTCACAATAAAATGACTAATCCTATCCCATATCAAACTATAATCTATGTTCTATGATATTTTGAAATAATCCAATATTATTGTTGCTAAGAAATCAGTTAATCCATTTTACTAGATCAATTAATAGTTATCCAAAGCTTAAATCTTTATAACTCTTAGAATAGCTTCAAAGAGCTTAATCCAAACAAAAGTGCAGCAATTAATTACAAATTTAAAATATGGGCAAATTTTCATTTGCTCAACATGCTAAACTCAGCCATAGTGTACCATTATTATAATAAAACCTAATTTCAACCAAAATTAAATATTTCACTTAATACTTACGAGTCAAAATTGATTGGAATGCTATTAATGACTATGTGTTGACCCTATACAATATTCCATTTATTATGACTATGTTGAATCTTTACTTCCTGAGCACCTATCTATATTACCCATACAGATCAACTTTGAAATGCTGATGTACTGACTATAATTCTGTGCAGAAAAAAAAAATCGCTGTTTATGCTGGTATATACAAATCTGCTCTTTCCATTATCACTAATGGATACACTTTTATACATTATTTATACATTATTGGCGGTTGCTCAATGAAATTCAACTGGGATGATTTAAATGGAAAGAGCAAATGTTAAATCTTAAAGTTAAAATGAATATAATGACATAAATTGATAAATACATCCATAATTTGATAATAACCTGCATAATGTGTTACATTAATAATACATCGCTTATCTTTTAGGCTAAAGTTTACTTTAAGCAGGCTACTATGAATAACCTTGACTTGAAGTTTAGACTGATTTCCAGATTAAGGCTTCGTTCACATGGAAAGTCTATTTTCTAAAAATCTATTTTCTATTCGTGGTATCTTATGATCATGATCTGTGCCCTGAATATCCCGCGGCGTAATTACTGGCAGCTACAGAGACAGTTACTTAAAGTAACTTATAGTAACTGACTCGCGCTGCCAGTAATTACGCCACGGGATATTCAGGGCACAGACCGTGATCATAAGACATACCGCGAATAGAAAATAGAATTTAGAAAATAGACATTGCATGTGAATGAAGCCTAATACTCTTTTGTGAAACCATTCCAAGAATCGAAAGGCTTTACACCGAGAACTTCAAACACTTGAAAACTTGAAAACATTAAATACTGGAAAAAGTGAGGATATTCACACATGTGAGCAATTTCTGTAATTTTTGAAAAATTAAGTTACTAGTACTTGGTGCATTTCTCCAACCTAATATCATGCATCTGTCTGTATTTTTTATCTGAAGTCTTATTAATTCATTCAAATCTGACATGCAATGTGCCAGTTTAAGTCAACCATAATTGGATCATTCTTTTCATGATGGGTATAAAAAAGAAATAAATATGAAGTACACAAAATATTTTTAAAGGCATATTCACATGTATCTATGACAACATTCCTTTTATGTCGCTACTTCCATGAACCATTAAATACAAATAGGTAACTTAATGTTTACCTGCTTGATGAGCTATCAATTAGATTCTCACATTCTTGACTGACAAACCAGATAATTAGTCCTATTGCTGCTAATTTGATTTTCAGTGTGGGTTTGGGGGGGCAGCTTATTGGCAATTCAGACCACCAATTTTCTAAAATTTACTCTCCAAATCACTATTCACTGGTCTGAATAAAAATATCAGTAAGGCACACTAGATGTTTTACCCTAATATTGTATAGTATTAATATTAGAATGTTACATTTCAGAAAAAAATTAAATCTAATCAAAAGCCCTTAAAATAATCAAATGGCCATGTTAGACCACTAAATTCTGATAAAACTACTTGTCCAAACAAAATTTTACTGGCTGTGGGGGTAGGAACAGTGGCTAATATGGCAGACTAACTCAGTCAAGACTAATTTATAGCCATTATGTTATAGCCATGTAGTGACAATCATTAAAGGTTAATTTAATTGCTATTCAAAAATCAAAACTGTTTCAGTTTATGTTTAGGCAACCGCAAAACCAAATGGTCCGTTTTCATCTATGCTCCATAAATCCCATGAGCCCATTCAAACCTGTCACCCAATTAAGTTTATAATACTTGAAAATTCAGTACATATTCCATTATATGATTAATGAAGGGCTTATTTCTTTGAGATATTTTGAATACGCATTAACTGATATCACTTTATTAATGCCTGCAAAACAGCATACCACCTTCAGCCAAGGTCTATAATTGTAAAATATTCTCTGCAAAGCAAATACATACATTAATAATTATAAATGGATATTTTCTAGAGCAAAAAATTGACCAATCAATTAAGAAAATGCTATCTATTTATTCATTTAAACCATTTTAAATTACCATTAAAGACTACAATTTCTTTTATAACCACAAAATTTCGGGATTCTACTACAGGTTCTCATACCTCTCTGTTAAACTATAATTAGATCCCAAGGTAACATGTATTTATAAGCATGGCATGACAGCTAGCTCTAAATGGCTTGAGGCTTTGTCCCTTTTATATATATCTATGGGATTGGTCTCAGTGTAAAAACATAGGGTGTACTACCAAAATAATGAACATCAATGCAGCTATAGAAAATATTAAGTAATGTCTCACTTATCACTGGGGCCATTTGATCTTACCTTTCTTAAAATACCTTAAAATTTACTAACCCAAGCACAAAAAATTAAACGCTTAATTACTGTCTAACCTTTGAAGTTTTGTTACTACTCATACACATAATAACTTCACTTATTATTTTGTACAGAAACTGTCACAGAAACTGTTTTTAGAGAAAAAAAGGCCAATTTCTCTAATGGTCTTCTCTTGATCACACTGTTTACCAAAATACCACCAGACTTTCAAGTTACACAGATTCAAATTTTCAAGGTCTGGCAGGAAAATCAATGGGTGGTAAAGGGTAATTCCTTACACTGACAAAGTGAAGACAATGCTACTATTGTTCCACTAAAGGAATTTTTATGAAAAAGTTCTAATTAATGTAAATTGTCCTGTGGTGCATAGAGAACATTCAAATATGACTTCCTCAGCTACATTGAATGAAATGTTTTAATATTAGAAATATAAAGAAATAATAGTGTATGAGAGATATCTAGTAAAATGTACTAGTACAAAAAAAAAAAAAAAAAAAAAAAAAAAAAAAAAAAAAAAAGACATGGTTACAATATAACTGAATATAATTGAATGCATTTGGTTTCCTGATTCATGTCATTCATATGATGTTAGCCCCCAGAAATTTAAATTATGAAACATGCCAATGTTTGGATGACATATCATCCTCTTATAGAATTTTAAAAAACCATATATACATAATTATATATATAAACAAGTAGTCAATAAGTAACCCTGCTATTTGTGGTCTTATACAAGGCACTTTAGCTTACCACAGTCTCTTGCTTTTTCTCATCTTCCATTGTGTGAGACACCCTCTGAGGTTAAACACAGTACAACAACATGAACTGTATGCTAAAGTAATCAAAATCAATCTTTTGTTACATCCAAAATAACTTCTGCCCAATAAAAAACAATCCCGGCGTACTCCCATACGCATTAGTGTGATGCAGACTTCTAGTACTGTACATATTGGAAATATGACTGTTATGGCAGCATTATTTAAATTATTTAAATTTATGAATTTTGGCCTGCTGGAGGGGCTGAAGTAGCTCCCATTTGGCCCAAAGACAACATAATTCATGAGGTCCTGTGAATGCCATCATAATCAGGGGCGGATTTAGGCCGTCTTCTGGGTCAGATTTTCAAGTTTACATTAAAAGGTATCTTATTTTTCTGTTGGAAGACGGTCAAAATTGGAGGATGGATCAATAAAGATAATTTGGAAGACTGTCAGAAAATAGCTCTGGATACGCCCCTGATAATGGTTTTATGTCAGACAAGATACTGAATAACGCAGGTTCTTAGGGCATGTACATCACTGCTACTACTACATCATACCACATGTAATATTGTATCATCAGTATAGGTAGATATTTAGATATTTATACTGAAGCTCAGAGAATAGTGTACCTCACTTCTTGTTAGGGCCTTCAGGGGGGGGGGGGGGGAGGGTAGCAAATGCCCTGGAGATTCCATGTTTGAGCTTAGGAAAATACATACAGATACACACCCACATGCATGTACACATATACTTAAAGGCTACTAGTATCTCTAAACATCTCATGGGGTGTTATATAATATACCGATATAAGAAGTAATGTTCTATTTTTACATACCAGTAATACAGTGTTATGCCTTATACAGCACAGTCATGAAAGATGCACAAATGAATGTTAATACAGCAGCCACTTGGATTTTTCAGTGGGTAAATAAATGAAACATTAAGATGGTATTACATACCTTTAGGACCATAAAGGCTATATCTCTGTATAGCATTTGTGGTGCTTTTACTGCATAGAATAAAACTACATGTATACAGAAGCCTGCCTTTGGAATTTGTTGCTACCACTCAATAGGAATGTTTTAATTTTTTGAAATAATGGGACCAATCTGATTGAGAAGCGCCGAGTTCTAGTATGGTGGACCTACATGAAAGGAAGACCGCTTATCCTGTAATGATCTCTCACACGCCTCCCCACGCATCAGCCCTTCAGGGGCACAGTAATTAAATCTCGGCTCGATTCAACCGGACGAGGGACAACGCGTGGGGATGTGTGTGAGAGGAGGAGAGACCATTATAGGATTAGCAGTCTTCCTTTCATGTAGGTCTGCCATATTAAGGTCATGGCCTTACTAGCACTCAGCTCTTCTCGATCTGAATGGTTCCAATGACTTATAAGGTACAGTATCTGTAAAACTCATATTTTTCCCCCACTGAAAATATCAGGTCATTACCATAAACATGCCTAGGAAGACTTGTTAGGTACTAGCTATATATAACAGTGGCACTCAGGTAAATCAATATGGAAATAGGAAGGAAAATGCAAGTCTTCCACTGTAGGAGGTATGTAAAAAGACACAGAGAAAGACACACAGATAATACACCATAATGAAAACACAGGTATAATTGCATTCCACCCTTAAGAGAAAGAAACTGAAATAAGACTAAACTGTGGTTCAAGCACATTTTCCTTCCTCACAATGTGCTGTAAAATTTCATCCAGCATAGTGCAAAATATGCTTAGTCAATGGTGGGGGTTTCAATGTTTTTTTCATTTCATTTCATGGTGATGAGTTGACAAATTTACAACTTTGATATTAGAAACCCTTGTTTTTTTTAATGATCTGGGACTTTTGATTTCGATTTGTAAGGGGGGGGGGAGACATATTTAACAAGAATACAAACAGATTTACAATACCAATTATTACCCCAGTAAATACAGTATAAAACACGGAAGCAAAGGAGTGCAAGGGACCATAGTTACATGTATACGAGTTCAAGAATAATATATCTTGTATAGCCTTGTATAGGGATGCATATCCCCCTCTCTGTACACTTACCCTGTCCATTTTAAACGGCTGATATTGATATATGTCCTGGTATGATACCTATCAGTTAATTTTCACCAAACAGCCGGACTCCCAACCCATCCTTGAACGAGTAGACGACGGGTTTCTGAGTATTCACTCACAAATTTCCAACCTATAGCTACCATGTGGTGCCTAATCAAATAGTTCTTTTGTAAGAGTATAATATATTTAAATATCGCACATTGTTCATTCTAATTTTTCCTGTACTTCACTGTCCATTTTAACAAGATATATTATAAAGCACTTCCCAAATTCTTTTTTCGGAGAGTGGTGCTTTTTAATCAAGACTTCTTCAACTAAAGAGCACCCAATAAAATACAAACCAAAAGCTCAGTTGAGATGCGTTACAGACTCCAACCTAAAATAAATTTAAAGCTACATTTGCGCGAACCATAAAGACAAAAAAGTCTTCCAGTGAACAAAAAAACAACAACGTTTTTTACTTAAGCGAACCATTCAAAACCTCGAATCTTTTATTCAGTTTATCCTAGCTAGAGCCCAAGTTCCCGGATGAAAGTAGATGCTGTTAAAAACAACATTGACCCCGTTCAAAATGCCTTGCAGTGATGCAGTGGTTGTATATGGAAGGTAAGTTATGCATATAAACCATGCATTAAGCCGAGATGACTGACACACTATTTGTGATATATCTGAATTACTGTGGTCATGCCTATTTGTTGCAATTATATCCTGTCTGCAGAAGTTCTAACTTGCAGGTTGCAGCAATGTTCCCTGTTACTCGTTGCATGCTTGCAAGTGAAGCAGTCATAATAGTGTTTTAATGCCGACATTTTGTAATTTTTCGCAAATTTGTGTACACGATTTAATGTATGGCTGTCTTGTAATATGCGACGGACAAAATTCTGATGATGTTTGTTTTGTAAAAATTGCATCACATTTCCACATCATCATACATATTTATGTGACATGAAGCATATGGATTTGCATTTTTTTTTTTACGATATCTCTTATATGTGTTTACATGCAAAATATATGGTTGTAGTTTATTTTCCCTATAAGAAAGGTTGAGTGACGTAGAAATTATTTGAAATGCTTAAACACTATTTCTTGAGCTGACATGACAATAAATAAATGGTCATCAAATCAACATTCATCCATTCTCCATACTGCTTACTGATCTACAATATAGCATTTAATTTCTTTTTTTTTCATGCCAGGTTGTGGTCTCTACCAGATTAGCTTCTTTTGGAACTGCCACTACCAAGTTATGCATAGATTTGGACCCTCATAACAAATTATTAAAACAAGAATTCAAGACTGGTGTTAATCATTTATTCATATATTGACTCCAAAAACTCCTTGGTCTTTAAAGAATGGTGGAAATAAAACTGAATCTCTTGACCAATTTCACAGGCTTCAGGAACTGAATTTCCAGCAGGTGCAAAAAGGAGTAGACATAGGTTAAACAATATGGAAAAGACTGTGAAAGAAGATACACCTAAGGCAGGAGATGAAAAAAAGTGCTTGCAAGAACTTACGTCACATATTGCGGAAGAAACAACGGCCATGTCTCAAAAGTCGGAAATAGTTTCCCAGGTGGGAAAGAACCCTGATTTGGTTATGACGGCAGATGTAATAAAACAGACAGCATCCAACACTGAAAGGTTGACTTTGATAGAGAATACCACCCATAGGTCAGAAAAGCAACCCCCGTCTACAGTCACATCAATTCCAATTAAAGAGGATTTCACTGCTGAACAACATAAGCTTCACAGTGAAGTGACCTCAAATTTCAAAGATGCTGCTCCAGAGTCTGAAGTAGAGAAGACTGTTTCCAAATCAGCAGTTGTAACAGAGAAAAATTCTTCTTGGTCTGAAATGACATCAAGTTTAATAAAGACAGCATCTGATTCACAGAACTTACTCATGACTGAAGCTCCATCACCGGTGATAGAACCTGTTTCTGAATCTGAAAAACTGCCTTCATCTGAACTAATACCTCATTTGAAAAAACAATCTACGCCTCAGTTAAGAAACGAGGTTCTCCCAGAAATGGTGCCAGTTTTAAAAGATCAGTCCAGGGTCAATGCACAGAATGGACCATCAAATGACAATATGCCAGTTTTGGTCTTGGAGAACACTGCCTGTATGCCCAGTAGTCCACCTGTGTTGGTGAAGGACACACTTCCTGAAGATGGTGAAAAAGCTCCATGTGAAATCATGCCTGAATTGGAAAACCAACTTGCACTTCAAGAGATGCAAGCTTGTATGAAAGAGACCACACCCAAGCTGACATATCGGTCTCCATGTCAGGAAACAACTTCTTTGATAAAAGAAAATGCCTCCGAGTCCGAAATGCAAGATGGTTTAAAAGAACTCACAGGTGCTGAGCCCCCAAATCCGCCTCTTTGTGAAAAAATGCCATCTTTGAAAAAGCAGAATGCATTGCAGCATGGGGACAGGGTACTGAAAGAACCAGATAACACTGGGTCAAAAAATGATTCACTCTGTGAGAATGTGCCAGACTTGAGTGAGCACCTGCCAGATGGAAGTGAGCTCACGCCCAGTGTAACTGAGCACATGCCCAGTATAACTGAGCACATGCCAGGTGTAACTGAGCACATCCCAGATTCAAATGCATGCATTGATACCAGCTGTCAGTTACCAAGTGATCTGGCAATGCCAATAAACCAAGATACAGTGCCTTTAGTTACAGAACCTACAATGGTGCAGAATGTGGTATTGCACTTCGTCCCTCCTGATGTCAGAGCTACCCTGGGTAGTGAGAGGCCCGCGTGTCCAGCTGCCTATCTTTACTATCCGCAGGCTGACCAGTCTTACAAAGTTCTGCCCATATCTGAAGTTGTCATTCAGAATGATGAGGACATGGTGCCACCTTGTGTTGAAAATATTGAAATCAAATCTTTTGACACTGATATACAGAAGAATGGGACTCGAAGTTTATCGTCATCAAAAAAGAGGGGAAAACTCAGTACTGATAAAAAAGCATTTGGAATTTTAAAGAAGAAAAAGAATCTCCAAAATTCCATGAAAGCTGAAGTTGGTAAGAAAATTAATTTGCAAGACACCAAAGAACTTAGAGACACAAAAAATTCCAAGAAAGCCTTTTACAAAAGGTGTAAGAATAAGAGCGGGCAAGCCAAAAATAAAATACTAAAGAAGTCGCTGAAAAAGAGTATCATTGAACATAAAAAAAAATTGCATGCAAAAGTTAGAAACGACGCGGATCCTACTTCAGAGTGTAATGCAAAGAAGAGACCCGAGCTTGAATTCTTTGGCAGTGGCAGGGTCAGAAGGTCTACTAAACCTGTTAGTTACACAGAGTATACAGATGACTTTGATGTTGTTGAGGAAATCCCACTGGAAGTAGAGGAAGGGAAGAGGAAGAGGAAAGTTAAAACATGTGACTGTTGTCCTTCAACGAAAAATGAGAAAAACAACGGGGCTGCAAGGATCCCAAGTAAAAGCATGGATAGCAGCCATGCCTCTTTCAGTAAAGCAGATAAAAAGAATGATACCAGGAAAATCAAACAGTTTTCTTGTCCAGGACTTTTGAAACACAAGTGCCCACACTGTCCCTTTACAACCCTCAACAAGTACTACTTGTGGAAGTCCCATGTAATGCGACATGCTGGAGCTTTGTCCTGTTCTTTAGATCAGTGTAATCTTGAGTAAGGCTTTTGTTTCTAGATTATTTAAAAGTTTTTTGATAAGAGGTCATCATAATTTATTTTTGAAATTTACCTTGAAACCTAATATGTACTGTACGGCCAGTAGTAGTATTTTTGCATTCAATTTTGATTTCCTTAAATGCATTTCTGGTGTATTTGCCTTGTACAAATTGGCTCTTTTCCATATAGTACACTGAATGCAAAATTTTATCCACTCTGTAATGTGACTTTACTTCCAGGTCCAAGTTTAACAGGAAGATTGGATATCACAAGATAACTGAAGACCTTAAGACCAAACACAGAAGGCCGAGGGCATTTAGATGTGACATATGCAACAAGGCATTTACTTTTGAGACCAATGTGGTAAGGCACAAAAAGATTGCCCACGTTGAAAAACTGCAGTATCTTGATTGTCCAGTTTGTCACAAACTATTTCTGAATGCTTTAAAACTGGAACATCATATGAGTATAAAACACAAGCAACCCTTTACATTTCCAAGTCTCAGATGCAAGACAAGTTTTACTTTAAAGGATATGTTGCTGAAACACAAGAAATCCACCCATGCAGTCAAAAGATTCAGAGATTCAAAAAATTTCAATGGAAAATTGAAACCTAGTTTATCATTGGATTCGGGATTGGAACCTAGTTTGATGGTAGAGAAACTAAAGGTTAAAGATTTTGTCAAAGGTGAGAGTAATACCTACTGGCTTCACTCTGGAAGTGAGAGAACTGTTACTGTGGATGACTATAACATTCAGCAAATAGGGTGTTGCAATGGGACCAAATATTTTTCTGAAAACAAAACTGAGCAAAAACAGAAAGAAGATTATACAATGACTAATTCCAAAGACAAAATTGCCCCTGAAAAGCCACCCAACAAAATGGTTTTACCAGTGCCAGTTGTAAGACTGGAAAAGCTTTCTCGTTTAAAGATATGTGGGAGTCACTCCATTCATGTCAATAACATGAGTGTTAAAGAAGTTGATTGTAATGCCTCAGATACCATAGATGTAAGTGAATGCACAGACGAACAAAAAGAGAGGAAATTCTTGGGCCACAAATATCCCAAGTATATCTTTTCTCAAACTGGTAAGGTTGAAAAAGACACTGTGGAAAAAACGAAAGTCTACTCCAGAAGGGAAAGAAAACCAAGGCAATTGGAGTCTTACTATGTCAGTGACTTTGTGTATCCTTGGTCTGACAGTAACTCTGAGTGTGAAGAAGACTGGGATTGTGGAAAGGAAAGAACAAAATCAAAGACAGTTCGGAAACGTAAATCCAGAGATATAGAATACTGCATGGGCAGTGAAGACCCAGAATGGGAACCAGCTGAAGGAAACAAAAAAAGACTAAAATCCATGCTCGAATGTGGTGTTAAGCACAAAAAAGACCTATCAAAGTCTCACTGTGGGAAAGTTTCTTCATCCGTTCCAAAGTCGTCCAAGTCAGATGTAATGCAGATTAGAATGAGTGATAATCGAAAAACTTATGTGACCAAAAGAACAGGATTCAAAAAAGTGATGATGATAAAACTTGCACCATCTGCAAAAAATGCCAAAGTTGAAGAAAAAATAACATTAGTAAAGTTCAGCAATAAGGAGAGTGAGTGCAAAAGCCAGAAAGCTGACAAAGTCATAGTTGTTAGTAAGATGAAGGACGATATCAACACAGCTGACCTTTTTGAAGATGAACAGAATAACAATACTGCAGACATTGAGAAAATTGGCAAAACTTTAGAAAACGAGCAGGAGTATTCTCAACTGAAACCTTTAGTTGAAAGGGACAACATATTTGCCACTCTGAGTTCACTACGGGTGCAGTATCAAGAACAGCTGTCTGCTGTCTCATGAATGGCTGCAAATGATACCATCAGACCATAGAAGGCAATAGATAGCAGGGTTACTATAACCCTCTTCAAAAGAAAACAGTAATACACTTGACTTAGTTTTAAAAAAATGTCACTGTGTTGAAAACAAGTAGGAAGATTTAACAGTTGGACCTGTAGTCAAAAAGGGAAATCTGTTTGCCAGTCTTTAGTTTGTTTTAGCTGTGATATCAGGAATTCTGGTCCATTCCAAAGACTGATATGTGAATCTCTTTTTTTATGGTAGAAAAGATTAAGATTTGTTAGGCCAGTCTCTTGAGATCATTGTTCAGATTTTGTTGTTGGTCCTTGTAAAAGTCTTTGGTATTTTTTTAATGGAAAAGTTTCACAAGTTTGTGGAACCTTTTCTGAGGTATCATGGGATAAAGTAGGTTTCAATTTTTTTGTGTGTGTGATCATGTTATTAACGCTGCAAGTTAGATACTTTTCAATTATGATTGTAAAATTGATGCAATGTATGTAATCAAGATGATTGTCATATAGCAGTGATAAGTGAGTTTCATTCTCACTATTGTTGGCTTAAGATTAGCCTGTTGAATGATTTGAATAGTCCCAGACAGATTAACATGTGGGTCTTTAGTATCAACATAGCTGCAATGTACTTGTACTTGTATATTCACTTCAAGATTGCATAATTTGAATAGTACCAGACAGAAAAACGTGGGTGTTCAGCATCAAAATAGCAATGTACTTTTATTTTCACTTCTTCAGTTTAAACAGAGATTCTTATATAACTCCTTTGTCTTCATGAGTTTATTATTTTTATTTGAATTATTTTGTAATGTAGTCAATGGTCAGTAAATGTGTTTATCAGAAGAAAACTGCCTAATTTCTGGTCTCTGTATCTAGTGGGATCTCTTCCTAGATGGGGAAGGGGTATTTTTTAAGTTGCCAGTTGTAGTATGGTTTGCTGTAGTCCTTTTTTTACCCTGCACTTATTTTTAGGACACCTTTACTTTACTTAAGGTGAGACTCCAGAGGGATATGATCCATTGCAATTAACTTACAAGTTCTATCATGTTAACCTGTTAGTCACACTGGAGCAATTTTTTTCTGTAATTTTGTTGAAAGAAAGTGCTTGAAGCATAGCTCCAGGTTTAACACCTCTTACATATATTTTTAAACATCTAATATTTTCCTATGTATATGTGACTGGCAAAATGAATTCGTATGTCGATAAATATCTTGTGGAACAATGTAGAATCAACCATTATATGTTTTATTTGCTTAATCAATCCTCTTACGATAATCCTTCTTTTATCTGTAGTTTATATTTTGGTCATATGAGTTTATATTTTGGTCATATGAAGTGTCCTTGTATATTAATTATTACCTCTTATAATATAAAACTAGTTATCCTGGAATGAATTCAACTGTTAAAACTATTAGTTTGCATTATCAAAACTTATAACCATAATTGCTCCATAATTTGATCAGGCCATTTCTTAATTTCTTCATCAAAACTTTTTAATGAAATATTTCATTACTGAAAAAGATTCAATTCTAACTGCTGAAACTTGAATTTGATTAATGAATTTTTCTGTGTACATTGGTTACAGTTTTGGAAGTTTTTTTTTTTTTTTATTCCTCATAACTTCTTTTTAAAACATGAAATTTTGAGTAAGAAATTATTTCTTGTTCAACAAAACATGCTTATTCAAAGCACAACAACACTCAAGAGTGCCAGTGTATATAGTATTATATTTAATCAGATGCAGACTATTTATTGATTCCAACAAACTAAGATGCAAAGAATTGCAGACAATTTTTTCAAAGTTTACAGGATGGAGATTAGTATACCAAGATGGTAACTAAAAGAATGGACGGCATGCAAGAAATATCTTTATCACAGACAAAAAACATCAAAACAATGTTAAATGATTTGTTATATCTTATATTAATATGAAATAAACTTTAAACTGTTCATCTTTGTTGTTATTGTTCACAGACGGACCCCTTTTATTTCAAAATAACCCATCTGTAAATCGTTCTCTCATATTCAGTGGAAATTCTAAACAGACAAAATTTTTTTCCTTATATATAGCAAAATAGTTATCAAAATTTTTGGCTTCATACTCCCAACATTTTCAAAAGAACATAGTTCAACTGTGAACTTAATTCAGGGCCTGCCTTGTATGCATTTGACACCCTGTGTGTCCTGTTACATGGTAAAACTTGGACTGGGGGCTGCACCACACCATGTGCCAATGAATTTCAGGGTGTCCTGGCACTCCTGGCTGTGAGAAACCTGGATAATTAACAACAAATGGGGAAATTACTTATCAAGTTTAAATGGGAAAAATACCCTTGTTCTATATATCAAGGAACAAAGAGGTCTGCTTCATAACATTACAAAGATTGCTTTTCATGTCTTTTGTAGATATTAGCTGAGATTGTGATTTAGAAAGTGGCAGTGTTTTGAACAAAAAGATAAAATTAATTTTCAATAATACTAACCAACTCTTTGAACATTAAATAAAGGGTCACATGTAAAAATTAGTATAAATAAAGGTATTTCCCAGGCACTTCAACACCCTACTATAACACGGATGCAGTCATTACCTTGGTTGCCATTAAAAACTTATTCCAGTCATCTTTGTTTGCAGCCTTGCCTGGGCGTTTGAATTCCAGTTTGTTCCTGAGGACTGGGTAGCCTGAAAATAATTTATTTTCATGAATTATATGGACATTTTGACCAAAAAGAAGATAAAAAGATAATAGCAGCCATACAAATTGCAGTCCTAAATTACTCTGAACAAAACAAAATCAATATGAAGACTGAATCACTATATTATACTTTTACTTGAAAAAGTTTCTATGAAGCAATTTATCTTTTGAAAAATCTCCATGATGGTTTTTCTTTTAAAATTTGAAGGGCTTCACTACAAGTGTATTCTGCAGATATTTCAACAACTCTATGTGTAACTTCAGACTGTGTCACCTGTTCACCTACTTTATCACTAAGTAAATTACTTGACATACTTTTAAGTATCAAAATCCTGAACATAAACATGCATGTTGTGAAATTACCTACTCTACAGCTGTGTATCCAGGTATTACCTAAATTGCCTATTTTCCATAACAAAGTAGTGCACATAGCTTGAAATGAAGTACTATCTAAAAGGTACTAGGTTACCTGAAATGACACATGGCAGTGAGCGTATCCCTGTGTTAGCTGCCACCAGTGAGGCTTCATACGTGTCCCTCTCGTCTTTTGGCAATACCTGCTCCACCCTCTGGTCCATGGAGACAGCCAAGACCCACTCCTTGACCTCCTCATGCTTATCCTCCTGATATAAACACATAGAACAGCAATAGAGTTAAGTTGAAAATAACAAATTTAATATTATACATTAGAATGAAATTGTGATCGGATAATACACAGCAGAAAACTTTCATCATAACCAGAAAAATGCAAATCATAATTTTGTATCTTCAGTCAATCCACTAAAATTGAATGCAGATTGCTCAAGTTTGCTGTTCAAACAGCAAATCTTATATTTCTCAATATTTCTTAGAGAATAGCACTTTTTGTTTGAATGATTTAAGCTATAATTACAAAAACTCACATTCAAATGTGGTTTCTCAGGCAGTGAAAATTCAAAAGGAATATCTGTATCCTGGAAATCTGTATTATCCAACATATCCAGAGAGCCTTCTTCTATGGCCTGGAAATAAAGTTATACTTTGCTATATTACGAGTTGTGAGACATTGTTTATATTTCTATGAAATATTTAAATTTTTTAAAGCTTTCAATCTGTTCTAAACAGCTGAGGTGTTCACTTTGCTGACTTTATCACATAGGGGCCATCTTTTTGGCCAACTCAGATAATCTGTAATTACACCAGTTTTTAAATAAATGAGATAAACATTGTCTGTATGCTTACCTCAACAATGTCCAGGTATCTGTTCAGCAGCACAAAGGCCATGTTCTCCCAGCCTGCAATCTGCAACAAAAATGAGATAATGAAATCTTCAGATTTTATTATTAAAATATAGAAAGGAGTAGGTTTAATTCATTAATCATCATGGTTCATCATATAATGTTTTATATTTCACTGTAGCTGGCATCACAAATAAAACAACGCATGTTCACAGTTTTTATTTACTGGATATTTATTCATTTTAACTGAATAAATAATAACATTTGTAAAATAAAAAAAGAAAAAGATTGCTGAAAACTTTAACTATTAGCAATCACAGGTTGCCCCACAAGTCTGCCTCACTTACCTTACACATCATCCCAGCCTCATAGAAAGCCTTGTCTGCAGGGATCAGCTCTATGTGTCTCAGTAGTGACACTGACAGTTTGGTGGCCACAGCCTCCAGAGACTTGTGGGACATGGAGGCTGAGCGCGTGGCATAATAATGGGCCACCAGAAGCATGTTTTCAAACTCCTCGTGGGCAGGGGAGTTGGCCTCGGCTGAACGAGTCATGTTCTCACACTGTAAATAAATGAATTCAGTAAGGGGTCAAAGTGGAGACTCTTTTGCATTAGCTGAGTAAGTTGTATATAGCATGATAACTTTTTCCGTTGACGATACAAAAATTATCTTCAAAATTATCTTAATTCACAAATCATCTTGAGTAGTAAAAAAAATCAAGAGTGGCAAATCGCAAAAATCATGTCCATACTCTGCAAACAATACGTTACTGTTATAATAATCTATATAATCCAAATTCAAAAGTCAGCCCTGAACACGTACCAGGTCAAATAACATGTCCCTGAGGTCTGCCCATGTCCTATAAGCCTCTGCCTTATTCAGCCCATGCATGCCAGCTATGTCTGAGAAGATACGCTTGTAGATGTTGAAGTTCTGAAAAAAAAAAAGTTTTAGTTAATACTGCAATAAATATACATGGGATATATAAGTGACAAGGGATATCAAATGTTAATACATATGGCAAGAAAACAATATTATCACTCAATGAAAAATAAATTTGAAGCCTTTTTATGAACTTTAATAATTATGATTTATAAGCAAATAAAAATAATATATAATATAAATTATAAAAATAATATATTTAGTATAAATAACAAAAATCTATAATTATAATGTAAGTCAATATCTGTAAAATGATCCACACATATCTGTACAGCATTCAATTCAACTGACCATAATGTACTGTACATTATGTACTGTACACACCTGTTGACTGGGGGGAGTTCCATACTTCACATATAAATCCAGTGCAGCCTCTGTGTTATTTTCTTTAATCAACTGTGATGCATACATGGCTACATACTTGTGCAGCACTTTGGCATTCTAAAAGTGAGGAAATATACACCAGTAATAATAATATGTGGCAAGTTAGAGAAATGAGCAAATTTCGTGTATACCATTAAAAAAATAGAATGCTGAACCAATGGGCATATTTAAGTGGGTAATCAGCTAAATTAACAGCAAAGTTATAATATCTCTTTAGAAGAAACAAGATAACTGGTATGCTCCTTTATCCTACTTCCCTCTTTTAAATAAAGATAAAGTACACATTCTTTAAAGAAAGTTTAAATAACAATGTAAAAATAAATCCTCACACAATATCAGCTTTAAAAACACAGCCATTGCTGTACTGGTAAACAAACCTGTTTTTCAGCTGTTTCCAAACATTTGTCCCACTGGCCTTTCTCAACATACATGTCCAGGGCCGCCACCACATCAACTCCAGCAAGCTGAAACAAATAAGTAAAACACATGAGAAAGGTTTCTAATTTGCTAATTATCTTTGCTATCAACTTGAAGGTAAAAAAAATACAGGTTTGAAGTAAACATTTTAAGATGAAATTATATTTCTCTCTGGACTTTGTTAAGTGCTACAAGCATGACAAATGTTTCTGTTCTGTAAGCTAAGTACATTCTTAGGCAAAGTTTAAAGCAATAAAGAAGCAAACTTTCTAAAATGAAACCTGGAAGTTTTATTTCTAATGTAATTTTTAGATTAATAGCTGCTTTCACTTCCTGGCTAATACAAGTGATGTGTGAAGAAAGAAAAGTTCAAAAAAGATTTACTCACTGCATCAGCTTTCCCTTGATTTTTCAAATAGTCCTTGTAGCGATCATCCACATATGGTTCATATCTAGGAAAGAAATTCACACAGATTTTTAGTCAATTTCAAAAAGGATGTTTCAATGCACACATTGCAGCTGTTTTTCCAACATGTTAAGATACATATAAGCAATCAGTTCTATAGTAACCTTATTTAAATTAGTTAGAGCAACACAAAATGCATCCTTTTACTTAAAACTATTCTGATGTACATACAGAGCAGTTCTAATTGAAAGTGTTATTTCATACAAGCTACAAATTAATGTCAAACAATTAACATAAAAAGCCATCAAAACAAAGACCTTATCTCTAGGTTCATCAACAGTGCTTACCTTGGTTCCAGTTCTTTGGCCACTTTCTTAGCTTTGTTCCACTCTTCTCCTGCGATGAAGGCATCAATGGCATCTTTGTACATGTCAAGACCCAGATACAGCTCTGCTGCCTGGTAATTATGTTACAAAGACATTTAAAATGAAAATGAAGAGAGTGCTTCTTCATCAAGCAAACACTTTCCTTTGAGTGGAAACAGCAGTTCAATCAATTAACTTGTTCATTTAATTAACTCACCTAGGTTTAATTAACTTAATACAGATGTTCCCCTCAAAAATGCTTATGAACAGCATTTTAAGAAACTATATACCAGAGCACTTTCAACTGTGGTGAGAACCACTTTGATGTGTTTATTTTCTGAGACAAACAACATAATCACAGAAACACCATCTATACATGTTCTACTCACATTAGAGTACTTCTTGGCCTCAACCAGTCTTGGCCCTAGAACTTGCACTACATCCACTGCTTTATCTGCTCCTAAGAACTTCAGTGCCAACTCTCCAGCCTAGATGGGATAATATGTATATCTGTGGATTACTTCAGTACGAAATACATCATTCAGTAATTCTGAATCTAATTCTCTATGTTTTGGCAGAATACATTTTTGAAAAGAAAATATAAATGTATAGGTAGTTTGAATGTTATGCAATGTTGCCAGACTCAGCAGTCAATTTTATTGGTTTATGAATATTCACCAAGTATACAGCTGAGTGAGTGAATGAGTGAAAAACAATGTATGGTGTGTGTGTGTGTGTGCGTGCATGTTTGTGCTATTTTATTATTATTTTTGCAATCATGGTTTTTAACTGTCCTCTCATTGCGGCATCCTCTCACCCACCCACAGACATCACATCAACATTTCAGTACCTTAATCCAACACTTGGTCATCATGTTGGTGTCATTGGTGACCTTGGGTGTGACCTTGACATAGCACTCCACAGCCCTGGTGTACTCTCCTGATGCCTCCCAGTCCTTGGCTTGCTGAATAAGGGTGTCTGCTCCCCTGGAGGTAAAATGAAAAGTCAGTTTTCATACTTCCAAGTTTAAAGTTCAATATCTTTTGTATCAATAAATGAAACAGATTGGTAACAGCACATATAATTACACAATGTTTTTCAAACTTATAAATTTGTTTTCTCTGATTGTGCTAAAATCTGGCAATATCTGGATTTTTCATTCAATAATACAGGCTAAATGTTTAAATGACTTCCTTACTTTGTTGACTTAGTGATCATCTCTTTGTCATATTCATCCTGGAGTTGCTGTAGTTTGTGTGGAATGTACTCTTTGCAGACTCTCAGCGCATCCTGCCACATAGAGGCTTCCTGGAGGAGAGAAACCAACCATAACAACTGTCAAGAATGTCAACTGTACTGAAGATAGGTTTGTAACGGTTCCCCTGGGTTTTGTTAAATAATTTGGGAAGCTAACAACACCAAGTTTAAGGTTCTATTGTTTATAGTTCAAAATTGATAGGCATTTTTTCAACAAATTACAGCTACAATTTTTTGCCAATCTATTCACTTCATTAAAAAGAATCTTGTATCCTTAAAACAATCCTAAAGGTCACCTAAACACATATCACACAGTAATCTTGGCCAAAAAAACAATATTCCACTGAAATGGAAACTGAAATGTTGTCCCACCTTGTAGTACTTGATAGCAAGTTCAGGTCTCTGTGCTCGCAGTAGGAAGGACTCGGCCTTCTGGTACTCCTTCTCTTCAAAGGCAAACCTGGCCTGTCCCACCAGGACATCTGCCACAGAGTCAGGGTCGTGCTCCTCTGCCACACGCTGGGCAGAGTCCCAGTCCTGGTTGTGGACATACCTGGAAGGTAATGGGAGGTAACATTATTTTCACATTTAATAACTCAGTCTTTACTTATTCAAGAAATTATTCATTTTTCTCTTATTTTCTTTCTTATTAATAATAAAATTTTGTTAAAATGATCCACTTTCATCTAATGATAAGAGACACAGGGACAAGCAAGACAACAAACAATGATTTAAAGTAACGAAAAAGTTTAACCTAGTTTGCCTGATTCTGCAAGTTATCTTTTCTCATTGTTCATACTGTTGTCCCTTAAAATTACAATGATTTTTCATTGACAATTAAAAATTACCACTTTTTACACAACCCAAGCATTTCATTATATCTTTTGTACAACAACACCAGCGTATTCAATGTAATTAACAATATCATTGTAAAAACCAAACTGAACCCTTACATGAGCACTGCCTCTTTGGGTTTGGCAGCCTTTATAAACTCAGCCTCAGCCTCCTTGAACTTCCCCTCATCCTCCAGGTACATGGCGTACTTCAGGTGGATGTCTGGCATCTTGTTTTTCATGGATGTCTTGGCCAGGTCAAATGCAAAGTCGAATGCACTGAAGAACAAACAGAAAATGTCCCAGTGAGGTGTGCTATTTATTGAGAATTAGTCAAAGTATGATTTGAGGTTAACCAACTCATTTTCACTTTTCTGTGCAGGTTATATTTTTGTATTGGATATCTGAGCTATATCTCAAGATCCATTCTAATTCCTAAATATCATAGCTATATCATACTGGTTGTATTATTTCTGCAATGTTTTTTTGATCGCCCTATTTAGACAAAATAAAACACATAACACAGAAATACTGGTTCTGAGTACACCATAAAAATACAGGTTGTATTCCAAGCTTATAATTATTTGTGGATTTTGTCCTTATGAGCCCACTCACCAGTTTTCAGCTGCATAATCAATGGCAGCTTCCAGCAGCCCAAACTTAGTGAGCAGTTTGACAGCAGAGTCTCCTCCCAAACTCTTGGCCCACAAGTATGCCACCTGCTTGGCAGGATTGGCACCTCCGTGTGACTTTGCAACCTAGAACATACAAAATATTCTTTAAAAGTGAAGAGATGTTGTGAAAAAAATGATGGTTAACTGGGCCTACTTATTGTTCAAATCTGACAATATGAAAACAGCATAAAGTAGACTCATTTGTTGATGATATGAATAATAAGGGTAATCACCTTTCACTGACAATGTACAAGTCCTGATGCAGAAGTTATGTAGGCAAGTAAACAAGCTGTCATCAGTATTTGCGGAATTAGCACTTTTAATGATCTGTTGCTGAGAATTAATCTACATTAAAAATAAGAGCAGCTTCAACCAAACAAGGCTTAAAGCTGGGTAAAATGAAGAGGCACATATTTAACAGAGCTTTTACACTGAAGAAACTTTACATTAATTGCAGAATTAAAAAATCCATTTCTGTTTTAAATTAATGGTGTTTATTGTGCTACTGAGCTCTTTTTGTCTGGGCCTTTCATTCTAACTTTTAGTTCTTACCCTATAAGCTTCATCCCACATGTCATTGGACCTGTACATGTTCACTGCTCCCTTCCAGTCCTTAGCCTCCAGGAAATGAACCTCAGCCTGTCTCAGGTTGTTCTCTGCATGGAGTTCCTAAATAGAATAACAGTCAGTGTACTTTTTGCTAAGCTCTTAACCCACATTTTTTTAATATATTCAAATTTTCGTTACTATTGCAGTCTGGAGTCAAAATAAAAATATGATTAATTCTTTCTTTTTTTGCTTTTTCAATACAGTGCCAAAGTAATCATATACTATTCTCTGCAGATTTCTGGTACAGTATGTTGTAATATTTACAAATTGCTAGAGTGCAGGCACACAAATTATTCAACTTATAATTTGGGTTATCCTATTTATGCAGGCATACAAATCATTCTACTTAATTCAGATAAATATTGTAAACATTTACCTGTGCTAAATGCAGGTGTGTGTCTTGAAGTAACTCTGGGTGGAACTGTTTGACTAAGCGCACCATGTCATTGTACATCTTCTGTTTTTTATACATTGTAATTGCCATGTCTGGCTCCTCTACTGTTACATACAGTCTGGAAACAAGGGGGAATAATATAATATAATTGAGGAAGTAGTATTATACTCAAACACTTGTTTTATTTCTCAGCAATCCAATACACTCAAAATAGCAGTATTTTTTTTAATCTAAAAATACTGTTAGTTACTTTCATTTCATCAAAAAAAGCATTTTGACAAAAATTCCAGTTAATTCCAGAAGAACTATCCAATTTCTTAGAACAAATGAAATCAAATTAAAATATGATTGAAAAGAATGTTGACAACCAATTTTAGGTTCAGTAACTGTAGAGCTCCATCTCACCTTTCAGCCTCCTTGAACTTGCCCTCTGCTTCCAAACTATTGGCCTGCTTGATGTACAACACTGCAACCTCGTCTTGCTTCATACACTGTGCTGCCAACTGGTGGCAAAAATGATTATTAGATTTTTTTGTTTTTAATAAGGTTTATCTTTTTATTGTTATTTTCTTTTTCTTTTCTCTTCTTTTTTTTTTTTTTTTTTTTTTTTTGGAGGGGGGTTAGGATCGTGTAATAACTTTAATTTATAACCAATTTGAAAGACAACAATTTTGGCTTCAGTGAAACAATGCATTACTGCTTAATATAAAACATTACCACAAAAGAGTTGAAAGTAAAATATATTTTTTCTATGTCCTTTATTATTTTCTTAAGTCTTCTCTACTCTAATTCCCTTCAAGTAGAACCAGATGTGATAACAAGGACATAAGAGTGCCTTCCACATGTCCCTACCCTGTGTGCTTTCTCCCACTTGCCAGCATTGTTGTACATGTCGATGGCTTCCTTGATACAGTCTGCTTCTAAGAAGTACTTCTCAGCAACCTGTAGAGAACACACAGCAAATTATTTATTATTATAATTTGGGGGTATTATGTGACTGAGTAGCAAAATCATCAAACATAAAATGAATACTGTGGATCTCTGTCAAAAACCTTAAATGCTGACATTAGATTAGAGATGGCATCTATATTAAGAATTTAAAGGATCACTACTGAAATAATTGAGACACAGGGCATATTTCAAAGAAACTTTTTTAAAAATAGAGAGAACATTGCACATCTTTCAGTGAATAGCATTCTCCATGCAAGCTGTTCAACCAACCACTTTGAATCCTTACCTCTAATTCTCCCACTGAGGCATAATGCACAGCTATCTTTCTATAGTACTTGGCTGACATCTCAGAGTCCTGGAGTTCTAGGATCTGAGTGGCTTTAGCCCACTGTCTAGAGTTGATGGCTGCCTCAACAGCTTTAAGTGTAGCCCTAAAATTTAAAACCAATACTTAACTTAAACAAGTAGTCAACCTCTATTATTATTGAATATATAAAGTCACACACAAATGTACATATCTGGTACTGTTATATAAACTCTGAAGTTGATGCATATATGTGCTCAGACATACATATATGCATATATATATTAAATATGCATGCACATTTGCTTAAACAATCATGCACATAAAGTTACTAATGTACGGTCACACACACACACACACACACACACACACACACACACACACACACACACACACACACACACACACACACACACACACAAACACACACACGTACACACACTCACCCAGCCTCAATATAATGGTTAATGGCAGCGTCCAGCTGTTTCTGTGCCACCAGGTGGTCCCCCCACTCCTGCTCCAAGTTGACCACCTGCTCTGGGAAGGCATAGCGCGCCAGGTCCACAGCCTGTCTGTACGCCTTGCCCATACGGTAACACTCTGCAGCCTTCTGGTAGCTACGGATCTTCTCAAACAAGTCACCAGCCTGTGGGAGGTGATAGTAAATATAAATATAAACAAGTTTTTGTATTGAACACTGTACTGTGTACACCTGTACCCTCAAGCCCAAGTTATCATCATAATGAATATTACAATTTTTTTTGTAATTTCATGCACACCTTAAGTATTGATATACGAGGAATGTAATAAAAATTGGTACTTTGTGTCCAAATAATTCTTTCGATAAAGTACATACCAGAAGGGATTTGCTCACCATTTGAATAGCATTTATCAATGAAAATATATTTCTGTTCTGACAAAATACTTATACACCTAGCTATCCATACAGTTTGCTCACCCTTTCATAGAACTCTCCCTGGATGAGAGCAGTTGCAATCCTGTTGATCACTTCTGAGTTGGACATCAGTTCCTGGATTAAGAAAAAAAAACTTTATGCTAGATAGATAAACAAACCAGTTGTTAAAATGCATGGTTAAAATAATATACTGAAACTGTTTAAAATGATACTTAACACTGTGCAGATTTTCAGAGACAGGGGAACAAAATGGAATAAAACCCCAGATTTCACATTTATGTGACCATAATTTTTGATGAAATAATGAGGTCACATTTTGTTTGATATTTATGATAAAATCATTCAATAATCTAACCTCCAAATTATTTTATTTCAACCACGTGTAAAGCTTTTACATTGAGATGCTTGATAAATCATAACATCATTCAAGTATCTACTTTCAATGAACTCTTGTGCAAATCAAATATTTTTTTTCACTTCAAAATCTTTACTCTAATTCTTCTCTTTTATAAAAGAGAATTACCAAAAAAGTTGCCTGCATGTGGAACTATTTTGATTGCTTCAACTTTATTTTGGAGATAACAAACATTTGAGGTTACTTTTATAGAGGAAATGATGGAGCAGATGTTTCTTTCAAACATAAAAAATTAATTTACTTGAAGGTCCTGGATTTACAAATAAGGAAGAATAAATGTTACTCTCTTTGAAACAAATCTTACAAGCCACACATTTACTCAAGTGCTTGCCAAATGTAAATAAAGAAAGTGAATTTTAATGATAATTTCCAAACATTTACTCCTAATGGATCAGTTTAAATGAGAGCTCCTCCCAAACACTAGCTATAGTACAATATAAAAGTCATGTTTCCCAACTATTCATCAGTCTTGTTTTTTGGCAATAAGTGGAGATACAGGTAAGCTTTTATTCTATTTTTTACTATCATGAACATTAAGAATAAATTTATAATTGCTTGCAAATGTCTACATGTGAAACTAAGCCTTACAACAATTGAAAAGTTTTAAGAACTAAAATGTAAAAGTAAATAGCATTAAATTGCCTAATTTGTCTAAATTCAAATTAATGTTTTGACACATGAATCAAATGGCTTCTTCAAAATTAGGACAAGCAGCAAACATTACTTGAAAATTTTTGAAAGCAGACATGGGTTGTACTGTGACATAGACGACTGGCAATTCCTCATAAAGGCAAAAAAATTCTGGTAACTAGGCAAAGTTGGGGGAAAAAATGCAACTTTTTCATCCAAACCAATGATGAATGGCACTAAGAAAATAAGATGGATATTTTAAAATGGGGTTTTTAGGATTAAATATCATGGACTCTCCACTTGTCTTTCTCAGACCCACAATGAAGGTAACGGCGCTTTACCTACTGGCTGCCACAGTGGCAATGGTTGTGTTCTGTGTGGAGGGTCAAGGTTGGTATTCCTTAGTTCACATATTTCTGAAAACTGTTATTGTTATTTCATTGTTATTGACATAATTTGAATTTTGAATGTATTGGGAGACTGCTGAAACACAGGGCTTATGAAGAGCCAATACTACACACATTGTAAAAAAAATGCATAATGCATGAACTAAATGTCACAAAACACAATGTTAAAAAAAAAATCGAAAAAAAAATACATGGTAATGTATGCCTTTTATTTTTAGAAGTTAGCAAATGTGCTGTGTCCTACAGACATGTTGCTTTCTCAGCTGGCCGTTCCACCGACCTTCAAGCAACTGGTAAACCAGCAACTATAATCTATGATGCTGTAATCCTGAACGAGGGCCATGCCTATGATGAAGCCACCGGAATATTTACTGCCCCCATGTCTGGGGTATTCGTCTTCCACTTCCACGCCATCAACTACCACACTAAACGTCTGTATTTGTGGCTAGTTCACAATGGAAAGAGAATCAACAGCGGCTACGCACACCCTACCCAGCATTATGCAACTGGCAGTAACAGTGCTGCCCTGCATCTGACAGAGGGGGACAGAGTCTGGATTGAGCTGGAGAATGGATACGGTCTGCACAATCACCCTGGAGAGAACCACTCTACCTTTACTGGTTACCTACTGTACCCTGAGAACAGTGGACTACAGCTGATTGCCACTGGTTAACTGGCTAAATAACTGACCTAACATTTCCTTTATCCACAAGCTACATGAACTTATCGCTTAATCCCATATCAAAAGAATCCAGATCTTGTGATCGTTCAAAAGAGGACTGCATTAATTTTAATTTTTCAGAAATTAATAATATCAATACCATTTTGTGAATAGGTATTTCTTTACTAGTATATCTCTAGTGTATAAGCAGTATTGTTACTGTAACATTGAGAAGTGAGTCATTTGATCAAGGCTCTTTGAAGAAGATTTGAATTGTCACAGCTTATAGATAGAACATAAATTCAGGCTTTTTTTAATCAACAATGAACAAATTCCAAATTTTCAATTCATCCCCAGCTGCAAACAAGTTAGATAACTACCTATTTTTTCCATATCTTTCACCCAAAATACAGCAAATTATAAAACATTACAGGTATACTCCATGGGTTTGAAAATCCTTATAAAACTGTACATACACCTTAAAATAATTTAAACCTGATGCTGATATTTCCATTGTAGCTTACAGAAAATGGTTACTGTTATAATGGCTGTTCTTTCATAAGGTAAAATCAAACCATAAATTTAAACGAAAGGTTGAATCCAAGTGCAAAGAAGGATATATAAATGATTCATGAGTATGAGAAAATTGCTCATTTTCCAGGAAAATCCATTTTGGCAGGTAAATCACAAGGAGTGTACCTTTAAGGTTTTAAATATAGTCCCTTACCTCATTGCTAGTGGCTAGCCTGGCAGCTCTGGCAGGTAGCCCAGCTTTCATGTACAGAGCAATGGCCCCCATGTAGTCCCCCTCACGCTCTTTGACCTGAGTAGACCAGATTGTTACTGAATTAGTTACCCAGGTTAAATTGAAAAACTTATCTTATAGCAAGTCTTATGAGTGCCAAAAAATGAAAGGATATGATCTGAATCTTCCTTGTTACATACATATTCTGAACAAAGTGAAATGCACTGTGTGTCAAAATTGTGTTTGTTCGTTAACAAAGGTTCAATTCCGTCATGAAAACAATTCACAACAAGACTTAACTAATTTTTTCTTTATGATTTAACTGCCTTTAGTTTGAATATTCAAGATAAAATCAAAAGTGAAAGTGAAAGTGAAAGTAACCGACCTCCCCAGCCTTTTCCTCCTGACTGGTGTCCATCAGCCACTGATAATAGGTGCGGCGCAAATTCTCTAACTCTGGGTGAGCCTGAGGGGAAATGATGTTAAAAATGATAAAAAACTTACATATAACTAAAGCTACTTAAGAAATTTCACAAAGGATAAAACATAAAACATGAAAATATATGGAAATAATTTCTTATCCAACTTTATCCAAAGCAATAACATGATATTGACATATTACACTAAATTAATGCACATAATAGTATTTCCAGAAAGCAAAAACTTGCAATTATCAAAATAAATGAAGGCACATGCACAATGTAAATTAGCTACACTTCATGCATGCAACATTCAAGAATATCAAGACACTTTTAAAAACATTTTATAAAAACAAAGCAGTAACACATCTAGCAAGAGACTACCATATCACGCTTTTTTTCACTTAATTCCCCTGGCTACCTCAGTGGTAACCTTGGGAAGTGGCAATAATAATGACCCTTCTCCTCAATATGATCCCTGGCTTTATTCAAACTGGGCCTCTCTATGGTCAAGTATGTTTTGCTGCCCATCTCAACCTTGGCCTGTGGCACCCTAATGACGTCCATCTGCTACTTTAACTCCTGACTAGTTAACTTTGACCATTATAATAATGACCTATTGATGATTATAGGGATTTGGCTGTCATTTACACTAGTAAAAAAAAAAATGAAAATAGGCTGTGGGATCCAGGGGGCCGCTTAGACCAATGATATTTTGTTCTCCCAAAAATTCTGAAAAATCTAATCCCTCTTGTGATCATGCTTTGACATACCCTCCCTTACCTTGGCCTGTGCCACCTCGATGGCCTCGTCCCACTTGTGCATTTCCTGATACATCTCCATGGCCTCATCCAGGTTATTCTGTACAGCAGAGCAAAATAATTGTGAAGACAGGCAACACCATCAGAAAGGATAAGAAATATACACATACAGAAAATAATAAAAGAAGAACACAATGTCTGAAAATCAAGAGAATAAAATTGCCGCATGCCAGAGAGCAAACAATAAAATAAATATTTTTAAAAATTATAATGTTTGCCAGTGTATATCATTACCTCTAGGACAGAACAAGCATTGCCTATTATGTGGTTTTAGGTTTCATATCAGAAGTCATAGCTCAGTCCTAATTGTCATGACTGACAACATTGATGAAAATGAATGTTTTTTTTTTCTTTACAAACTTTAACTACATTAAAACATGACTGAGATACAACTTATTTCACGGAGCACTGTCAAAAACCAAGTCTGTCCTAAAAGTATTTTAACATCTGGCATAGTCTGTAAAAAAGTTGACTGCACATCAAAATGGCACCTTGACTTCTGCCACCTCTACAGCTGACTCATACATGTACATGTCCTGGTACATCTGAATAGCTCCTGACACATCCCGCTAGGAATGGAATTTGTACCAATTCATAACCGAAGAATAAACAATACTTAAACTATCAAATTTGCACCAATTTATATTTGAATAATTCATATATACAGTATACTATTAAAGGGGAATTTGCTCAATGCTCATTAAAAGAATATCAATCCACATATTTAAAAAGACAAAAATTGAAATGCTCAACATATAAAAACATGCCACACAGCAATGACCACTGCCTGACATAAAATCTGTGTTAATATTGATATACTGTACTGTATTCCCTACCTGTTCCAGATAGATACTCTCTGCCTGCTTGAACTGTTTGTCCAATATGGCCATTCTGGCCCTGACTTTGTAATACTGGAACCCATCTCCACCCTAGAGATTAAAGTTCTCATCATATAAAATGCCATTTTATTTTTTATGCCATTATATCTTTTATGTCAACTGTGCACATATTTCCACTAAGCCTGCATCTGTATCACATTATTGACAATACCTCGAAAGGTGACATTACTTTTTGTTTTGCTTTCATCTTCAAACTTCACTAATTTGTAAATTAAAAACAAAACATTACTGTCAGAGACAAGACAAGATTAACCCTTTACAACTCAAATATACAACATTGTCAAGTCTCTGTAAAACTTTGAAGGAAATATGACAGGCAAAGAGTTAACCTACCGTGGTCTTAGCAGCTTCCTCAGCTTGTCTGTTGGTTTCTCGAAGATATCTGGCCTTGGATACATCTCCTAGTGCAGCATAACATCTAAAAGAAATACAGGATATATTTCAATCAAAATCCAACAATTACCAAATCAAATGCCATTTTCATACATCTATGTTGATTAAATTAAAAATACTGTATTAGTTTTTTTAATCATATATCTAGCCAAATGATTTATTAAATATCTTTTTTTCAATCCACATTTTTCATTCAAGAATTTTTTTTTCCAAATATTCTACTTTCTCAAAAAATTACCACACCTTTCAGCTATATGCAACTGCCCTGCCTCAAGGGAAAGTTTGCTCAATGTCTTCCACATGGCTTCTGTTTCTGCAGACATTTCAAGGGACTCCAAGTAGGCAACAGCTCTAAAAGATATTCAACCTTATTTAGGAGATCAGATGATTTGAATTCCAAAAGGAAATGCTTGTAAAAGTTTTAGGTAATGCCTCAAGAGATCCTACATTCTGGGACACGAGTCTTCAGAGGGAGCACAGTATCATTTTGTATGAATCTGCAACTTTCATTTTGCCACACTATTCGAAAATTGACATTTCAGATAATATATAGAGCTAATGTCAAAAATATGTCTCAATTTAGGATTAAAATTTTAAAGTCAAATAATTGGAAAATTTTATCCAAATCAAAATTTTTATATAATGCAATTATATCAATCACTAATTTGGCTAAAAACAATGAATAATTTTCTATTTTCCTCAGCAAAATGAGAAAACAGATAGCACTCTGCTACAGTGGACCAGATATATCAATGCCTATGGTAAAGGAGCAATCCTATTATTACCTGGCATAATCCCCATCATCAATAGCAGTACCAAACTCGATGAGACCCTCATCCAGGCTGTAGGACACAGTGGTGATACCATCATTCACAATCACCTCTGTCTTTCCATTGTTCTTCTCCAGGTCAACAATGTCGCCTTTCAGGGGGAACATGGTCACTCTCTCTGGGGCATCGATGTTGTACCAGATACACAAGCTTCCTCTATTTTGTGCCACAACTACATCACTGCCCGGGACCCACTATTTGAGAATACAAATGAAATGTTACAATAAATTGTTCAAATGTATAAACCAGGCAGAGGTATCAAGTCACAAAGCTAACATGTTGATGAGGAAGACTTTGTGTTTACATATAGACATGAATTAAAAAAAATACTATTATCATTAAAAATAAATAAATAAAAAGAAGGTAGGAAAACTTTCATCAGCTGTGTTATGTTATAAGAATTAGGTAATTTTTCTTCAATCAACAGCTTATATCGAAAATTGTTTCACCGCCAATATTGAAAAAATAAAAGTACCATACACAGACTAATACACAAAAATTTGACTATGTGACAGAGGCCTCAAAATTATGGGATGCCAAATACCCACCTGGACATAGGAGCAGTAATTCAAAATGGTGGTCCTGGTCTGGGTCTCTATATCATACAAGTTCAACCTCAGTCTTTTGTCTCTGAACAACAACTTGCGCCCAGTTTCATTTAACTGAAAAACAAAGGAAATATTTTGTAAAACTAATACCCTGTATTCACAATCACAAAAGTAAAGGGTAATAAGACAATCACCTAACACTCTTTAAAAAAACTGCTATATCATATTCTACATGTAATGAACTGGTTTCTAATCAATATATTTTGCATTTGGGGTCAATAGAGTTCAAAACTATATCAGAGACAAACCTCCAACCAGTCGATCTTCGAATCATGATTTATCTGCCCCAGTGTCACTCCAAAGAGAAGGTCAACTGAAAAAATAAATTCATTGACAATTAAAATTTGTAATATCATTTAACAATTGTGTAACTATTGGCTCCTTTATAAAAAACTAGGTGATATTAATGTATAGAAACTAGGTGATATTAATGTATTTTTGGAAAACCTATTGTTGTGAGCTTATTCATGTCTATGTATATATATCTATATACCTATCACAGTACTTGTTTGTTACTAATTGATAGCTATATACTCACTTATGGCAATGGTTTTCAAATCTATCAGGTATGCCATTTTCTTGTTATCATCCACACCTCTTTGCTTCCTTTCATTTAGCCGAACACTACAAAGGAAATGTTCATGATCACATAAAACTTACATCCAATAATAATATCACTGCTCAATCTTCCATCTCCAATTCTGGGCCAGGAAGAAAAATACAAATACAGATATGAGATATGTATGGTACATGTTTCATGAAATGAGGGTTCATGAACATATGGTTTGAATGGCACTTACCTGATGAGATGAGGGTTCATGAACTCTGTCCTCACACTGCCCAGTATCTCATTGTTACCATATTCCACCAGGGACAGTTCTCCAGCATTGAAGATCATGCAGACCTATGGCAATAATTCAATAAACCAAACATCAACATTTCATCAGTGTTATTGAATACTTAATAACTGTGAGCAATCACTTACTCGTGTGATAAATATTTAAGCAAGTTTTCCCCATAGCAAATCTAAAAGGCAAACCAGAATAAATGTTTAATGCTGTTGCACATTCATTCACTTCTTTAGGTACTGAAGTGAAATACCATAAAATATTTTGAAATTATGAAGACCATAAAAAGACCCTAGTCTTGTTCAAAGTGATACTTACACTTTCATTGTCAAAGTAGAATTTCTCATTGCCTCCAGTTCCTTGCCAGGGTACCTTGAAAAGTAAGATGGTCCTTTATGCTTCACATACATGTCACAGGAAACCAAGTATCAATTTTAGAATCATACAACAAATCAAATTCACATGAGCAAAGCTGAAACATTATAAAAGAACTTATGTACACTCTCTTTTTGTATTAAACTAAAAGCAATTTCTTTTTCCTTTCTTTCTTTCTTTATTTATTTACTTGCATGTACATTTATTTACTTGTATGTATTTATTTACTTGCATACACAACCAGTGTTCACCACAAAAAGGGTTGTTATTATAATTACTAATAGCAATTATTATCTCACCTCACTTAGTTTACTGGTCTGCAGGTCTCCTAAAATCAGTGTATCAGTGGTGTGTGCCACCAAGTAACGGTCGTTACCCAGAATCTTCACCTCATCTATCTCATAGCCATAGTAGGACTTGAGAACTACTCTAGTTCCAGTGGACAGGTTCCTCACTATCACCTGTGGAAACAAATGATATTTGAACTTCTGACCATCTTCTACACAAGAATAAAGGTATTTGTTTCTTAAAGTTTTATGAATAAATAAAGGGAATGTGTGTGTGTGCTTGTGGTTGTGTGCAAGCATGTGTGCGTTGAGTGTTTGAGTGACAGGAGTTACCTTTTCAAGTGACAATTTGGAGGGTGGAAAATGCAATGCTACAGATTTTTAAAAAATTGGACGAAGCATAATAACCAAGGATCCATACCTGACTGAGACCAACATATGTCATTTCAAACTTGTTCTTGTAAATTGCTCTCCTTAAACAGCAGTCAAACAGCTCCACTGCTCCACACAGTGTCCCCTTAAAAGGATAAAACAAACACAATGAAACAGAGTGAACAAAAACCAGCTCCTATATGTGTATGTACAGAAACTTATTTCAAATTAAGATAGCTCTTGCTGGCTTAATATACACTTCATTCCTACATTTTTTTTCCAGGGTGGAGATGTTCAAATTTGATAAAATATAACTTGGTTGATGCCAATAATGCATAAATCTGTTACAATCTCCATATATCAACAGTATTATGCTTATATGTATTTAAAATCAAACGATTTTCTTAGCAGCATCAAGTAAAACTACTTTTTTTTTCCTAAGTAGTTAATATGTTATGGCTCGTGAAGTAGAAATTAAGTCCTTACAGCACAGAGTCTGGACCCATCTTTTCTCCAGGCCAGAGAGGTGATGGTGTACAGGTACGGGATTTCTTTGGGCTTGGACTCATCCCATGTAGCCTTGCGGGGACTCCAGTTGAAAACACGCAATCTGGGCAGGAATGAAACAAATAAGAAATTCATGCAATATGAGGTTGAAGTATAACCTATGGGCTGGTAATTATGACATGCATAGAATATTGCATTTATTATAGTGTATGGTTAATATATAATTTATCAAAATATCAAAGCACTTTTTATCGAAATTTCATTTATCATAATGGAAAAAAAACCTTAACTGTGAAGAATTCTCAAATAATCACTCTCCAGGCTCACCTGTCAAAACTCCCTATCACAATAGACTGCCCACTGGGACTGCAGACAGCTGTAGTGAACTCCTTCTCATCATCATCCCGGCTGTAGTCAAACTGCTGAATACTGCGACCGTCTCTCCCATATGCCACTATTCTCTTGTCACAGCCAGCAGCTATGAAGGAATTTGTAGCCCAGGCAAGAGCATAGGGTGGGCAGGAGTGAACAGCAATTTTACCCTAAAGAAGAAAAAACACTGAGTTGGCATGAAGTTGTCACGTATGAAATGTCAGTTGTTTAAGGCATTTGTACCTTGTAAATAGGTATACACCAAGCATTGTTCTCATATATTATAGTATGCAATTAAGTATACCATGCAAATCTGACCTACCGCAATTACACCCATTGCCAACTAACTAGATATATACTAGTTACTATAATTATAAATTGCATTAAACTGATGTGAATGAATGTTGACAAAAAAGCATGGCAAATATGATAGCATGGCAATATAATGGCAAAATCGAAATTTCTCCATTCTTTCTTTACATGTATATGCCAACCTACCTGCGCATCTCCAGAGCCCTCATCATCAAAGAAGTACCTGACAATACTCCCATCAGCATGACCAGACATGATGCCTTTGCCAGATGGACTGGAAGAGCAGAGGGGATATAAAATGTCAATAACATCCTACAATATTTCTTTTTGTAATTTTTACAATGTTGCAGGAAAAATGCAAGCTCCATTGGTGAATTTTTTCACTCCACAGAACTTGTATTATCGCCACTGTAATATATTTTCAACTTGGTCCTATTGTTTGTTTCTACTGTTCCACCTAAATCAGTTCAAAAATTTTAAGGAAGAGTGCAATAAATTCTGTTTTTCATTTGACGAAAAGGGATAAATATATGTTAGGGAGGGGAAAATTTGTTTCTAGGAAGAAAAATAAATGCAGTTTACCTTTTTTAGCAGCCTTTTTGTTGTATATAAGTTACATGAATAAAAAAGTTTACTAAATATTATGTGAAACTGATAACAACTTACTTGCTGCAAAGCGACACCACATATGAATCCGAGGAATAGATTGTAGATGACTTGTTGGTTTTCATATTCCCCAACCGCACCTTAAAGTAACAAATAGTAAGACTCATAGTTTTAGAAAATGCAAGGTTTATAATCTCATAAATGCTTTATTAAGTACTTAGATACAAATAAATAAATCAAAGCAAACCAAAATGAATGAACCAAAGCACACTCTTCATCTTATTTCATTCAATATGGTTACTCAATAAATCTAAAGTGCTCACAGAAAAATCAAATAATGAAAACAATGTTTAAGATACTAGAACAAAAATAGTAATAATTTCGACATACCTTGCCATCTGCCAAACCAAAGATGATGTTCTGGTCTGGTGGCCATATCAGACATGTCACTGCACTCTGCTGAACAAACTTGTTACAAATCACTTTCTTTTCACCCCTGTCAATACAAAGAGGTCAGCAATTTTTGATTTTTAAGCCGTAGGCAAGAGCACACAATATAACTGCATATTTTAAAACCTGTCAGAAAACCTCTGATAAAGTAAATAAGTTAATTCTTTACCAATCTTCCCCTATCTTGTAGACATAGATGATGTTGTCAGTCTGTGCCACCGCCAGCTTGGCAGAGTCAGGTGAGAATGCAATGCCCTTCACTATGTAGCTTTTCTTTCCAAACTGAAGGAAAAGAAATGTAAAAATGTGAAGATTGACATTGTAAATAGTAAAATTACTTTAACTGTTATCAATACTGTTACCTTTTACTTCCCATAAGAACTTAGCATAACTGGTTTCAGTGTAAGTGTGCGTGTTCACATTTTTCACAGAAAGAAAAAGAAAAACTTCATGCAAACTGAGTGAGCTGCAACACAATTTAATGCCTTAGGGGTCCGAGTTATGCCGAAAGATCTGACAGCAATATGAGGCAAACCTGTAATATATATATATATATATATATATATATATATATATATATATAAAGCTTAAACAGGAATTTTAGCATTTGAACCTATGGTACAAGGGTTTTTTGCAAGTGTCTTTCATGTACTACTACTTAGTAGGATGGCATGAAATTAATGCACTTCTATTGATGATTTTCATCACAGGAGTGATAAAGAACGAATTTTGTGCTATTAACAGGGCAGCTCCTCACTTCCAGATCATATTCTCCTGGATCTCAATGTCCAAATATTGGCAAATGTGAAAAAATTTTCCACAAACCTTTTCAGCTAAGTAGCTGAGATTAAGACCTACCTTTGCATCAGCTGGTTTGGTAGTAAATTTGTCTCTCATTTCTCCAGTTTCATCATACAACAAGACCACCCTGTCAGATGTTACAACAGCCATTTTCTGATTATTAGGTGACCAGGCCATGGCAGTGATTTTAGCTGCTCCCTCCTAAAAAATCAAAATTTTCAGGTCAATTATCTAAAGTTGAAGCAAATTATCCTTCTCATTTTTTTATTAAAGGGGCTTATGTCAGTGATGTGTCTATTCACTTTCATATCTTTTCATTTGAGAGCATTGAAAATTACATTACTCTATTCAAGAAAATAAAGAATGACAAGGATAAGTTAAATTACCTCTTAACCACCTGAACATGCAGAAAGCTTGGACTTAATCAATCTAACTGCAATATTATGTTTGTACCAAAACATAAGACCAAATATTTCTAAAACACATTTAGTCCTTTTTTATCTAACATTTAGAGGTTTGTGCTTTTTTAAAACCCAATTTGATCCTAATTTAAATCTTTATGTAAATACATAATTTCATAGTTTTTATTCAAACTCATTTATCTGTACAATTTCAACCTTTTAGTCACAATGTTGTAAATAAGCATATCATAATAATTATTTTTATTATTATTTTCTTGATTTAATTTCGGTTCGGCCAAATGAGAAGCCGTGGGGAGTTTCAATAGGAGTCAAGCGGAATGACGAATTTATTACACTTTATTCAAAAGTAAATGAAGACTGCGAGGAAATCATTTATCATTTGAATCCAAATTACCCATCGACCGACGAAATGGGTAATCGGACTTGGTCATCTGATTTGAACTACTAGTAGCTTACTAACTGTAGTGTTTTTATTTCCCATGTCTGGGGTAATAATACATATTACTTTTACACAAACTCACCTGTGGGGCTAGTACGGTCTTCATGTGTTTCAGCTGCATTTTTACCCGTGTCTTGTGTATACTAAATCTCGTAAAATTATAAAGAGGTTACACCACTGTCGTTCATCACTAAGTACTCGTTGGAATGTATCAGATGGCCTCGTTCTGAATATGTAAGTGGAAAATACAAAGTTAGTTTTGACCAAAATATATTCTTTTATCGACTTAAAAAATAATAAAATATTCACACAAATAAATCATATGTGATTTTATTTTTATTTCATATCATTTACATGTGTGAACTTGGGTTGCATTTGACGAAAACTAAACTTAGAATGAGCGACCGCATAATGTCTTCACGTTGAGGTTATACGTCACTTCCGGCCTTCCCTGTTTAGTAAGTTTGAACATAGAAGAGAAAAATGAGTTAATTTTTCAATTTTGGATCATTTTAAAATTTTAAAAAATAATTTGTTCATTTACCTTTAATTTAATGTATTATTTTTCATATCAAGGTGAAATTTTACTGCCTGGGGCCAGTTTTACATGGCCTCCCTCCCCCCTGCTGCATTTTAGTGCTTATTTTGGCCGACTGGCGGCAGCACCTTACGGGTCATGTCATTTCACTGGAAGGCTATACCATTAATGTACCCTGATTTTTTAAAAAATATTGTTTATGCCTTGAGCAGGAGTATTTAAACCTGAAGTGTTGTGTTTGATGAAGCATGGGAAGTATTTTTAAGAGAATTAAACGTTACAATGGAAGTAAATGGGATTTTTAATAGTGGTTTGTAACCTTAAAAATAGGCTTGAGGTTTATGTACCGGTAGGCCTACTTGTCATTTAGGCAAAGGAACACGGATGAAATAGGTTTAAGAGTATTAAGAATAAAGTCCCAGGTTTTGTCCACTAAATAATAAGTAAGACATATGTAAGACGCTGATCAAAAACATCTTTCATTTTGAAGTGTTTTTTTTTCTTCACTCTTGAAGGTAGGTAAAAAGGTCGATAACAAGGACTGGTCACGTAGGCATTGGCAGCAGATGTCCAGATTCAGACCTTTGGTGTACTGGTGTGATGGATGACATTATGATTTTATTTTACAATTTATTTTTGATAAACTGTATAACTTATCATTTTTAAGTCCCTTTCGCTTATAATACCCAGTGCAGTAGGCCTACGATACGTCTCTATACGAGTAGGTCCCCGCACCGATATCCCCCCCTCCCTGATATCTCCCCGCATCTTAACGTCCCCACAGCGATAGGCTACTCCCCCGCACCGATGCTCCCGCTCACCGGTACTCCCCCACATTGGTGTTTCTCACAGCATAAATTCCCTTTGGTTGAAATACGATATTCAAAACACATTTTTTATCAAAAAAAAAATATATTGGCCTATATCTGTAATCCTTTTTGTCAAAACTACCCCCCCCCCCCCCCCCATATTAAAAATGTTTTAGGAAAACAAGAAAACAATTAGTAAAACCTTGCTGCTTTGGTACTCTCTGACTACAGGGCGCGCTAGTCTGACACAAACATGTTGAAAAGCACCCTATGACATTTAGCAATCAAGAAGACCACTGCTTTGTCATGTCAAGCTTCGTGTGCAACACTACCGTACAGCTCATCTTTGTGATTTTTTTAAAAATGTAAAGAAATGTCTGTACATGTACTAGTGCACTTAGTAATTCACTTCGTTCTTCTACAGTGGTTACGGTACATGGATTACACACTCATTTATTTATTTATTTAACACACAATGTTCGTTTTAACAAAAAATAACCTATGCACCGTTCAGTTCGTTGTATTGATGAATAATAATAATAATAAGAAGAAGAACCGGTGCTGGTGCTATAAATCGTGGCCTTTATCGCAGACTTGGTAGAAATGTTTAACTTTGGACGCATACATAAGCAAATTTGTGGTATGTGCACAAATAAAAGCGCAGTGACACGTGTCATCTACGAAGTCAAAACGATTACACATAGGCTAAACAAAATTAATAAGTAAGCTAACGAGCGGCGACTCTATATAAACGGGGTCAGTAGACGAATTTAATATTTTACAAAAATGTGCAATGAGCAAAGCAACTAAATTTTACAGTCAGGCGTGTTTAAAGAATATTTAAGGGGTGGGGTCAAACCAAATTTAAGGCGATTGGAAAGCATAAAAACAGCACCACTTAGGATATTCCTGCGGTTAATCGAGATTTTTTCCACAAACCACACCAATAAGTGGATGACGTCAAATTTGAGGGGATACAAGTTATATTTATAAATTTGAATAAACGGTAAAGTGCGGATATCTTCACCGCTATTTTCTGTACCACTAATCATGTTAGAAATGACATCTGGAATAAAAAGAACTACTACAATCCATAACAATTTACACCTGTGAAGTGATTATTTGTAAATAAAAGTACATGGAACTAAAAGTAGGGCTAAATAAAAGTAGATGGAACTGAAAGTAGGGCAACCTTTTGACCAATGCTGTATTGACATGGCCCCCGGCTACATAATGCATGTAGGTGAACCAAGACGACACTCGTACTTGTCCAGAGCACTACCATAATCTTGATACAGTGGCTTACTGGACCCAGATAATGAGAAGTATACATTAATTACGTTATGTTATACAATGCATGTCTTTATCTTTGCTGGGATTCAAGATAGATCTTCGGATCCATCCTAGGGTATTGGTAAGATACAAGCTCCGCCTACATACACCAGTTTATCTGCTTACCTGGAACATTGCAAGATGGAGCATGTCCACATCCCCGTCATAGACATGTCTGCGGCAAAGGCCAAACGTGCGGAAACGGCCGCGCGTTTAGGCGCTGCGTTAGAGAGCGTGGGTTTTGTTTGCCTGGAAAAAGTGCCTGGTTTCGATTCGGACGAGCTGCACCGAATGACACAATGGTTTTTTTCTCTCCCGCTCTCGGCAAAAAACAAGCTGGCTACAAAGAGATGGAACCCAGAGTCTAAGAATGTGTATCGGGGGTATTTCCCATCGGTTAGAAATGAGGTTTCATACAAAGAGGGGTATGAAATAGGCCGTGCACTTAGCTCGTGTGACAGCCGCGATCGACAAATAGCGCTGTATGAACCAAATCAGTGGCCCGAGGAAAACTCAAAGGACGGCGTTCGCTTCTGCGATTTCATGGAGAAGTATCATGAAACCATGTCTAACTGCGGCATGGAAGTGATGCGCCTCATAGCTTGCAGTCTTGGTATGGAGAACGACACGTTCGATGGTCTATTTATGAAGAAACCGCTGTCGACGCTCCGGCTACTGCATTACCCACCACGAGACTGTGAGCCTATTCCCCAGGCGCGAGACGGCCATTTTACCCTCCATTGCTCCGACCACACTGACTCTGGTTTTGTTACTCTCCTTTCTACATTCCACTACGGGGGGCTTCAAATACGAGACGAAGATGACCAGTGGGTGAACGTGGAGCCACGCCCAAATGCCCTTGTGATGAATATTGGCGACATGCTGGCCCGAATGACCAAGGGGAAATACAAGGCCACCCGACATCGCGTTGTAGACTTAGGAGTGGATCGGTTCTCTGTACCCTTTTTCTTCGAACCATCTTTCGATGCGGTTGTCGGTGAAGTCGACGGAGAGAAAGTGAAATATGGCCCCTGGCTTGTAAAAAAGATGAAGGAGTTTGCAGAGTACAAGGATACTGACTTTGGCATGGTAAATTGAGCTGAACATAGACGCCCTACTTAGGCCCTACGGCTTTGTCATTGAGTATGTGTGTGTGTGTGTGTGTGTGTGTGTGTGTGGGGGGGGGGGGGGGAGGGGGAGTAATACGTGACGAAGATTGATTCAAACTAAAGTAAAAGCAAAGTTAGATATACAGGCTATAGGTCTTATGTTAAGACCAATATTTTTGCAAATCATATGAGAAAGTTGTATATGTTAACATTTTAGTAAAAATGAATGCATTTTTGTAATATGCGGTAGGGGAGTGATATTGCTTATAAAGTGTAAGAATAGCACTGAGAAATTAGGCTGGGAAAGTTATGGCAGGGCCGTAGCCTGAGCAAAATGCCAGGGGGGGCAGTAAGCGGACACGAGGGGGCGAAGCTACCGAGGGGGGAGGGTGTGGTGTGTAAAATTCCAAATTCCAGGGGGGGCAGCTGCCCCCCCTGCCCCCCCCCCCCCCCCCCTGTATGGTAGCAGAAATATAGTGATTTTAATGTTCTAACACCTGCAGCAGTTAGTCATGGGTCATGTAGAGGTCATGGGTCAACCAGAGGTCGTCAAACGCCAATTTTTTTCTAGCAATTTTGGAAAATATGAATGTAATGGCCATCAAAAATATACAATTCACATTGCTCTGAACTAGTGAAGGGTTTATGGTTTAAATGTGTGAAAATAGTGTGGCATTCTCCTTCAAAATGTAATCTGAAACCTTTTTATGTGATACGGCCTACATAGGGGCCTACATATTTATAGACTTGCACCAGTTTGAATGCAAATAAGTAACAACATATCATATTTGCATAATTTTGGAGGAAATGGTGTGAGGAGACTTAACTTTAACACAAGGCGAATTAATAAAACTGCTGTGAACTGAATCGGTTCCGCGTTCATCAATCGCATATAGATAAAGTAAATTTAAACGAGTACAAACCCATCAAGTTATTCAGTGCAAATACAACGCGAAATTTGTTTTTGTATTTGGTAAGAATGGAAAATGTAATATTAAAGTCACACAAGTTTAGTTTAATGGCTATCTTTAAAAAACAGTTTTGCGCGACGTAGATAACAGCTGCAAACTGGACTTCGTGAACTTCCCAAATGAAAGAAGTAATATTTCAAGATATTAAGTATCAGGAAAGTAAACAAGTACTCAAAGAAATTGTCTAACAAGGACATGTTTATAGTTGATTTACGAAGTACTCGTAAAATTGAAGACTTCTAAGAAGACACAAAAAAAAAAAAATGATGTACAGAAAATAAGTAAACGCGTGATCCGTAGGGAGAGGCAGAGTGTGAATATTTTCGTATTTATGTGAAAACTAGGTCAGTGAATAAAAGCTCCTACTCATCGCTGTCATTGTAACAAAACCATTATCATTGCGGAATTCGTATGAAAAGCTCTTTTTTTGTCAATAGAACTATATAGAAGTGACGGGTCAACGATTATAGGTAACGAGTCATATATGATTAAAATTTTAGATGAAAGAGAACTATTTTTATTCTTTGAGAATAAATGGGGGTAATTTATCTGAAGAAAAAAAAGATTTTAGAGGATAAAACGAATCGGAATTGTATGTATCATACATTTGACAAAATTTTTGAAAAAAATACACTTTAACGAAGTAAAACGGTCTAAAGTCACTCACTCTGCATTACTGAGGATGAATACCTGTCTTTTAATTCCTATATGAGAGAGTTACGAAAAAAAAAAATAGGCAATACTGTTTTAGGCAAAGATGATATATGCACGTGCATGTACTTTAAAGGGTTTTAAAGAGAGGCTCTTTGTAAGTATCAAATGTAACTGTCACGGGGTAGCATAACGTTTAAAATGCAAAATTTGAATTAGAATACCCCTCTCCTATATAACATCGTAACATAATGCTCAAAACGCTTTTCCTTCATTTTTTATCTGTGATATATCTATAACACGGCAGTGTTATACAATTTGTCTGTCTTTAAATTACATTCACAATCACAGGAGAGAAACCAAAATTAGAAACAAAAGTCTCGATAGAGTAATTTAGATAATTGAAGGTGCACCCCTTTCAGATGACAGAAAAAGGAGACCTGGTGTCGAGTCTAAAATCGTACTTTGGCCTCATTATTTCCATTTGGCTCTTTTGATCTCTTCCACCAAAAACAGTCACCACACCTGAGATAATTTCGTTAAAGCCAGTCCCAGGTCCGAGCGTTATGTAACCTTCCAACCCGGAGAATATATCCATATTCAGGGTAACGGTAACAAATATTGGAGTCCCTGTATCTAGTTTTACTGATCGACCGTTTATATCGGATGTAGTTATTTACGCTTACTAATAAATTTACGGCACGCAGGAATCAGTACGATTTCCTATAAAAACTATAAAAACTAAAGTAGAAAGAGAGAGACCCCGGGGGATCGTCACGACTGTCCCTGCCTGCGTGCCAGCCTGTAGTCCGTATGAGAGGAATAAAGACTATCTAAAACACAATTTTAGCTGTTGTGTATTCAAGCCGCCGTTCTCTCAAAAATTAGTAACCAACCAAGGTTACATATCTTTGTCTTTAAGCCAGCATTCTTTCCTCTCAAAAATACGCTTTGGCATGGTTACAGGGACAACTAAATTTGTTGTATGTCGGTGGAGGCCATAACATTGATAACCTCTCCTTGTCAAATACATGTACGGCTTCCATTTTTTTATTACAATATTTTATTTTGAAGACTCAAGACTATTAATCGCACGTTACACATAAAGCTGTGTCGGAAAATATAGTCCAAATAGCACCGCATTCTTAATCTTATAACTATTGCAAGCCGCGACTATGAAGTGATAAGGAAGTGCAAAATAATGCAAAATATTTCAATTACTCGTAATCGACTTAAATTCATTTTGAAATTTCCTTTCTAATTCAAAAAGACATGTATAAGAAAAATGATAACGGTATTAACTGATGTATGTTAGGTACATGTAAAATTTGCATATTTTGTAATTTGCTGAGATCATGTCACTTATTTTCATATTAATGTTCAACGCCCATAAACATCATGAATTGCATTTCAAAGTTGCGGGAAAAAGAGGGCTTCTGGGAAGAATTTGGCATATATACTTAAGGCTTGCAGAGAACCCGCCCACACTTGAGGGACGGCAATTCTATTACTCCAAAGAGGCTTCCCCACAGGGTTTGGTCCATTGTACACATAAAACTCCCCAAGATGATTGAAATGGGGAACTTCAAGGATTGACACGTTCATAGCTTTCTCTACTATTTGGCGGTCGCTGCTATCTTTTGGTAAAAACATTAAAAGGGGAATTATATAGTTTGCGTCATATCCAGCATTCATCCCTGGCTTGGGAGCAACAACTCGAGCCTGAAGAAGGTCAACCCCCAATGTGACAACGCGTTTCCACATTCTTTGCGCAATGGGATCTGATTGGTTGGAGGGGTTTAAAAGTGGGAGTGGCCATACCGTATATGGTAGCACTGGTTTCATGAATTGCGTTGCATTAAAAAAGGATGGGTCAAAGAAGTTTTTCTTTATGGCGGTGCTTAGCTCAATTGCTCGTTCATGCCAAGGTCGCCATATTTCTTCTGGTTCTTTCAGTAAGGCAGCCGCTTCAGATGCGGCCAGCAAACCCAACATGATCGTTGAGGCACCCTCTCCTCCTTGCGTGTAGAACGGAGTATCGTCTTCGCTGGAAAGGCATTGGAGGCCGTTTGTTGGGTCTTTACATCTGTAAGTAAGCAGGTTTGCTGCACGAAACACGGATTCCTTAATAACTGCCCAGTACTCTGTCGCATCCTGAATCGATATTCGAGGAATGTGCATACACATTGCCCACAAGGCAAAACCCGTTTCGTCGATTTCGAAGTTCACCGGTCCCGTGGCACACCCATCACTGAAATAACACATCGCATAGGACCCAGCCGGGGAGTAGTTCAATGAGTCATTGTGCAACACGCCACCGGGTTGATAGTCCTGGAAGTCATGTCGTCTCTGAATAGAAGCAAGAAATTTCCCATGAGACATTACTTCCTCATCATACCCACCACATACAGTAAGTAAGTAATGGGGGAATGCCGTGTCTCTTGGCCATTCGAAATTATGCCATCGAGTCATTGACGTCCCTGCCACCAGGGAACCTGTTGCAAGCGTCTGGGCCGATTTTACAGTCAACAAAGACCGTTTAAACATAGGCATGTATGTCTCTTGTTGTGGAGCGGTCATTTTGGACGCTGGGTTATTTTTACATTTGTTAAGGAACTCTCCATCTGCTGCTTCTGCGTTCGCTTGCATGGCTCCCGGTCCACCCGGGTAGTTTTTCGCCAACTGAACCTTCCGCCGAGCTTCAGCAAGATTACTCCCAAGTCCTATGTAAATAGACACGTCCCATTCCCATTTAGATTTTGCATTTTCTTCGTTTAACATAATAGCCCCAAAGAAATTCTCATGCCCAGGGGAGGCATGTGACCATGGGTTACGACCAGTCTGCTGGTTGAGATTAAAATGGGTCATTACATCGAACGCGTCATCGTAGTAAAGGTATTCATTGTAACTGTGGTCAACGCCACAATAATATGGGCCGAAATCATCGGAACTACCAACAGCCATTGCCACTCTTGGTTCCCAACTGCTGTCAACGGTTTTTGCCCAATCCCGAGGGTTTAGCGTTCGAATGTTAAGCATCTGTACTTGCTTTAAGTACTCACTTTTGTGTTTACCTGGGTCTGTTGGTAAAGCGCTCATAAATACCCCTGCCTTATCATCATAAACTAGAGAGAATCCATGCACGGCGTCTTTATCTTCTATGGATCCAATCAAGGAGCTCCAGTCGTAGGCGGGGAAACAGTCCTTTTTGGCCACAGAACAGTTGTGAATATCTCTATTCATCAAAGCTGGGTTCATATAAAATATATATCCCCAGGTGCCTACGGGTTTATTAATCCTAGTGATATTACAGCGCCTTACCAGCACATCTATGTCGGGCTCTATAAACCAGACACAGTCCGCTGTGTACAATGGTTCCTGGTTAGGGGTTGCTGGATTGTCATCCGACTTGTATCGGGTTCGGAAAATGTCCGTATTGTCGTTCAGATACCCGGTGGTCTCCACAATAAAGTGGGAGCTGTTTCGAAATAAGCGACCTCCCGAATCGAACAAGATCCCATCCGCTGCGCCTTGGTTCTCTCGCGCACCCTTCCGCGGTGTCTGGCTCGCCTTCTCGTGAGTGAGCTCAATGCGGAAATCAAGGTGATCATCGTAGCTGGGAGACGGCCAACGTAGCTGTGTCAGGGTCCCGTCTCCGATGAACCCTGCAGTCGTGCGACCATGCCCGCTGACCGCTTCTTGTGAGGGATCGCAGCAGATCTGTAGACCGTCTCGACAATAGTACAAGTCGATAGGGTCAACACTCGGTGCAGCATTTTGAGACACGAGTCCCAAAATAAACATTAATATGCCACTCAATGTGTGAAGGCACATCGTGAGCAACGAAGCATCGCTTTGATACATACGCGAGATTTCCTTTAGCAGGTATGTGTAATGAGCCTAGGTACAAAATACTGCAGCTTAATCAGCTTGCTGTATCTGTATAGGGGCTTTAATATTATATAGGTCATTGGTGTGACCTTTGTCTATCTACGATGGCAATGTATACATCATGTCTATTTTACTTCTCTGGTCCAAAGGTATACAGGTTATCGTAATAGATTAGGCGAAATATAAGAATAACCTTGGTCATGATATAATTTGTGCTTTTGCCAAACGTGATTTTATATTGGTACAGTTGAAATTAAGTCTGACTGAAAATCTCAGCGGCATGTATTATTTTATCTATTTTTTCTGTTATATTTATTTACTTATTGAGGAGGGGTGTTGGGGTGTTCTAGGGCAAAATAGTCGATCCAGCAGATACTCGTCAGGATTTCCACGAATCGGTGTGTTTTTACATCGATACATGACTTTTCATTAATATTAATATTGATATCCTTGCATCTACAGATCCCTGCACCCATAGACCGGATTACCATGTCTTGTTATAAGATGAAAAAATGACCCGACAGAACTCGTTTTATTACAACAGCTTTTCGTACTGTTTTATTATAATCTCACTTAGAGATAGCAGCATGCTTTTGAGAATCTCATGCCCTCCTCCCCCCCCCCTCCCCCCCACTCACACACGCACAAAAATGAGGAGTGATTCAATTCGCAAAAACATTAAATTATTTTTTCGAGAAAAATACATTGGTTAAAAGGATGCAATTTAAAATACACACAAATTTTCAATAAAAAATCAATTTTACAAAAATCGAATTATTTTCCAATGATAGGCACTGTTGCGCTGTCCACACTGATGTCTGCCTCATAGATGAAGAGCAGAGTGCTGCTGACTGTGGTGCCCCCTACCAGCTGATTCACACCAAGTCTCTTCACATATGCTGCTGCCCTCTGTTGGTGAGCGGCGTCGTATCTTGACATAGCAGCGTGACAGAAAGCACCCCAACCCTTCAATAAACGTTGTTATCAGGCAAATGAGAAAAAAAAAGAAAAAAGCTGCACCCGGAGAGATTATTGGGTAAATAAAGATACAAGACAATTTCACATTTTCAACAAATAAATTCCTCGATGTGTACTTCATTTTGCTAAAAAGTTGTTTGGTAATTGGAACTGCCCACAATGAACTGTTCGGTGCTGTTTTATAGAAAATGAATTAATTTTAATCATATATAGGTTAAAATCATTGAATATTTAAGGAGAATGTACAGACACTCACCGAAGCAACTGGTCTTAGTTTGGATTGATCTACTAAGTTAGACCCCGGGGCGGACGTAGGGTTCACAGCCCACGAACACGTATTCTTGATGGAGGCAGACCATTCCTGGCGAAAAATTCCATACTGTCTAACTTTACAAGTACGTTTGACAATATTAAAAAAAGATTCCATTCCATGGGCTACCTTCGGAAAGAGAGAGAGAGGAAGAGAGAGAGAGAGAGAGAGAAAGTGAACAGTGGTGAGTTAACGCAAAAATGCCAAGAAGGAGAAATAAAAAATAAACAAATGAAAAATAATAACAAAATTATGAAAGTATGGATATAACGACCAAAACCAAGTAATTAAACAAATAAATATTTAAAAAAACTTGCCTTGTCAACCCAGTACTTGGAGACAGCGGTGAGTGGTATCATCTGTATCCCAGTCAGACAGGCATGCCTCATGGGGAACCAGTTTGGCTCACAAGGCCAGTTCAACGTGTAGAGAAAGTAGTTGTTTTCGGCCAGCATGCCCACGACTCCGTAATCCTGGATGACTGGTGGGAAAAGATGACGATTGTGACGACGCACTTGCCAATATTCTCTCACTGAATACAGCTCTTGGGTCAACATCAACTGTCCCATGTGCTGCATGGTCCTGTCGCCAAGAGATAAACCCAATGCCGCCAGGCCGTGATAGCAATTAATGGCCTACAAAATAGTAGAGATCGAAAAAAAGGAGTGATTTCTAGATGAATGTTGCATTCTTCGTTTTATTGATATTGTTAAGTATACAGATTTACTGATGATATAAATGCATACTCTTCTTTAATTTGAAAGATAAGACGGACAAAAAAGAGAAAAGAGATGACAGCAATCATTTTCATTTCAAAGTAAAATTGGAAATGATTAAGTTTAAACCAAAGAAACTATAATGACATCCGTTAATCGGTTATTAAATCTTTACATAATTGCGGAGAAGCACGAGGACTTTCTAACCTCGGAGGAGGATTCCTCTTGCCTCTCGCCGCCGTGTATCCCAGTGGCCCAGGAAAATCCAGTATAGGTGTCTTTGTGTCGAACAACGGGGAAGTAAGGGTCATTCTTGCTGGGGTTACCGACGTCTCTGGCCAGGAGGGTTAAGCGCTCTCTGTGGACTAAAACGAGAGGCAATGGGGGCGGTAAAGTGCATTCTCTTCACAGTGACAAACGCAGGAGACAAACCTTATTTTGAAACTATAGCAAATACACATGCATGTCGCGATTTAAATAACTATGTAGGTCATATATTGAGCTTAAAGGGCAAAATCATAATTAGCGGAGTATTTTTGTGTAGGACATAATACACAAAATCGGGTTAATCACGTTGATCCAAGCCCACCAAAACTCGTTATTCTTCGCGTTAAAATTATAAATGCCACCAATACAAGAGTAGCGAAACATCTTGTTCTTTGTTAAAAATACTATTGAATAATAGGAATAAGGGAAAGTATCTTACTGTTTGCCCAACTTGGATAGTATTTAGCATAATAGGCCGCGGCATACAAGAAATAGCCCAAGTGGAAGTGGTGATCTGCGTAGATGGGGAATCCAAAGCTGGCTCCGGGGTTGATCGGTTGACCGGCAGGACCACTGCGCAGGAGAAGACCTCCCCACACTGTGTCGTAACGAAACTTGTTGCCGTCGCTCAGGGTATCTAAATGCAAGAAAAATTAATTCACCTTTTTTTAGTACAAATAATAATAGATCGAAAAAACAATGTTTTGGTAAGAAAACCTTTAATCTTAACATTTCACAGAGATAGTGTTACTCAAGGCAGATAAATATTCTGGATGTACGTATGACTTGCTTGAAAAAAAAATCAAAAAGTTTTTTTATCAACTCCTAAGTCTGTGCCTTTCTTGTGTACTATAACTGACCTTGAATACGAAGCCATTTTTCCAAACAATTTTTGATCTGAGCGTCCAATTTTTGATAATGGTTGGTTCCAAAAGCACGTGAGATGCTAGCCACTCGCGCAGCCGCAGAGATGAACTTGCCGACACCATAACTGTCAGCGTAACCGCACACGGAAGACAGGGGGAGCTGTGCGGTGTCAGTGGCAATAGCATTCAAGATGTCCTTTAAGAAAGAAACGGATGTGATTTTGGAATAAGACAAAAGATGCGAAAATGTTATCAGAAATTTCATTTAGTGAAGTGTTGCTCCTATTGTTTTCCTAAAAAGTGATGCGACCCATTTTTTTTCTATCTATGAACCAATAATGTTTTGTTCTATGTTCTACACTAGTTTAGAAGCAAAGCTAAAATGATAATGATTAATGTTTTGTGAAGAAGGAGATAAGGAGTTCAAATAAAATTTACGTAAAAAACTATAACGACTTTTGAAAAGTTATTGAAGTCACTTACTTGCCGTCTAGCGCTGTTTGCTTTAACTTTGTTCACGTCTCTAACGTCTGGTTCCATTGAGGCAGGTAACAAAGGCATCTCTTGTTGCCAACTGTCCCCTACAGCTACTTTGAATGTGTAGGGAGTGTTGACATTCAGGATTGCAGGGGATTTCAAAAGTTGCTCCTAAAATTTCGAAAAGCACATCTTTTCGACATATTCATAATCTTTACGCAATAAAAATGACTAAGACTCATTTGGTATCAATTAAAAATACAGTGCAAAATAGTACATAACTTTGTCTAAAACATACATGGATATTTTGCATTTGGTGATGTCAGAGACTATTTAGAGGTTTGTATTTAATTGCATTAAGTTACATTTATAAAAAAATTCAATTTATTTTGAGGTCGAAACGAAACAACAGTTGAACTGAAGTAGCTTATTGGTACAATACTATATTTGTAAACTCACATGGTGAGGCATAAGCATCATCAGCAATTGACCAGTCCCTCCCATGCCATTCACTATTCTCTTGTTCCAGTCAAAGCTGATGTATCCCTTGTCTCCAGAGACGCAGTAACTAGTATCTGGTTTATATGGATAAACACCAATGTACTTGTCATGAAAACTAGCCATATCCAAATTTCCGCGTACATTTGCTCCACCATAAGCCATCTGCAATACGCCGTTGAAAACCCCTCCGGCTTGGGGAGCGAACTCAAGCTGCCCATTGGAGCCAACACGATAGGTCATCGCCTCAGAAAAGTACAGCACAAACTTTCGCGTTTGTTGTGGCAGTTTGTTTCCTGGTTCATTTAACTCTAAGACGAACTTAGTATTCGGGGCAATGTTCACGGGGCGAGGTTTTACAGTTGGTGGTGCTGTGTTTGCCGTGTTTTGGGATGGCACTCCGGGTCTCGGGGTCGTTTGAGGATTCCTGCAGTCATGGGCGTAAGGCGTTTCAGTCCACTTACTTGGTGGCATGACGAATCGGCCTATAATATTGACAGCGTAACTAACCCTACTGGAAGGGCTGTATTTTCGGTAGATAATAGTTTTGTGGTCACTGGAAAGTTCACATGTAGACTGAGAGCACGTGGCCATGTAATGGTGACTAGCCCATGTGTCCTGCGTGTGAAAGGCAAATTGGACCTTGTTGAGGTCGCTGACAGGCTGGGAAAGCTTAACAATAAGAGCGACATCGTATCCAGCACCATTCACTACACAGACAGGCAAGTGGCAGAAACTCTGTTTGCAAGAATAGCCAAGATAAGAATCAACAGATGAACCCGGTATAATGGGGTTGGGGCTTGGTGTCGTTGGCGGCACTGGGTAAGAAGTTGGGGAAGACCCGCATTCATGTCTAAATGGCAATTCGTGCCAATTTCTCGGTGGCTGAATGAACGTTCCAATTACGTTAACTGCATACTTAACTGGCGTGACCGAGTTCAGCAATCTGCGAGTCGTCACCGTCTTCTTGTCCTGGGACAGTTGGCAAGTATTGGCGTTGCAAGAGAGCATAGGATGATGTCCATCCCAACTATTCTCTGTGGCCACTGCAAACTGGACATCTTCAACCTTTTTAACTGGCCTGTCCAGCTTTATGGTCAACTGGAAGTTGTTCTTGCCGTTTTGGATATTACAAGTTGGGAAGTGGCAGAATGACTTTGAGCATGCCAATTCCGCGGCTCGCTTTCCTCGATTGCCGCAAGTATGGGTGATTGGCTGGTCTATCCAGCTTCTTCCGTAGGGCAATATGTAACTACCAATGACGTTGACAGCAAAGCTGAATGCTCCTAAAACGAAGTGGAAAATGGAATATTCAACGCACTTTAGTTGTATTTATTTTAAAGAATTGTATTTGACATGTCCCACGATTTCTAAAAATCGTATTGAGTATTCGGTGAAGTCGATAATGTCATGCATGTATGAAGTGATATATGACTTCACGCCTTAAGAAGGCTTGAAAATGTAACACAAAACTGAGGAAAACAACGATAATTCAAGCTTAAATTTAAATGCACCTCCAGTTACAGGTGTCCTTATGGTCACAGTTTTTCCACCGTTGCTTACGGTGCACTCGTCCTTGCACGTGTGCATGCCGTGACTGCTTCTCCAGGCAGAAGATGGCGCTGCGGCCCACTGGATCTTACTAATATCTTGCTGTTTGGTCATGTGCAGAGTGATAACAAGATTAGAGCCGTCACAGCTGGCGGAGGTGTAGCCTTCACCTCCATCTCGCCCTAGAAACGTGAACGCCGGATTATAATTTCAATAGAATTGCCTTTGTATTCATACTTTTATTTGTTAATCAACGTAATGTGACAACACACGAGGACTAACATTTTTATCAATATAAGCTGATTAATTCTTTTTGCGCAAATGTTACGATTGTTTGCACGCGCTTTAACGGTACAAATAAGGTGACATCATCTTACTTCACTGTATATGCCTTTTGTGGTTGTCTTTATACATGTCACTCAATATCAGTGACATATCGAAAATAATGCCGCATTTCTTGTTTACCGTTTTAATGAATAATAATAATATCAATAATAATAAACAGCTTCCCATACGGAGACTGAACACCCATCACCTCTTTTCAGTGTAAATCGTCGTCCGGGGTTTTAACAAGTAATGATGACATGAAGAGTGGTCAGGCCGCTTAATATTTGATAAGAATGAGTGTACCATTTCTCATCTGTCATTGATTCTCACGAGAACATTGGCGAAGATAGGACGGGGATAACAAAAAAGGTCCTTTTTCACTTGGGCAATTAACCTGTTCATCATCATTGATTTGACCGAAAGCAAGCAAAGTGAATAAAGATAAAAGTTTGCTTGTCCATATTACCCTGAGCTTCCACTGGACAAGACGACTGTACGGGGTTTCCGTTGATGGAAGCAAGGCAGAAGGCTGTTACTTGTGGATTCGCATTGGTAAATAAATGCGTGAGAATTGGACTTCCACGCACCAAAGGAACCTAAATAATTACATGAGGAACGATATTATTAAGGAGTTTGACTGAATGAACCTATCAGTATTCGATTATTAATTTATATATTCCGTTTTTTTTTTAGTAATATTAAACATTTCTGATTAGATTTTTACCTCCATATTTCCACCATTATTGTTCGCAAACTCAAAATTTGCATACATCTCCCCCATGGCAGTGACTTCGGCATCCCCGCTGTTCTCAATACCGACACGTACTCCGGATTTTCCTTTCGATATGTAATATATTTTTACAAATAGTCATGGAGTACTAAGCATAAATTTATCACAAAGAAATTCATTATTTCGATCCAAAATTCTGTAAAAAAAAAATGGTCGAACAAGCGTATAAGTATTATAAGGTAAACGAAAGTTTGAGAGCAGTTTTGTCGTTAGGAATTTTACGGATCTTTTCTCATGGGGGGTAGTTGGAGAAATTCAGATACACGTTTCACAATATAAGGAAACGACAAGCGTTTGTTGACAAGAATGATTATTTTTCTTAAACAGTTTAAATTCCCCTGTAGAGGAGGACCGATATTACACCCACCGGAAAAAGTACCGAAGGGATTTCCGTCCGGTCCAGTTACCATTTGTTTAGCGTTGGTTCCCATACTAGTTATTTTATTCCAAGGTTCCCCAACCTTGGTCAGCGTCTGCTGCTGCATCTCGTCAGTTCTGGAAGCTTTGTTCCAACGGTCCATTGGATAGGCGTCGTATGTTATTCCATCCGAGCTCATAACGACTGAAATCACATATTCATTGATACAATAAAATATGGGAAGAAGAAACACGTATCAACCAAAATGAAAGCCTTGTGAGAGGAGCGAAGCTTCGTGGTATCTGTATTTCTTGCATTTTAACTGTTTTATTTAAAAAACACATTTAAGTTCCATCTCAGTCTAATCCTTACAGTGGCCTAAATTTGCTAGTTTTTTTCCAGTGGAGAATTAATTAACATAATTGCTGAACACTCACCGGAAAATGGAAACTGTCGTATTGGAACCATTCCCTTTTTCATTTGATTGATTGCAAAATGGTGCGTCGGCAGGGCGCCCAGTGAGCGCATTTTGCCGAAACGTTTGGAAGGGGGCGCCACTCCAAGAAGCTCGGCATTGGCCTCGTATATTGTGGCTGGGTTTTTGTCAGAGTAGACTTTGTTGTTTAATGGTGTGCATCCTGGAGGAATAGCCGCCAACGCACCGCAGATGACTACAGTGAAATCGAAACAAAACAAGACGTTAAAGTAGATTCATCTGCATTTGTAGCGTAGTAACAACAGTCTGGTGGGATTACAATTGCATTAATACCTTATTTGCAGGTGATGCATCTTGTGCGTAACTTAGAATGTTTTGAAACATCATCATTCACTTGCAACCGTCCATATATATAGTACATATACATATATACATATGTCACAAAGACAAGTGGTTCTTGTTTCAGTACTGTCCCTGGCGTTTTTAACAGGATACAACAGTGACCCTTCACTTATGGCCACGGTTTCGGGTTCGCATCGTTTTTCATGTGAAATTTTACCGTATAAAAATCAGAAATGATGATTGACCAAATACATGAACAAAACTTTATACCCATATTTCACAAGAGAATGTATTTATTGATATTTAACTGCATGATATACTTAATTACTAATACATGTGCGTATATATACTGTGCAGATCGGGACTTATTTTGGAGTTATTCTAGTTCCACTACTCAACACACTAAAACTGACTCACAAAAACAAGTGTGATAAATAAAATCTAAAGCACTTTTACCTGAAAGTGCGCCAAAGAGGAGAAAAAGCATTGTCCAACTGTGTCCAACCAGTAGTACCATCGTCCTATACTCTCCAGTTCACGATGGCACTCTGTAAGGCTCAGTGATAAAATCTGGCTTAATGAATACCTGTACTTGTGACAGGTGCATGTCCGAGTAGAGGTCAACATACTGTGTCCCACGGGACGTTTTAGCGGTAGGCCCAATTGTGATCTTTGTTGATTAAAGTATTCATTTTTTTAAAATTAAAATCAGCTTAAGTAGCCTCGGATTCTAGGTGCACCATTAAATTTATCATTATAAGTTGCTATTTAAGAACAATAGTATTGCTAAAGACGTATTAAAAAATTGCAATAACGTACCTCATTTAATTGGTCTCAAAATGATAGATTACGCTATTTTGAATGTCAAAGCCTCGTCCTACCTGTAGCTCGTGTGTAATATTAAATGTGAATCCGCAACATGGAATTGTCGTTTTATATACCCAGAAACTTTCTGCAAGGCACTTGTTAAAAGTAAAGCTATAGGATATCCGCAAGCATACAGGGGTAGGTCCTTCTACTCCGGAACACAATATTTGTGGATATTGTTTAGGTGTAGACCTATGGTCTGAAGAGTGGATTAGGTCAAGAGTTGACTTGGAAAGCAGAGGCACCATACGTTTTTTTAATCTTCATCGTCAATGAAAATCGCACAAGAACAAAAAGCTGCCATTGTGCGTGTTACATACATAACCCCGTATCGCAATTGCCAAAGTATGGTTTGAACCATGTTGGCACAACTATCGCATTCTTGAACAATCTGCTGCACCTCGCTCATATTAAATTGATAAAGTAATCAAATTTATTTTTCACCGAGATGGGTCATATCAGAAGAAAGCAAACCAAACAAACGCTTCATTGTATTGCTGCAAAATGTGGTCTTGCTGTCAATGAGATAAAAACATTATTTCTCTTTGATTTTATGCTCGCAAGTAAAAGAGTGTCAGCTGATTTTTTGATTAATATCTTTAAATATATTAATGTTTGCTAGAATGTGGGGGAAAAAAACAAAAAAAGTGTAGACATGCGGTCAGTTTGCAATGATCATTTGCACACACATAAGCACACTGACTCATTCACTAAAACGCAACAGATTAAGAATAGTGTTTGTTAATTCACACAGCACCAGAGCAGAAAATACTTGTCAAGCCAAAAGATTAATATACTGGAATTCATGGGTCCATCCCAAACTCTCGGTCACCCCATGATTATATTACTAAAGGATTGTGTGGCTCTTGTTCTAATTCTATAGATGAAGCTAGGTGTAATTTTCTTTTGAGAGTGCCTTCTTTCTTTTGTTATCGAAATACACAGGTAGTCAGAAAATGCCATATCAAAATGCCGCTTGTGAAACTCAAACCTATTTGAATAAAGCCCAATGTCAATATTGAATGAAATATATAAGGTTTATCGGATAAGTGTCCTCCTTTAGTTGATATGTCAAGAAGTCAAGCGCGGCTCAAGCCTGGGCTTTAAGAAACAAAAACACGGCGGGCTAGTAGACTGGGGAACGTCATTGATCAATTTCAAGGTATGGTCTTCCAGTCCTGTCACTTCTGGGGTAGTCATAGGAAAAATCATTACAGGTATGCGTCTTATCCTAAGCAGGCACTAGACATTTACAACTTTCCCAAAGATTCCTTAGATACCTTGGTAAGCAGGAAAATGCGAGTGTGACTTTTGTTATATGTCACTGGGGGATCCAGATTCAATGGCCGCTGAAATGAAAGAGACGTCAGTCTATAGTCAAACGAAAGAACTTTTTCAAATCTTACACTTACCGGTACTTTTGAATCTATTGTAGAGAATTGAAAACCTAAGATTTTTTAAAGTTTTGTGCTATCATAAAGATTAACCGATTATTAAAATATGTATTTATTTGAACCGCTGACGTACAATTTGAAAATTCTACACAAAATTTGATCCTGGTTTTTAATTTGACAGGTTTGTGAGACAGATGACTCAAGAATGAAATGCTAAATCGAACTCGGTGAGAAAGCAAGGGTCCTTTCAATAAGAAATAAAGTGGCCCGCTGAAGAGTATCACTTTTTCTGATTTCAACTAAGGGGTATTTCATGTTCACGTAGGGGATATCGATTTTTCATGGGCGCCATTGGTTTTTATAAAACCTTACGTAGTAGTGATTTCTTTATTTGAAACCCCATGCTTGAAGCGAATTCTGTTTCATTCAAAGGTTGATGTTTAAGAAAAACCATGCCGCTGTATTTGTACATACATTTGGCAAACACAGCTATGACCAAAGGACCGTCGCGATTGTTTATAAAATTTTGCCATAACGGACAGCCAAAATTACGTAATTGGCAGGGCTTCAACCTGATAGTGTACAATTCTAGGCTTCGTTCACATGAAAAATCTAATTTCTAAAAATCTATTTTCTATTCGCGGTATCTTGTGATCACGGTTTGTGCCCTGAATACCCAGCGGCGTAATTACTGGCAGCGCGAGCCAGTTACTTCCAAAGCTGTAATTAATTCTCGGCTGCGCTCGCAAGATACGAGTGATCACAAGATACCGCGAATAGAAAATAGATTTTTAGAAAATAGATTTTTCATGTGAACGGAGTCTTACTTATCATGGTTGAAAAAAAAAAGCTTTTTGCTAGTCATTGATTTAATATCATAACCATGTTGAACATTAAGGACGTATTGTAAATTACACCACTGCAAAGCCTAATATATCACTATTGTGGGTGCGCCGCGTAAGTGCGATGTTATGCTCAGTCGGTACAAACATCACGGATATCAGACATTGCTATATTGATATTAAAGATAAAGACCGTTGCGTCATTTTTTTCCATTTTTTTTTTCATATCTGACGCCCATGAAAAAAGACTATCCATCAGCTCGCAGTGAAGGTCATATAAGGCAAAGCTTCAAACATGCGTTGAATTTCTTTTGTTGCCCCCTAAGTTCCATTCCCTCAACCTAAAAATAGTCTCTTAAATCAGAGCCGTGAGCCTCACACTCTACTATTTAAAAAGGATCACTTGATTTATTCGACCTAAAATTAAACCGGTGCTTAGTCAGGAAAGCCATCGCTTAATGCTGCTTAGAAACGGTGTCAAATTTCGAACTAATAAATGTAAACATTATCTTTTCAAAGAAAAGCAGGGATTTAAAACAGCAAAATTAAACGAGAAGCGAGATAAATTTCAAAAACAAAAAGCATCATTGTTAATCACCAACCATCATTGTTAAGGTCTCATTTCATAACTATCGACTTTACTCCTACCTCTGACCAATGATGTCAAACTACACATTAAGAAAAAGAAAGAAAGGAAAGAAAGAAAAAACTCGTCAAGTTGACTAATCACTGTGGTTTACTACCACAGCAAAAGTCGTCGTTGTTGGAGTGACGAATGTTGACTTTTGACCCAAGGCGTCGTATTATGGTTGCGCGAATCACAGCTGAGAATATTGGGCTGAGTACAATACGCTAAGTATCCTCCTCTGTCAGTGTCACTTTAGCGGATCTGCGAGTTCAGATATCTTCAGAGAAACAGGTGGCCTACACATTGACCCTAGACACAGTGGCTCGGTTGATGCACTAAAACAAACTGCAGAGAGCTTAATAACCAGGTAAATGTTTAAATCTGCTTGTAGCAGGCGTATATTGTGACGGCTGGAATTACGGAGTAAGTAGGTCAGCAATTTGGCCTTGAAAGTATACTAAAAATTTAAGCAAAAAGAAGTCTTACTTTGGTCTTAATTTAGGGTCTTGTAAAAATGTTTGTCGCTTGTTATCCTCTCAATTGTTTTGTGTAGATAAGGCGCTGCTTTATATATTTTCTATTTTTTTTCTGTTATAAGAGGATTAGAGAACAAAGCTTTCTTGTCTCTATGATGTGCATCACTGTTCACTCGGTTGCTAAGGACGCTGTTGTTTACATGTTAACGTATCTAGACAGGGAATCGAGATAAGAATTTAAGTGGGATGTTTATGATCCGTCGATAGCGGAGAGCTCCAAGTTATTGGATTTAAGATTACCTTCTTCGTTTATTTCAATGGTTCGTTACGTAAATCCCAGAGGTATTTTTTCCTGCATTTAACAGTGAGATTTCCTGGATCATATTGGCTTAACTTCTGTTACTGCTAGGTTAATGGTCTGTAAACGGTGTTTGAAAAAGGTTTGACGAACACGGCATTTTGCCATAAGCAAAAACATACATGATGCACTTTCTATAGACTGATCGTTTTGTATATGTATGCTAGTCTGTTTGGCTGATGTGTTTAGTCTTCGTTCTGCCAAGTTGCGGCGTCGTACAAAATGCTTGAGAAAAAAATAAATGCATTTTGAATAATGGACTATTTAGGAGCAATTAGAGCCATGATCAGCCAAGCGTGAATAGTGTCGGTAACCATAGTGATATACAAACAGTGGGGCACCGGTCATAACATAGGGCGTACGTCAGAGCCTTTGCACGTACACGTTATATTCAATGCTAGCATTTCCCAGTCGACTACCGACACTGAGTTGAATGAATGATATGACGGGGAAAAAGTAGTATTTTATTGTCCGACCAGAAAGTGGACGTTATCAGTTTATTACTGTTATATAAGGGATCAGGAAAGGCTCAGTTATCGCACTGTCGCCAAGGAGGCCGTTCAGGTAATGCATAACTTCGTATGATGACACAATTATTATCACAATGTTATGCTGCATGCAGAAGGGATAATTTCCCAATTAATTGATAAAAAGGAAATCATGCAATACTCTCTCTCTCTCTCTCTCCCTCTCTCTCTCTCTCATGCCGTGAAAGTTGATGCGACGTTTCAAAATGCTTTTAGGTGCTGCCGGAATCGTCGATCTTCCGACTCTCTTTTGCGGGAGGCTGTATTTCAAGAATAATGTCAGATTTTGATATTTGATCTTTTAATTGCTTATGGAAATAAGGCACCGACATACAGAATCATCGCGTAACGCTGTGTTTATCAGAATATCCAACATTTTTCATTACTAGTTCATAATCCCGGTGATATTTCACGTTGTGAATCGTTAAAATGCTGATGTGCAACAGTGCTCATTTCATTTTAACGATACAGTTTGTAGGACAGCAAGACAAAAATTCAGGTCAAGTTACACTTCACCTGGTTGCGAACTACTTTCCAGTGACAGTCAAGCTGCGTAGGCATTCACGCCAAGTTCTTTTAAACCGAACATGGTCCTGAAACGCCTCACCAATCATTTAAAATTGCAGGGTTGTTCGAGGTACGTGTTAGTGGCAAGACTTATGGAGCATGCAGTACACGTGTAGTTGTTTCACGAAAGAATTGAAGCTCCAAAAACTGGCCTTAATATTAACGTCATTCCAAGAAACCGAGTAAATCCATAGTGGCTCGTGAATAAGCAGTGGCCTAAAACATTACCCATGTCTTTCTTTTGGTACTGTACGAAAGGCGCGGAATTTCAGTAGACATCGGATCACAACTGACTTATATGTATTTTGGGTCAAAGTAAACTAACATTTGAGCATAAATCCTCAGACTCGTATTCGGACTGAGGGTTTTTTCGGTCCTTTTTTGAAACAGGATCTCGAAAATTTTCATTCTAAAACTGATTTTTTTCCTTCAATTTCGAGGCCTGTTATTAAATAAATTCAGATACTGTACTGATATTTGTCAGCCGATTTGTTGCTTTTTTACTGGGTGCTATCAGGCACTTTTGTGATTTTTCCTTAGACTCTAAAAATATCATTTTCATAATGAAACTTAACATTTCTAAAGCACCTGTTTTCACTCCATAGCACCTGTTATTATCAACTTTTTGCGTTTCTGTAGCTGTTGCTATGTGAAATTTGCTAATGAATGCGTTCTCACAGACTTAATGGGTCGTTGATTCATAATGTGCATTCGCTCCTTCTGATCGTGCTTCGAATGTGTTTAGAGAGATAGGGTTTCTGGATTTTACAAATTGCCTCACTGGATTAAAAAACGAACTCTTGTCCTTTTTTTTTTAGAAAACTGCAAGACCAAAGGTTCGCCACAGTATTTCCGTTGCATGTAGAGCGCCTCAACTTCAGTGAGTCACCGAAATCCAAAGAATATAAGAAATTTGTCCCACAATCAATCAGGACATTGGGACTTTGACGCTTCGTCACGGATCGAAGGATGTTATGACAACGGCGGAGTGTAGATGAACGTTTTGTGCTGTTATTGTGTTAAGCATATATCTGATATATTAACAAACTTGATAAGATGTCGGAATATAGTCGACTGACAGTGGAGAACTTGGCTAAAATAGACACTGTGCCGAGTCAGACTCACGGACGAAGGCAGTCCGTGGTGACGTCGACGTCCCACCAGAGCTCCGAGCTTATGCAGTTACGAAGAGCGTCGCGTTTTGACGGGTCGGGGCCACAGCCTGGGGGGAGGCGGCTGTCCACGTTGTCAAGGGGGAGCTTAGCGGGGATCCATATGATGCACCGGGCCAGCCGTGGGGACGCTCTCCTCGCTGCGCGCTTGCCTAAAAATTTCCAAAACACGTACAAAATGACACCAGATCCTGGGGAGCGATTTAACGCCTCGCGGGTCGAGAAATCTATTAGCTCTTTACTGGCCTCCTATCTAGAGGGCGTCCAGTACAACCCTATAACGTGCGCACAGCTTTCGCAGACTTTGACAGAGGCTGTGAAAGGTAGAGTGAAGGATATGAACTTTCCACGGTACAAGTTTGTGTGTAGTGTGATCGTCGGGCAGAATACAGGACAAGGACTATATGTGGCAAGTAGAAGCATATGGGATGCGGGCACAGACAACTACGCCACTGCGGCGTACTCAAATGCTACGCTATTTGCAGTAGCAATGGTCTTTGCTACCTACTTTGAGTAAAGGAGTCATCCTGGACCGCTCTAACCACAAGGATTCCTGTAGTTGAATACATCATTATTACTATTATAATTCACATTATCATTAATACTATTATCATCATTTTGTTTTTATTTTTGTGTTGAAATTACTTGGTTGTGACATAGGTCAATTATAAGATGATTTCTATTACATGGCAGTCAATCCATACTATCCGAGCTTGAATTATTCCCCGTATTGTGCTAATTGTGCGGAGAAGGATCAACAAAAACAATTTGAACGTTCGCTGAGAAAGGGATATCGGACTCAAAGTTTGGCACTTTGTTGATGATTGATCTATATTGTACTGCCGAGTTAACAACTCTGCTAATTGCAAAAAGATAAAGTTTATCAATAACAAACTCTGTCATTAGAAAGAGAATACGTACAGGGCTATTATTTCATATTTAAGTGAATCATCCTTTATTATTTTTATTCTTCGTACAAATCAAAATTGGAAAAAAAAGTTGAATGAGCTTTACATTTCAATTGGTGTTAAGAAATATATTGTATATAGTAATATCAAGTAAAACAATACTGATAATATACTGTATTATGCCAACCTCTCCTTTCTTTCTCTTTCCGTTTTAGCAAACAATCGATCGTGTTTATATTGTTTGTTCTTTTTCCAATTAGCAAAATGAGACTTCATTTAGGGAAAAGGTTATTTCTTTTTTAAAGTAGCCATAATTCTAAAATTGAATGGCGTCAAAATTTGCGTCAGAAGCGGATTTTTGTTTGCGAATCTCGCATTTGCATTTAACTGCTCGTCTTTGCATTCGGAATAGGGAGCAATAAGAAGTTGGAAACAGTCGGTGATTTTTGTCAAGAAACACTTACATATAAATGAAAACCCCATGCATTTGGCATAGAGACAGCGGTCTTTACTTGTTAATTAAAATTTCTGAAGTTTTCTGGTATTCAATAAAACGCACACAGGGGTTGCTGCTCTCTTGTTTCTTGGATCTGTTTCACAAAAATCGGTCTTAACTATGACTTTTTTTAAATTTAGCGACTATGCTGTTTCACAAAACAATTTTAAGGGTTTGTTTCCCTTTTTCAGTCGTAAATCTCAGTTCTGAGATAAAATTCGAGTTGTCTTGATCTCGGTATTTACTCATAGTATTTACTCAAAAGTAATTGAAGGTCAATAATTCGGAAAACACTCTTAGACTACTGTAATATTGGAAAATGGAAGTTGTATAACTACAGGTCCACTTTCTAAGTCAAGCCCAAAACTTTTAAAAGTCCTTTTGTAAAAATTGACTCTGCTATCCCGGGCGTCAAGACCGAATGACGTCAGAGAAAATTAAGTGCAACAAAGTAATCAATTCTGGCAGTTAGAGACTCTAAATTGTTATATTCAATATAATATTTACGCTTTGATCGTTATTCATTGCCTAGTGTTTCGTTGCCAAATAAAAGATACACCTAAGAGCAAACCAGTTTGACTTTTTTCTTCTCGATTAGAATGCGGAGTGTATAAGGCGAGGCATATAAAAAGAGCAAATTATTCAAACACGTGGAAGAAGTTTCATTTAAGGAATTGTTCGGCATGTTTGCTTAGTCAGTACCGTAATGTTAAATAAGCTACCGTCACAATGGCGGCCTAATAGCAGCACTATCAAATACACGACTGAATAAGCTCGGTGTTATTAAAAACAACCCATGAACGCTCTGTCGTTTCTTCCAGGTTATACCTCACTAAAAAGGTAAAAAGAGCAAGCAATAACGGCACAGCACATCGCGTGGTGTGCTGAGGATTAATCCACAGGACCTTAATTGACGCCTCTGAATAATCGAGAATTGATTAACACCAAGAAATGACGCATTTGCAAAGTCCGATTCTTCACGATATAGTTCACGACATGGCAATTACGCCACTGCCACAATGGGCCTATTGATGTTGTAATTTTTCAGCTCTATCGCGCCCTTTGACTTGATTTCTAAACAACTCCCGTTTGCTTAGCCCCTTTATTCAAGAATGCATTGTGGCTCCCTATACTCTCTTGGTTACACTGAGTTTATCATTAGGTGCAGTGGCTGGGTGAGTGAGAGAGAGAGAGAGAGAGAAAGATTAAAAGCTGGGTGAAGTGCCCAAGTGAGCGATTCGAGAAACATCGACTACTGGTAGCTTGAGCGTCGTAGACCTAAGGTAAGTGGTGTGCGTCCTCGATTCATCATATCTTCTTCTGCAGACGTCTCGTCCACTGTGCTCTTTTGGCAGGACGGTTTGTTTCTCCATTGCAAGGCCATTCAGTTAACCTAATATGCCATGTTCTCTAAAACGATGTCCAAACTCTGTCTGATGCATCTGAGACACGTTTTTTGAAACGATGTCCATAATCTGTCTGACACACATTGCATGTGCGCCCAATATTAATAAGCGAATTAATCTTTAGTGCGTCCATTTCTTTCGTTCAGAAACGACAAGGGCAGTATACGGATAATTAGTGTAGTACTGCACCTGTGTAACATTAGTATAAACTAATGGGATGTTGTACTACTGATTTCTACATGTCTCACAGGCCTTAATTGAAGAACGATGAAGAAAATACTTGGAACTTTGCCAGTGAACATGTGCAAACCCCTAATTTTCTTTACAATACTTACACTAGTAATGCGCACATAGATATTGCTCAAACACGTGTATGATCGTTTATCAGATTTCAATTTCAGGAGTTGTTTTAGAGTTAAACAGATCAACCTGCCAAATACAAATGCCCAAAATCATAATTAACACAAACCTTTGAAGACTAAAGTTTTAACATGCTTTTTTATGAAATGGAAGTATGTTGCGGCAGTTCTTGAATAACTCAGCTGCCCTCGACCTGGAATACGCCTTAATACCACAAGGTTTTCTAAAAATACATAAAATGTCAAACGTACATGTAGGTACGTCAGTGGTGGCAGTTATATACGTGTCCTTTAAATCACAGACATCATTTGAACGCTACTTATACAAAACTGCCTACTAGAACAAATGAATGTGGGTTATTTATCGGTATTCAGACATGTTCGACATCTCTAATTCCTAACCCGAAGTCACGGAAGGAGTCTTATTTTTGCAATAAAAAAGGTGTCATGGATAGTGAAATACATGTAATGCCTGACCAACAAAGGAAATTGATAGGTAAAACGCATCAAATAAAATATAAATGTGTTCTTATCAGCCTACAGCCAGTGCAACAGAAGACCATTTAAGCGAATGTGCACGATAACAGTTGTGTCGGGTTGTAGAGCAAAGAAAGCGAAAAGATGGGGAATGGCGTAGTTGTATTCAGTACCCTGAATTTCATAGTCCACTTGAGGCTCACATTTTCATCAGCATACCAGTACGGTTTTTATGACGAAGAGAGTATGCTGGTAAGAGGGACCTCACCGTCGATACTCTGAAACACAGGGTGTCATTGAGGTGCCAGAGGGGAGAACTTAGAGCTCTACCTAGCTACTGTAATCAATGTCCCTATCTCTATGGCTTATCGCCTGTCACATTGACAACCCACATATGTATAAACTGCATTTTAATGTGGCCAGGTAAACAAAACGACTCGGGATCAATAGCTATGTGTTTATTGTTCGATTTCTATGAATGATTTAAGGGCTAAAGAGAGCGTAGATTAAAATCAATTCCGTTTAATGTACCTCAGTATATTGCATATGCAAGGATTGCTGTATTTTCACTTTTATGACTAACCCGTTTCTGTGTCCGAGATTATCTTCAGACACGTTTCTGGTAAGTTGCCTCGTAGTTGAACTTTAAATGCAATGATCTCTCCCCCTATCGCGATATAATGTAAGTGTGATTCCATAGTGCAGAAGTAACTTTTTTCTACAGCTTTCATGGAGAGTGTTTACCTACGTAGCCATGATTAATGTTGACATTCTGTCTGACATGCAGATTTACTAAAACAACTCTTGGTGCGGCACAGTTGGAATAAACAAAGCAGCCCCACCAAATGAATTTTAGATGGAGGGTGACTCCAAAAAACGAATTTAAATGTAGATACTTAAAGAGATAAAAACTAGTCTTCTAGGCAAACGTTTGATCATCAAGTAATAAGGTTATTGTTCCCGTATATTTTTTATCATAAATTCGGACTTACACTGGATGAAAAACTTTACGCTATCAATATTGAATATAAGTTACATCAAGCTATTTCCATTTTTTTCAGTTTTCAGTTAGCCCTTAGGATAAAAAGTGAAAATCTCGTCTGTTTGCAGTCCTAGAGAGTAACCCTTGGAGATACAGTAGAAATCTTTATGTAAAAAAGTTGTAATCCTTTCAAGAGTGGTTTTCTATTCTACTTCCAATCTTAATTCGCTCTAGTCTGTAGTAGATTTCCCAAAAGCCAGCTACGGTATCCGAATCATACGCAAAAATACCAGCAATTATGCAATATGTTAATGAAAAGCTGGTATTTTATAGATATTTCGCCTCAATGCAAAATGAGAGCTAGTTCTATGGACACGACAAGGCCGGTATTTAAAAGCCAGGGCTATCAGTACATGTAGTTGCACTGAACTAGAATATCTTTGTAAGCTCTAAATAAGATGCTATGTCTTTGTTGTTTCCCGGGTCATCAATTCTTTTCACCACACGATAAAATGTCCTGGGATTAGCGTGTAATATTTTGCACACAATTATTCGGCTATGGTGCATAATTCCGAGAAACAGACAAGATAGTTCGTATTTACTTTATACATGGATTCACCGCAAGTGTTCCTTGATAATCAAGCACGGATTTCCTAGATATAGTTATAACGGAAGGCACGCTTATTTGTCATAATCACGTACGTCTATTGTGGTCTTCTTAGTAAGCGTTTGATCAGAAAGTAATGAGACTATCGCTGTATATTGTTTTATCATAGATTCGGACTAAAAGCGACTAATCTTAGGGGCTAAACCACAAAAAAGTGGTGTGGATACAGTATTCTTCCGGCTCTATAATATTCTGAACTGCTCCCGTGAGACTCGAGTCTCGCCAACAAAGGTTTCGGTTAGAGAAAGGCTTTACTAAGCATGTTTTAGGTCGTAAATCCTCCGATTCTATTTTCAGATAACCTGTTCTTATGTTTCAAAGACCTGAATGTAATTTATGTAAATACTTAAAGCTGCACAGTAGGTTTAAGTAAGAGAAAAAGTGATATTTGTTGATGTGGAGTAAAGATATACAAAAGTGTATATTTTCCATTGGTAGGGTTTTTATGGGGGGGGGGGGGGGGGTAGCGTTAAGATAAAAGTTCCCTTGTATCCCAAGTTTCATAAGGACACGTATCTAAAATGCTGAGACTCATAATCAGCGAACTTAGTCCATTGTTTTATTGAACATTACCTGGGCGTTTGAGGACTTTTAACTTTTTAAAAGTAGTTGGAAAATGAAGCCATACAAATGATTTGACGAAATTTTCGGAGGTGGTTCTACACAAGAAACAAAGCTAACTTTTATACAGGTAAAATCACATCATGGCAGAGTTCTCTGAAAACGAACCTTGTTTCACTGGCGACGTACTTTCTCATAAACCATCGGCAAATTACGGCCTACAGTATTTCACTCGGTTCTTCAAATAAAACACATGTCACTGCCTCGTGGGAGTTGTTGATGGTGTAATATCTCTACGGCTACAATGCATCTGCAATATCCGTTATCACTGATTATTTATTTAGAGAATGAGGCAAAAGAACGAGGAAAAATGGAATAACAGGCAATTGATTGTGCAGTCTAAATGTATCGAATTGCGGCACACCAATAGCCAGAGCGAGCAGCACTTTTCATTGCAATTTATCAGTGTCCTTGAGCCCCGGTGTGCATTCGTATTTATAATTTGTCCACTTCGTGTGCTAAATGAAATCAAAGCAAATTACATGTACCTTGACAATTTCGTTTATTATGTCATTTATTTCTATGTTATTTCCACTTCCAGACGAGTCATGAGTGCCAGGAGTTACCGAAGTGAGGCTCGGACAGGGTCGGCCGCCCCCTCTCACAGATCGAGCTCAACATCCCACCACAGCTCTGACGAACAGCTAGAGAAGAACAACGTGGTCTTGTTTGACAAGCGGCTGTCCATGGGAAACCCACTCCACAAACCGATATATACGGGTATGAGACACGAGAGAACGAAATGAAATAATCACAAAACCAAATAAATGTTTCTCTGCGCTGAATTTCAACAAAAAACAACCGAAAGCGAAATGAAGTTTCAATTTATCTATCTTTCATTTTATTTATTTATTTATTTATTTGTCTGACTGTCACTCTTCCTGTCAGTTCGTCTGTCTTTCTTTCTGTCCTGTCAACAGGCATTTAGAACAAAATAATACATTATACCAGTACAACATAAATAAATTAACGCTTCCCACGCTTATGACATTAACGGCAATACTAAAATAACCTGGAATAACACGTCAGATGTATTCTAAGGACAAATCAAATGAAACAGCCTTTTTAAAACTACTAAACAAATTAGCACAGCTTCCCTGTACCACTGTTGCCGCTATACGCCGACATATATGCATAAGAGTACTTGCATGTATAACTGATCGCAATACAACACACGGAAAAAAACTACTGTTTTTTCTCTGGGAGTGGGTGGGAAGGAAATAAGTATTTAAATTCTAAGGCTTGAAGGATATTGGTCATTTTAAGTCCACATATACTTATCTATTTTTAGAATATTTAGACTTTCTTCTACGTCTGTCACGAGTAAAATGCTGCTTCCTCCATCGGTATCAATTCTGTTATCAAAAAACAAAATAATATCTGTCTCCATTTTCACCTTTGGGTGGTTTTGCTTTCCATAAGTAACATTATATAATATAGTCCTATACATATATACATTATATATACACGATAGAGTATATATTCCTGCATATCTTGATTCTCAGGGCCAGACGGCATGGATTGGCACAGGTATCCCGTAACCAGGGACCCGCAGTTCGTTGGCATAGGGAGCTTCTCGCCGGAGAAAACCTGTCAAATCAGCTACCTCAGCCGAAACCCAGTCAACATGCCCTTCCCCAAAGCAAAGAACGGTAGAATCGGGGAGATTGGGTGGCCAGTGGATTACTTTGGAGTGGTAAAAGGGGTGTGAGTGGCCAATAGTGACCACTTCGAATTGACCAAGAATTGTTCTTATATGTTTAGAGTGAAGGATGAGGTGTTTTGAAGACATTGGTGATAATTAAGAGTGCTTTACGCATTTTCACTTTCTTTGCTGAACACTTTCTTTCATTATCAACACTCAAAAATTATAATATTAAGAGAAAAAAAATTGGAAAAAAAATGTGTTTCGTCCAGGCCTGTGGGAAAAAAACAAGGGCCGGGAAAAAAACAAGGGCCACGAACTCTATTGATTGACAATTTAAGAATTTAAAAATTTAAAAATTCTAAAATACAAATTTTGCACAAGAAAAACGGCTATCGATTTATAAAAAGCCAAATATGATGTGAATGCAATCATGATCGCAACGGTCATTTGGTAAATCAAAAAGTCCCTGAGTGGCGAAAAAACTATTTTAGACTCTGCTGTGTCTTTAAATCCTATGACAATGTAGGAATGAATTTATACTCTTTTTATCTTAGTGCTTAGAGCCACTCAGCTGTGACACCTTGCAATCAATTCTTGTATTTTCGCTCATAAGGTATGTCTGAAATTTGCTCAATTCTTTCAAATATGCTGCTGCTAAGGATTTTCTTCCGAATAGTGTTGACAGTGCTCGGTTATGTTTTTTTCCTATATACACATGCTCATAACCGCTATTTTAGATAACATACAAGTGGTTCAGTCTCTTTTGACCTGGAAATGCACCATTCCATTTCACAAACCACTTTCATGTGCTCTTAAAAGCGTAAACCTGATACGTATAAAACTGTATCATTCTATGACAGCTTCTTATATAATAAGAACATGTTTGTATTTCTGGTCTGTCAAAAATATCCTTTACAGGATTGCACTAAGCTCGTAAAAGCATTGGATGTTATTAGACGATCAAAATATCGTTTTATAAACGAAAACGAATTGTATCTTTAGTATGAAAAATTAATGCCCACAGTATTCAGAAACATATCAATATACAGGTTTTGTAGCGTATTATACATGGGATTTGATAATGTGTGTAACGTTTTCACTGCACGAGAATAAAGGTGAATATTCTTTTCCAGCGTCTCAAGAAATTTCATATTTTCAAATATTTCTAGAAAATGACACGTAGCTGCAGGTGACAAGAAGTGAGCTCGGTGGTCACCTTTGCCTAATTAATTAAGACAAAGGAGGTAAATCATCCATTTTGCGGCCTTTACCAAATGTCCAATATTCTCCAGCTATGACTACACAAGGCTGTTTTACGTGCTAAGCTTTTTCGTCACGAAAATTAGTGTGATTGAACTTGAAGGGGTAAACAACCTTGTAAATACTCGATTTTATTCCCACCCACTTGGGATTCACTTTTGCAAAGGCTTGGCTACCAACACCGGGCTCGGATCTACCCAGATTAAATGTGTCGATAATCAAGGTTGTTCTCTCAGGGGAGTTCTGGGTATTACGGACGCTTTTGGGGCGGTTCTCGTCATTTAACAGTCTCTTGCTTAAGGACTGCCGATGTATTTGAGAAAATATATAGTATATATTTGGACTTTTTTTTATGGAAAATATCAAATGCCTCACATTTAAGATTTTGTAGACTAAATGGAAATTGAAAAGATAAAATATTTGTTCGACAAAATGGGTGACTGCCTTCAAAAATTTGATCCTTTATTTTTCATTCCTATTCCATGTACATATGTGTCGTTCGTTTGCTGGTGTATGTTTTCTCATGTAAGGATAAATATGCTGTATGTCTTTTTTGTTGCATCAATTATCAAAATTGCATTTTTGTAACTAATCGATCCATTTCGTTTTTGGCCATATCTAGTATCATATTTGTGGGATTGACGAAGACGAAATCCAATATCATGGTCTATTATTACCTACAATGTCACATTCTGTCAAGAAAAATGTGGCATTACTGTGTGGTATGCTCGGTTTATAGCCATCGGGTTTACTGCGTTTTACTTCTTTATCTAAAGCTAAGAGTCAATCGTATCGAAGTAACCTTAGCAAAAGTGGTCTAATAAGGTTGTGCCATATCAATGTTACTTTGGAGTGGGCTTGGTGATGCTTAAAATGCCATTCATTTTCATTGATGTGTTCCGTACTTTGCTGATGTCAATTGCGATTGTTATTAGATTGCTCGCGTTCGACCGCATTATTCCTTGTTACATACACGCAAGTTACTTAAAATCTCATGCCTCTCTCTCTCTCCCTCCCCCCCCCCCCTCTCTCTCTCCGAAAGCAGGTCATTATCTTGAAATATTATTTAAAATACCTGAAAAGTCGAAATTCTTTTACATGTATTCTGTATATAGCTGAAGACAAGAAGAGTTTCCTTGGACTCAGTACCGTCTATTCTGGTATGGTGCTGTTTTGTGGTTTACTCCTAATCCTGAACATTTCAAATTCATTAACTTGATTCAGAGCTATGGCAATAAGGGAAATCTCATTCAATAACGTGATTGGAAATAACCCATAACGAATACTTGTTAAATGAAAATCCCCTGATTACCCAATAACACTATTTGCTTCATGCACCCAATTCTGTCTGATTGTGCCTCATTGTCTGAGGTTTCGTTTCCCATTCTGAATTGATTGGATCAAGGTAATGTTATCACTAATTATTAATATAAATCGATAATGACCTTGTCATTCATATATACAAAACGCTCTTTGTGTTTTAGACTCGAAAAGTACAATAAGTACAGAAACAACATAATTCAGCAATGCTGGTCGTTTCTGCAGCATTATTGTAGCGTGGAAATGAGCCATCCAACGCCGCCAAATCAAGATAGATAGAGAAAGAATTAGAACTATAAATACGTCTTGAATAATGAATGAAAGCAACTGTGGATCAGCTGCTGTTACATTGTCACAACAGCTGTTAAGTGAAATTTATATGAAAAATCTATCACTGACAGATTTGAGTTTGATAAATAAGTAACTGCTTACAATGTTAATGTTGACAAGTGTGACGGACGGCCACTTTTCGCAGTGTTTTAATCTCATTGTTTCAGATGCTTTCGTTATCCCTATAAAATTGTCAACGCACAAGAAAATTTAATTTAGGGCGGTAAATTGATGCTGTGCGTCAATCTGGTCAAGTAAAGTAATGGTACTATGACTTCGTGGCTAGGTGCTGTTTGATAAACCCTTTGTCAAACCGGCTCATTCTTAAGTTAGAATTTCAAATAAAAATAGTCCAACTGATAGACGAATAAGTAAATGATATGTGCCTGATGTTTAAATTTGAAAGTTATTTACTTTCTGGTTAGTGAAATGATAGGCCCGCCGTCAGCAGATTTGTTATGGTGAACATAGATCGTGGTAAAAACTGCACTTTTATTTTTTTTAGTATCGGTAGCAACCCAGTTCCATAAATGGCACGTGAATGACTTCATTACCCGTTGGTTATAGGTGCACCGGCATGAAATTAAAATTGTGCATTTAATGTTGAATAGACATATAATGATTTCCAAGATATCGATTAGCAATATTTGATTGAAACACGTGTGCACACACGTACACGTGTCACGACAGAAACTGCACCTGTATTTGTTAAATTCAATGCCTTTCTCCGAATTTTTGCTAGTTTTGTCTGTGACTTCATTACACAGTATTTCTTTGAAAGTTCTTTAATTCTGACTATTGTTGGTTATCAGTACCTGTATTAACACCTTTGTTGGATAGATGAATGATTTTCTACATGTGGATTTGTTCTGGAGATTTGAATTTTCTGTGTTTACCAACGCCTTTTCCACGTGTCCCTCGCTGAACCCCCAAACTTCAGTTATAACAGTAGGTGAGCTTTTGATGTAAAATAGAAATCTCAATTAAAAACAGAACCTGGTATCTGAAATACTGGTATGTACATGGATTAACATAAAAGAGCGTGATCAAATTATAGCAACCAGATTCCGTTCGTCAGCTCAAGTCCTTATGGTGGAAAAAGTGTCGCTGGTCAAAAACATGAAAACTAAGTGCACATGCGGGGAGCGTACCAACTGTGGTACATGTTCTGTACGACTGTCCGCTGACGGGATAATTGAGAGGATAATTTTCTAACTTGGGGTTCAGATCAGCCACAGCTCTTTGGGCAAACAAATGCACAAACGTTATATGCAAATACGTTTATTTGTCCAATTTAATTTTGACTGCTTCACTTGCTGATGTTGTGGAAATGAAAACATGTTTTGTTTGTTTTTATGTGCTTCTGCACACAATTCATTATAAGTGAAATATCTACCTATCTATATATCTATTTATCTTTCTGTATAGTTGCATTTTTTTTATTCCGGTTCTTGTCGAAAATTCATATCTCCACTCTCCACTCCTGTGGGATCCAACGAACCTCAAACTGAATATAAGTAGAATAACGCGAATAGAAGACGAATTTACACTTTACAATAGTCCACCTTAACTGCACGTTCAATTCTTGTACCAGTATCTAGACATACAGGTATGTCCACTTTTCCACTATGGCTCAGATATTTGAGAGGGAGTATGGAGGCATTAATAGACCCAAGCTTCTCAACAGGAGAGTTTAGAAATTCAATTTGAGCAACATTTGTCGACCTCGGACTAGAAAACCCTTGAGAGTTTTTTGTTTTTTGAAAAGCCATTTCCCCCAACACCAGGGGGAATATTTCGCCTCTCTCCCAATAACCCAATAGAGTATTGGTGTGTTATCTTTACGTTATATCATACTAATATATTCCTCCTCTCAAAAATCCTGTACTGGGGCAGATAACAGTAGACCAACTCGACAGGACATAGTTTAACATTTCTGTACCTTTTTCATTTAAATCAACAGCCGCCACAGAAGTTACAGTGGGTTATAGTAGTATCTTGGCCCTAAGGGACCTTTGCACAGAACAACTGTTCCCAATAGGATGTGACTGGGGGTTATCGGTGTATCCTAGGGCCCGCCTAACAACATATCCAACTGAAGACCATCGCCGACAAATGTCAAAGGACGTGAATTGACACAGAATTCAGTTTAAATCAAATCAAAATTGGACACACAAAAATTCGCTGTTGGTGGTCCAGTGAATTAGCCCCGCCCAGGTTGGACCCAGGCTGTTTTTCTTTTCTCTTATTAAAACTTGAAAACATACATCTACATACTTCTCTGCATAGGAACATACGATTTCATAAAACCTCGTAATGAAAACTTCATAAATGGTCCCAGCGGATTGGTTCAAAAACGCATGGGGTCCATTGGACCCCACACTCACAGGATAGGTCAAGGACATAATGAAGAAACATATTTTTGTACCAAAATAGATTCTAAAGAGCTTCCTTCTCCTCAACGATTTCAGGGACGCCCTCAACTTCACAGGCAGTATGGTTAATGGTAAATGAAACGTATTCAAAACGATTCACACGTGTCTCCGTAAACCGGGCAATAGGAAGACACGTACTTGTGAAGATAAAGCTGGACAGGATGCTTGATAGCCGCCATATCACAGTAATGGCTCCAATGAACAAATCGTCCGAAAACATGCAATTGTTGCATTTCCGGGTCGTTTGAGTGAAACTCTTGCTTCATTTCAAGTGCGTGATGATAACACCGCTTCTCAGTTTTCTTTAAACAAAGACCGCACGAAACCAAGGTTTTCTGGACGATACAAGTGTATTTAAACGCGACGGAATATAAAGAGGAAGACCTATTTCACAAAACCCTAAGATTCGTTGTAATCACCAAATACGATCCAATCGCGTAAGCTTCCGCGCAAGCGTTAATTAAATCGATGGAGTGATATATATTGTAATAGTTTGTTGAAAGAAGGCGAGAAACAAGTGAGCTAACGCGCATGTTAGACTATCGGTGTTCAGTAGCGCTAACGCATTCGCTCCGGAGTAATACAAGGGACCAGTGCTACAGAATAACTCTGCAGAAACTCGAGAGCGTCACTTGCCTTTCGGACTGTATCAACATCGATGCTGCTTGCGTTTGGAAAATACGGTTTATACTTCATACCAAGTAAAGGTAAGTTTTGTGCTTTACCAACGATCAGGATTTTTTGACTTTTTGTCACGTTAAGATATATAATTATTTTGAGTTCTGTATGACAAAGCTCCTGTGTGAGACTTTCGACTTTCTACATGTATGTGACAAAAATTCGTTTTTCAATGTTTTGATAATCTAGCTTTTTAAAATTGGACCAGTTTTAAGCTTTGGCGCAGTTCTTGTGCGTTGGAATGCATCTAAGACGTATCGACTTTGTAAAAGCGCCCTTATTAATAACAACGAGAGGTGATCTTTCATCCGAATACGCAAACTAATAAGTAACATTTTCATTTTTTAATTTGTATGGCCCACGAATGACCTCCTCAAATTAAATGATCCACCGTGCATTTCAGAAATACACATACTGCATGTAACATTTATGAGGTGTTGTTTGTTTAAAACAGATCTAGTAAAACTTTTGGAAGGGAAAAATAGTAAAAAAAATCCTAGAATATAACGCACAGCATTTGCGCACTATTAAGCAATCTTCAAACCTAACTCATCCTCAGACATTTTAAAGGTGTAATGCTGCGTCCTGTTTTTAATTACTTGTAATCCTTGATCTAGCCACCCTGTAAAAGAGATTAGGATGCAGCTGCCAAATGCAATCCGCTTCTCCTTCCCGGATAATTGGACTTGAACTTTGTACATATTTTGAGAAAAAAAGGGTTGCGAAAAGTGTTCATTATTGAAGCCAAAAATATCTGTTTGAACTTTAAAGAATGATACAGTGCTGTTTGTATCACCTTATACCAAAACACACGTTGGCGTATTGACTGTTTAACATGAGTTTCGTTTGAAGCCCATTTCACTTTCTAATAGTAAGGGACAGACACTCAGTTTATAGACAAACACTCATAATAATGGTATCTTTTTAGTCATATAGATGAGTTTTCATTTTCAGTCCCGTTAAATGGAACCAAAGGTGGTAATAAAGGCATCTCCATATGATAGCATTGTGCATATGTCTTGTTTGACCCTCAATGCAAGGTATTTCTCATCCGTTAGGTACTTTTTTGTTATCCACCGTTTGGCGTATGGAGACCAGCAATTTATAATGGCCGTAAGTGGTCAGATGGAAATGACCGGGTCACTTGAATGTATGTTAATCATCTCTGTGAAGTCTGGTAATTGATTGATATCAACAAACTAAGTGGATCTTTCAGAATGCTTAATTGCTCGACATGCTCTTTTGTTGACCAATCGTTTTAGTATATTTCCTGGCACAAGTGTTTAGAAGGAAGTGGAGAGGGTGTCTTGTCAACACATTTTCGGATTTGAAAACTGTAGAAATTGCAGATGACTTTGTTTAAATCCAATTTTTTTGAATATTTAGTGTGTTTTTTTTAATCGTAAAGACGTCCATGGCCTGTCGTTTTAGATTGCATTACCTTCAAAGGGAAATGGGGGCTTTCACCAATTCATCTTCTTCAATGGCCAATAATTTTGAATCAATTTTTCAAGCGAAATTTCCTTTTTGCTTAGACTAATTCAATAAAACAATAAAGCACTGTATATCATATCGGCCCACAATTTGGATATAACTCAATTTCACTCTGTTCAGACATGTACGTGTAAGTGGCATTTATAATGTAGCGTGTCCTTCTTGGCAAATTGCATTACTCAATAGAATTTTACACGACAGATTTTAACATTTAAAAGCTGTTTGATCATTTTTCGATGTGTAGATTTTACACCCGCATGGGATGTCTTTTAAGACTATATATATATTTCTGATTGTACGTACATAATCAATTCACACACTTCTTGCTCAAGTTTTGTACTGAAACCATAACACAGAAAATTCATATGAATACACACATTTGGTTTTGCACAATCTCAGCCAGCGACCTAAAGCAACCTTGCACTTAAAGAAACTAGGAAGCTTCCGATCAAACATGGGAGCCACGCACGGTAAATATAGCAAGTGTGGTTAGATTAAAGCCCCATGTTAAGTAGAGAATGGATGCTTTCTTTGACAAGAATGGCTTTGTAGTTTCAAGGGAAAGCGAGATCACTTCATTGCGCAGAGATGGATCTTGATTGTCATTCCCGTTCTCATGGGAACATGAAAGTATGCTTTATCCAACACTAAAATCAAAGTTACACAAGGACAGGAGATAGTTTAATCTAGTAAAAGTTTTCAAGCCTTCAGTCGATTTCAAAGTGACAATGACATAAGGCGGGGGAGTGTTTTCTTTTTTTCTAAGGTCACACTTTCCTGTTTTCGTGCAGATCTACCGGGGCTGTTGATACATTGAAGTAATGATTAAGGTGACCACTTGTTACATGTCCTCATTGGTCAAGTATTACTCAAGTCAGTGGAGTGCGTTGCACCGTGTGCATCTTTTCTTTGTCCTTCTTTCCTCATACTATAAGCAAGTAACCCAAGTCACACCGGTGCTTGATAGTAAGAAGGTAAGCTTGATGGGAATGGATATAACTGAAAGTCTCGGGATCAGTCCAGATTTTGCGGGATTTTGGGGAGAATGAGAGCAGAAATAATGGTAGACTAGCGAGTGTGGTGGAGCAACGAAGAAAAAGGTGACAGAATTTATCCATTGTTTGTATTCTCTTAAGCTCTGTAGAATAGTGTAGTCTTTTGCTATTACGTCATTCCAGGGCAGAGGATTTCACCCGGCAGAGGTTGCATGAAGGTTAACCGCGCATCACGCAGATTTTCGCACCTTTTGTATTCTTGCACAGTATGATGTCACGCATCCGGAGTGATTTTCATTTCGATGTTTTTTTATGTATATGGAGCTACCGAGACCGTTGTAGGCCTACGTTTTTTCAACTAGTATGTACATGTAAAGCCGTTTTTTTTAGTCAATCAATCAAAATACTAGTTACTGCCAAAATCCAACGCTAAATGCTCTTGAAATGACCATAAAAGTCCCTGTTACGTCGGGTTTGCGACCGATTGGAGAATTAATACTAGTTTAAACACCTAAAATCTATTTAGGTTTACGAACAATTTATTTTGTCTTTAGTGCCTACTGCCTGCGCGCTTTGTGTTCCCGAAACGATAGTCTAATTGGAAACGCCGTGCCTGTTGGAATTGACATGTAACACCCGCAAGACTAATTTAACTTTGAAAAGTTAAAGGTTAAATCCACATATAGATACCATATAACATTAGGGACCGCAAATGGAAATGATTTTACTTTTGGAAATTCAACTTAAGATAAATGGTATATTTGAATGCGGTATTTATATAGTTTTATAAACTGGACAACACGCAGCGAACTCCATCCCATATTAAAAACATCAATCAATTATTTGAACGCTGAGGAATGAAATCACATGGGTCCTATAGAGTCACATAGCAATATAATTACTTGGAGGAAATTCGAAAAGCAAGTACATAAAACACAATACAAAATAATGTATATATTGTCAAATCAACATCCATCCCTAGACTTTGATACCTGTTGCAAAAACCAGAGACAAATGATAAAAATTGTAGGCGTGTTTTTATTGCCTTTTATATAGTGATTTTATGCTTGGTTTTTTTCAGATAATTAATCTGAGTATAATATAATGGTCTCTGTGTTAATTGCGCTTTCTTTGTGGAAGTCTTAAGAATAATATCATGATATCCAAATCCAAGTTGCATTAGCATTCAATCACTTTTCTTTGAGGCTAATCCTGAAATTCCGTACAATGCGTGGGGGTTACATTTCAGAGGCAATTAGCTGGTTAGATTGCACCTACAAGTTTCTTTGTACTGCATTCCGAGACTAATCAACGCTGTTTTGTACCGTTTCTAATTGCATAACTGAGTTCTAACAAATCACGATTAATTTAGACCGCCATGTCTTCCTGAAATACCGACATCAAGCATTTTCATCTTAGGGGACTTTATCGGTTTTTAGGTCTGAATTGCGAAAGACAAGTACCTTACAAGTAAAAAGATATTTAGACATTAAAGATATGGCCTTAAAATATTTTCTGACTCGCATAGTATATCTTTAATTACACAAAGCGGAAGTAGGATTGCTAAATGTTGTTTCAAATGTATAATTGAATGAAGTGACTTCAGTGTTCTAGTACTAAAGGCACCATGTGTATTCCCCATGAGCCCGAAGAGTGCCGATCATCAATCTGAGATTTGATGTTTGTCAATATTGAAATCAGAATTTCAATACAAGGATACTCTTGAAGTTCTTGGCGTACATTATGCTATTATTGGACGTGTAATAAAACAATCAAATAGAAATGCAATAACGATTTTGATAATGGGATTACAGTCTACAAATGGAATATATATTCGAATGTAATGAAGATTCTTCTAAATAAATGATCATATCAAAAGGAACCCACATGCAGCCATCTCGTAATTCGATATGGTGTGGGAAATGCATCAAACATAGATGCTATGTATAAATTGTTTTTGTGGTTCACCTTACTAATGCAGATAACCGATATGCGTTTGATGAAAGCATGGGACCGTGAAACAACTATAAATAGGGCCTACTAACTTTATCAACTCAGTGATATCGTTTACTACATAAAAGTGCTGGCTAATTTTATTAAGGCTCTTTAAGAACTGAGTTGAGATAACCATAATTATTCAAAATCTTCGTTCTAGGAAAAGTGCTCATAGGACATTAAGTTGAGGGTTGTAGACACAACTAAGGACATCAGTCGATTTTTATACATATTTTACCTATTTTCGTATTGTCTAACCACTCGAAGAAAAAAGTCTCTGTCACAAAAGAAGCATTACTTGCACAAATTGATGTTTAGTATCTCTCGCGAGTGCTGACAGGTTTTGTCAAAAGATACGCATATATACTTGCCTATACGGCCAAAAAATTATATATACACATATTTATGTATATATAACATCCGCAAGACTTGTGAAAGCGCAATTAGCATCTAGGCATCAACATAAGTTTTGCAAATAAAATAAAAGTACTCTTTTGATATGTGTTTCAGTTAAATATAGACAAACTGCACATATGCATTTTTTCCTTTGCGGTTTCTAAACTCAAGACCGATATTTTCAATGTAGTTTTTGATATGCATGAAGCCCGGTATACAGCTTATACATTTGGTATAGCAGCCTTTATGTTAATCTCTCTGTTCATGTTAGAATTTTGCTTTTTAGGTCTGTTCGTCTTTTCCTGCTTTTTCTGATTAACCTACGCTGAAACGAAACGAGGGTTGAAATGGATTTTCTCGGTACTTACGTTCTCAATAATGTAGGCCAGGGTATATCAAATCCGAGTTAATGATATCCTCTTAATGTGATTCTTTGAAATATTGAAGAGTATTTGTGATGAGTGGTGAGAACTGTGGGAGATTTTCCTAACCTGATATGACATCAATTAAAAAACATACACGCATATAGTGTATATTTCCAATGCAAAATGGTATTTTCTTTAAACGTTTTCCATTGCTTTTTATAGTGTTTTAACTTTTGATTTTAAATATGAATTAAACGTAACCAGGAAGTGTTTTGTCGGGCTTAGGGGGCACCACCTACCGTGCTAAGATACTTTTTAATAGGCTGAATTAACGCCGCAGACAAGCGCTGACAGTTTGTGAAAGGATATACGGGAATTGAGAGGATCTGTAGGTAAGCTTTTCGGCTGCCTTTTAAATCCGAAAGTGAAAGCTAAGTAAGGTATACTGGACTTGAACGGTCGTTCATTATTTCGATTGCCTATTTGTTCTCTGGCTTCTCAATATCAACTGTTTTATGGTCTTTTTGGTATATTTAAAAATTAGTCAATACCTGGCGGAGCAGGACCATTATAACAAAATCAGCCTGATTAATATAAAAAAATCTGCAAATAACTTTTCGTCATGATTATTAACGAGGAACACAGCTAAATTATAAACTCAACAGGTTGTAATTGTACAATATGTTTGCAATTCTACCGATTTTTACGATTGAATCAAAAGACAGTTACCACAAAATACCGACTCGAATGTGTCCTATTGTGCTCACCCAAGTCAAGAAAAAACCTACCATATTGATCGCACTTTGAACTGTTAATTCTCCCAGCACGTACACCCATAGCAACTCAAAAGTACAATTGTTCAATATTTGTGTGTGTATATAAAATATTTACGTGTAAAACACAGCCAGGGTAAGATTCAAGGCGCTGGAACCTAACGCTAAAATGAACGAGCAGATAGTACTAAAATAACATCTTACAGGTTCACAATGCCAAGAAGGCAGTGCAGCGTGAAAGTTGCAAATAAGTGCAACGGACATAAACTCGTATACCTATTCGATCTACGTCCCAAATCGAAATTCCAACACTTTCGTCCCAAATTGAAATTCCAACAGTGTTCATCATGACCAAAGCATTTCTCTCGGGATGGTTATTTATCGAAACAAACCATTCGAAATTGTAATGAGTTTCACCATCGGTATTCATGTCCCAGTTGTCGCTTTCACAGGTTGCTGGATAGCTATCCTCAATTACGGGCTGTTAGGATAAAGTAACAATAGGGTATTGATATAACTTTTGAAAATCGAATGTGTGCGCATGCATATTCCCAGCGAGAAAGTACAATAAACAAGAAGCAGTATTGTACAGCCCCAACGCCAACGCACCACAAGTCTTGTCGCTTAACTGAATTAAGGTTGAAACGGTAACCTTATTCTTGAACTTGATATTTGTTTTCTCTCTGTTGTGCAAAAGAAGTATATATTTGCGGAAAATTCTTGGATTTTCTTTCGATTTGCGTGATATGTGTTTGCAGAAAAAAGGAATCAAGTCCCCTTTCCGTGATCTAACCACCGTATATCATTAACGTCCGAATACTTGGAGATATTTCCTGATTTACCGATTGGATATTATCTCTAGATTATATTTCGAGACTCAAAGGAACAACAGAGCTTATAAAGATGGATCAACGGCCAAGTATGGTGGAGAATTGGCATCCAGGTAGATATGTTTCTTTTAGATTTATTGGGAACAATGTGCTTTTGTTCTTATTTCTTTGGCTCTATTGTAAAGATCATTGTTAGTCTGGTTTAAGAATTCATTGTTGATATCATTAAGAAATCATTGTTGGGGTGTATCAGTAGTGATCTATTGCATCATTTGTCTAGGTCTCGTCCCATGAATAAATAGCAAAATCGTTACATCTTGGTGATGAACAGAATGTCTTTATATCTACTTTAAGTTAGCAGCATCGCACAGGATCGAGGGCTAGTAAAAGGTAGTTGAAAACTAGTATGCCGTGATGAAACATTGGGTTACTAAAACAGTCACTTCATGGCCGTTCCGACGTTATGCAATCTCAGGATTTGACTGTTATTTTTTAAATTAGTTCAGAGTAAATCATTGTATCAAGTGTAACAGGTCTTTATATACTGTATATTTATTACATATTATTTCTTCGCTTTCAATAGATATTGTGTTTAGTTTAGTTTATATGGGTGGTGCACTTGTAGTTTGTCTTAAGTTCAATTACCATTTCAATGCATCTGGATTTCTGTGAATTAAACAAAATTGAAGTCAGAGTTCATCTGTTTTCAACCAATGTTCTATAAAATAAACTCTAAAGAACCAAACGAAATGTAAGCATGTTGACGTAATTCAGACAAACCTATTGAATGTGTTTAACTGTACATATTACAGAAACAGCCAAAAATAAGCTAGACATGAGTTATTGCAAATAAAGGCTGTAAGATAAAGGATATAGGACGATGCCGGTGTGACAGAAATGGTAGTCCTAAGAATGGACGCCCGGGGTTCAATATGATTAGTACAAGTTAGGGTTAGTCTGAGTATTGGGTTAGTATATGGGACGAATGTCACCTGTGCAAAGTAATAGGGAGTGGACTACGATTCCTAGCGGACTACCATTCCTGTCACACCGGAAACCGACGTGTAACAGGTGAATTATCATATAGATTGTAACTTGTCTGCTAAATTAGAAATGCAATTCAAACTGTTTTGAGTATTTTTTGTCATTTTCAATGCTGTCACAATGCTATCAACATCATGTATTTTTTTTTATTATACCACAGTATGAAATTCAACACAAAACTCAGGATAACATTTTTCTTTAGTTGACGGTTTGCGTGCATCACCTGTATTACCCATCTCTGAAACAGTTTACCACTGGGGAAAGCTTAAGTCTCTTTGATTGGCGTACCATAGGCACCGTGCTAGGATCAGGGGGGTTATCAGATTATATCCGTGCCATCATCAGCACGGTATCGGAAGATTACCAAACGTCATTTATGTGTTGCGATAAGTGCATGGGGAGGTTAGTGTTAATTAAAGAAGGCGATGGTTTTATTATGATAGTGCACTGTTTGTGTAATAGCGCTTCAGAAAGGAAACCTGTACCCCAGTGCCGGCGGTATTACTGGAAGGCCTGCCGGAATAAGTTTGAGGTAACACTGCAGCTGCGAATCAGGAAGACCAACCCGCCAGTATGTGTGGCATTGTGTGCTCTGGTAGGTGATGAGTGAGACACAAAAAAGTACAGTCACACCTTTTAGATCAACATTTCCTGATAAAATGTAAACTGCCACTTTGGAAAACAGTCAAATGTCATAAATCCGGGCTGGGCTTTAAATCAAAATGTGGTCTAATCCAATTAAATCTGAAATTGATTCTATACAGTGTTTTACAAACTCCGTACGTGACACTAGCCACTATTGAAAAAATACGGTATTAATATCTGAACAACACTTTATGGTGCTACCATCGCCATTGTTTTATTCTGTTTTGACAACCTAAATACAGGTGCCCAATGCCAGGCAACAGGGATATCAGTTTAACGGTTGTATGAGATATCAAGTATGTCAAAAGCCACTTATTAAATGGGGTTGAAATCCAGTGAAAACGTTATCGTGAAATCTTTAAAATTGTGAGAGGATTCCTAAAGATATCAATATAAATTAATGTATTTGTTCTAGTACAGAATCAAGTATTTTAAACTCGTTTTTTTTCTGTTAGCGCTTTATGCTTGCTGTGTATGACGGTGATATCAATGACATATATCTATATCCTTTTTTGAAAGCTTATTTACAGACATCCGATGTTCCAGGATTACAACCTACAAGTACATTAATTTAACCAATGGCTGAATAAGATAGTACATTAGTATATTTTTTAGTTATTTTGTTTTGAATTTGTTTACATGTCTTTTAATATCCCTTTATTCTTACTCACTATTGGTTTTATTCAACTATGATGCAATGATTGTAATTATCCAGCCTTCGGGTTGCAAGTTTGGTAATAATAATAATAATAATAATAATAATAATAATAATAATAATAATGTCTTGTGTATGCTTATCACAATTTAAATCACAGAAAGTCGAAATCGAGTGAAAAAGTCATCCAATCACAAAAAATACAAAACATGTTTGAGGATTCCCAAAAGATATCTAGATTTCACTCTACTAAAAAGTGTTTTATGCTTCTAGAAATAATGATCTCATGCACGCATGTAAATGTCTAAATTAAGAGGTCATTGTTCTCTTGTTAACACCTTGAACGTCCTGCTCGTGTAATCACTTTTAAAAGAAATGAATCTGCACGAAACTTTTGGGACATGTGTAATGTGCCACGTGTTGTTTGATAAGCTCTTTTCTGTGTAAATCTAAGACGTAAATACAAGCCTGTATTCTAAGGAATGAACTGTTGCCCTTCTAACTAAACGGGTTACGCCAAGAATGTATGTATAAATGTATTTATGTGTGTGTGAAGTCACTGCTGCGATAAAAAGATGGCAAATACAGAATACTTCTATTCTACGCCAGTGTTTTTTCTCTTGTTTAACGCCAAGGAGCCAAACTTCAAAGCAACAGATAATGCGCGTCTCTGATTATATTACATAAAATGGATGGAGTTACAGAAACGAACAGAAGTGAATAGAAGTAGCTCTTAAAAAAAGACGCGCTGCTATAAATACAGAATTTCCAGAGAAGAGTTTGCATCAGTAATTCTAGCCACTCAATTCGGACTTCCGCCGAGCTAGTAAGTGTCTCTTACGGCATGTCTCCCACAAAGTCTCCAGAGAGCGAAATGCAATAACATTCAACAACCATAACAACACCTTTCAGCACAAAACGCCGAACAAACTTTTTCGCCGTGCAACTGTCCTCGCCATTCATCATGTTCGTTTGTAATTTGTTGAGCGTGCAAGAAAGTCCTTTGAGAGTTTCCCGGAGGAAACACTTAAATCGAAACCAGCTGCTCTGTTTGATTAGGCTGACAGGGGTATTCTTACGGATGAGTGATTAATAACGGAAGCCGGTGTCAGAGGTGTACTGCCCGGAGTCACGCAAACTAACGTCTGCCTGGTTAAGTAATTGAAGACAGGTATTTATTGTATTCATTAAGGTTATTGTAAGCGATAGGCTATTTCACTTTTAGGTTTCCCATTAATCATTTTACATGGAGCAGGTAGATATGTGAATTCTTTGGATTTTGAATTGTCAAATGAAAGCTGTGCGGAGCGAAGTGTGTACATACTAGCCATATGTCACGGCTTTTGCCCACCCTGCACTTTCTGATGTATGGATTTAGGGATGTTTTTCATTTTAAAAAAAAAAAAAAAAAAAAAAAAAAACATTTCTAGTTTACCAAGAAGTGATAATGATGACTTCAGTTTTCTATATCTGGCCTTCTTACACACTTACACGGCTTTCTGATTTTGTCGTACATTGTACGTTGACTTTATTGCTGGTTCCTTCCCTTATAGAAGTGAACTGTCGATGAGATATATTCGATTCTGAGTTTTTTACCCGAAGTCAACATTTGAAGAGTGTTTGATAATAAAATTCTAATTGTTTTTGAGATGTGCGATGGGTCAAAAAACCCGAAAGTTTCCCTATGAGTTTTGCGTGTTTGCGACTTCTCCTGTTGATGTGTCATCGTTCTTAGAGGATTGTATTTCGGGATTACTGCATTGTTAAGACTTGTCTTAATTATTTTTTAAAGCCAGATGAATCATATAATATATTGTCTTTGTGGATATTGTGTCCCGCCTATTCGTATTCTCCTTTTGGTGATTGCTTGATCAAATTTAATGTATCTGAGCTGTCCCATGGGGGTGATTTATAGATCCCTTGTTTATCTAAAATATATAGGCACTTTAAGTTATTGTTGGACTTAATGCCGATGCCTCTTTTTATAGTGACATCTCCATCCTGCGAGTGGGCAAGCGTTAAATATAAGAACAGCGAAAAAATAAACAGCTATTCTGAGTGTGAATGATCAAGCAGTAAAAATTGACCGTAAACTTACATCTCAGAGGAAGCGAACAGGTAATCTGTGCCGGCGAAAAGTACGAAATGAAGTATATTTTCCAGTCTAGTAATTTCAAGGTGGATGTTTATGCCTTTTTTGGCATTGGTTCAAAATGTCTGATTGATGATTGTTTTATACCAATTGATGTGCCATAGACAGTTTGTATACACCCCGTAAGACTTAATGTCCTTAGAATAATGGCTTTATTGAATTTGATATATTTATTGACAAATGCGAAGCCCTTGATGAGTGAAGGGCAACGTCATCGAACCCTACATAGGTTGCTTTGAAATTACAGAAGTTTGTAAGACGAGAACAAGCAATTAAAACAGTTCTGGCATTCACATATGGAGTCAGTGCGCCTCGTATTTGTATCCAATCAACAAAAGATTGGTCACCGCTTTTCGGAGGTTTCACAATGCTTCGTAATTGCATCCAGGCCTTACGGCACACAAAGGATTCAGTTGTTGTTGACATTTATGTCTGTCTGCGGTTCTGCTCTTAGCACAGTTCAGAACGGACGGCAACAAACACTTCGGCGTTATCTATGCTTCTGACAAGATGTCGTATATATATTCTCTGTTGGAATATCTGAAGAGTACTGAAAACTGTGTGTAACATTTTGTTTTTGGTGATATTTCTTTGGCAACAAACCTTGCCTTTCCGCCTTTGCCGAGTTTTAAGCGTCTCTGGAATTAGATCTTCCAAACAAGTCTGTTGGCTTTTCAAAATCTGACGTATATCAAAGCATGGCGATGCCTTATTTCGTAAAGCAGAAACGTTTAGGATGGCTTCTTGGTGTTTTTCTTTGTTTAATGATCATTTGCAGGGATAATTGCTAGACTACCGATATTCATTATTGGCATTGTTAAAAGAAATATTCCATTTATTGTAATGCCTTGCACTGTATGTTCTACATTCCAGGTATGCATCGGATAGCGAACCTCATCTTAACGACATTATTCCTGGTTTTATTATTGAGTAAAGGCACCGGCAGCGTGGATTGCAGGTAAGTTAATCACGATATTCCTTATTAATGAGAGAGAGAGAGAGAGAGAGAGAGAGAGAGAGAGAGAGAGAGAGAAAATGGGGGGGGGGCAATCATCGCGCTATAGAAGATATTCCACCTGCATCATATAATTTTCGGTAAAACATGGATGTATCTCAGCAACCAATTAAAATATTTGTTTTGGTAGTAGGTATGTATGTTTCTGAATGTATTATTTCACAATTTTTGGGCACTTTCACACAGCTGAAAGTATTGGTCAAATTACTGCTTAATTGGGAACAAATACGCCTAACAATTCATTTCTGTCAACGTGTTTCATGTGTTATTGCCATAGAAGTTTACACAGTAGCTTGTTTCATTTCTTTTCAATCTTTTCAAGATATCTTTAGATATACTTTTGCTATGATAAATAACTTTTCACCACCAAGCAAGTCTGTTTGTTTGCACCAGGAAATTTCCCATAAGACCAATAGTTTTTATATCATTTCGAACGTTATTAATGATGTATGATATGTGTGCTTAATGTAATAAGAAGAGATGAAGAGATATGCAGGGAAGAGCTATTTGATTCTAACGCTACTGCTTTAACACAATACCTTGAACCTTACTTTGCCAAAAACTTCAAAGAGAACCATTTGCAGAACTGAATAAGTCAAAATAAATAGAGCTTATTCAACCAATTTGTATATCAGTGTCGAAGTGTCTATCCAAAGGTTAATTTCAGCTTTTTAATATCTAAAAGTTCTTTGAGTTTTGACGCGAAGTAATACAATTAAAGTTAATGCCGCTTTTGTATTTATCGATAAAGAATTAGCCTACGCATAGAAATACTATTAATGACAGCATATAGGGAATTAATGAAGTTGACTTTCAGAAAAAGACATCCATGATTAATCCCTTAATTTTGATCAATGTGACTAGACGGTTTGGTTCAATAATCATATGTTAGATTCATTTCTATTGGACGTTTTTTCTTTTGGTTATGGATATTGGTTTTGAAGTATTGTTAAAGGCGAATGTTCAGCGGACATTTGAGAAATATAGGACATTATGTTTTTTTTTTTTGTTGTTAAATTTTGAAGTTAAGCGTTTAGGTATAACTCATTATTTAACCTGTTAGGCATTTAAGTATAACTCGCTATTAATGTGTTTTGTATTATTTTAAGCGACTCGTTTTAGTTTAACATGTAAATGCACGCGTGAGTTAACCTTTAAATGGACACGAATCTTCGCGTGCCTTTGCGCGTGGGTGCTTGTCAACGCCGACAGGTAAACTGCTGACTATCGCGCCACCACTTTCTTCAGAACACACGACAAGCAGACCTTTCGTAAAGGGCAGAATCGATCCCCAATCCCGATAAGTACATTTCATGGCTGTGTTCTAATCTACATGCCTAATAGTTAAGCTCATGTATATAGTGTATAGTTAATGGTTGGATACTTTTGCAATGCAGAAATGAACGAGTAACATGCATGTACATTTAAAGAAACGGCTGGACCTATACACGCAATGCCAGAGTCCCATAAGTTAACGGACGATGGAGCTAAATGGTTAGAACAAGATGTAAGCCCGTAAAGCTGTCAGCTTCTCTGTTAGACAAGCATTAAAATACTTTATGGATTCTGAGGGCCCTCTCCCGGAAAAATCAGAGCAGGTCACCCACACCATTTGTTTTATGGCATTAGGTCACGCGAATTTATACCCCCGGTAATAGCTCTGCTTTTGGTTTCGCTTACTTCTTGTCTTCAAACAAGCCATAAAAGGGTTGACATTTACTTATCCCCGGTACCGGAGGAATGGAGACATTTCATAATCCGTGCTCACTAAAAGCGTGCATAAGAAATTGAACCGGTATATTTGTTCTCAGCTACAAATATTTTCCCTCACCCCAGGTGCTAAAATTAAATCGACCCAGGCTTCTAGAGTTTTTGGATGTTTCTAGGGTGATGATTATAATGGAGTGATTCTGTGCTGAGAAGTTATATTTTTGATCCTGATGCGCTAAAAGAGAGCGACATGCTTAATCCATAGTTCATTGAAAAGCAAGAAAATATGTACGTGCATTTGCCGACACGTATATACAGTATATATGCTTATGGATTTAGCTGAAGATGGGTATAACCATGCTTTAATTAGAATAATGATATACTTTCTGTAACAAACTGTTTTTTGTATGGTACTGATTTTAAGATCCAAAGGAAATCACATTCTCGTTAAGCATTTCGCGGCGCACAATTGACGGGAAAACGATAAACTAGTTACGAGTAAGTTATTGCTTAGGTTTCTAAAGACCCAGTGTTTTCTCTGGAGCCACCGTGATTCTAGACACTATCCTATAAATTTGAATCCCATCTAAAACCATTAAAAGTACATTATAGTGACATCTGAGCAGAACAAAAAACGTTTCGTGTTAATCCCCCTGCGTTTATTCCACAGTTTAGTCGCATCGGGTGCTAATGTTGCAAGTTTATTCAATACGTTGCCTCCAATGAGGGGAGCTTTTCTCAATCTACAGACGCATCGGCGGTACCTGATATAGCTAGGGGATCGCAAACTGACAGGAGACGCGCATACATGTAAAATCACTTGGGTGCCATTATCTACGGTTTCATTTTATACCAGATACTGTACTTCTTGTATTGGAATACACCCCACATTGGTAGTCAGCACGCGGCGTAGGGGTTCGGTAGTTAAATTATGACACAACCACGCGTGTTGGCCAAAGATAACGCAATTGTCAAGGAATAAATGTGACAGATTACTTGAAGACAATTTGACTGTCGTCAGCTTAGCAGTAGTTCACCGCGATGGAGCATGTCTGTTGTGGAATGTGTCTGCACCGGATAAACAGCTAGTGTTATGCGAATTTAGTGAATGCAGTGTATTATGAGGTCTTTACTAATAATATCAGTTGATTAATTCAATAATATTATGCTTAAAGAAATAATACTGACAGCCACCATGTTGTAGCAGCATTGATTTTAATTACACTATGCATTATGTATGTTATATGCCTGGATATTCAATACATGCTTCTAAAACTATAATTGAGTCATTTAGCGGAAAATATTTTAATATAACACCACTTTCACCCCAACTGGACATTTGGAATCAGAGGACCAGCTTTCTTTCTTTTCGCGTATGTTTTTTTTTTCAAATTTATTCTTGACGACAATGACTTTGTTTTACAATCGATATAACAACCCTATGTCTTCGCGTTTCTTTAATTAGCACACCCGGGGTGACTGTTTTGATAAGGTTTCGCATCCTTATGTATCGGATTTTATTACCTGGAGCTTTTGTACATTCAGTCCGTGACCCAAATGAAAATTTCACGAGGGCACATAACATAAACAAGTCTTTTAATAAACAGGTCTTACAAAACCAACCAAAACAACAATCATGTCGATTTCCGATAAGCAAGCGTGCTTTAAGATTATTAAACATTGGCATTCGCGAAAAAACTGGAGGAAGCCTTACAAGCTAACTAGAACCGTTCTTCAATTTACCACCGTGTCTTTAAAGGAAATGAATAAGCGGCGTCCATTAGCAATGCATTGCTACGTTTGCATAATCTTCTCTGTAGGTTATTGATAGGGTGTGGGCATTTCCATTTTTATTGATATTATACAATTGAAATACAAGAAACTATGCTTATGAACATTATCTGAGACAAGCCATTTACATATTCTTAAAACATGCACCATATAAAGTGCTGTTATCTTGGAGTGAATTATTATCAATATTCAGCCGCACTCTGAGAAATCTTCTGTTTTTCACCAATAAATAAAGATTATGTGCAAATAGCAGGTGGCAAAATGGTTCACGCAAAGGGCGTATTTTAATATGCATTTATTGCCACGGAAAACGATATAACCCATTTCACGCAGGAGCATACGTGCACATGTATATCTGAAATAATGCGAATACATGTGTGAACGAGGTTGAAAACACCCGTTACTTGTCATCTGACTAAAATTAATAGTTTGGCATACACTGTCTGCCTTGCCTCATTAACCTTGTTTTGAAACATGCACGTTAGAATTATCACGGTTCCTTTATTAACACAACGCAATCCGATGAGCTTTTTAACGCACAGACAAGTAAATCCTGTTTGAGCGAAGCAGACGATCACGTAAAAGCTCTCTGGTCCAATGGTAAATTGTGATATATCATTAATTTGGCAAACGCTCTATCATTAACCCACAAAATATTTTATTTTTAATTTTTTTTTCGAATATCAAAGCGTCGGTAACATGCTAACTAACATCCAAGAGACCATCGGTGCTCTGCCTTTAGTGATTTGACACAAGGACTGAAGAGATGTATAGCTCTGGCTTTTTGAAGACACGTAACAATTTTTTCGTTTTATAAACGCATTCGTCATCAACATCCCTTTGATTTAAAGTTTGTTTTTTATATGTGATATCTATTTGAAATTATTCCCAATACTGATTCTGAAATACGTTGAGGCGATACCGAAAAGAAAATTAAGTTAGATATCAATATTGATAACCTAGTTGGCATCCAGTAGACACGTAGGGTGGAATTAATTAAATGATCAAAGAGAGTTTAGATTATGATTAATTGCGCGGGTGATGTGTATATCTTTTGGTTATTGATGATGTTTGTGATCTTAGCATATGTAACTGAACAGAACTAAATGTGATCATATCTAAGCACATCAAATAGATAAATGAGTTTCCTTTTATTCTAGATAAAGAGAAATAGCTGTCATCTATCCAACGCCTTTTCTGCACAGCATTTTTAATTGGTCATTAATTGTCTTTCGTGAAGGGCGTTACTACCAGCTTTTACCAGTTTGTTTGTGCCTTCAATAAATACAAAGGCACACAATGAAAACAATGCGTTTTTTGTCTTCCCCCCCCCCCCCCCCCACACACCCACACGAGTAAATTCCTGGTAATCACGCAAAAGACAAGAAAACAAGTAAATGCATGATCGGTACGGAGAAATAGGGTATAAGTACTATTTAATTTGTATGAACAATCGGTAATAAGTGATAAACGTTTGAAAACTCCAACTTGTCGTCGTCAATATTACAATACACAAGTCCTTTGCAAACAATAAATTGAAACCCCATTTATTTTACTTGTTGAGAGTTTATTTTCTAGACGATCTAAAGCTTCATACCATGAATAAACAATACTTTTTTTAAAACAATACTTGTACTTCCAAATTCTCAATAAATGCCCATTACATTTGCTATTTCGTTTATGGCCGGTTTGTTAGACCCCCCCGTCGCGTAAAGGTCTTGAGCCAATACTTCTGCTGTAGTACGTCTTTATATGCACGCCGTGGCGCTCAATAAATCGTAGTACAAAAGTGCAATGCTTGAACTAATCAGCATTTTGATATCTCAACCTCTTAATCTCTTTCTTAGTGACCGTGATTAATCGGCCGTCTGGTTTCCTTGTAAAATACTCTCAGAACATTTTTCAAAATGACAATACGATCCTTCGCCTCTGCCAGGGAATTTACTTCCTAATATTCGAAAATACTGTGCCAGTGCCCCTTTGCGCGTTAAGTGAAAATTGGCAGCGATTACCTTGCTTTGCTTTATTACAGTTAAGGAAGGCCAGGAAGAGCGATCCCTTAGATTGTGCCATCAGGGTTGCGGACACAAATTATTTTCTTGTTGAAGTCACACGCATTTGGTTAGAATATTTGTATGGCCTTACTCTTTAAACTTGGATGAAATCAGGACGCAAAAAATGAATTTAGGTGCTAGTAGAGACCTTAAGCCTCAAAAGTTTACTCATGTAAGGTGAAACTTATTTGTATATATCATCGTGGAAAAATAAGGTATGACAAAAATTCACCCAAACACCAGGGCCAAGTTTCATAAAGACCGTATAGCACTAACCGCCGATTAAATCAAGCGTTTAAATTAAAAGACGTTTAACCAGATTTCATAAATACCGTTAAGCTCTTACTAACGCTTGAATCTCCTCAACGGCTGGTTAAATTTATACGCTCCAAAGAAGGTAGTTTAAATTTCTTAAACAGTGGATAAAAATGGCAAACCAACTGCGGTTTGCCAGAAATCCCAATAGGTATATGCCATTTAAGGCACGTAAACGGGGGAATGTTCGTAGAGATTATTTCAATTTTGAAGATGGGACTGATCAAGAACTGATTGAGCGATTTAGATTGAGCAGAAATTCCATCATGTACCAAGAAAATTTATCAAAGATAAACAGCAAGTTCCAGAGACGGAGAGGAATTATTCTCTGAGTATCAGAGAGCAAATATTGCTGGCACTACGATTTTTTTGCCCTTTTTTGTTTCTGCGACATGTTTCGACAATGTGACAATGGATAAAGTTAGCAGACAACAAAAACAAACAATGGATTATGGGTCTTTTATTTTGTTTATAGAAACCCCTTGCATTCTGGGTAATTTCATTCCCAAATACGGTCTAGTTACGTTGTTCATATATAGCAACTAAACGCTGGATGAAATATTTAAACGTCGGTTAACTAAGCGGCTGTTTAAACACTATTTATGAAACACAATTTTAACCCTCATTTAGTTAACGGGTGTTTAGAGAATTTCTCCACTGGTTAGGCTTATACACTGGTTAGTGCTTAAGTCCTTTATGAAACTGGGCCCAGCTGGCTAAATTTTATGCACATTTAGCGTCATTATTGAGCGAGAGGCAGTACAATTGTTGTGATAAGCAATTGGCTCTTCCACCTTAACATGAGGGGATTATGAAATGAGCTACCGTTCAATATATCTCACAGTTATGAGGTTCAGTAATTCTACTCAATATGTTTCCCAAATCACCGTAAAAAATCTGAAGCTCTGACAAGCGCTAGTAACAGAGAAGCTATCTGATTTCACTGGGTTTGATGTATGGAAGGGTTCCGAACCAACAGGAACAATCAAGCCCGATCAATTGAGATGCCGTTCAAATAATTGTAGGCCCATAATGTAACTGATGGAATCATAAATCAATTCAAACAAACGTGTGGTTGGGGAGCCCAAAGCGAGTAGTTTGCTTAGACGTGTTATGTAAGAAAATTCAGCCCTATAATTTGGTCTTAGCAAATCCATCGACTCTACGTACCTTATTTAAGTAAAATCCAGTATTCTGATAAGTGTAAAGTTTGTTGAATACCGCGGTAGTTTTTCGTACATGTACACCTTTTTTACCTTTATGCACGAGTAAAACATTTGTTATCATTTAGTTTCTGTAACTTCTTCCTCCAGTTTGACTAACAAACGTGAGCTGCCGTTCCCCAATTGTTCTCAAATTTCAACCCTATTAACATATCTTTAGTGAAACAAACTTCACCAAAATACCCTAGCAGATAAATGCACAGCAGTCAAATATACTGTCAGCGTTGTTTCCTATTGAGCAGACGTTATTAAGTCTCACTCCGATACATTTGACATTTGAAATAACCTTACACCTTCATTTAGAACAAAGATTAAATAAATAAGATTGGTCAGTTTGCATTGTTAGTTACGCGTATATTTTTCTACGTGTTTACCGCGGAGTATGCACAGGGCTGTGAGTTAGATATATGATATTTTGCCTATGTTTTTAACATCAAGAATGAAGTTTCACTACTTTCAGTGTTACCACATGTATATACTCTCATGGCAAATGTTGATGGGTATATCAGTAAGACACGTAAATGCTGTCAGACTATCACTGAATGCTAAAGGGAAAGTCATTAGAGTCGTTAATGTACACTCTTGATTATTAGTGTAGTGATTTTGCAAACTGTTAATTGGATGGCTTTGATTTTGACAAACAACTGAAGAAAGAAGTGGTCGAGGACGCAGGTACAATACGTCTGTGAGTGGTTTACGATAAACATATTTCAGTTGAATGAACAATGAGGCTGTAGAATAAAATATATATAAAGTTATGTATATCGCAATATTTGGACGCAATCTTTAATTACATCCCACCCAGTGACGGGTCTTTACATGGATTGACCCAACCCTGGTGGGCACTCGCTAAGTGAAATCAGCTAAACTACTTGACACGCAATAAACCAATACCAAACTTAATTTGATAAGGTCTCCGATTTCGGATTTTCAGCAAATAAATCTTATTTTGTCCTGCTTAAATGTTCGATTGATGCCCCCGAATGCAAGACACATAAGAGGCACGGTAAAGACCTTTCACATTTACCAGCATTTACTCACTGATATTGATGACTTTAGCACAGTGACCTTTTGAGGACTTAAGGGGATAGTTATCCTCTTAATGTAGAGACTAAATCAAACCACTATTAGTTACCCCTTGTCAGTCAACTTTGCAAGTTCACTTCAGTGTGATTCTGATAGCAATACTTTTAAGCCCATGAAGTGTGTGTGTGTGTGTGTGTGTGTGTGTGTGTGTGTGTGTGTGTGTGTGTAGAGAGAGAGTTTACGGATGTTTGTGGGACGCACGCATCCGTGTTTGTGCGGATTTAAATGAATAACAGATATTTCCTTTTTTTCTCAAAATAAAATTTGCCTACACTGATAAATCACTGCGATGCAGTCTGGTATTAACAGCAGCGTATTGCTGTACAACAATGTTACAGAGAAAATGGTATTGAGTAACACAATGATTTATATCTTTACGATTGTTGTAGTATTATGCACCTACATAGCTTGGTTTATTATATATTATACGCAATATGCATAGAGCATGGATGACTTTGAAATTGAACGAAAGAACGGATACACAAAACTATCATCATTCACATGATTTTAGTGTAATAGTTTCGTATGCCTATCATCTGTGCACCTTTATGGCGTCTATGATTTAACAGCCAACGCTGTAGATAACGTTAACATTTATCACAAAAATACCAAAATATACACAGTGGACGCTGAAGCAGTCCCACAGCGTTTTAAAGCAAAACTACCCAATTATTGATGTGATCAACAAGCGTTGAGATTGTCTATCAGGAAAATAACGATAAGTAGTTTTGAAAAGCAAATAAATCAGTCCTGAGTTTTTTTAAGTGTCCATTAAACAAATGCTGTTTAGATATGACAGTTGACAAAATGATTAACGTGTTATGTTGCTGTCTGCGTCTGTCACTTCCGTGCGTCAAATTTTAAAGGTTAATATTTGTGACATGGTAACACGTATAATCCTCTGAAACCGGCAATACGTAATATATATTCATGAGATTTCGACCTGGCTGTGCTGTTTCACTCGCTGTTTAATAATTGTGTGTGCGGGCCAGTAAACTAACTTGCCGCGCCGTCTCATAGCCTACCACCTATGAAAAAGTTTTTGGTCTTAAAGGCACCTTAAAGCCGTGCTGGAAGTCTTCGTTTTAATGCATGGCCCCAAATGGTTGACTGGGCCCCGTCTTCTCTGTGTCATTTAACGGTATTGTGGTTGAAGGACGAGATTGTGTTGTGAAAACGCAATCGGTTCATTCGCGTTGCAGAAACTGGTAGCGCATCTGAGCAAACGCAACGCGATACTGCTCAACTAAAGCAATTGATGACAGCGGCTTTAATGTTGCCTTCTCTAGACACCTTTCTATCAGCGTACATTTTTTTCTTTTTAATGCCTGCCCCTATTTTGTCTAAGATGACAAAACATACTTTTCTTTACAATCGTTAAAGGCATATCGGTTTATAGCATTACGCATTACTGCAATATTATATAAATTGTGTTTCGCGATGGCTTCATATACGTTACATGATGCATGAACTAATAGATTACAAATCCCATCACTTGGTAACTAAAAGCAAGATTAAAACATTGAGATATTTTCCCCCTTTCTACTTTCAGAAAAATCATCTTCCATCCGTCATGCCGAGGAATCTACGCTAAAAGGGACTACAGCATCTCAGACAACTCACATTTAGAAAACACATTAGGATCATATGCAAACCTTTATAGGCAATTAGGGTGAGTGTACGCGCACGTGTACGTGTTCGTACGTGCGCATGTGAGCGAAAGGTCATATTGCAGCGCTCGTCTGTGCGAGGTATCTTAGCTTCCCTTAACAAAGCTAAACGTTTGCGGCAAGACATTTGCATGAGTTCAAGAAAATTTTGCTGCTTATTTGCTGCAAATTTGCAACAAGCATAAACGTTTGCAGTAAGTTTGCAAGAAAATATTCATATTCTTGCAAATTTGGAGCAAATTTGCGAGGGAGTATGCGGCAGGTCTGATATTTTGCTAATAGGGGTGAGATTAGGTAACGCCTTCACACGGTAATATGTAATATGCGTTGGCGAGTCTGCTTCTTCACGGCGTATTGATCGACATTAACACCCATTCAAGTAATTCATTACAACGTTCATGCAGTATGCAATTAACAAGGGGAACAGACCTTAAGGTTTTTTTTGAGTGTGTGTGTGTGTGTGTGTTTCCTATGTTAGGTTTCCGGTGGTAAATGCATTCTGCCTTCCATAATTTCATAATAAAAGTATTTTTCTCGAGATGAAAAGAACAAAAATAATGTGTTCCCTGCTGTATGCTGTTGAAACGATGTTCTCTTTTATTTGATTCAAGTGGTGACCTCGTTTCATTTTATTTCAGGAGAAGGTTACCTGTTTGGAAAACGGGGGATGAGGAAGAGGAAGGGGAGAGGGGAATGGAAATGGAACTGGAAACAGACCCTGCAGACGACATGATGGACAACAGGCCACATGCCAAGGACAGGCGGCAAGTAGATGTAAGCGCCCTCTTGTGGGTTAACATCGTTGGCGATATTAATCCGCTTTATATCAGTTTCCAGACCCCATTCGTTTCCTTTAACATTGTATCCTGCAATAACATACATGGAACTGTAGCTTTTACTTGATGCATTGATTACCATGTTTAACTGCATATTTGTACATGATGTAACATAGTGTCATTATCTCAAATATTTCTTATTTTGTATCTGTGGCGGGGGTATACCTTATCAACATATGGTGGGGTATCAGTTTTTACTTAAAATCATGAACCCAAAATAAAATCCCTTTGAGGTCTTGGATTTAAAAGCACCAATTTTTTTTCATATTTTCCAGGTATACTATCTTCCCATATACAAGGTCATCATGCGCCGTCGATAATAACTCCGACGCCTGTACTGGGGTTAACGTCGGGTCTTATTACACGGAGGCTTGCATTTTTACGTATATCCCAGCTCAATATTTAGCCTTTGTTTTCGAGCCACCTTCAAAGACAAGATATAAACGCGTTGGCGCTGATGGGATGCATTGCTAATAAAGCATGAGACATTTTACCTGCTGTATGATACCTTGACGTACAGTTAATGGTGATTGTATTCAACGCCTAACAAACGGCGAAAGAATGAGCCAGAAATGGTTTTTTTGCAATATACGCATTTCACACAGTGAAAAAGCATACATGTATAGATTGCTTAATACATGCACTATTAATCAAATCGAGATTTGGATTGTCAGTTGACATTATTTTGACTTGGAATTAAACATTTTACAAAATATAGGCTGAGTGGTAAATCTCACCAAGTGTTTGTTTTAATAAACCTCCAAAACAGCTTTATAATTCATTGGAATTTCATCTTGTACAGTCGCATAGTATTGCCTCTGTCTGTTGTTTTGACTTTTGTCAGCTTTCCTAGCATCCCTGCGGCGCTCAATCAAATAAAAAGTAATTCCAAAATGATATTTAGTGTTTTGGTGTGGCAACAGTGATTTCTTTAAAACGTTGCTTTGTCTTGTTTTCTATAAGAAACAATATCTGTCTTGACCCCTTTTATGGGTTCATCTCCCCACACTTCCAGAGTAATGATATACGACCACTATTTCTGCCTTCAGTGACACACGATATTACTTTGGTTATAATGACGCAGTGCTGGATTACAAACAGTCAAAGATATTAGAAATCTGAGAACCCGTTCTTATGTGGTCTTCGTGTCCCCTCTTGATTGGAAATTTAATTATCCAGCGGACAGAGAAAGTGCCATCATTCAAGAGACTTTTACCGGGTTATTTCAGGATTGCGTCTTTAGATAAATATATTTGTATCGAAGGCCACGGGGATGTCACGAAAACAATCATGTCAGTTCTTAAGTGTGCCAGAGGCAAAATCATGGAGTGATAAGAAGTGAACTTTTGTAAACTGTAGTGTGTAGTTTCAGAAACATGCATATATAAAGTGCGAAACGTTTTTACTTCAAAAACATTCCTTACTGAATAATAAAACAAAATTGCCCACAATGAGAACTGAAAATTGTGTATTTCACTTGTGAAAAGATTGTCAAAGATCTTAATTGCGTCATACATGTACATGGGAACTGCAAAATATACACAAGAGAAGAAAATCACATTCAGAATAAAGTGTTTTCAATTTATTAATGCCTGGGCGTTTTTGCCACCATGTTATTTCCGCTGATGCTGAAATTTAGTCACTAAGTAATAAAGCACAGCCTAATATATCAGTAACTGCAAAACACAAGTTCCATCGAATGATTCTAATTATTGATTATATTCATCATAATGAAAATAAATATGTTGTCAAATGTATGAAGATCGGCAAAATTAAAGGTAGTAATTAACAAAATTATAGTTTGTCTTTTTGTCTGACTGTGAGACAGTGCCCAGTTCCCATTGATTTGTACCGCTTTCCATAGATTGTATGAATCAAATGGAGGATGGACTCCCTGATGTACGAAACATCGGTTTCTTTATACAGTAGTAGAATGTGTGTTGCGTGTTCCAATCAAGATACCCCAAATGAGAATGGTTGACTGCAGTTATTTACCCCTAATACGTGATCATCAATGGGGAAAAATTAGTTTTGACAGCATCTGTCATTAACACCTCAAAATTTTAGGCCAGTTTCACAAAGCTACCGGTACCTTTCCTTAAACCAGCGAGACAGAAAATTTGCTCATTGGCAAAGATTTTAGCGAGCGATCGTTTGACTAACGCGTTGTGCAATTACAAGCAAATTGCATTTATGCAGTGCTAGAAATATAACATTGTACTACATGTAACAAGCATTTCCAGATTGTCTAGAAAATGCAGTATGAACACGCTGCAAATGTAATGGTAAATGTTATGTCAGTATTCCAGCCGCCCTGTATCCCACCATGCCATTTCACGCTAGAGTTTGAATTGTCTAATCATACAGTATCGTCTGCAACTGCCATACATCTTGCGGTTCTGACAACCATGGTTATTGCAGACCAAACGGGCTTAAATTGTTTAACGACATTTCTGTCCAAATTGCATATTGAATTTTAGCTGGACTGCTTTTTGCTTGCATTGAAACTTCTTGGTTTACTACTAGCCATAAATCTTAAGTCCAATAATAGGTTCCACTGTGAGCAAATTGGAATTGTCTCCCAAACTAAGGGTTTTTGTTTACAATCTTGATCCTCGTTTCAGTGAATGATGTGGATGGCTATAAATAACCAGCATGCCATTCAACGCACAAGACAAAGGTTTGGTAATTTCTTCTCGTAAGGCTGATACTTGGGGAATGGGGTCGCTGCATGGTACAAAGATGGGTTTGTTTATATGCTGTCAAATAATCAGTACACAGTGTCGTTGATAACATTACTGTGTTAATTCCCTCTGCGCCACGGGATGTAATCATAGACTTGTCGCTTATGAGCTAGGTGCCAATTACATGAAGCAGGTTTTTTTCTAGTGATTAGTCATTTAATCAAATCCTGAACAGAGCACTTAAGATGCGTGTGTCTGATTTCACAGCGATAAAAACGTGGTTTATCGAAGATGTTTACATGTGCATTCCTAATTATTATTCATTTTTATCAAAATCACGAAGTAGCTGATGATTATAGATGTCATCTAATCACAAGCATGATGCTGACTCTAAATAAAGACACAGAAGTTGCATCTGAAAGTTGAAGCTGTTTGTCAATACTAGTAGGTACGTAACGATCAAGACAGGTATGTAGCGTTCTAATGGTACGAAGTGCACAGCGGGCAAAATCTTGGGAAGAGGGAGACGCAAAGTTGTGACTCTTGGAACCCAAGATTTTACACTGTCCGGCAGTGACAGAATATCCCGTGGGTATATCTGTCTGAATTGGCCCCAGCCTTTTTTGCCCCAATAAATCTCTTGATGAAAACTATTTCAACAATGTGTAATAAAGATTGGACATTTGAGGTTCGATTTGAAACCCATCAATAATTTGGGGATGTTGCAGCCGCAAAATAACCTTTGCACCATGAAATATAACAAAAGATATATGACATAAGCAGGTTATTTAAGCTTTAATTAATACAACATTTAATGCAAACTGATGGTTGCTGATAACACAGAAAAGATACACAAGTCATTCTTTTCTTATTCCTTTTTCAGACTATTAACATTATTCTGCACTTTCATGCAGAAATAGGAAAACAGCCTTTTTTATTAAAAAACTAAGTTGATACGACATAATTTATAAATGTACCTTAATTTGCTGATAAATTTGTGTTTTTAAGTTTAAATGTATTGGCTAAACATCCAAGTATAAAAACATAAGAGCTACAAGTGATTACATCATTGTGTATCCCCATGGGAAATAAACTCATAATGTCCTTGTGGTGAAAATTACGTAGATTAATGGTTAAAACTCATAGATCCCTGGGGACTCCCCGTGATGATTCCCCTGGCGAATATTAAGATTCTCTTAAGATATCAAATTTATAAAATGCGAGAAAAATCCAAGGCAGACCCACCACTATGAACCACCACAACACACATTATCTAGTTAACCGGGGGTCAAGCATAACCTTCAATTAACTTGGAACTGATGGAATTTCAAACAGAGGAGACATTTACTGTTGTAGGCTGATTACTTGGAAAGACGTAATTCTTTAGGAGAGAAAGGGGAAATTGTGAATATGTTTTATAAGATGGATTTCTTTAAAATGAACGACGAATAAACAAAGCTGCAGGTGGTTCGAATCACATACTCTTTATGTCTCCTCCATCCCAATGCACCACAAACTTTCATAATCCCATTCACAACAAGAGAGAAGGGAATAAAGAATACTGGTTGTTCGACAATTGCTTTTATAATAGCTGACATATTTGGCATTATATTAAGCTGGGTACACAATCGGCTTAGGTCCAACGTTTTTCATAACAATTACATAACTTACTAAAAGCAAAAAAACACTATAAGTGAAATAAAACAACGTAAATGTTATGAGATGGTCCCTCACTTGCGCAAATTCCTACCACGAACACTCCATGTAAGCTTGAGCACACGATCACGTCAGTGACTTAAATTACGGGAATCGGCTTCAATTGCGGGAATCGGTAGGTGTGTCTTTTGTCTCTTTCTGTTCAAATACATTGCGCCTGCGTCAATAGACTCTCTGTTGTCTAATAATTCCGGACAAATGGACAGTGACCTGAAACCTTAGCCTTTATTTTGCTGAAGCCGCGATTAAGTTCGTCATTGATCTCCGAGAAGCCATCGATTGGAAAATAGGTCCAACACGCCTGCTGTTTGAACGCACAAACACCCATTTATAAAACGGACAAGTTTGCAGTAGTGAAGTACATTCAGTAGTGACGAACAATACCAAGAAGAGCGCTTAGATTGCAAGAGGTTCGGAGTTGTGCAAAAACAACTAAGGTAAGACTTTGTGCTTCGAAATTTGCAATGCAGTGGTCTTTATTTATTTATTTATTTTTTTTTTTTGATTTTTGTTGAAATTGTACTCAACTAATTACTTTTACAATTGAATAATTGTTGTTTTGTAAATCATTTCTTTTTCTTAGGTAATTTATTTCGGTCTTTTTAAGACACAAAGATGGCAGGAATGCTTACAATCATGCATTTTACCATGTTATTGCTGGTTTGTAGTTAGTACAATTTCAAAAAGGAAAGGCTTAAATTGACACAGCAAACAGTCGAGTGCAGCAGCCCTTAATGGATATCTTATCGATAAAGTGAATTGTATAAGTTAAAACTAGTAAGTGTTGGAGAACCTGTTCTCACTCTTTCCAAAAACATTTTGGTCAAATAATCATCATTTGTGTAGAATTGACGGGGAAAAGGCTAGTTTGTGAGTTAATACAAATAAACGTCCACATACTGTCTGCATTATTCTTTCATTTTTTCGTTTGCAGGAGATGATTAAGAATCTGAAAATGAATGCAACCGTATCAAGGCTTTTTTGCGCTGTCTTTGTGTCCTGTGTTCTCATACCATCATTAGCCTATGGTTCGGTAAGTTAGTGTTGCCAAATAGGTAATTACGGAGAGATGAGAGCAATTTCGTGTTAATGAACAGTTTCAAAATAAGGTGGTTCACCCACTTATTGGAGACGTATTCATATTACAACGCCCCCTTAATTTCCCCGCATCAATTCAAGTTAAAATTTTTATGTAAAATATTTGGTCTATAAAGTACGGTATATTTAATCGTAAATTTTAAACAATTCTGTTTATTTTTGATTATGTTCATATCGTAACTTAGATATTAAAAAGCGCAAACTTTGGGAAGATTTTCGTATTGTTGAGAGAGAAGCCATTCCTCAGTACACTTTTTAAAGAGAAATATACGTTAAACTGGGTGTAAAAACGTTTTCACCTGTTGACTGATACAACATTTAAAATGCATACATATTTGGAACGCATGTATTGCAATGTGATATATATATGCCTGAAACAAATAGTTGTCTCACAGTGGAACCATTCTTAGCATTTGTATCGAAGCAATTGTTCTCTTCGTCCATCATAATTCGGAACATATAATTTCAGTTGTTCCAAACAATCAATACAAAACATCTACAACTGTAGAAGTAAATGAAACGCGCACGCACACACACACACACGCGCGCGCGCGCGCACATTACGTGGTGGCAAATTGATGAGTTGATGCACGGAAGACTATGGCATGATTCGGACTGATTATTTTATCGATTTTGTAAGATATTGACAACTTCCACGGTGAAAACCCCAGTTAAACCCTATAATTTCATCGCAACGCTGAAAATCACCTCAGTCATTTTTTGACAACATATTTGCGTATATCCAGAAAACCCATTAAGGCTAATTAAGCGTCTCTCATTTCGGTTAAAATAGTACTATCTGTCATCGCAGGACGAGTCCACCTGCTAATCGCGTGTCTTTTTTGTAAACTATTTCCATGGAACAAATTTCCAAGAAATATCGTCACGTTGAGATTTCTGAATATGACCTCTGTGACATTGAAAGAAATCTAAGAGTAACCTATTCGCAAAACCATTCAAACGCACCATTAGAGAGCCAAATCTTTATAGAATGCATCTAAGATCACTTTAGACGTTTATTTTGTGTTACAAAATTGGTGGCCATATCTACCATTTTCAGAGATACAGACAAACAAACTTCCAGGACATCTAAAATAATGTGAATACTTGCTGGTTAACTTGTTAACTTTGACTTTTGTTACTTTAAGCCTATATCACAAGGTACACTGGTCAAAGTCGAGATTCTGTCAACATAGTAAATCACTGACACAGCTGATGATATATGGGTTGGTGCTTTGTCAATGATTTACATACCATATCATTGACACAGCACCCATATATCGTCACTATTTAACAGATAAGTTGGAAAAAGCAATAAGGTGCTCAATAACAACGGATGGGTGCATAGAACATGGCAAAGCAAAACATACGTACAATCTGACGGACAGAACAAATATGGTGAATATGGTGATGAATACTATAATACAGTGCTGATGGGTGCCTGTTCATTGATTTTAATTTATCTGAAAGGGACTTTTCTAACGGCAATAACTTGAAGTCCCATTAGACGTTGTCGCTCGTTTATCGTTTAATGTTAAATTCAAGCATATCCTTCAAGTGGTATTCGAGGCACTTAATTTCATCAATTGCAAACTCTGATTTAGTGAGGAAGTCTGCGCTCAGGAAAGAATCAAACAAACCCGGTTGATCCCAGATATAAGATGCATGCTTGACCGTTAAACAAGCTGAGCAAGACCACTGTATGATCCCACTAATGTTAATTTGGCTGGCTACTTAAACCAGAGAGTACATGGCAATCAAGCTGGTACTTACTGCATTGAAAGTAAAATAACTTATCTTAGAAATGTTCCAAGCGCATTTTAAGTTAGTCACATGTCAGTTTAAAAACAGTGTAGGTCATTAAACCGAACAATGCTTTATACTGCTACATATATCCATACATGGTCAAACTGGCCGAAAAGGACGTAAATAAAATGAAAAAGGTGCGTCATTTCAGCGCCATCCGTTGAGTACACATGTCGAACTGAGCTTGGCGTGGTGGCATTATTTTGAAAATATGGAGGTTTGATTCAAGTTTTAATCCATTGGTTTTGGAAGCCAATCGTGTTTAACGTATCTGGAAATGGTGATATTATCAGTCCAACTGTTTTCTAGATAGCGTTCAAAAGTTTTCTAGATAGCGTGCGTGTCGAGTAACCTTCTGAAGCAGCTCGAGGCGAGACTCCAGAATCGGATATTTTTAATTCACGATCGGACATTGGGTCTGCTTTAAACACTAAATTTACAATTACTTAATCACTATAAGTGATTTTCCCCAATACTAGCCTAAAGACAGGACAAAAACTGCTCAGGAATATCAATGTTCAGCACAAACTTCCAAAGGAAGCAAGCTTTGATGGTTTTCTAGTATACTACGCACTCTCATGCACTTATATTTGCCTAAAAGACAAGTTAGCCTTTAATGGATAATCGGTCATTTTGAAAGCAGCGTACATGGATGTGTGACGCAGATAATGTTCAGACCGTGCTCTATTTTCTCTATAAAAAAACGCCCCATTGTTCACGTATTCAATATAAACTGAAGGTATCACGTTTCCCTTTAATCCGGTGTTTTAATGTCATTTAATTAGTTGTTCGCGGCTCAACGATGTGATTTGTCTCGATTCTCAAGGGATGACACCACTTAATACGTTTGATTGATTCGCTTTAAGGTAGAGCGTGCAGTGTTAATTCCCTGTTCAAACGGTTTTTAGTCTCGTGTCTTATCAAAATAGCCAGTAGTGGAAGTGCTCGGTCACGGTCCATAAGATAGCGGAACTAGTCGGAGTGTGTGATCCCCACGCTGGAATTTACACTGGAAAAATGATTTTGCAGAACGGTGAACAAATCAAAGCGCTTAATAAAGACCGATATTATATTAGTTTCCTTCGATTTCACACCTCACTGCAGCCTGATCGACATTAACAATGTATGTTACACATCAAAGTTTTGCCAAACATGGATTGAAAGATCTCCGGAAAGACAGTGCTTGCTTATCAGGCTCCACTCTAAATCCCACGCTGGACAAAACCATGGTAGTATTTCCGTCAACTATACTCAAAGGAAGAATCGGTCTGACCCAGCTTTATGATAAATTCTAAATGAATTGATATTGAAAAAAAAAAAACAAGTTAATTCCAAACTCAATATTAATGGTTTCTGAAAGATATATGTTCCTTTCGTCTTTCAAAACTCCAACTGCCTCAGTACCTCGTCCTTTATCAAACTGCTAATTTCCTGTAACTTTTTTGTCATACATATCATTCATATATACCATCTCTTATAACATGTAACCAGTATTTTTTGCTTCTTACAGCAGCATGCCTCATCATCAGATGGAAGTAGACACCGTTTTAAAAGAGCGCTCCCGTTAGGTTTTCTTTTACGAAACCAAAACCAGCCGCCTGCTTTGTCAAGACCACTAAAACCCAGCATTGGCAGCGTGCTCCGACCAGCTGTTTCCCCGGCAGAAACTTCATCTTCACAGCTACAGGATTTACGTGAATTTTTAACATTTTTAAGATATAAAGGTAAAAAATTATGTAAATATCACAGGGAAGCTTAATTAAAACATCCCATGGCGTATTCACTAAATTTATCAATCAGTTATTGTTCAATTGATTTTACTAATACTTTACATTAGTCGTTTTTATATTGAGTTAGTTTTAATTATCTTGCAAGAGAAAACCTGAATAAGGGAGTTTTCCATTTTGGGAGAATTGCTCCATTTCGCTTTGCTGGATGTACTTCTCACTGTCAGATGACAGTATTCAGTTCTAGTGAGAAGAAACTGTCCTCCTACCACACTTCTGACCATATGATGTGTTTTTCGTGTATATACAAGTCTTTCTTACAGTTTTAGGAATTGTATAAGTTATCCACACACGAGCCTGTAGTTCAATTAGTTCCGTTTTATTTAAGTGCACCTTGATTTTGTTCAGAATCCAAGCGCCCACACCAAAGCAATCAAAGCTGAAACCACAACTTCAACTTTTCATGAAGACAATCGAAGCAGCAGTGGCATTTTCCTATTTCTATTTGCCTTACATATTTCCGTGGTTTCTTGAAAATGTAGTAATAAAACATCACTTGATAAGAAAAATATACACAAAAAGACACGCATTGTCTTCAAAACCCACACTCCTTTTAAGTAAGGTTAAGAAGAGTCTCCGCGGTATCAGCCTTAATGTTAACTTCCGCGTTCCTTGCGGATATACTTTAGAATGGTCCCTAAAACCGTTAAGAAACACAGGGAGTCCAAGACTTAATTTCATGTGGCAAAATTGATTTTCCTGAATATTTCATAGCTTTTCCCTTAATCACTAAGACACTATGTATAAAAATAGTTGACAGAATTACGTTCTTTAAACCCGTTTTAAGTTTCTGTCATTTGGGTCTTTAATTTCTCGTCATAGAAATGGAAACCGGTGAATTTCAATGAAAATTTATTTAGAACTCGGAAATGGATCGTTATTTTTGGCAAATTTGGCACATGATATTCTTTGGTTATTGAGGGAAACGTCAAAATTCCCAGACAAAAGTACATTTTTGTTGTATAAAAGCCTGATGCACATTGTATAACTTAAAAGATAAATTCAGAGAGTAAGAAACTGCTTCCATTTTTGTTTCAGAGGATGGATCGTTTATGGCCTGCTTGATGGAGAAACAACTCGAAAAGGAGTTACATGAGATGTTAGAATCTGGCCAGTGAGGATGACATTCTTTATCTACGTTGTTTTAACTGAATTTTTTCCGATCTGTCATAAGAGAAATACCTCTTGTTACCACTTTATGTTTCACATTTGACGTTTACACTTTATTCTCGTCTATTGCGATGTTTTGGACAGCTGGCACGTTATACTGGGATATGCTAGGGAGTTATATTTGATATTTTGATCCAATTTACTAATCCAGTCCACGATAAGTTTTTGCTAATAATCACATTGTAATCAGACGAAATACTAGAACGAGTCCTTCCAGGATAATTGATACGGACACACCTTTCTCTGTCATTTCTGACGCAATTTTAGTTCGGTATCTGTAAGGATCATGATATTAGGCCTATAATTTGGTATCATAAGGATACAAAATTCATATACGGTGTGTTTATGTTTTGCTCCCTTTTGGTGTAAGTCCGAGGTGATTAAATTTCAATACATTTTATAATCAATAAAATCACCACTCATAAAAAGGTGTCACATTGTTATTTTCTTTCTTAAAAAAGTAAGGGTGACATATGCAAGACGTTTCTCAATATTACAATACAAGAAATTCATGTTTAAAAAATGTATTGTGGACATGGATGTGATATGCCTTTGGAGAACTGTAAACTTTACGTGTTGAATAAGAGGCAGTGTTCAGAGGGCAAGGGGTATCTTTATACACACTAAGCGATCTGTTTGCTAGGTGAAGTTTATATTAGGAGACTATATATACTGTGCTAATGCGTGGATCACGTTTTGCAATAAGACCCACACGTATACTGCGAGGTAATTCGAGAAGTACATATCACGAACATACGCGTCAAGCCTTTTCTTTTATCCTCGTTTTGCAAGACTGAACGAAGGAAGAGGCGTAAGGCGATTAGCGTCTACTGCAAACAGGTAATCTTCCCCGTGGGACCCGGGCACGGTGTAACGGTCTCTCCCCGTCTTATGCCGAGACCGAGAAGACCGCCCATCGATGTCTACCTCGCACAGGTTGCCTTCACCGCGGAAGCTGTGTTGAATACTTCAGTCTCTCCCCGCCCGGAGGGGAGGCCGAGACGACCGCCGATCAGCGGCTACGGGGCACAGGAAGCCATCACCGCGGAAGCCATGCTGAATATAACGGTCTCTCCACCTTGCGGGGAGGCAGAAATGGCCACTGATCGTTGTCTGTGATTAAATATCCCAGGCCAGGGGAGAGATTTAAGGCCCCTGGGTTTCTTGTCATGCTGTAGGGTGGACCAATTTTGGATTTTTTTTCAAAAAACGATTCTGGCAACCAGAAACTAGTGTCGTTTTTCAGATCCGATTCTGACGCCGAGAAACCAGAGACCAGATTGGATGGAGGAAGAAGCGACTGGCGATTAGCGTCTATTGCGATCAGGTCACCCTCACCGTGGAAGCTGGGCAGGGTGTTACGGTCTCTCCTCGACGTGCGAGAGGGAGGACGAGATGAGCGCCGATCGATTTCTACAGGTCGGCCCCTGGGCGTCTCGCTTTGTTGAGTGGCTGACTAACTTAGATTTTATTTAATAAAAATAAACAATTGGGGCAATTAGAGACTAGTGTTGTTTTTCAAAAAAGATTCTTACACACTAGGTTGATAGGGTCGTTAGATAGTGTGTGTTATGGGGAGGGAAAGAGGGGCAGGGGTAACATGGGTCTCCCTTTGTTGTTTGGATTATAAATTTTAATTTTATTCAATTTTCCAAATAAAATTTTAAGAAAAAAGTGTCGTTAAAAAATTCTGGAAAACAGAAACCGGTGTCCTTTTACGAAAAACGAACCTTGCAACTAAAAACTATTCATTATCTGAACTTTACATAATGGAATATATAAGCACCGTGCATGTACGTTTTTTTTTCAATTCGGTTAAAATACTTGGTCGATTTTGATAGTTTATCTATTCACTTTTCATCTATTCAATTCTCTTTTAATATAGGGTTTATTTATTTCATCATTACATTTTTACATTATGGTAAACTGATGTAGTATGTTAAGGTCATTTTATATGGTTTTTGGGTTCATATAATTAACAGATAAAAAGTACAGCTAACTGTAAGCAGAGATGATGCCCGTACAGTTTGTAGATTACATGTACCGTTGGTGTTATTTTCATTACTATGACTTTATTGGTATATGTGCCAGTTCAAATTGCATTATTATCGCCATTTCTGTGGTGATGAAGATTTAGCACGCACAGGCGCGTGCACACACACACACACACACACACACACACCAAAACAATATGCTGAGCTACCGATTGCAGCAGAGAAGATAATTTGTGTTCCCCTCCAGACGGCGCTATAGATCAGTATGGTTTGTCAAACCTGGCAAAAACTGCTCAGATTGCAGCACGCAGTAGACCATAAAAGGATGTCCAGTGACCTACATAATGCCATTTTACTTTGGGGGTGTAAGGGTCTGAAGCTTAATTTAATTAATTTAATCTAGTGTAATTTGAAATATGCGGGAAACAAAAGCTTCCTGTACATTACTATTTTAGTACATTGCTTATCAAAATCTGCCAGTCAACTTATGGTAAATGATAAATAGAAAGGGCGGTTATACCTGCCTCCTACCCCGATGGACCATTTGAAACCTGAACCCTTGGAAGAGATGTCACTTCTTCAGTTCTGAGTGACCAGGGTGTGGATGCAAGGCGGCCAGGATACTAAGTATATATATGTAGATATTTCAGTTTTAACCGATTCAACGAAACGTTATAAGACAATGGTTTTAGGTATTTGTTGGTAACTTATATTTGATGTATTTAAAAAATGTCTTTGACGGCTGCATGTTGAACACTGGGTTTTACCATCCACCAGTATTTTCCCCACGTAATATTTTGTGTCCTTCATGCCTCCTTTATTTCATCACGTACCTGATGACAGTAAAATTTGCAGTTGTGTCTCATGTTAACTACACAGAATTTTAAACTACATCGGCAGAATTAGTAGTGGCAGTAAAGTTTTACATGCGAAATAGTCAAGATGGGGAAAATTCTGTGGTATGGCTCTTTTAAATTTTGGCTGTTGAAATTTAGTGAGTGGTTTTTAATACAATTGTGTCATAATTATAGTACAGCAAAATGGTCACAGTTGAAAATTAAAGAACGTGATTTTGGTTTAGTGATATACTTCCACTTCTAATTTTGGCATGTTTTCACAAATAATACCATTGAAGTATGTGAGCTAGTAAATAGTTGTACTGCTATCTGCGTGACTGGTTATGAAAGCATGATTTTCAAGGCATAGGGGGCGATCGCAAGTAATGCTTGAACGTAATTTTAATATTTCTTAATTATGGCTCATGTCAATATCACGTTGTCTAGTCAAACAGTTCTGTCCAAAGCAATTTACCGTGTTTTTTTTACCTTCAAGTTTTAAAGCCTTTTGTAAAAAATTAAAATGCAGAATATTAAACATTGCGTAGTCATTAGTAAAAAAGCTTGTTTTATTTCGCCAAAGAATGAAACCGCCTCTTATGCCTTTAAACATGTTTTACGTTACATAGTCTGTCTGAGTTTGAGTTTGCCTCCATGACGTTTGTAATACTATTTGCGGTATTCTTCAGCAAGGCAGCAAGTTGTGACTTGACGTTTATTTCAATGCAAATATAATGCTCAAAAATACGGAAAATTTACTTTTCTGGTCCAGAAAAACTCACAAGGGAAGCTCAGTTTGACCTTTTCATCAAAAGACGAAAAAAAAAGATCCCCTTGAAAACTGTTCATGTAATTTTGTACATTTTGTGACTTATGTTACTTATTCACGTCCTTGCAAAGAAATAAATTATACTGAAGCTGTCTTATGTTATTGATCTTACAAATAATACAAAATCAATTTAATCCATTTCTAAAATTGTTTAATGCTTAGTTGACAAAATTCTATTAAAAGACTAAACATTTCATATTCTTTATTTTCTAAACAAACAAGCATTTCACTCGGCTCTTGGAACTTGGCATTTACAATTCTTACACTCGCTTCGAACTACTGGAATTAAATTCTTAATTTTGAAGGTGTTCAATGTGGCTTGGACCTTTAATAAAGCGCAAAAAAAAAAAAAAAAAAAAAATTCAGCAAATTTCTCTTTAGATTTACTTTATCCAAAAACCGTTTCCAAAACTACGATCTGAAAACCCCATTTGGGGTTACAAATTTTTATAATTGTATAGCCACGTGTAAAATTCACAAGTCTTTATTTCCATAGCGAGGGTGACTCAAAATCTAGTTACTTAAAACTCTTGCCTGTATAATGTTTTGAAGCTTGAAAACTTGCTGTCTTGTTGAGGAAAAAGTGTCATTTTTACGGACAACTATCGATCAATTTGTTTGAGTAATGGAGTATATTAAGTTCGCACATTTAAGGTTTAATTTGTAAAGTGATTTGGCTAAGCCAAGTGTACCAAGTTAAACTCTGCATAAAGATACTATAGATATATTAAACGATGTTTGTTATTTATCTAAGTTTGCTCATCTGGATTGTAATCTTAATATCACTGATTTTTCTAAAGTTAAGGTGAATAGTATATGCAATATTTTTTGTAATTTTTTTGTTAATTATGACTTGCATTTGTGGCATTAATTTGTTGAACAGATCTCACTCTTGCATAAAGATGGAGGGAACAGTCATGTGGTCCAAAGTTTCCCATTTTCAAAACTAAAACTGCTTTTTAGCAATTCTATGTCAGCAGCATCTTCAGTATATCGATGCAGAAATGGTGTTTATTTTCTCATATGAGAACATTATTTACGGTCAGAAAGTTGCAAACCATTTGTTACACATTTTTGGACTTTACATTATAAATGAAAGGTGGTATAAGCAACACCATGATTTGTCCCTCCATTCTTCCTAGGTTTAATAATTACACGTTGCAATTGCTAAAATGTTTTTTTTTTCAATAGTTATTGTCTCTCGGGAATTGTTTTTTTTTTCACATTCCCCATTTAGTAATGTAGTATATTTGAATGTATCGGTCGCTGTTAAATGTCAGAATTTATTTCACAAACGGCTTGTGACAATTTTTTTCAAAACATAGCAAAAATGTGTTTTTTCCTCTAAGCAGTAACCGTCGGAATTCTATGTCGTATCAAATGTAGAAAAAGCCATACCATGAAAAAGTTCATAGCACCTTCTGGTTAAAATGAAACAAAAATAATGGCAGATACATGGAGTTTTGAAAGGGTGTAATATTTTCAAATTCTTGGCAATTCGGAGTATTTTTTGTGACTTTTAAAATTGTGATATCAGAGTGAGTTTCTTTCGAATTTTCCTGCGGTGGTGTGGGGTGAAACAGCTACTAGATCTGCCGTTGTTTTTGTTTAAAATGATATTAAAAAAACGGATTGCCATTTTTACCTGAAATAATGTTTAATATTATAACAAGATCAAACATTAGTCAAGTAGTTCATTAGATAGTGTATTTGTCAAATAAAACTCAATCGAGTCTTAATGCAGATATCAATATTTTTGTTTTTATAATTCTGAATATGCAAAACTTATTGTGATTTTTATGTTTTAATAATCTTCAACAAAGTGGATGTTTGAAAGTATGAGAATACATCAATGGTAGTTTTATTTTGCTCGAAATAAAGTACTTTACAATTACATTCCAAATGGCTTATCGTTTTCATTGGCTCGGCGAACTGTAAGGGTGGTGTTTCGATTCGGGTATCTGGGAACTTTATTTTCTAGAAGGCCTTTTAAAATTTCTCCTTAGTTACTATAAAAGGAAAGTCTACCAGGGGTGGGTGGGTGGGAACACTTAGGAGAGTGGATAGCACGCGCGACTCGGTCCCAGCAAGACCTGGGTTCGAAACCTGGCGCTTCTAGGTCCCAGCAAATTACCTTTTGCAAAAAAAATCAAAATGAGTAATTTAACTGGCGATAAGAGTGTCCTACGAACTAGAAATGTTAAGCTGAGGTGGTGGCTCAGTGGATAACGCGGCAGAATAGTAAGCAGGAGAAGTAGGGATCGAGGTGAGCTGGGGAAAAAGAGATTCTTTTTGCAAATTTTGAACGAAGTAAAGCATGTGTATGTTTATTACTGTCAAAATGAATTATTTACAGCACTAAAATTTTTATAACAATTATGAAGATATAACATTTTGTGTTCTAAATTAATATAAATTAAAATTTAACAAACAAAAAATGCATTAAATCTGCAAGTAAAACAAGTCGAAGATTGTATGCATTTTGAACATTGTTACGAAAAGACAGAATCCTTTGACTTTTGAGAAAATAAGTTTAAGATCATAACTGATAATAGACAAAATTGACTTTTCAAACAAATTTTACCTGGCAACTTTTTATGCCTTGTCATTAGTGCCTTATCTTCATCGAATTCCATCAAAAAAATATCTGTCCAAATTCAGAGGTTGTAACAATTTTAAAAATGCAAATAATCTTCTGTAAACGTCATTCGTGCACTAACACACACACACACACACACACACACACACACACGCATGTAAGCAGACTTTGTCCTATGTCGTCTCGTTGATATTTGCACACCCAATCGAACAGAAGCCAAAATTTCTTCATGTTGTAAGATTCTTGGTTGCTTTGCCAATCGATGTTTTTTTTCAAATTTTGTTTTCTTTGCACTAAGTCCGAAAATAAATATCATACATGGCGTAACTGTGGATGAAAATTTACATTGGCAAAGCATGGAAATAAGAAACGACATAAAGGCATGGACGGCTTACAAGATTATCCAAGTCTTAGCCAAATTCAGAATAATATACAAACAAAACTTAAAAGTTTACTCAAAAAATAATTGTACTTGAAGTGACTTTTCACATCCACTTAAAACCGACTCTGGTTCTCGGCGTTCAATGATGATACTAAGCAAAAATAACACAACATGGACATGCAGGACTGATATCTAACCTAGCCGGTCTTGCTCAGTCACCCCTTGCTCCCGAATAAAATTAAAATGAATAAGAATACAGAACAACTGTAATTAGAACGCTCCTGTGAAAGATTTTAGGCATGTTTTTCACTTTAAAAATTAAAACCAAAGAAAGTATTAAGCTTTACATTCACTTTGGTAGAATATCGAATTTGCCATTTAGAAGAACAAAATACTTTGAAATAACATTTTAGGTGATAATTCCGTAAAATTCTTAAATAAATAAATAACTGACCAAACTGTTAGAATGGACTGAAGTGTAACAGATAAAATAGTAAATCATATTATCTAATTTTAAAAAATCTATAATTTTGTTTAAGAATTATTAATTGTTCACTCTTTTTGAGCAAAATTGACAAAAGTTGGCGGTCAAAAAATTCATAGAAACCTTTCAGAATATTCATTATCTCCCAAAAATTGGTCTTTGCCACAGCTCAAGTGATTTTGAAAATATGGAAAGCAAAAGGCTATGATTAATGTCAGTCCTACAGAAACATTTTAATGGACAAACGGTATCTAAATAAAGTCTATGCCCCCGTTGTTTTTCGACACTTTTGTTTTGTAAATCCTAAACGGCATATAAATCATCCCAATCCTGGGAAATTTTTGTAGCCAACTATAGGAACAATTTTCTTATCTCCATTCTACTAATGCAATACTAAATTGGTATTTATTTTGGATGACAATTTTTACCCCACCCCATGGTTTAACTTTGTTTCTGGAAACGGACATTTGGTCCCCGCCCAGTACTGAAAACACCGAGAACCAGAGGAAGTTTATTCACAGTCACACAGCCATATTCATACATGTTAAAAGATCGATATTGTACATGTGGACAATTCTGAAATTACGTGGGCACATTTGCCTTTTACACAATGTTGGAATTTCTAAGGCGTTATACGTTTTATTAACAGTGTATTTTTTGTAGATTAACATCCCTTCCTCTTTTTCAACTGAACACACGATAAATGTAATTAAAATTTTCCTATACCCTGTATGCATTTTACGTAATGCGGTTGCAATGTGTTTCTTTCCCAGAGGTCAACATAATTAATTTAAAATGAATAAGAGTACAACTTCAAGTTCACAGCGAGGTGTCAAATTGCAGATTTGTCCACACGCACATTTTCAGTGACAAACAGAAAACATTCTCTTCTTGGAAATTAATCTATGATGTTTTTAAATCAATCACTTTATCATTTTATACACACATTATTTCTGTTAAATGAGGAGTTTAAATCTAACATTTCAGGTGGTTTGAAAAAAAAAAAAAAAACAGGTATCAACCCCTACCCAAAAGCATGTAAATTACCCTTATAACACCATGATCAGATAGAGCACTGTACTACGACATAGTATCATACAATTACCAAAAGAAACAACCGAGCATCATGCAGGTCAGACGCTTAGTATGGATTTAATTTTTATGAGAAGTTTCATAAAAAGAAAGCTCATTTTATTCGTCTTTTAATTTCCTCCGCCAAGGAGGTTATGTTTTCACCCCAGTTTGTTTGTTTTTCTGTCTATCTGTCTGTCTGTCATCAACATTATGGAAAGTTATGGACCGATTGTGATGAAATTTTCAGAAACTGTCAGAAGTGGACCAAGGAAGAGATGATTAGTTTTTGGTGGTGATCCGGATCAATGATAAATCAATAATCAATAATCAAAAAACTAAGTTATGGACCGATTTTGATGAAATATTCAGGAACTGTCAGAAGTGGGCCAAGGAACAGATGATTAATTTTTGGTGGTGATCCGGATCAATAATCAATCAATAATCAAAAATATCGAAAAATTAGGGGTGACACGGCATTTAATGGAGACTTTGCTGCCTTGGCGGAGGTCTGCGATCTCTGAGTGCTTTTTTAGTTTAATATACGTTTTGGAGCAGAATGTTACAAGCAAAAGCAAACATAAAATTCCGTACTAAATGTCGTCCCTGCATATAAACGAACAGACAAACGTCGGCATAGGAGGCTATCTTGGCATGGGCGTGGGGCTGTATATGCTGAACACGAAACGTGTCTTTGAGTAGGACGCTTCTGGTATCTTCGAAAACGGTACTTGGAGTCACTGGAATTAAAGGAATAAATCCGTATACATAAAACAATGTCTAAAGATCTGATAAAGCATTACATGCTCATTACAGCAGTTCGTGTCAGTATCTTTTGCGTTATAATTAATAAATCGCAATTAAGCTTTTAAATTATACAAATATAATATACAGTGTATATATATCTAAATATATCTTCATATTGAACCCTCATGGAAAGTTAATGGTATCAGAAACAAAAGGGTGCCCAAAAGGCACTGAAGGAAAGCTAGGAGAAAGTATACTTCTCGTCAGTTAGATGTCCCCATGGTCATTATGCCTAGAGTGCACCATTTTGGGAAAATATCGTCAATGCAAAACTAAGAAATGTTACCATACATTTTCTATCATCTGTACCGAACTTACGAGGTACTGCTGCCGGTTTCAGTGCCATCTTTTCGGTCAACATGTGGCAATATCAGGAATATGGCATGGGACATCCTTCTTCTCCATCTTCTACTGACCTTGGTCCTATCTGAGTACCTCTCACCTAAACGCTCACCTGATTTACATAATAATGAAGAGGTCACCTACTTTCCGTGCGGACGCTTCGGTCTGAATTATCATCTGGTTGATGAGAAGGCACAATAAGTGTCCGTCTCAAAAAGAGGATAAGGTGTTGGTTCAGTCACAATTACAAGCACACACACACACACGACAAAATTAATTTTAATCTATAAAATATAAATACATTTTCAAAGCCTCCATACCGGGTTCTTGATATTGCGTGACTGGACATATGAATCCGCTTTCATGGGTTAAATGAACGAACTGGGGCTGGATTGTGATAGTAATGACATAATTTTCATCCAATCTTACGCGTAACCGTAAGGTTGTTGATATTTCTTCTTTTTTCTTCTTACTTTTTGAAACACAAATGGACACTTTTAAAGAAAGCGCTCAAGTTTCATACTTGAATCGCCTTGTGTAAAGCCATAGGTAATTTTCCATAAATAAATTCTACAGAATTAATTGTTTATGCACGAATAAAACACAACTTTTTAAACTGAGCAAAATAACTTAAAGAATTGGTCTATATTTGTATTATGTCAATTTTCTCTTGTTTAGAAAATTCCGAAAGAAAATGTTCGGCGCATTGTTTCATTAAATCACTTTCACTCACCGTTCAAAGCATAAAACTAACTGAGCGAAATCCATGAAGAAAATCTACAACATGTTGTGTAAAAATCAGGTCGAGCTATTATTAATTTATAACGTAGGATATTTTATCGTAGGCAACAATCGGCGGCCGTCACCGCACGGCGGAGAGACGCCGTACTATTCAGCACAGCTTCCGCGTTGAAAGTTACCTGGTCGAGGTATACGCTAATCACCAGTCGTCTCTACGTCTGTCCACTCTTGTTTCCCTCAGTAAAAACGTTTCTATATTAAAAAAAGGACACTAATTTCTGTGCATCAGAATAGTTTTTGAAAAATTCAGTGAAATTAAAATTAATACTTCAAACAACAAAGGGAGACCCCAGGGGCCCATTTCCCCCTCCTCATGCTCATCCCCCATCCCCTACCCCCAACATTTCAACAATTACGAACTTTATTCGTTATTATATAAGAAAAGCAAAACTCAACTTGATCATTATAATTTATTCTCATAACTAATCTAGATTGTTATTGTCAAGGTATTGCCATCTATCATTTTTATGCTGTGGAAATACCTGCGAAGGTAAGAAACGTTAATTGGTTATAATAATAATAATAATAATAATAATAATAATAATAATAAAGAAAAACAGGAAGCCTGAGAGAATGTCATAACATCTATAAAGATGAATGCTTTCCAAAGAATTTCTTAAGAATGGTAAAATGTGTGTACATAACTAACAAGAAGGTATACATATCCTTAGTTAATACAAATATATGTATACATGGTTATTTCTCAGAATATCTGTCGTAATACTGGTTTTTAGTAGGGTGTAATTGCATTAACTGCATTAATTACTTTAATCTTCCAACTATAATCACTCCTTGGGTAACTATGTAAATGTGTTCTGTTTCCATTTACTTTATTTCCATTTTCACTAAGTTTATATATGGCTAGCCTGAGAACAAGTGTGTCTGAATTTCTGCAAAAGTTTCATCGTGAACACTGTAACTGGAATAGTCTATTAACATAACAACCCCCGACATGAACTATACATGTAATTGTGAGCTTTATGGGCACGTTTAAAGTGCAGGCTGCCCTTTAAGAGAAAAAAAATGAAACCACTCATGATACTATTGTAACGTTACCTAAATTAAACTAACAAGCACATTGTTTGCATTAATAGATCATTGTGGTCTCCAGGCATAAGCAACTTAACACCAGTAAGGAGCCGATTGTTTTGACACTGGAATATTTTAAAATATGATCATGCTTATACATGTACATGTAGAACCATCATCATATACATGTATTTTCGATCTACGTAATTCCACATTCATACGCTCTTGAATAAATTGTGCTATAATAATTGTCAATTCTGCATAGTTTTAAAATATGTCATACCATTATAAAATACCTAACGGATTAATTGACTATATTGATGTGATTTTATCAAAAGCTTTTAAAACAGGGAAATAAAGTCGTTTCTTAATTCCTAAGTTATACATATTACGCTGTTATCGGGGAACAAATACTATGACAATATTTTATGTGAGTCAGTGATTTCCCGCCTCCCCTCCCTATAAAGTAGCAGGCACACAGGCAAAGGCCAGGGGGGTCAGAAACGTCTTATTAAACCCCTGATAAAAGACACTGATGGCAGAAACAAATAATGTACTTTTATCATAAGAATTGCACTAGTGTGTAACAGTCTTTGCTCTCCATCTCGATGAAGGCCGTAAAGGTTACGTCTTCAATCCTACATCTGGAAGTTGGCGTACGTGTCGAACCTGTGGGCGTATTCTTCAACCACTTCATAGCAAAAATAGTATTGCTCCTACAAGATAAATATAATTCATGTACCTGTACTGTATATTGACATCATTTATACAGTGTATGCGAATATAAAAATGGTGGGTTTAAAGAGGATGGGAGTAAATACGTTAATTCAAAGTGTTATGTATATATTGTCAAGTACGTAACTATATATCGGAACGTCATCTGAATATTCACGGTGTAACACCTGGCAAATTTCTACATAGCTGAACATTTAATCAAACTATTAAGTTCTGCCCTGTATTGCCAATGGCTAATAAGAGTAGGCTGTAAGGTGCTGCCCCCTATTGCTGATAGGAAGTATTGAGAAGCATATGATTTTCTTCTGATTGTTTTTAATGAGATTTCTTGAGGGGGTTTAAATTTCCTAGCCAGAAAGCACAGCACATTCCTTTGTTCAGTTCTTGTGAAGAAGAAAACGTGTTTTGATGATCCCAGAAGTTGTTCAAGCCTAGTGTATATCTTTTAAGAACCCTGTCCAACCAGGAATGTGAGTAAAATTGTTTTTAATGCCATTTTTTTGTAACTAGAAAGAAATTAAGATGCGCTTGTTTTTGGCTTGTTTTTCAGTTTAACGCTTACTGAGAAGCAGTTTGACCACATTAATTTTAATCGATTCATCTACACTGTACTAGTTCTTTGCTGTGGAATTTAATGGTTTTTTTATGACACACCTTGTCGTGTGCAGTAGAATTGTTATCAGTAAAACATGTTTAAGGTTCAATCAAATAGTCTGAAGGAGTAATGCGCTTCATGCTTTCTCTACTGTCTCATGTTACACAAATTGTGCTAGTTGTCTCAAAGATGTTGGGTGCCTAAATTGTGCTGTATTGTGCTAGTGCAGATTTCTCAATTACAGCATTCTAGATTATTCCCATTGTAATTATTGCATTAAAGCAGTTAAGTATTTTATTTATTTATTTATTTATTCAGTTTAAACCGTCGTTGATTGACGATTATTATATAACTGGTAAAGACAGAGAGGAGAATAAACATCATATATTATTCCAACTATTCCTTTTCTAACACTACGGGTGTTACACACGGTCTCAACTTTTAGTGAATATCAACCCAAACAGATATACGTGACAAATATTACACTGTTCTAACGCTGTGCATGCATGTTACCTTGCTATCGACCAGCTGTGGTCTGTTTTGTCTGACAGCCTTCACCGCGTGGAAAACATCAACTTCCTGCTCCACTTTCAGCTTGTCCAATATGCGAGCCACGGCGCAGAACAACCCGCTCTGGTGGGCTCCGTTCCTTTAATATTGAAAAAGATAAGATGACTTTTGGTATGATCGTGCATTACATTCAACAGATTAGAAAATAAATACCAATAGATGTTGTAAGGTTTTTCAAAAGAAGAATAGGTGGCAATGAAGGAACATATTTGTAATTGTCCATATTCAATCAATTTACATTTAATTATAAGATACGGTTTTCGGTTTCAAAAAAGATAATCAGCAAATAGGCAGGTGTAAGTTAGAGGAAAGAGGGGTTAGTCCGCCCCAGCGCAATTCCACAGTGCGAACTCAATTAAATTTACTGTGAAAATAATTACTGCTGACTTCAGTGACTTATAACACAATTAAGGTTTATAAATGAACTTTCTTCTGAAAATTGGGCGGACTAGCTGTCTGTGCGTACGTTCAACTTACATGCAGTGAACAGTTATGGGAGTGTTTCCACTTCTCTTTTGCCATTGTTGAACTGCGTCAAACAGCTCAAGAAACGCACGCGGTGATGGCGGCACTGGTTCTGATGTCATCCAGTCATGAAACTGGAATTGGCAGACGGTTCTTGAAGGATCCGAGTGCTAGAAATTTAAATAATAATAATCACAGTATTATTGTGAGTGAATGGTTTGTTCTGTTTACCGATCAATTTTTGAAATGACTGTTTAAATAAGGATAAGTTACTATTCATATGACACATTTTGCTTGATTATCCAAAAATACATCCAAATATAATATTTTGAAATATTAATTTATTGGTTAATAAATTGTAAAATTTTATTGAGAATGCGACCAGGATCAACAAGCATAAAATCTACTCGTACATTTTTCCTTAACAAAATGAAAAGTTTGCAGCAAATTTGCCATAAATTTGATGAAAACTAGATAATTTGCACGAAACTGTTTGCAATTTGTTGCAGAAAAATTGTTGCTGCAAACTTGCAGGAGCATCTAAAATTAGCGGCAAGTGTGCAAACGTCTGCATATCCTATTAAATTTAAAGCACATCTAGTATATCTCGTTTGAATACTAAAATTCCTTCTTGCGAATTTACAGCTAATTTTCGCAAACAATTTGCAAGAAGCCTCAAATTTTGCTAAGGGTTATGAAAAAGGCACTTACTCTCTTTGAATTAACCAACTTCAACTCCTTGATGGTGATAGATTCCCCAATCTGACGTGTAGAAATCACTTCCACAGTGAAATGCCCGTGAGTAGTCATCTCTTCCGCCGGCCAGTACACGGCATTTGTCTGGGGAAAAAGCCAATGTAGCTGTCAGGTATGTTATCGGGCAGTGGGGAATAAATGTGTAAAGTATAAAACAGACTTTCTCTTTTACTCTAACTTTCAGGTGCCTGTGCAAAAATTTATTTTATTTATTTATTTTATTTTATCCTTTTTTTAATCTCATTAAGTTCTATTCGCATATCCTAAATTATATATCAATATTTTAATTTGTAAATTAGTAAATTTTATTCTTACTCCATTTTATGTATAAATTCAACCTTTTGGTTGCCATGTCTCAATAAACGTACCTACTACTAATAGACGGTTTGTCTCAAAAGAGCCGTAATTGGATCTAAACCATCTAAAATCAACTTTAGCAAAAAATTTACTGTTGAGTAGAATACACCGATATCTAAATTCGTGCGATTATTTATTTTTTCTTACCTTGCTATCTTCGTTCCCTTCATTCAGCATAACTATAGTCGCACATTGCTGGTCATACAACATACTCCAGAAGTCAACGATCGTATCAGGCAGAGGCATCTGCGTCACGATATAGGCATCTCGGCGTTCGTAACCCTACAAAATGTAGATTTATTTCATACTTGAAAGGTTCAATAAAATGATCATAAAATTAATGTGTCCAAGTTTAAAAACAATATCTTACTGTACAATAATGACACCAACATATTTTTGTTACCTTTAAAACAGACAAATTAAAAAACACAGTATGAATCGATCTTGACAATCGAAAAGAAACAATACTCACATATACGTCACCAAAGCTTGTGAGGAAGAGTTACACTGTATAGTGTGTCATGAGTAAATGAAATATAATTACATGAGTAAACATTAAACGATTATCATTTCCTTAATAAATCTTAAAACTTACGTCTATGAACACCGCATTAATGTAGTCGGTGCTCTCCTTGGCGTGTGATACAAGGTACGGTCTGCAGTGGTTACCTAAAAAACACAGTATACATTATTTTCCTGTTCACATAGAACACTATCTCACGAAAGCTTTAATTAGTTTCTTACTAAGACTAGTGATTAAAAATAGCACACACACACATACGTTGCAGCATCTGAAGGGTAAAGGGTAAAAGACATGACCAAACATACTATACCTTCTTTAAAAATAAGTAAACGAGTATGCAAATAACAGGATAATTGAGAAAATTTGTGAAAGTACAACTGAAGGGGTTTTGTGAATATGCTACCTGCTACAATATTCCTCATTCTATTCTTCTCAATGTTGATAGGTTCCAAGGCCGTCTTGATGGAGCTTTCTTCTATTTCAGGCAACATAAGGTTCAGTATCTGCTCGGCAGAAAAAAATAATTAGGCACACATTAATAATGATAATTATTAATGACAACAACAACAGCTACTACAAAAACAATAACAATAATAATTGCAATAATAATAATATGTATTTGGGTCATGAATGGTTAATGATGTCTCCTAGGTGGTGGCTCAATGTATAAAAACATCGCATGTATTTAAAACTTTTGAAAGCATTGAAAAATTATTTAAACGATCACCGAGCGCTGCCCCCCATCAAGGCAACTACGTGTAGATTCCCATTACTCTTTATTAATTAATAATAAAATCATAGATATAGAGTCAACTTATTTGATTGCATCAGTGGCATACCGATAACAAGGATGAAATAGTACAGGTGGCACTGTTATTGATTGTGCTAGTTGTTCGATACAGTGGGCAGAAGTAGTAAAAATGGGATAGTAGTAAATTACACACGTTGCATCAGTCTCGACTAAGTATTTCATATTCATAAGAAGTCAAAGGGGTGGAGCTAATTGCGCATGCATGACAGGACGGATTGACAAAAATACGAAGCTTGTGCAACGCTGCATTTTACTTTAAAAAAATACACGTAGGGTGGATGGTGATAAGGATCAACACCAAAATCTTATCATTTTTAAGTTGGTCTACTTGTGACCTTTCCTGATTTTTTCATCAAAACCCATCTACTATTTTTTGGGGGGGTTACACTAGTGACGAACAGACAATTAGACAAACGGTGATGAAATCATGACCTTGGCGGAGGTAACATACAACGAAAATAAATTTTGTTCACGGCCTACCTCAAACTCTTCTTCCATTTTGGTTAGTCCCGACTTATTTCTTTGTCTCAGTTTCCGCAGACGAGTGGCAAAGTCTTGCACTGGTATAGAGGTTAAACCACAATGCAGTTCTTCCAACATCACGTCATGGATGAAGTAATATTGCTCCTGTAACAAAAACACCATTCAAATACAATATATATACAAATGATGATTGACTCTCATTTTTTACCAATGAATGCAGTCTTTCAAGCCTCTCTATTATTCATTTATTAATTGCACTAACCAATGTTGGACCCTAGCCTCGCCTTATATATTATCGTTACACATAACACATTTAAGACGACCAAAAGTCCAACTGATATAGGTAACCCATTGTTTAACCCCTGTTCAAGGTTTTGAGATTTTTAATTCGCACACTAGCATTCTACGATGTAGCTCTATACCGTTGTCTGCACCATCTTCGGTCGCGATGCTCGCATTCCTTGGATGAGTTGATAAATGTCGATCTTTCCTTCAGCATGCGATTGATCAAACAGGTAGTCCAGTGCAATGAAGGTTCCGGTCCTACCAACCCCAGCACTTAAATGTAACGGAGACACATTTCGATCAGTAATTCAATATTGATTTGTTAATTGCTACGTAAGAATTACTGGACAACCCGACACCCATTATGGTCTCAGCTGTCGTGAAGAATACAATGATGTAAAATCTCTTGTAGAATGTTGTAAAAATAAACCAAATACAAAGTTAAAGATTCTTGTTGATTAACATTAATTTGTGCGAGTGAAATTAAGAAAGTCCTGTTTTACCTGCAGTGTACAATGATAGGTCCTTGGTCATGAACCTGATTTTGGTATTTCTTAACTTCCTCTCGGAATTTTATCAACGCTGTTGAATCAATAGGCACACCATGATCAGGCCAACCGGTAAAATGGAACTGTTTAACAGTACGTACTTCTAGTTCTCCAACCTTCAAGAAAACATCAAGGCTTTGATATATTTACGGGAAAATCAGAGGAGTATTCACATTATTACCCTTTAGGCAAATTTTCAATTAAACTATAGATAAAACACGTGAGGCATAACAGCTTTAGGTGGTTTAATATGACATGTGGGCGAGTTACAGTAATCTTGCTTACCTTACAATACTTCAGATTTCGGACAAAATAGTCCTGTCCATGAACTTCATCCTGCATAGTCACTTCTATTTCACCGAACTGTTTCACTCCTTCGTCTGCCCAGTACTGTTCACATTTTTGCTTAATTGAGAAAGCACTATTATTTACATATGTTCTAGGTTTTCGCCCAAAATGATAGCTCAAGGTATGCAATACATGGAGAAAGTCATTCTTAACCGCGTAACTTTGAAGCGTTTGGTAAGTTCGACTCTAGCAATTGTATTTTAACATCTACCAAGTACACTGTACTTCATATCTAGCAGACACTTCTAAATGCACCATTTCATCTAACTTATAATAATAATAATTCTTTGGTGACTGGCATACCTTGCCCATTTCCACAGTTTTCGTCACCATTACAATTTGTGGTGAGTTCACTTGCCATATCATCCTCCAAAAGTCTTTCACGGTATTCGGTTTAGGACCTACATGTAAACCGGAAAATGTGCAGCTTCTTAAGTACATTTAATAATGAGACCATTCAGCACGTTTCATATTTGCCTTTACAAGTAAGGGATTAGGAAAATAACACCTCGAAAGTGTGTGTTTGTGAGTCCGTCCGCTTGCTTGTGTGTGTTTGTATTTATATGTATATTTCAAAATACAAAATTTACCTTGTGCGGCAATAAATGCACGTGGTCTCTTATATCCCTGAAATTAGAAAGTGCACATTTGGCTTCTAGCTCAGTTGTAAACGAAACTATTATACCTTTTGTCGAATTCTAGGCTTTTGGTCAGTACTATGCTCTATTCTACACAATACTCTTGTGTTTAATACAAGGGTTTTATAAGTCACATGGTCGGTACCGGGATGTTTATTACATCATTCCTGACGACTGACGTTTAAGGAAATAAAATAATAAAATTAAACCTCATTGAGTTAATTTTTTGTTGTTAATGTCGTGTGTCATTTGGGTATTTGAAAGAACCAAAAGCATGGCGATGTTTAATAACAGAAATAAGTTAAAGTTTGTTAAAACAACTCACCTCAATGAAGTTTGCGTTGATGTAGTCAGAGTTGGGATCGCCTGGTAAAAGGTCCAGTACAACTCGGCTATGGTCGTCTGATGGAAAATAAATCATTCTTAAAAAACTTAATACCAACATATTAAAATTTGAAGGTTCGCTGTTATTGTACCCCATAACTGGGTCATGAAGCTGTAATTAAAACGTTTTATTTGAACTTTAAACTCTGATGACTTACATGGCATAATGTTCTGAAACCTGTTCTTTAGTCTGTTTTCTCGTTTTTGGCCGGCTTCACAAGGACAGATGAATGTGGTAGGGAATTTCTAAAAATAGTTGATAATGGTTTTGTTTTATATTCGTTTGTGCATTTATTTAGGCATACATGTACAATGGCAGATTGAACACATTTCATTTTATAAATTCACATTTTTCAGTGACAGTTATGTAAGCCATGCACGCGTACACAATCCAGGAGTACACCACGCCAATCTAAACACTAGCTTTTTTTCCACTTGGGAGATTTCCTGTTAATATTTTTTCATTGCGCAGACACACACATACCTGATATTCAGCCTTAAGAACATCTCTGCTTTTCCATTTCATGACCTCAAAAATGTCATCTACAGGGATTTTTGTGTTTTGATCTATATTGCCGTAGAGGTGCTCGTCTTCCGTGTCTTCGCACACACTTTCTGTCTGTAATCCATCTACATGTACAAGCTCATCTGAAGTTATAAAAGGGACCACAGGGAAACAAATACATTGGTTTTCCATTGAAAAAGGAATATACTTAAAGCTGTAAATGCTACAGATACGTAAATCAACAAAATTATATTACCTTGTCCTCCTTGCATTTCAGAAAAGACATTAACTCTATCAGACTCGTCTGGGCGACGCCTTCTGCAATACAAGTACACAGTTATCAGTGTAAAATTTGGACATGAATAAGACTCTCATACAGAGAAACAAAGTGAAATAATAAAGGCATTTGCATATACCTGTTAATTGCATGTGAACGCTGTATGATTTGTGAATAAATAGATGTTGTATTAGGCAACTCAGTAAAATTCATTTCTTTAAATAAACGCGTGCGCATTTTATATACTGTATATGCATGTATACATACATTATTTTACTCATTTAACTTGATTCCTAGGTCTATTTAAATTTACCTTTTGTATATGACAACTACAGCCAAAACTACCGCCACCAGGACCAGAACCCCCAACACACCTCCTGCTACACCACTACCATTTATACCTGTGACATGGGCTGAAGACTCTAGGAAGGAAAATAACACTATTAGGTTAAGATCCTTGAATATTTTACCATTTAGATAAATACCTTGAACCATGATGTAAGAAAGAGGCACTTGAGCGTGAAACATATACATATACATATTGTTCTGCAAACTTTATATAGCACGATATGATGTTTGCAGTCATCATGCATGCACATGTATAAATATATGTGATGCCAGCAAACAATTGCTACACAAAATTGCTCAGGGAAGCCATTATTTTTGGCAGTATTGGGTTACCTCTCTTTGGTTGAGTTGTTTCCTGAATTGGATCGCTATATTCGCCGTAGCCGACGGCAGTACTGGCACGGATCTATAAAGATAATAATGTTCACGCTGGGAAATATAGTAATAAATTAATACACTGTAGTACATGTAGAACTTCGGTGAAATACTGTAACAACTTGTTTGTTTGTTTGTTTTTTTCATAAAACATAAAAGTTTCGTTTTGTTCATTAAAATGACGGACATTATGAGTGAAATGATAATTACTTACTCGAATCATGTAGGTCGTATTGATTTGCAAGTTGCCAATAATTGTACTAGAACTGTCAGCATCAGCCACCGTTTCATCCCACAGACTGGACTGTTGAGTGTACGATATCTCGTAACTGACGATAACTCCACCTGGAGTGGAAGGCGCACGCCATGCTATCTCTATGAAGCTGTCTCCTGTGGATGCCACTTCTGGTACCGCCATCTTTGGTGGAACTGTTTTCATACAATAACAGTGTTTCGTAGAAAATTCCAATCATACAGTAGTTATTTTAAATAATAATCCAGTCAAAAGTTCACAGTAATCCTGTGTCAAGAATAACTGTACCACTTCTTTTCACACAAGCAGAAATAATTAATTACATAGGCAATGGATTAAAATTATACCAGATACTGAGTAAGTAGGATTTCAAAATGTATTTGAATAAAACCATTACCCCCTTCAGGTGTTTTATGAGTCACTGTCACTGGTGGTCCTTCCAAATGTAAGTTGTTAACTGCTGTCAGGTAGATGGTGTATTTACTATATGTTGTGAGGTTGGTAATTGTAATCAGCTGTGTTTCCTTGACATGTAGCACGTCTGTGGTATCATTGTTGAATTCTCCTTCATATCGAACAGTCAATTTTTCAAATCCATCACATCTATGGATCGCTTGGTTCATCCCCTTAAATTATTTAATTAATTAATAAATGGTTACGAGTACCTGAATTAATGTGGCTCAAACATGTAATTTATATGTATTTTATTTTTAAAAAAATCAATTTGCATTCTATTCATTTTGATACACAGCTACTGGTCCGAGTCCAATCACACCTGGTAACATTTTCTTTAACAACACAGTTATTTCAATATTGAAAGAGTCAATATTGCGAAACGAACTGAAGAATTATGACAGTATATGTCTGGTCTCATACAAACATCTTTTCAAGAAAAGGTAGAACTGAGATACTTTGTGACTTAAATACTGTACTCTAAAAATACCTGTAGCTATATGCAATACCAGAAATACCAGCAATGTTATTTCAGTGATTAAAGAATATGTAGAAAGTCATAATTCTAGACCTACGCACCGTTGTATTAAGTTCTATGTAAGCATTCCTCTTTGATGGCACAAGAAGGGAAGTGACGTTTGGTTTCAGTGGTGCCGCGGGAACTGAAAGAATGCTTAATCACTTCAACAGCAAAAAAAAAAACAAAAAAAAAAAAAAAAAAACTGGACATCAAACAATGACAATATTATAATGGGATTTTGAAGTGCATGTGTACTTGATTCAGATTATAAAACCAAATAAGGCAAATCCCCGTGAAAATATCTTAATTACCTCCACATGTCCTTGCAGCGGTTGGTGGACTAGGAAGACCATGATATCCTGCATTATTCTTTATTGTTACAGTGATATCATACTCTGTGTACTGATAAAGATTTTCGATAGTGGCTGTATGATTTTCTGATGATACTGTTACATTTACGCTACTGGGTTGGCCATCCTGCCGCCAAGCTCTAATGACGTAGCTGTGAGCACTACCACCCCTTAAGTCGCCCAGCGACGACCACTTTTGCCACGTTATGGTGAGTGAATTGTTTGTCTTGGAGGACAATTTTGGTGCTGTGGCTAGACTTGGGAGAGTAGATGTTTCTGAAAAATTGAAACAGTAACGAAAAAGCAAAAGTAAATTTTCTTATGATTTGATTGACAATTATGTTTCAACATGTTTACATTTGCCACGGGCACCGTACATGTACATGTGCGATGTAATCGTATACGATTTTCCGTGCGATTTTTTTGACATCGTATGTACATGTAGCTACGGGTTCTTGCGAGTACGTTTATATTACGTGCGGATGCAGTTTCATATCTTCGACATAATCTTGAGGTCATGTGGGAAAATCGGTTTTCGGTTTAAAAGTAACTGTTCAGAGTCCTTTCAGTCCTACTGCAGTTGCCACACGCCTTGAAGTTTTAAACATCTTTACTTATGTTATGTACTTTAAAGCCATCAAAGGTGAAAGGGAAAGAGACCAAGACCTGGCTCACCCATTACCACGATCACCGCAAGTTCACCGAGTAATGTCCGTACAGGAACTGTGCAATGCCATCCACGATAATTCTACGGCCTGCGGATTACGATTTTAGAAATTTGTCAAAAGTTCTAGCTTGACAAAATCGTAGAGGAGGTCTTGAATCTGCACGGTTTCGCGAAAAACTACAATTAAGATAATTAATTGTATTTATGTAGCAAATGGTTTGTTTTAGTGGTGCTATTAACTTTTAGGGTAATACATCAACGTTTTGTTTGGGTCTTGTGTCTGCACATGGGTTAAGGAATGTCTTAGCTGCTGTGTATCTAGGCACACACATGTATATTCTATGAAAGATGTTTTGGAGACTAATTCCATCGAGCTGCATTCAGTGAGAAGTCATTCAGCTTTGTAGCTGCGGATATATTTACCCGCAGTTTTAGCAGCTACACTGTATTATTACTTCTTTATTGTTATTTGTACACTGGTTACCAGTCATCACTTTTGTGGTTTCAAGATTTGGGGACGGCTATTTGTTACTTGGTGACTTTATTTTCTTCGGATTATTTAGTTTCCCCAGCCACTAGTTTTGGTATTCAAGATTCAGCGACGGCTGTTGACGGTTATTTGTTACTTGGTGACTTTATTTTCTTCGGACAATATTCAGTTTTCCCCAGTCACCAGTTTTTGTTATTCAAGTTTCGGCGACGTCTGTTTCCTTTTATTGGATGACTTCAAGTCTTGGATCACACACAGGCTAGTATTTCTTTATTGTCTTCAATTTTTCCCCTTTATTCATGTGTTCTTAACAATACATTTATAATTTGTTGTGTAATGCAACTACAGTTGTTAGCTATTTTGTTTAGGTGTCACCTCATCATGTTATTCTTGATTTTTTTCTTTTGTGTGCATCTATTTTATTTATGTTTATATTCCTATCGGGCCAGGTGTTTTTGCAGTTTTCCTATTTCCTATTTCCTGGCTGTCATTGACATGCCGTAATCTATTCATATCCAATTTCCGATTCTCTCCGTGTCCGCATTACCAGGTGGAGTATTATTAGGGCGGCCATTCCACGAAAAGGGGTACAATTCCAAAACAAGAAATGCAGTGATATGAACTTTGCAAAACTGGAAAACTTTTTATATTATTTTGATGAAGAGGTATTCAGAGAGTAGTAGAAGAATTTTAACCCACACCATTACTGTATTTAAAGAAATATGCACCTGTAAACATGGTACAGTATTTTTTTCGTTACGGAGGTTAGGTAACATCTAAATTAGGTTATATTTCAATCATGCCAAAGGTCACAGGCTCCATATTTGATTCAATTATTAAGATTTTGTATGTATTCAAAATTTTATTGCCCATTTAAGATTTCTCTTCAATTATAGAAAATGCGGAGCAAACACATTGGTAATAAGTGGCTCGTTTTCTATAAATACAAAGCCTGAGATATTCCAATTTAAATATTTTATTAATCATTGGGGACAGACTTGCTTTTTTATCATACTATTTGTTTATGAACAAAGTGCTATCAATCTATTATGATATGAGCATTGATCAATGAGCACACACATATCCAATGTTCAAATGAAAAATGAGTAATTTCGTAACGGAGGTTAGGTCATTGATATTTCTTAGCTTAAAGAAGACTCTAGAGGCTGAATTCGGAATTTGTAGTATTACAGATACGACAAACGTTACATAATAACATAGAAAATTTGATAAAACATGTTTAATCAAACCAATAAATGGCAAATTGTTACAACGGGTTGTTGTGCTTTCTTTCAAGGACTACATAAATACATTTACCGCTACTGGATACATTTCACCGCTAATATGTTGATCGATGTATCTGTAGAATTCGCATTCCATATTTTACCAGATTAAGAGTTTAATTTATTATCTTAGTAACAGAGGTTAAGTAAAACTCTATAGTCTAAATTATGTCATGCATTTAAACCGTTCAAAATCTTTCACAAGAAAAGCTTCGCGGTCATTAGATTTTTTTCTTTCTCTGTAGTGTTTTTGTAGCTCTGTATTTGTAAGTGGCATATTGGTGTCTGTATAACAAAACATTAAACCTACATGTACATGATCGCAGCTATAGGCAATAAAAAACAACACAATACCCGATAAAGTTAATGTATACAATCAAGTAGGCCGACAATAGACACGTGTTTGCGGATAATTGTCCATTTAAAGTTACTGGAAGCATCTAGAAGATGTTAAAAACTATTATGTGCTACTGAAACAGTAAAATAGGGCCTAATAACCCCGCAGTTCTACCTGATAAATACAAGCGTTGCTTCAATGCTTAATATATTTCGCCATATGTCTCCCGCGAAAATAATGTCTGCTACATGTACGCTAGTACTGATGTCAGCTAGTACCATTTTTCTTGCCAAGACAGTCCTGAAAACTCCTCATTTCGCTTAAAATCAGAATGATAAGTTCAAAAAGGCATCGTCAAGTGACAAATGGAAATCATTTTGAAAAAACAAATCACGATTTACCCTCGATTTTATAGCAAACTCAAGTAAAAACTTAAATAGTTAGCTTATCTTGATAGAATTATCAGCTATATATGTATATTTTATATCTATATTAATACGGGGTAATGTCTTTAACAGCAAGCCGTATGAATGCATACTACATCAGAACATAGAAGTAGAACTACTTCTATGATCAGAACTAACTCACAAAACCACAGAAATAACGTTTTAAAGTATTAACAGTCATTTTTATAACAATTAACTTATTTCGTAACGGAGGTTAGCATAACGGATGTAAGGTGACACGCACTCTTTTTCAGTTTTTATCCTCGGGATAACTTTGCATAACTATTGAATGAATTTTTTAGGGAGAAATTGGTCCTTGCTTAACAAAAATGATGTTTTTAACTTTCTAAAGCAACATTTTCTTCAAATTTGGTCCGTTACTGAGGTTAGGCTCTTAAATGCGACACCCCGACTTTTGTGAGTTAACATTCTCTATGATGGAACGCATCATTCAAAATTAACAAATAGCACTGTTTTATTAAACTTCATGTATTAAGAGTTTGAAAAGTGCACAGGAAGGCCATTTAAGAGCATTTTCTTTTATTCTTACACTGACTTAAAAAAGCGTTACGGAGGTTAGGGGTTACTGAGCGACATTGATTAAACTATGACAGTGACGTAACTAACCAACAAATTCGACAGAGAACACCATGTATGATAAAAAGAAACATGAATTCAAATTAGTTGAGGACTAAAAACACTAAAATACGGGAAAATATAAACTTTTTCTTGTGGCAAATCAGCTATAATACCGAAGCGACACGTCGAAATCGTGCTTTTTGCGGCATATAGACCCCCGGGGTTCCCGTCAAAGCAAGTGGTACTATATTAATTGTTGTTTTTTAAGTAGAACACATCGGGTCCTGCTAAAAAAGGCTAAAAAAAGCTAAATTGCAGATGCTTTTACTACCGAAAATAAGCTGCGACAGGTATTATTCAGAATTGTACCCTTTTTCGTGGAATGGCTGAGGGGTTTCTGGTCGACTGGGCAATATGCATTTTTTGGAGTTGTTATGCTCTTTGTTCTGGGTGTACTTCCCAGGTTTTTAACTGTTTGCCTGGTGCCTTTTATTTTCATTTGCGCCAACTTTTTGCTCCTACAGGTATAACTGTTGTGATTTCTCATATTTTTCATCATTAATCCTGGTTACATTCATTAACATACTTTATTATTTTTATATTTGGCACTTATATAGTTTGGGGGATGTTTGATTATCTCCCCAGTTTTGTAACTTCGTATCTTATTAGTTTTCGTCATTAATAAATGACAATTTCAGTCATATGGACTTATCTTACTTAATTTGGAGTAAAAACAGAGCTTCGTTGTGCTTGTGAACATTTGGCTACATAAAGGGGTTTATTTATAATATAAATTACGGGCAGTGTGTGGGCACTGTGCGAACTTCGGCTGGTACATGTACAGACTTGACATTTAATATGGAATATTTTCTCCAAATCACATTTAATCAGTTTTTTCCTATTTTGCTGACTGATAAATGAAAATAAGGAATAAAATCGTGTTTTAAAAACTTTTGATAATCTGTTCGATGTCATTGTGACATCAGTTCATTAACTGAATTCGCCAGTGAAGCAAACAAAAATGCATTGCCTATTTTAAGAAATACGAAAACCATTGAAAGCGATATTTTGGATCTCCATATTTTCCGAATTATCGTCTTTAAAAGAGTTATACGCCCCACAAAGGGCCCTCATGTCAATGTTTAGTCACAGCAATGGTCGCTGTTACGCCGGACCTCATCTTGCTGCTACCAGAGCTTTCAAGCGGCAAGGCATTCCTTAGGATTGGTTTTTGGAGTTTAATCTGGAATAAAATTCAAGGCACCGGTTAAAACTTGTCCAATTTGGTTCAGTTTTGTTGTAGGACGTGCAGGCCGTTAATTTGGGGAGTAATGACCTACCCACATATTGTGTATGTGATTCAAATATGGCGATTTTGATGACCAGGGTAGCTGCTCATTCCCTTGGTTCTGTAAGTTATTTGCTATTAAAAGTGCTCTGTGTGAATCGGTAATCTCATCGTGCAACCTAAAATTGTTTCTAAGGTGCCCCCTATCAAATGATGGTCAAGTGGTTTCCAGAGTATTCCTTTATTTGATCTGGTTCAGGTTTTCATCGATGACTTCCATTAGTGTTTTGGCACCAATGTGCTTTCTACTCCAAATAGTGACGCTGTCAATGATCCTAGTCACTTAAGATGTGGCACACGCCTTGTCGTAGGCCTCTTCAAGATGGCTGTAGACTCTCTTTTGACCAGTTTAGCGGTACGGGTGAAATCTGACCTCAATAAAGAAAGCCACGCGGTTTCAGTGTTCTATCCACAAACGAACATGGTCCCCAATTCATTAGAGAAACAGACTACGCTGTTTTGCTGTTTACAGTGACTTCTTCAGAGGTCGCCTGATATGCTAACCTGCTGAAACCATTTTGGTGTTCGCTAAGAGCCATGAAAAACGCGTTTTGGTGACAATTTGCCCCCTCATTCAAAACGGACTGAGTGGTTTTGGTTTAATTGCAGCAGCATATCCTGAAGGACAATGAGTCCTGTACTCTGGTGGTAAGATGTGGTATTTGTGTAGGTGCATCAGTCTGGGCATAACTCTATAAAACTGTGCAGACCATTCCGTTTGACACAATAATCTATCTGGCAATGTCTGTCTTTTTCGCGCCCTTCTGGCACAGCTTACCAATTTCATAAAACACTGCTTAGCTCATTTTACGCACTGCAAAACCGACCGCTTGCATGCAAAATTTCAAATTCTTCGATACAGTAGTTGCCGACATAAGGATACTTTTTTGACAGAACCATGCTTCATCAAAGCCAAGCTTTGACCAGCCCAAAGGAGCACTAGCCAATTAAATCACTGCATATTACACAATGCAGCAGTGCAACGGACTTGGTAGTCAGTTAATTGGTAGCGACACACCTGACTTCATACTTCTCCAGTCAGATATCTTATGTGAGATCTGATTTTTTTTTTTTTTTGAAAAAAGAACGCATTTTTACCTAGATATACCTTTAAAACTGAAATATTCCATATTAAATGTCAAGTCTGTATATGCCGTCTAGGCTTTTTTTATGCTGGCTTCGACCATAGCCTACATGTAATGAAGACGAGTAAGCGATCCAAACTTCCATCTCAACTAAGAGTGTCAAAGAAGTTTACATGCAAATTAAAAGCAAAGAGAGCAATGCATATTCTGAGATCATGCCTGTCACATACCTACTTGACAAGTCCCATTATGTCCCTGCCAGCCTTCAGCACAGCCAGATATACAGACTCCATACACGGGATGACACTGTTCACTGGTATTTCTACAGTTACAGCGGTTTCTGCATTCAGGACCAAGGTGTTTATTTGTACACTCTGAAAATGATATATATCAGAAGTTTACAGAACAATTACCTGTAAAAGAACACGATACTTAATCGGATGCGTTGGAGTTCTTTTAAATTTGATAAGGGAAATATTCCGTAAAAAATGGTCATAAACGAGGTGTTCTAGACAAATGCATGTCAAACAGAATGGCGGGAAAGTTTTACGTACTGTAAAAGTACACTCCATGGGTTTGAAAATTTCCCAAATGCCTATTTTGACATCCACAGCTTATTTTAAAACCTTAAATACACCATACAAATGCCTTAACTTCTTTTTTTTTTCTGTCGGGTACTTAAAGTTGATATTCACATAGGTGCATATACTGTTGGAATTTAGCTGGTTATAATGACTGGTCAATCATTTAAACTAAATTAACTTTCATAAATTTTATTAAGGGGCGAATCCAAGTGCCAAGGGGGATAGACAAATGGGTCATGAGTACGAGAAAATTGTCCAGGGAAAATCCATTTTGGCAGAGTTTCCCCTTTAAATTGAAATAATAAATGTATATGTTATTTCGTATGCACTTTCAAGTTTTGCTTATACATTCTTGGTCAAAAAGGTTGCCACACCTCCAATCATTTGTAAACAAAAACACGTGCAATTAGCGGTAGGGCAACCAAGATTATACATACTTTACTAATACTTTACTAAATACACTTGCTTATATTTCGAATATACGAAAGTATACTGCGTGAAAACCTCAATAATAATAATTCATGAACGAATGTTTTAGTTATCCAGTAGAATTAGAATAAGTAAGTTCCAGTATCAGAGTTAAACATTATACATTAATCATTATACAGCAACCAAACACTTGGGTAAAAATGACAATAAAAATACAAACTGACAGCAACGCACATCGCAGCTCAAGTTGATCAATTATGTTATCAAAGCTCTTTCAGATAAGGTCGACTCTCTTGCCTTTTTGTAGAAAGCACGTTGATTCTCTTTAGAAATGGTTCACTTTTTAGCAATATTATATTATTGGCATTTACCTTCGTATTTGTATCCTTTAATAGTCACTTCACAGAGTATTAAAGGGGCCGTGTACTGCAGCTGAACAATCACGACTTGACCAATATGTGGAACTTGACATGACAATTCTACAATTCCACCCCGAGGCACTTGGGGAACACGTGTCGCGCACTCGTCTACGCTGCCGGTATCTGTGTTGTTACGTGTATTTACTGTTAAGTTATGTAAGTGCTTGCCGGCTGGAAGTATAGATAGATGCATCTATACATTTAATACCACACCTAGAATGTGAGTCCATGTACATTTACCTGGCCACCCGTCTTAGCGGTACATTACCATTGCACACTCATAATCAAGGAGCTCTAAAACTCCTTGGTATAATTATGGTTTTGTAACTTTAAAAATGTACTGAAGGCACAGGTTTATTATTTAACCGATTAAAAATCTACAAGATAATCACAGCAGATCTGACATTTTAGCCATCTTTTGAGCAGGGAGGGGAGAGGACAGTGACAAGAGATGTAATAAAAATGCCGGAAGGCACAGCTAAATACAATCAGTCGGATGTCGTACGCAAAATCACATACATTATACATTCTTTCATTCTTTCATTTCAGTGCCGGTGTAACAGTAACAGTAATCCAAGTCCCCCAGAAACCTGCGGACCTCTGTTCCTGGTAATGGTTGTCCGCAGAAGGACCTGCGTGGGACGTGAGATTCTACGTAAAATTTGGACGCAAACAGCCCGTAACGACCGGTTGTGACAGAGGCTTTAACAAACAAACACACCGTACACACGTCTGTGCGAACGTTGACAAAAGTACAATGGATTCTAATGATAAAAAACTTACTCAAAGCATACACTTACAGTCACCGCCGTCATCTCTGTTAAATAACGTTACACTGTAAACCACGTACTGCTGGCCCAGGTCTACCCGCCACCAGGGGTATGATGTTAAATTCGTGTGAGCACAGTGAGGTGTATCTGCATTTCCGAAGTTCAATCTTGTATTCCCGTCTATGGCAAGACTTGCGACCGCATTTAAAGCTACACCTATTTGCTCTGCTGTTTTTCCAAAGGCGACATTATCTGAAATGCATTGGCTGATCTACATTATTTGCTCGTCAGTAAGCTAGCAACAGATGTGTTGTCAATATTTTCGACCCGTATCATCAGCACATCATGATTTTGACCCAAAAAAGAGACGCAACAATAGCTATATAATAAATTATCTGTATATGATACCGTTACCTATACTTTTGTGACATGTTCCTTGTTGACAAAAAAGAAAAAGAAAAAAAAAAAACATATATGTATTAATATACGTGAACAGCCTCTAGTGCTTTTTTAATCATACATGTAGAATCATTCTGGTACATGTAATTTCTCTTCCACACAAAGTCAACTTACAGGGATATGCGTAGCCTCTAACAATGATTTCACACAGCCGTAATATTTGTTGTCCATTTTTTTGTAAAGTGACGTAGCGTGCCAAGACTGGTGGATCTATATCGTGCTCTAACACTGCAGTTGAACACTGTGTATTAGGAACAGATACGTCTTTGCATCCCGTATCTGGTGCTGTACCGTTGTTAAAGCAGAGGAGGACACCTTGAAACTGACCTGGTAAAATGAAATAAAAAATAATGCAGTTATACCTACATGTACTCCAAAAAAAGACGATATAATTCCTTACAGAAATGAGTAAAATACGCCCAAAATAAAAGAACTTCACAAAAAAGTTACATCTACATAATGTCAAACTTACATACGTCAGCAAACGTAGTAGGTTTTAGCAAAGCGACTCTACGAACAACATATAGGCCCCCCAGGTCCACACTCCAGTTGGTACCGCATGTGTAGTTCGTTCTTGTACATTTCAGGTCATCAGTTCTGTTGTCTCCATCCACTGCAAAATATGCTGGGTAACTCACGCCGTTGCTACCATTTATGTAGGTACTTGACTGTGTGGCTGACTTGTTATAGGCTAAGTTGATATTTTCTAGAAGAAAAATGCAATTGCAAGGTTATATTACCGTTATATATAAATATGTGTGTGTGTGTGTGTGTGTGTGTGTGTGTGTGTGTGTGCCTAAACTAGCCTGTTTAAAATAATTTTCCACAGAAAAAGTTCTGTCATCATAATAATCCAGGGCGTTGTTTAGCGTTATTTTTTTTTTAATTTTAAAATATTTCTACTATTTCGATAGAAATGTAAAAGGTCTTTTGTCAGTTACTGTAGAGCCCTTTCTTGAAAATGGTTAAAAAACTCATTATGCAACCATGATGCATTTTAGTTAAAAATGCTGCTTTATAAAAGCTTGACAAAATTTGATAATTTACCAATGGCAGCAAATTAAATTGAAATTAAATATGGATGAAATAACTCTCACATACGTTTCTATTGACATTGACATTCAACATCCTATAAATTCAGAATTCTAGTTCACACCCTCACTCACCATCATGACATCCTATTCCCCAGGGGTTGTCCACACAGTGTTCAGGACATGCTCCTAGAGTCCGTTGACATCTCTGTCCTTGTTTACAGAAACACCCAGTCACAGTGTCACACTGCCAGCCAAAGTAACCGTCAACTTCCATACAACACAGACATAGGTACACTGGTGTTAGAAAGAATAGATTAATAAACAGCAGACTTACACGATATTGCATCAAGCAAAATAACCACTGACTTCTAACGTTATCCGACATACTTTGATGACTGACAATACACGTTCAAAGTAGAAAAAGAAAGAGTCATTGGCGATAAGTAATCCATAAATAACGCGAATCTGGGCTCCGTATCTCGAAAAGTTCGCTATGTTGCGCACGTGCAAGTGCGTCTCGATTCCATGGCCCCGTATCTCGAAATAGAATCGGTTATGGAATCGAGACACTAACGCTCGTGCGCAGCATAGCGAACCTTTCGAGATACGGAGCCCTGGTAATGCATGCACACGCTCGATCAGATTTGCTCATACATCTTTAAAGGATTTGAAATTAATTAGAATTATAAATATTGGAGCTCGCAGCTGCATTTACATTATTTGCATTTTCATTGATCCTAGATAAGGCATGTTAATGTTTTGTTTTGCGGTCGGATTTTTATTAGTCATTTCTGCTTAACGGGATGTTCTTCTTGATCCAAAATACACCCTCGCTCGTCCAAACGCGTCCCTATTTGAAATAGAAACATAGTCATGAAACCTGAAGAATTCATTTTCACTTCCTGGTTTTGTCCTGGCCTGGAATACCATTAAACATATGACGTTAACTACAAGTTCATCGGATACTTCTCTTTTCTGTTCGTAGCTTGGTGGCTGCAGTACTGGTTGTGATTTCTTCTTAGTGGTAGCTATGCATTGAACTGCTCACGTCTAAAAGAGGTCGGGGTTAACCAAGTAAAATGGCCACGAACAGGCAACACCCTGGCTCCCAAATCAATTTTGGAATATGCAGACACTATGCATTTATATGTTGGATTAATTTTCACATTCACGTGAAGTACGTAGCATTAAATTCAGACTGGTAGATCTCGACTTTTGTGAAAAAGAACTTATTTGAGAATGCATGTCCTGGGTCTCCCATTCCTAGGAACGCACGACCGAGGACATGATTTACTGGGATTTAAAGCCCTGTGGACAGGCATCGATGTCCTAGTCGGACGTATTTTCCCAGCTTGACTAGTAATAGATGTCCTCTGACATTTTAAATTTCATATGGAAGATGTATTAATTCTAGAAGATTTAAATGTGATGTTTAACAGTGTTATAACGCTTCATATAATTATTTTTTACATGTACCGCTATACACACGTTATTCGGTCAACTTAAGATATTTTAAATAAACGAAAAAATGACTACAAATTAAGATTAGATTTAGAATAGATATAGATTTTCATTATATTTTCGATTAATATGAATAATATGAGATTTGTACCATTCACTGCGCCTTTTGAAATATCCTGACCTCTTCACATTACATTAATGCCTTAATTTTTGTTAATCCACCAACCACATACAGCTGTATGTCTGGTGTACACAGCCTCGGATTTTGGGCTCGTGCCCCATTTCTAACCGATGTTTTTGTCCTTCATACACATCACATTGTACGTCTCACAGGGTGTTGTGACGACCCGATATGTCCGACAGGCCAGATATGTCCTATGACCAGAGAACAGGCCAGATATGTCCGACAAAAAAGAGCCAGATGTGTCCGACAGGCCAGATATGTCCAACAAAAAAAAGCCAGATATGTCCGACAGGCCAGATATGTCCGACAAAAAAAAAAAGCCCGTTGTGTCCGACATATCTGGCCTGTCGGACACATCTGGCTATTTTTGTCGGACATACATTTATCTGGCCTTCTCTGGTCGTAGGACATATCTGGCCTGATCGGACATATCGGGTCGTCACAGATGTTATTCGGTGAAATGAGAATACATGTACGTGAAAAATACACTGCCACCCTCTCGCGATATTCACACTTGTAGGCCCCCAATGTTTTGAAGACATCTCGATGACGCTCGAGGTGTACTGGTACAGGTATAAATATCTAAGTAAGTAAGTAAGTTTATTAAGACATGGCAACCAAAAGGTTGAAGTTATACATAAAATGGAGTTAGAATAAAATTTACAAATTAAAATATTGATATATAATATAGGATATACGAATAGAACTTAATGAGATAAAAAATGATAATATAAAATAAATAAATAAAATAAATTTTTGCACAGGCATCTGAAAGTTAGTTTAAAAGAGGATGGAGTAATGAAAATGAAATACAATAAAGGCCGAAATGAGTTTCAAAAAGTAAAACTCTGACCACTAATGGTTTAATAAAGAGAAAGGAATAAAAGTGTTTTTAAAACGTTCAGTTCTAATTTTTGGTATGTTAAACTTTGACAGGCTATTTCTTAGTCTCCTGTGTGGATTGCAGGTTAAAAGGTAGTTCAGCTTGTCTGTGTCATTTTGTATTTTTGCAAAGAACGATTTGCAGAGTTCAAATCTGCGCTCTTTTAATGTAATAAGTTAACTGTTTTCCTTTGGCTAGAGCATCAACATAAGTTAATTCAGGGAAAATGATCCTAAGTGCCCTTGACTGGATGGATTCTATTATTTTACATTGTTCTCCAGTTAATCCAGGGTGCCAGACAGAACAAGAATATTCAACCACAGTCCGAATTAAACTCTGATATACCTGAACAAGATCAGATGAGGACAGTTTAGCACAGCTAAACTAAAGCTAAGCTGGCGCAGAAAAAAAACAATCGTGTGCATGCTTTTTTATAGATAAAATCAACATGTTCAGACCATTTAAGATTGTTAGTGATAAAAACTCCCAACAATTTGAAATGGAATACTTCACTGACACGACTTCCTCTGATATTAACCGATTGACATTTTGTCTCTGATTGTGTAAAGTTTACTGTCATAGCTTTTGTTTTGGTGGCATTTAGTCTCATATTATTTCTTTAAATAATAAGGGTGACAGCGATAATCATTCCATACTTGGCGCCTTGGTGATCACTGGGACTTTGTAGTTCCAGGGACATATGCAGTTTGAGACGTGTATTATTGCATGGGAAATAAATTGAATATGTCTGTTATTGTTTATACATGCATTTCTACTATTAGTCTTAACATTCTTCTGAGCGCAAGTTTTGCCCCCCATATGATATCTTGTGATATCTGAAATGTTGGCCCTGGTTCCCGAATTACCCACTTGGATTGTTTGTGTTTTAGGTGAATGTAGAAAGTATAGGCTCTTATACACTGTAGTCCGTCCACCTCCAATAAAACTCAGCCACGACCTCGTATAGTCTCAACCTATATATCGTAATGAAAATGATCAAAAAGTACAGATATAAAGTTGTGAGCGTAATGAATACATTGTACCTTTCATAACTGATACAGTATACATCTGTTAAGAGGTTAAACAGCGTAAGTAAGAGAGTTAAAGAGTGCATGTGTTGTTCAATACTGACAACAGGATGATACAATGAAAAATCTGTATTAATAGAAATTGCAACCTAAGATCAAGTAACATACCATTGCCTAATAAGAGAATGATTACAATTTGGTAATGACGTAATGATGGAAAGTTATGGAAAAAGGGATAATCATAGGCATTGTGTAAGAGCTGAGGAATTATTACATTACCACATAAGGTAATGTAGGAGAAAGACTTTGTGATACATCATGACATTGGAATGACGATCTGTAGGATAAAAGAGAATACATTATAACTGGAAAATAAGAATATAAGAATAAATCTTTTAGGCTCCCCAAAAAGATGTATGTTCTTCATTTATAGTACAGGCGAAATAGCGGTACTATATATATATATATATATGTGTTAATTAAAAAAAATTCTCAAATATCGGGTCGTCACAGTATACAGTATATTGTATAACAGTATTATATGCGTTTAATTCGTTGAAATGGTGAATAAATTATTATTAGCATTTAGAGCAAAACACCGGTGTAGCGGATACGACGTAACTTTTCTCTGCGTTGTTGGTTATTCATCCAGCCTCCTTACTCATGAGCCTGTGTGGACGCTGCTGCCAACCTACTGTAGATTACCGATACTTATGGCCCTGTGTTTACTGTTTACAATAATTGCACGGACATTAATTATTTAGGATTTGCGTTTCTGTGTATATTTGAAAGGAAATTATGTCCGACGGCTGGGAATCTAGGTCCGGGTAAGACAGTACATCCTAGGGAACAAACGTCCATAGGACATGTTTTCCCAGGAACGGAGGTCCCACGGACCTCCGTTCCTGGGGACATGCATTCCTTGACGCCAGGTCCACCTAACAGTCAGTTTACCACCTAACAGTCAGTTTTTTTTATTGCGTTAGAGTAGTAAATACAGGGGTATATACAAGAAAAGTGATTAGTTCTCAGGCAACACACATGCTTCGACTGTTAGGTTATAGGTATTCATTCCGCTATTTTCGTAAAATCTTCGTTTGTTTTTCGAGACCGGTCTGGTCATAACAGTGAGTACATCCCTTAAGTCAAGAATAGCAGACAAACGTTACAAATGTAAAAAAATGCACTACTAGTATGACAAGACGTTTAATTCTAATGTACTTAAACTTTATCTCTCTAATATCATTTAATTAATTACTGGTATTTTACATGTAATAATTTGTTCGCTTTACCTGTAAAAAATATCATCCAGACAACCAGGAAGCAAGTTGTCCTCGACAAGGCAGCCATCTCTTCTTTCTTTATCACTCATAGTTGACACATACCATAGCGCATTGCTGTTGTGTTACCGGTATTGTCCCTCGGGTAGGGTGACAAAAGAAAATTTCTCTACGGGCTTGAGGATGAAAAAGCAGAACAAACATACTTGCAACTGGTGATGTCTTTTTAGATTGGGGTCGGGGAGTTGAATAGGATGTTAAGAAATGAAATCTGATATATATGGCTGTGTGTCCACGGTGTGACTGATATGACGCATGCATAGCAATAATTTTCGCGTAACATACACAATTGCATTGTCCGAAAAATTGTGGCTATTGATGTAATGTAAATATGTTGTTCTCGAGACATCAGGTGGTGTAGGCCTATATTATGCTTTCCTTTCAACTATTCTGAATCGATTATGTATATCGTTGCTCAAAATAATGATTATACGTAATAAAATCCATTTTGTTCCAAATATCAAATTTTCGTGTTAGTCTTCTTAACCCAGCCTTCTTACCCTTTAGCCATGTCTCAGATGTTTGACGAGTGTCCGGTTCACAGCTTGAAGGGAAAGAGAAGCAAATGATGAGGTCGCAATCCTGTAGCAATGGCGATGACAGACCAAGTGTGGGTTCTTCTGACAACGTTGATGATGATACTGTTAGTGCTAGCGTCAGCAGCTTTCTGCGACCTGTGGATTTGCCAGGAGCTTCACTGTCAGTCGCAGCTCCTTCCTAGAGTACTCTTATCAGTTCACCTAGAAACGCCAAGCCGCCTGCAAGGTGGCAATGTTGGCTTTGCTGATGACCACATCACTGAACGCACCTATGTGGTTCCTTAGACCAATGTCAGTGGGTCCCGACATGACTTAAGCTAGAATTTGGTGCAGTTCAGGTCTCATCTACTACAACTAAATACTTAATATTAAGGTATAAACGCCCCTTTTAAAGACAAGCCAGCATGCCCCTGACACTTTTTGCATGTCCCAAACACTTATTTCTACTTTTGAACTGCCATCCATTGACATGTACTCATATTTGGCATAGGTCATTTCAAACGACCATCGATTACTGTAGGGAAGAGAGAAGCTGGAATATCAACATATGTAGAGCTTCAAACACCTATAACATTGTTAAACCCCACTCTTCGGTAGCTTCTGATGAATTGTTTTGATATCTTATGCAGCGAGAAATTCTTTTTTATGGCCTCTTTCGCTTAGTGATTTTTATACATTTCTCGTACACCTCTGCATTACCTCGGGTCAGCGAATTTGACACTGGTGTCTATTTCAATTATTTGTTAGCCTTTTGTTGCCAAAATTTCCATTTCTTACCCCTAAATGTTTGAAAAGTTGTTGTAAAAAAGCAAAAGGTTACACAGGCTGGCAATATTCAATATTTATTATAAATTATATCAGAGTTGACATATGGCTAGGTTTTTATGTCCTACATGCTACATTGCGCACAGCAGTTACATATTGTATATTGAAGATAACCAGAAAGCATGCTTCGTACAGTCTGCTAAATATATCCTTTCTATTTTTCAGAGATAAAATAATCGATTTCATCTTTCAGCACCTCATGTAGGTTTTACTAAAATGCTGCATGGTGCTGTTTGAATAATCTCACCCGCCCTCCCACAGGTCGCTATTGTGAATAAAAAGATATTCGGTATTTGCGTGTTATGAGTGAATCCGTGAATTTGCAACCAGCAAACAACACTGTACATGGGAGGGTGAATCGATTAGGTGGTTTCTAGACTAAATGTATGATATGAAGAGTAAAGCCCCCTTTACACTGAACGGCGTCCTTTCTGCGTCCTGTAGTACGGTCCCGTTTGAGAGTCAAAAATAATAATAATTTACGTGCCGGAAAATGGGCGATCATTAAGCATTCATTCTGCAACTAAAGCAATGATTGTGCCTCCTTATTACGGCCACAGTGATGGCAGTTTCATCTATCTCACAAAAGACGCAGAAAGGACGCCGTCCAGTGTAAAGGGGGTTTAAGTAGTTGCTCCATTACAGAAAATCGTGAGCACCTTGCGCATTCATTTGTCTATATCAGTCTCTGTTATCAGGAATATATATTTAAAAAAAACCCTCCCCCTTTCTCACCTACAATATTTACCCACCCATAGGTTGCCGTAAGGTACTACCTGTAGTAACATGTACTATGAAATAATTACATTGCACATCGTAGAACGAGTCATGTCAAGCGAATTAGCCTATTCTCTTATCCATTTACATTGTACGCAGCCACTTGATACTATAACTCTTTCTTTCAAGGATCATAGAGACTTACTTATACTAACATTTTTCAATCTCTCAACTTTTCTTATTTGTTAATCGCGCGCAAATGCGTTTGTTGATTCCAGCAGGTAGAAATGCTGGATCAAGCAGCTTTTTGTGGTCCTTTGAGTATAAAGATATCTTCCTGAAGGAATGAGAATTTCCCGAGAGATGACCATGTTCGACCGAGTGATTGTTCTATGAGAACTGCTCAGGTGCGTGCACCCTCCCCTGGTACCTTTTCTATTAGAAATGGCAGGCACAAGGCATATTCGAGGGGTTTTAACGCCCTTTTTTTTCTCCTCTATCAAAAGCTACCGACAAAAAACAACCACAGTTCTACCATCATAAGTCCTGAATAACATGTACTAGTACATATCTTATATGTAGTAAACTAATAATAAACTATATGTTTTTACTAATGGCGTTAAATGCAGGAATATAAAGCTCTTCCTTAATTCCTCGGTTACATGCATGTCTATTGCGTAGCTTACACTAAACTTAGACTATGAACACCGCTCTCAGTATGTGTGTCAGTGATCCTTTCTCTCCTCCCAAAGAAATAGAAGGCTATAGGGAAAAGCAAGTTGTGCCGTTATTCCCCTATCTAAAGACATTGTTGCTTAAAATAAACGACAGTTGATTGCAAGTAAAGAATTTGCACTGAGTAAATTAGGGAGCATTTGTTTTCTGTCTTCTTATGAAGGTAACGTGTTCAGTTTCCTTTAAAATCTTACACCTGGAAGTTGGCGTATGTGTCGAACCTGTGGGCGTATTCTTCAACCACTTCATAGCAAAAGTAATACTGCTCCTACAAGATAAAAACACTGTATGTACTTGCATGTTAAGCATATTTGACAAATATATAACTGTAACGGATTTGAAGAGGAAGGGGTATCTGTTAAGTATGTCAATTTTAAGTGTTAAATTTTGTGCAATGTCAAGTACCAGTATGGCGACACTACCTCTTCTGTGTATTCACGGCCTCGCCTTACAGTATATCATTCTAAACAGATGAGCATACCGTGTATGACAAACAGTTGTGCAAGTATGTACCTTGCTATCGATCAGCTGTGGTCTGTTTTGTCTGACAGCCTTCACCGTGTGGAAGACATCCACTTCCTGCTCCACCTTCAGCTTGTCCAGTATGCGAGCCACGGCACAGAATAACCCGCTCTGGTGGGCACCGTTCCTTTATTATAAAAAAAAGATAATGTCATTTCTTTGGGTAGATTTAAAATAGATAACAATTGTACAGATATGGCCGGATTCTTGAAAAGAAGATGGGCATATTATCATGAAGCTGCATGTTTGTTTCATAAAATTTTCATCAAAATACATTTATTAGATGCGGTTTCCCATTTTTAAATACACGGCAACAAATACTCAATAGTCTGTGTCATGAGCAAAATGTTCATCAGCTTGATAGTTTGACCACATAAAACATGTACCGGTTCTAAGGATTTTAAACACAAGCTAAAATTTCCCTTCCGTTTTAATTCGCTCAGGGCATTTATGACCAACCTGGTCGAAGACCTTCAACAGAATAACCAGCGGTAGTAGGTGATTACACATACCTATACATCAGTCTGATGAAGGCATCGGATCAGGTCAACCGCATAAACTAGCGATAGGGGATTCCAGATTGTATTCATAAACCTTATTATTAGATGAAAGCCTGTATTATTTAACTTACATGCAGTGAACAGTTATGGAAGTGTTTCCACTTTTTTGTTGCCATTGTTGAACTGCGTCAAACAGCTCAAGAAACGCACGCGGTGATGGCGGCAATGGTTCTGATGTCATCCAGTCATGAAACTGGAATTGGCAGACAGTTCTTGGAGGGCCGGAGTGCTAAATGGTTCAAAGAAATGATAAACCAGACTGTCGTTGTAACTAAATATTTTGTCCTATTTAATTGTCGTTTTTTATATAATATAATACAACCTTACGATATATTATTATTGGTCGATTCACAATCCGACCTGGGTGTTAATGGTTTCTCTCTCAATCGAACACTGGTCCTTAAGAGAGAAATCGACAATCAGCGCAAAATTCCTACCAATGTAAATCATAACTGTAATGGTATCTGTTTCACGAAAAATATACTTACTCGCTTTGAACTAACCAGCTTCAACTCCCTTACGGTAATAGATTCCCCAATCTGACGCATAGAAATCACTTCGACAGTGAAATGACCATAAGTAGTCGGCTCCTCTACTGGCCAGTACACAGCACTTGTCTGAAAAAAAAAAGCCAACTTAGCTACTAAATATGTTATCAGGAAATGGGGGACAAATATAAAATGTATAATAAAGAAACTTGCTTTAAAAGAACCAACCGCGTATGATGTGGTTATTAACATTCTAAAATTGGCTTTAGCAACCAACATCTGTGAGTAGTGCAAAAGTAGGTCCAACTAAACCCATTCGATATAATTGTATTTTCTACCTTGCTATCTTCGTTCGTTTCATTCAGCATAACTATAGTCGCACAATGCTGGTCAAACAACATACTCCAGAAGTCAACCACCGTATGAGGCAGAGGCATCTGCGTCACGATATAGGCATCTTGGCGTTGGTAACCCTAAAACAGTAAGATTTCTGATAAAGGGTTCGTGATTGATTTACAGAATTTGGTTTTTATAATATGTCAATAATATATCACAGAATTCTTTTCCCTGAAGATTTTGCAGAATGTTAAGATATGTCTATTATTCAGGTAAAATCAAACTTGAAAAAATAAAAAAAAACAATACTCACAAATGCATCATCCACTCTGTTTGTATAGTGTTGTATTGTATTGTATTGTCATTTATGAACAGAGCAGATGAAATATATTTTAGTAAAATTATACCTGCACAGTTAGATTTATCGTTGTCTAAATAAAATTTTGATGATACTTCATGATTAATATACTTTAACCGTACATCTATGAACACGGCATTAATGTAATCAGTGCTGTCCTTCACGTATGACACAAGGTATGGTCTGCAGTGGTTACCTTAAAAAATAGTCCAAATTCTCTCATAATCCAAAGTCTTTATAAATACAACAAGATCTAAGATTTTTTCTTTTGATTCTTAAAAAGTAGGAGTGAACAAAAAGTACATATATCTGCAAGTGTATGTAGATGTATACTAGTACATTTGTACGAGCAATGAAAGGGGTAAAAGACACGGGCCGATAAACTTAAAGTAATAATAAAGTAACAATAAAGAAATGTAGAACATGAAAGTAAAACTGAAGAGGGCTGTTTAAATGATACCTGCTACAATATTCCTCACTCTATTCTTATCAATGTTGATAGGTTCTAAGGCCGTCTTGATGGAGCTTTCGTCTATTTCAGGCAACATAAGGTTCAGTATCTGCTCGGCAGGCAGAAAAAGATAATCATGTACCGGCATAAAACAACAACTACGACGACAACAACAACAGTAATAATAATAATAATAATAATAATAATAATAATAATAATAATAGTATATGGTTAAATATTCAAAGCTACCCACACCATCCATCCATCAGCTGGCACCATGCATGACCAGAGTTTCTCACATTAATCTAAACTTAACCCAAGGCTTGGGAAAATGATAATCAATAACGGCCTACCACAAACTCTTCTTCCATTTTGGTCAGTCCCGACTTGTTTCTTCGTCTCAGTTTCTGCAGACGAGTGGCAAAGTCTTGCACTGGTATAGAGGTTAAACCACAGTGCAGTTCTTCTAACATCACATCATGGATGAAGTAATATTGCTCCTGTAACAAACATTTCTTTTAAATAAAATAAAATATGAGCAGTGGAGATCGACCAAATCAAATTAAAGTAATTAATGCACCCCTCTATATTCCATACATTGAACCAACTAAATGGATTATCGCAGGTCATTTCACGTGGCTGACAAAGTAAATCATTGTGAAACTCATGTTCCGGGTTTTGAGATTTTTTTTACTGAGCACACTTCCGTATATCAATAATACCCTGTATAGTATAGACGCATCAAACAACAATTTTCACGATTTAACATATGAAGCGCATACCACTGTCTGCACCATCTTTGGTCGCGATGCTCGCATTTCTTGGATGAGTCGATATATGTCGATCTTTCCTTCAGCAAGTACTTGTTCGAACAGGTAGTCCAGTGCAATGAAAGTTCCGGTCCTACCAACCCCAGCGCTTAAAAGTTACGGATATATATATTTCGATCAGTCGTCAGCTTTTGATTTGTGATTTATTATAACATGTTAATCAGGGTTACTGGGTAACCAGATTTCCAGTATTGTCTTATTTGTCTTGAAGGACACACTAGTATATAAAAACTTGAAGAATGTTGTAGAAATACACCAAATACATAGTGAAGATTCCTGTTGATTGATATACATATATGCTAAAGAAAAAACGTCAAAACCATGTATTACCTGCAATGTATAATGATAGGTCCTTGGTCTTGAACCTGACTTTGATACTTCTTAACTTCCTCTCGGAATTTTACCAAAGCCGTTGGGTCAACAGGCACACCATGATCAGGCCAACCGGTGAAGTGGAACTGTTTTACAGTACGGACTGCTGGCTCTCCAACCTTTGAGAAAACACAGAGGCTTGAAAAGATTTACGTGAAAATCTAACGAGTCACAGATTTACTTTTGTAATATGAAAATAGTTTCATTGGATCTTAGTTTTGATAGTCAGAAAGGTTTCATTTATGTTAGATCCTGAAATTTTGATTTACCTGTTGACTGTTTCGTCTCTTCACTCGAGTTGTGACCAAGTCTGTCAGAGTGAACAGACGAAACAGTCAACAGGTAAATCAAAATTTCAGGATCTAGCATAAATGAAACCTTCCTGACTATTTTTTGTAACAGTTCAAATGGAACTTGTCAAAATGCACTCTTTGATTGGTTTATTATGGATCGTGCCAATATTCAGTAAGACTGGGTTCCCATACTTAGATCGATTCATCTGGATCTACCTAACTCACTGGGGGTTCACACTAAATTGCTATCAGTTCAAGATGCTTAAATGTCTATCTCGCCTCCCGAATCAGCTAATGGTAAAGAAAATTACCCCCAAACAGCTTTACTAGGCGTGACAGACATTTAAGTCGGTTACGTTGCTGGCAATTTAGTGAGACCCCCAGGGAGATAGATCGATCCAAATATCTGTGGGAATGGTTCCTAACTCTGCTTACCTTACAGTACTTCAGAATTCGGACAAAATAGTCCTGTCCTTGAGTTTCATCCAGTGTAGTCACTTCTATTTCACCGAACTGTTTAACTCCCTCGTCTGCCCAGTATTGCTCACATTTTTGCTATAGTGAAAACGGGATAATTTTTTAATTAGATTACATGTCTTGCACCAGATACTGTATGAGAGGGTAAAATTCATGGAGAATGCTCGTATTAATTTTAATCGCGCAATGTAATTCGTTCAACTTAATTTCAACTTCATCTTTAATTTCTTTTTAAAACTTAATCTTAACTCTATTTGTGTTTCCTCATTAACTCAAACGAAAGCATAAGTAAATAATAAATACAAGTTAGTATGCTGTTCGAAATTTGGAAATTTGGCCGGTGACGACCGTTTTTATTGAAAAGTCCCTCTAGTGAAAGAAATGGAGTAAGGTTATCATGTATCATTAAATAATGATGAGTATTAAAAGTACGTAATCTTACAGCATGAATAATAAACTAACCACCTATTTTTATTATATGGAACACGCGCGTTTTGTCGGATGATACTGTAGTTATTACCTTGCCCATTTCCACAGTTTTTGTCACCATTACAATTTGTGGTGAGTTCACTTGCCATATCATCCTCCAAAAGTCCTTCACGGTATTCGGTTTCGGACCTACACCGGAAGAAAAGTGTACAATACATTGTAGCTTCTTATGTAACAAAGAAGTCATTCAGCATGTTTTAAACTAATATTGACAAATATGAAAATTGATAAAATGAAAGTGTGTGTGTGCGGATATGTGTGTACGCGCACGTGTGTGTTTGTGATTAATCAATTAAAATATCGCATTTACCTTGAGAAGCGATAAATGCACGTGGTCTCTTATATCCCTGAAATTAGAAAGTGCAGATCTGACTTTTGTTTCAGTTGTTAACAATATATATATATATATATATATATATATATATATATATATATATATATATATATATATATATATATATATATCATGACTACAGACAATTAAGGAATAATAAATTAAATTAATTATTGAATTACATGAACGATTAAGGCATTTTGTTTAGGGTCATGTGTCATCTGTGTATTTTTAAGTAGCTTGAGCACATTATCACGCGTGAAAAAGTAATATAACTAGAGGATCAGAGAGGCGATACCGCCTCCGAATATTGTACCACCAGCTGGAGCAAGCGCATTCGTATAGACCCCCACATACACAAAATAAGGGACACAGTCACCAGTTTTGTGCTTGACAAGCTGTAAAAATGCAATCAACAAGAATTTTTAAACTATTGCAAAAAATATATATGGTACAATCAAATTTAAGTTCTTCGTAAGATAGGTCAAGGATCAATTTCAAGGTCACAGTAAATTGCCAGTATATGACTTCCTATTCAAGTTCAAGAGTAACTATGGACCTATCTCTGTCAAGTTTGAAGTTAAAAGAGAAAGAAATTAGCAGAGTTCACTTCATGATAAAAAGTAGGTCAAAGGTCAATTTCAAGGTCACACTTAGATTGCCAGTATAGGACTTCCTATTCAAGTTCAATAGTAACTATGGACCTATCTCTGCCAGTTTTGGAGATAAAAGGGAAGCAAAATTTGCAAAATTCAGTTCATGGTGAAAAGTGGTCAAAGGTCAATTTCAAGGTCACATTTAGATTGCCAGTATATGACTTTTTTATCAAGTTCAATAGTAACTATGGACCTATCTCTGCCAGTTTTGGAGATAAAAGGAAAGCAAAATTTGCAAAGTTCAGTTCATGGTGAAAAGTAGGTCAAAGGTCAATTTTAAGGTCACATTTAGATTGCCAGTATATGACTTCCTATTCAAGTTCAATAGTAACTATGGACCTATCTCTGCCAGTTTTGGAGATAAAAGGGAAGCAAAATTTGCAAAGTTCAGTTCATGGTGAAAAGTAGGTCAAAGGTCAATTTTAAGGTCACATTTAGATTGCCAGTATATGACTTCCTATTCAAGTTCAATAGAAACTATGGACTTATCTCTGCCAGTTTTGGAGATAAAAGGGAACCAAAATTTGCAAAGTTCAGTTTATGGTGAAAAGTAGGTCAAAGGTCAATTTTAAGGTCACATTTAGATTGCCAGTATATTACTTCCTATTCAACTTCAATAGTAACTATGAACCTATCTCTGCTACTTTTGGAGATAAAAGGGAAGCAAAATTTGCAAAGTTCAGTTCATGGTGAAAAGTAGGTCAAAGGTCAATTTCAAGGTCACATTTAGATTGCCAGTATATGACTTCATATTCAAGTTCAATAGAAACTATGGACCTATCTCTGCCAGTTTTGGAGATAAAAGGGAGGCAAAATTTGCAAAGTTCAGTTCATGGTGAAAAGTAGGTCAAAGGTCAATTTCAAGGTCACAGTAAGATTGCCAGTACATGACTTCCTATTCAACTTCAATAGTAACTATGGACTTATCTCTGCCAGTTTTGGAGATATAAGGGACTAAATGTTATGATTTTGGAGTTACCATAATGTGCCATAAATTTCCTACGGAAAAAATTAATCAAAATAAGGAAAAGGTCATTTTGGTCAAAACTCTTGAAATGGGAGGTGCTCTGAAGTTCCAGATGTTCAAATTTGATGAAATAATGTCATTTTCGACCACAAGTTGCCTGCTTTGCCAAGCCTTATGTTTTATTTTTTCCGGAGTTCAAAATTTATTATCCATTACCGTACTGCACATTTTGCTTTAACCACCAAAATGTACTTTTTGATACAGCGTAACTTTGGAGATAAAAGGGAAGCAAAATTTGCAAAGTTCAGTTCATGATGAAAAGTAGGTCAAAGGTCAATTTCAAGGTCACAGTAAGATTGCCAGTATATGACTTCCTATTCAAGTTCAATAGTAACTATGGACCTATCTCTGCCAGTTTTGGAGATAAAAAGGAACCAAAATTTGCAAAGTTCAATTCATGATAAAAAGTAGGTCAAAGGTCAATTTCAAGGTCACATTTAGATTGCCAATATATGACTTCCTATTCAACTTCAATAGTAACTATGGACCTATCTCTGCCAGGTTTGGAGTTAAAAGAGAAAGAAATTAGCAGAGTTCAGTTCATGGTGAAAAGTAGGTCAAAGGTCAATTTTAAGGTCACATTTAGATTGCCAGTATATGACTTCCTATTCAACTTCAATAGTAACTATGGACCTATCTCTGCTAGTTTTGGAGATAAAAGGGAAGCAAACTTTCCAAAGTTCAGTTCATGGTGAAAAGTAGGTCAAATGTCAATTTCAAGGTCACGTTTAGATTGCCAGTATATGACTTCATATTCAAGTTCAATAGAAACTATGGACCTATCTCTGCCAGTTTTGGAGATAAAAGGGAGGCAAAATTTGCAAAGTTCAGTTCATGATGAAAAGTAGGTCAAAGGTCAATTTTAAGGTCACATTTAGATTGCCAGTATATGACTTCCTATTCAACTTCAATAGTAACTATGGACCTATCTCTGCCAGTTTTGGAGATAAAAGGGAAGCAAAATTTGCAAAGTTCAATTTATGGTGAAAAGTAGGTCAAAGGTCAATTTCAAGGTCACAGTAAGATTGCCAGTATATGACTTCCTATTCAACTTCAATAGTAACTATGGACCTATCTCTGCCAGTTTTGGAGATATAAGGGACTAAATGTTATAATTTCGGGGTTACCTTAATGTGCCATAAATTTCCTACAGAAAAAATTAATTAAAATAAAGAAAAGGTCATTTTGGTCAAAAATTCTTGAAATGGGAGGTGCTCTGAAGTTCCAGAAGTTCAAATTTGATGAATTAATGTCATTTTTGACCACAAGTTGTCTGCTTTGCCAAGCCTTATGTTTTATTTTTCCAGAGTTCAAAATTTATTATCCATTACCGTACTGCACATTTTGCTTTCACCACCAATATGTACTTTTTGATACAGCGTAACTCGAAAACCGTATGGAATACAAAAAAACGGAGACCACTTCCAGTGTTGGGCTTTACATGCTCTACAAAATGCAAAAAAGAATGGGTCTCTAGCATTATCGGTTCCCGAATTAGAGACAGTTTTCAGTTTCGGTATCTTATGGCCGCTACACCCGTGAAAATGCACCGATTGACCCCAAATTCACACAGATGAAAGATGACCTGAAGGGTAACATTTTCCAATAATATTATTGGTTAAGTCTGTGTGGTGTCTGAATAACAGCGCAAATAAATTTTTTTTCGTAAAAAAATTCATTTTTTTGAAAATTTTTGCCCGTTTGACCTTGAAATAAAGGTCAAAGGTCAAATCCAAGGGCATATTTGAAATCTACACATATGACTTTTGGAAAGCCGTCTGTAGAAATTTTTCCCATAATTCCTTCCGTAGGGTAGATAATTAGCATTTAATTTTGCCATTTTTGGACAAGGGTGCATTGCAATGAGTGCCACACCTAGACCCCAATACCGACAAAGCCCAAATTTTACGTGGAACGAGTTGAGATTATAGGTGACCTAAATCCAAGAGATGGGTATGGGGGCCCTTACCGTCTAGGAGGAGAAGCTGTAACGGTAACATGGCCACGGAGCCGGCGGAGCCGGCGGAACGGACCGGACGGGACTAAAACCATGTGTACCGCCAGCGCTAACGCTGGTGGTACAATTAACATACAGTGTGTTATAGTAAACTTACATCAATATAGTTTGCGTTGACGTAGTCAGAGTTTGGATCACCTTGCAAAAGATCCAGTACAACTCGGCTATGGTCGTCTGATGAAAAATTAGAAATCGTTATAAAATCATATCATTATAATCCCAGTTTTAGCTAAATACAAACGTGCTTAGAGGGATAACCGCTGTTCATTTTGGGCAGAAAAATGGATTTTCCTAGGGTAAACGACAATTTCCTTAAGTTATGAAGCTATCTATAGTTAAAACAAATTATTTGATGGCTTACATGGCATAATGTTCTGGAACCTGTTCTTTAGTTTGTTCTCTCGCTTTTGGCCGGCTTCACAAGGACAAATAAATATGGTGGGGAATTTCTGAAAAAAAGGTTATAAACTACAATTAAGAGAATTAATTGTATTTATGTAGCAAATGGTTTGTTTTAGTGGTGCTATTAACTTTTTGGTAATACATCAACGTTTTGTTTGGGTCTTGTGTCTGCACGTTTTGACCTTAAGTAGTTGACCAAGACAAGGTGTTAACAGATGTCCAGGGTTAAGGAATGTCTTAGCTGCTGTGTATCAAGGCACACACAAGTATATTCTATGAAAGATGTTTTGGAGATTAATTCCATCGAGCTGCATTCAGTGAGAAGTCATTCAGCTTTGTAGCTGCGGATATATTTACCCGCAGTTTTAGCAGCTACACTGTATTATTACTTACGTTTCTTTATTGTTATTTGTACACTGGTTACCAGTCATCACTTTTGTGGTTTCAAGATTTGGGGACGACTATTTGTTACTTGGTGACTATTTTCTTCGGATTATTCAGTTTTCCCCAGCCACCAGTTTTGGTATTCAAGATTCAGCGACGGCTGTTGACGGTTATTTGTTACTTGGTGACTTTATTTTATTTGGACAATATTCACTTTTCTCCAGTCACCAGTATTTGATATTTAAGTTTCGTTTTACGGGATGACTTCAAGTTTTGGATCACACACAGGCTAGTATTTGTTTTCATTTCCCCCCCCCCCTTTTTTCACGTGTTCTTATCAATACATTTATAATTGTTGTGTTATGCAACTACAGTTGTTACCTATTTTGTTTAGGTGTCACTCATCATGTTATTTTTGATTTTTTTTTTCTTTTGTGTGCATCTATTTTATTTATGTTTATATTCCTATCGGGCCAGGTGTTTTTGCAGTTTTCATATTTCCTATTTCCTGGCTGTCATTGACATGCCGTAATCTATTCATATCCTATTTCCGATTGTCTCCGTGTCCGCATTACCAGGTGGAGTATTATTAGGGGTTTCTGGTCGACTAGGCGATATGCATTTTTGGAGTTTTTATGCTCTTTGTTCTGGGTGTACTTCCCAGGTTTTTAACTGTTTGCCTAGTAGTGAGAACCCTGTAGTGGTATCTGGTATACTAGGTTCTGGGTGTATTTCCCAGGTTTTTTTAACTGTTTGCCTAGTAGTGAGAGCCCTTTGTGGTATCTGGTATACTAGGTTCTGGGTGTATTCTCAGGTTTTTAACTGTTTGCCTAGTAGTGAGAGCCCTTTGGTGGTATCTGGTATACTAGGTTCTGGGTGTATTTCCCAGGTTTTTAACTGTTTGCCTAGTAGTGAGAGCCCTTTGGTGGTATCTGGTATACTAGGTTCTGGGTGTATTCCCAGGTTTTTAACTGTTTGCCTAGTAGTGAGAGCCCTTTGGTGGTATCTGGTATACTAGGTTTTAATTTTTTGGGAGCTGTTATGCCCCTATTCTGGGGAGTCACCCAGCTATATGTTCGTTGCCTAGTCGGTTTTCCAGATATCCCTGTTTTTACGTGCACGGCTAAGCTGAGGCTGTTGCCTGCATGGATTTTCTCTGGCGGCGGACTAGGAGATGTTTAATTTTTTGCACTTATTATATCTATATGGCTCATGCCATATCTACCCAGGCTATTCGTTGGGTTTATGCCGGGTTTATATGTTCTCTGTACAAGTGTATATTTTATTCATATTACTTATTCCGTTTACTTACTTGAATTACCTGGCCCGGGGAATTTTTATTACTGAATTGTCTTATATATAAATGCAACTGCCTTCGGTCTTCTTAGTTTCCTTTGTTTTTATGTTACCATGCCTTCCAAGACCCCTCCCGGGTGGAGTACCGTAAGCGGTCCAGGATGTCGGTTGTCTCCAATGCGCGCTCATTATCCAGCAAACGACGATTGGCTCCTGCATCCACTGCTCCTGGTGGAAAGAAGCCGAGTCACACCGGCACAGTAATGCCGTGCGCTTCTCCTTCTCCCGACTCCTCCCTGCAAGAGACTAACGTTCAGCAGCAGATACCCTGTACCCAGTATCAGCAGACTCTCGACACTGTAAACACACGGGTCCAGCCGATGAAATTGGAAGTGATCCACTTGCCCTCGTAAAAATCGCTGATTTCCCTTTACCTTTGGACTGAAGTTTTTTTTTTTTTTTTTTTTTTTGTTTTTGTTTTCAGCGATTTTCTAACAAAAATTTTATATGATTCTGTAAACTTACTTACGTACGGCTTATCTATTAGAACATTAAGAAGCTCCTTATGCTAATGATTGGCGTCTTTATGATGACGCCTTTTGCAACTTACGACCAACACTACTGGTCCCGTGGGATAAGTTATCCCCGTGTTACCGTTAAAAGTGGCAACCATGAATACCCCCCCCTTTTTTACGTCCCTTTTGTCTAGGCATCTTTTTTTTTTTTTTTTGCTTTTTATAAAAGGGAGTAATGCACCTTTAGTCTATGCTAATTTAGCACTGTTGCCAGTACTGGGATCCCATCCTAAAATCGATTGCCCCACATCCCACGCCCAGTTACAGACCCCGCCTACAACATTGTCTAACAACTCCAATTACCCATTCCCTGTTACAATTGGTACTTAAGGTTAGGATCCTCATCAGGTGATTTTCTCATCAATATATTTCCAAGGGTTCCTGCCTTCATTGCACCACCACTCCTAGCATTCACGCATTTCATAATCATTTATCAGCCCGTACTCATCCTGAAGCGATTTTGGATTATATTAATCAGGTTTATCCTCTGGGCGGATTGCTGGCCAAATTTTATCTCCCTCTTCCATATTTTAAATGTTCACCATTACCCATTATTATTAAATCTGAACCTTATAAATTCCGTGTTATTCGCGACCTTTCTTATCCCCACCTGGACTCGGTTAATTCTAATATACCCAGAGTATTTTCTGTACAACTCAATATATTATACGATTATCGCCCATGTCCAACATTTCGGCCCTGGTGCTCTTTTAGCTAGGTCTGACATTCTAGATGTTTTCCGCATTTCATCTCTTAGCCTTTTGGTTTATCATCTTCTTTGTTTCTCTTGGAATGAATTGTTTATTTTGAAACATGTCTGCCAATGGGTGCAAGTCGTTCGTGCCAAATATTTAATCACTGAGCACAGCTCTAAAATGGATGTTTAAAAAAAAAAAAAAAAAAAAAAAAAAAAAAAAAAAATTACATGCCTCGGCCATATCCTATATATTGGATGATTTTTCTTTCATTGGACCCCCATTGCCAATAACTGTCAAGTTAATTTACAAAATTTTCTTGCATTATGCAAACGGAGTAAGGTTCCCATTAATGGCTAAAAAAAAAAAAAAAAAAAAAAAAACTTTATTCCGACCACTTGTTCAACTAATTGCGGCGTTGAAATAGATTCGCTAGTAGGTCGTGTGCCACAGGACAAATTGGAAAAGTGTTATGTTTTAGTTTCCTAGCTTTCTCAAAGGAGAATAGGTACAATTGAAAGAGTTACATCTCTTATGGGTTTTAAACTTTGCATGCTTAGGCGTAGTGCCGGGCAGGGCTTTCTTACGCCGCTAAATTCATTTAACTGTTGGTGTTAGGCGCCCCCGTCATTATATTCGACTCAATAGTGAAGCAAGAGCGGACCTAGGCATGTGGCTTCATTTTTCACATTACTTAATGGAAAATCGGTCCTGCTGCCTTCATCATGACAATCGTCAGATACCTTACACTTGTTTACAAATGCCTCGGGGTCAATAGGTTATGCGGCGGTCTTTGGCTGTCAGTGATTCTTTATGAATGGGTTGCGGTTGTTGCACTTTGGCATATCACAGTTAAAGAACCGTTTCCTATAGTTCTTGTTTTGAATTTTTCGTTATCTCAGCTGTTTGAGTCCGACAGGTACATCTCGCCCTCTCCTTTGCCAAGTGCAAGCCTTCTTCTATTATCGACGAACTTTTACGCATATGTTAGGTCCTTTATTTCAGTTTATTGATGGAACACCGGTCACTTATTCTTATGTTTCTTCGTAATTATCCAAAGCCCTTGCTTTTTCAGGATAGTTATATAGCGGTATTGTTTTTATAATTATGTGTGTTTCATGTTTCAAAAAAAAAAAAAAAAATACAGGGTGGGATCACCATTTTACTGCCTTATTTGGCTCCCTTAATTTTATTCATGGTTGCCAGTTTCTCTTTCTATCCCTCATTCACCTGTAGCTAGTTCTTCATGGGATATATATATATATATATATTTTTAGTAGCACACAGGATTCAGATATAATGTCAGATGTTGTTTATCATTCCATTTTTTTTTCACAAGCACTCCTCGGTTGGCGGGGATGTGAGCTTCTCTCACATCATATGGCCTTTTATTTTCATTTGCGCCAACTTTTTGCTCCTATAGCTGTTGTGATTTCTCATATTTTTCATAATTAATCCTGGTTACATTTCATTAACATACTTTATTATTTTTATATTTAGCACTTATATAGTTTGGGGGATGTTTATTATCTCCCCAGTTTTGTAACTTTGTATCTTATTAGTTTTCGTCATTAATAAATGACAATTTCAGTCATATGGACTTATCCTACTTAATTTGGAGCAATAACAGAGCTTCGTTGTGCTTGTGAACATTTGGCTACATAAAACTACAATTAAGAGAATTAATTGTATTTATGTAGCAAATGGTTTGTTTTAGTGGTGCTATTAACTTTTTGGTAATACATCAACGTTTTGTTTGGGTCTTGTGTCTGCACGTTTTGACCTTAAGTAGTTGACCAAGACAAGGTGTTAACAGATGTCCAGGGTTAAGGAATGTCTTAGCTGCTGTGTATCAAGGCACACACAAGTATATTCTATGAAAGATGTTTTGGAGATTAATTCCATCGAGCTGCATTCAGTGAGAAGTCATTCAGCTTTGTAGCTGCGGATATATTTACCCGCAGTTTTAGCAGCTACACTGTATTATTACTTACGTTTCTTTATTGTTATTTGTACACCCTCCACCCTCCCCTACCACCTGCCTTCATCCTTGTGGTGTTTTTAACACTTAGACTTATTTACTTTCAAGCGGCACCTGTGTGACATAATTAAGGGGGGCACCTATTTGGACAGTGCCACTTTGCCTCTGGTAGGCCTGCTAATCAGAGGCATATGAGTTCAGTTATTCAGGAGACAGTTAATGCTCTCCCTCACTTTTCTCGTAAAATTCACAACATTAAGAAGTGCATTATTCAGGAGTAAAAATTTTAGGTGATGTTTGGTAAACTTATTCAAACCCCCCCCCCCCCATATTTTTTTTTCTCTTTCCATGACTAATGAAGCAGATTTGAGCATTGGCTCAATGTAACATGGTTGTATTTATGCTTGTTAGCTATAACTCATTTGGCACATTAATTAGTCATTTCAGATTATCTGGTTATCATTTGTTTATTGATATATATCATACATGTGAGATTATTACTTTAAAACTATAGTTAGGTAAATGTACTATGCAGGGCATATGAGGCAGTACGTAGGCCAAGAGAGACAACTCTATGATTGGGCTGTCAGAGCAATGAGGAAACCTACGTCCCCGTCCTAAAAAGGTAGGGGTTGCGTAGCTCGCTCTCAGCCTAGGCCGGCTTTAGAATGTGCCTTTTGCCTTTTCTTTTCATTTGCGCCAACCATTTGCGCCAACTTTTTGCTCCTATAGCTGTTGTGATTCCTCATATTTTTCATAAGCCTTTTATTTTCATTTGCGCCAACTTTTTGCTCCTATAGCTGTTGTGATTTCTCATATTTTTCATAAGCCTTTTATTTTCATTTGCGCCAACTTTTTGCTCCTATAGCTGTTGTGATTTCTCATATTTTTCATAATTAATCCTGGTTACATTTCATTAACATACTTTATTATTTTTATATTTAGCACTTATATAGTTTGGGGGATGTTTATTATCTCCCCAGTTTTGTAACTTTGTATCTTATTAGTTTTCGGCCTTTTATTTTCATTTGCGCCAACTTTTTGCTCCTATAGCTGTTGTGATTTCTCATATTTTTCATAATTAATCCTGGTTACATTTCATTAACATACTTTATTATTTTTATATTTAGCACTTATATAGTTTGGGGGATGTTTATTATCTCCCCAGTTTTGTAACTTTGTATCTTATTAGTTTTCGTCATTAATAAATGACAATTTCAGTCATATGGACTTATCCTACTTAATTTGGAGCAATAACAGAGCTTCGTTGTGCTTGTGAACATTTGGCTACATAAATGGTTTTCTTTAACATTTGTACATGCCGTGAACTGCTATTAGACTGCAGACAGTCCATTTTCTTTTCTTAATTTATATTGTTCGATCACAGTTACGAAAAACGAAACACGACACAATTTAAACGTATAACAACAATCGAAAAACTTTTTTGTACCTGAGAGATTCACTTATTTTCTCAAATCTTGACGCATATCAAAGATGCACCAGTCCAATTGAAAACATTGAATGCAGCCACACACATACAGTACCTGGTATTCAGCCTTAAGAACATCTCTGGTTTTCAATTTCATGACCTCAAAAATGTCCTCTACGGGGATTTCTGTGCTTTGATCAATATTGCCATAGAGATGCTCGTCGTCGGCGTCTTCATACATATTTTCTCTCGACAATTCTTCTACAAGTTCATCTGAAGCTATAAAAGTTAAATCAGAGATATTTTAGGTTTCCCTTGGAAGGCAGTATTTGTGTACTTACAACACATATTTACTATTTAGTATATTACCTTCTTTTCCTTGCAGGTCGGAAAAGGCGTCAATTCCATTTGATTCGTTACGGCGCTGCCTTCTGCAAGATATATATGACAGTGAGATTTGGAAATGGTTCCGATTCTCATGTAAAAAAAAGGAATTGAAATAATGAAAATGTCTGTATACCTCTTACTTGTACATGTAGTTGTTATACACTGTAAATATATGGTACATGTACCGGTAAACGTATCTACTAAGTTTGACCACTCGGTAAGTTGCACTTTTGTTGGCTACGCAAATACCCATGCATCCATGCATAATTTCACTTACATTTGCTTAAGTAATCGTGTATATGAATATAAATTTACCTTTTGTATATGACAACAACGACCACAACTACCGCCACCAGAACCAGGACCCCCAACACACCTCCTGCTACAGTTCCACCATTTATACCTGTGACAGGGACAGGAGTGGGTAAGAAGAAAGGAGGCATCATATACACGAAGGAAGACAGCATAATTTAGAAGGAAACTTTCGCATTTTAAATAAAACGCCAGTAATATATAAGAGAAAAATTAAAATTTGATTCTTAAACATAAACGAATAATTTTGCATATTGTGTACTGTAGCACATTGCATCGCAAAATGTCTCATGTACATGTACAAATGTAGCCACATGTATAATACTGACTGTACAGTTCATTCTGAATTGAGACGTCTTTTTCCATACTCGTTGTTGCCCGAATTAGATCACTATACTCGCCATAGCCGACAGCAGTTTTGGCACGAATCTATAAAGACAATAATGCTCAGGATGAAAAATACCAGTACATGGAGGACTGAGGAGTAGACTTACATTGTCCAGTGCAATGCCACCCAAAACATTTTTTTTTCATAAAATACATTGGAAGCTTCATGACAATACAGCGGTGATTCTGTGTGAAATATACTTACTCGAATCATGTACGTGGAATTGAACTGCAAATTGCCTATTATTTTACTAGTAATATCTTCACCAGTCACTGTTTCTTCCCACTGGCCGGGTTGTTGAGTGTAGGATATCTGGTAACTGACGATAACGCCACCTGGAGGGGAAGGGGCACGCCATGTTATCTCTATGGAGCTATATCCAGTAGATGTTACATTTGGGGCCTTCATCTTTGGTGGAACTGTAACATAAAATAATTATATTTTGCAAAAAATCTCCATCAGTTCATTTTCTGAAAATAGTGATTAATAAGCTCATGGTAATTATATTTAAGAGAAAATATAACATTTTTTCTTGAAAAATGAAATAAGCAATACCGGCCGGGGAGTTTTTTACATGATGATATTTTCAAGAAATTTATAACTAATTGTAAAACTTACCCCCTTCAGCTGTAGTATGCATCACAATCATTGGTGGTCCTACCAGTAGTAAGTTGTTAACTGCTGTCAGGTAGATGTTGTATTTACTAAATGTTGTGAGGTTGCTAATAGTAATCAACTGCGATTCATTTACAGGCTGAACGTCTGTTGTACCTTTGTTGAATTCTCCTTCATATCGTACGGTTAATTTTGCAAACCCGTCGCATCTATGGACCTCTTGATTCATCCCCTAAAATTAATGGATATTTTTTAATTATCTTGAATAGTATCGATATGTGCATGAGGTCCTGCATGTGGAAAACGCCAAAATGAACGCAAAATATGTACAGGACACGTATAGGTTTTTAATCGATTTATATCATCTTTATTTTGAGGGTTGGCTAAAATATAATGGCACAATCACAATTGGTGACATCCTCTTTAACCATACTATAAGTTAATGTAATTTGAAGAAAAATAATCACGTATTATAAATTTTCTGTGCAAGTATTTCTAGTACACCTGAATAACTTTCTCAGATGACCGTTTTCATGCAAAAATAAATAAATAAATAAATAATAATAACTTGCAAACAAAACACATTGTAACCAACTATCAAAGCAGCACACAATTCGACCTTCCACGCTGTACTTCATTTGCTGCACCGCACGCATGTGTGTGTGTATCGATGAACACAGTACACTTACCGTCGTTTTTATTTCCATGTAAGTAGATCTTTTTGATGAGGTAACATAAGAGTTGATATTTGGATTGGGAGGTGCTTCGGGTTCTGAAAGTAATAATAATAATCCATAGTGACGGAATAAATGTATTATTTTGGTCTATTATACCTGTATGTTACATAAAAATAATCTTATCAGCTGCAAGTAAATTTGAAACCATCTTACCTCCACATGTTCTTGCAGTGGTTGTCGGGCTGGGAACACCATGATATCCACCATTATTCTTTATAGTTACACTGACATTATATTCCGTGTAATGAGAAAGATGTTTGATTGTGGCTGTACGATTTTCTGATGATACTGTCACATTGCTGGGTTGGCCACCCTGTCGCCATGCTCTAATGACGTAGCTGTGGACACTCCCAACCCCAGAGCCGGTCTGGGATGACCACTTTTGCCAATTTACGGTGAGTGAATCCTGAGTCCTTGATAACACATCCGGTGCTTTGGTTAGATATGGGAGTGATGATGTGTCTGCAAAATAAAATTAACACATGGCGAGAAAGAACGAACCAAGAATGGTATTTTTGTTTATTAAAATTCATATTGACAATACAATACAGGTATGTCAATTTAAACCATTGAAAGGCAAGTGCGGAATGCACATATTAAGTGCTATATTTAAAACACAAGGCACCCACTGTATGCGACTTACAAAAGCGCAATAAGCCTTTTGACGCTAGATGACTAGCTGTTGACATATTTCACTTACTGAAAAGATTGTTAAACAAAAATAATACCGAAGAGCGAGCTCTTCATGAAACAAAAGAAGTCAACATCTACACATCTACCCCGGTAGCTGAAAAGGGCTTATTATATCAAGGCATAGTCGAAAATGGACTCGTGTGGTAACTAGTAAATAATGTGCCAGATAACTGGCGACTTAAATCAAAAGGAAGAAAAGTCATAATTGTCACAGTCCATGACTGTCACATACCGACTTGACATGTCCCATTATGTCCCTGCCAGCCTACAGCACAACCAGATGTACAGACTCCATACACGGGATGACACTGTTCATTGCTATCTCTACAGTTACAGCGGTTTCTGCATTCAGGACCTAGGTTTTTATTACTACATCCTGTAAATCAACAGATATAGTAGAATACAAAAATAGTTATATAAATAACGAGGTTCCTTTTAAAAAGTGCATCTCCAGCGGTATGGGGAAAATTTGACTGCAAATCCCTTAACACAGAAAGCATAGACTTACGCGCATCAAAATGGTTTTGAAAACAATACAAACATACACATGGGCTTTGTAAATACAGAAGTATACCAATTGTAAGCCTCAAAAATAGTAAATATTACTAATAACAGAAAAACATTTATTTATCTTTAAATTATGCACTTTTTTGCGAAATGCTCATCCTTCACATTTTGGCGTTTTGAATGCGTTTTACTTAAATATCCAGTAAGACCTAAGCTATTAACATTTTCTGAAAGTTCATGTCACCTGTAATACATGGCGAAAAATAGGCGGTGTTTGTAAAATTATGTAATATTGCATCAAAAATTACTATTTTGTGCTGTATTTTTTCTGCTTTATTTATCAAAATAATGCATTTTTAAAACTATATTTTTACACATCGAGATTATCAGTGTATGGCTTTGAACTATCATGGGCCGGAAGTCCCATGACAAGTACTTTTTCTTAATATCCATGTTACCTCTGGTGCATACATTTCGCGGTGATAATGTTGTTAAGCCTTATGTAACATCGCTTTAAAACTGACAAAGTAATCTTTTTGAATAATTTCCCTGTTTTATGGATGTACACATGATGCCTTTTCTGCCTTGTTTTTATTCTGTTTACAGAGAAAGAAGCACAGGCTGGTGCCACGACAAACATTATGTCTTAAGGCTGGGTCACACTGCGCTTGCAACCTTTTGGCAACCTTTTTGCAACCACAAAATCTGGCGGTCGCTTGCGATCACTTTGCAAGCTTATTAAGAAGCTGTGGCCAATTTTGATCGGCAAGCAGTCGCAAAGCGGTGGCAACAAGCAATGGTATCTGCAATCTCTTATAGACCATCTTCAAGTTATAGGTTACCAGTCGCACACCGTTTGCCGAGCGATAAACAACCTGTCTGCAACCACCTGGTGATTGAAAACCGGTTGCAGGACTGTAGCAATCGCTTGTCAACTGGTAGCAAAGACGCGCAGAATATATATGTTGCCAACTTGTGACAGTAGCTACTTTCTCATAAATTCCCCTCTCAAAAGACAAAAAAGTTCTAGTAAAACGGCTCCTTTTCAACAAGACGGGACTGCTATAATCATTGGCTTTGTTTACCTAAGAAATAAAATGAATAAAAAACTCGGAAATACTGAGTGAGACCTTGGATTGCAAGACGCCACTTGTAAGGCGATTTAAAACATTTGATGAAAGAACTCGGACTTGAAAATCAGGAAGTTTTCATTTCCTTCCGAAAAATAGAACCATCTATGTTTGGTGAACTTTTGAAAAGACTACACCTTCACCTAACGAAACCAGTGCTGCAATAAAAACATAAATTTGCATACGTTTTAATCCTTATTAACCTTATAATACTCTTTAATATTTTCTTGTTCAAATACTTGGTCTCTTTGAGGTCGCAAGGCCTGTGTGGTTACGGTCACACTGAACAAAAAACCTCTTTGCGACTTGCAACTATCACTGGTTGCAAAAAGGGCGGCGACAGGTTGCAACAACTCGCAAAGTATCCAAATGAACGCTGGGTTGATATCCGGTTGCGCCGGTTTTCGGTGCAGCACCGATAACCTCCTGGCGACCGAAAAAGCAACTTGTGGTATCCAACCGGTTGCTAACAGGTTGCCGACTGCTTTGCAACTGATTTGCAACCGAATGTGTGCTTTCCCCTTTGTCTTTTTAACCCCAGGCGTTTGTCACTTACAATACAACGTAATTAAAGCGTGACAGGTCGTGTGCATCGTGTACTTTTTACACTGTCATCCTTGCAGTGAGGATACCAAGCATTGGAAAGATGTTAAATTGTTTGTGTTGAAACTATTTTTATTTAAGATTATTGGAGACATTTACCGATCTGTGCAATTAATTGTAGATAATTTTGATGGTTGAAATTATGATATTAAATAGCAATTATACCTTGCTGATTAATTTGTTTTTTATTTTCCGTTTTTTCTGCATTCGTGTATTTGTTTCATTGTTTATTCTGATAATATGGATTTGCAAATTTTAAATGGCATACAGCAATATATAATTGAGGTTTTCGGCACTTTATCTTTAATTTTTGCAAAATGATAAAATAAATAAACGTAGCGTCAAAAAATCGTACATTGCTTTTAGCTTCACATTAATATTTTTGGGTTAAGTTTGAAATGCGTGGTATATGAAAGCCTTGGCAATTAGTATAAAATCTTGCCAACAAATGCAATTTATGTTTTCTTTTTCTAAAATATTATAATTTATGATCTTGATATTTAGAAGGCATACATTACAATTTATGAAAAAAAGTCTTTGCCCAAACAGACCACCATCCTACGCCTATTTTATTTCAGTCGCTTGCAACCTTCCTGCGACATATTTTCGAATGCCTGCGATCGGTAAAAAACCTGTTAGCGACCAAGAGACTAAAGACCGTCAATCAAGCATGCAGTTACAACTGCAACCTTCTAGCGACCTGCTGCCGACAACTTGCGACTGGTAAAAAACTTGCAAGCGACCAGTCGACTAAATACTGTCAATCGACCGTGCAGTTGCAAATGGTATGCTACTGGTTACAGCAACCTACAGACAACCAAGAAAAGACCGATAGGCAACCTTTAGGATACCGATGTTTTTCATCTTTAGTCGCACTGGTTGTCGGTGCACAAAAAATGGCCTTCATGTGTCAACGATCGCAGGCGACCTGTTAGCAACCTTATGCGACCACTTTAAAACCTATGGCAACCTCCTTGCGACTGAGGTTGCAAAGAGGTTGCCAAGAGGTTGCAAGCGCAATGTGACCCAGGCTTTAGGCGGGTGAGGGCTTAGGCACAGGATTTCCTCGCGTTCACATTTGCAATTTCTTGGCTGGTTGGCTGCACGTCAGTCTTGAGAGACGAGTAATGGAGATATAATGACTGAGGAATAAAAATGCAATGACAGAGTTTGTTCCTTTATAATCGAATCTTTATCCCATATCTCCTTTCCTTTGAAAATAACCAATAAAATATCAAGAAAAGTCATTCAAAGGCTTCTCTGACATGATAATACTGAGACTATTTTGACATTTAATACCTTCATATCTGTACCCTTTAATTGTAACTTCGCAGAGTATTAACGGGCTCTTCAGCTTCAGCTGGACAATCACGACTAGACCAATATGAGGCACTTCACACGACAATTCTGTACTTCCACCCTCAGGCACTTGCGGGCTGTATGTTGCGCATTCTTCTCTAATGCCTGCCGTGTTGTTACGTACAAATATCTGTATATCACGTAAGTAAGTGCCGGCTGAAAGTTAAGATAACATAATCATAAACTGTGTATACCTGTAAGTATATCTGGCTAGTTGGGTTTGATAATCTAACCATGTCTAGACAAGACAAATAGAAATATGAAACATTATATTTTGACACCTTATTTGCATAATTTTTACTAATTATGTAAATGTGTGTATTCAAAGATGGACGTTTTGTAATTTTCTGCCAAATTAGATATTTGAACCATAAATTGCAGTGTTTCCCCCTTAACAAGCCTACGTGTACATACCACATGTGTATATATGAATAAAAGGGCAGTAAGATGGGTCCAGCTTGGAAAACAGTTAAGCCTCCAATAGGGGCCCAAAGTTATAGATATATTTTTTTATTATTATCGTCGGCCTTTCTTTTCAAATATAATAATTAAATATCTTGAACCCCTAATCATAATTTAATATCCCTTGCTTTATTTTCTGCAATAACAATTAAGAATCCCCAGTCATAATTTAGTATATTGTTTTATTTTCGGCAATAACAATTAAGAGCATTATTACGCCTTCACACCGCGAGTTGAAATAAAAAAGCTACACGTATACGGTACAGAACCCAAGTTGGCTTTCATATGTTTTGGAACATACGTGGTGCGCCCTAGGGAGCAGCCTATGTGGGTAATGTTGTTCAAAGATTGATGAGCCAGTTCCATACAGAAAAATCCAATGTGACCCTATTAAAGCCCCACTGTGGACACTAATGGGCTCCAGGGCCCCGTATCTCGAAAGATTCGCTATGTTGCGCACGTGCGCAAGCGTCTCGATTCCACAACTCGCCCATACTCGTCCCATATAATACATTGTAGCCTCTATTTGATTCGCAGCGATTCGCAATACGCGATGCTTTCGAGATACGGGGCCCATGCAGGAGAGCGAGCTGAGTTGGTTCACTCTCTACAAGTGTGTTTGTGTGCGTGCGTGCGTTTTTGTTTCTGCGTCTGTGTGCTTAGTTTAGTTTAGTTTAGTTTTGTCTACAAATAGAGCATGTATAACTATAACGAAATTTTTTGTATATAGTTTGTAGAAATCAAAAAGAAAAACATTTCCCCCACTGTTTATACTTACAGTCACCGCCATCGCCTCTGTTCAGAAGTGTTACACTATAAACCACGTACTGCTGGCCCAGGTCTACCCGCCACCAGGGGTATTCCGCTACCTCTGTGTGAGAGCACGAACCACTTCCATAGTTTACTCTAACATCCCCGTCTATAGCACGACTTGGATGTCCGCCTGCACCTTCGTTGATTTGCTCTGCTGTTTTTCCAAGGGCAACATTATCTGAAATTAATTAATGCACGAGATTTGCTCGTCACTTCGTTATCAGACTTACGAGCTGCACTAACCTTTTGGGCCGGTTGGTAGCCATCTCTTTGTCAGCTCATAATTTACACCTAACGCCGATAAAAAATAGTTATATAAATAATCTAAATATACACTCAGTATGTGCACAATGGCTTGCGTTTAATGTTTGTCAACAGAAAATATTCTAAAATGACGATTCATTGGAATAATAATGGATTTATGTACTTTCCCAACAAAAAACATGCTGTACATCTCTATTCCACACAAAGTTAACTTACAGGGATACGTGTAGCCCCTAACGATGATTTCACACAACCGTAATGTTTGTTTTCCAGTTTTACGTAACGTGACGTAGCGCCCCAAGACTGGTGGATCTATACCGTGCTCTAACATTGCTTTTGAACACTGTGTATTAGGAACTCCTACAGGTCTGCATCCTGTATCTGATGCCGTGTTGTTGTTAACGCAGAGCTGGACATCTTGAAACGGGCCTGGTAAAACGATAGGAATTTAATATATTTTCTATATACCATCTAGACAGACGCTGTTCTTACTAGTAAATAAATAAGTGAAATGTGACACAAAAACATACTGTTAAAGCAGATTACAAATCCATGATGTCAAACTTACATATGTCAGCAAATATTGTGGGTTTTATCAATGCAACTCTACGAATTACATATAACCCTCCTAGGTCAACACTCCAGGTGGGATTGTTCTGTAAATTCGTTTTTATACATTTCAGGTCATCAGTGCTGTTGTGTCCATCCACTGCAAGATTTGCTGGATAACTCACGTTTTCGCTAACATTCATATAAGTACTTGACTGTGTGGCTTGCTTTCGATAGGCTAAGTTGATATTTTCTAGAATGAAAAATGACAACAATCTTCAGTGAAATTGTTTAAGGTAATATTGACTTAATATACTTATATACACAAACTTTCTGTAAAAGGTTTTTTTCCAGAAATACATGTAACTGTCTTTACTGTAGGTACCGGATTGTGTGGCTGGCTTTCCGTAGGCAATATTAATATTTTCTGGCAGAAAAATGGAGACTATGCTCAGGATTGACCTTCATACACAAAATAAAGAAACTTTGCTGAAATCATTTTTTTTTTCACAAAAATATGCAGTCATTATACGAGATGCTCTACCACAGCCCAGTGCCTCACCAAGGGATCCGTTTTATGCCGTGATCTTTAAAATATAACTTCTATAATAGCCCAATACAAAAGATCTCTTAAACCCCATGCACTCACCATCTTGACATCCTATTCCCCAGGGGTTGTCCACACAGTGTTCAGGACATGTTCTTAGAGTCCGTTGACATCTCTGTCCTTGTTTACAGAAACACCCAGTCACAGTGTCACACTGCCAGCCAAAGTAACCGTCACCTTCCATACAGCATAGACATAGGTGCACTGGTGATAGAAAGAAGTAATAAACAGCAAAACTTTCACTCTACATACAGCAAACAAGCCATCTCCATCTTTTAACCTTAAATAACACTTTCATTATGAACAAATCGTGCTCAAAGTGGAAAAATATGTGCATCCAGCGCCAAATGTGCAGTTGCACTATCCATCAAATACTTATGGACAGTGCAAACTGCCTAGTAAAGTGGCGAGTTATACACATAATTGGCGAATGCTTATCTATAAAGAACAAGAATTGATAGTACATTTTTATGTCTTGCTCTAAATTATAACTGCCAGGGCTAAAAACTGCATTATAATATTTTTATTCATTGATCCATGTTTTGTTTTGCAATCGGGTTCTATTCAGTCATTTCTGCTTCACTTTGTTTTTATTACCGTCTTTTTGATACAATTGTTCTCATTCCTCCGACCTAGCACCTGATTTAAAAACGAAACCTGGTCATGTGTATATAATTCACGTTTACTTCCTCGTCGTGTCCTGGTCTGGAATATCATACTGTGGGATCCCTAGTTGTCAAAATCCATTGAAATGCTTACGTCTAAAAGAGGTCTGGGTTTAGCAACTAAAATATAATCACGGTCAAGCAACACCCTGGTTTTCAAATCATATTTTTAAACGTAATTTACAGACACAAATACGGATTTTAGGATACTGAATATAAAGTGAAGTGAAGTACTTGTATGTTAACGTTAATTGACAGTGCGGCAAGTATTTTTTCCTCATCTAAACCGCTAAGGCAGAACCCGCAGTTTGGTTAAGAAAAAGGAAGCCCGGGTCCGCCTATCTATAGTAGTCAGAAGTCATTTCATGAAGGTTAACAAATTCATGTATTGTTGAGGATAAAGCGCACTGTAAATACACCCTACATGTACGGAGAAAATTCATTTGTTCCATTTTACACAACACAGAAGCTTCGCCTGTAAGGTCCGACATTCTTTCTGCGATTTTCATTAAATCCCTTCGGGTCACCACAGCGTGTACACCACTATAGTATGAAAGAGCAGACATACGTCACAGTTACCAAAAATACACGTTAACAAGACGGTTAACAGCAATAGTACTCAAACTATAGCTTTCTTATTATTTTGAGATAATGTCTGTCATTTTATATGTAATAATTCGTCCGGTTTACCTGTTAAAAATATCATCCAAACAACCAGGAAGCAAGTTATCCTGGGCAGGGCAGCCATTTCTTCCTTTACTACAGTTGACACATACCTTAGCGCACTGCTGTTGTGTTACCGGTATTGTACCTCGGGTCGATTGACATAAAAAGATTTCTTTACGCTCTAGAGGATAAAAATGTAAAACAAACATACTCAGTGACGCCCCTTTTTGGGTTAGGGGTTAAGTTGAAATCCGCGTTAAGAAAATAAATATTTTTTCGGGCTTCGAATTCCCGTGTCTGCTATGAGACTCAGTGCATACATTGTTTTAATAACTTAAGCATACATATGTAACTTGAACGAAGCATATTGTAACCTAGTTGTGTTTTTTTTTTTTCATTTAATTGGTTAGATGTGGATTTTTTCGTGAGTTGGCGGCAGTAAACGCCTTTTTATTTTTCGCAAAGTCAGAATTCATGCACTACATTATCTATACATATCTAGGGATGTTATGTGACCGTGGCGATATGATGATCACTGAAGCCTGTCCATTTAGACAAGCTTCAGTGAAGATCGAGTGCAACCTCGAGCAGCTACCCAAAAACATCTCGCTTCACTCGACATTTTTGCGTAGCGTCTCTCGGAAAACTCGGATTTAACCATGATGTAGTCGTGAAATTCTAGACTACATCTTGGTTAAATCACTCGAGGTCTCTTAAATGCTGGAGGTCAAAGACAGATTGATCATGTGACTTTCTTGGCATCAAGAGAATAGTGACGTTGCATGCGTTATATACCTACCAGTAGACAAATTTAAAATCTCTCACACTCTTAAAAAATTAGCATAAACATTTCACGTTTAACAATCATTAGTTATAACTTTATTACACTAAGTCATATCATATGGGTATGTTTTGAAAACGGGAATTAGTTTACATTTAAGCCACACGTGCATACAAATTATTTGAAAATTTATAACTTTTTAACGAGGGTTGTGTTATTTACCTTTTGTTTTTAAGCTGTTCATTCTTCATCTTTATCAGATATATCGGTAAAAATCAAATACATTCCCCTTTTGAACTTGTAATTACATGTAGCATGCTCCATGCTCTGAAAACCAGCACATGTATATTCCGAAACCGCCTCGTAGTAAAAAATGTCACCAAAACGTAGAATTATTACTCCTGTGGACTTGAAATAAACATCCGTTTGATTTTGACTGTATTCCGTAACCGCCTCGTCGTCAGAAATAACAATAAAAACTAGAATTATTACTCCCGTGAACTTGAAATAAACATCCGTTTGATTTTGACTATATTCCGTAACCGCATCGTCGTCAGAAATTATTACTCCCGTGAACTTGTAATAATCATCCGTGTGATTTTGACTATATTCCGAAACTGCCTCGTTGTCAGAAATATCACCAAAAAGTAAATTTTTTTCTCCTTTGCACTTGTAAAAAATTAGTTTGACTATATTCCGGTCCGACGCTCCTTGTTTATCAGAAAAGTCACTTAAAAGTAGATGTTTGCCTTCTGCAGCAGGCCCAGATACATGTAGGTGTGGCTCAGCTGAGAAACGCACGGTCAGTGTCGACGATTGATTTAATACTTTTCACGCCAGTTAAACGTCCATGACAAGTACCCTGTATCTTGGACCTAACTAGAGAAGGACAAGTAACGCGGCATCTTCCTTTGAAGCTATGTGCGTTCGGGTAAACATTCGCCTATTGTCTCACATAATCTGTTTTGATAGCTCCACGGGCGTCTGAACAGCTTATTATCAAGGTAGCGCGCGCTGTGATTCAGTGCATTTCTATTGTTTCTCTGCATTGATAACGCAATTTCTCGCAGTCCCTCGTGGTTGCTATGATACAGCATTGCCGCCAGTTTGCAGTTGCGAGCACACAGGTTTCCGTCAATACGTGGAAATTTATTGAGGGGTTTTCGGCATTTTACCCCGTTACCTCATAAAAACGGGGTGTGAAGTTTGTCTTCAATACCTGCTGCCTTTCCCTGTCCGTGAGGTTTTTCAGTCAGCAACTATCTTTCATTTATATTTCGTTTTATTTTTCATTAAAAGTTACCCGTTTACAATATGAGATTAATTTCACCAATACTGATCTTATGGTAATAAAAATGCATATATTTGACATAAAAAAATCTTCTTTTTATTTCTTTTCACTTCCTTTTTTTTTACCCAACTTAATATATTATAATAATAAAAGATTTGACAAATAAGACGCATATCACTGCAAGAGGGTCAAACTCAAATGTGAGTATGAATTTTATCAGGATCAGATTTTTTAAACCTGTAGTTAGTGTATTCTGAGGTAATTGAATATGCAATTTCAATCAAGCAAGAAAAAACTGTCTAAACATATAATCCATGTTTTTTACATTTCATTTTTTTTCATTATAAGATAGCAAATATAAAACAACTTGAGTTCATTCCAATATTTATTATTAAAAAAGTAAACATTCAAAATGCTTGTTACAAAGCTAGTGATGATGAATATACAATACATGTGCAGTTTTCTTGTCTTGTCTCTTTTTGTGAAAGTCATGTTGGAGTTATTTCCTATTTGTATCACGAGTAGTATTAACTTATTTATAAAAGGTATAAACTAATTTCTTATTGACCTATGTGAATTATTGTCCAAATGTTTAATTAGTGCGTCTTCTCTTGGGCAATGGTGCATTGTCCAATTTTAACTTTCCGGCATCTTGTGGAGAGAATCTGGAAGAGAATAAGAATGTTTTTATCACAAACTACTATAAATGACAATTGCCTTTTTTACTTCTAGTTGGACATTTGAGCCACAGGTAAGCCTTATCAAATGCATCTCAAGATTCTACCTGTCAGGTAGATTTTCCCTCTAGTTAAATTTACTTCCCTTGTTAGGCATGGACTTTCTAGATCATTATCAGCCAGGTAACTAAACCGTCTGGCCCTTTGATGATTTGATAAAGCCAGCTAGGTGCTATCCAAAGGCATGTCTCAGGATTATTTCAAAGATTTCAAGCACCTGATAACAAGATAATGCAATGTAGCAAGGCAATTACAGAGGTGAGACTCTTATCACAAATGTGATCAAGATCTACTTTTATGACCATTACCCAAGTAAATATAATCATGAACTTTGCATGTGTACATGTCCACATATACACTTTCACTATAAGACCAACGAGGGTGTTTGCCAATCGTCTTTATTCTGTTTAGGGAATCCAATTTAAAAATGAAAAACTATTAATTATCATTCTCAAACTGGAGCAGACTTTAGCCGGTCATGTGAATATACATATATACTTCAGAGTAGTGTTAATGTCAACTTTGATAAAAGGATATTAAAAGGCCCACAGGTGCGTTTTTGTGTGTCACAATTGCATGGGTGGTGCCATATTGCAATGATAGCCCATATTAAGAGTTAAAAAAATAATAATTATCATTCTTAGACTGGAGCTGACTGGAGCCGGTAATGTGTAAATATATATATACTTTAGGGCAGTGTTAATGTCAACTTTGATAAAAGGATATTTAAAGAATCACAGGTGCGTTTCTGTGTGTCATAATTGCATGTGTGGTGCCATATTGCAAAGATAGCCCATATTGAGAGTTAAAAAAATAATAATTATCATTCTCAGACTGGAGCTGACTGTAGCCGGTAATGTGTAAATATATATATATACTTTAGAGCAGTGTTAATGTCAGCTTTGATAAAAGGATATTTAAAGAATCACAGGTGCGTTTTTGTGTGTCATAATTGCATGTGTGGTGCCATATTGCAAAGATAGCCCATATTGAGAGTTAAAAAAATAATAATTATCATTCTCAGACCGGAGCTGACTGTAGCCGGTAATGTGTAAATATATATATACTTCAGAGCAGTGTTAATGTCAACTTTGATAAAAGGATATTAAAAGGATCACAGGTGCGTTTTTGTGTGTCACAATTGCATGTGTGGTGCCATGTTGCAACGAGAGCCCATATTAAGAGTTAAAAATATTAACTATCATTAACTATTTAGGTCCAAGGCCACATAACCCTCGCTGACTCGGGGTCTATCTATTACATACACTGTCACCCTCTCGCGATATATGCCATGAACACCTCTCGCTGACGCTCGAGGTGTTATGGCATATATCGCTCGGGTGACAGTGTATTATCTCACACATAAAGCTTGTCATGAAAATGCATGCATTGTGGATTTTGGTATCTAATATGAAAGCACATACTGTACATGTATATCATTGACAATTTGTGCGTTTTCTTTACATTTCATGCACATCTGACCTTAAGTGAGGTCAGTGAATTTCCAAACGTGACCCATAGAACAGTAACATGATCATCAGTATTAGTTCATATAATTAAATATAAAACATGTCTATTGAAAAAAAATAGCGCTGGACTCTAATCAACAGTACAAGTATATAAAGGGGAAGTTTTATCACACACAAAAATAAGGAAATGTCTTGAACCCATTATTAGGGAAACTCAACTCTACTGCCAGGTGCTATAGGGTGTGTAAATGAACTCTGTCGATTTTGACGACCAGATATGTCCGACAGACAAAAAAAGAACCAGATGTGTCCGACAGGCCAGATACCTCCTGTATCTGGCCTGTCGGACACATCTGGCTCTTTTTGGTCGGACATGTCTAGTCTTCTCTGGTCGTAGGACATATCTAGCCTGTCGGACATATCGGGTCGTCACAGTCGATCCTGTAAGTTCTCATGGAAACATATTCGCTGTTCACATGGGTTAATATAACATTATTTTGTGCACGAACGTAATATCAAACTTTCAAACTAATATCTCCCTTTATTTCCTTTGATGTTTAAAATGGAAAATTGCAAGAATCGGTTACAATGAGAACGGTATTAATGTAGGCACTTTGTTACCTGAAGAAAATACATATAATTAAGCATAGATTACTTATTTTGAAAACCATAACGAGTATATTATTTTGAATGCTGGGTTTTCTTAATGCACACTTGAGCCTATAACTTGATCCTTTAAAGATGCTGTACACTGTAGGCACATTTGTTTCAATCTCTGGAGTTTGCACTTATATGTATTACTGCTGTCTTATCGAAAAAGATCATTAATTATTGGGCATCCAAAAAGACAACAATTGCAATCAAAGTTTCCTGTGACTGGATGATACCCGTTAGCGAACCTTGTCTTTTAAACAATTCGAAGCATATTTTAAAAGAAACCATACCCATGCCGGTGAGCTGGGTAACTACACACGTGTACTGGTGGTTATTGATCTCAACTGTGATCTACGTCAGTGTTGATCCAAAAGAAAAAATGTAACCTTAAAATGTTCCTTAGGATCCCATTGCTCCATCAACTGACTGTTTCTTTACTACAACTGCTCAAATGTCACAGTTTTGATGTCGTTGGTTTGTACCCGCAGTTGCCCCTCTTCTTAACGAAACAATTAGGAAAGTTTTTATTTTCCTTTATAGAAAGCTACTGATATAAACTTCACTGCGGTACTTTCCCCATAAAAATAACATTACTTTCAACATGTAACTTATAATTTCCATTTCGATGGTGGTAACTGCTTGGTAAGGATTGCAGGTCCATTCACAAGCCTACATCCGGAGGTTGACATAGGTGTCAAATTTACGGACGTATTCTTCAACCACACCGTAGCAAAATACATACTGTTCCTATAAAATAAAACGCAGGGTATATTTACATACAACTATGCGTTCGTGAATAAACCAGTTTCAAAGAAAATGAATGATTGATATGTATGTGTAATATTTTGAAAAGCTGTGTATTGCAGACTTGGACACTTTATTTCTATCAAAGAGTCTGGCGTTTACTGGCGGTATCAACTTACAGTGTAAAGGTACGTGTTTGTCGCCCAAATGAGACACGTATTGTTATCACGTTACCTTGCTATCGATCAGCTGTGGTCTGTTTTGTCTGACAGCCTTCACCGTGTGGAAGACATCCACTTCTTGCTCCACCTTCAGCTTGTCCAGTATGCGAGCCACGGCACAGAACAACCCGCTCTGGTGGGCACCGTTCCTTTATTATAGAAAAAATAAAAACATGGGTTTCCTGTGGCTCAAATATTATTTTGGGTAGAAAGAAAATAATAACAAGATGGGTTTCCTGTGCCTCAAATATTATTTTGGGTATTAAGAAAATTATAACAACTTGTTATTATTTTCTTTATACCCAACATATAAAGATAGGTTTCCTGTGGCTCAAATATTATTATGGGTAGAAAGAAAATAAATGACTATCCAATAATGATTTACTAGAGAAATTTGTTCTATGAATAATTGAACAGATAGGGCAGAAAAATGTGGCGTTAAAATACGACTTATGCATACTATATCAAATTAATATAATAAATAATACTTATAATTTTATTTGAATATTAAATAACCAAATTTCCTTCCAGTTTAAAGAAAAGTAATACAAGATATAACTGGCATTTGGCGGTGGCTGTAAAAACTCACATGCAGTGAACAGTTATGGGAGTGTTTCCTCGTTTTTGTTGCCACTGTTGAACAGCATCAAACAGCTCAAGAAACGCACGCGGTGATGGCGGCACTGGTTTTGAAGTCATCCAGTCGTGAAACTGGAATTGGCAGACTTTTCTTGAGGAGCCCGAGTGCTATAAAATTGAAGGAAAATAATAATTTAGTGATAACAACGTTTGTTATATCTAGATTAAATCCCTTTTAAACAGAATGTGTTATTTAAGATTAATACTCCATTAAGGATACGTATCCCGATATGCCAAATGCAGCAAAATATGAAAGAAGAAAAATTAGACATAATAGGTCTTCTTTGATATAGAAAGTGCAAGATCAAAGGAGGCTATCTTAAGTTAGAACACAAACCGTTTTCTTGCCTGAGCTTAGACCATTATTACAAACGGTTACACTGTAAGATTTAGTTTACCTCTATTGTGCAATAAAGGTAGTCTAAACCTTACATAATTATAGAAATTGTACTCACATCCTTAGAATTGGTCACCCTCAACTCTTTAACGGTAATACGTTTCCCGCTCTGGCGCGTGGAGGTCATTTCTACATTAAAAGGACCGTAAGATGTCATCTTCTCTGTTGGCCAGTACACACCACTTGTCTGAGGAAATCAACAACTCAGGTGTATTAGTGGTGTTATTGGGCAAAGTAAATAAACGCTTAAGGTTGAGATAAATGGAATTCTGCTTGTATTTTAAAGACGCATATATGCGGTATGTATTTGTAAAAATCAAAAATAAGCCTCAGTTTTACTTATAATTTTAACTTGACGTAAACATCGCCTCTATTGTCTCGAATAACATTCTCTCGGCAGTATCTGCAGTTATTTACCTTGCTATCGTCGTTAAGTTCATTCAGCATAACTATAGTCGCACATTGCTGGTCATACAGCATACTCCAGAAGTCAACGATCGTATGAGGTAGAGGCATCTGCGTGATGATATAGGCATTTTGGCGTTGGTAACCCTAAAACATTTTGTTTCTAATATGTTGACTGCCACATATGCATGCATTACTTACACAGAATATTCGTTTATTTAAGAAAGCAACGGTTTTAAAGTCATTAAAACAAATACGCTTTTTACTTGAACGAACAGAATGGGTAATATATATTTGAAATTCGCTTTCAACATTTTTAAGACGATACATGTACAATGTCTAATCAGAATGTAGAACTGTTTATGAGAAAAGTACTTAAACCATACGTCTATGAACACTGCATTAATGTAATCAGTGCTGTCCTCCGCGTATGATGTAAGGCGTGGTCTGCAGTGGTTGCCTTCATATTGAAACAGACAAAATAAGTCATTTGTTTCGTAACAGATGTAGTAATTCAACATTATGTTTACGTGTTTTAATACAAACATTAAAAAAATACTGCGATACGGAGAGTATTTTAGATATTATTTAAAAAAGGAATATAAGTGCTATAAAAAAGAAACCTCAAAATGCATTATCCGCTGAATCTAATTAAAGACTGGAGAAATCTATATGTAGACGCAAAAGTTTAAAGATAAAAAGGTCCAACAAATAACCAAAGCACCGAAGCATATTACACGTATTACAAACAAAAATACCGGATGATAAAGAGAACTTACGTACGGTGAGATACACTGTAAGTTCGAAGTGGTTTAAAATTTACCTGCTACAATATTAGTCACTCTATTCTTGCCAATGTTGATGGGCTCCAGGGCAGTCTTTGTGGAACTTTCTTCTATTTCAGGCAGCATGAGGCCCAGTACCTGGCCAACGAAGAAAAATTAATACATTGCACTTACATACATAGTTAACTACATGTATGAGTGCTTCTTGCAAACAGTTGTATTTCAAAACCACCTACAAAATTTAACAAATGTTAATTAAAACTTACGCCATCATTCAAAATTAACAAACATTTTGTCCGTGACTTACAGCAAACTCTTCTTCCATTTTGGTCAGTCCAGTCTTGTTCCTTTGTCTCAGTTTTCTCAAACGAGAGGTAAGATCCTGTAGTCTTATGAAGGTAATGCCACAATGCAACTCCTCCAACAATGTGTCATGTATGAAGTAATATTGCTCCTGAAACAAGCAGGCCGAGGTCATTTCTAATACATCAAATACCAGCCAGCGATATTTCAACAAAACATACCTTGTACCAAAAACGAATTATTGACATCGTTACAGTTGTAGTATAACAACGTGTTCTACTGTTACAATTACGGCAACTCATTGTCAAACCACGTTATATATACCTTGTAAGGTAATAGGGTACTCCACAAACTGCATTACCACATGTTTATGTATACATTTAAGGTAAAGGATACTGAGTGACAATTTTGCCGTAGACTAGTAAAATGAAATACCTTTGTCTGTACCATTTTCGGCCGAGATGCTCGCAATGACTGAACGAGTCGGAATACGTCCACCTTTCCCTCCGCCAGCGCTTGTTCAAACAGATAGTCCAGTGCGATAAAAGTACCAGTGTTGCCAACCCCGTTGCTAAAAATAGAGAAAACAAACTTGATTTTAGCAACTGGCCTCTTTGTGTAAATATGCGGCACGATATGTGCTATCATATTTGATGTCGTGGAGTAAAAAAATCTACTGGTTATAATGTAAGATAAATTCATTAAAATATAAAAAGTCTGGTTAAATGTTGATCAATTCTCACAAAACAACGAGGTAAAATTGTTTTTCACCTGCAGTGCACAACGACTGGTCCTTGGCCCTCAACTAGGATGTCATGCTTCTCAACTTCCTCTCGGAATTTTACCAAAGCAGTCGGGTCAATAGGTACGCCGTTATCAGGCCAACCAGTGAAGTGGAACTGTTTGACAGTGTGGACTGTCGGATGACCTACCTTTAGATGAAGGACAATATACCATGGATTGAGACATTTTAGACAGATGTCTTCAATGAAATCAAACACCTACTATAATATGTTAATACTTACAAAAACACTTTTGATTAGTCAGTTTGACATATAGGTCTGTGAATGTTCTGCTTACTTTACAATACTGCAGATTTCGTACAAAAAAGTTCTGTCCTTGGACTTCATCTAGCGTTGTCACTTGTATTTCGCCAAACTGTTTCATTCCTTCGTCTGCCCAGTACTGCTCACATTTTTGCTGAGGTAGAAAGGGTTATTATTAGGTCTCATATTGAAATACATCAGATATACAAGAATACATACAATATACAGTTCCATTTTATCGCATCGTTTACTTTGTCTTACTTAAATATAAAAAAACTTGAAGCTCTTTCAGAACAGCAGACTAAGAGTGCATTAAGAACAGATGATCCGCGAACTAACTGGCCGGCTGACTAAATGTGGCCGACTCCACTAAAAAGCGTTGCCGCTAATTTCCTGATGATCCCCCCGCCTCCACCCGTGCCTAAAACAAATAAAGGCTCGATCGGCTCCTCTGAGGTTTAATTGCCCTGCAGGCAATTAGGCGGTCATATTTAGTCAGCGGATCAGTTAGCCCGCGGATCAACGTGTTCTGAATGCCCTCTAATGAAATATGGTCCAGCCACTTGAATGCTTGCTGTGTAATTCCCGCGATGTATCTACTAATCGGGATTTAAGCGGCAGGCTTTTAATGGGTAGCAATATTTGATCCGCGGATCTGTTAGACCGCTGTTCTGAATGCGCTCTATGATATTGACATACCTTGCCCATTTCTACAGTTTTCGTCAACATTACAATTTGTGGAGACTTGACTTGCCATACCATCCGCCAGAAGTCATTTACGGTGTTTGATTTTGGACCTATTCCAGAAAAAAAACACTTTCATGCTAGTATTGTCATTATGCATTACCCATAATTAAACATCTATTTTCCAGTGTCACAACTTAACTGAGAAATAGCGAAACATACTTGTCGATGGAACTAAATTAGGATTCATAAATATGGTGTGTGTGTGTGTGTGAGAGAGAGAGAGAAAGAGAGAGAGAGAGAGAGAGAGAGAGAGAGTAGAGTAGATATCGCTTAAGAAAATAAAATTACCCTGTGCAGCAATGAATGCTCGTGGCCTATTATACCCCTGAAATTGGAAAGTGCAATTGTCAAGTATGGCTTTTAAATGTGAGATGTAGCTAATTCTAAAATCAATGATACACATTTACGCATGAAATAAAACAAACTTATGTACACTGCCCCTGGTTAACACGGGACAAAAAGACACACTTAAGGTCGGACAGTTATAGAGTATTATGATGGCAGCATATAAAAAGAATGTAGTACGGATGTAAAATAACTCACATCAATATAGTTAGCGTTGATGTAGTCAGAGTTGGGATCATCTGGCAAAAGGTCTAATACAACTCGATTATGGTCGTCTAATGGAAAATAAATAGTTCGATAGATAATGGTAGTGAACGGATTCAGATATTAAACCAGTACAATCTTTTATCATGTAATGGATGGTAAAACATGACTGACATCAAAAACACGCAGATCGTTATAATGCGCACCACTATATATTTTTTTAATTAGCTAATTTTATTCCAATTATTTTTAGAATTTTTTCAGTTTCAATGACTTACAAGGAATGGTGTTCCTGAACCTGTTCTTTAGTTTATTTTCTCGTTTTTGGCCGACTTCACAAGGGTATTTCAGTGTGAGAGGAAATTTCTGGAAAAAGGTTAATTTTTTTTTAAACTGATTTTATAAACGCTCGTGTACATTTAGTCAACTTAAGCTAACCGACGTAGGCTGTACGCTGTATATTAATTGCACACGTTTTATTGATAAATAAATAAACCATAAAACATACAGTTTTGTAACAGCATTATTGGGGCTCATCTCCAAAGAAACCATCGCTCTACGTACAGGTAGATCGATCGAACGCCGCAGGGACTCTCGCTGAATGCAATAACCTTAACATATTAACACGTTTCTTACAGCGCTGAGCAGAAACCAGAAAAGCTGGTGGTTAAACCAGTGCGTTGGGAACGAGGAGGTATGTCAATATATTGATCTGATTGCATTGAGGAAGAGCTCCCGCAGAGGTTCATCGGTCTACGTAGAACGATAGGTTCATGGGGAACAGGCCCTTAAATTGGCTATGTGGTCACGTGCTTTAACAAGGTACTGTTTTTAGTAAAATGTATATTTAAAATGGACTGTATGTCCTACTGAAACGTGGACAATTCAAACCTGATATTCGCCGTGAAGAATATCTCTGGCTTTCAATTTCATGGCCTCATAAATGTTCTCGACAGAGATTTCTGTGTTTTGTTTGATGCTGCTATAGAGATGCTCGTCTTCCGTGTTTTCATACGGAACTTGAACCGGAGATTCATATACATGGTCATCTAGATCTGGAGATATAAAGTCAAAACGAGGAGATAATGGCATGTACTTTTTAATGAAATACTGTACATGTACATGTAGAATAAAAGCTGTTGGACATAGCAGCTTTTGGTGTAAATAACTACCTTCTTTTCTCTGCAATTCAGAAAAGGCCTCAACTTGATCAGGCTCTTGAGGGCGTCGCCTTCTGCAAAACAAGTTTACAAATAAGAGTAAGAGAGTCTTGAACACGACCTTGAGTTCCACATGTACAACATAATTAAGTATTTTATTTGTGAAATTTGTAGATGACTCAATTTGATGTGTTGGGTCGCATTTACAACATATAATTTTACCGTATCATATGGTTATCTAATTTCAAGTTTTTTAGAGATCCATAGTACATGCATGTAAACCTTGCTCTATGTATACCAAGATTATGAAGTTTACTCTTGTACATGAAAAATAAGACCACAAATATACATTATAACGTCTACATTTTTACATTTACATTTTGTTTATTTAAGGACTATCTATCGTAATCTACAAAGGTTTACCTTTTGTATATAAGAACAACAACCACAAATACCACCACCAGGACCAGAACCCCCAACACACCTCCTGCTACAGCACCACCATTTATACCTGTGGCAGGAACCGAAGACGCTAGGAAGAAAGGAGACATATAGGAGTTAAAACACTCTGAATGTAGTCGGAAACTTTCGCCATTTAAATAAATCTCTTTTAATAAATAAGTAAAATCCAACTTTGATTTAAAACCTGAAGGGATAATTTTGCAAACTGTGTAGCACAATTGCCACACAGAATTTCTAATGGGTTCATGTAGCTATGACACTGACTACACTCACTTTGGCTGAGTTGAGATACCAGATACCTTTTTCTGTATCCGTTGTTGCCTGAATTGCATCACTATATTCGCCATACCCGACAGCTGTTTTGGCGCGGATCTAGAGTGACAATAATGCTCAAGATGGGGAAAAACAGTAGATGGAAGCAGTGGAATTGGGTAACAGTGCAAATTGTGCAATACAAATCAACTTGGTGTTTTTTCATAAAACATACATTAAGCTATAATTTGTTCATTGAAATACCTTGGAGATTTTGTGTGAAATATACTTACTCGAATTATGTACGTGGAATTGAACTGCAAATTGTCAATTATTTTATTAGTAATATCAGCACCAATCACTGTTTCTTCCCACTGGCTGGATTGTTGAGTGTACGATATCTCGTAACTGACGATAACGCCATTTGGACGGGACGGGGCACGCCATGTTATCTCTATGGAGCTATCTCCAATTGATGTTACATTTGGGGCTTCCATCTTTGGTGGAACTGTAACATAAAATAATTATATTTCGCGAAAAATCTCCATCGGTTCATTTTCTGAAAATAGCAATTAATAAACTCATGGTAATTATATTTAAAATAGAAAAGATAACTTTTTTCTTGTAAAGTTAAATAAGCAATACCGGGAAGTTTTTTTTTACATGATGATATTTTCGTAAAATTCATAATTAATTGAAAAAATTACCCCCTTCAGCTGTAGTATGAGTCACTGTCACTGGTGGTCCTTCCAGTTGTAAGTTGTTAACTGCTGTCAGGTAGATGGTGTATTTACTATATGTTGTGAGGTTGGTGATGGTTATCAACTGCGACTCAGTTACACGCAGCACGTCTGTTGTACCATTGTTAAATTCTCCTTCATATCGCACAGTTAATTTTGCAAACCCGTCGCATCTATGGATCTCTTGATTCATCCCCTAAAATTATGGACGTTGTTTACTTGTCTTGAATAGTATCGATATGTGCATGATGTCCGGCATTTGGAAAACGCCAAAATGAACGCAAAGTACATGTATGTACAGGATACGTATGTTACGACGTAAATCGATTTATATCCGCTTCATTTTGGAGGTCGGCTAAAATATTATGGCACAATCACAACTGGCGACGTTCTCTTTCACCATACAGTAATTAAGTTAATGCGATTTGATTAAAAATAATCGCGTATTATAATTTTTCTTTGCCAATATTCCTGGTACACCTGAATGACTTTCTCAGATGACCGTTTTCATGCAAAAATAACCCGCAAATCAAATGCATTGCAATTACCTATCAAGGTAGCACTTCACTGTGTTGTGCGTGCATAGTGTTTCGATCAACACGGTATACTCACCATTGTTCTAATTTCTATGTAAGTAGATCTTTGTGATAAATCAAAAAAAGAGTTCACATTTGGATAAGGAGGTGCCACAGGTTCTGAACAAAAAGAAAATAATCATGAATTATTCAAACTGCTTGAAAGGAAAGTAATACGTGCGTTATTTTGGATTATAATGTTTTGCATAAATACCTTATTAGTTTTAAAACAATTAAACAATATTACCTCCACATGTTCTTGCAGTAGTTGTTGGGCTAGGAAGTCCATAATATCCAGCATTATTCCAGATAATAACAATAACGTTATATTCTGTGTGGTGAGAAAGATTTATTATTGTAACTGTATGCTTTTCTGATGACACTGTGACGTTTCTGGGCCGACCATCCTGCTGCCAAACGTTAATGACGTAGCTGTGAACACGTGTAACACCAGAGCCGGCCTTTGCCGTCCATTGTTGCCAACTTATGGTGAGTGTATCTTGAGTCCTTGATGACACAGCCGGTGCTGCGGTTAGATGTGGCAGTGATGATGTGTCTTCAAAATAAAATAATTGACACGTGACTAGAAAGACCGATAAATGAATAATATTTTAGTTTTTTTTAGATTCATATTGACTATACAAATCCCAGTTACAGGTTTTTTTGTTTGAACCAATGGAAGGCAAGTGCGGGATGTACATATTAAGTGCTGTTGTTAAAACACAAGACGCCCACTGTATGCGACTAACAAAAGTGCAATAGGCCTTTTACAGCTAGATGACTAGCTGTTGACTTCTTTTGTTTACTGAAGAGATCATTCTCCAGTAAACAAAAATTAAACCGAAGAGCAAGGTCTTCAGAAAACAAAAGAAGTCAACATCTACTAGCAGTCATCTACCCCGGCAGCTGAAAAGGGCGTATTATATCGAGGCGCAGCCAAAAATGGACTCTTGTGGTAACTAGTACATAAACATGCCAGACGACTGGCGATTTAAATCAAAAGGAAGAAAATACCACAGTCCGTGACATACCGACTTGACATGTCCCATGATGTCCCTGCCAGCCCTCAGCACAGCCAGATGTACAGACTCCATACACGGGATGACACTGTTCATTGCTATCTCTACAGTTACAACGGTTTCTGCATTCAGGACCAAGGTTTTTATTTGTACATTCTGAAAATAACATGAAGCACAGAGACCAATCATTTGTAAAGAACACTTTACTTTATCAGAAGTTTTAATTTAACTACAAAAATATCAATTGCGTGTCCAGCGTAACGGAGGCAAATAAAGTTTTGCGTCGAACAACCCAACGCCAATGCAGCCATACATTTTGTATATAAACAACTATTTTTGTGAGCGTCAAGAATAATTAATATTATTATACAACAGTACAGCAATATTTATAATTGATAAAATAGGTCACTTGTGTAATGATGATAAAAATAAAAATCGTCAACAACTTACGGAAATCACACCGATGAGCCAGTTATGTAATCAAAGCTCTATATTCTGCTTAAGAAGAGTACACTGTAAAAACAGCGTTTAGCTCCAAGACACATTTCCAAGCGCCTGTTTTGTCTCATTTTTTCGACGCGTTTAGCTCCTAAGCACGTTTTGCTCCTTAACATGTTACACGCTTTGACGTGTTTGACGAATAATAAATGTAGGATATATTCATTTAACTTTCAGGTGCTAAAGGTTTCAAATGTCTTAGTCACACACGCACACACACTAAGTCACGGTCACCTTTAAAGTGATAATAACTCTTCGTTTCGGCCAAAAAATGAATTTTCCTGGAGTAAACAACAATTTTCCCGTACTTACCAATGGTTTATGAATCCATTTTTACATTCAAAGTTAGTCCCTGGTTTTTTTCTAAAAAGTTTGTTTTTTTGTTAAAATCTCTTAAGAGATTTTAACAGAGTATAGCCATCAATGGAGGTCACGTGGTCTATAGACAAGCTCAGATATCAGAATAATAGCTATAACAGCCGTTTTTGTGGGAAAACAGAATATATTATATTTTCATGAGTCATTCACAATGTTTTTATTGTGAAATACAGATTTCATACGAAGAGTTATTACTTCTTTAACTGCTATAGATATCATTATCTGTAACAGGGTACCGTTAACTGTCAACAACGTTGACTTAAGCAGATATCGTTACAGCTGGTCTTATTCATTCTTGTGTTAGCAGAACTTGCGAGGGAGTTTATTAGAATGTATTTCTGAAAAACAAGGTACAAAAATTCACTAGTTCACTAAAGACACGAAGCAACTATCACTTTTACTTTAAAACACATTTATTCATATTTTGATATAATGCGTTACGGTATTGATGTCAATTTTTTTCCGGAAGTAATGAACAATAGAACACCAGGATGATGGTGGGGTATTCATTAGCTTTCATCACATGCTGGTTATTTTGGTACCGATAGCCGGAATATTCTTCAAGTTAGTCGCCGACTAACCCCAAGCCCATTTTGGAATTAACCGCTAACTGTAGTTCATACAGCATAAGGCGTGTTTTGGTAATTTATGAAAAAAAAAGTTTTCAAAACATTATATAATGTTTTTCCGGAATGTTATTAAAACGCTGATAAAACTCCACAAAATAACGTTATAATAAAATTTTGTAAAAACGGTCCTCGAATCTTTCTACAAATTACTGTAATGTTTTTCTTATCTGGGACATCATTTTGCATGGAGTTAAAAACACCCATAACGTTACCATAATGTTGATTGCCAGTAACACATATAAACCACTTCTACTAGATTCTTATACGACTAAACTAAAGTCGACATGCCAAGGGATAAAGTGAATAAATCACTCGATCAGCCATAAAAGAGCTTTAGACTGGTCTTTAAATTTTTGGTCAGAAATTTAACCTACAAATGTGACCTTTTCTGCCCCATGTATGTACAGGAAAGTAAGCTAGCAGAAAAACCATTCAAATATCATTTTTTTTCGGGTAATATTAAACAATGCCTCCTGGACACCAAGCGTTCGAGCAGGCTGCTCCACGCCTTCAACAGCTCCACACGTTTACGCAGGGAAGTGTTAAGTCAAATTGTTGAGCCTTGTGATAAACTTATGGGACCGGTGAAACTTATCACAAAGCTAAAGGTGCGACACTACTAAGCATGTTAAACATTTTTATTTCTTCTGAAAGAAACTTGAAAAGCTAAACGTGTTGTTCAGTTACCCTCTACCAGGGCCACGGATTGATTTTTCACAGATATTCACAGACATATCTCTAGATAAATAGACAGTCATTTCGGTCTGATGTCGCCTCGGCAAAAAATGTCCACAATAACTGCGGCCTTGGTAGAGGGTATTGTTCAGCAGCTCCACGCGTTTACGAATTCCACATCTATAGCAGCTCCATATGTTTAGCAGCCTCACGCGCTTAGCAGGGGAGGTGCTAAGCCAATGTGCTTAGCTCGTGATAGACTTACTATAGGTTCATAAACTGGTGAAGCTAAACACATAGCTAAACGTGTAACACTGCCAACGTGTCTAGCATTTTCTTCTGTGAAACGCTTGAAAAGCTATACCTGTTTAGCTTTTACACGTATTTTTAAATGCGTCTAGGTGCTTAACGTATGTTGAATGTGTTTAAATGCTAAACACTATTTTTACAGTGTAGAAAGCTCGTGCCAAGTAAAAAACGATAGTTTTTTATTAAAGATATTTCACTTCTTTATCCATTTGTATTTGTTCAACATTAAGTAAAAGTATATAACCCGTTTGACAATTACCTTCGTATCTGTACCCTTTAATAGTTACTTCACAGAGTATTAAAGGGGCTTCGTGCTCCAGCTGGACAAAGACGACTTGACCAATGTGTGGAACTTGACATGCCAATTCTACACTTCCACCACGAGGTACTTGGGGAACATATGTCGCGCACACGTCTTTGCTGTTGGGATCTGTGATGTTACGTGTCTTTACTGATAAGTTACGCAAGTGCTTGCCGGCTGGAATTTTACAAAGACATAGGTCAAACTTCTGTCCACTAAGACCCAGAAGCGATACATGAACGGTAATTATTGTACACTAAACTGTGACTTTCATAAACACAATATTATACACAGATTAAAATCTGGTCGAAGAAAAACTAAAAGATATTCACAGCAGTTGAAGCTATTTTAATCGTCTTTCGAAAAGAGAAATAGGAGCGCTAGATATGATGAAGATGAGGGAGGGGGAAGCGGTTAGTGTCCCTCTCTTTCGGGCCCACCTTTCCCTGCCCCTTCCAAAATAATAATGCTTATGTTTATTAAATAAACAAGTAAATAAAATGAAAAAAATGGTTCAAAACAAAAATTACCTTACCCTATGTCCTACATATTATAATAAAATCACTGCCCTTTATATATGCAGAGCAAATGGAGAAAAGATTGCATTTTTAGTTTCAATTATCCTGCGGGGTTGTCAGCGCAATTCACCACATTTTACTCTCATGATTTAAGCGGCAGTAGGGGCCTAAGATCTGTATAAATATATTTAAGGTGTTCCTCTAAGCAGTGCCAAGGAACTGTAACAGCAGTCATTGCATACCAGTGACGAAGCACCATGCAGAGGAGCAGTGCAAGACTTTAACACACGTAGTTGAACTCACATTTGGATGAAAATAGACTGTTTTAACAATAATCATAGTTAAAGGACAAGCAGCCGGACATCATTCTAAATCCACCCTGTGCGCAGGGTGCAACTGCAGTAGGGAATTTTGTGAGAAAAATTATGAAAAAAAAGTAATTAATTAGAAATACGCAAAGGAATTCATCCATTTCACTTGTATATCACCCGGTATTAGAATGCACTGTATAATGTATAAAATGATATACCGTGTAGGTATAGTTTTTTATTTATTTAATACTATCTTTCCATATATAATAGATACTATATAGTAGTTAGAGAGCCTTTACATGTAAAAAAACATTTCTGTGCTCAATAAATTATCATTATTGTTATTAATAGTACATGTCTTGTGCAGGTTGTCTGAAATGTCTAAACTAGTAAAGATAACAACTGACTGCACAGCTTTTTGCCGCCAATAAAACGCAAAACCTACAGATTTTGCACTGACTTTATACAGTGAGGGTCCATGCTGATTTATATAGTTCATTGCATTTAAATTTAACAGTGTCAGCTTTTATTTGATGTTTTTACACTCGTCTTTACCAATAATTTGGTTCCTTTGGTCTCAAGGGGACATATTAGGGGGCGTTCTATTTTTCATAATATCTCTCTCAATATTCAATTGGTTAATTGAATCGTCTTGCTCCCAAAAATCACTCTCTCTCTCTCTCTCTCTTTATTCACTTCGTCATAAATTATTTCTCTTTCTCTAATAACGTTCTCTGCCACTTTCCTTCACTTTATCAAAACTAAATTTCCACAAATTCTTTATCACTTCTTTTATACTGGTTAAAAACTGACATTTCTCTTTTTTTCTTCGAATTCTTCGCGCTCTCTCGATTTACATACGACTTGACTAATAATTTTCAAGGGACCTGCTTTACTCCATAAATCAACCAACAGATCATATACGTTTCTTGCAGAAGACCAATATAGATTCATAATATTGACTAAATATATCTTAATGAAAATTTTATGTATAGATCGCCAATGTTTTAAATAAAAGTTTTGAAATACAGTGTATTTAAAAGTAACATGTACCAAGACTCAAAACTGCATTTTTTCATCATGACCAATTTATTTAAGTAATTATCAATAATATTTGATCCTACATAAATAAAAGCGACCCATATGCCAAATATCAACCAACCTATATAGTCAGGTCTTTAATGTATTTACACAATATGGATAAAATAATTGTCTTTTACTTATCCTTTCGCTTTAGTTAATGAGGAGACATAAAAAACAATTCCAACCTGTCCTCAACTAAGTCGATGTGCCAAGACTTCCCCAACAACAATACACCAAGAAAAAATAATTATACTAAGATAAATAACGCTTACCAAACCTTTAATGAAAGTGATTCATCAATTCTTAAAACAGGCCAATTAAATGACGATTCAGTTACATATCTGAGCCCCATTAAACTGCAAAACACCCAGTCAGAACAGAACGAAAACTGATTACGATAATGCAATCTGACACACACCTTGAAAACGGGTAGTGTGGTCCGATATACCGGTTAATTCAGGATCCTTAGGTGCCGAGTCTGGTAGTTGGGTAGGCCTGCATGAATCAAAATAAAAAGTCTACATTTCTTGCTAGCATGGATGCAAGTACAGGAAAGAGCTTTCGAATGACCCACGCTAAAACTTGCTGCACCTTATCACTTCCCAGGTAGAACAACAACTCTACTGACCGATCCGTGACGATAACACACTGATATCCTACCCGTACTGAACAGTTCACACAAAATCATGTTACACGTGTCATCGTACCTACAATAAATGTCATTTATCATTTACTAATTAGTTAATTGATTATCTACCTTCTCAGTATCAAGTGAATGCTCTCCCCGACAGTTTCTCAAAGTTTTCTAAAAACCTGTCCGCTACTTTTTCCACAATATTGCTATGAGACAAACAGACTAACAGACGAACAGACAAACGATCGACAAAAAGACAAGCTAAACAAAACATAATCGCCTCGGTGGGGGTGATAATAATATAACATTCAACTCATCGGAGAAATCCGTCTAGAAATCGAATAGCAAAAAAACTGCAGTTAGGAAGTCTGGCGTAGATAAACAATACTTTATGGCGAGTCTCTAATTACCCATTGATATTAAATCATGTGCCCATATTGCAGTGTATTCACGAAAGCATACATGAAGCATATGACAACATATAGGGGAGACTGGGGCTAGTTGGACCCCGGGGTAAGTTGGCCCCCCATCAATTTATGAAAAAGGGGTAAAAAATTGATCACATCATTTAGTAAAGTGGCCGTATCCAATAGTGCTAAGAAAGCGCCGGTCGCAAAGAAGTTTTATTTAGGTAGTGAGTCCAAATGAGAGAATTTAGCATCTTAAAGTAACTTTATTAAAGAGACATTAAAATTTTTTTTCACAAGCTTTTGATCAAATATAGTATATGTATATGGCATCAAACTGAAGCTCGTTATTTCATCATCGTTGTTCATTCTAGCACCATAAATGGCTGCAATCCTTTAAAATTAAAAATGTGCACCCGGGGCTAGTTGGTCCCCTTGACTCGGGACAAGTTGGACCCTCATATTGACCACAATCCCTTGCGCGCAACAGAGCTACAGACCATTGTTGAAACAAACTCAGTGGTTTGTTAAATAATTACTAGTTTAAAACGGAATGTGTTTATTTCCTTAAAACAAAAAAAAATTATTATTCTGGGGCCCCGTGGCGGGGCAAGTTGGCTCCCCTGACGTCAATTGCGTTTTTTGCCAAATTGTGAGCCGTTTGGCATTACAATTTAAAAAGAATGACGTAACATACCCGGTACATAGCTTAGTTCATAGGGCTTACTTTGAAACCGAATTTGTTAGTTTAGCTCATTCTTAGTTGGCTCTAAAAGCCAAAATTGTCTAACTGGGCCAACTAGCCCTGATCTCCCCTTCTTGTTTGTATCTACATGTAGTAAACCATCATCAGCACAGGAACATAAAGGACTATTTGTCTGTCCTTAGGCATTTGTATTTACAGCACACGCGCATACACACATACACTTATGGGAATGCTAAAACTAGCATAGTGGTCTGTAATGATAAAAAGAAACATATTCCAAGACGTAGACTCTGTACTTACAGTCACCGCCATCACCTCTGTTAAATAGCGTTACACTGTAAACCACGTACTTCTGGCCTAGGTCTACCCGCCACCAGGGGTATGATGTTATCTCTGTGTGTGTACATGACTCAGCGCTGAAACGTGCGTCTACATTCCCGTCTATAGCACGACTTGGTACTCCACCTGCAACAACCGCTACGCCGCTTTGCCCTGCTGTTCTTCCAATGGCCACATTATCTAAAACATGTTATTTGGTCTCAATTTTTTCGCTATCACTGAGTTAATACATGTTGATAAATCGATGATATTGATTTTCTTTGCGTCGTCCTCTTCATATTCATGAACTATATAATAAACATATTCAAAAGACATAGTGGTATGATACTTTTTACTGTGTAACTGTGTACATGCATACGATTATTATTATTATTATTAGTGCAAACTTGATTAAAAGTTGATTAAAAACAAAATATGTATTGCCGTTTGTTAACCTCAGAAAATAGTCTAAAACTACGATTTACTGGATTACATGTGTGTATACAAATCGAATTATCTCTTTCCTTTCCAACCTAAGATCAAGATAATTACTTTTCCACAAAAGTTGACTTACAGGGATACGTGTAGCCCCTAACAATGATTTCACACAACCGTAATACTTGTTGGTACATTTTTCGTAACGTGACGTAGCGTGCCAAGATTGGTGGATCTATCTCGTACTCTAACACTGCAGTTGAACAATGTGTATTAAGAACAGATACATCTCTGCATCCAGTATCTGATGCTGTGTTGTTGTTAATGCAGAGCCTGACTTGGGTAAACTGACCTGTGAAAATGACAAGATTTTTATACATTTTAAATACCATATAGACAGACACAGCTTTAATTGCGCAACGCAGTCCTTACTAGAAAACAAATGAAAAGCGCCACAAAAATCATTGCAAAAGCAAATAACATGTCCATGATATCAAACTCACATATGTCAGCTAATGTAGTAGGTTTTATCAATACGACTCTACGGACAACATATAAGCCCTCTAGGTCCACACTCCAGGTGGAATCGCGCGAGTAGTTCGTTCTTATACATTTCAGGTTATCTGTGCTGTTGTCTCCATCCACTGCAAGATTTGCTGAGTAAATCACGCCACCTGCACTGTAGGTACTGGATTGAGTGGCTGGTTTTCCATAAGCTAAGTTGATATTTTCTGAAAGGAAAAAATCTCAGAAACAGAACTGTAAGGTAATATTCACTGTGGCCTTATGTCCCACACGGGACGAAGAGCACTGATGATGAATATTCATGAATATTCATAAGTGTTTGCACAGAAACTGTGCTGACATTGAAATAATTACTCTACTCCAACCCAGTGCCGTAACCAAAGATAAGTTACTATTAATTAATAAACCAACACAATCCCATGCACTCACCATCATGACATCCTATTCCCCAGGGGTTGTCCACACAGTGTTCAGGACATGTTCTTAGAGTCCGTTGACATCTCTGTCCTTGTTTACAGAAACACCCAGTCACAGTGTCACACTGCCAGCCAAAGTAACCGTCACCTTCCATACAGCACAGACATAGGTACACTGGTGTTAGAAAGCAAACAAACAGTGTCACATTGCCAGCCAAAGTAACCGTCACCTTCCATACAGCGCATGGATATGTGTGCTAATAATAGTTAGAAAACAAATAAACCGTGTCGCACTTTCAAGTAAAAATGTCATAACCAGCTAATACATGTATGATTGAGGCCGATGTACATACAGTGAATATAGACCTACAGTTTAATGTAACAAAAGAGGGCGCCTCTCACATTAGACAAACAATTTGGCAATACATGGTGTTACTTTTCTCTGGACGTTTTTCATGGTTTTAACACTGGTATAGCGTCAGCTAATCGCAAACATCACTATAAGTTAATTGGCAGTGACCTAACATCGGTCAAGAGCAAAGGTACTTTAACTATCCTCTAGATTCATATTTAAACAAGAACTGTTATTCTATATGCGATGACTTGTTTGGTTTACCTGTTAAATATATCATCCAGACAACCAGGAAGCAAGTCGTCCTCGACACGGCAGCCATTTCTTCCTTTACTACGCACACAGTTGACACAAACCTTAACACGCTGCTGTTGTGTTACTAGTATTGTACCTCGAGTAGGTTGACAAAAGATATCTTTACGCTCTAGAGGACAAAATGTAGAAAAACATTCTCATTGACGCTTTTTTGGGTTAGGGGTTAAGTTGAAATCGAACGTAACGAAAATGAATTTAATACTTTTTTTCTGACTTCGAATGCCGGTGTGTCTGCTATGAGACATGCATACAGTGTTTCATTTATTTTCACGTATCATGCACGTAAATTATTGTAGACCATTTTACTCATGCTGTCATTAAAATTATTAAATGTTAATATGTCCTTCACGAGGCACCAAGGTACAAATTGGTGCCAGTGTACGTACATGTAGGGCAGTTGCTTTTTATTAATTTTTTTTATTTTATCTCATATTTATTTATTTATTTATTTATTTATTTATCATTATTATTTTTTATTTTGCAAATTTTGAATTAATGCACTTCATTATTAAAACTTCGTTTCATAAAAATATTATGGACTTTTATATCTGGTATAAAATCATATATCCATGCACTTTTTATTTATATTTCATGCACGTCCGACATTAAGAGACCATACCCACAGATTTTGGATCGATCGATCTCCCTGGGGAGTCTCTCTAAATTGCGATCAACTTAGCCAGCTTAAATGTCTGTCACGCCTATAGTAAAGCAGTTACGGGGTAGTTATCTTTACCCTAGCTGATTCGGTAGGCGTGACAGACATTTAAACTTCTTGAGCTGATTGTGAACACCCAGGGAGTTTGGTCGATCCAAATGGATCGATCTAAGTATGGGAACCCAGTCTAAGTGGCGTCAGTGAATTTCACGTCGGTGTGGGAGTCAGGGTCTCTGGCCTTTTTGCAAGGTTATGGTTTCTTTATCTTTCCCTGTGCATTCAATTTCCATTATTATTTACAAACTTTTTTCAAACAGACATATTTAAGCAGATGGTGGCTTTTTTATATTTATAATATGGATTATCAAAGAGCTGTAAAAAAGTTCATATATTTAAACTACTGGGTTTGCCTCTCCTGCTACATTCCAAGGAGTGAAGTGCATGTACGATTAAAAAAATCAGAATGCACGGTCGGTATATACACAAAATTATCAAAAAATACAATCAGTTGACTTTATTTACAGTGTTTTTAAAATTCTGATAATACTCACGCTCAAGCCTGACACGTGTATGTGTTTGCCAAATGTTTTATTTTTAAATAATCACACCTGTATGACAGGATTGGTAGTCAGATAGGAACCGTCCTCCGTTCCCCCATTACATAGTACAGGTGCCATCCGTCCCATATACTTACCCCGATAATTTATAAAATATATATATTTCTATACTTAGGTTTTATTTCTTTTACTGAAAGCCACTGATTAAATACTACTTTCCCCATAAAGTCTCATTATTTTCAGAATTATTTCATTTCATTGTAACAGCTTGGCTACGAGTTCAAGTCCCTCCGTTGGCCTACATCTGGAGGTTGACGTACGTGTCAACTTTTTGGACGTATTCTTCAACCACATCGTAGCAAAATGCGTATTGTTCCTATAAAAAACAAATGGTATATTGTTAATAAAATGAGATATTACAAAAATATGCTGCCATACTGGTATAGGTATACTAGTTTAAAAGAGAACAGACGGTTGATATGTGCATTGTACACATGTATGTACTTTTAGAAGAGTTGGGTATTCAGCACAACGTCACCTGTGTATTTTCGGTCTCAATGAGTTGTAAAATGTGCAGAGATACACATTCTTATTGTATATTACTTTGCTATCGATCAGCTGAGGTCTGTTTTGTCTGACAGCCTTCATCGTGTGGAAGACATCCACTTCCTGCTCTACCTTCAGCTTGTCCAGCATGCGAGCCACGGCACAGAACAACCCGCTCTGGTGGGTTCCGTTCCTTTATTATAGAAAAATTAACAAAATGGGTTTCCATTTGCTCAATATTTCTTTGGGCATGAAGAAAAAAACAACTATCCAATGATGATGTATAGGCAGTATAGTTTATGAATTATGGGTTCAACAAAAAGGGCAGACAATAAGGCGTTGACCTTAGGCGCGTATATCATATTGTTATAATTCTATTTGAACATTGATTGATTAAATTGGCTTACAGTTTGAAGAAAAGTAAAACAAAATGTTATTAGCAGCGGTCGGTGGTAACAACATATTCTTGTATCAATCTGGTAAAGGCCTTCAACTAAGTTGGCCTAAAAACTAGGAACGATAGGTAATTTTAGCTTGCGTTCATAAACCTTATTATTTTATGAAAGCATGTGTCTTGTTAAACTTACATGCAGTGGACAGTTATGGAAGTGTTTCCATTTTTCTGTTGCCATTGTTGAACTGCGTCAAACAACTCAAGAAACGCACGCGGTAATGGCGGCACTGGTTCTGATATCATCCAGTCATGAAACTGGAATTGGCGAACTTCTCTTGGGGAGCCTGAGTGCTATAATAATTGAAGGAAAGAGGTATATCAAAAGAGTGATACCAACGTTTGTTCTGTTTATATCCAATTGGGACGCCTTTTCCAATATCCCAAACACATCAAAGTATGATAGAAGGAAAATTAAAAAGGCTTTCTTCGATTCAGAGCGTGTTACATCTTGCGTTACTCTACACTGTATAAAGTTACGAATAATTATATAATTCTGAAAACGTACTCACACCCTTAGAATTGATCAATTTTAACTCTCTAACGGTGATGACTTTCCCACTCTGGCGCGAAGATATCACATCAACAATAAAAGGACCGTAAGAAATCACTTTCTTTGTTGGCCAGTACACACCACTTGTCTGAGGAAAAACACCAGTATTAGCGCTGTTTTTGCGCAATGAAAGTACAAGCCTCTGGTGCTTGCATCAAAGACGGTTAAATTAAATATGTATTTGGAATAATCAAAAATCAACTTTAACGTCAGTTATCATTTTGACTTGACTCAAATATAAGAAGATGAATCTCTCGGTAGTATTTGTATTCTTTTACCTCTCTATCTTCGCTGGATTCATTCAGCATAACTATAGTCGCACATTGTTGATCAAACAACATACTCCAGAAGTCAACGATCGTATGAGGCAGAGGCATCTGCGTCACAATATAGGCGTTTCGGCGTTGGAAACCCTAAAACATTTCGTTTCCTATATGTTAGGCGGTCGTACACACTGCTATTACAAAAGAAAATATTCGTATATTTAGGAAAGCAATAGCTTTACAATCATTTCAAATAAAAGTTTATAATGTTACTTTAACCAATGGGATACATTTAACTGATATTTGTTTTTAACATTTTGAAAAGGTGATACATGCACATTGTCTTATCACTAATTATTTGTGAGTGAAGTGCTTAAACCGTACGTCTATGAAAACTGCATTTATGTAATCAGTGCTGTCCTCCGTGTATGATGTAAGGCGTGGTCTGCAGTGGTTACCTTCATATTGAAACAGACAAAATAAATAATTTGCTTTAATACAAAAGTTAATACGTCATAAAAATAACAGCGTTTTTTTGCGTGGTTGAACATTAAAATCTGGACAATTTTATAGATATACTTTGAGATGAATAAAGGTACTAGAAAAGCACATCTCGAAATGTAAGCATTATCCAATGACTCTAAAAAAAGACCACGGGTATATACGTGTATGGACGAAAACAGTTCCAGATTAATAGGTTGTACTAATGATACGTATAATGAAACAAAACAAACCTGATGATAAAGTGAAGTTACGTACGGTGAGATAGGTTTGAAGTGGTTTAAAACTTACCTGCTACAATATAAGTCACTCTATTCTTGCCAATGTTGATGGCCTCCAGGGCAGTCTTTGTGGAACTTTCTTCTATTTCAGGCCGCATGAGGTCCAGTACCTGGTAAACGATGAAAAAAACGAAATAAACACACTTATAGTATGGAAAAAAAGACTTGGGTGCTTTTTGCATGTAGTTGAGTGTAAAAAATTACTTTTGATTTTCCTCTAATTCAAATTTAACTAAATGATGCAATAAAAAGAAACGTTTTGTTCACGGCCTACCACAAACTCTTCTTCCATTTTGGTCAGTCCAGATTTGTTTCTTCGTCTCAGTTTCCGCAGACGAGTGGCAAAGTCTTGCACTGACATAGAAGTTAAACCACAATGCAGTTCTTCCAACATCACATCATGGATGAAGTAATATTGCTCCTATAAGAAGCAAACAAAGCTCATTTTAAATAAACTGTATACCAGTCAGCAATATTTCAGCAACGCATGCCGCTGTACAGGTTATTCCCTTACCCCTCCCTTCTCTTAAACATTGTGCCAGGAACAGAAATAATGACATCGTTACAGTGGTAGTATGACAGTGGAGACTGCAATTATAACACACATCAACTCACCGATTACCCATGTCAGGCCAATTTAGGTAATACACTGTATACTGTATATTGCATATTCACACACTACGTTGTCACGTCTCTGTCTACCATTCAGTTAAAATGAAAATGCCCTTACGTCTTTTTTTTTTTCAGAACAGTGAACTAACTAGTCCGAGGGTCACACCGAGCGACCCACCAAAAAGCTTGCCATTTAACCCGCTAATAGACTCTGAATAGATTCCCCGCGGGGAAGTATTCAAGTGGATCGGCCATATTTGATCCTCGGGGTATCAGGACAGCCCCCCCCCCCCCCCCCCCGACGATCCCCCTCCCCCGAAGAATATATATATGTATAATCAAATATATAGTAACAGTATAAAGTTTAAAACATTCCATCCATTTTTTTATAATTTTAGTGTGATAATACAACTTCATCATTAAACAAATCATTTTGTATTATCACACTAAAATTATAAATAAATGGATGAAATGTTTAAACTTTGTACTCTTTACTATATATTTACATATAAATATATATATCTTGGGGGGAATCATCCGGGGGGATTGTCCTGGGGGGAATTGTCCGGGGGGGGGGATTGTCCAAGAATCGACCCTCGGACTAGTTAATCCACTGTTTTGAATGCGGTCTAAAACGTCATACCTTTGTCTGCACCATTTGCGGTCTGGATGCTCGTAATAACTGAAGAACTCGGAAAATGTCGATCTTTCCTTCGGCCAACGCTTGTTCTAAAAGGTAGTCCACTGCAATGAAAGTGTGACGAAGCTATTGGCTTGTCTTCGTCATGTTACGCGAGGTAGCAAATACAACTCAGATATTATCTTTCTTATTATTTATTGAACTACTGTCCAGTTATTACCCGCGCCGCTTCCTTAATTTCTCTAACTACCTCATGCAATCTCTAGCGGCCTTCTCTCTGTTTACACTAAGCGCAGTTGTATAAATACCACAAGAGCATGTCAATCAACTTAAGTTACTCTACTAAACACTCCCCGCTCTTATTCGCTGCACGCTGTCACTTACTAACGTTACATTATCTCCCGGGGAAGATATGCCTGTTCCCAGGCATATTTAAAATTAAAATATACATTGATTAAAAATAAACTTTCTTAAACACTGCATTTGTCTTTTATCATAAATTCATGCAAAACAAAACTAAGTACATAGATTTTGTATTATAAACCTACTATAAGATAGAAATAAAATTGACATGAAACCCCAAATATAAAGGAAGATAGATTTACAACTCTTTAGGAAATATGATTTTCCGTGGATGTGCATTTACATGTTATAATGTGCGGCCCAAGAGTACAGATACTTTTAATAGTTTTCTCTCTTTTGTTTGTCATTTTAGATATTGATGGAGTGCATTACGTGAGACAATAGGGTCGGCCGTCCCCTGTCCAGCGCACCGTTCATGATGAAGTACTTGTTCATCATCATATATATCCATACTGCAGCGCTCTCTTTTGATGGCTATAAGAGAAACAATCGTTTTATATCAAACCCAATCCACGATTGAACAAAAACGTACCGAAAAATAATAAAGTAAGAATCTTCCTTAATGCATATCATCAGTTTCACGTCATCATCTTTATAAAGGTTAAGTACACTGTTCCTATACCAATAACTGTATAGTTAAATATCAATAACAAATAACTATAAGACCGACAGGCTGAATAAAGATATACTTCTCATAAGTCACGTATTTACTATTCAATACACAATATTTAACATTTTCTTATAACCACTTGCAATAACATTTGACGCAAAGTTAACCAATAAAATCTAAAGTTCATTTCCCACAAATGAATAGTTCCATTTGGTATGGTCCGTTACATCCTCCATTGAATTTTAGCACGAAAGTTCAGTTAGCATATAATGTCAAATCCGTCCTTCTAGACAGTGCATAGCGATTGTCATCTGCCACTCATTGTATATGGATAAACGTCTTATTCGCGCACGTTGGCATACGTGTAGATAAATGTTCACAGTTTCCTGTATATCCACGAATGTCTATGTCCAGCGTTTACGAATATATCCAAATGAATGAGGCAGAAATGCATGTCAATAAAAACTTAACTACTTATATTATAACAATCATCATCAAACTTGAATACAGTCACATTTAACAGGCAAGATTTTAACTTGCCATAGTATTATCCATCCAAAATATTATGATAACAATAAAACATATATGGAACCATGCTAATAATACGATACTTTGTTCAACAATAATACTTATGCTAATAATAAAAATAATAATAACGCAATCTGGCGTCCCAGATGCTAATATTTATCTGGCGTCCCAGATTTTAGTATTTATATGACGTCATGGGCACACGTTTATACCTCAACTCCACATATTCAGTTATCCATAACCACATTGATATCCGCCACATCTTAATCATTTTATTCCTCACAATATATCAAATAATATTCACATAAGGCCATTTATCCTTGCATTATTTATTCTCATTAACTCATTTGTTCCACTCGATCTTGATTGCTAATATAACCACATTATCAACTGACAAGATCATTTTAAGAAGATCGTCGAAATGCCAGTGATTAGGACTTGAATTAAGGCAATTTGTCGAGAAAGTTCAAACTATTCTCCAATTTTATTCTTCGTAACCCGAAAACATAATTTTATTGAAGGGACTTCCAATAATGTAGATTAATCATAATCTTAATATTTGCTTGTCACCTTCAAAGGTGCATGCGCACTATCGATGATGTTTGACATTGCAAGGGGGTAGTGGGCGAAACAGAAGGGGTATTCTTATGAAAAGAATTATGATTCATCATCTGAAATTACGCAGACTGTAAGTCCAGGAGCCCTAAACCAAAAAAGGTACAATAATAATTAGTATTGCCTGAAATTAAAGTGAATGTCATTAAAGTGTCATATCCTGTAAAAGAAATGAAAAACTCGTTATGATGGATATCAAAATTACAAGGGTAGGCAAACAATGAAAAATTCATTCGCTGCCTGGCTAACCTGGAAAAATAAACTATTTTATCAATATTGATTAGTGCAACATTTTTGTTCAAGTCAACAACAAAATATTTTCAAATGCAGTTTTCCGTCTTGTCACGAATTTTTCAACAGTGAAGTGAGATATCTCAGCTGTTGGCATCTCTTCAAACATTCCGCAACCTGTAAAATTCTTAAGGTCAATAGATGCAAAAAATGTAAACGGAAATGAATTTACTTAATAAACATTAGACGTATCAAAAAGATGGATAATGTTTACATTTATCTAAATTAGAAGGTATCGGAAAATATAAGACATACAAAATATATTCACCAAACAAATTTTACGTGTTGTTTTATAACAAGTCTACAGCCAATTCAAATTATTTGTTTAATCAATACTCAAACTTACTTACATGAATCTTTTTCCGGAATCTGAGGGAAAATGAGGGACAACCATATCGCCGTTGAACTCCTAATAGTATTGTCCTAGAAAAGACTTAGCGTACATTTTTAAAAAACAAACGTTAATGGCATTGAAATTTAAGAGCATCTTTTAATATTTTCCATACAAAGGTTTAATGACATCACTTTATGATAGTCTCTTTATAAAAATCTTAATTCTATCCAATTAGAATTCAACTTCGTCGCGTTTGCTACTCCCATCTTACTGTCCGTCTTACAACGTATTAATGTCAATTGCGTCTGTTCATCAATTTTTAAACGGGCGTGTTCTATTTCATTGACACACAACTTAATATATTTTCTTCTTTTCCTTTACTCTTATATTATTCCCTTTAATGTCGCCTCGTTTAATTTTTAATTGGATCCCTAATATTCTAACCAAAAGGGAATCCATTTCCACTAAATAAGATCATGTGCTTCAACTTTTTATCTGACGCGACCTCGTAAGGCTTCTACTTCAAATAATTCATCAGTGGTCTGGGACAAATTCGCTTGTCCTGCAGTCTCATTTTCTCGTTTTTCTTCATTTTTCTATTTTTCTATTTTTTTTTTTTTTTTTTTTTTTTTTTTTTTACTCTATTTATGGGCAAAGTTAGCAACGAAGCCCTGGGTGTTTTGGAGGAACTTTCCTTGTCAAACATTTAACACAAGAACGAACATAATGACATCTGTAAATGACCTTTTCCAAAAAGTACCGCGTCGTGTAAACTAGACAAAACTTTGTACTCTAACTTGTCTGAAAAATAAGTTGCAAAGAACCTCCTGGGTGGGGTGATTTTCTGCCATCAATTATCACGTTATCTCCTATCTCTAACAACAAGTAGCCGAGCGCCTTTGCAACTAAGTAGAAGTTCGTCTGATGTCAAGTGTGTGATAACTGACGCAAAATTCTTATCTTTACGCTGGAGTTTTTAAAACAATTCCTCTTTAAAACAAATGCCTCGCAATCCTGATATTTTGACAATGTCATATTTTTGTCACCTTTCTCTAACTGTTAAAAGCATTCCAGACCTTTAAATTCGTAGCCACTCTGTTTTAATTTAAAGGAAAGTACTTGTGCCGAGATAGTGTCTAACATATGTATTCTGTTCAAACATGCATCATTAAAAAAACTGTGCAGGGTCATTATGTTTTTCTAAATCTTATTCTTCAACGTTTCCCTCATGGTAAGGGCGGCGGCTAATCGCGTTTGTATTCGCGAGGTGTTTACTTTTACTCTGCTTAGCTGAAATCTGTTAGGGGATAAATTCAATAACCAATAATTCATTACTTCTAGAAATTCGATTACATTCAAATGGGCATGGAATTCTGGCACTGCCTTACACTTTGTCAACTCGAATATCAGTTACTGAAACTATGTACCCTTAATACCTGACCTCTTCTCGCGCAATGAAACTATTCAGATAATGCTAAGTTTGCATTTCTCAGCCTTCGTAAAACTATGTTTACCTCACTAAGGCAATATTTGAAATTGTGGCTGGCTACCATAAAGTCATCTAAATATCACAAAAAGCATTTTCCAAAATAACCGTTTAAAGCAACTGTCTTACCTTCCATGTTATGTTTGTCCAATTCCAATCTCCCATCTAGATACTTTGTGTTCACCTGCGTATTTTCGTCCAGTGATCGTTCTCTCTCTTCCCGACAAGACTCATGATGTCAAACATCTATGATAATATTTTGCATCCTCCACCATTTGTGACGAAGCTATTGGCTTGTCTTCGTCATGTTACGCGAGGTAGCAAATACAACTCAGATATTATCTTTCTTATTATTTATTGAACTACTGTCCAGTTATTACCCGCGCCGCTTCCTTAATTTCTCTAACTACCTCATGCAATCTCTAGCGGCCTTCTCTCTGTTTACACTAAGCGCAGTTGTATAAATACCACAAGAGCATGTCAATCAACTTAAGTTACTCTACTAAACACTCCCCGCTCTTATTCGCTGCACGCTGTCACTTACTAACGTTACAAAAGTACCAGTGTTGCCAACCCCGGCGCTAAAAAGGAGCGAGACAAATGATTTTAATAGCAGAGGTTTTTCAATCCTATCCTATTCTTTGTTTGCATATGCAGGAGGACACACGCTCATTGTACAGTAGCATATATATATTAGTTGTCGTGAAGAATTCACTTTTTATGAATAAAAAACAAACTGTTGAAGATTAAAGTATATTAAAAGCAAGAAATTAAAATTACATTTCACCTGCAGTGTACAATGATAGGCCCTTGGTCATAAACTTGGCTTTCATACTTTTTAACTTCCTCTCGAAATTTAACCAAAGCCGTCGGCTTGACAGGCACTCCTTCATCAGGCCAACCGGTGAAGTGGAACTGTTTCACAGTACGGGTTGTCTGGTCTTCTTTCTTAAGTCAGATAAAGTCATCCAGAGTTTTATAAAGTAAATAACAACACCCCTCGATATTAATGACATGCTAACAAATATCAATATTTATATTTCGGGCACGTGTTTAATAAGATCAACGGATTTGGTTATAGAAAGAAATGTGTGTGCCTGCATGACGATATTGTTATGACAACTCTTACATGTATGTGTACTGGGTTACACTGTGCTTACTTTACGGTACTGTAGATTTCGGACTAAGAAGTCCTGTCCGTGAACTTCATCCACTGTGGTCACTTCTATTTCGCCAAACTGTTTCATTCCCTCGTCTGCCCAGTAATGCTCACATTTTTGCTGAGCCGAAAAAACGGGATGCCACGTTACATATGCATGTATAGGGGTTAATATTAAAATAATCTGGATATATTTGAATACGCACGGTTTATTCTTATGACTGTCAAACGTCAGAAAACATAACATTTTGCAGTTCTATTTAATGCGCCTTTTGCTTAACCTAATGCTTAAAATATAAAAAACTTTTACGGTTATTTATTGGCATACCTTGTCCATTTCTACAGTTTTCGTCAACATTACAATTTGTGGAGACTTGACTCGCCATATCATCCGCCAGAAGTCGTTTACGGTATTCGGTTTTGGACCTGAAGTAAACTAAAAATTATTTTTTTCTAGAAATGAAATCATTTATTTACATCTGCTATGGCAAGTAACAAATAATTTAACAAACATGCAGTGTACAGTTGGTTCCAAATTGGAATTCATTAATTCGCGTAATGTTGATTAGGCCTTATAGGCGGCGTGCTTGTAAGAGAGGTCAGATATCCTTTAACTATTTAAAGTTACAGTTACCTTGTGCAGCAATGAAAGCACGTGGTCTGCTATATCCCTGAAAAATGAAATATAATGGTGAAGTATGGCTTTAATCGTTGGCTTCATTATTTTGTTAACCGCAGCAAATTCGTTATCAAGTAATATATATTTACAGATAAATGTGAACCAATCAAAAGAAAAAAAACTGCCAATACCATTCCCGATTATGCGGGGATTAAATAACTATCAAATGTTGATAACAACAAATTAAATTGGCCAAAAACATATATGCTGGTACTTGTATGTAGAGTACATTACACGAACGTGAATAATGATATAACAAAATACATTTATGTGAACAACTTACATCAATATAGTTTGCATTGATGTAGTCAGAGTTGGGATCATCTGGCAAAAGGTCCAATACAACTCGGCTATGGTCATCTAATGTAAAATAAACATTTGTATAAAATTGGACGTAAGCACATTGTGTTATTTATTTAGATAAAGCGCATAACTTAAATTTGTTTTATGTATACAATATATATGTTCATATATTAAATTTCTATAAGATTGAACAAGTAATTTCATTGTTATATTACTCTGTGTTCGCACATGTACTGCAAGTACTGCAGCATTAAAAAATAATAATAAGCTGAATTTTTTTACTGTAGAAAATTCAAATTTGACGGCTTACATGGCATAATGTTCTGAAACCTGTTCTTTAGTTTGTTTTCTCGTTTTTGGCCGGCTTTACAAGGGCTTTTCAAGGTGATGGGAAATTTCTGAAAAAAAATCCAAAATGTATAAACTGACCTAATAACAGTACAACAACACTTTAACATTTGTTTATTGCACACTTTATATCAGTAAATAGGAGTTATGAATTTTTTTTATGATTTCACCAATGTGTATTAAAACGTGGACAAATCATACCTGATACTCGTCGATAAGAATATCTCTGGTTTTCAATCTCATGACCTGAAAGATGTCCTCGACAGGAATTTCTGTGTTTTCTTTGATACTGCTATAGAGATGCTCGTCTTCCGTGTTTTCATACAGACTTTGAACCGGAGATTCATATACATGGTCATCTAGATCTGAAGCTAAAAATTCACAGCAAGGAGATAATGGGATCTACTTTTTAATCAAGTGCATGTAGAATTAAAGCTGCTGGACACAATAGATTTTAGTGAAAAATAAATACCTTCTTTTCTCTGCAATTCAGAAAAGGCATCAATTTCATAAAGCTCTTGAGTGCGTCGTCTTCTGCAAAAGAAGTTTACAAATAATGGTAAGAGTCTTGAACAGGCTTTGACTTCCACATGTACAACATAATTAAGGATTTAATTTTGCCTATTTGTAAAATTTTAGATGACTCAATTTGATGTGTTGGGCCGCATTTGCAACATACAATTTAACTGTATCATATGGTTATCTAATTTCATATTTCTCTAAAGTGCCATAGTGCATACATGTTAACATTGCTTTATGTATACTAAGGTTATGAAGTTCTTGTTCATGATATATACGGCTTCAAATATACATAATAACGTATTTTTACATTTACATTTGTTTATTTAAGCACTATCTATCGTAATCTACAAAGGTTTACCTTTTGTATATGACAACCACAACCACAAGTACCGCCACCAGGACAAGAACCCCCAACACACCTCCTGCTACAGCGCCACCATTTGTACCTGTGACACGGACATTACATTACATTATAGCAAGGGAAAACACCCTACATGCAGTTGGAAACTTACACCGTTTAAATAAAACCATTAAAAAAAATAAGGAAAAATTAAGCTTTGAGTCTAAAACATGAAGGACTTTATTCTTAAACTGTGTAGCACGATGGCCACACAGAATTCCCGAGGGTACATGTAGCTATGACAGTGACGTTGTGATACCTTTTTCGTCCGTTGTTGCCCAAATTGCATCACTATATTCGCCATAGCCGACAGCAGTTTTGCAGCGGATCTAAAATGACAAACGCTAACGGTGGGGGAAAACAGTATATAGGAGCATAAGGGTTACAGTGCAAAACCGCATGAACTTGTCGTTATTTGTTTCATTAAACACACATAAAGCGATACTTTCGTCATTAAAATATCTTGGATGAGGGTATGAAGTATACTTACTCGAAGCAAGTACGTGGTCTTGAACCGCAAATTGCCAATAGTTATACTAGTAATGTCTGCAGTAGTCACCGTCTCATTCCACAGACTGGACTGTTCAGTGCACGAACGTCATCTCGTAACTGACGATAACGCCACCTGGAGGGAACGGCGCACGCCATGTTATCTCTATAAAGCTGTCTCCAGTAGATGTCACCTCTGGTGCTTCCATCTTTGGTGGAACTGTAACACCCAATAAATTGTATTATGTAAACTCACCAACAAAGCTTATCCATAATAAAACCTCCTGCATATGGCTCATTTACAATAAATAGGGTAAGAAAATTTAAAAGAAGTCCTTACCCCCTTCAGGTGTTGTATGAGTCACTGTCACTGGTGGCCCTGGCAATTTTAAGTTGTTAAACGCTGTCAGGTAGATGGTGTATTTACTATATGCCATGAGGTTGGTAATAGTAATCGACTGTGTTTCGTTGACATGCAGCACTCCCATCGTGCCACTGTCATGGTATTTTCCCTCAAATCGAACAGTCAAATTTGCAAACCCATCGCATCTATGGATATCTTGGTTCATCCCCTAAAATCAATGAATTCTTTTGATTTCTTTTGAAAAAGAATAGACAGGTTAAATCCAACGATATAAGCTTAAAATACAGCAGATTTGGGCCTCGGTTATACAATGGACCATAAAACTTGCATAGTTACTTCTTCTATCCGTCGTTTAATTTAAAGATAATCACACATTTATTTCCCTGAGTCACTAAGGCTGTATTCCCAGAACTTTTAGATCGATCTATCCCCGCGGGGAGTCTCACTAGATTACTGTCAGATAATTCGGCTTAAAAGTCCGTCCCGCCTATTACAAGCTGTAAGGGGGTAATTAACTTTCGTGTCCGCTCGGCTGACAGCTATTTAGCGTGAACCCCCAGGGAGTTAGGTCGCTCTAAAGTAGATCGATCTAATCTCTGGAAATGGGGTCTAAGCCGTGGGTAACGCTCTCTGGGATGTTCTCAAACTCGTGTCTTCACGCGAATATATTTTTAAAATAACTCTGCACCCAAGTGCATTGAGAACATCTCTCAGAGAAGCACGAACTCCGCTTTGTTACATGTACTACATTCACTTAACGATATACGTGTATGACACAGTGTATTAATGTGGTGTACGCACCGTTGTGTTTATCTGTATTTTAGTTGATCTTTTTGACGGGGCAAGAAAAGATTCGACGTTTGGTTTCGGTGGTGTCACAGGTTCTGAAAAATGATAAAAAAAATTTGAAATGTCTAAACCAATATATAAAAGCCTGTGGTATTTTCGTATATAATTCTTATATAACAAATGACCTTATTTATCGCAAACAAAAAGGCAAGCCAATCGCGGGGACAATATCATAATTACCTCCACATGTTCTTGCAGTGGTTGGTGAGCTAGGAAAACCCTGATATCCTGCATTACTCTTGATAGTTACAGTGACATTATATTCTGTGTACTGAGAAAGATTTGTGATATTAGTTGTATGGTTTGCTGCTGATACTGTTACGTTGATGGGAAGGTCATTCTGCCGCCAAAATCTAATGACGTAGCTGTGAACACTATAGTATATACCATCCCCTGATTGGGTCGGCGGTGACCACTTTTGCCACCTTATGGTGAGTGAATTGTTTGTCCTATTGACCAATTCTGGTGCTGTGGCTAAATAAGGGAGTGAAGATGTTTCTGCAAAATAAAATAAAATAAAATAAAACAATAATTAGAGAGCAAAAATAAAAATATTTTTTGGAATTTAATTCACAATGATATTTCAATATAGTCTTTTATGCTGCGTTAGAGTATAGCATACGTTATGGAAGGCTAGATGGCAGTGCAATGAAATCCTTTATCTCAACTTAGAGTGTTAGATAATTGTGCACAAAAATTTAAAAAAAAGGAAATGCGTAGTTTCCTGAGATACTGCCTTTTACATACCGACTTGACATGTCCCATGATGTCCCTGCCAACCTTCAGCACAGCCAGATGTACAGACTCCATACACGGGATGACACTGTTCATTGGTATCCCTACAGTTACAACGGTTTCTACATTCAGGACCTAGGTTTTTATTCGCACACTCTGAAATGAAATACATCGCAACTTATCAGTATAAATCTTGTTACTCTATCAGCAGTATTGGTGTTATCAAATTTAACAAACAGCACCATCTAGATGATATTTTGAGACAATTACGTGTCCAACGGAATAAAAAAAAGTTTTCTATCAAATCCCGGCCCTTGTATACAAACTTAAACTGAGGCGAATTTTGCATTAACATTTGAACCATAATACAAACATCGACATGCATTTCGTAAGTAGCTTCAACAGATTTGACATTTCTATAGAATATAATGACAATACTAGTAAGGACAACGAATGTGCACTTAATGCTTAAAAATATCTAAGTGGTTGGATATTTACCTTCATATTTATACCCTTTTATAGTAACTTCACAGAGTATTAAAGGGGCGGTGTACTGCAGCTGGACAATCAGGACTTGACCAATATACGGAACTTGACATGACAACTCTATACTTCCACCTCGAGGCACTTGGGGACCATATAATGCACATACGCCTCTGCTGTTGGTTTCTGTGCTGTTACGTACGAAAACTTTTATATCACGTAAATTCTTGCCGGCTGAAAGGTTAAACAGAATTATACTACTCAAAAGAAGTTGGGGAACACTTGAAAAAGCATTAATTACGGTACAAAAGAACGTTTATTGTCCAATAGCTAAAAACGTAAAAATAATAATTGTCCATCATTGATCGTGCATTATGTTTGGACTTAACTTTCAAGTGTTATAATACAAAGGAAGATGGGTCCAAATTAAATTCAAAGCTTTATGAGTATTTTTCAGTATCATGTGTGTCCGCCTTTTGAAACCACGGCTTTCCATCGAGTATTTCTGAATGTCTGGTAAGACTGGTGTGGAATGCAATTGCCATCTTTGATGAGTTACTAAACTCAGTGAAGGCAACTGTTGTTCATTCTAGTCTTGTCCAACGTCTGTTAAATCACCTGCACACGTATCGGGCTATTTGTCACGCTCAAGAGGTTGGCAATTATAGAAAATGTTACAAGCGTCATCTTAAAGCTCCTACAGTGTATTCACATCTCCTAGTAATACACAGAATGCTACAAATGTTTCAATATTTTGATGCACTACGTTCCACCGTTTTATCCCTTTTACACGAGCATTTTTTCTCAATTTTGCCCTTGCTAATTTATTTATCTAGACCTATATATCGATACTCATGTTTTTCATGATTCATTCTTCAATCTACAAGATTACATGTTTGAATGTTAGGTTATTCAGTAACATTGAGTGCATGTGGATGAGAGGTTGGTGAATGGATCGCCGACGGTAAATTTACGTTGCACATGCACAGATTACATTTGGGGTATGGTATTCATCATAAGTTCATAAAATTACAACGAAATGTGAGCATGAGAGAAAGAATGTGTCTGGCGACGAGGTGAACGAGTTGGTTATTTCACAACCGTGCATTTATGTGTATGGCACTACCAGTGGGCACATGATAAAAACATACCAAGACATATACTTACAGTCAACACCACTGCCTGTGTTAAATAACGTAACACTGTATACCACGTACTTCTGGCCCAGGTCTACCCGCCACCAGGGGTATGATGTTACCTTCGTGTGAGTACATGACCCACCACCGAAATATGCGGTAACATCTCTATCTATAGCACGACTTGCAACTCTACCATAGACCACACTGGTTTGATTCGCTGTTTTTCCAAGGGCGACATTGTCTGAAATAGGCCATTTGATCTACACGTGGTTTCGTCTTCGGTACGTTTGTTTTGACTCTTTACTAACATATATACCCGTTAGCATAATAACAATCATCAGATATACAATTTCAGAGCGTAACGTTGCTGCAGAAACTTTTTATGAATCTTTCAACGGTGCACAAAATTTAATCAGTAAGCTGATCATTATACAAAAACATAAGAGTTTAATGTAGAAAATGTTAATAAACTACAAATTATTCGAAAACATTCCTCTGCAAAGTTAATATGCGTCTCTTCTAAACAAAGTCAACTTACAGGGATACGTGTAGCCTCTAACGATCATTTCACACAACCGTATTACTTGATCTCCAATTTTTCGTAACGTGACGTAGCGTGCCAAGATTGGTGGATCTATCTCGTACTCTAACACTGCAGTTGAACAGTACGGATCATTAGGAACAGATACATCTCTGCATCCAGTCCATGATGCTGTGTTGTTGTTAATGCAGAGCCTGACATTACGGAATTGACCGGAATTTTAATTGAGTTACTACTAGTAAATCGTGAGGATATTATCTCGACAGACACGTAATTGGTTGTGCAAAATTTAACCCTTGTTAAAATGAGTAAAAATTTGTGAAAAGGGTCGTCGCAAAAGCAGGTTAAATCTTACAAATTTCAAACTTACATTTGTCAGTACGTGTAGTAGGTTTTATTAATAGGACTCTACGAACAACACATAAGCCCCCCAGGTCCACGCTCCAGGTTGGATCGTTGTCGAGGTTCGTTCTTGTACATTTCAGGTTATGTGTGCTGTTGTCTCCATCCACTGCAAAAGATGCTGGGTAACTCAGACCATATCCACTCGAGGTACTTGACTGTGTGGCTGGTTTTCTAAGGGCTAAGTTGACCAATTCTAGAATAAAAATTACAATAATATTCAGGAATGAAACTGTTTGGCAATATGCACCTAATACACATACATATATAATAAAGATGTGAAAATAATGTTCGGGACTTATAATACACATTGTAAAGGAATCTTTTTGAAATGAGTGTTTGCACAGGAACTGCACTGCACTGCACTATAATAGATGATCCGTTTATGACGTAATTTAAAATACATTCGACCAAAAAAGTTCGGAAACATCGTTATTCAGAATAGTTATAAAATAACCATATAAGCTAAGGTAAATATTTTAACCAAATATTGATGGATAATGCACCCACCATTCGTTACTTTTAATTTTTTTTGCAAGGATTTGGATAACAGCGATATTCATGATTGAGGTATCAAATTTCATTTTCATTAGTTATGCAAATGGAGTGAAAAAGTTTGAGCAAGTCTTGACTATTAACAGTGGTACTGATTCTGATCAACCTCAATACTTTATTTTAACTGTAGCCTACATACTGTTTGCCAAATATCTTCACTGTTATGTTATGTTAACAAAAGAGCATTTCAATTCTCGCAGAATGACAGATTAACACAGCACAAAAAAAAAATCAATTTTCAGCTTCTTTTCACTTGAGAAAATGACTCTCGATATTTTCTTTACAAGCCTTTTCAGTCGTGTAAAGCCCAATCGGAAAGGTCAGAGACTATACGGGTTTACGACCCTTTTATGCCTCAGCTGAAAATTGGAGTAGCACTATTATTACGTCATTCCGACTAAGTACAGACGTCTATACACAACGCCTTTATAACCCTTTTCCGATCAGGTAAATGCTTTTTAAGTACAACATTATTATAACCCTTTCCCCGACCAAATAAAGGCGATCGTAGTTCCGTCTTTACAACCCTTTTCTGATCAAGTGAATGCGATTTTAGGTACAACGTCATTATAATAACCTTTTCTGATCAAATAAAGGCGATTGCAGTTACGTCTTTATAACATTTTTCCGACCAAGTAAAGGCGGTTTTAGGTACGTCTTTTATTTTCCTTTTCCTATCAAAAAAGGCGATTTTATGTACGTCTTTCTTTCCTTTTTCCTATCACATGAGGCAATTATAGCTATTTCAATGAGTACTGTGCTTAAACAAAGGACATTGCCCTCGGTTAAGCCGCCTTTACACTGGGCGGCGTCCCTTCTGCGATCAAAAATCTACCCGGTCACCCTGGTCATCCAATTAAGAACATCTCCAGAAAACGAAACATATAATTGGGAATAAACTCCCTTTTTAAACTTCAGTAATGCAAGGTCTGCATGGACTGATAATAAGCCAGATGATCATTGTTGTCTTTATAAGACGGATGGACAGACGCAGAAGACGAGAAAGGCTGACGACGCAGCATAGAATTTTGGAATCCGTTTTAAAAGACGCATTCTGCGAAAACTGGGAAAAGAACTGCATCTTTAAAAAAAGCAAAATGTACGTTCTATAATTACCTCCAAAAATGGATCGCTTCAAGAATTTAAGGAAAGAAATAGCAAGTGGCGGCTGGTATGAGATCACCAGTAGCTGTTACCCAAAGATTTCCTGTGTCTGGTGAAAATTATCCTAGTGCAACCCCGTTTGAGAGTAAAAAATACTTTACGTGTCCACAACTGGCCGATAATTGAGCATTCATTCTGCAACCAAAGAAATGTTTGTTCCTCCTTTCCACGACCACATCTACGAGGGGTTTCCCGCTCAATTGCTTTTAGCTTAAGCAGCTTCGATGTCTGGCACACCTACTGAAGCTGCTAAAGTATAGTTAATTACCCCCTAGCAGCTATGTGTGGTACAATTAAAACTAGACTGAATTTTCGAATTAGTTCTAAATAACGTTATTCTATTTTCAGAAGTAGCCGATGATACCACTACGGGGTTTAACTTCAAATACTGAATATTCTTATGTTTTGTGATTTATTTCTCAAATTTCATGCCCAATCCTACCTAACCAGGTGAAAGTTTGACATTTATATGAGAAACGGCAATTTAGTGTTAATTAGTTACATGTAGTTATAAGTAAATTGTTCAACATATTTTTTCTGTATAGTACGCTGGTTTAGTATTCTAAAACATAATCAATGCTCTTTTAATGATCGACACTTGACATGAATATAATTTTGAAAACTTTCATTTCGTCTCCGAAAACTCATAATCATGTGTTTAAAGCAAAAAAAGGAGGTTTATTGGAAAGTGTACCAAAATAAAGTAAGCGCTGTCGTTGATGCATAGCAGTATTTACAGTAGTTATTGAACATACAGGTAAATTTTAAATAGAATAAATTAACATACTCTTTGCTAGATGATATTACTTTGACAGGATTTCTAGTCTAATGAAAATGAAAGCAGACTATAGTAGACGGATCTAGTGGTATGTGGTATAATAAAACACCATTTGTTTTGTATTAAAGATGAGCTAGCACAACGCGCCATATCGACATATAAAGAAGAGATTTCTTTGAAATAGAGCATGAAGATTCCTGGGAATATTCCACCTGTCTCTCTTGGCATAAATGGATATTTAAGCACCCCTGCCACTGGACAGTAGCCAAAACACAGCCGTAGCTTGGGAAAACAATATGAAGCCACCGATAAAACCAGCAGGTAGGTCTTGCTATTAATCTAGAAGAACATCGCTATGCGGATGGGACAACAGTACAAAGGAGAGTGTCATTAATTGTATATGTAATTGTGCGTGACAAGTAATTGTCTAAATTGTTACGCCATGCTGTATCTTCTTTGAAATATAAATTGACCAAAAGGTAAGCGTAACAATAAAAACTGAATTTGTTGATTTGATCTCTGAATTATCACTTGACAGTTGTTTTTATTTCATTAATCACATTTAAAGGTACACTCCATGGGTTTGTAAATCTCCAAATTGCTTATTTTTGTCATCCACAACTTGCATAACCTTACATCTTAAAATGATTTAACTCTTAAATTTTGTTTCTGGAGCATACCTGATGTTGATATTTCCATTGGAGCTTATAGGAAAATAGTCGCTGTTAAATGACTAAAGCTAAAATCAGCCATTATAATTTTTTTCAAGAGTCAAACCCCACTACAGAGAGGGATAGATAAGTTATTATTTAGTACACAAACGTTGTTTATTTTCCCGGGAAAATCCATGTGACAGGTATAACATATAGAGTGTACTTTTAACACAACTTACGATTAAGAAAAGTAAAGAAACTGATAAAGATATCGCAAATATGTATATCATTCTTGTCAATTAAGAACATGCAGCTACTCAAACATAATTTTCCACAATAATTTTCATAGTAGTAAACAAAATGGCCATACAATCCAAAGCACGCCACCAAATGTCATAAAATTTATACACAATTAGCACCAGAATGTGTCCTGAAAATGTCACGTGTCTGTTTACGCGTGCATCTCCGGCGTCTAGCAATTATCTCCTGTAGGCGTATGTTTAAAACCATCTAGCTATATTTTGTTGAAAGTGGAGAATACTGCTAAGTGCGGACGGTGCTTCTTCTTCATCCATCTTTGTGTCATTGCGCTCTACCTGTTAAATGGTAACTTGTGTGTCTTGTAATTGTGTCATCATGATACAAGGTTTCACAGCAATGTTGTACAATGTTTGAGCCTTGTTTAAGCGTTCCTGTTTCGAGACCACCGGTGGAACCAGAGTCTTGAGAAAAGAGACAGGAGCAAAAGGAGTTAGCTACATCCCGATTCAACGATACAACGGATATTGATCATAGCATTGTGATGTATCGTTTTTTGAAAAACTTAAAATCAAGGGCCATTTTGAAAGGTAGGTACAGTACATGTAGTTTTTAAAAAATATTTTCACAAGAAGGCAGGTCCGTCCTTTTGTTTTTAAAACGAATAAAGTGGCCGCCTTTCCACATTTCCCTCCACCTAAAATTCATCATAAATTCATTTTAATTGTTAAATAGTGTTGGCTTACCCAGGTGTTCTCATTTTGACAGCTAAGTACCACTATTTTCTTTTAAAACCAAATTGCAACAATCCAGAGTAGTCTAGTTAGTCATTCAGTTAGCCGCCAACAGTCGTCACAAATAGAAAGGTAGTTAGTCTGTCTGTCTGTATTTGCCATTCTTTTTCAAATTCGGTTGAACTGAGTTGTAAGGCGATTTAAAATGCCAATCACTATCTGAAAACCTAAACATTGTATTCATCTAATGTAAGGTAAACCAAGACTGCATTGAACTAAGAAAGAACCTATAACAAGACATCTAGTGTCTTGATTAATTGTTAATCTTTGCAATGAATGCTATTCTTACCTACTTCTAAATAAATGTTTATCTCCGTGGAATTCTATCGTGTGAGATTATACGATGGGAGACAATTGGAGAAGACGAACAGTATCCGTGAAACATCTGCAAAAAAAGCCATCTCTTTCTGTTGGATGTCAGAATGGAGCTTGTAAATAATGGACAGTCACCCCATGCATTTGTTTTTATCTTAAACTTTACCTTACAAAAACTGTCGGGCGGTTATTTATCACCACCTTTTGAAGATTCATAGACCTTTTGAAAAAGCAGTTAAGTAATCGATGCGCTAAATTTACAATTTCGGAATGTCTATAGAACGTTAGATTTTACATTTAACTTTTGGGGTAGTCCCCCCTTCCGTTCTGTTGTCTAATGCTTTGTAAAAACATTAGTCGACCTCTGGCAAAATGAGAAGTTTGGAGCAATTTAGTTGGCAAGAAACTGTTAGCAGGTTGCTGCAAGAGATCTACAGTTTGCAGCAAGTTTGCAAGAAGTCTTCCTATCCTTCCAAATCAAAACAGTACCTCATTTGAAAGGTAAATTTCCTCTTGCAATTTCGCGGCAGCAATTTATTTTTGCTATGAGTAAATAACGTGTAAAAACATAATATCTAATATCTTCGTAACCAATTTTTTTTGTTAATACAAACACCCATCAATAACCCATTAACCTTGACAAACTTTCTAACAAAAATCGTCAATATTTTAATGCGAGCAGGACGATTTATGTCCATTTTCTATAGATGAGGTTAATTTGAGTGACAGCCGAAGAGATAACTACAGGATATTATTTCGGAAGAGAATGCAAGAAGATTAAGAGAGATAAGATAAAAACAAGGAAGTGAATATTTCACAAGAGTAATCAATTCAACAGCAAACATGATTCGAATTGTTTCTCGATGTCAGCCACCCCAGTAAAAGCAGGTCGTGGTGAATTATGACTTATTTATATACCCGATATACCTGTTAGGGTATCCCTCAGCGGCTGAGTTATCCCCCCCCCCCCCCAAAAAAAAAATGCCTTTTCTCTGTGCCCTACGTATTGTATTAAAATTGCCCAACGCCAGAGACCACATTGGAAAAGAACTAAATACATAGAACAGAGGCAAACTGTACAAGTCAAAATTGTATGCAATCACTCTGCTTTGATGTTACACAGTAGGCCTATGTCGAACACCAAGCTACCTTTTTTAGTACAAAGGTTTGTTAGCTGCTTTTGGAGACAGGATGGAAACTCTAAACGGCAAGAATTTATAGAAGTTGATTTCGTGCACAGATTGAACACATGCCTTCTCTCAAGGTATTACCTTTATATATCAATTAGGACATTTTGAGGACGTCAGGTACATAATCTCCGTGCCATTAATCAAATATTTTGAAATGGATCGGGTTGCCGAAAGATACAGTGGTTAGTTAAAGCTAGAGTCAGTTGATGAGATTGTGGAAGTCTTTATGTTTTTCTTATAGATAAAAAGTGGAAAGTCTACCAGTGCCCCAACCGTCTCGTGCACGAATGGTAATTTGGGCTGAATTTTGTAAGCTGTTTGGTTGTTGAATCTTGATGGTCTTTCTGAACCTTTGTACAAACCAGACATTTACATTGCTTTGTACAAAGATTAAAACGTGCTGCTGATGAATAAGATTGGAATATCAAAATTGATTTACATTAACATGAACTGCTGACATATTTACATGTATAAATTGCCATTTGCCTGGCATGAGCTATAAACATGTGTATGTGCATATGCAGTATTTATTTTCCGGGTACCCTTCTCCACCATTATGTAATCAATGTATAAACTTTCATAGTCACCGTGGAAATATTGAAATTTAAGTGAAAACGTTATTAATTTAAAATTATGTGTAAATCCTACTCTCTATTCAAGGGAACACGACACGCCCTGAGACACACAGAACATTACCACATGTACGCACCTCAGCTAATAAAACGTGATAATAGGGAGTATGGATACTTTTCTCGATACTCAGGATTCCCAAATGTTTGGTGTTAACTGTTATCAATAAGACTGGAATACCAAAAGCCATTCAACTCGCCACAAGCGGGTACATGCCAATCACTTCCAGAACCAGAACCACTTTGAACATGAAAGAACGTAGAATATATTCACCCTGATGTTTTCAGAGACCACAATGCACCGTACAGCAAACTACTTAGGTCCGCGTCTAATACTTTACCGTTAAATGCAATGGCAAAGTCTGTATTAATTACAGCACCATTGTCATGCCATGAGTAAAGGAAAAAAACATCCAGGTACCTTGAGTAATCTGCCGCACACAGCCATTTAATGTTTCTGCTGCAGGTGTGTCGGGCAGATTACGAGAGCTATACAATGGGCCGTTCTTGCATTTTATTCACTTTTATATGTTATTAAGGCAGGAAGTAAGTAAACAGTATTTCAGTTTGTCAGTCTATTTATTGGATACTTTAAATGAATTAGCGAGATGAAGTTAATAATGGGGGTAAGTGTGTGTAGCTATTAGAGTTTTGAGTATCCGTTCATGAACATCTTACATTAGATCGATTTCAATTTTGCTGATGAGAGCTCTCGAAGACAGCTCTCCAGGTCAGAAGATGAAAGCTTTATTTTGAAGAAAGTCTATATGCAAGCAATACTCCCAGTGATGGAATGGGCTCTTTGGGATGGTTTGCACGCCCAATATTCATTATTTGAAGTACATGTAGTCCATGATCTTTGCAAATTTCATTTTTCAGTTAAACTCTGAATAAATGCAGCTGTACCGGTAAGTTTTCCTTAGATTTTGAAGATTTCTTATCATTTTGCTAATAATTGAATTCTAAAATATTAAAAAAATAACGCGATTCTTTGCCCAAATATGCCATTGAAAAGAAATGTACGCGCAATAATATCACAGGTGTTATGGCTGTATACATTGTATGAACTTGGACAAAAATCTCACCAACAACAACCGAGTAATGTGCGTTATATACAGTAATACTTATATATCGTATCAACCGAGCAAAAGTGAACACGACTTAATTAGGGAACTACGTTTTGTCGCAGTAAACGCTCTCTGACATATTTAACCAAGCACGATGGTAAATAGATCACATAACCACGAGGGTGACAATTAAGGTATTAATCAGTAATACGAGGTTTTGTCTATCATATATCATATCGCACGATGTTTTATCACCAATATAACTATGAATTTGGCTTTACTTTCTTAATTTACACATATTGATTTCAATTCATATTTTAATACTTTATATACTTCTTAAATAAGGTGACGTCAATGAAGTCGCTCCTAGTAAATATTTTAACATGTACATATAGTTGCTATGACAAGTTGGCTTTGTTAACTCTCTTCCTTTATCTGGAGACCGTGATACCTTTTAACAGCGTGATAAATGGCATGCTTGAATACCATAAGTTTCAAGGATGCAACACGCCAAAGTCAATGAAAGGAGCTACAGCAACATTGATACCTTGTGGATAAAAAGATACAATGGTACAGATGTATGTCTTTTTTTTACAGCTGAACAACATTCCAACTGTCATAAAAACAGGAACTTGATATTGTAACTGCAAAGAAAGAGCCCCGTCAGTTAAGGAATAATTGCCACTGATAATTATTTTACTGGAATTGATTGCATGTCGTTTAAGTAAGGCCATGAATCATTGCCTTATTTTGAACTGTTCACACTTGTGATGAATTTAAACACATTTGGATTCGACCTTCAATGAAAAAGAAAAAACACAGTGTGTAAGCACGCTTAAAACTCAACATTTTTACCATGGCCCATAGGAGCCTACGCGTGCGTCTTTTAGACGCCCCTTTACATGCGAAAACGACAAGGCCTATGCCGAGTTCGTCTTTTACTACAGAGCTTTGAGAGCCGAAAATGACATGGCTGTGCCTCTTTCGCCACTTACTGAACTCCACAGATGCGAGATTGACACGACCCATGTCGCGTTCGTCTCTCAAATGACACTGTTATAAAACATGAAATAGGCATAACGTGTGATTTTCGCAGCTGAATAAGTAGACCCTTATAAACGAAGTTGACGTAACTTGAGAGTCATGTCGCTTTCAACTCTTACAAACCTCCAACAAAATCTATCTCCACACAGACGCGCGCGACATGTACTATTGGACATGGGTCAGTTGAAACCCTATTAAACTAAAGGGCTGATGTTACTTTATATGTCAAATCCAATTAATTTGAAACAGTGTTGTGCTGTACCAAAACATTTTCTTTCATTTGAATCCCATCATAATTTAGTGCTATCTAGATAACAGTGTGGCTAATTGCTTGTAATAATTATATGGCCTCATATTTTTATTTTCAAGGATTCAAATATAAAGGGTTTTAAGACGGTCCTTCTGTTTCAAATTAATTGGCTGAAAGTAACATGAGCCATTTAGGTTAATGTCGCTTTCAACTGACCCATGTCCAATAGTACATGTCGCGTGCGTCTGTGTGGAGATAGATTTTGTTGGAGGTCTGTAAAAGTTGAAAGCGACATGACTCTAAGGTCACGTCAACTTCGTTTATAAGGGTCTACTTATTCAGATGCGAAAATCACACGTAATGCCTATTTCATTTTTTATAACAGTGTCTTTTGAGAGACAAACGCGACATGGGTCGTGTTAATCTCGCATCTCTGGAGTTCAGTAAGTGGCGAAAGAGACACAGCCATGCCATTTTCGGAACTCAAAGCTCTGTAGTAAAAGGCGAACTCTGCATAGGCCTTGTCGTTTTCGCATGTAAAGGGGCGTCTAAAAGACGCACGCGTAGGCTCCTATGGGCCATGGTACATTTTCAACCATACAGCGTAATGTGTTCATAAAGAAGAAACTTATCGAAACTACCAACAATTTAAACATGACAGGTAAGTTTGAAGCCCATCAACTGCAAGTCAGTAGGTGGAAATCTTACCAATTATAATTCACTGCTATGCTATTGCCATGGGAACAGTAACCTGTGCCTAAACGGCGATATCGCATCCAGAGAGAGATCGAAGTTAATTACGAACTACGACAGTTTGCTATAAGCTAGTCATTTAAGGTATTTTAAATAGAATCGATCGCAGTAGACAGCAATTAGCCAATTTGCTATTGTCAGAATTTCATTTCATATTTGTTGTTTGAGTATTGTTCGGAATTCATCGGACTGTATCTTCGCCGCTTGCTATAAGCAATGTCAATAAGAATTGAACTGGGTTAATTGAGAATTTTATGACTGATAAAACCATCTACAGTGCGTGCAAAAAGCTCAGGATAGATTTTACGTAGGATATAAATCGTAATGACGCATATTCTAGCGTCGGGGAGCAGTGATTGAAAAATCTCTTTATATACAAACTGACCCTCGGAACGTACAGAAACGGTAATGAGCAACTACCATCTAACGAACGGTGGAAGGTGAAAAGACTGAAATTCCTTTAGGCCTTTGGTAGATCAAAGATGTTTTCTTGGTTTTCAGGAAGAAAGACCTCTGCAAAAATCGCTGGTGTGAAGGAAGTCAAAATAAATATGTTGGCTGAAGAAAGGGGTTTGACATTAGAAATGACCAAGCCATCGACAGAGCCACCCGTTCATGATGACAACTTCAGCGGAGCCGTATGTCATATGCGAGACAGTCCTTTTAGAATATTAAAGGTAGGAATGCGAACTGCAGCACTGCATATCATCGCAAGTTCACTTTATGTTACTGAATATGAAGAATATAAACATTTTCCCATGTTTAATTGTTGTTTTTTTTAAATTAATTTTTCATTCGTTTATTTTCATTTTTTTTTAATTGTTTAGGATGTATTGTTTTTTACAGTTTAATTTTATTCCCACTGTTCATTAGTTAATTTATTTGTTATAGAGATTTATTAGCCATAATTTCATTCACTTATTGAGAAACTCAAGCGACAAACACTGATACAATGGAAAGAGAATACACGCAGAGTACATTACAGCCATACGCAGATGTCTGTACTTGCCAAAATCTTGATGGTATTTCTTTACAACTGCTCATTGACGAACCCTGGTCTTCTTTTAAACATCATTGTGAAATTGATGTATTATCATAAAATGAATTTTAACAGGCAACGGTATAGATAATAAATAGATAAATGACAGAAATAATTTTTAAAAACATTACGTGCGTTAAAGCACAAAAGCTTGTCGAAAGTCCTTTACTCTAACAGATAATACCAAACCGAGGAGTTGATATGAAAACAAATTGCGGATATTTATTTATTTATTACGGACGCAATATTAACACAATAGATATAAACAAGAGAGCCAGAAAGGGGTGGACAATGAATGGTATCCCATCTAATTTTTCCGCTATATCGAATTTTCCTCGACAATAAAAATTTCTTTCTATTCATGCACTTCGATTCGATGCTTTATACCATTCCTAATCAAATAATTAAACCCTAAATGAATGGCCAATCGCTTAAAATGTCATGTTTTGTTGTACACTATAGAGGGAAATATCGACATCAGATGGTTTTATTTGGTTTTTTCAGGCCTGGCTTAGGAAAGATAAGTGCTTATGCAGTATATGTTGACATAGATAGTATGACATGTAGGGCATTCAAATACGGATAGTATACCATTACATTCGCATAGGAAGACATCTCTTATAACTCCCCGCTCCTGGCGACTATCATAAAGATAAAAAAGCATTCGTTCCCGCAGATCGACTCGCTGTCAAAACCAGGAAATTGAATTCAAGATATTCAGTCTGAGAATATTGAATTTTTCGTAATGGTGAATCAACACATGCCTGTGCCTGTGAATCAACATATGGCTGTAGTAAACTATCCGTTCCCTTTTATCATCCATAAATCAGATTCTATATGATAACTTTTAATTTCTCATGGGGGAGGGGGCATTGAGTGTGGACTGGCATACACCTTTTAGGTGATCACTTCAGCAATTTCCAGGGATATCGTAAAGAGTTGGGGAAATAAATAGTTTATAGGTAAACAATTTGCTTTTTATGCCATTGCAAGCTTTGGAAATACTTTTTACTAACGTAGATATGCAAACCGTATATGCACATTTGAAGCCTGTGGTATTATCCATTCGGATACGTTTTATCATAACATACACTGTATGTTGCAAATACGTGATTGGAACAAGTATCTCTGACGCCATACTTTATGTAAACGGGCAACTCAATTTTTACTGAGGTACATCAATATATTTTTAATTTCATGACGTAACTTCACGGACATTTTTCATTTTGGAATTTCATGATACATGTAGCAATCTTACGCTTGCAGCAGACAATGCATACTGTTAAAAAAAAACAAAAGATAGAAAGAAAGAAAGAAAAGAAAAAAGAAAAGAAAAGAAAAACTATAATTCGTCGCACAGCTTTTTTATGGTTATGCCATCAACCTGTGAGAATCGAGATTGTCGCCTGTTAATTAGGAGATTAACCGCTATCACCATATTTAATAGTGTGGTCAGTAATTGGATGAAACTGTCAAATGCAGATTAAACTGTCAGTGGCATCAAGACGGAAGTGTCACGCAACATGCCATCGCCATGCATACCACACCATTGACTCCCCAATCTGTATCGACCCAATCTTCAAACTTGAATTAAGGTACATTGCAATACAGCCCTTCTAGTACTGTTTTTTTTTCTTTTTTTTATGTATTAAATGTGATACAAGATAATAATATGCCTAGAGTTAATGAAGATATGGTTGAGTTTTCACTGCCCCAAAGATATTAACCCACCTACATTCAGCCAATTTTAATAGTATACTACAGTTATTCTTTGGAGTATTATTGAAATCTTAGTTTGCGAAGGGAAACACTGGCTACCTAATTAAAATGACCAAACTGATAAACCTATTTCATTATGAAGGCGTAGATCAGCTGACTGAGCTTAATTAACTTGTCTACAGGCCCACTATCATGTGCGTGGAGAACATACATATTAATCAATATTATAGGTTTAACATGCACCACAGAATTCTCTCAATGACGCAGAGAAAACCGTCCACAACAGATAATTATTTTCTGATCCTTGCATTTTTACTGATAGTGACAGATTTACCATGGAGGCATTTAATTGGTATTTTCAGGTGACATAGACTAATTGAATGGTATTATCTTTTTCTACATAAATGAATATACATGTAATCGGTTTAACATGCTGGATATGACCAATCGACATAGGGAAGTGACCCTGGCATGAAAGTGACAGCAGATTTGAGTGAATAAATAATTGCCACAAAGCCTTTTGAACTAGATATTTAATGATGGACGATGCATGTAGATATTTAATGGTGCACGCAATTCTCGGTTCATTACAAAACAACTGTTTAGTTGTTATCATATATATATATATATATATATATATATATATATATATATATATATATATATATATATATAATTTTTTTTTTTTTTTTTTTTTTTTTTTTTTTTTGCAACCTTTTGACTTCATAACGACTGAACGATTTAAAATAAGTAAATCTATCTCCCGGAGCGTATAAATCGTTACAATTATTAATTATATTGTTCAACCTGAGCTAGAAGTCATCTGTTATACGATTTCATCACGTCAAATTAAGTATTATAGGTGCAATTGTCGTTCTTAAGCTCTTTCATTACACATGCATGCATGTTATGATTTACATGCTGGACATATAGAATCATCAACCTTCATATTAATATTCTAAAGGGCTTTTCCAATAGAGTATTTTCAACAATTACTTCAATGCACTTGAACAGAGTATAAACATTCACCTTATGAAGGAAAGTAAACACACACCGTCGCTAGGTTTTTATAGTGTACATATTAACATCAAGCAAACCTGGAAGCAGTATGAATTGCTCTCAACGCTTTATCAATTGGTCGTAGGGGCTATCGCCACGTGGCCTGCAATTAACCTCTTCCTTCATTTAAAGGGATGAAATCTTTCCAGCCAGATGGCATCACTTCATTAAGCACATGAGTGCACGGAGTGAATCGATCACAATCATGGTTTAATGCATAACATTAAGTTTTCTGTCAATAAATCTCAAGTACTGGATTCACCGTTACTGTGTAGGTAGACGTTTGAATTGGCTAGTCTAAATAACTGTCAGAGAGAGATATCGCATTTATTTTCGGTCTGTTTTGCCTATATTTTCATATTTTTTATAATATTGTGATAAGAAATGGGGCTACTCATTTGCGTAATGCATTGTTGGCAGTAGTGAGCTGACCTAAAGTGAATGTCATTAGAATTAACAAACCTAATAAATCATAGGTAACGTCCATGGCGTTAATGAATTAGTAAAGGACACCCATAATTACCAATCGTCTTAACAATGTCTAGTTTAGACTGTTTCTCGATATTCATTAGTACAAATGTGAACGGAGGTAAACGACTTATGTCCCTATACATTCCAAATTCAGGTGAGTCAGCAAGTGATATTGACATCTCGGCATAAGGATTACATTTCCGTTGGATAAATACATTTTTTGTGTAATGTTAACAGATTAAATGACGTAGCACGTTCAATTCGACCCCGACAAATAGGTTTGTTACCAATGATTCAAAAGCAAAACCAGCATGGGAACTCAACAGAATTGTGTGGTTTATTGCCATTAAGTCCAATGAAAAAAAATATCCAAGAAATGAAAGGTAAATATTGCTGCTTAAACCTCGTGTTATTAGTGTCCAGGAAACCAGGCCCCTTTTAACGCTGTGCAAAGGAATCAAGACTATCTGTGTTGATAGAGTTACTCGGGAATTCGGTCTGATAAAATGATCGAAGATACGCTAATTACTTTAGAGTGTGTCGTACGTGTTAATGGAAAATGCTAAGTCATAGTAGTTTAGTCATCGAGTTTATTGTTTAATCAGTTTTCTCCCTAGCACCATTACTTCGGCAGCTACCGCAATGTCTAACGAAGCTGTCAGGGCATCTCCGTCCCATATTGACAAAAGTGTAACTTTAACGAAAAAAGACAAGTTGTTGTAATCAATAATAATCCAATGTTGTAACTCATATACCTTAAAGCTTTTTCTAAAAACAGCACCCCTCCTTCCAGCTGCGAGGCTACGATAAGCCAGCAAAACAGCGCTGGTTCCACAGAATGTTTCCAGAGGTAGATTCCCGTAAACATAATCTAATGAAAGAAACAAATTACACCTTGCGCCGGGAGAATGCGTTTTCTGTGTTAAACTGTAAATACAAGTTTCATAATTGAGTTCCAGATTTATCTTCATTAATGGTCAAGAATGTTATGATAAATGAACTGGGCAGTGTTTATTTTCGTTTCTATCTACCGTCAAAATATCTGCTGGAGTTTCCAAGCATTTAATAAACATTTGTGCTCTGTGAAAATTACCAGTATGAAACCCTGACACATGAAGTCAGCTGTGTATAAAGACAGTGTTCGTGTTTTCATACTTCATAGATATGCGTAGAGTATGATCATAATAACTCAACACTGGATACGTCAACTATAATATACAAAATGTATATACCATCACAAACGCAATGTCTTATGCTATATGGTAACCGTCATAACCTAATGAATAATTATCTTGGTCTTTTAACCCTAGCTAGGACAGAGCATTCGATACTTTTGAGAATAACCTTGCCGTACATAGACGTACACATATTATTTAGAAAAAGTCTCAAAATGATGGATATATTAGAACGTGTTCAACATCCTTTACATGAATGTCATCAATACCTCCAAAATACATTATGTTTTCTACATTATTAGGTTAACAAAATAATTCATCGTTAATGAGCAGGACAATATTCTTGTTTTGGGGTACGTTATTGAAAAAAAACGCATCCCATGGTGCTGTTCCTTCAGTCATCAGAATAAATTTCTAGAGCGATATATTATAATGCACTAATTGCCCTAAAACACGTGGAAGAGGACAGCCCCTTCTCTGATTGATGCATTTGACTCTTAATTGATACACGTCAAAGCAAGATGTCGATTCCGATGGGATAAGTTTAAAAAAGTGCCGAGTCATTATTGGTATAAAACGTTGGCAATCAAACCGGGATAATTATCAAAAATGTACAAATATCTGCCGGAAAGAACGAGTGTTTTTCTTGTTTTAACTCGCTTGTACATGTAATGCGACCTACCCAATTAATCTAATGCACGTGTACGTCATCGAGTATGCTTTGTATCGACGTTTTTCCATTATACTTGTTAATCAATTTTTACTTTCAATAAATAGGAGTTGCTGTTCAGAAATCGCATATGTTTCAAACGACGTGGGCAAAATTTCACCTCTTGCAGATAGTTGTACAAATCTATACAATATTCAAGGTTTATGTTGTAGCAGTCTCTTAACTGTTTGAAGAAACATTAACCATTTTGGGTGATGGAAATAACTGACTTCGGTATTATTTGACTATCATAAAATTCAATAACTTAGAGATGCCGAAGAAGTGTATAGCGGTATTGCCGTTTAGGTGCCGTAACTCTAGCCTACCATGGGACCCTGCAGAGATGTTTAAGGTAGGCCTAGTAAACGCATTTCAATTTTAGATGTTTTGAAATATATGACTTTCAAAGAACCGAGATGAGATAATAATAATGATAGGATAAATATTATTTGTTTGTTAAATAAATCCCATTGCTCTGTTATTCTCCGTTCTCTTTTAACAAACGTGTCTGTTATCTTGTTACAGAGGCTAGTGAAGGCGAATGTTTTGGATATTGAGTTAAAGTTAGAAGATAATCGAAATATTTCATGGTTTTCCATATTGTAACAGGTATCGATATGCTATAAAAATAAAATAGGTTACCATACTGCTGCCAGTGGTCATTCATGTACTGTGTGTTCATCTGTGCTTTTTGTGATTAGAGTAGTATATGGACACAAGTGCATATCTTATTTTCTTTCCTTCCTCTTTCTCTCCAATATTTCTCAACCGATAAATTTATCCATCTCTCTCTCTCACACACACACACACACACACACACACACACACACACACCAGTATTCTAACCTTAGCAGTTCAAATATCGTTTTTTTTTTCAAAAAGGATATGACTATGACGAAACTTTCTGGAACATCCGTTGACAAACACATTAGTCTATATGTCTCTTGTTCACAGCGTCCTACTCACTCTGTTAAAACCTACGATTAATACACAAGTGGATGTTCACTAATCGAGCCAGAAATATACAACGTGCTGAAGGTAATGGTGTTTTAATGGCTGTTTCTAATTAAGCACTTCTCATGTTGTGATGCCATTAAAATATCAGATTACAAACTACTTAATCTGTCTATTACTTTGTGAACATTTTTATTTTCCTTTTGCGCAATAATTTCATGCTTGATATTTTAAGTGTCACGTCTGCATGTGCATATTTAAAAAACAAAGCTAGAAAAGTATATAAAAAGATGGGGAAAATATCTAATAAAATTGACACATATCTTTTAATTTGTATGTTATTGAATAATATAATCATTGGTTTTTTTATATGGAGTTATGGGCAAACGGTTTGTTTTATAACCTGCTGATGAAATTGCTGAATAGTTTAGGAAAAAATAGACGCGTATTTTGCTTCCAGGACGCATGCTCGGTATTGCCTTGGCCTGTATGATAATTTTGACAGGCTTTCCCGGTGATGCTATATACCTAGACCTTGAGAAAAATCAACAATAAAGTTGACCGTCTTTACACCTATTGAACAATAAAATCTCAATTTATGAGTACATGTAGGATATCTCAGCTTTATATTGAATACATGTTTATCCCGTGTTATTAATTTGAATATCCAAATGTTGCTAGGTCGGTGCCTTAAAGTGAGAACAGGTCTCACCTTTTGCTTTCAGTATGCTATTTTATCTTTATCTGTCATTGGTGGTTTAAATAATCAATTTTAATTTTTAATGTTTATCTGTCATTTATCTGCCAGTGAAAATCTTATAGCTACACTGTTATCTCCAGTGCTTACTTCCACCATGACTTATATCCCTTTCAGTACATACTTTTCATTTTTAAGTTATTGTACTTAATTATCTACAGGGTATGTGCAGTTAACACACGTTTTATTTACATTGAACTTAACGGGATTCATGAATATACGTTTTGAATACTATCTTAACAGTATCTAGTCATTTCAAGTATAAAAATGTCTCATACATTTTCACTAATTGCTCAAAGATATAACACATTTCACCTAGGGTATTGCTTTCAGTGGCGTTACATATACGGACATAGTGGTCACTTAAATGTATTTTGATAAACTACGATAAGGCCATCTGACCACGGCGGTGCCCTATTTCATCGCTGAAATAATACAGGGCAACTGTAACCTCGCTCCAAATTCAAATCCATATTCTCAGAACAACTAGAGCGTGATCCTCAGGGAGTTGCCTTAAGGAAATTAGAGTACATTATAGAATGCTTGGAATGGTACACTGACAGGAAATGTGTGTATGTACATATAGAAAAACAATGACGATGGCATTTAATGGGTTTCATTGTCAGTTCGAATAAAACAAATGTGCATATATCCCTTAGTTACGACAGTAAGTTGGTTTTGTTAGGTGGTAACCAGCGTAAGCGCAAAACATCTGTGCATGCCTTTATGGCTATTTGACAGGGATGTACGGAATCTGGTTTGGGGCATATAACAATCAAAAATAAAGCTATAGTTAATTTTCAACGGGGACGATAAGAAATAGGGCTAGTATAGAATAATTCCATCTGTTAAAAATGCGTTATTTGTGCATTTGAGAGAATTCCTTTGAAGGCCAAGTGTTTATACTGGAGAGAAGTATCAAGGTCATATTGACCTAAAGCCTCTCCAATTCATCTCAACACAGGTGCTCCAAATTCCAAAATGTTCGAAAACTCTGATAAAATTATAAATAGTCATTTTAAGACTGCATCGATTTAGAAACTACGTTGATGGAAGGAGAAGTAAATGATATCTTGTTAATACGATATCTGGGTTTTGGCCTTTGGTTCCGATTTTCTAAAAACACGAAACGAAACAGTTAAAGGGAAGGGGGCTTTCAACATAAGCATGAAATTGTTTTATTTATAAAATTACAAGCATATTGTAATTTTTATTTATTTGAAGTTCATCAATGTATAATTCATACCATACAGAGAAAAAACATCTTGTTGTACCTTTAAGTTTCCGGAAAATGAGGGGAAAATATACAGGCTGCAAAAGCTTTTTGCATGGCCTGGTAACGCAACGCATGCGCAGACGTTTTTCTTTATTCCCTGGTGGCTGGTGGCCCTAAGCTAAACATTGGCGCGGGACATGTCCATGTTACACGCACTTAGTGGAACGCTAATTGAAGCAGGTCTTTATCAGTCGTGATTGCTGCGTCTATTCTTCAATTGATTTCAATCAAAGTACTTAAACCGGTGCAAATAGGTTTGTAGTGTAAGGTAGACAGAAAGATTGGAAGAAAGACATTATATGTTTTATCTCCATATAAGAGCAGGTGAAGATATACGCATCGGAAATTCACAGTGTTGCTGATGCTGCGATTTTGGACCAAAAAGTACAAAATCTACGAATGTGGACATCATAGTGCAAGGGCAGACGAAAGGCTTTTCGATGCAGAAGAATATGCGTTGGTAAATTACCATAGTAAAAAAAGAGCCATAAAACAATTTGTGTCATCTGATGAAAGGCATTGTCAATGAAGAGAATAATTCAATACGATGAATATTTCTGCGATTGCCTGCGTGTCGCATTAGCGGTCAAGCGCAGTCAACTGAAACAATTGATGCCATAGTCGTCGGTTTATTAATTACGTGCACTGTGTACATAACAATCTGTGATACATGTATTTCGCTTCATTCTTATTAGTTGACATTCAATTTGTTTTCAGATCCCTATCACTTGTTCACACAAATGGATGCGTGTAATGGACCAGCGACTATTAACTCTCAGCTGTTAATGCAGTATACTTCAGCGTTGTGTCGTGTAGTTTAGTTTTTTAGAGGGAAACATGGAAGAAAACTTACACTGGTGTCATTTCTCAGAGGAATTTTATCTTTTACAGGTCGCCAAATCTGGTAATATTGAAGCATTTGAACGTCTTTTCTATGAAGATGAGTCGCGATTGTTTCTCAAAGATGCCAAAGGGCAGACAGTTATGCACCACGCAGCCTCCAAGGACAGGATTGTTATTATGGACTTCATCTTGGACCATGGTGGAGGTAAGTCCTTTTTTCGTTCATGAAATGTCCTTGTAAGGGCTTAAACGTGTCATCTCATAAATCCTAATTGTGAATTCTAAGTTTGTTAATTAAGTCATCATATCTCGATCTTTACGACAGTCTAATTACTTGTTGTCTGACATTAAACTTGGCGCTATTGTTAATCTAATAAATCCTTATTGTGAATTCTGAGTTTGTTAATTAAGTCATCATATCTCGATCTTTACGACAGTCTAATTACTTGTTGTCTGACATTAACCTCGTCGCTATGGTTAATGAATGCAAAAAAAAGAGAAAAAATCGTGCTAGAAGTGTTCCTCATGTGTGTTGAAAAAACAACAAAAAACATATTTCCCATCTCTTACCATCCAGATATTAATGCCAAGGATTGTAAGGGAAACACACCTCTCCACGTCGCTGTTGAGCTGACAGCGACGGCCAGTATTGACTACCTTATCTACCATGGCGCCGACACTACCATCCTGAACGCTGATCTCATGGCACCCATTCACTATGCCGTAGACCTGGGGAACGTGGCATCGTTGAAGGTAACGAAATCGAAATACCCCCTGTATCTACACAATATGGAGTGATGCATTCCCTATGTTGTTTTGTTTGTCGTCATAATGATATAATTGTCTCCACCTCGGTGGTAGACCACCTGTGAGAGCGGATGAAATTCATATGATCGTCCAGAGTAATAACAGCAAGTCATTCATTCAAACACCGACCAAATTGCCTAAAGTAATTAGTCTTTTACCCAGTAATTCCTTTAGCTACACTCGTAAGACGGGTATTCTAACAGAATTATTGGCAACGTAAACGGATGTGATATTGGAAATCAGACTTTTTTTTTATTTGCGTTCATTCTTATGTGAAAAACAAGTCAGATTGGTGCATGTATAAAGTATAAATCATACTGCATCCAATAAATATTACATACATCTCCACTGCAATGACTTACATAAGTACCACTTTATTCGAGTTAGATACCATAACTACCGGTATGTTCGTGTAGCTACATGTATAGAGCAATGCTTGTGAACCTCATAATTGCTGCCTCTGCTTTCTATTATAGGTTCATTTTAAGAAAAAAAATATGAGATGGGTATGCCATTATCTGATTGACAAATATAGCATGTCTCTAACTAAAATTTGTACGTCAAGAGATTTGATATTACTTAGACTTTTGTGAATTTGTTTTATTTTCTATGTTATTTTGTGATATGACCATTTACTTACATGTAGATATGAATGTATGCTTAAACGATCCCACAAAGGACATTAAACACGTAATGACAGACGCACATTAAATACTTAACATTAATAATGCACAACTTTGTAGAAAGTGATTGGCAAGCTGAAATGGACAACAAATTATGTTTCCTTAGACGTTATGTTATTTAAGGATACCCGGTATTATACTGCGACAGTATCTATGCAAAGCACATTTATTAATTAGGGATACATTGCAGCATAAATGGAGGAGGAAATTGATTAAGCAATAACAATGCAGTCATTGTATTTCTCACCCGTAGCTAAACAGCGAGCTTTATCGTGACAGCCTGGATACCATATGCCATCTGTGAAGTTTAATGGAAATGTATTTGAACATGTTTTGCAATTAGAAGTCCTGAACTACGCAATCACTTTTTTCTCTCTCTATTTGTGTTCCCTCGTTTAAGTTACAGATAAAATAGCCAACCCGCCCATTGCTTTTAACGTTGAAATTAGCCGCGTTCGCTTTCATTTGTATTTTAACAATTAACTTAAATACCAGAGAACGTGATTGTTACCTTTCTCAACAGCTTTTTATTTGTGCAACTCAAGAGGGAAAATGTATTTACGAAGTCTAAATAAAGAACTAACGTAAAAGAGATTTACCACTTACATTATTCAGTTGCTACAATTTGCGGCAACAGCAATCCATTTTGATAATTTGCTTATTTGATGTCATTAATGTTAAGGCTTTTTATTTAAACTGGCGATGTAAAAACTGATTATTATCACTTTTTGTGTAGACGCAGGTATTAGATGAGCTTAACAAATCATGCATGGCGGTCGAACACACGTTTTCTTTCATTTGTAAAATTGCAAAATATACACTATCCGACAATTGTGGTCCAAAAAGGCGTTATATCACCACTTTTATTGTTAAATAAGTAGTATAAAGCTGATTTTACATACAGACTATATCTAAAGGTTGTGTGTTCTGTACGAAATCTAATAACACCACCATTGCTGTTTTAATAGTAAATTTAAGATTTTAATATAAAAGCAAACTCATGTCTATCAAGGTTTGCTAAAAGTATAAAAATTCTGCTTTAAATTTTCGAAATCGTCTGCGTCTTTTAGGCTCTGATTAGCCATCCGGAAGTGGACATCGCTTTGGGTGGGGAAAACGACGGTACTGCCCTCCACTATGCTGCCGCCAAGGACGACGAGAAATGTGTGGAATTGCTGGTATGGATGGGATACATGGGTCTTACTTTAATGGTCCCCGGTTATGTACACGGACGCACGAGTCCACATACTGTGCATATAAATGCCGTCCATCTAATTTTGTTTAGCGCCATTCCATCAGCGTTAATGTTCACCATTTGCCATTATTCGTGGAATTAAAAGCATAAAGCAATGATCTTAGGTATTTAAAGCATGAAGATTATTACTAGAACGTATCTTGAAGTGAACGCGAAAACGTTTGTCAAAAACAGTGCTCTTCAGTCCAAAGGAGAGTAAATATCTTTGTCATCCTAATATCTGTATAACAAACGACAGTCATGAACAATAAGCTGAATGGTAACCTCAGTGACGTTTAAGTTGCTTTCTTTTTATCTGTAGTTAGAGCACAAGGCCCCGCTGTGCAAACACGACAGCATCGGACTGTACCCTATCCATGTGGCAGTGAAAAATGCGTCAGCTAAGTCTGTGGACGTGCTTGTGGAACATGGTAAAACGCACATTCCAACATATTAGTGCATATTTCAATCTAGATGTTTGTTTAAATGTTTGGTACTACTACGCCACTCGCATGTGGTATAAATTATAATTTCTTTATTATTATTATTATTATTATTATTATTATTATTATTATTATTATTATTATTTAGCTGAGAAGAACGGTTACACCCGGTCGCAGTTGATGTCTTTTATGGACAAAAAGAAGAACATGGCGCTCCACTCTGCCGTTAATGCGGCAAATCTTAAGGTAAGGTGTGCGTTTTTAAAAAATATTAAATGTCATTTCCCTCACACTTATGAAATTGATTTATTTTACGTATATTTGCACCTATCACTGCTGTTAAAATACATTTTACACTGGTTTTCCTGCAATGGCCTCTTAACATATGCTGGGCCTATTTAACAGATGGGTTTTATCTTATTTCTAAACTAAGTTTTAATTTACTTGGTCTTATTTAAACAGCGCGCTTGCCATTAGAAGGTAACAAGGTATCTCTGAAATTTAAAACAGGCTTTTATAAGCTAAGACGCGCGAACCGTTTTATTTGTGTATTTTGCATTTATTTTATCTTTTTTATTTATTTATTTCATTTTTCTTTTTTACCGTATACTTTAAGATCTATGCTCCCTCGTCAATTAATTACGTGCCCAGTTCCGTAGACCCATTAACACCGCTTTTCTACCAATCAATATCTTTCAACCAGGTCGAGCTGACCGAATCCAAATTCATAGACCGGGGGCCCTGGATTCATCATTACTTATTGCATACATCAACATCATATCCTTTCAGACCTGGAACAATGCATGTGTACCGCATAGGAAACTGTTTAAGACTCCATTAAAGCATTGCAAATACTCGATGTATGTTTTCGATATCCATTACCGCTTCTATTCACTCTTACTCATAATGGAGCGCAGAGATTGAAACAAACAGTAGAATGTACATGTACCTTGATAATTGCACTGGTTTGCAGTAATTGACGAGCGTAACTTTGGAAAGGTTTCATGTTTACTGTTTGTGCGTTTGCAGACAGATTGCCGTGGTCCCAAAGTAATGCAATTGTATACGCAAAATAACAACAAGAATAGATTAAAAAGTCTTGGGTAGTAAAATTCGAATTAATTCTCTTTCTCTTGATCTACGAATGTCTTGTTTTTCAATTAAATTTATTTGTAACAGTACATTTATTACTTTATTTCAGTTATGCTTCTGTTGCTTCCGATTACATGCCGTCTCTATCAACAAAAAACTTTGATTTAGCCTCATTGTAGGTTTCTTTAATTCCAAAACCAGAACATGTGAGTGGAATTTTTCTGTACAACGTCCGATAATATATATGATTTACACTGTTTATTTACTTCCAGGCCGTGCAGGTGTGTCTGGCTGCGGGTGCTGACATTGATGCCCAACAGGTGAACAACTTTTAAACATATGAAGCACAGTACTCAAGCACAGTTTGTGCATGTGCAGAAATTGTTTTTATGTTAGGTTGTATGGTCATGTCGCCCCAAGTGGACCTCCCTCCACAACCCCGAACCATGAAAAATGAAATGCTCCCCGAGGCAAAATGTTGCAAAATTAACTGAAAATCGTAGATAGCTTTATTGCAGGCAATGCGCATTAAAAGCTCTTTTTGATTGAGCGACAAGTAGCCAATAGACGTTTTAATTTTCGATTTTTGCGTTTTGATTGTCAATTCTGATTTTTTGCAAGTAAGTTAATGGGAGTCAACAATGGGAGCACACTTGGAGCGCGTGAAATAAGCCTATTTTAGGGAGTTTATGGCGCGACATGCCTAGAAAGAATCTTCATTCGTTTTGAGTAATATGCTTGTTACCATAATGAGTGACTTATTACAATTATGTAGAACTACATTTTGGTGCACTAGATCTTAGTTATGCATTGAATATTTAAAGAATAATGCCCACTTTAGGAAGACAAATCCACTCCAATCCACCTCGCATGTGCCCAGGGTGCTATGGATATGGTGAAGCTGATGTTTGAGAAACAACCAGAAAAGAAGCACATATGTATCAAGGCCAAGGACGTCAACGGAATGACGCCACTCCACAAGGCGGCCATGTTTGATCATTTTGAACTTGCAAAATACCTAGTAGAAGAGGTGTGTGTGTTCATTTTGTTCATTATGGGCATTTCATGATCAGATTTAAATCGCCTTTTTAGTCCTTTTACATTGTCTGCTTATACCAAATATCCCATTTCAATGAAAGTACAAGCTGAATGTTTGACCATAATCCGTACGTTTTACTGGCAACACGCCTCCAACAGCTGAACCCGTTGCAAAACAACAATTGATGATTTAACAAACAAATATCTTCCCACTGTACAGTATTTTTAAACCTTAAAAGTCCATACCAAAAATCCTGTCTACCCAAATAAGTCAAACAAACATTTTAAACGATTAGCTAATTATTCTTCGTGCAATAACAATGGCGAACTTAGCTTTGTAAGCCGATATCATACCCGTTGATATTGACTGACATCCGTACGGAATTATCTACTTTTGGATAAAAAACACAACCAGTTCCCTAATTCTAAAGGTAAACGCAGAAATCAATGAACCGTTCCTTTCCTCATATTTACATTCACTTATGCAATAATGGCTTTTTGATATCACTCTTAAACTATACAGGGTGCCTGGGTGGATGAGTCAGACAAGGATGACAGGTCGCCATTGCTGCTGGCTGCCTCGAGGTACTCGTGGCGCACCGCCGTGCTACTTTTGGAGAAGAAAGCGAAAATAACCCTGAAAGATAAAGATAACAGAAATTTCCTCCATCTCGCAATAGCTAATGGCGCAAGACTGGAGGACTTCCCTTGCCAATCTGTCATGGTACGTGGCATGCCGACTTGCTCAAAGATAACAATCCCTTTATTTGCATCTTGAGTAATTGCATAATACGTGCTATATGAAAAATATTTCGAAGCATTTCATGCCGAATGCAAAAAGAGATTTTTCATAATTTTAGTTTAGTAAAAAATGCACAAATTATATTATATACCAAATGCATGTTTATATCACGTTTTATTACTTTGGTAGTGTTCGACAGACCTGAAAATGCTATTGAACGATAAGGACGAGCTCGGCTGCACTCCTCTACATTATGCCTCCAAGGAGGGTCATCTGGCCTCTCTAGGCAGCCTGCTACAGCACGGGGCCTCTGTTATTGTGAAAAATAACCAGAAGGAATCGGCTTTGCATTTTGCGGCAAAGTAAGAACAGTTTTAAAATTGAGTTAAATATTTTTGCATTGTTCTCTATTGGTACCACAGGCTTTCAAACACACAGTGCTCGGAACCAGAATGAGGAGAAATGCAGATTATAAATGTCACATATCAACTCCTGTCAGCAGTTAGCCACCCTGAGCTTCAGAGCTAACTTGACACTAACCTCTTCACTGTAGCCTATCTTCATCGTGTCAAGTAACCTCTGACCAGATTCGATTGCCTCCGCCGCCCGCCAATCAAATTTAAAAGCCCGCACTCAATGACTCATTAAACGATCTAGCCAATGAACGCGAACGAGTCAAAGCGCGCTTTGTTCAAATCCGGACCAATCAAAGATAAGGCTGAATATCAGGGACTTGCCGTAACCTGTGGGCAGCACGCAAATTACATCGTCTCTCAGTAGATAATGATGCAGGGCCTCAAACTGCTAGACCCTATGGTTTCAATTCCGATTTACTCATATTTTTCAAAGAATCAAGAGATAACTTAACACATTCTTTTTCGTAGTCACTCGCCTTGCTTTCTTTGTGTACGGTAATACACTCGGAACTACTCGGATGTCTCCGCACTCGACAATAACTATGTTGTTAGTATGGAGCTTGCGGAATCAGCCGAGGATTGCCGATTGACGGTCAACCAATCAGCGTTTTCACCAAACTTTGGTGAAAAATTTTGAAACATGGATTTGATTGGCTTATATAAACTAGGTCAAACTATTTTCGTCAGAGGTTACTTGACACGATGGAGATAGGCTACAGTAAAAAGGTTAGTGTCAAGTTAGCTCTGAAGCTCAGGGTGCAGTTAGCCATTTCCCTTACCAAAGTATTCAAAAGGGACGTGGAGAATCATTAATAATAAAGATTATTATTGGTTTATAATAAATGAAAAGTAATAAAACTCCCAGCAATAATCATAAGAATAAAACATACTCTTAACCCGTTTTGTAAGAATACTAAGCTGTAGGCTCAAATGGTTAATTGCCTTTTTTACTTGGATTAGTGACTTATAACCAGGTCACTTGACCCTCTTCTGAATCCTACCTTCAGGTATGGGCGATTCAACACTTGTCTTCAACTACTGAACAGTCCTGAGGGCCACAACATCATCAACGAAACAGACCAATATGGGAAGACAGCGCTCCATGTAGCTTGCTGCAGTGGCCACACCAAAGTTGTGCAGCTTCTTCTACAGAAGGGGGCGCTAGTATCGGGGTAAGTTACAGGTGCATCGGAATTTGTTGCTAAGTTCGCGTCACATGTTAAGATGATAACCGTTGGACTTACAGCAGAGGTCGCGGTGTACGGTGATTGCTCGATCTTTTCAAGAAAATTGTAAATTTGACAGATTCTGTATTTTTAGGTCATAATTTCTTAAAATTCGAATATTCCTATTGAGTGATATAAACAAAATTGAAAACCAGGCTACTCTATAATTATAGGCCCTATTCTATGCAATTTAGGCACCACAAGTGCTATGTAGGAATATAATTTTGTGAATATAAAATTATACATCTGAAAATTTGTTTGCCCATGAAAAGATCGTGTCCCTACCGTATTTTCTTTATGGTAAGTGGAAAATATTTATAATACAGAGCATCTATTAAGTTTATAAGTATGCCAATCCCATAACCGTGTTATAAAATGCTGTTTCCAGTGCACAAAAGAATATGATGAAGTACATGTACATGAACCATTTTTTCCCTTTTTTATCAGATGTCATATGGGGTTTACACCTCTCCATCTTGCGGCCAAAAATGGGTATACCCAAACCATGAAGCTGTTACTTGGCATGCACTCACATCTATTAAACTTGCCCAACTCAGAAGGGGTAAGACATTTGAAAGAATGGTAGTTTCGTTCAAGCTGCAGTTTTTTTTTTACAAGGGCTGCCCATAGAGGATGTTTTTTTTCTTTTTTACCTTGTTAAAATCACATTTTTGATCATATTCCTTTTTTTCGGGTTTTAGTACATGTTTGAACAAATACTGAGAAGTCTTCTATGTATCTTCAGCTTGATAATGGATAAGAACAATAATTGAAAAATATGCAAATAATTGAAAAATATGCACAGTTAATGATAAATATGTATTTGCATTTGTAGAATACCGTCCTACATATCGCCGCTTTGTACGGCCAGCCTGCTGCGGTAAGCCTATTGTTGACCGAAGACGCGGACATCACCCACAGAAATAACGACGACATGACTTTCTTTGATGTGGCCATTGCTAATAAGCAAAAGGAAGTGGCGCACGCCATTGTAACACACAAAAGGTATTAGGGTAGAGTGAAACGACGCTTTTTTCGGAAGTTATTTTCCCTTTGTTTAAATTAGGTTGTATTTTTCATTTTCAAAAAGAGCATGCATTCGAACGATCATTATTCACGACAAAGGCCAAATCTCAATGGAAAAATCAAAATATTCTTAGTCATTTATGAGCGGGAAGATGACAAGTTTTACCTAACTTCTGGCAAATAAATAAGCCATTTTTCACATGTCTGTGAATACCACTAGTCTGCTAAGAAAGAAAATGTCCCATAGAGCCTACTATTTCATTCATTGTTACAGATGGCATGATTGTATGCACCTTCGCTCTGAATACCATGGCTGCCCTGGCATGGGGATGATCATCAACTTACCAGATATATTTGAAGTCGTTTTAAACCAGTGCGTTACCCCAGTTGGCAAAGATATCAAATCTAAAGAGTTTCACGTACGTATAAATAGTCAGAATGCTTAGATACCGTTGAACTTTATTGAAGGCACCCAAAGGGAATACCCTGCACTTTTGCCTGGAGTAGAAAGACAGGACATACACTACATTGTTAGTAAAACATTAAAAAGTACTTTATCATCACCACACCCAGGATAGAGGCGGGTGAGGACAGACTAATAGTCATGTGAACCATTACGTAGATTGTTTAAAGAAGTAAAACATGTTTTTTATTGAAAATATACTCGGTATTTATTATGTTACGACAAACAAATGCAATGTATGGAGGACAGAAAATATGCCTTTTTACTTACAGAAACACTACGACTTTAGCTATCTGCAGCTACCGATGGACTATGTAAAGAAACTGAGAGAAAATGGAACCAGCTACACACCACTTATGTCTCTAAATGTGAGTTCTCGTTTGTATAATTACCGTTGAAAATTACTTTCGCATTAATATTATCGTGAAATAACTTTTCTTGATTCGACAAAGATCAATCGTTTGAGGTGCAATGCTTGTTTCTATTTATAGTTAGTAATATGTAGTCTTCTGGCAATTCAAACATTGACGCATACTAAACGTTTATTTTTGTGTACATCGATCTACTTTATTTCTAATTTTGTTCACGAATTTACTGACATTATGTCCACTGCTTAGGAAAGAAATCTTTTCTTAAAGTCAAAACAAATATTCGGTAAAACCTGCTTAAATGGATAAAGACATTGTTAGATCATCGCTAATAGATTAGTATTTTCTGTACAAACACTACCTAATGGTGATGAACCCATCATAATTGTTTTGCAGATGATGGTGAAGCACAATCGTGTTGGGCTCCTGTCACATCCACTGTGCTTGCAGTACTTGAGCATGAAATGGTAACTACTTGGCCATGCCTTATATTGCGTTTTGATATAGTATTGTATGCCCTTATCAGGTTTCATGTGGCATTTTTACTTCATTTTTGTACAGCTTAAATACGCCTCACATTGTGCTTTAAAAGTTTATTTTTGTATACCTTACTAGTTTATTTAAGCTTTGGGTGTTAGAAGGTTAGTGTTCAGATTATATGCCATGAAAACCTGGTCTACATTTTCGTATCACAATAACTTAAATTTCACTAGTTATGAATATATTTTTCTGGACCCTTAATGAAAATAGGAAAGAAAATATGTAGTTGGGAAGTGACTTGTAATGACACTGACCAAATTGTTCTATACAGTACATGTAGTTAATGTTTAAACATTTATGTACAATAGAGAGCCGTAAATGAAAGTGAACATGCATCTATAGAGCTAAAAAACCTAATTGTAATTATAAATACAACATAATCAACTATTTGAAACGTATTTTAGGCAGGCATATGGAGGTTGGATACACATGTTTGTGCTGTTCCTTTACATCCTCTTCCTTGCGGCTTTGACGTCACATGTCACGTACATTCGCCCAATGGATCATGACGACCAGTGGGCACATTTTGGAGTTAACAGAACCAACGAGACACAATACTGTAGCAGGTTTTGCCAGTCCCTAAAGTCAGGGGTACGTCATGAAGAAAATGTGTGGAAACGCATTGACTGAAAATACCTTCTGCGGATACGCTTTTACTAAATACCTTTACTTATTATGTTACTTTTAATATTTCTGTTATATCGTCTTATGGTTGATAAAAAACGTGTGAAAATAAATTGTGCATAAATTGTCACTATTTTTATGAAACGGTATGCACGTCTTGGGGATCAAAACTTTATCTAGGATATGCAGATATCAACAACTATTTGTTACTCTTTATTTGCTATTTTCCCTTTTTAGTATCAAGTAGCACCATTCCATAGGATAGGTTTACTGTACATTCTTGTGTTCTGTGCTCTCAACATCATCAAGGAAATTTTTCAAGTAATTCAACAGGTAAATAAATGTGTATGTCCATTTAATAAGTCTAACCACGAAAATGGGTGAAAGAACTGCGCGTTATGAAGTAAAGCGAAAAAACAAGAATTTGATATATACCATCCCATTGTTATTGGCTGATCTATAAATGTTCCATTGATCGATTTTCCATGATCAGAATAGAGTAAATTGTATTTTAGCATGTCAAGTTTATTCTGTCCAGTACCTGAAGAAAGTAACACTGTGGTAACGTATTGTACGTTGGGTCTAAAACACATTTAATGCGGCTTCACTTCTCTGACCTTTTATTCTTATTCTATTTTAGAGAGCAAAATACTTCATAGACTGGGTGAACTATATGGAGTGGATTCTCTATGTCACGGCTGGGATATTCGTCGGCCCCTACATCTTCGAAATTAACCTGCATTATCAGTGGGAATGCGGAGCCATCGCCATTTTCTTAGCTTGGTTCAACCTACTTTTACATCTCCAAAGGTAAATATTTTTAACTGATTCTGAAAGATATTTCTGGCTGATTTTCTATAAGTAAATGTTTATTTCCCGGCAACATATTTATCCCTATTTGTCATGATTTTTCTCATAGTTTGGTACATAAAGGTGATGAATGTATGTGTAAAACCCTATTATAAAGTGCTCGAAGTAAATATATGATTGGCGGTGCAGTCTGCATCTAAAAATCGAGGCTGCGTTAATTTAAAAGAAAAGAGAAAAAAGCTATCTATTTAAAAAAAAAAAAAGTGTACAGTATCAAAAAGCCAAAGCGAGATGGCAGATGTGGTTAAGGTACATTCTCTCTCATTAAATAACAAAATCAGGCCTTCCCAACTACCAGACTCGGCACCTACGGGTCCAGTATAAACCGGTTTATCAGACCACACTACCCGTTTTCAAGGTGTGTGTCAGATCGCATTACAGAGTATCAGCCACCACACCGATTTTGCCTGGTGCGCGATGTGATAGCAATGATCCTAAGCGGGGTTGGAAAGTAGTGCATCTCATCTAGATTCATGCGCTGCTGCAATTTTCTCTGTTAAAGCTCAAATCTGACAGTACCGCAATTTTTAACATAAAATTTAGGTTCGGACATAGCCATTGATGTTTTGTAAATAAGAACTTGCAAACTTATATATTAATTTAGAAAAGTATACCTAATTTTGATAGCAGAAGCATATTCTGTCGGGGGTTAAATATTTTTGTGACTACCGGGATGGACGAGATTGAGGGCAGGGGTAATCCTAGAGAGGGGTGAGAAACGTCCATTGTTCTCGTCAGCGAGGCTGTCCTTTTTCAGGGTTTGTACGCACGGACAGAAAACTTAAGTATTGTGGGAACGTTACTAATGAAGCCACTGGTAGTACTAGTAGATATCAGCCTGTAGTCTTGAACAAGCGCCTCGATGACGAGTGAACAGTTGTCAAAAACAAAAGACCCAGGTGTGGTAGTTCAACTACTGTTGATGCGTGCCGCAACGACCAAACCTAATTGCTCCTCAAGGTCACAAAACAATAACCGGTACTGACGGCTAGGCTCGTCTTAATCATATAAGTAGCCCGTTTCCACCCCCTGATTGAGGGAGTCGTCTGTTGTATTCATGTGACTCCTACTTGACAAAAACGAGGCGCGATACCCGGATGACAGGTAGGCTTACAGAATTTGTGATAGGGTATGATACTCTTTTATGCGATCTGACACACACCTTGAAAACGGGTAGTGTGGTCAGATATACCGGTTTATTCTGGACCCGTAGGTGCCGAGTCTGGTAGTTGGGAAGGCCTGAAAATGTCATCGCCCTTTCTTTTTCAGATTTGACGTGTTTGGTATCTACGTTGTCATGTTCTTAGAAATCACGAAGACGCTGATACAAGTGTTTGTATTGTTTATGATTCTGATCGTTGCCTTTGGACTGTGTTTCTACATATTGCTATCTGAAGAAGTAAGACTTCGACATTTTTGAGGATTGGTTCGAAAAATATAGAAATATGACATGTAAAATTTAAATTTCTGAATATTAGAGTTGGATGAATATTTTATTTTCGCAGTAATTTTTTTAAATTAAATTTCAGTATTTAACGAAATGGAAAGCATTTTACCATATAGAATGTACTCATAGCAGATTTTTGTTCTTTAATATTTTAAGATTTATTTGTTTTTATATTATTCATTTCTTTTCTTTTTGTTGTTTGTTTGTTTGTTTTGCCATGGAAATACCAGTACATATTTAAGACTAATTTACTAATCATTTTAATTTATTAATTATTATTGATAATATTTTAGTTATTTGTTCATTTATAACTTTTTTGTGTTGCTATTAAAATGGCTGATTTGACATTCTTTATTTAGAACAACAGGTCTTTCGTGACACCAGAAATATCCCTTTTCCGCACCATAATAATGATGCTGGGAGAAATCGACTCCATCAATTCCTTTGTTGAGCCTCTGACAGACGACTCTCCTATCACCCAGCACTTTGGGGGTCTTACCGTGTTTTTTGTCATCGTGTTTGTGTTACTGATGCCCATCCTCCTCATGAATCTACTGGTAAGATGATTAAAGTGGTTTATCTTTTGAAATTAATTAATGTGTATTATTGGATAGTATTGTATTAAAAGAGAGAGTAATTTTTCTTAATTACACTAGGGTTTTCTTAGTGGAAAATATCCAAACTAGAGAGCATGCTTGAGAAGAATCGTTCCGGCGGTTACAGTGGAGGAAGAGTTGGATGGTGCCACGAAGCAGTGGTCCCGGCTTCTTTCAAATGCTGTAAAATGCATGCAAACATTCTCTTGCTACATTATCATGCCATTTTCCATAATTCTATGATAAATCTCTCTACAGATTGGTTTGGCCGTTGGAGACATCGACACCGTGCAGAGGAACGCGTCCTTAAAGCGACTGGCCATGCAGGTGGACCTGCACACGGAACTGGAGCTGAAACTGCCACAGAGAATACTAGAGTGGGTGGACAAGAAGGATTTGGATATTTACCCGAATTCAAGACGGAATATGTTCAAAAGGGTAAAGCGCTTTTCGCTTGTCCCATTTTAGAAAGCTACGAGTTCTGTAATTTGATTAGGCAGTGAGTTTGCAAATTTGGTGCAAAGGCAAATAGGGTTTAAGCTATTCAAGACGAAAAATATACGAAGGGTTCAGACGATTTTCGTTTGTCTCATTTCAGGAAGCAAAAGCTCTGTAATTTGGTTTAAGCAATAAGTTTGATAACTGGGGTGTTACTATTTAAATAAGTTAGGAGATGAAATGTATAAGACTTTTGAAAACGTTGTTTTCAGTTTTGGAGCCGGGTTTCCGATACAAGTTCTAACGCAGAGGGCTGCACGAGTGGCTCATCCACTGCTGTTTGCGGCAGGTCCATACATGAAGAACTTCAGAAACAAAAAGCCAGGTAAGTTTTTATAAACTCTGTAAAACGCTTATATTCTTTCTTAAAAACAATTCTATAAGGGTATAGAGCTGAATTTTCTGTAGCAAAATATGAAGCCAAGATTATGGCTTTTACAATAAGTCAACTAATTGAATCGACCTTAGCGACGTAATCGAGTACGATCAAAAACCGCTCATCTGCACTCTTTGTCTTCATATTTAGTCCTGTCATACCGCAATTTAGTTGGAACAAATATTCTATACATTTTTCTTACCAGGTTGAAAGACATTTCAAGCAATCTTGATAAACAACATGAGCTCATTCGCCTGATCGTTCAGAAGATGGAAATTAAATCAGAGGCAGACTACAGGGACGAGGGCGTGCCCACTAATCGAGACCCCGCATATGCCCTGAGATCGAATTTTCAGTGGCTGTCCTCAAATATGCGCGAAAAGGTCGCCCAGGCAACAGTGGTTTCAAAGTGGGTGCGAAGTATGAGCAAAGAGGAAAATGTTTTGGACAGAAGTAAAGATGCTTCATCCGAGCCAACTAAAGAAGAGAAAGAAGAGAAAGAAAAGTAGTCAAAAAACGTATCAGAAAGACGACCACTGTTGATCTTACCCAGTGGGTCATTAATCCTATGAAGGCGAACTATTTAATAGTATATATATATATCAAAATGTTAAGATACCGTCTTGCGTTAATGTAAACATCAGTCATTTTTAACGTCTTGCACTCGTGAACTGTAAGCTAGAGACATGAAATTGTACTTAAACCACTTGCAGGACCCACATGTCATTATGGGTGTTATTCAGGTGTTGCTTTATAAAAATGCCACTGAAATATGAAATTTTATCTATTTTTTGAGGAATAAACATGTGTCTATTTACTCAATATGTGAACAAAGGATAATAAATAAATATATTTGGTATATATTTATTTTCTTATTGATTTGTTTCTCTGAGCTAAATTACATTAGATTTATCACACATTTCCGTGTGTGGCGCCAGCCTAATTATAACTTAGTCCAGTTTAAAAGGCTTTCAAATAACATAAGCTTTTCGTAAAGGTATATGGTCTCAAAGTGATTTTGGGGTAAGGGGGAGTAAAAAGGGCATCAATTTGGGGTAAAATCTGTTTATCCCCACCTTGCCGCTATTTGGTTGGGTTTCTCGTGAAATGGCACTTGAACAGGGCTTTCTTGATCAATGATGTTTAGCTCTTGTAAGCTGCAGAGTACACTTCCCTTCGACAACTACATGTGATATATCTATAGGTATATGTCGAAAGAAAAAAGCCAATCATCAAGTTATCGATCATTTCAGGCACTGCCGTGAAGGGCGATTTCAGAGCCAGTCCTAACCGCCGCAGCTCTGGTACAATTAAAAATCTCATCGTGTGTACTGTGAAATTTCAAATGATACCAAGTGACTAAAAACTTAAAGATCACCGTGACGTTATCAGTACACATCTCCCGTACGGTGTCTTGTAGAATAGACCACATTATTATTATGCTCATCGTTTTGTTAATACTAATTAATAAAGAATAAATTGAACTGTTCTTTTTTTTTAAACAACGTGCTGTGATTTTTCTTTATGAATTTCGCTCAGTTAGTTATGTGAAATTAACTGTTATTAAAAATGACTTAATAAAACAACGCGCCTAACATTTTCTTTCAGAATTTTCGAAACAAGAGAAATTTGATATAATACAAATAAAGACCAATTTTTAAAATTATTTTGCTCAGTTTTAATATTTGTGTTTTATTCGTTTATAGACAGTTAAAATATTAATTCTGTAAAGTTTACTTTGAATGTAACATAGGCATACAAGACAATTCAATAAACACGTGAAATCTTAAACGTTTTCCTTTTAAAGTGACCATCTATGTTTCAAGAAGTATAGAAAAAGAGAAAAAAAATAAAGAAAGAAAGGCAGAAAGAAGAAATGTCAATCACCTTACGGTTACGCTGTACCGTAAGAATGAGTGAAAATCCCGTCTTTTCAATCACAATCCAGCCCCTCCGTTTATTCGACCTATGAAAGCTGATTTATATGCCCAGTCACGCAATATTAAGTTCAGTTAGGGAAAGCTAACTGAAAGTATCCTTCACGTCACTTAAATGCCCCATGGCCATTATGCCTATAGTACAACACTTCGGGAAAATATCGTCAGTGCAAAACTAAGAAATGCTACAATACACAGGCCCGTAGCCAGCAATTTCAAAAGGGGGTGGGGTCTTTTTCTGAAACAGTGGACCTTTTCCCATAAAAACTTCATGTACCTAGATCAAATGTTACCCAGAGTGGACCTTTTCCCAGCAAAAGGGGCGGTTCTCTCGAACCCCCCACCCCCACCCCCACCCCCACCAGCCACCCTGGCTACGGGCCTGATACATTTTCTATCAATTGTACGGAACTTACGATAGACTACTGCCGGCGTCAGTGTCATCTTTTCTGTCGACATGTGGCAATATCAGGAATATGGCATGGGACATCCTTCTTCTCCATATTTTGCTGACCATGGTCCTATCTGAGCACCTCTCACCTAAACGCTCACCTATTTACATAATGAAGAAGAGCTCACCTACTTTCCGTGCGGTCGCTTTGGTTTGAATCATCGTCTGGTTTATGAGAAGGCACAATAAGTCTCTATCTCGGAATGAGGATTACGGTTTGATAAAGTTATAACGGCACGCACACACACACACACATAAAATAAAATTAAAAACGCATTTTTAAAGTCAGCATGCCAAAGTTGCCTCCTAAGCCGACATTTGTGTCCTCGTTAATTTGCAGGGACGACATTTAGTACGGAATTTTATGTTTGCTTTTGGTTGTAACATTCTGCTCCAAAACGTATATCAAATTAAAAGTCGCAAAAAAATTATGTTTTTATTTACTTGTATGAAACTTCTCATAGAAATTAAATCCATACTTAGTGTCCGCCCTGCATGTTGCCGGTTAACTTCTTTTTGTAATTGTGTTACTATGTCGTAGAACAGTGTTCTATCTGATCATGTTGTTCGAAGCGCAATTTATGTATACTTATGGGTCGAGGTTGTACCCGTCCCTTTTCAAAACCTGAAACATTTATTTGAAGTTCTTATTTAACAGAAATAATGAATATGTGATTGTTTTTAAATTATCATAAATTAATTCCCAAGAGGAGACATGTTGTCTGTTTGTCACTAAAAATGTGTTTGTGGGCAAATCTGCAACTTTTGCACCTCTCTGTGAAGAACTTGAATATGCACTCTTATTCATTTTAACTGATACTGCCTTCTGGGAAAAAAAGACATTTCAACCCCATTACGTAAAATGCATACAGGGAACTTATTTACATTTGTCGTGTGTTCAGTCGAAGAAGAGAAAGAGATGTAAATATACAAAAGACACTGTTAAAAAAAACGTATGACAACTTAGAAATCCTAACAGCCGCAGTTTTGTTTCAATATTCGTAGTGTTCATAATGAAATATATCAGTAAAATACTAGTGCTAGTTCGTCGATAAGGTCAGGTTCAACCTATACCGTCGACAAAATCAAATTAATGCAAATCGCACACTTCCTGAAGATACTTACGACGAAACGTGTGACGTTCTTAGACTGACTTAGAAAGTTTTGTGGTTGGGGCGGAATTAACCCTTTAAAAGGTGTTACCTACATTTCAAGAAGTTTGCACATCATCAATATGGAGCCACTATGGTGTCATTTCCACAGAATACGCGCCTAAACATATTTTTAACATCTTCAACATACAAAAAAACTTGCATAAACAAAGCTTTGATTTATTTGAGGTATAAATTTACCTTGTCAATTATCACTTTAATGTGTAAAACAGAAATTAAGTGCCTTGCAGAAATCCACATTGTAGTTTAGAGAGACTATAAATGTAAATTAACACATTTAATGCTTAATCAATCTATATTTATATATAAAAGAGGAAAAACATGATCATGAAGTTTTCTAGTTTTCCATCTGCCTACTTCCTTATTCTTTGCATGTTGTAGATTCCTGATATACTACTTTCTTTTCCGGTATTGATTTTTGAAACGGATGTTTTTCCTTTCCCTTTTTGTTATCCTTCTTCACGTCTTCAGAGAACCAGCTTGTTCCTCTTCTTCTGTGTCGTCATTTCCCGGCAGCATGAACTGGTTTTAGCGAAGTCACAGGGTGAGAAGTCTAGGGAGTTCAAGCATGAAAATGGCCCTTGTACTCGAAAAACCATCACATAAGCGTGGGTTTTGATTTATTGCTTCAAAAATTTTACAGTTATGGTGAGTGTTAGAAAAGGAAGATTAAAGGTTGGTAAATCGTAGGAAACTGCCGTTTACCCCAGGATAATTAGTTGAATATGAATTTGAATTTTGTCAGAAAATCCTCTTGTGTGTACCTTTAAGGTAACGATATAATTCCAGAGCATTTCCTTTTTCTCTTTTTTTTCTTAATGCCAACTTTACGCTGTCCATTCATTTAAAACAATTAATTTAAACACATTTACTGTGTGTGATCTTCACCTGTTTTTATTTAAATTGAAAACTAAGAAAATTTTAATATTTTAAGCACCACAAAAATTAACCTGTGTCCCTCATTTGCACATAGTTTCCAGGCAATCTTCTCAATTTTTGTTCACCTTCATGTTTTTCATCTGACCCAGAGGTAAACTGAACCAGTCTACTTTCAGCCTCTGTATCGGATAAAGCAGTACTTTCAGAGGCAGATTCTTCCCTCTCTTCCTCCACAGTTCTAATACTAATTCTAGACTGCTGTACAACTGTCTCCAGCTGATCTTTCATGGTCTGCTTTCTTCTCAATAATGATAAAGTCCACTGTAAATCTTCTTCCCAAAGTTCCTGATCACTCGGGTTGATGTGAAAGGCTTTGGAAAAGCTACGCAAGGCCTGAAATTTTACCATTAGAAATAATTTCTTTATCAGTTACAGCATATTTTCAGTGATTTTAACTTATATAGGTTTCATTTTATCTTTACCAGGTAAAATTACAATTTCTTTATTTGTTAAACTTTAAACATGCCAAATCGGACCAAAAAACAAAGAAAACAGCAGAAAATTTATAAGCACTTTATAATAAGAACATTTTACAAAAAAAAAAATAATAATAATAAAAAAACAGGCTGTTTTAATTTACAACATGGATTTCATTTTCCAACTCACATCAAGTTCAAAATATTCCTTTTGTGCCTGTGTCTATATCAAAACCAATTCAATACAGCTTGTAAATGTCATCATTACTTACAAGTTTCACTTCTCCCAGTCCTAGATGTGTTCTGCCTAGGGTCTGGTATGCCTCCCACCAAGTTGGTGCCAGCTGAACAGCTTTGCTGGCACTCTGGACAGCAGGGAACACTTCACAAAGCTGTAGGTATGCCTAGAATATTAAGGAGTAAGTATAAGAAACTAAATATTGGTAGCCATAATTAACGGAACTGTTCAGTGTATTGTAATGGAAATAAAATATTTGAAATATCAGAAAGTTCCTGCTTTTAATAACAATTTTCTAACTATCAACAATCAACTTTAAAGAAAAAACAAACCAGGGTTAGCTACTGGTAAAGATGTTAAAACGACAGTAATGACCTATAACATGCACAAGTATAAAAATAGTTTGCAGCTAATTTGTACCTGAGCTTTCATTTCATATAGTGTTGCATCCTTGGGGGTCAGTGCTAATGCTTCATCCCACTTTTTCAAAGCCTCCCAGTACCTGAAATAACATATCACATTGCCATTAGCAGTTTGCTATTATTACATGTAATAGTCAGCCTTTTAATTTAATTGCTAATTTTCCTCATAAGCAATCCATAACAATTATTCCATTACACACGTGTGCGTGCACACACACACATACACACACACACATACACACACACACACACACACAATAAAATAAAGCACAAGAATATGCCTTGGCACATTATGTATCTAGTAATAATATTAAAAACCAACTATGTATCCACCTTTCTGCCTCTGCTAACGTTCCGCCTTCTGTTTTTAATCGCCCAGCTTTAGCTAATGAATCTTCCAAAGCGACAGTGCAATTTCTTTTGGGTGCAAGTGATAGCCAGTCTACTTCTCCGTTTTGTATAATAATTTCATCTTCATCAACTACATCTTTTGCATCTTTTTCAAACTCTTCCCTGCTTCGTTTAACAACTGCCTGGTCAATCTTCTTCTTCCAGCCAAAAGAAACCATTTTTGGTGAAGAAACACCTCGACTCGAGGGTGCTTCAGCTTGCTCACAGCCTGTTAATCTTTTAGAGCAGTATCACTTAGAGACTAAATACCCAGGGCCGCTCCCTCAATCGCTGTATCTACGATGGGCAGGTAATGCGACTCAAACATATTATGGAGTGACTTTGACTCTCAGAGTTACAACCTTCTCTGTAGTAGGTAAATAATGCGCTGCACAAAAAAAACTACCCACCGATATGAACTATGTTGCCCAAGATAGACTGAACATCATTTAAGTTTTGGGGATCAATAAATATTATATTCAAAAACTTGTTGAATGTTATTTCAATATCTCTTTTTTAAAGAAAAACCGAAAAATCTTTTTAAAAAGTTTGTTAGCTGTTATTATTATTTTGTAACATTATTATATAGTATGATGTACATCAGGGCGGTGGGGGGGGGGGGGGGGGTGCTGCAGTGCTGATGGAGGGCAGCCATTGTAGTTCATGACAGGCTTCTAGAAATAAGGAGTACTTCATTGTGCTTTTTTAATTCCCCATGCCCCCTTTAGTCCACAGCAGCATACCTGGGGCCTATACCTGCTATACAACCATACAGGTAGGCCTAGAGACCTTAAGTAACGGTTTGATGTTAAAGTGTGTTATTAAAGAAAGTACAAAATTTATAACTCATCATATATTTGTGATCTTCTATGAAATTTGAGAAGTTATTTAGGCCTATATCTGTGTGCGTGTTTGAGTGTACTGTGAGTGATTGACAGAGGGGTATATGCAAAACTTACATAACATAGTCTTGTAGGCCATAAGTGCCTTTGCACCTGGTCCTGATGTTTAAACTTTAATCAATAACAATTGTGTGTTTTTTCTTTTACAAATATTAGATAAGTATAAGCCCGATATATTCCCAAACACAAAATGAAATTGTAATGCTGAACAAAAATCGCAAGCATGCACCTTAATTGGCCCACGTACGGAACAATCTTGTTCGGAAAGAACAGAAATAATACAGTAACTGTTCTCCCACCCATCGCGATGACACCAGAGCCCATAGCTGAGGACTACCCTCTACCAGGACCGTAGATTAATTATGTGCACTCTTCTCCTACGCGACACACATATCAGTACAACGGGTAGGTAGGCCTAGCTACTGAACTGAGCACGCATCTCTGCGATTTACGACATTTACATCGTCAACGCCGCCACATTCAACCCTGTGCCGAAACCATGCCTAAAATAGCAGTTATTGGAGGCGGTGTTGTGGGAATGTCCACTGCAGTCAACGTGATCGAGTCAATCCCTGGCGCCCGAGTTACGGTGTATGCTGAACGGGTAACCCCGGACACTACCAGCGACGGTGCAGCGGGGATCTTCCGAGCTGACTGTCCGCCAGGAGTACCGGCTGAAAGGGCTAAGTGAGTAATATATAATATATAATAGAATATATAATAGCATATGTGAATCGATGGTATGACCTGTGGTGATTCAAATACGCTAAAAACCTATTAAATACATGGCCTGATGGTTTCAGGGACAGTGTGGGGTGACTCGGACGTTTCGTGGACAGTCGTACTCAGACTGTTATCCAAGGCCTGTAATGTAACATGAGATAAAGATCCTATACTGAAGAAAAGTTATGCCCCTTTAGTCACTGGAAACTCACTTCTCATTAGTATTAATTATTCTGTGGATTAATTTGTGATTAATAATAATAATGAATAATCCTATTTACTTGTACTTGGAACGTGGTTTTGTGTGTTTGATGGTCTCAGTTTTAAATTGTGTGTAACACAAACGGTAGGACTTAAAGTGAATACTGTACTTACAAGTACACATGCAGGCACAGGTCAGTGCCCATGCAGATGGCTGCTAGCACACGAAGAGGTCAGAGAGGTGGGGTAAAACCCAGTTTATCCAACAAGTAAACAAAACATCGTCACTATCAATGGTTGCATGGCGAGAGGCAATATTGGTCGTGACCTGATTCGACCAGAATTATCAACGAACTCAACGCACATCTTCCTCGGAGTTCAACCCCCTTGCTCGTGCCTTTTAAAATATCTCGCGTCGATCGAATTCGACATGGCGAGGGAGCCATTTATGATCGAATGTTAATAAAAATTGGAAAAATAAATGTACGAACAATTAAAAAGAAACAAAAAGCCATGCAATGCTTTTTTAATTTTCAGATTTTCTTTCATATGAAAGAGTGTTTTTTTCAATTATTATCTATCACAAAGCTTTTAGTCGTGGTGGCTCTTTGAAACTTATTTTCTGGCAGGGAATGGTTGGCTCTTTCCTTTCAACACTATGGGTCAATCGCCTACTCAGCAGAAGCAGCAAAAGCTGGAATTTCTCCGCTATCCGGGTACGATATTTACACTTCAGAGCAGGTAAGTCTCTCTCTCTCTCTCTCTCTCTCTCTCTCTCTCGTAATTTTCAAAATTTATCAGGGTTCGAACAAAAAACCTTTAACAATGCATCAAATCAATCTTTTACCTTCTCGGGTTCTGGTGTCATTTTTTAAAATGAACAGAGGCGTTTAAGTCACTGGTGCAAAATAAATTAGTACATATTATCAATTATATAAGTATATTGTACATGAAACGCATGTATGAAGGACACGTTATACATACGTTTGCTTATAATGTGCATATCAAATATACGCTAATACTTTTCAGCCTGGTTCAATGTTGAGCCTTGATGTTATATTTCAATATCGGTCGGTGACAAAAGAAGAACTGGCAAAGTTACCCATGAATTTCAGGTAGTACAACAGTAGTTTGATGTCACTGTAAATGCATGATTTGAATTTGCTGGTATTAATTTTAATTTTGATAATAGAGTAGAGAAATAAAATTTAACTGACTCATCACATTTATGTTAAATATTTTCTTTTTCAAAGGTCACTTTTTATGTGATGAATTAATACGCGCACAAATGTGAAGTCGTCCCATTCATTTTGATATGGACCTTATTTTCGTTATAGTACAAGCCTACGAGTAGTTAACCTATTTTGTTGTACACATTATTATTATTATTATTATTATTATTATTATTATTATTATTATTATTATTATTATTATGTTTTTAGAAAAAAATATAGGGAATGATTTTAACTTGGTTAATTTTTATTTCATTAATAAAAACCCAACGTCAAACATTGCCTTAAACGGGGATGGAGGGCAAACGATAATGTCCATTTTTGATTCTATTTTTTTAGGTCTGGTTATTTCATGTCGACAGTTTACGTGGAATGTCAACTGTATCTACCCTGGCTTATGAAAAGGTATTTTGTCCATGCCTACTACATTGTACGACAATTAGTAAACATTATTCAGAAGAATATATATATATATCTAGAATTTGGCTGCAACATTTGAAATATTTGTGATGCAAATTTTAAAGATTGCTGTAAATATTGTCCTCATGACTAGTGTTAAAATATCGTCTTTTATTTCTTGAGGTTTACTTCTCATGGAGGACGCATACTCAAACAACGAGTACAGAATCTTGATCAGGTAAACCGTTAAAACTTTTATCCGTAAGCACGTTGAAATGGGTATAAACTATAAAATTAACAATAGAACAAAAAGTGCTATAGATCTTCATGGATTTTACAACATAACCATGACATCACGAAACACGAATTAGTTTTTTGAATAATTTTGAATCATTTTGAATAAACTGCTTTCAGCACCATTTTAGTACACACACACACGTATGTAAGTGTTTGTACCAAAAGTGTGTATTATGCCGTTTATTACAAAAAAAGAAACAAGGTGGGTTGGCATTGTTCTCGGTACATCTGTTCTCCGCCGGATCCGGTTTATTGTATACCACGTCCGCACGATCGCACAAAGGGCAACTTATTTGGATTCAATTAACGTATACTTCTCTACTTTTCTCATAGCAAAACTTTTACATGCAATTTTGTCTTTGGAAACGACAGGGTATGGATATGGCTATAATGCGAGAGAGAATGTATACCTGTCAGAAACATAGGTGTCCAAGGAGACATACCCGATAGCAAGCATTCCTCTAAACTTACCTTTTATCTGGTCACAAATTCCCTAGTTTGGGCCACTTAACATAAATAAAGCAAACATTTGACCCAGACACTGATTCCAACGAGCAAACATTTCCAAAACTCCGTGTCTTCTCATTCAGTTCGTAGGTGAATACGATGTGGTCGTGAACTGTGCTGGGGGTGGGAACAAGACCCTCCTCCCAGACCCTGCCGTGTACGGAATGCGGGGACAGCTGATTCGAGTCCGAGCACCGTGGGTGAAGCAGTTCTGTTATGCAAATAAGGGGGACCTCGGATATATTATTCCTAAGTAAAAGGGCATTTTCTTCATCTGTTTATATATTCTTATTCGATTTCGGGTAGTCCTACGTGGGAATATCTTGCTTTTTTCCTTGGAATATAGAGTTTCAAATATTATGTTGAAAATAGCTTCCCTTTTTGTATGCATAAATATATCATTACAAGTAATTAAAAGAATAGTTTAAAGAAAGGTACACTTTTAAGTAAGGCTTTTGGACAGATTCATGTCAATTAATGTTGCCAATATTTTGTGTTAGCACTTCTAACGTAGTTCTTGGAGGAACAAGGCAGAGGGATAACTATAACTTAGTGCCAAATGAGGATGACAAGAAAATGATATGGGAAAAGTGTTGCAAATTGCTACCGTCTCTCAAGGTAAGTTTTACATAGATGTTGAATGTTATGTCAGTTTATGTAATATCGCAAGTCTTTCATTTCATCGACTCCCTTATCATTTTTGTGATCAATTGAAATATGGCATCTGCTGATATCATGGCTTATCAGTATAATAAGAAGAAAAGTGCCTATTTTTTTCTTTTTTTAATCGACCTTTCTTTCACATTTCAGTCGTCAGAATGGTTGTACGACTGGGTGGGAGTACGGCCTTTTCGAGAACCACTGCGCCTTGAAACAGAAACTCGAATTGTTGGAGGCAAAGTTCAAAAGGTAGAATAATAGCGGTCGTTTTATGACTTAACACAAATTGTGTAGATTGTCAGTAAAAAAAAAAAAAAAAAAAAAAAAAAAAAAAAAAAAAAAAACCAAGGGGAATCCCATTTCGACTTCTTAATAGTGAATGTTGTCCGCATGTTGGCAAATGCCTCTGAAATATTCCATATGTGCTCTAGGCTTAGAGCTCCCGTTTCTTTAACTTTCGAACTTTAGGGCATGGAGATCAGTGAATATATATATATATATATATATATATATATATATATATATATATATATATATATATATATATATATATATATGTTGTTTTATAGTAGACAGCAAAGGTAAGCACCATTTAAGCATTTTGGTGCAAATTACAAGTTGCGCGTGCTTATGTGGAAGTACGACTAACTTTACACCATGTCTCACAGGTTTGTGCAAAACCATTTTGTGCAAACTAATCAGCAATTTTATTTATTTTTTCTTGCAGGTGGTGCACAACTACGGTCACGGTTCAGACGGGGTGGCCATGAGCTGGGGGACTGCCGTCAAAGCTACCGAACTTGTAAGACAAATACTAGACACCTCATCAAAATTATAAATTTCTACCACACTCAATGGGTTGGCATTTTTCTTATTGGCAAAAAGGGGAGACCATTTTCGATTGTAGGAAGTGATAAATGAAACATGAACTAAAGGAGGAGTGGCAATGCAATATACTTCAAAACTGACGGCCATTGGTAAAAATGTGTTTCACATGGGTGGAGAAACTTTTACATACAGAATCAATTAAAACAAATTTCACAATACAATTAAAGTCCTTTGCAGTGATTCATTTCAATAAAACTGACAATTTATTAGCTTTACTGATTGCCTATTTCATCAACTTAATTCACTTATACAAGCAAACACTGCCGTTATAAGACATGTTTATCAAGTTAGCTTTTTACTTAATGCTCGAGAATCGATGTTCAATAAAATAACAAATAATTAAAACACCCAGATATATTTTTTACTTAAAAAGGCAAAGTGTACAGTCTGTCCTTCAAATTAATAACAATATAGCACAAGTCTCAACTGACCCTGTGTCTATGTACTAAAGCTCGTTTTACGAGAATTGCGGATAATCAATTTTGGCAAGGATAAAATCAAGTCCTAACATTGACAAGTGTGAAAAACATCATGAAATTCAATGGTAAGATGCTACAAACATTATTATCTTTTGATAGTAGTTATTCAACTTTCAAACAAAATTTATCTTTTAATAGCAGTTTATTCAACTTTTGAACAAAATCATCAGATTTACTGGTGAGTTAGTTTTTTGGTGTACTTTTTGGTTTTGGAATGAGTAAAAAAAAAATCTAATGTTGTAATATGGGGCAACAACTTTGAGGGAATTAGTTTGCCCAAAACTCCCATGTACAAAAAATTTTGCTGTTTAATAAACACCATATGGATTATCACCAGCATAACTGAGTAGCAACAAATATGTGTAAGTACACATCTACATATCAATGATGAACTATTTATAACCATCTAGTTTAATTATTTTTGTGTGGGGGGGATTCACTTGTTATTAAAAATCATTTAATTAATCACAGTAACTGTGGCTTTGAACATTTTACTCTTGTTGGCTAATATTAAAGGACTGAAGATAGGAAGAATTTACAATTTAATTTTATTGCTTTGGCACAATTATTTTGTCACAACAATGAGCATTCTACTATTCCACATAAAACAGGACTTGGATTGGCAACAGCTTACTGTTCTCATCCAAACAAAAAAAGCTCACATTTTGTATATTTCAGATAATCAATGTCTCATAAACATCTAGAGTTGGGGTGGGGGGAGAGGTGACCAGTATTGGTGTTAGTTTATCACATCTGCTTAATGTAGCTGAAATCACTAATACAAAAAGAAAGCTATGATCAGTAACAATATGTCCTGTGTATTACTTCTCAGAATCACAGCATATACTATCTTGCAGCCACAGTGAACTACACTAGGGCTATAAATAAATATCAGGGATGGATCCAGAGCTATCTTCTGACTGTCTTCCAAACCATCTTCGTTGATCCATCCTCCATTTTTGACCGTCTTCCAACAGAAAAAAAAGATACCGGTCATTGTAAACTTGAAAATCTGACTGTCTTTCAGAAGACCCAGAAGACCGCCTCAATCCACTCCTGTATATATTCCCATCACAGAGAAGTACTTGAATCTTGAAATGCGGCACTAAATGTGCCAAATTGTGTGCATACTGGGGTCCAGATTAAATCTACTCATCTAAATAATACAACAACATGAAGGACACTGAACATCATGTAAGTTAAAAATATCACAGGTAAACATGTCTTCTTGAGCCTCTTCATTTACTGATTATTCAACTTCAAATTCTGCATTATTTGAATTCAGTCTCACTGCTGCATAGCGATAACATAACAGCTTACAAATGATTTTGGTCAGCATATTTGATATCTTTGTCAATCTAACTATTCATCTGACCTTTTATATCGTTGTGTTCAAATGAATGACCACTGGCTACATTAATTTGATTGCTGACTGTTACATTCAAGGTGACAAAGCAAATTCTTGCTGGTCAATGTATTTAATTGCTCCCATTTGAGTTCAACACCACCCATCATCTTCCTTATTCAGTAATGTACATGCAATCCACGTAAATGGTTGCTTTGCTGTATTCTGTGTCTATCAATTCTACAATGTTCTAAATAAATCTCAAACTTTTTCATAATCTCTCTTATAATTGTGGAGGACATTTTCTCCAACCACTTTGGATTCAGTTCTTTCCGTTCTTTCCTGGTTTCAAGGAAATTCAGTGTTTGGTCTGCCTCCTACTATTCCAGCTTTAACTTTAAAATATGGCCATAGCTGATCTTGTAACTGATAATTTCCTACCCTCTCCTTTGAGATCACTGTTCTTCCACTTCAACTGTGCTAGGAATAACTGGTTTCACATCTTCGTTCAAGTTCAAAATGACCTGGGGTTCTTCAAACATCTTTCAAAGATAAAATATATTTGCTCAGTTAAAAATATATATTCATTTTTCACACATTCTCCATACCCCTGTGTTAGTGGTACTGTGCATTTAGCAGATTTAAACTGGATCATTTTACAAAATCTTTCAAGATTCAATTTCTTAAGCAAGTGTGGAAGCACCATTCAAAATATATAATGTTCACACACACATTTATATATATAAGTGTAAATAAACATCTTAGTTCACAAAAAGTGAGGGGGTAAGATGCTACAAAAACTATTACCTCATGAAAGTAGTTTATTCATCTTTTGAAAAGTCAACTTATGACTTCGTTTTTGGGTGTACTTTTTAGTTTTAAAGTGAGTATAAGAGACACATGTTACATCCTGTTTTTAATTGTAAGAGATAAAAGATAAAAGCTTATGCATAAGGTGCATTAAAAGTTACTTAGCATTGTTCACTATATGTGTTACATTGCCACTTTTACCTTGTCAAATGTCATGTCTTGGAATAACTCTTGGATAAATCTCCTGGACGGCAGGCGGAAGTTATAGTGGCCCAACAGGTAGCACACCTCAGAGTACAAACACAGATCTTGGAATGCATTGGGGAATTTTTGCTTCAGGCTGTGAAAAAGAAAGCGGAACAATTATTGTGTAGGCTACAAACTTTTGCTCCAGGTTGCCAAAGTACACTGAAGCTCTTTAGAAATGAGTGAGGTACAAAAGGGCTGTGCAAAAGTTAGTGAAACTCTTCAGAATAGCCATCTTCGCAAAGCAAAATGTCATTACTATCGTTATGGCCCATTGTAAGTCCTTATTTTTAACCTGCTGTGTTTGTGCAACCAACATATTTCTTGGAAGTCATAAGCTTCAGGGTATTGATGATAACTTAACAAGTGGATAAATATAAAAGACAATAAAGTGTCATCATATGAAAATTTTGAGGAGGAGTTTTATCGACTGTGTTCATACTTAAGTAGGTTCTGTTCTGATGCTTTCACTCCAACAGAGCTACTTAGGTTTATGATAAACTTGAGTATTTCCTGCCGAATCATGGACCGACCAGAGACACTGTCTTCAGAGAGCCTGGGACCAGCTGTGCAGGACAGAAAATAAAAGCTGTTGTCAAAATATAGTATACACCATAGTTGCTAGTGCTACAAAACTTAACTTTATTAAACCTTCTTTTTTAAAAAAACAAAAATATCTAGTATAGGTATTACACATTTAAAATAACATCGAAAAATATTAACATTTTAGAATAACTGTGACAAAACTTCACCATTTATAAAACCTTCTTTAAAAAGCAACACCATCTAAAATAGATATACCACATTTACAATTACTTAAAAAAATTACATTTAAAATAACTATTAAAAGGTATTATTTTTAACTGATACAATAGGGTGACCTTGCACATTTTTGTCTAGTTTACTTATTATTTCAAATTCATCACATGCACTTCTGTGGCTTTTTGTAAACAAATATACGATCTGAATAATTACCAGGTAATTACTAAAATGTTGGAAGAAGATAGACAAGATGACTTTACCAACCTATTTCACTCCCTGCATCACTGCTGACACTGCCCACTGTGGTACCATCTGTGTAGCTGCCATCTTTGGAAGGAAGACGCAGCAAGGTGGTACCACCAACAGATAACTGAGAGTCATCAGCGCCCTCTATTTCACCTGCCTCATCCTCACATTCTTCTGAAATATTTAAAATGTGCACAGCTTTTATTAAGTCTCATATTCTTAGTCTTCTTTTTTATCTTTATTCAATGAAAAGTAACATAATTACTTTCTTTTTTCCAATACTGAAATATGGACATGCATTCAGATTCAGATTGCTGTGGTATATCTTGTCTCCAATTCTAAAGACATGTATAAACATGGGTCACTCCCTTCTTTAATGACCACACCCCTTCCAAAGATCACACAGCATATGCACCAACAAATTATTTCCTGTACAGACAAATGAACATATTCTTTGTCATCTGCCAATAAGATTTTTTCATATATATATATATATATATATATACTGTTTTTTAATTAAATAAATGGTCATTTTATGGAAGAAAAACTCACCACTGGTCACTTCCACTACACAGACTGTGATCTTCTGTTCCACTGGTTTCCTGACCCTGTAGCAGCCAAAACAAGACTCCAGGCTGTGGTGCTCTAAGCCATCCATTTGTGCTACATGGGACACCTGGGATGCACTACGGGAATGAGTGCCTGAATCTAGAAATAGGCAGCATGATCCTCATACAAACAGGCAGAGAGACAGATGAACAGTATGCAGAAGTAATGTTGAAATAATGCTCATTGGGTTTAAGTCGATTCTGATCTTTAATGTAAAAAGAGCTATCACTTTTTTCTTTTCATGAAGGGTGAAGACGCATATGATGGAAAAACACAGCATCTATGTTATTCTGAATTAAGTTGTATTACCTGAATTCCAGTCCACTGATGAGTAGGTTTCCCCAGTGGAATCTGTAGTGGTGCTGGTAAATGTGTAGGTTTGAGACCTTTGGTCTTCACCTTCTGACACCTACAGTAATAATGTAACAGATGCTTGAAATCATTTCACAAAATGCATTATTTTGGTCATATATACATTTATATATATATAGTCACTGTAAATATATTCTCTCAATCACGGTAAACAGTTAATCAATTCAAAACCTTTTAAAAGATATGCATGAAGTAGCTATGTCAGACCAAGATTTGGCTATTCAAAAATGTGTAATACCAAGGTTGTCTGAGTCCCAATTTTGATTACCTGAAATATCATGCTGATATCTACAGGAAGACAAAGCCCTATAAACTGTGCTGCCCCAGTCACAGACATCTTCCCAGAAGAATTTGAAGGTCTCCTAGACAAAGGTCTTGGCAAGGAATTGGTCGGACTAGGAACATTTTGCAAAGATATAAAACTCTGATATCTGGAAATGTAAAAAATAAATAATGATAATAATAATAATAATAATAATATATTCCATTATAAAATACAAGACAGGGCCTTCAATCAAACTTGGAAAATGCATTATATCAACTTTCAAAGACACAAAACAAATTTAAATCAGTTACCTTTTGAGAATATTCTAATATGGTATTGTGAAAAACATGTCTGACACTTAGTTTGTCATCAAAATTCAACATAATGGCAGTTTTTTTTCCAACTCATTCCTAATAGCATACACAGTAAACATGTTTGACTCTTAAAACCAGTTTGATTTTTTTTAAATTTTTGATCCTTTTGATATCAGGAGAAACCTTTTATAAAACAGAAACAAATGTGTTGATGGACACATCAGAAATACACATATAATTACCTTGATTGCGGTAAGCTTCTGAAATCTAGACTCAATGATAATGGCAGTCCCGGCTCGGGCTCTACCAGAGATGAAGCTCCCAGGCTTATCACATCAGAGTCTTCTCCAGAACTGAGAGTCCTCTGCCTCTGTAAAGTTCTAAGTGCCAGGTAACCCTGAGCATTGCGACTAGTCGTATAAATTGCGTTGGGATCTTGGGCTTCAATTTTCCCATCTACTGTTCTGATTGTTTGCATAACAGGACTCTTAAACCTACGCTGAAGACTAGGTGTCCTGCGCAAATTGAACTGTTTGCGGTACATATCTGAAGGATGAATATTTTTCTCAACATCAATGAATTTGTTGTTCATGGAGGACTCACTTGCTATAGGACTTAGATCATGGCGTAGGGAGTCGAGGAGCGTCACTTTGTGACCCGAATCAAAAGACTCCACTCCACTCGTAGTAGTGTCAGTATTAAAACTGTCCGATCTACTCTTACTGGCCTGGGACTGAGTACTGTCATTGCTGTAGCTCCTTTCATCCCTTAGACTAGAACTGTGTGACCTCCCAGAGGGTGACACATCCAGAGACTTGGACCTCTCTGTGCTTGCCAGACTAGAACTGCGAATTTTAGAAATCATGCGGTCGCGTAGTCTCCGCCTTGCATGTTCCTGAAGAGTTTGTGCTCGCCTCAAGGGAGAAATCGGAGTGACTGGTGAGGGACCAATCTCAAACTTAGCCACCCTCTGTTTACTCTCCTGGTCTGAAGAATCTGATGCACTCCTCCCGTGTGAAATAGTTAAAGACTGGTTAACTGACTGCTGACCTGGTTCCATAGTAGAGAAAACGCTACCAGTATCTTTTTCTTTGCCATCCTCAAGTGTCACGCTCCCATTCACTCTAGCAGTAACTCCTTGATCACTGTGGCTGGTGCCACTCCTGGGTTTCTCCACCTCTGGTCGCATTGATCCTTCACTGTGCGACTTGGGTCTTGGTGGGGGTACTGCTATTTCTATAACATCTCTTTCCTGGGATTCTTCTCGAGTTTCGAGCACCTGGCAAGATACACAGAAACTCATCAATAGATTGGCAATGTAAAATGTTCTGCATATTTTAAAGCATTTGACCTGCAAATTCAAATTTAATCATGTTACAATAAAGATTGTAGCACATATTCTCAACCTGATGTAGCTATTTAACAGATTATGCTTAATGAAAATGAGAGTACATGAATGATTGAAAATGCAAAACTTCCCCCACCTGCTGTAGATTAGAAGGTGTTTTGGGATGCTCTCTCTCCTCACTAAATTGACTGATACTGCTGGTGTATGATATTGCATCCGAGGTCTCCTCCCCCACAGTGTCTGATGCCAGCGCATCCTCCTCTTCTATCACTGGCCACAGGTCATGGCGATTGTGGCGAACGGACTCCCAGCCATACTCGTGGAGCAGGTCAGATCCTGCCCTTGAACTAGCCACCAAACACAACACATAATAAGCAGTGCTGAAAGAAAAAGGACACATTTAGTAATACATTGTTAATTTCTCCATGTCAACTATCTTACTTTTTAATGTCAAATATGAGCCCTTTTACAGATTCTATTTCCTAAACATTACCATTTCACCTTAGAACACCTCTCACTTCTCAACTCCAAATTACTTGTACTAAGTTAATTTTCAGCCTGTAATCTAGTTTCCAGGTCTTAGTATTAGGACCACCCATGGCATCAGATCACTCCATTTACCCCCTCACTGAGAACACCCCACACTCCTCAGCTAGTTTAATCAACTCTGGCACCAGATTCTCCCTCTCCAGCATCTGCAGGCCCCAGGCAGAAGAGCCTATCTGGCCCTGAAATACATTGGGACACTGTTAACAAAACCTGACTAAGCTGTAAGTTCAATGGACTACTCTTTACATTCATGTATGTTTGTTAAACAAGATGGAATCTAACAAACATCTCTCTAAATTAACTGGTCGATGGCTGCTCAAACATTCACCATTTCAGAATATTTTCCCTTCTTTGCCTGTTTGGTAAACAGAATTGCATCAAACATTTAAAATATAAAATAATAAGTTTATGAGTGCTCCAATATTCACCATTTTCTCTTTTTTTTCAAACTGATAAAAGAACACAGATTCTTACCACTGCCCACATTGCTGCTTTTAATTTCAGAACATCTTCATCTGTTCTCAACTCCTGATACTTTATGCTGTCTACATATTCTTGCAGATAATCCTGAAAAAATGGTAAAGAATTTATCAGAAAAACATCTGAGAACTAGGTAACAGAATTGTCAAGTTGATACAAGTTCTCACTGAGACACAAAATTACAGAAGCCAATGTACCTGATGACCTGTACTTTGAATAATTATGTTATGTACAAGTGCTACCACCAAACCAGAGATCAAGATAAAAGATTCTCTCTGCACATGAAAGAAACAACACACCTGTTTTTCAATAAGTTCATAACCTTCTTTATGCTGAACTAGTTGCCCATATAGATGGATTGGAACATACACGTCCTTCTTGATTTTTCTAAAAGGAACAGCAAAAGCTACTTGACACACATTTATAAAAAGGTCTCATTTAAACCATAAAACAAAATATTGAGGAGAAAAAGCGTATCTGAAAAACAAGTTTTAGTTCCTTTCTTCCAACCATTAATGCTAATCATTTGTCCAATGTTAAACAAACTGTAAAAAATCGCTAACCAATAGTGCAATTCAATTCTCCAGGGTAAACAAACTGTAAAAAAATCAGTATGTTCTAATAATATTTTTTCATCTACATAGCAAACAAATGTTATTTCTTTTAAAACTCTTATTACCGTCTAGACGATCTTCTGGTATAAGATCCATCATAATTCTTTTCATATGTTGTGAGGGCTTGGTTCAGGTGGTCTTCAACAATGTGGACATATCGCATGTTAAAAGTCTGAAAGAGAGAAGATGAATATTGAGAACAATAATAAAATTAAACTATCCTATCTAAGTCCATTAACTTAACAAAATGTTTCAAACAAATGTTTTCCTTAAAAGTCTACCTCACTCATTTAACCAAATTGTATCCTTCAATGTTTGTATTGTTCTAAGTAAAAATATGCATGTTAAACTAACAAGACTGATGTGAATCTCAGTATCTCTTCAATACCTTGTGCCACTTTTGTAGTTCATGGTCCAAGAAGTTGGCATCTATAAGAAACTTTAAACCACTGGGTTGTGACAGAAATCTGGCTAATAGAAGTGAGCCTTTCTCACCCATGTGTAGAAAGGATGGCCGCATTTTGATCAATGCCAAAAGATTAACCTGAAAGCAAAAATCAAAACCTTTTATTAATGACTTTTTAAAGGGAGTGATCAAGTAACGTTTTAATTTCTACATTATTGTTTGGATCAATTTTCCTTTTTAAATTTAATCATTTTTTCACGTTGTATTGTAAAGTCTACTAAACAAATTTGGATTTTAGACTCAATAATAATAATAATTATTATTTTGTGAGCATTCATCAAACATCCCCCCCAAACTCTCCACACACCCATACATCAGTCAAATCTCTGTATAGCAGTATAATTCATTATAATTCTATTTTCTCAGAACAAACAAATATACCTCATCTTCACAAGCCTCATCTAATACACTGAGTGCCTCCAGGGCCACCTTCTTGTCCTGGTCATACATCTGTGTGACCAGCATGTCAGTGCCCCAGGTGCTGAAGAATGGGATCTTAGCACGTAACAACACACGCATGAAGGAGGCTGTGTAATATCTGGCATTCTGAAAACAATAGCAGGGTTTAGTTCATGTGTATGGCTGTCAGAGAGAAGATTTTCATCATGTGTGTTATGTTGTAGGAATAAATAATTTTTTCAATCAACAGCTGATGTTGACATCGTTTACCTCCAATATTTAGGAATAATATCCCTTGAATACAGGCCATTTACTTGGACAGTCTCAATCCCTGATGAAGATGCTCTTGACAGAGATCAAAATATTGGAGGTAAACACTGTTATGTTAGCATGGGCTGAAAAAAATTACTTAATTCTTACATAATTTTTTTCAAATTGTCGGCATTCACTGGTATCATGAAGGAACTGCCTGAATATCTTTTTAAACCAACTTTAAACAGTTTTCAAAGACGTAACTAAAAACTAGAGGAAAAGTATGGCAATTATACTGCCTCTTCATAATGGCAATATTTACTACTTGGTTAATGTTAAAAATACATATGAATGTAGGGGAAATATCTCCTTGCTTTTAAGCATGATGTTTTGAAAATGTACTTACATCCGAGGTTGCTGTTAGGGCTTTGGACAGAATTATCCTGGTCATCCCATCTCTTGAGTAATCTAGGCTTGACACTACAAGTTTGATGTACACGTCATGGCTTGTCACTGTCACCAAGTCAAGTAAACTGAAAAACAAAGGGTGTTAATTCTGAGCATGACGACAATCTACAATAGCAAACTGTACACACAAAAAGTGTTATAGCCTTTCAGCACTCCCAATAAATACTAGCAACAAATCTTTTATTTTTATTAGATTGTTTTAAAACAGTCACTGTAATGGATCATTTACTAGGAAATAATTTATAATCACCAGCTGAGTATTCCAGTTTTTTCCAAAGCTTTTTCACCACGCAATGTATAGGAAAGTCTGCCAATGAAAAGGAAGTAGTCATGGGAAAGAGTGTTGGCCATACGTGATGGACTGAACAGAGCCTCTGGAGGGGCTTTCTCGGCACGTATCTGAATGAAGAATAGCATTATTTAGCCACAGGACTGAAAGATTGAATTCAGTACAGAACAATGCAATGGAACACAAAAATATAACCTACTGGACATTACTGATGACATTATGAATGGACTGAGCAAAAAGAAAGTGTTTTATCATGACAATCAGAGCTGTAATTGTATTTAATGTAACTGTCATCTAAAAATGTTAATAAAAGTCAGTTAAACTGCCAGGTTTAGCAACTGAACAACTGCATGTTAAACGATAAATATAATCTAATGTTAAGGAACTAAACGGTTTCTGTCATACTATGCAACTAACAGATTCCCTAGTTTTCATGTTGTGATGTATTTCTGAAGTACCTGTGACAAACATCTGGCAATGTCCTCCAGCCACTCCTCTAGCAATTTGTTGCCCTCAGTCTGAAAAAAAAAGGTCCCAACATCAAGCCACACAACAATTCATTAATCTTTAACATATAATTTCAATCATAGCTATAATAAATTAACATATTTTGCCTGCATTACAAAAATGACTGTCACTTTGACAGTGATAGAGGAATATCATTGATATCAAATTCTAAGTATAAAGAACAGACAATGTATTTCCGTTCTAGCTACAATGTTTCACAAACCTCATCACAGTCCAGCAGAAAGTCCACCAGATGGCAGCCTATGACAGAATATTTCTTTGCTTCTGGAGCAGTGACCTCTATATTTGAGAACAGTTTGGTGGTAGGTTTGAAGAAGTACACTATTCTTCTTATGAATCTGAAGAAATAAGTTCACATTGTGTTTTTTAAGCAAAAGAATCAACAGTGGTCAAAATATTCAAAGTTTATCTCATTAATTAAAAATTATATTTTGAATACATTTTTAATTTTTTTATTTCCTGTTTAAAACAATAGTTATTAGATCATGCTTTGATTTCAGTATCATATAAAAATATATATTTTTTCTTTTACTTTTAATAATTCAATTAAAGTTAAAGGTGAGTAAAATGCAAAAAGAAACATGCTTCCCATATTACCACTCACTTCAAATTATCACTTAAACCACTATAAACCCAAACCATACAAACACTTCTGAAACAATCAGGTTCAACCAAGAACCCTGAATAAGCATGTTAGTCAGTGTGTTTAACTGCTATCTATAATATCAATTCATCCACTTGTAAACCATACAAAGCAAAGCAGCATACGGATTGCTAAATTGCTTCTTGAAATCATAAAACTTTGACTATTAGAAGTGTGCTGCTTATTTAAATGCAGTGATACAAACCTGTGTGTCTTAGCCTGCACTTTCACTAAAACTTTCAACTCAAATCAGGGGTTCTAGGGGTTATGACAAGATTGCTAGCATATTTACCTCTGCCAACAAAGGAGGTTTTTTTTTTTCCTTCAGCAATGGCCCGTCTGTTTATTAGTTTATTAACGTTAGAGAATTAGATGTCTCAAAGTATTCTTTGCACATTTTCAGTTGATAAAATTTAAAAGATACAGTCACTCAGAAAGGAAAGAAGTGACTACAATTCTAACTGAATTCTTTTTTAAAGAGTTTTTAAATGCCATTTTCCATGGCAGAGGTCTTATCTTTCTTCTTTTGCCTTAAAATGTATCAATTGCCATTCAAAATTGCCATTGGCTTCGTTAAAGCTTGTGATATTGAGCAAAACATGAAAAAGACAAAAAAGTATTGAAATATTAAGAAAAAATGGGACAGAGCAAAAGTCATCACCTAACTAGTAATAAAAAGTCCTGTAGTTATCAATTAGGAAAAGCTAGCAAGTCACAGCACAGACTGTTTAAACACAGGTAAAATTACATACCCTGTAAAGCAAGCTGCTGTCCAAAATGCAAGTTCCCCTCAATGAAAAAAAAACCTCACTCACTGGTTAATAATATTACCTGTGCCACGTAAGTGCTTTCTCTGTGTCTACTGTTTCTATAAAGAGACTTGGGAGGTTGGTTAGGGGATCTGAAGCTAGGCACACAACTATGAGGACAAATAAAACGCATAATACCTGTATTTTCCAACGTGTTTCTTTGATTCTTTCAAGGACAGCTTTTGGAGAAAGCCATCAAACTGTGAATAATCCATATTTGGAAAATCCTGAGGAGGAAGCACATACCTGAGGTTGGTCTGGTCATCTAATTTCTTCAGTGCTTCATCTGGCCACTGCATGGAAATCAGAAAATTTAATATCATAAAAATCACAGCCCAGCCCAAAGAAAAACCTCAGAAATTGCTCTAAGGTAATGGAAATGATAATGATTTATTTTACATGTGTGCTTGCAACCACTGTTTGGCATTTAAACACCTCATGTTCCAAATCATTCTCAATCAACACAGATTTACTGGAATTACTCACCTATTTATAGCTTTATCTATGCTGTATGTACTTATTCTTCTATCCACACATCCATTAAACTATCATATATATCAAAATTTAAGCCAACTTGAACATTACAAGACAAAAAAGCTGAAAGAAAGGCATTTACACCTACAAAACAGTAACAGTGACAAAGCATACTACTGTAAAACTGTTTACAGTGATATACTCAATGCAAACAGGACCTCAAATAACTCCATATTAATCCATAAAGAGAATGAACTAGTAATAGAAATACCCCACTAAAACTTTGTTTGGTGCATTTCAAGAAACTGCATTTATGTTCCCTGTTTTGTCGATCAAAATGATTCTGGAAAAGTGTGGTGTGAGAGTCACAATTGTTTCATGTTTGATAACAGCTATCACTTCACTAACCTGCGTCTGGTTGATGGACATATATGTAACTGTAAATTATTTTTAAAAATTGGAGATTTACTTTATAGTTATATTTCTTTGCAAAGGAAAGGGTCTATCATGACTTATTACCTTGAGAATGGCTCCTATGAGATCCCAGTTCCATGAAAAGTTGTCTTTAGTTGCCAGCACACAGCTGTCTCTGATGCCTTGACTAATTGTATCCTCCGTATCCTAAACAGAAAGAAAGTCTAAGTTACAATTAGTTATTACTCTAAAAAATTCCCTTGACTGCTATTCTGTCAAGTAAAGAAAGGAGAATCATTTCAAAGTTGTGGACTTTTTTTCAACCATCTTGGAATTCTGATGTTTTTCTTATTCCTTATCTTGTTTTCCTTATGATTTTTTTTTATCTTATGGATCTTTAAAAAAATGATCTTGGTTTTGTAAAAATCAAATCAAACCAAATTGCATTATAGTGTATAAAGTTTTAATGAATCTCTTTAAAAGCCCTTGAAATACCTTAGATAAATACTGCATGAGCTTCTCCTTATTGAGTCTGAGAGGTCTGTTGCTGTCATCTGGGGCCCCCACAGTGTGCTGGACTAGTTGATCTAAGTACAAACTACAGGGCACTGGACCACGCTTCTTCATGGCATGGAATCTATCCAAACAATTCACAGCCATACTGGCTTGCCTGTAATAGAACATGGAATAAAATTGATGTACTGAATAGCCTGCACATATTAAGATTATAACAAGAAAGTGGAATGTAAAGATGATTTTGTTGAAGTTGCAAGATGACATGGCTACCATCTTGGCTGAGAAGGTAGTAACCACTTTTGGATAAGCTTTTATTGTAAGGATTTGGTTTTTATTTTTGCAGGATAAAAATATGACTGTGGGGCATTTTCAAATACATGCATATTAGCTTTAAATGAGGAATCGAAGTATTTTAATTGGGAACATATTATAATCTATGATTAATGTAATATACTTACTGTCTTTCTTTAGCAGATACTTTGAAAGATGCAGCAAGTGATATGAGAGTGGGCAGGCAGTGGCTATATTCACTACACTCATAAGGTAGCAGGGTGTTGGCCTAAAAAAAGAAATCAATATGTTACTACTGAACTAAACTTAAACTGGAAAGATCAAATATACAACAATAATTTTATAAAAATAATGGATATTCTACTGATATAAATCATCACAATTGTATTGCTTCATCTGTAACATTTCTACATTTTTCAGTGTTCAGAAAACAAGATATTTTGCTAAGACATATAACTCATTAACACGAAAGTAATAATCACCAAATGGAGTAATTCTCCCAGTAGTATTGTGGCCCTGACTGAGATTTTTCTTTCGCTAGTAGTGATCACTTCTACTATAGCCTGGAAAAAAAACTTCCTATTAATAGCGTGCTTAAGACTAAAGAATAACTAAATTTACATTTTAAGAAATCAGAAGCTATATCTGAATATTGATTAAAAAGTTAAAACACTTCTATGTTTGTTTTGTTTTAAACATAAGACATAAGCACTAACCTCTAATACTCCTGCACTGATTAAAGCTGACAGAATAACTGCCATATGACACTCCACTAGATTTGTTCTAAAAGGAAAAAGTATAAACAATATATAATTAATAAGTCAGGACTAATATGGATCCATATCAAATATCTACCCTTACTATGTAAAAACATTTGGAACTTTAATCTTTTAAGCTGAATATGATAAACAGATCTGAAGTGGAATGTTACAAAATAAATAAATAAATAAATAAATAAATAAATAAATAAATAAATAAATAAACTGGCTTGTTTAAAAACTAAGCTATGGTTAAACCAGAATAATGCAGATATACCTAATTTTAGAAGTGTGTTGTAAAACAGCTCTCCCTTCTTTTGCTACAAAGCCTTCTGTTAGCTTCCAGGAGTCTCTCATCTCTGAGGGATCTGAAAGAATTTACAAAAACAACCTTCGTCTCAAAGTTGAATTTTAATAACAGAATAACATTCAAAGGTTGATCGATTTGGAAAAGAACCATACACAAATAAAAAAATGAATGCAGTATTAATCCACTGCCACTTATTTATAAAACAGTCAAAAAATGTATTAAAACATACTCACCAACACTGAGCAATGCATCTACAAAACATTCAGTCCAAGCAGGAACTGTTAATTGAAAGACATCAAATAAAATGTCCAGTATTCCAAGCTGGAAGAGGAAAAGGGTTTTATGTAAAAGCTTGAGCACTTTGATAAAAATATAAATACTCCACACATGAAGATTGAGGTTGAACCATCAAATTCTTATGCCGTTTTCAGATTATTCACAGTAAAAAAATATATATTTTGATAATATCCACAAGACGAAAAAAAAATTAGTACTTTCACTCACCCTAATTTTCTTTTTAGGTAAATATAAAACTCCAATCAATGACTGTAACCCTGATCCATCTGGATTGCACAACCGAATTAACCCTGAAGTTTAGATTCAAATAAAAATTCATATGTAAAAAAAAACTTTTTTGTTCATAATCTTAGGAATACTGGCTGTATCCATCATTTGATTATCTCTGTATTTTATCAAATTCAGTAAGTGTTGCTTTGTTGGTAGTTCATCAAAATAAAGTGTAGCCAATACAAAACAGTGTATACATGGAGAAAAACCACTTAAATATCGTGCAATACATGAATGCCTATTCAATAGTTCATGACAGGAAAACAAGAAGATCAGCAAATGCAATCTTGTTTACTTACCTGGCCAAGAACGCATGATAGTAGCTATTGCCATCTTACTGGCTTCAAATCTTTTGTCTCTTTCATCACTGCATTAAAAACAAATATTGGTATTTTATGAGAGAAATAGCAAATTTGATATCAAAGTTGGAAATATGACCTATTAAGCTTCAAACATTAATGAAAAAGGCTATAGTCATACCACATTTAACAAATAAAGTTTCAAGTCAAAAAACTCAATTACTGAATGTTTTATCTTTATGAGGTGGGTCAGTTTTTGTCTGCTGCTGGAAAAACTCAGATCTGTTACACTTATTAAACAGCTTTATGGAACGACATATTTTCGAATAATTTCAATCACTCCATTTAAAGCTGCAACCTTTTTTGTTTATTCACGAGGAAGACAACAAAGGTAAAATAGATCCAGTATACTAAGTATTGGGATTGGCAAATTCTGTGTAATTTTTGCAGAACTCAAACATAATTTTTTAAGGTGGGGAGAAGGGGTTTATGCGCACTCTTAATTTAAAAGTGTTTTAGCTGTTGTTTATGAGAAACAATGTAATATTGACATCAGTTTTCTGGAAAAAAGCATCAAACCCACAAAGGAATAGGTAGTAACATTTTCCAGCTGGAACAGAATAATCAAATTCTGTATTTTATTTTTTCAGAAGAGTAAGCTTTTTTCTTGATTTTGAAGATTTGCAAAGCCTCAACCCCAATAAGGCTAATAAAAAAAGATCTGCAAATTGAACAAAGGTAATGCACTAACACTCCTCTTATCAGCAAAGAAGCAAAGCTCTTAAGCTGCGTTAAGTTTACCTCTTCTCTTTATTTAATTTTTTGGCTTTTCCTTGGATTCTAAAATGAGTCGTTTAAAACAATTACATTTCATCCACACATAAAATTAAATGTAGAATCATTTCAGGATAAATCAATCCAGTTTTAGCAACATCTATGATTACTAACATGTTGTTAATTTACCAACCAGAGAAAAGCACTTGTTCAGTAGTTGAAAAATGCCTGTCTTCTTTCCAAGCACACCCCCAATATATAAAGGACCAAAATGTCATGACATGATAAAGAGTATCTTATACTTGTAAAATATATACTCATGACTTTGGAGCTGGCTTCTCTACATTCCATATAAAATGATAATAATTCAAAGCTTCATTGTACAATTATTATACCTACTAAAGAATCTCAAGTTTTCATAAAACAATTAAAATGTAAATCAAAATGCACAGCTTAAAAAACCTTTATATTAGAATGGAAATACATGCCATGTCATTCAACCTGAATAGCAACATGGGTGGAATTCAGCTCACCTTGAACTCTGATCAGAACATTCTGTGCCATATCTAAAGTGGCAGTCAGTAAATGGTGCCAGAATTTGCTGAAATATATGAACATATATAAAAATTATATTTATTTTGTCCCAAACATCTGTATTTTAAAAATTATGTTCTGGAGAAATATATCCTGGGATAAAAGAATATGCATTATGGAAGGGTAAACAAAGATATCTCTCTTGCTATGGATGTATAACATGATAAAGACAACGCAAAAAAGCAGCTACATCAGGATACAGGTATCATACAGTTTATGTTAAGCCCATGATAAGATAACATGGGCGTTATTGGCAGCTTAACTTGTACTATTCATTGCATTCAATCAAAACTTGGCCAAACTAACATTTACAAATACAGTGTTGGATTTCCTATACATTTCAATGACAAATTGATAACCCATGTTAACAATAAATGCCACTCTAGTACCAAATATCTTGGCCAAACTAACATTTACAAATACAGTGTTGGTTTTCCTATACATTTCAATGACAAATTGAAAACCCATGTCAACAATAAATGCCACTCTAATACCAAACATCTTCAGTCATTTTTTCCTCTGACTGATCACAATCTTTTAAACATTTCTATTGTAGTTGTAGGAGAAGGGTGGCAGTTCATTTAACTTGGATGTCACCTCTAACATACCTCTAAATCTATATCTGTTTTGATATAGTGCCTTGTTCTTGGATGGTTAAGCAGATACAATACTGTTGCTAGGAGTGATTCATTGACTCGTGGGAGATGATGACAGTCCAGGACATTGCGTAGTATGGTGCTTATTCCACCACAATCTGACACTAACCTTGGATTTAAAATTGCTGAAATGACAGAAAGCTTTTATGAATAAAATATTCAAATAACTAGACAGCAAAGGCTGTCAATTGACATTAAACAAAAAATTATCTATAATATTTAAAGGGAGTTATTATAACTTAAGCGAGAAATCTTAAGATAGACAATAAATGAATTTTTCTGAAAATTTTAGCAATTTTCAGTATACCCTGGCAGAAAATTTTGGATAAAAGTATTAATAGAAACCCATAATTCTAAACACAATATTGTCAGTATACTCTGGCAGAAAATTTTGGTTTAAGTATTAAGAGAAACTCATGATTTTAAACACAATATTGTCACTTCAAATTTTGTTTAAAAACAGCCTGACAAGGCTTACTTGCCCACCAAGAGTGCACAGGTCTCTGACCTTGCCAGTACATAACCAGTAGGTTAATTTTAAGAAACAAATGTCCATTGAAACCCTGACATGGAAACAGACAGCACACAATATTAAAACAGACATCTGCATGCTGTGTCAGGAAGTATACCTGATTTTCTCTCTTTTTGTCAACATGTAAAACATATAAAATTCCCCTATAAGATTAAAAACATAATAACATTTTCACATCTAAGCCAGTCTATGTATGCATCCAGCAGCCACCACAAAACATCAACTTCTGAATATGGGCTACTTGTAGGGAGTAGACAACTGTAATAAATTTTCAGACCAAAATGATTTTCTGTTTACTTACCAAGTTCACTAATAGTAGCCAGACAAGCCCTTTGTGTTTCATCATGTTCTTGAGCACCATCATTGCAGATACTTAACATCACACTGACTAGGGATGGAGGGAAACGCTCAGCACTGATCTGAACCATTTTCCTTATGAGGCGTAGTGCATGCACCCTTTCAATCTGGTTGTCTAAGCAAATATCAAGGGATCTGAAATTGGAAAAATTCTGTCAATTGCACATTAAAGAGTATTCCCTCTATTTGATTTCCTTGGTCAGTGAACTTTCTAAGACTGAAGTTTTGTTGGTTCTCCTAAAATGCACAGCAGTCAAGCCTGTTACAGATATTTAACAGTCCACTCCCATCCCTATCAAAATTTCAAGGTGGTTGAAAACTTCCAAAGATTTAAAAAGAATTCTGTTTACAGTTAAGAATGTCTGAACACGGCTACAGACCATGATGACTAAAATGTATGTAGTATTAAATTTTCACTGTATGTGTTTATAAAATTTCTCTTATGTTATGATTTTCAGACAATCATTTTCAATATGATGGGAATATTTTTGCCATCCAGAAAAAATCTATGAAAGTACACCTTAGTATAAGTCTGATATAAAACATTAGATATAAAACATTATATTACAAACCTTGCCACTAAATAATCTATATGCAGTTTCAGCATTGCATCAAGAGTTTCTTTGTCATGGATCAAGTATCTTAGGGCCCTCAGGCAAGCTGCTCTAACTTCTTTGGCTTCATGCAACAGGCCCAGCCTGAGACTGAAATGAAAGCACCAAATTGTAGCAATAAAGGTATGTGTTTATGTATACAGTACAGAAAATATAAATATATTTTAAATGTAGTCCCTGTAATATGTACCTTCAAATAGTAACACTACTGTCTATAAATATTTTACTATTTCCACCTCCAAATGATTCCTGCATATTAAAATGGAATTAAACTAATCAACTCCTTATTTGATGGATTGGAAACTGATGCTGTCGGTCATGAATGCAGTTTTCTCATACCATGTTAACACTTCTTCTTTAGAATAACTCCACTGTGGGTTAGCACCAAGTTTGACACAGAGGCGGACCAGATTATTCAGGTGTCCCAGTTTTCTTCCTTTGGATACACCTTCACGAAGCACCAAGCTGGTTAAAATATCTTTAATGTTCTTCTCGGGTGCTGCAAAAGAAAGACAATTATTAGTATTGAAATGCACAAAACTTATAAGGGCAAGGAATATAGTTATACTTTGATTTATATTGAATTTGATCAGTGCATTTGCAACAGTGCTCTAGGTAAATATTTAACACAAGTTCCTATTACATGAAAGAGTTTTTTTAAGGAAGACACCTCCAAATTCCTTGATAACTTCACACACTTCAATTTCAGACTTCAGTGGAAAGAATTTGTCATGTCTAAATAAACACTGAGGTAATAGTACAGTCATATAAGGCAGAATCTATATGTTACATGCAGATGTTGGAATTAAAATGCCTCAAACACCTGGGTCGATTTTCGACAAATGGACCTCGGACTCAGCTGTCCAAAACATCCGTCAAATTACAAAGGAAAAGAGGAAAAACCATGACAAGGGAAGTACTAGTAATAAAGCTTCTGATCACTTAAGTGATATATGTGTTAAATGGAAAAGACACTGCAGATTCTACGGGAGGGCTGGGACACCAACAGCATTGATTGAAACGGTTTTATCGAGTGCGAGTATTTACAGGAAGGAGACAGCAAGACGGCAAACTCTGCAGAACCCAAGGCTACTCACCGCGATCCAAATCCAGCGGTACGCTTTCTTCTTGTTCATACCGACCTGAAAATGAATGCAAAATCAGTAATGTAATCGCATATTTCATGATCTAGCTCCAGATCAAATCGATTGTAAAATGAAATGGGACCTACTTCGGTAACTTCTGCCACGAAAACTCCGGCCCGGGCCTGAGCGATAAGGGAAAGCCGCCATTTTACATTGTCAACACGCATGCCCTTAGGCATCCGGCTAATTTGTCTTGCAAAGGCATTTAAGCCCACTGAAATAAAAATCAGATAGATGTTAAGTTAAAATTTTCAGAGAGGGCATATCACAAGGCATGATGCTCTAAGCTTCACAATATATAAATTATTGCCCCTAAACAAGTGCGACAACTCAATTGGCGTACCTATTTGTGGCAGAATGGCAGACAACCCGGAAGTACAAATCTTAGCACCCGAATTTACCAAGATTGCCGAGGGTATTCTTGGATCTGAGGGACCAGTCTTTGACAGAAATGGAACATTCTATATGGTGGAACCTGAGAAAGAAGATGAGAACAAACAATATGCAGGCTGTGTTCACATGGTTGATCTAGACACGTCACATGTTAGTACACCAAGTTTGTCCACCCCCTTCTCCAGTAAAAAAAAGTAAATTAAAATATCCCCCTTCCTTCATCTAATCTTTAGACTCGTTGAATTAAATTCATGCATCTCAATTTTGTTTAGGTTGCTCAGATTTGTGCACCAAAAGTCGGATCTGATGGCGGTATCCCCGCAGGACTACAATGTGACAAGGAAAACAACCTGTGGGTAGCTGACATGAGGCTTGGGATACTACGAGTAAACACGAAAGATGGAACCTTTCAGCAGGTAAATACAGGTATAGCTATTGTATTGCATTATGTTAGATATTTGGGCTATTGTTTATATTTCATGAGGTACAAAATCCAAGATATATATGTTAAAACGATTCAGCATGATAATTTTGCAATGCTATTGTCAAATGGAATCACTTGCCTTGGACCCTTTTCCCTCACACGTCAAAGCACATTATCATTCCTAATAGATTTTCTACCTTGAAAACTACTCAAGTTTTAATTTGTGTCTCATTATTTATATTTTAATACAAAAATCCAGCTTACTAGTATCTGTGATAGTTACAGTGCGCATGGGTTTGCAATGTACCAAATAATCAGAACTTGAATATATAAGAAAAGATGTGTTTAAGTGTATTATTTAGTGTACACTCACAAATATATACAGCTTTTTGTCAGCATCTTAATGTATTTGTTTTGCCTAAATTAAGAAAATGGGAAAATTGGAATGCATTTTTTTTTTTTTTTTTTTTTTTTTGCAGTTTATTGATTTGGTGAAGGAAGCAATCGGAAACAGAATTGTGCCAGCATGACCTCAAGACATTTTAAATGTCCCCAAAACAATTAAAACTTATTTTCTGAATAACTTTAACATTACTGTAAGTGTTTTGAATTATTTAGATTGCAAGAAAAGATAAAGATGGGGCTCCGCTACAGGGCTGCAATGACTGTGCCTTTGACTATGATGGTAATTTGTGGGTAACTGCTCCTGCAGGTGAAATAGCTCCTGCGCCATTCACCAGGTCAGACAAGCTTACAGAGGTACAGTAAACCACTGGAACAAAAATGATTGTCTTCTCTCAAAACCTAGCAGCAATAGTACCTTAAATGGGTATTTAATTTTATAGTGGATCAAAATAATTTATAACATTTATTATATTATAATAATTGTTTGATATAAGATTTATGTGTATTCCAACACATTCTTATGCATATTTATGTCTTTTTATTGTAAGGAACCATTTGGGTCTGTGTATTGTATGACTGCCAGCGAAGAGGTCATAAAAGTAGACACTGGTTACTACTTTTCAAATGGTATTGCTGTGCAGCATACTGATGATGGAAGGCCAAAGAAATTGATTGTTGCGGAAACATTCACAAGGAAGTTATGGAGCTATGATATCAAGGGACCAGGACAGGTGGAAAATAAACAGCTATGGGGTACTCTGCCAGGTAATGTTTTTGTGAAAAAAAAATATAATACTTTCCAATTTTTAAAAATTATGGGCGACTGTTAAACTTCTCAAAGTCCTCTCTATTTTCTTGTAAGATTTTTATGTATGCTAATTAAATATGGTAGCAAACTCTATTGCAACAAGTTGGATGTTTCATTCATTTGTATAATAACTGGATTTTCAGAAAGAACTTAAACACCTTCTGAAAATTCCTTACTTTAACAAATAAATTACTCCTCTTAAGGATGTGAAAACCTTATAGACACATCATTAGTGTTGTTTCATGTTATTAAACTATTTCTTCTCTTAGGTGAACAAGGAGGTCCAGATGGCATGGACTTTGATGAAGTTGGAAACTTGATAGTTGCCAATCATGGTAATGGTCACCTGGAAGTGTTTGGACCCCTGGGTGGACACCCTATTTATAGAATCAAATGCCCCTTCTCTATGCCCAGCAATGTGCACTTTAAACCAAATTCCTGTTTGGTCTTCGTTACTGAACATACCTATCATGGATTGTGGAAGTTTGAATGGAAATACAAGGGAAAAGCTCAGTACTGTGAATTAATACAGATTTGATTAATTCAACTAGTCAAACATATGTCAAAACCACCATTAATTTTGATTACTGAATTTCCAGAAATTGTGATATAATTACTCAGATTTGCAGTCACCATTCCCCAATGCATTTTGTACTTATTATCAAATAACAAAGATATTTAAAATTATGAATTTTTATGAATTTGCTTTCGTATTGATTGTGCTAGAAAAGGTACGAGCTGTGTTGAAGCAAGATACATTTTTAGAATCTCCACATAGGGTTAGAGCTTTGCAAATTTCTGCAGAGTAATTGCTACCTCTAATCATCTGGTCATTAAAGATTTAATTAAAGTGCATTATTTAAATTAATTTAATCGTTTGCCAAAATTTTCATATTTATAATATTTTACTCTTTTATTTGTTAATATGTGGTTTATGTGCCATTGAAATATATATTTTTGTATCAGCTCACCAGCTCTACAAGGTTAAAAGAATTTTTAAAAAATAAAAAAATAAAGTATAAATTTTTTTTTATTTACAAATTGAATGTACATCTAATTTTAGACTGCATTATAATATTTTAACTATGATAATTGAGAAATTGTGAATTTGAGAATTGATGGACATTTACACATTTTAATATATATATACAGATTTACAAATGATACCTTTGTAACATATACACATAATGTACACTATTTACAACTTAAATGATATATTTGCAATAAAAAAATCTATAATTTAACATTTTTCACTTCATTTGTATTTTGTTTAATGTTCAACTACTTGAAAAATGACCAGAAGTAATCATTCTTTGGTTTAAACTTTCTTTTAAAGTTGTAATGAGTTAAGTTGAAAAATTCACTATAGCTGCTAAGCATAAATGTTTAATTAAAAAATGATACCACAAAATAGTTCCAGGGTATTCTCAATTAATGGACAAAAGGAGCTATGACTTTTCAGACAGTGCTCTTAATAACAATAGAACTCAAAGTGCAAAATGATGGTGTATTAGCAATGCTGATGTACCAGTTTGTCCAGAAAATATTTAAGTCCCATCATTGGAATAAAACGGGTACCAGAAATCTGCTGGTAACTTGGCAGATACAGTAGGTGGCGCTGCCACTTCTGTCACTGCTGGCTGAGAAGCATCGATAAAAACAACAGAACTGGTCACTTCAAATGGCTGAGTCAGGTCTTGTAGTTCTGGCTGGCAGTAAGGGCCTATGCACTGAAATTTAAAAAAAAAACACATTTTTCCCAATTTTCATGTAATAAATGTTTTGATACTTCTGTCATGTTGCTATCATCTCTCAGACGTTTCACAACTAGTAAATAAGTATCCAATACATTTTTCTTCCCTTTTGCATGTTTCATTCAGTTCAATTAACTTCATTGTAAAGTTCACATCTGAAAACACAAAGATATTACTTACTCTGTACTGTATTCTCTGTGGGTCATCAAACTTACAATTAACACCTATAATCTTTGGCTGAGGATTGGCTAGGGCACCAACATTAATATAAACTATTTCTAGGTGCATGCCCAACCTGATGTCATTACAGATTCCATCACCACCACCCTAGAAAGGAAAACAAATATTATAATACAGGCTAAAAGTATTAATGTAAATGTAAATACACCTTCTTCTTAAATTTTAAAGTTAAATGTGAGCACAACACAGTCTATTAGATTCAAAGTCGGTCTAGATTACCTTTATGTAGATCAGATTCAGTTTAATCTTGAAGTGCTTTCTTGTTACTTGATCATTCATTTATTGCATCAGCTGAATACATTGGTTCAATAGGTGTAGGAATGCATTAATAAATAAATAAATAAAAATATAAAAATATGAGAGCACTATATATATATATATGGAATTTTACATGTGAACACAGAAATCATTAAACTGACAATACTTACAGATGCTGCACTTTGAATGTTATCCAAACCAAGAATAGGAATCCAGTCCCCAGTGTACTCTGGTTGACTGTTTCCAAAGGTGGCTACATATGAAGAGGAGTTTAAATTGCCAAGGAGTGCTATTTTAGCCAGTTCTTGAATAACTGAACACTGGCTGCTTACATTAGTCAATGTAGCTCTGGAAATGAAGTAATTAGGTGGTTATTTAACAAAATGCCAAAATGCCTGCTCCCTTTTGTGGACTTAACATTCTTTTACGTGACCATCTTTAGAATGTTTCTTAAACTCAATACAAATCAAAGTCTAAAAAAAGAAATTAAATTGAAAAGATTGGACCGGCTTTATTAATGCCCTACAATTTCACACAACTTAGAAAAAAAGACCATTTCTGTTTTACAATATACCTTATCAAACAACCAGTTCTCATATTTTCTCCAAAATTTACAGGCACTCTTTTGGAACTGTCCATTTCACAATCTCCAGTTGCAGTACTTGTCACTAAAGTAAGATAACTATTTCTATCTGTGGGTAGTGCTATAGAAAATCCAGTAGTATTGTTAAGGAAGACATCCCACAGTTCTGTGTTAACACTAACTTAGAGTTCTACTTAATAATCTATATCTTAGCCATTTCCCGATGTGGAGATTTTGTCTCTTTATTGTGGAGATTCAACTTTTTAATTTAATCAATTTCAATATAACAGCATGAAAAAGGATATTTTGATATCGGTTTTTGCTTCCCTGCCATCACAGGTTGACCTACTACGTAACCAGGGTTACCACTTCTTTTGAAAGTGTTACTTTCTCCAATCTGAAAATCAAGAAATAAATTGAAAATAAAGTGGGTAGAAGAAAATATAGTTTGGTTCAAGCACTATGACTTAGATTAAGGAAAGCTGTACCAGTTTTCTATAAATTAATGTCAAGTTTTAAATTCAACACTACACTGTTTTTCACATAGGGACTGTTTCCTTACCTTACTGAAGGAAATGCTAAATTTCTGGATCATTGGAAAGTCCTTTGTTGAAACTTCCTTTAGCGTCAATTTCACTGATGCACTAACAATATATGTACTATTGTGGGTAATTGTATACTCCACCTACAATAAAAAAAAATTCCAATTCAAATTTGAAGCTTGTGTATCTCTCACTACTTTAGCTAAAATTACCGAGCAAAATATTCATATTTTATGTGATAATTCTACTTCAGAAATTTATAGTAAAATTTAACAAGGGTAATTACTGATCATGATAAATGCCCAAGCAAAACTGAAACCACATAGACAACTTATGTCAGGCACAACTATATTCAAAGTTGTAATGAAGTGCACGCCACAACTAGCTCAACCCCCCTTCTCAAGTTATTAAGTTTTAGTGTTGTTCTCTCAATGACGCCTGTGACCTTGACAAACTTAGTTAATAATTTGTGTAATTACCTTAGAGACTTCCATACACACACAGCCAGAAAGACAACCTGACTCCATTATACCTGGCATAGCAGGAGATTTTCACTTACGTGTGTCACAACATTGTTACAAATCCCACCAGCATCATAAGTTGGCTGTAAAGGTTCAACAGTTTCTGCCAGTTGAGTACACGTCGTTTCCACTCCAGCAGAGTCCAAGCACTGCAGCCTACTTAACCTTATGAGATCAGTGCTGTTGTACAATGCTGGGGCCTGAGGGTCAGTGGAATAAAGTGTATCATTAAGGACACCCAGAGACTGAAAAAAAAAAGAATTTTAAATTAATATCACAATTATGTTTTCAGAGAATAAACTTTTGTTGACAATAATATTTTTCTAATTTACAATTAAGCAAATAGTGATATGATTCATAATTAAAAACTAAAAATATTAAATCAAAACTTCACAGTAAAATAGTTGATCAATTAAACTAACTTACAGCCACAATTTTGAATCCATCACTATATGTTCCAGCCTTCAGGGCTAATGCAGTTGGGGTCGATGCAGTGCACTCAACAGCTAAATCTGCAACTTCTCTAATACATTCACTGGTTTGATCTTCCAAATAGGCTGACAGGAAGGTATTCATATTAATAAGCATCAAAAAGTACCAGTCTAATCTTTAAAAACCTAAGAATCCAATCTGTTTCTCACTAAATGCCCATCACATGCAAAGAAAAATATATGATAGAAACTTCAAATTTCTTCCCTTAATAATTAAAGAATTTTTTAATGCCTGAAACCAACACAGCCATATTAGGCGGTGAACTTTTCAAAATTATAGAAAGGCCTAAATTTTCAAGTTTGATGAAATTTTCAAAGTGAAAAAAATTACCTTAATGGAGAATTGTCTTCTGACAAAAATTTCAAGTTGACTAAATTTTCAGGTTTTTACGGTATAAAGCACCTGACAAAAAAACATTGTCTAACCAACACCCTGTTATTATTAATAGTCATTTATACTTTTTGCTGTAGATTTTACTTACCAGCAGGATTGCTGTCATCACACTGCTTTGTAATAAGAGGTGTTGGTAGGCCCAAATTCCCTATAGCATTACTTGGGTATATTGTGTATACAGGGTATCCACTCTATAAGCAACAACAAATAAAATGTACTAAAATGCACAGTTATAGCAAATCTAACAACTGGCATGCTTCAAGTGAGATTCACCACCAAAAGTTGACATCCTAACTTAACCAGTTCCTGCAAATTATAATTACATGTACAATAACAAATTGACTCATACAAACCACAAATACCTTGTAAGATTGGTTGTAAGTTGTTCCTACACTTTGGGTTGGCTGAAATGATGGCCCACCATATGTGCTCAGATACACATCAAACTGTTCAGTGGTGTTAATTTTATTTGCTATCTCAAAATAGTTTCTCGCAGCATCTGGAATATCAAATTGATAACATATAATAATAATAATAATAAGAAGAAGAAGAATATAGGCTAATAAACCCATTACACTTGCGTTTTGGAATGTGACAACTAGCTGAATGAATCTTTTAAGGAATCATTCTCCTGTTTGTTTAAAATTGTTCGGGGTTGGGGGTGGGATGAAGAAAGTGAAACACAACAAGTAAGATCATTGAAATGTACACTTAATCTGGACATAAATGGATCCATTACTTACAATTATCTATCTGGATACAAAACAGATTATTTGATATGGAGGTGCTGTATTTTGGTGACTGCCCAGCAATGTTGTATTGTAGAATGATATTCTCTTGAATACACAGCCTATCTTCAGCACTGAAAAAATGTTTTACAAGATAAAACTTTTAAATTTCATCTTTGGGCCATTCCACAGTATTTTTCTACTTTGCAACTTCTTTTTTCATTTTGAACAATTTTGCTCTTTGTCAATATATTGCTTTATATGGACTTTTGCAGAGTTAGGATAATTAGCAAATGTATATATTATGCCCAACCATTTTGAGGGATATCATAATAAATGAAAATTATGAAGAGGAAAAAATACTGGAATCTATTAAAGAAAACACTCAAATTATAAAGGTTAAAATTTTAAGCATATATATTTACGCTGTGTAGGAGTCACTGCACTGGCTAAATGCTGCAACATCTTCTACAGTACAGTCACTGTCACAGCAACAGTTGACATCACAGGCATTGGAAGTCAAATCACAAGTACAACGACCAATATCTGAAAAAAAAAAATTGACATAAATCCGTCCGTTACCCAGGTACACCGCACAAAATTTGCAAAAGAAGGTCGTACTTCATAATTGTTCAACAATGAATTTATGGAGATAATGGAGTGGTTAAATGAATCTCAAGGTGACTTTTTTGATGTCATCACAGCATTGTGATTGTGTCAATTAAAATGTACGAATTAAAGTGTGTAAATTATTATAAAAAAATAACATGAATTGTACCTGTATTTCGAGGCACAACGGTAGATCTCCCTGTTGGTATTGGTGTCGTGGTGGTTGGAATCGTTCCACCTGTTGTCCCAGTCGTGGGACTGCCTGTTGTTGGTGTAACAGTAACACTGGCACTGGCAGCTGCCGAGGATGCAGTTGCTGAATTAGTAATGGATGTTGTCTCTGAGGTTTGTATTGTAGAGTCTGAAACACTGACAGTTACGGTATCTGTTGAGGCCGACGAAGCTGTGGTATCAGTTTGCCCTAGTACGCCTGCAAGTGACAAAATACTCAAAAACGTTACTAATGAAATCACATTTACCGCGACATCCATGTTGTTTATGGTATGTGCATTGCATGATGGGATCTAAGGATTATCGTCAGTGCTATTTCTTTTCTAATTTTTAATGACTAAGATTCATAAGGTAAAATAAGATGTTTTAATTTACTCTGAATCTTAAAATACATTTACATTCTGATTATCTAAGGTAGAATTTTACTTTAAATTTCTCTCAATAACGAGAGCAGCGGTCTGCGGCGGCAAACAAAGAAAGCACCGGTTATTTATGCGAAGGACAAGGGAATTTCCGCCTTGTCACCTGCTGCCGCAGAAAAAAATATAGTGCATTCATTTCATTATTATACTTTTAAACACAAAAGGTAAGTGTCATTACATTGCTAAACCTACATCGGGGTAAGAAACTTCACTAATTTCAAATATATTTTCACTTACTGGAAGTGCCCCACGCCGTGGTTCATAATGCATTGTTTTGTTTATTTATAGTCCTCATTTATTGTAGACATATCGTTCTCTTATCATAAGATTATTAGTGTGTGTCATCAAATAGTTGTTGGTTAGCATATATACTTGTCTCATCTAATACTTACTTTGCTGAAACAGTTATTGCCACTGGCAGATAAATTAATTCAACAAAATGTTGATTGTTCAGATATAGTTTGGGCCCTTGACATATGCCTTGGTTGTCTCCTTTACGCCTGTCATTGAAATCAGTTTATTAGGTATAGAATTCACATTCAGCAATCTTTTTAATACCACAAGGTTATCAAAATTAGAAAATCATGATCAGAATTGGTTAAACATTTTTGAAGAAATTTCATAAAATCCATGAACTATGGTGTTTGGTGTTTCTAATACATTTTATGACCACCGCGAGGATGAATACTTCTTTAACTTGTCCTTGATCATTGTGTTGCTACAGATAAAAATGCAATATTACAAGTCAGTTCTTCCAAATTATGGTGATGGCATGACATAGTTTACTTTTGTCTTTCATGTGTCCATAAAATTGATATTTCTATAAAATATGTCTTAAACATGCATGATTGTAGATATGCAAATAACCTATTATATTGTGACTGTTTTAGCAATGCCTGTTACAACAGGATTTGAGTGGAATATGGAAAGAGGGCCTATCTTTCGCTCACCTCTATTCCAAGTATATGGAACAAAGAGGAAAAATTCAGAAGAAAATATTGAGCCAAATATTTTAGAAAACGACGTAAGTGTAGCTTATTGCTTTTTGTCTGATATCACTTGCCGTATTTAGATGACATATTAATGCCCATGGTGCTTAATATCCTCTTTATTTTTATTTATTTTTTGACCAATAAATACCATTACTGGCTGCAAATGAAATATATTGAGTAAACAAAATGCTGTTTAGATACCTTTAATTCATTTTGTTTTTGTTAGTGCATGTTGACCACAAAATAATACCTGTGGATTTCTTTTGGACAGACGGATCTCTCCTTCAAAAGACGGTGTATTTGGCCTGCTGATGTTAAGGAACAAACGCCTACTCAAGCAATGGAAATAAATCACAATGTGCCAAACCAGCATTTTAAACAGTTGCAACAAGAACAGAACCATGTAAGGCTCAAACATACTCGGTGTAAACCCTAAACCAAGGAAAAAATTTTAATATTTCTAAAATATTTTACAGATTTAAGCAAATCTACCATAAAGATTTTTCTGTTATTTATAGATGAAAGCTACCCAGAGTAAATTGATTTTTCTTGTAGTGAAAAGAATGTCCTAACTAAAGAGTGATTGCTCTTTATTTCATTTGACACCTTTGCTTTGATATATTTCAGATATCACCAGATCTCCCTATCCCAGCTCCTTGGTCATCAGAATTACAATCTCAACTTACCTCAGGCAATCAACCATGGCAGCCAGTAAAAGTAGTACCACAAAACACATCCCCCAGACAAGATGTACATATACAGGTGAGACATGCACATAAACTGTCAGTGCATTATGAAACATTTCATGTTAGATCTCTTTCAGTTTGTGTGGGTTGTCTTTCGGGATTGAAGAGGACCGTCTAGTCATCCTTGGAGAGGGTGACGTGGGCTCCCTGGATTTTTGGGGGGGGGGGGGGTATAAGTTTGAAATCTTGTAGCTACTTTGTATTGTGTTGATGCATATGATAAACTTGTAATCTTTTACACTTGGTATTTGCCTTAACTACTCAGGAAGAGATTAACAGAAGTTCAAGCAATTAATCATGTGTTGGTAAAGTTTTTAACATTATGGAGGGAATATTCATCATTTTGTTGAGGAGTTTTATATTGTTGCATATCATTAAAAGCTTGAAATGTTTGTACTATAGGTGCATAAAAGAGTGGAATGAATTGTTTGCTGTCAGTGAATGAGATAAACCTTGAGAAGAATGTTTTAACCCATGACATAGATTTTCAAAATAACCAACTCTGCTTATTAAAAAAGCATTATCAGAAAAATTCAAGATCAATATAATCATAAATTGTATTACAATCGGTTCCAGCCTGGGAATATCATGGATTTAAATGATGAATGCTACAGCATGAGTGAGGTAGAAGATGCCTGTGTTAACATGGATTCTGACTGTGTTCCTGACCCACAGCAGTACAATCAAAGAGAGAACACAAACTGTCCTCAGTCAATGTGCCAGTAAGTAGAGTGTCATAGTGTGCTGCTCATGAAAGAAAAATATTGATTTCCTGACTCTTGCACAAAATAGTTATTGTGCTTTTATGTGCACTAGTCTGAAAAAGCAGTAATTTTGGGAAAATGAACACGTGGCAGTATTTGAAATTCACATTTGGTCTTATTTTGACACCTTGATTCTTTCCAGTTTAAAACCTTTTTGAAAATAATTAGAATTGAATGCAGCTGTGTGGTGGTCATTCCTCTTGCTGTAATACTAGTAATGTTATAAGTATGTAAAAAAAAACTTTTTGCTCTTTTTTTTTTAGGGGAGGCAACATAAGTCCAAATTCTGGCCTAGTTAGATGTTTCTGCAAACCCAATTGGGACCCTTTAATGGATTTGAGGCCATATATATCAGATGTTTATTAATAGTCGTCCACTACTGGTCATAGAGAAAGGAAAAGGTGTTTTTAAAATATTGATCAGGATCTCAAGAAGAAAGTGGCCATCTCAAATAGGCCAATCTCTCAAAGCCAGATAACAGGAAACATGCAACCAGAAACCAGCCAAGTTATCAAGCAGATAAAATTACCACTTTATTGAATGATGGCTCTGAAGAATGAAATGGTACAGGAAGCAAAGTGGGTTGCATTGTCCAGTTTTGTGTTGTGTGTAGCGTATCCTGATAGAGCAACACTAGGTTGTGAATGCTATCACCAACATATTCTTGATGTGATTTGAGTACTTTAAAAAGATTACTTCTGAAGTAAGAGTGATTCCTCAAGGAGAGACTGTGGTGAAACTAGTCACTGACTGCATTCTCTGCCTAAGATATACTTAGAAGTTAGTGCATGTTGCACATCCATTGCATCTCTCTTTCTGAGAGCTACATGGTGCGTGTTGCACCTCCACTGCCTATTGTCTTTCATGTTTAGACATGTTTAGGCACATACCTAGGTATGTGTAATGAGATTATTGTTATTATTATTATATTTTAGGTAAGGTTGTAGAGCTAGCTGTTATACTGAAGAGCTTATATAACTCTTACAAATAGTAGTATATTATATTTATATAGTTTTATAGCATATTTTGGGTTATGTAAATTTTGCATCAGTACGTACAGAAAGCAGTGGTTGGTATGTTACTTAGTTTCTGTATTTATGGTCACCCTGCTTAAGGTGGGTTGAATGGTCAACTTCATTTATTTTCACATCTTTTATTTTATCATACATTGTGTGTGAATGACAGTAAAATTAGTTATTATATATATATATTTTTAGCTATCAGGCGTGCCTGTAAAATATTTTTTAATCAATAGTTTGCTAATGAATTTACAGGCTTGAAGAAATATTGCCAGGATGTTTACCCTAGAGGTCTCAACAGTGCAAGTAAGATTGATTTCCAAAAAGCAATGCAATGACTTTTGTTTGGCAGCACTAAAAGCATGTATCTTGTCAATGTGTCTAATTTTTTGTACATTTAAGTACCATCTTTTTTTTTAGCTATGCTTTTATAGTGAAAGTTGATCGAGCAGGGTTTTGTTATATTATTCAAGTGATTTTTAAAAGTGTGAGTTGTTTGTTATATCTAATTTATACAATCATAATGAAAGGTTGTACACATTTTTACTATTAACAAGTAAAAAATAAAACCATTGTGAAAAGAAATTTTTCTTATTTGTCAAATAAATAATATTAAATTAGAAAATTTAAAAACGAGTTGAGAGCATTCATTTGACATGGGGCACTTCACATTTCTGTAAACTAGATGCCAAGTCACTAGGCATCATTTTCCATTTTTGGTAAGTTTGCCTAAACAAACTGGCTCAAGACCCACATATAAGATGACCACATTTTTACTTTTAAATTAAATTATTTTATTAACCAATTCAGATATGAATTAAAATTACTGTAATAGACATCTCCTTTGGGGAACAAGCAGTTGGGTATAACTGCTTTATTAAGATTCGCAGCTGGTTTTGTTAATCTTTCAAATTTCATGCACTTCCTTCTTGACACACTCATAAGTTGTCCTACTAAAATGGAACTAATCCTATTAAATTAGCGTTAAATAATTTACTGTACATTATTTACCAAGTTGTCAATTAAATAAATAAAACTGTAATAATACACAATTATCGAACATTTTCAATATTAAATTTTCTTAATTGTTCATAAATAATTATTTACTTAATTCCACTTTCCTTAAGTAACTACAGCTAAAAATGATGTAAATTGTCCATATGTTAAACACATGGAAGTATATTCTATAATCACAAATGTCATTTTTCCTCAGTATCATCTATGCTTTTTCCACATCCAAGAAGTACTGCCAACATTAACGGTTCTTTTTAAAAACTATACTAAAAAAGACCCACTTAACTATTAAAGAGTCTACACCTTGCTTATGTGTAATGATAAAGCCTTAACATTAGTCAAGTCTAAATGGGTGATAACTAATTCTGATGCAGATACCAACAACAAAATATACTGCACTTCCATCCTGCCATGCTGGAGCACCTCTAACACCAAGTGTGGCTAATTTTGATCATTAAGTCAACATTTACATGGGACGCAAACATTTCCCTAATTCGATAACAATTTTGCCTCTCCCACTTCCTGTTATAAATAAACATAAATTGAGCACCATGTTGCTGCCAATCCACATTGTGGGGGAAAAAATGAGTGTCAATTTTTTGGGTTTCTTTTTTTTAGTTTGTTTCCTTATCAATCCTCATCACTCGAGCTTGCTTCATCTTCACTGATGTCATCAGATATTGGGAATCTCAGGATTGCAGCAACGCCAGATAGCTGACCTAATTCTGGAAGAGGAAATTACCCTTTAAACAAATTTATTAAAGAACAAAAATATTCTATCTGCTTAACCTAAAATGTGCAATAAACATTGACAACCTATGTGCACACATTGCCAAATGTGAACACACCTGTTAATGGTCTATATTATGAATGCCAACTCTTCAAATAATTACACATTAGTGGGAATGCCATTGATTTAAAATCAGTTGATACACAATGATTCAAAATTGATGCTCTGGCATAAGAATTTTTTTCTGCTTAACAACCAATGACATGCCTCATTAAGGTGGTACAACTTAGATATTACTTACGTTCTCCTGACACATGCAGGCTTGAAAAAACCTTTACTTCACCACCATTTTCTCTGACACTTTCTACCAGCTGTACATAACGTTGTCGTGTTGCCACGACTTGAGATCTTTTTTTGGAAAAATAAGAAGTAGATGTTTGTGCACAGAAAAATGTTTTTAATTACACAATTATTCTATATAACTTCATTGATTAGTCGACACTTTGAATACACTCAAACTAAGTAACAGTAAAAAGTACATTACAAGATCACTATCAAGAAACAAGATATAGACATCTTATTAATTAATTTTTCACTCTTTGTCATAACTTTCGTTAAATTTAATGTATAATCATTATGTTTGCTTTGCCCATATTATGTATCATAAACTTGTGTTGGAAATAAATATAAATCCAAATTTGGAAGTGTTTGTCTTGTTTTAATAAAGCTACTGGGAATTAAATATCAATTCATTAGATTCACAGCTTCTACAGGATTGTAGTAAGTAGGACAAAATAATAATGTGAAGTTACCGAACTGTCAATGTCTACCTACATAAATCCTGTATTACTCAGGTAGTTATATATGTACTTCTGTTTCAAATGAGAGCCCTATACAATGACCTTACTATAGCTCACCTAAACAACTCGTCAGATATAAGCAGTGTTTCTATAGCTTGTTGCTCATTGGCCATTTCAACATGCCTGATTCTGGAAAAAAATACACAATTTCTCCTTTCAGAAAATAGTGAGCAAACTGATTTTTTTTCTAAATCACTTCTTTTGAAAGAAAGTAATTTTCATTCAATTTGCAAACATTAATTTATGGGAAAAATGATTACACAGTTTGAAAGGCATACTGACTTACCCATAAAAAGCCCTATTTGGATCATTCTGCAGCATCTGATAAAAGTCATCCAGAGCTTTGACTTCCCCTGAAGCCTTGGTGTCACTCAACCTACATGTTACTGCAGGGTCAGAGAGCACTTCTGAAAGAGCATTGAAAACAAAATCTATATAATTCAATCTATATACTTGAATAAACATTTTCCTGGTATAGGAATCATTTAAAAGAAAGGTATGAATGGTGATCTTACATCATGGAAGCAGGCAGCAAAAGAAGGTGCTCCCAATTATTTATTAAATAAATAAATTGCAGTCCACAAATAAGTGTTCTTTTTGTCAGCCCTTGACAGTTCACAAATCCACCTGCTTTCTTCATAGTTTTTGTGACATCATGAGTGGGCCAGAAACAGGGTAATTATTATACAATATTAAGTCTGAGCCATAAACCAAAATTAAGAGTCTGAATAAGTTGCCTGTTAGTCAGCAGCAAGTTTTAAAGAAACTACTACTGTATTCTATTTAGCTCACCTTTTAAAGCATGCTTATGTCCCGAGGATGAATGAACTGCCAGAAACTTGGACTTATTTTCCAATAAAATTTTTATGTCCAATTTTAGGGCTTGAGTAAACATATAATCTATAAATTGATCCTGAAATTAAAAAATACATCATTATTAGTTTAATGCTATCAACTAGTGGTATTTAATGTTTGGCATTCTTAGACTTACACTTTAAACTGTAATGATTTTAATTATTAAAACAAAAAAGATTTGGATGAATGGACTTTAATTAATGAAATGGGTGACAGATAATAGCATTGCTGTTAACTAAAATATCTAATAACAACAGTCTTTGGTTTAATTACCTTCAGAAATCCTGGACTAGCAATGAGTACACATTTGACCACTGAAGGAGAATATGGAAAATTTATAAAAAATATCTTTTAAAAGAAATTTTCACCAAATTAAAGATGCACAAACAGCAATGTTTATTAGCTGATAAACAAAATGTTTTATCAACTTTTACCTATCAATGAAGGGCTTCTTTATTTAGACAAGTAAAATACAATAACATTCAATCAGATTTTAACTATGGAGGAGGAGTGTACTTACCATCAAAATTTACATGCCTTTGAATAGCTTGGATGATCTGGTCATAAAATTTCGTTATACCCTGTAATGTAGATTTTATTTCAAACTTTGGCTTACAATACCAACAAGAATTCTAAGCATTAAGGAAACGGCTAAAAAAATCAAATGTTTAATGATGAATAATTAAAACTAATTCACTGTCCCAAGGATAGAATAAAAATAAAATATGTATGATTGGAAAAAAATTAGTCCTAAAAATAGAAAAAAAAATCATAAAACTATATTGCATAAAAACTGAGGCTCAGTCTGAGAGAAAAGATGGAAAAAGCAGATGGATAGGAAAGAGGTGACAATTCACTGATTTAACTGCTGTTTATCTCACTCTTATTTCAGACGTGCTGAAAACTTTTCAGAATGGCCGGACATTTGGACCGGCAGTAATGAAATATTTGCCGGACCAAATGGATTTTTGTCGGACCAAAAATCACCCTATTTTTTGAGACAGATACTACCAGTGCGATTAGGGTAGCTTACTTTGTTTGTGAATGTGATAGGTTTGAAATGGAATGGAAAAAACGCTTTGGGTTTTATATAATTTTATTAGTGAAGTATGTCGAATGATGACTGTAAATTCAAAATTGCGGCTCTTAAAACTCTTAATGATCCTTTGGACTGACCAAGTCGAATTTTTCACCGGTTCAGACAAATTTTTTCTGGTCATGACCGATCGGACCAAAAGTTTCAGCATGTCTTTATTTTACTACAAATTCTTCGACCTTACAAACCACATACCTTGTCATGTTGTCCACACATCCCTTTCCTTTTCCTGGGAATAGAGGTTTCTATTTTAGCCCTGACCAGGGTCATTGCACTGGTGACCAGACAGATGTGAGCCAGCCCTTCCTGCATCACAACTGCTGCCAAGTCAGCATGCTGTGTGGGATCACAGGCCATTTCTTTGAATTAAAAAAATATGTACAGTACACTATCTTTGATTAATATGATTTCTAGACTAAAAAATTAAAAATCAAAATTCATGTTAAAATGTTGTGTATATAAACATGTTTTACATAAAAAAGTTTTTTTTTTAGAAATTTTATAATGTAACATTTAAACATTCAAAATTTTCTGAACACAATTCTCTACCCAAAGATTCCTCTAACACATAAACATTTTTCATCTGTAAATTAAGCAGTTCGTGGGGTCCTAGTGAATACATAAAATATATATTTACTGCACATGTTCATATTTCTTATAAACCTACCTATTCGTTCTAAGGCAACTATGTCCCAGTAGTGCTTGGCAAGTTGAAATTTGCGATTCATTTCAAGATCTAAGGTATGGTAGGCACCCATCTGAAAAACAATAATAATCCAATACAAATGGATATAGGCTGCACAATACTTTCATATTATTTACCATGAAAGATTGTTCCTATGTTTCTATTAGTTTGGTTACTTTTGATCAGCTGAGTTCAAAAGCCAAGGGCCAGTCATCACCATTAGCCTTCATTATCTACCTTAACATACTGGTTTTCCTGTATATTTCTCCCCTTTACTCTAAGTACACAGGCCTGAGTATCAAAGTCTATATTCTCCACACTGATGGTCAGTGTTGTTCGCACTTTGTTTGACGCTACACTCCCTGTGGCAGATTCTGTTTGCACTTTTCTGTAAAAAAAAATATGAAGAAAATTTTTCAAGTACTGTGCCAAATATGTACAGTTCTAAAGGTATTGACTGACAGGTTGTAGGTCTAAATTAATGGGTGAATCAAACTACTTACTGTCAACAAAGAGATATGCAACTAATTAAACAGGATCTATATTAATCATATGTTAAGTGAACATGTATTAATGATATTTTCAGGTTTCTACATTTACACAATTAATAAGGTGTGTCAATTATCAGTTTATCATTTCAGCCTACTGGTCACTTGAGCCACCTGGCTGCAAGAATTTTTTGTTCAAAACAGAAACAGTGGTCAGGAACTGAACAATTATTTAATATATTTTAATATATACTGGCCTTGGTTCAATTTTACTGAGATTTGGCATGGGGCCAGTATTAATGTCACAAGCTGTCTGTTACGGGGGGGGGGGGGGGGGGGGGGGGGGGTGTTACTGTACTCTGTAGTATTACTTAAAAGTACCTGATTGTTGTTGATCTCACAGTATCACCAATAGATACCAAATTGTATGCATGCCACATATCTTCTGCTTCTTCTGGAATCAGGGTCACAGACCTGCAAGTGTTTGAAAGGAGATTTATATAATACATATGATCTAATTTTGTTCATTCATGCAACTGCGAGCATCATTTTAAACTTTTAATCATACCTTTACAAAATAGTGTTTATCATCAAACATAAGATATGTTATGTCTGTTACTTGTGTCATATAAAATTAAATAATTGTTACAGTATGTTAGTAAAATACTGGTTAACTGTTACTGACCAATGTTGATTGCACAATGATGATGCAACAAACATGATCATATCAACCAACACGAAATATTCTTGATCAATAACAATTTCTTCTGATCTAAATCCACAATTATTGAGATTTCCTTACCACAGTAACATACCAAAGATATAAATCGCTTAAATTAATGTTTTACCACATAAAAACAACGGATGCTTTACTAAAATAAATCACAGTTGTATTATTATAATCAAAACAACTTTCTTGACAATGAATGGTAAAAGGGCCAGCCAGTAGGTGGATTCCCTTGCGTTTAACTTACCCTTGGCCAGATTTATCAATATCCCTTGCGACCAGCTTCATGATTGTGTTACCCAGCGCTCAAACAAAACATTGTGTTCAAAAAGTCTGTTATAAAATGATAATATAATATGGTATGGTATGTCAGTGTAGCATCTTGCGTGTCCTTCTCAGTCAGGCGGGAAGCCAGGCAAAACTAAAGAGGGCGTTGATCCAAGACAGACTTATTACTTTCAGCAGCTCTTGTTGTTCGAAACTGTGTGCAAAATCGGGAAGCCGCTTTATTTCGAGGTGTCACGTGACTCGAGAGGTGTTCCTGGTAAAGTGATTGGAATATTTTGATGTGTTGATGATGTTATAATTAGGTAGGTACGATGGCGATCACATTGAAAAGTACATCAGGTGACATTCCATACTTTGGGATTACCCTTCTTTTATATTATCTGTAAGATTGTTTGTTTATAACTGCAAAGTTTACAAACAGGGCGGGCCGTAAGCAGGCCATGTCAACATTGGCAACGAAGTCGAAGACGGTCTCGGTTAAACTAAGTTAATTAAAGCCAAAAGAAAGTAAGTTTTCACTTTCGTTCGGAATCGATCGCTTTGAAAATTTATCTGACGTAATATATGGTCATCTTATAATTCAAATCAGCCCCCAAGATCGTCGATTTTGTGATATGTGGAATACCACATATGATGGTGAACGGTTAGCAATTTTGTAGTACTGATTGATGTTAACATGCCTGTCCTTAGTTCAAATAATATTAAAAGCTCAGCTTTCATATTTACATGTATTATGTGGTATTAAAAATGAAAAGGTGTGCTAGAGGAAGAGCATCCGATTAGCCTACCCATTATTATTAATTAGATAGGTCTGGTGATAAACAATGAATGAAAATCAAGTGTTGAGTTATATGTTTGTTCAGTAAAGTTTAGTTCTAAAATATTTAATGAAGTGATGAATTAATGTACTAGGGTATTTTAAAAAATGGGGGTGGGATGAGAATGATTTAAATGTTATACACACCAAAGACGTGTTTATGCAAATAGCCAGTTTCACATACATGTAATTTGGCATTTGTGCAAACCTGTGTATCTATACCAAACAGATAATCAGCAAAGGTTCTTATTCTGCTGATTTATTGAAATATTTTATTTCTGTCTTCTGTCTGTTTAGTGATAAGGTCTAATTATTTAGCTGTTTGTATTAACGCATTTTGTGCATTGAAATAACATGCAATTGATATTGTAAAGACTTATTTAGAGAAAATAAAACAGACTAAATGAAGACAACCACATACTGACACAAGAATTAAGCTGATCCATTTCCCTAGATTAGTATGATACATTTCCTGGCATAATTGTGATCACATAAATATATGCAACATCAGAAACCTTCAACAGATAATGATTATTCAGCCCTATATAGTCCAATGTGAGGATAAGATATTCTTGACACCTTATTTATTTAAACTATTTCTTTTTAGTCTGTTAAATTAGATGGACAGAATAAGAAGTTAATCACTCTTAAAAGTGTTACCCAGTGCCAAAATAATCTCAGATTTTAAATGGAATTTTACATGCGAAATAAACTTTGGAATGCATGATAAAAAAGAGGACTAATATAATAAATATCAGTTACAATGTTTAAAGAATAGATGCTGTAGATTAATAATGTAAAAACTGGTTGATCCTGCAGGTGTTGGTGGGTTCCTAAGATTCCAATCACAGAATGAAGTAAAAAGCAGCCATGAGTAAGTACACAAAGAGTCATACTAGTAGATAAAAGATGGTCACTGTATTGTTTTAGATAAAGGATGGTCAATGTATTGATTGATGTAATAATTTTAAATCTATGATTATGATTAATACTTATGGCAGTACTAGTGTTCTTTCTATAACAGAGAATTTGGTATTTATTGTTGAAAGTTTCTAGACTTATTTTACCTAATGTTGGTTGATTCAGTGTCATCCAAAAAAAAAAGAAAGATCACCAACTAGCCATAAATCAGATACACATAGAATTATACCCCAAATAATTGTTACTTTGGTCATTTATTGTACATTTGCCAGTCAATATCAGCTGAGCACTATACTCTGTCCCATTAGCAAAAAAGTTATCAGTATCAGTGAAGAACCGTTAAATGTTATCTTAGACTCGAGTGGTGTATTGCATTAAATTGCCCACATTTTATCTAACATTGGCCTGTCAAGATGGCACAGATATTGGGTGGAGACCCATTACACGAGTTATGATGTACAATGATTCAGTGTGGAGAATGATATAATATACAGTGATTCAATATGAAGACAGATAAAATGTATAGAGATTCATAGCTTTTGCTGAGATTGTGATGAGCATTATAAATATGTTATTTAATTAATATATCATGATTGGCCAAATTGTAATCTTTTTTTCCAACTTGCAGCAGATTTAAATGAATATGAACTGCTCAAGAGGGCCGAGAAGGAAAGGGCAGAGATTGTGGCCAAGTATGACAAGGTAAGACATGAAATTCAGTAAAAAAAAAACAGGTGCAACTGGTTGATGGATGGAAAATGAGTGACTACTATGAGGGTTATTTAATTTATAGTAAACATGTCTTTTAAACATGTGAGGGTTATTATCATTAATTACACGTTTAGAAATGATAAGTTCGTGAAACATAGTGATGGAATTATTGGACTCAAACTGCAATACTTGTAAGACAGGTGGGCAAAATGAAATTTACTTGAAATACTAGTAGGTATTTTATTGTCTCGTGTATTGTTTATAAAAAATAATTCAAATAATTTAATTGAGTCAGTCATGTGATCGAGACTCTTTCGTGAAGAGTGTTTTTAGAATAAAATGTTTTTTATCAGTGTCAGAGTAGGTTTTAAGCATCTTTGTGGTTTCATCATCTCTTGGACCTTTATTACTTTGTCACTGTTTACAGCCAATTTTAGAAGCCGATGATACACTCTGCACTTTTCGTCATTGATTGTGAGAAGGAGAGGGGTAGAAATTGATTTTTTGTTAAAGGAAATACATGTTTGGTAATTAAGTCTAAAATTAGACATCTAGGCTCAAAAAATGAAGTCTCTGGACAGCTGGCATATAACCTTTTTCACTTAATTAGATTTCTTCTCAAGTAGCAATTTCAGATTATACACAGAAGAGAAACGATATCTTATATTCGAATTGTGAATGCCTTTCTCACCCAGACCAATATAGACTAAAAGCAATCAGAATCTAAAAAAGGCTCTGATAAAACCTATCCATTGGAGCACCATACTTGTTATTTGGCAAAACGTGAGGGTTGTGTGCATGTTAAGTACAGATTTTATCACATAAATGTGTGATGTTATGAACAAGTGTAGCATATTAATTAATTGTGTATAATTGTGTATATTTATGTACCTCTGTGTATAAAACACGTTTTTTTAGTCCATAGATTGTAATATTGATATTGTACATGAGGCAGATTAAAGGATACACATACAGTACATCTTTTTTTGGCAAACTTATATGTCATAACGAACAGGAAATTGTCACTGCATGATGCTCTCTGTATTTACTGTATTTACTTATTGAAGACTGAATACAAGACCTACCTACTAGTAATTTATTCATGCTCCAAAGGAATTATTTCCAAAATAGTTTTTACTTTTAGTATGAGAGGCTCAGCTTACTAATCTCAATAAATTTAGGCAGGAACAGATGCAGATTAAAATAAGTCTTAAGCAAACGACTAGGCTTAAAAATTGAAGTCTGTAGACAGATGAAATATAACCTTTTCCATTTAATGGGATTTTGCTTTATGTAGCCATTTCAACTTATACCCAGAAGGAAAAACAGTAGTTTGTGTTGTTAATGCCATATGATAACCAAAAGGAAAACATGACTTTTGTGTCATACTTGTGATTTTTTTCCCTTTCCTTTGATCCCTAAGGCAAAATTAGAATGCATGTTTGCTAACAAGGGTTTTGCATTAGATTTAAACACATTTTTGTTCTGATACAAATGCAGCTTCAAGTAAAGATCCCTCAGATTTTCATTTTAATGTTGCCTTACACATGCCCATTAGTCTGTTTGCATCTTATTGATTCTACCTTGGGAATGTAACAGTCTGGTTCTTACATCATTCCTGTATGAAATCAAGAATTCACGATTACAATCCACAGTTCATGCTCACATGTAGTGCTTTGACCTTAGCCACTATAACCATACTATATCCAAGTCCAGGTAACCTTGTCCTAAGCTTCATATGTTTTTTAGTTATATATTATTCTTATATATATGTGTACAGTATAATTCTTGGATCATAATTGTTTTAAATTTACTAGTGCAAAGTTAGGTAAATGTGTGTGAATATGAGAGACCAAATGTTCCACTAGACAATCTGAACTTCAGTATAATACAATGGACTTTACATTCTAGTTCTAAAGTCTTTTGTGATATGAATGCATTAGCTTGTTCACATGTTTATGTTTGATGAAATATGTCAAATGGTCAACAGTAAAAGGACATTTATAAAATGGAGAAGATGAAAAGATAATTACCATTCATCTTCTGCCATGACGCTTTTCGCAGCTCTGATTTGAATTTAACAGTCAGTGAGAAAACAGACTTGAAATGTTAGTTGTTTCATCATGGAAATTGTTCTTCTTCAAGAAGAAGTTTACTTGAATATGTAATGTTTTGAAAGAATGTTATACTAGTATTCAAGCTGGGACTTTTGTGTGCATGATTCTAATTGATATGTTTTTTAAGGTTCATCAGATAGAGGTAAATGTGATGAAAAAATGGCCTACTTTGAAATAAAATACTAGTAACAAAATGACATTTAGATGGTGTGGATTATTTTGTACATTATAACAGCTGATGTGTTTTTTTTTTCCTAGGGTCGTGAGGAAGGTGCAGATATTGACCCTTGGGAAGATCCAGCCTTTGAAGTGTACCATGTAACAGATAGATATGGATTTATTCAGTGAGTATTTGATTGCATAGAAAATGAACTGCTGAACATATTATACTAATTAAATCACAGTACAGTAATTGTGGGAGATTCAGCATGCTAGCTTATTAGTACACTGGTATTTTTTCTCTCCCTTAGCATAATTTCCTTGAAATATGTAGATGTGAACGTTTAAACCAATTGCCTTGTTCACATGAAGATGAACTCCTGCATAAAACTGACAGTCCAGTAATGATTCAGTTCTTTACATAGGCCCGTATTGTCCACTACAAAAGATTTTTTCTCCTGGAAATGACTAAACTATAAGTCATATAATTCCTGTAGTGTTGAGGTAGCACTATTGATCACAGTATGTACATTTGAAAGGGTAATTTAATTTGAAATGTAAAAGCTGGGCTTTACGAGAGGAAGACGCAAGAATCAAGGTAGTATTGATTTTTTTGTTCAGGGGGGTCAGTGTAAGTCATCAATCAATACATGGCACCCAAAAGCAGGCCAAAAAAATCTGTGCAGAAAGCTACATTTGCAAGATATGTCAAGAGTAAGGTATAAGTGGCCTGTTGTGCTATGTGCAGGTATATAACCAGGTATCTGATTGCTAATAGAAGTGTGTAGAGCTGAAGTAGATGTGATGGTCTAGAGTAAGGTATCTTGGCCCTAGGCTAGGCATATGACTGAAATCAAATTTCAGCCCTCTGGCTTCAGCATTTCTGTTGAAATGACTGGAATATGGACATTGGAATCCCGACTAAACTGTTTTCTCCTTTTCATATTTTTGTGTTCAGAAAGAAGATTGCTATTTACACTTTGTATTTATACATTAAGTATCGCCAGTTTCCCTGCTTCAAATTAAAGTAGGGACTTAGAATGCGATCAAAGCACTTGAGACATTTATCAAAAGATACTTGTTTCTGTTTACTGAAAGCCACATTTGGCTTTGAATTTAGTTGCCTGGTCTGAGCTTTGCACTGAGACTCAGTATGATATAGAATTTATTGCAAAGGGCACCTGTTGGGAAATCAGTTTATTAAGATTAAAGAAAATTCTGCCGTTTTGACCTTTTTGCGAGGGGTGGATATTGAGATCAAGTTTGCCCTTAGAATTATTGATAACTGTTAATTTAGTTTTAATTGACATTATCATAGAGCTTTTTTAGAATCACAATAAATGTCACATATTGTGCTTTATCACCTGCGATAATAATGGAAGTGATAAAAGTATGTTAACTTTGGCAGTAATGCTACTGGCTTGAAAAACTACTTCGGTATCAGTTGTTAGCTATCATAGTAATATGCATTCCCAACGTTAATGTAGTTCTGCACATCAACTGATTGATACTCTGAGTCCCAGTGAACTGAGATGATTTCAGAGTTTTTGGATCAGTTCCAGGCATTTCCTGAAACTTGAATGTCAAAGTCAGCATGCACTGTGTGGTGTTTACACAAGCTAACTAGCATACCTACTGCTCAGACTTGGAAAACTTGGAGAAACCATTAGCTTATAAGTTATCTGTTTTATGCATGAGTTTTCCTCTCTCTTTACTTTCCTCAGTCTTTTTATCTATCTCGACATATTGATACACAATATAGAAAACTAACTCTCTCTCTCTCATGATCAAATGAATCTGTTTGACCATGAAAGTTGTTTGAATTGTTGTTTGTTGATATTTAATGCTTATAAATTATGTTTGAAGCCAACAGCAGCTGGATTTCAACCTTTGATCATTTAAACAGAAAGAAATATTCAGAATGATATGTTGCTTTACCTTTTATATTATTAACAAAAACTTCTTTGTAGCATTAGACAAGCTGCATTTATCCATGTACACATCAAGCAGTACTCTATTAGACTTTCATTTCAGAATTAACAAAACACATAATCAGACTTTGTGAGTAATTTGTCAAATCTCAGTCATAGACCAAAACTGATAAAAAGCAGTCAGCTTGTGTGTAAAATGCTTCTGTGTGGAACAGACTAATATCACACAAGTTATAGAGTTATGGCCAGCATGAAGGTGTATGCCATTGGTAAGCCAATATATAACACTTAGAGTCACTTATATCAAGGCAGCAGATGGATGGTAGGTTTATCTTAGAGAGTTAATGCTGCTCTGATCTTCCTTGGAAGCCGGGAAATATACCTGCAGGGAACTTTTCCCCCAATTTGGACATCTGCCTTGTACTGAATATTGCTTTAGAAATCAGAAAAGCAGGTGTTCAGATTTAAGACTTTACCTTGTCCCCCCAACCAGGTTACTAGTATGGTGGCTGTGATAATTTTAACTGTGTAAAAGAGATTGTGGATGACATTTGTTATAGACACCATTCAGACCAAGTTGATCCGCGGACTAACAGATCCACGGAGTAAAAATGGCCGACTCACTTAAAAGCAGCGGCAACTAATTCCATGATGGCCTCCCTGCCTCCGTATGTGCCATCGCTGCAGGGGCCTTGCAATTTGACTGCGGAGCTGGGATTTAATTCATTTGATGGCATGTGTGGAGGCAGGGAGACCATCAGAAGATTAAGCTTTGAAGTTTGTTCAGCCATATTTAGTCAGCATATCAGTTAGTCTCTTCTGAATGGCATCATAGACCCACTAGTATGTGAAATAAGCAGTCTCTCCCTCTTTCCCAAATTGTGTACTTAACCTATATTTTATTCTTTTCTACTCTTTAAATTTTTTTTTCTTCTTGAAGAATAATACCATAATGTAAATCACTCTATTTTATTTTAGTGATCAAAGGCTGCCAAGGAAGAGAGATGCTGTGGAACAAAAGGTTAGTGATGACATTATATTTAATGCATTTGTTTTTCTTTTTTGTGTGAATAAGTTAGAATTTCTGAATAGATGTCTTGACACGCTTGATAAAAACAAGTTTTTGATATGACAGGTTCTTCAGCAAGAGCTGGAAAGGACCCCCAAATGGCTGAAAATGATAGGAAAATATAGGAAATACCTGGGAACAGAAAAGGTAAGAAAACTAAGTATTTACAATAACCTTAATTTCGGATTTTAAATTTAGTATAACATAAATAACACACTTGGTGGTTATCTATTCTAAATTCAGTGGCTGTTTTGTTAAAGTACAATAGAAATTATTTTTGCAGAGATAACATTTTTATTTATTATACAATAACAGGATATTGTCCGTTTTCTATTGGTTTTGTTTGAAAAAATTAAAATACAGATGGAGTCCAGCTTTATCAGCATTGAGAAAACTAAGCCCTTGGATAAGACTATAAATTACCTGTACATCAGTTATACTGCGCTTAGGTGCTGAATTGAAACATTGGTTAGAGCAAAATGGATGATAAATAGCACCCAGGTGTATTTTAGTCTGTTTAATCAGTAGTGAAATACATGCTTTTGATATCTTTTAGCAGTAATTCAGAATTACCCAAGAAAATTGCTTATTTATTAGGTCATTAGACCAATAGGCTGAAAAGTAATCCTCAGATCTAGAGTTTTAGTAGTTCCAACATGTTCATGATGGATGTTCCGATTTTCTAGAAGCAGAGTGTACCCTATTTGAATTCTTCTTAGGTCAGATATACTATTCCACAACATTCATTCAGCTGATCAGTATTCACTTACTAGTAGTTCATTTGCTGTGTTGGGTTAATGACCTACACAATGCCTGTAGTAGATACATGATATGATATTCACAAGAGGGGGGGGGGAGGGGCTTTCACAAAAGAAATTAGGAGTGAAAGTTGATATTAAAATTAAGGCTGGAAATTAGTCTCCCTATAGAATAAATTTGTGGTAGATTGCTTTATCATAGTAATTGTATCAAGCATTAGCCTTTTTTTGTTTTGAAAAAAAAAAAGAAAAAAAATGGTAGAATATTTCATTAATTGAAAAGCTTATTTAGGTGGGTTGAGTTAAAGTAGACCCAAAACTTTTGTTCTTGAGTTTTATAACATCAGTCAGCGTTCAGTTATTTTTGTGAGACATGCTGCTAGAGTGGAAGAATATTATAGTTATATGGATATATCCCCAGTGATTTTCTGCAAAAAAGGCAAAGCAAAGAAGTTTCAGGTCATATGGCATTACATGCTAATCCTTTTTGTATTGGGTGGAACTTTCATTTTTTACCATCACCTTGGGACTGTGTTCAGTTAAGTGTCTAACATTAACTCCTGCCATCATACTCATTATTGATGTTACAGTTTTTTAAATGCGTGCTTGTCTCTTAAAATCTAAATTATTCAAGAAGTAAGGAGAAATACATTAGGTTGGCAGGGAAATGAAGATATTCAACCAAACATAGAACAATAGTATCCACTGCTGGGGTAGCGCTAACACTCGCCAATTTAGCCAAATGCTACAACTGACTTAAATTTGCTAAACAAAAAGGGCTTGATTTGACTAATTTTAGTCAAATTAAAACCAATTGGATAACAAATTGACAAAAAAGTGGTGATTTGGCTAAGTGAAAAAAATTGCTAGCGCTACCCCAGCACTGTAATATCAACTATAATATGATATTGTTACAGAATTTCCAAAAACCACACCCATCTTTTAACACAGTGACTTTGGATTCACCCTCTAGACACAAAATCTAGTCTAAATGGTATCATTTCAGTTTGTGCGGAGGATTTATAAAGGAATCCCACAAAAGCTGAGGGGAGAAATGTGGTGTAGGCTGCTGAACGTACATGCCCTGAAGAAAGAACAACCAGGAGTCTATGAGGTAAGTGAATTCTTTTACTAAAAAAAAATGTTCAGACACACCCTCCAGTCTGTTTGAATCGATTTATATTTCCAGCAACAAAGAGTGAATTATGGGTGTGGAATACTCCCTAAAAGGGAAGTTGATTGTTATCCCTTATCCGTTTTCCTCTAATTGCAAGTCATATTATACCTATCAGTTATAAAACTTACTTTTTTGGAGTGTTCCCTCATGTTTTTGGATCCTGGCAGAAGATTTATATTCAGCTCAGCTCTTTTCTGGGTTCTGAATATCAAAAGCCTTCTCTTTGTTATTTTATATGTAAAGTTGATAAAAATATCCATACTAGTATTTATATTTAATTTCAATTTGAAGAATTTAGTTGTTTGCATACTTAAACTTGGTTTGACACATTATCATCGATTCTACTTTTACAGAAAATGAAGGAAAGGGCTCGAAAAAGGTCTCCAGATATCCGCCAGATAGATTTGGATGTAAACAGAACTTACAGGAACCATATCATGTTCAGGGAGCGCTATGGAGTAAAGTAAGCAATATGTTGGGGAATATAGATGAACCAGAAATATACATTTGACACTTGTATTGTTATACAGACTGTGTTGATTGAGCATAATGAAAGTATGCTTTAATTTATCCTAGATAACAATAAATTAATGAAGTTTTATAAACCTAATTATTAGGTTCTGCTATTAGGCTGAGAAAGTTATTTTTTTCAGGAGGCACTTATGACACTTTGATCACTTATAGTATTTTTCAAAATAAACCCACATTCTTGATAGATAATGCTTTGAAAAAAGAGAGAGAGATTTTTGTTCTTTGTCTTGTAGGCAACAGGCTTTATTCCATGTGTTAGCTGCATACTCCACTTACAACACTGAAGTCGGATACTGCCAGGGGATGAGCCAAATAGCTGCACTTTTACTGATGTACTTAAATGAAGAGGTTGGTTGTGGATATATATGTGCACACCCAAACATGCATAAACACACACACACACACACACACCTGTGTTGTAAGACAAATTATTCTTTAACTAATCCTGTTATTACTAGATTAACAATGCTGTTGTGAAGATTAAATGACTAAAGACTATGTCAAAAGAATATGGGCAACAGAATCTATTTAATAGAGTATTTTGCACCAATAAACTGACTGCTATGCCTTTGAAATGCTAATACAGATTGTACTTTATGAAGTTTACACATGCTCCTTGGCCCTTGGATACATTAAGTTTTTCCACAAATAAATTTCAGCCTTACAAAATAATTAAATTAACTGTTGGATTAATGGTGTGAAAGTTTTTGAAAGAAGAAAAGTTCCAAGAGTTAATCTTTATATTTCAGGATGCCTTTTGGGGTCTTTCAGCTCTGTTAACTGATAGAAAACATGGCATGCATGGTAAGGAAAAACTCTTATTATTGTTTACATTTCCCCGAATAACAGATATAATAAGTGATATGGAAAAAAAATTATGAGAAAAAAGATCCACACTATTCAATTGGATCCTCACTCCATAGGTGGATGGTTTTAATGTTAAAGGTAGTCCTCAGTGATTTATACTTGCCCAAATTCATTAGCTTATTTTTTTTCCTAGGTATTTTTATTCCTGGTTTTCCGAAGTTGAAAAGATTCCAAGATCATCATGACAAGATATTGTCAAAATATCTTCCAAAGGTCAAGAAACATCTGGTAAGAGACACATCTATGGTAAACCAATGCTACTTCATAGATAAGTTGCAACATTTCAAACGCTTAATGGATCCTACCTTGTTGATTTATAAAATTGCACATGTTCACAAGACGTGAGCCTAAAATCTTTATATTTTCAGGACCGGAATGATCTCTATGTCTCTCTCTACACCATCAAGTGGTATATGCAGTGCTTCCTTGACAGAGTAAGTTTTCTTTGATTGTTTTTATACATTGTTTTCTTTGCTTCTTCTGCTTCTCCCAATATTGAAACAATAACTACCACTTTCAGTGATGGTTTCATTCATTAAGTTTGGCATTTCTAACACAAATACACTGAAATATTTAAAGACATAAGAAAATGTATTAAAATTATATATATTAAAGGTGCCAACACACCAGAAATACTAGAAATCAAAGGCAGATTTTCACCAATATTTTTTTAAAAGCAATAAAGATGTGTGTCAAATGCGAAGTTAAATTTTAGGTCACACGCATTAATCTTCGGAGCCCTTATGCTATTTTCTTTTTAATTTATAAATACAGTAAATTACCCACTTCAGTGTAAAAGTATTTTTTATGAATTTGTATTGAAAGAAAATTTATATTGACCTAAAGGTGGCATATTTATATGATTTGACTTTGTGCTTTCAGGTTCCTTTTACACTAGTGCTGCGTTTATGGGATGCATACATCTTTGATGGAGAACGGGTTCTTGTAGCCATGTCATACTGTTTGCTGAAGATCCACAAAAGTAAGTGCTGCCTTATAAGATCAGTAATGAGTTGGAAGTGATTCACTGTGAAATATGGGGAAAAGATTCAGTTCATAAGCAAGTAACTTCAAGTGCATTATGCACCACATATTCAGTTCACAATTCAAATTTTGAAGTTTTGAATAAGAAATTTGTTTATGATACCGGCATAACTTTTTACTTATCAGAGCAGATGGTATGAATGTGTTTCTGTTATCTTTTCAATCAGGAAGAATCTTAAAGATGAAGATGGAAGACTTAGTGCAATTCTTTCAAGGAAGTTTAGAGAAAGAATTTGGCTTTGATGATGACATTGTGATGGAAAATTTGCAAATATGTATGGAGGAATTGAGAAGAGCCAACATGGACCTTCCGCCCAAACCTAAAGACAATTCTGAGCTTCCAAAACTACCGTTTGGGCTGGACATTAAACCCAGTGTGGACCAAATCATAGGCAGACGTGACTCTCAGGACCACAGAGCAGACGTCATCACCAACGCGGACAGGAAACTGGAGGGAAGTGTCAGAATGAAGAGATTTCAGAAACACAAACTGGCAGCTGCTAGCCGAGAGAGCTCGGTTCCCCCTGATGACGACACACGCTCAGATTACACCATGACAGCATCACGTGCCTCGCTGGCAGAGGGCTTCACGTCCAGGGCCTCCATGGCAAACACTTCACGCACATCGTATTATGATGGTTCTGACATCGATTGGGAGAGTCAAGATCACGATGACACTTTCACTGATTACTCACCAAACCAACCCAATGGGGACATTGGGTTTATTTCGGGAGAGGGGTCAGGGCAGGATGGACAGAGGTCACAGTCACGAAGTCCAGAGGACCAGTCCTTTCAGACTGCACTCACGGTCCAAGTGGTCAAGCAGCATAGTCATGTTGTCCAGCAGGTTGACCCTGTATCTTCTCATTCATCTCACAGTCAGGGATATATGTATGATCACTACCATTCTCCTTCACCACCTCTCGCATCTCCAAATGATGGCGGTCGAACAGAGCTCCCGGTCAGTCATACCAAGACCCCTTCTGACTATGATAATCAACCCTCTGGAGGGAGTTCTCCACAAGCAGGAACATACATCCATGTTGGATATCCTGTGAAGAAACAGTCTCCAAATGGAGATAATTCTTACACCACAGACATTATGAAAAAGGAGTTTCGGTCTGAGTATAAAATTGAACGTAAACCGTCAAACTCTTGGGAGCGACCGGTATCTTGGCACCCTGCCAGCATGCCACGGTCCTCATCAACATCGTATCGAGAACAGGAAAATGTTCAGCACACCAAGATCATCAACCAGAAGATTGAGTACAGGGCTTCCATGTCTTCTGGGTACGACAGTTACAACAACACTTACGAAGATGAAATGGAGCGATCACTGGAGAGTCTGGGGGTTATAGACAACAGTCCTAATGGCAATCCATGGGAAAATGATGTTATACAGTATAAACAGGGAGTAGCGGTGATAAAACTGAATGGCCATGGTGAGTCGCCAGGCAGGCGGCGGCACCAGGAAAGTAAGGAAAGGAGAGGGGAAATGTCACCTAGAGCCAGAAGTTCAAGGTCACCAACCTCTCCCAAGAAACCACCAATCTCACCGAAACGTGGACAGCCAAAATACAAGGAAAACCAACATCCAGTGTATATATGAAAGTGGTGTGAGAGCAACTTTCCTATTATGCAGAAACATTTTATTGGTACAGATATACTGATTAAGAGGTATATTTGATTTTTTTAACAGTTAAACCTTAAGAAGATCTTTCAACTAATTTTAATGACTAATTTGTAATCTTTTTAACACCCAAAATGTAGTGTCTGATAAAGTTTACATGGATATGTAACATTTGAATGCTACAGCAATGTTTTATCTTACCATATGGTCTTTCCCAAGTTTGAAATCTTCAGGTGATGAATTTAGATGAGTGCAATGTGTCACATTTTTTCCTTGCCAGATAATTTATAACAATGGAAAATTCTAATGATAACACTTTTGACGGGACAGGAGGGGCATCATATAAAATTAAGGAAAATGCAAACTGGTCTTTGTAATAAGTGGTTAGAAAATTTGTTGGTTTTCACTGATATATGTGTGTTTTAGTCGAAGAAGGTTGGTGTTTAATGTATTCATTTAAAAAGAAATTGTAAATAAATAATAATTGTACTTACATGTACATAGTGCTTAAATAACAAGATAATAGGCACACCAATAATGCATTTTAAATTCAGATTTTGTTAACTGCTGAAATATTGTAGATATTTGCTGTGTAATTTATGATGGTTGTTAGTATTCTTATTGAGTCACGTGTTTACTATGACAGTGTAAGTCTTACGCCAGTGAATGTTGTATGGCCAGATGTATTCAAAACTAAATGAAAAATTTAACACTGCCATGAAAAAAAAACTGACTTGATGTACAATAACATTCATTTTCTGAAATATGATTACTAGTGATGTGGCTATGTGGGGGTTATTAGAGCAGTATGTCGTACTGAGCGCCCTTAATTATGTACATTTTAAAAAGATACAATTTTATTCAGTCAATTAACACTAAAAGAAAATATTAATTTCAGGTTTTAGCATGTTATGAATGAGGCAATATTACCTTATGATATTTTTCTTTGTTAATTTAAACAAGTGGTCTTTGCATAAACCACCATTATACACAAAAAAAGAGAAAATTTTTAGATACAACAATTGTGTAATATCATGTAAAACTGATGCTTTGGGGAGGAGGAACTTGTACAGTAGAAATTGAGCATTTGAATCCTTTTGGTAGTTGCAGTTTCTTTGCTTTTCTCTGCAAACCTTATTTGCCCCCTGTTGTTTAATGGGAAGTGTCATCAGAGTGAATTGTCACTTGCTGGATGACAGGTCTTAATAAATTAATAATTCTGCTCAACACTTTCACAGGGCGTTTTTCCCCTGCGGATAATTAGTGCTGATAGAGAGTGAGATTAAGGGCTTCAAGCTGTTGTTTTACTGGCTTTACCAATCAAAAGTATTACCAAGGATGTGACATATTTTTAATGTCCAACTAGAAGATGGGGTGACATGGTCAGCTACTGCTGATTGCCCTGCTACAAACTAAAAGTGCAAATACTCTGCTTCTCTTTGCCTGCAAGATATTTACCACCTAGGTAATAAATAAAGGATAAATAACCAATATAAGGTCTTTTTATTCTTAATTGTAATTTGATGTATCTGGTTTATAAAATAACCATCTGTATATACATGATTCTAAAACATTTCAATATGTGGCAATGCATCTTCAATCTTTTAGTATCATATACTTCATGTTTCGAATGTCTATTCGTGTTTGTTCACAGTTGCATTAAACTGTGTTAAAATAATATTTATCAGGATGGAAGATCACTTAATGCAATGAGCCCCATGAATACCCACTGAGCAGTCAACAACCTTCCAAGTTGTGAGGCCAACTTGATAAAAAGTTTGGGGTCTGTTTAATTATAAAACTTGAGACTGAAAATTTACCTCACTTTAAAGACCACTTTGACTCAAATCAATAGTTGTGTGCTTCAACAAAATATTGAATCTATTCTATAAAAAGAATCAATTGGCTGTTTTTAAAACCAACAGTTAATTGTTTTAGTCGACTACCGCTGATTTTTCCTGAAATGAAGTTGACTTTTGAATTCAATTCTTTTGTGAAACCAGCCTATGGAATGACAGATTCATAGATGTCACCATAAAGCAACAAGGTCTCATCTCCAGCTCTGCCCTGCTCTCCAACCTTGTCTTAACCATGTCAATTGTCAAGAAGATGAATATAATCATCCTTTACCAAAGACAATAATAGCTGAATTTTGCTGTGAAATTCTTTGTATGTTAATAAATTAGATGGTAAATTGGAAGTTTTCAAAAACTGAAACTTCATATGAGTATCAGCTGTGGGGCAGATATACTTAATATAATTTGACAAATGTGCTTATCTGACATCAGACATCAAATTTTTCCTCGCATATTTCCTGTCCGTGTTCTTCAAACTCTGCCTTTGTTACCACCATTTTCTTGAACTGAGGATCTTGTGCCAGTGCTGCACCACCCTCCCAGCTGAATGTAATGGGACTGAAAAAAGTTGAAAAGAGAACCTTTCATACTTTAGGAAAATGTAGCTGAATACATAATACAAACCTTGTTTACATCTAGTCAAATCATTGTGAAAACACAAATTTATTGTCGATACAAGGACAGCACAAGTAAATTTTCTTCTAATAGGTGAGAGGCACCTAGCTTGCAATATATTTGTAAAGACAATTGAATGAGACTAACTTGTTTGGTTGAGTGACATTCACTTCATAATCAGCTGGTGTTAATGATCGTACATCTTGGTACCTGTAAATGATATGAACGCATGAAATTTCTGTTATTTTCAATTTCACAAATAAGAAAAAAAACTAATTCTTTCATTCTAAACCTTATTTCATTCTAAATCATTTTTATAAAAAAATACTTTATAATATTACTTTAATTTAATACACCATCAAAAAGAAGATTTTATATCTAAAATTATTTACACTCTGTCTTTGAATCCTGGAAGCATGCAGTTTCCTCCTGTCAGCACAATGTTCCGGAGTAAATGTGGCTGCATCTCTGAAAAAATAAGAAAAAAAAGTAAAACATCCATCTATCATTGATATTTAGATGCATTTTTCATTTTGAAACATGCAAAGAAGACAAAAACAATTATTTCCACCTAGTTGTTAGAACTTATTTATAGTATTGAATAATTCTGCATATACAGATATACTGAATAATTATCAAACCTCTCCTTATCATAAACTTGCCTTCAGGTGCTAACTTGACCACATAGCTTATTGCCTCAGATATTCCCATTTCCTGAATACCAACATCAGATGGGTGGAAGAGTATCTCTGGTACAGCAAACCTTTCATTGTTCATCCGTATTATCTGAAATCACACAAGATATAAAATACACCAATTGTCAATATTACAGCTACAAATCTAAGTTTTTACGTTAATGCTATCTAGAAAATCTCACTAAAACATTCAATATTCTAAATGATCCATATTCAGTAAAGCAAATTAGACCAATTCTTATTTACACTTATTTTTCTTCTAAAAACTAACCTGCTCTGATCCCTTTGCCTTCCCAGTGCTCTCTTCTCTAGTTTTAGCATAGCCTCTTTTTATGTGTGTGTAATCTGGCAGAACGTAATCACATGTGACAGTGTTATCAGCCCCCTTTTTCCTGCAAGTATTATTTCAGGCAAGCTTTTTCAATTATATGAAAATTTTATCATCTACATACAAAAACGGTTGAGAAATGCATTTAGACCTACTGTGTAGCATGTAAAATTAAATTTCAGCCCTCTCATATAAAAAAACATTTAAACAATTATCATGGTTCACGATACTTTCCAGTAAAAAATTGATCTAATCACTTGTTTTTATAATGTTTTTGTTGAAAAAGAGGAAGGGACTGGCAATGGTATTTCCTTAGCAGCTATACATATTTTCATTCTATGAATTATTCCCATCTGAATCTTGTTGAAAATGAAAAAGGAAATGCTAAGCTGACCTTGCTATATCCATATCCTTTTGAAATTGTGTTGACACATAGCAAACATCTTCCTTCATCTGGTTGATGACATATGTCTCATCCATTACCATGAGTTGCCTATATTAGGAACAAATTGTGGTTCATAAAATTAAAATTAAAATTTTTGTTCTACTTCTAATCATATCAGCCTTTACCACACTTACAACGACCTAAAAAATTCACCTTACCTGTATGATATAATTTCCTTCAGGTGATTTGTTAATATTTTTCCACCAACATTTGTCCTGCAACAAAAAACACAAGAGTAAATAATGTACCCAGTCATTATCAGAATCAATCCGTATCATAAGTTTTACATGTATTTAGGCACTCACTTAAATCTTCACAAAATATGTCATAGAGTTCATAGATGCACAAAGATGTCTTTATGTAAATATTCTTATATGCAAATTAAACCAAGTAAAGGATTGACTTCTATTGTACAAAACCTACCTTTTTGTTGCACTTTTTATTTTTTTCCCATTGTGATATGGAACTATGTGACTAAATGAATATCCTGAGTCGACCACCAGACTGCAGAGATGTTTCTCAGAAAGACTCTTTTGGTGTTTGTACTGACTTAAAAAAGCAGCTAAAATAGCAAACAAACATCAGCTTTAACAATTTTTCACTTTTTAGGGCATGTAAGTTTTAATTACAACAATATGTCAAAGGTTAAACTGTCAATTCATTAAAATTTCTCTATAAATCTTTGACTTCGAGAAAGATAAGCTTGAAACACTACTCACGATTAGTTCTGTAAATATACTGAAACCCATATTCTTCAAAGAAAATTTCATTGAGAGATTCTTGAATGGAGGCAAAGTTGAAATATGGCTCAGTAAAAATAAGGCCTGTGTTATCAAAATCAACCTGAAATAAATATATTGCAAAATTAATTTATATAATATGAAATTTCAATCTATCACTATACATAATTAACTTTGTACAATGTGCTGAAACAAACATGGAGTGCATTTTTTTAAAACTTATTATTACTATTATTATTATTATTATTAAATAATACTTAGTGCCAAATGTGAAGAAAAACAGACCTTCCGTGCAAAAACCAAAATGCAAGGTAAAATTTAAATACTATCAAACATCTATTTTAATGAGCAAAGTCTAGGGATACAAAAAATTAATTCTGTAAAATACAGATCGAAACAAAATTACTGCAATGAAAAATAGTTACCTTCATACACTCCTTGCCAAACACATGATCCCAGATTTGATGCTCTACCTCCCAGTTAACCAAGTAACCCTGTAATTGGTAAAAACAAACAAAAACAGCAACTTAATTTGGATATAACTCTGTTTTCTCTCAAGGATAATTTTTATTTCATAAGACATAAGAACAGTTAGAGAGTGCATTCTCAACAGGGGACTAACAGATCCTCGGATCAAATATGGCCAACCCACCTGAATGCTTGTTATCCATGCAGGGAATATATTCAGTGTCTAATTGGGAATAAGCAGCAAGCTTTGTAATGGTTCGCCATATAAAATTATTTGATCCGCGGATCTGTTGGTCGGCTGTTCTGAATGCGCTCTGAGTATAACAGTATAAGCACAGTATAACGATTTCAGTGAACCACACTGAGATGATAATACCTGTTGTCAGCTAAAAAAAAATCTTTCCGAACATTTCAACTCTATATAAAGATGTAAAACATGGTAGGTATACAGTACCTTTTGTGATGGTAGAATATAGAAAAGACCTGACAAGTCTTTGCAGTCTTCAATTTGATCCCCAATGAATATCCTTGTCCTTACATTCCTTGCTTTTGTAATGCAGTTTGGTATGATTCTATAAAGTATAAAAGCATTCACATAGAGAAAAAAATATATAGTATGAAGAATCAAGTAACATGCTAAAGAGAAAAGTTTGAGGATTATTATACAGCTAGCATTATTTATTCCATCTGCCTTATTTTTCCCTTTCCCCGCCAACATAAAAAGATAGAATAATTACTGCAATAATAATAATAATAATAATAATAATAATAATACATTCTTTTTATGAAACATTCCATAAAAATATAAATGTGGTTTACTGAATATATCTGACGTTTTTCAAAACACTGATAATAAAACAATAAAATGACACTGACAATAAAAAAGAACACAAATAAAACTTTTTAAACAGCAATATTACATTGCAGGTTTGAAAATAGCATTTTTTAGAAAATCCTCACACTTCGTAAAAATCTTGAATAAAAGACGTGTTTCGATCCAGTTAAGTTTTAAAAGAGTCGGTAATTTTTTCTTGTACTTCTCGTTTATGGCAGATTATTCCGACTCGCCAGAACATGTGCACCTGGGGGGGGGGGGGGGGGGGGGGGTTAACTCAAAATAATTTAAACAACTCTTTAACGTTATGGCCAGGCTTTTAAGATCGTCTTTCAAAGTGGGGCGTAACAGAAAATGTACCGCGCATAATGCCATAAAGAAAATCCCTTCAGTGCCAGTGCGGCAGTGGCTTAGAAACTCTGGGCAAACAACTCTATATGTCTTTGGTCTATCTCGTCATACAGCACATTTATATACATAGTAATATACATATAACACAGCAACCCTTTAAAACTCTCATTATTGACTTACTTTGGAGAAACTGCAGTGGAATACCCCACTTTGGCGCTGTACGCGCCGTTGTCCATGACAAGCACCGCCATGCTTGTTGCTGTTAGTGGATAATTAATGACGTAAACAACAGAATCATTCTTTATTCATAATTTCCAAATCAGTGGTGTATAACTGTAAAGGTATGTAATTTTCACATTACTTTACTCACTAAAATGTTAATATTAAAGGCTCAATATTTGGACATTGATATAATTGCTTGTCGTAAAAGTACATTTCTTTTTGCGTCACTTCCTGTGATTAGTTGCCAGGCTCTTTGTACACAATAATGGCAGGCACCTGTTCGGTAGCTACTGATTAAATTACAGTAAATTGCTGCTCGTTGCGCAGTTATAAATTGTAAGTAAAGGGTTTTACCGTTTCTTAGACTATATTTATTGTTAAAAAATTGTAAAACCGCGTAGTATCTACGCAAAAAGGAGCTAACAGTAAACTTTGTTATAAATCTCGGTTACAGGTGCCAGGCTTCAGTGAAAGCCAACACGATGTAATTTAGTGGTGAAGACAAGCCAATATGATGAGCATTGACCAGCCAGGTGCCTGGCAGTGGCGTGGTCTCGGTGGCGGTCATGCAACGATGGTATCCGTGGAGTTTGACCGCCAGCTGGACAGGATATCTTTGTGGCTGGAGGAGTGGACACATCAACAGGTAATTATCAATAATAATCAAGGTATATATATATTGCTATTGAGAGATTAACACTGGCACAGATGCTTTTGCTTATATACATATATTGAGTGTACTTCACGCACTTAGGTGCATGCACAACAACATGAGTAGTAAGCTTTGTTGATACTGCCAAGATTCAAAAACAATTCAGGGATGCAAAGATTGAAGAAGAAAATACTTGACTTAATTGTGCTTGTGCTATGCATAATCTGTTTGAAGGAAACTGCTAACAAAAAGGCATCTAAATGTGACGAGTCTTAAGAAAGCAATCCTAATTTTTTAAGACAATCAAATTAGATCTTAATAACAAAATGTTAAGATTTTAGAGTATAACTATATGCAAGCACTATCTTCTTGAAGTGGTTTTATTCATAAATATGGAAAAAAAAAGAATGGGAACACTTGGAGCCTGATTTGGCCTGGCTTCTCAGAAATGTAGCCTTCACAGCCATAGTCAACAAAATATACTTGAGGATTTCATCCTTCACAAAAATTAAATTTTATCTTAAATTCTAAGTATCATCAATGATAAGAAAATCAATCAGGAATCAGACTGGCATTGATCAGTTAAGACTTAATGTTTTTAATATATAGATTTCAGAAAAAAAGTATATCATACATTTTCATGTTTTATATAAAAAAAAGTGATGTACTGTATGTTCAAACTTAAAAGTCTGGAATGAATTGACAGCTTTTTGTACTGTTCCAGAGATGTGATATACTGGAAGGTTTGTTGGTGAGAAGTGGCTTCAGTCAGCTGCAGTTCTTGTGGACTGTACTGCAGCCTGCACTGCACAGGGACTTCATGTATTCTTCCAAAAAGGAATTCCCTCTCTTGTCATTCCCACCAGTCAGCACATACAAGAGTAGAGAAATCAAGGTACATGTACTAGTAGTATCTCTTTATAAGATGCTTATGTAAACTTATTTAGAATGGATGCAATTACGGATCTAGGTATGTATAATAGTAATCTAACTGTATATTGGTTACCATGGAATTTACATTCCTAACTTTTCTCAGAAATTTTATAGAAGCATTCATATTATTTTCATTTACAGATAAAACTAATCCAACACAGGCAAGATGATTATTTCCGTGAAAACAGTGCCCATTTTCGTTATTTGGATGAAGTCAAAGGTGCCAGCAGGGAACCAAAGATGACAAACTTTGATACATTGGAAATGATGAACAGAGAGAAACCAACAGAGTTTGAAAAGAGCAGGTAAGATTTCTCATGTTATGAAGAGCCACATTTTATATTTTATTTTATTTAGGCATATACTTAGAGGTTTTAGATATATTTTATAAAACTTTGTTTTAATTTCTATGATAATTAATACTGTAACTTACACTGGAATACATTTCTTGGATACAGTATTGCAATATGTTATTGTTGTATCCAGTTTTTGAGCTTATCATCTCTCTTATTCCAGTCATGCAGGGCTTGGTTTACTTCCAACCATTGGCAAAAACAAGAGACCCGACAAAACCAGCCAGAGTCAAGGCAACATACCCATGGGCCTACGGACTGCAGAACCACTTAGGGATAGCTGGGAATTCATCAAATCAGCACCAGCCACTCTGAGGTACATATAAAAAACTTTTGGAGATTTCATATCCCTTGATAGATAAAAATATTGTGATATAATTTAAACAACATGGTAGGGTTGGAGATCAATTTTGTCTGTTTTTTTTCTTTTGTTTATTTGTTTTAATGACTAGCTGAGGTTATGAGGGAGGTTTTCAATAAGTAAGTAATTTTTCAGAAACTTTTATAATTGTTTTAAACAAAAAATGACATTGAATTAATAATTTGTTTAAAAGATAAATGCCACCTTTTATGCATTATTCACATATTGTTTTAATGCAGTTCAAATAGTAATTTAATAAATTAATAGTATTTGGAATTCATACAAATCGTGATTTTATGTTTAACAGTGAGAGTGACAGGTAAATAATTGAAAGGGTGCATTATATCTTAAGTTCATTTTATTTTATATGTAACTGGTTTTATTGCAGTGGATATAATAAGTATGTGCACATATTTATATCCGCTTGAAAATGCATTTTTACTGTTTTGTTACTTTTATTAGCAGAGTAAAAAGACATTCTCACACAGTATTAACATTTTGCAAAGTTTCAAGTATTAATCACATATCACAATTTGCAGTTTATATAATAAGCACACAATAACATGAGTTACTTTTTTAAAATTTGTTTGCATCGTATATTTATTTGTTATGCTGCTCCAAATAGAAATTCTGTGGCAGATTGATGTGAAGACCAGAATTTTAAAGCTTTTTTTTAACAAATAATAAGTGCTGTATTAATGCAGTTGATTTTGAACAATTTGCTGTCAATGTATTTTGAGCATCTGAAGTTAACAAGACAGATCTGGCTTTTTTGCTGTTAATCATGTGTTTTCGGCAACTTAACTTTTGCATTTAAACAAAGCTTATTCTCTATGTGATCTTCAAGTAAAGTATGTAATCCATATATGACTTTTATGCTGAATTGCTTTTACCTATAGGTTTATTGAAATGCCAGTCAGGAGACACATTCAGAATGAAAGAAGTCCACGCGATCGCCTGAGAGCAGAGATTAGACAGATGTTAGGAGATGGAAAGCCACAGAATCCCCGCACTGAACATTATGATTTCAAGGCTACATCAGCACCCCCTCTTGAACAGAACTGGAACACAACCACACCAATGTTAGCTTTAAAAGAGAAAAAGAAATTTAGATTGTCCCGTAAAGATGATGGGAATAAAAAGGAGAAAAAGGTATGCTGATTAGTGTTTAAAGAAAAATTATTAAGTCCAATATTAATTGGGTTCATTGGTACTTTTTACTAATGACTGATTTTTATATAATAATACACAAACATTTATAGAGTACATACATGTATATATCTATATGGCAATTTTGTTAAGTGTGACTGATGCCACATTATACACATTAATTTTAGCAGATCTAATAATGAAAAGTTTGATGAACATTCGGTAGTTTAATAAACAAAATTCACAATTTATCTCTTTCAGAAAATCCTAAAAAAGCAGGATGTTGTTGTGCCTTCAGACCTACCACAGGAGGCTTGGGATTTGTTCCACTGGTATGCAGATTTATGGGATGGTAAGTTATATGCTATGATTTGCAGTATCATCAGTAGTTGACTTACAGTGAATTTCCATACATTCAACTAATTTTAGTGCAGATTAAGTGTAAATTTTAGCAACATAAAAGTACAAAGGTACATGTAACAGAATCCTGTTGCAGTTTGCCACAGGGGGTGATCTATATATTCTTAATGGCTTGCTGTATCTTTGACTATGTGACTATGCATATTTCATATTTAGATAAGGTATGAGTCGGCATATTGAAACCCTTGATGACACTGATTTTTGGTTTGTTTTATAGATGTCCAGAGAAATGAGTTTCTCCACAAGGTGGTGTTGAAACTGGACCCTAGACAGCATTATTTCATTTCCAGTTATCTAGCAGTAAGTATGTAGATAGTGAATAGGTATCATTTTGTATATTATTTACTATACACACAATTTTAAAATGCAAATTGTATGGGTTGAAATAAAATGTTATAGCTCGAACTTGTAACACACACACACACACACACACACACACACACACACACACACACACATTTAAGCTTAAAATGTAGATAACATCTGAAAGTAAGTTAAATAAATTGCAGAGATGATTTTTTTATTCTATTTTTCCTTCCAGGTAAAGCAATACAGAGATTTCATATCATTATTACCTGAGCCTCTTGCTCTCAAGATTTTATCCTACCTCAGTCCTGCCGAACTTTTAGTGGCTAGTTCTGTAAGTTGACTGTGTATCTGACAATATAGAAATACTGCATGATTCGAAAAAAGATACTTGTTATTTCAGTAATAAACATTATAAACACTATATTTCTCTCTCTCTCTCTCTCTCTCTCTCTCTCTCTCTCTCTCACACACACACACACACATTACTCTGAATTCTAAAGATTTATATATAACACTGAGTAGACTTAATAAGGTCCAGATGCACAAATTGATGTCTTTTATTGAAAGATGAGAAAAAATTGAAATTGAATGCAATGAATGTTTCCGAATAAATGATAAAAAATGTTATAATACATCATTCATGGCCATATTCATTTTTTCAGGTATGCAGAACTTGGCAGAGATTAGCAAATCACAATGAATTATGGAAATCAAAATGTGATGAAGTGACCCTAGGTGAGATATGCCTGTAAAAAAATATGATATATAACAGTTCATTGTTGGGAAGAGAAAAGAAGAACTTTTTATGCGTTTGTAATATCCGAATCCCAATACAGGCTACACATACCCAGTACCAGTGAAAATTTTAACAATTGCATACATTCATTTTTTTCAGAAATTCCAGTTTCAAGCAATCCTTTGTGGAAAAAAGTATTCAGAGACAATCTTTTCTTAAAGAACAACTGGTCATCAGGAAATTGCAGAGTCATAGAGGTCAAAGGTCATTCACAAAGGTATGTCAAATAATAGTGGAAAAATCATTATCTGACCCCAGTCAAGAACAGAATATGGGGCATTGCTTTAAAAGTACAAATATGAATAACTAACTTTTATATTTACATCTATTTTCTGTTCTTTTTTTCAGAGTTTTATCCCTCACCTTTGAGGGTAGAAGACTGGCAACTGGCAGTGCAGATAAATCAATCAAAATTTGGGATTTACGTAATGGCCATCTAATTCAAACATTAAGAGGCCATGCAAAAGGTGTCTGGTGCCTCAGTTTTTTCACCAAGAATCTTCTAGTCAGCGGCTCCTATGATGGAACTCTAAAAGTAATTAGACACAGTATTTATCTCATATGTGTGTGCGTGTGTGTGTGTGTGTGATTGTTATCATATTAGCCTTATTTTATTATCAAACTTTAATAGCCCTGGGTTTCAGACTCAGTCAGTAAAATTGGATTTTTTTTTTTTAATACAGCTTGTCAGATCATCATCTAAATGAAAATCATTGCTTTTTACAGGTATGGAACTTAAAACAGGGTACAACTGTGCGTACAATGTTTGGCCACGAAGGTCCAATCTACTGCATGGTTAGAAAAGACAATATAGTGGTCACTGGATCTCAGGACAGAACTGTAAGTTTGGGACACTTGTAATATTGTTATATCTAAAGCATTTTCTTATGATAGTATTTATTTTAAAGTATTATGCATAGACAATAATGCATTTACAATACTAAAGACACTGAATATGAGTAAACATGTGTGGCTTAAGATTGTTCAGTCTACAGGCAGTAAAAGCCTTGATTTTATGTGTATTACATATAAGTTTTTTATTTCCTATAACCTATACTAAAAAGTACTCTGAATATTTCTGTGTATGTTAAATGCTTTGTGATCTATTAACTAATTTTTTTCAGGCCAAAGTATGGGATATAAGTCGCTGCTTATTGCTGAAGTCATTAGCAGGACACAGTGCTCCTATATTTGCTGTAGACATGGATGAAGAAGGCAAATTGGCCATTACTGGATCAGCTGATAGGGTAATGAAGGCATTATGAATGTATTTCATAAAAAAAAAGTCTCCAGTAGTGCATGTTTGACCAATATTTTTATAAGAAATAGTGTGATATTCTAAAGTCATTTTAGGTGTTGTTAAGCAAGGCAAGAATAGAGTTTTTTACCAAAATTCATTTAGGCAGTTATCTGACAAGAAAGGTGCCATATGTTCAACCCCTTTAGACCCTGTTGTATAATACATGTATATCACTTGAAAACTATAAATTATCATTTCGCTTTTAGAGTGTTAAAATCTGGGACCTCCAAGCTGGGAAGTGTAAGAAGACAATTTGGGTGAGCCCCACTACCTCCATCATGTCAGTCAGCTACAGTCAGGGCTTCATTGCCTGTTCCTATGGAGAGGTGATATGCCTGTATAAACTGGAAGGAGCAAGTCTGATCAAAACCTTTGAAGAGCACCAGAAAAGGTGAGAAAAGTTATTTTTTGAAAATAAAACTAAACTTTTCAAAACATTAAGTTTGTTACATTTAGCTCTTGTATACAAATAAAGGACACTAAAAGAAATGAAATGAAAGGAGTTTGAAGCCTATTTAAAATTTTTCATTATAATTTTTATTTCTTTTTAGGATTGAATGCTTAGAGTTACGCATCACTGACCCTGTTAAATTGGAAGGTGTAATGGTCAGTGCTGGCAAAGATGGAGAAGTCAAATACTGGGATATATCACAGTAAGTGACCAGTATAATGGTTCTTACCTTTCTAAACAACTGACTCAAATTCCCTAATTTAAAACTGGAAAACAGATCTTTTTAAATGATTGAAAAAAGGAACTGAATGTTAAGACTATCTCATTCAAAATTGCTATTTATACCTTTAATAGCGTCAATTGTTTTTTCAAAATCAAAATCCTTTTTTTTTTTCAGTCACAAAAGTTGTCATTCTTTTAAACATGGAGAAAAAGAAGTGACTTGTATCCATTTCGACAATCTACGAATTGCAAGTGCATCAGCAGATCAGAGAATCAAGATCTGGGACTTCAATGTGTAGAAAGCCAAATATTACCAGCGAACATATATTTATTGTATTAATTTTTATATTATTTTTGTATTAATTCTATGCGTAGAATTTTTAAGCTCAAAAAAATGTCATTGGACAAAATTATAGACTGTCCATGATGACATCCCACCTGCAGATATGAAATAACAACAAAATGTTAGAATGTTTATATTTTCTGACAAGTCACCTGCCTAAGAGACAATCTTTTTTTTTTTTTTATGCGAAGCTAAAGCTTACAAATTGGGTGCAATTTTGCATGCCATGTTTGTAGAATTTATAAACACAAGCAGAGCTTACATTGGTGAATGGACAAAATTATAGATTTTCCTTGATGACATCCCACCCACAGATATAAAATTACAACAAAATGTTAGTATGTTTATCTTTTCTAACAAGTCACCCACCTCAAGAGTCAGTCTTTTTTTTAAATATACGAAGCTACAGCTGACACATTGGGTGCAGTTTTACATGCCAGGTATTTGCCAATGCCAATATTTGTTTTAGAGTTAGGTATATTTTTGCAGCATAAGAAATTATATATTTGATGTATATACAATATTAAAATATACCATTTTCTTAATATGTGCATTAAGCAGGAAAAATATACAGATTTACACATAATCATGATATATCAGATTGTACAATATAGTCTTTAACAATTATTGACAAATCCTAAGCAAAGTCACACATATTGAAGTGTGTACCCATATGATAAGCTACTGGTAATATTTTTTCTTCTTTTTAAGTTTCAATGCTTGAGAGCACAATCACTATTACTTTTGTTTTATTCAAAGTGTAAAAAGTCACCTTTTAGTTATTTGGTGATTGCCCATTTGCTCATGCCATTAGCCACAGTGATAAACCTTGCCATATTTATGTCATGGATCTCAAATTTGGCATTTGTCAAAGTTTTCATTATCTGGAAGCCATGCCTACATTCCTTCCTGTGCCTTGTGTGTATACACAATATTTTATGCAGAGCATGTGATCAATATAAATAAAAAGTATGTTTAATAAATAAAATTTAATAATGTATTTTTTTCTTTAGTTTGTCATATAAACATCTTTATTTGGATAAGAAATTGAACAGCTTCTAATTATAAGAGTAACATTCTGTGATAAAAGAAGTTTCCACAGTTTATCAAATACTTCAAAGTACATTTATCTCATCTTTTTATTTAGAGTACAATTAAATATTCTAGTACAGGACAGTCATTGTAAATATATCATAAAGTTAAAATTTCTTTTTGCCTACTAAGAAGTATCTATGAATCTAGAACAAAAATATTTTCTTTTGTATCCATGAGCATAAAATATCTATTCCTTTTATCTTAAATATAACAAGGTGATCTCGTTCCTACAAGAAAAGCATTATTAACCATTTAAAGGCTGCATCACGGGGTCCTCTTTGGTAGAAACTACTGAAAGCTGTCTTTTTTTTACAAATATGAGAATGCACACCCACACAAAGCACTCATGATAATCGCCATCCATTCAACAATGCATATCTTGGGCTATTCTATCCATAACCATCCTTTCTACTGCCATGTATATTTGTCATAATTTAGATGATATGTGGACTCATTAAATGGATGGAACAAAATGTTTAATGTTAATGAATTATCAATTGCAAACAATATTCACTTAAATATATCAATTTGTCATGGTATGAAAGCCAGCAAAAGAGAGTATTGACTATTTTTGCCTCCAAGACTTGTCTTTTAAGACCTCAAAATGGATATACAACTTTTAAATAGTTTCACACATGACAAATGCATTTCATTAACACACCCTGAGATGTCATATGTATGATTATGATAAACATTCACTCCAATTCATTCTTGCCTAAATCTTGAATTAAAACCGACAGGACAAAAACAAAAACTTCCTCATCAAATGTTGTTCAAAAGTTTTCTAAAGCAATGCTAATCTCAAATATGATCAATAAAAGGCAATTAAAGACCTTGTTATAATATTCCACGTGTCCAGACACATAGTGTCTATCCATAAAAATCATCATCAGATAAATAATCAATAAATGTATATACATTCACTTTTGATGCGTGGAATAATCAAAGCACCTTATGATGTTGTGTCTTGAACCTGACACATTCTATTTTTAAGACATATGTCTTCAAAAAGACTTTATTTTTATATTCAACACTTTGAAACTATCACATGATCATCTTACTGCATCAGAATTTCTCACTTATCTAACCATAAATTCTGCATGGCATAACATATGACTTCTGGCATCAAAAACCTAATGAATTCCACCAATTGTTTTCGCTGACTGTATCATTCAGCCTTATTTCAGCTGTTTATCTACATGAAGTTTGGTACACTTTTTGTTCAAGCAAGTTTGAGTACCTATTCAAAAGCTAAGACAATAATGACCATCTTAAGCCTTTTTGGCAGGTGAGCTTGGTGATAAGTCCTCTTGCAGTTTCAGCAGCTTACTGATAATGTCAGAATACCAGTAACCAAATACTGCCTTGTTGTGAGCAATGAGGCGGAGGAACTGGCCACAGACTTCACTGAGTTCATGCTCTACAGCAGAAAGTCCAGGAGGTATTTTGAGAGGAGATCTGTGATTGGACATCAGGGTGTCACGGATGAAGTCCAAAACTCTGGTTTCTGTGAATGAAAAAACAAGTCTATAAAGTCACCATCCTGGACTGTCAAACACAGGGACCCGTTCCACAAAAGACCTATTGCTCAAAAAGTGGTATAAACTTTCAGATCCACAATTTTGTCCACTTTGTCACAAAATAAATTAGCAGTAGTCCAATTCAAGGAAACTCTCCACTGCTCAATAACAGAAGAGATATGGTTCATGTTTTAGGTTAATCAATGCTCATTTTAAGTAGACTGCTATGGATTTATCTTGAAGTTAGTAGACCTAATTTTGTGTCCAACATTCAGACAAAAACTTACTGATCAATTTGTTCACTGTATGGTCTTGCTTCACAACATCTGTAATCTGACCCTTCAGCACTTTTATCCGTGCTTCATCCATAGCTGGGAAACTGTGTTCTTTTAAAGATGCCTGCACATCAGTGATTATTCTGTCAGCTATGCTACCTATCAGATCATGAATCTGACTGAAAGACAACAGAACAATTCACTGAACACTTATTTTCTATTCATTTTCGTAAAGATCCAGACATTCAAAATTATTTCACATATTTTAAGACAGTTTGTGTACTTGTTTCTTTCAGAAAAACATGACACAACATGACACTTCTCTGCTATGAAACTCTTCAGAATTTAAACACACTTTATGAAATATCTTTGCATATTTTTAAATACTTAAGTGTCAGCTATAATTACCTCTCATTAACACCCTGCAACAATACCATTAGTTCAGTTTTCAGTTTGTCTTTGAGATCCTTCACTCCAGCAATAGGGGCCCCCACAGTGTTGTATGTCACAAGTAGAATCGATGAAACAAGGGAAAACCTCCAAGTTTTGTCTCTGAGTTCCAAATATCTAGACTGGTCCATCAACAGCGTCTTAATTAAGAGAACCAGATAGTAGCCTCAGCAGGGTGTATATATGAAGTGCTTAAATTTGGTACATTAAAAAACATGCAAGAGCAAACACAATTTAATAGAATATTTTATTTTTTTGTGTGTGTTTTGTTTTAATATACATGTTGTTAATGGTTAAGACAGCAATTCAGAAATGTGGAATACTCCCATTTGATTTGATGCTGGTTTTGAGACGAAAACCTCCATACTATGATAGTCTTTCTGATAATTTCCCCTGTAATACCAAATATCTAGTTTTACCTCTGGAAACACAGTTTCATCTCTCCACTCCAGCAGCTCCATGTAAGCTTCATTGATGATCCTGGCAGGAGTCACATAAGTAGGTGGCGTTGCTGTAGCCTCAGCCTCTGCAGACTGGCTTGCCTTTTCCTGCAGCTTTTCTAACTTATCCACACTCCTCTCCAACCAAGCACTGGTAAACTCCAAACCATTTGTTCCAGCCTCTTGAATAGAAGAAAACCAAAGATGCAAGAACTTCCTGTTAACAAACATTAAACTGCTACTTCTTCTTCTTCTCTTTTTTTTTTTCAGAAAAATATTATTTTCTTAAAGGGTAAGATGCCACAGAGTACTTAATATGCTCTACCAATATTCATAAAACACAAAATACCTTGTTGTGTTTTCAAAAACTCTTGAAACTTTTTCTTTTCATAGTCCACAGACTGCTGTTGCAAGTAGGGTCTCATTTGCTGAATGGTGAAGTTGGCCATGTCCATCTTCATTAGGTCTAACACTTCAAACATCTCCCTGAAAGAAAGGCAAGTTACAATTATTGCCACAATTTTCACAAATCAGCATGCTCCTTTGTTCAGCCTACCAGGACAAGACTGAAATTAACAGCTCTGATAAAGATTGACCTGATGCTCTCTTTTTTTTTTTCAGAATACTGTTACTACATCTATTCAAGTTATTAAATATTCCAAACAACAATTTACATTGCCTTTTAATGTGAAAACATTACTCAAGAAGAGAGAAAGAAAGACAGATTGTTGACCAAATGCGATATTTGAAAAGATTGTATGTTTATGTAAGGAGATACAAACTCACTTATAGAGAGGAACAACTTCTTTAATTTCCCTCAGATTTTTAATCCTTTCATCTCTGGCTGGAGCACAGAGTCGGGCCATAATAGAAATCACAAATTCAGCATAATAATGAAAATCAAATGCATCATTGTCAATCTTCTGTCTAATGAGATCCATGTCCAGCACTTCATTGATATGTGCTTTGAGGCGCTGATGCTGTGGCAACAATATTCCAAGGAGATTCTGAAAATAAAGAAAACACTTTAAAATGCTGCTATACAGAATTTTTTTTATAAAATTTAACACTTACATGAAAAAGTGTTAAAGCATTTCTGTTCTTTTAATGCCAGTTTACACCTTAAACTTTTCAGCCCACTGGCCACTCTGACTATATCATATCCAATTAAATTTTATTAGTCCGAAGATGAAATCTGCAAATAATGGGACATTATTCTAACACAACTGCTTACATTTCCATTCATCAAATTTAGACTAGTAACTTTGAAAAAAAAATTGGGGGGGGGGGGGGGGGGGGGGGAGTTTTATGCGAAATCTACAATCTATTGCCTAGCTCAATGGGTAACATCAAAACCTGGTAACATCTTGGTAATGCCTCATTATACACAATTTATAAATAATTGATTTGTTACCTGCTTGACTTCTTCCATCAATACAATGGCATGTGAATAGTCAGGAGGGTCCTTTAACTTTTCATCAAGAGCATCCCAAAATGCCTTGTGCATTATTTCTTTCACTTGTTTTTCAATGCTGAAATATAAATATTAATAAAATATTGACACTGACATAGTGGCAGAAAATGTACATGAATGTGAAAATGTTTTCCAAGTTTTGATTATATGAAGAAAATCATTTCTGGTCCTAAGTTTTAGCACAAATGTCATTTTCAATGACACCTAAGAGAGTGAATCATGTTAATAAAAGTCATTCACAACCCCCAAATTGTAATCTCTGCTTACCTGTTCTGCTCTGGCTCTAGTTTTTCAAGTTTGAAGTTGGAATCTACAGCAATCTCATGTGCAAGGCTCATGTTAGCAATGCCATTTGCAGCTGTCATCAACTGGTCAAAGGAAATAAACCTTGGGGGAGATGCTGAAAAAAAAAAGATAACTCTCATACCAAAGAAAAAGTGTAAATTACAGGCTATACTGCATGAATGATTCCATACTATTCATAAAGTAAAGATTGTTTTATTAGTTCTGCACAAGTAAACTGCATCCTTTTGTCTAAAATAATATACAATTGTAATTATTATATAGTTAAATATATATACCATACAGAAGCTGAATATTATACCTGCAACCATAAATGCTGGGCTTGGAGTATTCATTCTTCTACGTTTTGACTCTGTCATTTTTTCTGAGTCTGCAGAGGAACTCAATGCATCATCACTATCTTTCCTTGGACTGGGAAATTCTCCATTCAAGGAATCATCCAGATCATCTTTGTCATCCATGTTTAACACCTACATAAATCAAAATAGCTAGATGACATTTACTATTTTTACAAAAAGGTAGATATTAACACAGACTTTTTGCACATCAGCAGCATCACTTTTTCCTCAGACTGTGGTTAACTGTTTCATCTCAGGCGTAAAGATTTTAAGGCAAATAATTGCAAAGGTGGACTAATTGGCCTTGAAAATAACTGATTACATGTCAGATAAAGCTGTTGCTTTACATTATTTCCAAAATTTAAAAATTAAATTTGCAGATATACTTTGCTTACTTTCGGTGTTTTATAGACTGGAGGGAAAAATTATTAGTAGGTTTTAACAAGCAAAAATTTGAAGAAGGTCCAGTTTAAAGCTTTTTCCTACTTCTCGAAAGATTAATTTGGGTTGACATGTGGAAAGTACTTGTGATGTGTAAGAAACTGAATTCGTGTGTGTGTGTGTGTGTGTGTGTGTGTGTGTGTGTGTGTGTGTGTGTGTGTGTGTGTGTGTGTGTTGAGGGGATTTTCTCTGGCTTCTTTGTTTCCTTGTAAAATGTTCTTGCTTTCTAATTGATACTGATCATAGTACAGATATTTACTTATATTTAGTAACTGCACCACTTCTACTGACTAAAAAGGGTAAGTAAGCACTGGTAGATATGTAACAAAATTTTCATGCTAGAGAAATCGACCATCACTAAGATTTTTAAGAAGAATACCAATTAGACAGAGCTTTCCAATGCAGTACCAAATAAATCTGATTCATTAATTTAAGTGTAGGAAAATGATGAACATTTGAAGGCCTCATTTTCAGTCTCCTTTAGCAATGAAAACGTAAATGGTTGTGACCTACCACCTCTAACACACTGATTCAGGTGGTAAGACCTGATAATTAGGGACAATCTAGACAGGATATCCAAAATTCATACCTTTAATTAGCTGAGACAATTGTTAAGCCAAACCTTTGGGTCACATGGTTTAAGAAGACTTCTACAATTGGGGGTGGGGGAGGGATAACTGTGGCGGTTGGGTGTATTTATTTTAGGAATGTTACCTAATTTGTGCAGATAAATAAATTTTCATCACATCTTTATATACGTAAACAAGTTTTAAAAAATGAAGTTTTATGAGTAGTCAGTGAATAAAAATGTGTATGCTGTATACTGAACAAATTGTAAGGTTAGGTCAATAATGTCAGTTAATTACCTAACCATATTTTTCAATTCATATAACCCTTCTCTTGTGCATTAGTGTTTCCTATGTTTACTCCAGTCTAGTGTACACTTTCCAGTATATTTCCCTGTATTTCAAATCTGAGTATGACTGCAACATGCTAAACCTGAAGCACTTTATTTAATTCCAGTCAATACAAGATACAAAGAAAGAAATGTGGGCTTCAATAAAAGTATGTCTTATGGTTTACCAAGGCTAAAAACAGCTTCAACATGAAATCAGGGAATAGATTCAGATTCTTTATTGACAAACACCTTCACATAAAGGTACAATCAATTACAATACGATACTAGTGGCTAGAACATAGAACAGACAAATAAATAGATAAATAAATATATATATATACATATAGATTAGCAATTGTTGAAATCAGTGACTATACACGTGTATACGAATGTCGCATTCCATAATCAATTTACCAGGTTTGATCTACACGCCCAGTCTCTGCTGACAGCGCATAACGGGTCTCACACTGGTACTATGATCTGGTGTGAGACCCGTTATGCGCTGTCAGCAGAGACTGGGCGTGGAATATAAGGAGAAGCACCACAGCAGCTGCTGCCAAACAGATGCACTTGTTGCTGACCATAAAATGTGTAATGTGTAGCAAAACTGTAACATACAAACTTGAAAGCGTTAAATGGCTAATAATGAATGCCCTAATTTGTCCGTGCATAATTTGGAGAGAAAATAATAATTAAAAATCTTACGTCTATGGCCAGAGACTTTCGCAGGATATTGACATTCTTTTGCATCCTCTTATCATGGGCCGCTTATCATCCCTTGGCCGTCCCTTATTATATTATTTAAATTTTACTGTTAGCAGTAGTATTGTATATTAATTAGGCAAGGACGTGGCAATTAGCACTAATTACAACATATCTCCTTAAATAACAACATCGCCCTTATTAAGCTTCATAACAAAGATTACATTGAGCGTAAAATGAAAATAGCTTAAATACGGGAAAAAAAAGTAATCTCGGAGTCGAACAGCTGATCGAGGGCACCAAGTAAATAAAACTCACTATTACTACCACATAAAGCATTTTCTTTTCTTTAGTTGTAACTGAAAGTTAAAGAAAAACTCACCTACTTGTCAATTCCTGCAGTTACAAGTTGAAAGTTATCAAATATTCGCTTCTATTAGTCATCCAAAGTGTGCAGATGCTTCCAGATGTGGATACACACAAAGCGATTCTTTGTTTACGGATATGACGTCAAATAATGCATGTCGGGAAGGGTTTGTTTAAAATACAATGGCGGCCTCATGGAAAGGTTCGCCTCTGTTATTAAATTTTGAAAGACGGCACAGCTATGCTAAACCAGGAGGTAAGTTTTATTAAAAAGCTTGTGGCATTGTTTTTTAAACTTGTGTGGATATAACTTTCGAAAAAATCTACTGTGTCCATTCTTTTTGTGTACTTTTATAGTTTTATTTACTGGAGGTTCATGTATGTAATTTTACTTCCTCATGATCCCGTCCTCATGATCCTTGTCATTTTCAAAGCGACTACTCTAGTCCAGGATTGGGGGATGCCAGATTATATTAGTTTAAATTCATGGATGTTAATGTGCTGTAAAAATGTGTGATTATGAAGATATTTTGGCATATTCCATGACGTAATTGGACCCTGCGGCTATTTACAGCTGTCATAAACAATGATTGGATTGTCTGGATGATAAGGACACATAAGTCATAATTCGAGACTTTTTAAAGTGTTGAATGCCCTGTAATCTGCCTTTGAATATCCAAATATATGTTGGAACAGCTTTTTAGCGCCCTCCCCCAGAATAAGTGCTTTTTACAAGCATACTTAAATTGTTACCATGTTTACTACAATTTTATAAGGTCTTTATTAACATATGTGTGCATACATATATGAACTTACTAGTAACTTTTTTAATTAAAAAATTCTCTCAAGGTTTATTCTATGTTAGATATTGTGTCTGCAGAAGTGAATTATCCTCTTCATTTCTTTTCAGGTCAATTTAAAGCAACTCAGATGTGGAATGAGCTGATTGAAATCTTGAGACACCGAGTTGATGTCAAACGTCGTAGACACCTGATGAAGTACTACGATGACTGTTTCACTGGGTCAGATGCTGTGGATGTGATGCTCAGACATCTTTTAGATGAAGGGCAGGCATGTGGGAAGGAAATCAGCAGGGAGAATGCTATTAAAGTATGGAATTTAAATGAACCAAATTCTTCATCAACTAGTACATCTAATATAATATATCTACTATAAAAAAAAACAAGACTGTAAATTTATGCTTTTTGTTATTAGGAAAGTCAAACTCAAATCATTTTGACATCTATCAATTTTAAGCCACTATACTGCGAAACTATTGTGCTGAGGCCCTGGACATGACAGATGTTGCCTTTAAAGAGCAGGTGTTTCCATACAAAAGCAGCAGCCTTAAGTAAGGGTCAATTCATTAAAACCTTAAACATATATTCATAGCTAAATTTTATGCCTTACAGCTGTGCCAAACTTTTATGGATAACAACATATTTGAACCAGTATGCAGCAAAGCCAGTTCAAGTGAAGAAAAGAAGCCAATGTTTGAAGACAGCAGTAACAAGTTTTACAAGTTTATAGAGCCGCCTGATTCTGAATATGGCTTCAGTGATGAAAACATTGATGAAGTAGATACAGATATGATGGACAGTCATGAAGTGAAGGAAACACTTCCAAGAAAAGATACAAAAATGAGGTAAGGAAACCATTTGCCTTATGATATCATTCCTTTTTATCATCACTAAACAAAACTATTCTGATTTAGTTTTGTGGAGCATTTTTAATTTATTCAGTAAATTAAGCCAGATGTTTTATTCTCTTTAAATTTGGACTGTGACTTGCACAACAACTAAGAAAGTACAGTGAGCAAAATTTCAAGGGTTCCTTGACAATTTTTTACTACTTCAATAGTATAACTATAATATCATGTGAACTTCAGACTTGAACATACCAGTAAAACAAACATTTAAAGACCGCTTTTTCTTTACTTCAATTTGTCAGGAAGAAAGTTACATACATAGTACATTCGAAACATGTGCCATTCACATATTTTGAGCAATGCTGAAGTGCAATTTGATAAGATAACTAATAGTAATATCATTGGAATAAATATCAGAATAAATTAAAAGCATTGGAAATCTTGTATAATTGTTCCTTTTATTTTTGTTGTTATATAATTTTTCCCTTTTTTTGGTTTTGTTTTTTTAAGATTCAAAAACATTTATCTAAGTGATGTCAGTACAGTTAACCTTGTATTATTTTCAAGACTTAACAGATCCTGATAGCAGCAAAATTGCTGCTTTGATAGTGAATTCAATTACTAAAGAATTTATGTAGTCCAATTGTATTAATTATTTTAAGCAGTCTATCCAAGTTAATCCAGCAAGATTATGCAATGCTAATCCTGATTCTAACACTGCCCAGCACATTCCAGGTGCATTTGCAGGTGTTTGCCACAGCAGGTAAATGGAAACACCTGTTGATAATATAAAACTGCATGCTGTGCTATGAATACGTATAAGGAGGAAAGACAGGTGTTGTTATCGAGGTTCCTTGCACTTTGCCTGCCTGCTAATAGCAAAACAACCCCCCCCCCCAAAAAAAAAAATTATGTGTACATATTACTGTTTTCTTTATTTCTTGTTCTTGTGCTTTTCAGAATTCATAAAGAAGTGGAGCCTGATCTGATAGATGGAGAGGGAGTGTACAGTAATCCAGTGGTGGTGAATCGCCAGGGACAAGTCTTACAAGAGATCATCAATATCAAAGACTCAATACGAAAGAGAAGCTCAGACATATCAGACTCTATGAAAAGGAAAAGCAGGGATTTTGTCAAAAAGAACTTTACTCCAGATGTATTTAGGAGTCCACCTAAAATTGCCTGGCAGGGCAATCAAGGAACACCTCTTTCAGACTGCTTAAAGAAGAGACGTATACCTGCAGAAGGTAGATATACAAATCTAACACATCACAGCCTGAAGCCATATTGTCTCAACAACAGCATTCAGCCTCTGCTGCACACCTGTTGAAGCCCTCATTCATAACAAGCTGCAAGATTGTAGATTGGGCAAAGGATTTATTACATCGATCATTGACTGTGGCTTTTAGCTGCACTAATGCAGATCTCAATAAATTTTGATTGTTCTTTAACTTAATTGATGTCAGTGCATTGACTGTTCTATTACATGCATGTTACATGTTTGTTTCATTACTTTAAGCATTGAGAGTTTATTTTAGCTTTTCTTTCAAAGATTTTTTTTTTTTTTTTTTTTTTTTTGCATGGGTGAAGGGTTACGGAAGACGCTATTTGAAGAAAAATTTGCAATAAGTGAGTTATGGTGTGGTGTGACGTTAACCAAGTTCTTATTCAGTAAAACAAATGAAAGCAGTTCCAAAATGAAAAGAAAAATTAGACATTATAGGGTAAATTCATCTTTGAAATGCATGCAATCTTTTCACATGCTTTTCAGTGAAAGAAGAGCTATTCAGAGAGGCAGCTTTGGCAAAACTTCTAACGATTATTGACTTGCCAATGCTAGATGGTATCTTGATGGATGCCAGCCGAGAGAAGAAAGCAACAAGGCATAATACTGTTATATTCAACACAGGTCATGCTAGTCCCTGTTATATTGGATCAGAAAGGTGAGGGACACTTTGTTGTATAATTGTTTGTAAGAAAAAGTTAAGGGGCAATAAGCATTGTCTTACTAATAGATATTCTGGCTTCTCTTTAGATATCCCGTACTTAGTCCAAAGGCATGCTACATTCCTGTTAGGATATAAAATTACAACCCCCTGGTCAGAAATTGCATATATGTGTGTGTGAGGTAAAAATGATAGGGATGTGTGTTACCATTCAATCTACTCGAGCTAAATTGCTTTTTAAGTAGTCCTTCTTAAAAACATGTTATAATGGAATCTGACCATTATTTCATTCCTCTGTCTATCAGGCCCAGTGATCCTTGGATAAAGGGAGCCCTGAGCCTGCTGGACCACATCCCAGCAGGCATCTCCATCCTCACCAGCCTGGCCAACGAGCTCATGTCTGCCGAGGAGCAGAAGTGGAGGCTGTTTCAGACCCTAGCAGGCCACTACAGTGCAATGCCCCAACCTTTGCTGTCAGACAAATGCCTGGATCTCTATGTCGGGATCATCAAACTGATCAGTGAAGGAAAGCGGTCTGGCTTGGAAGCTCTTCAACTTAGCATGTTGCTGTTGCCCACGGACATAAGAGCCGAGTTAAAGAAGCTCCTCAAGTTCATGCAAGTGGCGGCTTCTGATGGTGAAATGAAGCTTGATCCAAAGGTACATTTCGTGCATGGATTGGTTTTTGAAAACTATGGCAATGAGTCATAATTGCATACTTATGTTGCATACTCATTTGTTATGCCCATAAAACTGTTCAATTTGTTAATTGGTATCTTTTCATGAGAAAAGAACTAACGTTCTCATGGATTGGTTTTTGAAATCTTTAGTAATGAGTCATAATAGCAGAGTTGGGTTTCTCTTTACTTTCCATGTCCACACAACTGTTCTAATTGTGAATTGGTATCTGTTCGAGGGAAAAGAAGTGTATCATCATTGATTGAAGTTTTTTTTATGAAAACTTATCTATGTGAAATGACAAGGGACCAATCTACCTCCAGTGCCTAATTTAATATCGATTGCATTTCAGCTGAGTAACAGAGAGGCAGTGAATAACATATTCACTGGGGCTGTCTTCAAATGTAAGCTGCTTGCTCCACAGCCTACAAGTCTTCTGGTCATGTTCATGATGGACAACTGTGATGCTGTTTTTACTACTCCTAAAGACATTAAGTTCATGGTTATGCAAAGCTTACAACAGATGAAGGGCTCTGAAATGGACCCAGTTGTTGGTAAGAATTTGGAGCATGAGAAAGCTGGGTTCTAGCCAGGAAGTGCAATTAAATGAAATGCTGTTGAATTCCTGTAACCAATTTGGCAAAAATGTGTTTTAGCCTTCTCATATCATAAAAGTTAACAAAAATAAATTACTGTGTAAAGATTGCACACACTACCAACTATTGACAGCAAACCTGCAGCAACTGTTTCACTTTTTTCATCAGTGCCCCCCCAAAACCACTTATCAGTATTTATTTTTATTTATTAATGAAAAATTAACAAGGTTATATTTTATATATGCACTCACATGTAAAGGTATACACCTTGAAAAACATGGCACTCCACCCCCCCCCCCACCCCCCACCCACCCCCCACCCCCCAAAAAAAACCTGCACTTCACCCAAAACCAGCACTTCACCCCTCATTAAAACTTTTAGTATGAAATGTGATTTGTCCAAGTACATCCCTATGTCTCTGCTGACATTTGGATGAAAAGTTCCATCAGTGAATAAAATTTCTCTGCAAAGACAACAGCATGTTTGAGTAAAATGTCACAATTATAAGTGTTGGAGTCTCAGATGAATTTGTAATGTAACTTATGCCCGATTCATACTTCTTTCACAGTTACCATTTCTTAGCCTATTTTGATTAATATCAACTGGTGTATACCCCTGAGGGTGGAAAAACAAACAAACAAAAAGACTTGTAATTTCATTTATGGCTACCTATTCAATTTGGCTTGAGTGAATGCACTCTTGACTCGTCCCATTTTCATTTAGAATCAATGTTAATCATTTCAGCTGAAACCTTCACATATTGCGACAGGGTTACGCAGGAGGAATACAAAAAACAGATGGAGGATTACACGGAGCAGTGTCTGCGCAAGATTATGGACGGCATTCTCGATGATACAAGCATTTCCCTAAAAGAAAAGAAAAGTCGAGTGAAGCAGTTTCAAAGACACCACCCGTACATTTTCAACAAATTCTTTTCAGATTTAAAAGAATGACATGCAGATCTTCGACAACCAAATGATTCTTCAAGAAAACATGAGATTCAAGTTTTAAAAACTTGACATTTACTTTGTGTTGTGTTATGTGTTAATGTTTGAGAAGTATCTGGTATTTTGTGTTGTTCTAAGCCTTACCTAAAGTGATAGCATTACAGCAACGTGATATTTGTTTTAATTTATTCATTTCATTCTGTCTCCTTGATCTCATTTGTTAAGAAATTATTTTTATTTATAAGCCCTGTAATATCTTACAAATTCAGTAATAATTTACAAAAATACATACAAATATGTTTTATTGCATTTACAGTGAATATTGTTATTAAGCACTTCAAAAACTGATGGGGCACTTGGTGGCCAGCTGGGTCTCTGACTCCCATCAAAGTCTGTCAAAACAAAAACTATAGTTGAGTGCCATTACATGTAGTACTGGTTAAATGCCCATAGGAATACTCAGAGCGGAGGTACCTCCGTTGCATAAGAGATCTGGGCCTCTCCAAATTGCTCTCCATTGACCCATTATCTGTAAATAATACTTCTTGGGCGAATGCCACGGCCAAACATAGTACATTATGCATTGGTGGGAGAAACTTCATTAGTGCACACTGTATTGGTGCCGTTGTTACTTAAAAACATTGATTTCAATCTTTCTTGCAGCATTTTGTTTGCCACATACCCGGTTTTGTATCTCTTTGTCGCCTTGGGCCAAACTTACTGGATAAACCCTTTATTTATCGCTATTTGATTTTCTTCTGCGCTTGTTATCATTTGCACTCTATAGTTCAATGATAATTGTATTAAATATCTAGTCGTGTAATTGTGTATAAATGTCCATTTTGATGTATATAAATTTAGATGCAATATGTGTTAATGTGACTATGAATTCTTACCATTCTGATACTTTGATATATTTTAATTTCAAATTTGGATATAATCCGTTAAATCTCATGTATGTTTGGATTTTTCATGTTAATAAAATATCTCTGATGGTGTCAGCTATGAATGCATTTTTTTTCAATATGTAACTAAATAAAGGCGGTTCAGGTTAAGCTATCTTTTGCGTTATTATTATGCTGATAGGTGATGAAAAGTGAAGCTAACGTCGTGGATTCTCTTTTTCTCGTTTGTTATATATAACGAATTGCATACTTGAAGGGATCGGTGATTTTTTTACATTTTTTCAGTCAAATGCATTTTCAAGAGGGTACGGTTCACACGCCATTTTCGATTGTCAGACCTTGTGCATTCTTGTGATCGTCGCAAAAGGTGCTTTTCATTGTGCCAATGTTTTTAGTGCCAGGGGAAAAACCAAAAGCTGCAATAGCTCCGCTCTTCTGTTTTAATCAGTATTAAGCTGTTTTATATCTTATAACTATCTACATTTATTATCTACGATCGAAATCACGTGCGGTTAAAATTCAATTATCTCCACCCGGCCCCACTTCATCTTCATTGTTACAACTCTGGAGAATTACTGAACATAAGGCATCGATTTTGTTTGGCACAAATGATCATTTCGCTGTATTCGAATTTTAAGAAGAAAGCCAAGTTCTGCAGGGACTTTTTGTTATCGAAAAATATTGAAATGGCATCACAGTGTTAAGGTACATTAAACAATTATAGAAACTTGCATGCCCTTTGGCCCTGCGGAATAGACCTCTCCATCTCTTTCCTTTCCTCCCTTCCTCGTTTCTTCCTTCTATCAACAATATGTGGTAAATCGAGTAGCGGTTTCGCTTGAACTTTGCCCAATTAAATGGGAGGGTCTAATGGCTTTAAGATGTTTCTACTTGCAGTGCATCTCTGGCGCAAGTTTTTCCCTTGTCCAAATGGTATACGTGTATGCATTAATTCAATTTCCTCCGTGCAGAATAGACAGAGAGAGTTGGTATCTTATTGATACAACATACTCAACAACGCATCCCAAGGGGGTGATAAATGGTTTATTCTTCAAATGAAATAGGTCTTTATCGGATTTTCCACTTGAAGCAGCCACTGTCCTCTGCCCTCGATTTTCTCTGCGCGGCAACGCCAATTGACTCTTACGCTATGTTTTTTTAAAAACCCAATTATCTTAAAAGCTTACAATTAAAACAGATAAGATTACAATCCATCATTGTTTCGTTGGACAGAAACTAAGCAACCGAAATAATTCAATAAGCGGAGAGAAATTCGACCAACTTTCCATAAATCACAATAAAAGTCATAATCTTTTTCAATCGCGTCATCAGCAATCTGCATTGAAGTTCATTTACATAAGCTCTGTATAACTTACAGAACTACAACATGTAGCAATTCTAAGAAATCCTAACTTCTAATAGTAATGATAAATTTTAAAAACCAATGTCACCGATAAACGGATATTGGGTCCTGGATATGTTCACTAATGTGAGGTCTTAACGACTGCAGGGACACGAAAACGACGCTTGCATGAGGCGTTCGCCGTCTGTCTACATTATTCATGTTGCTGGCAACAGTCACAAAGGCACTGCGATAGCAATAACGAGGGAAAATAAAGCACAGATAAATCCACCGTTCTTATTCCCCGAGTTAGATGGGCAATCATCTATACACGAGGACTCCGCTGTGACGCGTCCACAATCTTCAGTTGGGAAAGAAACTACCGATTCCCCACGAAGTTCTTTAGGGGTACCGCAGCTTCCCGAGGGTGTTATTTCTAAAGATCGAAGCCATTTAAGCTCGCAGTCGCAGTGTAGGGGATTCCTTCCGACGTGCAAAAATACCTCCCTCTTATCGAGTCCAACGATAACCATATTATCCAGACTCTGCAACTTGTTCTTATTCAGCCTTAAATCAGTAAGATTCCGGAGCCCATTGAAGGCTTTGGGGGCAACTTCTGTAATTTGGTTCTCGTTTAGAAACAGTTGCCTTAACGTTGTCACACTGGAGAAAACACCTGGATCAACGCGTGTTAACTTGTTACGGGTAAGAAACAGCTTTTTCAATCGGTTCAACCCCACGAATGCATTTACGTGAATCGAGGCAATGTAATTATAATTCAGATTTAACACCTCAAGGTTGACTAAGCCTGCGAATGCCAAAGCTCCTATTTTCTTGATTTCATTATCGAAGAAATATAGTTCTTTCAGATTTTTTAATCCGTCTACTGTACTCGGGTTGATCACCTGTGTGGTGTTTTCTATCCTGTTTCTTATCAGCGTTAAACTCTCTAGATTAATCAGGCCATGAAACGCCCCGGGAGCAACGGTGAGCGTGCTAACATTACCAACTGGATGCTGCTCGGCCAAGTTCAATTCTCGTAAACCCGGGATGTTCCGAAATGCATAACTTTGAATGTGGTTGATTGAGTTGTACCTGAAGTCAAGTTTTCCAATAACATCATCAGTTTGTAGAAAGTTAGGCATATTTGGTCCATATCCCCTGAAGTTACAGTCTATATCCCACTTGAATATTTCGCCGCTTTCGGGAATGCAGAAACAGATTTCCGTGGTCTGGTCGGGGGTCTCCGTTACGGGGCAGGATGGTTCATACCCTTGACCAATACAATTTTTTAACATAACGGACATCAAAAAGGCCAATGGAATAAGTGTCATGTTTCCCAGCCTGAAATCCATAATCCAATGTATTCAGGTTTCGCCCTGGATTTATGCAGTGCTGAAAGGTAAAAAAAAAATTACATGCAGTCCTGTTTAAAACAGTTTGACATTCTTCGACAGAAATTCCATGTGAAAATTTTGCCTACCTCAGTCTTTACAACGCGCTTTAAACGCGTCAAGTTTTTCAAAACCTCAAGGTGCGCGATCTCTTTTAAAGGGGACACTGAAGCCGATTATTGACAGATTATTGTGTGCCTTGGCTAGGTCCAATCAAAACATAACTTATAAAATTATGTTAAAATGTAATCAATAAACATTATACCAACTGAAAAACACCCAGAATAATGGTACATATTTTTGCAGCAGTAAATAACAGCTATCTATTTTACAATTCAACCAGCCTTAGATGATTTTACATCAACAAACCTTGTCTCATATATCGCAGATGTTTTACTGTTCCCGCTTTTTCAAATGCCAACCGCACGGTTTTACTGTCGAATTTGCCAAATACTCCCGAAATATCCGCTCAGTAATTTGCTTGATTGATCCACTTAACACGAGGCAAAACTCGGAATGATAGCAACCGATGAACAAACAACGTATCGTCTATGATACCCAGCAGTACGAAATCGCTTGTAAGCCCAGTCCTCTCTATTTCCTCTGAAGCACTGTTGAGTCTGGGTCCCATTTCTACGTGTGCAGTATTAAATTAAAAAGCCACGCAACGTAATGGCTAGTTCAGAAATAGTAGGGCAAATGGTAGTGCCTTAAATGAAGTGGTAGTTGATAATGGAAAGATAATATTCCAAGGAATTCTTTTGCTGACAAATAGAAACTGAATACAATGATTTAGATCAATTTTATTGATTAATAAACGTGTCCAGTGGCATCTTTAATGGAAATGTCTCGATATATTTGCTTCTATTTGGTGGTTTTAACCAAGTTTCAGTGCACTTTTCATCCAAGATCAAAGAGCTGGGGATCTGTACTTTAATAACTGGAAATCTGGCATCAGTTAAAATTGTATGGTAGAAACGGTTTGCGTGCGGTAAATGGAATTAAATCGATAGTTCATTACTTTTTCTTTCTTCTTCTTCCGTCATTCTTTTGCCTATTACTTTTCAGGATTTTTACCGCAAGTAAACGCTGATTATAATATTGAAGACACTTACCTTGGAGTCAATTACTATATCAGCGTCGTCTGCCACTGCCTGTTAAACACAGGGGACTAACTCGGTGTCAGTCAGCGACATGCAGCAACCAGACGTATCCCTTGACATTACCTGCATCTTGGCCGGATCCTACAAAATGAAAAACGAGAGTGGATTAGAAAGCAGCACGTTGTACATATTCGGGTAAAACACCAATCAGGCTTCTGCATGATATGCAAATCATGCATGCACAAAAACATTTGATGGACCTACCTATTTCGTGAACTTTCACTTTAACCTCACTACGAATTCAAAGCGCAGTGACGACTTGAATTAGACATTCGTATTAGGCCACCACAAATTACTGTTTAAACTTGATGTAAGCCAGGATGTCTACAAATTAGATTCCTCTTTTTTGCAAGGGTCGTGTTTTGCATCAATTTGCCGAGACAAGACATGCCAATTTTTGTCATAATTGCAAATCTAAGTACTAAGGATATCGCACAACAATATCACCTATTCAAACAGTCGATCAATTTTTCTTGGCATCAACACCGACAGACCGACCCAAGGGCGATAAAGCTGCTAGATCTCATTTTCGAACACCCTATACGTAGAGGATTATTTAGAAGTAGGCGAAAGACCAGGCTCTAGAATTATCATAAGGATAGACTATTAGCCGCATGTGTATTTACGAATACCAGCTGTGGTCGATGCCTGAAAAAAGAATGGTAGAAAGGCTAAGTAAATATTAGGGCCATTTTTAGGACCACCTTCACAAACAAACGTCCTCCTGCAAACGAGTGAAAATAGCTCACTAATGGACCACCAAATTGGAACAGTAATTACTTGCTTTTGTGCGAGGAAATTGACTTAAATGTGTTCCGTTGTTTCACGATTAAAAGAAACAGGAAAGTTTGTTTTTTTTTATTTGAAACTTGAGGTATTTAATGAAATACTTATAAACCCGTTAACTAATGAGCACAACTTATGTTATGTAAAGTGGTTGATTTCGAAATTAAGATGATGTCTTCATTTATTCCTGTTCTTAACTAGAGGAACGTCTAATCTATTTCTCGTTGTTTTTTTTTCAAGATTACTGACATGAAAAATTGAAAAAAAAAATGCAGGAACGTGTTGACATTAACAACACACAATAGGCAAGAGTACTGGATTTTTAAAACTAAAAACAACCCTTTACGGCATAAAATATTTAGAAAAACATAATGTAATTGGTTGACACTATCCTAAGCTTTTGTCTTTATTCATTAGAGTATGTGTTCACACAAGCATGCTATTTAATAACTGTTTAATTTACGTATCCATGGTCACCTGTAAATATTAAATGTGCAATCTAACTCGTCAACATCAGCGCAAATGCCATATTGTTCTGCCGTCATACTGTACCTCGGATTAATTCATATTCCCAGTCCAAACTTTTTCTCACACCTGTTTTTTCCTCCCGTTTGTAATGTGTACAGTGATGTACCCCCAGTATAAAACCGACGTAATCTACCCTAGCTGTCAGTGATAACACTGTAAACATGGACACAAGACCCAGTTAATAGCATTTTTAACGACCGCTAATTTTGTTCGCCTTGGGCACAAAAGCAGCCTACAATGTAATTAAAACTTCGTGAGACTATCTTGATGGTGTCTCTGTCCTCTTTCTCGCCGATAGTCCTAGAGGACGGGTCTTTTTTCCACTGAATTTTGAGTTGATTAGAGCTATTGAATAGTTTTAAGTAAGACTTACTTTCTATTGTTTTTTTTTTTACATGCGGTACTTGGTAATTTGTGCTAAAGAGTCATGGTTTATGTCTTTTCGTCTAGTAACGCGTTTACAGAAATTAAGAGACAGATGAACATGTAGTAGACGGCTGCGAGGCTGTTTACCGTTATTATTAAAGCACGTTTAAGTGCTCTAGAAAAATGAAAGCGCCTACGTTTCCGACGGTTGGATGGGGTTGTATGTTTTCATTTTATGTAGAACATGTAGATTGCGGATCTCAGTCTACCAAAGTGTGTGTGTGTGTGTGTGTGTGTGTGTGGGGGGGGGGGGGGGGGGGGCTTTGCTTACGTATGCCACTGATTTTTAGCTAAATTAGGAACTCTGTTACTCTACTGTGACAGAGATATTCCAAAAAACAATTTATAAAACTTGTGCATAAATAGAATAAACCGGGTGAACAGAAGAAATTATTATTCGTGCATTATTCGTACGTCGAGGGCAACCCCGGTGAACCAGCGGAGACAAGAAATCATGAAATGGCATCGGTGATGAGCAAAAGAATTATTCAAAATCCAGTGGATTGTGAAATCATATCGATTTAAAGAGAATGGTGATGAGACAACTGAAGCAAAGTCAACATGTTTGTTCTGTTGTATGGTTGTGTGACAAGCACAGTATGCAATCGCGGAATTCCTGAGGACAAACAAAGTACCTTCATCAAACGGATCGGAAAAAGATAAAAAAAGAAGGTAGTGTTTAACTGGCCTGTAACAGACAGTGATTAGTCTGATTAGTACTTTCTTATCACACTTGAAATGCCAAAGTAGAACATGTCTATCTACTTGATCGACATAAACCACAAGCCAAGGGGAAAGAGGCGAGTGCAACTAGAAGAGATGACAAGAAAATCAATTTATTTAATCGACGGGAAGTGAATGATTATATTACTTAATGACTGACTGATCTGTGCAGAAAAGCATTCCTCATTGCTTTATCTTTTTGTAATCAACTCGGTCATCCCTTGGACACGCCAAGTAAGATCTTTGATTACATTTCGGAATCTTAGTATAAGTAGGCAAGATAAATAAAACAAATAAATAAATAAAAATAAATAAATGATTAAAAAATATACGTGAAGATGAGGCAGACTAGTATCTAAAAGATTGGATTGTCCCTGCCCACTCTGGCAAATTGAAATAAATATGACGTAAATGTCTGTAGCTGCATCAATCACATGTATATTTAATACAACTGCCATTTACCATTTGATGATCTAATTAAGTGTTAAGACTGTTTGTATCTTACCGTGCTTGTTTGCTCCAGTCTCTGTGGCTACTGGCCCGTTTGCAGTAGAGATCTGGTTCTATTTGAATCATGTCTGGTGCGTGCCGCCGCTAATAGATTAATGAATTAACACCAGGTTTCAATTAACCCACCATTTTCAGATATGTGCACTATCTTTCACGCTACAAGGTTTTCCCAAAATATTCGATAAAACATGGAATACTAATGGTTTTCCCACCGGTTGCGTTTGAAAATTATATCAGGGGCAGACTAGTCATTAAATGTGAAATTTATGCTCTTACTTGGCTAAGTGTCGAATATCAGTTTGATTTTATTATTAAATAAGAAGGCTCCTAATTATCTAGTTTAAAATATCTGGAGTTCTCTTAGCCTTATTTTAACCATGCGCCACCAGAGGCGAAGCGGAAGAACCAAACTTGCCTCATAATTGAAAATACAGTATTTGAAAAGGCGGAAAAGAATTGACAGTCGGCATTTAAAACATCTTGCAACTAATGTATAGCGGCTACACACATGCACTTGCGTGTGTGACTATGTACACAGCGCGAACACCAATCTTCTGCTCCCAGACCTAAAGCGAGTCTTGTTATTCTGTGAGGCAGGCACGAGTGCCGACAAAAAATTGCCGTCGTTCGATAGTGCCTAGATTTATATCTATATATAACGGCACATGTACGGACTGAAAGTGACCGCCAGATATACCGACACTTTTGGCATGAAAACTGAAGGCAGCTGGTACGCTTGTAAACAGAGAAGCCTGTTCTGCTTGAGCATTGAACAGTGATTGAATTGATAAAATTATTCCACGTGATCTAACAGTTGAAATCTCCTATCTCCATATTCGACGTCAAGTCTCTATTTTTTCTACTGTAGTTACAATCCCTCTAATCAAGTTCACCAGTGTCTTGTTCCACCATGCATGCAAGAAATTATTAATTTGACATCTGTATTCAAGATTCAGAGTGAGTTTTAAGGGAAACATATTAGTGAGCTAAACACCGGCCGAGCACAACGTTTTGGTTAGTAATAAGCAATGACTTTTTTATGAATTACGTGACTTGACAACAGAAAAGGCTGTGGGCACATTGAATTCCCATTAAATCTGTGGTGCACAGCAGAATGACAAGAACAAAATGGCAGGGTAGAAAAAGTCGTCATTAATTTTTTACCTGCAATGGCTAATGCTATAGGCTAAGTTTTGAAGATGTCGGTCTCTGCCCCCCCCCCCCCCCATGGGCTGTCTTAATGATTAATGAACCCGCCATTTTTTTTTTTTTTTGAAAGGAGAGAAGTGGGGGGCGGGGGTCCACCCTCTTCTATTCACTTTGCTTTAGTTCTAACAAGTGCACCTTGTGTACACTTATTTCTAATGCTGTCCTTTTCCTTGTATTCTATTATCTTAGCAATTCTAACTTCAAATCACAACAACAATAATAGCAACAACAACAACAATAAAATTAATTATAATAATAAAAGTTGTTCATTGCTTAATTCCTAAATAGTTATTTATAATGCTCAAAATGTATATATACACGTATAATATTATATCCTCATCTCTTAAATAATCTTTATGACCTTTTCAGCACACAATCTTTGGAACGGGAATAATTTAATTTCCGGAACTCGCTCCCTTTCTTTATATAAAATCCATTTGATCTAAGTGATATGTTCTGTAACAATAGATCTTCTTCGTTTTAGCTACCGGTACGATTGGATCACTGGGGAACAGAATACAGTGTAATCTTTCCCTTTTCAAACCACAAGCACTGCTTTGCGTTTTTGTGTTGCGTTCTCTTGGGATCTATCAAATATACATATATTTTTCATTTGCAGCATTTCTTCCAACTTTTACGGTGATCTGTTATGCTTAAGTCGTGATAATCTTAATATTATTCAGAGCTCAATCAGAATGCCCAATATTTTACGACGTCGAAGAGGTCTCTGTACGGGCCGTGCCCGTTAAAATGGAGTCACTGAGTTAACATTTTAGTAATTAGTGACTTATTTATAATTTGACTGTCCAAAATATGCCAAATATTGAACAGTGTGACAGGACTCTTGAATCAGATACCCCCGGACTGATGGGGTTTGTATAGCTACAAAAGGACTTCTTTTATTTCTTTTAGAACTAATCAGAGTTTCAGACCCGATGCATACATTCTTCTTCATTCACTGTACATAATCAAAATTCCATATATATGTATAATATATATATGCTGGCTAACCGGACCGTTAGGAGGATGGTGATTTGAAATGAAGGAGTTGGCATGCATCGCAATTCAAGCTCAGTGTATTCATGACAAGTGCGTGTCTTGAAGGCAATATAATAAATTGTTTTTTGTTTTCAGATAATTGCGGACATCCTTTTAGTTCACATTTCCCGAAGCAATCTACAATTTACATTACGGGGACGGAGGGGGGGGGGGTCTATATTGTGTTGTTTTGTTTTAGAAAATGGGAAACCCCTCCTTCATTCTGGTTTCGTCCACATATATTATCATTCGGATATTTCATTGGGTTGCTCATTCTCAGCAAAAATCTCGTTAATACTACGGATAGAGGCACCAACATAAGTCATATAATCTATATTAAAATGACGATTTGGATTTTCTTTTTATCAAAAGCGCAATTCTTCAATAAAAAGTAATGGGACTTTATATCTATTGTAACACACGTATAGTTTTGCACCTCTGGTAAAAGATTTGAGTATGTACTTCAAGGTCCTGTGGATGATCTTTTAAGAGAGTCATCCCTGCATTTACCAATAATTTCAAACTCTCAGATGGAGAAATCATGTTTTCATTCTAAAGGCACACGCAGGAAGGCAAAGCACAGGGAACATGATTCAGATCTTTGAATTCCCGCATTTTTTCTTTTAATTCTATTGTACTTTTATTGTTTGTTTTCACTGGCACGCAAAAATGCCAAGGTAGGCGAGGAGAGTTTTTTTTTTCCATTCTGCCCTCCCTTCTTTTAAAAAGTGTTATCCTGAATTCTCATCATCAATATCATTATGCTTTCCTTGCGTGTCGTACAATTAGAAAGTATACAAGCAAAATGCGTTTTGAATAGCTCTCTTGGGAACAAGAATTCTTGGCGAACATTCAAGCAATCATTTCAACAGTTTGTACTCTTTTGTAGCATCCAAATGCAGCTAATGTAAGAAGGTCTACTTTAAATGGTTATTTTTGCTTATTTGATTCACATCCATCGTCACTAAAAGTCAAGAAACAATTATCTTTTATCTGACACGCTCTACTCAAGATGAGTGGATTGAATTAGGGAGTAAACCATTTACGTGCATTTGATAGAAATACTACTCAGTACACTAGTAACTGGAACATATTTGATATAAAACCGAGGTAGACCTAAGCATTAATCGTAAAAGGACGGGGAGCGGGGTTGGCCCCTACAAGTTTTTTTTTCTTTCATAACGACCCTTTATCAGATAAAAACCGGGGAGTGAGATTATACATTATATACTGTAGTAACTGAGCCGGTCAGTTACTAGGTTTGGTTGGTATCTGAGGGCCAAGTTTGAGATAATACAATGTATTACCATGTGACGGGCTGAACTAGGTAGGAATTTCAACTTCTAGCCCTTAGCCAGCGGGTGAGTTTTGGCGTTTTTTTTTAAATTTTATTTATTTTTTTTAAAAAAAATTATTGTTATATTTGTGATTTGGGTGCAAGCTGCTGGGCCTGCATGTATTTGAAGCTAGATAATCGGTCATAAGCAAGGGGTATTTGGACAAAAATAACTTTTAAGATCGTTATTTTCAGAAATCTAAGCTTTCGTTTCACAAAAAGTAGAACCCTAGCCTTTAGAGCTAAGCCAATGATGTAGGGCCTACGTGTGATATTGATCCCAAAAATTTGTCAGATCATGCATGCGGATATCAGGGAGCAATTTTTTATGAGGAAGATGAAGAACATTTCACAAATCTTTGTCAAACCTATGTTAAGGTGTGGTCGAATTTCTATTCATCGCAGAAGCAACAATTGACTCCTTAATTTTTAAGGAAACATCACTTGGGAGAAATCCTTAGACTTATGACTAATGAAACATTAAGGTCAAACATCACAAACATCGGCAAATATTGTACATACAAGCTTCAAAAGATTCAAGCCTTGACTATACAGTATAGTGTAGCTATAATAAGCCTATATGGCCAGGTGTACTACTAAATATAGGTAGGCCTACACGCTCACAAGTTAGCCTCTATGATTTATATAAGGGACTGGTCATAGAGCACATGAGGGGGGCGGGCCGGAAAACAGCAAGTTACTTTTTATGTGACCCACCCCCAACAAACAAACAAACAAACAAACAAACAAACAAACGTCGCCCCGCTTCTCTTCAACAAGTATACATGTAATTTATTAAATATTAAATAAATACATACATACATGTAGGCCTACCCCCTTGTAAGCCTATGTGCTATCGGTTTCAGAGAAGTTCTTTTTTCACATCTACTTTTAATGCACATAGTCAGAAAGTTTTCATTTATGATACTAGTAGATCCTGAAATTTGGTTTAGGCCTACCTGTTGACTGTTTCGTCTGTTCACTCTGACAGACTTGGTCACAACTGAATTGCCTGTTCAGGTAAAGTAGAACAGGTAATTACCTCAGTCTTGATGATGACTTGTTAGTCCCTCTCCCCCCCCCCCCCCCGATGTTTTCCTTCCTCATGGCATTCATGATTTTCTCTGAAATTCCTTTCACGTATGGGATTGTAACTTGTCCTTTGTCAGAGTGAACAGACGAAACAGTCAACAGGTAAACCACAGGATCTATCATAAATGAAAACTTTCTGACTATCAAAACTAAGATCCAATGAAACTGTTTTCACTTTTTTATGCATATGTTTATGTATCTTAATTTTTAATATTTTTACTTCGTTTGTCATATAGTTTGATATTCTAGCTTGCTCAACATGAATTGATTAGATATCGACGTATGTCCATTATTATGGTAATGTGATGAAAAGCTCTTATTTATCGGAGGAAACAAAGCTAACAAATAACAATGCCTGCTGTAACCAATGGCGTCGTACAAACTATGTCACATGACTTTCCTTAGATACCAACAAACTTATAATCTTAGTGACCAGCGTCAGCCATCAGCAGAAGGTTGTCAGTGTTCCAACTAAACGCAGGGAGAAACGTACTTTGAGGGTAAGTTCTAAAGTTTTTCTGTATAGAAATTATTAAATGTTAACGAATTCAAGCTATCACATGTAGATATATGTATATATAGATATAGATATGACTTATGGAGCACAAGCTATGTTTGATCAGTTAATTTGGAACAATCTACTGACTGGGACATCGAAAGTTCTAGAATGACGAAAGTTCTAGGCTGTGAGCAAAGTCCCATGGGACAGAACATTAGCCGGCAATTAAGTTTTCGTGTAACGCAGTAGTTTAGTGTGGATTTCATGCTGCCGCATAGAGTTTATACACCCTTATTAGTTAAAACATTTCAACAAAAGGCACAACTAAGGGTACCGACACAACTAATGCTATGCCGTGTCGTTCTCGTGATCTTCACTATCACCCGAATTGTTTTTTTACGGAGTAACGCGGGGAAAAATTTTACAAGCTCAAAGAAATAAACGCGCAATATTTCAGCAAATGTAGATAAGTGATATACTAATACGAAGTATGACTATTTAAGATATTACTAATGGCAAAGCTGATTGAGCCACGGCACGTTGTTTTGATAAATCAATAATGGCCGAAAATAATAATGGCGGCGTTGTTGCTAAGGATAGCTAAGGGTGCAAAACAAAGTTATGTGAATGACTCTTAGTGAGCATGGCGTCCCCTAGCAGCATATGGCGACATAGTTAGAAGAAGTTTATGTACAGGTATGTTGATTTCGATATTAGATGTGTTGATATTTTATTTTGTGTTATTTATTTTGATATTTTTAAGAGTTACAGTAGTATTTGATTCATTTAGTAACATTTAAACAGTAGTTCCACTACAATGTCTCAACCACTCTTGTTAACTTTTTCTGTATTTAAGCACAATTTAGAATTAAAAAATTAATTTTTCTGTAATTAAGCACGATTTAGAATTGAAAAATTAATTTTTCTGTATTTAACCACAATTTAGAATTAAAAAATTAACTTTATAAGAGTGCTTGAGACTGATTATTTGAAATAGTGTACAGAAATATTATAGCAGTAGTACATGTAGTAATAGTAGTACAGTGTAACAGTAGTACATGTAGTAGTAGTAGTAGTAGTAGTAGTAGTAGTAGTAGTAAGACTGGTAGAGTATTACAGTGAGTGTGTCACTAGTTTATGAAAGTTGAGTACAAAGTTACATTATAAAAAATCTTCTTTAGCAGTATATTAAGCATCAATTTAATTCAATCAAAATATTTGTTACATTTTTATTTGGGAAGCTTGTATTTTTACATTATTTAATTTATAAGATTGAAAGATGGTTTTTAGAAGTTTTCTAATCAGTTGAGAAACACATTAAAATATTTATCGCAGTTATAAATAAATTGTATATATTACAGCTATTTTCTCAAAACAAATGTATGAACACTTATTATTTGTGTTTCAGTGCTGATTTCTTGACAACTTCAAGGGATACAGAATTTTACACTCAAGATGGTATACAACTATACCAGACCCAGAGGGCCTATTGCTGCCATGTACAGCAGCCCTGGACCTTGCTATGCTTTACCAGGACTTGTAGGTCAACGGAACCATGACATAAGAAGCTCACATGGAAAAGCTCCTGCATATGTCTTTGGAATTAGGCAAGGCAAAATTGTAGATGACTGTAGCCCTGGACCCTGCCATTTCCCTACTGCCAAAATCTATCGTGATGGCCAAGATGGCACACCTCATTACTCTTTGTACAGCCGCCAGAAGTCTGGCCGTCATTTCAATGTCCCAGGCCCAGGCACTTACTCCCCAGAAGCTGTTGGCCAAAGTGCCTATTATCGCCATCCTAAATACAGCTTTGGTTCACGCCACAAAAACAGGAGGACTGACAGCATCCCTGCACCTAACAACTACTGCCTTCCTGGAATGACTGGCAAAACTATCCAGAGCGGCAAACGTCAAGCTCCATGCTACTCTCTGACTGGACGCAGTAAAACGGGAAGCTTCCATGAGGATTTACAAAAGGTAATTTGCAATTTTGTTAAACATGTTTTCTGGGAGATATTAAAAGTCAATCTAAAAAAAATCACAAAATGAGAACAGGTTCTGTTGCAGAGACAGTATTTTTTTCTCATTACCTCATTAGACCTAAATTTGTTTCTGTTCAGAGAGATATCTTAAAGAATCCTCACTTGTTGAAAAGTTTGTAAAGATTTTATTATTTTTTTCAGACCCCTGGACCTGGCACATATAACACCACTAATCCATCAGTGAACAAGGAAAGGGCCCCACTTTACAGTATGACCAGCAGAAATGTTATGCCAGGGGACACCACCCAGAAGCCAGGACCAGGAGCCTATTCTCCAGAGAAGGTATTTTCATTGTTTATTTTGATTCATTGACTAACCTGAAGAAAAAAAGAGGTCTACTTGATTATGTCAGTTTAAGTATGTGACTCTCAGGTTGGTCTGCTTATAGAGAATAATAGCTTTTTTTCTTTTTAAAGCTATTGTAAAGTATTTCACATTTGTAGCATCTTTTATCCCTTTGTACATTTTGTAAAATTTTGCATTCCCTGTGATGAAGAATTGTAAAGAATAAAAAATGCCTCAAAACTCTCTTGAAATGGCAGAAATGTGAAAAAAAAGTGAACTGAGGAAGATGCTTAAGAGGGGAAAATACTGGAAATGGCTCTATGTAATTTAATGTTTAAAAAACATATTTGAAAATGAATATCAAGGTGAGAAGTTTTTACTGTAAAATCATGTATTTTCTATATATTTCAGGTTTGGATAAACAAAGTTGAGCAACCATTGTTCTCATTTGGAATCCCACATTCTCAATATTTGGCACCGCTAATCATTGCAGTTGATGATTAGAAAAAGTCACTTATGGACATTGAACTTAAGGATATGAACAGTATACTCTACTTCTGACATTACCTTGTTATTAGTAACATTAAGATGATAAGGATTTCACTTTTTGCCAATATCAGAGCAACACTTGTCATAGAACACACATTTTCTTATAATTAATATTACTTAATTGACACTGATTCTTTGGAATTTATTGAAGGTGGTTAAAAAAGAATACAGTGGCCTAGAAAAGATATTGTAGACCAATGCACATCGTGCTGTAAGAGATTGTTAAAGCTAAAATAGTAATATTATGCATCAATGTGCCAAAAAACACACTACTAGTCAAGTAAAAATTGTTGTAATTTAATCTATTTGTGTATGTGTATATGTGGAAATTTGCTCATTTGAGGTATTTAACATATTGTAACTTATACAGAATGATTTGAATAAATTATCTACTGAATTTTGTTTCAAGAGTTATTTTTAGTTTTGTTGCTACTATATACGTATGTCCTGGAATTGGCCTGTGTTTGTAAAAGTATTAGATGAGTAATAATGTTGTAGTAGCTCACATCTTAGGTATTGTTAGTAGTATATTTGAAAAATAATTTAATGCACATGCATTTTCATCACCTTAAGATCTATTTCCATTTCTTGTGCATGTGTCAGTTTTTGCTTTACAGATACAAAAGATGGTTAAATGGCTTGCAGCCACAATATTTGACATAGAAAATGACCTTATGTTTTTACACACAATTTGTTCCATGGCCGTTCACTAAAACACACACAGAAAAAATTTGAATATTTTGTCAAAGCATCTTGTTTTAATGTAAATTTTATTTATTTCAGTGCCTTTCGTAAGTCTTATTACTCAACATTGAAGATGGTATACAACTATACCAAACCCAGAGGGCCTATTGCTGCCATGTACAGCAGCCCTGGACCTTGCTATGCTTTACCAGGACTTGTAGGCCAACCAAATCATGATATCAGAAGCGTTCATTCAAAGGGTCCTGCTTATATCTTTGGGATCAAGCATGGTAAAACCAAAGATGATTGCAGCCCTGGGCCCTGCCATTTACCCACTCACAAGATCTATCGTGATGGCGCAGATGGGACACCCCATTACTCCTTGTACAGCCGCCCACAAGATGTGAAGTCCTTCAGAACCCCAGGCCCAGGCGCTTACTCCCCAGAAGCTGCTGGCCCGAGTACCCATTTCCACCACCCTCAATACAGCTTTGGTTCACGCCACAGAAACAGGAGGACTGACAGCATCCCTGCACCTAACAACTACACCCTGCCAACAATGACTGGCAAGACACACCAGAGTGGCAAACGTCAAGCTCCATGCTACTCTCTGACTGGACGCAGTAAAACAGGAAGCTTCCATGAGGATTTACAGAAGGTGAGTTGCAATTTTATCTGTTTACCAAGTTTTCTGGGAGTTAATGAAAGCAGGTATAAAAAAATAATTTGATGAGAATGGGTTCAATCTTAAGGTTAAACTTCATAATATTTTGCCTAGGTTATTTGTCATTTAGTATAATATGTTAATCATTAGAAAGTATGTTTTACATAAAAAGAAATTTATTGTTTATTTCTGCACATTTTCAGACCCCCGGACCAGGAACATATAACACCACTGCACCATCAGTGAACAAGGAAAGGGCCCCACTTTACAGTATGACCAGCAGAAATGTTATGCCAGGGGACAGCACACAAAAGCCAGGACCAGGCGCTCATTCTCCAGAGAAGGTAAGATTCAGTGCTATTGTTAGCTGCTAAATGTGAGTGAGGAGAGGGTTAATCACTGACCAACCAAATTAGTTAATGTTGGTCAAATTTTATTCCACCAATTATTGATGTGTTTGTTAAAGGCTTGAATCTGAGACCCATTCAAATGTGCCGTCCTGACCACTGTTAGGCCTTTTGGTCATTAATAGATAAACTGGTTTTAATCAAGTTTACAAAAACTTTTTTTGGGGAAAAATGACGCAAAAGCTATGGGGCACTTGTTCTAACTTTAAAGAGACTTTATTTCCTCTTTAATAAAGTGAAGTTTACGAGTTTCTTATGATATATATTTTTTATATTTTTCAGTTCTTTCCACACAAGAGAACAAATCCCAAGTTTTCATTTGGAATCCGTCACTCAGAGTACATTGCCCCACTCATTGTTGACCCTGTGGAATGATCTGATGGACACATGCAAAAACTTGTGGATCTTTTTTTGAACAAGAGTATTATATAAAACAATTATATCCGTCATCGACAACTTTAATGCGCCATTCATCATACTGAGAGATCATTTGTCAATGGTCAGTGAAGTACCAGTAAAATGATCATGTTTCCGTCCAAGACATGCACTTGTTGAGATTATAATCTTGTCAAGAAAGTTTTCCATGTAAAATTTAACTTTTTTTTTATAAAGATTTGTGTAATTATTTGTAAAATTGTTTAAAAGTCAATAAGGTGTAAATTTTTTCCCGATGCTTGGGGATTGCCACTACACAATATCAAATATTGAGTAGATAAAGGAGTATCTACGGAAGAAAAGCAGATGGACTGGGGCACCGAGTACCACATTGTTGCAGTTTTGAGATTTGCCTAGCAACTTGCATTTTGCCAGGAAAAGGCAAACATTACTCTTTCGATTAATTATTTGCAACAATGTTCTTAAAAGACTCGAGGAAATGTTGGTTAAAATGGCACCCTAAGATGGGAGAATTGGATTTGCTCATTGATAATATGTATATAACTCCCTCTTTGTGCTTTAAAATTGTATTCTTTTATACGTAGTATTGTGTTCATACAGTGAAGTTGTAGAATTAAAATATTGTGTAGTAATTCATTCATTTACCATCATTTTAATGTAATAAAAGACATTGCATATCAAGACATCTAGAATATCAATAAAATTAAGTGAATAAAATATTTTCTAATTTACATCATCAGTGTTGTTTTTGAACATATTGTGGACAGTAAAGGAATTGTAAAATTCAATGTAAATAGTTTCCGAAGACTGGAACATTATGCCAAGTTTAGATAAAGAAAGCTTCGATCTATATACAACCTGTACAAAACCATTCTCAATTAATAATTTCTTTTGTAAGTCTGATGGACCAAAATATTTAAGCATTCATTTTTCTTCTTTCAGTCTCAAGTGTATTTTGAAATGTAGGCATGCATGCTTGCACAAAAAATAAATAAATAATCATTAATTTTAAAATGAAAAAATGGCACTGTTAACAATGCTTTTAACTTTAAAGTTAAAAAAAAACTCAAAAAGTTATCTACATAATGTCGATTGTGCACTAATATTGTGCAAATAAAAGAGTTTTTCCTTTTTAAGAGGTGGGTAGGGGTGGGGCAGTTTCATTTTTTATTTAAAGTTCAGTAAAAAATGTGCCTTTTTTTATGCCAACAGCAACATTGCAATACCGGGAAAATATGCAAAGGGTCAATTAAAGAAACATTCGTCAGGTCCATATTTGGCAACAAATTTTAATCTTGCAGGTGGCACCTGCAAAGTTGAAAAATTAAAATCAGTTTTACATTTAGATATGCTATAACAAAACATGTTTAAAATCACAATAAATATATGGATTAACCAAATAATAATGTCAAGATAAAACATTTGATAAATTTGTCTGATTAGGCCCATTTGAACTTGACCTGTACTGCATTCCTAAGGATAAATCAAGCAAGTTTTAAGTAATGCAATGATACAGATACATGGTTGCTATTGTTAAAGTTATCTGATTATGTTGATATGACTTGCACCTTCAATATATAAAAGGCTGTAATTCATTTAAAGTTAAATAAAAAGCGTTTTTCAGTAAATTCGACAAAAAAATTACAAAAAAATATGATAATCATAACTTTTGTAAATATTTTTCCAAACATGCTGATTTTTAGATTGGCCTGTTTTGTGAACACTCGGAACTACCAGGTTTTAAAATATAAACTAAACCATAAACATGATCTGGTAGTACTGGTGCAATAACGAGAGATATACATGAAAAATCCTTAAAAAATTGGGGCCACTTTCGTATAAATTATTTTAAGAAAGCTGATATTCAGTTAAATCTGCATCAGACACCACTTCTAGAAGACACTGACAGACACAGGTGAATGTTATATGTAGTCATACATGTGACTGTACATAATGACGCTAAAGATGAAATTGTATAAAAAATATTCCCAGGTGGCTCTTACAGCACTGCACATCTAAACTGCATTGCTAATGTTGCTAATTTATAAAAACCTGCCAAATGATACTGGATCCAATAAATCTATCATAATAATGGCAACTTGAGAATTTATATAATATGACACACAAATTGGTTACAAGTATTCACTTATAAAGTCTGTACAATTTGGGTATGTGCGTATTTTCAATGCTATCATAATTACAATAATCATCATGTGGGAATTTGTAAGACTGACTGCTCATTTTTAATATACATTTAACATAAAGCACTAACATTTTGCTATGATATGCTATTTTGCAACTATTTTTCCTACCTATCATGTATCACCATACAAAAAGCATCAATGAAAAGATACAAATTGTATCAAATAAAATAAAAACAAATTGACATCTTAACAATCAACACAAAGAACATAACCCCCCCCCCAAAAAAAAAAAAAAAAAAAAAAAAAATTACAAAAAATTCCCAGTGATGTTAGCATCAAATGCAAACAAACAAACAAACAAACAAACAAACAAACAAACAAAAAAGTAAACAGTACCTGTACTGCTGAAGGAATGTTTGAAATTCAAAATATTTACTCATAAATATTTATGACCTCTGGTCTTTTCTATTAAAGAGAAAAGTATATTACAAGTGAGAGATCATTGCTACAATTAATGACCTAAAATGACAGTGGCTGACATGTCTAAATGATCAACTTCACAACATTTTTTATGCAATGCAAATGGCACATATACAGAATATACACATCTAATGCCTTACCTGATAATCTATGAACAAATTTAAAAAGATCTTCAATACTTCGTCAGCTCAAGAATACTTTTCAGAATAAGTCTAATAAATTACACTTTTTTTATTATTTTTAACCATAATCATGTCTTGCAATAGTTACCTAAGGCTAAATGCTTTTCTTTTTCTTGAATTCCTCTCTTGAATTCTAACAGTCAGCATTTGCATGCAACATTCCTTTTTTGCACTGGTGTAAATGACATTTATAATTATCATGTTAATGGGTAATCCAAATATACTTAATTCAATACATTTAAGTGCCAACTGAAAGAAACAATGCCAATATAGTATACTTGTTTGCATTCAAACACTATTAACTCATACCTGCATCTGCAGTAAATATGACACAAGTGAATATTCTAAAACACACACAAAATATGTCTCATCCATCAAAACATCTCTCATGCTTCTTAAAATAAATTAGTGTTCAGCACAGAAAAATAAATAATTCTTTTGTTAAAAATAATCATTGTCAAAATTCAGAAGAGAATCCATCTGCTGGATTTCCTCTATCCTTCATCAATCCCTGTAGCAGTTTCGTTTTTCATTATACTAGTCAAATTGAAAAAACCTTTTATTCTTCTGTCAGTACCTTCTTCCTGGGATATGGTTGAGTTTTTTATTCTTTTTTCTTTACCCACTTGAACAACTAAGTCTTTGTCTGTAAGTAATTTTTCTGATATGTCACCTTTCATGTTTGATTTATTCTCAGGTTCTGTTGTACTGCCCCTGTTGCAAGAACCATTAAATGAACAGCATGTCTGACCAGCCTGAAATTAAAAAAAAATTATCAAAGGGATAACACTCATCATATGAGATTCAAAGTTCACAATAAATACTCTGTAAACAACACAAAGAAACATAGTAAATTACATTTTACTACCATATTGTACCATGTCAACCTTCATAGATGGGTATACCCTCCATAATAATATCTATATAGGTTACTACAAAAAACACATTTTTTAAAAGACCATTAAACTAACTTTGAATGTCAGAAGAGACTCATTAACCATTGGGAAGTATGGGAAAATTGTTGTTTAGCCCAGGAAAATCTGTTTTATGGCACTTTACCTGCTAAAATGAAGAGGTGCACGTACAAAGAGATTAATACGAAGACTAATATTTACAGAAATTTAACACACTTATCATTTTTATTATTACACACATACATACATACATTTCACCTGTACCTAGGGGAGTATCTTTCTTTATTATACAAAACCTAAAAATGCTCTTAATTTAAAAAAAAATTATTATTACCTTGCATTCACAACTGACACATGGGTCGTCTGCCAACCAAAATATGTCACCGTGTTGATAAGTCAAACCATTATACGTGCAAACACTGTTCCATAGAGGGACTTCTCCAACATCAGCACAAGGATCTTGAATTACTCTGTTACCACTGTTTTTATCATCTAGGCAATTTGGACAGCAGTCCTCTTTGCTCTGTTGTGCTTGTTGGCAAGGTAGAGGAGGACATTTGACAGGCCAACAATCAATTTCTCCATGCTAGGGAAAAAATTAATAAAAGGCTTTTTTTATGATGTTACATGATTATCTAAAATTAACACAGAATGGCAGGACAATCTTCAATATCTCCACTGCTCAAGGAAAGCAATTTAAAAAGTTTTAACTAAAACGTTACTTAAAAGTAACAACATTAAGCCCCTTTCCCATAGATGCCATTGGTGTATGTAGATCTGCATGGACTCTCACTGAGTGCAGTCAGATTAAGAGATTCACATGCCTCCTGGTGTTAAGTAGAATACAGAAAAGCTGTTGTTATATGAGTTTGCAGGAAACAAGAGGCATATGTCATTCAGTTGAGATGGCTGCACTCAGCAAAAGTGCCAGCAGAATTGGATAGAGCCCAGAACTGTATGGAGCTACGAAGACCGATGATGTCTATGGGAATAATAAATCTATAAATTAACAGCTTTGAACTACAATTGTACTAAACTTACAATTTTACATTCAAACAATATTACTCAAGAATGAAGTTGTTCTCAGATTCTTCTTATGACATTGGAAGCAGTACTCACCAAGCACTCGCATTCTTCACAGCCCTCAAACCATCTTTGGCCATTAGTGTAGTTACGCCCCATGTCCAGGTCAATACACTGGTAGTTGACATCACACTGTGGACAACAGTCACGATCAACATAATTGCTATTACAGTCACAGTCTACAATGTTACACCTCACAACACCCTCCTGGAAAAGATACAGGGAAAGGGACTTTACTAAAATCTCAACAAACACATTTTTAATGAAAGCTTGAACATCATACACTTTTTGCTGAGTCAAATTTATTTACCAATCAGCATCAAACTAATAGGACCTTTAGTTACTATTCTGATCAATTTAATGGGCAACTTGGAAAATGTATTTTATTATTTTCCCACTATCTGAAGATTTCACTGAATCTAATTTTGATTTGAACTAAGTTGTCAAAACTGAAAATCCTGAAAATGTTGCTTGCAATTTATCATCACATTTATACCATATGAAAAAAGCAATCAAAATGAAGACTGAAAATCCTGAAGTCGGAGATAATCCTGAAAACTTTCACCCATGATAGAATTTAACCAATTTCTGCTGTCATTTTTTTCTATACCTTGCAGGAGCACATAGAACATCTCTCATCATCTGCCTTCCACATCGTTCCACTGGCATACTCCACATCTTTGTACAAACAGCCTATAATTTCATTAAATATATACTGTTATAAGACATTCAAGATATACAATAAAAGAACTTTTCTCTACGCATAAATCTAAATGGATAATTTCATGCAATTGTCATAAATTGACACATGATCACATACACACTATTTTAAATGGGCATTTTGTACACTAAACAAAATGCAAAGTTGACAAATGCCACATACTCAATTTACTTTTTTTTTCTATAAATACATACCATTCCATACGATAAGAATTTAAAACCAAGTACAAATCTACACTTTTGGTGTTGGAGAATATAATTCCATATATACTCCAATGTCAAAATTACTGCTGGTAATATTCTAACTAACAGATATCTGGAACTGCAGAAATCAGTTAATTAATAAGAAATAATCAGTTTATATCCTGAAACTGATCTGTACCAGTATTGCAAATGTAATACTACTTTTCAGTATAGACTTACTGTTGTTACACTTGGACACACTGTTTTCACTGCAGTTGCAGTAGTAACCACCCAGTGTATTGATGCACAGTGCATTGGGGTGACACGTGTGACCACCCCCTTCCCCTTCACACTCATTCAAATCTATAAAAGAAAACAACAATAAAATGTAAGCCAAGGTAAAACTTTGTAAAATTTATATCAAAACTTAATTGCCATCCTTCATATTACTTCTCAATGACATATGTAACTTCTTCATTCATGTATTAGTGTAGTGCATTCAATACCTATAAAAAACTCATCACTTTTAACATATTAAATGACTGTAACTTTTTATTTATCAGTCTATCATACTAAAACATTTGTTCACCTTGACAGAAATCTCCGTCTTTGCTGTGTCCATGTATGGTCTTGTAGCCCTCCTTACATTTACAGTAGTACCTGCCAGGGAGATTGACACACTCAGAAGAGCTTGGACAGTTGGCAATGCCCAGGACACACTCATCCAAATCTGCAGGTCAAACATGGATCATAAAATAAAATCTTAAAGGTCTCCAAATAGCTAAAAACATTTTTTTCTGAACTGCTCATATCTTATTTCAAAAAGTCACAGCAATAAAAAAGTATCCTCAGTTGCGTCATACCTTATAAAATAGTCACAGGAATATATAAAATACAGAGAATAAACACAGTAACTTGGTTCAACTAGGTAACATCTCTTACCTTGTCGACAGTCATGTCCCCCGTAACCTGGCCTACACTGACACTGGTCGGGCTTGACACAAGTACCATTGTTTCCACAAGGAATGCTGCAGATTGCTGCATAAATATTACATTATTATTCATTTAATATTTTTCAATGGAAAAAAGATTTTTTTTACTTGAATATCGACTGACAATTAATAGATAAATTTTATATTAATTAGGACATGCTTGAACAATATAATAAATATTTTATGCAAATGAATCCCAAATTCAAAAGTTCATTACGATAACTGAATGCTATTTAACCCTTGAATCTACTCGTATATTTTTGTATTCATAGCTTTGGTTCCTTTCCCTGAATACTTACGAGTACAATGATATCCATCCCCGCTGTATCCTGGCAAACATTTACATGTGTGAGAGCCAATGGAATTCTTGCAGATGGCATTGTCATGGCAGCCATGAAGTCCACTGTCACACTCATTTATATCTTTTAAAAAATAATGTAAAATAATGTAGATCTTTTAATATAAAATTGTTTTGTAAGTAGTGAGTATAAGAACTTACAAAAAATATCTACTGGCAAAAAATCTATTGTTAAATTCTTTTTCTACTCACCAATCAAGTTAGTAATCACATTTGTAACATGATCATCTTAATGCTACACAACAGTAATAGCAACCTTGCTTAGTAAAATTACCTATGCAGTTGTATTCATTCACTCTAGTGAATCCAGCTTTACATTGGCACACATAGGAGCCTGGGACGTTGGCACAAATGGTGGAGTCTGAGTCACAATGGTTTCCATCCTGGCCACCCTTCTTCAAACATTCATTAACGTCTACATCAAAATTTTGATCAAAATGTCATTTCTTGGTGAATAAGACACAAATCAAATAAAAACTGATTATTCCATACTACTGTTCATTGCTATTTTTTAATTGTGTAAAAAGTAAAGTATATACACACACTTTGGATATGGTAAGTATACTGTATAACGTACGTCAGATCTCACCTTCACAATGACGTCCATCGCCAACAAATCCTGCATTGCACTTGCAATCATAGCGAGTCTTTAGGTTGATGCAAGTGGCGTTGCCATGGCAATTGTTTCCTTTTTTACAGTAATTGCTATCTACAACAAAAAAGCAATTGAAGTAACATAAATCACATATTTATAATAATTATAAACTTGCTGATAGATACATGTAGCTGCTAGTATGCACCTTAAACTTATCAGTTCACTGGTAACACAGACTAGTAGATCTCTACCATCACATCAAACTTTACAAGTCCTAAGATGGAATGTGTATAGATTATGGAAAAATTTATTAAAAACCACTGTACTAGTGAAAAATCAAAAGATAATTTTTTGTTACAAAACTAAATCTACTGGTCAGTGGTTGATGTCCCAAATTGAGCTCAGAATAAAAGTTATATTGACTGGAACATGTAGTGCAAACTGTGTCATATTATACCTTTGCATATCTTGCAGCAAGATTTTGCAACGTACACTTGGTTTTCCTCAGGACAATCTAACTCTGGGCACTTCCCATGACGATTCCGCTTCATTATGCCATTCTACAATAAGGATAAAACAAAAAGATTTTAAAACAAGTTTTAATAATTTTGAACGATAAAACTTTAAGCAGAACTGGAGCAGCTAGTAAGGCTGCCGTGTCTTAGTTAGGGATAAGATTATGTAATGAATTTCCTGTAATGAGTATGATCATGATGTTCAAATTGAAAAAAAGTTTGTCTAAGTATTTCATTTCAAAATTACAATTTCCAAAAACAACCATGAAAACCTATAATTAAATAAGCACAAAATTAACATCTGGTCTAAATTTATTAAAAAATATATCACAATGCAGCACATTTTGGTTCAAAACTTGTAAAAATTATTTACTTACTTTGCACACGTAATGTTTATTTTTTCCAGGACAAGTAGTTTCGTTGTGGTCATAAGACACATTTAGGAACTTACAACCTTCTGTAAAAAAAAAAGTACAAATTAATATTTCATACAACTGATCTCTCTGAAAAAATGAGATTTTTAAAACTTATATGTAATAGTTTTTACCACAAAAAGATTGCTACAAAAGGAATAATCTAAAGTAGCCCTAATTAAATTTTGTGACTTACTAGCTTAAAATCAAGCAATTTTAAAGGAGATTGGAGTCAGAAATAATGGCAGATTAGCAATTGCTGCGTAGCAACAAATAACAAGGCAGCAAAGCTGTCAAATGTACAGACAAAAAGCAGGAAATAACAAAATAGGCTACTGTCAATTCTGATGCAAAAGTACATTATGTTAAACTGCAAATTCAACATCAAATTCTAATTATGCTCAACAGGTAATACCAATGTAAGTAAAATGTGTAACAAACATAAGGCTTCAGGCCCATGGGAGTTCAAGTTCACCCTTTGAAAATGTAAAACTTCCAGAAAAAGAAGTCAATTAGACTGCTTTTCCAACTCAGGCTGCATTTTAGTCCTGTATTTCTTTTTTTGAAAGTTTGGCAATCATAAGTAACATGGTTTTCCCATAATGGTCATCATGGCAGCAGCACCCAAAATTGTGTTTTCTTCTATTCTGATGCAATATTACATAATGGTTACCAGCATAATGACAATCAATTTTTAATAATAAAATATACGTATCATGGATTTTCAGAAAATGTGACAAGCATGGGTCTTCAAGCCTGTGGAACTTTAAAGTCACACCTTGAAAATGCCAATATGTGAAAAATTAAAATTTCACATAAAAACTGTTTAACTGGCAGATTGCATTGCCTACTGAAGCTATATTTTAGTCCCATGTTTCTTTCCTGTAAGTTTGAGAACAGTAAGTGACATGGTTTTTCTTAAATGGTCATCATGGGAGCAGTGTCCAAAATAGTTTTTTTTTCCAAATTTTGATGCAATATTACATAATGTTTAACAGCATAATGACCATCAATTTTTAATAATAAAATATTAGTATCATGGATATTCAGAAAATGTGACTAGCAAAGGTCTTCAGGCCCATGGAACTTCAAAGTCACAACTTGAAAATGCCAAAATGTAAACAAGACAGCACTGTTCTGAAATGTTTTTTTTTCCATTTTTAACATTTTTTAACATAATACAAAATTAACAGTTTACTGCCATTTTTATATGATCAACTAAAAAATTGATGAGATGGGAAAAATATCAATAGAGCAGTGTTAAATGTCCAATTTCTTCCATTCTGAGATTCTGAACATAGTGAATGATTGAATCTGACAAACTGCAATGATATGAGTTTATTTCCATTTTTGAAACTTTATTACACAATACACGATAACAAATTAACCATCATTTTTACAAAATCAACTAAAAATGTTGTAAAGATGCAGGAAATGTCAAACAAACACTTTTAATATCTTATCAATTAAATAATGAAACTGTTAACATGCCTAAGAATTGAATCTGAGAAAATGTGAAAAAACAGTATAACTTCTACAATAATGCATAACTTCTACAATAATGGCCCGATCATGCTGATTTTCGAACTTGACCTGCGTTTTATGAATATTCATCAGCTCTGTAAATATAAAGCCAAATAGTAAAACTGCCCTCCACTTATCGTGTTTACAAGGAAAGTGCACGGCGCCAGCATTGGCATCGGCGACGGCGACGACAGATGCAGGTGATGGCAATATGTACAGACACATCTGTGTCTGTACATAAAAACTGACAGAAGTTATACATGGACATTTCCCTAGTTGTTTTCTCTCGAGTTTTATAGAATTTCATATTTTGCACAACTGGACTGTTTTTTTCACTCTTATTGCTAAGAAGTTGACTCCAGTTCATGGTGATTCTCATGTTTTCTAGTCTTGTATGACATCACATAATAATGAGAGCCTCTCCCAGGTGATTTTCATTGTACAATGCAAAATCATTTACAAATAGACTACAAACCATTGTTATATATTTTAATAAAAAAGATGTTTTTATTTCTCATTACAATAAAAATCCACCATTTTTCACACACACAAAATAATGATAATTTCACTTCAGACTTGAGAAGAAAATTTCCCAACAATATGGATGAGGTGGTCAATGGTGAGAAACAGAAACCTTTGGCAAAATTAATATCAGTGTTCGTCAAACACTGCATGGATGATGGTACATGAAGAGGAAGAAGAAGATGTCTGAGGGACTACTGACTTTATGTGAACTTCTTCAAATCCCTTTTGGGATATCAAATCATCCATTTTACCCTTTGTTTAAGCATTTCTGAGGAAAATTTGGCTAACGAGGGACATAAAAGATAATCTAAAAATGCACCCCTCTGACATATTTTTTCTAATGAATAACATTATCCGAAGAAATATTGTCTTACTTAAGCAGACTGGACAACATCCCTGTAGCACTGTATGTTTACAATTGGTGGCTGGACACGGCAAAGGTCTGCACTCCACTTTACCATTCTGTAAAAATACTTTAATGTCAGTTATATGGGACGCATGACAAGTACAGGTTGGTCCATAAAACTGACCTATATTTTACTTTCCATCTCAATTCATAATAGGTCATTATGGACCACTGTACAACATGCTAGAAAAAATATGTAACAATATCAAACTAAACTATATTTTCTATGGTCAATGTTAGCTCAGGTCAGAGATGACAACCTCTGTAGATAATATATGAGAGTTGCAATCTTGGAGATGGTCATGCTCAAAAACATTAAATCAGTCCATTCCATACACTTCTGTACATATACAACCAATAGCATATACTCAAAATCACATGGACTTTTTGGTTTTGTCATTTCCAATAACAGTATTGGATTTACTTTGTGATGTAGGCCAAGAAATTTGAAGATCCTGTGTTTACCAAGCATGAAGATCTCTTTCTCTGCCTTGTAAGTATGATATGGAAAGAAGGGTGGGGCACTGTATTTTTGCCAGCTTGACTGAAGTCTTAGCCTATCTGTGTGAATCTGCTGTTTCAGACTTTTCATGGCAATGATCAGAGCCTATTTAGTATGTAGACAGCTGCTTACGAAAACAGAAAACTTACATCTAGTTTTGCTATAAGAGTGAATATTTGAATCTTGACCATGACTTTGATTTGCGACAAATTTCATCACTTGCCGCCAATTGTTTTCATAAGAAAAAATACCAGTACAAGGCCTTTAAATTCTGAATATCTAACAACCATGTCCTGATTCCAATAAAGGAGTATTTCAACAGTAAGACTAAACAAAATTGTCTCCAATAGTTTACCTGACATTGGCAAGTTGTACAATTCACATCCCATTCTGCACCAGCTTCATATTTCTTCCCTTCAAATGTGCAGCTCTTGGAGCAATCACAAGCTTCTAGGGCAGACAGTCTCTTCTCTGTTGAGATCAACTGTTAAATTATAATGGGAAAGTTTATTGTTTTAACCCTACATGTGACAAAAATCATAAATCATATCTAAATATTTTAATATATTTTTCAATGTTTTTAATGTTCTGTAAAAACCATTTAAACATGTGATGAAAATGAATGATAATTAAATAATTGAATCACAGAAAAATAAGAGTGAAACATCTAATTACCAAAACAAACCTTTGCATTGAGGAGCTCTATATGGTTATAAAGGTTTTGTACCATTTCTTCTAGTTTTGCAAACTGGCCACAAGTCGGGCAGGCTAAAATGGAATACGAGTGTTTACAACTGATTTTTTAAATTTCAAACAAATCAAACTGAAATTTTAATAAACCTTCTGATAGTTGAAGAAAGACCTACTTTTTTTCAGTTAAAATCAACACCATGATCAGTACATTCAAATTTTTGCACACCAAATCTTGGAATTCAAACCATTATTGTTGGAATACAAATTACTACGTACTGTTATAATTTTTGTGAAGTGTCCATGCTTATACTATTATTTATAGAATATACCTTTGTTGCAATAATTACCTGTGTCTGCCTCAGGACACTGTACTAAGTAACCATAAGGTCCTGAAACTATCTTCACATCTTGCAATATGCCCTGAAAAGAACGTTACTAGAATAATTTAAAAGTATCCATAAAAGAACATGGTTACCATTATCGTGCAAAATTTTAATATAAAGAAATTCATAGTAAAAAAGAAGCTTGAAGTATCAGAGGCAAAACGGAATAAAAAACAAAAATCTTAGGTTTCAAGTATGAGCAAGTGGTTTAGATGTGACACTGTGCTTACATTACTTTTAGTGGTAAAAGTGTGTTAGTTGAGAAGCGTATCCATAATAATAATAATAATTAAGTTAAATTAACATTTATTACGCATCCAGATCAGATTAAAAAAATGTGAATTTTCTTAATCACATCTGGAGGAACAATTTTCTATACTGGGTCTTGTTACAGCCGCAGTATTCTACATAGTAGTCATCGAAAAGTATGCATACAATATATACCCATGCAGGATCTGTGATAACTTCACAAACCTTAAATTCAGCATGCTTACGGCGTCTTTGGCCTATCCATACTTTGAGCTTATCTTTATTCAAAGTCCAGTCTATAGTTGGGATTAATCTTTGGAAGGTATTAATGCAATCAATACGCACTGTCACTTCATTGCTACTGATGGCTATGGCCACTTTATGCCATTTGTTATCTGCAAGCTGATATGGGAATGTTTCAATGTGGACTGTATTATTATTATGTAAATACCGCAGACGAATTTCACCCTTCCTGCCACTGGACTGTAATTCAAATATTCTGAAAACAGAAGAAGACAATCTGTTTTGTGTATTTTTATTATTATTATCATTTTTGACCTTTTAAGATTAATTCATTCAGTTTATGAAATGACCATTCCTCGAAAGCCCTGCGATAACAGATAATCGACATTTGTAAACAACCTACAAAACTGAGAAAATAGTTTCCTCAGATCTGTGAACACTTATATTGAAAACATTCAAGAAAATTTGATCCATAATTTCTTTGGGTTTCTGTTTGCGGTTTTGTCTAATATAAGTCTCATTTTGCAATTGACTTCACAAGTGAAGCAGTCAGTGCCAATCTCTAGTCATATGTGATAAACCTTGTCTCCCCTTATAATGGACTACACTCAATTTAATGGCAAAACTTTTCAGTATTATACACAATAAGGCAATTTGATTTTCATATCTGTATATGCCTTAGAAGGTTTAAAACCTACCTTTTTTGTCCAGAGCACAATGTGACTATACTGCCAACATTTCCTATCTTTTGTTTCACTACAGCAAGTATACTAATCTCCATATTCCCTTGCAACACTAATGGTTTTAATGATTTCTCTAATGGGATTGAATCTAGTTGAACACTTCTATGAGAATCTGAAAATAAAAAGGTATTTTACTTTAAATACATAGACCTATTAAAGATGAAAACAAGAAAGCACTGTAAAAAAAATTATGTATACTGTCTTTGTCAACACCACATTTCTGAAGGACTTTTAAAGGTGTACAATGAATTCCTCAGAGAAATCTTAATGACCATGCATATACCAAATTAATAATTATTATATTCATGTTTGTTATAGTGTGTGTGTGTGTGCGCGCACGTTACTGTTGTGTGTTACAGAAAAATTTCCTGTCTGAATATCAAAATGAAATCACAACAGGCCCAGGTGATGAAGTCTTAACCCAACTGCAGTAATCACCTACTGTTTACCTTCTTGGGAAGGTCATATTTAAAAGCCTTATAAAATTGTGCTTTATAACCCCATCACATATCATTTGCACAGATGAGTAATACCTTAGTTCTTGTTCTTAAAAAAATGTTAAATTAACATTTACAAATGAAATTAAGATCCTAATATTAGATATTCAGGGATATAAGAAGCAAGTACGTAAGCATCCCCAAGGAACATGATGCAGCATCCACAGCAGTAAATGTGCAAGGATGACAAAGTCCGATCAATAAATATACTCACAAAGATATCCCCCATGATAGACTGTTATCTAATTAAAATTGATTCTACCCCATATCTCCATTATCACTTTTTACAAGGAAATGACTAATCGTGGTCACATCATATAGATTTTTTTAAAAAAACCAACCTCCTGGAGGAGTAAATGTGTCACCCTCTGCAAATATATACTTCGGGTCGCCACACACATATGAAAAAAAATCTTTAAAAGGCAGTTTGTAATATACATAAGAGAGCTGCATCCTTGATACAAAATGACTTACTCATATATCGAAGTTGTAGAAATCTATATAAAATAAATCAAATACCCTTGAAAAAAAGGAGAACATTGGATTATTTTGGCTATAATGCAGTATCAGTCATCCTCATTAATTAATTTATATATACTGACTGAGATTCAAGCTGAACCCCAGTGAATCATTGATCAAAGGCAATTTTCATGGTTCAGTGTTGGTGTCTGTCAGTTCACACTGTTCAAGCCATCTTTGAGCAAAGCAAAATCCTAACTTCCATATATTAAATATTTCTCCCTGCACAAAAGTTGTTATTTCAAAGAAGATGATAAAAAATGTTGAGTTTCATAAAAATTATCAAATACAGATTAATTTTAACGGTGGGGAAAACATCACTTTCAAATCAAAATAAGAGTATCTATACAAAAATAAATAATATAAAAGTACAAGCAAATAGCTAGACTCTAGACAGCTAGACTCTAACACTAGTACATGAACATACTGAAAAAAAAAAAGATCAGGACTGGGTAATTAAAGAGCTCATACAGACAACATCAATCTCCCAGCTTTTCTTCCTAAATTTGCCGGAACATAAAAAAAAGGCAAAATAACCCAAAGCAAAGCAGTGAATTAGCAAGCCATCAGTCACCAAGTGCCTTGTGAAATGATGCCATAGTTGTGCAGGTGTACTATACCAGGTGCATTGTCAGCTTCCATTTGATTTCACAATATTCATATCTGACAAGTAAGTTAGGATCTTATCTTTCTATCTCTCATTAGTATTTTTTTCATTAAAACGTGTTCTCACCTTGAAAGAGATAAGCAGGAGAAGGGAGAAATCCCTGTGCAGGAATCAGGCCAGGACCGTCAGTGTTGTTCATCCAGTCTATGTTGCTGAGTAGGTCTACTACTTGATGATCAAGAAATGTCAGGCTGCTGGATCCAAATACTGAAAAAAAATTTAACCTCGGATTAAGAAGCAAAATTAAAAACATCATATATAATTGTCTTTTTTATTTGGCTTTTCCCTTAAAAACTGACGGAAACACCAAATATGCACGTGGACAAAAAAAACTGAATTATATTCATTGGGAGATATGCACTTAATACAATAAAATGCAGAAACAATACAGGGGCAATTACACAGGCTGTTCATTAATAAATGCAATTAAATACAGCCTCAGATAAATCAAGTGCTAACGTATAAATTTGATATTTGGTACCTAAATGTTCATTCTTATCAATATATAATTAGCCATTTGCACAAATCAACAGATGAGAATGAATTTATGTGTGTCTGATGAACGCTGAAAAGAAGTTCATCTCAGACAAAAGGTAGACCGTTATTCAGTTACACAGAAATCATTTACGTCAGCAATAACGGTGTTTATCAGCACCAGCATCATTAAAAATCTGGATAACCAAGGTGGAAAGGACAGAAAAAAGGGCTTTTGCAAATGTGTACTTTTCATATGATACCGACAAAACCAGTTAGATGGTGTCCAGAAGTGCTTAAAAGACCATGCAATCGCACCACTGTACGTCCCTTTAAATAATAGGCTATAACCACAACCCCGGTGTCTCACATACCACAGAATTCCTCACTAAAGAATTTACATGTTTACTGTAGAGGTCCTTTGAAATGTCATTTCATCCATACCTCATAGATCACTTGCTTTTATCAAAAGTACATAAACCAATGATAATAATGCCAATAATAAGAGACTGAAGAATTTCCTGATCAGGGTATGAGTAAGACAATATCGCATACAGGTGGGATTTTACAGGTGTAAGAACTTACAGCATAACAGGATAAGGTGGGAGGCATTCCAATGGAAGATGGAAGAAAGAAATACTGTCATGTAGCTAATACGAAGAAGGGCAAAATGTTAAGCACACGGAAAATTGTCAGATCTATTCAGCGTCATGACAAGAATGCTATGTAGATTCTACATGATAAGAACTCTGTGCTTATTTAGTAATCTGTGGGCAACCTTAAAATATTTCTTTAACACCTGTAATGATGAAGTATATATTCAATTCCCTAAAATGGGTTTTTCGTCTATTGTTGTTCGGAATTAAAATAAGGCACAAAAACATTAACTAGCTGATAAAAGGCACTGGAAAGTAAAAATTGTATCTGAATGAAGTGACTATAATTAGACAGCAAACCTTTGGGGATGCACTATTAATTTAATACATGACATAGGAGGGAAGTGTGGAAGGTCCTGTTTTTTTTTTTTTTCAAAAGTGTTCTTTCCCTCAAGTGCTAAGTAATTGGCCTGTTTTGTCTGTATGTAGATATAGCTTGGGGTACATACACTAGTTAAACTTAAACATTTCTTCACAAACATGTTTTTCTGCCTTTTTTTCTTTAAAGCAGTTCATTTGAAAAAAAAAATGAAACATGAATGTTTTATTAAAGATACAAATCTGCCAATATTAATTTTACTCAATCTGACACCTCAATACACTCATAAAACAATAAAATTACCTCTACCTAGAAATTAGCCAGTAACAATCCTAGCTACACATCAGGACGGGCTGGTGATCTTCAAATGAACCCCAGTTTCTATACAGTAGGTGACGGTCCTTTTTAGCGTCATGCACTACATGTTTTGAAAATAAAAGACTTCAAGAAGAATACACAGAACCTGAACTCTACGACTGTTTAAAGTCATTGCTGTGCCGTAGACATGGCTTATAATGTGCCTTAGGCTGTCTGGTTCCACCTGTGTAGTCAGCACCCCCGAATGACATTCAACATATAGGCCACCAAGGCCTACTTTTATAAAGCATATAGAGAATACTTTCTGCTAGGACGTGTGTTAATGAACAACCAAATCCGATTTAAATAATTCTGAATTATCTGGATACGATTAGACTGTCTGTTCATAATACCTCTGCAGTGCACATATCTTTTAATTACCACACAGATCATGTTATGGCATAATGAGACATAATGAGAAAAAAGTGGTCACAGTGATAATAATGACTAACCTGTATCTGTGCAGTGAATATATAATCTAAAGTGCTCACCTTTTCTATTCTAGGATGTAAGAATGCTAAGGATGCTCCCCACCCAGTTCACACACAATTAATCTTGTATGTTAATGTGTTTTCTATGTCAATTAAGACTTAAAAGAGAAAATTTGATGATAGACTTGAAAGTATTTAAAAGACAATCTTAGTCCAAAGGCACTGTAAAATGTTGGGGTAATTTGTTCAAATCAATAACTATGTACTTAAACACTGTGATGTCTTTTCTTTACAAGATCTAATGATTTTTATTTCATAAAATACCTTAACCTATTTTCATATCTTTGGGGGAAAGCATTTTTAGTTTTAAAATGTTTTTTAACAAACAGGCATATTCATTATATCAATAAATGATTTGTTAAAAAGTTTCTTTTAGAATAAAGAAAGTAAGGAAAATTACAAAATATATACACATGTATGATATATATGAAAATTTCCAAAAGCAAAAAATATTGTTTTGTATTTAGGCATTAAATTAATCTACTATAGTATCAAAGTTTATTCAAAATAGCACGAATTTACGTAGATCTATCCTCAAGATGGCTTGTCTAGTATTTGCCAAGATTAATTTGATTCTATTCATTAGTTACTTTTTAATTTTTATTTGTCCATTTCTTTTTCTTTTTCACCATTACATGGAGTTAATAGACTATTTTCAAACAAGTCGAATTTTATTTTTAACTTCCTTATATTATAAACAAACAGGAAAACAGTTTTTTAGTCTTATACATTGAGTGGTCACTCTCAACCTATAAGTCTTAAAAACTATTTTCATCTTGTTTCAAATTTGATGATTAAAAATTATGCAATAAATTGATGTTGAGAGCAAAAATTTAATCTATTAAAAAAGCCCTCAAGGACAAAGTCTTCAGATGCTTCAGTGTAATTACTCTCAAGAAAAAAAATTAATAGGAGTCAATTTTATGGTGCAGACACGTTTATGGATTTTGAATAAAATAGGTAGATTATACTGTATAAACCTACGCACACAGAACACAGACATAGTGGCTATCAGCAGAGAATACTTTCAACAGGATCGAGTATCCAAAAATGTGAGTACATTTCTAAAATCCAGTTTACAATGAGAGACCATTTGAAGTGCATGGCAGTAATACTGTATGCTAAACAGGGGAGGGGGGTATTCAAGGATCATCTGATAAACTTATACTGAGAATGAGAAATAATTAAGACAGCTTACTCTAGCTATACAAGTATAGATTTGAAGCTGTAAGATTAGTATTAGATTGCATTCTAGGCCTTTGGAAGAGCTCGTGTACATGCAGTTTAAGAAACCAGTATACTGGTAAGTACTGATCTATAATCAATCAATGACAGACATTGTGTGCACACGAGAAGCGTGTAGCTATTATCAGTAAGGTTATATCAGTTAGCACTAATATCGCCTGCAGCATGGCTTTTTAAATTAAAGTGGAATATCAACAACAGCACTTGGCAAGTAATAGGCACTGGCAGCTCATTCACACAAGTATCATTAAATATATTATAGATACAAGATCATCACGAAAAAGACAAGTTGAGTTCAAAGCACACGCTCTCTTTGCATCCTATACAATAACGTAAGTGTAAAATAGCACGATCTTACCTGTGACGATGTGAAAAACACACAAACAGTGGAATAAGATAATTGCAGGTAGCATTATTGTGTTGCCGCTATGTCACACCGCTTAACTCAGACACAACAGGAGCACTTCAAATGTGAAGGGAAATCCCGGGATTGTACGCATTATATGGACGAGTCTACCTTGCGGGGGACGCATTTCTCATCTCCTGTTTGCATTCACTCGTAAATTAGTCGATTTTAAGTGCCGGAAAAAAGGCATATCACCTGTCAGAAAAACAATCACTGAAAAATCACAGGTAAAGCATTAAAAAAATGACAATACCTGGGCTGCAGATGTTTGTAATGACTCACGGGTGTCAAGTTACCATCATTCCTACGGGATGGGCTCTTCCGATGATGAATTTAGCGCCATCTTTCTGTTTGCTTCAACACGTACACGAAAGTACTTGTAAACATGGCCACGTGCGTCGTCGATCGCTTGCTTTACAATCTGAACAACAGCTCGAATGTAGAAGAGTGAAACAATTATTTTATGTCTTATGGTATTTCATAAGTTCAACCCCCTTATTCTCCAAATCGTAATCAAAAGCTAGCGAACATCACTATCGTTAGTCGATATGTATAAGTTTCGATTTTCGATTGATAAATGACTCATGCCGGTAAGTCAAACGCAGTGTAATGACATCAGCATGGACATGTAGTTGAGAATGACGTTTGCACTGACACGAAAGTATATGTGGTAGTATGACAGTTTCCAGTCATTTGATTGTTTGCAAAAGCAGCTCACGTATTAGTGCCTATTTAGACCATTATTTTACGTTAGGAGAAGTAGCTAGAGGTCTAAGATCAAAGACGTCCCGCTTAAAAATCAAGTGATGGCGACGAATGAAGGAAGTACAAATGACTTTCAAGTCCAGTACAAACTTTGTGATTACAATCCAAAAATGGTACAAGCCTGGCAGGAGCTCTTCAAAGATCACGCAGACAGGATACAGGTAGAATATTTTTCACATTTTCCACCAAAATGCAGTCTGTCTAATTAATGAAACTTTTGAAAGCATACAATTATCTGTTAGTGTATATATACCTTTTGTTTTGTCAAGGCAGTAGATACTTTTTAAAAAATCAAGTTATATAATTCCATCCTTATTGGTGTGAATGTTAGCAATTAAGCAGGAGAAATGATTGAGTTTTGTTTGTGTGAAGGTTAATCAGAGAACTAGCAGAGAAAGGACTTAAAGATCCGAGATATGGTTGACCAAACTTCGTATGTAGACACGTCTTAAATCTTAATTAATTTATTCATCTATCAGTATGAGAGGTAAATGTTGTCATACCACCACATTCAATATCTTGGGTATATAAGAAATTTTATATTTATTTTATTATTTTCAGATACACAACGGGCATATATTTGGGAAAGATGCTCCATCTGCTGATGCTATTGTAAGTTACTGTTGCTTTTGTAGTCCATTTTGATCTGGAGAAATTATATAATTCTATTTATGTGCACTTAATTGGATTTTTAAAACTTTTACACAATGTCAAAGGCAGAGTGGACAATATTTGCAATTTTTTTCTAGGTCTCTCCAGCTAACAGTTTTGGTTTTATGGATGGAGGGATTGATATGGTCTATACAAGACACTTTGGTTGGCAAATGTGAGTCAAATTATATTACATTACACCAAGTATATCTTCTGCTATTTCTTTTCATATTAACTTTACTTTTGATTCTCCTTTCACTGTTTACATTATTATTTTTTTTATCTTTTCCTGGTTTCATATTTCTTATATCACTTTTTTATTATCATTTTCCAAGTTCTGATGTCAACTTTGAAATGGGCATCCTGTAAGGCCGCATTCTCAATGAATTGAGCCAGGCTTAACAAATCCTGAGAACTAAAAATGGCGAACATACATGAAAGAAAAACCGCCTAATCTTTTAATAGTCTCTCCGCCTCTCACACGCCTCCCCACACGTCGTCCCTGCGGGGTACAGTAATTAAATCTCGGCTCCGTTCGCTATGCGGAAGCTACCTGAGAAATATTAACTGTGCATGCTCATCAGTTAAACTTGTGGTGAAGAAAGCATGGCGGCTGAAGGCGATCGAAGGAAAAAAGCTCTTCTGTTCTATTATCTTTCAAAACAGAGACGAGAAAGGAATGAATTGGCCCGTAGAGCAGCAATGAATCGACTATCTACGGAGATAATATCACCAGAGATATTCACGGAGATATTCATGTTCGGAGCCAAGATTTAATTACTGTACCCCGCAGGGACGACGTGTGGGGAGGCGTGTGAGAGGCCGAGAGACTATTAAAAGATTAGGCAGTTTTTCTTTCATGTACGTCCACCATTTTTAGTAATCAGGATTTGTAAAGCCTGGCTCAATTCGTTGAGAATGCGGTCTAAGCCAAAGTTTATTTTGACTATAATGGAAGCAATATATAACAATTGTACACATAAACACTGAAATCTTATAAACAAATAATGCTATGAAGGAAGTTTTTTATGGTCTCTAGATGAATGATAATTATAAATAGAGGTAAATTTATTCTTAACTTAGAGATTAAATAACATTAGTTAAACACACCATGTTTTGGTCTCTGCCTGTGGACCTTGAATTCATGATTTGAGTGATGTTATTTAGTCTTTAAGTTAAGAATAATTCTGTTTTATCAAACAAATAATGGTTACCTGCATGTGACTGAAAAAGTGGGTGTGTCACAGCAGTCTAAAAATCCACTGGTCTAAAAATATGGTAATGAGTTTTTTTTTAAATTCATTTTCACTTCAGTGTCAGAGCTCATATCAAATTCACTTCTGTTATAAGTATCCCTTTGCAACTCACTGGAATTTGCAGAGGCTTACTGGTAGCGAAGGTGGGTCTTCTGTAAATGTTTTTTTAAAACTATTGGCTTCAGATTTGACTGGTGTTGCATACCTGCTGTTCGAGGATCTCCAAAAAGGATATTTCAATATTTTCAATTTTTTCCAGGCAAGAGCGCCTCCAGGAAGTGATAAGGAAAGAGTACAATGGTGAAGTGCTTGTGGTAGGTTGTGGTTAATAAAGTAAAATGGTTTCGAAAATTATCTTTCCTAGATATTGCTTAAGTACTTCTGCAGAAGTGGCAAGCTTTCAAAGACTTTATATTGCAGATACAAATGCACTACATTTCGCATAAAGTGATTTATAAAAGATGGGAGTATTTTTTAAAGGATTTTTCCCTCTTCAGGGACAAGCAGCCATAATCGAAACTTTTGAAGGTGGAGTCAAAGAGGGTTCACTGGATTGGTCCAAGTACAATGGTGGCCAGCCAATCAAGTTTCTCATCTCAGCACCCACCATGAGAGTCCCATTAGAAGTGGCAGACACTGTCAATGCTTATCTGGCGTTTCGGGCTGTTATTCTTGCTGGTAAGTCAGCTAGTTTTGCTTATGGATAATTAAGAAGAACAGTTGAAGAAAACTGGTTTTGATTTTCATAACCACTTTCCTAAATTATAGTACTGCCATGTAGGGGAAGAACCAAAATTGAGTTTTTCATGTTTTAGCAACGTTGCAGTATGACACACCCACAGTTGACTGCAGAACATACAACTAACACAATCAGCATTGATCATTGCATTGCTGGCATAATTCATTAGATATTTTAGATTCTTTGTGACAGTGGGTCAATTCTGAGGCCTTACATTGACCTTTGTTCCGTAAAATATACTTTTAGTCAAAAAGCACAATGCAGTGCCAGCCAATGAGCCAATAAGAAGCGTCTTGTGTCCTGGTCTGGGGACTGCTGTTGGAAGGATGCCTCCTGAACGCTGTGCATTTCAAGTGAGGCAAAAAAAAATTCTCAAAAATACATTGATTTTTAGAGGCACTCCTTTGAATTGATTTTAAATTAGAGTTGGTTCTTATGATTTTGTTCTTTTAACTATAAGTCCATAATAGCAATGCAGGGGCGGATTTAGGCCATCTTCTGGGTCTTCCAGAAGACAGTCAGATTTTCAAGTTTACATTGACGGGTGTCTAATTTTTTCTGTTGGAAGGAGGATGAATCAACAAAGATAATCAGTAAATAGCTATTTAAAATTTGAAATCCTTTCAGATACATGTAGTCTTTCAAGAGGAGCCTTTTAAAACACTTGTTGCGTATTGTGCAAAATATTTATTTCAGATGTGTAGGGCTTTTGAAGTTTATGAACTAGGTATGCACAAAAATGTTTTGAACCCCACCCACCTGGAGTATCCCTGTGCAGACCATGAGACTATGACACAAGTAGGTAGATCACATTTATATTTAAGGTGGATAAATAGCGAACCAAGAATTTATTCAAAAAAATAATAATAAATAAATTGTTAATCAAGAGTAAGCCATCTAGTTGAACTTAGAGGAATCTATGTGAAATATCTTTTAGGTAATGAATGAATTACCAGTTGTGGATAACCGAATGTTTTGGAATGATTTTAACATGAAGTGGACTTATTGTGTAGCAACTATGGTCCAGTATGTGACATACTTAAAGGATACTTTACCCTTCATTTTATTACTTTTCTCTATTCTTTTCAGTATGTTTGAAAAGCTGACAAATAAACCAGGGCCTATATTTATAGAATACATTTGACAGGCAGTGAAGCTACAGCAATGTTCTGCCCATGTGATAATTCTTTCAGCTACAAAAGAAACTTTAAACCTAATGGCAAGCAAAATGAAGAAATTGCCAAACAAACTGGATTGACTATTTTTATTTATACCTCACATTTTTGTTTGAACATCTTAATATGTACAGATCTTACATAATTTATTAATTTCATTTGTAATGAATAATGTTATATAATGTCATAAAAGAAACAGAATGAAGAGTGAAGCGAGTAGATATTTTTACATTTTTTTTCTGTCTCATCATGTATTGTGATAATGTAACTCAATTTTCTTCAGCTTCTTAATATTTCACGAGTCTCAGAATGTTACAGCAGTACGAGTAATGACAAATCAACTACCACAACTGGACTATGGGTATAAAGTGTACACTTTAAATAAATACTTCATATTCAATTACAAGTGAAGTTTCACTTTTTTCCCCTTTAGGAAAAAAAATCACAAAATAGAACAGTTATGTTAATCATGTGTGTGTAATATATATATATATATATATCACTTTGACATTTTTAAATTCACTATCCTATTATCTTTTTGCCAAATATGCTGAACAAGATTATTTACAATCAAGTCTGAAGAATAAATTTACAGTGAAGCAGTGTTATGTGAAACAGATTCCACAAACAACATTTACATGTGTCAGACAGGTGCTTTTACTGGTCACTTTTCTTCATGCTGCCCAATAAACTTAATTCCACATCTGTGCTCAGAATGCTCTTTTTCCAACAAAACAAGTTAACAAATACACATTGACATGACAACTACTTTAGGAAACACTGACAACACTTTTTTTTTACTGAACCTGTGAAGACAACTTTGCAACAAAATGCATGGCCATTTTTTGGTCTATGTTCAAGGATGCATTTGGCTCGAGTCTGCAGCCAGCAGCCTGTCATAGCCAGAGCACTGCTCTCCCAGGCTTCATAATGAAGTGCAGACAATTATGCTGAGATAATACAAATTGTACACTGAACTAAAACAAGTTGTTGAAAGAAGATACACAGAATGGCATGCAGAGTTCAACATACCTGTTCAAGGTTATTTGCACTTAGGGCTGTCAAACAGCAATCGTTTTAAGCTAGAAATTATATTCTTTGTTAGGCTGACATGACGATGGCACTCGAGTCAGTGACTAGTTCCTGACAGTTTCTACCGTCAGATCTCATTTCTCCCAGAAACCACAATATGTCTTCTTTTGAGCAGATAAAATACTGTAAAAACGAAGCTAACAAGCTAAACACATCACCTGTAATCAAAACACTGAGGCATGGAGACAAATATCATAGGGGACACGGTGTGGATCAGCAGCTCTATGAAGCATTTGTATTTGCAGTAATCAACAGCTGACAATGCCACGATAATTTGGTATTCAACCACCACAGCTCAACTACCTGCAATGTCCACAGACAGATCTGAGATATCACTTAATTAAACTGGCAACAAGGGAGCAGAGCCTCCCAATTTGTATAGCAGTGAGCAAATACATTCTACATAAAACACAAATACTGCTGTAGACTTGACTCTTGGAATAAATTGTGTGACGGGTGTCAATTTGTGCACTGTCAGGTATTAGAGAAAGGGCGCAAGTGTTCTAGCTGTATTTCCAATGCTATCCTCTGTTCCATCACTTCTTGCAGCTCCTGGTTTAGTTCTCCATTCAGCCGCTGAAATTGCATGTTATTCATCCGTTGTTGACGAATGGCAGCTTGAATTTCTCTTTTGTCTCTTGCTCTGAAATAATGGGTTACAGACATATGTAGGGAAATAAATTAAGAATTTTTATTATCAAGTTGGTAGTAATTTTACTTTTTTATTCTGCTTTTAGACTGGCATTAAATTATGTAAATGTACTATAACCGCCTTATTACTGTAACATTGAGAATATTACTCTAAGGCAACTCAGTAACGGAGAGTCCAAACAAATGGTGCGCGCGCGCGCACACACACACACAACTGCCATGTAGGTGTCTAGTACTTACTTTTTGGCTTTATGATTCATTTCTTCCCTGATTGCACTGGCTGTAGGAGGTGACAAGGATCTCTGAAGTAGAAGAAAAAGATGGTCATGATTAGATGAATTCTCAGTCTCAGTTATTATATATTTGTCTGAAATTTAAATATTTGAAGCAAGTGGTACACATTAGCTCAATTTCAAAAAGCTTAAAAATGGTGCATTGTAGGACTGAAAACTTAAGTATGAACATATGCAAAAAGACTGTATTTGCATTCCCCTTTCAGCTTCATTTATTTTTTTTACTTTACTCAACAGGAATTTTGTGTCTGATCAAAGGTACACTCCATGAGATTTACCTGCCAAAATGGATCTTCCCTGGGAAAATAAGCAATTTGCTCATACTCATAGGTCATTTATCTATTACTCTCTGCACTTGGATTTGACCTTGGACAAAATTTAACTTCAAGTGACTGGCCATTCATTATAACAGCGACCATTTTTCTCTAAGCTCCATTGGAAATATCAACATCAGGTATGCCCCCAAAAATATATATTTCAGGGGTAAAATCATTTCTAAGGTGTATGTAAGGTTTTATAAGAAATTCTGTTTGGCAAAAATAAGCATTTGGATATTTTCAAACCCATGGAATGTACCTTCAAGGAATTGTATACACAAGGTAGAACTATGCAGAGAACTGAACTTTCTGCAGACATTTTACTTACCACTTTTGTCCCAATATCTGGTTTAACAGTGGCATTCAAACCTAAAATGAAACGGGTACCACACACACATATTAGAGGCAACATAATCTCCCCAGAAAAACAAAATCACACAAGCTTTGTTTACTGATCAAAAACCATGTTAAACATTTTAAAGGCAGATAAACAATTACGTTCTACTCAAACAGGTAAAAACATCACAAATGAGTATCAGAGAGTCTATCTCTAGCAATGGAGAAAAAATCAATTTTTTTCTACTTCTATTATGGATAGATTGCAAAGAAACCCACCTCCACCACTATGTTCCTGCTCTTCTTCTGTAATATCATCTGTACCCTGTAGAGCAGAGTAAAACCAAGGCATGAGTACCTTCATTGATTCTCATTTAATAATTGTCTTCAAGAACAGTGTTAAATTTGCCTGGCATCACCATCTTGCAGCAGAACTGTAAACTTAAAAACTTCCCAAACGAAAATATGGAATAAGTGACTTTCAGTGTTTTATCTTTTTTAAATATAGCCCAGGCCACTGTTGAGCTTTCTGTTTTGGAACTTTGCTTCCCACAAAGACCAATAAAGCTGCAACTCATACTTAAGTTTACAATTCCTTTGCTAGATGGAGATAGCAGGGTGTCTTTAACATGTTTTGTAAATCACACTCACCATTTGTGGATGATCTAAAGACACTGTTCTTCTTTGTGTTTCTACATGGTTAACATGAGTATCTGTTTCTATTGCACTCAATACTGCAGGCTCACTCATTTGATTGACTAGCTTTTTGGGAAGGCTCTGAATCGTGAAATGGTAGTCATATGTATCACAACAGCTTATATTAATTTAATTCCAAATTCATACAACACCATTTAAAGCCACCATTAGCCGAGTACATAATTATTATCCAGCTTTTCTAAGTGTTGAGATCTTGTTCATATATGGTTCTACAAGGACTGTTGTAGTCCTGCCTATAAAAGGCTCACTTTTGGTCGTATGGCCCCGATAATGGCACTGTCCTTCACTCTTTGAAATATTGGCTTAATAACACAGGGATAGCATAGCAGGGAATTTAGGTTAAAATTATGCTTTTGCTGCTGTGATCTGCATGCTGTTCTACATACATGTTTCATTATCATAAAGGATTGGAATGACAGTTTCAAGGAACAGCAGAAATAGATTTTTATTTAATTTTCATATAAACATTGTATTAACATTCTATTGGCCATGCATTACACTTTAGAAATGACATGTTACTTCAAAGACAGGGTATTATATTCCCTATTATAAAATATCTATAGTTTTATATCTCATGTTCTAGATATGAATGACAAATGAATTTCTCTCCATTTTAAAATATTCCCAAGCGATCAGTCTCATATATGCACAACCTTAATACCAAATGGCTAATTAAAATGAAGGCTACTGTGGGATTTCTTACTTCTTTGTTTGGTCCTCTAGGGGGCACTGCTGGAGGAGGGGCCAAGGGACCAAGAGAATCTGCAATCAAAATAATTCTTGAGTAATTATTTCCCTTCCAGTAAATGTTTATAAATGCTTAAAATGCTTTTGACACTAATGAATGACTGCCTAAGTAAACAAAATGGCTAAAACTGCAAAAATCAAACAGCTTAAACATGCAAAAGTGAAGCTACTAATAGAAAAATCACACAATTCCACAAACTATAAAATCAAAATTAAGGCATAAATTGTATTAGAAAATGACATGAGAATGAGTAAAATACATTTGTAAGAAGAGTATGTTAAAGATTCAAAATGGGGAACTTCCATATAAAAACAGTTCATTCAGATTAAGCTTCCCTAAAAAGAATTATGAGAAATAAGACAGCACTGAATTTCTGCAAACAGAAAGGAGAGATTCACATTTATTCTTGGGTTGGGGAGAAAAAGCACCATTAGACCTAGAGCTTGAGGTTTGGGTTGGAGCAAACTGTCTACGATGTTCTCCTTGTGAAAAAATACTGTTAGAACAGTGCCAATCTAGGGTGAAATAATTGTCTATCCTTTAATCCTACTCTAAAGAAAAACACCACTAAGTACCATCACATGTAATCACTACAAAACTTCCCAGTACATGCTTAAAAAACTATAGAAGAAATGCTGGTAGACAGGGACAGATACCATTGTGAATGCCAAAAGTTTTCAATTCCCCACTGAAAAAAAATTAATAAATGAAATAAACATTTCAAATCTGTGCATAAAAATGGCTGTTGCTATTAGTTCATTTACCATGCAAAATGTTGAGGTAGGGCAAAATAACTATAAGGAGACAAAGCAATAATCTGTACTACCCTTGCTTCACTGGTTGGTTAGTCAGGCCTAATAAATGATAATTGCCATTTGGGATCTCAAGGCGTGGATGTACAATCTTGAATGCTGAATTAACAACTTGATTTAAAAACAGTGGTCATGAGCATCACATAAAAGAGCACAAACAATTTGGCCTTTTTCATCCAGTTCTTCTGCTGTTTACATATGGCCTCTTTTTCTCAACCAAACCTTTTTTTCAATAACAAAGTGATGTGCTCTCAAAAACCTTATGAAAACCAATTTGGTAGGTAACTGGATTGACGATTCACGATCTGCATCATGGAGCCCACATCCACCATTTTTACATTCGCACCATGAAATTTCAGTTTGAGGGGTTAATTCAGCATTTGTGATCACAAACTCAAGGTCACAGACAATTATTTCATTTATAAGGCCCGTTAGTAGGTTAACTTAACCTTAAAAAGAATGCAGTTCAAAACTCCCAAGGAAAAAAATGCTATAATAAAATCTAACAGGAACTAAAAGGTCATTCCAACATGGCCAACCACCTCGGGGAAAAATGTGATTCAAAAATCACCAAACCTGCTGTTTTGGCCCTTTGTAAAGACCTATAATCCAGGGACTGACTTCTGAAATGTCCATAGACTGGGCCACGCTTAGGTATACTAGTACTGAGTGTACGTACAACTTCTACAACAGAACAGGCCAAGCATGGTTTGGACAGTCACAACAAAAATAATTAAGAAGGTAAACGATTAATACATCAGTCTGAACAAAAAACAGAGTTAAAAATCAATACACTAAGAAACTGACACTACAAGCAATAGATATCAACATTATGTGTTTATGCATTTTCTATGGCAGTTTATGGCAGTATTGTAAAACTTCTGTCAATTACAATAACAGAGTTGAAAAGTTCAAAACACACTAGTTAGGTCTCATATATATATATATATATATATATATATATATATATATATATATATATATAGGGAAAATATCAATTTTTGACAAATATACAAGGCACTTTTAATTACTTTAAACCATTGTGAAAATAAGATAACATCATTATGATCCAGTTAATATTTAGTCAGTGTGTCCAATTTTGTTGTTAGTAGATGAAAGGATTGATATGGTGTTTATTTTTGTGTTGTCATTGAGCATATTTGACATCTGAATTCAGGCACAGTGGTGACCTTTGATAAACACAATAAGGTTTTTTTTTCTTGGGGGTGGGGGTGGGTGGGGGGCATAATATATGTTAAACTTCATGCCGTATATTTTGTGTTCAAAACACTTCTGGTTGATCTGATGTTGTGCCTTGCATATGGATTCCTACTAAACCCTGGTGTTTATCTATGTCACCCCTGCTACTTACTTGGTTTACTGTCTGTGGAGGTGTCCACTGAGTGTTGTTGATGGGGAGGTGGCTGTAGTAAGGGCTGGGCTCCAGGACCTGGGGCATGACCTTGAACTAGGGAAGAACATGCATAATCATAACAACACACTCCATGCATGAACAACTACTATGACCAAGTCATTCGTTTACATATGCATTGGATCATAGAAAGATATCGTAGTCTACGATGTATTTCCATGATTGTATATTTTGTTTATTTCACATTAAAACCATGCATTAAGAGTTTATCTGACAACAGATGTTTTGCTGTAGCTAGCCATGAAACAAAACTGAAGACAACTTAAATCTGATTCAACAATACTAACATGCAGGCCACATTGAACTTAAAGGCTCTCCATTCAGTCAGTATCTTTTAGAACTTCTTTCTTACCTCTTCTTCTAAATGTTTTATAAATGCATTCTTTCTTTCATACAGACCAGATGGCAGTGCGATTCAACACTAACTTCAAAGCACACAAACACACACACACATGCACACACACGTGCATAGATCTTACAAACAACAGGACAGTTTGAAGAAAAAAAAATCACATGCACTGTCAACAACAGATGCAAACAATATCCACTTTTATCTGTATTAGTCCAGGGCAATTTTGGGGGTGGTGGTTGGGAAAAGTTTTGCAAGTGAGGTGGCAAAAAGTTATTGTCTTAATCTTTTCTAATCAAAGAAATGAAATGTCACTATTTATACATTTCTCCCATTCTAAATCAAATGACTTCAAAGCACAGCTCACTCTCTGAACCAGTCTCACCTGCATACAACAGAACAGAAGCAATATTAAGAAAATGTTTACTTACTGAAAGGTCTTGGCACTGGTCTTGGTCGGCCTTTTCAACAAACAAACAAATAAATAAATTTAAAAAAAGGAGAGTTATTACATGAACTCACCAGGTTGAGCTTTCTTTGGTGTGGGTCTGGGTCTGCCTTGCAAGGGCCCTGTAAGCTTTGAAGGGGGGTTGGTATCAAGTGGTGGAGAATGGAGAAAAGATTCTGTCTGTGACCGACCCCTGGTCGGGCTGACTAAGCTTTCTTGGTTCGCTTCGTGGGGAGCAGCAGCGTTGGAAGCGGTAGAAGCAGCAGCAGAGGGGTCATAGGGTGAAGGTTCTGGAAACAGAATGTAGTTTTTGGATTATGTAGACCATAAGGATGCAGATCAAATCCCCCTTTTTTTTTCATTTCAAAGTTAATCATTTAATAAATGGTAATGGTAATGCCTTTACATAACTAATCTTCCACAATTAGAGCACAATTCGCTAAATCTACACAGTGCAATAATCAAAGTTATGAGCATCTTAACATCAAATGTGATCTGTATTCTATTGCCTGTATTTATCCAAAGAAACATCTGCAGAAACATGGCTACACATCAGAGTGCATGTTTCTTCCATTTCAAGTAGCAGTCAACATCTTAAAACTTCAGCCTACTGGCTATTAAGTCTTATACACCTTAGAAAAATACTAATCTAAATGAAAATCAGTCTAAAGGTGCAAAAAAAAGATAATGGGAAATATTTCAAAACAAACTTCCAATTTCCAGTAGTCCAACTAGACCAGTAACTTTTGAAAATCAATGTTTTTACTAGTATGAATCCAAATCGACCGATGCCGCACCCTGTGGTAATATCTCACCTACCGGACTGTGTACGCCCCCTATCATCTACCAGGTGTCCATCAGGAGACATCCGCAGTGCAACAGGATGTATTATCTTGGAATCCTATCAATACAAAGGGCAGTTTGCAACAAACAACAGATACATCCCCATAAAAAGTGTTATGATCATATTGCACTTACTCTGGCGCACATTTTCCTTCAAAATTTATCAAACAAACAATGTTGAATGTGGTCAAATTTTATTCGTTTACAAAGTTACAAATTTTTCATAATTAAAGCCCATTTAGCCAAATCTACACATGCTTTTTTTCATCTCATGCACAGCTCACAACCGAAGTTAAGACCCGCAACCAACTTACAGAATCAGCTGTGATTGGTCGAAATTCAAAAGTAGGAAGCTTTGCTCCTGGCGAAGACACTACGCTTGAGGAAGGGGAATCAGGTGGAAAGTTAGTTGACCACTAGTGAGATAAGAACAGATAAAGAAAAGGTGATTTATACACTTCATTGTATGTGGACTTCTTTTGCAAAATGAACAACACTCATTACTCTTTCATTACCTTTTTCTAATGACTGATTTACATTTTTGGGGACAGGAATTTAATATGAAAATATCAGATCTGAATGACCTTGTCAACACATTTATTCCAAAAGCATGCAGTTTTATTTTCAAGCAAATTCCACTGTGATATAGGAGGTTTTAGCAAGTAAGTTAGCACTGCATACTATACAAACAGCACTCAAAGTTAGATAAGGATGCATTATTTTGAAAAAATTAATAAATAAGTTTACTGTGAACCCCCTGCCTCCCCCCCCCTCCCCCCAAAAAAGCTCAGAGATGCTAGAGCTTACCAAAAAACCCTGTATTATTTTACTGATGATTATTGATAATGGAGAACATGCACCTTGACAGCAAATAAAAGGACACCTTTATAATATCACTTGACAAGAAAAATATTCAGTCTTCAAAAAAAAAAAAATAAATAAATAAATAACAACTGTGCATGTGAATAAATGAATAAATAAACAAACATATACATAAAAATCATACAAATTTTAATTCTCTTTCCTTAATAAAAAAAATAATAAAGGAATGTAAAAACTGAAGTGCATTGCATGCTAAACTCTACAGCATTTCAATATGGCATCTACATGCAGAAGCCATGCTACTGAAGCACACATCACACAGGTGTATCACAGCCCACTCACCTGCTGGTTTGGTTGCTGTGGTGACGGTGATGTGGGAGTGGGTCTCTTGATAGTACTGCCAGGAGGAAGGTCAAGGTTGAAAGGTTCATCTGCAAAGAAAGACAAACGGAATAACATTAAGACATTAGATTTTTACACGTAATTTTTTTAAATTCTATCAAATATCACTGAAATATAAATTCATTTTCCATGCTAAAACTATAGCTAAGACTATCTTGCTTATCTGACCAATTCAAGATACTTGAATCACATGATCACAATTTGCAATACCAGATAACAGTTTCTGTTTTATAAATTTACAAAAGATTAACATAAGCCTGAAGGGCTGAGTGTGTATGTACAAGACCCAACAATATAAAACATAACTTAAATACTAATGGGTAAGAGTCTCCTCACCTGTAAGTGTTGTATATGGCATCAGGGAAGGTGGCAGACTGTCTGGCAGTTCTATTTCATTTCTCCTCAGCACAACTAAATGCATAGCTGTACAAAACTCCTCTAAAGATAAAGCACCATCTTTATTGACATCAGATAACCTCCTGTAAAATATAATTAATCCCAAGACTGAAATTTTTCTAAAAAAAAATAACGTACCATTGATAGCAGATGAAAAAATAAATAATAAAACACTACCTTTATCCAACACAATATCACGCCATTTTAAGTAATACTAGATGAAATACTGAGGATCACAGAAATTTATGTGAACAGCATAACGTCCTGGGAAAAAATGTCCTACATTTAAATTTATATACATATAATATTCTGTAAAATACCTCACAAAAAGCAGCATCACTTACCAAATCTTAGAAAGGACATCATTTGGCAACTTGGACTTTTCGAAGAAATCTTTTGCAACAGCACCTACAGAGATACAAAAATGAGTTTGGTATCAATCATTAAAGTCATTGTGTTTTGTTGTATTTTCTACTGAGCCTCTTCATTTCTACATTTCATGTATTACAAATCAATATTGATACTAACCAGCTTCACTATCAAAATACAATGCCTCACCTAATATAACTCCATTCAAATCAGGTTGTAGTGTCCTGAACTGTTTAACATAATATTCCTTCTGCTCATCAGAAATCATCCAGATATCTTCTACACTGTCTGTGTCTGAGCTGTTCACATCAGAGGAATCCAGCTTGTTACTACTAGCATCAGAAGAAAAACGAGCCCACTGCTTGCCACCGTGGTCTACATCATCATGCGATATCAAACCTGGAAAAGAATGACTAGTTTAGAGTTCAGTTATGTAAGCAAAAGGGAAACAAGGCAGCAAAGCTGTCAAATGTACAGACAAAGAACAGAAAATAAAGATGCAAATAAGTAAAAAATTAAATTTTCACAAAAAACTGTTAAATTGCCAGAAAAATTTACCAAACAGACTGCGTTGCCTATTGAAGCTGTATGTTAGACCCTTGTTTCTTTCCTGTAAGTTTGAGAACAGTAAGTGACATGATTTCCCTTAAATGGTCATCATAGGAGCAGTGCCCAAAATAGGGGTTTCTTCAAATTTTGATGCAACATTACATAATGTTTAACAGCATAATGACAATCAAATGTTATTAATAAAATATTAGTAACATGGACATTCAGAAAATGTGACAAGCAAAAGTCTTCAAGATCATGGAACTTTAAAGTCACACCTTGAAAATGCCAATATGTGAAAAATTAAATTTTCACAAAAAACTGTTTAACTGCCAAAAAAAAAAAAAAAAAAAACAGACTGCATTGCCTACTGAAGCTGTATTTTAGTCCCATGTTTCTATCCTGTAAGTTTGAAAACAGTAAGTGACATGATTTTCCTTAAATGGTCATCATGGAAGCAGTGCCCAAAATGGGGGTTTCTTCAAATTTTGATGCAACATTACATAATGTTTAACAGCATAATGACAATCAAATGTTATTAATAAAATATTAGTAACATGGACATTCAGAAAATGTGACAAGCAAAAGTCTTCAAGATCATGGAACTTTAAAGTCACACCTTGAAAATGCCAATATGTGAAAAATTAAATTTTCACAAAAAACTGTTTAACTGCCAAAAAAAAAAAAAAAAAACCAAACAGACTGCATTGCCTACTGAAGCTGTATTTTAGTCCCATGTTTCTATCCTGTAAGTTTGAAAACAGTAAGTGACATGATTTTCCTTAAATGGTCATCATGGAAGCAGTGCCCAAAATGGGGGTTTCTTCAAATTTTGATGCAATATTACATAATGTTTAACAGCTTAATGACCATCAATTTTTAATCATAAAATATTAGTATCATGGATATTCAGAAAATGTGACTAGCAAAGGTCTTCAGGCCCATGGAACTTCAAAGTCACCCCTTGATAATGCCAAAATGTAAACAAGACAGCACTGTTCTGAAATGGGTTTATTTCCATTTTTAACACATTTTTAACATAAAACAAAATAAACATTTTACTGCCATTTTTATATGTCCAACTAAGAAAATTGATGAGATGGGAAAAGTATCAATAGAACAGTGTTAAATGTCCAATTTCCTCCATTCTGAGATTCTGAACATAGTGGATGATTGAATCTGACAAACTGCAATGATATGAGTTTATTTCCATTTTTGACACTTTATTACACAATACATGATAACAAGTTTACCATGTTTTTTACATAATCAACTAACAATGTTGTAAAGATGCAGGAAATATCAAACAAACACTTTTAGGCATCTTATTAGTTAAATAATGAGACTGTTAACATGCCTAATAATTGAATCTGAGGAAATGTGAAAAAACAGTATAACTTCTTAAGTAATGGCCCGATTATGCTTATTTTCGAACTCAACCTGCGTTTTAGTAAGATTGACCACTCCTGTGAGTATAATTACAATTGGCCAATCTGTTTTTCTTATATTGTGTTATCAGTGTTGCATTTATATTGAAAATAGTGAAAAAACAGCATAAATTACCTAAAAGTGACCCGATCATGCTGATTTTCGAACTTGACCTACGTATTATGAATATTCATCAGTTCTGTAAGTTTCAAGTCAAAAGGTAAAATGGTTTTCCACTTATCGTGTTATCGGTGCTGCATATATGCTGAAACAAGGCAGCAAAGCTGTCAAATGTACAGACAAAAAGCAGGAAATAACAAAATAGGCTACTGTCAATTCTGATACAAAAGTACATTATGTTAAACTGCAAATTCAACATCAAATTTTAATTATGCTCAACAGGTAATACCAATGTAAGTAAAATGTGTACCAAGCATAAGGCTTCAGGCCCATGGAAGTTCAAGTTCACGCTTTGAAAATGTAAAACTTCCAGAAAAAGAAGTCAATTAGACTGCTTTTCCAACGTCAGGCTGCATTTTAGTCCTGTATTTCTTTTTTGAAAGTTTTGCAATCATAAGTAACATGGTTTTCTCATAATGGTCATCATGGCAGCAGCACCCAAAATTGTGTTTTCTTCTATTCTGATGCAATATTACATAATGGTTTACAGCATAATGACAATCAATTTTTAATAAGAAAATATACCTATCATGGATTTTCAGAAAATGTGACTATCATGGGTCTTCAAGCCTGTGGAACTTCAAAGTCACACATTGAAAATGCCAATATGTGAAAAATTAAATTTTCACAAAAAAATGTTTAACTGGCAGATTGCATTGCCTACTGAAGCTATATTTTAGTCCCATGTTTCTTTCCTGTAAGTTTGAGAACAGTAAGTGACATGGTTTTTCTTAAATGGTCATCATAGTAACAGTTCCCAAAAATAGTTTTTTTTTTTCAAATTTTGATGCAATATTACATAATGTTTAACAGCATAATGACCATCAATTTCTAATAATAAAATATTAGTATCATGGATATTCAGAAAATGTGACTAGCAAAGGTCTTCTGGCCCATGGAACTTCAAAGTCACAACTTGAAAATGCCAAAATGTAAACAAGACAGAACTGTTCTGAAATGTTTTTTCCACATTTTTAACAACTTTTAACATAAAACAAAATTAACAGTTTACTGCCATTTATATATGATCAACTAAAAAAATTGATGAGATGGGAAAAAAATCAATAGAGCAGTGTTAAATGTCCAATTTCTTCCATTCTGAGATTCTGAACATAGTGAATGATTGAATCTGACAAACTGCAATGATATGAGTTTATTTCCATTTTTGAAACTTTATTACACAATACACGATAACAAGTTTACCATCATTTTTACAAAATCAACCAACAATGTTGTAAAGATGCAGGAAATGTCAAACAAACACTTTTACGTATCTTATTAATTAAATAATGAAACTGTTAACATGCCTAAGAATTGAATCTGAGGAAATGTGAAAAAACAGCATAACTTCTAAAATAATGGCCCGATTATGCTGATTTTCAAACTCAACCTGAGTTTTAGTAAGATTAACCACTCCTGTGAGTTTCATGACAATTGGCCTATCTGTTTTTCTTATATTGTGTTAACAGTGTTGCATATATGCTGAAAAGTGAAAAAAACAGCATAACTACTAAAATAGTGGCCCGATCATGCCGATTTTTGAACTTGACCTGCATTTTAGTAAGATTAACCACTCCTGTGAGTTTCATGACAACTGGCCTATATGTTTTTCTTATATTGTGTTAACAGTGTTGCATATATGCTGAAAAGTGAAAAAAAAAAACAGCATAACTTCTACAATAATGCCTCGATCATGTTGATTTTTGAACTTGACCTGCGTTTTATGAATATTCATCAGCTCTGTAAATATAAAGCCAAAAAGTAAAACTGTCTTCCACTTCTGGTGTTAACGATAAAAGTGCACGGCGACGGCAACATGGACGGCGACGACAGATGCAGGTGATGGCAATATGTACATAATAAAATATATGTATCGTGGATTTTCAGAAAATGTGACTAGCATAGGTCTTCAAGCCCGTGGAGGTTCTAAGTCACACCTTGAAAATGCCAATATGTGAAAAATTAAATTTTCACAAAAAACCGATTAACTGCCAGAAAGAATTACCAAACAGACTGCATTGCCTAATTAAACTGTATCTTAGTCCCATGTTTCTTTCCTGTAAGTTTGAGAACAGTAAGTGACATGGTTTTCCTTAAATGGTCATCATGGGAGCAGTGTCCAAAATAGGGGTTTTATCAAATTTTGATGCAATATTACATAATGTTTAACAGCATAATGACCATCAATTTTTAATAATAAAATATTAGTATCATAGATATTCAGAAAATGTGACAAGCAAAGGTCTTCAGGCCCATGTAACTTCAAAGTCACACCTTGAAAATGCCAAAATGTAAACAAGACAGCACTTTCTGAAATGTGTTTTTGTTCCATTTTTAACAATTGTTTAACATATAACAAAATTAACAGTTTACTGCCATTTTTATATGATCAACTAAGAAAATTGATGACATGGGAAAAATATCAATAGAACAGTGTTTAATGTCCAATTTCCTCCATTCCGAGTTTCTGAACATAGTGAATGAATTAATCTGACAAACTGCAATGATATGAGTTTTTTTCCATTTTTGAAACTCTATTATACAATACATGATAACAAGTTTACCATCATTTTTACATAATCAACTAACAATGTTGTAAAGTTGCAGGAAATGTCAAACAAACACATTTACATATCTTATTAGTTAAATAATGAGACTGTTAACATGCCTAAGAATTGAATCTGAGGAAATGTGAAAAAACAGCATAACTTATAAAACTAGAGGATCAGAGAGGCGATACCGCCTCCGAATATTGTACCACCAGCTGGAGCAAGCGCATTCGTATAGACCCCCACATACACAAAAGAAGGGACACAGCCACCAGTCTTATGCTTGACAAGCTGTAAAAATGTAATCAACAAGAATTTTCAAAATATGCAAAAAATATATATAACTTAAAATGGTACAATCAAAGTTAAGTTCATCGTAAGGTAGGTCAAAGGTCAATTTCAAGGTCACAGTAAATTGCCAATATATGACTTCATATTCAACTTTAATGGTAACTATGGACCTATCTCTGCCAGGTTTGGAGTTAAAAGAGAAAGAAATGTGCAAAGTTCAGTTCAAAGTGAAAAGTAGGTCAAAGGTCAATTTCAAGGTCACATTTAGATTGCCAGTATATGACTTTCCATGCAAGTTCAATAGAAACTATGGACCTATCTCTGACAGTTTTGGAGATAAAAGGGAACCAAAATTTGCAAAATTCAATTCATGATAAAAAGTAGGTCAAAGGTCAATTTCAAGGTCACACTTAGATTGCCAGTATATGACTTTCCATGCAAGTTCAATAGAAACTATGGACCTATCTCTGACTTCCTATTCAAGTTCAATAGTAACTATGGACCTATCTCTGCCAGTTTTGTAGATAAAAGGGAAGAAAAATATGCAAAGTTCAGTTCATGGTGAAAAGTAGGTCAAAGGTCAATTTCAAGGTCACTGTAAAATTGCCAGTATATGACTTCCTATTCAACTTCAATAGTAACTATGGACCTATCTCTGCCAGTTTTGGAGATATAAGGGACTAAATGTTTTAATTTTGGAGTTACCATTATGTGCCATAAATTTCCTACAGAAAAAATTAATTAAAATAAAGAAAAGGTCATTTTGGTCAAAATTCTTGAAATAAGAGGTGCTCTGAAGTTCCAGATGTTCAAATTTGATGAAATAATGTCATTTTTGACCACAAGTTGTCTGCTTTGCCAAGCCTTATGTTTTATTTTTCCGGAGTTCAAAATTTATTATCCATTACCGTACTGCACATTTTGCTTTCACCACCAATATGTGCCAGTATATGACTTCCTATTCAAGTTCAATAAAAACTATGGACCTATCTCTGCCTGTTTTGGAGATAAAAGGGAAGCAAAATTTGCAAAGTTCAGTTCATGGTGAAAAGTAGGTCAAAGGTCAATTTCAAGGTCACATTTAGATTGCCAGTATATGACTTCCTATTCAACTTCAATAGTAACTATGGACCTATCTCTGCCAGTTTTGGAGATAAAAGGGAAGCAAAATTTGCAAAGTTTAATTCATGGTAAAAAGTAGGTCAAAGGTCAATTTCAAGGTCACATTTAGATTGCCAGTATATGACTTCCTATTCAACTTCAATAGTAACTATGGACCTATCTCTGCCAGGTTTGGAGTTAAAAGAGAAAGAAATTAGCAGAGTTCAGTTCATGGTGAAAAGTAGGTCAAAGGTCAATTTCAAGGTCACATTTAGATTGCCAGTATATGACTTCCTATTCAACTTCAATAGTAACTATGGACCTATCTCTGCCAGTTTTGGAGATAAAAGGGAAGCAAAATTTGCAAAGTTCAGTTCATGGTGAAAAGTAGGTCAAAGGTCAATTTCAAGGTCACATTTAGATTGCCAGTATATGACTTCATATTCAAGTTCAATAGAAGCTATGGACCTATCTCTGCCAGTTTTGGAGATAAAAGGGAAGCAAAATTTGCAAAGTTTAATTCATGGTAAAAAGTAGGTCAAAGGTCAATTTCAAGGTCACATTTAGATTGCCAGTATATGACTTCCTATTCAACTTCAATAGTAACTATGGACCTATCTCTGCCAGTTTTGGAGATAAAAGGGAAGCAAAATTTGCAAAGTTCAATTCATGGTGAAAAGTAGGTCAAAGGTCAATTTCAAGGTCACATTTAGATTGCCAGTATATGACTTCCTATTCAACTTCAATAGTAACTATGGACCTATCTCTGCCAGTTTTGGAGATATAAGGGACTAAATGTTATAATTTTGGAGTTACCTTAATGTGCCATAATTTTCCTACAGAAAAAATTAATTAAAATAAAGAAAAGGTCATTTTGGTCGAAATTCTTGAAAGGGGAGGTGCTCTGAAGTTCCAGAAATTCAAATTTGATGAAATAATGTCATTTTTGACCACAAGTTGTCTGCTTTGCCAAGCCTTATGTTTTATTTTTCCAGAGTTCAAAATTTATTATCCATTACCGTACTGCACATTTTGCTTTCACCACCAATATGTACTTTTTGACACAGCGTAGCTCGAAAACCGTATGGAATACAAAAAAAACGGAGACCACCTCCAGTGTTGGGCTTTATATGCTCTACAAAATGCAAAAAAGAATGGGTCTCTAGCATTAACGGTTCCCAAATTAGAGACAGTTTTCAGTTTCGGTATCTTATGGCCGCTACTCCTGTGAAAATGATTGACCCCAAATTCACGGAGATGAAAGATGACCTGACGGGTATCATTTTCCAATAATATTATTGGTTAAGTCTGTGTGGTGTCTGAATAACAGCGCAAATAATTTTTTTTTCGTAAAAAAATTCATTTTTTTGAAAAATTTGGCCGGTTTGACCTTGAAATAAAGGTCAAAGGTCAAATCCAAGGGCATATTTGAAATCTACACATATGACTTTTGGAAAGCCGTCTGTAGAAATTTTTCCCATAATTCCTTCCGTAGGGTAGATAATTAGCATTTAATTTTGCCATTTTTGGACAAGGGTGCATTGCAATGAATGCCACACCTAGACCCCAATACCGACAAAGCCCAAATTTTACGTGGAACGAGTTGAGATTATAGGTGACCTAAATCCAAGAGATGGGTATGGGGGCCCTTACCGTCTAGGAGGAGAAGCGGTAACGGTAACATGGCGGCGGAGCCGGCGGAACGGACCGGACGGGACTAAAACCATGTGTACCGCCAGCGCTAACGCTGGTGGTACAATAATGGCCCCATTATGCTGATTTTTGAACATGACCTGCGTTTTAGTAAGATTGATTACTAATGTGAGTTTCATGACAACAGGCCTATCGGTTTTCCTTGAAATGTGTTAACAATGTTGCATATATGCTAAAAAGTGAAAAAACAGCATAACTACTAAAATAGTGGCCCGATCATGCCGATTTTCGAACTTGACCTGCGATTTAGTAAGATTGATTACTCCTGTGAGTTTAATGACAACAGGCCTATCGGTTTTCCTTAAAATGTGTTAACAGGGTTGCATATATGCTGAAAAGTGAAAAAAACAGCATAACTTCTACAATAATGGCCCGATCATGCTGATTTTCGAACTTGACCTGTGTTTTATGAATATTCATCAGCTCTGTAAATATAAAGCCAAAAAGTAAAACTGCCCTCCACTTATCGTGTTAACAAGGAAAGTGCACGGCGCCGGCATCGGCATCGGCATTAGCGACGACAGACGCAGGTGATGGCAATATGTACAGACACTTCTGTGTCTGTACATAAAAAGTGAAAAAACAGCATAAATTCCCTAAAAGTGACCCGATCATGCTGATTTTCGAACTTGACCTGCGTATTATGAACATTCATCAGTTCTGTAAGTTTCAAGTCAAAAGGTAAAATGGTTTTCCACTTATCGTGTTATCGGAGCTGCATACATGCTGAAAAAAGTGAAAAAACAGCATAAATTCCCTAAAAGTAACCGGATCATGCTGATTTTCGAACTTGACTTGCGTATTATGAATATTCATCAGTTCTGTAAGTTTCAAGTCAAAAGGTAAAATGGTTTTCCACTTATCGTGTTATCGGTGCTACATATATGCTGAAAAAAGTGAAAAAACAGCATAAATTCCCTAAAAGTGACCCGATCATGCTGATTTTCGAACTTGACCTGCGTATTATGAATATTCATCAGTTCTGCAAGTTTCAAGTCAAAAGGTAAAATGGTTTTCCACTTATCGTGTTATCGGTAAAAGTGCACGGCGACGGCGACGACGGCGACGACAGACGCAGATGATGGCTATATGTACAGACACATCTGTGTCTGTACATAAAAATGAACAACTCTGTTCTAAATCATTAAGAGATTTTACAACTGTAAAAGGACAAATCCTTTCACAGAGAGTTAGACAAACATCACAAAAAAATTAATTAAAACTTACAACTGCATGCACTATATCTTTTAATCATGGTAATGGATTCTTTTCACTGTATCATGAAATGTGGCTTGAAATGTCATACATCCTCCAGGCTTCAAACAATGTTAATCCAGATATCTTTCTCCACTGCTATCAATATACATCAGAAGTAGGATGTCACCAATATCCTGGTGTTTTGAAGATGTACATAATTCCAATACTCTAATAAAATCTTTAATTAGATTTTGGAGAGGAAGAAAGGCATACCTTGTATATCCTGATCCTGCTCATTCCTATCCTCAAAAGAAGCCCATCCTTTCTCTAACTGTGTTCCACCATCCTGCGTAGCATTATTATAGCTGTCATTGGTTTGTGGAGCCTTGTGTTGGCTGTTGGGAGATAGGGGAGGGCTCTGCACTGGGGTCTTGGTGGTATTTGGGGACTCGGGCTTAGCTGGCTAGAAAATGACAAAAGAGATCAAGGTTAGATTATGAAAAAAGATAGCCATGCTCCATGGACAAAGTCTACATAAAGAGGATGCAGAATTAAGTTTTAACACTGTAAGATATATAGGACATGGTTAGATTTTTCTGAGTTGTTACAGCACAGCTCTCCACACACCAAAATGCAGAATAGATTAACCAAATCAAATCTTACTCATCTCTAGTCTAGATAAAAAACTACTTGAGACGAGTAAAAACAACTTCCCCTTTCTTAAATTCTACTAAAAGTCTATGCTATCATTTCTCATTCATAATATCATATCATCTTTTAAACTCTAAACAAGGTAATTCCAAACCTTTTAACTTGTTTTTTCTACATTTAACATAGCTGTTTACTCAACTCCATGTTAAGTGAAATAATTTTCGCTCATAAATATTTTATATTATATCTGATTTGTTGCTTTTTTTTACATATTACACTTCTTTTGATTCTACTCTTTGTCCATTGAAATAATTTTCTATCACAAATATTTCATATAAACATTATATCTGATTCATTACCTGTGGCTGTAATGGCTGAGGAGATTGTACAGGATTTGAGTGCACCTCTACCCCTGTTGCTGCTGGTGGTGGTACTGCTGCTGTTGAAGGTATAACCCCTCCAGGCCCCACAGGTCTCTCCCTTGTTGAACCCCTGCTGTGCTTTGGTGGTGGTGGTAACTGGCCTGCTGGCTGCGGGCCAGAAGATCTATAGACCAAAAAAATATTAATAATATTCAATTAGCATCTTTGACTGTCTATAATATATATGAAACTGAATCATGGTAATTTACTTGGGCACAGTAGGAGTCACCTTATATGGAGATACTGTGGCTTGTATGGTGAGGATAGAAATCCAGTGCCTTTTTAGTTATTTACAACATGGGCTGCATCTAGCACCATCTTGACTAAACCAGTTTAAGGGCTTAAAGGGATAATAACTCTTCGTTTCGGCCAAAAAATGAATTTTCCTGGTTTAAACAACAATTTTCCCATACTTACCAATGGTTAATGAATCCATTTTTACATTCAAAGTTAGTCTCTGGTTTTTTTCTAAAAAGTTTGGTTTTTTGTTAAAATCTCTTAAGAGATTTTAACAGAGTATTGCCACCAATGGAGGTCACGTGGTCTAAAGACAAGCTCAGATACCAGAATAATAGCTGTAACTGCCGTTTTTGTGGTAAAACAGAATATATTATATTTCTATGAGTTATTCACAATGTTTTTATTGGGAAATATAGATCTCATACGAAGAGTTATTATCCCTTTAATCTAGAAAGTCCACCATTTGCTTCCATACACACTATATTCCCTGAGACAAATGGTAAACACAATAAATAAGAGTACAGGTTTATGCAGAAATAACATAGCCTTGGACATAAAAGCATTTTTATTAAATAATGCTAGATACATTCAAAGCAAGTAAAAAGTAAAGGGATATATATTTCAAAAAGAAGTTAATGGCCTAAGAGTGGGAAACACTTATGTAGTCATATAGGATCTGATTCCAGTCAATCAGTTTCTTGAATAGTATTTTTTTTTATTGCAGATTAATTAAAGACTGTCACTTACTTGTCAATCTCAGACTTTGGCTGATTGAATCCTTGTTGAACTGGCGTAGTTCTCGGCTCTGCATAAAATAAAATCATTGATTATTTTGTGATGTCTTACATGAATAAAAGAACATATTAAAATGCAAAGGCATATATATATATATATATATATATATATATATATATATATATAGGCATATGTAGTTAATACTGATCAGGAATCTCTCTTAAAAACGTATCCTGTTGAATGAAGAAAGGAAATCAATCTTTGATTAGTTGGAGAGACAAAATATTAATGTCTTGGTTTACTGTTACAGCCATCAAGAATGTTTTAGTATAGCTCAATATGAGCTCTCACCTTGGTCAGTTTGCTTGTTAAACACTGGCAGGGGGATTTCTTTTCCTGTAAAAAAAATGTTGTATCATTGTAGACAAAACCTTAAAACTATACTTTCTTAAGTTAGAGGTAGGTATCAGTAAAAATCAGCACAAAATCTTGTAATATTACAAGACAGAACTTGGGTAAATGTGATGTTTGAAAAATTTCCCTTTAGATAAGATTAAAGACAATAACAACAATCTACACCATGTGCACACCTTCGTCCCAATCCCCTCCTTTCACGGAATGCCTACAGCATAATAGGGTAAAAGTATATTTAACTGTTTTGTATTCAATTCTAGAAATACAAATAAATTTATGGGCCCCTCACCTGCATTGAAGCTCTCCAGTTTGGTGGGCAATCCACTCTGAGCAGCAGCTATCAGTTTGAGAGCAATATAAAACTGACTTCTGCCAAAATGACCTAATCTCTGAGCTCCACATAGCTCTGTTATCTGAAAACAAAACCATTATTATTATTATTATTATTATTATTATTATTATTATTATTATTATTATTATTATTATTACTAATGTTATGCCTTTTATAAATAATTGGCACAAGTACATTAGAAAGCAGCAAAACAAAATGTATTTAAGACAACACTAAACAATGCTTTTAGTTTTTGGACTAAGCTTAACGTACCAGTAAAATGAACTCACACAATGTGAAAATCAAAGTTTAAAATACAATCAAAGAAAACACACATTAGTTCATGCTAAAGGTACTATGGCACTTGTGGCATTGCAATAGAAACCCCTATAAAATTGCTTGGATTGGGATTATACTGGATGAAATTATATGAATCATCAAAGTATGATATATATGTATATATGAGAGTCGCAGAGCTGCATTTACTTCATACACACCAGGATGCTATAAGCTTAAACTTGCATTACCCTGGGGTCAATTAATTGGCTTCTATCGTGACTTTATGATAATTTTACATATAAATTATTATAATAACCTGCTAAATAACATGGTCCACAGGATATTGCCTACAGTAAAACTCTTATTTCTGACAACTGTTTGTGATATATGGTGTATATTGGATGAAAGTCTCAGTATTAAATTTTCAAGACCAATATACTGTTATCTTTCTCTTGTAAGACTACTATGCGTAACATTTCAAGTAACAATACGTTTTGATTGTCAGGATAATGAGTCATTAGACTCATTTAATTTGTTATAACAAGATCATAAAATCGTGTTCATGAGCACTATCCATCAAAGATTTACAAAAAATACTGTCTACTAGTACAAACAAATCATCCTTAACAGAGAGAGAGAGAAAAAAAGATTTTCCTTGTCTACATCATATGTCCAGGATGTTCAAAGCCTAGCAAAAAGATCTCTTAAAGCACCAATATTTCCAATTCATTGCCTTTGAAACATTGCAACAAATTGATTTCTATTGAGGTCCCTAAGCTGTGGTGCATACATTCACATTATACTCCCCACCCTTCATTAAAGAAATCCATAACTCTGCATTAACCAAGGCATCAACTTCTATGCCACTGGCCATCAATGGGAAAGCAATCTAGGTGGGAAAAATATCACACTTCACAGACTCACACTTGGAACATTGTGACAAAATTGATCAATTTACACAATCCCATTTTAATTACAGTTTGTTTGCAAAATTATTCTTCTTTACAAATGCAAATGCTTAATGGCAGACTTAACAATCTGGTCTTTTTTGTAGATCAGTGCTTTTCGATAGAGACTCTTCCTTAGATCCCATCATTGGTCTATGTGGATCAACCCAACTCTGTAGGTACTCTTGCTGACTGCAATTACTTAATAGAGTCTTTTCCACGAAATCGTGAGCATGCGCAGCTCGCGCCATTTTGTGCGGGACTGTTTCTCAGGGGGAAAGAGTAGAAGGGGCCTTCGGTACTTTTGTAGTATACCCCCCCCCTCTCACCCTGTAACTTTCTGTAACTTTCACTTTTCAAACAGTTTTTTACATTTTATTGTTTATCCATGTCAAAGCTATTGAAATAAAATGCTTTTGTAATTACCTGTGGATTTTTTATTAGTGTTAATCACGTTTAATCCAGCCCATTGAAATACAAAGTTAGAATCTTCAATTTACACCCGCAGTCAATAACTTGCCGCATTTTCGTTGGCTAACCCTAAGGTAATTTTATGTGAACAAGTAGCTCATAATAATTTCACAGAGGAAATCCAAGTATACAATGTATCAATCCTATGTTCACATAAAATAAGGTAGAGTTAGCCAACGAAAACGCAGCAAGCTGCGGTTACATTGTAAATTTTCACATTGTATTTCGATGGGGTGGATTAAACGTGATTAAAACTAATAAAAAGACCACAGGTAATTACAAAAACATTTTATTTCAACAGCTTTGACATAGGTGCAAAAGACACTGTAAAAAAATGTTTGAAAAATGAAGGTTTCAGGAAGTTACAGGGTGGGGGGTATACTACAAAAGTACCGAATGTCCTATCTTTGCTGTCGATGAGGTACGTTTTTAGTTCTTTCATTGAAAAGTCATCAGGCACTTCTGCTAAATTTCTATTCCAACTGCTCCCATGAATGTGTTTTTCGAAAAAAATCAGGTGTTAACATGTTACGAAACTTTGAAAATTCAGATTGAAATGAGCACTCCTCGATATGGCGTCCGTCGTGTACACTCCACACTTTCCCCCTGAAACTTCAAATCCCGCAAAATCTCGCGTTCCCACGGATATTTTAGCGGAAGTCACGTGACCGTGGAAAAGACTCTATTGAATGACATGCATCCTGGCATTAAGTAGAATACAGAAAAGATGATGATTGAAGAACTACATTGGAAACAAGAGTAGGCATGTAATTCCGTTACTCTGATTGCAGTCACCAGAGTCCCCACAGAGTTTCGTTGATTCATGTCTAAGTCTATGGGAATGGGATCTTAGTCTGTATATGGAAACTGCTGCATCTCTACCAGCCAAGACCAGGTCTTGACAACTTGTAACCCATCTAACCCTTGGCAGAACAAGCCTTATCCTGGCCATGCATGCTATCATGCAACTCCCTTGGGTGTGCCATATCAAGGGCAACCCATGGCAGCATACCAATTTGCCATGATACAGATAGTGAATCCATACATGTTATCATGCCAAAAGCTATGTGCATTGGTACATTTCCAAATTCAAATGAGATATCTAGACCCTTATTATGGTGTAGGTTTCTTATATAGAATTACTGTGACTACCAAACACTTGTTCAATTTAAAAATTTCAAAAAATAAATAACCTCCATTTCCTTTTATACATATTACTAAGCCACAGATTATTCCCTTTGCTTCTGTATAATTTATTACTAACTACTGTTTCAGGGGATAAAAAAGCTTGATATTTTAATCCAATGGCCTCTAGGAATATTCAGTTACTAACAAGCACAACATCATGACTACCAGCATAGTGCAATAGAACAAGGTCAACAGAGTTCCCAAGAAGAAATAATTGTTATATTTCATCTTTTCATCAGCTAGACTTTTCTAATATCACAGATTCTAGGCATAATTATTAATGGCACTATTGGTTGAGAATGTTATTTGCCTTTTGGAAATGTATAAACACAGCTATCTACAAAGAAAATATGGAAAAGGAAGTCAAAAAGACCATCTCTACCTGGTGGCATTCCTACTCATGCATGAACTGCTGTGACATTTACAAATATATCCCATGATAAATTACTTCATTATGTGGTGACTAACCACTGGCACGGTTGCCTCCTTTTCATCTATTCCTCAGGTTAGGTTCTTTTCTGTGTGTGTGTGTGTGTGTGTGTGTGTGTGTGTGTATGTGTGTGTGTATACGCATACTGTCTGCATGTGTAAGCCATAAATATCTGACAACTTTTATCTATGGTATACATGTACAGATGATAAACATGTAAATTTCAAATATATATAATGTATTCTAAACTAGAATATTTAAGCTGCTATTATTCCTTCTTTCTATATCGATGTATGATACAACAATCAGTTTAACAATTCTGTATGTCTAAAAAAGGGTCAAAGACCTTAAAAGGATGAAAAGGATAAACAGTTACTAGTATACACAAATAATTATCAAAATAAGCACACTCAAACAATCCTATTTATGAAACCCCAGGTTACTTATAAAATCTTCAATAACTTATTAACAGCTGATACAACAATAAAAATCGAAATCAATATCATGAATAGCCCAGGAAAAACACCTAACCACTAGAGTCTCACAACCACTGATTAATAAAAATGACATTTATCAAAAGCCAACAGTAAATGTCAATGCTTTAAATATCACTCTGTATGTAAAAGCAATATTCAAGAGTCTTGCTGGTTTACAATAAATAACTAAGGTAGATTAGCTTCCGAGAAAGTTGACATTGAAAGATATGTTCTACATCCATCTTTCAGTGTGTGTTAGTTAGTATTACGCTGCAGACATGGAACCTTTATTAGGTTTTGCTACCTAAACTTAAGACTATCACAACCTATAGAGGAAGAACTGTATGTGAAATTAAAATCACCCTTTCTTTGCAGCATATGAAAATGAACACGTAAGCAGCTTATGAAATTGTTTAGAAAGTGCTCAAAACATTTCCCATGCAAATGTATACCAACGGCTGAACGCTTGTCTGGGTGGCCGAGACACAAATGTACCAAAACTCTTGTGTTTGTCTGCATATGGGCAATTATTCCAATTACATCAGTTCTATGTGCTAGAGTGTGACAGAACCTTTAGATTGGGGCATCAAAGAGAGGTTGCTAAAAGGGACTCATACACTATACATACATTTTGACTAGCAAATGGCACTAGAACACCATGATGTTTATGGCTTACTATCTGAATGTTCATTTCTATTTATGTCATGTGATAAACAGCTGCCTTTAAAATTTAAATAAATAGTAATATCTTGTTGCTAATAGTAATTCATTCCTGCTGCAAGCTGAACTGGTGAAAATTTTAACATTCCCAGCAATGCGGAAAGGCCAAGCCTTCTCAGCATTGTAATGTAAGGACACTGGATTAAATTACGAAAAAAAATCACTATTTCTAGTCTGATTCTATAAATATGTTTATATTTTGCAATTTAATAATTTATTACAAATATTATAATATTATTTCTGTCATTAAACCCATTTTAAGTACAACACTCGATCACCATTTCGTACATCTATGGGCACTCAATGACACAGTTAACCCAGCTTAAATTTCAACAGGTCAAATATAAAGTAATGCAAAAAAGTATACTCAACTACCTGGTGTAAAATATCAGGTTGTAATCCGGATGCAATAAATAGTTCTGTAGCTTTAGCCCTTGTCACTTTCTGGTTGCTGTCAACGTCGCACATCTGAAACAGCTCATTGTAATACCGAAGCTCCTGATCACTTAGCTCCATGGCAAATACTGCTTGCTTCCAACTCTTACGTTTTCGTCATCTGAAAAGTAATATAAATATTCACATTCCTGATATTATGTGGAACATAACAATGCCCTGATCAATGGGGATGGGACCCTCACATGGCCTCCATCTTGTATAAATGCCCGGATGTTGATGATTCTCCTCCCATTTTCTGTTGAGTTCAAATGAAATGTAACCGCCCTTCCTTTAGGCACAGAAAGAAAAAAATTACATCCTCATGGCACATGATACTGATCTACTACATACTCTGTGAAAAAATATTGATTTATTTTATACCCACAATTCTTAGTATTTGGCGCGGTTTCGTGCGCATGTCTTTGTTTCTCGTACCTCGATTGTCAACAATTTTACGATTTTTTGCATAATTAACAACTGAAACCGTAGCAAAAATGACCGACAAGGACGGGGGTAAGGATTGCATGTGCTGAAGCGAATCCATAGTTTGATTGTTAACTCTTGATTTATGAATTCATGCCATTTTTTGACCGGCATTTTCAAAAACGGAGGCGGCCATTTTAAAAGAAAACAATGAGAATAGGGGACGCATCTGTTTCATGTTCTGTATGCGGCCACCATTCATGCCATTGTGATATTATGGGCACAAAGATAGCCAGCAAACAAAGCAAGAAACACGAGGCTATCTCTGTTGAAATAGTTTTGTAAAATATACGTCTATACTGTCATGTACGGGCACCGTAGAGTAACATTTCCTTATTAACATTTCCTCTGTTACCTTAGCGTTAGGCACGCTCGGCTGTCACCTTGATTGGATAGTAAACGATTGTCGTAAAATCGCTAAATGATATTAAAACCGGGTGCATAAACTTGAAAACCACCTACAACAACCTTGGACTACCACATTAATCCAATACAATGCAAACATAAACTATAACAAGTGGTTAAAGCCTTCAAACCGAATGTCGTAAAGTCCCCATATACCTCCATAGAGACAATAAAATAGAAGAAGCTTGTGAAACAAGAAAAATCCAGTTCCAACATAATAATCGAAATAAAATACTGCCGGGCATCGGAGCGGCCTAAAACTTGGCACGCTTACCGCTAATACTGCAGGCTACATCATCCCGTCGCTCGTTTGTAAATTCCGTGCATGGCATACGCACAATCAAACCGTAAAAAACAAATTCTCGGGGTGTCGTTGGCTAGGTCCACTCAACAATCCAATTCAGGATATGACGTAACCGCAGAGGTCGCATTGTCCAATGGCATGGCTTCTTTTTCGTAATGGTAGGTTAGAGTGGACCTGGCCAACGACACCCCGAGAATTTGTTTTTTACGGTTTGATTGTGCGTATGCCATGCACGGAATTTACAAACGAGCGACGGGATGATGTAGCCTGCAGTATTAGCGGTAAGCGTGCCAAGTTTTAGGCCGCTCCGATGCCCGGCAGTATTTTATTTCGATTATTATGTTGGAACTGGATTTTTCTTGTTTCACAAGCTTCTTCTATTTTATTGTCTCTATGGAGGTATATGGGGACTTTACGACATTCGGTTTGAAGGCTTTAACCACTTGTTATAGTTTATGTTTGCATTGTATTGGATTAATGTGGTAGTCCAAGGTTGTTGTAGGTGGTTTTCAAGTTTATGCACCCGGTTTTAATATCATTTAGCAATTTTACGACAATCGTTTACTATCCAATCAAGGTGACAGCCGAGCGTGGCGTTAGGTAAGGCTTTACTGCGGACTTTGAAACTAGATAAAACTAACACCATCAGAAACTGTGTTGAGAACAAAACTTGGTTTGATGCCCTCAATCCTTGAACAGTATCTCTTTACAATCTTCCACATTTTAGTAATACATACACATGATACTGGTCATACTACGGTCATACTTAAGTACGCAAAGATGCGACAAGACGCGCAAAGACGCGACAAGACAGGTTAATTGAATAAATAAACACCAACTTAGAGTTACATATGCTTCTATATGATACCAAAAGTGCTAGAAATTGTCTTAGATAAAAATAAAATAACTATGAAGTGGTTTGTTTTGATAAAATGCTCCAATGCGGAATTTCGTCCGCCATCTTGGATTTTCGCTCCCGTCTTGTAAAGCGACATCTTTTTCTACTGAATTTAGCAGAAATTCAAGATGGCGGACGAAGTTCCGCGTCGGACAATTTGATCAAATCAAACTACTTCATAGTTAATGTATTTTTATCTAAGACAAATTCTTACAGTTTTTGTATCATAGAGAATCATATGTGACTCTAAGTTGGTGTTTATTTATTCAATTAGCCTGTTTTGTCGCGTCTTTATGCATCTTTGCGCGTCTTTGCGTACTTCAGCACGACCCGTCATACTATAATGCCCAACACAGCGCAGTACACTAGAAAAACCTCCTTGACACGGGTTTACAGGGAAAACTATCATTTGCAAGACGAAGGGTAGTGTAAAAGCAAAATATATTATAAGATATTAATATGTTTGATCCAACTTAACAAGCAGGTAAGATTTTATTTTGGGGGTGTCCACTATTTTTCCAAGAAGAGCCATTAAGGTTGAGTAGCCAACATGGTAATTAACATGTCGAGTTTTTAAGTTGGATGAACTTTGTTAACTAGTAATATATTTTCGTTTTAATATTACCCTATTATCTTGTGTTTACTTGCAACAGGACTCGTTCTCTCTATTGTATTGCAAATTTTAGTATGACTCTGAGTCTATTGTACTGTGCCTTCACTTTAGGCTGGCCGCTTTAGGGTCCAGTTGACAGTAAAGTAGAATACAGAATCTTACTAAACATGTTACTTTTGTATAATTGTGAACTGAAGCTAATGTAGTTAACTGCATAAATATGTTTATTTTTTAAGTGTCATATCTGATAAGATTTTGCTAAAATTTTAGTTATGTATTTGTTTTTATAACAAGGTCTATTTTGAGTTAAGTGGAGGGGAAAGTAGAACTTCTTTAAAGATCATATCTTGCCAGCTATTAACACATCCCTTTCATTGTCACCTTTATTGTACCACCAGCGTAGGCGCTGGCGGTACACATGGTTTTAGTCCCGACCCGTATGTTCTGCCGGCTCCTGCGGCTCCGCCGGCTCCTGCGGCTCCGCCGCCAAGTCACCGTTACCGCTTCTCCTCCTAGACGGTAAGGGCCTCCATACCCATCTCTTGGATTTAGGTCACCTATAATCTCAACTCATTCCACGTAAAATTTGGGCTTTGTCGGTATTGGGGTCTAGGTGTGGCACTCATTGCAATGCACCCTTGTCCAAAAATGGCAAAATTAAATGCTACGGTAATTCTCCAATCTATACGAACGCCGCAATAATTACGAACGATACGTTTTTTCTCTGAATCTGAATTTTTTGTCTCCGTTCTGTACGAACGATCGCTAAACTCACCTTGGGCACAATTTAAATTTTCCGAACGCAAGAAAGTGTGCCCAATTGAAACTCGCCCCATGATTCGTCAAAGCGAGTTTTCAGACCACCGTTCCAAACAAAGGAACTGCCACTTGACAGGAGAGATTGTTATCATGTATTTGTGCTGTATTTGAATGAGACGATAGAAGGACTCTGCAGGCCAGTTTTAAAACCCTATTGTTATTTAGAAATTATTGAAAGCATCAGTACACATAAATTACTTACTGTTTATTATCATTTCTTACCTTCTGCCGGCCGACTGGATCATCAACATCCACCATCGGTGTTTCACCGATAACTGGTTTCCAGTAAAATCTACGCACAACAGAAGAGTATGAGAAATCCATAGTCAATGATCGAGTTTTTCTTTGTTTTTGGTAGTCATTAGGAAATTAAATTTTTTAAGAGGAGTTCTGTCTTGTATTGTATTTATTTTTCTAATTTGAGTTGTGATAAAGTTCATGCTTTTTTTTTTGTTTGTTTGTTTTTCCTTGTTAAAGACCTTGTATCATGAACAACTATTAGGTAAACCTTACTGATATTGGTGATTGTGAAAAATAAAGGTGCCGTATGACTTTATACAAATTTGCCTGCAGTTTTCTGTATTTTTTCTAATTAAGTTTACATTGATTGCGTGCAAATTAATATGCTGTAAAAGACTTTCATAAATAGACGTGAATCGAGCTGATGTTATTTTTTATATCAAGTATAATCTCTATTAACGTCAGTGATATCTACTGTGAGGAGTTTCAAGTATTTTGTTTTGGCGGAAGAAATTTATGTAGGCCTAATGGGGGGGGTGACATTATTAATATTGCAAATTTTCTATATGTGAAATCATATTAAAAGTAAACACGCATTAAATAAAATATGCAACTGGATACGCAAATATTCTTGTCTGTTTTTGACAGAAGTTGGGAAAAACGATGTTGTCCTGTCTTGGTAAAACATAACAGGGAAAAACGATGTTGTCTTGTCTTGGGAGAAATGTACCTCTTTAGTATGAAGAAATTGTTTCTTAACTTGAATTCCCGACTTTTGTTTAGTTTGTTTTAATTCATTGCAATATAGCAAGAATAATTTGTTTGTGCTAAAAGCTGATCACAGTGATTTAATCTGAAAGTAATGCTTACACTTAGCAATGTAGGTAAGTGGAGATAACTTCCGGTACAGCCGTATTCCATTCGTTTTTCAATGGATACGAACGCGTGGCAATTTTTTAGCAGACTGAATTTCAAGCCTTACGAACAAAATGATTATCTTCCAAAAATAATTAATTTAAATCGTTCGTATAGATTGGAGAATTACCGTAATTATCTCCCCTACGGAAGGAATTATGGGAAAAATTTCTACAGACAGCTTTCCAAAAGTCATATGTGTAGATTTCAAATATGCCCTTGGATTTGACCTTTGACCTTTATTTCAAGGTCAAACGGGCCAAAATTTTCAAAAAAACAAAATTTTTGCCGAAAAAAAAATTATTTGCGGTCTTATTCAGACACCACACAGACTTAACTAATAATATTAATGGAAAGTGTTACCCTTCGGGTCATCTTTCATCTCCATGAATTTGGGGTCAGTCGGTGCATTTTCACGGGAGTAGCGGCCATAAGATATCGAAACTGAAAACTGTCTCTAATTCGGGAACCGTTAATGCTAGACACCCATTCTTTTTTGCATTTTGTAGAGCATGTAAAGCCCAACACTGGAGGTGGTCTCCGTTTTTTTGTATTCCATACGGTTTTCGAGTTACGCTGTATCAAAAAGTACATATTGGTGGTGAAAGCAAAATGTGCAGTACGGTAATGGATAATAAATTTTGAACTCCAGAAAAATAAAACATAAGGCTTGGCAAAGCAGACAACTTGTGGTCAAAAATGACATTATTTCATCAAATTTGAACATCTGGAACTTCAGAGCACCTCCCATTTCAAGAATTTTGACCAAAATGACCTTTTCTTTATTTTAATTAATTTTTTCTGTAGGAAATTTATGGCACATTATGGTAACTCCAAAATTATAACATTTAGTCCCTTATATCTCCAAAACTGGCAGAGATAGGTCCATAGTTACTATTGAAGTTGAATAGGAAGTCATATACTGGCAATCTAAATGTGACCTTAAAATTGACCTTTGACCTACTTTTCACCATGAACTGAACTTTGCAAATTTTGATTCCCTTTTATCTCCAAAACTGGCAGAGATAGGTCCATAGTTACTATTGAAGTTGAATAGGAAGTCATATACTGGCAATCTAAATGTGACCTTAAAATTTACCTTTGACCTACTTTTCACCAAGAACTGAACTTTGCAAATTTTGCTTCCCTTTTATCTCCAAAGTTACGCTGTATCAAAAAGTACATGTTGGTGGTGAAAGCAAAATGGGCAGTACGGTAATGGATAATAAATTTTGAACTCCGGGAAAATAAAACATAAGGCTTGGCAAAGCAGACAACTTGTGGTCAAAAATGACATTATTTCATCAAATTTGAACATCTGGTACTTCAGAGCACCTCCCATTTCAAGAATTTTGACCAAAATGACCTTTTCTTTATTTTAATTAATTTTTTCTGTAGGAAATTTATGGCACTTTATGGTAACTCCAAAATTATACCATTTAGTCCCTTATATCTCCAAAACTGGCAGAGATGGGTCCATACTTACTATTGAAGTTGAATAGGAAGTCATATACTGGCAATCTAAATGTGACCTTAAAATTGACCTTTAACCTACTTTTCACCATGAACTGAACTTTGCAAATTTTGCTTCCCTTTTATCTCCAAAACTGGCAGAGATAGGTCCATAGTCTCTATTGAACTTGAATAAGAAGTCATATACTGGCAATCTACATGTGACCTTAAAATTGACCTTTGACCTACTTTTTACCATGAACTGAACTTTGCAAATTTTGCTTCCCTTTTATCTCCAAAACTGGCAGAGATAGGTCCATAGTCTCTATTGAACTTGAATAGATAGTCATATACTGGCAATCTACATGTGACCTTAAAATTGACCTTTGACCTACTTTTCACCATGAACTGAACTTTGCAAATTTTGCTTCCCTTTTATCTCCAAACCTGGCAGAGATAGGTCCATAGTCTCTATTGAACTTGAATAGGAAGTCATATACTGGCAATCTACATGTGACCTTAAAATTGACCTTTGACCTACTTTTCACCATGAACTGAACTTTGCAAATTTTGCTTCCCTTTTATCTCCAAAACTGGCAGAGATAGGTCCATAGTCTCTATTGAAGTTGAATAGGAAGTCATATACTGGCAATCTACATGTGACCTTAAAATTGACCTTTGACCTACTTTTCACCATGAACTGAACTTTGCAAATTTTGATTCCCTTTTATCTCCAAAACTGGCAGAGATAGGTCCATAGTCTCTATTGAACTTGAATAGGAAGTCATATACTGGCAATCTACATGTGACCTTAAAATTGACCTTTGATCTACTTTTCACCATGAACTGAACTTTGCAAATTTTGCTTCCCTTTTATCTCCAAAACTGGCAGAGATAGGTCCATAGTTTCTATTGAACTTGAATAGGAAGTCATATACTGGCAATCTACATGTGACCTTAAAATTGACCTTTGACCTACTTTTCACCATGAACTGAACTCTGCTAATTTCTTTTTCTTTTAACTCCAAACCTGGCAGAGATAGGCCCATAGTTACTATTGAAGTTGAATAGGAAGTCATATACTGGCAATTTACTGTGACCTTGGAATTGACCTTTGACCTACCTTACGATGAACTTTGATTGTACCATTTTTAGTTATATATATATTTTTTGCATATTTTGAAAATTCTTGTTGATTGCATTTTTACAGCTTGTCAAGCACAAGACTGGTGGCTGTGTTCCTTATTTTGTATATGTGGGGGTCTATACGAATGCGCTTGCTCCAGCTGGTGGTACAATATTCGGAGGCGGTATCGCCTCTCTGATCCTCTAGTTTTTTTTTTGTGTAGCCTAACCATAATACACTTCAAGTAACTATTAGAATAACAAATCTAACACCATGAATTCAACTAACATTTTCAACTTAAAAAGTAACTGAACATTTTGTCTGATTCTTTATCATTTAATCAGTGTCGGTGGTCTTTGTAGTAGTGAAAGATGATAAAATATCTTGAAAAATATATGCTATGCAAGGTATTAGCTCTTGATTTTTTTATTAGCTCAGTAATTTTGAATGAATTGCTAACTGTTAGTTTAATTGTTTGAAGATTGCAAATTTCAAGTCTTTCATATATTTTAAAGCCCTCTAGTTGATATTGTGTAACACCTATAAACAAAACAATAATGAACAACTTGCACATTGGAAGTGGTACTATCAAAAAAACTTCATATCCTTTTTAATTGTTTATTTGCATATTTTATTTGCTAACATAATTTTTATTGTTAATTGATTAATAATGGATAATATACTTATAAATAATTGATAACTGGGCAAAGGGAATATGAATTTTGCTCATATGTACATGCTAATCACTTGTTTTAAGCTTGGAACTTGTTACCAGAATACATCTATTGTTTTTTGATTCCTTGTTGATTTCCCTCTCCTTGCATTTCATGCCCAACAGATGGCGGAAGGAAGCAGGCAAATCCCACATCTGGATACGTTGATCAAAGTTTGTGATTTTGCATTTTGCAACCCTATCAAGTCCAGCTGCATTTTGCTCTAAGCTTTTGCTACAAAAGAAGAGAAAAAAAATAATGACCATTGACCTGCTTGAAGCTTTGTGTCCTTGATCAGATATCAAAATCAAAAAAGAATGGATGCTTATTCTTAGCAGCCAGTGTTGGTTTTATTTAATTTTTTCACCATCTTTTTCATTCCTTACAATTCTGCAAGAGATGAAATGCTGCAAAATGCAGCTAACTTGGAGTATGTTAGAAATTAACCTCAGTTTGGTTTTATTCCTTTTGTATATTATTTTATTAATAACATTCAATTTTGTTTTCTGACATTTGGTATGTTCATACCTAATGGAATATTATTTATTTGAGATATTTTCATTTTTTTAACAATTGTTTCATATATAACATAAAAAGACAATTTTGCTTATTGGCATACAGTTAAGTAGTACATTCATATTATACTTTGTGCTTTGGATTTTCAGGCTTTGATGATGCTGTGGAAGAAAGGGTTATAAATGAAGAGTACAAGATCTGGAAAAAGAACACTCCTTTCTTGTATGACTTGGTTATGACCCATGCATTGGAATGGCCTAGTCTCACAGCACAGTGGCTGCCTGATGTCACCAGGTAAATAAAAGAACATGTGTTGCATCATAACTGTGGCAACATTCACAATCAAAGTTGATCCGTGGACTACCAGATATGGCCAACCCACTTGAAAACTTACTGCGTAATCCCTGTGGGGAATCTGCTCAGTGTTTATTTGGGTAGTATGTGGCAAGCTTTCAAATTGGTCGGCCATATTTGATCCGTTAGTCCTCAGATCAACTTTTTTCGAATTCTTAGTCTTCAGTGACCTTGAGAAGAGTATGTGTTGAATAAATGCTGTCTTATCAAGGAAAGATTGAATAATCATGATGATTTCATTTGTATATGAGAAGAGAGCTCAAAATTGACTATGTCAGAAAATGTAGTGAATTGTAACGACCATACCAAAATATTGCAGGAATGATTTGACACTTTTTGTCCTGATTTCAGACCAGAAGGCAAAGATTACTCTATACACAGACTCATCCTTGGGACCCACACGTGAGTATTCTCTAAATAATTGATATGTGGTATACCAGATTAAATACAAAAAGGAAAATTGATGAGAGATTCATCTTCGTAGTTTTAGATTACAAATCGTCCAGCCAGTTGACCAGATGGAAATTACATAGCATATTGTGCATTGTTTTCAATTTTGCAACTTGTGTTCATTTGATGTTTCTTTAATGTCAGACATGTATTTATGTACTTTTTTATGTTCAGGTCAGATGAACAGAATCATTTACTGATAGCAAGTGTCCAACTTCCCAATGATAATGCCCAGTTTGACGCCTCACACTATGACAGTGAGAAAGGAGGTAGGTAAAGCATTATCTGACATCTTTAAGAGTCAAAAGATGAATGCTGAAGATTTATTAAAGATAAATGTGCAAAATGTGTATGATGTGGTAGAATATGTTACAACAATTTATCGGCATGTAGCTGAATACAGCACTTTCTAAAAAAATATTACAAATTTATTAATTTCAGAATTTGGTGGCTTTGGATCAGTGAGTGGGAAAATAGAAATAGAAATCAAAATCAATCATGAAGGTGAAGTGAATCGGGCTCGTTACATGCCCCAGAACCCATGTGTTATTGCCACCAAGACACCATCAAGTGATGTGCTGGTGTTTGACTACACAAAACATCCTTCAAAACCAGGTATTGTGTTTGTTTGTTTATACCATGTGTCCCTCTCATGCAAAATATCATTGCTTATTTTCAGTGGGGTCTGAACATTATAAGGCACTGTGCTAGTTGCATTGATATTTATTCTGGATTAAGTCATAGATACTAATAATATACTTAATGCAATGTTATACTGAAATACGCAAGAGCAACCACATTTTGCTGCCATCTGTTGTGTTTGTTTGGTCCCAACATCTATATTTTTATCTTTGAAGATCCTAGTGGAGAATGCCAGCCAGAATTGAGACTGAAGGGCCATCAGAAAGAGGGGTAAGTGACTTACAATGTTTTCATGTACAACATATTCATTGTCTTGTTATATGATAGATGCATTGTACATCTTTGAACTGTCTTATTATCAAGTTTTATCAGAAAGTTATTTATCTTTCAGTTATGGTCTCTCTTGGAACCCAAACTTAAATGGGAATTTACTCAGTGCATCTGATGACCATGTAAGTATGTTTATTGGTTGCTATACTGTCAAGGTTTTCCCCCATCTGGAGAGCTGTCTAGCCATCATTGGGAAAGCCACTGTAATCAAACGATGGCTGGACAGCTTACAGAATTTTTGGAAAATGACTTGTTTGGTTTGGATTCTCTGTCTGTAAATCTGTGACATAGTTAAATTCATATTTTAGACTCCCTGTACCCCAGATCCTGTGGAAACCCCTGTATATAATTAAACAGTTTAATGTATAGTAGATAAATAAAACTGCCTCAATTCATGACAACTTCATACTGAATTTTAGTTGTTGGTAGAGTACTATTTAAGCATTTTGTGATTCAAAAGGCATAGTGAAAGCAATTTGAATGTTTTGATGTTTTGTTTTTGTGAATATTACACTTAAGTTTTAACGTGGAATTCTGAAAACAATTATGTTACCATGTCCTCTTTTTCACTAGACAATTTGCCTGTGGGATATCAATGCCAATCCCAAAGAAGGACGTGTGATAGATGCACAGACTATTTTTACAGGACACACATCAGTCGTAGAGGTACATGTGACTTCTGTGTTTTGCTTAGTAAAAAGAAAAAATGGCACATTAAGCTGCAAAACAGAAATGATACATGCTATTTCTGTTTTTGATAGTCAATAGAATTTGATGATTTTCTCATTATTATTTTTTGATTGTTTAATGTTTCTTTTCTTGCAAGTTTTAGCTTTGTTATCTGCAGAAAATGGGTTTGATTTTTCTACAGCATTTTCTTAAATTGTTTTGATTTTATTCTACAGGATGTGTCCTGGCATCTTCTTCATGAAAGCTTGTTTGGTTCAGTGGCTGACGATCAGAAGTTAATGATGTAAGTGATATCAAAAAGGTTCATTCTTTAGTTTTATGGACCATCTGTTAGGGTTATAGTGAAGGGGTAAACGTTGAGCTTGCTTTCAATTCAGAATCTTGATTTAAGATACACTCATTTTCAGTAGTCTGTATGGTAGCATAGTAATTGCATATATTCATCTTTCAGTACATGTAATTCTTGTCATGTTTCAGTTGGGACACAAGGTCAAATAACACGAGTAAGCCCAGTCACACGGTGGATGCCCACACAGCAGAAGTGAACTGTTTGTCTTTTAATCCATACAGCGAATTCATCCTGGCCACTGGATCTGCAGATAAAGTAAGTTTATCCAGTTAAGAATTTCTTCAGGGTCCAGCTTTACAAAAGAACTTTGCTGCATAAATTTGTCTTAACTTTTAGACTCAAGATTTGATCTCCTTCAGTTAAATACCATATCACGCATAGTAGTTCTTTTAGATAAGAAGTAAATATTGGTCTGCAACATTCTTTTGAAATGTTTAATTGACTTGCTGGTGAATCGGCTTTGGTCAAGAGTGGACTGAAATTTTGATTTAAAGGATGTATTTGGCATATTGACTTAATTTGAGTTGTATAAGAAACCAGTAGAAATCCTTTATATGCATTACTGGGAATCCATGTTCCACCGACGCTAGGTTCAAATATGCCTTAAGATTTAAACCAGTATTTGGGTTTAAGTTCTTTTGTGACACAAAGCCCCAACTGTGTAAACTGCTTGCCGTGGTATTTTATTCAAGAAAATGTGGTTATAACTGAGCTATAGGCAAGTCTAATATATTGAAGGTGACTAAGCAGACATTGAAATACTTATATACAGTAACTTCATTTGGGCTGTTGATTAAATAAAGTATCAAATAGAATGTGTTTATAGTTTTACAATTGTTCAGGTAAATAATGATTAAATAATGATTAATGGGGATCATTGAAATATTTACATGGAAAGTATCAAAATAAATAAGTTTAATTTTTTTGGTAACATTTTGTATATTTAATAGAAACTCAAACTGGAGTTTATAGTTTTACATTTGTTTACATAAATTATGATAATTTTGGGGGAAGTTTTTTTATTGAATGATGCATTCTATTGTTTTGATATCAATATTTCAGACTGTTGCATTATGGGATCTGAGGAATTTAAAACTGAAACTACATTCCTTTGAATCGCATAAAGATGAAATTTTCCAGGTAGGTTTTATTGCTCTTGTTATGTTTTGTTTCTTTTAAGATCATTTATTTAATAAATATCCTTGATAGCCTTCATTCTTGTGGCATCTATTTGATGTACCTTTTGATGGATAAGAAACAAAAGTGGTTTAGAAAGGATAACTTAGTACATTTATAATCTTTTTGTGATCAGGTCCAGTGGTCTCCACACAATGAAACTATACTGGCCTCCAGTGGCACAGACAGAAGACTGCATGTATGGGATCTCAGGTAGGAGTGATATGTAGTACTGGCAGATTTATTTATTTATTTTCTATATAGCCTTGATAAATTTGGGATTGCACCCAATATGAGTCCATTGGAATTTTTATAATATATTGAAGGTGAAAAAATAATAAAATGTATATGATGCTAGAAGTATATAACTTTCAGGTGAGCAGTTATGTCAAAACCTTGATGCTGATCACTGTGTTTATAGTTTCATCATTGGGTGTTTATAAAGGAATATATTGTTACATTAATTATTTTAAAATAGTAAAATTGGTGAAGACCAGTCTGCAGAGGATGCTGAAGATGGCCCACCTGAACTTCTGGTAAGTTTTTATTTTTTTACTGTAAGTGTGCTTTAATAAAATCTTATCACTTTAGCCATGGCTTATAACAAAAATATTTATTTATTTATTTATTTATTTATTTAGATCTGTCATCAATTACTTTATTTTAATTTTTCTTCAGTTCATTCATGGTGGTCATACTGCCAAAATATCAGACTTCTCATGGAATCCCAATGAGCCATGGGTGATCTGCTCTGTGTCTGAGGACAACATCATGCAAGTGTGGCAGATGGTGAGTACATCAATGTTCAAATACTTCCTGTCTGTGAATATAACCTTTATAGCCCACTGGTCCCTCAGACTGTTATGCCTCAGTTAGCCACTAGTCCAAATCCAAATTAACTAGTCCAGGAATGAGGTCATCAGATAGTAGGAAATTGAATTGAAATGATGATTGAATTTTCAATAGTTCATTGAACGAGTATCTATGAAGATTATTTATTTTTGCTATCCCAACACCTTTTGTAATAGTCACTTAGAACTGTTGACTTAAGACACATTGTGCTCAGATATATGGAGAATGTGTGACTTCGATCTGCTGGGTTTTCAGTAGTGTATGTAATAGCAAGTTGAATAACATTCATAATCTTTTTGATGATCATCATCAGAGATATTATCACCAAATTCCCAACTGTATTCCCAGAGGATTATCCCTGTGGATAATATCGAGAATGAATTAACAATGGTAATACATTCTAGATGATATCAAAAGTTTACCCATAAAATTATATGGCATTAATGGGTTAAATCACATCAGATTTTACACTTAATCCCACTTGTTTATAAGGATTCATTTTCAATGGTGCCATATGTATGACGTTGAGATAATAAATGAACCTGTTTATTTTCATTTCAGGCTGAAAATATCTACAATGATGAGGAACCAGACACCCCTGCAACAGAACTTGAGTCTACAGCATCATAATGAAGTGAAAATTTTACTGCTGCTGATGTCAGACATTTAAAATTGATTTGATATGTAAAAACAGGAAGATTGGTCAATTTTTGAACAGTGTTGGATGAATTTTTTTCCTGGAAAACGTGGACTTTTTATCTTGAGTATGCAAGCTTACAAAATACATTAGGACTAGATGTAATAGTACTATTTGATCGTCCTTGAAGCTGATACTGCACAACTTATAAGATATGGTAAAATGGATTGGATCTGTACATAGTAAAGCTTTAGTGAATAGAGTGAATGATCTGCGATTGTATGGATTTTTCTACCATGAAAAATAAAGATGGGGAAGTGTTATTGATAACTACGCTTCACTTAATTAAGTGAAAGAACCTTCTGCGAATGTATGAATTTTCCTACCATGTAAAATAAAGATGGAGAACCAGTTTTGGAGTATTATGTTTAACTTGATTGAATGTCGTCCTGTTTTTTGGGAAAGAGTCGCCAAGCGGACCAGGTATTTCTCATTGTGAGGAATGCGCTACGGTTCAGTTCAGTGCATGTTATTGAGAATGGTTGCCTCCGACCCCGCAAGTAGTGGCTCAACTGTGTGTATTGTGTTAATGTTGTCATAATAGCTGTCCAATGAAAGCGGCGTACTGAGACACACCTCCAGTCATGGGTCGCTGATTGGTCAATGTAAAAGGGGCTGTGTTGCTTCCAGTATAAATCGCTGGATGGAGTAAATATAATATTTGATATACTGAAGAATCGAAAAACAGTCGCCATTGCTTTTAAGGTAATCTTTTTTTACAAGTTTGTTCACACAGTTAAAAAAACGTTGATTTGATGCTGGATTTCTTTAGTGTTTGGCCAACCTACGTGCTTTGGGACTCCGTCTGGTTTTTTAAATAAATCCAGGTAAGTGTTACAGATTTAAGTGAAAGAAAACGGGAAAGGTACGATAACTTTATCTGAACAATTCACGCTTCTCAGAAAGTGTCCTAATGCAGCCTTGCACCAAAATTTTATGGAACCTATTCAATGACGGCTATTGTTTACCTTGTTTGTTTTACCCCTTTGTCAGGTGAAGAGGATAGTTTGGCTATAGCAGCGACTGAACCTATTGTCTCATTTCATACTGTTTACACATTTTCTATTTCCGAATGATTAAAATGAACTTTGAACTTAGCATTTATACACTGCACGACAGTAAAATCTCAATACAGTTAAATGAGTGGGAAAGGTACCATGAAAGGGATGTTGCTGGGTTGATACGATCAATTAAAGAAATGGACTTTGGACCGTATGTGGATCTCTATGTGTAATGTGTGTATACGTGGGGAAATAAGGCCAAGTCATCTGCCCTTGATGCATGGTTATTACCATAATTAACCTGGAATGTCACATTTAACTATGTAACTCTTATCATGTGAAAGACTGAGCTCACAAAAAATTTGGGAGCAGACTTGCAGTGTGAAAATATTCAATGCGCAGTTGTCAAGAATAACCTTCTCAAATATATGTATATATCACTAAGTCCTGTCTGTTAAAAAGACTATTAACATTCCCATCTGTGTTTACTTATACAGGTGTTTCCCGCCAGTTGTGGCGAGGCGTGACCCAAGCTAATGTCACTTCGATCTGCAGAATCACTTATGTTTGTGCACGTTTTTGTTTTCATCACGGGAAAACTGATGTTTGATTTAAGCGAGCACAATTCCTACGCTGTTCATTATATCGCTTCAGTACGCGTCGTTTTGTAGGTCTAAATGTTGTACATTTCATATTATATATTACAGTATTTTGGATAACTGGTAAACATGACTTCCGCGCCAAAGGTGCCTGAATTCACGCTGGGCACCAAGATCCTGAGTGCGGGCCTGGCTGCCTGCACAGCAGACGTGATCACCTTCCCGCTGGATATGGCCAAAGTTCGATTACAGGTAAGTTTTGGCTAAGAAATATCGAACTGTTGACAGTGATATGAATGTTTTATGGCCCGCTTCTCACGAGTTTCGTTTGTGCGTTTTTAAGTAGTTTGATAATAATGTAAACAGCAATACATCATCATAAAACACGTCATTGGAAGCGCATAATGCCGTATACTGTGTTTTTCTTCATTCATTAAAAAAAAATTGTATTCCTAAAACATTTCTAGATCCAAGGAGAATCGTCCTTAATTTCTGCCTGTGGTGCGCATTTGGCCGGCGCCCCTCCGAAGTACCATGGCGTCTTCGGGACTATTAGAACTATAGTGATACACGAAGGTGCCCGGGGACTGTACGGCGGACTGGTCGCAGGACTTCAACGACAGATGTGCTTCGCCTCTGTGAGAATAGGACTTTATGATCACGTGAAAGGATATTACCACAGTTTCTTCAATCGTTAGTACTTTTAGCAGTCACAGACTGCTTATTTCAAAGTGTAAATGCAGTAGAATTTTGAGCCAGATTTGCAAAATTATATAATTATAGTGAAGATTTATCGTTTCTATATTAAAAGGATTCGGGAATATCTTTATAATTGTGGTGCTTATCCTACTCTCATCAAAATGAGGGGGGGGGGGGTGTTATAATAAATTTATCTTGCAAGTGGGTACATACGGAGACGCAAAATTACAGGGTATGCGTCAACGCTGTATGAAGCATTCGTGAAATTGTCCTTGTAGGTCCAGTCAGCGAGCCACACATTGGGATCCGTATTCTGGCCGGTGTTACCACAGGTGCGCTGGCCGTTCAGTTTGCACAGCCTACAGACGTGGTGAAAGTGCGCATGCAAGCGCAAGGAAATGGTGTGCTCCCGAAGCGCTACGACAGCGCGTTTTCTGCGTACAAAACCATAGCCAAACAAGAAGGGATACGAGGTTTATGGAAAGGTTCGTTTTGAAGTAGATTGGATTATCTATTGGTTTATCCCCTCCCACACCAACCTGAGAAAATCACAAAGAAGAAAAAAAAAAAAAAAGGTTTTTGAAGTAAAGTACTTTCTGGTTTAAACATACGATTTACAAAACTTCTTCTTTCGAAACACAATACATCACAACGAAACATGTTTTAGTCACCGGAATAACCGGAAAAAGTTAACTTTCTAACGGCATTAAAACTTTTTAATCAGTAGAGACCACGAGCTGGTTAAATGCCAGCCAAAAAGCTAATACCCAGTGCAAAATTGCTCTTGGCTCTGTTCAGTCCCGCTGTCACGTTTCCCTTTTGTCACGGTTCAATTATTAATGATCCGTGTCGAATCACGTGCAGGATATTTCATCATCTTGTACGTTTGACTTATAAAAGACCAACATTATTCACGTTTAAACAGCTTATATACTCAATGTCATTATAAATTCATCAAGATAAAGTATTAATTAATTAATTTATAGACTTTATATGGTATATTTAGAATGGATGGGAAATTGATATTAGAATGGATGGGAAATTGAATTTCCCCACTACAGGCTTACTTCGTCTTTTATAATCTTTTTATCACCAAAAAGCCTATAGACTCTATGCATTACCCTAATTCCTCTTATCATTTCTTTTTTTCTGTATCAGGCACAATCCCCAACATGACCAGAAATGCGGTAGTGAACTGTTGTGAATTAGTGTCCTACGACATCATAAAAGAGAAGATCCTAGACTACGACTTAATGTCCGATAATATGCCTTGTCACTTCGTATCCGGCTTCGGCGCTGGTTTCGTCACAACTGTGATAGCCTCCCCCGTAGATGTAGTGAAGACGCGGTTTATGAACTCCGGCAAGGGGACGTACAGGGGCGCCTTCCACTGCGCCACCAAAATGCTAATGGAGGAAGGACCTATGGCTTTTTACAAAGGGTAACACACGGTTTAACTGAAGTGGGATTTTCATAAATACAATAATAATTACAATATAAAATGTGCAAAGCCGTCATACGCAGTGTTAGTTTGTAGGCAAGTATAAGAAAATGGTGCGCTTTTGAAGCGCTAGAGTGAACTGTCTCTACTCACAAAGTTCAAGTTTAAAAGCTAGGGCCTAATATTACACCATATTAGAAAAGATTGAAGACTACAGTTGCAGCTAACGGTGTACTTCTCCTTTTTTAAATAAATAAAAAAGATTCAGACACATTTATCGGACACTGAAAAAGGAACTTTTTAAACTACCACTCAAGGTATCGTGATACTAGACTATCACGTGTTTTTTTACTTATTTTCTGTCAATTTTTGTTATGGCATAAACGAGCTTCATTATTCTATTTCAGATTCACTCCTTCTTTCTTGCGTCTGGGGTCTTGGAATATTGCAATGTTCGTCTGCTTCGAACAGTATAAGAGGTTCATGTACAGAGCAAAAGCTTCTTCAGACAGTATGGCTGTGTAACGTCAGATAAAACTCACCGACACCGTCATAAGCATTAGTGAGATATCAGAACGCCGATGGACTCTGTTCGAGCTGAATGTCATCCATAATAAAACAAGCTGTCCTCACCCAGCTGTGACTTGTCTGCCGTAAGGCCAGAGGTCTTATAGAACGTCTGTGATATTAAAATATGTTTGATGTCTTATATAACATTTAATAAAAAAAGAAGAGAGAGAACGGGATGACCGTGAGCACAAACTAAACCAGTAGTGCAATTATGTAACATACAGTAATCACTGGTTATAAAAAATACATATTGTTTAATACTAAGAAAGATTAACGAATTTAATATAGTATACAATAAAATGGTGCTGTAAACTATTTTAGGACCACAGAGAAAGAGGACAGTTACACAGAATGATGACGGAAGCTTGTCAACTATTTGTGCATAAATTTTACCGCCACTGCTAATTCTCAGTTATAAAAATAGATACGGGGGGAATAATAATCAGTTTTATTGTATTAGTACCTTATATTTTCGCATTATTAAACAATTTATAAAATGAAGAAATAATTAACAAAATATATTAAGAAATAAAAAGACGGCAATTGGATCCAACGGTTCTCTGACTTATTGATTCCATTATGTCTCTATTATCGTAACGTCGTTTTATCAGTAAATATTATTATCATCATTCACCTCTACTGTTAAACTTTATGGAAGTGGTGTATAACGGGGATGTTGTACTTCATGGTGGAGGATGCCCGTTTCATTTTTTTCTGGAATAAAGTGTATTTCAACATCAAGTGGACTTCCGTCACGTCTACATGTATTTGATCGTGAACATTCGTGAACAGTTTTAGCTACAACCCCTCACGTGTTGTAATTTGCATAACAATAAGTTGCTCATCGTAGTGAGAGCGGTATCCGAGGATACTCACTTGGCAGTTGGACACAGTTGGGCGTAGACGCAACAGTATGTGTGGTGAAGTTGCAAGATCGAGGTATTATATAAGGCTTACAAGCAAATATTTGATTCGTAAGTATCACTACTTCTTCAGTAACCCCCACCATGAACTATTTAAAGGCACAGACAAATGAAAGAAAATTTACGACAAATATTTATAAAATGATAATAAGGCGATTCTTTGTCATATTAATTATTTATACTCACCATTACTTAGAATATTTTGGTTTTGATAAAGTATTACAATGCTGTTAGTCTGCAAACGTATGTAGTAAACGGCGCTCTCAGCTGACCTTAACAAAAACCTGTCTACTTGAAATCTTCAGCTCTCCTCTCGGACATATTTGGAAGACACTGGGTTTTTAAAAATAGCTTTCATTTAGATGTAAGAATTGCCGTAAAGAACACTTTCTACTTAATATCATATGCCCGTCACATATTTGAGCTTCTTATGAAAGGATATCGTGTACGTCATTTTTATGGACAAATTCTTTATACAACTGTCATCAACAAAATTCAAACGTCGCGATAACTCGTGACACAATGATTAACAAAGAAATATTTTACGTAGAATAACTGTGTGGCGTCTCCAGCGTACTGTGTGTTGTACATTCATTACACGACCAATTATATTACAACTTTAAAATGCATCAAAATTAGTGTTGCCTCCCCTCCGCCGCCCACTCGTGTTGCAGATCGATTATAGAAACATTTATAACATTTTAAACAGAAAGTGCATTATATTTTGAATAATGGAAATAGCAATGATTTTTTAACTTTATTAAAAAGGTTGTAATTCCAACGTTTCTTTTTTTAAAAAATTATTTTGAACAGTTTCTGGCAAGGTATCTCAAACTGTCATATTTCAGGTTATAATATTAGCGTTATATACCTTGCTTTTGGCAAATTTTATTTGGGGAGGCGGGAGGGGCGTGGGGGTAACTGGGTCGTAAATTAAGACACCAATAAAAGCACACATAATTCCCAACGTTAATGCCCTTTCCTCTGTGATATATCAAATGCAGTAGTTATATTTGGAGAGCCTGTCTAATATTCTCTCATTCCAGAAGCCCACCGAGATACAGCACAACATGCGCTGAAAGCGGCAGTCAGGTAGCCTTTGGTTCGTATTCAGGAACCCTACACACATTCATCTTTTATATCAAATCTGAATATATACTTTTATAATTGTACGCTTTTTCATTTTCATGTGAAATTATGATAAAGGTGGTAGAAATAGCAACAGGAGATAAGTAGTAAGATCATATATCTGACCTGTAAATATTGCCTCATTTTCTTGTCCTTGTTTCTTTGGATGATTCAAATTGAAATGTTTAAAAACTTTGTAAATATACCATGTATTTAAAAAATAATAGAATTAGAGCACTTGACCTGCCTTAACCCGCTAAAAGGAAATATATGTTTTCCAATGTGTACATTAATGATCATGTTTTTTGTAAGTTTGTTATGTATTTTGGTCTAAGTTTCACTCTTATCCCTTGTAGCATATTCATTTGTCCTGCTGGATATCATATATTTTCTTAATATAGTACAGGACCACTTTTGACAGGTCCTGGTTTTTGCTGCCACAAATTGATTTGCATTTGATAACCTTCATGCTATTTTAAAAATTGAACAAAAATTCTGAAGTTTAGATCTAAATAACAACAGTTCAAATTTACCCAATTAGGCATATAATATGTATTCTGATGGAATTAAATTGAAAATTTTCAATTCCTGTTCCATGCAAAAAGGTTTCCCAGTTCAAAGTGATATTTGAAATGTTTTGTTTCCTTGCATTCATGGAACAAATTTAATATTTCAAATAGTCTCAAATCTGCAATAAATTATGTTATGAAGAAGGCCTTGTTAGTTTGTTTGTTTGCTTGCTCTTTGACACCCCTTTTCCTCATTTATTATATGCAAATTTAACTACTATTTTATTGCACATTTTTGATGATTAGTTTGCACTTGCCCCTAAACTGAATGGATTGTAACAACCTGGCACCCATCAATTCCCATTGATTCACTCCAACTGTCAACTTTTAAATCAAATGTACTTGTTCACCAGGTCACACCTCAATAAGCGTGAACTCCTGCCATCTAACATCCCTAGAATTTGATTGATTCTTGTAAATCTGTCCCCCATCTGATGGAATGGACTGGCCCAACCTTCAGCCAATAAAATGAAATGGGCTTGTCCAAAATGACACCCCTCATTCAAATATCATATTTCCCACCTCTCAGCCCCAAAATTAAATGGGCTCTTCCTACCTGTCACCTTTGAAATGGAATGAACTTGTCCTACCTGTACCCCCTACAAATTAAATGGACCAGCCACATCTGTCATCCCTAAATGGTTTAAATTCTTCCTACCACCCCTTCAAATACAATGGACTCTTCCCACTTAACAGCCCCTTACTTAAATGGACTCTTCCCATCTGCTCCATTAAAAAGAACGATCTTTCCCAACCTGACCCCTCAAATGGAATGAACTTGTCCAACCTGACACCCCTAGAATTGAATAAACTTATCCTACCTGTACCTCTTTGAATAAAATGGACTATTCCTACCTGTCCCCCCCCCTTTAAATAGGTCTTTACCGACCTGACACCCCTGAAGTAGAATGAATTTGCCAAACCTGATACCCCTACAGTTGAATGGACTTGCCTTACATGTATCCCCTTTGAATGAAAGGACTCCCCATGCCTACTCCAGCAGTTGAGGGGCATATTGATTGAAGCATTAAGAAAATGATTTTTTTCTATAAAAGCAATTATATGCTTTGCTACAACATTCCATATATCATCGTATATTACTCAATTCATCTGTACAGTTTTTGCGATAGGAAGGTAAAAGAATTAGCTATGCCAAAAGAAATCATTAAATTTCCCATAATAAATTATACAAACAAAAACACAGATATTGTAGCTCTTTTTAATCATAACAGCCTATGATCAGAAGCGATTAATATGTTTTGAAAATGTACTTTGTAAAAGGTTAAAAAAATCTATGCCAAAAGTGAATTACATTAAATCAAAATATTATAAAATAAATAGCAAGTGAACACGAGTAAGCAAGAAAAATACATGTATACAAAAGACACTTATATTATATATAAATTCACAGCCTATGATCAGCAGCAATTTTTAGTTGTTACTGTTCTTAAATTACATTATAAGATCAACCAAATAAAATCAGCTGAGTGTCTCTCAGCAATAGTCTACATGATACTGTGCTTAGATAGAATCCTATTCCACTGGAGATTATCAAAATATTATGTTCCTGAACCTTGTGACATGTGGACACTGCATTCTTCTTCCACGCTAATAAGAACCTTTATAGCTGAAACAGTGAAAATGAGTTATTCAAATGGATTCAATGTTAAGTAAAGCATGATTATTCTTTGATTATACTTTATATGTTTGACCTTACCTAATAATAGAAGAGAAAATCTAAAACCTTTCTTTAATTTCAAGTTGGCAGCATACAGTACTCATATACTGTTTACTGTTTACTACATGTATATAAATGACGTAGATGTATTTCATTGTGTTCATATTTCTTACCTTGTCCACATCTTAACAGTAACATCTGGCCTTCAAAATACCTGGAAACACAAACAATAGATTTACAAATAGTAATAAATTATTATTGAAAATGAACCTTTCTTGATTAGAATATATAAAGTTGAGAAATGGATGACCTGTCATTTGAATAAAAGTTTAAATTTAAAAAATCTAAAAGGTCCTATGATATGAAAAAACAAAACTTACCCTGATTCCTAGCTTAAACCTCTTGGGTGCAGATACTGGAGGATCAATCACTGTCGGTGTGCAACATCTCTGACCACTATCCAAATCATATGACCTCTTTTGCTGGAAACCTCTTTTTGGAGGTTCTGAACCATTCAATATAAGAGCTTCAGTGTCTGGCTGTGAGGAATACCCACCAGGTGGCAGCACTGGCTGCAGTGATGATGCACCAGGTAGCAGCACTGGGCGTGAGGAAGACACTCCAGATGACAGCATCATTGTGAACATGACCCCTTTATCATTATCTCCTGTTTTCTTTCCTCCTCCAGTACCTCTCTGCTGATCAGAATCACTGCTACTCTGTCTTCTCAGCTGTTCCCTTTCATACTCAATATTGGTGTTCTTTATCTTGCCTCCTCCTCCTCCTCCTCCTCCACCTCCTCCTCTCCTTTCTGCAGCCATCTGACGGTTTTCCATTATTTGAACCTGCAAATATTTTATAAGTATGTCAAACTTTCTACTGACAGCTATGAAGTCTAAGGTTGATACATATGTCGACAGGATATCTTTAGATGATTAAAACAGTAATGCAAACAAATACTGGTTGGATATACTGGTATATATAAACCTTATTCAGATATATAAGTCTAACTTGAACTTAAATGCCAGCCATTTAATTATTTATATGCTCTCTTTCAAATATATATATATATATATATCAGGCCTGTAGCCAGCAATTTCAAAAGGGTGGTTCTTTTTCTGAAAAAGTGGACCTTTTCGCATAAAAACTTCATGTACCTAGATCAAATTTTACCCAGAGTGGACCTTTTCCTAGCAAAAGGGGCAGTTCTTTTGAACCCCCCCCCCCCCCCCGCTACAGGCCTGTATATATATATATATATATATATATATATATATATATATATATATATATAACCAGTTATTGTATATATATAAAACTAAGAGTGCATTCTCAATGAATTAAGCCAGGCTTTACAAAGCCGGTGACCTAAAAATGGCGGACGTACATGAAAGAAAAACCGCCTAATCTTTTAATAGTCTCTCCGCCTTCCCACACATCGTCTCTGCGGGGTACAGTAATTAAATCTCGGCTCCGTTCGCCATGCGGAAGCTACCTGAGAAATATTAAGTGCGCATGCTCATCAGTTAAACTCGTGGTGAAGAAGGCATGGCGGCTGAAGGCAATCGAAGGAAAAAAGCTCTTCTGTTCTATTATCTTTCAAAACAGAGACGAAAAAGGAATAATTTGGCCCGTAGAGCAGCAATGAATTGACTATCTACGGAGATAATATCACCAGAGATATTCACGGAAATATTAATGTTCGGAGCCGAGATTTAATTACTGTACCCCGCAGGGACGACGTGTGGGGAGGCGTGTGAGAGGCGGAGAGACTATTAAAAGATTAGGCGGTTTTTCTTTCATGTACGTCCGCCATTTTTAGGTCACCGGCTTTGTAAAGCCTGGCTTAATTCGTTGAGAATGCGCTCTAAGATATATGAAGTTATAAAGTTTAATAAGGTGTTTTCAAAATATCACCTGTTACATGGCTCTGAGCTAAAAGCAAAGTAAATGTAATAATGAGTGGTCTAAAATACATCTTCAAATATGTCTTGCTATTATCACCAAAACTTAACCAATGTGCCAATTGAGACAACACAATTTACTGTGAAAAAAGAAAGAAAAAAAAAATTCAAAAATACCCTCTTTCTCACCTGCTCTTCAATCATTCTGAACTGCCATGGCCATTGTATGTTGTATAAAAACTGTCTATGGTCAAATCTGTTATCATCCACACTATAGCTTTCGGCATGGTAGGAAGGTGTAATGACAGTCATCTTATGCCGATTAATGGAATAGTACCTGAAGAAGTGCTTTACCTTGGAGGCAACCTTTTCAGAGAAAGAAAGGAAACGTTAAAACTGCTTTATGATCCCTTTATGGTAGTTCATATATTGACCAGTATCCAGTTGCTTAATAGATATTATATCATAAAATAGACATGCTTACTTCATTACAGGAATATTTATGATCAACATGCCATTGCCTACATATAGTTCATAGTTTGCTAAAATCTTACTTGTCTTGGAGTACAGTTTTCTTTCCAAGTGTGCACTAATTTGCCAAACATGCTATATGGACCACAAAATGCCTGCTTTCGAAGGCGACCATAGACTGAAAGTTCATCATAAGTCATACCCATATCTTGCTGAAAACCAAAATTGATTTTTTTTATAAAACATGCATCGATGATGGGAAAGTATATCTCATGTAGTCCTCAAGTCCAAATTCTGATGTCAATTTGTGAGTGGTATAGTATTTACAGCATCCCAAAAATGAATTAAATTAAAGAAAGTAACATTAGAATAGTACATTATTTGGGACACCCTGTAGATAAGCACTACTTTTAACTGATTAATAGATTTTTTAATATTCTAGAATCAGTGTAATGATTTCTGACATCCTACCTCATCTGTCTGTACTAGTTTGCCATCCATGAGTGGTTCCAGCTCTGCAGTTGGAGGTGCAGAAAATATGCTGCAACAAAATTTTTACAAAATGGTAATTTCATAATGATAATAAACTGTCAAAATAAAATGCAAACTATTATCTGATTTTTTCTTTTGCTGCACAAATTACAAATAAAATGTATCTAACATGATTTATGTAAATGACAGTTTGGATCCAAACTTACTCTTTCAAAGCTGTAAAGCCAAATTTATTAATCGAGTAAGTGATAAACTTCCTGAGGTCTGTTTTACTGATGGCCCCTATTGGGTTCAGATCAGCACTGGAGCAGTCATATTTGGTAAGGTAGCCACGCAAACTGAAAGATTAATTAAATAATAATTTTAACACTTGAGGACAAAACAAAAAGAAAACTGGAGGATCACCTGAACCTTATATATTATATATCTAATGCCTGACTTCCTTTCCATTTATCTCCATATACATATCTTAATTAACCTGACCAGGGACATCTCGAATCTTTTATCCTGACATGTCCAGCTACTAAATATCACCTTTCATCTACATTTGAAGAGCCCAACACCAGCAGTCCTCCTGGTCTCCCTCTGGCCCATAGAGATAACTGTGCAAATAGGTAAGCTAGAACCATACGCAGCCTGGCCTGGAATTGAAAAACATTTAAAGTAAACTGGCTTAATTAATAATAAAATTAGGTGTTCAGGCTAATCATTTTACATGGATATGATTTTTAAGTATATCTACATAAATTTCAACATTGTTACATTAATCCCATTGATTATGTTATCCTTTTGATAATTTTGACTGAGTAATGAAATCTCAAATTAGTTGTTTTTTTTTTTGTAAATATGCTTGATAAATATTGATTAAAAATTACCCTGTAGGATGTCATTTTTACAGCAAGGCTAGTTAATAAAAACAACAAAAAAACATGTACCTGGATATTCTGCATTGCCACATTCTCTCTCAGACTGCCCCCATGAGCCTTGAACCTGGGTACAAGCCCCATCACTGCAGTAAATATACCCAGAACTGCTGCCACTGCTGTGTCTATTTTGATTTGAAGATGGTGACTGAAAAAAAGAAAGACATAATCATCACACAATGTTTAATGTTCTGTATTAATATTAGTACAACACAAGATGCAAGAAGAGATTGTCTAATAACCATGCATACTTTCAATTACCAAGGAAAAAAACGATAATCTATTTTCGCACATGTAATGCTCTCTGCCAACAAACAATAAAGGGAAACTATCAATGAAATTTTTAAAATTATCTCGCAGATTACATATGTTTATCATGCTTCTGGAAATACCATAAGTTATTCATTCTGTTAAGTATGCATTTTAACAAACAATCAAACAGTACTTGAATGATAATTTACATTCACCTTCCTATCTGCTCAGCAAGCTTCCTTGACCTTTCCATAGTTTCTTTTGAACTATGATCTGTTGCCATATAGCAAGTGGTGAATACTCTATTGGCCAGTTCTTTGGGGTCTGTAGGAATGTAGTTTGGGTCTCCTGTAATTTTCCTGGCATCCTCTAATACTTTGGAATCTGCAAAATTATATGAATATTAAAACACTGTATAAATATATTAGGAGTGAAAAAAGTAGTTGGGGTAATATTTGTTTCAAATGGACCTTCAATGTAATTATAAAATAAAAGGGAGTCCTACCTCCCTCAAGCACAGCTTCACAGACCAGATGACACATGGAGGCCACTATACAAGCAGTACTGGAGCTGTCAATGCCACCACTGAGAGGCAAGAAATATCCTCCGCTGCCACTGCGGCGTAAGTAATCCCAAAGCCAACATGCTGGACCAAGGCTTAAATAAATGAAAAAGAAGTTATACTCAGATCTTGCACTATAACTGGAAAATACTTTCACAAAACCATGTTCTTACTTTATTACTGAACAAATCTGGTCAATTTTTAACAATTCTGGGAACAGAAATATCTTAAAAAAGCTCACGCAATCTCCTCCTCTGGTGTGTGGTATTTCCATTCTATTGGCTCATAGACAGGAAAGAAAAAGTCATCTTCATGAGACAATGAAAAATCCACCTTCACTCTCGGAAAGGCTTTACATGTAGCTGCCTACAAAACACAAGTATCAAACAGTCCTTTAACAATACAACATTAACCTTCAAAAATAGATAATAGCAGTATCAAAATTAGACTTATAATGTAGTCGCAATTCCAGATAACTATTTTTAGCACAGTAGATCAATATATTAAGAAAGTATAATCTAGCTTACTCTTCCAAATAATTAACAATAAGAATCAATTCTTACAGATTGACACCTGGACTTGATCTGATTTTTATAGCCACGGACATCTTCCAAGTCTAAAGTTGCTGTCAATACTTCCTGAAAATAGCCACACATGCATCTTACTCATTCATTTACAAATGTGGTGCTGCAGAAAAAGGCTTCTTCAAAGTGAATCTAATCTGCATTTACAAATGTGGTGCAGTAAAAGGCATCTTCAAAGTGAATCTAAACTGTTCAAATACAAAACAGAGCAATGCTTTAAGTGGACATATAATATTCAGAACTAAGGCTGTCATGAAACAAAATTACAAATAATGTTCACAGAAATAAATTAGACAATGGCATTAAAGAATCAATGCAGTTGTCTTAAATCCATTTTAAAGACCATATATAATACCAAGTATTCAAGGTAAGTTATACTTCCATTATGCTGTACAATCATTAAGCATGATGTCACTTTTTTGCCTCTTTTATAAGGTTTTTATTTGGATGTTAAACATGAAGAAAGCATACCACTTCATTCAAAGAGAACTGTTTTCCCTGAGCAATTATGTCTCCATTTATTGCTATCTTTGATCTGCCATCAAAATACAGTCTGTCTCCATCACAGCCTATCTGGTTGGCAAACAAATATATGCCACCACTCTGCAACAGAAAAGAAAAGGAAATACTTAATGTAAGTGTATTCCTTGTAATCGGAGATGGAATATTATAATTTGAAACAATCCAAACATATTCAAGTGTATCCTATAGTTTGACTTCCCTTGTAATTGGTGAATAACAAATACATGCTTATTGACACAAGACTATATTCGGTTAAAGAAAAACTGTTTAGGAGGTACATACCTTATATGTTGCACTTTTTACCAAGTCTACACTTTCATAGGCCTTCCTGAGTTGATGGTGACTTCCACTTGCATTAGTAAATATTTCCACTCCATCCAGACCCATAGCCACATGGCGGCTGCGCAAAATAAAAAGTACTATTAATTTTGTGTTATACAATCCCTCACACAGTCAGTCACATTTGGGTAATATCTTGATATTTACCAAAGTTTATTTCTGTTCAATTTTTTTAAATTAAAGATATTCATAAAAAGAAAACTATTTAAGGGTAGTTTTGTTTTTTTTTAATCTGCTGGCAACTTCATGATAAAAGCTGAGATATTCACTGATATAGAAAGGTGATATAACCTGGTACCTACCTTTCTGCTGTCCACAACTCCTCACAAATCTCACTGCCTATACAAGTATCTAAGGTTGATAAGACTGCATCCCCAATTGGTACTGTTTGCTTTGATACAAATACAAGGTAAAACTTAAAGAACCAAAAAACTGTAACCTAAACTGAGCTGAAAGCTGGATGAAATATTTTACCAATTCAATGATGCACAGTATAATAAACTTGGACGTGATTCTGAGACACTTCCCTCAAATGTACTTCAAGCCAATTATTCACCATCTTACCTGTCCTGTTATTTCTTGGATCATGCGAGGGAGAAAATATTCTTCTGTCTGCTGAAGCTTAGCCCAGCCAGTGAAGTAACGATACTCCCTATAGTTGCCATCACATGCCAACTGAATTTTAGGTCTGATCAACAGAATTTTCCTGTCAGATATAACAAAAGCATTAGGAATTATGAAACATAATGCTTATCAGTAAAATGAGCTGTGATAATATTAATTTTTTTAATTCAATTTAATGGAATATACTAGCCAGGAGTATCTGGTGTGTGGTATATGGTCATAAGTTTAAGTGTTGGACACAAAATATATAAAACTAAGTACAAAAAAGAAGGTAAGCTTACATTTCATGATGTTAAATTACATTGATTATTGAAACTCAAATAATGACTAGTTACAAAGTAGATATACATGGTTGTCAGTTGAGATACAGACAGCGTCCTTTAGATCAATTAAACTACAAATGTTGTGGTAATTGGACCTATAAAACATTCCTATAAAATTTACCTGTTAAGAAACAGTACTCTGCAGTTGTAAGCCACATTTTTATGTTTGACTGGCCTGAAATAACAAATATAGCAAAAAAAATTAGGACTGTATGCTAAATAACTAATTAGTTAAAAATGAAGCATTGAAGTAGCCACAGTAAAAAGAAGACAATAAGCACACACTTAGGCAATAAAAACCAAATTCGACCCAGTAATATCCAGAACATACAAAAATACAGCTCTAGGTGCTTTTTAAAAAAAATTTTCAAAGCAAATTTTCACATATATTCTACAATGTATGCAAATGCCATTTTTCTAACCCTGCCATTGATATTAGTCTTGCTATAGCCAATGACTAAATTAACACAACCATCAATTTCTGATAATGCAATGGTAAGTTGGCCAAAAAATAATTATTTGCAAAAATCATACAAGCCTGTGACTGATACTAAGACCCTTTCAGACTGTTAGATATCGTTGTAATACATCCATGATTTATGTTTATTTATAAAAAAATTATGAACACTCACATGCCCACGTCACAAATAATATCCTGACATATGGGAGACTTCAGCAATTGAGCAAGCACTTGGAATGAATGAAGAAATGTATCACTTTCAAGGAAATGATCTTGGCATCCATAACCTCTGAAAAAATGATAAAGTATTTGTTAATGAAAAACCTGCAATTAGCAGAATTGTTTTTACATTATCTCATGCTTTTATAATACCACAGGGCACCAATCACTATTTTATAACAATAATCACAAGAGTTGACCCCATCTTGCACTATTCTTTTAAGGTTAGAGTATTTAGGAATTTGTTATGTTTTGTTTAATAGTACTTGAATTCATGGAAAGAAATGTAATTTACGGAATATCAAGCTCTGGTCCAAGTCTGTAAGTAGCTCCTTTTGCTTTTGCTTCATGAATACCTGAAGTTAGTAATTATACAGTTGAATATATACTGGAGTATGTACTTGGCAGCATCTTATATCCTTAAATGAAAACAAAATAATGTGGATTAAAATAAGAAAAAGATTCTAGAAGACCAGATCCTGTACATCCTTGGATTATTTTTTTGATTGCTTGGGTAATTTCTTTTGGATATATTAATACTATTATTCTAACAACAAGGGAGGGGGGTTACAAAGTGCTGAATTTGGATGTCCAGAGTCTTGGAGATTATTCTACCTTCCGTTCCATGCTACGCCGTCTTGTCACCAATAACTTACTTTGAAGGATTCTCTGCATGTTTCCCTCAAAATCCATAGCCCACTGATTTAAGGAACATGTTGCAACTATCACTTTTCTACCCATTTTATTGCCAAGTACTTTTAAGCCTCTCCAAGGTAGTGTTCCAAGTCCCAAATCCCCTTGGCTTTGATCATCTGCTATGCACCGATGCTACTTTTCTTCTGACAAGACAACACTGCACACATTTTTCACTAAGTTTAAAGCGTGCAAAGGGTGTGTATTTTTATTGCAAAAACATTTTGTCGTAATCATAATTTTTGAAATATGCTAATACATTCAACCCAGAAGAGGAATTCTATGCGGCCTGAAAGGCTATCTTGTTTACCACAGTTAGGGGTAGAAACTGGCAGAAACCACTAAATGGGCCAATCACCGACTGTTGTAGTGCAGTGAGAAAAAAATAGTGCTTTTTCCCAATTTTTTTTTAGTATTTCTTGTGTGTTGCAAGGGTTAATTTTGGTGCCAACTAGCAGGCTAGGTTGTAAACTACTGCCCGTTATTTTTTCAGGATCAGGCACAGGTAGGCAAAGGTGTCGTGCAGTCGTGAGACCTCTGGCGGAGGGAGCTACTATGAGCGGTGCAGTGGTTTGTTTGCAAACAGAGGGGTGCACGTGTTCAAGAAATGCCGGTAAGAAATTTAGTTTGATAACAGTATATTTTTGTGCCATTGAGAGTTCTGCCAGTGTGTCTGCTGTTCATGGGGATAGTAAATATTTCACTTAGACATTTTATTTATGCAGTTTTGCATGCAGGCATTTCTTAGTATGGTCGTTAAATTATGAGAAATTATTTGGTGGTTTCCGCCCTGAGTGAGGCCTAATATCACAACTTTCTTCATAATATTAATGGGTCTTAAAGCAGCATGCTTTTCAATATTTTTTAGAGATTATCAATGTAATAGTGTTCTAAAACCCAGTGGACTGCCCCGTCACGTTAATGCTTATATATCAAGTCCTTTGGTGCCATTTATACATTTTTTCAGTAAACAGTTGTGAAAATCTTTAAGATTACTTTGACTTTCGGGTAACACACATATAGTGTAGGGCTAAAAAATTTCAGTGTGCTCGTTGCCTTTGAGGTGCATCTTGTTTGTGTATGCAGTACTAGTGCTTTTTTTTTCTTGGTGCGGATAGCTGTGTTTAAACTCTGACTGAGGTAAAACAAAAATATGGTTTGGCACACGTTTTTCAGAAAATTAAGAAAGGTATAAGACAGGAGGGGGGTCAGATCCCTGAAGAATTTTTTCTGAATTAAAAGAAGTTGACTTATTTGCTCAATTTGATAAAATAATATCATTGAATAGCTTGTAATTATTCTTTGCTGCACCAAATTCACCATCGACTTTCACAACTGTATTGCATCGTTTAAACTAACAACTCTGTATTTTAAAAATATTTTTTGAATGAATTTAATCGGTATTGTAGCTCAGTTCGATTACATAATATTGTTTTGGATAAAAAAAGTAAATTTTAACATTTTGCTGAATTGAAGTAATTGTTAGTTTGCACAGTTCATTAGTTAATACTATTTTAACGGAGTATTTTGTGGCAAGGCTTTGCATATACTTTCTTCTCATTTTTTTGCAGAATTTTAACAATTGATTAATTTATTCAATTTTGAATGGCACATTTTTTGTACTATACTAGCAAAAGACATGAAAATTAGATTATGATATGATGGGTTTCTTAATTGGTACTTGGATTGCAGTCTCTAAATGCAGTGCTTTACTTTCAATAACATTTTTATGACAAATGTTCCAGCAGTTGAGAGGCATATTGATTAAAACATTAAATAAAAATATCATTTTTAATAAAATTAACCCATTATATTTTCTAAAAAGCATTTAATGCTATTCTACAACATTCCATATATCATGATATATCACTCACTCACAGTTATTCTGTTCAGTTTGCCTTCTGTTAAAGGGTAGTAAAAATTAGCTAAGCCAGTTGTGCACCATTAAATTTCCCAATATTAATATAAACAAGTAAAAACACTGATACTGAAGCTCTTTTTTTTTCATCGCAGCCTATGATCAGAAGTGATTAAAATGTTTTGAATGTGTACTGTATAAAAAGTTAAAAAAATATATCCCAAAAGTATTTTACATTAAATTTCAATATTGTAATAACAATAGCAAGTGAATACGAGTTAGCAAGAAAAATACACGTATACAAAACACTTATATTATAGCTCTTTTTATATTTACAGCTTATGTTTAAAAGTTAATAAAATATTTGGTTGTTACAGTTTTTAATTTACAGTCCATATGGTGATACAGTCCATATGGTGATACTGTGCTAAGATAGAATCCCATTCCGCTGGAGATTACCAAGATATTATGTTCCTGAATATTGTGACATGTGGAAACTGCATTCTTCTTCCACAATGCTTCCACCCTAATAAGAACTTTTATAGCTGAAACGACGAAAATGAGTTATTCAAATGGATTCAGTGTTAAGTAAAGCACGGTTATTCTTTGATTATACTTTACATGTTTGACCTTACCTCATAATTGAACAGAAAATCTAAAACCTTTCTATAATTTCAAGTTGGTAGTGGCAACATACACTATACTGTTTACTACATGCATATACAAATGGATGGCCTGGACGAAGTTCAATGTGTACATATTTCTTTGTTTACCTTGTCCACATCTTAACACCAACATCTGGCCTTCAAAATGCCTGGAGAGACAAACAGTAGGTTTACAAAGAGTAATGAATTTATACTAGATGGCAAAGCTGGCAAATATACAGACACCATACAGAAAACAAGACAGCAAAGTTGACAAGTGTTCAGACATTATGAAGAAAAAAGTGTACCAAATAATGTAGGCCAATTTTGATGCACTGTTACATAATGCTTTAAAACAGCATAATCACTCTTATCCTCTTACATTATGTACTACAGGGTAACATGGACACTGAAAAACTAGCAATTGATTCAATTCCAGGGGATACAAAAGCCACTGAAAGTGTAAATGTGTGAAAAATACATAAAAAAATAAATAAATCAAAAAAGATTTAAAAAAAAAAAAAAAAAACGGAATTGCTATAAATGTAAAATGATCAGGCTAATTTTTGAAGGCAACCTGCCCCTTTCCCAAACAAAGCCACTCAGTAAATTAAAGTAAAACAAAAATATGGTATGGCAGTTATGGGGCAAACATTGCTAAAATTGTGCAAAACTAGAATAATTACCACAAATGTAAAGGAATCATGTTGATTTTCAAAATCAACCTGCCTCTTTACCAAACAAAGAAACAAGGCAGCAAAGCTGTCAAATGTACAGACAAAAAGCAGAAAATAATAATGCACAAAATAAGCTACTGTCATTTCTGATGCAATAATACATTATGCTTGACTGCAAAGTCTACACCAAATTTTAATTATGCACAACAGGTAATACAGATTCCATTCTGAAATTCTAAACATAGTGCATGATTGAATTTGAATCTGTCAAACTACAATGTTATGAGTTTATTTCCATTTTTGACACTTTATTACACAATGTACGATAACAGTTTTACCATCATTTTATATAATCAATTAACAATATTGTTAAGATGCAGAAAATGTCAAAAGAACACTTTCTTATCTAATTAGTTTAATTATGAAACTGTTAACATGCCTAAGAAGTGGATCTGAGGAAAACCACTTATGTACGGAAAAAAGCCAAAACTTCGTCAAAACTGAATGAAACAAGTGAATTTTCAAACCCTACTTTCCTTTCAGTAAGATCGTTCATTCCTGTGAGTATCAAGACAATCAGCCTATTGGTTTTCACTGAAATATATGTAATCAGTTTTGCATATATGCCAAAAAAAAAAGGAAAAAACAGCAAAATTTTGGTAACAATGGTCCAAACACACTGATTTTCAACTCAACCTGTATTTCAGGAAGATCGATAACTCCTGTGTGTTTCAAGACAATAGGCCTATCAGTTTTCCTTGAGATATGATATCAGTATTGCATATATGCTGAAAAAAGTGGAAAAAAACATAACTTCTGTAAAAATGGTCCAATCATGCTGAAAGTTGACTTGCATTTTTATGAATATTCATCATTTCTATTATTTTGAACACAAAAATTAAAACAGGTTTTCCACTTATCATTTTATCGGTGAAAGTGCACAGCGACTACGACATCAACAGCAATGACAGACATAGGTGACAGCTATATGTATAGACACATCTGTGTCTGTACATAAAAAGTACACTCTGATATCAAGAAACAAAACTTACCCTGATTCCTAGCTTAAACCCCTTGGGTGCAGATACTAGCTGGAGGATCGATCAATGTGGGTGTGAAACATCTCTGACCACTATCCAACTTTAATGATCTCGTTTTCTGGAAACCTCGATTTGGAGGCTCTGAACCACTTAATATAAGAGCTTCAGTATCTGGCTGTGAGGAAGGCAACACTAGCTGTGATGGTGATAAGTCAGGTTGTACCTCTGGTTGTGAGGAAAATTCTCCAGGTGGCAGCACTGGCTGGAGTGGTGACGCACCAGGTGGCAGCACTAGGTGTGAAGAAGACACTCCAGATGAGATCATCGTTTTCACCATGACCCCCTTATCATTATCTCCTGTTTTCTTTCCTCCTTCAGTACCTCTCTTCTGATCAGAATCACTGCCACTCTGTTTTCTCAGCTGTTCTTTTTCATACTCAGTATTGGTGTTCTTTATTTTGCCTCCTCCTCCTCCTCCACCTCTCCTTTCTGTAGCAATCTGGTGACTTTCCATTATTTGAACCTGCAAATATTTTATATAAAAGTTTGTTAAACCTACTACTGACAACATGAGGTCTATAACTGATACATGTATATACATCTACAGGATATCTTTACATAATTAAAACAAGTAAGGCGACAAATACTGGTTGGACACACACACACACACACACACACACACACACACAAACTAACAAATGAAAAACTTTCAGAAAAAGAGGCCTATTACACTGCTTTTCCAACTCAGGCTGCATTTTAGTCCTGTGTTGCTTCTTTTCAAGTTTGAAAATCATAAGTAATTTGGTTTTCCCTTAATGCATGGTCATCATAGCAGCAGTGTACAAAATAGGGTTTCTTCATGTTTGATGCAATATTACTTAATACTTAACAGGATAATGACCATCAGTTTTTAATAATAAAATATAAGGTATTAAAGTATCATGGATATTCAGAAAAAGTGACTAGCAAAGGTCTTCAAGCCCATTAAGTTTGAGAAGATTAAGTGGTATGGTTTTCCTTAAATGTTCACTATGGCAACAGTGCCCAAAATAGGGTTTTCTTCAATTTTGATGCAATATTAAATAATGCTTAACAGCATAATCACCACAAAACTGTAACATGGGCTGCAGGTAACATGGATATATATTTTAGAAAATGTGACTGGCAAAGGTCTTCAGGCCCATGGAACTTCAAAGTCACACTTGAAAAAGTCACACTTGAAAAACCCACAATGTAAACTGTACAGAAATGAGTTTATTTCCATTTTTAACACTTTTTTTTAGATTAAACAAAATCACCCATTTACTATCATTTTTATATGATCAACTGAAAAAAATTGTTGAGATAGGAAAAATATCAAAAGAACAATTTTTAGTGTCCAATTTGCTCCATTCTGAGATTCTGAACATAGTGAATGATTGAATCTGACAAACTGCAATGATATGAGTTTATTTCCATTTTTGACTCTTTATTACACAATACACTATAACAGGTTTACCATAATTTTTATATAATCAACTTACAATATTGTTAAGATGCAGAAAATGTGAAAGAACACTTTTAGGTATCTAATTTCTTCAATAATGAGACTATCAACATGCCTAAGAATTAAATCTGAGGAAAATCTACTTATACGCAAAAAAGGCATCAACTTCATCAAGCTTATTTTCCAACTTGAAGTTGATCTGTATATTAGTCCTATGAATCAGTCCTGAAAGTTATAAGGCAAAATATTATGTGGGTTTTTTTTTTGTTATGCATAATGGCAGATAAAATATGCTGAAAAACACAACGACAGACAGGCGATATCTGTGTCTGTACAAAAAAATTAAAAAAGAATACACAACAAACAAAGCTGTCAATTGTACAGGCAAAAAAAAACATCTAGAGGATCGTAGAGGTGATATCCGCTCCAGGTATTGTACCACCAACTGGAGTAAGCATATATGTATGGGGAAGAAAGAGGGGGGGGGGGACCACCTGCAGTGTTATGCTTGACAAGCTCTACAAAATACAGTAAACAGAAAATTACAATTTATAACAAAATCATGGGGAAAAGTAAAAGGTCAAAGCCAAAGTTGCAGTAGGATTGTGAATATAGGACCTCCCATCCAGGTTCACTAGTAAATATAAGTTCAGTGCATAGTGAAAAGTAGGTCAAAGGTCAAGTTCAAGGTTGTAGTTACATGTAGATTGCCAGTATATAACTTCCTATTCAAGTTCAATACTAACTATTTGCATATCTCTGCCAGTTTTGGAAATATCATGGACAGAATATTTCCAAAGTTCAGTTTTTATTGAAAAGAAGGTCAAATGTCAATTTCAAGCTAGGTCACAGTTAGATTGCCAGTAAATGACTTCCTATTCAAATTCAATAGTAACTATGGGCATATCTTTGCCAGTTTTGGAGATATAAGGGGATGGAAAATTTGCAATGTACAGTTCATGATGAAAGGTAGGTCAAAGTAGGTCAAAGGTAAATTTCAAGGTCACAGTTGAGTTAGATTGCCAGTATATGACTTCTTACTCAAATCAATAGTAACTATATGCTTATTTTGGAGTACTTCACATTTTATATTTGCCTCTGAATATTAATGAGATATTGTACTTTTTGATATAGCCCAACTCATTAAAAAAAACAGACACCACCTACAGTATTGCGTTTGACAACCTCTACAAAATGCAACAAACAAGAGGTCTCTAGCATTTATGGTTCCAGAATTAGAGAGTTTTCAATTTTGGCATCTAGTGACTGTTTCTCCTGTGATAATGCACCGATTGACCTTAAACTCAAGAAGATGAAAGATGACCCCAAGTGTGACAACTACCCATAATATTATTGGTTAGGTCTATGTAGTTTCGGAAAATCAGCATATATAAATATATATATATATATATATATATATATATATATATATATATATTTGGAAAAAATTCCCATTTTAAGAAAATTTTGGCCTGTTTGGCCTTGAATTAAAGGTCGCAGCAGGGGCCTAGCAACTAAACTTCGGAGCCAAGATTTAATCCATTTAATGGTGCGTGTGGAGGCGGGGAGACCATCGGGAATCAGCGGCATCACTTTTGAAGTGGGTTGGCCATATTCAGTCGGCAGATCAGTTAGTTCTTTATTCTGAATGGCCCCAATGTACATAAAAAGCGAGAAGTTTTGAAAAAATGACCTGATCATGCTGATTTTCTAACTTGACCTGAATTTTATGAATATTCATCAGTTCAGTAAGTTTGAAGACAAAAGTAAAATGATTTTCCACTAATTGTATTACGTATCACTGAAAGTGCATGGTGATGCGGGCACTGGCGCTGGCGACAACAAATGCAGGTGACGGCTATATGTACAGACTCATCTGTGTTTGTACATAAAAAACTACCCAAGCTCTTTTTCACCTGTTCATCAATCATTCTGAATTGCCATGGCCACTGTATGTTGTATAAAAACTGTCTGTGGTCAAATCTGTTATCATCCACGCTAGAGCTTTCAGCATGGTAGGAAGGAGTAATGACAGTCATCTTATGCCGATTAATGGAATAGTACCTGAAGAAGTGCTTTACCTTGGAGGCAACCTTTTCAGAAAAAGAAAGGAAATATTAAACTGCATTATGATTCCTTTAAGTTACATCTAAGTGTATGTTGACTAGTATCCAACTGCCTAATAGATATTATTTCATAAAATAGAACTGCTTATTTGATCACAGGAATATGATAATTATCCCTAATAAGTATACACTTTGCAAGAATTATACTTGTCTTGGAGTACAGGTTTCTTTCCAAGTGTGCACAAGTTTGCCAAACATGCTATATGGACCACAAAATGCCTGCTTTCGAAGTCTACCATAGACTGAAAGTTCATCGTAAGTCATGCCCAAATCTTTCTGAAAAACAAAATTGAATTTTTTTGTAAAAATGCATTGATGATGGGAAAACTTTATAACTCATGCAGTTCGAAATTGGATATCAATTTGTGAGTGGAATAGCACCCACAGAATGTCCCTAAAATAAGTCGAGAAGGAAACTAAGATAAGAATACGTTACAATAGAACATCAATATAATTCCATACGGTTGAGCAAAGTGAATTAGAATGGAATTATTTTCTCCTAAGGGGTGGTAGTGTATATATTGTGCAAGTTGTGCTATTGGTAAGAAATGTGGGTAAGTTACAACAGCTGTTCATTTGACCAGTTAGCACAGACAAGTTGACATGTAAATTTTTATTTTTGTATTTTGTTTTTTGGTTATTGTCATTTACATTTGTTTAGTACATATGGCTGTATTCCCAGAGCTTTTAGATCGATCTATCCCCGCGGGGAGTCTCACTAGATTACTGTCAGATAATCCGGCTTAAATGTCCATCCCGCCTACTACAAGCTGTAACTTTCGTGTCCGCTCGGCTGACAGCTATTTAGCGTGAACCCCCAGGGAGTTAGGTCGATCTAAAGTAGATCGATCTAATCTCTGGAAATGGGGTCTATGATTGTTTTTATATGATAGCTACATTAATTTCTTTTGCAGTAATTATTTTCATTTTTTCCAATTTTTGTTACAAAGCAAGTATATGTGTGTTTGTGTGTAGGCATTGTGGTTTGTTGTAAATGATTGAAGATGGTTTGAAATAAAATTTGTGCGCTAACTACATTCATATGCACTTAAAGCAATAATAACTCTTCCTTTGAGATTCAAAATTCCGCAAGAAATACATTGTAAACAACGCATGGAAATATATTATATTGCATTTCACCTCTAAAACGGCTGTTATTGTAGTAAATCTAAAAACTGTGCTTGTCAATAGGGTTTTTGATGCCTTTCTTCCCGGTCGTCAAGGCATTCGCCTTCATTCAAGACCAAAATAACATATGGCGGCATATAGGGATAGCAGACGCGTGATGCAATCCTCAGACATAAGTTCGGGTTTTTGTACAGTGCGTGGGATAACGAAGGAATGGGGTCGTTGACCATTGGTAAGTACGGGCAAATTGCCGTTTACTCCAGGAAAATCCAATTTTTGGCCAAAATGAAGAGTTATTATGACTTTTATATGTTGACTGTGTTGTTTAATTCTTAATGTTATTCAGTGCTGGTTATTCTCTGGGAGAATCGGGGACACCCTGAACATAAGCACTAATTTTAATTGATTAATAGTTTTTAGTTTTTTTTAAATCAGTGTAATGATTTCTGACATCCTACCTCATCTGTCTGTACTAGTTTGCCATCCTTGAGTGGTTCCAGCTCTGCCGTTGGAGGTGCAGCATATATGCTGAAAGAAAATGTTTACAAAATGGTACTTTTATTTTCCCAATGTCGAAAAAATGCTAATAAACAGATAAATTGTCAGAATAACATGCAAACTATTACCTGATTTTCTCTTTTGCTGCACAAATTACAAATGAAATGTATCTAACATGATTTATGTTAATGACAGTTTGGATTTGCACTCACTCTTTCAAAGCTGTAAATCCAAATTTATTAATTGAGTATGTGGTAAACTTCCTGAGGTCTGTTTTACTGATGGCCCCTATTGGGTTCAGATCAGCACTGGAGCAGTCATATTTGGTAATGTGGCCACGCAAACTGTAATATAATAATAATAATAATAATAATAATAATAATAATTTATTTGCTATAATCGCAACCCAAAGGTTGAAGTTTTACAATGTATCATAAATAAAATCATAAGGTATTTAAAGGTAACTAAAAATTATAAACTAAAAGACCAAAGCTTTAAAAAAAGTCAATCTGTACATCTCTGTACATTTCTGGTTGCTAAATCTTACCGTTCATCCATATTTGTAGAGCCTAACACCAGGAGTCCTCCTGGTCTCCCTCTGGCCCACAGAGACAACTGTGCAAATAGGTAAGCTAGAACCATACGAAGTCTGGCCTGGAAATGAAAAAGAAAACATGCAAAGTAAATTGACTTTTCCAATCTGGATTAAAAATAAAAAGGAAAAAATTCAAGGTAAATATATTCATTTAACAGGGATATGATTTTAGTATATCCTCATAATTTTCAACATTATGCATATTAATCCCCTGATCTACATGTATGTGACCCTTTCGATGATTTTGAATGAGTTTTAGAAATTAAATCTCAAATTAGTGTTCTCTGTAAATAAATTTGATAAAATGGCTCATGGTGAAAAGTAGGTCAAAGGTCAAGTTCAAAGTCCTATTCAAGCTCGATAGTAACTAAAGGCATATCTCTGCCAGTTTTGGAGATCTCGATATAAGGGAAGGAAAATTTGCAAAGTTCAAGTCATGGTGAAAAGAAGGTCAATGTGACTTCCTGGAGGAGGACAGACCATCATGGAATTAGCGGCATTGCTTTTGAAGTGGGGTCGGCCATATGAAGTTGGTGGATCAGTTAGTACTTGGATCAGCTATTCTAAATGGCCCCTAGGAGGAGAAGTGGTCTTGGTGATGTGTCGGCAGAGCCAGCAGACAGGATGGGTCGGGACTAAAACCATATGTACATCAGCGCCACACTGGTGGTACAATAAAATGTATCGATCTGTACCTGTATATTCTGTAATGCCACATTCTCTCTCAGACTACCCCCATGAGCTGTGAACCTGGGTACCACCCCCATCACTGCAGTAAATATACCCAGAACTGCTGCAACTGCTGTGTCTATTTTGATTTGAAGGTGGTGACTGAAAATAAAGACATCACCAGCACATAATGTTTGATATTCTGTATTAATTAAACATAAGATACAAGAAGAAATCTCCTTATAACCATGCACACTTTCACTGACCGAAAAAAAACTACTTTCACATAATGCTTCTTGCCAAAAACAAACAATTAAGGGAAACTATCAATTAAATTTATAATAATTAATTTGCAGATTACAAATACTTAACAAACTTCTGGAAATACCATAATTCATTCATTCTGTTAAGTATGCATATTAAACATACAATCAAATAGTACTTTTAAAATTTACATTCACCTTCCAATCTGCTCAGCAAGCTTCCTTGATCTTTCCTTAGTTTCCTCTGAATTGTTATCTGTTGCCATAAAGCATGTGGTGAACACTCTATTGGCCAGTTCTTTGGGGTCTGTAGGAATGTAGTTAGGATCTCCTGTTATTTTCCTGGCATCCTCTGATACTTTGGAATCTGCAAAATTATATGAATATCAAAATATTGTATAAATACATTAGGCATGAAAAAAGTAGCTGTTTCAAATGCAACCTCAATGTAATTATGAAATAAAATAAGAGTCCTACCTCCCTCACGCACAGCTTCACAGACCAGATGACACATGGAGGCCACTATACAAGCAGTACTGGAGCTGTCAATACCGCCACTGAGAGGCAAGAAATATCCTCCGCTGCCACTGCGGCGTAAGTAATCCCAAAGCCAACACGCTGGACCAAGACTAAAATAAATCAGATCTAGCATTTAAACTTGAAAATGCATTCCAAAATCATGTTCTTACTCTATTTCTGAACAAATCTGGTCAATTTTTTAACAATTCTGGGAACATAAAATCTTAAAAAAGCTCACGCAATCTCCTCCTGTGGTGTGTGGTACTTCCATTCTATTGGCTCATAGACAGGAAAGAAAAAGTCATCTTCATGAGACAATGAAAAATCCACCTTCACTCTTGGAAAGGCTTTACACGAAGCTGCCTACAAAACACAAGTATCAATTAAGCAGCACTTTATAACCTAGTCACACTAGAGGCATAATGAGCTAGAATTAGTAAGAATGAGTTCTTTGTACATTGTATGTTCCTGGATATTCAAATTGTGTTCTAAAATCTGAGCGCATTCCAAATATATGGGCCCATTCTTGTGTCCAGTTGGAATGTTTTGCTCACGCTCCAAATTTTCTAAGTGCATTCCAAGTGGAGAAATAACGAATGGCATTCTAAGGGTGCTTTCCCAGAGATTTAGATCGATCTAAAGATTAAGTTTTAACTCCCTGGGGGTTCACGCTAAATTGCAGTCAGCCGAGCGGGCACCATAGTTAATCACCCCCTTACAGCTTTTAGTAGGCGGGACAGACGCTTAAGCCGGCCAAGCTGACAGTAATCTAGTGAGACTCCCCACAGGGATAGATCAATCTAAAAATCTATGGAAATGGGGTGTAAGTGTATTCTAACTGCACTATGAGTGCATTCTTAATATTTTTACAGCATTCCAACAGGAGAACAGAAATGGCAAGACACTTCAAATCCTGCCAGAATGTTCCCAGACAACTGCTTAGCACAGCACATCAAAATGCCAAGGAACTATAATCTAGCTTACTCTTCTAAATAATTTACAATAAAAATTAATTCTTACTGATTGACACCTGGACTTTATCTGATTTTTATAGCCACGGACATCCTCTAAATCTAAAGTTGCTGTCAATACTTCCTGAAAATATACAAACAAACACATTTCAATCATCCACTTACAAATGTGGTGCAGTAAAAAGGCTTCTTCAAAGTGAACCTAAACTAGAAAAATACAAAACAGAAGAATACCTTAAGTGGACATAAAGTATTTTGAACTAAGGCCGTCATGAAATATAAAAAAGCAAGTAATGTTAATAGAAATAAATTGGCCAATGGTATTAATAAATCATTGCAGCCATCTTAAATCAATTTTAAAGATCATATTCAATACCAAGAGTTCAAGGTTAGTTATACTTCCATTATGCTGCACAATCATTAAGCATGATGTCACTTTTTTTGCCTCTTTTAATAACCTTTTAATTTGGATGTTAAACAAGAAGAAAGCATACCACTTCATTCAAAGAGAACTGTTTTCCCTGAGCAATTATGTCTCCATTTATTGCTATCTTTGATCTGCCATCAAAATACAGTCTGTCTCCATCACAGCCAATCTGGTTGGCAAACAAATATATGCCACCACTCTGTAACAGATAAGAAAAAGAAATAATTAAGGATATTCCTTGTGTTCAGAGATGGAATATTTTTATTTGATACAATCCAAACATATTCAAGTGTATCCTATAGTTTGACTTCCCTTGTCATTGGTGAATAACAAATACATGCTTATTGACACAAGACTATATTCAGTTAAAGAAAAACTGGGAGGTACATACCTTATATGTTGCACTTTTTACCAAGTCTACACTTTCATAGGCCTTCCCAAGTTGATGGTGACTTGCACTTCCATTAGTAAATATTTCCACCCCATCCAGGCCCATAGCTACATGTCGACTGCATCAAAAATGTTAAAGTCATAATATAAGAATACTACAAATTTCACCCTGAGTTATATCGTGTTATGTATTTCCTTACACAGGCACTCACATTGGGTCATATCTTGATATTTACCAACAGTTTATTTCTGTTCATTTGTTGAAATTAAAGATATTCATGAATGGATATCTAATTAAAAGTAACTTTTAAAACATCTGCTGGCAACCTTGTGACAAAGGCTGAGATATACACTGACAAAGAAAGTTGAAATAATCTTGTACCTACCCAGGCCCGTAGCCAGCAATTTCAAAAGGGGGGTTCTTTTTCTGAAAAAGTGCACCTTTTTCCATAAAAACTTCATGAACCTAGATCAAATTTTACCCAGAGTGGACCTTTTCCCACCAAAAGGGGTGGTTCTTTCGAACCCCCCGAACCCCCCCTGACTACGGGCCTGCTACCTTTCTGCTGTCCACAACTCCTCACAAATCTCACTGCCTATACAAGTATCTAAGGTTGATAAGACTGCATCCCCAATTGGTACTGTTTGCTTTGATACAAATACAAGGTAATTACAAGGTAAAATTAAAAGAACGAAAAAAAACTGAGCAAAAATGCTCATTAGCTTGATAGTTGGATCATAAATGAAAATTATCAAACACAAGCAAAATACTTTCATACCATTAGCTTAATTACAGCCAACCTGGCCTTCATTAGACTTCATTTATGAACCAAAAAATCTGTAACCTTAACTGAGCTGAAACCTGGATGAAATATTTTATGCATTCAATGATACACAGTATAATACACTTGGACTTGATTCTGAGACATTTCCTTTAAATGTACTTCAAGCCAATTGTTCGCCATCTTACCTGCCCTGTTATTTCTTGGATCATGCAAGGGAGAAAATATTCTTCTGTCTGCTGAAGTTTAGCCCAGCCAGTGAAGTAACGATACTCCCTATAGTTGCCATCACATGCCAACTGAATTTTAGGTCTTATCAACAGGATTTTCCTGTCAGATATAACAAAATCATTATGAACTAAAGGATCAGAGAGGTAATATACCTCCAGATATTGTACCACCAGCTGAAGTCAGCGCATTCGTATGGAAAACCAAAACAAAGGGAAGCCTGGTGACCACCAGTGTTGTGCTCGACAGGATAAGCTGTTGCACTACAGTATAAGATAGCCTACAATGACTTTTATGTTAATTCTACCTTCTCTCTTATACTCGTCCACAATTTGAATTAATGTGTACATATTGCAATATATTTTTATGTTGGTAATAGGTAGAGCTATTTGGAAGAACGGTGCCAAGCTGGTGACCAAAGGTGGCAAAAAGTAGTTTTGAGGTAAGAGCGATAAAAAGCAAAATAAGGAAAAAAGCAAATCCCAACATTTATTAGAGCCGAATTTATTAAATGACAAATTGTATTAAGATTGTTTCTGTTAACTGCCAGGGCCTTGGGGATAGACAAAAAAGAAAAGACATATTTTCATATTTAAGACAACAAAAAAAAAATGATATTCTACAGTATGCCTACAAGACACACATTTTACGGCAGAAATGGAATCAAAGGTTAGGTCCGAGTGAGGAAATAAGGCCTATTTTAGTCTGTACAGGTCTAACTCGAGGGGTGTTGCTATACTTTTAAATAGCACTGCTGATGTTAAAGTAATTAATGAAAAAAAAAAGACAATGCAGGTAACTTTATATTACTAAGAGTGCATTCTCAACAAATTAAGCCAGGCTTTACAAAGCCGGTGACCTAAAAATGGCGGACGTACATGAAAGAAAAACCGCCTAATCTTTTAATAGTCTCTCCGCCTCCCCACACGTCGTCCCTGCGGGGTACAGTAATTAAATCTCGGCTCCGTTCGCCATGCGGAAGCTACCTGAGAAATATTTAGTGCGCATGCTCATCAGTTAAACTCGTGGTGAAGAAAGCATGGCGGCTGAAGGCGATCGAAGGAAAAAAGCTCTTCTGTTCTATTATCTTTGAAAACAGAGACGAAAAAGGAATAATTTGGCCCGTAGAGCAGCAATGAATCAACTATCTACGGAGATAATATCACCAGAGATATTCACGGAAATATTAATGTTCGGAGCCGAGATTTAATTACTGTACCCCGCAGGGACAGTAATCTCGGCTCCGTTCGCCATGCGGAAGCTACCTGAGAAATATTAAGTGCGCATGCTCATCAGTTAAACTCGTGGTGAAGAAAGCATGGCGGCTGAAGGCGATCGAAGGAAAAAAGCTCTTCTGTTCTATTATCTTTGAAAACAGAGACGAAAAAGGAATAATTTGGCCCGTAGAGCAGCAATGAATCGACTATCTACGGAGATAATATCACCAGAGATATTCACAGAAATATTAATGTTCAGAGCCGAGATTTAATTACTGTACCCCGCAGGGGCGACGTGTGGGGAGGCGTGTGAGAGGCGGAGAGACTATTAAAAGATTAGGCGGTTTTTCTTTCATGTACGTCCGCCATTTTTAGGTCACCGGCTTTGTAAAGCCTGGCTTAATTCGTTGAGAATGCGCTCTAAATTTGATTCTTCCGACTTCTATAAACAGATAGAAATGGTGCTACAGGACACAGATAATGAGTACTCTATTATCTGCGGTGATTTCAACTTGGTTTTAAATCCAGAAATAGATTATGATCAGACACATCGACATATAAATGACCCAAAAGCAAGAAAAAAGTATTGGAACATATTGAAATTTATGATTTAGTTGATATTTATAGTATAGAGAACAACATGAATGTCATATACTTGGAGGAGAAAAAAAAACATTAAACAAGCGAGACTAGATGTTTTCCTTGACAGAAAATCTTTTAAGAAGTATTAAAAATTCATATATTGAATCAAGTTATAGATCAGACATTGTGGGGATAAATATTGAATTTAACCCATTTAGGAAAGGTAAAGGGATATGGAAATTTAACAATTTTCCGCTTGATGATTTAGAATATATTGACAATATAAAACAACTTATTAATAATATAAAAAGCCAGTATGCACTTCCTGTCTATAACCTATATAATACCTACTCAATTTCAGACAGTTTACCATAAATGATCAACTCTTTTTTGAGACCCTACTTATCAAAATCAGGGGCAAAACCATTTCTGTTTCATCTTATAAGAAAAAACTAGTTGACAACAGAGAAAAAACTTTGATAACAGAAAGAAGTAATTTGGAAAGAAATTACAAGAGGAACTAAAAAACATCAGGGAAAATCAAATAAGGGGTAGCATGATAAGATCCAGGGCAAAGTGGTTGGAAGAGGGCGAAAAACCTACTAAATATTTTTTAAACCTAGAAAACCAAAATTTCACTTCAAAAATAATACCTAAGATAGTTAAAGATAATGGAGAAGTAATTACAACCCAAACACTAATTTTAAAATGAATAGTTATTTGCAGAGTCTAATAAAGTGACTGATGTTGATTTAAGTACAATTATTAAGTACAATCCTACCGCACAATTATCCATCGAGGCTCAAAGATGTGGAGTCAAGTGAACTATAGGGTGTTATTTGTCTAAATGAAGCCTCCAAAATTCTGAAAACAAAATGAAAAGTAACAAGAGTCCAGGCTCAAATGGGTTCACTGTCCAGTTCTTTAAAGTATTCTGGCCACAGCTCGGCAATTTTGTTGTTAGATCCATTAAATTGGGTTACTAAACTGGTCAACTTTCAATTACACAGCATCAGAGTGTAATCATGTGTCTCCCTAAGGGTGAAAAGTCCAAGCAATACTTGAAAAACTGGAGACCGATCTCTTTGTTAAATGTAACCTATAAAATAGCCTATAAAATAGCATCCAAAGTCAAGAAATACCTGGGCAAACTAATTTCAGATGACCAATGCGGTTTTATTTCCGGGAGATATATCCGGGAAAGTATCCGTACTGTATATGATATTATGCAATACAGAGAAGATAATGATATTCCTGGACTGAAAGTGGTATTAGATTTTGAAAAAGCTTTTGACGCTGTAACGTGGAAATTCATAAACAGGGTACTAGTTTTTTTTTAATTTTTAAATTTTGGTGAAAGTATTATCAAATGGACAAATACTTTCAATATAATAAAGGTGCCCAAGCAGCAATAAATCAAGGAGATAATCTCTCAGAGTCCTTTTACATTAAAAGAGGTTGCAGGCAGGGAGACCCAATAGCCCCCTATTTTTTTATTTTATGTGCAGAAATACTTTCAAGTATACTCAAAAATAACAAAAATATAAAAAGTATCACTATTGATAACGCCCCTATTTTATTACTCAATATGCAGACGATACGACTGTGATGCTTGATGGCTCAGAAAAGTCTTTATCTGAACTAATGACTGAATTAGAGAAATTTTCAAAAATATCAGGATTGAAAATCAACAAAGATAAAACAAAAATAGTATGGATAACACGTATGAAGTTCAGAAATTTAAAATTTTTGCCACATATGCATCTTGATTGGGGAAAGTATCAGTTTAATCTTTTGGAAATCGATTTCATGTTGATCTATTTCAAATCCCCAAACTTAACTCTGATAAGAAATTAGTAAAAATTAAGTCTAATCTTAAAGTATGGAACAGAAGAATGGTCACCCCCATCGGCAAGTGTATGATTATAAAATCCTTAATAATTTCTCAATTAAATCATTTGTTTATATCCTTACCAAATCCTAGTCAAAGGTTTATCAATGACCTTCAAAGTGATCTCTTCCACTTTTTGTGGAACTCAAAGATTGACAAAGTTATGCGCGATATAATTATTAAATATTACGATGAAGGTGGTATTAAAATGATACACTTGCCTTCACTAATATCCTCACTAAAACTAACTTGGATTAGACATTTTTACAACAAGAAAAAAATGGCAAATTATCGTCGATAAATATCTGAATTTTGAACTTAATTCTGTCCATGGGTGGGTGATGATGAGTATTTGAATAAATGTCTAAAAGTTTGCCGAAACCGGCTCTGGGGGGATGTGTTACTTGCATGGAAAGAACTCAGCTAGGGTCAAGGAAGATAAGTTAAGGGGGGAAAGCAAGTCTGTGTTGAACACCCCTGTCTGGGTATAATGAAGCACTAAGAGTAGACAGTAAGGTAATATACTATAAGCATTGGTTCAATAAAGGTATATCTACAATAAAAGATTTTATAAAAGACGCTAAAACATTTACCTTTTTCTCACAAGAATAAATAACTAGGCGATACGGTATCCAGACCAACTTCCTAGAATATCAAGGGGTGGTAAGCATTATTAGGCAATACTCGAGCTTGCATGACATAAACGAATTGGAAGAAATGCTCCCTAAACTCCCAGAGTATTTAAGTATCTTCTTTTAAAGTAAGAAGGGCTGTCATACTTAGTAAGAATACTTAACTCCAAAGGGCAAAATAAATTGAAATAAATTGTTCAATATTAATGACAAAGAGTGGTCAATAATAAATACTGCAGTAAACTGCCCTTCAACCTTCCTATCAGTCCTTAATTTAAATGGTTCCGGTATAAAATAAACCAACATATACTACCGACATATATCTTGCTAAAACTGGTTTGGTAAAAAAAAACCTTTGTGAAAGGTGAGAGAAAGAGATGGAGACAATTATTCATGTACTATGGGACTGTTCCATAAGAGAAATCTTTTAAAAAGTAATCAAAGATAAGCTGAGAATGACTTTAGGGAAAAAAACATTTATGTTTGGAATTCTTGACAAAAAGGAAAGTAATAAAGAAGTGTATAATATCTTAAATATGTTAATCAAATATTATATCTACAGCTTAAGGTGCAGAAACAAGCAATTGTTACTTATTTCTTTTGTTGAATTTGCTAAAGAATATCTGGACTCAAAACAGAATTTGGGCCATCATAAGGCGTATGTACGTATGCTTACACAATTTATGATATAATATATGCCGAATGTAATACTAATAGTATGACAATCCCTTATGCCTTGGGGACATAGTCAATTAGAGCATCTAACATCTTTGTGTACGTAAGTTCACAGCTTTTATATGAATCTGAGATATATCTCGATAGTCCCAACTGTCAGTCTTGTGTGTTGTACCATATTATTTATGGAGACTATTATACGTTTATATGTTGGTTTGTGATGTGTAGTAACTTCTTCTGTGTGACAATGTAAGTAATGCTTTCTGTTAGTCCCGACTATTGGCATAATAATGAATGCTGAGTTAAATGTCCAATTTGACTATGGTATATTATAAATGTTAGTTTTGTAATGTATAGAATTTGGTATGACTCATACATGCCTATTAGCTGGTTTGTTTGTTTATATGTTACGATATATGTTAATCATTTTGCATTATGTGCGACTTTATTCAGGTATTATATACTATTACTACTGTTATTTTGTGCAACGTATTCTGCCACTCCCCTTTATTAGTGCTGTTAACGTCCAATGAGACTACTGTATGCTAGTTTGTGTCTGTTGTATATGTTGTAATATGTGAATAGTGAGAAAAATGTATGTTTTGTTTTGTGATGTCAATAAAAAAAACTCACCAGAAAAAAAAAGTACTGGTAGGTCACAGGCCAATTTCAAGGTCACGGTTAGATTGCCAGCATCGATATATAATTTCTTATTCAAGTTCAATAGTAACTATGGGCGTATCTCTGCTAATTTTGGAGTATTTCACATTTTATTTTCACCACTGAATATTGTGACATTGTACTTTTTGATAAGGCACAACTCCAAAACCGTATCGTAAACAAAAAATGGACACCACCTTCAGTATTGCGCTTGACAAGCTCTTTAAAATGCAAAAAATTAGAGGTCTCTGGCATTTAATTACGGTTCAAGAATCGGAGTTTTTAGTTAACGCATCTAATGGCTGCTTCTCCCATGAAAATGCACTGATTGACCCCAAACTTCCAAAGATCAAAGGTGTCCTTACTTGTAACCCCTCACTATAATATGAGTGCTTAGGTCTTTGTACTTTCTGAAAATTGGCACAAACAAAAAATTTTTGCAGAAAATTCCCATTTTTAGAAAATTTTGGCCTGTTTGACTGTGAAATAAAGGTCAAAGATCAAATCCAAGGGCATATTTGGAATACCCTAGGTTCTAGATTCCGGTATTGCCAGCTCGATCTTGTTTTCATATATAACCCATATCAACAATACCGTAAAAGCGACTCCATCACAAGGTATATATTTAACAAGCTAGCTTTTACGTTGCTCTGACACTCAGGGTAATTTGGAATCTCCACATATGACTTTCAGTCAGATTTCTGTTTTTTCCCATAATTCCTTCAATTTGGGAGATATTTAGCACTGAATTTTAAAAAATATTGACAAGGTGCGTTTCAATGAGCCTTACGACCAGGCCAATGCACCAACTGAGACAAAAAAAAAAAAAAAAAAAAAACAGGGGGTTCAAGTTGAGATTATATGTGACCTAAATCCAAGAGATGGGGATACAGGTCCTTCAATCTAGGAGGAGAAGCAGCAACAGTGACTTGTATCCCACGCTACCCTGCATAGCCAGGGGAGCCCTACAGGACAGGTCAGCACTAAAACCATGAGTACCACCAGTGTACACGCTGGTGGTGCTAATCATGTGATCTAATGCAAATCAGTAAAATGAGCTGTGACAATATTTTAGGTATGGAATATACTAGCCAGGAGTATCTGGTATGTGTTACAAGGTCATAAGTCCAGCAGGTGAAGTGCATAAAATGATTCTTGTATTTGTTGCTTAGTTAACTACCAAGTGGGTTTGATCAACAAGAACTTTCTAAGTGTTGGGACAAAATATATAAAACTAAGTATATGATGTAAAATTTCACCGATACACTGTAGTTGAAACTCAAATAATGACTAGCTGAAAAGTTAAGTTGTCACCTAAGGTATAGTTCGCATCCTAGTTGAGGTACAGACAGCATATCCTAGATCAATTCAACTACAATCAATACAACTACTTGTGGTAATTTGATCTATAAAAACATTCCTTTAAAACTGACCTGTTAAGAAAAAGTACTCTGCAGTTGTAAGCCACATTTTTATGCTTGACAGGCCTGAAATAACAAATATACCAACATGTATTTATACTAAGTAACCAAACAGTTAAAAAATCAAGCACTGAAGTACCCACAGTAAAAAGAAGGCAATAAATACACACTAAGGCAATAAAAAAGCAAATTGGATTCAGTAATATATATCCAGAACATACAAAGATACAGAGTTGCTTTTTTTAAAAAGACATTTTAAGACACATTTTCATATATATATTCTATAATGTATGCAAATACTATTTTCCTAACCTAGCCACTGATATTAGTCTTGCTTTAGTAAATGACTAAATTAACACAGTGATCAATTTCTGGCAATGCAATGGTAAGTTGGTAAAAAATTTTTTTTCAAAAGTCAGACAAGCCAGTGTCACTGAAACTAAGACCCTACAGACTGTTAGATATGGATGTATTACATTTATATTTATTTATAAAAAATTAGGAACACTCACATGCCCACATCACAGATAATATCCTGACATATGGGAGACTTCAGCAACTGAGCAAGCACTTGGAATGAGTGAAGAAATGTATCACTTTCAAGGAAATGATCTTGGCATCCATAACCTCTGAAAAAATGATACCAGTAAAGTACCCGCACTTGTCAATGAAAAACCTGCAATTAGCAGAATTGTTTTTATATTTTCTCATGCCTTTATAATACCATGGGGCACCAATCACTATTTCATAACAATAATCACAAGAGTTGACCCATCTTGCACTATATATATTCTTATAAGGTCAGAGAATTTAGGAATTTGTGATGTTTTGTTTAATAGTACTTGAATTCATGGAAAGAAATGTAATTTACGGAATATCAAGCTCTGGTCCAAGTCTGTAAGTAGCTCCTTTTGATTTGGCTTCATGAATACCTGAAGTGAATAATTAACACAGTTGAATATGTAGTGCAGTACAGCACAACACGGCACAATACACTGGAAAAAACAAGTCCTGTACCAAATCCACAAAAGAAACAGATATTCCCAACAAAGTAGGAAGATATAAAATCAAACTATATTACAAGATAATTAATATGGTTGATATAACTGAACAGAAATTGGTTGGCAATTCCATGTTTATTGTGAAAAATATTGCTTTGAAAAGAATTTGTATTCAGTTTTTAACCTGAAAATAATTAAGCAGTAATCTATGCTGAGAGAAGTGCATCTTACATACAATGATACATCTATATTTATGTTAAATCTAGCAAGCAACAACGGTACATAACATTACAGAAATGAGTTGGCATATCTATTGATGAATTTATATCCATTAATTATCTGTGATTATTATACTGCTGTAGGGCTCGAGACTTATTTGTCAGGTCACCTGTCCGGTCGGGCTTACTCCTAACAAATTTCACCTGTCCCCAGCTAATTTCCACTTGCACAACTGTGCCCTTGCGTAATTCCCGCATTGAAAACTATGTTTTCCCTCATTTTGAGACATGCAGCACCACCGAAGGTGCAATACTACGACAAATGTCTGATGGAATTTAGTTAAGAGCACTTATCTATATAACACAGGGCCGTAGCCTCTGGGGGGGAGGGGGGGGGGGGGCAGCTGGGATTTGATCCCCCTGGGATTTGAGGTCCAAAAAAAAAAAAAAAGAAAAATAAAAACAATTGCAGAGGTAAAAAAAAAAAAAAAATTGCAAAGTTGGTATCAATTCTGTTAGAAAATGCACTCATGGCCACTAGACAATCATTCAACAATCTGTTTACAAAGGTGTACTGTTTTAAGCCAATTCAGTTCATGCCAGAAAGCTCACCCTCCCTTAGGGAGCTATCCCCCAAGCTGTCTGATGGAAGGGGCAGCTGGGATTTGATCCCCCTGGGATTTGAGGTCAAAAAAAAAAAAAAAAAAAGAAAAAGAAAAACAATTGCAGAGGTAAAAAAAAAAAAATAATTGCAAAGTTGGTATCAATTCTGTTAGAAAATGCACTCATGGCCACTAGACAATCATTCAACAATCTGTTTACAAAGGTGTACTGTTTTAAGCCAACTCAGTTCATGCCAGAAAGCTCACCCTCCCTTAGGGAGCTATCCCCCAAGCTGTTATCAGGTCATTGTTTATTTCCCTGCGCTTCGTAGGATCTTTACAATCTTCTTGCAACACCAGTGGGCAGTGTTGCATGCGAGAGATCATTTTCAGCCCTCCGTCGTCTGAAACTGTGGACACGCACTTGTAGCATGGCAGAGGCACGCCTTAGCGGATTGGCTCTCTTGCTTGTCCACAGAGGAAGAAACGTTATTCCTAATCCTGAGACAATCTACGAAATGAAGTCCAATGGGCGTGTTGTGTTGAAAAAATGACTGTACTTAAGGCAAAATGAACCCACAATTTCTTACTTCTGATTGAGCAATAAATAACAGTTAAAATGCACCAGAATGCAGTATTATACATACAGTTTTTAAAAATTTTCCACACCGTGGGAGGGGCTTTCGCTTACAACGTTGTAAAACACTCGTCAGAAAAAACTTATCTTGTAATATATGTCCGCTTACTGCCCCCCCCTGGGATTTTGCTCAGGCTACGGCCCTGTAACAAAAATGAATATTTCTGTTTTCCACTTATTGTTTACTCAACATGCGTTCGACACGGTACCTCATAACAAACTACTTCATAAGTTACATGCCTATGGGATACGAGACAAAATACACCGGTGGATTGCATCTTTCTTGTGTAATCGTCAAATGAAGGTAGTTGTTGAAGGCGAGAGTTCAAGAGGAGTGAATGTCATGTCTGGAGTACCACAAGGGACAGTACTAGGCCCTCTTCTCTTCCTTTGCCACATAAACGACCTACCGGACTCTGTAAAATCCAAAGTACGCCTTTTCGCTGATGATTGCTTACTATACAGGGAAATATCTTCGCAAAAAGACCATATTATTCTTCAACAAGACCTCGCAAGCCTAGAAAACTGGGCTATGAAATGGGGCATGCGTTTCAACGCTTCCAAATGTTATTCTTAGTGTTTGCCAGAAATCTTCTTTCTTTTACCAACTGGATAACAATGCTTAAATGTTTAGATGCTTAAAAATGTTCAGACCAACCCATACCTAGGAGTCATGCTTTCTTCCGACCTTAAATGGTCAACTCACATAAACAACTTATGTAAAAAGGCCAGTTGCCTACTAGGATTCATTAGAAGGAATTTATACCATAGTCCAGTTATCACACGGAAATCTGCCTACATAGCTCTTGTCCGTTCCACTCTAGAATATGGTGCTATCATATGGGACCCCTATTTAAAAACAGACATCGATAAAATGGAAAAAATTCCAAGAAAAGCTGCACGGTTCATCACTGGGGATTACAAGTCTCAATCCCCAGGTAGTGTCACCTCCATGCTGAAATCACTAGAGATACCACTACTGCAGCACCGGAGGAAGGAACTGCGGCTAACTTTTCTCTTCAAGGTGGTTGAGGGGTTTGTTCCAGCGATACCCCCCGACACTTACTTCGTACCAGTCTCTAACAAACGCCGCATAAGGGCTATATCTTTCACTGACTTTGACTCTGAAAACATTGTGAATAGTACTAATAACAGTCGCTGCTTTCGCTTACAACGTTGTAAAACACTCGTCAGAAAAAACTCTTTCTTCGTCAGAACAGTTTCCGATTGGAATGGACTCAGTGACCAACAAGTAAAAGCTGAAACTGTTGAAAGCTTTAGATCAGGACTACTATTTGACTAAGTTTCTCATGCGCTCTCTTCTACCCGTCTACTTCATACCAGTATTGGTGTCTCTAGACGTATATGGACAGATACAGATGCGGCCCGACTGAAGCCGTATTTCTTTATCCAGCACGTGTTGTTAGGTGTTCTTAGACGTCCGTGCGCGGCCCGTCGTGTATTTGTATCTGCCAGTATACGTCTGTATGTAGAATCACTACTGGTATTGTAATAGGCGGGAAGAGAGAGCGCATGGGAATCTTAGTCACGCTGTAGGCATGATCTGAAGCCTTCCACAGTTTCGTCTCAGTTTCTGCAGTAATTTGTTGGTCACTCCGTTCGTTCCACTTGGAGACTCTTTTGATAAAGAAAGAATTTTTTTCTAACTGGCGTGTTGCAAACGGTAACAGCGACTGTTGTTTGGTACTATCAATAACGTTTTCAGTGTCAAAGTCAGTGAATGATTTGGTCCTTATACCACGTTTGTTGGAAGCTGGTATTAAATAAGTGTCAGGAGGTATCACTGGTACTCAACCACAACCAGTTTCGGCTGCTCCCCTTTTGACCAGTTTCAGTGGCCCGTTTTCAGTGTTTTGTGTAATACATGTCTATGATACGTACTTGTTTTATTATTATTATTATTATTATTATTATTATTATTATTTGACACTGCCGTTACTGGTAATTCTAATTTTTTTTATTATTTACATCAAGTCGTGGCGGATGCAATGAGTTTATCTGCAGTGTAGCCTCGTTTACGGAATAAACTGCAAATCTAAACAACTCACCCAAAACGAGACAAAGCGGGGGAGTACATGACAAGGTGTGGTGGGAAAATTTTGAGCAGTTCTCACACTTCTGTCATTATTTTGAATAGCGTGGATATTTTATTAATTTGAGATCAAAACGATAAAATAAGTTCCAATAAAGACTACGGTATGCACTTACTTTAAAAATGTGGAAGGAAAATGCGCTAGTAGGCCTAGAAATAAAATTGCTCATGGAGCAAAAACCTTGCAAATGTTGTAATTTTTTTAAATTTCAATTTACTTGTAATTTTATAGTGTAGGCCTACTAGTAAGAAAGTAAATAAAGTTCATGACAGACGCGTGCGTAGCCACATTAGACAGAAATGAAAATGCGGGGAGTAGGCCAGGGCCGTAATCTGTAACCTTGGTAGAGGGTAGAGTAGACCTTTTCTATGTTTTTTAAACGTCTTCCCCATTTTTATTCCTCCTAAAACCATCAAATGGGGAAAAGAAAGACCAACAACAAGTTCAATCATCGTCACGATCATTGCAGATTCACCGCACAATGCCCGCAAGGGAACTGTAGCCTCGGTCACAACCGGACGCACGAATTTTAGGACCGTACGTTTCCTGTAGCCTCTACCAGGGAGACAGATTATATAGGAAAAATGGAAAAATGCAGAGAATGATATGACTTTCTATTTGTCTAAAGACACATCCCTGAATATCTTGTGAAAAATCAATCTGTCGACCTGGTAGAGGGTACATCCCCTTCGAGTTTTGGTTGTAGCGGAGGCCGCGAAAGTCGTAGAGGTAGAGGAAAAGCCTTGGTCACAACCGTTCTTACGGATTCTTACGGCCTGTTTGCGTCCAAATTTTTGCAAACTGGCTGAACGCCAGCGTGCGCCTTGAGCACGCACTTTATACTCCTGACGCGGGGGGAGGGGGGGGGGGGTGACGCATGTGTGATGCAATCCCGCCGTGCGTTCGATTTTGTTCGTAGGTTGGTTGTCAGGGCGTGCGCCGTACTTAACACGCAAGGGACACTTGTTCCTTGCTTGCGATGTGCGTCTTAAATCACATTTGCTTCCACGGTACCTTAAAATCGTACGTCATACTTGCGAACTCCTGGCAAACTCCTTGCAAGGGCAACTTGCGGCTTCGCTGTTTGCCGAGAATTCGTAATTTGTTGGACATCTCCAACATCATCCGTACGTGCTTGAGGGCTGTCTGCAAACTCAAAATTTCGCAAGAAGGACTTGCGTGGCACGTGAGATTCTGCACAAAATTTGGACGCTAACAGATCGCCTTCCTCTGCAAGGAATTTTCACAAAAAGGAATATACGCGTAGTATACGGGCACGTGGTGGCATCGCAAGCAGTGCCGGATTTAGAGGAGGGGCCAGGGGGGTTGTGTCTGTAGTATATCAAGTTCAAGCGGTAACGGTTACTTGTATCCGCCATGACGCGGAACCGGCGGAGGCCGTACGAGACGGGTCGGAACTAAAACCATGTATACCGCCACGCTCATGCTGGTGGTACGATGATTGGTCGTTGGAGGGTGGAGTTGTCTGTTAACTGGCTTTCTTGCTCCGAACTATTCATCCAGTCTTGAAAAGTCGATTATCACTGTGTCTTTTCACGAAACTGTTGACTTGGTAATCATGAGTACAGGATGGACGTGGACCGTTATCGGCCTTTAGAAAAACAGGACTCTCCCGCAATCAAAAATGTCGTAATTGAAACGCCCTTTTTTAACATTTGGCGTGCGCTTAAAGGTACATTTGAATTGATGGAGCGTGAAACAACTTCTACCAGTTTCTTATACGATTCTAATTTAATAGCACTAAGGTCATTCAATTAAATGACATCAAAGGCGTTCCCTCATTTTATGCGTCCCAACCTTTATTCTATCTTTAATTCATATTAATAATGCATGGTGTCCATGGGTCGGGATGGGAGTTATTGAGTGCAAGTTAAAATTCTATAAGAGTCAACAAGCGTAGAAATTGTTCTCGTAGTAGTATAGTTCGATTTGATTGGTTAATTTTCAATAAATTTGCAAGTTTCGGACACGTGTAAAACATATGCAAACTAAGGATGGAAAAGGTCCAAGCATGAGTAATTCAAATAATATTTCTTTTTAATTAAAATTGTAAACAAGTCTCTTAGAAATTACCTAATAAGGAAATATTGAATGGCGGTTTGCAACATGAGAATGGAAAATTCCTTGTTATCACGCAAAGACAATGGAAAGAGAACAAGAAAATGCATGATCAGTACGGAGAAATAGAGTATAAATACTTGTGAAATTGTATGAAAAAGACATTCGGTAAATAAACGTTTGAAAGCTTCAAATCGTCGTTATTCTTCACTATAAAACATATATGGATAACTTCCATGTGCGTTCGGTAGCACTCAAAACTTAGTGATAAAGATTCTAAAAGCCGAGTTCGCACGAAAGTTTATCACCCTTTAGCAGCTCGAGGATTGCTAATCTGATTGCATTCAGTGAGAGTCCCGGTGGAGTTGGATCAATCTACGTAAAACGATAGTTTCGTGGGAACGCATCCTTAGATGCCGTATGTAATTAAAATTCTTCAGATTGATGAACGTCTTAAAATGTTTCGGACTATCGAACTTTCGGACTTATCGGACCAATGAACCTTCGGACCAATTAACCTTCGGACTATCGAGACGCCCCCGCGTTAACAGGGGATACTTACTGCATTTTCGTTTGGGGAGCCATCTTGCCCCGACCCTGGGGCAACTTGCCCCGTGGCAGGGCAAGTGGGCCCCCCTAACGTCAATTGCGTTTTTTGTCAAATTGTTAGCGATCTGACTTTTGGCCTATATTTGACAAATAATGACATCGCATACGTAGCCAAGTTCATGTGGCTTACTTTGAAACCGGTTTTGTTGCTTCAACTCGTTTACAGTTGGCTTCACAAGGTCAAAAATGTCAAACTGGACCAACTAGCCTCGGTCTCCCCTAATTGCTATTAGACTGGTTTTATTCCAGTGTATTACGCTGTGTTGCGCAATTCAACTACATTTGGATGGAGTTTTGGAGATAGACATTCTACACTTTCTATTCAATTCTACGCCGTCTTGTCATCGATAACTTACTCTGAACATTCTACTTTGACCGCTACTTTCTATTTTATGCTACACCGTCTTGTCACAGATAACTTACTCTGAAGGATTCTCTGCATATTTCCCTCAAAATCCATAGCCCACTGATTTAAAGAACATGTTGCAACTATCACTTTTCTTCCCATTTTAAAACCATTTGCCGAAAATACTTCGTGAGGTTACACACCACACCTAAATTCGGTACACCACACCTAAATTCGGTGTGACGTGTACGGTCCGTTTCGCGTGAATCATCCGTCTTGACCGATTGTAGCCTACACGCAGCGGACGCGTGTATGAGCCATTCCGTGAATGATCCGTTGTTATTCACCTGTACTGTTATATTCGGCTAGTTCCTACCTCATTATATATATATATATTTACTATGATGGGGATATTTCTAGGTAAAATTCTTGTGTTAATTTTGATAGAGAATCAGCGTCAAATTACAGTTCGGCGCATGAAACGGTGGAAAATGGTGGTAACCGCAACACAGGCCAGTTGTTAATAGATGGCGCAGCGAGTAGTTTTTAGAGGGCATTGTGCAAAGATGAAAGATCACCTTTGACAAGGTTTACAATTGTATTTTTTATGGATTATGTGTTAATATATTTATTTTTTCTTTTTTACCTACAAAGTTTTGGTAATTTTTTCTCCTTGATTATATCGGCTGAAAGAGAAATGTATAAAAATGAATTTGGAAAAAAGAAACGTTATTTTGAATTTTTGCCATGGTTTAGATCTCTTTTCAAAAATAAGTGAAAAATAAGAGGATTGTAAGGAGTAAACAGTTTCTGTATGTTTTGTTGATACTAAATAAGTTTCTTAAAAATGGTAAATATTTACTGGCCGTTGATGCTGTTTCCTTCTCATGCTCTGAGTAAACATAATGGAAACAGATGTGAAGAGTGACAAGCCCCCCCCCCCCCCCCCCCCCTTTATAATGGCCCATTCAAAGAATCCTGGATCCGCCCCTGGAGATATCGATTTACGAATTATTGGCAGATTAAGATGAAAATGAAAAGTAGACAAAATTTGATAAACACTTTAAGTTACAAATTAATTAAAACATAATGGTTAAACAAATCCATTCCTACTGTTTTGCTTGCAGATCAAGTTCGAAAACCATCTTGATCGTTTTAATTTTGATAAAGTTGTGCCTTTTTTAAATGAATTTTCCTCAGACTCGTTTTTAGGCATGTTAAAGGTCTCATTGTTGAACTAACCACTTACATATGTGTCCTTTTGACGTTTCTTTTCTGAATCTTAACAACTTTGATAGTTGATTATTTAAAATTATGATAAATTTTTTATTGTTTATTTTGCAATAATGTTTATTTTGTCAGATTCAATCCTGAAGAGAGAGAGAGAGAGAGAGAGAGAGAGAGAGAGAGAGAAGCGGGGAGGGGGGTTATAATATTTTACAACTCCTGCGCTCGCTCTCAACATATGGAATATGTTACATTTGGGAGAAAACGTCACGGCGGGCAGGGAATCTTTTTTTTTCTTTTTACTTAGGATAGACGACCGTCTATCCAAGCATTTACAAACCACATATATAGTCTCCTTGAGATTATGTTTTTAAAACACCCAACAAAATTGATTTGTTTTGTTCTTTTTTATTATATCATTTTATAGAGCAATTAAATAATTTATGAATTAAAGCAGATAGTCTGTTGAAAGACGAGAGAGAGAGAAAGAGAAAGTGTGTGTGTGTGTGTGTGTGTGTGTGTGTGTGTTAGAGAGAGAGAGAGAGAGAGAAAGAGAGAGAGAGAGAGAGAAAGCGAGGGGTATAATCAGTGCCGGATTTAGAGGGGGGTCAGGGGGGGTCCTGACTCCCCCTTCGGTTTCTGCAAAATATATCACACCAATCTTTCCTTCTTGAAATTAGACCCTGCCTAATCCTCTTTCGAGATGGAGACTTATTGTGCCTCCAAATAAACCAGACTGTAATTCAAATGAAAATAATTTTAACAGCAACCCCTCAATCAAAATGTGCCGAACCTGTTGTAATTTGCATAACAGTAAGTCGCTCAGCGCAGTACGCACTACTCGTATCTTCTTGACTGGTCACTTGACAGCTGCACACTATGAGGACAGGACGCTGATATGTGTGATGAAGTCGCACTGCGGCAGGGTCGAAATTTTCATTCAGCTTAGAAAATTGTACCAAATTTGTCATGTGAGTAAAAGCTTTTCGTGTTTTTTACGAGTTCAAACTACCAGAAAATAAATTCAAGTTGGCCTAAGTAGTTGACTGGATTTGAGAAATGTTGCATAGTGATATTTTTAAAAATCTTGAAAAGCACATGCTGCCAGTAAAAACACAAATATAACATGAAGAAAGTTATATTAGATAGTTTGATTTTGGTGCCCAGATGCTGCCACTTCAATGTCACTCACTGTACGTAATTAGGCCACCTGAACACGTTTCGTATTTTTAACACTTTCATAGTACATGTACTTGATATATTAGTGTGAATCGTGAGTGCTCAAGTTAAAGAGAAATTTGAGAAACCGATTTTTCAGCTTTTACCCCAAAATCTTATTATGACGTCTCCCGTAAGATGGCGTATGTGTAAATGTTAATTAATTACGTCACTAAACACACAAGATATATTAATTACCCAAAAGAATGTATGTAAGGCAGTAAATAAGGGGTTTTGGGCGAAGGGTGACAATATCCTTAATTCCTTAGTCTTTGACTGGGTTTCTATACCTAGATCAATCTAACAGGATCGATTCATCTCCGAGGGTTTTCTCGCTAAATTGCTTTTAACTTAAGCGGCTTAGATGTCGTACGCGTACTGAAGTTGCTAAACAATAATTCATTACACCTTAGCAGCTTCACTAGGCGTGATAGACATCTAAGCCGCTTAAGTAGATTGCAATTTAGCGAGAAATCCCTCGGAGATGGATCGATCCACAGTTAGTACAGTAGGGTCTGGAAACGGTCCCTTTACCTTGTAAACGCTTTCCAAAAGTATTGGCGGCATAATTTCTTGTGATTCTTCCCATGGTGAAATATCAAAATTATTTAATCTTATATACAAAACCCGTTTTTTAAATTTGGTTTTCAGTTAGCCTCAATGTGATTTTTTTCGGCATGGGCAGAGGTTTTTCCATTTTCAGTTAATCTAATCTTCATTCGGATTCTCTGCTTTCGAAGACTGAAATATCACCATTTAAATGTCATTTTGATATTTCAGAACCGCAAACGCCTTTGCCGAGTTTCTGCAGAGTGCACGTGCGCCTGACTATTAGGCTTTCCTGGTCTCCGAGACGTATTTTAAAAGCTGCCTCAGATCCAGATTCATTCGCACCGCAGATGTTATATGTTGAAAATTGTACATGGTCTCTCTCTCTCTCTCTGTGATTTTAAAACACATAACAACATATTGAAACGGTGCTCTAAGATCGATCATGTTCTTTTTAGATTTTCAGTGTTTGCAAATAAATCACACATTTCAAAGTTGAGAGTAAAAGTGCAATTATTACGATGTTGAAGTTCGGGTAAGATTGTTTATTTAGCCAATCAACTACCTTATCATATTATTATAATTTACATTGTATAAGTCAATTTTTATTGTTAATATTTACACTTGTGAATGACAAGCAATTTATGAAAATAAATGCGCTTTTTGGGGGTAGTTTTTGCTCAGTCTAAAATACACAGAATTATAGTAAAATTGGTATGTACTGGATTTTTGAACCTGTACTATTCCCTACTTGAATGAATTTTTGTTCTCCAGATTAAATCTAAAAGTGCTTTTAAATTTTAAAATTGATGAAAAATTTGAAATTAACACAAAGCAGTTTCATTATAATGGCACGAATTATTAATTTGAGTAAATTATGAAGGTGCCAATTTTCAGATTTATCATTTCCGGTTAAATATCGGCTGTCGGCCTATTCTTTGTCCAATGAATCCAGTTCTGTTAAAAGACTGTTCTATTTCCTCATTATCTAATATTATTTGAGCACATGAGTCCTCCAGTAAACATTTGTTTGTTCGTGGTTTTCTGTCATTAAAGATGCCATATAATAAATAATACATTGAAAATTTGGTCTTTGCTTGTAGATTGAAATGAATGATATGAGTGAGAGAAAAAGCCGTCTTGTCTTTGGGCGAGTCTATCAAATGTGAGGGGTGAAAGGTGGAACAAGTCCATTCGATTTCAGGGGTGTCATATGGGGCGAGTTCACTCTATTTTAGGGGTGACAGGTGGGGCGAGTTCATTCCATTTGAGGGGTGACAGGTGGAGAGATTCCATTCCATTTTATGGGTGACAGGTGGGGCGAGTTCATTCCATTTGAGGGGTGACAGGTGGGGCGAGTTCATTCCATTTGAGGGGCGACAGGTGGGGAGATTCCATTCCATTTGAGGGGTGACAGGTGGGGAGATTCCATTCCATTTTAGGGGTGACAGGTGGAGCGAGTTCACTTTATTTGAGGGGTGACAGGTGGGGCGAGTTCATTCCATTTGAGGGGCGACAGGTGGGGAGATTCCATTCCATTTGAGGGGTGACAGGTGGGGCGAGTTCATTCCATTTGAGGGGTGACAGGTGGGGAGATTCCATTCCATTTTAGGGGTGACAGGTGGAGCGAGTTCACTTTATTTGAGGGGTGACAGGTGGGGCGAGTTCATTCCATTTGAGGGGTGGGAGGTGGGGCGATTCCATTCCATTTTGAGGGGAGTCGGGTGGGGCAAGTTCATTCCATTTAAGGGATGACAGGTGGGGCGAATTCATTCCATTTGAGGGGAGACAGCCGGGGCGAGTTCACTTGATTTGAGGGGTGACAGGTAGGACGATTCCATTCCATTTTAGGGGTGACAGGTGGGACGAGTTTACTTCATTTGAGGGGTGGCAGGTGAGGCCATTCCATTCCATTTGAGTTTTGACAGGTGGGATTACCCCATTTCATTTGACATGCCTGTTTCTATAAACAAATTTAAATCTTATGTATAGATTGCAAGATTGAAAATTTATACTTAATATTGAAATTTAGATATTCTTTCAGCAGGTCAGACCTTTAATGTCCAATTTTATATTCATTCCCCAAAGAAAATTACACACTTTTCTCGATTGAAAGCGAAACTGTTATCACAACTCTATAATATCTTCCCTTTCCCATTTAAATATTGCTGTACTGTGTATTTTCTATCAATATGAAAAAATAACAAGGAATTATAGAAATATTTATTCGGGTTTGATATAAGAAATAAATGAAATTGAGCATGATATATGTCAACCAAAGACCTTGTTGTTGCAGGCCCGTGTTGCAGTTTCTCCGTGGGCTTCTGAAATAACAAAACAACGCATACAAATTTTGATTCAACTGACAGATTGAGATCATTTTGACTTATTCTCGAGAAGCGCATAAGATCTTATTTGAACATTTTCTTTTAAACATATATGAAATAAATTACACATAACATGGATGAAAGTTTTAATCAAGTTTTAATATACATGTAGTTGGTCGTGTAATGGAGGAACAGAATACGGCACACTGGAGACGGTAGTCAACCGGCGTAAAACTTTCATGTGTAAACCATCGCTTTATTAGCAATTGACATGTGCGTGAACGTGTGTTGTATTATATTAAAAACACTTACCTTACAAAAAGATCTTTGACAGCATGAATGGATTGCCAAGGTCTAATCTGAAACAAGTAAGAGAACGTTAATAGCTATGTAGACCCTTCTTGTAGTAGTTATAATAATAATAATAATGATAAAATGATTCATTCTAAAAATTGCTTATTTTTCCCGGGTGAAATGATCAATCCATTACAGTACATAAATATAACCTAAAAGAAATCGTTAAAGCCATCGTAATTGTCTTCAAAAGTGACGGTTGAAATGTTAATTAAATTTGACTTTAAAATTGTTGCCAGGGCAGGCTTCTTGTATCCAAAACTCAGAACTATGACAATAAGGTTAATATTATCTAAATGAATCGGTCTTTTTTGTGCAGCTATGTTTATATTTACACGAAAACATTTTAATTTAAGTCACAAATGCGCTTTTAATTGCCAGGGGGTCATACAAAAAATTTTACACGTGCAGAAGTAAATATAGCTAGTTTGACAGATTTCAAGCAAACTTATTGTTTCATCAATGGTCAGCTGATAGCACCATTTCTCCTGTACGTTTGTAGTCCCAAAGCATTGTAACCAACATATTCTGACATTGTGAGTGAATACGTACAAGTAACAATGGGCATAATACAACAAATCGCGCTACTAATATCTACAATAAATTTTCTCTCATTCGGTTGCACTTGTTTTATTGAGGGAGGTTATTGAAGAAGTAGTGCTACTTACCATATACTTGCTTCTACGTCTTATAAAAGCATGAACTTGTGAATTCACCACACATAATGTTGCAACTTCACTCAACTGTGCCCAATTGCAGAGTGAGTATTCAGCTTGCACTTCGACGGGCAACTTATTGTTATGCAAATTACAACAGATTTGGCCCATTTTGGGTGAGAGGTTTTGGCTAACACTGCTCACAAATGTTCACTGTCAAATATTAACAGTACATTTTTGATACAACTGAAGTCCACTTGTTGTTAAAATACACTGCTTAAATACAAAAATTACTTTTAAAAATCATAATCGAATAAAGCGTTTTTATGACTCTGTCTATATCTTAAAACCCAAGATCCACAGTATTTTGTATAATGAAGCCAATCAGTAGAAATAGTTTAATATGGGTAGGACAAATGGGTCCTTTCTATATAGGTCTAAATGCTCGCTAACATTGTCATCCCGAGCAAAGTTGTATTGGTCACACATGAATTTATTTTTACTTTGATACCATTCTTTCTAAATATTATGTAGGCTTTAAAGGAGAGAGGTTCGTTGAAAGAAATATTTTCAATGCATTAGTATATGGAGTTTCAGATTTGTGTGATTTCCAAAGGAGACAACAACGATTACATGGCCATTTTAACACCTTTTATCTGTTTTTTCTGTACGAAAGCCTGCAATCAATGGCGGGTTTGGGGGGGGGGGGGGGGGTCAGGGGGGGTCCTAACCCCCCTTCGATTTCTGAAAAAAAATCACACCAGTGGTCCCCTCTTGAAATTTGAATTTTGACTAGCTGAATCACATAGTTCTAAACCGTACCAAATAGCACCGTTCGCCCTCTATCAAATTTTTTCGGGGCCCTTCAGCGGGCCTGTCAGCGGGCCCCGAACTTCTCGCCAAGGGGGGGGGGGGGGGGGGGGGGGGCTTCGCATCCGCGGACTCCCCCTTTCAAATAATCCTGGATCCGCCCCTGCATTGTACTAGTGTAATTAATATTGATTAAATCAATATGTAAAGATATACATGTACATGCAAAATCACTGCTTTAATTGTACCATATTATATGGAGGCGAGGTGGGGACGGTGGGGGTTGGAGCTAGCGTACGTGTTTCCGCTACGACTCTCCTCCCCCCTCCCCCCTCCCGACCTGAGGCGGAGTCCTATTAAAAAAAAGCCTGGTCAAGCATACTCGTTCACATGTTAAATCGAAATCTCATCTTTCACAGACAGGCATTTTATATGTCAAAAGATTCCATTACAACGAAATTGCCGGTAAGTATCGATCCATTGCAAAATCTAAGTCTATCCACTATTCAGTTTTCGAAAACATCAAATGAAAAAAATATTGCATTAAATTTGAAACAACATTAAATGAAAAAAGAATATTGCATGAAAATTAGAAATAACACTGAATGGAAAAAAATAAAACTCCCTTAAAATTTGAAATAATATTATAGTGAGGAATGACGACAGCAGTCTGGAGCTTTCGAACGTTTATTCACCGACTCTCGCTTCATACAACTTCACAAATATTTATACTCAATTTCTCCGTACTGATCACGCATTTTCTTGTTTTCTTTTCCATTGTCTTTGCGTGATTACAAAATATTTTCCATTCGCATGTTGCATGTCACCATGCAACATTTCCTTATTAGGTAATCCCGAAGAGACTTGTTTTCAATTAAAGATATCTAAAATATTATTTGGATTACTCATACTTGGGCCTTATCCAAAACTCAGTTATCATGTGATAAAAAGATGATCAAAATTAAAATATGTTATGAAATTAAAAAATCACATTAACTGTTACTGACTTTGACCTTTTCCATCTTTTTCTGACACTAAAAACATGTTCTACACTTGTTGACTCTTGGAGAAACTTAACTTACACTCAATAACTCTCTGTCCTTTTACTCTTTTGATTCCGTTTTAATTGTTATCTGCAACTACTGAAAGTGCAAGTAATTTGCTTTACAACAATAACATTGAACAAAAAAAAAAAAAAAAAAGGCGTATAATAGTGCATGAAAATATGAAACATTGCATTACAAAAATTGAATGAAAAATCTATTTATTGAATATCGTAACACGTACCATGCCATAAAGGACCTCGCATGAGAGGCATCGGTAAGAATGAATCGTTATGTGCCGGTATAGATCGGTATATAAATTTTCCAATTACCACCACAGCGCTAGAATTGCAAGTGCCAAGTTGTCACAAAAATTGAATAAATGATCATTAAAATTAAAAACCAAATAAAGATAATGAATAAAAAAAATTAATTAAAACAAAATGATTTAAAAACAAAAAATAAAGATATTGTAAACAAAGCCATATCATCAATGTTCGCAGTGGCGGATTTGGAGAGGGGTCAGGGGGGTCCTGACCCCCCCCCCCCCCTTTTAGATTTCTGAATAAAATCACACTAATATTTCCCTCTTGAAATTAGAATTTTGACTAGTTAAATCATAGTTTTGAATCATACCAAATGGCACCGTTCTCCCTTCACGCACACCAGGGGTGGGTGGGGGGGGGGGGGAGGGTCGGCTTCGCACCGCGGAACCCCCCTTCAAAGAAGCCTTGATCCGCCCCTGTGAATAGATATCCCGTGTGGAAGTTTTCAAGTGGGTCGACCATATTTCGACCTCGGACAAGTTAGTCCCCTATTCTGAATGGGACCATTTTCAGATAAACCTTAGATCTAATGAACGAATGCAACATTTCAGGGGTTGAAAGTTCCAATTCATTTAATTTGACACGTAGCCTACTGATCTAAATCGGGTACTTTTGTAGAATACCCCCCCCCCCCCCCCCCCCACCCTGTAACTTCCTGAAACTTTCATTTTTCAAACATTTTTTTTTACATTGTCTTTTTCACCTATGTCAAAACTGTTGAAATGAAATGTTTTTGTTATTACCTGTGGTCTTTTTATTAGTTTTAATCACGTTTAATCCACCCCATTGAAATACAATGTGAAAATTTACAGTGTACCCGCAGTCAATAACTTGCCGCGTTTTCGTTGGCTAACTCTACCTTATTTTATGTGAACATAGGATTGATACATTGTATACTTGGACTTCCTCTGTGAAATTATTATGAGCTACTGCTTGTTCACATAAAATTACCTTAGAGTTAGCCAACGAAAACGCGGCAAGTTATTGACTGCGGGTGTAAATTGAAGATTCTAACATTGTATTTCAATGGGCTGGATTAAACGTTATTAAAACTAATAAAAAGTCCACAGGTAATTACAAAAGCATTTTATTTCAACAGCTTTGACATAGATGAACAAGGAAATGTAAAAAAACTGTTTGAAAAGTGAAAGTTACAGAAAGTTACAGGGTGGGGGGGGGGGCGGTACAAAAGTACCCTAAATCGTTCCCTTGAAGCCGTAAACAGAAGCTTACAATTCGCTTGCTTGCTTCAAAGACCTCTCTGCACGTAAGTTACATTTTATTTTGTTTGAAATTACCCTTCCCTGTGTTTGCTTTCAACTGTTTTTTTTTTCAAGTGTGTTGCGGTGTATTGCGCAATTCAGCCCTTGTCTGCTATGCACCGATGCTACTTTTCGTTGTGACAAGACAACACTTTACACATTTTCACTAAGTTTGAACCGTGCAACGGGTGCGTATTTTAGTGCGACACATATTTTGCGGTAATCATAATTTTTGAGATATTGCATTCAAATCAGGACAGGAATTCTATGTGACGTGAAAGACTATCTTGTTTACCAGAGTCACCTTTGGGGCCTTTAACGAGTATCAGAAATCAACATCCGGAGGAAAACGGAAGGGAAAGATCACAGTGCTAGCTTCCATCTGTCTTAACCCTGACTATGGGGATGTGCACCTCGTGTTTACAAGGTTATAGTGATGATCTAAATGAACCCTCTCCAGTGAGTTATTCAATATTTTCAGAACACTGCTTTCTGCATTGCAAAATATTCCAGAATTTTGCTGCAGTGTGTACGCTTTGGGATTTTTTTTTGTCTACAGACTACACTCCCTTTTATTTTTTCCCAATTGAACAAATATTAAACCCCTTTATGTGAAAGTTCGTGAGTAGTAGGATTTTTCTCAAAGAAAACTAGCTTTGATACAAAAATACCAGATATTAATATCTTATACTGTAAATATTTTTTAAAGCGTCACTGTAGCGGTTAACTGAAATGAACTTACACCAGTGCCGTATTACTCTTACATGAATATTATTTTCTAATTGTAACTTTAAAAGGGTCGAATTTAGTAAGTATAGAAGTTTGGGTTTAAAAGCCAAAGAAAGGATAAATTATGTATTTTCCATTGATTTGCTAACCAGGAAACAAAAAGGAAACGTCAGGCAGAAGCAGCTGAGAAGAGGATTAAAATGGATGAAAGTAGGGGAATAAGAGACCCAGAGGCTGTGAAAAGAAAAAGACAAAGGCAGCAAGAAACTGAAGAAAAGTTAAACAAAATGCCAGATAATGCCCAAGGTCTGAAGGTAATGTAGAATATGTTCTTACTGGAAAGGCAGATTTTCTTCAATATTTCAAAATGGAAAATTTGGCACTGTTCACATGAAAAATCCAAATTCCAAAAATCCAAAAAGCCATTGGCAGTATCTAGTGATCTGGGCCCCGAATACCCTGCGGTGTAATTATAACTAGCAGTGCGAGTGCGTCGTTTGCAAAGCTGTAATTGATTCTCGGCTGCACACGGAGGAGATTCTGATGCCTGGACGCATGCACAGTAGTATCTCTAAACTGTGGATTTCATCAGTTTGCACTCATATCTGTCGTGTGTATATGGACATCATCTTCTTCATCTTGTTGTTGCACAAAATCAACAAACACATTTTTCAAAGCAGCCGCGACCGTCATTTTCTTTCTCTCTAACTTATTACTGCGCATGCGGCCAGGTGTCAGAATCTCCTCCAAGCGCAACCGAGATTTAATTACAGCTTTGGGAGTAACTCGCTCGCACTGCTAGTTAATTACGTCACAGGGTATTCAGGGCACAGACCGTGATCACTAGATACCGCCAATGGAATTTTTGAAATTTGGATTTTTCATGGGAATGGTGCCTTGTCGTAAGTAAACAACTAACCTGTTTCAACTTATTTTTATATCTGTAAACAAGTACAAGCTGTTAAATACAGTGTTTTCCACGGTCACGTGACTTCCGCTAAATTCTCCGTGAGAACACGAGATTTTGCGGGATTTGAAGTTTCAAGGGGCAAGTGTGGAGTGTACATGACGGATGCCATATCGACGAGTGCTTGTTTTGATCTGAATTTTCAAGGATTTGTAACATGATAACACCTGAATTTTTTCGAAAACACATTCATGCGAGTACTTGGAATAGAAATTTAACGGACGTACCTGATGACTTTTCCAAGAAAGAACTGAAAAACGTATCTCATAGACAGCAAGGATATACGATAAGAAATTTGTGCGGACATTCAAAAGTCTGAAAGCTTATTATCCAAGATGGATATGTGCAGAAAATCTACACAACATATTTAGTGGACCACTCTGTGTCACCAGAAAACTGCCATGTTTAAAGCTAGACGAAAACAACAGGCCATATTTGAATCAGAAACAGCCTAGCTAGCCTACTTCAATCAAGTCCAGGGTCAAATGGCTGTGTACAACATTCATGTGTATGATTTTGTTTTGTGCACAGAGAAGGATCTCTTCATTGAATCTGTTCTGTTTGATGCTGTTCATTGGGCACCTGTGGTTCCTAAACTGACCAGTTTTTACAAGACATTCATTTTGACAGAGTTGGTGTACGCTACTATTAAACATTTTTTTTTTTCATTCAAAAATTTATTCTGTACATTAGCTTTATTCTGTACTGTAGCTTTATTCTGTACATGCATTTAATACCAAACTGAGAATATGTGCAATATTATTCTGCATTGTGATCTTGGGTTGTGAAAATCTTTAGTGTTTTATTTTCATGCTGTTATAATAATCCTTGCATGATAATAGTCTTTTTTTTTTTTTTTTGAAAAAATATGTTTTCTTTTTTGTATTTAATTACATTGTGATATAGTAATGTTTTTAATTATAACTTGGTCTCAGATGATGGTGCTTTAAATTAACATTTCCCATGTAGGTTGGTTTAATTTTACTCAGGTGTTAATGTGCAGCTTTTTTAGATTAATTTTAATTGGAAGATGGCACGATGCTAGTGCATTTACCGGTACTAGTACAGTAATTTATTTGCCGACTTGGACATGCAACAGCTCAGCAGTGAACAAATCAAATATCTTTGTGATTATATTTTTTTACGCAGTTTTACTTTTCTAAATAAAACGATGAAAGAAAGTAAATTTGCTGTGATTAGCTTCTTCAATATAATTTTTCTACTCCTCTCCGTCGCTTCGGCCCATGTCGCACTTTAAATACTGTTTAGCCATTTTGCGTGACTTTGGTAAATCAGCTGATGGTACTGCATCAATAGTCATACTTTCTTTCCTGTTTGGCTTCCCGGATTGGAAGTGACAGCCACAGACTTTGAAGTTGTCAGTTATATCTTTCAATGAAATGTTCGAACGACCAGTGGCACTAATCCATAGCAATTTCGGACGCCTGACCTTTGGAAATACAAAAAAAAAAAAAAAAACATTGTCTATTCTACCTCTCCGGTGGCTGCAGTTATACACACCACAGACAGTTGTCATGACCACCCATTACCGATAAATGCAAAGAGCGGGAGATCTACTTTACATCGAGACGGCCGTCCATGAAGGCCCCTTCTACTCTTGCCCCCTGAGAAACAGTCCCGCACAAAATGGCGCGAACTGCGCATGCACACGATTTCATGGAAAACACTCTATTTATATATAAATATTACTGTAATTCAATTCACTGCAATATTTTCATATTAAAATTTTCAATGAGTCATTTTTTTACAGTGGCATGTAGGATGAAGTGACATACAGATCCAAGTTTTTGTGGATCCAAAACAACAGTTCATGTGGATATGAGAGAAGTTGAGCTGTATGACAGACACTTGTTTACAAACTGCATGACATCATGCATTTAACGGTTGTGTAAATTTTTATCAATCTGTACAGTGTAAATGTCATAATGTGGTGCCAGTGTGCAATAATACGCACTCTTTGCTTAAGTCCAATAACTTTCTAACAGATTTATTGTAACTACATATTACAAAATATGGATAAGCAACAAATTTGTGGGTGCTGAGATTTGTGTTGTTTAAATTTTGTACCTTATATTTCAAAGCTTTGTCAGCAGTTTTGCATGTTTTTATTCCAAAGTCAATGCTTATTATATGGAATGAGATACTTAGTACTCTTTTTATTTTTTTTGGCAGATCTTTCAGTTGATAGTGGTAATAGAAATTTTCCAGATTTTCATGTAGTTATGTAAAAAACACCAATTACTCTAATTGCTAAATGGCCAAGCATACAAAGTTATTTCTGTGCATAGGGCCATTGGCTGAGGAATTTGGGCTAGGACAAATCCCTCCTTCAGTGATTTTTTCAAAATGTCATTTTTATTGTTAATGGTTTAGCCTTTTCCTTTCTCCCAGACTATCAAGAGTCTACTTTTGGATTATCGTTAGCCAACATCTAGAGGAGTACTGCAGTGATAGGAATACTAACTGTGTTTACATTGTGGGCCTTCAACAGCCCTCCTCCCCCATCTCATCCATTTTTCACTGCCTACAGCTCTGGGGTATTCACCCAAGTTAAAAAGAATAAGTCAAAAAATTTTTAATTGCTTTTTATTTTCTTGAAAAGTTCTAGAGTAATATCTTTCATCTTACTGTAAACAAACAGTACATGGATTGTTATTTTTCTACTTCAATAAAGTTATATTATACTATTATAGTATAGTTATAATTTTTTGCAAACAAAAACAATCTTCATAATATTCTAAAATCAGTACAAATTTTGTTCTAATTTATGTTGCAAAAGTGTCACTTTCAAAAATAACTTGTTTATACTGGCAGTGCTGTTAATAACTGATTTAAGTTGAACTGATTTAAGTTGAATTGTACAGTTGTGGAAAAAGATCCAAGAACAATTCATCTGAACTGTAGTAGTAGTATAGGAAACTTGAATGTGAAAGCCTTCTTCAACATGCTGTCAAAGCATTGTGTTTTAGAAAATATGCATCACGGACATAATGCAAAATTTTTAAAGTTTTGATATAAATCTTTGTTCAACAAAGATTGCTATAATGTGGAAGCAAATAATTTTAACAAGATAAATGTCACCAATTTCCATTAAAAAAGAATGACCACTTAGTTTTTTTAATGACCGTCGTATTCCTAAGCCTTTGAAAGCCTCTCCTTCATCACGTTCTCCAGTTTAATAGCATCCGCAGCAAATTTCCTTATTCCCTCAGCCAACTTGTCCGTTGCCATTTCATCTTCATTTAGCATCCACCTGAAGGTCTTCTCATCCATGTTAATCTTTGTCAGTTCACACTGTTTTGCTAAGAATTGAAAGACAAGAAAATAATTGGATAATTATTTAGGAACTTGTAAATTTGTTGCAAATATTGGGCATTCATTTTCAACAAAACCATAATTATGCCATTTACTAATTTTGCAAAAAAAGAAAAATGCTACAGATGAATATTTAGTCAACAATCTTGAAGGCATTTTACCAAACAATTGCACATCAAAGGAACATGATACATGTGTATGACTCGGTTTTCATTCCATAATTATTTCACAGAGTTTGGATACAATGTTAAACAAATTCAGCTGCTCCAAATTAAGAATTGCCAACAAATTTAGTTAAAACCTGACCAAATGCCACCATATAGTTTCGAACAGCATAAATTAAGAAACACCCAAAGGTATCGTTTCACATCTCCTAAAAAAATGATATCTGAACCAGTATATTCTGCTGCCTTCTGTGCTATGTATAACCTATGGTCATTTTTGCCACACCTAATTTGAATAATTATGCTATTGCAGGCACAAAATTAATGGGTCACACAATACTACATCATTCTGAAGACTTTTACAAACTGGAGGGATGAATAATTAGGTCGAGTTTACAACCAGAAATTTGAAGATGGTACAGTTTTTTAACTATTTTTGGCTGACCAAGTGATTAATATTTCGTTTATCCCTTGGCATGTCATCTTAGTTTGAGTTTTATAAGAAACTAAAAATAGTGGTTTATATGCAATATAGGGAATCAGCGCTTGCTTCATACTTTAATTTTCTTTATGTAAGCTTACACTTAACAGGTACAGTGAGCATACCTTGTTTCTCTGAAAGGTACACAGTAACTTTCTCATTGCTGCTGGAAAGTTTTTCCAAAAGTGATGGGCTAGAAAACAAGAAATGAATATTTGAAATGGAAACAGGCAATGGAAAAGCCAATTGTCATCATGTTCAGTTTCCCATTTCAATTTAAAGACTCCTGATAATTCACATTGTTTCATAATCATTGAGGACTTGCTTATGGCAATATGTACAGATACTAATGAGTGTACATAGAAGAGTTTAATTTCATGTTTTTTTTAGGTACCTGATAGTGAGGAGGTCACATCCAGTAAGTGCTGTTATCTGTTCTGTATTTCTGAAAGAGGCTCCCATGACGACAGTCTGGTATCCAAACTTTTTGTAGTAATTGTAGATCCTAGTGACACTTTGAACACCTGTAAAATTGGCATAGATGTTACTTAAGACATTTCACAAATAAAGCATTTGTGTTTACAGATAATTAAAATGATTTTCTTTTAGAAAGATTAGAATATGCACTGGCTTAAAATGAGAACTCTGAATTTATGACAGCTGTAAAAGATATAATAGGCATTTGATATAGAGGATGCACTACAGTCCAAGCTTGCACTATTTGTATAATTCCCAATACATGTTTTTTCTTTAGTAAAACAGAAGAAGTTAAATGTTTATACACTGCTATCAGCCCAAGATTTTTTAATTTAGTAATAGTTGTCATTACAATGATTTAATTCTTATCATCATAACAAAACCAACCTGGATCTTCCAATGGCTCAAACTTCTTTTTGTCTGTGTTTTTCACATACCAATCAAAGATTCTGCCCACAAAAGGTGAAATGAGTGTCACCCCAGCCTCTGCACATGCAACAGCCTGCAAAAAATATTTTTTGCAACTTCAGAAAGTAGAACCTTGTAAAACAAAAATTAAATTGCAAAAATTTGGTAAAATGTTTCATATCCTAAAATCCATATGCAGTGCAATTTAAAGATGTTATTATAATATGGCAGGTTTAAACAAAACCAACCATTATGAATCAGACAGTAGAGCATAAGTGTGTATAAAAAAATTGAAGTATGTAGTACCTGTGCAAATGAAAACAACAGAGTCAAGTTGCAGTGAATTCCATATTCCTGTTCCAGGGTTCTGGAGGCAAGAAATTTAAAAGAGAAATATTATTTAAACATTTAAATAGTCAACAACAATAAATAAATAAATAAATAAATAAATTTTAAAAAAATCTTCATCTGCAGGGCAGGACAGAGCCTACCTATACAAAAACAGCTGTAAACACATTTTAACAAGTTATTACAAAATAGGCCCCTTTCAATAGGAGCTATTCATCATGATCAGTCATCCTTTCAATACAAGCAAATGTAATTGGTATAACAATTATTTCAGGTTTTTTTAGATTTGTTCTTAATTTAATATACAGGTTTTCTGTGCATGATCTTAAATTCTTATACTTTTAATGCAACTTACCCAATTTGAATGTTTTTTAAAAACATGATAAATAAGTGTAAGATTTATGCTTGTATATTACTGGTACATTATTTTCCTTCAATTTAAGGAGCACAAAGAAAAGCATTATAATAAAGTAAGGAACTGAAATCACCTGGCTGCCTCAATACCCTCCCAGGTAGTTGCAAGTTTGATGAGAATCCTTTCCTTGTCAATCCCTTTCTCTGTGTATAAATCAATGATCCTTCTGGCTTTTGAGATGGAAGCCTCCTTGTCAAAAGACAATCTGAAATATTTTTGTATAACATATACTGCTTATGTGACTAATATGCCATTACAGCATAACTGTGATTCTCCGTGAGCTTGTATTTCTAAGTATGATGGGCAATATGTTAAATGATTTAAAACCCACTTGTAAATGGAAAAGTTATGCAATAACAATCCTTTACTGAGGTCATGGTAAACATGTTGAAACATGACAGTGGATAATGGTCAAATATCAAAATAGATTCCAAACACTTAAGCATATTTTTTATGTATTATATTTGGAAAGGTAAATCACTATGGCATACCTTGCATCAACTTCTGTGGAAACTCTTCCAGGGATAATCTTCAGGATTTCTGATCCAAAGTTAACAAACAATCTGTCCATGGCCCAGTCCAACTGATCATCAAAAGAGCTAAAATAAAATGTAATTTTGTCATTGACCAGTATATCAAGAGTTATCAGACCATATTCAAATCAACAAAGAAGCAAAATATTATATTGTTTTTTTTAAACACACTTGAGCACCAATTACAGTGATTGTTTGATGTTTTCATGTCTTTTCCTTGTGAAATCTGTCTTAGTATTATCTATTCAGATTGGCCAAAGAAAAGGAAAAGAACTGACATACCCTCCCTTTGCTTTGGCATACTGAACTGCATCATCTATGAGGTGTTGATACTGCTCCATCTTCGCAGCAGCCAGGATCAAGGAAGGATTGGTTGTTGCATCTGTAGGTTTGTACTTCTTCATTGCTAAAAAAACATAAATACACTTTTACCAACTAATATCTTGTGGCTACTTGAAAACAAAAGAAAAAATAGAAAAATACCTATGAAAATTGTTATCATTAATCTTTATTTTATTATTATTATTTATTTTTTGCACAAGAAAAAAAAAGGAAAGTGACTAAAATATGCAGTATTTTCTGATGGAAGAAGTACAATGTTTGGTGTTCATGCTCGGTAATTATAAAATCAATAAAATTCAATTATATTTCCTTGGTATAAACATATCTGTTCAAAAAGAAAAAAAAATCACACACCAAGATTTGTAAGGAAATGATAGGAAAATTGAAAATCCCATTTTATCACTCAGTCTTACAGCATCTGTAATGCAGCCTCCATGACATTGTCATGACTTTCCATTTATATTGCAAGAGATTTCTATCATCATGCTCGACTGACTTTCTATTGACCTTGAATAAGGGTATGGAACTGCATGTCACGACAAAATCTCTCATCTAAAGTTTCATCAGAAAGCAACAAAATTGGAGATTGAATGTAAACAAATTAAACCAAGTGATAACGTCCCTGATAAAGGAAATGATTCCCAACAAAACAACTACGTGTTGTACCAATCAAGATAAATATTCGCTACAATAGTTCTTCAAAGGGAAGAGATGTACATATACATATTCTATATTTTAACACCTTCTGGCTACATTTTCCAATACCAGCCATGACCTCTTATATTAAGAAAGGAGACAGCATAAAAGATTTACCTGCATGGTTAGTTAATGGAAGTCTGTACCAGGAGATAAAATGAAAGACAGAATGGATGATTTGAGAGGATAAAAATCTTAAGTACTGTTTTATTTTTCATGTTCCTGAACAGCACCTGTCAATTTTTGTCTCTAAATGGTAAAAAAAAAAAAAAATTATGCAACTGGCATGAATTCAGGTGAGTCTGGTAAGTACACCTGTAAACAATGCACCTTTAGTTTGAATGGTAATTAAGATGCTGTGCTAATGATTGACAGGTGTAAATAAACAGAGACATAAATATGCAGAGACATAGATATTTTTAGAATAACTGAGACATTTCAATTCAATTTTAGTAATACATATTCTTGGTTTACTCTACCAATTTGGCTTATCTTCAATTTTTCATCAGATTTAGATAATCACTAAATAAAGGAGATAACTTTTATGGTGATAAAATAAATCAACAACCAGTTTGCTTTAAAATGATTATGGTACATGTAGCAAATTTATGTAAATCAAGATTTTAAGCTGCCCTGGTATAAAGAAATACTTTTAAGTTTGTTAAGCAAACAATAAAAACACTTTTCTTTCCTAAATATTGTAAAATTACAGGAACCTAAGTGATATGTTAAAGAAGTAATGACAGAAATTCAGTGTTTGAAATTAATGCTGGACTGTCTGCCCGGGGTTGACAACTTTCAGAATGGGCCGAAAAGTTTTCCCACCCAGCAGATATTTGGTCCAGCTACTTTTCAAGAGGGCTGGACCTTTGGTCCAGCGACTAAATTTCCTAAGAGGCAAACACTGATTTCATTCCACAATGAATTCCATTTATTCATCACTACGTCTTGCAAGGTTTTCAGGCTGGACATAAATCTACACTGGTAATTACTGAACCCACCTTAACATCACAATAATTCAGATGCGAAACTTTGCAAAATTTCTTTTTTTACACATTTTTGAAAATAAAAAGTAAGAATTGGAAAAATCACACCATGATTATTATTTTCATATTTTCTTTTGCATGAGAGAATATTTTTCTTATACAAATAAGAATTTAAGCTATTTAACTAAATCAAAAGAATGGATTTTATATATTCAGCACCCACAGGTACATGCGAGTATCATAACACTGACTTCTTGATAACAGGAGGTGTAATAACCAGGTAATATGTAAATCCGATTTAAAAAAATTAAAGGGAAAGTAAGTGAATCATTGGTCTAAAATGTACTCCAGGCAGACTGGAAGCTGTTTGATTTTATGAAAAACTATCTGGTCATCGATACCTGAATATTCTGTTATACCAAAATACCACAGAAAAACTGCCTTGTTGGGCTTATCGTTTAAATAATTTACGCAGTGCACTAAACGTAATACTATTTAGAACTACCGACTGTGTAAACACAATTTACCACTACCCACCTTCAAAATCGCCCGTGTCAGCCACAACAACAGTGTGATCCTTGATCTGATCCAACACAGATGACATCTTTGCAGCTTTTGACACCGGCTCGTTCATAATTTATGCTTATATAACCCGATCATACACTGAAATAGAACGCTGTGGCACGCTTTCTGTCGAGTCACACCGCGAAGTTTTGACCTAAAGAGATAACGAAGTTCACCTCCAGGTTCGCGGAGTCAAGACAAGCCAAAATTAGGGTATAATGTCTTTATGTTGTATATTGTTGGCTTATTTTTCTATTTCTTTACTGAGATACCATATATAAAAGTACAACAAGGGTATATAAACGCTTTCAAACACTTAAAATGTACAATTTAAAAAGATTCTCTTGAAAATAACACCACCTAGTGGGTTGATGAATATCAACAATTTACTTCCTGTGATCGATTTTCTTCCAAGTTGAGTGTATGGGTGACACAAAGATAACAGCTGTGCCGGTGAATTATGCCAGGTGGAAGACGACTTCTCCCTAGATCACAGGCAGCGTCTAACCTTGTGCATCGGTCTCCAAAATCTGAGAGCAATACGAGCAACGGGTCAGTTAAACGAGAGTAGCAGTGCAAATGTGGCTGCACATTCAACATGTGTTTATAAGAAACCATTTTAGTCTGTATTTTGTCTTACTTATTTATATCATTAAGAAGGGAAATGATAGTTATAAAGATAAAGAAATTGTTTTATTATCTTTAGATATTTATCAGCCAAAAGAATATGCTAAGAGGATCATGATTTTATGTTAATAACACGTCAGCTTTAACCACCTTGCTCCTGTTTGAAAGACAATGCTGCCTCCGCATCATATGATATTTTTGTAATTTATCTATTGATGAAATTGATATCCAGTGCTTTTAATATCATTGTCTAGCCTCTCTTCCATTGAATACAAGCATAAACGTTTTTAATGTAGTCATTTTTTATTTATACAAATGAAGTAAAATATTATATTTTTTATTGTTCATCTTTTAATAATTATATATTTATGAAGCAGAAATCAACAGCAGCTCTTCTCTACCAAAAACTTAAGTGGAACCACTGTGAGGACTCTTATAGTTTGTCTATAATCTCTTGACTCATTCACAGCAGCAGCACTCACTGACTCATACCTGCAGGTACTACTCAGCATGCATTTATAAGACTTGCATTCACTTTAATGGTGGATCTTGGAGACTGATAATTTTTATGAATTTTTTTTTTCAGAAATACCCCGACTGATGATATGGCTAGTCAGCAGCAAGTCATTCTAAAACATGTTCATATCCCAGACATTCCAAGTGACTCCAACCTTCTGTTTGAACTGATACTGTTTGTCTACTGTGTAGTGGCTATGTGTATGCAGTACATCAATCTATACAAGACAGTTTGGTGGCTGCCACATTCGCATGCTACTTATGCTGTGGTGAGTGTTAAATAGACAGTCCACTAGCACATAGAAACATGTTTTGGCTTTTATCAAGTTTTTCATATTTATTTCATTGGTAGCACTATAGCATACAGTCTAATTTAGCCTTATTTAAAATTATTTGATCTATAAATGTACAGTACATGTAGATGAACATAAAATTATTGGTTATCTACAAATAGTAAAAATATTGAGTTTTTTATTGATGAAAAGAGTGGTTGATTAAAGTAAACAATTGAGTGAAGTCATTCTATAAAGTTTTGTGAAAACTGCACTGCAGATGTTGAAGTGTTTATATATTAAGAATTATTTCTCTGTATATGAAAAGCATTTGTTCAGATATATTTTGATCTGATTGTAAAGAAGCAACTTCCATGGGCATTGATATTTTCTTTTCTAATTTTTCAGAATTTCTACCTAATTGACCCCCATTTGGTGCTTTTTCTAGTCTTACTTTTTTCTAGAAGACTGATATGGTGCTGGGTGAAAGAGGCGAGTATTTTATGGTTCTCGAAGCCTCAGGATGAGTATTTCATTTGAGAATGTTTAAAAAATCTAGCACACTATAGAGAATCATACTTTTATTATTATTTCCAACTTAAATGAGTGATCAAACAGTAGAATCTTAATATCTGCCTTGCAAATAATTTTAAAATCTATTCTTAAGGTTTATGGTGGGAAATCCAGCAAATCTTGCTGCTATTGGTTTGTGCAATTGCTGAAGCTGCTTGTAACTGGCTGTGCCTTGTCATTATTTGGTTGGGCTGCTTACCATGTGGTGCTTACTCATACCTTACTACACAGTCTTTTCTTGTGTTATCCGTAAGTAGATGATTTTCTTTGCCTTTGTAAGATGGTTCCTATTCTTTCCATTTTTAGCTACAGTAGCTGTTACTGTAACATTAGAATGTATAGTCATACGTGTATATAAATTCTCTGACACAATTTGCTTTTTTTAGCTAGTTGTTATGTTAGAATGTATGAGTGATATACATGCTTACAAAAATATTTTTATAATTTTTTTATAGATTGGTGATATATTTCATACTGTTTGGACCAAACGTAAAGCCTCTGTTTGACAGAAGTCTGGTATGGCCTGCAAGTGTATCAGATAAAAGCTCTCCAAAGCATCGCTCTAGAGATAGAGATAACTCTGAAATTGTGCTCAGACATACGTGCTCATCTTCACCAGAGGCTATAAGAGAAGAGGTGGAGAGTTTTAAGCAAGATTTTAACAACCGTGTGAAGCAAGTCCTATTCAACTCCATGCTATGTGCTTACTATGTAGGCTTTGTCCCGATATCATTTGCACAGGTATTGTAAATGTTCTCAGTTGATCATTAATATTGTGAGAAATGTTGATCATTTTGCCTAACAGGATGGTTAATGTTTGAAATTTACCTTTTAAATTTCAGAATTTGACCATATAGTATATGTTAAGCACTTATCCTATGAAATATAGACTTTGGCTTGTTATGAAGAATGATACTGGATAAATTTCATTGAAGTCTCTTAGAATGCCCCTTCCCCCTAAAATGAATACCCAAGTTAGAGTTGCAGGTCACAAAGATTATCATTGGAATCCTAATTTCACCTATGCAACAATATTTGTAAGGATATTGCAGTACATGTAATTCTTAAACTGAGGAGATACTAAAACTGTATTGAAATTGTTCTAACTCTGTCACTAGCATGTCCAAAACAACTGTGACACTTGTTGGGTGAGTGGTGTTGTAGTGAAAACTGGAATTATTGCTTTTTTTTGTGATGCAGTGAGCTCCACTGTCAGTAAATTTGTTTCATTCAGCTTCTTCTAAATGTCTTATTTTTTGTTGTGAGATGAATGTTTAGATGAGTATGTTTGTATATGTTGCTGTTTACCATTCTACCAGGGTAAGTGAATCATGAGTTATGTCATTTGTTGTTCACAGTCTGTCGTGTTTGAAGTCCAAAGTGAAAATTTTAACTACATGCCCATTAAAAATGATAAGTTAATAGTGAAATTTCAAAGAGTTATAACAAAGCAAAAGTATCTTTTTGTAACTTCTGTACTAGTAATTGAACCTTCTTTTGAGGGCTTGTTTTTAAAAGGGCATCATCAATTAATGCAATAACAGAAATTGCAATGTAGCATGAAGCCATTTTCTGTTTCATAGGTTAGTTGTCTGTGTTGTACTCATATTAGTCATCTGTTTCTCTCTTTTATTTTTTTCATTATTGAAACATTTTTTATCTCCCTTGAGTGCTTTAGCTTCATTGTATCATTTTATTTTACATTGTTAAATATCTGGAGCAATATTGTTTTACAAAAGTAATATCGATTATCAGTATAGTGTCTACTATGAAAAAAAAACTTGGAATGGCATTTAGAAGTGTAAATAGTTTTCTCAGTGTTTTTCATGTCATTTGACTGCACGTTTTTTCCCAAGCTTGCTTACTTGAAAGCATCAATATTATCAGTATGGGTAGTGTATGCTTCAAGTCAAACAAACTTCCTTGCAGCTATAAACAAAATTTAAACACGAACACCTATAATAATAAATAAAACTGAAAAATTTTTAGTCTAAAGTATGACCGTCACCTCTGTGAGAAATGCAACCCATTTCTCCATGAAGCTGCAGTCGTGTGCCAGATATACTGAATTGACTGAAGAGGTGATTTTATATATTTTCAGAACACATTATATTATGATGCCTGGTGGGTAGGACAACATGTGGTGCTGGTGTGGATCAGTGCTTTCATCATGTTCATGGTGCACTTCTTGTCACCCAAATACACAGACATGCTGCACAAATGTGCCCTGCATCTGGGACGATGGCAGAAAGTGGAGGGCAGACATGCACATGTGCCATACAACCCGTAAGTTATAGTGCATCTTATATAATATGGTGAAAAAGTTATACAAAAAATAATAATAATTTAAGGTGAAGGATTCTAATAAAAAACTGAAGGATTTTAAATTTTATAATTGCTGAATCTTTTGCCAAGCATTTCTATCATGAATTTGAGGTTGTGATAATAAAGGGATGTTTTTTTCAGCTGGTCAGAACTTCAGGTGTGGCATCAAGGTGCACTGGTCAAACATGTTAAAGGTTTATTTAGAGCCGAAGGATTTAACAACACAGCTGAACCAGGCAACAGCATGCACACAAGATTTTATGTAAGTTGGCAAACGATTTTGCACACTTCTCTTTTGATGTGGCAAAGAAACATTCAAGGCAAAGTCATATGTATGTACCAATATGAGAACAAATAGAATATATAAATGGACTGAACTTTATTTTGAGAATTTCCCTAACGTAAAATGTCAACTATTTACCATCAAGTTACCAATGCAAACAACAATGCAATTGCAGTAAAAAGCTTACAGTGACCAAGAGTTTTCAAAGTTTAATTTTTTAAATTTAGAATAATATTGTTTTTCACAAATTAATTAAGACTTTGTTTTCATGTAGTTTCTTTTTTACCACCCTCTTCGTGTTGGTGGATGGCTGCTGCTGCTGACAACTCTCCTCATTGGCTACCAGTTTTTTACCCTGACACAGTGCACAGAATGGAGCCACACTCTGACACTAGCCGTCATATTGTTTGCCAACTATTACATTCTCTTCAAGCTCCTCCGAGATCAATTTATACTGAGACAATGTTACAGAGATGAGAAAACATTACTTCAGCAACCTAAAGAGTGAATAGAAAATGGATCTTGGTATATTTTATTCCTGGGTCGTTTCCTTTGAGAGAAAAAAATACAAAACATCAAAAAATACTTTTTGTCACACCAAGTATCAAAGGCTCACAAGATTTTATTGGTAATATGGTGACACATTTTAGTTTGCCCTTGTGATAATATTAAATATTTCCTTATGATGAACTGTATCTCTCCATCCAGGTATGCACCATTTTTCACTTTGCCTTTTATTGTAATAGTATTGTTGTTGCAGAAACAGTATTAGATATAAAACATATAATTTCTGTGTGCATTTGTAAATTCTAGGAATAATTTATATCAGCCTCACTGGATAAGATGTTTCCTTTCTTTTGACTGCCAGGAAAGTGATTTTACTAGGCAAGTAGTCTTGTTTATATTAGCATTGATATTGTATTTTTAGGAAATATATGTTATTAAGAAATGACTATTTTTGAGTTAATTTCTTTATATATATTAATTTTAATGTTTTGCATGATAAACATGCTCTTCATTTGGGGCAAAGGATTTAAATATGTTAGATTTTCATTGATGTATGTTAAAAAAATGTCACCATTCATTATAGCATTGTTCCATGAAAATCTTATCCTTCCCCCCCCCCTTCTCTTTCAACTACCATGTGTTGAACTTGCTTCTAATTTCCGAATCTGATACCCAACTCGCATAATTATCTATTATGACTGGAAAGTAATTTTTAAATTCATCTGGGATATAAAGTTTTAAGATGTCTCACAAAATATCTAAATTTCAAACATTAAATTTGATATATAGTGGTTACCTTGTAATCCTCAGATTTAATGCAAAATGCAATTGGGCCTAGTCCAAGCCTTCAGTTTTAAGAACAAAGTAAAAACTGCATAAAACTATAAACTGATATTTATTCACATACATCTCAAATCAGAAGCATCTTCACATCCTACAAATTTGGCGTAACTTTTTACAATGTGCATATCATATAAAAAATCTGTATGTAAGTGTATAATTAAAAGGATTGCAGTCAACCTAATCAAGTATAGAACCTTCTATGGTCAGTTCACAGCTATTAGGAACACAATCATGCATCTTCACTTTCAACTAATTGTCTTGATTTGAATTGAAAAGTCACAAGTACTAATGAGAAAAAAAACATGTAATAATTATTTACAATTGTATCTGCCCCTTGGCTTCAAGATTCAAATTTATGATGACTTTTGAAAAGCGCTCATTTAATTTTTACACACTGACTATGAGTGGGAATTCGGAATACCCAGACATTTAGCACACCTGAAAATTATTAGTCATCTTTTGTAAATTCTGGTCTATATTGAGTTTGTAGAAGATCTGCGTAAGATTTCTCTACCCCTGAGTAGAATAAGTTGATGTAATCCTGAAAAGAGAAGAAAGGTTGTTAGCACATTGTTACATAGCACATCACAATCTATGCAATCATGCTATGCAAACAACAAAACATTTATATCTGTATTTACTCCCTCCATATAACCCTGTTAGCCGTAGCGCAAAAGTCACTAACAAAACGTATTTCAGTTATAAATTGATAATTATAATGTTAGCTATGTAAAAGATAAAACAACCAGAATTTGCACTCTAGCTGAAGCACAGAAAATATTAATAACAAATAGCCATTTACATTTAGTAATGAAAAAAAATATGATATACCTGAATTGTCTCCTTGTGATCAACAATCAATCTTGCTGCTTCAAACAGAGAATCAGCATACCTTCCTTGGTCTCTTAAATAGGCAGCATTTTCTTGTTCGTACCTAATGATAAAAGGTATAAATGATAACTGCACACTGTTTTTCCTCATTTGTGATAATTATATTCCATTTGTCAAATGTATAATAAAAAATAATGATGAACGAGGTGAAGATTGTACTGAGCATAAAGGTTAAAATATTGAAATCTGCATAACATTTGTTTCATTGAATAATTGGGGCAGCAATTTAACCTGTTTATTATGTAACTTGGCACTGCAACCCACCGTTTATGTAACTGCTGGAGTTCTTTCTGTGCTTCTTGCACACTCATTTGTGAAGAGCGTCGCATTTCTGTAATTTCTGCCTGGATGGCATCAGTCTCTGCTTGTAGTTTTTGACACTCTCTTTGCATTGCCTGAAAAGAAACCAGTAAAATTTTAATCTGGGCTGTTTTGTTAAACTTACATATTTCTATGATTTATATGCAAACATTTTTATTTGGAAAACATTTACTCAGCTTATAAGATTATTAAACTTAATACATAGCTATCTCATGTCATCTGTAAATGTATGGAAATCACAGAGTTCTGTGAGAGGAGTGAAAGCATTTTTATTTAATTTACCAATATCAATCCCAAATTTCAAATCTCACCTCCTTTTTGCATTCAAGTTCCTCTTCTGCTCTTTTATGTTTACTTTCAAGTTTGGAAATTTCTTCCCCTTTATCAGATACCATTTCCGTTACCTAAAAAGGAATATGCACAGGGTCACATCTGTTTCTTTGAAATTTGTCTAAAAATATAGCTATTGCTTCAGACTACTTGTAAACTCTCAGCAAGATAAATTTCACTGTGACAGTACGTATAAATCTTGTGTGAAACATGACATTTTATTGGGTAGATGATGTTCTTTGATATAATACTTTTCGATGTAGAAGCTCTTAAGTAAAGAAAAAAATCTCACTTGATCTAAGCCCTCCATTTCTCCAATCCTTCTGGCCTCCATTTCATGGACCTTTTCATTGCATTGTTTCTTCATCTGAACCAAAGCTGGCTGAAAAATGGAAAAAAAGGATTAACTATTCTGATTGTTGAAATTGAATAGTTAGTAAAAACATATCTGCCTGCTGACAAATTGTGTTTGATACATCCCTCCTTTCATACAAAAACCACCGCAATCAACTTCTGATCTCACTCTTTTATTTTAAAATCAACTGGAAGAAATTTCAAAATAAAATTTCTTTTGCCTTACTTATGTAGCTTTCCCCAAATTTGAAAATGACACTTATGCCAATATAAATAGCATTGAGAAATGGACATATCAACAGCACACATACTTTTATAGCTCCAATGAAGTCAATGCTTCCAGAATGGAAATTAACTCTCATCTCATAGTCCCTTCCATGTGCATTCTCTGCAGAAGGGGGAATAAGTTTCAGCATGGTGGCTTTCTTGTTGTATTCCTGGCATTTGGCTTCTGTCTGCAATAGTAATATTAAGTAATATTAAGTACAAAGTCAAAATTAAACTTTCTTTACATATCTTATACATTTCATCCACAAATTTGATTCAATTTCAGGTAATTCATTCATACCTAAAACAAGACTTTGTTAAAAAAGGTATTAAAGATATTACTGAAAGTACATACATTTTGCTGGATTTTTCCTATGTTTATTTCTTCATCCCAAATCTGCCTCTCTATTGCCTCAATATCCTTCTCTATACTTTCTATCTGCCTCTGCAGCTCTTGCCTGGCCATGTTGATTCTTTCCACGTCTGCTGGTGAGAATTCTTGGGAATCAAAAATGGCTTTCATCCTCTTGTTGTTGGCAAGGATTGCTTGATACTCAGCAGCTAAAATGGAAATTAGTTCCATGTATAACCTTAAAATTTTGGAAAATGCAAAACAGTTTTTGTTCCTTAAAAGATTTTAATTTTATATCAAACTGAAGAATGGTGTGATTTGCATAGCTAAGCATATAAATCTTGTAAACATCTTATATAACACATATACTTACTCATAGTGTTGAACTCTTCATCCACCTCTTGAATTCTTTTCTCAAAGGAATGCTTGTGTTTTTCTAGGTTTTCCAAATAAGCCTGAAATTTGCGCTCGTCTGCTGTGATTGTGTGATGTTTTTCCCTCAACTCGACCAAGCGATCCTAATATTCAAAATTAAACATAACATAAAAGATAGATCTGCATCAGTAGAAAAATAATCTTATTATTTTTGTTGACAACTTGAGTACTAAAATAACCATTAAGTTGATAAGATTATTATAAATATTAGCAAAGGAACATTACTGTGACAAGTAGCTTCAATTTCATTTTTTTATTAAAAGAAAATTATTGAATCTCACAGGTTCATTCTGCAAGTCTGTCAGCTCTCTTGTTAGAATATTGTTCTCTGAAACTAACTGATCTAGACCACCACTTATGCCCTCGGTTTTCTGCCCTAAAAATTATAAAGTTGCAAGGTCACAACAAACAGTTGTTTTATTGTTCTTCGAGAATTATCAAATTTTGTTCAAGACCATGACAGTTAGGTTATGCTGTATACATCAGTCAAAGAGAAAAAAAAAAGAAGAAGAATTTGGCAAAATCTCAACATGTTGTCTTTAAAAAATGATGAATTTCTGTAATTTTACAAATATAACTAGGCAATAATTATCTTACTGAAAGAATCCATATCATTTTATTTGCAGACTGTTTCTGATCTTCTAAGTAATTAGCACACTTACTTAGATTTCTTGCCAATTCCTCATCCAAATGTTCAAATGTATCTGCACCATTCAAAAAGGCAGCATATCCCTCTTCCATATAGTTAAAAAGAATCTGAAATAGACAGCAAAACTGTGTTGTCTCTATGGCTACAAACTATTATAAGAACTTTGGGGAACTGTCTTCGTATTTCATAAGCTAAACAAAACTGAACTAAGAGTTGAGTATTCTTTATAATTAACTTATATTAAAGTTAAATACTGGCTAGGCCTTAATTCATTTTCTCCCTAATATAATAACAGTGCTAGTCTTATCACCTTTGATTCTGGGATGGAATCAAATTCATCATCTCTTGGTGGAAAGAGAACAGCATCTGTGTCTACGTTAAAAGCATACTGAAAGAGAATGAACAGAAAAACATCAATTAAAAAATGTCTGAAAAATTCAAACATCCCTATGGAATACAAATGTTGTCAGTGATTATTAATGAAGCACTATACCCATGACAAGGCTGTTTCTTATAATGATTATTTTTTATAATCATTATTTCTTTTTTCTTTAAAATAACATCTAAATGTACATCACACAATAAAGGAGCAAAAAGAAAAATAAATAAATAAAGGAATCTTACATCTGAAAAGTGCAACAATTGTCAATTAAAATTCATACCTTTACAATTTCCATTAGAAAACGGAGTGCTCCAAGAAGGGTGGGCCATGTGTGAGGGGAGCCAATGGAAAACATGTTGGATTTCGAGATGGGGAATGGATATCCCATCAGTTTGAAAAGCTTAGGAATCTCTTCTTCAGGCTTGGGACCTACTTGATATTTTGGTTCAATAAATGAAAACAGAAACTGAAACAAAAAAATTGCAGGACATCAAGTTTTAGTCAAATTTAAACACCAGCGCTATGGACTTCTTCAAACATTTTTATACAATTATTACTATCCTTATATGCAAAAAAAAATTCCTGTTGTTAAGACTTCAGTGCCAGTTATCAATATCATGTGCCATATGGTACCCTAAAAACCAGATAATAGAATGACTTTGTGACTGTTGCTGTATACAGAAAGATGGTTCTATCAGGGATGGTTGAAGCGAGTTGACAAGGTTATTAGCATCACTGTAAGACTGAAGAAACTAAAAACTTTTAACCTCTATCAAATAACTACCATTCATTCAATTATGGAACTAACCTCAAATATCCTGAAGAAATCCTTGCTCGTTGGGTAGAGCAACACCTTTTTGTTTATGTTATGAGGAAAACCCTTCTCCAGCAAAAACTGAAAAAGGAAAAAAATGTGTACAGACCCATCCAAGAAATACTTTCTTAGTCATTTAGAGAACAACAATAAGATAATCATTTGTAGTAATTGTCGTTGTAAAGTTTTTGTGAACCATGTATGTTAATTTAACAACAGTGACAATCTTACATCTTTTGCATCTTAGCCCATCTGTGCATACCAAAGGACAAAAAAAAAAAAAAAAAAAAAAAACTTACTTCAAGTAAAAGTTTAATGCTTCTCTCCTTGTAAACCTTGTCAGAATTAGGTCTTGGGTCTTTCACCATACCATGCTCCCCGTAAGTGCGCCCATATCCACTTGACCGTCTATGAAAACCATAAAGATAATGAAGAGGAAAAAGCTGATTTATGACAATTTAGCACAATTAAGAAAACTAACTCATTATAACTCAACAACAATAAATGAAAATTAGTAATTTCAAATTATTTTCACCCTGCAACATCTTTTCCTATTGAATCTTAATTCACTTTCTAAATGTTTTGTATCTAATTAAAAAGAGAAGAAAAATGTGCATTACAGTCATGCTGCAAACTTTTTAAAACATCAAGACATTTAACTGAACAAAGGAAAGAAACAAAGTTTTGCAGTGAATGTCCATCTCTGTATTTTGATCTCCATTCATGGTGAGTTGTCCGTGTGAACCCACCACTATTTATGATTGCCCCTGTTGTTGCCACTCACTTGGACAGACTATACACAATTTTCTACTACTAAAATTTTTTGGCCATGAGTGATAAGACAAACAATTTCAGCATGTGTGTTATTATCACCGTTATTTGGGATAAATGATGATACAATAAAAGAAGAAAAAAGTTTGACAGAAGAGAAATGATGAAAAAGGTGAGGAAAATACAGTGATTTCCTCAGGATCTTTAACAGTATATTCTGGCCTTCACAACAAAGCAAGTAACACAAAAATTATTTTCATTTCCAATCCCTGAGAAAATTAACATACCTTTTTTTGGCTGCTGTAGCCATGCTGTTTGATGATTGGTTGTACCTAGGAAGCATGGATTTTCTGCTCCCAACAGAATTTCTTCCTCCCCCAATGGCAGATCCCACTGATGTCCTGCCCCCAACTGATGACCGCGTGCTTCCCGTGGAGAGGCGCCCACTTCCACTTGGTATAGGACCCTCATTCTTTACCCTCAGAGGGGCCAGGGAGAGTCGCCCACTGCTGCTAGCACTTGAACGCCTCATGCTAAATATAAGTAATAAATTTATGAAAATAATTTAAAAAATATAATCAGTGACATATGTCTCAGACATATATACCTAATACATAACAGGTGAATTATAAAACTAAAAAAAAAAAAAAACATAAATAGAGTAAATACTACTGACTGCAATGAAAACACATGCCACAAACTGGATGAGATAAGCTAAGGTACTTGTATATCAGTGATGCTTTTGATGATATAGAAATCATAAAATTTAATTCCAATTCCAATTATGAATTCAAAACAATCATGCAGTCACTCATTGAACTCTGTATAATTGTTTTCTTACGATTGGAAAAATCAGAAACTATTTAATACCTTAAGACATTTTGATGCTAGTAATAATAAATGCATATATATATATATAAATATTTATATGTATATATTTGAATTATATATAAGCTAACTATGGGGCCATAAACTTGGATCAACTCGAACTTTACATTTACAATCAACTTGCTTCTAACGTTATTTCTGATCGAAGCAGAACGACTACAAGCATGTAGAATAGCAAAACACAAATTGATTTCATACACATTCACATATAACTCATTTGTGAAAGTTTATTATGAAAATATTAAAAAACACTTAAAACAATGCATAATTTTACCTTTATATAACACTTCTCTACCACAGAGTAATTTGAATATGGCCGCTTTAAACTGAAGTGCTGTGCGCATGCGTGTGTTGTTGTCAATTAGCTAAGGGGGAAAAGTCATGTCACGTACTCTGTTGGGCTATTTGCGATGTTGAAGTCTTGCTATTCTATACACTATTTAGTAAATTCAAATTTTCACAATAGGAAACGCTCAAAATGTGTCATTTTAGCAGTGTTGTTAGTTGCATTATGGGAAGGGTATCACGAGAAATGTTGCACATGCGCAGTAGCTTCTGAAGGCGCCATAATAGAGAATTTTAGGATGTTAAAAGGTTATTCTGAATTGTGTCCCGAATTATTAAATATTTGCATAGGATAGACTGATAAGCGATGCATATGGTAAGTGAAAATTGTTAGTCACAGACATTTAACAGCTTAATTGTTACTGAATTGCAACCACTTGAGTAACAGCATGGTTGGTAGTATTTTGTTATGATTTTGCGAACACCCCACTGTCCCCAGCGGTATTTGCACATACTCGTTGACCATGTTTTATTGAATACACCTAAACTTTAAGCTGATGTTATGCCCAAGCTTTCTAATCAAAAAAGCTTGAAGTTACCATTTCAATATTTCAAGTGGCATTGATGCAATTATTAGTAGTATTTCCCATGGTATGTACCTTTTCAATCCACTTGGTTGCTTGTGTGGTTGAAAGTGAAAGGCATTGATATTGTGTACTAATGATGCCAGCTGTTAATGTTATTATGTTTCTCAAAGTGTGTGGTTTATATGATAATGTTAATGCATTCGTTATAAACCTAGTGTGAAATTACTTCAAAATAATGGTGTTAAACCAGAATGTTAGGACATTTGATAGATGAAGTGATAGTGATACATAAAAGCTATTTAATTCATAATTTACTATGCAAACATAAGGTATCTGCTAAATTTTATATGATATTAATCCACATAATTCAGTGTGGAAGTTTGATTTGATTGTCACTTATGTCAAAACTCCACACAACTATCAAGCAAAATCATTGTAACAGTAGGTTTTTGCAGAAGTTTTGATTAATTATATTTTGTGAAGTCGCAAATGAGATTTGTTGATATTTATACCTACAAAATCACAGACATCAGTTATATCCGTTGATCCAACTGGTTCATTCTTGTAGTTCTAAACAGTTATTGAATATCTGTTCAAGTGTCATGCTGAATTACAACTTCAGAAAATTTGAAACCCATATAAGTATTCAAGGTTAGAAATGTCCAAGACAGTTGTTTAGGCATGATGCATTGAAATGGGTATATGTTAATTATTATTCCTAAGCATGGTCTGTAAATTATGTTACTCAAATCAAATCAAAATATGCTAAAATAAATAAAGACTTGGATTTTTCTTTTTGATATGGACAGAGTACTGTATCAGAGTTTGATACAAACTAGGTCTAAAAATTTACTTGCCCTAGTCCAAAATCAAATTAAAAAAAAAGGGGGGAGGGGGATGCAAAAATGATTAAATAGTGTGCGTACCAAGGCTTTCCCCAGAAAACCGTCCAGCTATCATATGGACGGCCGTAAGCCTCAAAACACTGCCTATATTCCCAAAGGCAGCTTATAAGATTTTCGGGTTGATATCTTGAGCCTGTTTAAGTTGGACTCCCTGTAAGTGTAAAGCGATAACCAAATTGCAGATTCAGATTTTGGTCTCCCTATACACCAAATTCACCAGGGGAAACTCCTGGAATATGCTGATATATTTAGTTTGACCAAACTGTCTAGATGTCTGCGAAACTGTGTCTTTAGATGTATGAAACAGCAATATGTATTGTCTTTTGCCAAACCTGTAAAGTAAGTGAAGTACAAATGCCATCACCCATGGGGTTAAAAGGGGCTATTCAGAATAGATGATCCAAGTACTAAATGATCCACTGACTAAATATGGCCGATCACACTTCAAAAGCAATGCCGCTAATTCCCGATGGTCTCCCTGCCTCCATACGCGCCATTCAACAGATTAAATCTTGGCTTTGAGGCTTAATTGCTAGGCCCCTGCAAGGACGTGGAGACCATCATGGAATAAGCGGCATCACTTTTGAAGTGGTGTCGGCCATATTAAGTCGGCGGATCCGTTAGTACTCGGATCATCTGTTCTAAATGGCCCCATAGATATTATATTTACTATATCAGTACTTATGGCTGTCTTGTTGGCAAACTGGCAACAGAACTTCTTATCAGTATATTGTATAATATACTGAAATGAAAGCATAAAAGTTTGTTCATATAATGTGGCAATATAGAAAGTGTGGAGAGACACTGTGTGGAGAACTCTGGAATATCAGGTGACATACAAATAAAATGTTTTCATCAGATTTTCTTGAGGTACCAGAGAACTTCAGTGAGGTGCTCTGCAAGTATTTCATTAGCAAGTCACTTGCAATTGTGGGCAAGTACCACTTAAATTCTATTTGCCCAACCGCAGATATTACTTGCACTGGACAAGTATTGCCAATTGTATGTTGAGCCCTGCAATACAGCTTGCATATATCGTGTTACTAACATCTCAGAGATTACATGGGTTTTTATGTCAACTGCCTGCTTTGAGTTTTATGTTGAAGTTATACATTTGATTTCAAACATCTGATTTTAAAGTTCATATATTTTTTAAGATTTGTAATGTTTTCAGTTATTCAAATTATATACTTTCTGACACAAAGTCCACTTGGTCATTGGAACTGTTTGTCCTCAGTATTAAAATAACAGTGTTATGTGGTATTTATTGTATCTAGTCTACACAGAAAGAAGGTCCATCAGCTGTGTTGTGCCCAAAAATGCTCTAGGTAGACTTTGAAATATTGCATATTTATAAAACAATTTCAATACTAGACAGTAGTTGTTGATTGAAGAAAAATCACTGCTTTATGCTTCTAGAGTCTGAGTTCTTTGAATTGGAAGTGGTCACTTCTAACTCTGAGATTTTCAAAGAATGTGGAGGGGTACAGCACAAAGATTTTCTCTTAGACTGGTTTTGAAATATGGATGTTTATGTTAGTGCTTAGCACGAACCATGTGCTATATAGGTAACTAGATCTGTCGTGCTCCCTGTCTGGAGATTTGTAGTCATGTGATGATTTTATCATGTGATCAGTTATCAAAATCCCCAAACAAGTGTTTCACAAGTGGTTATTATAAAACTGCTTTTCAATGTCAGAGATCTGTTATCTTTCTGTACATATTGCATTTTTAAACACTGCGTAAGTATGTATTTCATATACTTAAAATATGTAAGCTGCAAACACTTAAAATGATCAACTAGACATATGCTGTATTAAATGGTAGACTAAATCAGAAATGCCCTTAAATGGTTGGTTCGTCAGTTTTAAATTATCTGTCACTGCTTCGAAGAAGTCCTAAATTAAAACTATTAATTTTGAAAAAAGAATGTGAAGGTTTATAAATTTTAAACTTTGCTGTTCTGTTCACATCTAGAATTAGTTTTGTCAGTCTTGTGTATTTGTAAAACTTTGCAAGGTTTTGTTTGAAAAACAATGCAATGTCTCTTCTAATCCATTTTGGTATTGATTTGGATGTGATTTTGTTATTTCTGGGAAAACAGTTTTATTTAGTTTTATTTAGATCGATCGAATTCCCCTGGAGCTCTCCCTGAATGTAAGTAGATTAACATGTCTCCTCTTGTTTGCAACATACTTAAAAAATTACCAGCTTTTCTGTATTTTACTCAACACCAGGAGGAGGCATGTTTATCTGTTGATCTGATTGCATTTAGAGAGAGTCCCCACTGAGTTGGATCGATCTACATAGAAAGATAGTTTCATTGGGAATGGGGCATAAGACTTGCATTAATAAGCTTACTAATAGTTTGCAGAAGTGACTGTCTCTTTATCTTCCTTATGATATTGTGAATTATTTTGTTGAATTATAGGTAACTAGAAAAGCACTCGGAGAGCGCAGACCTCTGCCAAGGCAGCAAAGTCTCCATCCACCCCTTAAATTTCGATACTTTTGAATATTGATTATTGATTGGTTATAAATCCGGATCACCACCAAAAACTAATCATGTGTTCCTTGGCCCACTTCTGACAGTTCCTGAAAATTTCATCAAAATGGGTCCATAACTTAGTTTTTTTATTATTGATTGATTATTGATCCGGATCACCACCGAAAACTAATTTCTTCCTTGGCCCTCTTCTGACAGTTCCTGAAAATTTCATCAAAATCGATCCATAACTTTTTGAGTTATGTTGATGACAGACGGACAAACAAACAGGGGTGAAAACATAATCTCCTTGGTGGAGGTAATAATCTGTCATCATTGAACCATCACCCAAAATGCTATTACGTCACTGAGGTGCCTGTTGGTTTATTTTTTAAAGATATATTTATTGGTATTGGGTCGATTTTGGTCACCCGATGCTGATCTTTGCTGTTAGGCATTTCCTATATTTGGTGTAGTAATAATGTTGTGATTATTGCCACACTGTGGTATGAGGTCAGCATATAATCTTTCCATGTGTAAACAAGGAAGCACAATGACAGCAGCTACCTGCCATTGACACTAGTTACCTTCACAGTGACTCATTCTATGTGTACTAATGCACATGGTACGGTTTCAGGGAAGTGTGCTGTTGGTTTGATAGGCATTCATGATCAATGCATACAGAATAAGAAGGGACTTTCTTAAAAAAAGCAAATACTTTTGTTGACTAAAATAGACAGAAGGGAATGTGTAGCACTGGTTTTATATCATTTTTTTTTCAGGTTTTTAGTGCATGAGAAGGAACCACCTTGTTTCATTCTTGAACCTTTAAATACTAATGAGTTTGCTTTTTGTCCTCAGGTGTATGCTGTGGTGTGAAGAATGGCTGAGGGCTGATATAACAACAACATGGCATCCTCAGCTGTGCCACTCAACATGCACCTTTTCCATGAACTGAAACAGAGATACCCTGAGGTCTCGGACAGTGTCGTGACATCATATATGAAGCAGGTATAAACTTAATTATAAATTGCATTGTATGTTGCCTGTACAGATTTTGTCTATAGATCATTTTCTTAGGAATGAGGGTTGGGTGTAAGAAAAAGGGATCAACTTGATGGGTTTAGAACAAGAAATGTGTATCACTCCTCCATTTATAGTTTTATCGTGGGTCTTTAAAAGTTATTTATGAAACAAGCCTGGATTCTCTATATTGCATATAAACCACCTCTACAATTATTTTCTTATATAACTCAAATAAATTCATCAAGCCAAGGAATAAACCAAATAAATCACTCAATCAACGATAAAAGAGCTTTAAAACTGCACCCTCTTCTAGTCATCAATTGACCTACTTATCTAACTCTCCAGTTCATAAAAGGGATGGATTGATCCCGGAAGAACGATATAGGTATGGACATGGGATTTAAGTATGTCAGTGAAACCAATAACCGTACATGATGAAGGATGACAAATATTTCATTCACAAGCAAAGTTTCACCACTTGTCTATTTTGACTTTGTTTTCCATTACAGAACAGGAACAATAGAGAAAGATGCATTGAGCAGCTGGATAAGGAAAGCCAAAGAGCTCTGTATGGGGAGGGAATTGAAAATAACATTCAAGAATTATATATAGAAGAAGAACACAGATCTAGAAGTGGATCGTCCTCCAGTACTGGAAGTGGGAGTTACGTTTTTGTATCAAAGCAGCCACTGCCTACTCAAACAACTACTACAACTACAACTCAAACTCCTCAACGTATCATGCAGAGTATAAGTATGCCTCATTTAAATGCCGAGAATAACAGTAGAACTCAGTCCCCAGGCCCCACTGTTAGATACTCACCAAGTGCAAGTGCTGTGCATTTGCAGTATGACATGGATGGCAATAGGTCGCAGTCACCAGTGAGTGTTTCATCTTCTGGTGTGGGTGCCACTGGAAGTCCCCAGCGTAATTACACACACATGAATAGCACACCGGGAGCTTTTGGGACAAGTGCATTAAATAGACAGGCTGCAGTGCCATACAGCCACAGCTCTTCACAGTTGGGGCACAAGACTGCTCCAGTTATGCCTCAAACCTATAATCCATTTGCAGGTGGACTTCAGCCATATCCCCCTATACCGCCCTCACAACAGGGCATGTATGGAAATGTTTATAACCAAGGTGCTTTTCCAAGAATGCAGTACCCTGGTTCATGGTATTCACAGGGTGCACAGGGTACTGCTGGGCAGCAAGGACCAGTCAGTATGCCCTATTATTCACCTAGTTCAAATTTTCTAGGGCCACAGACTTCAAATTTTACTGGCTTGCCAGATCAAAGACACTTTAGTCCCAACTCCCCATCTCATCAAAGTGCAACCTCCTCACAAGGGAGCATCTATAATCCTTCTCAGACTTACTTAGAACCCTTACAGGTTAATGTTTCTAGCCCAGGAAACCAACATTCTTATCAGACTCCATTTTATGTGGATCCATTAAACACGAGTGGAGCGAATAGAAGTGCACCAAGTTCACACTCTAGCACTCCTTCAACACCACCATACTTCTACCAGAATTTCCCAGGAGTGATGCCTCAAGCTCATGGTTCAGGCTCAAGATCATCAACGCCCACTGGGCAACCCCAAGGATCACATGGCAGCACGCCACCATTCCCTTCACCAGGCTATGGGATGCCAGAACCATCACAATCAAAAAACCCTTTTGTATTGACTCATAGTGAAGCAGCTAGTATTCCACACACTCCTCTGCAGCCTATACCTTCACCTGTTGGGGGACCGCCGGGGGAGAACCTCTTTAACAGACAACAGAGTTCACCGGAAGATGGATATCTTCAAGGTAAGAAAAATGAAGAGATTTTGGCAACTTTTGTGCACACATGTATCAAAACACTGTTTTCTGAACATTGATGCCAGATATTAAGAATTGATGGAGTATCTGTTAAATGATATTTGGTTTGATTTTTGTGAGAAAAATACTTGTATTTTCATGTTTTTAGCCTTAGTTCTGCATCAGAAGGCTAGACACCAGAGATTAGAAAAAGAATTAGAACCACTTCAGCAGCGGTTGATCTGTTTGAGAAAAGAGATTGACAATATGGAAACCAATTTACAAAAACAGAGAAGTAGGGCTAGAAGAAACAGTTTCCCAACTGTAAGTATTAATTAAAACTTGAGATTAACAAGGCATTTCAAGTGGTGGAAGACTATTCCTCCTCACTGATATATATGCACTAATGGATTTTTAGCGACTATCAAACTCTGATCTTCTGTATGTGGTAAAATTTTTCTCATATAGATATTGTAGTAGATAGAAGTGATAAAATGAAGCAAGTGAACAGTACTCTTGATGTTCCATAATGTATGTATTTGTTTTTTAGTTTGATGATTTATCCAAACTCAGAGAACAGAACAGAAAAATGCAAATAGATGTGGAAGTTTATGCAAGAGAAATAGACATGCATCAAGGTTAAAACCATTAATTTTATATTCCAACTGCAAAAGAAAAAAAAAATTGTCAGTAATGACTGTCTGCAGCTTGTAATTTTTATGGAAATTACGCATTTCACCAAGTTTATTTCTTTACTCGTTGCCAGGGAATCTCTCAGAGTGTGATATCCTGCCTGAACTGGCATAGCATTTCTTGTAAGAAATTTTGAAAATTAATGACTCAAAATCTCACAATTTATGGAAGAAATTGTCAAATATGCAATTAAGATTAGGGTTTTCTTTTCATTTCTCTAGTTCCACTAGGTATTGTTGATCCTGTTGAACAGCAGAATTTCTATGGAAATATGGGCAGCACTGGTCCCCAAGGTCCTTTTGCTCATCAGAACCAACACACAGCTCTGTCTAGAGTGCAGTCGGATATAAGGAGGCTGCCTATAAGTAAAGTCACTATTATGCACTTTCGAGAGATAACAAATTTACTACTTGATCACTGCGGGTTTTGAAGTAGTGTGAAAGTATATTGGAAAAGATACTTAAAAACAAAATTACTTTCCTCTGATATATAATATATTTCATGTTATTGTCATTTTATGTCACAAATGTTGAAGTTGTCCCCGTTTCTTATTCCAGGTGAGGCTCCATCAGTCGTTCCCCCTTCCTCAAGCTCAATACCCTCCCCTACAACACCTTTGGTAACACAGCCACAGCAGGCTCAGCAGGAAGAGGAAGAAGCACAATGGAGCTGCTCCGCGTGCACTTTCCTGAACCACCCAGCACTGGACAAGTGTGAATGTTGTGAAATGCCCAGGGTACCCCAGATAGGTATGATCCATGGGATGACCCCATGTTACTGCCACGGGAGAGCTCATGTTCATTAATTTAGGTTGTGATGCTTTGTGAACTTAACTGCATTTTACAACTATCTAGACAAGGTGAAACATGGGCTGTGAAATGTAGATAGGTTATTGGAAAATGGAACAATTTAGGTAGAAAATTAGAAAAGGAAACTTTTGTGGCAGTAATCGGTGACATCAGCGTCCTAGATGGGTGATCTGAACTTTTAATGCTGCAAACTTGGATTATTGTTGTTAAAACTAAAACATTTCAGATGAACTGCTTTTCACCCCTTATAGAAAAGATATGGTAACTGAGATAACATCTGCCTTCGCATTAAATGCAATAGAAACATGTCCTTTGGTGATGGGCTTTCTTTAAAAATCATGCTTTGCAATGCCAGTGATGCTCAGTTGTATATTTTAACTTGCAGTGTCTAATAACAAGCTGTGATAATTTAACTGTACCAGATTTGATAGTTTAAATGAAGCATGTAGGTTACAGATGGCTTAGTGCATTTATCAGTGTTGTATGTTTGTTTGCAATTGTGTGTGGTACACTGACGCAAAAAGTTGCTGTGGAATGTTGTTCACTTTGGTTAAGTCCAAACCTTTGTGAGCCTCTTTTTATGTAGATGTCTTATTTTATAACCTTCATATTTTATAACCTGCCTGTCATATACTTTTTTGTAATGTATTTTTGTATTTTTTTTTTTTCATTTAACTTTAAAAGCTTTTAAGTTTGACTGCTGTCTCACCTGTTGTTGTTTTGTTTATTTTGGTTCTTAGGTGTTCATGGTAATTAATGCATGTGGTGGGGCACCCTGACCTTCAAGATATTTGGCTGTGTTGACCAATTTGGATCTAACCAAAATGCTACTGTGATGCTGTGCTTTGCCAACAAAAAGCAGTGGCAGCACCACTTGCTGCAATACCTCTGGACTTGTGAAAAGAATGGGAAAAAAAAGAGATGTAAAGCAGTTCCGATGATGAAATGTTCAAATGAGGCAGCTTGCAGTAAGGAGAGAATGTGCAATTTATCTTCCTGTTTTTTCCCTTCCTTTAATGCATGGTCTGTATACATTGCATTTCAGAAAAAGTTGATGGAAGTTATACTTGTTTTATGTTGCATCCACTTAAAAAAAAATTAACATTTGATTAATAATGTTAGACAAATATCTTGGAGAATATATTTATAAGTGCAGCAGATGTTACTGAATGCAAAGAGCATGACTTCAAATGCATTGAATAATTGTGTGTGTTATAGCTAAACTTGAGAATTAAAAGCTGCCAGTTGATAAGCAACAGTGCAAATGTTACTTGTGTACCATTCAATATTGAGCCTGCTCATTATAGTTGTTCATTAGGTGTCTGTTCCCACTTTTTGCTAAGAGGTCAAGTTGTGTGGAAGTGCTTGGTTATATTTATTGCAAGTCTCCTGACTATAAACGCCCTCTGGTAGGGTGAGTTTTATTTGTAGTTTTACATGTAAAGCAATGTAATAATGCACCTGTATACTTGGCTCATGCTAATGATATTGTGAAAATGTTGCAGTTAGACACAGTTAGACACAAGTTGTAATATTGAAAACCATGGATATCTAGACTAACAAAGAAATTTATTGCTCTCTAATGCTTAATTAAAAGGTTTAGGAAAGTGGTATGTGCCAAAGCGGCAGTCAGTTTGAGCCTATAGAGGAATTTTAACGGGCATGTTATTTAAATTACATTTGAATAATGTACTAAGTGGCATTGTAAAGTTAAGTTTGTAGTATTATTTAAAAAGAAACAAAGAACTTCTACACTTTTTAGGGGACGTTTTGTAATATTTGTTTTTCTGTGAGAAACAAATATGGTGGACAAATGTTTTAAGATTCTGTTTTATGGTAGAAAATTCCGACTTGATCTTTGTGGTATGCAGGCTTTAGACATATTGCACAGTTCATTTGGTTAGGCATAGGTTGCTGCCTGCTTTTGAATGTGAAATGAAAAGACAATTAAGCCATTTGTAACATAGTTGTATATCTATACAAAAGGAAATATAAATTTACTGTAACTATGCTGTTGTTCAGTTGTTTACCATCACTTAGTAATTCCAATCTGCAGTACAATCTGAGCAAATTTATTACCTTATCTAATTTGTTCGGTATTTCTATATGAATCTAGTATTTTGTTTTCCAGAATGTACACATATAAAAGTGGATTTGCTTTTTGAGTGATGAGAAAATATTTTAAATAAAAACATTTTCTGTGCTCATCTCAAATTTGGCAAACTAAAACTAAACCAAGCTGACCTTGGGTAATTTTTTGACACTAGGTTGTACAGAGGAATTGGTTACATTTAGCACAGGCTCGGACTTGAAACTGTAAGTTCGAAAAGTAAAAATGACCTATGGCATTAGCATTTAGGTTGAGGCAGTGGATTGTTAATTTTCAGACTTTTTAATGTCATCACTGCTTTTATCTGTTTTTACATATAAGTCCGTTTGATACCTTTGCTGTCCTGTTGACATAGTTTAATTATAACTCGAGAACGGATTCGGATCACAAGAAAGTACAAAAATTAGAAAATGTGGACAAATTTCAAATTATAAAGCAATGCTCAAAAGGGTGGCCTCCCTGCAGTTTCAGGAATTGAAGTTTTATTTTATTTATTTTTTTTTATATTACAAATATTTACAGCTATCATTCAAATCTTGTAAAGAATCTCACAGTATTTACTGTGACCACTGCAATACCTGAATATCAATCATCAATTGAAAGGTGGTAATATGGCATCAGTTCTGTGAAATTTAATGACTAAAGAATATAAATATATCAATACATTTCTTTATAATAAACTAAAGACATCAAGAGGTGAAATTTAAAAAATACTGTGAATGTGTGTGTTCTAAAAAATATTAAGCATGTTGTAAGAGCAGTAATAACATTTTTTTAAACAAGGCAGTCTTCTATAGCTTTCACTATAAGTAATGTTTCCTATATCAAAACATGTTCTCCAACACAAAGTCACTTTATTATGAAGGAAAGCACCATCCTGAGCTTTACAGATCCAAAGCTTAACTGTACATTTTAGTAAGTCCTCTGCTTGCTGATATTCGAAGCCACGAATATCAATCAATCAATCTACATAGCAGGCCTAGGCTGAAGTCAATGACAACAATATGCCTGCAATAAAATTGTCTCTTCTGATGTACATTTCTGTTGTTGAGATCAGAATAGATGCCTCTCTTGTTTACATTCTCCTGTCAAGAAAATCGGGACACCGTGTTCCTCGGGACAAATATCTTTCCTAGCCTCGTCTCTTTTGTGTGCTGATATATAAAACTGCAACAAGAAATATGTCATCATTTATTTATAAATAAAAAGATGGTTTTTTTTACAAAGTTTAATTTCAATTAAATGTGTAATTTCACTTTGAATATAATATCTCAATATTTACACTTAAAAGAATACAAAGAAATAGAAATTAACCCAATTAAAAAATTAAATTATTTCTTTTCTACTGGCCTATTTCATATTTATCTAATCTAAATGTCCAGATATTTCATGTACCTGAATAACCTGCTGCAGGTGGCAACACTACTCACCATTATTTCCTCTTATAAATGCATCTCCATATTTATTCTTTAATTGTCCATTTACATATTCTTCTGTTTGTTCTAATGCTATATTCATATATCCATCGAGACATGCTAAAACACCTAAAATTAAAAAAAAAAATTCTTCTCATTTATACCAAACAGAAATTGTCCAAATAACCAAGAGACTGAACAGAATATACCCTTAGAATGAAACCAAAGTTGTACTAAATTACAAGATATTAGCATATAAACACATAAATAGACGTACCTCTGTAATCAACTCCAGAGTTAAGTTTCACCACTACAGGTCGGCCTATAATTTGCTTCAGAAAATCACTAGGTGTCTGCTTTCGGCTCATCTCTTCTGTGGATACCTTATACTGAAAAAAATGTTTGCTAACTTTACAATGCTGTAAAAGAGAGTGAATTCCGAATTTTCTGACCAAGAAAAACTGCAACATATCCTAAATAAGAAAGAAAAGTGACTATGTTTAGATGTGTTGCTACAGTGTATATGGCTGTAAGCGCGCTTACTCAGTAACTTACTGGTGACCATCATTTAACAGTTAGTAAGTGCATCTGTGCCTTTCGTACATAAACACATATAGTGCTTATAAGGGACCCCAAATAAGAGTGCTAAAAATGTAACACTGCTAGTGCTTATATTGCCTCAATGTTCGACCTTACAGGTTACAGTTACATGTACCTGTGCCGTGGCTGTGAAAAGTGAAAACGGGTAATTGCAGTACCATTGCAAAAATAAGCGCCGACTGAGAGAGTGCAGTCAAATTTAAGATAGATCTTTGTCAAAGGTTATTTTCCATGTACTACAGATTACAATAAACTGAATATCAATCAGAAATATTTGCATTCACAAGAGTAAAAGTATAACAGTTAATACTTACCTATCTTTGTGCACCACTGACTCTTGTCAACACACATGTACGTTTGGAAGTCAAGGTCAATCTCGATCTATCTCGAGAGATGGCCATCAGTTGAATAACATTTCTATTTTCTTAATCTTGTTAATCTTTTTTTCTTATAATTATCAAGCTTTTTAATGTAAAAATATTATTTTCGTAATTGTTTTGAATGTTTAAACATGAGAATAAATAATCTTTTAGCTATCTTTATCATGTGTCACATGACTAACTGCGAGAGTACAAAATGGCGACGACCATTTTGTGTCGATGCGGTCGCACGGTTGCACAACAAAGCTGCAAATACTCACGTTTTCTTGTCTCTGCCAAATCTGAAAAGTACTCTCATGCCGCTCCAAGTGTGAACTGTGCACATTTAAACTTGCAATTTCCGTTTGGTAGTATTGTCACTAATGCAAGTGCAGTGAGAGGATTTTCAAGAAGCCGCTGGCTGCAACATAATTCGTGCAATCAAGATGAGGATCGTCAGCAAAAAGAGAAATTAGACAATCTCGAAAGACCATGCTGGCGTTGTCATAAAATTGTTAACCCAAAAGAGGATCTTTTCTTCTGCACATACGAAGACTGCGGGGTCATACAGCACCCTCTTGAACAATTGACGTTTTTCCAAATCATGGGCATAGCAAAATCCTTTGATATTGATACAGTTAGAATGAGCAAGATTTACAGAAATCTTCAAAGACTTATTCACCCCGATAAGTTTTCACAAAAATCTGTTGTAAGTCGTTTCTTGTGCAAATAGAGGTGTTTTATTATAATTTTCCTTTGCAACCAAACATTAAGTTAGTTCATGTACATTCAAGTTACTATTCACCTGATAGGATTTCACAGAAATCTGTTGCAAGTTGGCCATTATGCAAATAGATGTGTTTGATTATTAATTTCCTTTGCAACAAATTAAATTAGTACAGCCAAGTCATTAATTTCATAGACTGTATACAAATTCATTGATAAACAACATATAAATTAACAAAAATCTGTTAATACATAAGATTGACTTAATACCTTTTTTTCCTGTCTTCCAAGGCTTAGCATAGAAACTGATAAAAACAGCTTTTTTCCTGTGCTGATAACTTCCTTTTATATTCTTTTATTTTATTTAAAAAAAAAAGATATTGGAAATGACAATCTGATAGTATTTTAGCATGTGATTGTTCATAAATGCCATGAATGCCATGCTAGTAATTAGGGAACACAAGAACTTAATTGGGCAATAAAAATGACTAGCATGTTTTCATTAACCAACGAGCTCTGCCCTACCCAAATAAGTAGTCTTTTAGTCTAGATTTTTTTTACTATTACTATAATAATTAGTTTGCCTCCCATTTCAATAAATAATTTAAAGATTGTTATTACTCCATATGTCAGTGGGTTTTAATGTGGCATATTAAATAATACATATATGGAAAAGTCAATCTTTTGATGTATAAAAGTCTTTTGCTCATGTACATTTAATATTTCCAGGAAGAAAGAACAATATCAGAACAGCAGGCATCACTCATCAACAAAGCTTACTTCACTCTGCTCCATCCCCTCTCTAGGGGTTTATATATCCTGGAATTGGAAGGCATATCTATTGAAGAGGACAGCATTGACATGGAACCAGAATTCTTAATGGAAGTCATGGAAATTAATGAGAGGATCTTGGAATCAGATGACGCTAAAGAGGTAGAACAAATTAAACAGGAGAATAAAAACAATAAAGATAACCTTGTGAAGGAATTGTCATTTGCTTTTAGACAAAATGATTTTGCACAAGCTAAAATTTTATTATCCAGAATGAAGTATTTTGCAAATATTGAAGATAAAGTGAAAGAATTTGAGCGTGCAAGAGCTGGTGTTGACTTGTAATGTAGTATATACTTTGAGAATATAACAATTAAAAGTGTAGCCTTATTATTTTTTTGCTCATGAGTAACTAAGGCCTAGCTTTGTTGTAAGGTCATATATGGCATTTAGGGATATATATTTGTGCACAATAAAAAAAAGGTGCCATTTTAAGTGCATTATATTTAAAGGAAGTAAATGATGAAAAAAATCAAAGAAGCCTTGACAGAACAACATTTTCAATTGCTGCTATAGTTCTGTTATCTTATTGTTATGAAAGTGAATAGAAACCTAGCATGTTTCATATTTAATATTGACTTAATAATTGCATGCAAATAATTATCATTGACTTCTCATTGAAAACTGATCTACACTAACTTTCTGATGCCATCTTCAGAGCATTCAATAAAAACACTGTATCATTTATTCATTTGTTAAATCTTTAACTTATGACTAGCTAGAATAGTAGAATAGAATTTAAAGAAACTAATAGGATGCAATGTACAGCTCAAAATGTATAAAGTAAAGAAATTTTTAAAATCATTTTGTACATACAGACACTGAAGTGAATGAAATGCAGACCAGGTTAGAAAATTGGCATTATTAACTTACTCCTTATATTTGTTGATTATATATTTTGATAAAATTGGCTTTTTTTGTTCAATAAAATTTACATACACTCGACCCAAAAAGTTTAAAAACATGAAATTGTGTTTCGATAATTACAAAACTTATGGTGGGTGCATGATCCATCAGCATTTGGTTAAAATATTTACATGAAGTCATATTGTTATTTAAAAATTGTTCAAAAATGACGATGTTTCCTAACTTTTTTGGGCTAGTGTAGATAACCCCACGCCGCTTTAACAGAATTTACAAGGGGTCATTTTATCTACCCTTATTCTCTTGTTTCTGGTTCTTTAGACGATCGAATATTGAGGCTTCGTTCACATGCAATGTCTATTTTCTAAATTCTATTTTCTATTTGCGGCATGTCTTATGATCACGGTCTGTGCACTGAATATCCCGCCGCGTAATTACTGGCAGCGCGAGCCAGTTACTATAAGTTACTATAAGTAACTGGCTCGCGCTGCCAGTAATTACGCGGCGGGATATTCAGTGCACAGACCGTGCTCATAAGATAGCGCGAATAGAAAATAGAATTTAGAAAATAGACATTGCATGTGAACGAAGCCTAAGTCTCAGGCACTGACCCACCTGTTGTTACACAAAATATGCGTCAGTGACTATTCAGGTGGTCTCAATTTCAACTTAAATTTAGTTAACAGCACAGTGGTTCCTTGAGTAAAAACTTTTAAATCTTCAGTATGCACGTATAACAAGTGCAAGAGTTCCCGGTGAAATAGGGTGAAATAGAAATGTTTACTGTATATGCCCAGTTTTATTTCTTAAAAATTTACGTGTACATTTCTCTAGAATTCAATTAACGAAAAAACTGCTTTCCTGTGGAGCTCTGTCACACTCCTGCGTACTTTATTCATTTGATGCCGCACACTGACAAATTCAAGCGTTGTCGTACGCACAATGCGCACCTCCTATGCATCCCGACCACTTTGTGTGAGTTCAATATACGCCTACACTCGAACAGTACGTTCCAGTACGCCTGATAGGTTTGGTCATGCACAAAGCTTTACTGCGTACTCAGTTGTGAAATAATAAATTCGCAAAGTATTGGTTAGCGTAGCTGTACGATTACACTATGTGTTTGTGTAAGATTAGCAGTTCCTACTTCTTGATAAAAAGTTTCGAGAGTCGTAAGAGTTTGATATATGCAATTTGACAGGAGCTTGAGTATAGCTCAATTATTTGGTCACCAGGAGAAGACGGCTAGGGATATGTGAAAGGACAAAAACGGATTGCTTATAAACTGACCCTTTACAGTGACTGATAGGATGGACATAGAGAGTGATTGCAATTACTAACGAAGGTAAATTAAAGAATAAGAACGGTAAGGTGTGAGAGACAGAAGCAACAAAGTGGATAAACAAACCAGCTACTTAGCCAATTGTAATATATAACCCCCAAGATCTGTTTTATTGATAATTTCCCATTGATTTTAAAATAGACTCACTCACTCACTCTCTCTCTCTCTCTCTCTCTCTCTCTCTCGTCAAAATTGTTTTGTATTTGAATTGACGCTGATTACATTTATATATTTAATTTAATTCAGACATATATCATTTCCATAATACACAAACAGAACGAATTCTATGGTATTGTGACAGTATCTGATTTACAGCTTAATTTGTATGATTTTAAATATGTTACGCTGGATTGTAAAGTATAATATTTCTTTTACGTATGATAACGTCAAGGTGACCTAGCTGGTATAATTCGCCCATCAGTTATTTATGTCATTTGTATATATGTTATAGATGAAATAAATGTTAATATTATCACTAATATTAAACTGCAGAGAACCCCGTCTCAACTTGTATATGCATTTGCCCAAACTATATTTCGGTATATTTCGCTTTTATTTGTTCCAGTGCACCGCAGTTCTATATATTTTTTCTTAATGTTTTCCGATTCGGATGATCTTTATTTTTAAATTAATATTGTGCTCTAATAAAGTTCTTGACGCCTGCTGCCTGCCTGCTAAAACTGTCCGGTATTTTACTATAATAATAATAATTATTATTATTATTATTGAGGTGGATTTTAAACTAAAATTTACTTGAAAGTGCAGATAACAGCACCTTGGCATGAAGTTTTATTCTGATATAAATGCGATTCAAAACACATGTCATGTGATATATAAGAAATAAGCGTTATGGAACGGAAAAAAGAGAAAATTGACTATGTATGTAATCTGGATTTAACGCAACACAGCCCTTCAATGATTTTCATTAAATGGATGTACTCAGTAAGAGACAAAATAATCAAATTATGGAATTTAAACACTGTATAGTACACAGCACTTCTTCATGAACGTATATAAGGACAAGTGATACCTTTTGTTATATTTTAACAAATAAATGCCATGATTAATGTCGCAAAAAATAATCAAATTTACCACATCTTCATCACGCGCATTCCGGATGTCAGTGCAAAAAAAAAAAAAAAAAAAAAAAAAAAAAGCAAAATTTGAAAAACATCGCTTCAGCGCAAGTTAAGGATTTTTTTTAATTTTCCGAAATTGTTACAGAGTTATAGAGAGAGTCAGGAAGGAAGGAGAAAAATAGAGAATAGAGGTTACCCTAGGAAAAATAGTTAAGTATGAAGTTTTCTTTGGAAAATCTTAAAGGGATAATAACTCTTCGTTTTGGCCAAAAAATGAATTTTCCTGGAGTAAACAACAATTTTTCCATACTTACCAATTTGTTAATGAATCCATTTTTACATTCAAAGTAAGTCCCTGGTTTTTTTTCTATTTAATTTTATTATATTTTATTTAAGAGATTATAACAGAGTGTAGCCATCAATGGAGGTCACGTGGTCTGAAGTCAAGCTCAGATATCAGAATAATAGCTATAACTGCTGTTTTTGTCGTAAAGCAGAATATATTATATTTCTATGAGTTATTCACAATGTTTTTATTGTGAAATATAGACCTCATACGAAGAGTTATTATCCCTTTAAACTGTGCACCTTTATGTAGATTTTGATAGCATTTTTCGATATTCTTCTATGCCAATTGTATGTTCCTTATGGAAATACTGCTTATTAATCTACTTAATGTATTAAAATCATATAAGCATGGGATTTGTTAGTTTTTGAGTAGAATTCCTTCCCTTTGAGAGCCATTTCCCTTTTACAAATAATTATTGAAAATGTTTTCAAACGCTACACTTAAGACATAAAATGTTAATTTTCTGCATTATTTTCACGCGCAAAAGTAGATAAATAAACCGGCAAAGAATGAATTAATTGAACAGCGAGAACAGCGCATTCCCCAGTAAAAACGCACCAAGAGTTTTACCTGGATGACAAAAATCCAGTTGACATCGTAGGGGACTGAAATGCTGATTAGGACTAGTTTAAAGTCAACTTGACGGAGCCATTCAGTGAATTGTGGCAACATTTTTAAACGGCAATTCAACTGGTCCATGGCAGTGGTTCCCGCCCCCTGTCCGTTGTCAATTCGTTCACAAAAGTCAGGTTATTTCATACAACCTCACTTCAAAGGGAAACGTGATAAGACTGACAAGTTTAATCTGATTAATGAAAGAAAATATACAAAAAGATGAAGAATCGATATAAATTATTGGTTCAACTTGAAAATTGTTAAAACACTTTAACATGCCCATTGCCCCTCCTACTGCATGAGCAAGTGTGAACTTTCCATTTTTCTGTGCATTCTAATAAAATGAAATGATTAGTTGAAAGAAAAAGAAATGATGGGACGGGATTCGTAAAGCAATTTATCTAACTGCTAATACAACTTTGAAGTGCAGATAAATATTTGTTGTTAAACAACAGTCCGAGCAAGGACAAAGAATGAATTAATTGAACAGCGAGTATGAAAAACGCATTCTCCTGTAAAAATGCACCAAGAATTTTACCTGAATGGCAAAAATCCAGTTGATATCGTAGGGGATTGAAATGCTTCTTTAACAATAAAAGGACTATCTTTAAGTCAACTTGACGGAGCAATTCAGTGAATTGTGGCAACATTTTTAAACGGCAATTCAACTGATCCATGGCAGTGGTTCCCGCCCCCGGTCCGCTGTCAATTCGTTCACAAAAGTCAGGTTATTTCATACAACCTCACTTCAAAGGGAAACGTGATCAGACTGACAAGATGAAGAATCGATATTAATTATTGGTTCAACTTGAAAATTGTTAAAACACTTTAACATGCCCATTGCCCCTCCCACTGCATGAGCAAGTGTGAACTTTCCATTTTGTAACGGAGGCTTTTCTGTGCATTGTAATAAATAAAATGATTAAATGAAAGAAAAGGCGAAGATGGGGCAGGGTTCGTTTAAGCAATTTATCTAAGTGCTAATACAACTTTGAAGTGCAGATTAATATTTGTTGTTAAACAACAGCCGAGCAAGGAACAAAAAGTTCCCACGTATAGTTACAGATTAAAATTTATTCGACTTTTAACCAATCCATCTTGTCAGGAAATACGCAAACATATTTTTCTTTTTATAATGTAGGTTTGTATTGACGCACTGAGCATATAAATGCGATTGTCTAAATCAGTTCCTATTTTTCATAAACTGAATAAACACAAGGAAAAAACAGTAAAGGGTCTTATCTCTGGGTCACGTTAGTGACGCTCATTTTTTGTGTAAACTTTGCATAAATCTGACTTGCTTCACTGACTAGCAACACAACTTGAAAGTGATGAGAACCAATAAAGCAAATATGACACAAAATGCACGTGCGCGTATGCATATAAATGTTTTATCAGTTACCGGCTGATGGGGTGCAGACGTGTGCATCTTTGGGCGTTGGGCATTGGACAAGTTAAGAGGGTTCGATACATTAGGATTTTTCCTTATTCTATTAGATAAAGGATTGAAATGAAATGATATTGTCACATCAAAACTACACCAGAATTTGTTCATTCGAGCTAATGACTTTGTTTGTGGGTAAAAACTGTAATATCGATTTCAACAGATCTTCTTCACCTGTACAGCTATCAGCACCTTTTTAACGCCTATATGATCACTATAATAAATATTACAAACCCGCGCCTGGACAATTTGTTGAAAGGCTTACTTCTGATCAGAAAAGAGGCGAAATAATAACTTTATTTAATGGAACATTGTTATTAGGGACTCATATCTCCTAAACGATAGAAATGTAAAACCAAACGGTGGCACCAGATTGAAGTTCACACATTAGTCGTCAACCATGCATTTTTTCCTGAAAATGACTACCCTATGTGCAAAAGTGCGTGGATGTTGGATAAAGCAACAAAAAGATTTTAACGTCTGAAGCGTTAACATTTATTGTGCGAATAAATAATTTATTTGAAATAAATGAAAAAAAAAGCTCTTATCCCAATTGTGGACATTTATAACGCATCGAACCCCGAGAATATCCATTATTTTAATTTGAAGAATTAAATTCTTTAACAATTTCATGACTTGCAGGTCGGGAGCAGTGTCCCAAAGTTATAATTTTTATTGATTAGGATGCAAATGGTTAGGTCCCAACCTTGATCCTCGTGAGTTTCTGGTAAAATAGCCATGTCTGAAAATAAGAGCGAAAAAAAAAATAAAATAAACGCCTTGCCGTGTTCACTGATAAAACGCTAGATTTAAACGTTTAAAGGAGATCGATACGTTAAGATATATTTCCTTATCTGTTTAGATAATGCAGAAATAAACATTGTTACGTATAATGTTGCCGTGTATAATTTTATTACACAAATATCTAGATAATCATTTTACATAAAGGACACGGGAAAAGGCTATTTTGACCAATTTTGGCCATTTTTATGTATCTGTCTACCTCAAGCCATTGTTCTTGATTATACAAATTCAACTGGATCATAGGTTACGCATCATCACCCTACTGATTTGTTTAAAAGAAAAAAAAAGTTCTTTTAAGCTACTTTTCAATACTAAGAAGTTCCTTAAATGATATTCCTGGTCGCGACTGTTCCATATCTTTCTTGTTAATGGGCAATAAGTTCATTTTAAAAGATGTAGGGAGTAGTTATTTACACTGTATAATTTTCAACAAGCAGCCTGGACTAACAATATTCTATAAGAAAGGAAGTGGTGGGCTTTATTTGACAACTCTAATCAACAACAAATAAGTAACATTGATAAAACCGCAACATGAAAATATATTAATATGCAAAGCATGGTGACATGGGATAATAAAATGTACAAAAGGGATAAACAAAAACAAATACCGTGAAAACCTCAAAACTGGTTTTTGGCATGTATGGGGTCAAAATGCACAGGGTGCAATTAATAAAATATTCAAGTACTTGCATATGACAGCACTCAGACGCCAACCAACACCTTAATTGAGACAACATTGACTTAACCACAAATTAACCACTCGTGGTATGTCCTTAAGATTAACGTGTGTAAAACCCTGGGTGCCGTTTCACTAAAATGAAAAATGTCTGGTCCTTGCGAAGATACCCCTCCACTTTAAATAGGCAAACAATGTAGAAAATGGCTTATAAATGAAATTTTAAGCAACGGCCCATGATTTTTATTTGAAAGGCAACGGACGTTTTCCTCTTCCTTTTGATGTACCTTTTCATATAATAATTCAATTATTTGGTCAAATTCAAAGTTCTTTACTAGAATGCAACGATACTTCAAGCTCTAAAGGACCAGAGAAACTCTTCGCCTCCACTCAATTTTGATAGAATGGTCACTTATATTTTATTTACTGCGGTTGACAAGTTTAGAAAAACACTCATAATGAATATAAGACCCCCAATATCTGAAGAGGACACCCTTAAGCAAAAGTGGCAATTTTCATTTTTATACTGGTTAACAGAAAATAAATATGATCGAAGGTGGGATCTGTATTTCTAATTACATTTATTATTTTTTCATGAAAAAGGAGTGTTTTCCTAAATCATCTTCATGAATATCCATGTTTACATTTTACATTAACGAATATCCATGTTTACATATTGCCCAACCCCCAAAACTGACCTAAAGGCATTCTGGAAAGGTAGATTAACCGCTATTTATAATTACAGAAAATGGTGCTGAAAACAGGGTCAAATAAGTGCAAATAAGACTAAATACAAAGCTAAATGTAAAATGCCGGTTTCAACATGGTTTTCACAAAACTAACTAGGAAAAACGGCAATCTACGGCAAGGTAACGGCGGTCAACATACATGTAGTAAGAGGCGAACAACAAAAACGTTACAGAGATGTGACAGAGTCACGGGCTCAATACAAATCTCTTAATTTTGGAACCGAAACGTGATATTCTATTTGCTGAATGCGAATGAAGTGGAAGGGTTCTTCTTTACTGTTTATTCATTTGCACCTCCTTTCTCTAGATCTTTTGGAGGAAACGCTTGTTTTAAATATATTCATATGGCCAATTGTAATTTTTGCACCTTAGGAGTGCATATTGACAATCTTGCAGACTTTTCTTAGACAGGCGCGTAGTCAGGGGGGGTTCGGGGGGTTCGAAAGAACCGCCCCTTTTGTCAGGAAATGGTCCATTTTGGGTAAATTTTGCCTAGGTACATATAAGTTTCATTGTAAAAGGTCCATTTTTTCAGAAAAAAGAACCCCCCTTTTGAATTTTCTGGCTACAGACCTGTTAGATATGAGCTCGAGAGAGAGACAGAGAGAGAAAAAGAGAGAGAGAGAGAGAGAGAGAGAGATTCCAAAACATACATGAATGGAGGAGGGGGGGAGGGGGGGCAAATGATGCGCCCAAGGGTATATTTTTTCAGCAATTCTAAGACAATCCCCACCCTAGACAATTCCCCCAAGACAATCCCCACTTTTCAGGAAAGATAATAAACTGGTTTTGAATTTTTGAGTCATTAACACATTTCATTAATATTCAACTATATGAAAAAGAAGGCAGAGAATGAAATTAAAACAAAGGCATTGGCCATTTATAACAAGATACCCCCAGTGCCAAACCGCGGCTTTGGAGCATGGCTATAGAATTTGTCTGTCAAAGCGCTTGCGTTGTGAGTCTCACAATGATAATTCACATGGGTGATTGCAAGATTGCAAAATTTATTTTGCATGCATCACAATAAAAGTAAAAATGCCATAAAATACAGAATGATTACTTTCACTTAGAATCTCTAAGATTTAATAATAGAAGGGCTGGTTCAAACTTTGCCATCTTAAATGGCAGATGTTCCATAACTTCTTTTGAGTTGTATGTACTGTATATACGCTAAATAATTTGAAATTGATATTTACATCGAGGACAGAATCCCATCTCTTTATTCATTAGAATATAATTAACAGAAATTATTAAATCAAATTAAATTTAATGAATCGCCAACCTTGACTTTTGTTTGTTACCGGTGCAAAGAGCAACGATTAAATCAAACGCGAAAAATACATGATAACTTATGTAAACAGAATATATAAACAGTTTCTTTTGTTACTTATTAGGCATAAATATTTCACTAAACAACAACACCTTTCAACAATGGTTATTTATTCTTTGATGCATTAAAATAAAAATATGAGAAAAAAGGATTGACGTCGTTAACCGAATTTTGGAATAAAATTCTAATTACAATAAAATGTCTACCGTGGTTACTGACGTATAGTAACGTTTGATTAATTACATTTTCACTTTCATATTCGGAATACTAAGCACAAGCTACGGGAAACTCATTAAATCACATCATCTTTTCAACATTAAGGAAATGGAATTTGAATAGGGTCATCCTTCGACACTAATTTTTGAAATTGAAATCATTTAAGCCTGGGAAACTTGTGATTCATATGACAGGAGATTGCACCCCGTCATTTCCATTTCAATGTCAGCGCGTCGGGTCTACCTCAGACTTCACAAAAAGATAACTATTATATATACAGCATGTGTAAAGTAGGTACAAACACGGTGATTTATTGGTTGGAGGTGTGTCCGAGGTATAAAACGCATCGCGTGCCCCACCAAGGTTAAGAAGCGTTGATCAAGGTAGGTGGTAATGGGACTGATAGACAAGAAATGTGATTTTTTGAACGATAAATGAACAAATTTAATATCTTTCGCAACTTTCCTCTTTTTCTTTATTTAATTTTTTTTTCTTTTTGTAAATCGTATCAGTATATATATTAAAAGTATTGGGATTTTTTATTTAGTTTGTGAATTAAATTGAATGCATTTTTTCTTGTACCAGGTGTCCCACCTAGAAAGAGATGGGGACAAAATTCCTTGCTATAGTGTTGGTGTGTTTGTTTCAATACAAGCAAATTAATGCCCAGGGTAAGTTTTCGTTTTTTTTTATTTGACGAGCTCAATTTTGCCTCCCTTCTCATTAAGGAAAATAATAATTAGCAAAGAAAAAGTTTAGTCGCTTAATTTTGTAGATAAAATTTTCATAAATGCAAAAGTCACAAGCCTTAAGTACAGACAAAAATGAAAAAAAGTTCAATAATCCAATCAAAGATAATTTCTTATTTTTCTCAGTCTTGCATTTATCTGTTTTGCAGCATATGTCAAATTTAATTTACACTGAAAACATGAACAGAAATCAACAGGTTCCATGGCATTCTTATATTTCACGCATCAACTTTCGGTGTATTTTTTTCTAGAATGTCACTGTCAATCAATTGGTGATGGGCATTACAAGCAGTTTGATGGGAATGTGGTGAACTACCAAGGTGACAGCGAGTATTACCTCGCAAAGACATGCGACGGCGCGGGCGGGGTAGAACCTTTCGCCATTTCGGCCAAGAGAGGCGCGTTCGTTGAGCTTCAGGTTTACGGCCACGTAGTCCGCCTGTTGCGAGATGTAGACACTGGGAGTGATTACTGTTTGGTGAGTAAAATATACCATTTTGAAATGATAAAATATTAAAGTTTTCGTCTTTAAAAAAAGAAGCAAATTGCATGATGTCTTATTAAAAAGTTAATATTACTACACTGGTTCTCTTTGTTCCCTGTAAATGCTATACATTTCGTTTGAACGTCTGATCCTGTAATACGGTGTAAAAGGTTCGTTAGAATGTGTTATTCTAAATTATTATATCATTTTAAATAAAACGTTGTATAAATAAACAGCAGAACAGATTTATTCAATTATTTTGAAAAGAATATAATCTGCATCACATGTGGGAGGTTAAAGAGTGGCAGAAACCACCTCTTCATTTAACCCTCCCATTAATTTCTTAGGTTGAATATTTGGAAATGTTGGAACATAAGTTCTTTTTTTTTCAAATAGCGAAATTCCCAATGTTTAGAGAAAGATTATAATCGAAAAAAGCTTCAATATGTCTATTTTTGTGGAACTTTACACACGGTCATAAAAACGTAAAGAGTGCAGCAGAGGCGGGGGTCGCACACCGGTGACCTATGGTTAGGTCATCTAATAGGCCTACTCGTTTTTTTCGATTGCGGCAATAGTTGTTTATGTAGCCTGTTGTTGCGTAATTTATATGCATTTAACTGACTCCAGTTCCACACTACCCTACTCTTTCTTTCCAATTCCCATCATACTTTCATAAAAGTATACAGCACATGTTCTACGTCTAAATATCCTGCAAAGCTACTTATCTTTCTCACTTCATGATAAATAAATGAATGAATAAATAAATGAATGAATGAATGAGTGAATGAATGAATGAATGAATGAATAATTTTGATTAAACCCGTCAAATAAATGTATCTGTTGTGGAGCAATACTTTTTTCAAGGAAAATTCAATTTAAATTCTGGCTAAGATACAAATTTTCATAGCTAAGGGTCCGTATTAAGAATAAGTTTGAAAATTTGTTTGTTCAGTTAGTTATCGAATATTGTTTTTATGGTGTCGATGTTACCTACATTGAACATTTTAGTATGGGGCACATCTTCGGTCACTAAACACAACCTTTACATCGATTGCAAGTAATTATCATTTTCAACTTTGCGCAAAACGAAAGCTGCAGCAACCATACGTGTTTCAGGTTTAGGATGAATAACGAGCGAAGGATGATTTATTTTGATGCAGACAACTTATATTTTCTGTGCAGAGATTTATTTACCTAAACACAGAAAAGAGTAAAGGAAGTTTTATCAGATGAAAGTGCATGGTAAGATAATGGCGGAATGCACATTTAAATTTCCCGGGCTTTTCCACACGCGTCCGAATTACTTTTACAAAGATTTGGCCACTAAGCAATGACTAGGCTGGGTCTGCGCATGTTTTTTTTTCCTAGAGACTTGACACTTAATACACAGATAGTTGCATTTTTGAGTATGAACACACTGTTAAAATGTATGATCTGTCTTATCAGGGAATCCGATATAATTCCCTGGTCTTATTTAGATAAAAATTTACGCAAGTTTAGCCAGTTTAGCCATGATTGTAATTTTTTCAGATGCCATATTAAAAAATAGTACGTTGCCAACGTGATTTTCACTCCCTGAATATTGTCTTAGTAACTTAAGACTGGTGACACGATAATTAAAGGAGCTGGGTATGAAAACACATGAGCAGTATATTTGAAGAAGACAATGTGAAAGAATACGAGAAATACAACTTGATACAATGTATCTACCACTGCTAAAACATACACCATTTACATAGTAGAATAGTTACCCCAAAAAATTGGTTGAATGCAAAACGATAGAGAAGATGACAAAACAAAAATAAACAACTACTGTAGTTATTACAAGGGAAACAATCCCTGACACTGGCTTGCCTTGAAGTAATTAAACTGGTGAAGATGAAAGTATGTTGATTAACAAACTGAAGAGAAATCCTAAAACAATGTCACTGATTCATAAGATGACTGTCAGGCTTTCAATCACTGCCACAACTCATTAATATTCATGAGAAAAGCAGTGACGTTTTTGTTTGCACTGCCCTATTCATCAATGTGCCTGTCACTTAAAATGGTAAATGAACTCTTTTATTTTTTAAGATCTAAAGGTAATCTGAAAATAATTTTCTGGCCAAAACAAATGTTTCTGGGGGTGGGGGGTGGGTGGGTTGGGGGGGGGGGGAGGTTCTACTTACAAATTTTTTTCTACTAGTGAATCATTGCTTGCCCCATCCCTGCTCTGGGATTTGATTTTATTTAGAAATTTATTTTTGCTATGCTGACATTTACCATTCAGTTGCATGGCCTCGTTCACGCTCCATGGCACTAAATGGTGTAGTGTTTTGTACTGTGGCCTTGTATTCTGCATGCATGAAGTTGTGAGATGTCATGCATGTGCCTATCACCTTGCACTGAGAAGGCTGAGAAAAGATAATGATATCAGATAAACTTTTATTGAAGAAGTTTTATCATCTTTCAGGTCTGAATTGGGAAGGGAAAAGCTTTGGAGGAAATGAATATCACTGCCCTTTATTTTTTTTCACAGGTGGACAATATAGCCTACAAAGGATGGCCAGTTGTGTTGAATGCTGGTATTGGAAAGACCATCAAAGTTGAACTTCAACCGAACTTGCGTCTTCGTGTTTCCACCGACTCTGGTATATCAGTCTCATTTGATCCCGAACTTACTAGCATAGATATTCCAGCTGCCAGCTATAGTGGGAGCGGAATATTGTGTGGTGTATGTGGAAACTGCAATGGTGTGGCTGACGACTATGTGCTTCCAGATTCAACTGATATATCTGGTATTGTGGATGAAGCCCTCCGAGATGCTACTCTTTGTGATGGATGGAGTGTGTCTGATCCCAGGTGAAAAAGAAGTGTTTTACTAATTTAATACTTATAAAGATTAAGGAGTACATTGTTGCTTTTGATGATAAGAATTGAAGTGTTTTGGTTTGTTTAGTAGGCACTGTGCATGCATATAACTTCATAATAAGATACTTGGGAGTTAAACATGTAGTGTTTCTCACATGTTTGACTTGGGCTTTTACAATTATTGTCATTTTTAATGTAAACCAGATGCTTAGCAAATTTATTTCATAGCCTAGAGGTGAAAGACTATACTGAGACATTCATCACTTTTAGTTCAGAATCTCTGCTATACATATGCAGTGTATTACATATGTGGTGAAATATGACATGTATAATTTTTTATTTACATTTCAGTGGACAACCAGTACCTGACCCACCTGGAGTTTATTCAGATGCTGAAAAAGCAGCTGCTGCACAGGACAGCTACTGCGGCCTCATCAACAAAGCAGGCTCCTTTTTTGACAGCTGTAGACAGAACAGCGGGATTGCCTTTGCCGAATACTACCAGTCTTGTGAAGCTGATGTGTTGAGGAGATTAGCTCAGGATCCCAATGGGGCTCAGCATGCTGCTTGCATAGTCTTGGAGGCTTTGGTGGAGGGTTGTAAATATGCTGGCGAGCCTGTTGACATCGAGTGGAGAAGTTCTGCACTGTGTCGTAAGTAGTTTAAGGCATATGCCAAGTGCTGTGTTTTTCTTTGGTATTGTAAGCATATGTTTTGATGTCAAGCTAATCTGTAACTCTTGCATTATGTACGGATCTTATAAAGTTTATGTTAAGTTCATGATGTTAAATATATACAAAATGTGATTGAAGTGTGTCTAAATTTACCTAGCAAAACCACATTATTGACTGAGTATTATATCTCAATGTTGCATTTGCTGCTATTTGACTGTGCCTCCTTATGTTGATTTTTTAGTTCATAAATGCTTGTTTGGTTAATTTTCTGGTTAATATTGATATTATACTCTCACTGAAATATTTTAAATATAGTTAAATTACCATTTATTTTTAAAAAGTGCATTAGCTGTAAACATGAGTATTTTATCATATTTCAACAAGAATATTTTGGCTATTTTAAAATGTGCAAATGTGTAAGGGGCAGTAGATACTATAGGACTTAAAAATTGATCAGAATTTAAAAAAGAAAAAAAAAAGTTCAACACTTGATTACCATATTTTCAGCATTGGACTGCAGGGGGATGACCTATTCCTCAAGTCTCCCAGGGTGCCCAGAAACATGTGCTTCTCAACTTTCGGGCGAGGTTTGCACCAAACCTCTCACAGAGGGGTGTACTTGTGGTGTGGGTTTGTTAATAGAAGTGGACATCAACCATCAGCTGACATGTGATCATGGGAGCATGTGTGACTTTAATTGTGTTGAAAACAGAGGAGGACCATATGATGGAACTTACAGAAAGGTTTGTGAGGATAGCATTTAAATATTTCAACCTCAAAAATAAATTTATGAAAAAAGTTTTTTTAGTGCTTATAGTTACCTTGACTGGAGCTTTTCTAGAATTTTGGCTATGACCATAACAGTGAAAGGTTCCAATAAAACTATTCTTTCAAGCTTTTGATGATGTGGCCCCAGTAATATTAGTTGATTTTGATCCAGCTGGTGGAGAACGCCTAAATTGGGGACATTAGCACCTCTTTAAATCTTGATCTAGTTAAAAAATCAATATATATATATATATATATATATATATATATATATATATATATATATATATATATATATATATATTGATCTCTAAATTTCATTTGTTTTATGTTTTAGTTCCTTCAACAATGGACTGTGGATTGTGCAACAATGGAGAGTTATACGTGTTACCAGAACAATATCTACCCAATGACTGTGGTATGTCCTGAACATTCAACATGTCAGGTGAACTTTGGTATACGGAAATGTTACTGTGATATAGATTATGTTATGACCACAGATAACACTTGTACATATTTAGGTAAGTTGATTAAGAATACGATAAAAAATTTGACTAAGATTGGTTTTAATTCATGAGGAGTGTATTTTACTTTTGTGAATAAATTTGGCTTTGGCCATTTTAAGTAAAAATAATGGAATGAAGTATTCTTTGAATTATTTGTAAGACTAGTTTGTTTGTTGATTCCTAAGATAATGTTTTTTAAAATGAATTTTAAGTTATGCATTGTTTTCTCATGTTCTGTTGAACCTTTTGCTTATTCTGCAGCTTTCACATGAGTGATTTTCTTTCAGGTCCTGATCTTTGCCAAGATGTTGTATGCCAAAATAATGGTGTCTGTCTAAAGGAAACTGGTACCTGTAGTTGTCACCTTGGATTCACAGGAGGAGTATGTGAAACAAGTAAGTCATGAATTGTTTTACAATATATTTATGGTTTTGGACTGTTTATCAGGATTACTGGGCAAAATAGTATTTTATTTCTTTCCTTAAGAATGGTTCTGTCCTTTTTTGTGTTAATCAAATTTGTTAAGAAATTTTTAATGAACATTTTTGTTTTTTAATTATCTATAAGAAGTAAAATGATTTTGTACAATTATTTTTAATTGATAATGCTATTCATAATTTTTACATATATTTTGCAAAATGTCTAACGTTTGAAATCATGAAGTTTTGAATGGTTTGTATTGTATTCTGTGCACATCTTTTTCTAGAAATGATTTCTCATGATTTATAGATTGAGACTATATTAGGAAACTATGTATTAACAATATTATTGGAAGCATACCTTTGATAAAAATTTAAGACAAATAAAATTTTTATGTACAGTCTTGAAAAAAAATCATATTTACTTTAACTATTATCATTCAGTTTTTTCAAATTTCTGTGTTACAATGATATTTTTTTCTGTTTCAGACATTGATGATTGTGAAAATGAACCTTGCCTAAATGATGGCAAGTGCATTGATGAAGTCAATGATTTTACTTGTTTATGTGCCAATGGTTTCACTGGGGAAATTTGTGAAACAAGTGAGTTTGTTTGCTTATTTTCTATTGTTGTTAAGCCATACAAACTAATGAAATGATGATAATGATAATAGTAATAATAATTATTATAGTCATTTTTCATATTAATCGCTATGAATACTTTTTGGTTGTGGAAGGATAAATGTGGTAGAAATCACCTTAAAGCTTTTAACTTATCATTGAGGGTTTATCAGTTTTTCTGTATAATGAATGGATGTAAAAAGAATAAAAAATTCAATAAATATGTACCAAGTGCTGCATATATTTTATTAACTTTAAATTAAAAAGATTAAGATACATTCTTTAATTTAGATCATGCTGTCACCATTCCATCAAGTGTTTTATGGAGGTTGATTTTTTTTTTTGCCATTGGAAGTTTGTTAACTACTGGTACTGTGCCAGTTTGCCCACATTAACAATAATTTTTGATATATTCCATTTTGTGAATTCCATTTTATTGAATTTTAGTGTCATTTTCATTCTACATTGTTTCTTTTCCTAGATATTGACGACTGTGTGAACTCTCCATGTTTGAATGGGGGATCCTGCAAAGACTTGGTTGCTGATTACCAGTGTGATTGTCTTCATGGATTTAGTGGAAGAAATTGTGAGATACGTAAGTATATATTATTATTCATTTGCAGTTGTCTTCTTTCTACGTGGACGGGATACTTATCTATTGCAGGTTATCTTCTGGTTGAAGGATATAAACTTAGTCTTAATTTTTTTTATCTATTACAGATGAGACACCCTGCACTTGCTTTGTAGCGGGAGATCCTCATTTTTACTCGTATGATGGGTCTTGGATTCACTTCCAAGGTACTTGCAAGTACAGGTTGACAAAGAACACCAATGCCGGGTTGAAAGACTTTGATATCTTTGTTCAAAATGAGCATCGCCATAATATCACAGGTGTGTCCTGGGTCCACAGTGTGGAGATTCACGTATATGGTCATGTCATAATCATAGGGGACAAGGTTCAGGTAAGTGACAGTTTTCATCTTTAAAATGTGAAGTTGTTCATTTTGTGGTAATTTAGGCTCATGAAATTAAAAAAAAAATTCCACAGGTGGATGGATTCTTCATTAAGACTTTTCATGAAAAATTTGTTTTAAAAATTTTTTTACAGGTGGATGGAGTGATCATCAATTCTCTCCCATACCTCCTCAATGGCAGTCCAGGTTACATTGACATCACTCCAGGAAAGACCATTCAGCTGAAGACAGAAATGTTCATGGTGGCTGTGAGTGGAGGAGATGCAGTCCGAGTTGAAGTGTCACGTGATTACAGTGGCCATCTGAAAGGAATCTGTGGAGATTGTAACGCTGATCCATCGAACGACTATGTGACAAGCAATGGATTTGATGTCAGTGGTTACCCTCCAAATGTTCGGGATGTCATTGTGGGAAACAGTTTTAAAGTGGAAGATATTCCTGGGTAAGTATGATTGTGTAGATATTTCAGCTTTGTTTCAAAATGACTTAAGTTGTTTTTTTTCTTTTTGAAAAAAATTGCTACATCAGGACAGTTGTTGATATATTTACAAAATTCATCTTGTCATTAGTATAATTAAGTATAAGAGAAGAGTGAAATTTAAACTCTGGCCTACTGCACCTTTTATCAAGATCTCAAACATTTGTGGTGACAAGTATTTTCATATTTTTAGATGTGTGGATGGTGACGTAAATGATGGGGCCATATGCACATCGGAAGAAATGGCGCTGGTTGAAAGCCTAGACTACTGTGGTGCTATCAGTGATGTCAATGGTGTGTTTGGTGATTGCATCAGCACAGGGCGTCTGAATAATTTCTTCGAACCATGCCGTATGGATGTATGTGCAGTATTGAATTTAAGTCCAGATTTAGCCAAGACAACTGCCTGTGTTATTCTCAGCACAGTTGCAGATATGTGTTCCCAGATACTTCCCTACCAGTCACCTGAATGGCGCACTGTGTTGAACTGTGGTAAGAAAGAAAATAATTTTTTTAAAAGGTTTTATAAATAGGAAAGACTTAATTAAATTAAGTGTATCCATACAGACTGCATCACTTAAGTACACTGCTTGGTGTAAAAAGGCCTAAATAATAGACAATGAATGAATAAAAAAATAAGCAAATATAATGGCAATTCTTTTCTAAATTTGCCTTTGATTCACAGAACTCCCTTGTGGTGAGAATGAGCACTATGAAGCTGTGGGGCCTGGTTGCCCAGCAACCTGTGTAAATAGGAATCCTCCCTCCAACTGCAATCCCAACACCACCGAGGGCTGCTTCTGTAACGATGGATATCTTTGGAGTAGCAACAAGTGTGTACTGGTCAAAGATTGTGGCTGTTTAGATGACATGGGGAACTATAGACAGGTAAGTGGTTTAGTAAAAAAAAAAAAAAAGAGAGAAAATGAATCACAAGTCTGATAATAACGCTAATGGTGTAAGCTGACATTGCATTTTCTCCTTATTTGTTGTCACAGTACCTGATTCATTATCATATAAGATATTTTGGTTACATCAAGTTGAGAGCTGTTTCAAACAGCTTGATTTCTCAATATGTTTAATTGATTGGCATCACAGTTTTTCTTTGCCATCCATTAGAACACCATTTGCTATTGGTTGTACATGTAGCATGCATGGCAGAATAATAGTGTTAGGACTTTTTCATGATCTCATCAAAGCAACAACCTCCATATATACACATAAATAGCCATCCTTCTCGAAACAATATAATTAAAAGGGTTGAAATGCAAGCTTAAATATGGAAAAATAAAGTTAACAACAAAATTGATCATTTAGGCTGGTGAGAGCTGGATTAATGTTGACTGCAGTATCAAGTACGAATGCCAAGGGGATGAGAACATTGTTTCCAAACCTGTCGCCTGTGACGAAAATGCTGACTGTGGTCTCTTCAATGGTAAACAGGGCTGTCAGTGTAGGGAAGGATACAAAGGAGATGGATTTAACTGCACAGGTAGAGTACACTTCTAATTATGACTATGGGTATAATATTAATGATTATAATCCTCTGTTTCACAGCCATTTCCCTTCTGTGGGACCTTTTTTCTATAAGATTTATGTTAATGTCAATTATGTATTAAAAAGAAAACAGTGTTACAAATGCTTATATTTTTCTTTTTTCCTTGGGAATTAAAGATATGAAATAATGTAGAATAAAGAAATGGCCTACTGAAGAAAAAGATAATGTGGGATTATTGCTATATCATAAAGACAACTACCAATATAAACAAATTTTTTTGCAGCTTTGGTTTTTGTAAAGTGATTTTAAAAGTCATTGGCCATTGATATGTAATGCAAGAATTGTTCCCAATTTGTATGAACTACTGAAAATGTCTGCCTTTTGTTTCAATTGTACATTGAAACAAATTCTACAGGGTTGAACTTTGGACTTCATTATTTTATATGAATAATGATAATAGCATACTGTCATGGAAATAAAATTGTGTCTTAACATGCCAGGTAGAAATAAAAGTCTATGTTATGTAAACATATTAACATCGTTTGATCCCTCTGTTTATTGTAAGCTTACCTTAGTTCATTTCATGTCTTTTTATATTTCAGATATTGATGAATGTGGTGGACCAAGTGATGATTGTGCTCAAATCTGTATCAATGTTCCTGGCACCTTTAATTGTACTTGTAATGATGGATTTACACTTAATGCTAACCTGAAGGATTGTGATGGTAAGTGCATGTGTGTGTGTGTGTGTGTGTGTGTGTGTGTGTGTGTGTGTGTGTGTGTGTGTGTTGCAAACCTGTTTTCATCTTCTTGTGTAACTGGTGAAAAGATTTGGAAAATGCATGTTAAGGTACAGAATCCTTACACCTTTTTGCAGTATCCTGATCATCCACAGTGGGACTATTTCTTTTAAGAACTTTTTTGTGGTATATTCTTTGGTTAAAACAAATTTGACAATTAATCCTCTTTTGCAACTATGGTATTAAAGAAGATATTTATTTATTTATCCAGATATTAATGAGTGTCTGCAACCAGACAATGGTGGCTGTAACCAGCACTGTACCAATACAATTGGAAGCCGTACCTGTAGTTGTGATGATGGCTACTTCCTAGACATGGCTGACCACGCCACATGCAAAGGTGTGTACTTCATCCTTTTTTTTGAAACTCCTTTATATTTCCTCTGTCCCAAGAAATTCAAGACTTCATTAAAGAAATAAGTGACACACATTATACAGGTTGATTGTATTTTTTAAGTTTGCCTTTTCTAATGATAATTTTATGATCTTTGATTAGCTGTGATTGACAGGACAATCAATACAGTAGTCTGAGTAATTTATAGTTTAACTGCCTTTATGACTATCTGGGCTCACTTCTGGATATTTTTAATTAGCTTAAGGGCAAGATGATTGTAGCCAAATAGAAATTTTGAACTAAATCAAAATCCCTGTCCAATTGAATCTTTATGTTGAAAGTAAATCTAATAGCCAAAACATCTTCAGCATGATTTGTATTGTATATTTATATATGTACATATTCCCTTCTTTTCTTGTTAGATATTGATGAATGCAAAGACAACAATGGCGGCTGTGAGCAGGTGTGCACCAACAAAGTGGGCACATTCGAGTGCTCCTGTAATACAGGCTACGTGTTGAGATCTGATGGGGCGAATTGTGATGGTATGTTTGTCATCTAACAGTAATCTGCTTTTGAGAGGAAATTGAAGATTTTGTTAAATCAGAAGTCGAGTATCTCATGGAATAAATTGTGCAGTTTTTTATTTGATGTTATCTGTGAGTGATAATATATTTTTAATGGACAATTCAGCATTTGTGCTTTAAAGATGATATTATAGGTCAGTGCTTACATATTTACGGATATACTGTACATTGTGTGCTTTCCATTTGCACTGTTTTTCAACTTTTTAAAAATTAAGCAGTATAATGATTTACAAGAATCTGCTATTATATGTTGAAACTCATTTTTGACTCTTCATTTGTAAATAAAAAAACGATTTATTCAACAGATATCAACGAATGTGCAACACTCAATGGTGGTTGTGACCATACTTGTGAGAACTCTGTGGGCAGCTACCAGTGCAAGTGCCACAAGGGTTACATGCTGCTGGAAGATGAACACAAGTGTAAAGGTAACTGTAACATCTGTCTCCTCCAGATCTCAAACTACCACACTCATAGTCCCACTCATTCAAAGAAAACAGAATATTGGTACCAATGGTGGGCATGTACATGTAACTCAAAAGAAGCTATCTTTGTATTAACACATTTAAGTATAATGCAAATGCTACTAAAAATGTGCAGTATGAAACATACATAGGGGCCCTGTAGGGGTGTTTTAAAGGATTTCAAAGCTTAGTAAAATACAGGGCCACTTAATAAATTTTTTGTTGATGATTAAACTCCTTACAATCAGGGACAGATGGAGAACCTTCAAACAGAATCTGATAGAGATTGATTTTTGGTCATGTAAACAAAGCTCATTTTAATTGTAGACATTGATGAGTGTGCTACTGACAATGGAGGTTGTAACCAGACATGCAAAAATACAGAAGGTGCCTACTACTGTAGCTGTCATGATGGCTTCACTATGGATGCAGATGGGAAAAACTGCAACAGTAAGTTGATGAGATGATCTGTCATTCTTTGCTAGTGGTTACAAAATGTTGAATTTGACCGAAAATTTCAAACTTTCTCTGGGAAGCTGTAATTTTGCGATGTGATAGCTACACCATCACAGTTTATCATTTCATAAAAAGGGAAACAGCAGCTGCCCTTTTTAGGGCACACAGGAGAGTTGAACAGCTATACCCACCAAATCCAAGACGCGTTACCCTGGGCAATATATTTTGCACAAACTAATGAAAGTCTAATGGAATGTTTTCAGTTTTAGTTTAAATCATAAGGGGGTGTTGTCTCAATGCTTCAAAACTGGGTTTGAAGAATTTAATCCACATTTCATAATTAATAAAAATGTTGAATATGGGGTTCACGGTTACGTTATTGACGCGGGTACAAAAACTTTTTATAATCATGTAAATAATAACAATATTTTTGCTATTATCCATACACACTTCAATCATGAGGGGCACACCACTTTCACATGCTTTGAAAATGGAATTGACAAACACAGAGGAATAATGCACATTTTTTATTTACTGTAACTCTGTCACATGGGGCACACACTGAACAAAGTTGATCTAAAGAATGTTCCAGATTGTAGTTTTTTATCTGAATTATTATTTTTTTATTATTATTTTAACACAATAACGTTCAGTTAAATACAAAATTTAACAAAATGAAGTTCAGTGTAACACAAAGTTCATAATTATAACATTCTTCCTGACATATGTGGACCAATGGTGATATCTGTTCTGTGCTCACTAAGGCATCCACTCTTGGGATTCTGAAAAAAAATCACACAAAGAATCTGTTAACTCTGATAACGAACAATGGATAACCTAAGATCACAAATAGTTTATTGCTTATTCAAACAAAGTACAGTGCATTATGAGTGGCAAACACGCATATTACTGAGACACATTTTCTTCACCCATTTTCGGTGCTTCATTGCGTAATGTAAGTGTTGCTAGTAATCCATTATTGCTGTTTTTACAGACGGTTAAATTTTAAACGCACGGAATACAGTGTAGCAGCTTAATTTAAGACAAAACTAAAAAAAAGTAATTCAATTTCGATGATTGAGTTTTCGAGAACAAGAGAACATGAATACGGTTTCACCGCGTCACCATGTTCAATGTGACCTTTAGTCCCCCATGTGACACAGACGCAAAACGAAAGTTCAGACGAAGTCACCCTACTTATAGAATGGTAAAAATCAATCGGTACACAAATATGTTGAAACAATTGAATAAAAATGAAACGAAACTCATTATTTCTCACCTTCATACAAAGAAGATCCCAATAAACAATCCTGTGACGGTTAAATCGAGGGAATTACACCTGCGCCCTGCATCCTATCTCGACAGCGTCATTGCGTGACATGTTATCAGAATGGGCCACCCGCCAGTTTGAGCTGGTTTTTTTAGTGTGCAAAAGAGGCCATTCGTGTGTAAGACGTCATCAGTTAGTGAGTATGGAAGAAGATCGCTATCGATGTATAATTTTCACGCGGCATTTTAAAGTCGTCTGATAAGAATCGATCTCTGAAGTTTCAGCGTTGCGAACGTTATATTGGGACGCGGTGAAGCAAAATCGACCTTGCTGAGCAATAAATGTGAAATTCTTAAGAAAACTAATATTATCATGGATTTCGTGACACAAACTAACCGACATACTACTTTGGACAATTGAACAGTTTTAATACAAAAAGATAGGATTAGATGAAATTTTCATCGGGGTGGGACACCGCATGTATCATAAGTTAAGCTAATTTTGTGATCATTTTTCAGTCACTTCAAATAAATTTTTATTTAAATAACCATTTGCACATTCTGTTTATTATATCTTCTTGCAGTAGGTGTATTCCCTGCTTCAATAATTCATTCAAACCCTAAACAAACTGTTCCTAAATAGAGGTAGGGTCGAAATTCCACAAAAAAGGACGCCATTTTGAGGGTAATTTCGATATATTTTCTGCTTTTTCTCTTATTTTGCTTTTATAACAGCATCCTCCTTGCTCATGCAGCTTCTTTGATTTGTTATTGAAACATACACAACGATGTCATGAGAATTTGGTTGGCTATCTAAATTTAAATAACATTCTTGTTATGGCCCCCCTGCAGTGCACCACTAGCAAAGAATGACTGTGATACATATATTCCAGTGTAATATTGGATATCATTGATTTTTTTAGCCATGCACATGTGTGTTGTCTAGCTACATTCCTGTATAAAAAGTCAGCTTCTTATTTAAGTATGTCTACAAATGTTTAAAGTGTTGTCTCAGTTACTTGTCGAATTGGTGTGATTTAAGCTTTCATTAAACCATCTGACTTAGCAGATGTTTGTTTCCCCGAAATACATCCATATTGAAATATTTTATGAATCCTATTGCCTTGTCCCAAGCCATTTGTATGTGAGCAAAAAAGAATTGAGAAACATTTTGTTAAAAAAAAACTAGGGCATATATGATTTGTCCTTCAAAAATAAATCTACATACATGGATCCGGATAGATCGATCTAAATCTATGGGAACCCAGTTTTAGCTTCCATTGCTTGGGCATGGCATAGGGGAGTGACCACTCAACTTTAGAGCCCTGGAACATACAGATGACATTTAATTCAGCGAAGTTTTGCTCTTTTCCCTCCAGACAATGATGAGTGCCTCATTGATAATGGAGGCTGTGCACACACCTGTCAGGATACATATGGAGGATATGTGTGTAGCTGTGACGATGGCTATTCACTTGGACATGACAGTCATGGCTGTGAAGGTACAGATTTTGTTACTTACTTAATGGATTTTGTTGTGTTATGGATGACACTACCTCTTGCAAGGTTTTTTAATTTCTGCCAATATAAAATGGTATTATAGAACGGTCAGTTCAATATTATTTCAGTTTTTACATTGTAGATCTTCCTTTTTTTGTCTTATTTGTAAAACATAAAACATGCAGAGTTATTGAATAGAAATGAGAATTAAAAGTTCTGTTTTAGTGGAATTTTATCTAATTTTATTTTATCAGACGTGGATGAGTGCACATGGGAACCTGCTGTATGTGAACAAATCTGTAATAATACTGAAGGATTCTATAAATGTGACTGTTTCGATGGCTACAGACTCAATGCTGATGGAGAACACTGTGATGGTAATTTTTTATTATATCTATTATTGATGATTTCCTTATTGACTGATCAGAATTCCACATATTTTGAGAAAACTCAAATTTTCCTTCTTTCAAATTGATAAGGAGAAACTTATTTTATGATAATAAAATATCTTGATAAATTAACTTTTAATTGATAGATATATAATATGCTGTCTGTAGTAAAATTCTTCTTTAAGGTATCCCACGAAATCGTTTCAAAGCTGTTTTTCATAAGATAATCAGTAAAAGCATAACTTTTTTATCTTTGCGGAACAGTGGGAACAATTTATACTTTCTGAACCAAGGAAGTAATTATGTTAGGACGCTTGGAGTTTATATCACTTCCAGTGTTTTACACTTGAAAAAGATGGAATAGCATGCTCATTTCTAAACATACTTTCCAGCGAGACCTTATGGGCTAGATCTTAGCTCTCATTTCTTATACTTTGATATTTTGTAAAGTATAATGGACATTTTTTAAAAATGAATTTCTGATTTTGATACATATTTATTATTTTCAGGGCCTTTTAATTGCATTATTAATAGTTTTGTAGAGAGCAGTTGATGAATAAATCAAACTAACCACACTTTGATACAACCAAAGCAGAGTTTGTTGGTCATTTGTATTATTGCATTTTCCTTCTTTTTTTTTCTAGAAATCAATGAATGTGAAGAGGAACCACTGCCAAAGTGTGAGAATGGTGGCACATGTGTGAACAAGATCAACGATTATGACTGTAATTGTACCACCGCTCCAGGATTCACAGGGGAGCACTGTGAAATAAGTATGGAATTATTTGATCTCATGTTTACATACCATGTTAACATGGTTCAATTGCTTGCTTGTATTTATGGGCAATTCATATGTAGCGAATTGTATTTGAGTGAATATTGATTGATGTGTAAGCCTTACAATAGTTAATAGAATTTGTTATGTGATTTGTAAGTGCTGGAGAAATAGAAAAATTCTTAATTTTTTCCGCAGTTAATAATTGAATGGAAAATTAAATCAGGACTGATACACAAAGGGGCTGTTTATAATTTTGTATTTCAGTTAGAATGATTCAGCATGTCTTGTTAAATTTGATAACAAAATGGAAACATATTAGTCAGATTCTTAGTACTCCAAACTTGTTCAGAATTGAGCATCTCGGTGTAAGATTGCAATATCATTTTTTTAATTCCCTGATAGTCTTATTTACATTTAAAGTTAAATGCATTTTCAAAATCATTTTTATTGTTGTAGTGTATTAAAGTCGCCATAATTTTTCTTTCTTTCTTTCCAGATATTGATGATTGTGTTGGGGTTATTTGTCTGAATAGTGGAACTTGTGTTGATAAAATTCAGGACTACACTTGTGAATGCATCCATGGCTTTACTGGAAAACACTGTGAAACAAGTTAGTTTCATTATTTCAGCATTTATATCAATATTCAAGAATACACTTGTATGTTTTATCTTCATTTTTGTTGATGGTGACTGTAGGAAGTTAAAATTTAATTTTTCATGCAATAGAATTTCTTCAGTTATTATCTGAATACTATTACATGAAATGTTATTTTGACAAAGATAACTTAAAACTTGCATTATTTGTAGAATATAAATATAATGTAACATAAATTTCAGCCTGTGTCATAAACTTTTCAGCTTACAGGCCATACAGACCATCACTTTCCTAAAACCTACTTGTCCAAATAAAAATTGCAGTAAATTGCCAAACATTTTTTTAATTGTTTAAAATCATCTTGTAACAGAAACATTTCAGATAAAAATTAAATTAAACCGAAAGTTCTTTTGAAAACTTTGAAAATTTCTAATGGCCAAGTTGGATCACTAAATTCACACATTCTGAAAAATCTACTGGTCCAAACAAAATTTTTACTGGTTGGCAGCATAGGACTGGTGGCTAATGTCCCAGACTGATATTTGAAAAAGAAAATGGAAGAAATCCTATTTTGTATTAAGTTTGGTATATTCTTATATTTTAATGTTTTGAAAAAATTAATGTTAAAAAATTAAACGAGAAAAAAATCTAGTCCTGATAAATAAATACTACCATTTGATGCCACGCAACTGGATAAATCAGGGCATTCCTTCTCTCATAAAAGAAAATTATGAAGTAGTAGTTTTCATCTTTTAAGTAACAATGAAGGGATTTCAATAATTATGTAATATTATGTCTTAATTCTTTGATTTTAATATCAATTTAAGATTGAAAAAAGCAACAAAATTTGCTCACTTAAGCTGTGATATAAAGTGTTAACAAATGTCGTGTGCTTTCAGACATCAATGACTGTGAGGAGAACCTGTGCCAGAATGGAGCCTGTGTAGATGAGGTTGCCACCTACTCCTGCAACTGTAGCCTTGGCTTTGAGGGTATTCACTGTGAAACTAGTAAGTTCTTAACATCGTTGTAGTTTCTGTTGTTGTTCTCCTTGTAATTGATTACAAAGAAAAGGAGGAAAAATCACCATAAGGCTATCAAATTCATGAAAAAACAAATAGTATGGTTGATAAATGAATACTAATTTACTAAATTACACTTAACTGAATAAAAAAATGTTTAAGTTACATAAAGATGCTGTAAAAACCAATAAGTTCATGCTTTCATTGATACTTAGCCAGTGGTACTAGATTTCGTTATCTTGCCTGTATTGAAATGGAAATGAAATGCAGGCCATGCTTGATGGTGATGATTGCCACGATCCCCCCCCCCACCCACCGCAATATTAAGCTTTAGGTTGCCTTAATAGTTGAGTCCATAAAATGTTCAAATCAAGTAAATATTTTTCCTTACATTTCAGATACTGATGACTGTGTTGGAGTCACATGTGCTAATGACGGTAAATGTATTGATGAGATAGCTGCTTACCACTGTCACTGTGCTTCTGGATGGATGGGAGCCCACTGTGAGGATGGTAAGAATACTTGGTACATCAACCTGAATTTGCAAAACATTTCCAACACCTTATTACAGGTCTTTGTATGATTTGTGCAATTTTAATGACAAATTATATAATAGTCATTGTCTCAAAAAAATGATGGATAAATATATTGATAATGTCATACAGGAATTTTTTCATAGTCATGGTTTTAAATGAGACCTACATTGTTTGAAAATATGGAAGATTATCGAGAATCTTTCTTAAGTTTACCCTATAATTCTGAGTATCTAAAGCAAGGTGCTTGTCACCATTTTAATACATTTACCTTCTTTTTTATCACCAGATATTAATGAGTGTTCTGATGCTAATGGAGGTTGTAATCAGAACTGTGTTAATACCGATGGTGCCTACCACTGTACCTGTGACAGTGGGTATAGACTGGCTGTCAATGGGAAGGATTGTAATGGTAAGGAAAATTTAAAATGAAAATTGGGTTAGCTGTTATGGATTCCACAGTATTTTCTTCGTGTTATCTCTGCTTTCTGGGAAAATTCAGTTGGTCTCCACTCTTGCAAATTTTAATGAGGTAAATTTAAATTTTTCAATTTTGAATACTGACATCCAGTTTTGAGTGAGAAACTGTTTGACCTGGGAAGTTAAGAAAACAGGACAAGCGATCTGCAGAGAAAGAATTATTTTTTGATTTCAGTTAAAATCTAATGCACATGTAATTGAGCTATTCAGTTAGTTAATAACCTTTTTAATTTCTATTGAGTAAATATGCCATGAGTTACAGTTTATGCAGAGATGTTTTGTGTTACTTGATTTGTTTGTGTATCATGGAATTAGCAATTATTTCTTGTGGACTTTTTTTAGTGAAGGAGAGGGGATTCCAAATAGAGCTTAATAGAATTCTGTCTACATATTACCTATGAATCATATGTGATAATCATATAATAAAGGTGACAACAATGTTTTAACATTAAAATTTTATGTTCCCCAGATGTTGACGAGTGTTTTGAGAACCTCCATGATTGCTCCCAAAACTGCCACAACACTGTGGGTGGATTCACTTGTTCTTGTAAACCAGGATACACCATAATGCTTGATGGAAAGACTTGCCAGGGTAAGAGGGACTTCATATTTTAAGCTTGTATAGTAGTGTTTATAGCCTATATTTTCAAGTATGTATCTTTTTTATAATAAGCAAGTGTAGGAATTCATTATATGGCCAAATGGGTTCGTGTGGTGCTTATAGTCATACTAATAAAAAGGGTTTCATGCGGTACCATTCTGGTGACATTTCAAGTCACTTTCTCTTGCAACATTATTTCAATATTTGAACAAAGAAAAAATGTATTTTTAAATTATGAATTTAGGTATACAATTATATCTCGGTATTTAACCTACATGTGTTAACAGAAATCCTATGAAATTAAGCTTTTTCCACCATTATTATTATAAGTATTATTATTCTTATTATTATATGACAAACTGTGATATAGCTATTCATCAGCATTTCTTCTCCAGATGATGATGAATGCAGTGAGAACAATGGCGGATGTGCTCATACTTGTGAGAACCTGGATGGAAGCTACCTCTGTCACTGTAACCATGGTTACTCTCTGAATGCTGATAAGCATAAGTGTGATGGTAAGTTTCAACGTACATATAGGGTTAGGCTTGGGACAGTGAGAGAAAAATATGAAAAAAAAGAGAGAGAAGAAAACTGTCATTTCTTCTATAGTGATGTGACAAAATGAAGTACGTTGGCTTGGGACAGTGAGAGAAAAATATAAAAAAATGAAGTATGTGCATTTTATTATCCAGATAGACGATTGATATCTAAAGCATTAGTAAATTTATGTAAATACATGGTTTGAAATCAGGAATGAAGCACTACATCTGATTCCCTGGACATTGTTTTGCCAAAGTTTTCATTCATTCATTAGGCACTTTTGTTAATACCAAATACTAATAGATTGGACTTAAGATTTACAGATCTATGTGGCTGATAGGCATTTTAGAACTGATTTGAAAAATCAATTTGAAAGTCGTCCTTTTGCAGAATTATGGAATACCTGAAGTAGCTGAAATTTACATTAAAATAATTCTGTTCAAAGACAGTGGAAGTAACTTTGACCATGTTTGTACTTTTTTAGACAATGATGAATGCGCAGACAACAATGGTGGATGTTCACAGATATGTATCAACACCCCAGGAACATACCACTGTGAATGTGAGGAAGGTTACAGGATGGGTGATGACATGAAATCTTGTTCAGGTAAGATGACTTGTACACAGTAACCTTCCTTGTCATTTTTGCTAGTATTTAAAATATTGTATAACTTAATCTGACTACTTAAATGTATACATGTTTAGAAACTATCAAAACATGGCAAGTTTAATTGAATTATAATACTGGTAGTTTGAGTATATGTATTTGTTTGTTAAATATTATACATTGCCAATTTGTAAAAAGTGAATTTCTAAGGTCCTTGTGCCATAATATTTATCTTTTGTTAAATGTACTCACAGCATTTTATGATACTCCTATAAAACTTTGATATATGAAGTTTATTAAATATAAACTATAAGATTTATATAATTTATACTTTTGTTTTCATTTAGCTATTATATGTGTGCAAATGATTATGATCCTTATAATTATTTTACTTAGATAGCTATAAGATTAGCCAGTGTATTTTCAGTGTTCCTTATATTGAAATGTTTTCTCTCCAGATATTGATGAATGTGATGAAAACTTGGATGGCTGTGATCAGATCTGCACAAACACACTGGGTAGCTTCAGCTGTGACTGTGAGGAGGGTTACCTCATCAATGATGATGGCAAGACTTGTACTGGTAAGCACAGGAAGGCGCACACATGCATGCACACAGGCGCATGCACACACACACACACACACACACACACACTAAAGTAGAAGAAAGAGAGAGACAGAGAAAGGATGGAAATGCACTTGATCAAATTTAAATTAGTAGCTGATATTAAGCCATCATTTAGGTGAAAGTAAAATAACACAAAATTGAATTTGAATCCAATAAGTTAGCACACATACAGGTATCCAGTGAGAAATATACATGGCACCTCATACATTAACTAATTAAAAACAACAAAGATACATATACCTGTATCTGTACAAATACATGTGTACACCAACTGTCATGGGATCATAGCTTGTGGTCAGTTTCTTATATATGGTGACATTTTTCTAGATGTGGATGAGTGTGCTGTTAACAATGGAGATTGTGAGCAGATTTGTATCAACCAGCCGGGGAATCACATTTGTGCATGCAAAGATGGATACATGTTGAATGCCGAAGACCAGAAGTCTTGTGATGGTAAGTAAAATATTATTTTATGGAATTTTAATTTATTTTTATGAGTGGCAGACACTACAGTTTTGACAAGAGACAAGAAGTTTTTCTATTTGGCAGTTTTCATTATTATTATTATTGTAGTTGTTGTTGTTGCTTTTATTGTTATTATTATTATTTTTATTATTTTTTGAAAGGCTCTTCATAAAATGCTTGTTTTTAATGTGATTTTTAAACAAATTTGTCACAAGTGTGCATAACTTGGATTTTGGTTTTGTCAGATAAAACCAACAAACATGCTTTTCAATCTTCAGATATCAATGAATGTGATACAAACAATGGTGGTTGCCAACATATATGTAATAATGAAGATGGAGGATACACCTGTGAATGTAAACCTGGATACACACTAATGGATGATGGGAAAATGTGTGAAGGTAATTCTCTTTGTTTATATCTAAGAAAAAACAAAATGGTAAGAATTTTGCCATTTATATAATATCATTTCACGGTAGGTGTGAATGGTATTATTGTATATTTTATTTCATTAGCAATTGTGTGCAAGGTTGCAGATATTAGCAGCATGTTTTCTTTCAGGTAAATTGACTCAAATTTTACAGTGAAAAGTATGTGGAATGAACATAACGGTGCAATTAATCACACATATTGGTCAGTCGTTGGTGTAATTCTGTTTCATTTGACAATTTGTGTTCTGTCAGATAATGACGAGTGTGCAGACCGAAATGGTGGCTGTGCTCAGACCTGCGTAAATCTGCCAGGAAGCTATGAGTGTCAGTGCTCTGGAGGCTATATGCTTGGAGAAGACCTGCATTCCTGTCATGGTGGGTATATCAGCTTTCAAGCTCTAAAATATGTGTAACTTTCTGTCAATAATGAAATCTTCATAAACTGCCGAAGGAACTTATCATTTGGCCTGTAAATCTATAGTACACTGTATGTTATACATTTTGTTGATCAGTTGAAATTTGCCTGTCATATAAAAACCTTAAAAGAACATTTCTAGTCTAGGTTCAGCCTAGATTGTGTCACAATTTTATTTGTACGTTTTTCATTACAGATATTGATGAATGCAAAACTAATAACGGTGGCTGTGAACAAATCTGCATAAACCAGCAAGGAACTTATGAGTGCAAGTGTTCTAAAGGATACATGCTTAAACCAGACAAGCACGGATGTGTTGGTAAGATGTTTATTTCAACCAAACCTTTCAAAGAACATTTTTGATAATGAAGAAAAATACCAATTCTTTTTTATTAAGATAATTTTATAGTTTGGAAATTTCAAAAGATGGCTAGAGAGATATTCTTTCTTTCTCTCTAGGAATCTTTTTGTCCTCTCTCTGTCCATTTGTTTCCACTGGTTCGTGCCATTTTCATTTCAGATATCAATGAATGTGAAACAAACAATGGTGGCTGTCATCAGAACTGTGATAATAAAATTGGCGGGTACAGTTGTTCATGCATTCCTGGATTCACACTCATGGATGATGGCAAAACATGTGAAGGTGAATAATTTTTCAACAGTAGAAGAAATAGCAGATGGCTCATCAAAGTGAAAAGATGAGAAATATCTTTTTACCTATTTTAGTATGAAAAGGCTGAGAAATTGAAAGTAAGCAGAACAGAAATTAAAGTGGAATTTTTTTATGCTAAAATTAATTTAATGTATTGGTCAAAGAAATTCAACACGAGTTGGCATATTGAAGTGATTGACCCTTCAGTTAATGAAATTTTTTTGCTGCATAATCAAATATTTACATTTTTATTCTCTTCTGTCTAGATGTAAATGAATGTCTTGTCAACAATGGAGGCTGTGATCACTTCTGTACGAACACATACGGTGGACACTATTGCACTTGCCGTGATGGGTATAAATTGATGGACGATGGCAAGACATGTAAAGGTAAGAAAAAATACAAAATGGGTGGATAGTTTTTGTTTTGACTGATCTACATTCCAAGTTGAATTTTTTGATAGTTTTGAAGAAAGAGAGAAAAATATTTTGTTGCCAAAAGGTGAAGCAAGTAAGTGCAAGATTTAATGTTCTTTTTAATCAGAGACAGAGTGGTTATAACTGTTTGAAATTCGGCCAAATTAGGGTGAAATACCAAATTTCTTTTTTTTTGTTGAACACAAAATATGTATTTCCTTTTCTTAGACATTGATGAATGCTTAGACAATAATGGTGGTTGTGAACAAGGCTGTGTGAATACAGAACCCAGCTACTACTGCTCTTGTGGTGACGGATTCATTTTGGGAGAAGATGGAATATCATGTGAAGGTAAGGCACTTACAGATAAACTGCAGCAAGTTAGAGAAAATTGCTAATTGGTGAAGTATTGATAAATATTGTGCTGGCCATGGCATTCCAATCTGGACTATCTATATAACTTAATAACGAAGTTGAGAAATTTTTTAGGTTGGTTAATAACAGAAATTTTGTAGAACTTACTTGTAGACGGGTGCTGTGGTACTTGTAAAAATTGTATGCACAGAACAAAATGGCTGAAGCCCAAATTTCAATGTTATGAATATAATAATAATAATAATAATAATAATAATAATAATAATAATAATAATAAGTTAGCATCAAAAGACTTTACAAGTTAAAGAAAAGCAAGAATTTGACAAAAGCAATTCGATATATGTAAAATAAAAAGTCAGTTATCAGTTACAATTAAAAAGTTTTTTTTTTAATTAAGATAAGTTAAGGAAATAATAAAATTAAAAAAGCAACATCTGGTGATTTTTGAAGTGTTTTTAGATAAAACTTTGGGAAATAGCAACTCCCAGGTGAGTTGATTGCTACCTGAGCTGCACATGATGAGGCTTCCTGTCCATTGTTATGTTACCTCTCTATATTAATGTGTCACCGGAGATGTTAATTAATGAAGCTGGGTGATGTGCTTTAAACAGCTTGATCACTACTTGCCAATTCTCAAGATGTATATGACACCTCTGTTTGTTCACAGGTGGTTGACTAGCTTTTAGGGAACAAACACAATGCTCAGTAGTTTGTAGAGCATTATACTTCGTTCCTGCTTTACTGGCTTTATAAAAATGACACACATGGCAAAAACAACAACAGACTCAATTTGTGCATATTTGTCAAATTGACTCGAAAAAATACTTGAAAAGAATACACAAATGGCAGTGCATATTGTAGACAGCACCATTGTAAATTCAAATTGGATATTCATTGTTGCTGCTGAACACATCTGCTAGCTGACTGATAACATCGATGATTTTGGCATGGGTCTGTAAAAAACCTGTGATAATATATTCTTAAGCTTATTAATCAAGGATTTTGCTTGTATTGACATCACATTGTGCTTTTTTTTAGATATCAATGAGTGTCTTGTTGACAATGGAGGATGTCATCACTACTGTCACAATGACGCTGGAAGTTACCATTGCTCTTGTAAACCTGGATACACTCTTATGGCTGATGGAAAAACTTGCCAAGGTTAGCACATTTTAGTTACGGGAAAAAACTATTTTATGTGACCTTTTACAGCTTCCACATGGAACAAATTCTATATACTTGTACAAGTTCTGTCAAAGGACACACTTGTTAAGATCTAACTGGCAAAAAGTCTTCATACATTTTGGTGGGTTTCCACCTATAGGTTTGTCATTGTTTAATTGTGAAGAGGACAATTTTTAGTATAAAAGGAATTTCTTATGTAAACAGCTAAAAATTAGTCATAAACTGTAATGCCATTATTTTTGCCTTTATAACAGATAATAATGAGTGTGAAGACCAGTCAAACAACTGCAAACACATATGCGTGAATACGCCAGGCTCATTCGTGTGCGCATGCAGGAAGGGCTTTAAACTCAATGCAGATGGATATTCATGTGATGGTAAGTGCATGTAATTACTGTATTTGTTAAGATATTGCATTTACAGTGAATTCATTTTTTTTCATTATGCTATATAGTTTAACTATAATATCATGTTTGCCATGAATTACATCTGTAGTCCCATTTTAAATGTATGAAATACTTAATTAAAATTCCTACATTGCTTGTAACTACATTCCTCGCATTTCATCAAATGACAGTATGCTCATGTGGCAAGATGTACATTATATGCATCATATATCATGGACAAAGAAATGAATAAATAATCACCCATCTATTGAAAAGTTATATTCTTCTTATTTTTTTATTTAATTTCATTTTTAAAATTATTTTCAGATATTAATGAATGTGAAGTAAACGATGGAAACTGTGAACACATTTGTGTCAATGATGTTGGGTCATACCACTGTCTGTGTCATGATGGCTACATGTTGGATGAGGATGGACATAGTTGCAAAGGTAAGTGTGGCACCAGCAGCCTGAGATATAGAGAAATTTCTGGACACTCTCCTTCATTATCAGCAAGTCCCCTAGCTGCTGCCATTTCCAGTTACTGGAAATTTCCGTAAGGCTTACTGCTACTTCTGAATCAGGTGAATGTCCAGAAATCTTCACATGCCTCTTGTTTCTATACAGGCATGCTGATAAATTATTTGAGGTGACAGTTTGGTTATTTCAGCAACAAGGAATAGGCAATGTCCCAGTTTCTCTCAGAAAATAAGATTTGTCTGATTTATGATATATTCCTTTATTGTGACAGCCAGAAAAAGCAAGCTGCCTGTTGTCACTTATTATGTACAATAATTAAATGTGTGGTTAACTAAGTCCTTCTAAAACAATTTAAGACCTAGTTTAAGAATTTAAAGCAACTATAACCAATTTATTTAGGCATGAATATTCTACATTTAGACTTCCTTAGTTCCAGTAATAAATGAATGTGATGATGGTATAATGGAGGCTGTGAGCAGATCTGTAAAAACGCTATTTGATTTCCTTTATTTTTTTAGATGTGGATGAATGCCTTGACAACAATGGGGGTTGTAACCAGATATGTGTGAATGAACCTGGATCCTACAGATGCGAGTGTAAATTAGGATATAAAATGACAGCAGATATGAAGACTTGCAAAGGTAATTAATTGCGTTTTTATATTTTGCCCTAGCAACAATGGTTACAAACGAAATGTGAATAGCAAGGGTTGTAATATGTCTTGTAAAATTATTTCAGTCTACGTTTACACTTATTTTAACATTGCTTTGGTCCTTAGGAAAGGCTGCAAGTGATATCTGTTAAACTGATTAAGACTGTTGTGTGTATTAAACACAGCTCAATTGTAACTTTCTGATAATTGTGTCGTAGTGAAATGCAAAAATGTTACCTTACGTCAATTAAACTACAAGCACTGTTTATGTAAGTTGGAACTTGAGTTATAGATATATCACTTTGGGAAGTACTTCCTAGAATATCTTCTTATTTTTTTAGATGTGGATGAATGCCTTGACAACAATGGAGGCTGTAACCAGATATGTGTGAATGAACCTGGATCCTACAGATGCGAGTGTAAATTAGGATATAAAATGACAGCAGATATGAAGACTTGTAAAGGTAAGTGTTTTTAAATCTTTGCAAAATGATGTCAACCATAGTCATGTGAATTATAGAAATGACCAGTGCTCTAAAATGATAGTACCTAACTATATGGTGTAATGATTTTTGATAAACTTTTAAGTACTGCAGGATCTATTAAACAGTCTTTAGAAACTTGATTTAAGATTCTTAATATATATGTCATATTGCAGATGTGGATGAATGCCTTGACAACAATGGGGGCTGTAACCAGATATGTGTGAATGAACCTGGATCCTACAGATGCGAGTGTAAATTAGGATATGAAATGACAGCAGATATGAAGACTTGTAAAGGTAACTCTTTTCATTTGCACCTGTGAAATAGCTTTTTATGTAAGAAGATTCTGCTACCAGTGGTTTGTAAAATATGTTCCTTTGCCTGAATTGTAAATCTTACCAGTTTCCTGGAGGATACTTTTTTGCTACATGTGTTAGCACCAACTGAAATTTTATTCTTGAATTTTTCAGACAAAGATGAATGTCTTGACAACAATGGTGGCTGTAATCAGATATGTGTGAACAAAGTTGGCTCATATGAATGCCAGTGCAAGACAGGTTACAAGATGAAACCAGATATGAAGACATGTGAAGGTAGAACCAAATATCCAAACAAGTCTTTTCACACGGCTTTATATTAAATTAGTAAAGTCTCATAGAAAAGAAAAAAAAAAAACCAAGCAAATTGTGCCAAAAACGATAAAAGAAATCTTTGGACAAATTTGGCACAATCACTCCATAATTTTTTTTGTTACTATCTTCCCCTTGAACCAAAAGAACATTGTAAAGGAATGAGAAAAAATGACAGAAAATATTTGGTAATATTCAATATGTAGTAATAGAAAAATGTGCCTAATGTAATTTTAACTTCCACAGATATCAATGAGTGCGACACGAACAATGGTGACTGCCAACAGATATGTAATAACGAAGATGGCTCACATTGGTGTTCATGTAAACCTGGATTCACACTCATGGCTGATGGAAAAATGTGCGAAAGTAAGTTGGCCCTACAAGTTTGTGATTTTTAGAATAACTATTTAGATGTTTTAATACTGTAAGTGTATAAGTTAAATCTTTGTGCTGGCTAAGAAATATAGATGATTTCATGATTTTTAATTAATTTGCATACACTGTAATAAATTTATTGCAAATTTATTCTCAATCAACCCTTTTCTGAGTAATTACTAAATTGAAAAGAAGAATATATTCAATATTTTTGGAAAATTGCTTGATTTTTAGATATTGATGACTGTGCTGGTGTCACATGCCATAATGGAGGGTCATGTAAGGATGAAGTGATGGGATATCATTGTCTCTGTGTCCTTGGATTTGTTGGAATACACTGTGAGACGAGTAAGTATAACAAATGTTCTGGGAGACAGGGAAGTATGAGATGAGTTATTAATGTAAAAAATTTTAATCCTTCTAATGCTGAATACACTTCTTACTATTGCTATGTGTGCAGTAGGTTAATTAATATGGTTAATGATTTCTCCTTTTAACTGCATCATTGACAGCCATGCCATATTCAGTGAAATAGTTTTGATGAAAGATTGAGAAATAATTCTGTCTGTTACAGATTTTGATGATTGTGCCGTAAAACCATGTCAAAATGATGGGACATGCAATGATGGTGTGAATTCATACACCTGTACCTGTACATCTGGATTTAAAGGAGATGACTGTGAAAAAGGTATATAACCATCCATATATATTCAGACCAATAGAAAATAAGCTATCAGTAGTAATGGCTGTTAATACTGCGCTGCTAGTGTTTAAAAAACTTCTCATTGACCAAGTTTTCACTTTTTTCTAGTTGCAGAATCTGTGAAAAAATGAAATAAATTGACATAACTTAAAGATTTTGCAAGCACCCATCTAATATATACATGGGTAGCTCCATCATTTTACCCCAAAGATACTGTCAAAATATATGCATGTGCTGTTCATTTCTCACTTACCCCAAAGGCCCAAAACCGCATACATGGGTATTTTGGAAATGTTGGTGTTTTGTACCATTTTGAACATCACTTCATGAAAAAGACCAAGATGTACATTCAGATACATTGGTTGGCTCTTGTTTGAGCTACTTTAGGGAATGTTTAAAAGGAATGCAAAGACATGATTTTTAGATGCATGTTTCAAAAACTAGAGACAAAATGGCAGCTTCTGATCACCTAAATATTACAATAAATTCCAGGTAACTTAAAAACTAAAACAAGGATCAAGATTAATTTTTTTGACTACAAACTTTAAGATAACTCGTGTTGCATAATTGTAATGAATTTTCAAGCAGAAATATAAAGAAATAAAAATATATTTGTGTATTGTAACATCCAGATTTTGATTTTCCTCTCTGGCTGTCAAATAAGAATTTAAATTTAAAGAGTCCATAATTCTAAGTAATTCAAATCATTTTAGATTTCTAAAGTAAGCTTTAGTTAGCCTGAAGTATTGTTTTTCTAAAAATGTTTGATCTTTGTATGTTATGTTTGCAAACAAAGTTACATGTATTTGTGCACATAAATTGGGGCCAGGGGAGGCTTCAAGGTTAGCACTATATGGTCTCTATGAGGTTAATAATTATGTGAGGAAATTAGAAACAATTGAAATATCCAGGGCTAGATGCTTATTAATTGGCCATCTACAAAGGTTGTCAACATGAAGAAGGAGAGTGATAGCAAAGTTGATAAATATACAGTCATCCTGGGTAGTCAAAATAAATAATCTTAGATTTTGAATTAAGATTTGTTTTATTCATAGATGCTGTTTTTAACTTTTAGAAAGTACCTCTATCTTTTTTTTAAAAAACAAACTGGTTAAATTCAATTAAATTTTTTTCTGAAACGGAGTAAAATTATTTTTCATGATTTTTTTATCTGTTGCAGGCTTATAAGTTTGATTAAAATGCTTGAATAAAGTGTACTAAAATTATATAAGTTTAGGACATTCATTCCATATGTACAAAAAGGGTCATTACATTATGCCTTTTAATTTCAGACATTGATGAGTGTGCAGTTGGCAATGGAGGCTGTGATCACAATTGTATCAATGATATAGGTTCATACCATTGTACTTGTAAATCTGGCTACATGTTGGAAGATGATGGCAGAGGATGCAGAGGTACAGCAATGGTTTATGATGAATCTTCTGTTTGAAACTAATTCATAAAAGATAACATATGTATTTGAATGACTGTTATTTAAGAATATTCTGGGCATGGGATAATGCATCTGACATTTGTTTAATTTTATACTTATACATTGTGTGCCAACTTTGATGTACTTAAAAAAGGTAGACCACTGATTTAATAAATGAACTGTGACATTTCAGACATAGATGAATGTCTTGACAACAATGGTGGTTGTAATCAGATATGTGTGAACAAAAATGGCTCATATGAATGCCAGTGCAAGGATGGATACAAAATGAAACCAGATCAGAGAACATGTGAAGGTAATGTCTTAAGTGCAACCTTCTATATAAATAAAAAGATTAGTATTATATAGCTGGAGCTATGAAGTGTACACTGTGGTATAGATATTGAATCATCATATATCTTTGTTGGATTATAACCCCTTAAGTTCAAATTGGATGTTTTATGTCAAAAAACCAAGCTTGTCAGTTACGTGTTTAGATATTATGTGGATAACATTTAAAACTTCTGAAAATTCAGATGTGAATGAATGCCTTGACCAGAATGGAGGCTGTAATCAAAAGTGCCTGAATAATGACGGCAGCTATGAATGCCAATGTGAAGCAGGATACAGAATGACAGCAGATATGAAGACCTGTGAAGGTAACAATAAATTTTGAAACTTTGTAACTGAATCCCAATGTACAAAAAGACTTATTCACTATTTATTTTTGATATCGTATCTAGATATAAATTGTGGAGTATGCTTGTGTGCCATTAAATATTTTAAAATGTTACTGATATGATATTATTCCGTGTCATTATTTGCTTTGATTCCATTTTTCATATTTCATATTTCAGACATAAATGAGTGTGACAACAACAATGGTGGTTGCAATCAGATATGTGAGAACAGTCCTGGCTCCTATGATTGTAAATGCAAGGACGGATACAGAATGAAAAGTGACATGAAAACTTGTGAAGGTAATGTCAACATGTCTATTTTTGTATCTATTTGAATAAAAATGTCAGAAAACTGTTTTGAAAATAATTATGTGAGAAATGTTGAGAAAACTCCATTGATTGATAACATCTCTGGTGTTTTTAGTATCTATGAAATTGAAGTTCTTGTCATATGATATTTATATTTTCAGATATCAATGAGTGTGATACAAATAATGGTGGCTGTGAGCAAGACTGTAATAATGAAGATGGAGGATACTATTGTTCATGTATTCCGGGTTTCACTCTCATGGCTGACGGCAAAATGTGTGAAAGTAAGTTAGTTTGGTGGTACAGATGCATGGTGAAACAGGTGACATTTCATTGTTAGTGCATCACTTTCTAAATAAACTCCAGTTCTATTGACAATCCAAGGTTTTTTTTTTTACATTTTCAGTGGTTGCTGTTTAACTGTATGTATTCAGGAATTTATGTACAAGTTGATAATTTATTGAAATTTATCATTATAATAAATAATAAGTTTATTAAGGTAGACTGTATATGCATATGTATTTAATGTCTGCTTCAGATGTTGATGATTGTCTTGATGTCACATGTCTAAATGGAGGCACATGTGAGGACAAAGTGTTGGGTTACCAATGTCATTGTGTCCTTGGATTTACTGGCAAACACTGTGAAACAGGTAAGTGCTATTTTAAGTTTCTGAGGCTAATATTTTTTTTTGTGTTCTCATTTTATAAGAACAGCCTATGGTGATTTGAACCATTGCAGTCATTTTTAATTTACTTTGGTAGGATTAAATAAATTACTATCAAGTAACCAAGATATATTTACCCATGTACACTTATTTGTTTGTTAAATGCTACAACTGTGTATAATTTTTTTATAGACATTGATGACTGTGCAGGAAAACCATGTCAAAATGAAGGGACATGCAATGATGGTGTGAATTCCTACACCTGTACCTGTGCATCAGGATTTAAAGGAGATGACTGTGAAAAAGGTAACAGTCAGTTTGTAGAGTTCATAGAGTCCATTTCTTGACTAAAAAATGAACAGATATGAATCGATGAATTGATGAAATTCAAAGGTTTTGAATTTGCATTTGACATAATGAGAAGTTTGCAGGAGATTGTAGAGAAAAATTTAACAGGCATGATTTTAAACTGTGTAAAATTGTTTCATAAGCAATTAAGTTTGTCAAGAGGTGGTAAAATTCATTATCCTTTGTGATATTAATTCATTGCATATGTCTGATAAAATATGATCAAAAAGTGTTACTTGTCATCAGATTGTTTCAACAAGAAGTGCCTTCTTTTCTTGACTTGTTTTTGAAAACTAACAACTTGTCAATTTAAGTTCAGTTTAGGTTTTCAGTTCTTCTGCAGACAAAACTTTTTTTAAACTTATAAATCTTCATTTCTGTTGCTTTTTTTTTTTAATTAAAGTCATTAGATTGTGGTATATTTGTGATCTTAGTCATGAAAAAAAAACTTTTGCTAATATTAATTATATAGATAGTGTTTCTGTTTTTGATTACCAAACATGCTCTTCCTGTAAAATTGATGATATATGTTTTTTACTTGATCCCTTTTTGACTTCAGATATTGATGAGTGTGCAGTTGACAATGGAGGCTGTGCACACAATTGTATCAATGAGATTGGTTCATACCACTGTACTTGTAATACTGGCTTCATGTTGGAAGATGATGGCAAAGGATGCAAAGGTATGGCAACGTAATGCAACATTTATTGGAAACTGAGTCCTAAATATTGCAGATATTTTTGAAAGTAAAAAAAGTTACAGATGGTGGGTTCATTATCCATCATTTGGTATAAATATTTACCTTAGCTCATATGGTTATTTTATGATTATTCAAAATAACAATGTTTCAGACAAAGATGAATGTCTTGACAACAATGGTGGCTGTAATCAGATATGTGTGAACAAAGCTGGCTCATATGAATGCCAGTGCAAGACAGGTTACAAGATGAAACCAGATATGAAGACATGTGAAGGTAATCCATTAAGTACAACCGTCTATATTAATAATTGGATCAGTATTAGATGCAGTTTGAACAATAAGAAAATGTTTACTTTGTTGTAAATCATGAACTAATACTAATCTTTGTTGGATGTTAATCTCAGAAATTTATATTGAATCCGTTATGTCAAAAATTTTAGCTTGTCAGCTTTTTTGGAAACTAGATATGATGCGGATATCATCTCATACTTCTCTTAATAATTTAGATGTAAATGAGTGCTTTGAACATAATGACCACTATAATTTTAAAAAACCTGAACAAAAATGGCAGCTATAAGTGCTATAGATTCTTTATGTATTTGATATTAAAGATGTGGATGAATGCCTTGACAACAATGGAGGCTGTAACCAGATATGTGTGAATGAACCTGGATCCTACAAATGCCAGTGTAAATTAGGATATAAAATGACAGCAGATATGAAGACTTGTGAAGGTAGCTAAGTATTTATAAATTTTGAAATAACAATTTTCTTCTGTTACGATAATTCAATTTCAAGAAAGCCTTTTTTCTCTATACTTATATTTTGTAATGCATTAAGGTAAAATATATTTGTGTGAAAACTTACATTTAAAAATATTAGTGGCATGATTTCATTTGTTGTCAATTGTTGCATAGATATTATTCTTTTTTTAGACATGAATGAGTGTGATGACAACAATGGTGGTTGCAATCAGATATGTGAGAACAGTGTTGGCTCCTATGATTGTAAATGTAAGGACGGATACAGAATGACAAGTGACATGAAAACTTGTAAAGGTATTGTCAACATTTCTATTTTTGATATGGTACATGCAAAGAAAGTCAGAAAAATTCTTTGAAAGTAATTTTGTGTGCTCTGTTGAAAAAGACGCTCCATTGATTAATAACATGTTCAGTATTATTTATTATCTTTGAAATTGAATTTCTTGACATCCCTTAGATATCAACGAGTGTGATACAAATAATGGTGGCTGTGAACAGAACTGTAATAATGAAGACGGAGGATACTATTGTTCATGTATTGCTGGATTCACTCTCATGGCTGATGGCAAAATGTGTGAAAGTAAGATAAGTTTGGTCATGCAAATACATGACTGTAGTAATTTTTCTTTCATTTTCTGTGCATAAAATTGTAAATTCACTCCAGATCTGTTGAAAATTACTTCATTTTTTTGTTTGTTTTTCAAGGTTTTATTATATGTATTCTGAAGGTTATAGACACATTGAATAATTTATTAAAAATAAGACTTGTGAACTGTTGTAACTTATTTGTAAGTATATTAAGGCATATTAAGATAAAATATATTTTTCTTTGTGTCTTTAGATGATGATGATTGTATTGGTGTCATCTGCAAGAATGGAGGTACTTGCATAGATAAAGTGTTGGGTTTCAAATGTGCCTGTGTCCTTGGGTTTATTGGAGAATACTGCGGAACAAGTAAGTATGATTTTCAGATTGTGAGTCTGATATTTAACTTATATAATGTATTACATTTTCATCTTCATGGTACTGTTTATGAAATTTGAACCTTTATTTTTTGAAAATTGAATAAGGTTTTAAGGAATGGCTAGGAAAATAACATCTTATGTGTACCCAATTAATCAAGTTTGTTAATGTCCAGGTGATTGCTTTAATTCTGCTTTACCTTATTTCCCTTTCATGGCTGTAATAAGGCATATATTGTAAATAGTTTATTTAAGAATAAAAAGGATTTCCAGGAAGCACATTTTAAGTGGTGGATGTTTATCTCCAATTTAAAGTGAATTGATTCATATTTTGATATGCCTGTGGTAAGTATTTCTTCTTCATATTTAAACATAGTGAAAGAAAATCTGTAGAATTAAGTCTAATGTTATGCTTTTTATTTGTGCCAGATGTCAATGACTGCGCAGGAGGACCGTGTGAAAATGAAGGGACATGCATTGATGGTGTGAATTCCTACACCTGTACCTGTGCATCAGGTTACGAAGGAGATAACTGTGAAAAAGGTAACATTCAGTTTATGTAACACCTTTTTCGTTGTCCCAAACTAGAAAAGCACTCAGATAGTGCAGACCTATCAGCAAAACAGACTTGAATGTGAAGTATTTTACAGTTTTTGTTCATAGAATGTTTCCTTTAGGCTTCGTTCACATGGCGAAATTACTGGCAGCGCAAGCCAGTTACTATAAGTAACTGGCTCGCGCTATGTTGTTAATGTTGTTCTAATTTTATTATACTTAATTTGAACAATGACAATTTAATTAAGTAAAATAATTTGATTTATTTATGACCTTACTTGTGTAACAAAATATCCTGTAAATGTATGTATTTTATGTATGAAGATTGTTTCTATTTTTGTTCCCCCAAAAGCATATAATTAAAATTATTCCTTTTTTTCCCAAACATTTTACTGCACACACTGTAAACACTGATGATATGATATGATTTGTTATTTAATGACATTCCTGTTCTTTTTCAGATATTGATGAGTGTGCAGTTGACAATGGAGGTTGTGCACACAATTGTACCAATGAAGATGGTTCATACTACTGTACTTGTAAATCTGGCTTCATGTTGGAAGATGATGGCAAAGGATGCAAAGGTATGGCAAAAGTTTATGAGAAATTATTTTTTTAATATAACAGATTTTAATCATTGGAGTTGAAGAGGACAAGAAGCAGATTTTTGGGGTTATTCATCTAACAAAACACTCTTTTTATCATATTTAGCATATTTTTACAACATCATGTACGTAGTAGATTTTTAATGTCATGAACTTTAAATATTTTTTTTATTCTTTTTTCTTTGTTCTTCACATTTTGTGCATTCTTTTACATGATAGATAGATTACTGATATTTTATTAATTGTATTGCGGTACATGTATTTCAGACATAGATGAATGTCTAAAGGACAATGGTGGTTGTAATCAGATATGTGTGAACAAAGCTGGCTCATATGAATGCCAGTGTACAAAAGGATACAAAATGAAACCAGATATGAAGACATGTGAAGGTAATACTTGAAACAGCTTTTTGTTTAGCAAAGATAAATATGAAGTTAATTGAAAATTAGAAGATTTATATATACAGAGAGAGCGATGAAAACAATTAACTATAACATATCTTTTGTGAATCATAATCTCAAAAGAATATAGAGTGAATATTGTCATAAATTATAATATATACAGTTTTCTTTTCAACTATGTTAAGAAATGAGGTTTTATATGGTTAAGTATTATTTAGTACTATTAATAATTCAGATGTGGATGAATGTCTTGACAACAACGGTGGCTGTAACCAAATATGTGAGAATGAACCTGGATCCTACAGATGCGAATGTAAAGCGGGATACAAAATGACAGCAGATATGAAGACTTGTGAAGGTAACAATATTAGAGTATGCATTCACTTTCTAATATTCCATTAAGATAATTGCATAAAAATTGCATAGATTGTTTTTGAAGTATCTCATTGCTTTCCCACTTGCTTTTATGACAGACATAAATGAGTGTGACGACAACAATGGTGGTTGCAATCAGATATGTGAGAACAGTCCTGGCTCCTATGATTGTAAATGCAAGGATGGATACAGAATGACAAGTGACATGAAAACTTGTGAAGGTAATGTCAACATTCAGAATTTTTTCATGTTAAAAAATGTCAAAAATTTCGCTTTCAAAAGTAATAGGGTGTATGTTTGGTTGGGAAAGACAACTCATTGCTTAAAAGATCTGTGATTATAAAGTTATTGTCAGATGATATTTTATTCCTCAGATATCAATGAGTGTGATACAAATAATGGTGACTGTGAACAGAACTGTAACAATGAAGATGGAGGATACTATTGTTCATGTATTCCTGGATTCACTCTCATGGCTGACGGCAAAATGTGTGAAAGTAAGATAGGTTTGGTCTTGCAAATACATTATAAGTTGCTCTTATAATGTTCATTGCATTCTTAATTCGGTTGACATCTGTTGATAATCCATTTTTTTTTTGCATTTTTTTTTATTGTCAAGCGTTCAGTTGAATTATTTATCGAAGTTTATATTCAGAATGTGATGAGCATGCTTAAACGAGATTAAGATATTAAAAAACATTTCTTTTTTAATGCGTGCTTCCAGATGATGATGACTGTCTTGGTGTCACATGTCAAAATGGAGGCACATGTGAGGACAAAGTGTTGGGTTTCCATTGTAATTGTGTCCTTGGATTTACTGGAATAAACTGTGAAACAGGTAAGTGTCATTTTCAGTTTGTTAGTCTGATATGAAGCTCATGTAATTTTCCGCATTCTCATTTTGATAGAACTGCCAGTGAAAATATGAACCATTGTCTTCATTTTAAATCTTAGTAAGATTAAAGAATTTTCTATCAAGGCACCCAAATGTATGAACCCTTTGTGCAAGTTAGTTAATATCTACTAGTAGGTATTAGTTTGTCATAATGCTACAGTTGCGTATGATTTATTTTTACTAGATATTGATAACTGTGTGGATAATCCATGTCAAAATGGAGGAACGTGCATTGATGGTGTGAATTCCTACACCTGTACCTGTGCATCAGGATTTAAAGGAGATGACTGTGAAAAAGGTAACAGTCAGTTTGTAGAGAACATAGAATTCATTTCTTGTCTTAAAAAATATGACCAAATTTCATCAGATGTGTGATTTGCAGGTTTTGTAATATAGGACACCTAAGGTGAAATTATCAGATATTTTTGCAGGGCTGATATACCATATTACATACATATAGTAGTCAGTTTGAGAAAGACCATCAAACTTGAGAGTGAAGGATGTGTGCTTAAAGATCTGTGTATTGACACAGTATTTGCCAATAGTTAATAAGTTTAGTATTTTCTCATAATTATTACCCCCCCTCTCTCTCTCTATGAACTATTTGGTTAACTTGATTTTAGTTTGTTAGTCATGTCACTTTAACGTTGTTAAATGACATACCTTTTGACCTCAGATATTGATGAGTGTGCAGTTGACAATGGAGGCTGTGCACACAATTGTATCAATGAGATTGGTTCATACCACTGTACTTGTAATACTGGCTTCATGTTGGAAGATGATGGCAAAGGATGCAAAGGTATGGCAACATAATGCAACATTTATTTGAAACTGAGTCCTAAATATTGCAGAGATTTTTGAAAGTAAAAAAAGTAACAGATGGTGGGTTCATTATCCATCATTTGGTATAAATATTTACCTTAGCTCATATGGTTATTTTATGATTATTCAAAATAACAATGTTTCAGACAAAGATGAATGTCTTGACAACAATGGTGGCTGTAATCAGATATGTGTGAACAAAGTAGGCTCATATGAATGCCAGTGCAAGACGGGTTACAAGATGAAACCAGATCAGAAAACATGTGAAGGTAATTAGTTCAATACAAGCTTCTTTTCATATAAAGATCAGTATTGAATACAGTTTGAACAACCAGAAAATGCTTACTGTGATATAGACTTTGAATTGTTAGTAAACTATGTTGGATGATAACCCCCCAAATTGAATATTAACTTGATGTCAAAAATTTAAGCTTGTCAGTTGTATCAGGGGCGGATTTAGGCCGTCTTCTGGGTCTTCCGGAAGACAGTCAGATTTTCAAGTTTACATTGATGGGTATCTAATTTTTTTTCTGTCGGAAGACAGTCAAAAATGAAGGATGAAGCAACAAAGATAATTTGGAAGACTGTCAGAAAATATCTTTGGGTCCGCCCCTGTGTATAGGGAATTTATATATTATGTGGATACATGTCATACCTCTTAATGATTCAGATGTGAATGAATGCCTTGACCAGAATGGAGGCTGTAATCAAAAGTGCCTGAACAATGACGGCAGCTATGAATGCCAATGTGAAGCAGGATACAGAATGACAGCAGATATGAAGACCTGTGAAGGTAACTAAATAACAATAAATCTTGAAATGTTATTATTTCTATAAAGATATTTGATAGACAAGAAAACATTTGAAATTACATTTAGATGTATGATTTAAACAATATATTTGTGTGTGTGTGTCAATTTATATTTGATATTGTTGTTTTTCATTTGTTGCTTTGATACCATTTTTCAGACATAAATGAGTGTGATGACAACAATGGTGGTTGTAATCAGATATGTGAGAACAATCCTGGCTCCTATGATTGTAAATGCAACAAAGGATACAGAATGACAGAAGACATGAAAACTTGTGAAGGTAATACATACAATTCAAATTTTTTGGTTATAATCTATATAAAAGATTGGTAAGATTATAATATTTGAAAGTCATACAGGTGCAAGTGCTATTGAAAAGTTCCATTTATTGTTAAGACCTTTTTTTTCATATTTTTGGATTAATAAATCTAATATATTTTATCCCTCAGATGTCAATGAGTGTGATACAAATAAGTCACTTTAATATTGTTGATATGGGATGTTAAATAACAACAAACCTTTTTAATTTCAGATATTGATGAGTGTGCAGTTGACAATGGAGGCTGTGCACACAATTGTAGCAATGAGATTGGTTCATACTACTGTACTTGTAATTCTGGCTTCATGTTGGAAGATGATGGCAAAGGATGCAAAGGTATGGCATTGGTTTATGACGTATCTTCTGTTAGACGGTAATGAAAGATAACAGATATATTTGAATCATTGGAATAGTAGAAGATTCTGGGGTAACATATCTGACACTTGCTTATAATTTTATAGCACACATTTTTGTACCACATTTCATGTACTTTTGAAAGGTGACCAGTGACCACTGATCTAATGAATGAGCTGTATTTTGGTGTTTCAGACATAGATGAATGTCTTGAAAACAATGGTGGTTGTAATCAGATATGTCTGAACAAAGCTGGCTCATATGAATGCCAGTGTACAAAAGGATACAAAATGAAACCAGATATGAAAACATGTGAAGGTAATATATAAAGTACAACCCACTTTATAAATAATAAGAACAGTATTAAACACAGTTTGAACAACCAAAATATGTTTACTGTGATATTGACTTTAAATTGTTACTTATCTGTGTTGGATGATAATCCCTTAAGTTCAAAGTGAATGTGGTTTAATGTAAAAATATTCAAACTTGTCAGCTGTGTTAAGTAATGATATAATGTGCATATACCATATACCTTTTTAAAAATTCAGACGTGGATGAATGCCTTGATCGGAATGGTGGCTGTAATCAAATATGCTTAAACAAAAATGGCAGCTATGAATGCCAGTGTGAAGCAGGACACAGAATGACAGCAGACATGAAGACTTGTGAAGGTAACTAATAACAATAAGTTTTGATTTTTTTTTTTTTTTTTTTTTTTTTTTTTTTTTTTTTGTAAAAAAAAATTGTGATTAACAAGGAAACATTCGAAATTACAATAACATTTAAATGTATAATAAGAATTATGTGTGAGAGAATTAATATTTGATAATGGAGGGCATGCACTGATGATGTGAATATGTGCACCTGTACTTGTGTGCATCTGGTTATGAAGGAGATGACTAGACAAAAGGTAAATAGGTTTTTATCGAAAATCCTTTTTTTATTAGTTTGTCATTTCAAAGTCAAGGGTAGGTGCCATAGCCCTGGTATGAGAGTAGATGTATTTATTGTGGAACAGTAAATTTTTACCAGTGAAGATATTTCCAGTAAAAATGTTAATAAGTTCTTGTTTGATGCATGTGTAGCAGAACTTTATCTTCCCCATGAATGGGTTCACAGAAGGCAATGTAACAGTAACCATTGTGATAATGTCAAAGATGTCTAGTGCATTTCTATACCAAATTCTTGTAAAATGTGACATTTGAATACTCAATGAATATTTTGACACAGTTTGAATTGACTCAGACATCAGGGTGGGTGTTTTCCTTACCAGTAGATCTATTTCAGCTGGCCATGCAAGCTCAAGTGACTTGTCTGTATTTAAAAAAAAAAAAGATTTGTGCTGAATACACTGAAATTGAAAAAAATCTAAAAAGGGGATCATACTAGAAAATGCCTATATTTGAGTAGCAAAATGGTCAATCTTTAACAACTTAAACATTTGATTTAGTGAGGTGCGAGGAATTTTGAACAGATAAACAGTAGATTTTCTTGTTTCATTTTTCACTGTATTAACTATCATAGACCTGATGAACTTTAAATTTCAGACATTGATGAGTGTGCAGTTGACAATGGAGGCTGTGCACACAATTGTATCAATGAGATTGGTTCATACCAATGTACTTGTAAATTTGGCTTCATGTTGGAAGATGATGGCAAAGGGTGCAAAGGTATATTAGTGGATGTACTTTTTTATGATCCTTTTTTGTTACATATGTCCTTTATTTAGATTGTTTATGGTTGTACTTTACTCTTTTATAGACATATTATACTTAAAGTAAGCTTTTGTTGTTAAGATTTTTCTGCACTTTAAAACTCAAACTTATTATTGAAATAATAATTATTTTAATTTAACTTGTTACATATTGTTTTGATGTTTCAGACATAAATGAATGTCTTGACAACAATGGTGGTTGTAATCAGATATGTGTGAACCAAAATGGCTCGTATGAATGCCAGTGCGAGGTTGGATACAAAATGAAACCAGATATGAAGACATGTGAAGGTAAATTTGTCTCTGAAACTTGTACATCATGTCTTGAAAGGCTTCAGATTCTGCTCGGTAGCCTAGTTTTCATTGACAAACTTTTTCTACAGTTTTGCCCTTGATGCATTTAGATATTGTTCAGCATCAAGAAGACCCAGTAGGTCATAACATTTATATCACAAGTCAAAACTGAATATTTTAAAATGTGTATGTACAAGAGATTACTATTATTTCCTTTGATACAGTTTTGATTTGGTTAAAAACCTCCCCCCTCTAGATGTGTGATAGTTGTCATACTATATCTCTGGAGAACAAATAAATTATTACATGTAGCTTGTTTCTTTTTACCACTTACATGTAGCATGCTTCTTCTTACCATTCACTGTAATAATTAATTAATTAATATGATGTTGTTCACTATTGGTAACATGTTTTATTTACTATTTTGTAAATATTTAGATGTGGACGAGTGCCTTGAAAATAATGGAGGTTGTCAGCATGATTGCATAAACCTACCTGGCAGCTATGAATGCAAGTGTAAAGTTGGATACAAAATGAAACCAGATCAGAAAAATTGTGAAGGTAATACTTTCATCTTTACATCTTCTACTTTAAAAGTCCATGCCTGCACAAATGAACGATTTAAGTTTTGATACAGGGCTTACAACCCTATGCTTTCTTTAAATTATTGATTAAAGAGGAAAGTCAGTGCTACACTTGCTCTGAAAAGGTTGTTAGTATTTTGTATTCCAGCTATCTTTCTTTCTATTACAGACATAGATGAGTGTTTTGACAAAAATGGCGGTTGTAATCAGATTTGTGTGAACCTAATTGGTTCCTATGAATGTCAATGCAATAACGGTTTCAAGATGGCTGCAGACATGAAAACTTGTGAAGGTAGGGCATTTCTTCAGCATTGAATTGAAATGAATATTGGCTATTAAAGTTTTTCAAAATTGCTTTAGACGATTAGAATTCATTAAAGACATTGGACAAAAATGCATTGGAGAGTCAAACTTCTATTTTTATTAATAAAAAAATATTTCAGATATTAATGAGTGTGGGGACAACACAGATGGCTGTGAGCATGATTGTGACAACACAGTAGGTTCCTATGTCTGTAGCTGCCGCGCAGGATACATGTTGAAGGAGGATCAACATGGCTGTCAAGGTGGGGGATCTTAAGACACAATTTTACACACATAATAATATAAAACAAAACTTTTAAGTTCAATATTTTGATTGCTATCTGTTGTGATTCAACAGGATTTCATTTACTGCTGCTCCTACTGCATGGTATGTTGTCTCTTAAGTTATTAAAATTCATATATATTCATCTTATATAAATGGAATAGGTCAGCTTGGGATATGTGTATTAAGTTAAAAGATCTATTCATTAAACTTTCCCAATTAAGTGTAATGTAATTGTGCCAGCATATGTTAGATTCAAATGGAACCTGATATCCAAAATGTTTTGGTTAAATTTTTGTGAAATTCTGATGAAGGAGAATTTATGAAAAATAGAATCAGCATACAATACTAGTCTTATGGGATATATAGTTTTGAAAAAAAGGAGGCCCTTAGAGTTGATGAAGACCAAAATTTAAGTCATGAAGATGCTTGTGCTTCCTTTTAAAAAAATTGACTTAACCTTTTAGAGCAGAAGTTAGCATTTACCAGTTTGATTTTAAAAACAACATTTTCATTTTGTCTTCTCCAGATATTAATGAATGTGATGTTAACAATGGTGGCTGTGCTCATTATTGCGAGAATTTCCCTGGGTCCTACAAGTGCAAGTGTAAATCTGGCTACATGCTGAAGGATGATGGACATGGCTGCAAAGGTATCACTTTGGTTTTTTTTTCTTACATTTTAAACAAAAAAAATTCAATTTTTTTCTTTTTTGTTTAAAATTAATGGTAGTAATAAATCAGTCATTTTATTCTTATTGCAATTTACTAAACTTCAATCATCTAAAAAGTCATGTCACTTTGTTGGTCAAATGTCCAAACCAATACAAAGATAATTGGTAATTCAGATTTGCATCACATTACTGTAGTATACATCACATTACTGTTAAGGGCCCCTTTACACTGGACGGCGTCCTTTCTGCGTCCCTTCTGCGTTCAAAAATGTGGTCAGGACGCTCAACGGTCGCCAAAGCAATTAAATCGTGTCTCAGTGTAAAGTCGTCTGCGTCCCTTGTGCGTCCTTTGAACGACCGAATCTTGATTTTACCTGTAAAACTGCGAGCAACCTGCCTGCCTCCACTGTACGTCCCCTGTGCAACCCAATGCGTCCATTGCGATGTTTGAGCGACCATTGAACATTCTTGCTGTGTTCTCTGTACCTTCATCGGCGATCAGTGGCGTCTATTCTACGATCATTCTGCATCCTGCTTGACCGATGAGCGTTGTTTGGGCGTCCTTCTCTATATTCTAACTCATATTCTTTCATCGGTCCTAACCAGGTCATCCGATAAAGAACATTTCCAGCACACAAAACAAATAAATGGGAATAAACGCTTTAAACTATATATAGTGATGCAAGGTCTACATGGACTGATAAACAATCAGACGTTCATTGTTATCCTTATAAGAAGGATGGACAGGCGCCGAAAACGAGAAAGTGTGACTGACACAACATAGAATATTTGAATCCATTTTCAAATGACGAATTCTGCAAAATGTTCTGACAATTAATTCATCTTGTAAAAAAGGGCAAAATATTCGTTTTATAATAACCTAAAAAAATGGATCGTTTCATGAATTTTAGGGTAAAAACAGAACACTGTTGCCCTTAGAATTCCTGTCTGGTGAAAAATACTTCATCACGGCCCCATTTGAGAGTGAAAAAAAATGGACGATCTTTGAGTTTTCATTCTGCAACCGAAGCGATGCTTGTGCCTCCTTTCTACGACCGCGGCCATGCTTGTGCGTCCTCTCTGCGACCGCAGCGTTGCTTGTGCGTCCTCTCTGCGACCGCGGCGATGCTTGTGCGTCCTTTCTGCGTCCATTGAGCGACCATCCTCCATCGCGTTCTCTCTGCGATTGTTTTGAACATGCTCAAAACATCGCGGCGTCCATGGCGTCCTCGGCGATGCTTGAACGTTCTCTGTGCGACCTTGGCGATCACTGTGCGTTCTTTGAGCGTCCGACGGCGTCCTGGCTAGTTTCATGGACGCACAAAGGACGCACAAAGGACGCCGTCCAGTGTAAAGGGGGTTTAAATGAATGACATTTTTTAAATGAAATTTTTTCTTTTTTCCTTTTTTTAATTAAGATGTTGACGAATGCTTGGACAATAACGGTGGTTGTGAACAGATTTGTAACAACACGATAGGAAGTTATAAGTGCAGTTGCACATCTGGGTTTGTTCTCAACATGGATGGCAAGACCTGTGACGGTAAGATGAAATTCCGTACAACTTTTCTGTCTGTTACACTGAACTGAATGAAAGAGAAATGACTATTTGTAGAATGCTTAAAAAATTATAGATAAGCAGAATGTTCTTCAATCAAAGTTCTAGAAGTCTTAAGAGCACTTGGAAACCATGTTGTCTGTTTTCTTCTTTAGATATCAACGAGTGTTTGATGTACAATGGAGGCTGTGCTCAAAAATGCATCAATGAGATAGGCTCTTTCAAATGCAGCTGTAAAGATGGATACATGCTGGCAGATGATGGCCGTGGATGTAATGGTTAGTAGTTGATAAGACATGAAATAATGAATTGTGTTTAATTATCATCTTCATTGCATTTTTCAGAAGTTAATTTCATGATTATTAGATCTTGATGTGGGTTTATAAGGTGTGCCATAACTATTAATAACATGGAACACCAATTACTTTTAACCTGTTGTAAATTTAGTTCATATTTATTTAATATATACATTCTGATAAATCCAAATTCTTTAGCTCTGTTGCATTTTAATGCATTACACACATGGAGAACTTTTGTTTTTCATTTCATACATTTTTGTCATTTGTAATTCCAGACATAAATGAGTGTGATAACAATAATGGAGGCTGTGCCTTTGAATGTGAAAACCTACCTGGGTCATACAAATGTTTATGTGACTATGGATTCATGTTAGCAGATGATGGTCATAATTGCATAGGTATGAACAGGGAAACTCTGTGATGGATGAGAGTAATTTACTTTCTCAAGTGATTTAGAATGAATATCATTTTATCTGATTTGCTTTTTTTATGTTAAAGACTTTAATACTATTTTGTGAATAGTGCAATCAGTTAAGATAGATAATGTGTCGGTTAAAACTGTAATCAATGGATATTTTAAATAATGATGAAAAACTGTTTTACAGTTTGCTGCTGATTGTATAACAAATTAAATATTAAGGAATTTTGATCAAAATAACAGATTGATATTCCATTTAGTTATACGTATATAATAATATCTTCAATTACAAATCTAGATATTGATGAGTGCAGTGTGAACAATGGAGGCTGTGGCCAAAATTGTACAAATCTGCAAGGTTCCTACCAGTGCAGCTGCGAGAAAGGATATGAGCTCATGATAGACATGCATGGATGTAAAGGTAAAAAACTCAAATGGCATGTGTTGCAGGTCTGGATGTTGATGTATTTTCTTAAAATGGTATATATTTTTTAAAATGTCAGAATCCCCTTCTCCCCCCTTTTTCAGCCCCTCCCCTCAATTTGCTTATTAAATGTGTTGGTTCCTGAATTTTTAATAATTAAATATTTGTATAAAATGATGTTTATACGTGTTGCTAAATCTTAGTCAATTTATTGTCAAGTTTCCCCAAGGGAATTTCAGCAAAATTTGCAGCTCTTTTTATCCTTTACAAGCTTATGCAAATGTTACATTCACTTTTTCAAGACATAAATGAATGTGAAACTGACAATGGTGGTTGCGATCACGTCTGCACCAACACAGATGGTTCCTACACTTGTTCCTGCTTCCAAGGTTATCTTCTAAATGCTGACAAACACACATGTAATGGTAAGTGATTTCTCTTGCTCTCACAGGAGCTAATATGTAAACAGAAATGGGCTCAGAATTTAGAGATTATCAATTAATTTTTTGTAACCCAGGCTCCTGTCTGATTTTAAATGGGTAGTATCATGTGATTTTTAAGTAACAGTTGCATGAACGTCATTGAAACTTGATAGGAAATACTGTGCACAATTTACACAGGCATTTTCATGTACTTAACCATCATCTTCACATAGAGTTTTTTTTTTGTATTTTTGATAGTTCATTTATAGGACATAAGTTGAACATCAAATGTATATTTTAAATTGTGCTCACCAGTTTATGCACTATAAATACAAGTAAATATATTTGAACTCTGTATTTCAGACATTCCTGAATGTGATGTTAATAATGGTGGATGCGCACATATTTGTGTAGAGATCCCTGGATCCTATGAATGTCAGTGCAATTATGGTTTTATGTTGAATGATGACAAGCATGGTTGTGAGGGTATGTTTTGTTTCATTTGATTCAGTCACAGAAATTTAACTAGGTATTAGTAATTGTTCAATTATTAAGTACCTTTCACTGCTGACATTTTTAGATCCCCTGTAGAAACCCGTTTTTTTATTTTTTAATATAATTTAATGCATATAGGCCCTGACTGGTATCTAGTCCGGATATATATTACATATAAATATTTTATTCATGAATTAAAAAAATTATTTGACATCTATTTCCAGATATTAATGAATGTAAACATAACAATGGTGGCTGTGACCATGAGTGTGTCAACACAGAAGGTAGCTATTATTGCACATGTAATGATGGTTACATGGTGGACCCTAATGACAAACATAAGTGCATAGGTAAGACAGGCTAGTTGTAATATAATACAGTGCTTTGTTATATTGGCGCAGTATTATATTGGTGCAGTATTTAGAAGGCTAATTGCTATGGTGGGTGTATGTTTATTAAAGTTCCCTACATTTAATTTCTTTGATTTGTGCAAGTGTTGCATGTAATTTTATTGTCAAAGATGATAGTTTATGTAAAAGCACATTTTAAGAAGGTCATAAGTTTTATGATCTCAAAATTTTGTATGCTTTCTTAACCCTAAACATAAAATACTGTATTCCCCTAAAGGTAATTAATGTGGATTTTTTCCTTTATTTTTCAAAGCTTGAAAGTGTGAAGGAACAGTAAATTATTTGAAGTAGGTACATAGCTGATATTCTGTGTAACAAAAAATTCATTCCATGATATTGCAAATCTGACTTATTTACTTTCTAGATAATCCTGAATGCCAGACCAATAAAGGTGGCTGTGCACACATCTGCGTGGAGAAAGTTGGATCTTACGAATGTCAGTGCCATGCTGGTTATATGTTGCTGGATGATGGGCACGGGTGTAGAGGTAAGATATTTCATTCAGTTCCACATACAAAATATGATTGCAGTTTGATTTCTTGCAATTTTGACAAATGAGAATTAAGTGATAAAAGATTTAACACAGCGTAATGATTCAAATATTTTAACCTATTTAAACATTATTTGTATTAAAGAAAGAAGACATGATATCTGATGATCTGAAGTTTTATTTTTGCAACTTTCACTTATTATGTAGTGATAATTACAATGTAACAAAGCAAATGAGCCTTTTTCAATTATTTCAAAACCGATATTAGTCGAATACATTCAATGATATTTTTAAAATCAGACATAGACGAGTGTGCAGAAGGCACAGATGGATGTGAACATTACTGTCATAACACAGAAGGGTCGTACACCTGTAGCTGCAAAGATGGATACAAGCTGAAGGATGACGGACATTCTTGTGAAGGTAACATTATGAACATTTCTATCATATTTCAAACAGGTTGTATAATTGGTGCTTATAAATTAGTAAAAGGAAAGGTTAGGCTAATTTTTATTTACATTATTAATCAGATGTACTGGTCTTACATATAAAATAGGTATGTTTTTGTGTGTTTAATTTATTCATTTATTAATAAGTATTGGAGAAATTCAGGTTTTTTCGGAAATATTACATTTTCTTCTATACACTAAGAAAAAGAAACACAAGCAAATTGAATCATGCAGCTTTATCAACAATGAACACTTGCAACACCAACTATTTTCTCAAACATTACTTTTTTCTTTGAACTCCGAAGTTCTTGTTATTTTGTACAGAAATTGTGCCCATCTGTCACTGCCCTGACCATACAGGAGAGGCCGGCTGGCAGGCGGTCAGCTCGCTGGACCTTGATGCTGGATGTATGACATATAGGGAGAATGAACCAATGCGTCGCAGTAAGGCTGTGAAGTTTGCCAAAAACTTAGATGGAAGTGGTTCTCTCCCTCAGCCATCCTTGGTGTCATTTAGTTCGCTGAAGGATCTGGCTGTTATTGAGAAGTGGCTCCAAGGTGTAGGTGAGTAGAGTTGACACCATTTGTAATCATTGGGAAGGAAATAAAAGGTGGAAAAGTTTGAAGATTTGAGAGGCTTATTAAAACTTTCAGTGTGAATAACTGTTTTGAGTTTTTCTGTGAAGAAGATAGTGACATGCTCTATTCTTTTGTCTTACATGTTTATTTCTACAGATGTGATGTACTTGGGTTTTTGTCTGATAAACAGTACATTTTTCATAGCTGGGTTACCAATCAATCTTGTTTTCCAATCTGAGGAGTAACAGACACTTCACGGAATGTGAATATTTAAAGTAATACAATAGATATTTAAAGAATTCTCAGCTCTAATTTCTGTAGTATCAGCATGATAACAATATCTTCAAGATGATGAATAATTTTACATTCTTTTTAGATTACATACCCAACCCACCACGCTTTACAACATGCAAATCATTCTGGACTTGTGGGTCGGTGAAGATGGTCAACAGTTCAGAGATTCACATTGTTTGGGATTGTAACGGAGGTGATGATGTTTTCGTTATTGACCGTGACAGTCCTTTGGTCAAGGGCTGTGTGAAGGAGGGCTACTGTGTATTCTTAGATTATTATGGAAGTGAAGATCTTATTGATCCTGACACTAGCACCCATAAGGTTTCTCTTCGCTTTGGTAGCTGTTGGACCAAGAAGCTTCCTCTTGCCATGAAGACATGTCTAGGAGGTATGTTACCAAAATAGATCACAATGCCTGAAAATGTAGTTTTATTGTATAAGAAAAAAAAGAGAAAAATTTTATGAAGACAAGAGTCTTGGTTTAAAGAAATTTATTTGAAAGTGGATTACTGCTAAGAGTGAAAAGAAGCACTTCTCTCTCTATCAAAGTGGAAAATAAATGTCAACTAACTTAAAGGACTTAATTTTTATTAATTATTAAATAGTTGATGTTTAATTATGAGACTTTGTTTTTGAAAAGATTTTGCAAATGGTCAGGGATGAGTATCTTTGCGTTTTTAATGATCTTAATATCTTGATATTTTGATTTATTAAATTAACAAAAAATATTTCAGAATTTAGACCTTGTGACAATAACAATGGTGGCTGTGAACACATCTGCGAGATGTCACCAGGGCGCACATGTAGTTGCCATGATGGCTATGTCCTGAACAGTGATGGCTACTCTTGTGATCGTAAGATAACCTTTCACCTCTTCTTTGTCTTAGAAAAATAATTATTTCTTTTTATATATGTCATCTCTGTAACATAAATCAACTTCAAAATAGGGATCAGATAAAAAAAATTAATTCAAATTCCTCAATTCTTTCTTCATGTTGAAGTGCCATGTTAAGTATTATAAAAGTTGCTTTCATATTGGTTTGAATTGTGTTAGAGGGGAAACTGAGTATTGTGGTGTACCTCTTGTGGGAGTTTCGACTGTTTTAATGCTTTCAAGGACCAGATAAGTTGACAGAGAACATTATTACTTCCTGTCTTGTTCTTCCAGCACTGCCACCGACCACCCTACCTCCAACCACCGAAGAGCCAACCACACCACCTCCCTCTAGTAACTGCTCCTGTGCTGACCCAACTGGAAAAGGACACTGGTCTCCAGTGTTGACCTCTTATCAAGCAGGAGGCTGTCTTTCACTACAACCCACCAATTTTGACGCAGCCAGTGCCGAGAAGTACTGCAGGTATCTTGATGGGGAAGACTCCATGAAACTCCATCTTGTGAGATTCTATACCAAAACTGACTGGGATAATATTGAGAAATGGTTGCAGAGCTTTGGTAAGTTTTCAAAACAATGTCTTAGCACAATATTTAAAATGTCAATAACTGTGGTATATATTTTGAATTTTTTAATTAAGAAAAGATTTTGTTTGATAGGATAATGATTTGTCCGTAGTGTGATATCATTAATGTTTATAAAAAAGACAGGAAAATTTTATATGGCAGGTAAATCCCTGTTAGGATGCCTTTAATTATATGTTATTTGCTTTTAACATTATCACAGTTTTCTTATCAATAAATATTTGTGTATTTGCGATCAATTCCTAAAATTTGGACCATTGTATTTGCAGGTTTCACGGAATCTAGGATATACTGGACTGGAGGCAAAGTTAAATACATTTGTGGTAGCAAAATCATGATACAGTGGAACTCTGATGGTAATTAAGCTGATAAAAATTATATGTGCTGTTAATTAAACTTGCCGGATCCCAATTCATGCAGAACATCAGCAATGTACTTGAAGATACAATTTACCTTAAATTGTAAGGGCTTTAATCCAAGGTGGTTTCTTGACTGTTGCATAATTTTTTTATCATGCAGCAACTTTGAGATATTAAGAAAAACAGAAAAAGGTCATCTAGAGTCATGACATAAGCACTAAATTTAACAATTTTCATTTCATCCAGCAAGATCTCAAGCATCTCATTTAGATTAAAAACAGAAAAATCAATTTTTTTTCTAATGCACCGGTACTCTCTTTTCACTGTAGGCTATAAAGATATCCTCTGGATTGATCGCCAGGATCCAAACAACCCGTTCAAGGTGCAGGGCAGTGCCAAAGTGAACTATTGCGTCCAGCTACACTATAAGGGAAGTACAGAACCCATAGACCCCAACAGCCAGTCTCACAAGATAGTCCTGCAGTTTGCCACCTGCAAGGCCAACAAGATGCCATTGTGCCAGAAGAATTGTGATGGAGGTTGGTATTAATATTTTTATTTGTAACTTGAGTTTTATCGTGAAAAAAGCTTATTATAGTATACTTGTATTTTTTTAGTCCTAGTCAGGCATTGATACTATCTGTTACTGTTAATTCCAAAGTCAAAATCAACAAGAACATTAAAAAATTAAATACATACATATTTAATAGGTTAATAACACATTTCGTTACTATTTTTCAGCCTTGAGCAGCACACCATGTGTTTGTAGGGCAGCTGCAAACATGGACTACACCACCTATGATCAGAGCAACATCCACTTTGATGGCACCTGCAGATACCTGCTGTCTGGGTACTGCCCTGCAGGTGATCCCAGCCTTCCAGGATTCAAAGTAGATATTGATCACAAAGATGGAAGTTCCACTGCTCGCTTCGTGGATGTGACCATTGACAGTCACGTTGTTAGGCTTGGACCAGGGCTTGCCATTCAGGTAATGATGTTAAGGCCAGACATGAGCTTTTTTTGCTGAGATGCAGAATCCCGCGTTTTTAAAATTTATATTTTTCGGGGACCTAAAGCGGCCATAGACCCCTGCCTGGTTAGGTGTTGGGTTCCATGATAAATGTTTTTTTTTTTCTTTTTTTTTTGAAACCTAGGCTCATGTCTGTAAAACATTTGATTTTGAAATACCTTCTTTAAGTATAGATTGCAGTCACTGCTGCCAGCTAGTCTTCTGCTTTATGTATCACTATACAACTCAAACGCACTTTACCATTTGAGCTTTTTTAAATCCTTTTAGGTGGGAGTTGTTTTTTTTAATCTAATTATCATTTTAATTTAATTTACTAGCTGAATGGAGAAAGCATTTGCGCACCGATGAACATTGGAAATAAGATACGCATTGGCATGCTTCCAAATTACAACACCTATGTGGCAACCAACTTTGGGCTGCGAGTTACTTTTGACAATAACCATGTTACAGTCCGAGCTCCTAGCAGCTACAAGGATGAGATGTGTGGAATATGTGGCAGTTGTAATGACAACGCTATTGATGACTACACAACTGCTAGTGGTCAAGATGTTTCCTCCCTCGATCCAGAAGAGCGTGACAATGAGATTGGTATCAGTTACCAAATTGAAGGTGGAAGCCAAGAGTGAGTTTTTATTTAGCATTTAAAAGATATGCTTGCTGCATGCTTACATTTGTCCTATTTTCAAAGTTGAGCAATGGTTTAAAAATTTTTTAATATATTTTTTAAGGTAAGGATAAAAAGCGGGACTATTCAGAACAACCAGTTGTGCCGTAACACCTTGAATAATACAAGGTGATACCTTTTTGGGGTTAGAGCATAAAAATGTACATAATAAATTTCATTGAAGTCCACAACATTTTTCCCTAATGTACTTTCATATATATTGCCCATCAGGTCAAAGCACCATCCATTTACTCACAGTTTATTATTCACTTTTTATCAGGTGTACTAATGGAACAACAAATGTTGACACACCTTGCTCTGTGGATGACTTGGTGAAAGCAAACAGCATCAATTTCTGCGGCCTATTGAACAGTCCCGATGGAGCATTTGCAGAATGTATAGCATCAGGCAGAGTCCAGTCCACACAGGATAGGTTGGATTCTTGTGTGAGAGATGTGTGTTCTCTTAGTGTGAAGTCATGGAAGAAAGCAAAGGAATCGGCTTGCAGTGTTCTTGAAGAGTTCGCCACTGAGTGTAGACAAGCTGGAGTCGGTACAGGAGATTGGAGAGCTGCCTCTGGCTGCTGTGAGTGACAAGAAATCAGTATAGAACTTCATGTCTTGTTACAAAGAAATTCATGTTGGCCATTTTCAAAACAAAGTGATTATTCCATTTTTTCAACATAAAGTTATTTTCATCATATAAGCACACAGCCATATATCCTAATACCTAATCAATATTGCTTCCGATCTTTATGAGCATGTATTTCAAAGTACATTCACATAACCTTTCTTTTATCCCAAAACAACATGGCCCAAAAACATAATCCATGTGCACATTCAACAGCAATGCTGAACATGTGAAATGTTTCTTCCTATAGTAATGGAGTGTGGCGAGCACAGCCACTACCTGCCAGTAGGGTCAGCCTGCCCAGCCACCTGTTCAGACCTGTACGCAGCAGAGAAGTGTACGGAGCCACCAGTGGAGGGTTGTTTCTGTGACCCAGGCTATGTGTTCAGTGACTCCCAGTGTGTGCCAAAGGAAGAGTGTGGCTGCCTGAACATGGGAAGATACCATGAGGTGAGTGTAGATATTAAATATTATTATTATTATTATTATTATTATTATTATTATGAGATCAATTGAATTTTACAGATGATGTGCTCAGATATTTTGATAGGGCAGTTAGCTTTTTTATCAAGCTTATTTTAGTTGACTTTGGTCAGGAGACATGATTATGGTTCACATAATACTGTAATTTTTCCATTGTTTTGCATGTATGAAAAACAAGAAACTTGTACTAATTGCTGTTGAAAAAGAAATAGCTCTTACAAAGGTTAAAGGTATTAGATTTAGTACAATTAAAGCATTCTGTCACATATTTAAGGGGTTTTAAACTGCAACGGAGATTGAAGCCTGAAAATTTGTAACATGCAACCTTCAACCATGCACAAGTGATTGAATTATTATTCTTTTTTAAAACTCATATCTCAGATTGGAGAAGTTTGGCTAAGCTATGACTGTTCAAAGATATACGAGTGTAACTCCACTGGAAACATTGTGACCACCTACAAGAACTGCAGTCAGTACGCCAGCTGCAAGAAGATAGAAGGAGAGCGCCACTGTATCTGCAGACCACCTTATGTTGGAGATGGATACACATGTGAAGGTACCAAGGAGATTGGTTGTTACTCATTTACAATTCATAGATTTAGTTGATCTAAATTTTTGACTGAATTACTGGCAAAGCACTGTTTTGCCACTTCAGACTTGATATTTATTGATATATGTCAGATGCTCAAAGAAAATGTATCTTGAGGTTTCCGGGATGGTGTATCAGAATGACATGACAAAATATTCCCCCCCCCCCCCCCCCCAAAAAAAAATGTAATATATATATATATATATATATAAGAAAAAGTTGAATTGTAATTTATGAAAACAGTTTAGTAAATAATTTTCAAAGGATTTTACCAGTTGTTATACATTTTCTTTTGATTTAATTTTTGAGATTTGGAATTTAGGTTACAAAATTAAAAAAAAAAAAAAAGAATGCACAGTTGGAGTAGATTCAAATTATTTGTTCATACATTAAATATAAAATCTTAATTCTTAGTTGAAGATGTCTGTGCTGGTAAGGTATGTAATAATGGTGGACAGTGTAAGGAAAAGGACGGAATAGCTGTCTGTGTCTGCCCAAGAGGCTTCACAGGACTCTCATGCGAGCAGAGTAAGTATATTTTTAGATATCTTTTCAATAAATTTTGCTTTGTTTTACTGTTGTCTTATGGTAAATCACTTCATTTTGCAGTTTACATGATTGATATTAGTTTGACCAGTCTGAAATGATGGGTGCCTGTTTTGTGTCACATTTTTTGCCCCTACTGGTTTATTTTAGCAGCTGGCAGATCATTTCAAATAACTATTATAAAATTCAAATGTCTAAGTGATATACAAATGTTGTTTTTTACCATGGGTAGTTCAGAAAAAATTACCTTTCTTGATTGAATTTTTTAAAATATAATTTCAATGGCATTTTTTAGATATTGATGAGTGTGTCGGAGTTGTATGCTATAATGGCGGAAGATGCATTGATAAAGTGAATGACTATTATTGCAAGTGTGCATCAGGATACAGTGGTAGACACTGTGAGATATGTAAGTTAACCAGGCAGACATTGATAAATCATTATTTTCTACGACTTAGTTATATTTTCTCTCTTTGCATTTAAATCTACTGGGAAGTGTATGTTTGATCAGTTGTTGCTCAACTCGTCCAAAGATTGGGTTCATTTTGTTCTCTTACTCTTCAGCTTTATTTTTTCTTTTCTTGTGCCTTCTGTTGTTCATTGTTGTATAGGCTATTTTGCTGAATTTATTCATGATCCAAGTTTCTGTACATATTCCTATAGGTTTCCAGCATAAAATGACAGGAACATGATCATCCTAGAATTCAAATGTAATATGCAAAACTGAATTTCTTAAAAAGAGCAGTGCTTTGTAAATCATAATGAACAATGACTAATTTTACAGCGAAGAACTTTTTATCTTTTATAAACCACATCTTCCTGATTATTTTATAGCTACTGTGTCCTCTGACGCTCCCTGCCAATGCCACGTCTTTGGAGATCCCCACATTACAAGTCACGACGGCCAAACCATTCACTTCCATGGCACATGTACGTATATGCTGTCCAGCTTCAGGCCATGGGAAGGATGTGAGCCAGTATTGAAGAGCTTTAGGGTAAAAGGAAAGAATACAGCTGAAGGCAAGGATGGAGAGGGATCCACCACAGATGTGATCACAGTGGAAGTTTATAGCTACATTATCCAAATCAACAGGGAAGGACAAGTTACTGTGAGTTGATATATACATGTTCTCTATATAAAGATCTGAATCTTGTCTGGGCATTGTGCACTACTATACATATAGATTGCAAACTTGCACAGAACAGATATCAATGTGAATTCCCATGATAGGAAAATGAAAAGTTTGCAGCTATATTGCAGCAAATTTGCTGCAACCAGTTTGCAGTTGGCAAGAAAAATTTGTATTGCTGCTAAGCAAGTTTGCAAGAAAGATTTTATGTTCTATCAGATTTGCAGCCAGCATATTTGCAAAAATATCTTATGTTTGCAGTAAGATTGCAAGAAAGCATTCATGTTATTGCAAATTTGCAGGGAATGCAGTAAATTTGCAATAATTTTGACTCTGAGACTCACGCAATCGTTTTCATTAATTTTTAAGTATTTGTATTAGGAGGGTGTATGAAATAATTCATTAGGCAATTTTTGAACTGTGTCAAGAATACATGTATAATGGAATTTTTGATAATTAGTGTGTTAGATGTATAAATGTTATTCTTTTAAAAAACTCCTGTGTATAAGTTTAGAGAGTTATGTTATGTTATTCATGTTTCAGGTAAATGGACACTCTGTCAGAGTTCCCCTGAAGATTAGAGGCAGGGTGAAAATTGAATACTGTGGAAGGAAAACTGTCAAAGTTTCAACTGATTTTGGATTGGTTGTCAGGTTTGGCTACGATGAAAAGGCCTTCATCAAGGTACCAGCGGTATACCGTGGCTATTTACGTGGTATCTGTGGAAATTGCAATGGTGACCATAGCGATGATTACACGCTTAGAAATGGCACTGATGTGAGCAATGTGCAGCCAGATTATCTTCGCGACAACCTTCTTGGGCAGAGCTTTGAAGTTGAAGATTACACAGGAAGCTCCAGGTATAACTCAATTTTTGCTTTAATTTCAAAAAATATAAAGCCCATTAATTTTATCAGGTATATTTGTGTTATGGTTTAGCTGCATTTGGATTGACGTAACATTTTTTTTTTAATCGAACTTAATGGAACCTTTATTGCAACTAATCCCTATTTAAAACGATCACCGTAATAAGTGGTGGTTGCATTGACTAAAGTGTGATCACTTAACGGTATCAAGAACCTCTTGAAAATTCTGTAAACTTGATTTTACTGTCACATCATTACACCCAGCACATACAACATATTCTGATCATCCATATTCACATATCCACTCAATGCAATCAAACTATATATGGGCTCTACACTATAATTTAGCTTTACACTAAATTATAGATGCAAAGAGAATACATTGATTTATAAAACTTTAATTTGTTGAGGATAAAAACATGGTAAATACAAAATCTATCCTCCCCACAAGGCTAGTAAAAGTACACAAACAACTATTAAATAACTATTAAATTTCGTATGAAAATATTGGTCAGTTTTGAATGACATATATTTGTGCATGCCTACTCAGTTAAGCTAGTGACATGCAACTAATGTAGACAGCCTAAATTATACTGTACACGGTTCTGAAGAAAGTGTAAAATAAGAAATGTAAATATTACAAAGAATGTATGCACAAAGTAAAAAATGACCCAAACCGTATACCTATACAATGAGACAAGGTGTGTATAGAAGTTATATATAAGAGTGTACATTTTTCTTTTGTATCTCATATATAATGTTTCCATATGTCAAGTAAGTATTAGATGATGAAACTTGCAGTGACTGATGCAACAATAGAACAAAATGCAAATAGAACTAAACTTCCACTCTGTCATCAATATAGATCAAGGATATCCTCTCTTATTTTATCAGATGCACCTCAAGACCTGTCAGCGACTCGTGCACCGATAAAAAGAGAGATATATACTCCAAGAAACACTTCTGTGGCTTGATCAAGAAGTCATCGGGTCCTTTCAAAGCCTGTATTAAGAGTGGTAAAATTGATGTAGAAGGTCTTTATCAGGCCTGTTTACAAGATGCCTGTTCGAAGTATCCTTCCCATAAAGTTGCCAAGAAGGCTGCATGTGCTGTCTTAGAAGATATGGTCTTGCGGTGCGATAATGCAGGCTACCCTATCAAAAAATGGAGAAAAAAATGCAAATGCAGTAAGTTGATTTGAAAATTCCATAAGATTACATCAAAAGCTAAATATACTATAATAAAGAAAGTAATGAACAACTATTAAGCTTGTTGCATTTTAAAAGTAGTGTTTTAAGTAGGTCAAATAAATCAGTTGAATAGTGTATCATTTATTCATATCACAAACACTTGTGTATGGTGCATACACATATGGTCACACACACACTTAACCCTTGTTATTTCTTTTTTTAAATAACCTTGTTAAACTTATGTTAAATAATTCCTTTAGCAATATCATGCGGTGACAAACAGTACTATTATGAATCTGCCCCTGCTCGTGCTATCCAATGTGGTGCCTCCGAAGTTCCCGAAGATCGTCTGCACTCTGCAGGCTGCTACTGTAAGCCTGGCTATGTATTTTATGGAGACAAATGTGTCAAGCAGAAGAAGTGTCCTTATGTTTGCAGAGACAGATATGGTAACATGCATAACGTACGTATTACTTTATAATTTTTTTTTTGCTCGAGGCTTATACAATCTTGAAATCAGTTGAATTGTGGCCTTGAAACATACTTAAAATTGCTATTTGCCTTGAAAAGGGCTTGCATTCCATCATTTTTGTCACAGAAAAGTACATGAATTTTATTACAAAACAATTTGTCAAAAAGATCATTTTATATCTTGTAGTTTTAAAGTTGGATATCGATAAAAATTTGCAGAAGGGGAGAATACACTTTTTGGCCATTATTCTTTCGTGTAACACATCAATGTGTAAAAATATAAAGTGTTTATGAAATAATAATTACCTTTTTTCCTTTGGTTTGTGCACTTATAAAACAGTACATTGCCTTCATTTGCATTCAAAAAGTCCTTGCAAAGTATGTGAATCAGCGCCCCATGTGTCTTTGAAAGTCCTTTAATTTGTTCTTAATGTTCTTCTATGAACTTTGCAGATTCATCGTTAACTCTCCTAAATCTCCAGTCAGATTTTACAAAAATCAAGTGATAACAAGGTTCCATCAATTTACCTGAAATGGCTGATAAAAGTCATAGTTTGATTGAGAAATAGTATAAGTATTTATGCAAGTAACTCTCTGGCATTTTAAATCATTGGAATGATAATAATGAATGGTGATTTTCTTAATGATAGGATGGTGATTCCTGGTCTGACCAAAATTGCACTGTGAGGTTTACATGTGGGAAGCTCAAGGATAAACCATGGATTTTTAAGAAGAATATCAGTTGCAGCCATGAGTTTGAAGTTTGCAGTGAGGTGGATGGCGTAAGAGACTGTCGCTGCCAACCTGGAAAGATATGCAAACGTAAGTTTAGTATTAAATTTCCTCTTCTTTGGACATTCCAGTGATAAATGTCTAGTAATATTGGAACGAGGAAACTGATCAGATCTATACAGATTTTGACTCCTGCTATATTATTATTTTATCTTTAATTTATCGAATTTTATGATGCCTGTCATTTTTATTTCAGCAATTTCAGCAACCTTTACTGTTCCCGAGACGCCTTGCCTGTGCAATCAAACGAATCCTGAGGTCTCCAATCTCACTGTAACCTACAGCACAGGAACACCAAAGAGTTTGAAGAGTGCTTTACAAGTCATCAGTCAAATTAAGCAGAAATGGTCTAAGCTTTGCAAACCGGTGTCAAAGGGTGAAAGCAAGTATTCCAAGCCTTCCAAGGACTGGTATGATGTTAGTCAGTATGGGCAATATATAAAAGGTCCAAAAGCATCAAAGTCTTCAAGGTACTATGCCCCACGCCGCAGCATGTCATCGAAGAAATCACCCCTTGATGATAGGGATATGGATTGCAAGTGTTCTGGTGGCTCCAAGACAAGTGCCTATAGCAGGTTCTGGTACTTGCATACTGGGTCTTCAAACCCTTGGTATAGAAAGTACAAACCAGCAGCTTAATCTGGAAGTAAAAAGAAAAAACAGCCATAAGTCCATGCATTAAAATCATGTTGAAGTCTCTTTTTGGAAATTAGAAAAATGACAATTGCAATTATCAGAGAAGGCGCAATTAACTTTGAGTGTGCATTTTTTATGAACTGATACTTCCATGTGAACAAAAACTCTGAAAAGATTTCCACATTTTGTATTTTTGGCAATAATGAGAAATAAATGAACATTCATTGATTAATTATTATTATTATTAATTTTTGTTTATTTATTTATTATTTTTTTCTATTTTTTGTCTATTTCTACTTGAGGGTGCTTACCCAAATGTGGCAGATTTCCCAAGTTTTGGGGTAAAAGCACAATGTTGTTATTTTGGGTCTTTATGAGGTAATGTGATTTTGTCAGCATATTAGTTAAATGAACAACTTTGTCTGGATGCCCCACTCCTGCCTCAAATGAGATTTTAAAAGCAAACATCAACATCTATAAAGACGGGTTTTAATGCTTATTTTGAACACATTTCACATAAATCTGATGATTTGGGCTGATTCTGATAGCTCCAGAAATGACAATTTCTAACGACCTTAGTTAATTTCAGCGAATCAAGTGCAAGTCAAGACCATTTTGACAGGTACTTGGCTGTAAAACATCATTTAAAGCCAATCCAGTACTTGTGATAAGAGGCTGTCAGAACGTCACCTTTGTCTTGGCATTTAATAATAATAATAATAATAATAATAATAATAATAATATTTATTTATAGTCTAAAATCCATATATAAAATGTTCAGTTGACTTTACATGGGTAAAATGAACAGAATCAGATGACTAAAATAAATGAAAAGGTAGTTAAAATAATAAGATAATGAACTAAAGATGTGAACTAAAATGTAATTGAATTGATAATATATCAAAAATAAACTGTACAGTGTTAAAGACAACAGCCAGTCAAATCAATTGTAAAACTTTTTGAAGATATAAGTTTTTAATTCTCTTTTAAAATTGTCCTCAGACTCTATTGTTTTCTATTAAATAGGGAGATCGTTCCACTCAATTGGCCCATAGACCTGCAGCGCAACATCACCGTACGCTCTTTATCTGGAATTACAACGCTTTAATAAAAGCTGATCGAATGGTCTTAAAGCACGTTTTGGCACATAGCGTTGGACTAGTTTTTGTAAATAGGGGGATGCTGATTGGTAAAAAATGGCATGCATGTTAAAATTTTGAATAAAATGCGTGCTCTGACGGGGAGCCAGTGTAACTGCTTTAAAATGGGTGTGATATGTTCCTCCCTGGCTGTTCGGGTTAAAAGACGTGCTGAAATATTCTGAATTCGCTGCAGTTTTTTATTCATTTGTCGGTACAGTCATAGAGTTGCAGTAGTCTAAACGAGAGGTGATCATAGCATGAATAACTGTTGCCGTAGAAGATTGATCCAGGTAGCAATATGCAAATAGCACCGATGCACCAAATAGCACCGATGTTTCTAATGTTAAAAATACATGATTTAGTGATATTTGATATTTGTCTATCCATGGAGAGAGTGGAGTCAAAGTAGACACCCAGGTTTTTCACGTGTGGTAATGGGTTCACAACACTGGTGCCTACTGGTAATTCAAGTTGTAGATTTAGGGCGTATTCCCATAGATTTGAGATCGATCTATCCCCGTGGGGAGTCTCAGTAGATTACTGTCAGATAATCCGGCTTAAATGTCCGTCCCGCCTACTACAAGCTGTAAGGGGGTAATTAACTCTCGTGCCCGCTCGGCTGACAGCTATTTAGCGTGAACCCCCAGGGAGGTAGGTCGATCTAGTTTGGATCGATCTAATCTCTGGGAATGGGGTCTTAGAGCAAGTTGCTTGTTATGTGGCTGCGTGATTAATAAAAACTCTGTCTTTCCGTCTTTTATTTTCAGTTTGTTGTTGATGAGCCAGGCGCGAATATCAGCCACACAGTTGGTAATTTGATCCATAGATGGTTTAGGATTTTGTATGTCACAGCAGGTATAGATCTGAGTATCATCAGTATACATGTGGTATCCAAGTTTGTGATGACGTAAGATGGCACTGAGTGGCAGGGTATAAATGCAAAACAAAAGTGACCCAAGGACACTGCCTTGAGGCACCCCAAAAACAATTTGTGAAAGGTCGGACAGAATGCCATTTACTGAAATTTGCTTTGACCTCCCACTGAGGTATGATCGAAGAAACGCAATGGCTTTATCCCTGACACCAACACTATCCTCAAGGAAAAGTTAATAATGTACTGTGATCAACGGTATCGAAGGCGACTGAAAGTTCTAGTAATATAAGTAGCATAGCAGATTTGGGGTTGTTGTCACTGATTAGTACCTACCCCGGTGTAATAGGTGAATAAGTGTGATCAAATGTGTGGAATTTCATGTCAGATGGACACATAAACGTATAAAAATTGTCACAATATTTTAAAAAAGATACATCTTTGCACAGCAGTCGTGGATCGGTACGGTTCAGTTGTCAGTTGCGAACTACTTCCTGGTTTTCACAAGGTCCTTCAAAGACTAAAACGTCGTTATAATTGCAGCACATACCATAAAACACACAAAAATACTTAGATATGGGCATAACAGATTGCATACATGCAAAAAATCCACATGACAACGATTAATAGCCTCCCGGCAATTCTTTTCCCTTGACGCTCTTTGTCGCGCTGGCGGTTGATGCAGCATATATTTCAAAACAAATTGACTGCAAATTAGGCACGATTTTTCACCCTTAACACCCGTGACACGTTTTCATACCATGCTTCTATTATTTCTACAAGTATTCTCTCCTCCAAATGCATAAAGATAAATTGTTGACTTACCGTGTTGTTACCAAAAACTGCTTTTTTTCTCCGAGTCCACGTCCACGTTCACCTCAAGCTAAAAATGACCACTCAGCTTGGCGTCAAATTGCACAAGTTCTTCTTTATTTGTTGATTTATTTTACTTAAAGTATGTTTTTAACAGAAGAAAGCAAACACGCCATAATTTTTTCTTAACACGCAACTCAATTCTTTAAAGAAAAAAAAAAACAGTGTTTAAGCGGTAAATGCCGAAACGCCTTTTTTAATTCAGAACGTGGATGGAACGGTTCAATTTTAACATTTAATAAATTTATTGAATTAATATTCATTAAAATTAAATCAAATATAGTAACGATGCAAGATGATTAGTAATGTAAGATTTATGTCGCATACTCGCTTGTCAGACTACATGTAAGATGATCTCACGACATACTCGGGTATGGCTGTTTAGATGTAGGGGGTAGAGGCACTATTTCAATGCAGTCGAAGGCAAAAATCGAAAGGAGGTCGATGGCATTTAGTATTACATGGTCCATTTCTCAGTAAAGAATACTAAATAAAAAAATTCTACATACTTCAGGATGGCTCACTGCCGTTTTCGTCCACACATAGGCAACCAGTAATTCGGACTCTACTAGCGATAATGTAAACACACCTTGAATGCCCATTTATAAATTTACTTTTCTAGTTAAACTTAACAATGTGTATTAATCTTGTGTGAAAAAAAAAGCATTCCACTGTGATTTGCGACCGCGTCCATGTGCACCAATGCAGGCCTATTCCATTTATGGAGATGGTCACAGAATCAGCAAAATGGAAACGCAACTGGTGCAAGTTTCGAAATAAAATGTTTGCCAAATGTTTATAATATCTAGAGCTTTTGTTGTTTAAAACATGTTTGAATAAAAGGTAGGAAAAACGAAAAAAAAAAAAAAAAAAACAGTAGGAAGCAAGCTGGTAGGCAGTAAGTGAAAGCCTGGTCCGAACACTGAATTTCTATCTGAACTGGCTCAGCCGAATTGGACTGAATAACCATGTATTTTTCACACCCCCTAATTTCATTTCCACAACGATCCGTGAATGAGGTTAAAAAGCAATAACATACTTGTGTGACAGGACAAAATGCTTTGTTTATTACGCACACTTTATCTTATCAAATGAAGCGTGCATTTTAAAAACCATGAAAATTAGAGGATCAGAGAGGCGATACCGCATGATGCCGGGGACATTTAATGATTCATAGACAATGTTAGTAACTTCAAGTAAATGGAGCAGTTAAATTGGTAACGAAAACGTCAAGGGGGGGGGGGGGTCGCTTAGGAGGGAGATAGAGAGGTTTTTGCAAACGCAGCCAGAAAGGCTGGAAAACCCGTGGAGAGTAATCAAAGAACATATACCACTTTCTTTTTTATCTGCGAATGAATCCGAGCGCCTTAAATCGGAATTGGAGGTTTTACGTCAAGCATCGTTCGAGACGTTGCTAGAATTTAATAGAAGGTTTAGGGAGGCGGCAACCAATTGACCTCGGTGGACACAAATTAATTAGATAACTGGCATTTGTGTCATCGGTTGCGCATTTAAGCTTTAAACTTAAGTTTTATGAATATATTAACGTGTAGGGCCAGACAGTAATCAGTGTTACGCCGACGACCACCACCTGATCTATTGAATATAACGCGTGGAGTAGTAACGAACCCTTAGAAATAATTTGAGAAATAAGCAAACCTGACTTTATCGTGTGTACGGGAGTTCGATTTTCTCAAAAATAAAAATTTACATTATATTTTGAAAATTCAGTCTGGGGGGGGGGGGGGGGGGGGGGGGGGGGGGAGGGGGGGGGCGGGCCGACCCCCCCCCCCCCCCACCCAGCCACCCTAAATTCACCACTGACACTAATCTTTTGACTTGAACCACCTTAACTGCGTCACGTCCAGCTCGATGTAGCGAGTCAATAGAAATATAATTTCAATCGGTTGACGAGAGAAATTAAAGTGAAATTAATTTCTCTCTGTTTAGGACACGCCAGAAGAGGGCGCGATTGGTGTAGCGGAGTTCTCGTGTCATTTAGGCGATTGACACGGTACTGTTAACACGCTTATGATTACGACTCCGTAGACGACATGGTTGATGAGTCCAGTGGAGGCGAACACTTTACCTTGGAAAGTAAAAAGAAAGAGCCGAAAGACAATTTCGACCATAGACTGTCTACATTTAATGCCGAAGCCAGTGATTGTGAAAACTGAAAGTCGACAATATTTATCTTGGAAAATAGAAGGTAATCACCATCAATTTGACTCAACAGTAATGGAAAATAAGATTATTGTGGTGAACAAACTGACAGTGCCTCACAGTCTTGGCAAGAGAAACCAACATCAAAATTGCTGACACTTTCGACACTGTTAAGGAATATACTGTAAATCCTCTTGCTAGTGATTTTGGGAGCGAGAGAGAGAGAGAGAGTTACAAAGAAAAATTAAAAGAAAACAAAAAGGGAGCCAAAAAAAAAAAAAAAAAATCAAGTTATATCAGCAGACCAAGAGATGGGTGTGGTGAGCGATACTTCTCAGCGGAGATGTCTTTTTCGGAGCAGCGGGTCGAGACTTTGCTTAGCTTGTTGAGGAAAGGGCCATTTCATGCTTGAGTGACCAACTTACAGAGGGGAAAGTTCTTCCACTAGAGTCCAACACCAGAGATCATGGAACATCTGGAATGGGGAAGAAGGCGGAAGCATTGAAAAAAAGATAAGTACCCGGTACATGTATGAGTGCGTTAGTTTCAATCAAGAGTTTCATAATTATGAACATGAGGAAAATCAGAAATTCATACCCGTGAAAAGTAGGTTAAGAACCAATTTAAATTTTTGGGAAGAAGTAGGGTTTTCATCTTTTATTCTAGACTTGATAAAAATGGTTATAATTTTCCGTTTATAACAACACCCTGTGGGATGAGGAAAGATAACAGCTTTCACCATTGAAAAATAAGTTTTTTGTTAAAAAGCTTTTCTTGAATTGGAAAAGAAGCGTTTGATTAAAAGGTGTAGCAAACAACCAATTGTTGGTAACCCTTAAACAGTAGCAGTGCACAGCAGTGTAAAAAAATAGATTGATTTTAGATTTACGAGAAGTAAACAAACATGTCTGTAAGCAGTCTGGTAGTTACGGACATTTGAGAACGGCTCTTATGTTTATGAAACTGTTTGGTTGGATGATTAAATTTGATTCAGCTTATCATCATCTAGATATCTATTATAAACCTCATACAGATTATTGAGGTTTTTCATGGATAATTCAAGATCAGCAGATTTACTTTTGATTCTTAGTTTTTCCATTTGGGTTATCATTAGCACTTTATATTTTTTCAAAATCGACTAGCCAATTAATCAAAAAATGGAGATATCAAGGTTTTCAAACTTTGATGTAATTGGATGACGGTCTGTGGTACTGTAGTAACAAAGATAGACTGGAGCATCAGGGTGCTGAAATCAAAGAGGATATTGCTAAGTCAGGTTTTATGCAAACGTATGAGAATACTATTTGGTCGTAGCTACAGAGTCTGGCATTTTTAGGCATCGATATAGATATTAGTATTGGGGAAATCAAATTTCTTGATATTAGATTAGCAAGAGCTTAGAGAACTGGCATTATATTCGCACGAAAGTGAGCAGAGGTCTGGCTAGTTTTGTTGGTCAGATTATACTGTGTCTATTGTGCTTTTACCTCAGTGCAATAAGGTAGTTTATTCTGATGCTAGTAGTACTGGGTTTGGAGGATATTGTGTGGAGACACCTAAAAGGGTGTGTTGCGAGGAATGGTCAGCTGACGAAGCGACGGAGAGCTCTACTTACAGAGAACTGATAGCTGTTTTCAGGGTCTTATTTTACATGGCAAACACGTTGAGTGGTTTGAGATTGAAGTGGTTTTCTGATAGCAAAGATGTTGTAAACATTAAAGAAAAAAGTAGCATGAGGAGTAAATTACAACCTATTATTTTAGATGTTTTTCTTCTAATGGAGTAATTCAATAGAAATGTAAGGATACTGAGAAAAAAAAATACCCATGCAGATTATATAAGTAGAAGTGTGTATGTTGACGATTGGGGTATTTCTCAAGAATTATTCTCACATTTTGGTAAGATATGGGGTCCTCATGAAGTGGATTGGTTTGCGTCCTGCTACAATGCTTGAGTACATATTTTTATTCTAGATTTTAGAATTCAGGAACAGTGAATGGGACACGCGTCGTTTACGGCTCTATCCTGGTCCTTAGATCAAATTCGGTCCCTTATTTCTACATTGTCCTTCACCTGTAAATGTCCATCATGACGTGATCAAATGTGGCACCGAAACGTGCCCTTGGCTGACTCTGTTATGGTCTCAAAATTTTTGAAGCTTTAAACTTTTAGATACTACCTAGTTTCTTATTGAAAAGTCGAGATAAAGAGGTGGCAATTGGCTTTTGATAAATCGGGTTAAATCGTATTTATGCCCAGTGAAATTTCTTGAAAATATTTAGATTTCATTGGTAGGTCTCGATCCTAGCTACAGCTTTTCAAATTTATATGGCCTATTTTAAATATGATATCGTTGAGTTACAATGACAGTTATTTATAGATGAAAATTGGATAACGATGCGGGGGAGAATCGGTGCGCGTACAACAGTAATTTTAGGGGGTATGTTTCGATGAGGGGAGCTATCGGTGTAGGGTCGTATCGATGCGTAAAATGAAAAAACATTAAACGGAAGTATCGGTGCCGGGGAGTAGTTCTGTGGACATTATTTTGATCGCTTTTTGTAAAAACCTGAAAAATAGTCGATTTTGGCTGATTTTGTTAGGTCCGATCTATGGCATTTTTTAAAATAAAGTTTTGGGAATATAATGCAGCGTTCTTATTTACCAGGCTTTTTTTACGATATCTGGAAGGCGTGTTTGGTCATTTCTAGTCGTCACTTCCTTAAAGGTCTTGGTTCAGATTTTATCGTTGATAAAGCAAAATAATGCCTTTGTTGAATGAAAATCTATAATTAGGGACCCATTACTCCATAACAAAAATATTTAAACAAAAATGACGGCACAAGATTGTAGCCCATACACTCGAGGTCAAAGCTGCCAATTTTCGTGATAAAATCTTGTTTAGGGATGAAGTTACGCCCCTTGCCAATTGCTATTTCACCTCAAAATAGAAAGGCGTTAAATTGACAATTAAAGCTTTGAGTTGCCTATGCTTATACATTGCAACGAGAAATATGACAGTCAATTTTTTATATTTTCGAGGAGATTTTTATTGTTTTAAATCAGCAGAAAGATAGGTGCCTTAGAGACTTAAAAGATCAACAAGCAATAATGCAAGCCAAGCAGAACTAGGAACCCTATATAAATATTGGTGTAGTGAAACTGACACAGGTTTGGGAAAAGAATAGAAGAGTTACCAGGCAGCCGAATAGTAAAACAATTGTGTAAATAAGAGATATATGATAAAAACATACCTGGACCTCAGCCACTTAAATATTCCTTGAAACATGGGGACTTGCAAATAAGATAAGAAATATAGCACACTACACAAGCCTAGAACATGAAATAACCACAAAAAATTAAGAACCTATTCTGGCAGGAATTACAAGCTGATAAATTTGGTAAACTAAAAACTTTAAAATCTTTTTAAAATATGCAAAATGAATGATAGATGAATAAACGAACGAATAAACGAACGAATAATCAAGGTAGACAAATCAATCAAACAAATGAAACTGATAACCCTACATTTTACAGTACCATGGAATAAACGTAGTATTAATAAGAATGCTGTATATATTAGCGCCCGTGGTCTTATTGATCAATTAATGTATGAATGAATAAGTCAAATCCACATGTACATCAGGGGCGGATCCAGGTTTTTTTTCCTCAGAATTTTCCACAACTTTCCGCCATTTCCTGTTAGTGACAGTGATTCCTCCGTCCTCCACAGTCTTAATTTTCTGCTCAGTTCTGTACATGAGGATTCCATCTTGTAGCTAGAAAAAAGGAAAATTGAGAAATACACTATGCGTGCTCCATGGAATAGAGACGAAAGGAAAAATACTTGTACTATCAAGCAGTTACAGTGTCTTAATATATATCAAATGAACACTTTGCACAATGCTTCTTGCATAATGTAAGTATATGACAACCTGCAAATGAACAGTCTGAAACAGTGTTAAATACGCAGCTAGTATTTTGTTTACTTTGTAATGTTTTTAGCAGTGCGTCTCAAACATCTTTTAAATAGCGTTCAACGTTGCGCCAGCTTGGTACTTACCCTCTAATAAATACAACCGCACCGCCTTAGGATCGATCGTGAGTCGACTGCGAGTAAGATGAACCCTCCACAAATATATAGGTCTCGTGTGTGAAGAGTGAAAATCCTCTATGGCGTACCCATTAAAAGACGGGTGTATATCTTTACATGGGTTTAGCTTTTACGTTGGTTTATCTAGTGAATGCAGGGATATACAGCCAGCGTAAAATGAGCTTGCCCATCGAAAAGTATTCATTAAATATCATGCAAAAATAAAAAATAACACTGGGATATCGATAAAAGCACCAATTATAGTTTAGGAATTTGTTTATAGAAATGCTCTGAGACTAACGGGGCTCCTGTGTAATACGAACGTGTTTACTCACCATATCCATATCAACTGGTTGACAGACTCTCTTCCATCACTGCATCTCTGCCACTGCACCACGAAGGAAGCTGTGCCGAAAAACCCGAAACACCGTGACTCTTATTGTCAACGCCTTTTCGTGTTCAATAGTAATACAATATGAATATTAATGACTATGTTTATGAACACTTAATACATTTATACATGAATATTTAAATTAGAGGACAACCACGTTTCGCTATAGTTCTAACGTGACAGGAAGTCCGTGTAATAGAGAGTCCGGGGGACCCTCTATTACACGGCCTTTCTGTCACACTAGAGGGACCCTATAATGAAGACTCCCAGTTTCAGAAACCAGGGGTCCGTAGGATTAACTACCTGGCTCCATTAAATGAAAAAATGAACGTCCGTAGGACCCCTGGTTTCTGAAACCGGGAGTCCGCGGATCCTGTTTCGACGGACTCTGTGTCACGTTACACCGACCCTCACCCCCTTGGAGTTATGTTTGGGGCACGCTTAAGGGCCCCGAAAAAAGGTGTTTTAGAGGGAAAATATCGTCATTTGGTACGATTTATAACTATTATTCAGCTAAATATTTTGGGTGTAATTTGTTGTCAGGAATCGAAGGGGGGAGGGGGTCTGGATCCCCCTGACACCTCCCTCTTAATCCGCCATGTACATGTATTAGACCGTGAACATTCGTGAACAGTTTCAACCGCAGTCCCTCGCCTGAAATGAGCCATGCCTGTATGTAATTTGCATAACAATTACTTGCTCATCGTAGTGCGAGCTGTACTTCCGAGTAGGACACAGCTAGATGAAGACGCAATGTTCAACGTGTGGTGCAGTCGCAACGCAGTCGTATGAGGCGTAGAAGCAAATGCATGTTTCGTAAGTAGCACTTTTTCTTCAGTAACGTATGTCAGTTGATAGAAAGAGAGCAGAAAAATGCAAAGAAATTTGCGAATTGTATTTACTGGTATGTTACTACTCTTTGTTGTATTTTGCCTGTCGTTTCTGTAATGTCACTCAAAATACTATTTAGCAAATTAGTAAATGGGCATATTACCACAAAGATCACTGACATATTTAGACGATAGTACCGTACTTGTCACAGTATCGAACTTTTGATCCAAAGACAAGCGTGCCCCATCAACGTGTACATCAATTTTATAGTCAAAGTTTATCAAAAATTCAAACGTCTCCTTTTAAGACAATCACAATAGTTTAAAATTTTTTAATCAGTTTTGTAGGTTTGTTTATTTTATTACACATGTACCTGTAAAATGCTTGTAAGCAGTGTTGAAACACGGGAAAATGATTTGTACTAAAGCGAAATATGGTTCCCAAACGCGTGATGCAAAGCGATTTTAGATATTACAACTTTATATAGTAGGTAAAATAAATAAACGTCTGTAGTGATAACCTCCACAAATTAGAGGAGTGTTTTCAATATTTATTTTTTCAAAGCAAGATATCTGAAATATCATTATTACTAACTTCAGGTCTTAATTTTGGCGTTAGGCAACATAGAATCGATTGATTCGGGGTGCTAACTGAGCCTGAACTATGGACAAGTCGGTAAACACTCACATCATTTCAAGTGCCCTCTTCTCTGAGATGTAAATTGCATTGGTCGTATCTTCCAAGCCTGCCCGTATAGTCAGATATTGTTAACATTACCTTCTCATTTCAGAAGTCCACTGAGATACTGAGAACTGCACGACACCCGGCTGCTAGCAACCGAGCCTGTCATTCACGCTCTGGAACCCAACGCACATCCATGCATCTTTTGTTTTAAAATTGAATAAATACGTTTGTCATTCCGTGTTTTCTTTTTCACTTCGATATGAAATGATGATAAATATATTAATAATAATAGAGGGTTAGGGGTAAAATTATAAAGATATTATTGTCTGAGCACTTTCAAATTAAATGTGCTAAAACTGATCTGTATGCATTGTGTTTGGGATTGATGGTTTCAACAGTAACAGAAAATGTCGTAAATCAAAAGGATTAAAAGGTTTGTTAATAATTGAGAGCATTTTAAGAATACATCTACAGCATTTCCAACAGCCCACATTAATAAATACAATTTGTGTGAATTTACGATCTTGCTTTATTGAAAAATCTGCCCTACATTTTATTCTATAGTGAGACGGTTTTTTATATCTATTGGAATAAATTAGTTCGTCCTCCCGGATATAATTTTCTTAATTTAATATAGGTCCATATTTTAAGGGTTATGGTTTGCTACAGAAAATCGATTCAAATATCACGACCTTCTATTCAGACGAATACTTTAATTTTAAATTAAAACAGAAATATAAGATATCCTGACACTTTTGAAATGACAACAGTTGAAATTTGCTCCTCCACTAAAAAAAAAATAGTTCTGCATATTCTGACATGTTTGAAAATGTCTCATTAAAATCATAATTAAAATAAATTCATCCTTTGATTTAATGAAATAGACTCGCCCCACTTGTGTGACCCCTCAAATCAAGTGGACTCGCCCCACCTGTGACCCCTAAAATCAAATGGACTCGTCCCACCTGTCACCCCTGAAATCGAGTGGACTCGCCCCACCTGTCACCCCTCAAATCGAATGGACTTGCCCCACCTGTCACCCCTCAAATCAAGTGGACTCGCCCCACCTGTCACCCCTCAGATGAAATGACCTCGCCCCACCTGTCACCCCTCAAATCGAGTGGACTCGCCCCACCTGTCACCCCTCAGATGAAATGAACTCGCCCCACCTGTCACCCCTCAGATGAAATGAACTCGCCCCACCTGTCTCCCCTCAAATCGAGTGGACTCGCCCCACCTGTCACCCCTCAGATAAAATGGACTCGCCCCACCTGTCACCCCTCAAATCGAATGGACTTGCCCCACCTGTCACCCCTCAGATGAAATGAACTCGCCCCACCTGTCACCCCTCAAATCGAATGGACTCAACCCATTTGTAAATGCAGGTCATCTTCTTACAGGGTCTAGCCGTCAAGTGACTAACCAGGAGCATAGCTCGCATTGCGATGTGTGACTATTGTTATGCAAGTTACAACTGGCACCGTGCATGGCACATTTGGTTGAGGAGTTGCTGTGGAAATCGGTCTCAAAGAACGGCGAATCTATGGAATATTATTTTACTATTGTGACAAGGCTATCACCCCCCGCGTAGACCTATCTGTCACCGTACATAATATTTCTCAAGGACAACTAGTTTATAATTAATCAAAAACTAAAAATAACAATGAAGATAGGTATAACAAGTAAATGATGATACTCATACATTCGGGGAGTAGCTTTGCGCGGGATGAATATCGTATTGTACGGCCCCCTGGCTATCGATTGTAAGTAATAGATATAAACTGGCCCGCTCGAAGATGCTGTGGTTCCGAGGTCAAAAAGTACTGTACATGTACTAACCATGATTAAGGGAAGTTATTGAAGTTATCAATTTATGATTTTAGAGATACTAATAAGCTTACCTTTTTTAACACTGGTCGTATTCACAAAAGATTGTAAATATTACAGAGAGAAAGAAAAATACCCAAGAGAAAGGTGGGGGGGGGGGGGGGGGGGAAGGAGCGCAATGTGAAACGCTTTGATATGATGTTCTTATTCAGCTATTCAAACGATCATAAATAATTTGTAAACTCTTCACCCTTGATTCAAATAAATAAAAAAACAACAACAATTAAAGGTTGTAGTATTTGCCACAGAAGCCAAACTGAAGTAAAACATTTGAAATAGCAAAGAAAGAGGAAGAGAAGTAAAAAAATTAAATTCCCAAATCTTTTGAAACTAGTAATCTTTCTTCGACAGTATCTTTTACATAACCGTCTTTTGTGTTTTCAGATCGCCATCTACCGTGTTTCTTAAACAGTCTGCCTTTAGTCCCTGCATTAGCAGAAGCTGTAGCCCCTCCTGCTCTTAAGCTATGAAGACCGAATTGTTTTTTTGTCTAAACCAATTGAACTGAAAACATTACCCTCTACCAGGGCGACTGATAGATTTTTACGGATATTCACAGATATGTCTCTAGCTAGATAGATTGTCATTTTAACTCTAAGTCACCCTGTACAGAAATCTCAAGGTTGATTACATGCCTGGTAATTGATTGCATAACTGCTCAGGCACTGCCACTTGGGAGGTCCAGTCTAAGTCTGCATGACAGCAATCAAGACAGTTAATTGCTCTGACCTTAATCACTTGCTCTTCTGACACAGATAAAAATAGCCCCCAGTGAATAGCTTATTACTTCAGCTAACTGTGGAATCCCCTGAAGTAGTTGCAGAGGTATAAATACTGGTGCAGTAGCAGCCTGAAAGCATTGTTAGGTATGGAGCGTGAAGAAGCAGATCGGATAGTAAGCAAATTTTGGAATTTTGAAGAACTGACAAAATATTAATTTGAAGCGGTGAGTGCTGCAGTCAGAAGGAAGGACGTGTATGTTGGAATAAATTAAAGTACTGGGTGGAAAAAAATCTCGAAATTTAATAAAAGTACTGGATGGAATAAAAGTACTGCCCGGAAAAAAACCTTCACACCACTCCTCCCCCCGCCCCCCCCCCCAAAAAAAAAATGAAATAAATAAATAAAAATAAAGAAGAGAAAGAAAAAAAAACTAGCTATTTATCAGTGTTAAAAAAAACTTTCACCAGGTAAAATTCACTCAGTATTATAATTTATTTATCTTAAAAACAGGATATCTAATTTATTTTCAAAAAATAAAAAATTGTGCCGTGAGTTAAATTTAATAATCGCCAGGGTCCGAAGACCCAGATATATCGCACCTAAGCCGCCTCCGATAGTCATACGGAGACGTTATTCAAAGTAGGCCTAAATTTATTCTCAGATATAGGCCTAAGGTTTGTTTTGCATACGTGTAAACTCCTAAGGGTTAAACTTACATAGAAGTGTGATTTAACATCGTTTATATCACAAATCGGCATGAAATAATTGACGTTTGAAAACAGACACAACTTCTTTGCTGCACTTGAAATGACCTTCTTAGCTATAAATATGATCCTATCACCTTGCAACATTACATCATTCGATCGATATACATGAGTAGTTGTCACTGTTGAGGAGAAAGTACGTCTATTTATAGGAACTGAAATCAGATGACGCATGTATCGTAGTGTTCAGAGAGCGTCTTCAGCTTGACCTACTTTCCAGTACGTATGTCGAACAGTAGCTGCACCGATATTTCTTCTCATTATACTTAAATTTATACCCCCTTTACACTGGACGGCGTCCTTTCTGCGTCCTTTCTGCGACCATGAAATTTGGCATCGCTGCGGTCTCAATAAGGAGACACGAGCATTGATTTTGTATCAGAATGAATGCTCAATGATCGGCCAGTTGTCGGCACGTAAATTATTATTATTTTTTAACTCTCAAATGGGACCGTACTGCTGGACGCAGAAAGGACGCCGTCCAGTGTAAAGGGGCCCTTAGGAAAATAAAAAACTTGACTTGTACTTGTATATTTTCCCATCGATACGATAGGTATTTAATAAACATACCGGGTGGTAGATTTTTGAAAAATTAATAAGCGTAGGCCTACTGGGTGGAAATGGAGCGTACCGATGGAAAGAAATTTGAAAAATTAATTACGTACCGACCGGTACGTTTATTTAATACTTCAAGGTATGTGAGGAAACACCGGGCGTGATAGCCGCCATTTTTTTTAAGCTGCAGTACGGAATTGTGGGATACGGCTCACTTCGGGAAACCCCTTCCAACCACGTGACTGGTTTTTGCAGACAGCAGAGCCTAGACAGGTTGCGTAATGTGCAGTTAGCACATCGTCGCGAAACGAAGCTCAAGCAGAGCGAGAATAAAGCCCTCTGCGCGCGGGCAAAGATAATTGCTTTCAGATGGCATTTCTGTACAGGGTGACTTACACCCCATTTCCATAGATTAGATCGATCTACTTTAGATCGACCTAACTCCCTGGGGGTTCACGCTAAATAGCTGTCAGCCGGGCGGACACGAAAGTTAATTATCCCCTTACAGCTTGTAGTAGGCGGGACGGACATTTAAGTCGGATTATCTGAAAGTAATCTAGTGAGACTCCCCGCGGGGATAGATCGATCTAAAATCTATGGGAATAGAGCCTTAGAGTTAAAATGACAATCTATCTAGCTAGAGACATATCTGTGAATATCCGTAAAAATCTATCAGTCGCCCTGGTAGAGGGTATGAAAACATCAAGAACTATGTCCCTTGTTCTTGTATAAGACATTTTCACATTACTCCTCCTCAGCTTATATAAGTTTTTCTTCTTTAGAAAACTTAAAGAACGACACACTTTTTTCAGAATTGTTATCCATCTCTGCAACTTCGAAATACTTTTTAAGCATCAAATATGGACAGGTGTGCTTTCCGGTCTTGGCTATCAAACAAGAATTACCATCCCTGTGTTGATCGGTTTTACTTTTCCTGATGAAAATCTCTAAATAATGGTCATAAAAGATCACATAATTATATCTCAATTCAGATATTTCTGACCACCTGAAGAATGCAGCATATGAAATCAAACAATGGAAAGTATTCGGAGATCCTTCAAAGTGACTCAGCAGATACAGGTTCCTTTTTTATTACTCTATGATGTTTCCTTCTCTGAGATACTTCTTTCACTGCAAATAAGGAATTTCGGATTTTTCTTACAGTTTGCAATATCATGAAACCATTTTAAACTGTAAAAAGCGTCTAAAACCGCAGCAGAAGAATTACAAGATTGTGACAAATTGTGAAGATAAAAAGCAACAATCGAGTCTTTCGCTGTAAAAACAGAGGTCACACCGTTCGTATTGCACCATTCAAGCCATTTTTGGAAGCCTTAAGAATATTTTCTCACTGTGTTGTCTGCTCTTGACTTCAAAATGACATCTGGTAATGAATCTGCTAAAGCCTTCAAACTTTTATTGCTTGTAACCTCCACGTCTTAGAGGATAGCATTATCAAGAAAACATGAAAAAGGAAAAAAAAAATTTTTTTTGAAAACAAAACTCTAGCAATCGTTCCCATAATCTCTGTTCATTCTGGACAATAATCATGTCCATGTTAACTGTCATTGATCAATAATTGTGATTCTAATGGCCATTTCTTCCATTCCTTCCTTCAATGTTGCAGAACTCCATTACAGCATTTGTTGTATCGATAACCCATTGGTAACTAGAAAAGCACTCCGAGAGCGCAGACCTCCGCCCAGGCAGCGATTTTTGATTATTATTGATTATTGATTTATTATTTATCCGGATCACCTGTATGTAAATATGTTTGATAAGATCTAGGGGAGATATTTAAGCACATTTAAAAGACACTCACTCAGAACCAGATTTTTTCAATATCGCTTAATTTGGGGTCAGGAATGGACTTAGCAGTGATCCTCACCCTCGCCTGAACAAAGAAGCTCAAACAAATCAAGAACAAATCAATATCCGAATAACGACGGTGATATGGCCCTGTTGGCGCATATTAATTTTCGTGATCTGTAAACACAGGGAATCAGCAGTTGTAAACTTTCTCTTATATAGTATATTTTGAACAAGCTGTCTGTACAGGGAGGGGGGGGGGCTTCACATCTGCGGACCCCCTCGCCCCCTTAAAATATTCCTGGATCTGTCCCTGTTACGCATGGTACCTATCTGTATCTAAAAAAACACTGCTGATATATGATAGACGGGAAGAGGGAGCGCATGGGAAATGACGGTGTAGGCCTGATCTAAAGCCTTCCAGAATTTCTGCAGTAACTTGTTGGTCACTCCGTTCATTTTACTCGGAGACTGTTCTGGTAAAGAAAGAGATTCAAAGTGGTGTGTCGCAGTGTGATTCTGGCACTTAGAGTGTGTTTTAAATCCTAATATTAGTACATAAATGTAATTTATTCTAAAATGTGAGGCCTAATAATAAGGAGCTACGGGCAAATTTCTTCAACAATCAGTTTCTTTTTCAAACTGATTGTTTGACACATCATGATAACAACGGAAACCACCAAACTTCAATTAAGATAATTAATTGTATTTATGTAACAAATGGTTTGTTTTAGTGGTGGTATTAACTTTTTGGTAATACATCAACGTTTTGTTTATAGGAAATTAGTCTGGTTAGTTAGTAGTAGGTAGTAGGATGGTAGTTTGGGTCTTGTGTCTGCACATTTTTACCTTAAGTAGTTGACCAAGGCAAGGTGATAACAGATGTCCAGGGTTAAGGAATTTCTAAGCTGCTGTGTATCAAGGCACACACATTTGCACCCCCACCTTTAATAATTACATATTTCTTTTTAGTTACCCGCACGAAAATGCAGTAGTATCGAAGTAGCAAAGCAGCGGGAGCATATTTGCAGTATAGCCTACTGCAATTCTACTCCAGAAAGTACATAGGTTTGTACAGAGAGGAGCATAAATGCAGTAGAATAGCAGCATGATAGAAGCATGTTTCAAATATGTTAATTAGCTCCCCAATCGAAGCAGATATGAGAGATGTTTGCAGTATGATTGCAGTAGTCTACTGCGCTGGAGTATCTACTGCATTTTCGTGCGGGTAATTTTAATTGTGTCACTATAATATATTAGCCTTATCGCATAATAATTTTTTTAATTCCCATGACTAAACACCCCGGTGACTCCCTTCGCCACATAAGTTTTCATGTAATTATTAAACAGAGCAAAAAATCTCCCTATTTCTGTAGAATTATAAATTTTATGAAAGATGTTTTTGGGACTAATTCTATCGAGCTGCATTCAGTGAGAAGTCATTCAGCTTTGTAGCTGCGGAGATATTGACGGCCGCACTAAAAAATGCCTGCAAAACTGCATGAACAGAATATTTTGGTGAAACATTTCCTATCCTCATAGACAGCAGACTCACTGACGTAACTCCCAATGCCACAAAAAGTTACTTTTTATACCGGCAGTACTGTAATTGAACACGTGCATTCTCTGTTTGTAAACAAACCACTGCACTGCTCACAGTCGTAAGCTCCCTCCGCCAGATGTCCATAACTGCACAGCACTGAGCCAGGTCTCGCCCAAAAATAGGAAGCAATTTAAGCCCCAACCTGCTACTTGACACCAAATTAACCACTAGCAACACACAAAAAATTTCAGGAAAAAAACTGGAAACAATCACTAATTTTTCACAAAGCACTACATTCGTCTATAACAGTCCGTGATTGGCCAGGTAGGGATGAAAAATTTTTTTCTTCGTTATAGTGTCAGGTAGGTGTGTTCGGTCATTTGTAGTAAGAATAAAGTGCTGGAAGAGTGGTGGTGTCATCATTAAGGAAGAAATAGAGCAAAAACTGTGTCTCCCCCCCCCCCCCCCCCTCTCAGATTCTGTTCTCAGAGCTCATTTTTGGATCATCTTTAAAGCTAGAATTGGGGGCCTTGATGAAGTGACCCGGGCGCGTTTCCACATTTTTTATGAATGACAGGTGTGGTAGATTGATTTTCGTCACTTTTTGGAAAAATCTGAGACGGGTCGATTTTTGGTGATTTTGAGTGATTTTGATCAGTGCCGGCACTGTGAGATTTCTTCAATTTTGGCCAGGTAGGGATGAAAAATTTTTTTCTTCGTTATAGTGTCAGGTAGGTGTGTTCGGTCATTTGTAGTAAGAATAAAGTGCTGGAAGAGTGGTGGTGTCATCATTAAGGAAGAAATAGAGCAAAAACTGTGTCTCCCCCCCCCCCCCCCCCCCCTCTCAGATTCTGTTCTCAGAGCTCATTTTTGGATCATCTTTAAAGCTAGAATTGGGGGCCTTGATGAAGTGACCCGGGCGCGTTTCCACATTTTTTATGAATGACAGGTGTGGTAGATTGATTTTCGTCACTTTTTGGAAAAATCTGAGACGGGTCGATTTTTGGTGATTTTGAGTGATTTTGATCAGTGCCGGCACTGTGAGATTTCTTCAATTTTGGCCAGGTAGGGATGAAAAATTTTTTTCTTCGTTATAGTGTCAGGTAGGTGTGTTCGGTCATTTGTAGTAAGAATAAAGTGCTGGAAGAGTGGTGGTGTCATCATTAAGGAAGAAATAGAGCAAAAACTGTGTCTCCCCCCCCCCCCCCCCCCCTCTCAGATTCTGTTCTCAGAGCTCATTTTTGGATCATCTTTAAAGCTAGAATTGGGGGCCTTGATGAAGTGACCCGGGCGCGTTTCCACATTTTTTATGAATGACAGGTGTGGTAGATTGATTTTCGTCACTTTTTAATCTGAGACGGGTCGATTTTTGGTGATTTTGAGTGATTTTGATCAGTGCCGGCACTGTGAGATTTCTTCAATTTTGGCCAGGTAGGGATGAAAAATTTTTTTCTTCGTTATAGTGTCAGGTAGGTGTGTTCGGTCATTTGTAGTAAGAATAAAGTGCTGGAAGAGTGGTGGTGTCATCATTAAGGAAGAAATAGAGCAAAAACTGTCTCCCCCCCCCCCCTCTCAGATTCTGTTCTCAGAGCTCATTTTTGGATCATCTTTAAAGCTAGAATTGGGGGCCTTGATGAAGTGACCCGGGCGCGTTTCCACATTTTTTATGAATGACAGGTGTGGTAGATTGATTTTCGTCACTTTTTGGAAAAATCTGAGACGGGTCGATTTTTGGTGATTTTGAGTGATTTTGATCAGTGCCGGCACTGTGAGATTTCTTCAATTTTGGCCAGGTAGGGATGAAAAATTTTTTTCTTCGTTATAGTGTCAGGTAGGTGTGTTCGGTCATTTGTAGTAAGAATAAAGTGCTGGAAGAGTGGTGGTGTCATCATTAAGGAAGAAATAGAGCAAAAACTGTGTCTCCCCCCCCCCCCTCTCAGATTCTGTTCTCAGAGCTCATTTTTGGATCATCTTTAAAGCTAGAATTGGGGGCCTTGATGAAGTGACCCGGGCGCGTTTCCACATTTTTTATGAATGACAGGTGTGGTAGATTGATTTTCGTCACTTTTTGGAAAAATCTGAGACGGGTCGATTTTTGGTGATTTTGAGTGATTTTGATCAGTGCCGGCACTGTGAGATTTCTTCAATTTTGGCCAGGTAGGGATGAAAAATTTTTTTCTTCGTTATAGTGTCAGGTAGGTGTGTTCGGTCATTTGTAGTAAGAATAAAGTGCTGGAAGAGTGGTGGTGTCATCATTAAGGAAGAAATAGAGCAAAAACTGTGTCTCCCCCCCCCCCTCTCAGATTCTGTTCTCAGAGCTCATTTTTGGATCATCTTTAAAGCTAGAATTGGGGGCCTTGATGAAGTGACCCGGGCGCGTTTCCACATTTTTTATGAATGACAGGTGTGGTAGATTGATTTTCGTCACTTTTTGGAAAAATCTGAGACGGGTCGATTTTTGGTGATTTTGAGTGATTTTGATCAGTGCCGGCACTGTGAGATTTCTTCAATTTTGGCCAGGTATAGGGATGAAAAATTTTTTTCTTCGTTATAGTGTCAGGTAGGTGTGTTCGGTCATTTGTAGTAAGAATAAAGTGCTGGAAGAGTGGTGGTGTCATCATTAAGGAAGAAATAGAGCAAAAACTGTGTCTCCCCCCTCCCCCTCTCAGATTCTGTTCTCAGAGCTCATTTTTGGATCATCTTTAAAGCTAGAATTGGGGGCCTTGATGAAGTGACCCGGGCGCGTTTCCACATTTTTTATGAATGACAGGTGTGGTAGATTGATTTTCGTCACTTTTTGGAAAAATCTGAGACGGGTCGATTTTTGGTGATTTTGAGTGATTTTGATCAGTGCCGGCACTGTGAGATTTCTTCAATTTTGGCCAGGTAGGGATGAAAAATTTTTTTCTTCGTTATAGTGTCAGGTAGGTGTGTTCGGTCATTTGTAGTAAGAATAAAGTGCTGGAAGAGTGGTGGTGTCATCATTAAGGAAGAAATAGAGCAAAAACTGTCTCCCCCCCCCCCCCCTCTCAGATTCTGTTCTCAGAGCTCATTTTTGGATCATCTTTAAAGCTAGAATTGGGGGCCTTGATGAAGTGACCCGGGCGCGTTTCCACATTTTTTATGAATGACAGGTGTGGTAGATTGATTTTCGTCACTTTTTGGAAAAATCTGAGACGGGTCGATTTTTGGTGATTTTGAGTGATTTTGATCAGTGCCGGCACTGTGAGATTTCTTCAATTTTGGCCAGGTAGGGATGAAAAATTTTTTTCTTCGTTATAGTGTCAGGTAGGTGTGTTCGGTCATTTGTAGTAAGAATAAAGTGCTGGAAGAGTGGTGGTGTCATCATTAAGGAAGAAATAGAGCAAAAACTGTCTCCCCCCCCCCTCTCAGATTCTGTTCTCAGAGCTCATTTTTGGATCATCTTTAAAGCTAGAATTGGGGGCCTTGATGAAGTGACTCGGGCGCGTTTCCACATTTTTTATGAATGACAGGTGTGGTAGATTGATTTTCGTCACTTTTTGGAAAAATCTGAGACGGGTCGATTTTTGGTGATTTTGAGTGATTTTGATCAGTGCCGGCACTGTGAGATTTCTTCAATTTTGGCCAGGTAGGGATGAAAAATTTTTTCTTCGTTATAGTGTCAGGTAGGTGTGTTCGGTCATTTGTAGTAAGAATAAAGTGCTGGAAGAGTGGTGGTGTCATCATTAAGGAAGAAATAGAGCAAAAACTGTGTCTCCCCCCTCCCCCTCTCAGATTCTGTTCTCAGAGCTCATTTTTGGATCATCTTTAAAGCTAGAATTGGGGGCCTTGATGAAGTGACCCGGGCGCGTTTCCACATTTTTTATGAATGACAGGTGTGGTAGATTGATTTTCGTCACTTTTTGGAAAAATCTGAGACGGGTCGATTTTTGGTGATTTTGAGTGATTTTGATCAGTGCCGGCACTGTGAGATTTCTTCAATTTTGGCCAGGTAGGGATGAAAAATTTTTTTCTTCGTTATAGTGTCAGGTAGGTGTGTTCGGTCATTTGTAGTAAGAATAAAGTGCTGGAAGAGTGGTGGTGTCATCATTAAGGAAGAAATAGAGCAAAAACTGTGTCTCCCCCCCCCCCCTCTCAGATTCTGTTCTCAGAGCTCATTTTTGGGTCATCTTTAAAGCTAGAATTGGGGGCCTTGATGAAGTGACCCGGGCGCGTTTCCACATTTTTTATGAATGACAGGTGTGGTAGATTGATTTTCGTCACTTTTTGGAAAAATCTGAGACGGGTCGATTTTTGGTGATTTTGAGTGATTTTGATCAGTGCCGGCACTGTGAGATTTCTTCAATTTTGGCCAGGTAGGGATGAAAAATTTTTTTCTTCGTTATAGTGTCAGGTAGGTGTGTTCGGTCATTTGTAGTAAGAATAAAGTGCTGGAAGAGTGGTGGTGTCATCATTAAGGAAGAAATAGAGCAAAAACTGTCTCCCCCCCCCTCTCAGATTCTGTTCTCAGAGCTCATTTTTGGATCATCTTTAAAGCTAGAATTGGGGGCCTTGATGAAGTGACCCGGGCGCGTTTCCACATTTTTTATGAATGACAGGTGTGGTAGATTGATTTTCGTCACTTTTTGGAAAAATCTGAGACGGGTCGATTTTTGGTGATTTTGAGTGATTTTGATCAGTGCCGGCACTGTGAGATTTCTTCAATTTTGGCCAGGTAGGGATGAAAAATTTTTTTCTTCGTTATAGTGTTAGGTAGGTGTGTTTGGTCATTTGTAGTAAGAATAAAGTGCTGGAAGAGTGGTGGTGTCATCATTAAGGAAGAAATAGAGCAAAAACTGTGTCTCCCCCCTCCCCCTCTCAGATTCTGTTCTCAGAGCTCATTTTTGGATCATCTTTAAAGCTAGAATTGGGGGCCTTGATGAAGTGACCCGGGCGCGTTTCCACATTTTTTATGAATGACAGGTGTGGTAGATTGATTTTCGTCACTTTTTGGAAAAATCTGATTTTTGGTGATTTTGAGTGATTTTGATCAGTGCCGGCACTGTGAGATTTCTTCAATTTTGGCCAGGTAGGGATGAAAAATTTTTTTCTTCGTTATAGTGTCAGGTAGGTGTGTTCGGTCATTTGTAGTAAGAATAAAGTGCTGGAAGAGTGGTGGTGTCATCATTAAGGAAGAAATAGAGCAAAAACTGTGTCTCCCCCCCCCTCTCAGATTCTGTTCTCAGAGCTCATTTTTGGATCATCTTTAAAGCTAGAATTGGGGGCCTTGATGAAGTGACCCGGGCGCGTTTCCACATTTTTTTATGAATGACAGGTGTGGTAGATTGATTTTCGTCACTTTTTGGAAAAATCTGAGACGGGTCGATTTTTGGTGATTTTGAGTGATTTTGATCAGTGCCGGCACTGTGAGATTTCTTCAATTTTGGCCAGGTAGGGATGAAAAATTTTTTTCTTCGTTATAGTGTCAGGTAGGTGTGTTCGGTCATTTGTAGTAAGAATAAAGTGCTGGAAGAGTGGTGGTGTCATCATTAAGGAAGAAATAGAGCAAAAACTGTGTTTCCCCCCCCCCCCCCCTCTCAGATTCTGTTCTCAGAGCTTATTTTTGGATCATCTTTAAAGCTAGAATTGGGGGCCTTGATGAAGTGACCCGGGCGCGTTTCCACATTTTTTATGAATGACAGGTGTGGTAGATTGATTTTCGTCACTTTTTGGAAAAATCTGAGACGGGTCGATTTTTGGTGATTTTGAGTGATTTTGATCAGTGCCGGCACTGTGAGATTTCTTCAATTTTGGCCAGGTAGGGATGAAAAATTTTTTTCTTCGTTATAGTGTCAGGTAGGTGTGTTCGGTCATTTGTAGTAAGAATAAAGTGCTGGAAGAGTGGTGGTGTCATCATTAAGGAAGAAATAGAGCAAAAACTGTGTCTCCCCCCCCCCCTCTCAGATTCTGTTCTCAGAGCTCATTTTTGGATCATCTTTAAAGCTAGAATTGGGGGCCTTGATGAAGTGACCCGGGCGCGTTTCCACATTTTTTATGAATGACAGGTGTGGTAGATTGATTTTCGTCACTTTTTGGAAAAATCTGAGACAGACCGATTTTTGGTGATTTTGAGTGATTTTGATCAGTGCCGGCACTGTGAGATTTCTTCAATTTTGGCCAGGTAGGGATGAAAAATTTTTTTCTTCGTTATAGTGTTAGGTAGGTGTGTTTGGTCATTTGTAGTAAGAATAAAGTGCTGGAAGAGTGGTGGTGTCATCATTAAGGAAGAAATAGAGCAAAAACTGTGTCTCCCCCCCCCCTCTCAGATTCTGTTCTCAGAGCTCATTTTTGGATCATCTTTAAAGCTAGAATTGGGGGCCTTGATGAAGTGACCCGGGCGCGTTTCCACATTTTTTATGAATGACAGGTGTGGTAGATTGATTTTCGTCACTTTTTGGAAAAATCTGAGATGGGTCGATTTTTGGTGATTTTGAGTGATTTTGATCAGTGCCGGCACTGTGAGATTTCTTCAATTTTGGCCAGGTAGGGATGAAAAATTTTTTTCTTCGTTATAGTGTCAGGTAGGTGTGTTCGGTCATTTGTAGTAAGAATAAAGTGCTGGAAGAGTGGTGGTGTCATCATTAAGGAAGAAATAGAGCAAAAACTGTGTCTCCCCCCCCCCTCTCAGATTCTGTTCTCAGAGCTCATTTTTGGATCATCTTTAAAGCTAGAATTGGGGGCCTTGATGAAGTGACCCGGGCGCGTTTCCACATTTTTTATGAATGACAGGTGTGGTAGATTGATTTTCGTCACTTTTTGGAAAAATCTGAGACGGGTCGATTTTTGGTGATTTTGAGTGATTTTGATCAGTGCCGGCACTGTGAGATTTCTTCAATTTTGGCCAGGTAGGGATGAAAAATTTTTTTCTTCGTTATAGTGTTAGGTAGGTGTGTTTGGTCATTTGTAGTAAGAATAAAGTGCTGGAAGAGTGGTGGTGTCATCATTAAGGAAGAAATAGAGCAAAAACTGTGTCTCCCCCCCCTCTCAGATTCTGTTCTCAGAGCTCATTTTTGGATCATCTTTAAAGCTAGAATTGGGGGCCTTGATGAAGTGACCCGGGCGCGTTTCCACATTTTTTATGAATGACAGGTGTGGTAGATTGATTTTCGTCACTTTTTGGAAAAATCTGAGACGGGTCGATTTTTGGTGATTTTGAGTGATTTTGATCAGTGCCGGCACTGTGAGATTTCTTCAATTTTGGCCAGGTAGGGATGAAAAATTTTTTTCTTCGTTATAGTGTCAGGTAGGTGTGTTCGGTCATTTGTAGTAAGAATAAAGTGCTGTAAGAGTGGTGGTGTCATCATTAAGGTAGAAATAGAGCAAAAACTGTGTCTCCCCCCCCTCTCAGATTCTGTTCTCAGAGCTCATTTTTGGATCATCTTTAAAGCTAGAATTGGGGGCCTTGATGAAGTGACCCGGGCGCGTTTCCACATTTTTTTATGAATGACAGGTGTGGTAGATTGATTTTCGTCACTTTTTGGAAAAATCTTAGACGGGTCGATTTTTGGTGATTTTGAGTGATTTTGATCAGTGCCGGCACTGTGAGATTTCTTCAATTTTGGCCAGGTAGGGATGAAAAATTTTTTTCTTCGTTATAGTGTCAGGTAGGTGTGTTCGGTCATTTGTAGTAAGAATAAAGTGCTGGAAGAGTGGTGGTGTCATCATTAAGGAAGAAATAGAGCAAAAACTGTGTCTCCCCCCCCCCCTCTCAGATTCTGTTCTCAGAGCTCATTTTTGGATCATCTTTAAAGCTAGAATTGGGGGCCTTGATGAAGTGACCCGGGCGCGTTTCCACATTTTTTATGAATGACAGGTGTGGTAGATTGATTTTCGTCACTTTTTGGAAAAATCTGAGATGGGTCGATTTTTGGTGATTTTGAGTGATTTTGATCAGTGCCGGCACTGTGAGATTTCTTCAATTTTGGCCAGGTAGGGATGAAAAATTTTTTTCTTCGTTATAGTGTCAGGTAGGTGTGTTCGGTCATTTGTAGTAAGAATAAAGTGCTGGAAGAGTGGTGGTGTCATCATTAAGGAAGAAATAGAGCAAAAACTGTGTCTCCCCCCCCCTCTCAGATTCTGTTCTCAGAGCTCATTTTTGGATCATCTTTAAAGCTAGAATTGGGGGCCTTGATGAAGTTACCCGGGCGCGTTTCCACATTTTTTATGAATGACAGGTGTGGTAGATTGATTTTCGTCACTTTTTGGAAAAATCTGAGACGGGTCGATTTTTGGTGATTTTGAGTGATTTTGATCAGTGCCGGCACTGTGAGATTTCTTCAATTTTGGCCAGGTAGGGATGAAAAATTTTTTTCTTCGTTATAGTGTTAGGTAGGTGTGTTTGGTCATTTGTAGTAAGAATAAAGTGCTGGAAGAGTGGTGGTGTCATCATTAAGGAAGAAATAGAGCAAAAACTGTGTCTCCCCCCCCCTCTCAGATTCTGTTCTCAGAGCTCATTTTTGGATCATCTTTAAAGCTAGAATTGGGGGCCTTGATGAAGTGACCCGGGCGCGTTTCCACATTTTTTATGAATGACAGGTGTGGTAGATTGATTTTCGTCACTTTTTGGAAAAATCTGAGACGGGTCGATTTTTGGTGATTTTGAGTGATTTTGATCAGTGCCGGCACTGTGAGATTTCTTCAATTTTGGCCAGGTAGGGATGAAAAATTTTTTTCTTCGTTATAGTGTCAGGTAGGTGTGTTCGGTCATTTGTAGTAAGAATAAAGTGCTGTAAGAGTGGTGGTGTCATCATTAAGGTAGAAATAGAGCAAAAACTGTGTCTCCCCCCCCTCTCAGATTCTGTTCTCAGAGCTCATTTTTGGATCATCTTTAAAGCTAGAATTGGGGGCCTTGATGAAGTGACCCGGGCGCGTTTCCACATTTTTTATGAATGACAGGTGTGGTAGATTGATTTTCGTCACTTTTTGGAAAAATCTGAGACGGGTCGATTTTTGGTGATTTTGAGTGATTTTGATCAGTGCCGGCACTGTGAGATTTCTTCAATTTTGGCCAGGTAGGGATGAAAAATTTTTTTCTTCGTTATAGTGTCAGGTAGGTGTGTTCGGTCATTTGTAGTAAGAATAAAGTGCTGGAAGAGTGGTGGTGTCATCATTAAGGAAGAAATAGAGCAAAAACTGTGTCTCCCCCCCCCCCCCCCCCCTCTCAGATTCTGTTCTCAGAGCTCATTTTTGGATCATCTTTAAAGCTAGAATTGGGGGCCTTGATGAAGTGACCCGGGCGCGTTTCCACATTTTTTATGAATGACAGGTGTGGTAGATTGATTTTCGTCACTTTTAGGAAAAATCAGAGACGGGTCGATTTTTGGTGATTTTGAGTGATTTTGATCAGTGCCGGCACTGTGAGATTTCTTCAATTTTGGCCAGGTAGGGATGAAATTTTTTTTCTTCGTTATAGTGTCAGGTAGGTGTGTTCGGTCATTTGTAGTAAGAATAAAGTGCTGGAAGAGTGGTGGTGTCATCATTAAGGAAGAAATAGAGCAAAAACTGTGTCTCCCCCCCCCCCCCTCTCAGATTCTGTTCTCAGAGCTCATTTTTGGATCATCTTTAAAGCTAGAATTGGGGGCCTTGATGAAGTGACCCGGGCGCGTTTCCACATTTTTTATGAATGACAGGTGTGGTAGATTGATTTTCGTCACTTTTTGGAAAAATCTGAGACGGGTCGATTTTTAGTGATTTTGAGTGATTTTGATCAGTGCCGGCACTGTGAGATTTCTTCAATTTTGGCCATGTAGGGATGAAAAATTTTTTTCTTCGTTATAGTGTCAGGTAGGTGTGTTCGGTCATTTGTAGTAAGAATAAAGTGCTGGAAGAGTGGTGGTGTCATCATTAAGGAAGAAATAGAGCAAAAACTGTGTCTCCCCCCCCCCCCCCCTCTCAGATTCTGTTCTCAGAGCTCATTTTTGGATCATCTTTAAAGCTAGAATTGGGGGCCTTGATGAAGTGACCCGGGCGCGTTTCCACATTTTTTATGAATGACAGGTGTGGTAGATTGATTTTCGTCACTTTTTGGAAAAATCTGAGACGGGTCGATTTTTGGTGATTTTGAGTGATTTTGATCAGTGCCGGCACTGTGAGATTTCTTCAGTTTTGGCCAGGTAGGGATGAAAAATTTTTTTCTTCGTTATAGTGTCAGGTAGGTGTGTTCGGTCATTTGTAGTAAGAATAAAGTGCTGGAAGAGTGGTGGTGTCATCATTAAGGAAGAAATAGAGCAAAAACTGTGTCTCCCCCCCCCCCCCCCCTCTCAGATTCTGTTCTCAGAGCTCATTTTTGGATCATCTTTAAAGCTAGAATTGGGGGCCTTGATGAAGTGACCCGGGCGCGTTTCCACATTTTTTATGAATGACAGGTGTGGTAGATTGATTTTCGTCACTTTTTGGAAAAATCTGAGACGGGTCGATTTTTGGTGATTTTGAGTGATTTTGATCAGTGCCGGCACTGTGAGATTTCTTCAATTTTGGCCAGGTAGGGATGAAAAATTTTTTTCTTCGTTATAGTGTCAGGTAGGTGTGTTCGGTCATTTGTAGTAAGAATAAAGTGCTGGAAGAGTGGTGGTGTCATCATTAAGGAAGAAATAGAGCAAAAACTGTGTCTCCCCCCCCCCCCCCCCTCTCAGATTCTGTTCTCAGAGCTCATTTTTGGATCATCTTTAAAGCTAGAATTGGGGGCCTTGATGAAGTGACCCGGGCGCGTTTCCACATTTTTTATGAATGACAGGTGTGGTAGATTGATTTTCGTCACTCATTGGAAAAATCTGAGACGGGTCGATTTTTGGTGATTTTGAGTGATTTTGATCAGTGCCGGCACTGTGAGATTTCTTCAATTTTGGCCAGGTAGGGATGAAAAATTTTTTTCTTCGTTATAGTGTCAGGTAGGTGTGTTCGGTCATTTGTAATAAGAATAAAGTGCTGGATGAGTGGTGGTGTCATCATTAAGGAAGAAATAGAGCAAAAACTGTGTCTCCCCCCCCCCTCTCAGATTCTGTTCTCAGAGCTCATTTTTGGATCATCTTTAAAGCTAGAATTGGGGGCCTTGATGAAGTGACCCGGGCGCGTTTCCACATTTTTTATGAATGACAGGTGTGGTAGATTGATTTTCGTCACTTTTTGGAAAAATCTGAGACGGGTCGATTTTTGGTGATTTTGAGTGATTTTGATCAGTGCCGGCACTGTGAGATTTCTTCAATTTTGGCCAGGTAGGGATGAAAAATTTTTTTCTTCGTTATAGTGTCAGGTAGGTGTGTTCGGTCATTTGTAGTAAGAATAAAGTGCTGGAAGAGTGGTGGTGTCATCATTAAGGAAGAAATAGAGCAAAAACTGTGTCTCCCCCCCCCCCTCTCAGATTCTGTTCTCAGAGCTCATTTTTGGATCATCTTTAAAGCTAGAATTGGGGGCCTTGATGAAGTGACCCGGGCGCGTTTCCACATTTTTTATGAATGACAGGTGTGGTAGATTGATTTTCGTCACTCATTGGAAAAATCTGAGACGGGTCGATTTTTGGTGATTTTGAGTGATTTTGATCAGTGCCGGCACTGTGAGATTTCTTCAATTTTGGCCAGGTAGGGATGAAAAATTTTTTTCTTCGTTATAGTGTCAGGTAGGTGTGTTCGGTCATTTGTAATAAGAATAAAGTGCTGGATGAGTGGTGGTGTCATCATTAAGGAAGAAATAGAGCAAAAACTGTGTCTCCCCCCCCCCTCTCAGATTCTGTTCTCAGAGCTCATTTTTGGATCATCTTTAAAGCTAGAATTGGGGGCCTTGATGAAGTGACCCGGGCGCGTTTCCACATTTTTTATGAATGACAGGTGTGGTAGATTGATTTTCGTCACTTTTTGGAAAAATCTGAGACGGGTCGATTTTTGGTGATTTTGAGTGATTTTGATCAGTGCCGGCACTGTGAGATTTCTTCAATTTTGGCCAGGTAGGGATGAAAAATTTTTTTCTTCGTTATAGTGTCAGGTAGGTGTGTTCGGTCATTTGTAGTAAGAATAAAGTGCTGGAAGAGTGGTGGTGTCATCATTAAGGAAGAAATAGAGCAAAAACTGTGTCTCCCCCCCCCCCTCTCAGATTCTGTTCTCAGAGCTCATTTTTGGATCATCTTTAAAGCTAGAATTGGGGGCCTTGATGAAGTGACCCGGGCGCGTTTCCACATTTTTTATGAATGACAGGTGTGGTTGATTGATTTTCGTCACTTTTTGTAAAAATCTGAGACGGGTCGATTTTTGGTGATTTTGAGTGATTTTGATCAGTGCCGGCACTGTGAGATTTCTTCAATTTTGGCCAGGTAGGGATGAAAAATTTTTTTCTTCGTTATAGTGTCAGGTAGGTGTGTTCGGTCATTTGTAGTAAGAATAAAGTGCTGGAAGAGTGGTGGTGTCATCATTAAGGAAGAAATAGAGCAAAAACTGTGTCTCCCCCCCCCCCTCTCAGATTCTGTTCTCAGAGCTCATTTTTGGATCATCTTTAAAGCTAGAATTGGGGGCCTTGATGAAGTGACCCGGGCGCGTTTCCACATTTTTTATGAATGACAGGTGTGGTAGATTGATTTTCGTCACTTTTTGGAAAAATCTGAGACGGGTCGATTTTTGGTGATTTTGAGTGATTTTGATCAGTGCCGGCACTGTGAGATTTCTTCAATTTTGGCCAGGTATGGATGAAAAATTTTTTTCTTTGTTATAGTGTCAGGTAGGTGTGTTCGGTCATTTGTAGTAAGAATAAAGTGCTGGAAGAGTGGTGGTGTCATCATTAAGGAAGAAATAGAGCAAAAACTGTGTCTCCCCCCCCCTCTCAGATTCTGTTCTCAGAGCTCATTTTTGGATCATCTTTAAAGCTAGAATTGGGGGCCTTGATGAAGTGACCCGGGCGCGTTTCCACATTTTTTATGAATGACAGGTGTGGTAGATTGATTTTCGTCACTTTTTGGAAAAATCTGAGACGGGTCGATTTTTGGTGATTTTGAGTGATTTTGATCAGTGCCGGCACTGTGAGATTTCTTCAATTTTGGCCAGGTAGGGATGAAAAATTTTTTTCTTCGTTATAGTGTCAGGTAGGTGTGTTCGGTCATTTGTAGTAAGAATAAAGTGCTGGAAGAGTGGTGGTGTCATCATTAAGGAAGAAATAGAGCAAAAACTGTGTCTCCCCCCCCCCCTCTCAGATTCTGTTCTCAGAGCTCATTTTTGGATCATCTTTAAAGCTAGAATTGGGGGCCTTGATGAAGTGACCCGGGCGCGTTTCCACATTTTTTATGAATGACAGGTGTGGTAGATTGATTTTCGTCACTTTTTGGAAAAATCTGAGACGGGTCGATTTTTGGTGATTTTGAGTGATTTTGATCAGTGCCGGCACTGTGAGATTTCTTCAATTTTGGCCAGGTAGGGATGAAAAATTTTTTTCTTCGTTATAGTGTCAGGTAGGTGTGTTCGGTCATTTGTAGTAAGAATAAAGTGCTGGAAGAGTGGTGGTGTCATCATTAAGGAAGAAATAGAGCAAAAACTGTGTCTCCCCCCCCCCCTCTCAGATTCTGTTCTCAGAGCTCATTTTTGGATCATCTTTAAAGCTAGAATTGGGGGCCTTGATGAAGTGACCCGGGCGCGTTTCCACATTTTTTATGAATGACAGGTGTGGTAGATTGATTTTCGTCACTTTTTGGAAAAATCTGAGACGGTTCGATTTTTGGTGATTTTGATCAGTGCCGGCACTGTGAGATTTCTTCAATTTTGGCCAGGTAGGGATGAAAAATTTTTTTCTTCGTTATAGTGTCAGGTAGGTGTGTTCGGTCATTTGTAGTAAGAATAAAGTGCTGGAAGAGTGGTGGTGTCATCATTAAGGAAGAAATAGAGCTAAAACTGTGTCTCCCCCCCCCCCCTCTCAGATTCTGTTCTCAGAGCTCATTTTTGGATCATCTTTAAAGCTAGAATTGGGGGCCTTGATGAAGTGACCCGGGCGCGTTTCCACATTTTTTATGAATGACAGGTGTGGTAGATTGATTTTCGTCACTTTTTGGAAAAATCTGAGACGGGTCGATTTTTGGTGATTTTGAGTGATTTTGATCAGTGCCGGCACTGTGAGATTTCTTCAATTTTGGCCAGGTAGGGATGAAAAATTTTTTTCTTCGTTATAGTGTCAGGTAGGTGTGTTCGGTCATTTGTAGTAAGAATAAAGTGCTGGAAGAGTGGTGGTGTCATCATTAAGGAAGAAATAGAGCAAAAACTGTGTCTCCCCCCCCCCCCCCCTCTCAGATTCTGTTCTCAGAGCTCATTTTTGGATCATCTTTAAAGCTAGAATTGGGGGCCTTGATGAAGTGACCCGGGCGCGTTTCCATATTTTTTATGAATGACAGGTGTGGTAGATTGATTTTCGTCACTTTTTGGAAAAATCTGAGACGGGTCGATTTTTGGTGATTTTGAGTGATTTTGATCAGTGCCGGCACTGTGAGATTTCTTCAATTTTGGCCAGGTAGGGATGAAAAATTTTTTTCTTCGTTATAGTGTCAGGTAGGTGTGTTCGGTCATTTGTAGTAAGAATAAAGTGTTGGAAGAGTGGTGGTGTCATCATTAAGGAAGAAATAGAGCAAAAACTGTGTCTCCCCCCCCCCCCCCCCTCTCAGATTCTGTTCTCAGAGCTCATTTTTGGATCATCTTTAAAGCTAGAATTGGGGGCCTTGATGAAGTGACCCGGGCGCGTTTCCACATTTTTTATGAATGACAGGTGTGGTAGATTGATTTTCGTCACTTTTTGGAAAAATCTGAGACGGGTCGATTTTTGGTGATTTTGAGTGATTTTGATCAGTGCCGGCACTGTGAGATTTCTTCAATTTTGGCCAAGTAGGGATGAAAAATTTTTTTCTTCGTTATAGTGTCAGGTAGGTGTGTTCGGTCATTTGTAGTAAGAATAAAGTGCTGGAAGAGTGGTGGTTTCATCATTAAGGAAGAAATAGAGCAAAAACTGTGTCTCCCCCCCCCCCCCCTCTCAGATTCTGTTCTCAGAGCTCATTTTTGGATCATCTTTAAAGCTAGAATTGGGGGCCTTGATGAAGTGACCCGGGCGCGTTTCCACATTTTTTATGAATGACAGGTGTGGTAGATTGATTTTCGTCACTTTTTGGAAAAATCTGAGACGGGTCGATTTTTGGTGATTTTGAGTGATTTTGATCAGTGCCGGCACTGTGAGATTTCTTCAATTTTGGCCAGGTAGGGATGAAAAATTTTTTTCTTCGTTATAGTGTCAGGTAGGTGTGTTCGGTCATTTGTAGTAAGAATAAAGTGCTGGAAGAGTGGTGGTGTCATCATTAAGGAAGAAATAGAGCAAAAACTGTGTCCCCCCCCCCCTCTCAGATTCTGTTCTCAGAGCTCATTTTTGGATCATCTTTAAAGCTAGAATTGGGGGCCTTGATGAAGTGACCCGGGCGCGTTTCCACATTTTTTATGAATGACAGGTGTGGTAGATTGATTTTCGTCACTTTTTGGAAAAATCTGAGACGGGTCGATTTTTGGTGATTTTGAGTGATTTTGATCAGTGCCGGCACTGTGAGATTTCTTCAATTTTGGCCAGGTATGGATGAAAAATTTTTTTCTTTGTTATAGTGTCAGGTAGGTGTGTTCGGTCATTTGTAGTAAGAATAAAGTGCTGGAAGAGTGGTGGTGTCATCATTAAGGAAGAAATAGAGCAAAAACTGTGTCTCCCCCCCCCCTCTCAGATTCTGTTCTCAGAGCTCATTTTTGGATCATCTTTAAAGCTAGAATTGGGGGCCTTGATGAAGTGACCCGGGCGCGTTTCCACATTTTTTATGAATGACAGGTGTGGTAGATTGATTTTCGTCACTTTTTGGAAAAATCTGAGACGGGTCGATTTTTGGTGATTTTGAGTGATTTTGATCAGTGCCGGCACTGTGAGATTTCTTCAATTTTGGCCAGGTAGGGATGAAAAATTTTTTTCTTCGTTATAGTGTCAGGTAGGTGTGTTCGGTCATTTGTAGTAAGAATAAAGTGCTGGAAGAGTGGTGGTGTCATCATTAAGGAAGAAATAGAGCAAAAACTGTGTCTCCCCCCCCCCCTCTCAGATTCTGTTCTCAGAGCTCATTTTTGGATCATCTTTAAAGCTAGAATTGGGGGCCTTGATGAAGTGACCCGGGCGCGTTTCCACATTTTTTATGAATGACAGGTGTGGTAGATTGATTTTCGTCACTTTTTGGAAAAATCTGAGACGGGTCGATTTTTGGTGATTTTGAGTGATTTTGATCAGTGCCGGCACTGTGAGATTTCTTCAATTTTGGCCAGGTAGGGATGAAAAATTTTTTTCTTCGTTATAGTGTCAGGTAGGTGTGTTCGGTCATTTGTAGTAAGAATAAAGTGCTGGAAGAGTGGTGGTGTCATCATTAAGGAAGAAATAGAGCAAAAACTGTGTCTCCCCCCCCCCTCTCAGATTCTGTTCTCAGAGCTCATTTTTGGATCATCTTTAAAGCTAGAATTGGGGGCCTTGATGAAGTGACCCGGGCGCGTTTCCACATTTTTTATGAATGACAGGTGTGGTAGATTGATTTTCGTCACTTTTTGGAAAAATCTGAGACGGTTCGATTTTTGGTGATTTTGAGTGATTTTGATCAGTGCCGGCACTGTGAGATTTCTTCAATTTTGGCCAGGTAGGGATGAAAAATTTTTTTCTTCGTTATAGTGTCAGGTAGGTGTGTTCGGTCATTTGTAGTAAGAATAAAGTGCTGGAAGAGTGGTGGTGTCATCATTAAGGAAGAAATAGAGCTAAAACTGTGTCTCCCCCCCCCCCTCTCAGATTCTGTTCTCAGAGCTCATTTTTGGATCATCTTTAAAGCTAGAATTGGGGGCCTTGATGAAGTGACCCGGGCGCGTTTCCACATTTTTTATGAATGACAGGTGTGGTAGATTGATTTTCGTCACTTTTTGGAAAAATCTGAGACGGGTCGATTTTTGGTGATTTTGAGTGATTTTGATCAGTGCCGGCACTGTGAGATTTCTTCAATTTTGGCCAGGTAGGGATGAAAAATTTTTTTCTTCGTTATAGTGTCAGGTAGGTGTGTTCGGTCATTTGTAGTAAGAATAAAGTGCTGGAAGAGTGGTGGTGTCATCATTAAGGAAGAAATAGAGCAAAAACTGTGTCTCCCCCCCCCCCCCCCCTCTCAGATTCTGTTCTCAGAGCTCATTTTTGGATCATCTTTAAAGCTAGAATTGGGGGCCTTGATGAAGTGACCCGGGCGCGTTTCCATATTTTTTATGAATGACAGGTGTGGTAGATTGATTTTCGTCACTTTTTGGAAAAATCTGAGACGGGTCGATTTTTGGTGATTTTGAGTGATTTTGATCAGTGCCGGCACTGTGAGATTTCTTCAATTTTGGCCAGGTAGGGATGAAAAATTTTTTTCTTCGTTATAGTGTCAGGTAGGTGTGTTCGGTCATTTGTAGTAAGAATAAAGTGTTGGAAGAGTGGTGGTGTCATCATTAAGGAAGAAATAGAGCAAAAACTGTGTCTCCCCCCCCCCCTCTCAGATTCTGTTCTCAGAGCTCATTTTTGGATCATCTTTAAAGCTAGAATTGGGGGCCTTGATGAAGTGACCCGGGCGCGTTTCCACATTTTTTATGAATGACAGGTGTGGTAGATTGATTTTCGTCACTTTTTGGAAAAATCTGAGACGGGTCGATTTTTGGTGATTTTGAGTGATTTTGATCAGTGCCGGCACTGTGAGATTTCTTCAATTTTGGCCAAGTAGGGATGAAAAATTTTTTTCTTCGTTATAGTGTCAGGTAGGTGTGTTCGGTCATTTGTAGTAAGAATAAAGTGCTGGAAGAGTGGTGGTTTCATCATTAAGGAAGAAATAGAGCAAAAACTGTGTCTCCCCCCCCCCCCCCCTCTCAGATTCTGTTCTCAGAGCTCATTTTTGGATCATCTTTAAAGCTAGAATTGGGGGCCTTGATGAAGTGACCCGGGCGCGTTTCCACATTTTTTATGAATGACAGGTGTGGTAGATTGATTTTCGTCACTTTTTGGAAAAATCTGAGACGGGTCGATTTTTGGTGATTTTGAGTGATTTTGATCAGTGCCGGCACTGTGAGATTTCTTCAATTTTGGCCAGGTAGGGATGAAAAATTTTTTTCTTCGTTATAGTGTCAGGTAGGTGTGTTCGGTCATTTGTAGTAAGAATAAAGTGCTGGAAGAGTGGTGGTGTCATCATTAAGGAAGAAATAGAGCAAAAACTGTGTCCCCCCCCCCTCTCAGATTCTGTTCTCAGAGCTCATTTTTGGATCATCTTTAAAGCTAGAATTGGGGGCCTTGATGAAGTGACCCGGGCGCGTTTCCACATTTTTTATGAATGACAGGTGTGGTAGATTGATTTTCGTCACTTTTTGGAAAAATCTGAGACGGGTCGATTTTTGGTGATTTTGAGTGATTTTGATCAGTGCCGGCACTGTGAGATTTCTTCAATTTTGGCCAGGTAGGGATGAAAAATTTTTTTCTTCGTTATAGTGTCAGGTAGGTGTGTTCGGTCATTTGTAGTAAGAATAAAGTGCTGGAAGAGTGGTGGTGTCATCATTAAGGAAGAAATAGAGCAAAAACTGTGTCTCCCCCCCCCCCTCTCAGATTCTGTTCTCAGAGCTCATTTTTGGATCATCTTTAAAGCTAGAATTGGGGGCCTTGATGAAGTGACCCGGGCGCGTTTCCATATTTTTTATGAATGACAGGTGTGGTAGATTGATTTTCGTCACTTTTTGGAAAAATCTGAGATGGGTCGATTTTTGGTGATTTTGAGTGATTTTGATCAGTGCCGGCACTGTGAGATTTCTTCAATTTTGGCCAGGTAGGGATGAAAAATTTTTTTCTTCGTTATAGTGTCAGGTAGGTGTGTTCGGTCATTTGTAGTAAGAATAAAGTGTTGGAAGAGTGGTGGTGTCATCATTAAGGAAGAAATAGAGCAAAAACTGTGTCTCCCCCCCCCCCCTCTCAGATTCTGTTCTCAGAGCTCATTTTTGGATCATCTTTAAAGCTAGAATTGGGGGCCTTGATGAAGTGACCCGGGCGCGTTTCCACATTTTTTATGAATGACAGGTGTGGTAGATTGATTTTCGTCACTTTTTGGAAAAATCTGAGACGGGTCGATTTTTGGTGATTTTGAGTGATTTTGATCAGTGCCGGCACTGTGAGATTTCTTCAATTTTGGCCAGGTAGGGATGAAAAATTTTTTTTTCGTTATAGTGTCAGGTAGGTGTGTTCGGTCATTTGTAGTAAGAATAAAGTGCTGGAAGAGTGGTGGTGTCATCATTAAGGAAGAAATAGAGCAAAAACTGTGTCTCCCCCCCCCCCCCCCCCCCTCTCAGATTCTGTTCTCAGAGCTCATTTTTGGATCATCTTTAAAGCTAGAATTGGGGGCCTTGATGAAGTGACCCGGGCGCGTTTCCATATTTTTTATGAATGACAGGTGTGGTAGATTGATTTTCGTCACTTTTTGGAAAAATCTGAGACGGGTCGATTTTTGGTGATTTTGAGTGATTTTGATCAGTGCCGGCACTGTGAGATTTCTTCAATTTTGGCCAGGTAGGGATGAAAAATTTTTTTCTTCGTTATAGTGTCAGGTAGGTGTGTTCGGTCATTTGTAGTAAGAATAAAGTGTTGGAAGAGTGGTGGTGTCATCATTAAGGAAGAAATAGAGCAAAAACTGTGTCTCCCCCCCCCCCTCTCAGATTCTGTTCTCAGAGCTCATTTTTGGATCATCTTTAAAGCTAGAATTGGGGGCCTTGATGAAGTGACCCGGGCGCGTTTCCACATTTTTTATGAATGACAGGTGTGGTAGATTGATTTTCGTCACTTTTTGGAAAAATCTGAGACGGGTCGATTTTTGGTGATTTTGAGTGATTTTGATCAGTGCCGGCACTGTGAGATTTCTTCAATTTTGGCCAAGTAGGGATGAAAAATTTTTTTCTTCGTTATAGTGTCAGGTAGGTGTGTTCGGTCATTTGTAGTAAGAATAAAGTGCTGGAAGAGTGGTGGTTTCATCATTAAGGAAGAAATAGAGCAAAAACTGTGTCTCCCCCCCCCCCCCTCTCAGATTCTGTTCTCAGAGCTCATTTTTGGATCATCTTTAAAGCTAGAATTGGGGGCCTTGATGAAGTGACCCGGGCGCGTTTCCACATTTTTTATGAATGACAGGTGTGGTAGATTGATTTTCGTCACTTTTTGGAAAAATCTGAGACGGGTCGATTTTTGGTGATTTTGAGTGATTTTGATCAGTGCCGGCACTGTGAGATTTCTTCAATTTTGGCCAGGTAGGGATGAAAAATTTTTTTCTTCGTTATAGTGTCAGGTAGGTGTGTTCGGTCATTTGTAGTAAGAATAAAGTGCTGGAAGAGTGGTGGTGTCATCATTAAGGAAGAAATAGAGCAAAAACTGTGTCCCCCCCCCCCTCTCAGATTCTGTTCTCAGAGCTCATTTTTGGATCATCTTTAAAGCTAGAATTGGGGGCCTTGATGAAGTGACCCGGGCGCGTTTCCACATTTTTTATGAATGACAGGTGTGGTAGATTGATTTTCGTCACTTTTTGGAAAAATCTGAGACGGGTCGATTTTTGGTGATTTTGAGTGATTTTGATCAGTGCTGGCACTGTGAGATTTCTTCAATTTTGGCCAGGTAGGGATGAAAAATTTTTTTCTTCGTTATAGTGTCAGGTAGGTGTGTTCGGTCATTTGTAGTAAGAATAAAGTGCTGGAAGAGTGGTGGTGTCATCATTAAGGAAGAAATAGAGCAAAAACTGTGTCTCCCCCCCCCCCCCCCTCTCAGATTCTGTTCTCAGAGCTCATTTTTGGATCATCTTTAAAGCTAGAATTGGGGGCCTTGATGAAGTGACCCGGGCGCGTTTCCACATTTTTTATGAATGACAGGTGTGGTAGATTGATTTTCGTCACTTTTTGGAAAAATCTGAGACGGGTCGATTTTTGGTGATTTTGAGTGATTTTGATCAGTGCCGGCACTGTGAGATTTCTTCAATTTTGGCCAGGTAGGGATGAAAAATTTTTTTCTTCGTTATAGTGTCAGGTAGGTGTGTTCGGTCATTTGTAGTAAGAATAAAGTGCTGGAAGAGTGGTGGTGTCATCATTAAGGAAGAAATAGAGCAAAAACTGTGTCTCCCCCCCCCCCCCCCTCTCAGATTCTGTTCTCAGAGCTCATTTTTGGATCATCTTTAAAGCTAGAATTGGGGGCCTTGATGAAGTGACCCGGGCGCGTTTCCACATTTTTTATGAATGACAGGTGTGGTAGATTGATTTTCGTCACTTTTTGGAAAAATCTGAGACGGGTCGATTTTTGGTGATTTTGAGTGATTTTGATCAGTGCCGGCACTGTGAGATTTCTTCAATTTTGGCCAAGTAGGGATGAAAAATTTTTTTCTTCGTTATAGTGTCAGGTAGGTGTGTTCGGTCATTTGTAGTAAGAATAAAGTGCTGGAAGAGTGGTGGTGTCATCATTAAGGAAGAAATAGAGCAAAAACTGTGTCTCCCCCCCCCCCTCTCAGATTCTGTTCTCAGAGCTCATTTTTGGATCATCTTTAAAGCTAGAATTGGGGGCCTTGATGAAGTGACCCGGGCGCGTTTCCACATTTTTTATGAATGACAGGTGTGGTAGATTGATTTTCGTCACTTTTTGGAAAAATCTGAGACGGGTCGATTTTTGGTGATTTTGAGTGATTTTGATCAGTGCCGGCACTGTGAGATTTCTTCAATTTTGGCCAAGTAGGGATGAAAAATTTTTTTCTTCGTTATAGTGTCAGGTAGGTGTGTTCGGTCATTTGTAGTAAGAATAAAGTGCTGGAAGAGTGGTGGTTTCATCATTAAGGAAGAAATAGAGCAAAAACTGTGTCTCCCCCCCCCCCCTCTCAGATTCTGTTCTCAGAGCTCATTTTTGGATCATCTTTAAAGCTAGAATTGGGGGCCTTGATGAAGTGACCCGGGCGCGTTTCCACATTTTTTATGAATGACAGGTGTGGTAGATTGATTTTCGTCACTTTTTGGAAAAATCTGAGACGGGTCGATTTTTGGTGATTTTGAGTGATTTTGATCAGTGCCGGCACTGTGAGATTTCTTCAATTTTGGCCAGGTAGGGATGAAAAATTTTTTTCTTCGTTATAGTGTCAGGTAGGTGTGTTCGGTCATTTGTAGTAAGAATAAAGTGCTGGAAGAGTGGTGGTGTCATCATTAAGGAAGAAATAGAGCAAAAACTGTGTCTCCCCCCCCCCTCTCAGATTCTGTTCTCAGAGCTCATTTTTGGATCATCTTTAAAGCTAGAATTGGGGGCCTTGATGAAGTGACCCGGGCGCGTTTCCACATTTTTTATGAATGACAGGTGTGGTAGATTGATTTTCGTCACTTTTTGGAAAAATCTGAGACGGGTCGATTTTTGGTGATTTTGAGTGATTTTGATCAGTGCCGGCACTGTGAGATTTCTTCAATTTTGGCCAGGTAGGGATGAAAAATTTTTTTCTTCGTTATAGTGTCAGGTAGGTGTGTTCGGTCATTTGTAGTAAGAATAAAGTGCTGGAAGAGTGGTGGTGTCATCATTAAGGAAGAAATAGAGCAAAAACTGTGTCTCCCCCCCCCCTCTCAGATTCTGTTCTCAGAGCTCATTTTTGGATCATCTTTAAAGCTAGAATTGGGGGCCTTGATGAAGTGACCCGGGCGCGTTTCCACATTTTTTATGAATGACAGGTGTGGTAGATTGATTTTCGTCACTTTTTGGAAAAATCTGAGACGGGTCGATTTTTGGTGATTTTGAGTGATTTTGATCAGTGCCGGCACTGTGAGATTTCTTCAATTTTGGCCAGGTAGGGATGAAAAATTTTTTTCTTCGTTATAGTGTCAGGTAGGTGTGTTCGGTCATTTGTAGTAAGAATAAAGTGCTGGAAGAGTGGTGGTGTCATCATTAAGGAAGAAATAGAGCAAAAACTGTGTCTCCCCCCCCCCCTCTCAGATTCTGTTCTCAGAGCTCATTTTTGGATCATCTTTAAAGCTAGAATTGGGGGCCTTGATGAAGTGACCCGGGCGCGTTTCCACATTTTTTATGAATGACAGGTGTGGTAGATTGATTTTCGTCACTTTTTGGAAAAATCTGAGACGGGTCGATTTTTGGTGATTTTGAGTGATTTTGATCAGTGCCGGCACTGTGAGATTTCTTCAATTTTGGCCAGGTAGGGATGAAAAATTTTTTTCTTCGTTATAGTGTCAGGTAGGTGTGTTCGGTCATTTGTAGTAAGAATAAAGTGCTGGAAGAGTGGTGGTGTCATCATTAAGGAAGAAATAGAGCAAAAACTGTGTCTCCCCCCCCCCTCTCAGATTCTGTTGTCAGAGCTCATTTTTGGATCATCTTTAAAGCTAGAATTGGGGGCCTTGATGAAGTGACCCGGGCGCGTTTCCACATTTTTTATGAATGACAGGTGTGGTAGATTGATTTTCGTCACTTTTTGGAAAAATCTGAGACGGGTCGATTTTTGGTGATTTTGAGTGATTTTGATCAGTGCCGGCACTGTGAGATTTCTTCAATTTTGGCCAGGTAGGGATGAAAAATTTTTTTCTTCGTTATAGTGTCAGGTAGGTGTGTTCGGTCATTTGTAGTAAGAATAAAGTGCTGGAAGAGTGGTGGTGTCATCATTAAGGAAGAAATAGAGCAAAAACTGTGTCTCCCCCCCCCCCCTCTCAGATTCTGTTCTCAGAGCTCATTTTTGGATCATCTTTAAAGCTAGAATTGGGGGCCTTGATGAAGTGACCCGGGCGCGTTTCCACATTTTTTATGAATGACAGGTGTGGTAGATTGATTTTCGTCACTTTTTGGAAAAATCTGAGACGGGTCGATTTTTGGTGATTTTGAGTGATTTTGACCAGTGCCGGCACTGTGAGATTTCTTCAATTTTGGCCAGGTAGGGATGAAAAATTTTTTTCTTCGTTATAGTGTCAGGTAGGTGTGTTCGGTCATTTGTAGTAAGAATAAAGTGCTGGAAGAGTGGTGGTGTCATCATTAAGGAAGAAATAGAGCAAAAACTGTGTCTCCCCCCCCCCCCCTCTCAGATTCTGTTCTCAGAGCTCATTTTTGGATCATCTTTAAAGCTAGAATTGGGGGCCTTGATGAAGTGACCCGGGCGCGTTTCCATATTTTTTATGAATGACAGGTGTGGTAGATTGATTTTCGTCACTTTTTGGAAAAATCTGAGACGGGTCGATTTTTGGTGATTTTGAGTGATTTTGATCAGTGCCGGCACTGTGAGATTTCTTCAATTTTGGCCAGGTAGGGATGAAAAATTTTTTTCTTCGTTATAGTGTCAGGTAGGTGTGTTCGGTCATTTGTAGTAAGAATAAAGTGTTGGAAGAGTGGTGGTGTCATCATTAAGGAAGAAATAGAGCAAAAACTGTGTCTCCCCCCCCCCTCTCAGATTCTGTTCTCAGAGCTCATTTTTGGATCATCTTTAAAGCTAGAATTGGGGGCCTTGATGAAGTGACCCGGGCGCGTTTCCACATTTTTTATGAATGACAGGTGTGGTAGATTGATTTTCGTCACTTTTTGGAAAAATCTGAGACGGGTCGATTTTTGGTGATTTTGAGTGATTTTGATCAGTGCCGGCACTGTGAGATTTCTTCAATTTTGGCCAGGTAGGGATGAAAAATTTTTTTCTTCGTTATAGTGTCAGGTAGGTGTGTTCGGTCATTTGTAGTAAGAATAAAGTGCTGGAAGAGTGGTGGTGTCATCATTAAGGAAGAAATAGAGCAAAAACTGTGTCTCCCCCCCCCCCTCTCAGATTCTGTTCTCAGAGCTCATTTTTGGATCATCTTTAAAGCTAGAATTGGGGGCCTTGATGAAGTGACCCGGGCGCGTTTCCACATTTTTTATGAATGACAGGTGTGGTAGATTGATTTTCGTCACTTTTTGGAAAAATCTGAGACGGGTCGATTTTTGGTGATTTTGAGTGATTTTGATCAGTGCCGGCACTGTGAGATTTCTTCAATTTTGGCCAGGTAGGGATGAAAAATTTTTTTCTTCGTTATAGTGTCAGGTAGGTGTGTTCGGTCATTTGTAGTAAGAATAAAGTGCTGGAAGAGTGGTGGTGTCATCATTAAGGAAGAAATAGAGCAAAAACTGTGTCTCCCCCCCCCCTCTCAGATTCTGTTCTCAGAGCTCATTTTTGGATCATCTTTAAAGCTAGAATTGGGGTCCTTGATGAAGTGACCCGGGCGCGTTTCCACATTTTTTATGAATGACAGGTGTGGTAGATTGATTTTCGTCACTTTTTGGAAAAATCTGAGACGGGTCGATTTTTGGTGATTTTGAGTGATTTTGATCAGTGCCGGCACTGTGAGATTTCTTCAATTTTGGCCAGGTAGGGATGAAAAATTTTTTTCTTCGTTATAGTGTCAGGTAGGTGTGTTCGGTCATTTGTAGTAAGAATAAAGTGCTGGAAGAGTGGTGGTGTCATCATTAAGGAAGAAATAGAGCAAAAACTGTGTCTCCCCCCCCCCTCTCAGATTCTGTTGTCAGAGCTCATTTTTGGATCATCTTTAAAGCTAGAATTGGGGGCCTTGATGAAGTGACCCGGGCGCGTTTCCACATTTTTTATGAATGACAGGTGTGGTAGATTGATTTTCGTCACTTTTTGGAAAAATCTGAGACGGGTCGATTTTTGGTGATTTTGAGTGATTTTGATCAGTGCCGGCACTGTGAGATTTCTTCAATTTTGGCCAGGTAGGGATGAAAAATTTTTTTCTTCGTTATAGTGTCAGGTAGGTGTGTTCGGTCATTTGTAGTAAGAATAAAGTGCTGGAAGAGTGGTGGTGTCATCATTAAGGAAGAAATAGAGCAAAAACTGTGTCTCCCCCCCCCCTCTCAGATTCTGTTCTCAGAGCTCATTTTTGGATCATCTTTAAAGCTAGAATTGGGGGCCTTGATGAAGTGACCCGGGCGCGTTTCCACATTTTTTATGAATGACAGGTGTGGTAGATTGATTTTCGTCACTTTTTGGAAAAATCTGAGACGGGTCGATTTTTGGTGATTTTGAGTGATTTTGATCAGTGCCGGCACTGTGAGATTTCTTCAATTTTGGCCAGGTAGGGATGAAAAATTTTTTTCTTCGTTATAGTGTCAGGTAGGTGTGTTCGGTCATTTGTAGTAAGAATAAAGTGCTGGAAGAGTGGTGGTGTCATCATTAAGGAAGAAATAGAGCAAAAACTGTGTCTCCCCCCCCCCTCTCAGATTCTGTTCTAGAGCTCATTTTTGGATCATCTTTAAAGCTAGAATTGGGGGCCTTGATGAAGTGACCCGGGCGCGTTTCCACATTTTTTATGAATGACAGGTGTGGTAGATTGATTTTCGTCACTTTTTGGAAAAATCTGAGACGGGTCGATTTTTGGTGATTTTGAGTGATTTTGATCAGTGCCGGCACTGTGAGATTTCTTCAATTTTGGCCAGGTAGGGATGAAAAATTTTTTTCTTCGTTATAGTGTCAGGTAGGTGTGTTCGGTCATTTGTAGTAAGAATAAAGTGCTGGAAGAGTGGTGGTGTCATCATTAAGGAAGAAATAGAGCAAAAACTGTGTCTCCCCCCCCTCTCAGATTCTGTTCTCAGAGCTCATTTTTGGATCATCTTTAAAGCTAGAATTGGGGGCCTTGATGAAGTGACCCGGGCGCGTTTCCACATTTTTTATGAATGACAGGTGTGGTAGATTGATTTTCGTCACTTTTTGGAAAAATCTGAGACGGGTCGATTTTTGGTGATTTTGAGTGATTTTGATCAGTGCCGGCACTGTGAGATTTCTTCAATTTTGGCCAGGTAGGGATGAAAAATTTTTTTCTTCGTTATAGTGTCAGGTAGGTGTGTTCGGTCATTTGTAGTAAGAATAAAGTGCTGGAAGAGTGGTGGTGTCATCATTAAGGAAGAAATAGAGCAAAAACTGTGTCTCCCCCCCCCTCTCAGATTCTGTTCTCAGAGCTCATTTTTGGATCATCTTTAAAGCTAGAATTGGGGGCCTTGATGAAGTGACCCGGGCGCGTTTCCACATTTTTTATGAATGACAGGTGTGGTAGATTGATTTTCGTCACTTTTTGGAAAAATCTGAGACGGGTCGATTTTTGGTGATTTTGAGTGATTTTGATCAGTGCCGGCACTGTGAGATTTCTTCAATTTTGGCCAGGTAGGGATGAAAAATTTTTTTCTTCGTTATAGTGTCAGGTAGGTGTGTTCGGTCATTTGTAGTAAGAATAAAGTGTTGGAAGAGTGGTGGTGTCATCATTAAGGAAGAAATAGAGCAAAAACTGTGTCTCCCCCCCCCCTCTCAGATTCTGTTCTCAGAGCTCATTTTTGGATCATCTTTAAAGCTAGAATTGGGGGCCTTGATGAAGTGACCCGGGCGCGTTTCCACATTTTTTATGAATGACAGGTGTGGTAGATTGATTTTCGTCACTTTTTGGAAAAATCTGAGACGGGTCGATTTTTGGTGATTTTGAGTGATTTTGATCAGTGCCGGCACTGTGAGATTTCTTCAATTTTGGCCAGGTAGGGATGAAAAATTTTTTTCTTCGTTATAGTGTCAGGTAGGTGTGTTCGGTCATTTGTAGTAAGAATAAAGTGCTGGAAGAGTGGTGGTGTCATCATTAAGGAAGAAATAGAGCAAAAACTGTGTCTCCCCCCCCCCCCCCCTCTCAGATTCTGTTCTCAGAGCTCATTTTTGGATCATCTTTAAAGCTAGAATTGGGGGCCTTGATGAAGTGACCTGGGCGCGTTTCCACATTTTTTATGAATGACAGGTGTGGTAGATTGATTTTCGTCACTTTTTGGAAAAATCTGAGACGGGTCGATTTTTGGTGATTTTGAGTGATTTTGATCAGTGCCGGCACTGTGAGATTTCTTCAATTTTGGCCAGGTAGGGATGAAAAATTTTTTTCTTCGTTATAGTGTCAGGTAGGTGTGTTCGGTCATTTGTAGTAAGAATAAAGTGCTGGAAGAGTGGTGGTGTCATCATTAAGGAAGAAATAGAGCAAAAACTGTGTCTCCCCCCCCCCCCCTCTCAGATTCTGTTCTCAGAGCTCATTTTTGGATCATCTTTAAAGCTAGAATTGGGGGCCTTGATGAAGTGACCCGGGCGCGTTTCCACATTTTTTATGAATGACAGGTGTGGTAGATTGATTTTCGTCACTTTTTGGAAAAATCAGAGACGGGTCGATTTTTGGTGATTTTGAGTGATTTTGATCAGTGCCGGCACTGTGAGATTTCTTCAATTTTGGCCAGGTAGGGATGAAAAATTTTTTTCTTCGTTATAGTGTCAGGTAGGTGTGTTCGGTCATTTGTAGTAAGAATAAAGTGCTGGAAGAGTGGTGGTGTCATCATTAAGGAAGAAATAGAGCAAAAACTGTGTCTCCCCCCCCCCCTCTCAGATTCTGTTCTCAGAGCTCATTTTTGGATCATCTTTAAAGCTAGAATTGGGGGCCTTGATGAAGTGACCCGGGCGCGTTTCCACATTTTTTATGAATGACAGGTGTGGTAGATTGATTTTCGTCACTTTTTGGAAAAATCTGAGACGGGTCGATTTTTGGTGATTTTGAGTGATTTTGATCAGTGCCGGCACTGTGAGATTTCTTCAATTTTGGCCAGGTAGGGATGAAAAATTTTTTTCTTCGTTATAGTGTCAGGTAGGTGTGTTCGGTCATTTGTAGTAAGAATAAAGTGCTGGAAGAGTGGTGGTGTCATCATTAAGGAAGAAATAGAGCAAAAACTGTGTCTCCCCCCCCCCCTCTCAGATTCTGTTCTCAGAGCTCATTTTTGGATCATCTTTAAAGCTAGAATTGGGGGCCTTGATGAAGTGACCCGGGCGCGTTTCCACATTTTTTATGAATGACAGGTGTGGTAGATTGATTTTCGTCACTTTTTGGAAAAATCTGAGACGGGTCGATTTTTGGTGATTTTGAGTGATTTTGATCAGTGCCGGCACTGTGAGATTTCTTCAATTTTGGCCAGGTAGGGATGAAAAATTTTTTTCTTCGTTATAGTGTCAGGTAGGTGTGTTCGGTCATTTGTAGTAAGAATAAAGTGCTGGAAGAGTGGTGGTGTCATCATTAAGGAAGAAATAGAGCAAAAACTGTGTCTCCCCCCCCCTCTCAGATTCTGTTCTCAGAGCTCATTTTTGGATCATCTTTAAAGCTAGAATTGGGGGCCTTGATGAAGTGACCCGGGCGCGTTTCCACATTTTTTATGAATGACAGGTGTGGTAGATTGATTTTCGTCACTTTTTGGAAAAATCTGAGACGGGTCGATTTTTGGTGATTTTGAGTGATTTTGATCAGTGCCGGCACTGTGAGATTTCTTCAATTTTGGCCAGGTAGGGATGAAAAATTTTTTTCTTCGTTATAGTGTCAGGTAGGTGTGTTCGGTCATTTGTAGTAAGAATAAAGTGCTGGAAGAGTGGTGGTGTCATCATTAAGGAAGAAATAGAGCAAAAACTGTGTCTCCCCCCCCCCTCTCAGATTCTGTTCTCAGAGCTCATTTTTGGATCATCTTTAAAGCTAGAATTGGGGGCCTTGATGAAGTGACCCGGGCGCGTTTCCACATTTTTTATGAATGACAGGTGTGGTAGATTGATTTTCGTCACTTTTTGGAAAAATCTGAGACGGGTCGATTTTTGGTGATTTTGAGTGATTTTGATCAGTGCCGGCACTGTGAGATTTCTTCAATTTTGGCCAGGTAGGGATGAAAAATTTTTTTCTTCGTTATAGTGTCAGGTAGGTGTGTTCGGTCATTTGTAGTAAGAATAAAGTGTTGGAAGAGTGGTGGTGTCATCATTAAGGAAGAAATAGAGCAAAAACTGTGTCTCCCCCCCCCCCTCTCAGATTCTGTTCTCAGAGCTCATTTTTGGATCATCTTTAAAGCTAGAATTGGGGGCCTTGATGAAGTGACCCGGGCGCGTTTCCACATTTTTTATGAATGACAGGTGTGGTAGATTGATTTTCGTCACTTTTTGGAAAAATCTGAGACGGGTCGATTTTTGGTGATTTTGAGTGATTTTGATCAGTGCCGGCACTGTGAGATTTCTTCAATTTTGGCCAGGTAGGGATGAAAAATTTTTTTCTTCGTTATAGTGTCAGGTAGGTGTGTTCGGTCATTTGTAGTAAGAATAAAGTGCTGGAAGAGTGGTGGTGTCATCATTAAGGAAGAAATAGAGCAAAAACTGTGTCTCCCCCCCCCCCCCCTCTCAGATTCTGTTCTCAGAGCTCATTTTTGGATCATCTTTAAAGCTAGAATTGGGGGCCTTGATGAAGTGACCTGGGCGCGTTTCCACATTTTTTATGAATGACAGGTGTGGTAGATTGATTTTCGTCACTTTTTGGAAAAATCTGAGACGGGTCGATTTTTGGTGATTTTGAGTGATTTTGATCAGTGCCGGCACTGTGAGATTTCTTCAATTTTGGCCAGGTAGGGATGAAAAATTTTTTTCTTCGTTATAGTGTCAGGTAGGTGTGTTCGGTCATTTGTAGTAAGAATAAAGTGCTGGAAGAGTGGTGGTGTCATCATTAAGGAAGAAATAGAGCAAAAACTGTGTCTCCCCCCCCCCCCCCTCTCAGATTCTGTTCTCAGAGCTCATTTTTGGATCATCTTTAAAGCTAGAATTGGGGGCCTTGATGAAGTGACCCGGGCGCGTTTCCACATTTTTTATGAATGACAGGTGTGGTAGATTGATTTTCGTCACTTTTTGGAAAAATCAGAGACGGGTCGATTTTTGGTGATTTTGAGTGATTTTGATCAGTGCCGGCACTGTGAGATTTCTTCAATTTTGGCCAGGTAGGGATGAAAAATTTTTTTCTTCGTTATAGTGTCAGGTAGGTGTGTTCGGTCATTTGTAGTAAGAATAAAGTGCTGGAAGAGTGGTGGTGTCATCATTAAGGAAGAAATAGAGCAAAAACTGTGTCTCCCCCCCCCCCCCCCCTCTCAGATTCTGTTCTCAGAGCTCATTTTTGGATCATCTTTAAAGCTAGAATTGGGGGCCTTGATGAAGTGACCCGGGCGCGTTTCCACATTTTTTATGAATGACAGGTGTGGTAGATTGATTTTCGTCACTTTTTGGAAAAATCTGAGACGGGTCGATTTTTGGTGATTTTGAGTGATTTTGATCAGTGCCGGCACTGTGAGATTTCTTCAATTTTGGCCAGGTAGGGATGAAAAATTTTTTTCTTCGTTATAGTGTCAGGTAGGTGTGTTCGGTCATTTGTAGTAAGAATAAAGTGCTGGAAGAGTGGTGGTGTCATCATTAAGGAAGAAATAGAGCAAAAACTGTGTCTCCCCCCCCCCCCCCCCTCTCAGATTCTGTTCTCAGAGCTCATTTTTGGATCATCTTTAAAGCTAGAATTGGGGGCCTTGATGAAGTGACCCGGGCGCGTTTCCACATTTTTTATGAATGACAGGTGTGGTAGATTGATTTTCGTCACTTTTTGGAAAAATCTGAGACGGGTCGATTTTTGGTGATTTTGAGTGATTTTGATCAGTGCCGGCACTGTGAGATTTCTTCAATTTTGGCCAGGTAGGGATGAAAAATTTTTTTCTTCGTTATAGTGTCAGGTAGGTGTGTTCGGTCATTTGTAGTAAGAATAAAGTGCTGGAAGAGTGGTGGTTTCATCATTAAGGAAGAAATAGAGCAAAAACTGTGTCTCCCCCCCCCCCTCTCAGATTCTGTTCTCAGAGCTCATTTTTGGATCATCTTTAAAGCTAGAATTGGGGGCCTTGATGAAGTGACCCGGGCGCGTTTCCACATTTTTTATGAATGACAGGTGTGGTAGATTGATTTTCGTCACTTTTTGGAAAAATCTGAGACGGGTCGATTTTTGGTGATTTTGAGTGATTTTGATCAGTGCCGGCACTGTGAGATTTCTTCAATTTTGGCCAGGTAGGGATGAAAAATTTTTTTCTTCGTTATAGTGTCAGGTAGGTGTGTTCGGTCATTTGTAGTAAGAATAAAGTGCTGGAAGAGTGGTGGTGTCATCATTAAGGAAGAAATAGAGCAAAAACTGTGTCTCCCCCCCCCCTCATATTCTGTTCTCAGAGCTCATTTTTGGATCATCTTTAAAGCTAGAATTGGGGGCCTTGATGAAGTGACCCGGGCGCGTTTCCACATTTTTTATGAATGACAGGTGTGGTAGATTGATTTTCGTCACTTTTTGGAAAAATCTGAGACGGGTCGATTTTTGGTGATTTTGAGTGATTTTGATCAGTGCCGGCACTGTGAGATTTCTTCAATTTTGGCCAGGTAGGGATGAAAAATTTTTTTCTTCGTTATAGTGTCAGGTAGGTGTGTTCGGTCATTTGTAGTAAGAATAAAGTGCTGGAAGAGTGGTGGTGTCATCATTAAGGAAGAAATAGAGCAAAAACTGTGTCTCCCCCCCCCCCTCTCAGATTCTGTTCTCAGAGCTCATTTTTGGATCATCTTTAAAGCTAGAATTGGGGTCCTTGATGAAGTGACCCGGGCGCGTTTCCACATTTTTTATGAATGACAGGTGTGGTAGATTGATTTTCGTCACTTTTTGGAAAAATCTGAGACGGGTCGATTTTTGGTGATTTTGAGTGATTTTGATCAGTGCCGGCACTGTGAGATTTCTTCAATTTTGGCCAGGTAGGGATGAAAAATTTTTTTCTTCGTTATAGTGTCAGGTAGGTGTGTTCGGTCATTTGTAGTAAGAATAAAGTGCTGGAAGAGTGGTGGTGTCATCATTAAGGAAGAAATAGAGCAAAAACTGTGTCTCCCCCCCCCCTCTCAGATTCTGTTCTCAGAGCTCATTTTTGGATCATCTTTAAAGCTAGAATTGGGGGCCTTGATGAAGTGACCCGGGCGCGTTTCCACATTTTTTATGAATGACACGTGTGGTAGATTGATTTTCGTCACTTTTTGGAAAAATCTGAGACGGGTCGATTTTTGGTGATTTTGAGTGATTTTGATCAGTGCCGGCACTGTGAGATTTCTTCAATTTTGGCCAGGTAGGGATGAAAAATTTTTTTCTTCGTTATAGTGTCAGGTAGGTGTGTTCGGTCATTTGTAGTAAGAATAAAGTGCTGGAAGAGTGGTGGTGTCATCATTAAGGAAGAAATAGAGCAAAAACTGTGTCTCCCCCCCCCTCTCAGATTCTGTTCTCAGAGCTCATTTTTGGATCATCTTTAAAGCTAGAATTGGGGGCCTTGATGAAGTGACCCGGGCGCGTTTCCACATTTTTTATGAATGACAGGTGTGGTAGATTGATTTTCGTCACTTTTTGGAAAAATCTGAGACGGGTCGATTTTTGGTGATTTTGAGTGATTTTGATCAGTGCCGGCACTGTGAGATTTCTTCAATTTTGGCCAGGTAGGGATGAAAAAATTTTTTCTTCGTTATAGTGTCAGGTAGGTGTGTTCGGTCATTTGTAGTAAGAATAAAGTGCTGGAAGAGTGGTGGTGTCATCATTAAGGAAGAAATAGAGCAAAAACTGTGTCTCCCCCCCCCCTCTCAGATTCTGTTCTCAGAGCTCATTTTTGGATCATCTTTAAAGCTAGAATTGGGGGACTTGATGAAGTGACCCGGGCGCGTTTCCACATTTTTTATGAATGACAGGTGTGGTAGATTGATTTTCGTCACTTTTTGGAAAAATCTGAGACGGGTCGATTTTTGGTGATTTTGAGTGATTTTGATCAGTGCCGGCACTGTGAGATTTCTTCAATTTTGGCCAGGTAGGGATGAAAAATTTTTTTCTTCGTTATAGTGTCAGGTAGGTGTGTTCGGTCATTTGTAGTAAGAATAAAGTGCTGGAAGAGTGGTGGTGTCATCATTAAGGAAGAAATAGAGCAAAAACTGTGTCTCCCCCCCCCCCCCTCTCAGATTCTGTTCTCAGAGCTCATTTTTGGATCATCTTTAAAGCTAGAATTGGGGGCCTTGATGAAGTGACCCGGGCGCGTTTCCGCATTTTTTATGAATGACAGGTGTGGTAGATTGATTTTCGTCACTTTTTGGAAAAATCTGAGACGGGTCGATTTTTGGTGATTTTGAGTGATTTTGATCAGTGCCGGCACTGTGAGATTTCTTCAATTTTGGCCAGGTAGGGATGAAAAATTTTTTTCTTCGTTATAGTGTCAGGTAGGTGTGTTCGGTCATTTGTAGTAAGAATAAAGTGCTGGAAGAGTGGTGGTGTCATCATTAAGGAAGAAATAGAGCAAAAACTGTGTCTCCCCCCCCCTCTCAGATTCTGTTCTCAGAGCTCATTTTTGGATCATCTTTAAAGCTAGAATTGGGGGCCTTGATGAAGTGACCCGGGCGCGTTTCCACATTTTTTATGAATGACAGGTGTGGTAGATTGATTTTCGTCACTTTTTGGAAAAATCTGAGACGGGTCGATTTTTGGTGATTTTGAGTGATTTTGATCAGTGCCGGCACTGTGAGATTTCTTCAATTTTGGCCAGGTAGGGATGAAAAATTTTTTTCTTCGTTATAGTGTCAGGTAGGTGTGTTCGGTCATTTGTAGTAAGAATAAAGTGCTGGAAGAGTGGTGGTGTCATCATTAAGGAAGAAATAGAGCAAAAACTGTGTCTCCCCCCCCCTCTCAGATTCTGTTCTCAGAGCTCATTTTTGGATCATCTTTAAAGCTAGAATTGGGGGCCTTGATGAAGTGACCCGGGCGCGTTTCCACATTTTTTATGAATGACAGGTGTGGTAGATTGATTTTCGTCACTTTTTGGAAAAATCTGAGACGGGTCGATTTTTGGTGATTTTGAGTGATTTTGATCAGTGCCGGCACTGTGAGATTTCTTCAATTTTGGCCAGGTAGGGATGAAAATTTTTTTTCTTCGTTATAGTGTCAGGTAGGTGTGTTCGGTCATTTGTAGTAAGAATAAAGTGCTGGAAGAGTGGTGGTGTCATCATTAAGGAAGAAATAGAGCAAAAACTGTGTCTCCCCCCCCCCCTCTCAGATTCTGTTCTCAGAGCTCATTTTTGGATCATCTTTAAAGCTAGAATTGGGGGCCTTGATGAAGTGACCCTGGCGCGTTTCCACATTTTTTATGAATGACAGGTGTGGTAGATTGATTTTCATCACTTTTTGGAAAAATCTGAGACGGGTCGATTTTTGGTGATTTTGAGTGATTTTGATCAGTGCCGGCACTGTGAGATTTCTTCAATTTTGGCCAGGTAGGGATGAAAAATTTTTTTCTTCGTTATAGTGTCAGGTAGGTGTGTTCGGTCATTTGTAGTAAGAATAAAGTGCTGGAAGAGAGCAAAAACTGTGTCTCCCCCCCCCCTCTCAGATTCTGTTCTCAGAGCTCATTTTTGGATCATCTTTAAAGCTAGAATTGGGGGCCTTGATGAAGTGACCCGGGCGCGTTTCCACATTTTTTATGAATGACAGGTGTGGTAGATTGATTTTCGTCACTTTTTGGAAAATCTGAGACGGGTCGATTTTTGGTGATTTTGAGTGATTTTGATCAGTGCCGGCACTGTGAGATTTCTTCAATTTTGGCCAGGTAGGGATGAAAAATTTTTTTCTTCGTTATAGTGTCAGGTAGGTGTGTTCGGTCATTTGTAGTAAGGATAAAGTGCTGGAAGAGTGGTGGTGTCATCATTAAGGAAGAAATAGAGCAAAAACTGTGTCTCCCCCCCCCCTCTCAGATTCTGTTCTCAGAGCTCATTTTTGGATCATCTTTAAAGCTAGAATTGGGGGCCTTGATGAAGTGACCCGGGCGCATTTCCACATTTTTTATGAATGACAGGTGTGGTAGATTGATTTTCGTCACTTTTTGGAAAAATCTGAGACGGGTCGATTTTTGGTGATTTTGAGTGATTTTGATCAGTGCCGGCACTGTGAGATTTCTTCAATTTTGGCCAGGTAGGGATGAAAAATTTTTTTCTTCGTTATAGTGTCAGGTAGGTGTGTTCGGTCATTTGTAGTAAGAATAAAGTGCTGGAAGAGTGGTGGTGTCATCATTAAGGAAGAAATAGAGCAAAAACTGTGACTCCCCCCCCCCCCCTCTCAGATTCTGTTCTCAGAGCTCATTTTTGGATCATCTTTAAAGCTAGAATTGGGGGCCTTGATGAAGTGACCCGGGCGCGTTTCCACATTTTTTATGAATGACAGGTGTGGTAGATTGATTTTCGTCACTTTTTGGAAAAATCTGAGACGGGTCGATTTTTGGTGATTTTGAGTGATTTTGATCAGTGCCGGCACTGTGAGATTTCTTCAATTTTGGCCAGGTAGGGATGAAAAATTTTTTTCTTCGTTATAGTGTCAGGTAGGTGTGTTCGGTCATTTGTAGTAAGAATAAAGTGCTGGAAGAGTGGTGGTGTCATCATTAAGGAAGAAATAGAGCAAAAACTGTGTCTCCCCCCCCTCTCAGATTCTGTTCTCAGAGCTCATTTTTGGATCATCTTTAAAGCTAGAATTGGGGGCCTTGATGAAGTGACCCGGGCGCGTTTCCACATTTTTTATGAATGACAGGTGTGGTAGATTGATTTTCGTCACTTTTTGGAAAAATCTGAGACGGGTCGATTTTTGGTGATTTTGAGTGATTTTGATCAGTGCCGGCACTGTGAGATTTCTTCAATTTTGGCCAGGTAGGGATGAAAAATTTTTTTCTTCGTTATAGTGTCAGGTAGGTGTGTTCGGTCATTTGTAGTAAGAATAAAGTGCTGGAAGAGTGGTGGTGTCATCATTAAGGAAGAAATAGAGCAAAAACTGTGTCTCCCCCCCCCCCCCTCTCAGATTCTGTTCTCAGAGCTCATTTTTGGATCATCTTTAAAGCTAGAATTGGGGGCCTTGATGAAGTGACCCAGGCGCGTTTCCACATTTTTTATGAATGACAGGTGTGGTAGATTGATTTTCGTCACTTTTTGTAAAAATCTGAGACGGGTCGATTTTTGGTGATTTTGAGTGATTTTGATCTGTGCCGGCACTGTGAGATTTCTTCAATTTTGGCCAGGTAGGGATGAAAAATTTTTTTTTTCGTTATAGTGTCAGGTAGGTGTGTTCGGTCATTTGTAGTAAGAATAAAGTGCTGGAAGAGTGGTGGTGTCATCATTAAGGAAGAAATAGAGCAAAAACTGTGTCTCCCCCCCCCCTCTCAGATTCTGTTCTCAGAGCTCATTTTTGGATCATCTTTAAAGCTAGAATTGGGGGCCTTGATGAAGTGACCCGGGCGCGTTTCCACATTTTTTATGAATGACAGGTGTGGTAGATTGATTTTCGTCACTTTTTGGAAAAATCTGGGACGGGTTGATTTTTGGTGATTTTGAGTGATTTTGATCAGTGCCGGCACTGTGAGATTTTTTCAATTTTGGCCAGGTAGGGATGAAAAATTTTTTTCTTCGTTATAGTGTCAGGTAGGTGTGTTCGGTCATTTGTAGTAAGAATAAAGTGCTGGAAGAGTGGTGGTGTCATCATTAAGGAAGAAATAGAGCAAAAACTGTGTCTCCCCCCCCCTCTCAGATTCTGTTCTCAGAGCTCATTTTTGGATCATCTTTAAAGCTAGAATTGGGGGCCTTGATGAAGTGACCCGGGCGCGTTTCCACATTTTTTATGAATGACAGGTGTGGTAGATTGATTTTCGTCACTTTTTGGAAAAATCTGAGACGGGTCGATTTTTGGTGATTTTGAGTGATTTTGATCAGTGCCGGCACTGTGAGATTTCTTCAATTTTGGCCAGGTAGGGATGAAAAATTTTTTTCTTCGTTATAGTGTCAGGTAGGTGTGTTCGGTCATTTGTAGTAAGAATAAAGTGCTGGAAGAGTGGTGGTGTCATCATTAAGGAAGAAATAGAGCAAAAACTGTGTCTCCCCCCCCCCCCTCTCAGATTCTGTTCTCAGAGCTCATTTTTGGATCATCTTTAAAGCTAGAATTGGGGGCCTTGATGAAGTGACCCGGGCGCGTTTCCACATTTTTTATGAATGACAGGTGTGGTAGATTGATTTTCATCACTTTTTGGAAAAATCTGAGACGGGTCGATTTTTGGTGATTTTGAGTGATTTTGATCAGTGCACTGTGAGATTTCTTCAATTTTGGCCAGGTAGGGATGAAAAATTTTTTTCTTCGTTATAGTGTCAGGTAGGTGTGTTCGGTCATTTGTATTAAGAATAAAGTGCTGGAAGAGTGGTGATGTTATCATTAAGGAAGAAATAGAGCAAAAACTGTGTCTCCCCCCCCCCCCTCTCAGATTCTGTTCTCAGAGCTCATTTTTGGATCATCTTTAAAGCTAGAATAGGGGGCCTTGATGAAGTGACCCGGGCGCGTTTCCACATTTTTTATGAATGACAGGTGTGGTAGATTGATTTTCGTCACTTTTTGGAAAAATCTGAGACGGGTCAATTTTTGGTGATTTTGAGTGATTTTGATCAGTGCCGGCACTGTGAGATTTCTTCAATTTTGGCCAGGTGGGGATGAAAAATTTTTTTCTTCGTTATAGTGTCAGGTAGGTGTGTTCGGTCATTTGTAGTAAGAATAAAGTGCTGGAAGAGTGGTGGTGTCATCATTAAGGAAGAAATAGAGCAAAAACTGTGTCTCCCCCCCCCCCCTCTCAGATTCTGTTCTCAGAGCTCATTTTTGGATCATCTTTAAAGCTAGAATTGGGGGCCTTGATGAAGTGACCCGGGCGCGTTTCCACATTTTTTATGAATGACAGGTGTGGTAGATTGATTTTCGTCACTTTTTGGAAAAATCTGAGACGGGTCGATTTTTGGTGATTTTGAGTGATTTTGATCAGTGCTGGCACTGTGAGATTTCTTCAATTTTGGCCAGGTAGGGATGAAAAATTTTTTTCTTCGTTATAGTGTCAGGTAGGTGTGTTCGGTCATTTGTAGTAAGAATAAAGTGCTGGAAGAGTGGTGGTGTCATCATTAAGGAAGAAATAGAGCAAAAACTGTGTCTCCCCCCCCCCCTCTCAGATTCTGTTCTCTGAGCTCATTTTTGGATCATCTTTAAAGCTAGAATTGGGGGCCTTGATGAAGTGACCCGGGCGCGTTTCCACATTTTTTATGAATGACAGGTGTGGTAGATTGATTTTCGTCACTTTTTGGAAAAATCTGAGACGGGTCGATTTTTGGTGATTTTGAGTGATTTTGATCAGTGCCGGCACTGTGAGATTTCTTCAATTTTGGCCAGGTAGGGATGAAAAATTTTTTTCTTCGTTATAGTGTCAGGTAGGTGTGTTCGGTCATTTGTAGTAAGAATAAAGTGCTGGAAGAGTGGTGGTGTCATCATTAAGGAAGAAATAGAGCAAAAACTGTGTCTCCCCCCCCCCCCTCTCAGATTCTGTTCTCAGAGCTCATTTTTGGATCATCTTTAAAGCTAGAATTGGGGTCCTTGATGAAGTGACCCGGGCGCGTTTCCACATTTTTTATGAATGACAGGTGTGGTAGATTGATTTTCGTCACTTTTTGGAAAAATCTGAGACGGGTCGATTTTTGGTGATTTTGAGTGATTTTGATCAGTGCCGGCACTGTGAGATTTCTTCAATTTTGGCCAGGTAGGGATGAAAAATTTTTTTCTTCGTTATAGTGTCAGGTAGGTGTGTTCGGTCATTTGTAGTAAGAATAAAGTGCTGGAAGAGTGGTGGTGTCATCATTAAGGAAGAAATAGAGCAAAAACTGTGTCTCCCCCCCCCCCTCTCAGATTCTGTTCTCAGAGCTCATTTTTGGATCATCTTTAAAGCTAGAATTGGGGTCCTTGATGAAGTGACCCGGGCGCGTTTCCACATTTTTTATGAATGACAGGTGTGGTAGATTGATTTTCGTCACTTTTTGGAAAAATCTGAGACGGGTCGATTTTTGGTGATTTTGAGTGATTTTGATCAGTGCCGGCACTGTGAGATTTCTTCAATTTTGGCCAGGTAGGGATGAAAAATTTTTTTCTTCGTTATAGTGTCAGGTAGGTGTGTTCGGTCATTTGTAGTAAGAATAAAGTGCTGGAAGAGTGGTGGTGTCATCATTAAGGAAGAAATAGAGCAAAAACTGTGTCTCCCCCCCCCTCTCAGATTCTATTATCAAAGCTCATTTTTGGATCATCTTTAAAGCTAGAATTGGGGGCCTTGATGAAGTGACCCGGGCGCGTTTCCACATTTTTTATGAATGACAGGTGTGGTAGATTGATTTTCGTCACTTTTTGGAAAAATCTGAGACGGGTCGATTTTTGGTGATTTTGAGTGATTTTGATCAGTGCCGGCACTGTGAGATTTCTTCAATTTTGGCCAGGTAGGGATGAAAAATTTTTTTCTTCGTTATAGTGTCAGGTAGGTGTGTTCGGTCATTTGTAGTAAGAATAAAGTGCTGGAAGAGTGGTGGTGTCATCATTAAGGAAGAAATAGAGCAAAAACTATGTCTCCCCCCCCCCTCTCAGATTCTGTTCTCAGAGCTCATTTTTGGATCATCTTTAAAGCTAGAATTGGGGGCTTTGATGAAGTGACCCGGGCGCGTTTCCACATTTTTTATGAATGACAGGTGTGGTAGATTGATTTTCGTCACTTTTTGGAAAAATCTGAGACGGGTCGATTTTTGGTGATTTTGAGTGATTTTGATCAGTGCCGGCACTGTGAGATTTCTTCAATTTTGGCCAGGTAGGGATGAAAAATTTTTTTCTTCGTTATAGTGTCAGGTAGGTGTGTTCGGTCATTTGTAGTAAGAATAAAGTGCTGGAAGAGTGGTGGTGTCATCATTAAGGAAGAAATAGAGCAAAAACTGTGACTCCCCCCCCCCCTCTCAGATTCTGTTCTCAGAGCTCATTTTTGGATCATCTTTAAAGCTAGAATTGGGGGCCTTGATGAAGTGACCCGGGCGCGTTTCCACATTTTTTATGAATGACAGGTGTGGTAGATTGATTTTCGTCACTTTTTGGAAAAATCTGAGACGGGTCGATTTTTGGTGATTTTGAGTGATTTTGATCAGTGCCGGCACTGTGAGATTTCTTCAATTTTGGCCAGGTAGGGATGAAAAATTTTTTTCTTCGTTATAGTGTCAGGTAGGTGTGTTAGGTCATTTGTAGTAAGAATAAAGTGCTGGAAGAGTGGTGGTGTCATCATTAAGGAAGAAATAGAGCAAAAACTGTGTCTCCCCCCCCCCCCTCTCAGATTCTGTTCTCAGAGCTCATTTTTGGATCATCTTTAAAGCTAGAATTGGGGTCCTTGATGAAGTGACCCGGGCGCGTTTCCACATTTTTTATGAATGACAAGTGTGGTAGATTGATTTTCGTCACTTTTTGGAAAAATCTGAGACGGGTCGATTTTTGGTGATTTTGAGTGATTTTGATCAGTGCCGGCACTGTGAGATTTCTTCAATTTTGGCCAGGTAGGGATGAAAAATTTTTTTCTTCGTTATAGTGTCAGGTAGGTGTGTTCGGTCATTTGTAGTAAGAATAAAGTGCTGGAAGAGTGGTGGTGTCATCATTAAGGAAGAAATAGAGCAAAAACTGTGTCTCCCCCCCCCCCCCCCCCCTCTCAGATTCTGTTCTCAGAGCTCATTTTTGGATCATCTTTAAAGCTAGAATTGGGGTCCTTGATGAAGTGACCCGGGCGCGTTTCCACATTTTTTATGAATGACAGGTGTGGTAGATTGATTTTCGTCACTTTTTGGAAAAATCTGAGACGGGTCGATTTTTGGTGATTTTGAGTGATTTTGATCAGTGCCGGCACTGTGAGATTTCTTCAATTTTGGCCAGGTAGGGATGAAAAATTTTTTTCTTCGTTATAGTGTCAGGTAGGTGTGTTCGGTCATTTGTAGTAAGAATAAAGTGCTGGAAGAGTGGTGGTGTCATCATTAAGGAAGAAATAGAGCAAAAACTGTGTCTCCCCCCCCCCCTCTCAGATTCTATTATCAAAGCTCATTTTTGGATCATCTTTAAAGCTAGAATTGGGGGCCTTGATGAAGTGACCCGGGCGCGTTTCCACATTTTTTATGAATGACAGGTGTGGTAGATTGATTTTCGTCACTTTTTGGAAAAATCTGAGACGGGTCGATTTTTGGTGATTTTGAGTGATTTTGATCAGTGCCGGCACTGTGAGATTTCTTCAATTTTGGCCAGGTAGGGATGAAAAATTTTTTTCTTCGTTATAGTGTCAGGTAGGTGTGTTCGGTCATTTGTAGTAAGAATAAAGTGCTGGAAGAGTGGTGGTGTCATCATTAAGGAAGAAATAGAGCAAAAACTGTGTCTCCCCCCCCCCTCTCAGATTCTGTTCTCAGAGCTCATTTTTGGATCATCTTTAAAGCTAGAATTGGGGGCTTTGATGAAGTGACCCGGGCGCGTTTCCACATTTTTTATGAATGACAGGTGTGGTAGATTGATTTTCGTCACTTTTTGGAAAAATCTGCGACGGGTCGATTTTTGGTGATTTTGAGTGATTTTGATCAGTGCCGGCACTGTGAGATTTCTTCAATTTTGGCCAGGTAGGGATGAAAAATTTTTTTCTTCGTTATAGTGTCAGGTAGGTGTGTTCGGTCATTTGTAGTAAGAATAAAGTGCTGGAAGAGTGGTGGTGTCATCATTAAGGAAGAAATAGAGCAAAAACTGTGACTCCCCCCCCCCCCCCCCTCTCAGATTCTGTTCTCAGAGCTCATTTTTGGATCATCTTTAAAGCTAGAATTGGGGGCCTTGATGAAGTGACCCGGGCGCGTTTCCACATTTTTTATGAATGACAGGTGTGGTAGATTGATTTTCGTCACTTTTTGGAAAAATCTGAGACGGGTCGATTTTTGGTGATTTTGAGTGATTTTGATCAGTGCCGGCACTGTGAGATTTCTTCAATTTTGGCCAGGTAGGGATGAAAAATTTTTTTCTTCGTTATAGTGTCAGGTAGGTGTGTTCGGTCATTTGTAGTAAGAATAAAGTGCTGGAAGAGTGGTGGTGTCATCATTAAGGAAGAAATAGAGCAAAAACTGTGACTCCCCCCCCCCCCCCTCTCAGATTCTGTTCTCAGAGCTCATTTTTGGATCATCTTTAAAGCTAGAATTGGGGGCCTTGATGAAGTGACCCGGGCGCGTTTCCACATTTTTTATGAATGACAGGTGTGGTAGATTGATTTTCGTCACTTTTTGGAAAAATCTGAGACGGGTCAATTTTTGGTGATTTTGAGTGATTTTGATCAGTGCCGGCACTGTGAGATTTCTTCAATTTTGGCCAGGTAGGGATGAAAAATTTTTTTCTTCGTTATAGTGTCAGGTAGGTGTGTTAGGTCATTTGTAGTAAGAATAAAGTGCTGGAAGAGTGGTGGTGTCATCATTAAGGAAGAAATAGAGCAAAAACTGTGTCTCCCCCCCCCCCCCTCTCAGATTCTGTTCTCAGAGCTCATTTTTGGATCATCTTTAAAGCTAGAATTGGGGTCCTTGATGAAGTGACCCGGGCGCGTTTCCACATTTTTTATGAATGACAGGTGTGGTAGATTGATTTTCGTCACTTTTTGGAAAAATCTGAGACGGGTCAATTTTTGGTGATTTTGAGTGATTTTGATCAGTGCCGGCACTGTGAGATTTCTTCAATTTTGGCCAGGTAGGGATGAAAAATTTTTTTCTTCGTTATAGTGTCAGGTAGGTGTGTTCGGTCATTTGTAGTAAGAATAAAGTGCTGGAAGAGTGGTGGTGTCATCATTAAGGAAGAAATAGAGCAAAAACTGTGTCTCCCCCCCCCCCCCTCTCAGATTCTGTTCTCAGAGCTCATTTTTGGATCATCTTTAAAGCTAGAATTGGGGGCCTTGATGAAGTGACCCGGGCGCGTTTCCACATTTTTTATGAATGACAGGTGTGGTAGATTGATTTTCGTCACTTTTTGGAAAAATCTGAGACGGGTCGATTTTTGGTGATTTTGAGTGATTTTGATCAGTGCCGGCACTGTGAGATTTCTTCAATTTTGGCCAGGTAGGGATGAAAAATTTTTTTCTTCGTTATAGTGTCAGGTAGGTGTGTTCGGTCATTTGTAGTAAGAATTAAGTGCTGGAAGAGTGGTGGTGTCATCATTAAGGAAGAAATAGAGCAAAAACTGTGTCTCCCCCCCCCCCCCCTCTCAGATTCTGTTCTCAGAGCTCATTTTTGGATCATCTTTAAAGCTAGAATTGGGGACCTTGATGAAGTGACCCGGGCGCGTTTCCACATTTTTTATGAATGACAGGTGTGGTAGATTGATTTTCGTCACTTTTTGGAAAAATCTGAGACGGGTCGATTTTTGGTGATTTTGAGTGATTTTGATCAGTGCCAGCACTGTGATATTTCTTCAATTTTGGCCAGGTAGGGATGAAAAATTTTTTTCTTCGTTATAGTGTCAGGTAGGTGTGTTCGGTCATTTGTAGTAAGAATAAAGTGCTGGAAGAGTGGTGGTGTCATCATTAAGGAAGAAATAGAGCAAAAACTGTGTCTCCCCCCCCCCTCTCAGATTCTGTTCTCAGAGCTCATTTTTGGATCATCTTTAAAGCTAGAATAGGGGGCCTTGATGAAGTGACCCGGGCGCGTTTCCACATTTTTTATGAATGACAGGTGTGGTAGATTGATTTTCGTCACTTTTTGGAAAAATCTGAGACGGGTGAATTTTTGGTGATTTTGAGTGATTTTGATCAGTGCCGGCACTGTGAGATTTCTTCAATTTTGGACAGGTAGGGATGAAAAATTTTTTTCTTCGTTATAGTGTCAGGTAGGTGTGTTAGGTCATTTGTAGTAAGAATAAAGTGCTGGAAGAGTGGTGGTGTCATCATTAAGGAAGAAATAGAGCAAAAACTGTGTCTCCCCCCCCCCCCTCTCAGATTCTGTTCTCAGAGCTCATTTTTGGATCATCTTTAAAGCTAGAATTGGGGTCCTTGATGAAGTGACCCGGGCGCGTTTCCACATTTTTTATGAATGACAGGTGTGGTAGATTGATTTTCGTCACTTTTTGGAAAAATCTGAGACGGGTCAATTTTTGGTGATTTTGAGTGATTTTGATCAGTGCCGGCACTGTGAGATTTCTTCAATTTTGGCCAGGTAGGGATGAAAAATTTTTTTCTTCGTTATAGTGTCAGGTAGGTGTGTTCGGTCATTTGTAGTAAGAATAAAGTGCTGGAAGAGTGGTGGTGTCATCATTAAGGAAGAAATAGAGCAAAAACTGTGTCTCCCCCCCCCCCTCTCAGATTCTGTTCTCAGAGCTCATTTTTGGATCATCTTTAAAGCTAGAATTGGGGGCCTTGATGAAGTGACCCGGGCGCGTTTCCACATTTTTTATGAATGACAGGTGTGGTAGATTGATTTTCGTCACTTTTTGGAAAAATCTGAGACGGGTCGATTTTTGGTGATTTTGAGTGATTTTGATCAGTGCCGGCACTGTGAGATTTCTTCAATTTTGGCCAGGTAGGGATGAAAAATTTTTTTCTTCGTTATAGTGTCAGGTAGGTGTGTTCGGTCATTTGTAGTAAGAATTAAGTGCTGGAAGAGTGGTGGTGTCATCATTAAGGAAGAAATAGAGCAAAAACTGTGTCTCCCCCCCCCCCCCTCTCAGATTCTGTTCTCAGAGCTCATTTTTGGATCATCTTTAAAGCTAGAATTGGGGACCTTGATGAAGTGACCCGGGCGCGTTTCCACATTTTTTATGAATGACAGGTGTGGTAGATTGATTTTCGTCACTTTTTGGAAAAATCTGAGACGGGTCGATTTTTGGTGATTTTGAGTGATTTTGATCAGTGCCAGCACTGTGATATTTCTTCAATTTTGGCCAGGTAGGGATGAAAAATTTTTTTCTTCGTTATAGTGTCAGGTAGGTGTGTTCGGTCATTTGTAGTAAGAATAAAGTGCTGGAAGAGTGGTGGTGTCATCATTAAGGAAGAAATAGAGCAAAAACTGTGTCTCCCCCCCCCTCTCAGATTCTGTTCTCAGAGCTCATTTTTGGATCATCTTTAAAGCTAGAATAGGGGGCCTTGATGAAGTGACCCGGGCGCGTTTCCACATTTTTTATGAATGACAGGTGTGGTAGATTGATTTTCGTCACTTTTTGGAAAAATCTGAGACGGGTGAATTTTTGGTGATTTTGAGTGATTTTGATCAGTGCCGGCACTGTGAGATTTCTTCAATTTTGGACAGGTAGGGATGAAAAATTTTTTTCTTCGTTATAGTGTCAGGTAGGTGTGTTCGGTCATTTGTAGTAAGAATAAAGTGCTGGAAGAGTGGTGGTGTCATCATTAAGGAAGAAATAGAGCAAAAACTGTGTCTCCCCCCCCCCCTCTCAGATTCTGTTCTCAGAGCTCATTTTTGGATCATCTTTAAAGCTAGAATTGGGGGCCTTGATGAAGTGACCCGGGCGCGTTTCCACATTTTTTATGAATGACAGGTGTGGTAGATTGATTTTCGTCACTTTTTGGAAAAATCTGAGACGGGTCGATTTTTGGTGATTTTGAGTGATTTTGATCAGTGCTGGCACTGTGAGATTTCTTCAATTTTGGCCAGGTAGGGATGAAAAATTTTTTTCTTCGTTATAGTGTCAGGTAGGTGTGTTCGGTCATTTGTAGTAAGAATAAAGTGCTGGAAGAGTGGTGGTGTCATCATTAAGGAAGAAATAGAGCAAAAACTGTGTCTCCCCCCCCCCTCTCAGATTCTGTTCTCAGAGCTCATTTTTGGATCATCTTTAAAGCTAGAATAGGGGGCCTTGATGAAGTGACCCGGGCGCGTTTCCACATTTTTTATGAATGACAGGTGTGGTAGATTGATTTTCGTCACTTTTTGGAAAAATCTGAGACGGGTGAATTTTTGGTGATTTTGAGTGATTTTGATCAGTGCCGGCACTGTGAGATTTCTTCAATTTTGGACAGGTAGGGATGAAAAATTTTTTTCTTCGTTATAGTGTCAGGTAGGTGTGTTCGGTCATTTGTAGTAAGAATAAAGTGCTGGAAGAGTGGTGGTGTCATCATTAAGGAAGAAATAGAGCAAAAACTGTGTCTCCCCCCCCCCCTCTCAGATTCTGTTCTCAGAGCTCATTTTTGGATCATCTTTAAAGCTAGAATTGGGGGCCTTGATGAAGTGACCCGGGCGCGTTTCCACATTTTTTATGAATGACAGGTGTGGTAGATTGATTTTCGTCACTTTTTGGAAAAATCTGAGACGGGTCGATTTTTGGTGATTTTGAGTGATTTTGATCAGTGCTGGCACTGTGAGATTTCTTCAATTTTGGCCAGGTAGGGATGAAAAATTTTTTTCTTCGTTATAGTGTCAGGTAGGTGTGTTCGGTCATTTGTAGTAAGAATAAAGTGCTGGAAGAGTGGTGGTGTCATCATTAAGGAAGAAATAGAGCAAAAACTGTGACTCCCCCCCCCCCTCTCAGATTCTGTTCTCAGAGCTCATTTTTGGATCATCTTTAAAGCTAGAATTGGGGGCCTTGATGAAGTGACCCGGGCGCGTTTCCACATTTTTTATGAATGACAGGTGTGGTAGATTGATTTTCGTCACTTTTTGGAAAAATCTGAGACGGGTCGATTTTTGGTGATTTTGAGTGATTTTGATCAGTGCCGGCACTGTGAGATTTCTTCAATTTTGGCCAGGTAGGGATGAAAAATTTTTTTCTTCGTTATAGTGTCAGGTAGGTGTGTTCGGTCATTTGTAGTAAGAATAAAGTGCTGGAAGAGTGGTGGTGTCATCATTTAGGAAGAAATAGAGCAAAAACTGTGTCTCCCCCCCCCCCTCTCAGATTCTGCTTTCAGAGCTCATTTTTGGATCATCTTTAAAGCTAGAATTGGGGGCCTTGATGAAGTGACCCGGGCGCGTTTCCACATTTTTTATGAATGACAGGTGTGGTAGATTGATTTTCGTCACTTTTTGGAAAAATCTGAGACGGGTCGATTTTTGGTGATTTTGAGTGATTTTGATCAGTGCCGGCACTGTGAGATTTCTTCAATTTTGGCCAGGTAGGGATGAAAAATTTTTTTCTTCGTTATAGAGTCAGGTAGGTGTGTTCGGTCATTTGTAGTAAGAATAAAGTGCTGGAAGAGTGGTGGTGTCATCATTAAGGAAGAAATAGAGCAAAAACTGTGACTCCCCCCCCCCTCCCCTCTCAGATTCTGTTCTCAGAGCTCATTTTTGGATCATCTTTAAAGCTTGAATTGGGGGCCTTGATGAAGTGACCCGGGCGCGTTTCCACATTTTTTATGAATGACAGGTGTGGTAGATTGATTTTCGTCACTTTTTGGAAAAATCTGAGACGGGTCGATTTTTGGTGATTTTGAGTGATTTTGATCAGTGCCGGCACTGTGAGATTTCTTCAATTTTGGCCAGGTAGGGATGAAAAATTTTTTTCTTCGTTATAGTGTCAGGTAGGTGTGTTCGGTCATTTGTAGTAAGAATAAAGTGCTGGAAGAGTGGTGGTGTCATCATTAAGGAAGAAATAGAGCAAAAACTGTGTTTCCCCCCCCCCCCCTCTCAGATTCTGTTCTCAGAGCTCATTTTTGGATCATCTTTAAAGCTAGAAATGGGGGCCTTGATGAAGTGACCCGGGCGCGTTTCCACATTTTTTATGAATGACAGGTGTGGTAGATTGATTTTCGTCACTTTTTGGAAAAATCTGAGTCGGGTCAATTTTTGGTGATTTTGAGTGATTTTGATCAGTGCCGGCACTGTGAGATTTCTTCAATTTTGGCCAGGTAGGGATGAAAAATTTTTTTCTTCGTTATAGTGTCAGGTAGGTGTGTTCGGTCATTTGTAGTAAGAATAAAGTGCTGGAAGAGTGGTGGTGTCATCATTAAGGAAGAAATAGAGCAAAAACTGTGTCTCCCCCCCCCCCCCTCTCAGATTCTGTTCTCAGAGCTCATTTTTGGATCATCTTTAAAGCTAGAATTGGGGGCCTTGATGAAGTGACCCGGGCGCGTTTCCACATTTTTTATGAATGACAGGTGTGGTAGATTGATTTTCGTGACTTTTTGGAAAAATCTGAGACGGGTCGATTTTTGGTGATTTTGAGTGATTTTGATCAGTGCCGGCACTGTGAGATTTCTTCAATTTTGGCCAGGTAGGGATGAAAAATTTTTTTCTTCGTTATAGTGTCAGGTAGGTGTGTTCGGTCATTTGTAGTAAGAATAAAGTGCTGGAAGAGTGGTGGTGTCATCATTAAGGAAGAAATAGAGCAAAAACTGTGTCTCCCCCCTCCCCTCTCAGATTCTGTTCTCAGAGCTCATTTTTGGATCATCTTTAAAGCTAGAATTGGGGGCCTTGATGAAGTGACCCGGGCGCATTTCCACATTTTTTATGAATGACAGGTGTGGTAGATTGATTTTCGTCACTTTTTGGAAAAATCTGAGACGGGTCGATTTTTGGTGATTTTGAGTGATTTTGATCAGTGCCGGCACTGTGATATTTCTTCAATTTTGGCCAGGTAGGGATGAAAAATTTTTTTCTTCGTTATAGTGTCAGGTAGGTGTGTTCGGTCATTTGTAGTAAGAATAAAGTGCTGGAAGAGTGGTGGTGTCATCATTAAGGAAGAAATAGAGCAAAAACTGTGTCTCCCCCCCCCCCCTCTCAGATTCTGTTCTCAGAGCTCATTTTTGGATCATCTTTAAAGCTAGAATAGGGGGCCTTGATGAAGTGACCCGGGCGCGTTTCCACATTTTTTATGAATGACAGGTGTGGTAGATTGATTTTCGTCACTTTTTGGAAAAATCTGAGACGGGTCGATTTTTGGTGATTTTGAGTGATTTTGATCAGTGCTGACACTGTGAGATTTCTTCAATTTTGGACAGGTAGGGATGAAAAATTTTTTCTTCGTTATAGTGTCAGGTAGGTGTGTTCGGTCATTTGTAGTAAGAATAAAGTGCTGGAAGAGTGGTGGTGTCATCATTAAGGAAGAAATAGAGCAAAAACTGTGTCTCCCCCCCCCCCCCTCTCAGATTCTGTTCTCAGAGCTCATTTTTGGATCATCTTTAAAGCTAGAATTGGGGGCCTTGATGAAGTGACCCGGGCGCGTTTCCACATTTTTTATGAATGACAGGTGTGGTAGATTGATTTTCGTCACTTTTTGGAAAAATCTGAGACGGGTCGATTTTTGGTGATTTTGAGTGATTTTGATCAGTGCCAGCACTGTGAGATTTCTTTAATTTTGGCCAGGTAGGGATGAAAAATTTTTTTCTTCGTTATAGTGTCAGGTAGGTGTGTTCGGTCATTTGTAGTAAGAATAAAGTGCTGGAAGAGTGGTGGTGTCATCATTAAGGAAGAAATAGAGCAAAAACTGTGTCTCCCCCCCCCCCCCCTCTCAGATTCTGTTCTCAGAGCTCATTTTTGGATCATCTTTAAAGCTAGAATTGGGGGCCTTGATGAAGTGACCCGGGCGCGTTTCCACATTTTTTATGAATGACAGGTGTGGTAGATTGATTTTCGTCACTTTTTGGAAAAATCTGAGACGGGTCGATTTTTGGTGATTTTGAATGATTTTGATCAGTGCCGGCACTGTGAGATTTCTTCAATTTTGGCCAGGTAGGGATGAAAAATTTTTTTCTTCGTTATAGTGTCAGGTAGGTGTGTTCGGTCATTTGTAGTAAGAATAAAGTGCTGGAAGAGTGGTGGTGTCATCATTAAGGAAGAAATAGAGCAAAAACTGTGTCTCCCCCCCCCCCCCCTCTCAGATTCTGTTCTCAGAGCTCATTTTTGGATCATCTTTAAAGCTAGAATTGGGGACCTTGATGAAGTGACCCGGGCGCGTTTCCACATTTTTTATGAATGACAGGTGTGGTAGATTGATTTTCGTCACTTTTTGGAAAAATCTGAGACGGGTCGATTTTTGGTGATTTTGAGTGATTTTGATCAGTGCCAGCACTGTGATATTTCTTCAATTTTGGCCAGGTAGGGATGAAAAATTTTTTTCTTCGTTAGTGTCAGGTAGGTGTGTTCGGTCATTTGTAGTAAGAATAAAGTGCTGGAAGAGTGGTGGTGTCATCATTAAGGAAGAAATAGAGCAAAAACTGTGTCTCCCCCCCCCTCTCAGATTCTGTTCTCAGAGCTCATTTTTGGATCATCTTTAAAGCTAGAATAGGGGGCCTTGATGAAGTGACCCGAGTGCGTTTCCACATTTTTTATGAATGACAGGTGTGGTAGATTGATTTTCGTCACTTTTTGGAAAAATCTGAGACGGGTCAATTTTTGGTGATTTTGAGTGATTTTGATCAGTGCCGGCACTGTGAGATTTCTTCAATTTTGGACAGGTAGGGATGAAAAATTTTTTTCTTCGTTATAGTGTCAGGTAGGTGTGTTCGGTCATTTGTAGTAAGAATAAAGTGCTGGAAGAGTGGTGGTGTCATCATTAAGGAAGAAATAGAGCAAAAACTGTGTCTCCCCCCCCCCCCTCTCAGATTCTGTTCTCAGAGCTCATTTTTGGATCATCTTTAAAGCTAGAATTGGGGGCCTTGATGAAGTGACCCGGGCGCGTTTCCACATTTTTTATGAATGACAGGTGTGGTAGATTGATTTTCGTCACTTTTTGGAAAAATCTGAGACGGGTCGATTTTTGGTGATTTTGAGTGATTTTGATCAGTGCTGGCACTGTGAGATTTCTTCAATTTTGGCCAGGTTGGGATGAAAAATTTTTTTCTTCGTTATAGTGTCAGGTAGGTGTGTTCGGTCATTTGTAGTAAGAATAAAGTGCTGGAAGAGTGGTGGTGTCATCATTAAGGAAGAAATAGAGCAAAAACTGTGACTCCCCCCCCCCCTCTCAGATTCTGTTCTCAGAGCTCATTTTTGGATCATCTTTAAAGCTAGAATAGGGGGCCTTGATGAAGTGACCCGGGCGCGTTTCCACATTTTTTATGAATGACAGGTGTGGTAGATTGATTTTCGTCACTTTTTGGAAAAATCTGAGACGGGTCGATTTTTGGTGATTTTGAGTGATTTTGATCAGTGCCGGCACTGTGAGATTTCTTCAATTTTGGCCAGGTAGGGATGAAAAATTTTTTTCTTCGTTATAGTGTCAGGTAGGTGTGTTCGGTCATTTGTAGTAAGAATAAAGTGCTGGAAGAGTGGTGGTGTCATCATTAAGGAAGAAATAGAGCAAAAACTGTGTCTCCCCCCCCCCCCTCTCAGATTCTGTTCTCAGAGCTCATTTTTGGATCATCTTTAAAGCTAGAATTGGGGGCCTTGATGAAGTGACCCGGGCGCGTTTCCACATTTTTTATGAATGACAGGTGTGGTAGATTGATTTTCGTCACTTTTTGGAAAAATCTGAGACGGGTCAATTTTTGGTGATTTTGAGTGATTTTGATCAGTGCTGGCACTGTGAGATTTCTTCAATTTTGGCGAGGTAGGGATGAAAAATTTTTTTCTTCGTTATAGTGTCAGGTAGGTGTGTTCGGTCATTTGTAGTAAGAATAAAGTGCTGGAAGAGTGGTGGTGTCATCATTAAGGAAGAAATAGAGCAAAAACTGTGTCTCCCCCCCCCTCTCAGATTCTGTTCTCAGAGCTCATTTTTGGATCATCTTTAAAGCTAGAATTGGGGGCCTTGATGAAGTGACCCGGGCGCGTTTCCACATTTTTTATGAATGACAGGTGTGGTAGATTGATTTTCGTCACTTTTTGGAAAAATCTGAGACGGGTCGATTTTTGGTGATTTTGAGTGATTTTGATCAGTGCCGGCACTGTGAGATTTCTTCAATTTTGGCCAGGTAGGGATGAAAAATTTTTTTCTTCGTTATAGTGTCAGGTAGGTGTGTTCGGTCATTTGTAGTAAGAATAAAGTGCTGGAAGAGTGGTGGTGTCATCATTAAGGAAGAAATAGAGCAAAAACTGTGTCTCCCCCCCCCCCCCTCTCAGATTCTGTTCTCAGAGCTCATTTTTGGATCATCTTTAAAGCTAGAATTGGGGGCCTTGATGAAGTGACCCGGGCGAGTTTCCACATTTTTTATGAATGACAGGTGTGGTAGATTGATTTTCGTCACTTTTTGGAAAAATCTGAGACGGGTCGATTTTTGGTGATTTTGAGTGATTTTGATCAGTGCCGGCACTGTGAGATTTCTTCAATTTTGGCCAGGTAGGGATGAAAAATTTTTTTCTTCGTTATAGTGTCAGGTAGGTGTGTTCGGTCATTTGTAGTAAGAATAAAGTGCTGGAAGAGTGGTGGTGTCATCATTAAGGAAGAAATAGAGCAAAAACTGTGTCTCCCCCCCCCTCTCAGATTCTGTTCTCAGAGCTCATTTTTGGATCATCTTTAAAGCTAGAATTGGGGGCCTTGATGAAGTGACCCGGGCGCGTTTCCACATTTTTTATGAATGACAGGTGTGGTAGATTGATTTTCATCACTTTTTGGAAAAATCTGAGACGGGTCGATTTTTGGTGATTTTGAGTGATTTTGATCAGTGCACTGTGAGATTTCTTCAATTTTGGCCAGGTAGGGATGAAAAATTTTTTTCTTCGTTATAGTGTCAGGTAGGTGTGTTCGGTCATTTGTAGTAAGAATAAAGTGCTGGAAGAGTGGTGGTGTCATCATTAAGGAAGAAATAGAGCAAAAACTGTGTCTCCCCCCCCCCCTCTCAGATTCTGTTCTCAGAGCTCATTTTTGGATCATCTTTAAAGCTAGAATTGGGGGCCTTGATGAAGTGACCCGGGCGCGTTTCCACATTTTTTATGAATGACAGGTGTGGTAGATTGATTTTCGTCACTTTTTGGAAAAATCTGAGACGGGTCGATTTTTGGTGATTTTGAGTGATTTTGATCAGTGCCGGCACTGTGAGATTTCTTCAATTTTGGCCAGGTAGGGATGAAAAATTTTTTTCTTCGTTATAGTGTCAGGTAGGTGTGTTCGGTCATTTGTAGTAAGAATAAAGTGCTGGAAGAGTGGTGGTGTCATCATTAAGGAAGAAATAGAGCAAAAACTGTGTCTCCCCCCCCCCCCCCTCTCAGATTCTGTTCTCAGAGCTCATTTTTGGATCATCTTTAAAGCTAGAATTGGGGGCCTTGATGAAGTGACCCGGGCGCGTTTCCACATTTTTTATGAATGACAGGTGTGGTAGATTGATTTTCGTCACTTTTTGGAAAAATCTGAGACGGGTCAATTTTTTGTGATTTTGAGTGATTTTGATCAGTGCCGGCACTGTGAGATTTCTTCAATTTTGGCCAGGTAGGGATGAAAAATTTTTTTCTTCGTTATAGTGTCAGGTAGGTGTGTTCGGTCATTTGTAGTAAGAATAAAGTGCTGGAAGAGTGGTGGTGTCATCATTAAGGAAGAAATAGAGCAAAAACTGTGTCTCCCCCCCCCCTCTCAGATTCTGTTCTCAGAGCTCATTTTTGGATCATCTTTAAAGCTAGAATTGGGGGCCTTGATGAAGTGACCCGGGCGCGTTTCCACATTTTTTATGAATGACAGGTGTGGTAGATTGATTTTCGTCACTTTTTGGAAAAATCTGAGACGGGTCGATTTTTGGTGATTTTGAGTGATTTTGATCAGTGCCGGCACTGTGAGATTTCTTCAATTTTGGCCAGGTAGGGATGAAAAATTTTTTTCTTCGTTATAGTGTCAGGTAGGTGTGTTCGGTCATTTGTAGTAAGAATAAAGTGCTGGAAGAGTGGTGGTGTCATCATTAAGGAAGAAATAGAGCAAAAACTGTGTCTCCCCCCCCCCCCTCTCAGATTCTGTTCTCAGAGCTCATTTTTGGATCATCTTTAAAGCTAGAATTGGGGGCCTTGATGAAGTGACCCGGGCGCGTTTCCACATTTTTTATGAATGACAGGTGTGGTAGATTGATTTTCGTCACTTTTTGGAAAAATCTGAGACGGGTCGATTTTTGGTGATTTTGAGTGATTTTGATCAGTGCCGGCACTGTGAGATTTCTTCAATTTTGGCCAGGTAGGGATGAAAAATTTTTTTCTTCGTTATAGTGTCAGGTAGGTGTGTTCGGTCATTTGTAGTAAGAATAAAGTGCTGGAAGAGTGGTGGTGTCATCATTAAGGAAGAAATAGAGCAAAAACTGTGTCTCCCGCCCCCCCTCTCAGGTTCTGTTCTCAGAGCTCATTTTTGGATCATCTTTAAAGCTAGAATTGGGGGCCTTGATGAAGTGACCCGGGCGCGTTTCCACATTTTTTATGAATGACAGGTGTGGTAGATTGATTTTCGTCACTTTTTGGAAAAATCTGAGACGGGTCGATTTTTGGTGATTTTGAGTGATTTTGATCAGTGCCGGCACTGTGAGATTTCTTCAATTTTGGCCAGGTAGTGATGAAAAATTTTTTTCTTCGTTATAGTGTCAGGTAGGTGTGTTCGGTCATTTGTAGTAAGAATAAAGTGCTGGAAGAGTGGTGGTGTCATCATTAAGGAAGAAATAGAGCAAAAACTGTGTCTCCCCCCCCCCTCTCAGATGCTGTTCTCAGAGCTCATTTTTGGATCATCTTTAAAGCTAGAATTGGGGGCCTTGATGAAGTGACCCGGGCGCGTTTCCACATTTTTTATGAATGACAGGTGTGGTAGATTGATTTTTGTCACTTTTTGGAAAAATCTGAGACGGGTCGATTTTTGGTGATTTTGAGTGATTTTGATCAGTGCCGGCACTGTGAGATTTCTTCAATTTTGGCCAGGTAGGGATGAAAAATTTTTTTCTTCGTTATAGTGTCAGGTAGGTGTGTTCGGTCATTTGTAGTAAGAATAAAGTGCTGGAAGAGTGGTGGTGTCATCATTAAGGAAGAAATAGAGCAAAAACTGTGTCTCCCCCCCCTCTCAGATTCTGTTCTCAGAGCTCATTTTTGGATCATCTTTAAAGCTAGAATTGGGGGCCTTGATGAAGTGACCCGGGCGCGTTTCCACATTTTTTATGAATGACAGGTGTGGTAGATTGATTTTCGTCACTTTTTGGAAAAATCTGAGACGGGTCGATTTTTTGTGATTTTGAGTGATTTTGATCAGTGCCGGCACTGTGAGATTTCTTCAATTTTGGCCAGGTAGGGATGAAAAATTTTTTTCTTCGTTATAGTGTCAGGTAGGTGTGTTCGGTCATTTGTAGTAAGAATAAAGTGCTGGAAGAGTGGTGGTGTCATCATTAAGGAAGAAATAGAGCAAAAACTGTGTCTCCCCCCCCCCCTCTCAGATTCTGTTCTCAGAGCTCATTTTTGGATCATCTTTAAAGCTAGAATTGGGGGCCTTGATGAAGTGACCCGGGCGCGTTTCCACATTTTTTATGAATGACAGGTGTGGTAGATTGATTTTCGTCACTTTTTGGAAAAATCTGAGACGGGTCGATTTTTGGTGATTTTGAGTGATTTTGATCAGTGCCGGCACTGTGAGATTTCTTCAATTTTGGCCAGGTAGGGATGAAAAATTTTTTTCTTCGTTATAGTGTCAGGTAGGTGTGTTCGGTCATTTGTAGTAAGAATAAAGTGCTGGAAGAGTGGTGGTGTCATCATTAAGGAAGAAATAGAGCAAAAACTGTGTCTCCTCCCCCCCCTCTCAGATTCTGTTCTCAGAGCTCATTTTTGGATCATCTTTAAAGCTAGAATTGGGGGCCTTGATGAAGTGACCCGGGCGCGTTTCCACATTTTTTATGAATGACAGGTGTGGTAGATTGATTTTCGTCACTTTTTGGAAAAATCTGAGACGGGTCGATTTTTGGTGATTTTGAGTGATTTTGATCAGTGCCGGCACTGTGAGATTTCTTCAATTTTGGCCAGGTAGGGATGAAAAATTTTTTTCTTCGTTATAGTGTCAGGTAGGTGTGTTCGGTCATTTGTAGTAAGAATAAAGTGCTGGAAGAGTGGTGGTGTCATAATTAATGAAGAAATAGAGCAAAAACTGTGTCTCCCCCCCCCCCCCCCCTCTCAGATTCTGTTCTCAGAGCTCATTTTTGGATCATCTTTAAAGCTAGAATTGGGGGCCTTGATGAAGTGACCCGGGCGCGTTTCCACATTTTTTATGAATGACAGGTGTGGTAGATTGATTTTTGTCACTTTTTGGAAAAATCTGAGACGGGTCGATTTTTGGTGATTTTGAGTGATTTTGATCAGTGCCGGCACTGTGAGATTTCTTCAATTTTGGCCAGGTAGGGATGAAAAATTTTTTTCTTCGTTATAGTGTCAGGTAGGTGTGTTCAGTCATTTGTAGTAAGAATAAAGTGCTGGAAGAGTGGTGATGTCATCATTAAGGAAGAAATAGAGCAAAAACTGTGTCTCCCCCCCCCCCTCTCAGATTCTGTTCTCTGAGCTCATTTTTGGATCATCTTTAAAGCTAGAATTGGGGGCCTTGATGAAGTGACCCGGGCGCGTTTCCACATTTTTTATGAATGACAGGTGTGGTAGATTGATTTTCGTCACTTTTTGGAAAATCTGAGACTGGTCGATTTTTGGTGATTTTGAGTGATTTTGATCAGTGCCGGCACTGTGAGATTTCTTCAATTTTGGCCAGGTAGGGATGAAAAATTTTTTTCTTCGTTATAGTGTCAGGTAGGTGTGTTCGGTCATTTGTAGTAAGAATAAAGTGCTGGAAGAGTGGTGGTGTCATAATTAATGAAGAAATAGAGCAAAAACTGTGTCTCCCCCCCCCCCCTCTCAGATTCTGTTCTCAGAGCTCATTTTTGGATCATCTTTAAAGCTAGAATTGGGGGCCTTGATGAAGTGACCCGGGCGCGTTTCCACATTTTTTATGAATGACAGGTGTGGTAGATTGATTTTCGTCACTTTTTGGAAAAATCTGAGACGGGTCGATTTTTGGTGATTTTGAGTGATTTTGATCAGTGCCGGCACTGTGAGATTTCTTCAATTTTGGCCAGGTAGGGATGAAAAATTTTTTTCTTCATTATAGTGTCAGGTAGGTGTGTTCGGTCATTTGTAGTAAGAATAAAGTGCTGGAAGAGTGGTGGTGTCATCATTAAGGAAGAAATAGAGCAAAAACTGTGTCTCCCCCCCCCTCTCAGATTCTGTTCTCAGAGCTCATTTTTGGATCATCTTTAAAGCTAGAATTGGGGGCCTTGATGAAGTGACCCGGGCGCGTTTCCACATTTTTTATGAATGACAGGTGTGGTAGATTGATTTTCGTCACTTTTTGGAAAAATCTGAGACGGGTCGATTTTTGGTGATTTTGAGTGATTTTGATCAGTGCCGGCACTGTGAGATTTCTTCAATTTTGGCCAGGTAGGGATGAAAAATTTTTTTCTTCGTTATAGTGTCAGGTAGGTGTGTTCGGTCATTTGTAGTAAGAATAAAGTGCTGGAAGAGTGGTGGTGTCATCATTAAGGAAGAAATAGAGCAAAAACTGTGTCTCCCCCCCCCCCCTCTCAGATTCTGTTCTCAGAGCTCATTTTTGGATCATCTTTAAAGCTAGAATTGGGGGCCTTGATGAAGTGACCCGGGCGCGTTTCCACATTTTTTATGAATGACAGGTGTGGTAGATTGATTTTCGTCACTTTTTGGAAAAATCTGAGACGGGTCGATTTTTGGTGATTTTGAGTGATTTTGATCAGTGCCGGCACTGTGAGATTTCTTCAATTTTGGCCAGGTAGGGATGAAAAATTTTTTTCTTCGTTATAGTGTCAGGTAGGTGTGTTCGGTCATTTGTAGTAAGAATAAAGTGCTGGAAGAGTGGTGGTGTCATCATTAAGGAAGAAATAGAGCAAAAACTGTGTCTCCCCCCCCCTCTCAGATTCTGTTCTCAGAGCTCATTTTTGGATCATCTTTAAAGCTAGAATTGGGGGCCTTGATGAAGTGACCCGGGCGCGTTTCCACATTTTTTATGAAAGACAGGTGTGGTAGATTGATTTTCGTCACTTTTTGGAAAAATCTGAGACGGGTCGATTTTTGGTGATTTTGAGTGATTTTGATCAGTGCCGGCACTGTGAGATTTCTTCAATTTTGGCCAGGTAGGGATGAAAAATTTTTTTCTTCGTTATAGTGTCAGGTAGGTGTGTTCGGTCATTTGTAGTAAGAATAAAGTGCTGGAAGAGTGGTGGTGTCATCATTAAGGAAGAAATAGAGCAAAAACTGTGTCTCCCCCCCCCCCCCTCTCAGATTCTTTTCTCAGAGCTCATTTTTGGATCATCTTTAAAGCTAGAATTGGGGGCCTTGATGAAGTGACCCGGGTGCGTTTCCACATTTTTTATGAATGACAGGTGTGGTAGATTGATTTTCGTCACTTTTTGGAAAAATCTGAGACGGGTCGATTTTTGGTGATTTTGAGTGATTTTGATCAGTGCCGGCACTGTGAGATTTCTTCAATTTTGGCCAGGTAGGGATGAAAAATTTTTTTCTTCGTTATAGTGTCAGGTAGGTGTGTTCAGTCATTTGTAGTAAGAATAAAGTGCTGGAAGAGTGGTGATGTCATCATTAAGGAAGAAATAGAGCAAAAACTGTGTCTCCCCCCCCCCCCCTCTCAGATTCTGTTCTCAGAGCTCATTTTTGGATCATCTTTAAAGCTAGAATTGGGGGCCTTGATGAAGTGACCCGGGCGCGTTTCCACATTTTTTATGAATGACAGGTGTGGTAGATTGATTTTCGTCACTTTTTGGAAAAATCTGAGACGGGTCGATTTTTTGTGATTTTGAGTGATTTTGATCAGTGCCGGCACTGTGAGATTTCTTCAATTTTGGCCAGGTAGGGATGAAAAATTTTTTTCTTCGTTATAGTGTCAGGTAGGTGTGTTCGGTCATTTGTAGTAAGAATAAAGTGCTGGAAGAGTGGTGGTGTCATCATTAAGGAAGAAATAGAGCAAAAACTGTGTCTCCCCCCCCCCCCTCTCAGATTCTGTTCTCAGAGCTCATTTTTGGATCTTCTTTAAAGCTAGAATTGGGGGCCTTGATGAAGTGACCCGGGCGCGTTTCCACATTTTTTATGAATGACAGGTGTGGTAGATTGATTTTCGTCACTTTTTGGAAAAATCTGAGACGGGTTGATTTTTGGTGATTTTGAGTGATTTTGATCAATGCCGGCACTGTGAGATTTTTTCAATTTTGGCCATTTAGGGATGAAAAATTTTTTTCTTCGTTATAGTGTCAGGTAGGTGTGTTCGGTCATTTGTAGTAAGAATAAAGTGCTGGAAGAGTGGTGGTGTCATCATTAAGGAAGAAATAGAGCAAAAACTGTGTCTCCCCCCCCCCTCTCAGATTCTGTTCTCAGAGCTCATTTTTGGATCATCTTTAAAGCTAGAATTGGGGGCCTTGATGAAGTGACCCGGGCACGTTTCCACATTTTTTATGAATGACAGGTGTGGTAGATTGATTTTCGTCACTTTTTAGAAAAATCTGAGACGGGTAGATTTTTGGTGATTTTGAGTGATTTTGATCAGTGCCGGCACTGTGAGATTTCTTCAATTTTGGCCAGGTAGGGATTAAAAATTTTTTTTCTTCGTTATAGTGTCAGGTAGGTGTGTTCGGTCATTTGTAGTAAGAATAAAGTGCTGGAAGAGTGGTGGTGTCAACATTAAGGAAGAAATAGAGCAAAAACTGTGTCTCCCCCCCCCCCTCTCAGATTCTGTTCTCAGAGCTCATTTTTGGATCATCTTTAAAGCTAGAATTGGGGGCCTTGATGAAGTGACCCGGGCGCGTTTCCACATTTTTTATGAATGACAGGTGTGGTAGATTGATTTTCGTCACTTTTTGGAAAAATCTGAGACGGGTCGATTTTTGGTGATTTTGAGTGATTTTGATCAGTGCCGGCACTGTGAGATTTCTTCAATTTTGGCCAGGTAGGGATGAAAAATTTTTTTCTTCATTATAGTGTCAGGTAGGTGTGTTCGGTCATTTGTAGTAAGAATAAAGTGCTGGAAGAGTGGTGGTGTCAACATTAAGGAAGAAATAGAGCAAAAACTGTATCTCCCCCCCCCCCCCCTCAGATTCTGTTCTCAGAGCTTATTTTTGGATCATCTTTAAAGCTAGAATTGAGGGCCTTGATGAAGTGACCCGGTCGCGTTTCCACATTTTTTATGAATGACAGGTGTGGTAGATTGATTTTTTGCACTTTTTGAAAAAATCGGAGACCGGTCGATTTTTGGTGATTTTGAGTGATTTTGATCAGTGCCGGCACTGTGAGATTTCTTCAATTTTGGCCAGGTAGGGATGAAAATTTTTTTCTTCATTATAGTGTCAGGTAGGTGTGTTTGGTCATTTGTAGTAAGAATAAAGTGCTGGAAGAGTGGTGGTGTCAACATTAAGGAAGACATAGAGCAAAAACTGTGTTTCCCCCCCCCCCTCAGATTCTGTTCTCAGAGCTCATTTTTGGATCATCTTTAAAGCTAGAATTGGGGTCCTTGATGAAGTGACCCGGGCGCGTTTCCACATTTTTTATGAATGACAGGTGTGGTAGATTGATTTTCGTCACTTTTTGGAAAAATCTGAGACGGGTCGATTTTTGGTGATTTTGAGTGATTTTGATCAGTGCCGGCACTGTGAGATTTCTTCAATTTTGGCCAGGTAGGGATGAAAAATTTTTTTCTTCGTTATAGTGTCAGGTAGGTGTGTTCGGTCATTTGTAGTAAGAATAAAGTGCTGGAAGAGTGGTGGTGTCATCATTAAGGAAGAAATAGAGCAAAAACTGTGTCTCCCCCCCCCCCTCTCAGATTCTGTTCTCAGAGCTCATTTTTGGATCATCTTTAAAGCTAGAATTGGGGGCCTTGATGAAGTGACCCGGGCGCGTTTCCACATTTTTTATGAATGACAGGTGTGGTAGATTGATTTTCGTTACTTTTTGGAAAAATCTGAGACGGGTCGATTTTTGGTGATTTTGAGTGATTTTGATCAGTGCCGGCACTGTGAGATTTCTTCAATTTTGGCCAGGTAGGGATGAAAAATTTTTTTCTTCGTTATAGTGTCAGGTAGGTGTGTTCGGTCATTTGTAGTAAGAATAAAGGGCTGGAAGAGTGGTGGTGTCATCATTAAGGAAGAAATAGAGCAAAAACTGTGTCTCCCCCCCCCCCCCTCAGATTCTGTTCTCAGAGCTCATTTTTGGATCATCTTTAAAGCTAGAATTGGGGGCCTTGATGAAGTGACCCGGGCGCGTTTCCACATTTTTTATGAATGACAGGTGTGGTAGATTGATTTTCGTCACTTTTTGGAAAAATCTGAGACGGGTCGATTTTTGGTGATTTTGAGTGATTTTGATTAGTGCCGGCACTGTGAGATTTCTTCAATTTTGGCCAGGTAGGGATGAAAAATTTTTTTCTTCGTTATAGTGTCAGGTAGGTGTGTTCGGTCATTTGTAGTAAGAATAAAGTGCTGGAAGAGTGGTGGTGTCATCATTAAGGAAGAAATAGAGCAAAAACCGTGTCTCCCCCCCCCCTCTCAGATTCTGTTCTCAGAGCTCATTTTTGGATCATCTTTAAAGCTAGAATTGGGGGCCTTGATGAAGTGACCCGGGCGCGTTTCCACATTTTTTATGAATGACAGGTGTGGTAGATTGATTTTCGTCACTTTTTGGAAAAATCTGAGACGGGTCGATTTTTGGTGATTTTGAGTGATTTTGATCAGTGCCGGCACTGTGAGATTTCTTCAATTTTGGCCAGGTAGGGATGAAAAATTTTTTTCTTCGTTATAGTGTCAGGTAGGTGTGTTCGGTCATTTGTAGTAAGAATAAAGTGCTGGAAGAGTGGTGGTGTCATCATTAAGGAAGAAATAGAGCAAAAACTGTCTCCCCCCCCCTCTCAGATTCTGTTCTCAGAGCTCATTTTTGGATCATCTTTAAAGCTAGAATTGGGGGCCTTGATGAAGTGACCCGGGCGCGTTTCCACATTTTTTATGAATGACAGGTGTGGTAGATTGATTTTCGTCACTTTTTGGAAAAATCTGAGACGGGTCGATTTTTGGTGATTTTGAGTGATTTTGATCAGTGCCGGCACTGTGAGATTTCTTCAATTTTGGCCAGGTAGGGATGAAAAATTTTTTTCTTCGTTATAGTGTCAGGTAGGTGTGTTCGGTCATTTGTAGTAAGAATAAAGTGCTGGAAGAGTGGTGGTGTCATCATTAAGGAAGAAATAGAGCAAAAACTGTGTCTCCCCCCCCCTCTCAGATTCTGTTCTCAGAGCTCATTTTTGGATCATCTTTAAAGCTAGAATTGGGGGCCTTGATGAAGTGACCCGGGCGCGTTTCCACATTTTTTATGAATGACAGGTGTGGTAGATTGATTTTCGTCACTTTTTGGAAAAATCTGAGACGGGTCGATTTTTGGTGATTTTGAGTGATTTTGATCAATGCCGGCACTGTGAGATTTCTTCAATTTTGGCCATTTAGGGATGAAAAATTTTTTTCTTCGTTATAGTGTCAGGTAGGTGTGTTCGGTCATTTGTAGTAAGAATAAAGTGCTGGAAGAGTGGTGGTGTCATCATTAAGGAAGAAATAGAGCAAAAACTGTGTCTCCCCCCCCCCTCTCAGATTCTGTTCTCAGAGCTCATTTTTGGATCATCTTTAAAGCTAGAATTGGGGGCCTTGATGAAGTGACCCGGGCACGTTTCCACATTTTTTATGAATGACAGGTGTGGTAGATTGATTTTCGTCACTTTTTAGAAAAATTTGAGACGGGTAGATTTTTGGTGATTTTGAGTGATTTTGATCAGTGCCGGCACTGTGAGATTTCTTCAATTTTGGCCAGGTAGGGATTAAAAATTTTTTTTCTTCGTTATAGTGTCAGGTAGGTGTGTTCGGTCATTTGTAGTAAGAATAAAGTGCTGGAAGAGTGGTGGTGTCAACATTAAGGAAGAAATAGAGCAAAAACTGTGTCTCCCCCCCCCCCCTCTCAGATTCTGTTCTCAGAGCTCATTTTTGGATCATCTTTAAAGCTAGAATTGGGGGCCTTGATGAAGTGACCCGGGCGCGTTTCCACATTTTTTATGAATGACAGGTGTGGTAGATTGATTTTCGTCACTTTTTGGAAAAATCTGAGACGGGTCGATTTTTGGTGATTTTGAGTGATTTTGATCAGTGCCGGCACTGTGAGATTTCTTCAATTTTGGCCAGGTAGGGATGAAAAATTTTTTTCTTCATTATAGTGTCAGGTAGGTGTGTTCGGTCATTTGTAGTAAGAATAAAGTGCTGGAAGAGTGGTGGTGTCAACATTAAGGAAGAAATAGAGCAAAAACTGTATCTCCCCCCCCCCTCAGATTCTGTTCTCAGAGCTTATTTTTGGATCATCTTTAAAGCTAGAATTGAGGGCCTTGATGAAGTGACCCGGTCGCGTTTCCACATTTTTTATGAATGACAGGTGTGGTTGATTGATTTTTTGCACTTTTTGAAAAAATCGGAGACCGGTCGATTTTTGGTGATTTTGAGTGATTTTGATCAGTGCCGGCACTGTGAGATTTCTTCAATTTTGGCCAGGTAGGGATGAAAATTTTTTTCTTCATTATAGTGTCAGGTAGGTGTGTTTGGTCATTTGTAGTAAGAATAAAGTGCTGGAAGAGTGGTGGTGTCAACATTAAGGAAGACATAGAGCAAAAACTGTGTCTCCCCCCCCCCCCTCAGATTCTGTTCTCAGAGCTCATTTTTGGATCATCTTTAAAGCTAGAATTGGGGTCCTTGATGAAGTGACCCGGGCGCGTTTCCACATTTTTTATGAATGACAGGTGTGGTAGATTGATTTTCGTCACTTTTTGGAAAAATCTGAGACGGGTCGATTTTTGGTGATTTTGAGTGATTTTGATCAGTGCCGGCACTGTGAGATTTCTTCAATTTTGGCCAGGTAGGGATGAAAAATTTTTTTCTTCATTATAGTGTCAGGTAGGTGTGTTCGGTCATTTGTAGTAAGAATAAAGTGCTGGAAGAGTGGTGGTGTCAACATTAAGGAAGAAATAGAGCAAAAACTGTGTCTCCCCCCCCCCCTCAGATTCTGTTCTCAGAGCTTATTTTTGGATCATCTTTAAAGCTAGAATTGAGGGCCTTGATGAAGTGACCCGGTCGCGTTTCCACATTTTTTATGAATGACAGGTGTGGTAGATTGATTTTTTGCACTTTTTGAAAAAATCGGAGACCGGTCGATTTTTGGTGATTTTGAGTGATTTTGATCAGTGCCGGCACTGTGAGATTTCTTCAATTTTGGCCAGGTAGGGATGAAAATTTTTTTCTTCATTATAGTGTCAGGTAGGTGTGTTTGGTCATTTGTAGTAAGAATAAAGTGCTGGAAGAGTGGTGTTGTCATCATTAAGGAAGACATAGAGCAAAAACTCTGTCTCCCCCCCTCTCCGATTCTGATCTCGGCGCTTATTTTTGGATCATCTTAAAAGATAGAATTGGGGTCCTTGATGAAGTGACCCGGGCGTATTTCCACATTTTTTATGAATGATAGGTGTGATAGATTGATTTTCATGACATTTTTTTTATTTTGATTGATTTTCATAAGTGCCAGCCATGTGAGATTTCTTCAATTTTGGCCATTTACGGATGTAAAATTTTTTTTTTCATTATAGTGTCAGGTTGGTGTGTTTGGTCATTTGTAGTAAGCATAAAATGCTGGAAGAGTGGTGGTGTCAACATTATTGAAGAAATAGAGCAAAAACTATGTATACAGATTCCTGCTATATTATTATTTTATCTTTAATTTATCGAATTTTATGATGCCTTTCCTATATACATAGTCCTTTTTTAAAATAATTACCGTATCAGTTTTTTAAAACTTAGAACAAAAGTTTTCAGTTTGTCTGTCTTTTTTATTCCAGCAATTTCAGCAGCCATTACTGTTCCCGAGACACCTTGCCTGTGCTATCAAACGAATACTGTTACTTACAGCACAGGAGCACCAAAGAGTTTGAAGAGTGCTTTACAAGTCATCAGTCAAATTAAGCAGAAATGGTCTTAGCTTTGCAAACCGGTGTCAAAGGGTCAAATCAAGTATTCCAAGCCTTCCAAGGACTAGTATGATGTAAGTCAGTATGGACAATATATTAAAGGTCCAAAAGCATCAAAGTCTTTAAGGTACTCGCCCCACGCCGCAGCATGTCATCGAAGAAATGACCCCTTGATGATAGGGATATGGATTGCAAGTGTTCTGGAGGCTCCAAGACAACTGTCTATAGCAGGTTCTGGTACTTGCATAGTGGGTCTTCAAACCCTTGGTATAGAAAGTACAAACCAGCAGCTTTAATCTGGAAGTTAAAAAGAAAAAACAGCCATAAGTCCATGCATTAAAATCATGTTGAAATCTCTTTTTGGAAATTAGAAAAACGACTATTGCAATTATTAGAGAAGGCTTAATTAACTTTGAGTGTGCATTTTTTATGAACTGATACTTCCTTGTGAACAAAAACTCTGAAAAGATTTCCACATTTTGTATTTTTGGCAATAATGAGAAATGAATGTACATTCATTGATTAATTATTATCATTATTTATTTATTATTATTATTATTATTTTTTTTTTTGCTATTTCCACTTGAGGGTGCTTACGCAAATTTGGCAGATTTCCCAAGTTTTGGGTTAAAAGCACAATGTTGTTATTTTGGGTCTTTATGAGGTAATGTGATTTTGTCAGCATATTAGTTAAATGAACAACTTTGTCTGGATGCCCCACTCCTGCCTCAAATGAGATTTTAAAAGAAAACATCAATATCTATAAAGACAGGTTTTAATGCTTATTTTGAACACATTTCACATAAATCACATTTCACATGATGATCTGGGCTGATTTTGTCAAAGTTAAAGAAACCCCATTTTGAACACTGATGACAATTTAAGTAAAACCATGTTACTCATGGATCTCTATCTTACAGAAAAGGTAAATTGGACTGAAATACAGCTTGAGTTAGAAAACTGAACTGATTGCATTCTTTTTCTGAGAGTTATTTATTTATTTAATTATCATCATTATTATTATTTATTATTATTATTTTCAAAATATTTTTTCACATATTAACATATTAGCATTTTCTTCGTGAGACTTGGAACTCCCACGGGATGAAATTCCAGCTCCAACTCTCAAGCCCCTGGGGAGCTTTTTGAAATAATATAAAGATGAAATTTGGGTCTTTTTAAAATAATCAAAATAATGATGTCAGGAAGGTGTGTTTTGTTTTTTCTAGCCATCCACAGGTAAATTGTTTTTTTTTTTTCAATATTTCTTGTGAATTAAAAAAATATTTTTCCATCCCCCTCCCCAACCTCAAACCCCTGAGGAGCTTTTTGAAGTACTATAAAGATGCAATTTGGGGATTTAATGATGAGATGTTGATATGTTTAGACAATTATTGTGAATGATCCCTTTCCGTCTCAGCACTGATACTCCTCCGCACCATTACTCCCTCGCACCGATAGGCCTATACTACCCCTTACACTCCATCGACCTCACCCGCATCTTAAAGCTCCTGCAACGATACTCTCTCACAGCCTTTGCAATTGGTTAAAACTGCTACCAACAAAACACAATGATTGATCTAAAAACTCTCGAAATACTATTTTTCCGAAAGTGCACCACCCTCTTGGGACCCAAAAGTGACACATTTCATTAGAAATATTGTGGAAAAATAAGGGAATTACTAAAGTTGGTCTGCTTAGTAACAAAGTACATAGTCGATCAAATATGTATGCAGCTCGGCTTTGTGATTATTAAGAAATATCTGTATACTTCACTTCGTTCTTCAACAGTGGTTACTGTATACAATATGTGCATCTTCTTCTTGATTTGTTTATTAATTATTTTACTAAAAGTATGTTTTTAACAGAAGATAGCAAAGACGACATAATCTTTTCTTCAGGGGCCACTCTATTCGTAAAAGAAATTGAAACAACAACAACAACAAAAAAAAACATTGTTTAAGCGAGAAATTACCGCCTTTGTCCTCCTGGAAATGTGAGATTCTACAATTTACGCTGTCCTTGGGCGATTGTAGGAACCACTGACTGAACACCTACAGTATAATGCGCTTAAATTACTGTTTTTTTCTTTACGGTTCTGTTTGTAATAGAAATCTAGCACAGAAAAAATTACAACTTGAATGTAACATCATAAATCCTTAAAAATGGTAACAAATCCGATTGTGTTTATTGCCAGTATGCAGCAAGATCGTTATTAAGAAATCAATAACGAACAGCTCTCAGGGGCGAATCCAGGATTCCGAAGACTAGGTGGTTAGTTTTTATTGACCCCGCTTCTACGTGGACGGAACGGTTCATTTTTAACATTGAATAAATTAATTGAATTAATATTCATTAAAATTAAATCAAATAAAATAACGATGCATGATGATTAGTAATGCAAGATTTATGCCGCAAAGTCGCTTGTCAGACTACATCTAAGATGATCTCACGACATACTCGGGTATGGCTGTTTAGATGTAGGGGGTAGAGGCACTATTTGAAGGCAGCTGAAGGAAAAAATCGAAAGGAGTTCGATGGCATTTAGCATTACATGGTCCATTTCTCAGTAAAGAATACTAAATAAAGAAATTATACATACTTCAGGATGGCTCACTGCGGTTTTGTGTCCACACATAGGCAACCAGTAATTCGGACTCTACTAGCGATAATGTAAACACACCTTGAATGCCCATTTATATATTTGCTTTTCTAGTTAAACTTAGCAATGTGTATTAATTTTGTTCGAAAAAAAAAGCATTCCACTGTAATTTGCGACCGCGTCCATGTGCACCAATGCAGGCCTATTCTATTTATGGAGATGGTCACATAATCAGCAAAACGGAAACTTAACTGGTACATGTACAAGTTTCGAAATAAAATGTTTGTCAAACCTTTATAATATCTAGAGCTTTTGTTGTTTGAAACATGTTTAACTAAAATGTAAGAAAAACGAAAAAAGTAAGCAGCAAGCTGGTAGGCAGTAAGTGAAAGCCTGGTCTGAACACTGAATTTCTAGGTAACCATGTATTTTTCACACCCCCTAATTTCATTTCCACAACGATCCGTGAATGAGGTTAAAAAGCAATAACATACCTGTGTGACAGGACAAAATGCTTTGTTTATTACGCCACTTTATCTTGTCAAATGAAGCATGAATTTGAAAAACCATGAAAACTAGAGGATCAGAGAGGTGATACCGCCTGAGGGTATTGTACCACCAGCTGGAGTAAGCTCATTCGTATAGAAAAGTGAAAAAAGGGACACCACCTCCAGTGTTGTGCTTGACAAGCTCTACATGCAGTAAGCAAAAGTTCTAAATAGTTTTGTTGAAAATTACCATTTAAAACAAAATCATGAGGAAAAGTAAAAGTTTAAATTCAAATTTGTGAAGTGCAGTTCATGGCAAAAAGTAGGTCAAAGCTCAATTTCAAGAACACAGATTGTCAGCATATGACTGCCTATTCAAGTTCAATAGTGATTATGGGCATATCTCTGGTAGTTTTGGAGATAGAAAAGTTGCAAAGTTGCGCGGCTCATTATAAAATCGCCACCTTTTAAAATTTCCAGGTGTACTAAGTGCACGTGGTTTGCAGATTAATTTTAGCCATTAAGAGCGTTAGATTGAAACCTTTTGCCGCTACAAATACAACAACTTGATTGATATCTTAGGCGATTATCAAAAACAGACAATAGCAAGAATCACTTACCTGCTGTAGGTTACAAGGGCGACCAACCCAGGGGCGGGACTAGGATTATTTGAAGGGGGGTCCACGGATGCAAAACCGACCCTTATCTTAGAGGGCGAACGGTGCTATTTGGTACTTTTTAGAACTATGATTCGGCTAGAGAAAATACTTATTTCATAAGGGGACCATCGGTGTGATTATTTTTAGAAACTGAAGGGGAGGAGGTCAGGACCCCCTGACCCCCCCCCCCTCCCAATCCACCACTGCAACTACCAATGGACCTCGGTGGACACAGGTTAATTACATATCTGGCATTTGTGTCATAGGTTGTGCATTTAAGCTTTAAACTTAAGTTTTATAAATATTAAAGTACCTACCCTTTAACGCGAAGTAAGAATCACGGTCAGCCACCTTTGTTTATGAGACAGTAATCAGAGTTACGCCGACGACCATCACCTGATCTATTGAATTAAACGAGTGGAGTAGTAACGAACCCTTGGAACGAATTTGAGAAATAAGCAAACCTGACTTTATCGAGTGTAGGGGAGTTCGATTTTCTAAAAAAAGTATATTATATTTATAAAAATTCAGTCGGGGTCGAAACTCCCCGCCCCCACCGACCCTCCTAAATCCACCACTGGCACAAATCTTTTGTCCTGTACCACCTTAACTGCGTCACGTCCAGCTCGATGTAGCGAGTCAATAGAAATATAATTTCAATCGGTTGACGAGAGGAATTAAAGTGAAATTAATTTCTCTCTGGTTATGACACGCCAGAAGAGGGCGGGATTGGTGTAGGGGAGTTTTCGTGTCATTTAGGCGATTGACACGGTACTGTTAACACGCTTATGATTACGACTCCGTAGACGACATGGTTGATGAGTCCAGTGGAGGCGAACACTTTACCTTGGCTGATGTAATGAAAAAAATGGAAAGTAAAAAGAAAGAGACGAAAGACTATTTCGACCAGAGACTGTCTACATTTAATGCCGAAGCCGGTAAAAACTGAAAGTCACAATATTTATCTTGGAAAATAGAAGGTAATCACCAGCAATTTGACTCAACAGTATTTGAAAATAAGATTATTGTGGTGAACAAACTGACAGTGCCTTACAGTCTTGGCAAGAGAAACAAACTTATCAGAATTGCTGACACTTTCGACACTGTTAAGGAACATACTGTTAATCCTCTTGCTTGTGATTCTGAGAGCGAGAGAGCTACAAAGAAAATAAAAGAAAACAAAAAGGGAGCCTAAAAAATAAGGTTATATCAGCAGACCGACCGATAGGTGTGGTGGGCGATACTTCTCAGCGGAGAAGTCTTTATCGCAGCAGCGGGTCGTGACTTTGCTTAGCTTGTTGAGGAAAGGGCCATTTCATGCTTGAGTGACCAACTTACAGAGGGGAAAGTTATTCTACCAGAGTCCAACCCCAGAGATAAGGGAACATCTGGAATGGGATAGAAGGGGGAAGCATTGAAAAATAGATAAGTACCCGGTACATGTATGAGTGCGTTAGTTTCAATCAAGAGTTGCATAATTATGATCATGAGCAAAATCAGAAATTCATACCCGTGAAAAGTAGGTTAAGAACCAATTTAAGTTTTTGGGAAGAAGTAGGGTATTCATTTTTTATTCTAGACTTGATAAAAATGGTTATAAATTTCCGTTTATAGCAACACCCTGTGGGATGAGGAAAGATAACAGCTTTCACCATTGAAAAATAAGTTTTTTGTTAAAAAGCTATTCTTGAATTGAAAAAGATGCCTTTGATTAAAAGGTGTAGCAAACAACCAATTGTTGATAACCCTTAAACAGAAGCAGTGCATAGCAGTGAAAAAAATAGATTGATTTTAGATGTACGAGAAGTAAACAAACATGTCTGTAAGCAGTCTGGTAGTTACGGACATTTGAGAACGGCTCTTATGTTTATGAATCTGTGTGGTTGGTTGATTAAATTTGATTCAGCTAATCAACATCTAGATATCTATTATCCTCATACGGATTATTGAGGTTTTTCATGGAAAATTCAAGATCAGCAGATTTATTTTTGATTCTTAGTTCTTCCATTTGGGTTATCATTAGCACTTAATATTTTTTTCAAAATTGACTTGGCAATTAATCAAAGAATGGTTCGATGTAATTGGATGACGGTCTGTGGTACTGCAGTAACATAGATAGATTGGAGCATCAGGGTGCTGAGATCAAAGATGATATTGCTAAGTCAGGTTTTATGTAAATATATGAGAATACTATTTGGTCGTAGGTACAGAGTCTGGCATTTATAGGCATCGAAATAGATATTAGTATTGGGGAAATCAAAGTTCTTGATATTAGATTAGCAAGTGCTAAGAGATCTGACATTATATTCGCACGAAAGTGAGCAGAGGTCTGGCTATGTCGGTCGGATTATACTATGTCTCATGTGTTGGGAAGTATAACGCAACTAATGACAAATTATATTAGCATGGTTATTTCAAGTGCTTTTTCTTAGAATCAGAAAATGTGTGTGAAAGCATGCAGTCAAATTAGACCTTGGTGTAGTAAATCAGAATTTTACAGTTTTCACCTCAGTGCAATAAGGTAGTTTATTCTGATGCTAGTAGTACTGGGTTTGGAGGATATTGTGTGGAGACACCTAAAAGGGTGTGTTGCGGGGAATGGTCAGCTGACGAAGCGACGGAGAGCTCTACTTACAGAGAACTGATAGCTGTTTTCAGGGTCTGTTCTCCATGGCAAACACGTTGAGTGTTTTGAGATTGAAGTGGTTTTCTGATAGCAAAGATGTTGTAAACATTAAAGAAAAAAGTAGCATGAGGAGTAAATTACAACCTATTATTTTAGATGTTTTTCTTCTAATGGAGTTATTCAATAGAAATGAAAGGATACTGAGAGAAGAGAATACCCATGCAGATTATATAAGTAGAAGTGTGGATGTTGACAATTGGGGTATTTCTAAAGAATTATTCTCACATTTTGATAAGATATGGGGTCCTCATGAAGTGGATTGGTTTACGTCCTGCTACAATGCTTAAGTACAGGTACATATTTTTACTCTAGATTTTAGAATTCAGGAACAGTGAATGGGACACGCGTCATTTACGGATCTATCCTGGTCCTCAGATCAAATTCAGTCTCTTATTTCTACCAATGAGTTACAACAGACTCCTTGTTTCTATATTGTTTCCGACAGACTATTCTGGTCCTTCACCTGTAAATATCCATCATGACGTAATCAAATGTGGCACCGAAACGTGCCCTTGGCTGACTCTGTTATGGTCTCAAAATTTTTGAAGCTTTAAGCTTTTAGATGCTACTTAGTTTCTTATTGAAAAGTCGAGATATAGAGGTGGCAATTGGCTTTTGATAAATCGGGTTAAATCGTATTTATGCCCAGTAAAAGTTCTTGAAAATATTTAGATTTCATTGGTAGGCCTCGATCCTAGCTACAGCTTTTCAAATTTACATGGCCTATTTTAAATATAATATCGTTGAGTTACAATGACAGTTATGTATGAAAATTGTATAACGACGAGGGGGAGTATCGGTGCGGGTACAACAGTAATTTATGAATACATTTTACAGTATTATGGAATATACATGTATATTAGCGCCCGTGGTCTTATTGATCAATTAATGTGTGAATGAATAAGTCAAATCCACATGTACATCTGGGGCGGATCCAGGATTTTTTGGAAGGGTGGTGGTGTTTTTTTTACAGATTGACAAGGCCTCGGAGTTCAAGACCGACCCTCACCCCTTTGGAGTTATGTTTGGGGCACGCTCGAGGGCCACGAAAAAGGGTGTTTTAGAGGGAAAATATCTCCATTTGATACGGTTTATAACTGTTATTCAGCTATAGATTTTGGGTGTAATTTTTTTATCAGAAATCGAAGGGAGGAGGGGGTCTGGATCCCCCCTGACACCCCCTCTTTATCCGCCATGTACATGTATTAGACCGTGAACATTCGTGAACAGTTTCAACCACAGTCCCTCGCCTGAAATGAGCCATGCCTGTCTGTAATTTGCATAACAATTACTTGATCATCGTAGTGCGAGCTGTATTTCCGAATGCTCAGTAGGCAGTAGGACACAGCTAGGTGAAGACGCAATGTTCAACGTGCGGGTGCAGTCGCAACGCAGTCGTATGAGGCGTAGAAGCAAATGCATGTTTCGTAAGTAGCACTTTTTCTTCAGTATCGTATGTCAGTTGATAGAAAGAGAGTAGAAAAATGCAAAGAAATTTGCGACGAGTATTTACGGGTATGTTACTACTCTTTGTTGTCGCTGTCGCCTGTCGTTTCTGTTATGCCACTCAAAATATTATTTAGCAAATTAGTAAATGGGCATATTACCACAAAGATCACGGACATATTTACATGATGGTACCGTACTTGTCACAGTTCCGAGCTTTTGATCCTAAGACAAGCGTGCCCCATGAACGATAGTCAGTTTTAGTAGGTTTGTTAATTTTATTATACATGTACCTGTAAAATGCTTGTAAGCAGTGTTGAAACACAGGGAAATGATTTATTCTAAAGCGAAATATGGTTCCCAAACGCGTGATGCAAAGCGATTTTAGATATTACAACTTTATATAGTAGGTAAAATAAATAAATAGTGATAACCTACACAAACTAGAGGAGTGTTTTCAATATTTATTTTTTTTCAAAGCAAGATATCTGAAATATCTTTATTACTAACTTCAGGTCTTAAATGTGGCGTTAGGCAACATAGAATCGATTGCTTTTTTGGGGTGCTATCTGAGCCTGAACTATGGACAAGTCAGATATTGTTGATATTACCTTCTTATTTCAGAAGTCCACTGAGATACTGAGAACTGCACGGCACCTGGCTGCTAGCAACCAAGCCTGTCATTCACCCTCTGGAACCCTACGCACATCCATGCATCTTTTGTTTTAAAATTGAATAAATACGTTTGTCATTCCTTGTTTTCTTATTCACTTCCATATGAAATGATGATAAAATATTAATAATAATAATAGAGGGTTAGGGGTAAAATTGTAAAGATATTATTGTTTGAGCACTTTCAAATTAAATCTGCTAAAACTGATCTGTAAGCATTGTGTTTGGGATTGATGATTTCTCCAGTAACAGAGGATGTCGTAAATCGAAAGGATTAAAAGTTTTGTTAATATGCCCAGTATTTTGTAAATAATTGAGAGCATTTTAAGAATACATCTACAGGATTTCCAACAGCCCACATTTATAAATACAATTTGTATGAATTTACGATATTGCTTTTTTAAAAATCTGTCCTACATTTTTTATAGTGAGACGGGTTTTTTAATATCTATTTATAAATTAGTTCATCCTCCCAGATAAAATTTTCTTAATTTAATATAAGTCCATATTCTAAGGGTTTTGGTTTGCTAGAGAAAATTGTTTCAAATTTCACAACCTTCTCATCAGACGAACGCTTCAATTTTAAATTAAAACGGAAATATAAGAGATCTTGACACACTTTTGAAATGGGAACAATGAAATTTGCTCCTCCACCCAAAACTTAGAACTGCATATTCTGATATGTTTGAAAATGTCTCATTAAAATCATAATTAAAATAAATTGATCCTTTGATATAAAGAAATGGACTCGCCCCACCTGTCACCCCTCAAATCGAATGGACTTGTCCCACCTGTCACCCCTCAGATGAAATGGACTCGCCCCACCTGTCACCCCTCAGATGGAATGGACTCGCCCCACCTGTCACCCCTAAGATGAAATGGACTCGTCCCACCTGTCACCCCTAAGATGAAATGGACTCGCCCCACCTGTCACCCCTCAGATGGAATGGACTCGCCCCACCTGTCACCCCTAAGATGGAATGGACTCGTCCCACCTGTCACCCCTCAGATGGAATGGACTCGCCCCACCTGTCACCCCTCATATGGAATGGACTCGCCCCACCTGTCACCCCTCAGATGGAATGGACTCGCCCCACCTGTCACCCCTCAGATGAAATGGACTCGCTCCACCTGTCACCCCTAAGATGAAATGGACTCGCCCCACCTGTCACCCCTCATATGGAATGGACTCGTCCCACCTGTCACCCCTCAAATCGAATGGACTCGACCCACTTGAAAACTTTCAATGCATGTCAGTGGTGGGTGGAAGGGTATCACGTGATTTTCGGGAGCCAATGAAAAAAGCAGGAATTTTACACTCAGTTATAGGTAAACAAAATGGCACGTTCGACGCACCGGGGAGGATCGTTTATTTAGGAGGCATGCACATAAATTTGGTGGGTATTTTAAAAGCATTTTACTATTTACAACGATCAGTACCATCTCAACTTAACTCATGTGAAGTGATTTTCAAGTGTTTGGTCTGTTTATGTTTTTATGACAATTTAAACTAGGCATAGCTTCATATGTAGTTTGACAATTGTAAACTGAAGTTTTCACACCACAAGCCTTCTTTCAAGTGAAATATCTCGAAAAGCACTCGGACGATTTTTTTCCAACTTTTCAGTAATGTTGCTCATTTATTTGTCGACAAAAAGTGCCGATGGCACCCGATGGCACCCCTGGATCTTTGGAGTTATAGACGGTATAATCCTTCATACCCAATTACGACCATTTTTGTAGGAATGCGTCTTTATAATGTTAAACTCCCTCATTAAAAAGCATATATCTGAAAAAGTAAACGGTAGATTTTTTTCCAAATCTTAATCTGACGTTTTTCGTGTACCTTTTTACATAATATGTAGCCTGCAACTGACAGCACCCCTGGGTCTTGGGATATATAGACAATGCAGTGCCATGGCAAATTACGGCCATTTTTGTTTGAGTGAATTTTGGATCACGCAGACCCCGTCTTTCAAATCGAATATCTGAAAAAGCAATCGGACAATTATTTTCAAAATTGTCTGAAATGTTGCTTAGATATTGGTTAGCAAAAAGAGCCTATGGCACCCAATGGCACCCCAGGATCTTGAGAATTATAGGCTGTATATAGTGCATGCCAAAGTACTGTTTTGGTTATCCCACAGCCAGCATTTATAACAACAGCATAATTGCACTTGTATATCACTTACATGCTTGTCTGTATTTTAAAGCATAATGTGCAATCTGATCACTATACAAGCACATTCCTACAACTGTTGAAGGGCTAGTCATGGTATTAGTCAGTTACAACTACTTGTCATTCACTGTGTATGATATACAAGAGCCTATTATATCTCAACTGTAGCTCCATATAATAGCACTCTTTTATGCCACATACAGTAATTGGCTCAAGTACATATCAAATAAACATTTTTTTTTTAAATACTGATGATAAGTCTCATATCTTTTTCAGCATGGACTACAATTTTTATTTTTGAAATGCTGTGCACTATAAAGGTGAGAAGTAATTCATCGGAATACCATAGTTGTAAACTTGTGACTTATGTTTCCATTGCTCATCTATTTCGTTAACATTGACAAAAACATGTTCTGTGTTTGTTTTGCCTAAACTTTCATTTTAATCTTACTATCATAAAAATTGAAATCATATTTAAGTATAATGGTAACAGGTTACCTAAAAAGTTGAAGCCTTATCCAGTTAAATAATAATAATATCAAATATAAAACATTTACGGCTTTTTAATTTCAGGGAATGGAAACAGCTTATAACCTCATAATGGGATACCGCCTATGGATTGTAGCTGAAATTAGAGACTTGAGATAACAGGAATGATGTTTGTTATTTCCAAAATCTGTGCCTTCATGGAGTGTGACATTGTAATAAACATGATTGCTTTTGAATTACTCAGTCATCAAATGTTAAATTAGTAGTTTGTCACAATATCAAATATTGTATTATCTGCATAGAGAATTCCCCTCATCTTTTGTAAGTTAAGTTTTGATTAATTAAGTAAAGTGAGTAGTAAGTCTCATGAACTTGGAGAAAATTAAATACTGCAGATCTTGGAAAAACTTCGTTTATTGTGATTTCTGTCAGATATGAGGATTTGTAAATGTTGATAATACATTACATTTTCTGTCTCTTATTATATGCATTTACCATGATTTCTCACTCTGAGTAATGTACGCATCTGGCAAACTAACTTGAAATTCAAGGCATATTTTATAGTTAAAAAAAAAGTGATATTAAAATCTGACCAAGACGAATTTAAAGTAATCTGAATTCTATCAGGATTTCAGTCTTGCCTGTGCTATGTATGTATTTGTAGGTTGTCACCCTTTTAAATCATTTAAAAAGTATTATTATATTATTTCAATATTTTGTGAATATTTAAATGAGTTATAAAATTTATAAGAAAAATGTAAGAAATAAAATATACTGTTAATTATGTTTTTATGAAATATGTGAAATAAAAAGTTTATAATCATATCAAAGTTCTTCCATTTGTTTATGATAATTTTGTCATTTTACATTTTCTTTGCCTTAAACTTTGGTCAAGCTTACTTTCCACAAAAAAAAAAAAAAAAAAAAAAAAAAAAAAAAAAAAAAAAAAAAAAAAAAAAACTTTGTCACATGCCCTTTCTTATAGTTATCTGAATTATCAACTTGTCATAATTTACTATTTTAATTTCTAGAGTTAATTATTATTCTTATTCAAACAAGAAATTATCAATTATACACAGAAAAATTAAAGTCAATAACAAATCAACACTGCCAGCAAATTTTAGTCTGCCCAAGCTACAGTCACTACAGGTATATAGGATAGTAGGCCTACACACTGACAGAGATTTGATACCTATGCCACGGTGACATTTTACAACTCTACTCGTCGGTTTGTTGATCATAAATTGCACATTTTTTCAAGTGTTTCATTATTAGTTTGTAGCATCCATATTTATATTTATATACATCTAATACATAATGAAACAAAGTCGGCGTAACGTTACGCAAATGCCCCAATAAACAATGCATCGCACACAGTTGCGCCAACGCTTTACTGGACGAAGACGCAGGAAGACGTCGCCGGGAGCTCACTTTCGATGTTCACTCTTCGACGGCAAAACGTCAAATGACTGACGTGCGTGCGCATCTTTTGACGTATCACGTGATACCCTTCCAACCACCACTGAATGCAGGTCGTCTTCTTACAGGGTCTAGCTATCCAGTGACCAACCAGGAGCATAGCTTGCACTGCGATGCGCGACTTTTTCTTATGCAAATTACAACTGGTACAGTGCATGGCACATTTGAGGAGTTGCTGTGGAAATTGGTCTCAAAGAACGGCGAAATTATGGAATATTATTTTACTATTTAGACAATGCTATTACCCGCGTAGACCTATTTGTCACCATACATAATATTTTTCTAGGACAACTAGTTTATATTAAATCAAAAACTAAAAATAGCAATGAAGATAGGTATAACAAGTAAATGATGATGCTCATACATTCAGGGAGTAGCTTTGCGTAGGATGAAATATATTGTATTGTACGCCCCCCTGGCTGTCGATTGTAAGTAATAGACATAAACTGGCCCGCTCGAAGATTCTGCGGGTCCGTGGTCAAAGTTAAATAAAAATAACCATGATTAAGGGAAGTTATTGAAGTTATCAATTTAAGATTTTAGAGATACTAATAAATTTACCTTTTTTTAACACTGGTCGTATTCACAAAAGATCGTAAACATTACAGAGAGAAGGAAAAGTACCCAAGAGAAGGGAGGGGGGGGGGGGGGGTGTGAAGGAGCGCAATGTGAAACAAATTAATATTATGTTCTTATTTATCTATTCAATTTCATAAATAATTTGTAAACTCTTCACTCTTGATTCAAATAAATAAAAAGCAACAATTAAAACTTGTAGTACTTGCCACAGAAGCCAAACTGAAGTAAAACATTTGAAATAGCAAAAAAAGAGGAAGACAAGTAAAAAAAATTAAATTCCCAAATTTTTAGAAACTAATAATCTTTCTTCGACAGTATCCTTAACATAACCGTCTTTTGTGTTTTCAGATCGCCATCTACCGTGTTTCTTAAACAGTCTGTCTTTAGTCCCTGCATTAGAATCCAGCATATGAAATCAAACAAACGGAAATTATTCGGAGATCCTTCAAAGTGACTTCAGAACTCATAAAATTAGTAACCAATTGAGAAATGTGCTTAGCAGTTACAGGTTCCTTTTTTGTTACTCTATGGTCTTTCCGTCTCTGAGATGCTTCCTTCACTGCAATAACGAATTTTGACTCGCAATTTCGGATTTTTCTTACAGTTGGCTGTACCATGAAACCATTTTAAAGTGTAAAAAGATGTCTAAACCGCAGCAGAATAATTACAAGTTTGTGACAAATTTTGAAGATAAAAAGCAACAATCGAGTCTTTCGCTGTAAAGAAAGAGGTCACACCGATCGTATTACACCGTTCAAGCCATTTTTGGAAGCCGTAAGAATATTTTCTCACTGTGTTGTCTGCTCTTGACTTCAAAATGACATCTGGTAATGAATCTGCTAAAGCCTTCAAACTTTTATTGCTTGTAACCTCCACGTCTTGGAGGATAGCATTATCAAGAAAACATGAAAAAGGAAAAAAAAGAAAATTTTTGAAAACAAAACTCTAGCAATCGTTCCCATAATCTATGTTCATCCTGGACAATAATCATGTCCATGTTAACTGTCATTGATCAATGATTGTGATCCTAATGGCCATTTCTTCCATTCCTTCCTTCAATGTTGCAGAACTCCATTACAGCATGTTGTATCGATAACCCATTGGTAACTAGAGCGCAGACCTCCGCCAAGGCAGCGATTTTTTATTATTATTGATTTTTGATTGATTATTGATCCGGATCACCACCAAAAAATAATCATCTCTTCCTTGGCCCACTTCGTACAGTTCCTGAAAAATTCATCAAAATCGGTCTAAGAAATACATAAACAAAGCCATCTCCATTATATCAATGATCCAGTGATCGTCTGTTTATCTCTCCTTCGAAGAAAGTGAGTTTTAAATTCTATAAACAGATGACCAATTATTCATCTACTTTAAATCCCTTTAAATATGAAAAACTTATTCGTATTCAAAACAAATGGTCCCAAACCGGGTTTTCTGGCATCTGAATAGACCGTTTTTAACTTACTAGGCAAGCTTTGTACACGTAGACTTTTCTCATTAAAAAAAAAAAAAGAAAACTAAATTGTCTTTCCAAAAATTAATTCTTTAATGCAAGACATTCGTCTTTAATATTAATATTAAAATCCCAATGCTTCCTCTAGTTATTTATCTAGATACATTTCCAATCAATGGAGACATAATAATAAAACAGAAATAATTTTACCTGTAACCCTCGCCAATTTTATAGCTGTTATATACGGTAAATCTGAAACCAATTCGTCTAAAAGACACAGAGTATTACTAGTATATTGTAGAAAGCCTTCTTTCGGGAATAAACAATCCCCTTACTTCCATGTCCCAAATAATCCCCAACCATTCCAATTTGTTGACTGGTTCTAATTTACTTTTTTCGGCGTTTAAAACAAAATCTGCTTTAAACAGATCCATTTTAATTTTTTTAGAATGTAGTTTTAAATGTAATATATTTTTCTAGAGAATTTTCAGACACAATACCGTCATCTAAATAAACAACAATGGGGATTCCATTTTTCTCCAATACCCAACTAAACGTCTAAGTATTTTAGTAAAAATAAACGGTGCTGAAGAAAGGCCAAACGAAAGTACCAAAAAAAAAAAAAAAAAAAAAAGAATTCTTTCCGTTGATTTAAAAAAGTTTGAGATGCCGGAGCAATATCTAAATGGTGAATAAATAAATAAACACAACACTAAACTGCAGAATTATCTCAACAAATATTATCTGTGGTCTTGCTCACATTCCCAAAAGTGAGAGTGTAATATGCCTTTGGTCCATGCAACCAGATCTCTTGTCCTCCTTGTCTGTTCAGCCTAAAATATAAAATTGCAAGACAGCTATTTAATTCTTAATGCATAACTCTATTAAAAAGGAAAATGTCCATGATGGAAAAAACTCATTTATTTTTTCTACCTGAAGATATGGAAAATGGTGCAATAGTTTGTGTTGTTCTCATGCATATCTACTCACAGTGATTATCTTCTTTCCAAGATTTTTGCCCCATGCCAAATGTCCCACGAATGTTTTATCCCAATTCATTTTTTTTTCTGAAATAAGAAAAATTTAGCTAAATATATATAGAGAGATATAACAAAAAAATAGCAAGAATTGCAACTAAATAATCACATACATGTAGATACATTTCACATACTAAATTTGCTTTCTAATTATTATAGTAAGACCTAAACAGCACTTTGTACTTAAGTGTGCAACAAGGGCATCTTTGACCACTTCTGTTGCACTGATTCCTTTTTTTTTTCAGGAAATCCATAGCCCTGACAAACCCTTCCTTCTCCATTACAGAGCTACTCAGCTTGGTTTCTTTCTTCCTTACAACTTCTGCTTCCAACACATCCCCTGTTTCATAGTCAACAATAATGCTCGCGCAATATTGTGCACTATGTCCTGGGCTGTCCATTCTGCCATCAACTATGAATAAATGGGATATATCGAAACACGGACATCATAAATATGTGGTGCGACAATTCCTAAAACAACACTTGGTGGGATTTAGGACACATTCCTATAGACACCACAGGTCTACATTGATCGACCAGACTTGGCATGGATTTTCACTGCTATCAGCTGAATAGGTAACCCCCCCCCCTCTAAGAAATAAAATTGTTCATGTTCCTTTTGTTGATATATATATATATATATATATATATATATATATATATATATATATATATATATATATAATTTCCAAAGGAATAGAGGGTAATAAGTCATACTCAAATTATATTTTAGGATGCCAACCCATGTTATTTTTCATCTTACTCCTCAAAGTGTGTCTTGCCTTTAAATGTAAAGCTCTATGTTATTTAATGAAAGACAATATAAGTTCCATCTGTTTAGAGATGTATGTCGGTCTGCTTTATAGCAATTAAGTCCCTGCTGTGGTTTAGGCCTACTGGTCACAACCAGAACATCAGAACCACTGCTTCCATCCACCGCTTCTACTTGTGGACATGAGTACACTTGATATAGAAACAAAACACGCATTAAGTTAAAATTTTAGATTAATCCATTTAATCCATAAAGTTTAAATAACACATTTGCAATAAAGTTTTTGATTAAGTTTTTTATCAAAATTAAAATAGATTATTGTAATAATGTTATTAAAGTATGTGCCCTTTTTCAAATGCAAAGAATGCAAAGCAACCCTTATATATACATGTACCTGTATATAAATATGTTTGATAAGATCTATTGGAGATATTTAAGCACATTTAAAAGACACTCACTCAGAAACAGAGTTTTCAATATCGCTTAATTTGGGATCAGGAATGGACTTAGCAGTGGTCCTCACCCTCGCCTGAACAAAGAAGCTCAAACAAATCAAGAACAAATCAATATCCGAATAACGACGGTGATATGGCACTGCTGGCGCATATTAATTTCGTGATCTGTAAACACAGGGAATCAGCAGTTGTAAACATTATCTTATAGTATATTTTGAACAAGCGGTCTGTACAGGGAGGGGGGGGGGCGGGGTCGGCCCGCCCCCTTAAAATATTCCTGGATCCGCCCCTGGATCCGCCACATGGTACCTATCTGTATCTTAAAAAAAAAAAAAAAAAACTGCTGGTATATGATAGACGGGAAGAGGGAGCGCATGGGAAATGGCGGTGTAGGCCGGATCTAAAGCCTTCCACAGTTTCAGCAGTAACTTGTTGGTCACTTCGTTCATTCCACTCGGAGACTGTTCTGGTAAAGAAAGAGTTTCAAACTGGTGTGTCGCAGTGTGATTCTTGCACTTAAGAGTTTGTTTTAAATCCTAATATTAGTACATAAATGTAATTTATTCTAAAATGTGAGGCCTAATAATAAGGAGCTACGGGCAAATCTCTTCAACAATCAGTTTCTTTTTCAAACTGATTGTTTGACACATCATGATAACAACGGAAACCACCAAACTTCAATTAAGATAATTAATTGTATTTATGTAGCAAATGGTTTGTTTTAGTGGTGGTATTAACTTTTTGGTAATACATCAACGTTTTGTTTATAGGAAATTAGTCTGGTTAGTTAGTAGTAGGTAGTAGGATGGTAGTTTGGGTCTTGTGTCTGCACATTTTTACCTTAAGTACAGTAGTTGACCAAGGCAAGGTGATAACAGATGTCCCGGGTTAAGGAATTTCTTAGCTGCTGTGTATCTAGGCACACACATTTGCACCCCCACCTTTAATAATTACATATTTCTTTATAGTTACCCGCACGAAAATGCAGTAGTATCGAAGTAGCAAAGCGGCGGGAGCATATTTGCAGAATAGCCTACTGCAATTCTACTCCAAAAAGTACATAGGTTTGTACAGAGAGGAGCATAAATGCATAATTTTTTAAATTCCCATGACAAAACACCCCGGTGACTCCCTTCGCCACATAAGTTTTCATGTAATTATTAAACAGAGCAAAAAATCTCCCTATTTCTGTAGAATTATAAATTTTATAAAAGATGTTTTTGGGACTAATTCTATCGAGCTGCATTCAGTGAGAAGTCATTCAGCTTTGTAGCTGCGGAGATATTGACGGCCGCACTAAAAAAAAACCTGCAAAACTGCATGAACAGAATATTTTGGTGAAACATTTCCTATTCTCATAGACAGCAGACTCACTGACGTAACTCCCAATGCCACAAAACTTAAGTGTCAAAAAGTTACTTTTCACACCGGCAGTACTGTAATTGAACATATCCATTCTCTTGTTTGTAAACAAACCACTGCACTGCTCACAGTCGTAAGCTCCCTCCGCCAGATGTCCGAAACTGTACAGCACTGAGCCAGGTCTCGACCAAAAATAAGAAGCAATTTAGGCCCCAATCTGCTACTTGACACCAAATTAACCACTAGGAACACACAAAAAATGTCAAGAAAAAAACTAGAAACAATCACTAATTTTTCACCCAGAACTTCATTCGTCTATAATAGTCCGTGATTGGCCAGGTAGGGATGAAAATTTGTTTTCTTCATTATAGTGTCAGGTAGGTGTGTTCGGTCATTTGTAGTAAGAATAAAGTGCTGGAAGAGTGGTGGTGTCAACATTAAGGAAGAAATAGAGCAAAAACTCTGTCTCCCCCCCCCCCCCCCCCCCCCTTCTCAGATTCTGTTCTCAGAGCTTATTTTTGGATAATCTTTAAAGCTAGAATTGGGGGCCTTGATGAAGTGACCCGGGCGCGTTTCCACATTTTTTATGAATGACAGGTGTGGTAGATTGATTTTCGTCACTTTTTGGAAAAATCAGAGACGGGTCGATTTTTGGTGATTTTGAGTGATTTTCAACAGTGCCGGCACTGTGAGATTTCTTCAATTTTGGCCAGGTAGGGATGAAAATTTTTTTTCTTCATTGTAGTGTCAGGTAGGTGTGTTCGGTCATTTGTAGTAAGAATAAAGTGCTGGAAGAGTGGTGGTGTCGATTTTTGGTGATTTTGAGTGATTTTCAACAGTGCCGGCACTGTGAGATTTCTTCAATTTTGGCCAGGTAGGGATGAAAATTTTTTTTCTTCATTGTAGTGTCAGGTAGGTGTGTTCGGTCATTTGTAGTAAGAATAAAGTGCTGGAAGAGTGGTGGTGTCAACATTAAGGAAGAAATAGAGCAAAAACTCTGTCTCCCCCCCCCCCCCCCCCCTCTCAGATTCTGTTCTCAGAGCTTATTTTTGGATCATCTTTAAAGATAGAATTGGGGGCCTTGATGAAGTGACCCGGGCGCGTTTCCACATTTTTTATGAATGACAGGTGTGGTAGATTGATTTTCGTCACTTTTTGGAAAAATCGGAGACGGGTCGATTTTTGGTGATTTTGAGTGATTTTGAACAGTGCCGGCACTGTGAGATTTCTTCAATTTTGGCCAGGTAGGGATGAAAATTTTTTTTCTTCATTATAGTGTCAGGTAGGTGTTTTCAGTCATTTGTAGTAAGAATAAAGTGCTGGAAGAGTGGTGATGTCAACATTAAGGAAGGAATAGAGCAAAAACTCTGTCTCCCCCCCCCCCCCTCTCAGATTCTGTTCTCAGAGCTTATTTTTGGATAATCTTTAAAGCTAGAATTGGGGGCCTTGATGAAGTGACCCGGGCGCGTTTCCACATTTTTTATGAATGACAGGTGTGGTAGATTGATTTTCGTCACTTTTTGGAAAAATCGGAGACGGGTCGATTTTTGGTGATTTTGAGTGATTTTGATCAGTGCCAGCACTGTGAGATTTCTTCAATTTTGGCCAGGTAGGGATGAAAAATTTTTTTCTTCGTTATAGTGTCAGGTAGGTGTGTTCGGTCATTTGTAGTAAGAATAAAGTGCTGGAAGAGTGGTGGTGTCAACATTAAGGAAGAAATAGAGCAAAAACTCTGTCTCCCCCCCCCCCCCTTCTCAGATTCTGTTCTCAGAGCTTATTTTTGGATAATCTTTAAAGCTAGAATTGGGGGCCTTGATGAAGTGACCCGGGCGCATTTCCACATTTTTTATGAATGACAGGTGTGGTAGATTGATTTTCGTCACTTTTTGGAAAAATCAGAGACGGGTCGATTTTTGGTGATTTTGAGTGATTTTCAACAGTGCCGGCACTGTGAGATTTCTTCAATTTTGGCCAGGTAGGGATGAAAATTTTTTTTCTTCATTGTAGTGTCAGGTAGGTGTGTTCGGTCATTTGTAGTAAGAATAAAGTGCTGGAAGAGTGGTGGTGTCGATTTTTGGTGATTTTGAGTGATTTTCAACAGTGCCGGCACTGTGAGATTTCTTCAATTTTGGCCAGGTAGGGATGAAAATTTTTTTTCTTCATTGTAGTGTCAGGTAGGTGTGTTCGGTCATTTGTAGTAAGAATAAAGTGCTGGAAGAGTGGTGGTGTCAACATTAAGGAAGAAATAGAGCAAAAACTCTGTCTCCCCCCCCCCCCCCCCCCCTCTCAGATTCTGTTCTCAGAGCTTATTTTTGGATCATCTTTAAAGATAGAATTGGGGGCCTTGATGAAGTGACCCGGGCGCGTTTCCACATTTTTTATGAATGACAGGTGTGGTAGATTGATTTTCGTCACTTTTTGGAAAAATCGGAGACGGGTCGATTTTTGGTGATTTTGAGTGATTTTGAACAGTGCCGGCACTGTGAGATTTCTTCAATTTTGGCCAGGTAGGGATGAAAATTTTTTTTCTTCATTATAGTGTCAGGTAGGTGTGTTCAGTCATTTGTAGTAAGAATAAAGTGCTGGAAGAGTGGTGATGTCAACATTAAGGAAGGAATAGAGCAAAAACTCTGTCTCCCCCCCCCTCTCAGATTCTGTTCTCAGAGCTTATTTTTGGATAATCTTTAAAGCTAGAATTGGGGGCCTTGATGAAGTGACCCGGGCGCGTTTCCACATTTTTTATGAATGACAGGTGTGGTAGATTGATTTTCGTCACTTTTTGGAAAAATCGGAGACGGGTCGATTTTTGGTGATTTTGAGTGATTTTGATCAGTGCCAGCACTGTGAGATTTCTTCAATTTTGGCCAGGTAGGGATGAAAAATTTTTTTCTTCGTTATAGTGTCAGGTAGGTGTGTTCGGTCATTTGTAGTAAGAATAAAGTGCTGGAAGAGTGGTGGTGTCATCATTAAGGAAGAAATAGAGCAAAAACTGTGTCTCCCCCCCCCCCCCCCCCCTCTCAGATTCTGTTCTCAGAGCTCATTTTTGGATCATCTTTAAAGCTAGAATTGGGGGCCTTGATGAAGTGACACGGGCGCATTTCCACATTTTTTATGAATGACAGGTGTGGTAGATTGATTTTCGTCACTTTTTGGAAAAATCTGAGACGGGTCGATTTTTGGTGATTTTGAGTGATTTTGATCAGTGCCGGCACTGTGAGATTTCTTCAATTTTGGCCAGGTAGGGATGAAAAATTTTTTTCTTCGTTATAGTGTCAGGTAGGTGTGTTCGGTCATTTGTAGTAAGAATAAAGTGCTGGAAGAGTGGTGGTGTCATCATTAAGGAAGAAATAGAGCAAAAACTGTGTCTCCCCCCCCCCCCCCCCCTCTCAGATTCTGTTCTCAGAGCTCATTTTTGGATCATCTTTAAAGCTAGAATTGGGGGCCTTGATGAAGTGACCCGGGCGCGTTTCCACATTTTTTATGAATGACAGGTGTGGTAGATTGATTTTCGTCACTTTTTGGAAAAATCTGAGACGGGTCGATTTTTGGTGATTTTGAGTGATTTTGATCAGTGCCGGCACTGTGAGATTTCTTCAATTTTGGCCAGGTAGGGATGAAAAATTTTTTTCTTCGTTATAGTGTCAGGTAGGTGTGTTCGGTCATTTGTAGTAAGAATAAAGTGCTGGAAGAGTGGTGGTGTCATCATTAAGGAAGAAATAGAGCAAAAACTGTGTCTCCCCCCCCCCCCTCTCAGATTCTGTTCTCAGAGCTCATTTTTGGATCATCTTTAAAGCTAGAATTGGGGTCCTTGATGAAGTGACCCGGGCGCGTTTCCACATTTTTTATGAATGACAGGTGTGGTAGATTGATTTTCGTCACTTTTTGGAAAAATCTGAGACGGGTCGATTTTTGGTGATTTTGAGTGATTTTGATCAGTGCCGGCACTGTGAGATTTCTTCAATTTTGGCCAGGTAGGTATGAAAAATTTTTTTCTTCGTTATAGTGTCAGGTAGGTGTGTTCGGTCATTTGTAGTAAGAATAAAGTGCTGGAAGAGTGGTGGTGTCATCATTAAGGAAGAAATAGAGCAAAAACTGTGTCTCCCCCCCCCCTCTCAGATTCTGTTCTCAGAGCTCATTTTTGGATCATCTTTAAAGCTAGAATTGGGGGCCTTGATGAAGTGACCCGGGCGCGTTTCCACATTTTTTATGAATGACAGGTGTGGTAGATTGATTTTCGTCACTTTTTGGAAAAATCTGAGACGGGTCGATTTTTGGTGATTTTGAGTGATTTTGATCAGTGCCGGCACTGTGAGATTTCTTCAATTTTGGCCAGGTAGGGATGAAAAATTTTTTTCTTCGTTATAGTGTCAGGTAGGTGTGTTCGGATCATTTGTAGTAAGAATAAAGTGCTGGAAGAGTGGTGGTGTCATCATTAAGGAAGAAATAGAGCAAAAACTGTGTCTCCCCCCCCCCCCCCTCTCAGATTCTGTTCTCAGAGCTCATTTTTGGATCATCTTTAAAGCTAGAATTGGGGGCCTTGATGAAGTGACCCGGGCGCGTTTCCACATTTTTTATGAATGACAGGTGTGGTAGATTGATTTTCATCACTTTTTGGAAAAATCTGAGACGGGTCGATTTTTGGTGATTTTGAGTGATTTTGATCAGTGCCGGCACTGTGAGATTTCTTCAATATTGGCCAGGTAGGGATGAAAAATTTTTTTCTTCGTTATAGTGTCAGGTAGGTGTGTTCGGTCATTTGTAGTAAGAATAAAGTGCTGGAAGAGTGGTGGTGTCATCATTAAGGAAGAAATAGAGCAAAAACTGTGTCTCCCCCCCCCCCCTCTCAGATTCTGTTCTCAGAGCTCATTTTTGGATCATCTTTAAAGCTAGAATTGGGGGCCTTGATGAAGTGACCCGGGCTGCGTTTCCACATTTTTTATGAATGACAGGTGTGGTAGATTGATTTTCGTCACTTTTTGGAAAAATCTGAGACGGGTCGATTTTTGGTCATTTTGAGTGATTTTGATCAGTGCCGGCACTGTGAGATTTCTTCAATTTTGGCCAGGTAGGGATGAAAAATTTTTTCTTCGTTATAGTGTCAGGTAGGTGTGTTCGGTCATTTGTAGTAAGAATAAAGTGCTGGAAGAGTGGTGGTGTCATCATTTAGGAAGAAATAGAGCAAAAACTGTGTCTCCCCCCCCCCCTCTCAGATTCTGTTCTCAGAGCTCATTTTTGGATCATTTTTAAAGCTAGAATTGGGGGCCTTGATGAAGTGACCCGGGCGCGTTTCCACATTTTTTATGAATGACAGGTGTGGTAGATTGATTTTCATCACTTTTTGGAAAAATCTGAGACGGGTCGATTTTTGGTGATTTTGAGTGATTTTGATCAGTGCCGGCACTGTGAGATTTCTTCAATTTTGGCCAGGTAGGGATGAAAAATTTTTTTCTTCGTTATAGTGTCAGGTAGGTGTGTTCGGTCATTTGTAGTAAGAATAAAGTGCTGGAAGAGTGGTGGTGTCATCATTAAGGAAGAAATAGAGCAAAAACTGTGTCTCCCCCCCCCCCTCTCAGATTCTGTTCTCAGAGCTGATTTTTGGATCATCTTTAAAGCTAGAATTGGGGGCCTTGATGAAGTGACCCGGGCGCGTTTCCACATTTTTTATGAATGACAGGTGTGGTAGATTGATTTTCGTCACTTTTTGGAAAAATCTGAGACGGGTCGATTTTTGGTGATTTTGAGTGATTTTGATCAGTGCCGGCACTTTGAGATTTCTTCAATTTTGGCCAGGTAGGGATGAAAAATTTTTTTCTTCGTTATAGTGTCAGGTAGGTGTGTTCGGTCATTTGTAGTAAGAATAAAGTGCTGGAAGAGTGGTGGTGTCATCATTAAGGAAGAAATAGAGCAAAAACTGTGTCTCCCCCCCCCCCTCTCAGATTCTGTTCTCAGAGCTCATTTTTGGATCATCTTTAAAGCTAGAATTGGGGGCCTTGATGAAGTGACCCGGGCGCGTTTCCACATTTTTTATGAATGACAGGTGTGGTAGATTGATTTTCGTCACTTTTTGGAAAAATCTGAGACGGGTCGATTTTTGGTGATTTTGAGTGATTTTGATCAGTGCCGGCACTGTGAGATTTCTTCAATTTTGGCCAGGTAGGGATGAAAAATTTTTTTCTTCGTTATAGTGTCAGGTAGGTGTGTTCGGTCATTTGTAGTAAGAATAAAGTGCTGGAAGAGTGGTGGTGTCATCATTAAGGAAGAAATAGAGCAAAAACTGTGTCTCCCCCCCCTCTCAGATTCTGTTCTCAGAGCTCATTTTTGGATCATCTTTAAAGCTAGAATTGGGGGCCTTGATGAAGTGACCCGGGCGCGTTTCCACATTTTTTATGAATGACAGGTGTGGTAGATTGATTTTCGTCACTTTTTGGAAAAATCTGAGACGGGTCGATTTTTGGTGATTTTGAGTGATTTTGATCAGTGCCGGCACTGTGAGATTTCTTCAATTTTGGCCAGGTAGGGATGAAAAATTTTTTCTTCGTTATAGTGTCAGGTAGGTGTGTTCGGTCATTTGTAGTAAGAATAAAGTGCTGGAAGAGTGGTGGTGTCATCATTAAGGAAGAAATAGAGCAAAAACTGTGTCTCCCCCCCCCCCCCCCCCCCTTTCAGATTCTGTTCTCAGAGCTCATTTTTGGATCATCTTTAAAGCTAGAATTGGGGGCCTTGATGAAGTGACCCGGGCGCGTTTCCACATTTTTTATGAATGACAGGTGTGGTAGATTGATTTTCGTCACTTTTTGGAAAAATCTGAGACGGGTCGATTTTTGGTGATTTTGAGTGATTTTGATCAGTGCCGGCACTGTGAGATTTCTTCAATTTTGGCCAGGTAGGGATGAAAAATTTTTTTCTTCGTTATAGTGTCAGGTAGGTGTGTTCGGTCATTTGTAGTAAGAATAAAGTGCTGGAAGAGTGGTGGTGTCATCATTAAGGAAGAAATAGAGCAAAAACTGTGTCTCCACCCCCCCTCTCAGATTCTGTTCTCAGAGCTCATTTTTGGATCATCTTTAAAGCTAGAATTGGGGGCCTTGATGAAGTGACCCGGGCGCGTTTCCACATTTTTTATGAATGACAGGTGTGGTAGATTGATTTTCGTCACTTTTTGGAAAAATCTGAGACGGGTCGATTTTTGGTGATTTTGAGTGATTTTGATCAGTGCCGGCACTGTGAGATTTCTTCAATTTTGGCCAGGTAGGGATGAAAAATTTTTTTCTTCGTTATAGTGTCAGGTAGGTGTGTTCGGTCATTTGTAGTAAGAATAAAGTGCTGGAAGAGTGGTGGTGTCATCATTAAGGAAGAAATAGAGCAAAAACTGTGTCTCCCCCCCCCCCCCTCTCAGATTCTGTTCTCAGAGCTCATTTTTGGATCATCTTTAAAGCTAGAATTGGGGGCCTTGATGAAGTGACCCGGGCGCGTTTCCACATTTTTTATGAATGACAGGTGTGGTAGATTGATTTTCGTCACTTTTTGGAAAAATCTGAGACGGGTCGATTTTTGGTCATTTTGAGTGATTTTGATCAGTGCCGGCACTGTGAGATTTCTTCAATTTTGGCCAGGTAGGGATGAAAAATTTTTTTCTTCGTTATAGTGTCAGGTAGGTGTGTTCGGTCATTTGTAGTAAGAATAAAGTGCTGGAAGAGTGGTGGTGTCATCATTAAGGAAGAAATAGAGCAAAAACTGTGTCTCCCCCCCCCCCCCTCTCAGATTCTGTTCTCAGAGCTCATTTTTGGATCATCTTTAAAGCTAGAATTGGGGGCCTTGATGAAGTGACCCGGGCGCGTTTCCACATTTTTTATGAATGACAGGTGTGGTAGATTGATTTTCGTCACTTTTTGGAAAAATCTGAGACGGGTCGATTTTTGGTGATTTTGAGTGATTTTGATCAGTGCCGGCACTGTGAGATTTCTTCAATTTTGGCCAGGTAGGGATGAAAAATTTTTTTCTTCGTTATAGTGTCAGGTAGGTGTGTTCGGTCATTTGTAGTAAGAATAAAGTGCTGGAAGAGTGGTGGTGTCATCATTAAGGAAGAAATAGAGCAAAAACTGTGTCTCCCCCCCCCCCCTCTCAGATTCTGTTCTCAGAGCTCATTTTTGGATCATCTTTAAAGCTAGAATTGGGGGCCTTGATGAAGTGACCCGGGCGCGTTTCCACATTTTTTATGAATGACAGGTGTGGTAGATTGATTTTCGTCACTTTTTGGAAAAATCTGAGACGGGTCGATTTTTGGTGATTTTGAGTGATTTTGATCAGTGCCGGCACTGTGAGATTTCTTCAATTTTGGCCAGGTAGGGATGAAAAATTTTTTTCTTCGTTATAGTGTCAGGTAGGTGTGTTCGGTCATTTGTAGTAAGAATAAAGTGCTGGAAGAGTGGTGGTGTCATCATTAAGGAAGAAATAGAGCAAAAACTGTGTCTCCCCCCCCCCCCCCCTCTCAGATTCTGTTCTCAGAGCTCATTTTTGGATCATCTTTAAAGCTAGAATTGGGGGCCTTGATGAAGTGACCCGGGCGCGTTTCCACATTTTTTATGAATGACAGGTGTGGTAGATTGATTTTCGTCACTTTTTGGAAAAATCTGAGACGGGTCGATTTTTGGTGATTTTGAGTGATTTTGATCAGTGCCGGCACTGTGAGATTTCTTCAATTTTGGCCAGGTAGGGATGAAAAATTTTTTTCTTCGTTATAGTGTCAGGTAGGTGTGTTCGGTCATTTGTAGTAAGAATAAAGTGCTGGAAGAGTGGTGGTGTCATCATTAAGGAAGAAATAGAGCAAAAACTGTGTCTCCCCCCCCCCCCCCTCTCAGATTCTGTTCTCAGAGCTCATTTTTGGATCATCTTTAAAGCTAGAATTGGGGGCCTTGATGAAGTGACCCGGGCGCGTTTCCACATTTTTTATGAATGACAGGTGTGGTAGATTGATTTTCGTCACTTTTTGGAAAAATCTGAGACGGGTCGATTTTTGGTGATTTTGAGTGATTTTGATCAGTGCCGGCACTGTGAGATTTCTTCAATTTTGGCCAGGTAGGGATGAAAAATTTTTTTCTTCGTTATAGTGTCAGGTAGGTGTGTTCGGTCATTTGTAGTAAGAATAAAGTGCTGGAAGAGTGGTGGTGTCATCATTAAGGAAGAAATAGAGCAAAAACTGTGTCTCCCCCCCCCCCCTCTCAGATTCTGTTCTCAGAGCTCATTTTTGGATCATCTTTAAAGCTAGAATTGGGGGCCTTGATGAAGTGACCCGGGCGCGTTTCCACATTTTTTATGAATGACAGGTGTGGTAGATTGATTTTCGTCACTTTTTGGAAAAATCTGAGACGGGTCGATTTTTGGTGATTTTGAGTGATTTTGATCAGTGCCGGCACTGTGAGATTTCTTCAATTTTGGCCAGGTAGGGATGAAAAATTTTTTTCTTCGTTATAGTGTCAGGTAGGTGTGTTCGGTCATTTGTAGTAAGAATAAAGTGCTGGAAGAGTGGTGGTGTCATCATTAAGGAAGAAATAGAGCAAAAACTGTGTCTCCCCCCCCCCCCCCTCTCAGATTCTGTTCTCAGAGCTCATTTTTGATCATCTTTAAAGCTAGAATTGGGGGCCTTGATGAAGTGACCCGGGTGCGTTTCCACATCTTTTATGAATGACAGGTGTGGTAGATTGATTTTCGTCACTTTTTGGAAAAATCTGAGACGGGTCGATTTTTGGTGATTTTGAGTGATTTTGATCAGTGCCAGCACTGTGAGATTTCTTCAATTTTGGCCAGGTAGGGATGAAAAATTTTTTCTTCGTTATAGTGTCAGGTAGGTGTGTTCGGTCATTTGTAGTAAGAATAAAGTGCTGGAAGAGTGGTGGTGTCATCATTAAGGAAGAAATAGAGCAAAAACTGTGTCTCCCCCCCCCCCCCCCCCCCCCCCTCTCAGATTCTGTTCTCAGAGCTCATTTTTGGATCATCTTTAAAGCTAGAATTGGGGGCCTTGATGAAGTGACCCCGGGCGCGTTTCCACATTTTTTATGAATGACAGGTGTGGTAGATTGATTTTCGTCACTTTTTGGAAAAATCTGAGACGGGTCGATTTTTGGTGATTTTGAGTGATTTTGATCAGTGCCGGCACTGTGAGATTTCTTCAATTTTGGCCAGGTAGGGATGAAAAATTTTTTTCTTCGTTATAGTGTCAGGTAGGTGTGTTCGGTCATTTGTAGTAAGAATAAAGTGCTGGAAGAGTGGTGGTGTCATGATTAAGGAAGAAATAGAGCAAAAACTGTGTCTCCCCCCCCCCCCCCCTCTCAGATTCTGTTCTCAGAGCTCATTTTTGGATCATCTTTAAAGCTAGAATTGGGGGCCTTGATGAAGTGACCCGGGCGCGTTTCCACATTTTTTATGAATGACAGGTGTGGTAGATTGATTTTCGTCACTTTTTGGAAAAATCTGAGACGGGTCGATTTTTGGTGATTTTGAGTGATTTTGATCAGTGCCGGCACTGTGAGATTTCTTCAATTTTGGCCAGGTAGGGATGAAAAATTTTTTTCTTCGTTATAGTGTCAGGTAGGTGTGTTCGGTCATTTGTAGTAAGAATAAAGTGCTGGAAGAGTGGTGGTGTCATCATTAAGGAAGAAATAGAGCAAAAACTGTGTCTCCCCCCCCCCCTCTCAGATTCTGTTCTCAGAGCTCATTTTTGGATCATCATTAAAGCTAGAATTGGGGGCCTTGATGAAGTGACCCGGGCGCGTTTCCACATTTTTTATGAATGACAGGTGTGGTAGATTGATTTTCGTCACTTTTTGGAAAAATCTGAGACGGGTCGATTTTTGGTGATTTTGAGTGATTTTGATCAGTGCCGGCACTGTGAGATTTCTTCAATTTTGGCCAGGTAGGGATGAAAAATTTTTTTCTTCGTTATAGTGTCAGGTAGGTGTGTTCGGTCATTTGTAGTAAGAATAAAGTGCTGGAAGAGTGGTGGTGTCATCATTAAGGAAGAAATAGAGCAAAAACTGTGTCTCCCCCCCCTCTCAGATTCTGTTCTCAGAGCTCATTTTTGGATCATCTTTAAAGCTAGAATTGGGGGCCTTGATGAAGTGACCCGGGCGCGTTTCCACATTTTTTATGAATGACAGGTGTGGTAGATTGATTTTCGTCACTTTTTGGAAAAATCTGAGACGGGTCGATTTTTGGTGATTTTGAGTGATTTTGATCAGTGCCGGCACTGTGAGATTTCTTCAATTTTGGCCAGGTAGGGATGAAAAATTTTTTTCTTCGTTATAGTGTCAGGTAGGTGTGTTCGGTCATTTGTAGTAAGAATAAAGTGCTGGAAGAGTGGTGGTGTCATCATTAAGGAAGAAATAGAGCAAAAACTGTGTCTCCCCCCCCCCCCTCTCAGATTCTGTTCTCAGAGCTCATTTTTGGATCATCTTTAAAGCTAGAATTGGGGGCCTTGATGAAGTGACCCGGGCGCGTTTCCACATTTTTTATGAATGACAGGTGTGGTAGATTGATTTTCGTCACTTTTTGGAAAAATCTGAGACGGGTCGATTTTTGGTGATTTTGAGTGATTTTGATCAGTGCCGGCACTGTGAGATTTCTTCAATTTTGGCCAGGTAGGGATGAAAAATTTTTTTCTTCGTTATAGTGTCAGGTAGGTGTGTTCGGTCATTTGTAGTAAGAATAAAGTGCTGGAAGAGTGGTGGTGTCATCATTAAGGAAGAAATAGAGCAAAAACTGTGTCTCCCCCCCCCCCCTCTCAGATTCTGTTCTCAGAGCTCATTTTTGGATCATCTTTAAAGCTAGAATTGGGGGCCTTGATGAAGTGACCCGGGTGCGTTTCCACATCTTTTATGAATGACAGGTGTGGTAGATTGATTTTCGTCACTTTTTGGAAAAATCTGAGACGGGTCGATTTTTGGTGATTTTGAGTGATTTTGATCAGTGCCAGCACTGTGAGATTTCTTCAATTTTGGCCAGGTAGGGATGAAAAATTTTTTTCTTCGTTATAGTGTCAGGTAGGTGTGTTCGGTCATTTGTAGTAAGAATAAAGTGCTGGAAGAGTGGTGGTGTCATCATTAAGGAAGAAATAGAGCAAAAACTGTGTCTCCCCCCCCCCCCCCCCCCCTCTCAGATTCTGTTCTCAGAGCTCATTTTTGGATCATCTTTAAAGCTAGAATTGGGGGCCTTGATGAAGTGACCCGGGCGCGTTTCCACATTTTTTATGAATGACAGGTGTGGTAGATTGATTTTCGTCACTTTTTGGAAAAATCTGAGACGGGTCGATTTTTGGTGATTTTGAGTGATTTTGATCAGTGCCGGCACTGTGAGATTTCTTCAATTTTGGCCAGGTAGGGATGAAAAATTTTTTTCTTCGTTATAGTGTCAGGTAGGTGTGTTCGGTCATTTGTAGTAAGAATAAAGTGCTGGAAGAGTGGTGGTGTCATCATTAAGGAAGAAATAGAGCAAAAACTGTGTCTCCCCCCCCCCCCCCCCCTCTCAGATTCTGTTCTCAGAGCTCATTTTTGGATCATCTTTAAAGCTAGAATTGGGGGCCTTGATGAAGTGACCCGGGCGCGTTTCCACATTTTTTATGAATGACAGGTGTGGTAGATTGATTTTCGTCACTTTTTGGAAAAATCTGAGACGGGTCGATTTTTGGTGATTTTGAGTGATTTTGATCAGTGCCGGCACTGTGAGATTTCTTCAATTTTGGCCAGGTAGGGATGAAAAATTTTTTTCTTCGTTATAGTGTCAGGTAGGTGTGTTCGGTCATTTGTAGTAAGAATAAAGTGCTGGAAGAGTGGTGGTGTCATCATTAAGGAAGAAATAGAGCAAAAACTGTGTCTCCCCCCCCCCCCCTCTCAGATTCTGTTCTCAGAGCTCATTTTTGGATCATCATTAAAGCTAGAATTGGGGGCCTTGATGAAGTGACCCGGGCGCGTTTCCACATTTTTTATGAATGACAGGTGTGGTAGATTGATTTTCGTCACTTTTTGGAAAAATCTGAGACGGGTCGATTTTTGGTGATTTTGAGTGATTTTGATCAGTGCCGGCACTGTGAGATTTCTTCAATTTTGGCCAGGTAGGGATGAAAAATTTTTTTCTTCGTTATAGTGTCAGGTAGGTGTGTTCGGTCATTTGTAGTAAGAATAAAGTGCTGGAAGAGTGGTGGTGTCATCATTAAGGAAGAAATAGAGCAAAAACTGTGTCTCCCCCCCCCCCCCCTCTCAGATTCTGTTCTCAGAGCTCATTTTTGGATCATCATTAAAGCTAGAATTGGGGGCCTTGATGAAGTGACCCGGGCGCGTTTCCACATTTTTTATGAATGACAGGTGTGGTAGATTGATTTTCGTCACTTTTTGGAAAAATCTGAGACGGGTCGATTTTTGGTGATTTTGAGTGATTTTGATCAGTGCCGGCACTGTGAGATTTCTTCAATTTTGGCCAGGTAGGGATGAAAAATTTTTTTCTTCGTTATAGTGTCAGGTAGGTGTGTTCGGTCATTTGTAGTAAGAATAAAGTGCTGGAAGAGTGGTGGTGTCATCATTAAGGAAGAAATAGAGCAAAAACTGTGTCTCCCCCCCCCTCTCAGATTCTGTTCTCAGAGCTCATTTTTGGATCATCTTTAAAGCTAGAATTGGGGGCCTTGATGAAGTGACCCGGGCGCGTTTCCACATTTTTTATGAATGACAGGTGTGGTAGATTGATTTTCGTCACTTTTTGGAAAAATCTGAGACGGGTCGATTTTTGGTGATTTTGAGTGATTTTGATCAGTGCCGGCACTGTGAGATTTCTTCAATTTTGGCCAGGTAGGGATGAAAAATTTTTTTCTTCGTTATAGTGTCAGGTAGGTGTGTTCGGTCATTTGTAGTAAGAATAAAGTGCTGGAAGAGTGGTGGTGTCATCATTAAGGAAGAAATAGAGCAAAAACTGTGTCTCCCCCCCCCCCCCCTCTCAGATTCTGTTCTCAGAGCTCATTTTTGGATCATCTTTAAAGCTAGAATTGGGGGCCTTGATGAAGTGACCCGGGCGCGTTTCCACATTTTTTATGAATGACAGGTGTGGTAGATTGATTTTCGTCACTTTTTGGAAAAATCTGAGACGGGTCGATTTTTGGTGATTTTGAGTGATTTTGATCAGTGCCGGCACTGTGAGATTTCTTCAATTTTGGCCAGGTAGGGATGAAAAATTTTTTTCTTCGTTTTAGTGTCAGGTAGGTGTGTTCGGTCATTTGTAGTAAGAATAAAGTGCTGGAAGAGTGGTGGTGTCATCATTAAGGAAGAAATAGAGCAAAAACTGTGTCTCCCCCCCCCCTCTCAGATTCTGTTCTCAGAGCTCATTTTTGGATCATCTTTAAAGCTAGAATTGGGGGCCTTGATGAAGTGACCCGGGCGCGTTTCCACATTTTTTATGAATGACAGGTGTGGTAGATTGATTTTCGTCACTTTTTGGAAAAATCTGAGACGGGTCGATTTTTGGTGATTTTGAGTGATTTTGATCAGTGCCGGCACTGTGAGATTTCTTCAATTTTGGCCAGGTAGGGATGAAAAATTTTTTTCTTCGTTATAGTGTCAGGTAGGTGTGTTCGGTCATTTGTAGTAAGAATAAAGTGCTGGAAGAGTGGTGGTGTCATCATTAATTAAGAAATAGAGCAAAAACTGTGTCTCCCCCCCCCCTCTCAGATTCTGTTCTCAGAGCTCATTGTTGGATCATCTTTAAAGCTAGAATTGGGGGCCTTGATGAAGTGACCCGGGCGCGTTTCCACATTTTTTATGAATGACAGGTGTGGTAGATTGATTTTCGTCACTTTTTGGAAAAATCTGAGACGGGTCGATTTTTGGTGATTTTGAGTGATTTTGATCAGTGCCGGCACTGTGAGATTTCTTCAATTTTGGCCAGGTTGGGATGAAAAATTTTTTTCTTCGTTATAGTGTCAGGTAGGTGTGTTCGGTCATTTGTAGTAAGAATAAAGTGCTGGAAGAGTGGTGGTGTCATCATTAAGGAAGAAATAGAGCAAAAACTGTGTCTTCCCCCCCCCCCCCTCTCAGATTCTCTTCTTAGAGCTCATTTTTGGATCATCTTTAAAGCTAGAATTGGGGGCCTTGATGAAGTGACCCGGGCGCGTTTCCACATTTTTTATGAATGACAGGTGTGGTAGATTGATTTTCGTCACTTTTTGGAAAAATCTGAGACGGGTCGATTTTTGGTGATTTTGAGTGATTTTGATCAGTGCCGGCACTGTGAGATTTCTTCAATTTTGGCCAGGTAGGGATGAAAAATTTTTTTCTTCGTTATAGTGTCAGGTAGGTGTGTTCGGTCATTTGTAGTAAGAATAAAGTGCTGGAAGAGTGGTGGTGTCATCATTAAGGAAGAAATAGAGCAAAAACTGTGTCTCCCCCCCCCCCCCTCTCAGATTCTGTTCTCAGAGCTCATTTTTGGATCATCTTTAAAGCTAGAATTGGGGGCCTTGATGAAGTGACCCGGGCGCGTTTCCACATTTTTTATGAATGACAGGTGTGGTAGATTGATTTTCGTCACTTTTTGGAAAAATCTGAGACGGGTCAATTTTTGGTGATTTTGAGTGATTTTGATCAGTGCCGGCACTGTGAGATTTCTTCAATTTTGGCCAGGTAGGGATGAAAAATTTTTTTCTTCGTTATAGTGTCAGGTAGGTGTGTTCGGTCATTTGTAGTAAGAATAAAGTGCTGGAAGAGTGGTGGTGTCATCATTAAGGAAGAAATAGAGCAAAAACTGTGTCTCCCCCCCCCCCTCTCAGATTCTGTTCTCAGAGCTCATTTTTGGATCATCTTTAAAGCTAGAATTGGGAGCCTTGATGAAGTGACCCGGGCGCGTTTCCACATTTTTTATGAATGACAGGTGTGGTAGATTGATTTTCGTCACTTTTTGGAAAAATCTGAGACGGGTCGATTTTTGGTGATTTTGAGTAATTTTGATCAGTGCCGGCACTGTGAGATTTCTTCAATTTTGGCCAGGTATGGATGAAAAATTTTTTTCTTCGTTATAGTGTCAGGTAGGTGTGTTCGGTCATTTGTAGTAAGAATAAAGTGCTGGAAGAGTGGTGGTGTCATCATTAATTAAGAAATAGAGCAAAAACTGTGTCTCCCCCCCCCCCCTCTCAGATTCTGTTCTCAGAGCTCATTGTTGGATCATCTTTAAAGCTAGAATTGGGGGCCTTGATGAAGTGACCCGGGCGCGTTTCCACATTTTTTATGAATGACAGGTGTGGTAGATTGATTTTCGTCACTTTTTGGAAAAATCTGAGACGGGTCGATTTTTGGTGATTTTGAGTGATTTTGATCAGTGCCGGCACTGTGAGATTTCTTCAATTTTGGCCAGGTAGGGATGAAAAATTTTTTTCTTCGTTATAGTGTCAGGTAGGTGTGTTCGGTCATTTGTAGTAAGAATAAAGTGCTGGAAGAGTGGTGGTGTCATCATTAAGGAAGAAATAGAGCAAAAACTGTGTCTCCCCCCCCCCCCCTCTCAGATTCTGTTCTCAGAGCTCATTTTTGGATCATCTTTAAAGCTAGAATTGGGGGCCTTGATGAAGTGACCCGGGCGCGTTTCCACATTTTTTATGAATGACAGGTGTGGTAGATTGATTTTCGTCACTTTTTGGAAAAATCTGAGACGGGTCGATTTTTGGTGATTTTGAGTGATTTTGATCAGTGCCGGCACTGTGAGATTTCTTCAATTTTGGCCAGGTAGGGATGAAAAATTTTTTTCTTCGTTATAGTGTCAGGTAGGTGTGTTCGGTCATTTGTAGTAAGAATAAAGTGCTGGAAGAGTGGTGGTGTCATCATTAAGGAAGAAATAGAGCAAAAACTGTGTCTCCCCCCCCCCCCTCTCAGATTCTGTTCTCAGAGCTCATTTTTGGATCATCTTTAAAGCTAGAATTGGGGGCCTTGATGAAGTGACCCGGGCGCGTTTCCACATTTTTTATGAATGACAGGTGTGGTAGATTGATTTTCGTCACTTTTTGGAAAAATCTGAGACGGGTCGATTTTTGGTGATTTTGAGTGATTTTGATCAGTGCCGGCACTGTGAGATTTCTTCAATTTTGGCCAGGTAGGGATGAAAAATTTTTTTCTTCGTTATAGTGTCAGGTAGGTGTGTTCGGTCATTTGTAGTAAGAATAAAGTGCTGGAAGAGTGGTGGTGTCATCATTAAGGAAGAAATAGAGCAAAAACTGTGTCTCCCCCCCCCCCTCTCAGATTCTGTTCTCAGAGCTCATTTTTGGATCATCTTTAAAGCTAGAATTGGGGGCCTTGATGAAGTGACCCGGGCGCGTTTCCACATTTTTTATGAATGACAGGTGTGGTAGATTGATTTTCGTCACTTTTTGGAAAAATCTGAGACGGGTCGATTTTTGGTGATTTTGAGTGATTTTGATCAGTGCCGGCACTGTGAGATTTCTTCAATTTTGGCCAGGTAGGGATGAAAAATTTTTTTCTTCGTTATAGTGTCAGGTAGGTGTGTTCGGTCATTTGTAGTAAGAATAAAGTGCTGGAAGAGTGGTGGTGTCATCATTAAGAAAGAAATAGAGCAAAAACTGTGTCTCCCCCCCCCCCCTCTCAGATTCTGTTCTCAGAGCTCATTTTTGGATCATCTTTAAAGCTAGAATTGGGGGCCTTGATGAAGTGACCCGGGCGCGTTTCCACATTTTTTATGAATGACAGGTGTGGTAGATTGATTTTCGTCACTTTTTGGAAAAATCTGAGACGGGTCGATTTTTGGTGATTTTGAGTGATTTTGATCAGTGCCGGCACTGTGAGATTTCTTCAATTTTGGCCAGGTAGGGATGAAAAATTTTTTTCTTCGTTATAGTGTCAGGTAGGTGTGTTCGGTCATTTGTAGTAAGAATAAAGTGCTGGAAGAGTGGTGGTGTCATCATTAAGGAAGAAATAGAGCAAAAACTGTGTCTCCCCCCCCCCCCTCTCAGATTCTGTTCTCAGAGCTCATTTTTGGATCATCTTTAAAGCTAGAATTGGGGGCCTTGATGAAGTGACCCGGGCGCGTTTCCACATTTTTTATGAATGACAGGTGTGGTAGATTGATTTTCGTCACTTTTTGGAAAAATCTGAGACGGGTCGATTTTTGGTGATTTTGAGTGATTTTGATCAGTGCCGGCACTGTGAGATTTCTTCAATTTTGGCCAGGTAGGGATGAAAAATTTTTTTCTTCGTTATAGTGTCAGGTAGGTGTGTTCGGTCATTTGTAGTAAGAATAAAGTGCTGGAAGAGTGGTGGTGTCATCATTAAGGAAGAAATAGAGCAAAAACTGTGTCTCCCCCCCCCCCTCTCAGATTCTGTTCTCAGAGCTCATTTTTGGATCATCTTTAAAGCTAGAATTGGGGGCCTTGATGAAGTGACCCGGGCGCGTTTCCACATTTTTTATGAATGACAGGTGTGGTAGATTGATTTTCGTCACTTTTTGGAAAAATCTGAGACGGGTCGATTTTTGGTGATTTTGAGTGATTTTGATCAGTGCCGGCACTGTGAGATTTCTTCAATTTTGGCCAAGTAGGGATGAAAAATTTTTTTCTTCGTTATAGTGTCAGGTAGGTGTGTTCGGTCATTTGTAGTAAGAATAAAGTGCTGGAAGAGTGGTGGTGTCATCATTAAGGAAGAAATAGAGCAAAAACTGTGTCTCCCCCCCCCCCTCTCAGATTCTGTTCTCAGAGCTCATTTTTGGATCATCTTTAAAGCTAGAATTGGGGGCCTTGATGAAGTGACCCGGGCGCGTTTCCACATTTTTTATGAATGACAGGTGTGGTAGATTGATTTTCGTCACTTTTTGGAAAAATCTGAGACGGGTCGATTTTTGGTGATTTTGAGTGATTTTGATCAGTGCCGGCACTGTGAGATTTCTTCAATTTTGGCCAAGTAGGGATGAAAAATTTTTTTCTTCGTTATAGTGTCAGGTAGGTGTGTTCGGTCATTTGTAGTAAGAATAAAGTGCTGGAAGAGTGGTGGTGTCATCATTAATTAAGAAATAGAGCAAAAACTGTGTCTCCCCCCCCCCCCCCTCTCAGATTCTGTTCTCAGAGCTCATTGTTGGATCATCTTTAAAGCTAGAATTGGGGGCCTTGATGAAGTGACCCGGGCGCGTTTCCACATTTTTTATGAATGACAGGTGTGGTAGATTGATTTTCGTCACTTTTTGGAAAAATCTGAGACGGGTCGATTTTTGGTGATTTTGAGTGATTTTGATCAGTGCCGGCACTGTGAGATTTCTTCAATTTTGGCCAGGTAGGGATGAAAAATTTTTTTCTTCGTTATAGTGTCAGGTAGGTGTGTTCGGTCATTTGTAGTAAGAATAAAGTGCTGGAAGAGTGGTGGTGTCATCATTAAGGAAGAAATAGAGCAAAAACTGTGTCTCCCCCCCCCCCCCTCTCAGATTCTCTTCTCAGAGCTCATTTTTGGATCATTTTTAAAGCTAGAATTGGGGGCCTTGATGAAGTGACCCGGGCGCGTTTCCACATTTTTTATGAATGACAGGTGTGGTAGATTGATTTTCGTCACTTTTTGGAAAAATCTGAGACGGGTCGATTTTTGGTGATTTTGAGTGATTTTGATCAGTGCCGGCACTGTGAGATTTCTTCAATTTTGGCCAGGTAGGGATGAAAAATTTTTTTCTTCGTTATAGTGTCAGGTAGGTGTGTTCGGTCATTTGTAGTAAGAATAAAGTGCTGGAAGAGTGGTGGTGTCATCATTAAGGAAGAAATAGAGCAAAAACTGTGTTTTTCCCCCCCCCCCCCCCCCCCCCTCTCAGATTCTGTTCTCAGAGCTCATTTTTGGATCATCTTTAAAGCTAGAATTGGGGGCCTTGATGAAGTGACCCGGGCGCGTTTCCACATTTTTTATGAATGACAGGTGTGGTAGATTGATTTTCGTCACTTTTTGGAAAAATCTGAGACGGGTCAATTTTTGGTGATTTTGAGTGATTTTGATCAGTGCCGGCACTGTGAGATTTCTTCAATTTTGGCCAGGTAGGGATGAAAAATTTTTTTCTTCGTTATAGTGTCAGGTAGGTGTGTTCGGTCATTTGTAGTAAGAATAAAGTGCTGGAAGAGTGGTGGTGTCATCATTAAGGAAGAAATAGAGCAAAAACTGTGTCTCCCCCCCCCCCCCTCTCAGATTCTGTTCTCAGAGCTCATTTTTGGATCATCTTTAAAGCTAGAATTGGGGGCCTTGATGAAGTGACCCGGGCGCGTTTCCACATTTTTTATGAATGACAGGTGTGGTAGATTGATTTTCGTCACTTTTTGGAAAAATCTGAGACGGGTCGATTTTTGGTCATTTTGAGTGATTTTGATCAGTGCCGGCACTGTGAGATTTCTTCAATTTTGGCCAGGTAGGGATGAAAAATTTTTTTCTTCGTTATAGTGTCAGGTAGGTGTGTTCGGTCATTTGTAGTAAGAATAAAGTGCTGGAAGAGTGGTGGTGTCATCATTAAGGAAGAAATAGAGCAAAAACTGTGTCTCCCCCCCCCCCTCTCAGATTCTGTTCTCAGAGCTCATTTTTGGATCATCTTTAAAGCTAGAATTGGGGGCCTTGATGAAGTGACCCGGGCGCGTTTCCACATTTTTTATGAATGACAGGTGTGGTAGATTGATTTTCGTCACTTTTTGGAAAAATCTGAGACGGGTCGATTTTTGGTGATTTTGAGTGATTTTGATCAGTGCCGGCACTGTGAGATTTCTTCAATTTTGGCCAGGTAGGGATGAAAAATTTTTTTCTTCGTTATAGTGTCAGGTAGGTGTGTTCGGTCATTTGTAGTAAGAATAAAGTGCTGGAAGAGTGGTGGTGTCATCATTAAGGAAGAAATAGAGCAAAAACTGTGTCTCCCCCCCCCCCCCTCTCAGATTCTGTTCTCAGAGCTCATTTTTGGATCATCTTTAAAGCTAGAATTGGGGGCCTTGATGAAGTGACCCGGGCGGGTTTCCACATTTTTTATGAATGACAGGTGTGGTAGATTGATTTTCGTCACTTTTTGGAAAAATCTGAGACGGGTCGATTTTTGGTGATTTTGAGTGATTTTGATCAGTGCCGGCACTGTGAGATTTCTTCAATTTTGGCCAAGTAGGGATGAAAAATTTTTTTCTTCGTTATAGTGTCAGGTAGGTGTGTTCGGTCATTTGTAGTAAGAATAAAGTGCTGGAAGAGTGGTGGTGTCATCATTAAGGAAGAAATAGAGCAAAAACTGTGTCTCCCCCCCCCCCTCTCAGATTCTGTTCTCAGAGCTCATTTTTGGATCATCTTTAAAGCTAGAATTGGGGGCCTTGATGAAGTGACCCGGGCGCGTTTCCACATTTTTTATGAATGACAGGTGTGGTAGATTGATTTTCGTCACTTTTTGGAAAAATCTGAGACGGGTCAATTTTTGGTGATTTTGAGTGATTTTGATCAGTGCCGGCACTGTGAGATTTCTTCAATTTTGGCCAGGTAGGGATGAAAAATTTTTTTCTTCGTTATAGTGTCAGGTAGGTGTGTTCGGTCATTTGTAGTAAGAATAAAGTGCTGGAAGAGTGGTGGTGTCATCATTAAGGAAGAAATAGAGCAAAAACTGTGTCTCCCCCCCCCCCTCTCAGATTCTGTTCTCAGAGCTCATTTTTGGATCATTTTTAAAGCTAGAATTGGGGGCCTTGATGAAGTGACCCGGGCGCGTTTCCACATTTTTTATGAATGACAGGTGTGGTAGATTGATTTTCGTCACTTTTTGGAAAAATCTGAGACGGGTCGATTTTTGGTGATTTTGAGTGATTTTGATCAGTGCCGGCACTGTGAGATTTCTTCAATTTTGACCAGGTAGGGATGAAAAATTTTTTTCTTCGTTATAGTGTCAGGTAGGTGTGTTCGGTCATTTGTAGTAAGAATAAAGTGCTGGAAGAGTGGTGATGTCATCATTAAGGAAGAAATAGAGCAAAAACTGTGTCTCCCCCCCCCCCCCCCCTCTCAGATTCTCTTCTCAGAGCTCATTTTTGGATCATCTTTAAAGCTAGAATTGGGGGCCTTGATGAAGTGACCCGGGCGCGTTTCCACATTTTTTATGAATGACAGGTGTGGTAGATTGATTTTCGTCACTTTTTACAAAAATCTGAGACGGGTCGATTTTTGGTGATTTTGAGTGATTTTGATCAGTGCCGGCACTGTGAGATTTCTTCAATTTTGGCCAGGTAGGGATGAAAAATTTTTTTCTTCGTTATAGTGTCAGGTAGGTGTGTTCGGTCATTTGTAGTAAGAATAAAGTGCTGGAAGAGTGGTGGTGTCATCATTAAGGAAGAAATAGAGCAAAAACTGTGTCTCCCCCCCCCTCTCAGATTCTGTTCTCAGAGCTCATTTTTGGATCATCTTTAAAGCTAGAATTGGGGGCCTTGATGAAGTGACCCGGGCGCGTTTCCACATTTTTTATGAATGACAGGTGTGGTAGATTGATTTTCGTCACTTTTTGGAAAAATCTGAGACGGGTCGATTTTTGGTGATTTTGAGTGATTTTGATCAGTGCCGGCACTGTGAGATTTCTTCAATTTTGGCCAGGTAGGGATGAAAAATTTTTTTCTTCGTTATAGTGTCAGGTAGGTGTGTTCGGTCATTTGTAGTAAGAATAAAGTGCTGGAAGAGTGGTGGTGTCATCATTAAGGAAGAAATAGAGCAAAAACTGTGTCTCCCCCCCCCCCCTCTCAGATTCTGTTCTCAGAGCTCATTTTTGGATCATCTTTAAAGCTAGAATTGGGAGCCTTGATGAAGTGACCCGGGCGCGTTTCCACATTTTTTATGAATGACAGGTGTGGTAGATTGATTTTCGTCACTTTTTGGAAAAATCTGAGACGGGTCGATTTTTGGTGATTTTGAGTGATTTTGATCAGTGCCGGCACTGTGAGATTTCTTCAATTTTGGCCAGGTAGGGATGAAAAATTTTTTTCTTCGTTATAGTGTCAGGTAGGTGTGTTCGGTCATTTGTAGTAAGAATAAAGTGCTGGAAGAGTGGTGGTGTCATCATTAATTAAGAAATAGAGCAAAAACTGTGTCTCCCCCCCCCCTCTCAGATTCTGTTCTCAGAGCTCATTGTTGGATCATCTTTAAAGCTAGAATTGGGGGCCTTGATGAAGTGACCCGGGCGCGTTTCCACATTTTTTATGAATGATAGGTGTGGTAGATTGATTTTCGTCACTTTTTGGAAAAATCTGAGACGAGTCGATTTTTGGTGATTTTGAGTGATTTTGATCAGTGCCGGCACTGTGAGATTTCTTCAATTTTGGCCAGGTAGGGATGAAAAATTTTTTTCTTCGTTATAGTGTCAGGTAGGTGTGTTCGGTCATTTGTAGTAAGAATAAAGTGCTGGAAGAGTGGTGGTGTCATCATTAAGGAAGAAATAGAGCAAAAACTGTGTCTCCCCCCCCCCCTCTCAGATTCTCTTCTCAGAGCTCATTTTTGGATCATCTTTAAAGCTAGAATTGGGGGCCTTGATGAAGTGACCCGGGCGCGTTTCCACATTTTTTATGAATGACAGGTGTGGTAGATTGATTTTCGTCACTTTTTGGAAAAATCTGAGACGGGTCGATTTTTGGTGATTTTGAGTGATTTTGATCAGTGCCGGCACTGTGAGATTTCTTCAATTTTGGCCAGGTAGGGATGAAAAATTTTTTTCTTCGTTATAGTGTCAGGTAGGTGTGTTCGGTCATTTGTAGTAAGAATAAAGTGCTGGAAGAGTGGTGGTGTAATCATTAAGGAAGAAATAGAGCAAAAACTGTGTCTCCCCCCCCCTCTCAGATTCTGTTCTCAGAGCTCATTTTTGGATCATCTTTAAAGCTAGAATTGGGGGCCTTGATGAAGTGACCCGGGCGCGTTTCCACATTTTTTATGAATGACAGGTGTGGTAGATTGATTTTCGTCACTTTTTGGAAAAATCTGAGACGGGTCGATTTTTGGTGATTTTGAGTGATTTTGATCAGTGCCGGCACTGTGAGATTTCTTCAATTTTGGCCAGGTAGGGATGAAAAATTTTTTTCTTCGTTATAGTGTCAGGTAGGTGTGTTCGGTCATTTGTAGTAAGAATAAAGTGCTGGAAGAGTGGTGGTGTCATCATTAAGGAAGAAATAGAGCAAAAACTGTGTCTCCCCCCCCCCCCCCCCCCTCTCAGATTCTCTTCTCAGAGCTCATTTTTGGATCATCTTTAAAGCTAGAATTGGGAGCCTTGATGAAGTGACCCGGGCGCGTTTCCACATTTTTTATGAATGACAGGTGTGGTAGATTGATTTTCGTCACTTTTTGGAAAAATCTGAGACGGGTCGATTTTTGGTGATTTTGAGTGATTTTGATCAGTGCCGGCACTGTGAGATTTCTTCAATTTTGGCCAGGTAGGGATGAAAAATTTTTTTCTTCGTTATAGTGTCAGGTAGGTGTGTTCGGTCATTTGTAGTAAGAATAAAGTGCTGGAAGAGTGGTGGTGTCATCATTAAGGAAGAAATAGAGCAAAAAACTGTGTCTCCCCCCCCCCCCCCCTCTCAGATTCTGTTCTCAGAGCTCATTTTTGGATCATCTTTAAAGCTAGAATTGGGGGCCTTGATGAAGTGACCCGGGCGCGTTTCCACATTTTTTATGAATGACAGGTGTGGTAGATTGATTTTCGTCACTTTTTGGAAAAATCTGAGACGGGTCGATTTTTGGTGATTTTGAGTGATTTTGATCAGTGCCGGCACTGTGAGATTTCTTCAATTTTGGCCAGGTAGGGATGAAAAATTTTTTTCTTCGTTATAGTGTCAGGTAGGTGTGTTCGGTCATTTGTAGTAAGAATAAAGTGCTGGAAGAGTGGTGGTGTCATCATTAATTAAGAAATAGAGCAAAAACTGTGTCTCCCCCCCCCCTCTCAGATTCTGTTCTCAGAGCTCATTGTTGGATCATCTTTAAAGCTAGAATTGGGGGCCTTGATGAAGTGACCCGGGCGCGTTTCCACATTTTTTATGAATGACAGGTGTGGTAGATTGATTTTCGTCACTTTTTGGAAAAATCTGAGACGGGTCGATTTTTGGTGATTTTGAGTGATTTTGATCAGTGCCGGCACTGTGAGATTTCTTCAATTTTGGCCAGGTAGGGATGAAAAATTTTTTTCTTCGTTATAGTGTCAGGTAGGTGTGTTCGGTCATTTGTAGTAAGAATAAAGTGCTGGAAGAGTGGTGGTGTCATCATTAAGGAAGAAATAGAGCAAAAACTGTGTCTCCCCCCCCCCTCTCAGATTCTCTTCTCAGAGCTCATTTTTGGATCATCTTTAAAGCTAGAATTGGGGGCCTTGATGAAGTGACCCGGGCGCGTTTCCACATTTTTTATGAATGACAGGTGTGGTAGATTGATTTTCGTCACTTTTTGGAAAAATCTGAGACGGGTCGATTTTTGGTGATTTTGAGTGATTTTGATCAGTGCCGGCACTGTGAGATTTCTTCAATTTTGGCCAGGTAGGGATGAAAAATTTTTTTCTTCGTTATAGTGTCAGGTAGGTGTGTTCGGTCATTTGTAGTAAGAATAAAGTGCTGGAAGAGTGGTGGTGTCATCATTAATTAAGAAATAGAGCAAAAACTGTGTCTCCCCCCCCCCCTCTCAGATTCTGTTCTTAGAGCTCATTGTTGGATCATCTTTAAAGCTAGAATTGGGGGCCTTGATGAAGTGACCCGGGCGCGTTTCCACATTTTTTATGAATGACAGGTGTGGTAGATTGATTTTCGTCACTTTTTGGAAAAATCTGAGACGAGTCGATTTTTGGTGATTTTGAGTGATTTTGATCAGTGCCGGCACTGTGAGATTTCTTCAATTTTGGCCAGGTAGGGATGAAAAATTTTTTTCTTCGTTATAGTGTCAGGTAGGTGTGTTCGGTCATTTGTAGTAAGAATAAAGTGCTGGAAGAGTGGTGGTGTCATCATTAAGGAAGAAATAGAGCAAAAACTGTGTCTCCCCCCCCCCCCTCTCAGATTCTCTTCTCAGAGCTCATTTTTGGATCATCTTTAAAGCTAGAATTGGGGGCCTTGATGAAGTGACCCGGGCGCGTTTCCACATTTTTTATGAATGACAGGTGTGGTAGATTGATTTTCGTCACTTTTTGGAAAAATCTGAGACGGGTCGATTTTTGGTGATTTTGAGTGATTTTGATCAGTGCCGGCACTGTGAGATTTCTTCAATTTTGGCCAGGTAGGGATGAAAAATTTTTTTCTTCGTTATAGTGTCAGGTAGGTGTGTTCGGTCATTTGTAGTAAGAATAAAGTGCTGGAAGAGTGGTGGTGTAATCATTAAGGAAGAAATAGAGCAAAAACTGTGTCTCCCCCCCCCTCTCAGATTCTGTTCTCAGAGCTCATTTTTGGATCATCTTTAAAGCTAGAATTGGGGGCCTTGATGAAGTGACCCGGGTGCGTTTCCACATTTTTTATGAATGACAGGTGTGGTAGATTGATTTTCGTCACTTTTTGGAAAAATCTGAGACGGGTCGATTTTTGGTGATTTTGAGTGATTTTGATCAGTGCCGGCACTGTGAGATTTCTTCAATTTTGGCCAGGTAGGGATGAAAAATTTTTTTCTTCGTTATAGTGTCAGGTAGGTGTGTTCGGTCATTTGTAGTAAGAATAAAGTGCTGGAAGAGTGGTGGTGTCATCATTAAGGAAGAAATAGAGCAAAAACTGTGTCTCCCCCCCCCCCCCCCCTCTCAGATTCTGTTCTCAGAGCTCATTTTTGGATCATCTTTAAAGCTAGAATTGGGAGCCTTGATGAAGTGACCCGGGCGCGTTTCCACATTTTTTATGAATGACAGGTGTGGTAGATTGATTTTCGTCACTTTTTGGAAAAATCTGAGACGGGTCGATTTTTGGTGATTTTGAGTGATTTTGATCAGTGCCGGCACTGTGAGATTTCTTCAATTTTGGCCAGGTAGGGATGAAAAATTTTTTTCTTCGTTATAGTGTCAGGTAGGTGTGTTCGGTCATTTGTAGTAAGAATAAAGTGCTGGAAGAGTGGTGGTGTCATCATTAATTAAGAAATAGAGCAAAAACTGTGTCTCCCCCCCCCCCTCTCAGATTCTGTTCTCAGAGCTCATTGTTGGATCATCTTTAAAGCTAGAATTGGGGGCCTTGATGAAGTGACCCGGGCGCGTTTCCACATTTTTTATGAATGACAGGTGTGGTAGATTGATTTTCGTCACTTTTTGGAAAAATCTGAGACGGGTCGATTTTTGGTGATTTTGAGTGATTTTGATCAGTGCCGGCACTGTGAGATTTCTTCAATTTTGGCCAGGTAGGGATGAAAAATTTTTTTCTTCGTTATAGTGTCAGGTAGGTGTGTTCGGTCATTTGTAGTAAGAATAAAGTGCTGGAAGAGTGGTGGTGTCATCATTAAGGAAGAAATAGAGCAAAAACTGTGTCTCCCCCCCCCCCCCTCTCAGATTCTGTTCTCAGAGCTCATTTTTGGATCATCTTTAAAGCTAGAATTGGGAGCCTTGATGAAGTGACCCGGGCGCGTTTCCACATTTTTTATGAATGACAGGTGTGGTAGATTGATTTTCGTCACTTTTTGGAAAAATCTGAGACGGGTCGATTTTTGGTGATTTTGAGTGATTTTGATCATTGCCGGCACTGTGAGATTTCTTCAATTTTGGCCAGGTAGGGATGAAAATTTTTTTCTTCGTTATAGTGTCAGGTAGGTGTGTTCGGTCATTTGTAGTAAGAATAAAGTGCTGGAAGAGTGGTGGTGTCATCATTAATTAAGAAATAGAGCAAAAACTGTGTCTCCCCCCCCCCCCTCTCAGATTCTGTTCTCAGAGCTCATTGTTGGATCATCTTTAAAGCTAGAATTGGGGGCCTTGATGAAGTGACCCGGGCGCGTTTCCACATTTTTTATGAATGACAGGTGTGGTAGATTGATTTTCGTCACTTTTTGGAAAAATCTGAGACGGGTCGATTTTTGGTGATTTTGAGTGATTTTGATCAGTGCCGGCACTGTGAGATTTCTTCAATTTTGGCCAGGTAGGGATGAAAAATTTTTTTCTTCGTTATAGTGTCAGGTAGGTGTGTTCGGTCATTTGTAGTAAGAATAAAGTGCTGGAAGAGTGGTGGTGTCATCATTAAGGAAGAAATAGAGCAAAAACTGTGTCTCCCCCCCCCTCTCAGATTCTCTTCTCAGAGCTCATTTTTGGATCATCTTTAAAGCTAGAATTGGGGGCCTTGATGAAGTGACCCGGGCGCGTTTCCACATTTTTTATGAATGACAGGTGTGGTAGATTGATTTTCGTCACTTTTTGGAAAAATCTGAGACGGGTCGATTTTTGGTGATTTTGAGTGATTTTGATCAGTGCCGGCACTGTGAGATTTCTTCAATTTTGGCCAGGTAGGGATGAAAAATTTTTTTCTTCGTTATAGTGTCAGGTAGGTGTGTTCGGTCATTTGTAGTAAGAATAAAGTGCTGGAAGAGTGGTGGTGTCATCATTAAGGAAGAAATAGAGCAAAAAACTGTGTCTCCCCCCCCCCCCCCCTCTCAGATTCTGTTCTCAGAGCTCATTTTTGGATCATCTTTAAAGCTAGAATTGGGGGCCTTGATGAAGTGACCCGGGCGCGTTTCCACATTTTTTATGAATGACAGGTGTGGTAGATTGATTTTCGTCACTTTTTGGAAAAATCTGAGACGGGTCGATTTTTGGTGATTTTGAGTGATTTTGATCAGTGCCGGCACTGTGAGATTTCTTCAATTTTGGCCAGGTAGGGATGAAAAATTTTTTTCTTCGTTATAGTGTCAGGTAGGTGTGTTCGGTCATTTGTAGTAAGAATAAAGTGCTGGAAGAGTGGTGGTGTCATCATTAATTAAGAAATAGAGCAAAAACTGTGTCTCCCCCCCCCCCTCTCAGATTCTGTTCTCAGAGCTCATTGTTGGATCATCTTTAAAGCTAGAATTGGGGGCCTTGATGAAGTGACCCGGGCGCGTTTCCACATTTTTTATGAATGACAGGTGTGGTAGATTGATTTTCGTCACTTTTTGGAAAAATCTGAGACGGGTCGATTTTTGGTGATTTTGAGTGATTTTGATCAGTGCCGGCACTGTGAGATTTCTTCAATTTTGGCCAGGTAGGGATGAAAAATTTTTTTCTTCGTTATAGTGTCAGGTAGGTGTGTTCGGTCATTTGTAGTAAGAATAAAGTGCTGGAAGAGTGGTGGTGTCATCATTAAGGAAGAAATAGAGCAAAAACTGTGTCTCCCCCCCCCCTCTCAGATTCTCTTCTCAGAGCTCATTTTTGGATCATCTTTAAAGCTAGAATTGGGGGCCTTGATGAAGTGACCCGGGCGCGTTTCCACATTTTTTATGAATGACAGGTGTGGTAGATTGATTTTCGTCACTTTTTGGAAAAATCTGAGACGGGTCGATTTTTGGTGATTTTGAGTGATTTTGATCAGTGCCGGCACTGTGAGATTTCTTCAATTTTGGCCAGGTAGGGATGAAAAATTTTTTTCTTCGTTATAGTGTCAGGTAGGTGTGTTCGGTCATTTGTAGTAAGAATAAAGTGCTGGAAGAGTGGTGGTGTCATCATTAAGGAAGAAATAGAGCAAAAACTGTGTCTCCCCCCCCCCCCCTCTCAGATTCTGTTCTCAGAGCTCATTTTTGGATCATCTTTAAAGCTAGAATTGGGGGCCTTGATGAAGTGACCCGGGCGCGTTTCCACATTTTTTATGAATGACAGGTGTGGTAGATTGATTTTCGTCACTTTTTGGAAAAATCGGGGACGGGTCGATTTTTGGTGATTTTGAGTGATTTTGATCAGTGCCGGCACTGTGAGATTTCTTCAATTTTGGCCAGGTAGGGATGAAAAATTTTTTTCTTCGTTATAGTGTCAGGTAGGTGTGTTCGGTCATTTGTAGTAAGAATAAAGTGCTGGAAGAGTGGTGGTGTCATCATTAAGGAAGAAATAGAGCAAAAACTGTGTCTCCCCCCCCCCCCCCCCTCTCAGATTCTGTTCTCAGAGCTCATTTTTGGATCATCTTTAAAGCTAGAATTGGGGGCCTTGATGAAGTGACCCGGGCGCGTTTCCACATTTTTTATGAATGACAGGTGTGGTAGATTGATTTTCGTCACTTTTTGGAAAAATCTGAGACGGGTCGATTTTTGGTGATTTTGAGTGATTTTGATCAGTGCCGGCACTGTGAGATTTCTTCAATTTTGGCCAGGTAGGGATGAAAAATTTTTTTCTTCGTTATAGTGTCAGGTAGGTGTGTTCGGTCATTTGTAGTAAGAATAAAGTGCTGGAAGAGTGGTGGTGTCATCATTAAGGAAGAAATAGAGCAAAAACTGTGTCTCCCCCCCCCCTCTCAGATTCTGTTCTCAGAGCTCATTTTTGGATCATCTTTAAAGCTAGAATTGGGGGCCTTGATGAAGTGACCCGGGCGCGTTTCCACATTTTTTATGAATGACAGGTGTGGTAGATTGATTTTTGTCACTTTTTGGAAAAATCTGAGACGGGTCGATTTTTGGTGATTTTGAGTGATTTTGATCAGTGCCGGCACTGTGAGATTTCTTCAATTTTGGCCAGGTAGGGATGAAAAATTTTTTTCTTCGTTATAGTGTCAGGTAGGTGTGTTCGGTCATTTGTAGTAAGAATAAAGTGCTGGAAGAGTGGTGGTGTCATCATTAAGGAAGAAATAGAGCAAAAACTGTGTCTCCCCCCCCCCCTCTCAGATTCTGTTCTCAGAGCTCATTTTTGGATCATCTTTAAAGCTAGAATTGGGGGCCTTGATGAAGTGACCCGGGCGCGTTTCCACATTTTTTATGAATGACAGGTGTGGTAGATTGATTTTCGTCACTTTTTGGAAAAATCTGAGACGGGTCGATTTTTGGTGATTTTGAGTGATTTTGATCAGTGCCGGCACTGTGAGATTTCTTCAATTTTGGCCAGGTAGGGATGAAAAATTTTTTTCTTCGTTATAGTGTCAGGTAGGTGTGTTCGGTCATTTGTAGTAAGAATAAAGTGCTGGAAGAGTGGTGGTGTCATCATTAAGGAAGAAATAGAGCAAAAACTGTGTCTCCCCCCCCCCCCTCTCAGATTCTGTTCTCAGAGCTCATTTTTGGATCATCTTTAAAGCTAGAATTGGGGGCCTTGATGAAGTGACCCGGGCGCGTTTCCACATTTTTTATGAATGACAGGTGTGGTAGATTGATTTTCGTCACTTTTTGGAAAAATCTGAGACGGGTCGATTTTTGGGTGATTTTGAGTGATTTTGATCAGTGCCGGCACTGTGAGATTTCTTCAATTTTGGCCAGGTAGGGATGAAAAATTTTTTCTTCGTTATAGTGTCAGGTAGGTGTGTTCGGTCATTTGTAGTAAGAATAAAGTGCTGGAAGAGTGGTGGTGTCATCATTAAGGAAGAAATAGAGCAAAAACTGTGTCTCCCCCCCCCCCTCTCAGATTCTGTTCTCAGAGCTCATTTATGGATCATCTTTAAAGCTAGAATTGGGGGCCTTGATGAAGTGACCCGGGCGCGTTTCCACATTTTTTATGAATGACAGGTGTGGTAGATTGATTTTCGTCACTTTTTGGAAAAATCTGAGACGGGTCGATTTTTGGTGATTTTGAGTGATTTTGATCAGTGCCGGCACTGTGAGATTTCTTCAATTTTGGCCAGGTAGGGATGAAAAATTTTTTCTTCGTTATAGTGTCAGGTAGGTGTGTTCGGTCATTTGTAGTAAGAATAAAGTGCTGGAAGAGTGGTGGTGTCATCATTAAGGAAGAAATAGAGCAAAAACTGTGTCTCCCCCCCCCCCTCTCAGATTCTGTTCTCAGAGCTCATTTTTGGATCATCTTTAAAGCTAGAATTGGGGGCCTTGATGAAGTGACCCGGGCGCGTTTCCACATTTTTTATGAATGACAGGTGTGGTAGATTGATTTTCGTCACTTTTTGGAAAAATCTGAGACGGGTCGATTTTTGGTGATTTTGAGTGATTTTGATCAGTGCCGGCACTGTGAGATTTCTTCAATTTTGGCCAGGTAGGGATGAAAAATTTTTTTTCTTCGTTATAGTGTCAGGTAGGTGTGTTCGGTCATTTGTAGTAAGAATAAAGTGCTGGAAGAGTGGTGGTGTCATCATTAAGGAAGAAATAGAGCAAAAAACTGTGTCTCCCCCCCCCCCCCCCCTCTCAGATTCTGTTCTCAGAGCTCATTTTTGGATCATCTTTAAAGCTAGAATTGGGGGCCTTGATGAAGTGACCCGGCGCGCGCGTTTCCACATTTTTTATGAATGACAGGTGTGGTAGATTGATTTTCGTCACTTTTTGGAAAAATCTGAGACGGGTCGATTTTTGGTGATTTTGAGTGATTTTGATCAGTGCCCGCACTGTGAGATTTCTTCAATTTTGGCCAGGTAGGGATGAAAAATTTTTTTCTTCGTTATAGTGTCAGGTAGGTGTGTTCGGTCATTTGTAGTAAGAATAAAGTGCTGGAAGAGTGGTGGTGTCATCATTAAGGAAGAAATAGAGCAAAAACTGTGTCTCCCCCCCCCCCTCTCAGATTCTGTTCTCAGAGCTCATTGTTGGATCATCTTTAAAGCTAGAATTGGGGGCCTTGATGAAGTGACCCGGGCGCGTTTCCACATTTTTTATGAATGACAGGTGTGGTAGATTGATTTTCGTCACTTTTTGGAAAAATCTGAGACGGGTCGATTTTTGGTGATTTTTGAGTGATTTTGATCAGTGCCGGCACTGTGAGATTTCTTCAATTTTGGCCAGGTAGGGATGAAAAATTTTTTTCTTCGTTATAGTGTCAGGTAGGTGTGTTCGGTCATTTGTAGTAAGAATAAAGTGCTGGAAGAGTGGTGGTGTCATCATTAAGGAAGAAATAGAGCAAAAACTGTGTCTCCCCCCCCCCCCCCCCATCTCAGATTATGTTCTCAGAGCTCATTTTTGGATCATCTTTAAAGCTACGAATTGGGGGCCTTGATGAAGTGACCCGGGCGCGTTTCCACATTTTTTATGAATGACAGGTGTGGTAGATTGATTTTCGTCACTTTTTGGAAAAATCTGAGACGGGTCGATTTTTGGTGATTTTGAGTGATTTTGATCAGTGCCGGCACTGTGAGATTTCTTCAATTTTGGCCAGGTAGGGATGAAAAATTTTTTTCTTCGTTATAGTGTCAGGTAGGTGTGTTTCGGTCATTTGTAGTAAGAATAAAGTGCTGGAAGAGTGGTGGTGTCATCATTAAGGAAGAAATAGAGCAAAAACTGTGTCTCCCCCCACCCTCTCAGATTCTCTTCTCAAAGCTCATTTTTGGATCATCTTTAAAGCTAGAATTGGGGGCCTTGATGAAGTGACCCGGGCGCGTTTCCACATTTTTTATGAATGACAGGTGTGGTAGATTGATTTTCGTCACCTTTTTGGAAAAATCTGAGACGGGTCGATTTTTGGTGATTTTGAGTGATTTTGATCAGTGCCGGCACTGTGAGATTTCTTCAATTTTGGCCAGGTAGGGATGAAAAATTTTTTTCTTCGTTATAGTGTCAGGTAGGTGTGTTCGGTCATTTGTAGTAAGGAATAAAGTGCTGGAAGAGTGGTGGTGTCATCATTAAGGAAGAAATAGAGCAAAAAACTGTGTCTCCCCCCCCCCCCCCTCTCAGATTCTGTTCTCAGAGCTCATTTTTGGATCATCTTTAAAGCTAGAATTGGGGGCCTTGATGAAGTGACCCGGCGCGCGTTTCCACATTTTTTATGAATGACAGGTGTGGTAGATTGATTTTCGTCACTTTTGGAAAAATCTGAGACGGGTCGATTTTGATTTTGAGTGATTTTGATCAGTGCCGGCACTGTGAGATTTCTTCAATTTTGGCCAGGTAAGGATGAAAAATTTTTTTCTTCGTTATAGTGTCAGGTAGGTGTGTTCGGTCATTTGTAGTAAGAATAAAGTGCTGGAAGAGTGGTGGTGTCATCATTAAGGAAGAAATAGAGCAAAAACTGTGTCTCCCCCCCCCCCCCCCCCCTCTCAGATTCTGTTCTCAGAGCTCATTTTTGGATCATCTTTAAAGCTAGAATTGGGGGCCTTGATGAAGTGACCCGGGCGCGTTTCCCACATATTTTATGAATGACAGGTATGGTAGATTGATTTTCGTCACTTTTTGGAAAAATCTGAGACGGGTCGATTTTTGGTGATTTTGAGTGATTTTGATCAGTGCCGGCACTGTGAGATTTCTTCAATTTTGGCCAGGTAGGGATGAAAAATTTTTTTCTTCGTTATAGTGTCAGGTAGGTGTGTTCGGTCATTTGTAGTAAGAATAAAGTGCTGAAGAGTGGTGGTGTCATCATTAAGGAAGAAATAGAGCAAAAACTGTCTCCCCCCCCTCTCAGATTCTGTTCTCAGAGCTCATTTTTGGATCATCTTTAAGCTAGAATTGGGGGCCTTGATGAAGGTGACCCGGGCGCGTTTCCACATTTTTTATGAATGACAGGTGTGGTAGATTGATTTTCGTCACTTTTTGGAAAAATCTGAGACGGGTCGATTTTTGGTGATTTTGAGTGATTTTGATCAGTGCCGGCACTGTGAGATTTCTTCAATTTTGGCCAGGTAGGGATGAAAAATTTTTTACTTCGTTATAGTGTCAGGTAAGGTGTGTTCGGTCATTTGTAAGTAAGAATAAAGTGCTGGAAGAGTGGTGGTGTCATCATTAAGGAAGAAATAGAGCAAAAACTGTGTCTCCCCCCCCCCCTCTCAGATTCTGTTCTCAGAGCTCATTTTTGGATCATCTTTAAAGCTAGAATTGGGGGCCTTGATGAAGTGACCCGGGCGCGTTTCCCACATTTTTTATGAATGACAGGTGTGGTAGATTGATTTTCGTCACTTTTTGAAAATCTGAGACGGGTCGATTTTTGGTGATTTTGAGTGATTTTGATCAGTGCCGGCACTGTGAGATATCTTCAATTTTGACCAGGTAGGGATGAAAAATTTTTTTCTTCGTTATAGTGTCAGGTAGGTGTGTTCGGTTCATTTGTAGTAAGAATAAAGTGCTGGAAGAGTGGTGGTGTCATCATTAAGAAAGAAATAGAGCAAAAACTGTGTCTCCCCCCCCCTCTCAGATTCTGTTCTCAGAGCTCATTTTTGGATCATCTTTAAAGCTAGAATTGGGGGCCTTGATGAAGTGACCCGGGCGCGTTTCCACATTTTTTATGAATGACAGGTGTGGTAGATTGATTTTCGTCGCTTTTTGGAAAAATCTGAGACGGGTCGATTTTTGGTGATTTTGAGTGATTTTGATCAGTGCCGGCACTGTGAGATTTTCTTCAATTTTGGCCAGGTAGGGATGAAAAATTTTTTCTTCGTTATAGTGTCAGGTAGGTGTGTTCGGTCATTTGTAGTAAGAATAAAGTGCTGGAAGAGTGGTGGTGTCATCATTAAGGAAGAAATAGAGCAAAAACTGTGTCTCCCCCCCCCCCTCTCAGATTCTGTTCTCAGAGCTC